>NC_070612.1:7500-2666250 GCF_027172205.1 Podarcis raffonei
TCAGGCACTCCCATTTCTTTAAGAACTTGCCATAGTTTGCTGTGGTCGGCACAGTCAAAGGCTTTTGCATAATCAATGAAGCAGAAGTAGATGTCTTTCTGGAACTCTCTGGCTGTCTTCATAATCCAGCGCATGTTTGCAATTTGATCTCTGGTTCCTCTGCCTCTTCTAAATCCAGCTTGTACTTCTGGGAGTTCTCGGTCCACATACTGCTTGAGCCTTCCTTGTAGAATTTTAAGCATAACCTTGCTAGCATGTGAAATGAGTGCAATTGTACAGTAGTTGGAGCATTCTTTGGCACTGCCCTTCTTTGGGATTGGGATGTAGACTCATCTTCTCCAAACCTCTGGCCACTGCTGAGTTTTCCAAACTTGCTGGCATATTGAATGTAGCACCTTAACAGCATCATCTTTTAAAATTTTAAATAGTTCAGCTGGAATACCATCACTTCCACTGGCCTTGTTATTTGCAGTGCTTTCTAAGGCCCATTTGACTTCACTCTCCAGGATGTCTGGCTCAAGGCCAGCAACCACACTACCTGGGGTGTACGAGACATCCATATCTTTCTGGTATAATTCCTTGGTGTATTCTTGCCACCTCTTCTTGATGTCTTCTGCTTCTGTTAGGTCCTTACCACTTTTGTCCTTTATTATGGTAATCTTTGTACGAAATGTTCCTTTCATATCTCCAATTTTCTTGAACAGATCTCTGGTTTTTCCCATTCTGTTGTTTTCCTCTATTTCTTTGCATTGCTCGTTTAAGAAGGCCTTCTTGTCTCTCCTTGCTATTTTTTGAAATCTGCATTCAATTTCCTGTATCTTTCACTATCTCCCTCACATTTTGCTTGCCTTCTCCCCCCCGCTATTTGTAAGGCCTCGTTGGACAGCCACTTTGCTTTCTTGCATTTCCTTTTCATTGGGATGGTTTTCGTTGCTGCCTCCTGTATAATGTTGCGAGCCTCCATCCATAGTTCTTCAGGCACTCTGTCCAGCAAATCTAAATCCTTAAACCTGTTCCTCACTTCCACTGTGTATTCATAAGGGATTTGATTTAGATTGTATCTTACCGGCCCAGTGGTTTTTCTTACTTTCTTCAGTTTAAGCTTGAATTTTGCTATAAGAAGCTGATGATCGGAGCCACAGTCAGCTCCAGGTCTTGTTTTTGCTGACTGTATAGAGCTTCTCCATCTTAGGCTGCAGAGAATATAATCAATCTGATTTTGATGCTGCCCATCTGGTGATGTCCATGTGCAGAGTCGTCTCTTGTGTTGTTGGAAAAGCGTGCTTGTGATGACCAGCTTGTTCTCTTGACAGAACTCTATTAGCCTTTGCCCTGCTTCGTTTTGATCTCTAAGGCCAAACTTGCCAGTTGTTCCTTTTATCTCTTGATTCCCTACTTTAGCATTCCAATCCCCTATAATGAGAAGAACATCCTTCTTTGGTGTCACTTCTATAAGGTCTTGGAAGTCTTCATAGAATTGGTCAATTTCAGTTTCTTCAGCACCAGTAATTGGTGCATATACTTGGATTACTGTTATGTTAAAAGGTCTGCCTTGGATTCATATCAAGATCATTCTATCATTTTTGAGATTGCATCCCAGTACAGCTTTCGCCATTCTTTTGTTAACTATGAGGGCCACTCCATTTCTTTTACGGGTTTCTTGCCCACAGTAGTAGATATGATAGTCATCCAAACTGAATTCGCCCATTCCCGTCCATTTTAGTTCACTGATGCCCAGGATGTCAATATTTATTCTTGCCATCTCATTTCTGACCACATCCAACTTACCCAGGTTCATGGTTCTTACATTCCAGGTTCCTATGCAATATTTTTCTTTACAGCATTGGACTTTCCTTTCGCTTCCAGGCATATCCGCAACTGACCGTCCTTTCGGCTTTGGCCCGGCCACTTCATCAGCTCTGGATCTACTTGTACTCATCCTCCGCTCTTCCCCAGTAGCATGTTGGATGCCTTCCGACCTGAGGGGCTCATCTTCCAGCGTCATAACTTTTATATGCCTGTTGTCTGTGTGCATGGAGTTTTCTTGGCAAGGATACTGGAGTGGCTTGCCGGTTCCTCCTCCAGGTGGATCACGTTTGGTCAAAACTCTCCACTATGACCTGTTCATCTTGGGTGCCCTGCTCAACATAGTTCATAGCTTCTCTGAGTTATTCAAGCCCCTTCGCCATGGCAAGGCAGTGATCCATGAAGGGGCTAAGAACTTTTATACCTCCACAAAAGGAAAAAACAATGAGCCTACTCTAAGGGAATGCTCATGAGTGTATAAAGTGCTTTTCTTTAGAACACCTCTCTTAACATTACAAACTGCTGATAATTTCCAAAACGCATACATATATGCCAGTATTTGTAAATGTAAATGATTCAATCAGCTTTTGGTTTTGGCCCCTGTTGCAGGGGTTCAGCCCACTTAGTCTTGTGGCATTGGGGCAGCTGTGGGGCAAATTGCACAGTTGATTTTTAAGGGGTGACACCCCCCAAACTTTATTTAGACATTACTAAATGCTAAGATTTCAATTTTTTGAGAGATCGTGGTAAAATGCAATCTCCCTGACCATCGAGGAATAGAGACTGTTATCTGGGAGGTTGCCAGGGTTACTGGTGTGAGGATAGGAAAAGAGACTGTTTGAGCTGAAATCCACCTTTGGAGAAGGCAGGTTGCACCTCTGGAAAGGACCAGGTCTTGTGGAAGTGTAGGACTGTGTGGTCTTACCGATTTAGAGAGATAGATAGGTATTGCCCACCGTTCCCTTTACTCCTTGCTGCTAAGAAGCTTTTCCAGTGGATGGAAGTAGGCAGATGTAGCATTCGACATTAAGGAATAAAGCAGAGCCCATACAGGCAACCCACCTTTTGCAACTGCATGGAGACGTCTGGGAGTTGCCTCTGCCACATTTTCTTTTCTTTGGCTGCCACGCTGATGGGCAAATCAGATGTTTGGAAAAGCAACTTAAAGGAGTTGTTTGAGGCATTGGCATCTTGTCTCAAAAGATCCCCTTTCTCTCTCTCGACCCTCTTCTCAATCCCTCCGTCAGGCGAGGCCTCCCCTTCTCCTTCCCCTTTTTTTGGATCAGGAATTCAGCAGAGCCCATAGAGACCTGAGAAATATCACTGGGGCGGATTTTTTTCAGAACTGAAAGAGGGGGTCTGTGTAAAAACAGGCATAGGAACTCCCAAGCTCAAATTAATGTGCAAGGAATAATAAGGTAGCTCACAGGAAGTGAGGCTATCTACTGTTGGAAAATTCCATTCCACCTTTAGTTGTAGACATGGAACTGTTGCAAGTCACATATCTGTTTACATACCAGCACAGCTTGCTGGGAACTTCCATTGTGTATACAGTGGTACCTCAGGTTAATAATAATAATAATAATAATAATAATAATAATAATAATTTATTATTTATACCCCACCCATCTGGCTGGGTTTCCCCAGCCACTCTGGGCGGCTTCCAACAAAACACTAAAATACAACAACCTAGTAAAGATTAAAAGCTACCCTAAACAGGGCTGCCTTCAGATGTTAAGAACTTAATTCGTTCTGGAGGTCCGTTCTTAAGCTGAAACTGTTCTTAACCTGAGGTAGATAGCCTAACAAGAACAGGAAAAAGGAGACAAACCACACCAACATGGGTGAAGCCAGGAGGTGCTGCCCTACCCCAATCAAATAAATAAAAATATTTTACTGTATTTTTACTGTACTGTACTGTGCTGGTTAGGGGGGATGAGGTCAAGCCCCACTTGGGTGGGTGTGATATATCAGGAGTGGGGTTGTTTAAAAATGTTCTTAAGTGTTATATGTTAATTTGTATTTCTATTTTTCCCCCTTTTACCTTCATGCCTGCAGCTGACTTTTCCTCAACCTCCTCTTCTCCCTTCGTCAGGCAAAGCTTCCTCCTCCTCCTCCTCTTCAGAGCAGGAATTCAGCAGAGCCCATACAGACCTAAGAAATATCAGTAGGATTGATTATTTTCCCAAGAAGGGAAAGAGGGGGTCTACGTAAAAGCAGACATATAATATGTCAAGAACAGATTGTGGTGGAAGAAATAATAAAGTGGGAAAGAAGCCTCCCTTCCCTATGAGCCATCATATGACTAACTGGAAGCAATGTGTTTTTTCCCTTGTTTATTCTTTCTGAAGCACTTTCCCAAGAATCATATAATGGTGTATATAGCTGGAAGGGACCCCAAGGGTCTTCCAGTCCAACCCGCTGCAAGGCAGGAATATGCGAATGAACCACAAGGTGATTGCATTTAATAATAAGTCAAGGAATTGGGATCTCGAGGAATTACCTGGTTACAAAAACACTGCTTACAGCAGTGGTTCATCTGAACAATACATTGTTCAGATACAGTTTCCAATACATTAAAGGAGGCCTGAGGGGGAAAGCAATGGAGATCTGAACTCACAGCCAACTAGTTACTCTGGAGTTGCTGTAGCCAAGGGGAGCTTCCACGCCCCAAGTAGAATAAATAAAAATACTATACTGTTAAGGCTTAGGGAGGAAGAGGCCATGTCCCACTTGGGTGGGTGTGATTTATTAAAATAATAATAATTTAACGTTTAATGATAATAATAATTTATTACTATTTCCCAGCCACCAACAGGATATTTAAACAAAACGATAAAACATAATATACTACAAATTTCCCTAACAGCCTCTCGGGATCCCAATTGCCCATTTCATTGGCTGCGAAGCCCCCGCGCGGCGCGAAGCCGCTTACATCCGCCCGGGCTTCGTCGTCCCGCCCTGCCTGACCCGGATATATAACCCCCGGGCGGCGGAAGTGCTCTCCTTTTGCGTCGAGAACCCGCAGCCATGGTGAGTGCTCGGGCTTCGGGTCGGTGGAGCGATCCGTAGCCATCCGAGGCGGCGGGTCCGCCGAGCGCGGCGCTTTCGGGGCCGGGGGCGCGGGGGACGCCGCTCTTCCGTGGGGCGGGGAAATGGGGCGCGGAGGCGCCGCGGCGGGGCTCGCTCAGTCTTGCGGGGGGGGGGCGGGCGCCAGCATGTGCAGTGCGGCCCGCAGGGAACAAGGCCGCCGGCCAGACATGCTCCCTAAAGCGATCGCTTGGGAAGGGCATGGGGAACTGCCTGCCACTGGACTGGGGCGCAGCAGCGGGGCTGGGTCCTGCTGGGGGGGTTGCCCTAACGGAGAAGGGAGCCCAAGGATGCTCGACTAGAAACTAAATGAGAATCAATTAAAACGGGAATAACTGAAGAGCTGGGTGCGGAAGGGGCCCGAGGGTCATCTAGTCGAGCCCGCCGCCTTGCGAGAATGATCCGCTTAAACATCCGGGCACATTCGAACCCACACCCTTTGCCTGCTCCCCCCCCCCCCCCCAGGCTCGAGGACCCAAGAAGCACCTGAAACGGGTGGCAGCCCCCAAGCACTGGATGCTGGACAAGCTGACGGGAGTCTTTGCAAGTATCTTTTTTCCAACTTTGTATAAAAGGAGATAGGGGAAAAGCATATTTATATTTCCTTTTACAACCCTTTTTAAAAGGGGAGCCTTGCACTTCAGGCATTAGTTTGCACCTGGGCTTCATTAAATGCCTTACCCTTAGTTTTGTTTCCTTATTTACATATTAGATTCCTTGTGGTGGTTTATTAAATCCGTATTAAATCTATAAATTCCTTATGATGGTTTATTGAATTTCTAATCTATAAATTCCTTATGGTTTCTTATTAAATCTCACCATTCCTCCCGGGATAGTTTATAGCAGAAAAATGCAAAATTAAACACAGTGCATAACAACAAGAACTGATAACCAGTAACAGAGAAACTAACACAACATTATACTTCAAAATAACGGAAATGTAGAAAATAAAGGATCTTGGGGAAGGAGAAGTTGGGGAGTCTGTTGAACATTGTGACAAAACAACAAAGAGATATAAATATCATCTGGGAAAATGCATGCCGCCCTGTAACCTTCCCTTTCCCTTTTGGGGTTCTAGGCACCACGCCCGTCAACGGGACCCCACAAGTTGCGTGAGTGCCTCCCGCTTGTGATTTTCCTCCGCAACCGGCTCAAATACGCCCTGACGGGCGACGAGGTCAAGAAGATCTGCATGCAGCGCTTTGTCAAGATTGACGGCAAGGTTCGCACTGACGTCACCTACCCGGCGGGCTTCATGGGTAAGGCCCTAGATTTCTAGCAGCGGGGTTTGAAATGCCAGATTTCCAGCGGTGGGGCATTCCACAGGGCGGAAAACGGGTTTATGCAGCGGTTGCACCACGCTGGCATCCCGTCGTAACTCCCGCCCTTTCTCCCTGCAGATGTCATCAGCATCGAGAAGACTGGCGAGCACTTCCGCCTGGTGTACGACACCAAGGGGCGCTTTGCTGTGCACCGCATCAGCCCTGAGGAGGCCAAGGTGAGAATTGATTTGAATCCTTTTCTTACCAAAAGACTCAGCCTTACTGGCATCTTAAGATGGACAACCAGAGGAAGGAACAATAAATGCTCTGAGTGGTTTCGTGATTTAAGTCACGATTTAAATCCCTCGTGAGTTAGACTGGGTTCAAATCCCTTTTTTACAGAAATACTCGGCCTTGCTGGCATTCTCTTAATATTGACAAAATGACTGATTTCTCCATTCCTCCTGGCAGTACAAGCTGTGCAAGGTGCGCCGCATCCTGGTGGGCACCAAGGGCACCCCCCGCCTCGTGACTCATGATGCCCGCACCATCCGCTACCCGGACCCCCTGGTCAAGGTCAACGACACTGTCCAGGTCGACCTGCAGACGGGCAAGATCACCGACTTCATCAAGTTCGACACAGGTGACGGTTCCTCTGAGCGTGTCAAGAGCGCCAGAATCCTTCCCCAGTGGGGGGAGATGGGGAGACTTGCTCTGGCCCTGGAAGCTCCCTTCCGGAGCACCCCCATTTTTGGAAGCATATATATTTCTGTCCCCCCTGCCCAGTCCCAATTCCACCTTCTGACCTTTCCCTCCCTCTTTTCCCCAACAGGCAACCTCTGCATGGTGACGGGGGGCGCCAACTTGGGGCGCATTGGGGTGATCACCAACCGCGAGAGGCACCCTGGCTCCTTTGACGTGGTCCACGTCAAGGACACCAACGGCAACAGCTTTGCCACCAGGCTCTCCAACATCTTTGTCATTGGCAAGGTGGGTGCTTTTTATTTAATATTATTTCAAATTTTCCTGGAATTTATTAAGACCTTTTCACCCCCCGAGATGCATAGAATACCACCCAATGTTCAAAACCATGGAAAAGGTTCCCCATGTAGGAATGCCTAAATGGGGAACCTTTTCCATGGTTTTGAACGTTGGGTGGTATTCTGTGCCTTGCGGCTTCCTCTTTTTTTTTTACTAAAGCAATAATCCATTCAAATCTGATAGGAAAGATGTGAAATTAAACACCAGCAAATAATAATTAAACAGTTTGCGCTTATCGATTACAAGGAAGAATAGGAATTTATGGCATCTCCAGAATGTGAGATCCATGTCGATTGAGGGCTTCCTAGACAGGAACCCCACCGGTCGTCTAGTCTGATCCCATGCAAGGCAGGAAGAAAACCTATTTTATGTCATAAACAAAAAATCTGGCCCGCTTGCCTATTTCCCTCTTTGCAGAAGTTCCTTGCCCAATCTCCATTTCAGCCTCTCGTGTCCTAGTTTTATATTATTGCAAACAAGACATTAGTTGTGCGACACTGTGTGGATGGATTGAGGGTGCCGACTTCCTTGAATATTTCTGGTGGATCTCGTAGATAGAAAGCTTTGAAATTTTGGGAGGTTGCAAAGGTTACCGTGGAATGGTTTTTTTAAAGTTATTGTTACGTGAAGAAATTTTGATGAGATCTTTTGTGGTTTATATTTTGCTTTTGTAATAAATCCAGGGGAACAAGCCGTGGATCTCTCTGCCTCGTGGGAAGGGCATCCGCCTCACCATTGCCGAGGAGCGAGACAAGCGGCTGGCAGCCAAGCAGAGCAGCGGGTGAAGATGCACATGGAAACCCGATTGGGACTAGACACTCTCGGTTTTATAGTCTTGCATCTAGTCAATTCCCCTGAGGTTTCAAGGGTTTGTTTTCCATCAAGTGGCTTATGCCTTTTAGGAACCAAATAAAGAAATTTCAAAAATAGTCATTTGGAGGGATTCATTACTTAATTTCCTGAGATTTGTAGCCTGCTGGATTGTCAAAAGCGATTCGCAAGGGCGTAATATGGGGAAAAGGAGGAAAACCCACCACTATGAAAGTTAAAAGGCCTCAAAATGAATTAAAATTAATCTCAGGGTTAGGCTTCTCCGAAGGGGAATCTTTGGCGCAGGTGCTGAAAAGAAGGATCTCCAGAGCTGGTGAGCCACCTGCCCTAAATATGGGGCAGGGAGTTCCAAAGGGCAGATGACCAGGTACAAATGCCTCAATTGTATTTCAAATAGTTAAAACTTTATAATGGACATGTAGTACATTGCTATACAATAGAACCAAGGAAGGGTTTTTATTTTGTGATATTGTTGGAAAATTAATAAAATGTTATGGGGGGGGGGAATGCCTCAAATAGATTGTGGGCAGCACTGCAGCTAGCCTGGAAAAACAGGCCAGAAAAAGGATGGCAAAAGCGTTCGGGGACAGGGGGCTCGGGAGGAAGCCAGGAGACCTTGGCAATGCTGGTGCGATAAATCCTTTTCTAAAAAATCCCCTTTAAGCCACAATAAGCTTCCAAATATGGGTTGGGAAAGTGAACCGCTGGAAGGGTTGTTTTTCCATATATGGTGGTCCTTTGCAAAGGCCAAGGATTTATGGGAAATGAATGAAAAAAGATGTTGAAATGGAGAAATCCCAGAGCCTTTTTGCGAGGGATAATTGGGACGGAGGTTCCCCAACAGTCATCTAGTCCAGCCCCTGACAAGACAGGGATCTTGGCTCAAGCATCCAGGATAGATGGCTTATAAAATAATGGATTATGCTGACATGGTGAGGTCCAAACGGGGAACTGTCTATGGGCAATTGGGCTATCCATCAGAATATTTTCACGCTAAGGAAAATAGGGTTTGAGAGATGAGCAGTGAAGAAAAAGGAAGTTTTGGGAGTTGAGTGACAAAGTATCATACAGCAAGTATGAGAATACAAACACCAGCCAGAAAAAGTGAATGACTATAGAATCATAGAGTTCGAATGGGTCCCATGGACATCTAGTCCCATCCCCTGCAATTCAGGAATAATAGGTGAATTTTTTTAAAAAAATTGAAAAACCCAATAATTCATAATAATAAAAGGATCAAGGCTTTGTGTTCTCATCAGTTCGGAAAAACAAGGAACAGCCGGGAGGCTGGCTGAAGCATCTAATGAGTGGCATTAGAAGCTGCCTTGGAGTGTCACTTGAGACCGTCCCCAGAGAAACAAGGAGGAGCCAGGCTTTTTCCCAGGGAGAAGGGCACTTCCTGTCCATTTTGCTTGCCTGCCAGCTGGATGGGAAGTGTCAAAAACGCCTCCCTCCTAGCTCTACCACCTGATGATTCTAGGCTGAGATTCCTGTCAGGCCGGGGTTGGGCTAGATGAGCCTCTGTATCCCTTGCAAGGTTCAATAAGGTGAGAAAAGTCCTGTGTGGCAACTTGGCTCTCACTCACCGCTACTCCCAGGACCCAGGATCATCCAGCGCGACTGCCGGAGAGGTGAGTGCCAACCGTTTTCTACAAATGTTGTTTATTTAGTTTTCAAAAGTTTGCGTGCTTTAATATTGCCATTCTTGAACAAGAATAACAACTACAACAATACATTTAATTTATCCATTGACTTCCTACCCCATTGCAATTTGTGTCAAAATTATTCCACACACACACACACCCTTGCAAATCAGGAAATTCAGTTGCAAATGCAACTTCTCTGGGCTTCTCCAGTCTGACGATGTGAATTTGGGGGAACCACTTCAAGCATCCGCCGTGCTTTGGAGTGATTTCCTCCTTTGCAAACTGCTGAAAGTCTAAATTTTGAGAAGAAGCCTGATTAGCAAGGGGTGGGTGGGTGGAATGATTTTGATGGCAACTGTATTATTTATTATTTATTGGCTCTATATACTGCTCAGGGCACCTCGCAGAACAAAACCAGAACAAAAACCACACAAAATATATAATCAAAAATGACAAACCTATAATTGCCCCCACCAAAAAGACCACATTTTAAAAGGGCATAATACACCCTAAATAGTTCTCTGTAACATCTTTCTGCTTTTGCTCCTATTCCAAATCCGCTTCGCGATTTCCTGCCCTTACAACCATGCTAGAGATCTACAAGATGGAGAAATGTCAACCAAAGAGAATAAACTGATATGACCACCAAAATTAGGGACCCAGAGGAGTCAAGGGAGGAGTGGAAACCCTTTTGTAAAGCATTTGAAAGAAGCTTTCTTGGTTTTCATGAATTTTCCATAAAGACTGGAGAAGAAATTGCCACTGAAATATTAGACATCTTAGAGAGGCTCAATTTGAACTTTCAAGACTCTGTCGGTCAAGCATACGACAATGGGTCTAACATGGCTGGAAAATACGCAGGTGTACAGGCTATCCTAAATGGAAAGAATGAGAACTGCATTTTCTCTAGTTGTGCCAATCATACTCTGAATCTCGTTGGTACCGATTGTGATGAAGCCTGTAACGAAGCTATTACCTTCTTTGGAACCATTCAGAAAATGTTCAATGTCTTCAGTGCAAGCCCTTCACTTTGGGAGGTACTGAAGAAAAATGTTCCTGCCTCACTTCATTCAGTCTCAAAAACAAGATGGTCAGCAAGGATTGATAGTGTAAAACCAATTGCAAACCATTTTGATGGTATTCGAACTGCAGTATCTGTGATCACTGAATTTAATTGCAGAATGTAAAGCTGATCTTCGGTGAATAAAAAAATACTTGAACACTTTTGAATATGTTGTAATGTCAAGGATTCAGAGCAAACTTCTCACAATGATACATGAGATAAACTTGGTAATAGAATCACGTAATGCCACACTGGATGTTGAAAGGGACAACATAGATCAACTGCGTACAGACATTTTGAATTTTAGAGAGAAATGGAATAACATACTTCAAGAATGTCAACATGTATCAGTCAAACTAGGTGTTTCAGATACTTTTATTACTCGCAGGGGATGTCTAACTCAAGAGGATGCTGAAAAAGACTTCAGAGTGAATGTATACTTCTTTTTTTTTTTTTACTAATCTTTTTATTGATATTTTGGAAACGACATCAAACAATACAAAAAAGAAAAAAGACTGAAAAGAAAAGCAAACAAACAAACAACAACAACAACGCCTATAAACATAAAACAAACAAACCAACATAACATCACTCAATTGACTTCCTTCCATCTCAGTTTAGGCAAAATAAACTCATAGCTTATCTGCAGATTGTATTATATCAGCTCTTTACATCGCAGGTTTTAGATTCCGCCCACTGTGATTTTGGTAATACCTAGATTGATTTCAATGTAACTTACAAATTTACTCCAGTCGTTCGTAAACTTAACGATTTTTTGATGCCTAATTTTTTGTGACATTCTAGCTAATTCTATATACTCATATAATTTCATTTGCCATTCTCTAATGGTGGGGATATTGGAAGTTTTCCAGTTTTGCGCTAACAAAATCCTGGCGGCCACCATTGCATATTGAAAGAATGTTTGGTCTTCATTTTTGATCTCCTCTCCGATCATACCTAAAAGGAACGCTTCAGGTTTTTTGGGGAATGTGTATTTCAGTATTCTTTTTAATTCATCGTAAATTTGTCCCCAAAATCTTTTCACTTCGTCACAGGTCCACCACATGTGAAAGAAATTACCCTCTTTAGTTTTACATTTCCAGCATGTGCTGTCTCCGGTCTTATACATCTTCCCCAGTTTTGCCGGGGTGATGTACCAACGATACATCATTTTCTCCATATTTTCTCGGAGAGCAGCACATGCTGTGAACTTCATACCTTTCTTCCAAAGTTTTACCCATCTGTCAAACTCCAGATTATATCCAAGGTCTCTGGCCCATTTGACCATGACTCCTTTCACCTCTTCATCTTTAGTATCCCAGTCTAACAGTTGGTTATACATTTTGGATAAAAGTTTAGTATTACTTTCTAAGATTTCCACCTGGTACCTGGACTTTTTTTCACTCATTCCTATTTTTTTATGATCGTACCATAACGCATTAATTTGGTGAGTGAATGTATACTTCAAAATAATTGACTTTGTTATTGTTGGACTGACACTGCAATTTTCTGCTGTTAGGGAAATATGTGAACTTTTCAATTTTTTGTGGAAGTTACAACACTTCAATAATGACGAACTGATACAAAAATGCACTCGGTTTCACTTGCGATACTTGAACCATATTTTCCGTGACGAAATTCAGAGTAAAATGCTCCTCATTAAGCGAACTTTCGATACGAATTTCAAACTTAATTCTCCATCACCAAAAGAAATTGCCGATCAAATACTAAACTTGAATTTAGTATTCAAGTTTAGTATTTGATCCCTTCTGGGCCGCTTGGCAGCATGCTTAGGCCTTCTGTGACTGGTGCTGCTTGTGGGGGTGGCTTTTGGGATTTGGAGGTCTCCCAGTGCCAGGACAGTCCCTTCTCTCCCACCCTTGACCTCCTCTTTATACAGTTGCCATTTGGCTTTGGGGATGCAGTTCTTGCTGCTAACTTATTGCACATATGTATTAGGTTGCTGGTTGCTGTCTCTTAATTAACCACTCCTTTCATTCCCGGCCTATGGCATTGCATGGACTGCCTCCCAGTGGCTTACAGTTCTGGCCACCAGCACACGGCTTAGGTGGTGCAGTTCTGGCTTTAAGCGTATGAGATTGCAGCAATCTAACATATTATTTTGCTTGTTTTTCAGTATTTCCTTTAGCGGTGCATGTGCAGTAAGGTTGCTGGTTCTGTCTGTTAGACCTTCGTTTAGTTATCCAACTGTTAGATTTCAGCTGGCTTCCACAGTGTTACATTGTCAAGTAGCTGGTAATTCCTTGTTTTCACACGCTGGTTACGCTATGGCAAGTGAGTGATATCTCCCCCCCCCCCCACAGGCATAGGTGCACAGTGAGGGGCACCCCTAGCAGTGCTGTGTAGGCAGCCGATAAGATCAAGAAAAGGGTCCTGTCTATCAGCAGGAAAATCGCCCCTCTCCCACGTGCCATGACCAAGTAAGTCCCTTATGAGGTTGGAGGTATTTGTCACACTCTTGAGTCACAATGACCCTTGGTACCTCCGTTGCCCTTCCTCTGGCCAAACCCACCATAAGAACATTAGAAGAATCTGCTGGATCAGGCCAATGGCTTTAAAAGACATAGATGATAGATAGACAGATACAGATACATACATACAAAGGTCTGCAAGACCATGAGACCCTTCAAACCTAAAGCAGTTCAGGCACACTGTTAGGTGCCAACTGAGAGGTTCGATGACCTTCTTAGGAAATTTGATGTAGGTCTGAGCCACATGGCAAACCCTTCTGATAATAGCAAGGTGGGCAAAAGGAAAAACAAAATAGCAGGATATGGATAAGTTTCAAAAGCTCTAGTAAAGCTAGCTTTACTTCCCAAAGAGATAGCGCTACCTAGCAGATCTACAGCAAGTTATCCACTTCCAGGAAACCAATACCTAACTCCTCTCAACTCTGCACAATTTCCTCTTGAGTCCTTTTCCTCTACCTGTTTTAAGAAGTAAAACTACATATTCTACAATACTCAGATATGCTTCAGGCGACACTTTTTTGTGAAGGTGCATGCACTGAGTGCATACACCTTTTCTTTCCTTCTGCATGCACTGAGTGATACACTCTTCTCATACTATTGAACAATATTGAGCACAATAGTGTTCAAAGGTAACCTTTGAACACTAGTCAGACTCAGAGCAGAAAGTTTGCAGCTACAGCATCTCTGACTGTCCAAGGATGGCTAATCTGTGGCTTTCTGTATTTTGTTGGATTACAGCTTCCATAATCCCACTTCCGATCTGATCGCCATGGCGTTTGGCTGCTTTCCCATGGCACTGGACTCCAATCGTGCAATTATTCAGGGATAATATGGGGGTAATTATCCCTGCTGACCCCTCCCAAGGGTGGGGGGGGGGGCTTGCCATCACCCACGGGTCATCCAAAAACTCCCACTTGCTACAGAATGTGGGGGCAGGGACGCTGGGTGCTGAGTATCGCATGAATTGGAAACTCTCCAGAGCCATCGCCATGAGCAGGAGGATCACTGTTCTTCAGAAAATATTTGAATTTGGACTTTGAAACAAGCATGTTCTGGAAAGAAGGAGACAAAAAAAGGACCTGCTAAATAATTCAGTCACTGAGTGCCAAAGATTTGATTTGAAAAGGACTCTCGACATTTTGCTACGTTTTATGTGAGGTGAGCGGCTGTTTCTTCTGTTTCTTCTCTATATTTGTTACTTCATGATTTGGCAAGCCACACTAAGAAAGATCTAATTAATTAAATGGAATGCAGGAGGAACTGTATAAAAACTTCAGAATTTGATATTTTATGGCACGGTCCCTTGTGGAGGGCTCTAATTAGAACTGACAAAAACAAGATTAGGTGTTCAGCTTGGGACGATAAAATGGCATAAATTGTGGTGCTGCTGAAAAAGAAAGGAGCCTCCATAAGGCGTTGGAAGACAACCAAAGGACTAAAACGGGAATATTTCACACAAAAAACTGCATCTGTTCGCATGGATTTTTGTCATATATGGATCAACATTAAAGTGAAAATGAATCTTTGACCTTTGCAAGCTTCCCCTAGGGCCAGGGGGGAGCAAGCTTGGATTCTAGGGGAACCAAACAATTATTAACTGTGGAATATACCTGATGGCATTGCCTTCTATGGAAAACCTTTATTTGGATTTGGGAAACCCCAGCTCATTACAGAGACTTGAAAGACTGCTTTGAATTTTATTAAACAAAGGAAAGCTGGAAGCCAGCCCAGAGTTTTAGAGTTAAGAGCACGGATTAAAAGGGGGCCCTCTGAGGGGGGACAGCGCCGAAAACAATTGTCAAACAACAGAATGAATAACATTCCTCTTACATGCTAATACACATATGGATTTGTTAAATATGATTGAAAGTCGCATACCAGTGATTGTCATGATGATAAAGGGTTAAGATCAGAACTATGATATTGGGAATAAACAACAGAGGAAAATTCAAGAAGAAGAATAAAATACCTTCTCCTACTAGCCAGAACATGGGCAGTCCCATTAAATTATTTAATTTGGAATGTATAATTGGCTTTATTATTTGTGCTATGATGTGGCAAGATTAGATATGTTATTAATGAAAAATTAATAAAAATTATTTTTTAAAAAACAACTTCCATAATCCCATGGTAGCTAGGAGTGATGGGAGCTGGAGTCTAGGGACATCTGGAGGCAATTTAGCTATCCCTGGAGTATGTAGTGCAGTTGAAAACGGCAATAACCTTGGAGAGCAGAAAACACCAAGTGTGGCACCTAGTGGTAGACTACAGCAGGCATGTACAACATGTTGATCGCAAGCCCCCAGTCAACCGTGTTTTTTTCTGGTCGACCTCAGGGCCTTTCTCTGCAACCTTAGATGCAGCAGCAGCAGCCGCTGCCAGTCTCCACAGCGATGCAACTCTGAGCAGCGCGCACATGGGGGGACAGAGGGAGGCACAAGGGAGCTGGGAAAGGTCTGTGTGATACTGTTGGAAGAGGGAGGTGGGCTTATTGTGGCTTTCTCAATTGGGGAGGGGGCGGCTGCTGGAGACGGAGGGAAGCGTGAGGAGGAGCCACGTGGAGGGAAGGAATAAGGGAAGGAGGGATCAAGATCAGGACCAGCTGCGTGGCCCCCTTTGACAGGGAGGGGCAGGGCAGGCACTATTGGGATCCACATCAGCTTCGAGGCTCCCTTTGACAGGTGGGAGGGAGGAACAGCTCAGCAGCCAGGGTTGTCTTTTCCCCCCAATTTTTTTTATTAATTTTCCCATTTTTTTTAAACAAATGAACAAATAGACAGGCAAACATAAAACACTGGTGATGGGGGCCACATCTTCTGTCACATCTGAGTGCAGCAGCCTACCTTAGAGGGTGCAGCATAGGCTGCCTGGCATATACTCTGGCTCAATAAAACCTCACTGGTTTTGCCCACTTCTCAACATTTGCCATCTAAGACAGCTGCATCCCTTTGCCTAATGCTATGGCCAGGTCTGCTTTCAATCCCACCCTGCCTGTTCCCTAAGATTTTACAGACAACAGATATGCTCCTTGTCTGTATGCTGCAATTAACATCTGCTGAGCTAATTGACTTGGCAGGGAGCTTTTCTTGTCACCATCTTCACCCAGAAGTCCCATAGATGTTATATAGATGCTGAAGGGGAGCTGAAGGAAGCAGTGGTGTGTCCGCTCTTAAAGAAAACTTCACTAGATCCTTCAGACCTATCCAAGGACCGCCCAGTTTCAAATCTTCCATAACTGGGTAAGGTAATTGAGAGAGCGGTTGCTGAACAGCTTGGTAGGTTTCTGGAGGAAACATCGGCTTTAGATTCATTTCAGTCTGGGTTCCGTCCTGGTTTCGGGACTGAGATGGCTCTGGTTGCCCTAACAGACAACTGGATCGAGGCTGGTCGTAGACAACTGGATTGAGGCTGGTCGGGACTGCTGATTCTTTTAGATTTGTCAGCAGCCTTTGACATGGTTGATCATGATCTTCTGGACCACCACCTCGCTGATGTGGGGATACAGGGCATAGCCCATAAATGGCTGTGCTCTTTTATCTCTGGTCGGGGACAGAGGGTGGCGCTAGGGAGGGAGATGTCGTTGCGCCACTCCTTGGTGTGTGGAGTGCCGCAGGGCGCAATCCTCTCCCCGATGCTTTTTAACATCTTTATGCACCCCCTTGCCCAGATTGTCCAGAGCTTTGGGCTGGGTTGTCACCGATATGCTGATGACACTCAGCTCTATCTGCTGATGGATGGCCACACCAACTTGGCCCAAGACACACTGACCAGATGCTTGGAAGCTGTGGCAGGATGGTTTTGTGGGAGCCAATTGAAACTAAATCCTTCGAAGACAGAGGTCCTCTGGCTGGGTCGGGATTGTATGGGGATGAGGGACCAACTCCCTTCTCTTGCGGGGGCCCAATTAGTGCCATTGCCTTCTGTTAAGAGTTTGGGTGTAATCCTTGACGCCTCCCTTTCCACGGAGGCGCAGGTTACAACAACAGCCAAGGCGACATTTTCCCACCTTTGCCGCATCAAGCAGTTGGTCCCTTACCTTTCCCACCCCGACCTGGCCACAGTGATCCATGCGACGGTCACCTCCGGGCTTGACTACTGTAATTCGCTCTACGCGGGGCTGCCCTTGAAGCTGTCCCAGAAACTCCAGTGGGTGCAGAATGTTGCAGCGAGGCTCCTCACAGGGTCTCTGCCATGGGAGCATATTCACCCAGTGCTTTTCCAGCTGCACTGGCTCCCAGTGGAGTATAGGGTTTTGACCTTTAAAGCCCTTCATGGCCTAGGACCCTCGTACCTAGGGGACCGCCTCTCCCGGTATGCCCCACGGAGGACCTTAAGGTACATAAATAGCAACACCCTAGAAGTCACGGGCCCTAAGGAAGTTACATTAGCCTCAACCAGAGCCAGGGCTTTTTCAACACTGGCTCCGGCCTGGTGGAACGCTCTGTCTCATGAGACCAGGGCCCTGCAGGATCTTATTTCTTTCCGCAGGACCTGTAAGACAGAGTTGTTCTGCCTGGCCTTTGACTTGGAGTCAATTTGATTGCCTCCCCCTCTTTCTTTTTCTTTTCTTCTCCTGTGATGAGGTTGCATTTTAATTGTTTTAATGTCGTATTTTAATCTTGTTTTTAAGTTGTATTCATTCAACTCATTTTTATTATTGGTTGTTGGCCACCCTGAGCCCAGCCTTGGGTGGGGAGGGCGGGGTAATAATAATAATAATAATAATAATAATAATAATAATAATAACAACAACAATTCTGTGTTTGGACTATCCTTGAAGCTATATTTGTCAGGAATTGTGCAAGAGCCTTGCCTCTGGACACAGTGAAAGTGGAACTTCCCTCCTCCAGAAGCACGTTCGTCCCTTTCTCTGTCTTCTACCACCTAGCTACAAGATCTATTATTATTCAGATAAGTTTTCAATTTGCTTTGTTAGGATTTTTAATGGCCAATCCTGCAATTTTAAAGTTGATTTTTAAAAATCTTCTACTCTTGTCTCTTTTATTCAGTGCCAGATTAAACCCTGGGGAGGCCCCAGGCAGTGGAAATCTCACCCCCCTCTCATGTGCCCTCTTGTGGAATAACATTGAACTAAGAAAACTTGATTGTACTGTAATTTTCTTTCAAGATCAAATCAATATTATTTTGATCTGTTGTCACAGGCCCCCTAAAAGGCATGGGGCCCATAGATCAGTGCTTACTCTGCCTATTGATAATCTGGCACTGCTTTTATTGTTGTTTAAATGTGTTTTATTATACATCCCATTATTATTATTGTCAGAGGCTCAGGAGCAGAAGAGCAGGGGAGAGAGCAAATAGAGAGCGGAGGAGAGGAATCAGAGGGGAGCGTAGGGGAATATGACAGTGGCCCGAGAGATTCCATGAGCTTCTCCAGCGAATCAGAAGATTCCCAGGAGGGGGCGCCTATGGTAAGGGCGAGGCGAGTCCCAGGGGGGACGATCCATAAACAAGGAACCAGAGGGGAGTCCCAAAGGAGTAGCGGAGGATTAGGACCAGTTCCCCCACCAGAGCACAGTGGGGGGGAAGAGTCACATGAGTCAGGACCAGCTTCTCCTCCATCGGGGAGTGGGGAAACGGAGGGAAGGCCAGGTCCAGCTAGCCTCCCCGAAAGAGGGAGCAGTGACACAAGTGTAACGGTCAGAAGGAAAGTGGGAGGCTGCGCGCGCGCGCCAAGTTCAAATGTGGAGGAGCGCGGGACAGCAGAAAACCCGGATTGGGAGCCAGGTCCTAAGGCCCGAAGGAGGGGGGGGAGAAGAGTCGGCGGACTCAGCGTCAGAAGAATCGAGGAGGGCTGAGACTCCGACTAGCAGGAGGACCCAGAGAAAGAAGGAACAGAGGAAGAGGTGGAGTAAGGCTAGAATCTTAAGCTGGTGTCAGGGGGGAGGAGATTCAGATGGGACTTCTACGGTCTGATGCATAGACGTAGCGTTGCGCGCTGCGCGTCTGGAAATGAAACTGAACTTCAATAAAGACTTTTTAACTTGAGGAAGAAGCAGCGTTGGTCTTGTGTGAGCTGGGACCTTGGGCAGCGCTGACAATTATTATTATTATTATTATTATTATTATTATTATTATTATTATTTTGTTTTCAAAGGATGTAAAACACCCTGAGTGCTGTTTCTACTGTGGAAGGGCAGGGTATAAACTTCAGTAAATAAATGGCTGCATTCTTTTCATAGAATAGTAGAAGATGGAAAGGATTTTGGAAGCTATTTAGTTGAATCTACTGCTCAAGCATGTCATGGCCTTTTCCTACTACAATAAAGCTTATTTACTTACACTGCTCAAGAAGGGATCTGGCACTTATGTTTATGGCTATGTGGTTTGTATTGTTAATGTGGCAGTTTCTTCCACACACCCTCCTTTGTGTTCATGGCAGAATCTTCTTTTGCAAAGGTTTTTACATTAATGGAACGGCTGAAGGCACTTCTCGCCGCAGCCCTCAGTGGTGGCTTGTTGAAATGCCTTCTACGCAAAGCGGCAAGCTCCTGGGGAAACCATAACTGGGTTTGTTACCTCTCTCTGCCAAGCCACCCGGTTCTGCAACTTATCAGAGTTGGAGAACATGCTTCGTGACTGCCTCATCAGTGGCCTGAAGGATGACAAGCTGCAATGATGCCTCTATGCCAAGAAGGACCTAATGTTACATGTTGCGCTGGAGGAGGCCCTGGCAACGGAAGCTGCCGAGAGGTCGAAACAAGAGGCTCAGCCAAGCCTGTTGTCCCAACCGAGGGTCCACCACGAAGACCTCGCCGACGACTCAGGATCCGACAGGGAGGAGGTGAACCAAGTACAGTGGCGCACTCAAGCAGTGCACAGACCACAGCTGCCTTGACGAGAAGGAGGGAACTGCGCAAGCTGTGGGGAGAGTCACGAGAGGAGGACCTGCTGTTTCCACAACGCAGAGTGCAGGCAGTGCAGGAAATCGGGACACATTGCCCGGGTGTGTTGGGCTCGGCCCACCCGATGCCAGGCCTCAGATGACTGATCCAAGAGCCCCAGGCCCAGGGGCCCAACATACCAAGGCAACTCGATGGAGATCACGGACTGCCAGGTATACCAGTTGCCCCACCCCAGCATAGAGAAAATTTATGTAGAGGTACAGATAGAGGGGGCCCTGTGCCGCGTGGAGCTTGACACGGGTTCAACTCTATTCATAATCTCGGCAAGGACCTTAAGGAAACTGTGCCCTAGTGGAGTTCCCAAACCCAGGCCGGCCCCATTCACCCTCCAGGACTTCCAGAAACGTAAGGTCCCCACAATGGGGATGGGGACCTTCAGGGTGCAATATTGAGGGCGGATACGGCAACTGGACTTGCTTGTGGTCAAGGGCCCCTACGTTAGCTTACTGGGATTGGCATGGTTTGGACTACTGGGGTTAGCTGTCACTGGGGTGAACCGCACTAGCTTACAAGTGGACATAGACGCCATATGCAAGGAATTTCCGGAGGTTTCAATGGGAAATTGGGACAGTATACGGCCCCCCCCCATTGCCCTACAGCTTGACCCCCCAGTACGACCTGTCAGGTTCAAAGCCCGCCGGGTCCCGTTCGCCCTGAAACCCCGTATAGACAAGGAATTGGACCGGCTCATGGAGCAAGGAGTGCTGGAGTCTGTGCCTAATGCCCCCTGGGAAACCCCGATCATCACATGTCAAGCCTAATGGTTCGGTCCGCATCTGCGCAGGCTACAAATGTACCATAATCAAGGCCCTCACGGCCCACGCATATCCAGTGTCAGTGGTCATAGAATCATAGAATCATAGAATCATAGAATCATAGAGTTGGAAGAGACCACAAGGGCCATCGAGTCCAACCCCCTGCCAAGCAGGAAACACCATCAGAGCACTCCTGACATATGGTTGTCAAGCCTCTGCTTAAAGACCTCCAAAGCAGGAGACTCCACCACACTCCTTGGCAGCAAATTCCACTGTCGAACAGCTCTTACTGTCAGGAAGTTCTTCCTAATGTTTAGGTGGAATCTTCTTTCTTGTAGTTTGGATCCATTGCTCCGTGTCCGCTTCTCTGGAGCAGCAGAAAACAACCTTTCTCCCTCCTCTATGTGACATCCTTTTATATATTTGAACATGGCTATCATATCACCCCTTAACCTCCTCTTCTCCAGGCTAAACATGCCCAGCTCCCTTAGCCGTTCCTCATAAGGCATCGTTTCCAGGCCTTTGACCATTTTGGTTGCCCTCCTCTGGACACGTTCCAGTTTGTCAATGTCCTTCTTGAACTGTGGTGCCCAGAACTGGACACAGTACTCCAGGTGAGGTCTGACCAGAGCAGAATACAGTGGCACTATTACTTCCCTTGATCTAGATGCTATACTCCTATTGATGCAGCCCAGAATTGCATTGGCTTTTTTAGCTGCCACCCTGGCTGGGTCAAAAATTTTCAGCAAGCTGGACTTGGCCCAAGCCTATCAACAGCTGCTGGTGGATGAAGCCACAGCAGAGGCAGGGTAAAGTGGCTGCAATTCGGTGTCAGCGTGGCAGCAGGCATATTCCAGAATCTAATGGACTCTCTCCTTAAAGGGATTCCTGGCGTCACCCCTTTCTTCAATGATGTGTTGATTGCCGGGCCCATGCCAGAGGAGTTTGAGGACCGCCTCCGCACTGTTGTGCACCGTTTCCAGACGGCGGGTCTCAAGGTGAAGCAGGAAAAGTGTCTACTAGGAGTGCCTCAGGTGGACTTTCTGGGATTTATGGTGGACGCAGAAAGGGTCCACCCGACTGGGGACAAGGTACGGGCCATTTGTGATGCCCCAGCGCCCAAGGGCGAGACTGAACTTCAGGCCTTCTTGGGACTATTGAACTTTTACCATGTTGTCAGCGCTGCCCAAGGTCCCAGCTCACACAAGACCAACGCTGCTTCTTTCTCTAGTATAAAAGTCTTTATTGAAGTTCAGTTTCACTTCCAGATGCGCAGCGCGCAACGCTACGTCTATACCTTAGACCTTCGAAGTTCCATCTGAATCTCCCCCCCCGACACCAGTTTAAGATTCTAGCCTTACTCCACCTCTTCCTCTGTTCCTTCCTTCTCTGGGTCCGCCTGCTAGTCGGAGTCTCAGCCCTCCTAGACTCCTCTGACGCTGAGTCCCCTGACTCTTCTCCCTCCCTCCTTCGGGCCTTTGGACCTGGCTCCCAATCCGGGTTTTCTGCTGTCCCGCGCTCCTCCAGATTTGAACTTGGCGCGCGCGCGCAGCCTCCCACTTTCCTTCTGACCGTTACACTTGTGTCACTGCTCCCTCTTTCGGGGAGGCTAGCTGGACCTGGCCTTCCCTCCGTTCCCCCACTTCCCGATGGGGGTGTGGTTACCCCTGACTCATCTTCTCTCCCTGCTGGAGGAGAGGCTGATCCTGGCTCATGTGACTCTTCCCCCCCACTGTGCTCTGGTGGGGGAACTGGTCCTGATCCTCCGCTGCTCCCTTGGGAGTCCTCGCTGGTCCCTTGTTTCTGGAGCGTCCCCCCTGGGACCCCCCTCGCCCTTACCAAAGGCGCCCCCTTCTGGGAATCTTCTGATTCGCTGGAGAAGCTCATGGAATCTCTCGGGCCACTGTCATATTCCCCTACGCTCCCTTCTGATTCCTCTCCTCCGCTCTCTATTTGCTCTCTCCCCTGCGCTTCTGCTCCTGAGCCTCTGACATCCATCCCCCCCTCGAAGCCCCCCTTCCCCCCTCCCCCTCTTTGGGTGTGGGTTCCGGGTGCTCCAGCGCTGGGGGTGTGAGTGCTGGACGTCGTTCTCTCCCCCTGGTGTGCAACCGGCCAGCGGGATCAGGCCCCCCCACAATGGGTTCGTCTACGTCGACTTCCTCTGCTTCCATTTCTCTGCTGTCGTGCTCAAATCCAGGATCCTCCCCCCACACGTCCATGTCCTCCTCTCCACCCGGTCCCTCGGGTGAGGCTGTGTGTAAGGGCCCCCTCAGCAGTTCCCTGCTCCACCCCACTTCTGGTTGAGTGTCCCACCAATAGGAGCGATCTGTGACAAACCCCGAGAGCGACCCCTCCTGGGAGCTCGTTCCAGGCGTCGGCTCCTCATCTGATGAGAAACCCTGGAACGTGCTGGCTGACAGTGTGGGTGTGAAAAGCCAGTCGTCGAAATACTCCGCCGGCATGGGTCTGTGTGGGAAGAGCGAATGGAACTCGTCTTTGAGGTAGTGCTCCTCCACGGCATAGCATGGCACCCACTCGTTGGCGCTGGCCGGGGTACCCTCCCTGGCGAGGAGATATTCAACTCCCTCTTCCCCCCATCTGGAGTCCAAAATCTCTGTGACCTCGTTGAGTGGCGTCGCCCTCTGTGGTCCCTCCCCTGTTGGCGATGTGCTACGTGGGGCTGGTGCGTTCCCTGGCTCCTGAAACCTGTGGGGTGCCTTGTAGGGTGTGAGCACTGACCTGTGAAAGACTGGGTGCATTCTGGAGCCCTCCGGGAGTGTCAACCGGTAGGCCACTGGATTGATTTGTGCCGCAACCTGGTAAGGTCCCAGCTGCTTGTGTCCGAGCTTCTTCTTAGCTAGCGTTCTGGCCGGCACTGCCTGAGCTGCTAACCAGACCCAGTCCCCCACCTGGATGTCTTCCCCGACCCTCCTGTGCCTGTCTGCCTGCATCTTGTAGGCGTGTTTCGGGAGTTCCAAGTGCCTTCGGAGTTGCTCATGGACCTCCTGTAACTCTGCGGCTAAGTGCTCTGCCCCCCGTGGCTCCCCCTCCCCCTCAGTCTCCAACCCCGGGAAGGTTCTGGGATGGCGCCCATTGTTGGCGAAGAACGGTGTCACCCCTGTAGACCCGTGCTTCGTGTTGTTGTAGGCAAACTCGGCTAGCGGTAGGTAGTCCACCCAGGTCGAGGGCTGTTGATTGGCATAGCATCGCAGGTACTGCTGCATGATGGCGTTGACCCTCTCCGCTTGTCCGTTGGTCTGCGGGTGTCGTGCCGACGCTAAGTTGATCTTGACGTTCAGGATGCCCAGCAGCTTCTGCCAGAAGTTCGAGATGAATTGGCGGCCCCGGTCGGACAGGATGGACCGCGGCAGGCCGTGAGCTTTGAAAACGTGGTCTATGAACAGCTTGGCGGTCTGTTCCGCTGTGGCCACCTTCGCGCACGGAATGAAATGCTCCATCTTGGTGAAGAGGTCTACGACCACGAGTACCGCTGTTTTGCCGCGCGAACTGGGCAGATCTGTAACAACGTCCAGGGCCACTTTCTCCCATGGTTCGAGCGGCGTCTGCAGCGGTTCCAGCAGGCCTGCCGGCTTCCTGTGTACTGGCTTGGCCCTTTGGCAGGTGTCACACCTGGAAACGTAATCCGCAACTTCTCCCCGCACCTTGGGCCACCAAAAGTCCCTGGTGACTAATTCCGCCGTCTTGTCCTTGCCGAAGTGCCCAGCGCTGGGCGCGTCGTGCAGCTGCTGCAAGACTCTCGCGTGAAGGTCGTCTCCCGGTACGTAGAGAGCCCCTTTACGGAGGAGTAGTCCGTCGCGTATCTGGAACTCGTCGTCCCTCGCTGTGCCGTTTCGCACCTCCTCCATCTTGGATTGCGCAAACGAATCCGCCTGTAGCGTGCGACGGACTGCGTCCAGGTCCACTGCGGCTGAAGCGCACGCCCACACCTCTGGTGCGAAAATGTGTTTGGCCGCTGCCGGTGCCGCTTCCTCGAGATACTGCGGCTTCCTGGATAGCGCATCCGCCATGACGTTGTTGTCTCCCGGGATGTATTCTATCCGGAAATCAAAATCTGCAAAGAACTCCGCCCAGCGGATGTGTCTCTGGTTCAGGAACTTCGCCGTGCGCCAGTACTCCAGGTTCTTATGGTCCGTGCGGACCTGCACTGTGTGTCTGGCTCCGACGAGGAAGTGCCGCCACGCCTTGAAGGCTGCATGAATGGCCAGCAACTCCCTGTCCCAGATGGTGTAGTTCTGCTCCGACGTGCTGAGCTTCCTGGAGTAGAATGCGCACGGTCTCCAGTCCCCTTGCGGATCTTGCTGCAACAGGACCGCCCCCACCGCTCTGTCCGAGGCGTCCGTTTCAACCCTCATCGGTTTGCTGGGGTTTACGTGTAGCAGCTGTTCTTCGGATGCGAAGAGACGCTTGAGCCTCCGAAAGGACTGCTCCGCCTGGTCCGTCCAGGTGAACTTCTTCTTCTTGGAGCTGAGGGTGTCCGTGATGGCCGCCGTCTCCTTCGCGAACCCCTTGATGAACTTGCGATAAAAGTTGGCGAAACCGACGAACTTCTGGACCTCCTTCCGGTTGCGCGGGCTCTTCCAGTCCAACACTGAGCGGACCTTGGCGCTGTCCATGGCAAGTCGCTTGTCGGACAGCTTGTAGCCCAGGAAATCCACCTCTGTCGTGTCGAACTGGCACTTCTCCAGTTTGGCGTAAAGTCTGTGCTCCCGTAGTCTCTGCAGGACCTCCTTGACGTCCTCCTCGTGCGCCTCCTGCGATTCCGAAAAGATCAGGATGTCATCTAAGAAGCAGACGCACTTCTTGTAGAGGAGTCCCGCTAGCACGTGGTGCATGAAAGCTTGGAAGCAATGGGAGCCATTTTGGAGACCAAATGGCATGACTCTGTATTCATAGGTTCCTAAAGGCGTAAACATGGCTGTCTTCCACTCGTCTCCCTCCCGCATGCGTATAAGGTTGTAGGCCCCTCGTAGATCCAACTTGGTGAAGATCCGTCCCTTCCTCACCGTCGCGAGCAGGTCGTCAATTTTGGGCATGGGGAATGCTGTGGGCTTTGTCCTGGAATTGATGATTCTATAATCCACTATGAGCCTCCGTTCGGGCGTGTCTCTCTTCTTCACGAAAAACACGGGACTGCCCCCCACTGCTTTGGATTCCCGGATGAATCCCCGCTTCAAATTGCGATCTATGAACTCCCTGAGTTCTTGCATTTCGTCTTCAGACATGGAGTACAGTCTCCCAGTCGGCAGCGTCGCCCCCGGCAGGAGGTCAATCTTGCAGTCGTAGGGTCTGTGGGGAGGCAGCTTGTCTGCTTCCTTCTCGCAGAAGACTTCCAAAAAGGCCTTGTACTTGTTGGGCACCGCTTGCACCATGCCTAGGTGTAGCTGCGGTGCATCCTCTTGCCCCTCTTCTTCCTGGCAGGTCTGGATGCAGTGCGCTGCGCAGTAGGAAGAGCAGAAGGTCAATTGCCGCTGGTACCACGCTAATGCCGGGCTGTGCCTATCCAGCCAACTCATGCCCAACACTATGGGCGTGTCCGACAGGTGGGTGACGTTGAAACTGATGACTTCACGGTGGTTCCCAATTTGCATCACCAGAGGCGGTGTCTGCTGTACCACCTCTCCTCCCAGTATCTTCCTGCCATCTACCGTGACAACATTTAGGGGCGGCAGGAGTGCTATGCGATGCTGCTTGACGAAGTCCAACCCTACAAAGTCTGCGTTGCTACCAGAGTCAATGGTAATAGGGACCTCCAGGGTGAGCCCATCGGGCAGCTGGAGCGATGCAGTGAGTTGCACCACTGGTTTGGGTGGGAGGGGGTCTGTGGGCTGCAAAATCTCTGGGGACTGCTTCACTGACTCGCCTGGTTGAGCCCCAGTGCCTCCGTCTCCAACCAGGCCTCGTCGTTTCCCTGCTGCTGTTCCCCCTGCTGAATTGCTCCTTTTACAGTTGCTGAGGCTGCAGTGTGCTTCTGGAGCCTCTGGGGACACTCTTTGGCCATGTGCAGTGCACTGTCGCAGATGTAACACTTCCTGCTCCCTCTAGGAGCCTTCGCCTTGACTGCTCCTGGTGTTTGGGCTCTGCTTGCTGTCTGAGCCCTTGCACCTCCGATTTCCATTGGCTCCTCTCCCCTCATCAGCGGAGGCGTGGACTGAGCGCGCTCTGTCTCTCTGGGTAGGAAGGGAGTCGTTCTAACTGACGTGTTTGCTCTTCGCCCCTCCTCCCTGCTCCACGGGCGTTCTTCCAGGCGCACCCCAATTGCGAGCGCCCTTTGGACTACTTCTGTGGTATTTTGGGGTCTCTCCCCCCTGGCCAGCTCATCTTTCACGGCTCCATTCAGCCCCTCCCAGAACAGATCCCTGACGGCAGCTGAGTCCTTCTGCCAGCCCAGCACATTTACTAACCCAAAAAAGCGGGAATGATACTGGCGCACCGTCGCTTTTCCTTGCCGCAATCCATGCATTTCCCTTCTAGCGACATCCACATCCACCGTTGATTTAAAGCAAGCGTCCATGGCTTCAATAAAGGTGCTTGAATCTTTGAGGGCGGGGTCATTTTCGCGTAACAAGGTTCGCAGCCACGACTTAGCTTCCCCATGCAGATGAGTGATTATGAAACCCACTTTCTCCTCCTCATCCCTAAAGTCTTTCCGAAGCAATTTGAGCGCGAAAACTACTTCTGGTCTGAAGTTAGGGTACTGCTGCAGGTTCCCGTCAAAATGGGTCACAATACTCGCCCCCCTTTTCCCGAGGCCAACTCCCTCCGGCTTGGCTCCCAACTGCCCCTCCTTTCCCCATCTGTCCCACCTGGCTTGCAGATCCTGGCAGAGCGCAGCTGTTTCTCCTTCTTTTTTCTTAGACGCAGCCAATTCTGCGTAGAGCGTTGAGACCGCTTCCTGCAGTTGCTTGACTTTCTCCTCTGTAGTCATCTTTGCCTATCTTCGTGAGCTTGCAGAGTTTTTTGAGAGATGGGACTTACTGTCCGCGCTGCCCAAGGTCCCAGCTCACACAAGACCAACGCTGCTTCTTCCTCAAGTTAAAAAGTCTTTATTGAAGTTCAGTTTCATTTCCAGACGCGCAGCGCGCAACGCTACGTCTATGCATCAGACCGTAGAAGTCCCATCTGAATCTCCTCCCCCCTGACACCAGCTTAAGATTCTAGCCTTACTCCACCTCTTCCTCTGTTCCTTCTTTCTCTGGGTCCTCCTGCTAGTCGGAGTCTCAGCCCTCCTCGATTCTTCTGACGCTGAGTCCGCCGACTCTTCTCCCCCCCTCCTTCGGGCCTTAGGACCTGGCTCCCAATCCGGGTTTTCTGCTGTCCCGCGCTCCTCCACATTTGAACTTGGCGCGCGCGCGCAGCCTCCCACTTTCCTTCTGACCGTTACACTTGTGTCACTGCTCCCTCTTTCGGGGAGGCTAGCTGGACCTGGCCTTCCCTCCGTTTCCCCACTCCCCGATGGAGGAGAAGCTGGTCCTGACTCATGTGACTCTTCCCCCCCACTGTGCTCTGGTGGGGGAACTGGTCCTAATCCTCCGCTACTCCTTTGGGACTCCCCTCTGGTTCCTTGTTTATGGATCGTCCCCCCTGGGACTCGCCTCGCCCTTACCATAGGCGCCCCCTCCTGGGAATCTTCTGATTCGCTGGAGAAGCTCATGGAATCTCTCGGGCCACTGTCATATTCCCCTACGCTCCCCTCTGATTCCTCTCCTCCGCTCTCTATTTGCTCTCTCCCCTGCTCTTCTGCTCCTGAGCCTCTGACAATAATAATAATGGGATGTATAATAAAACAAATTTAAACAACAATAAAAGCAGTGCCAGATTATCAATAGGCAGAGTAAGCACTGATCTATGGGCCCCATGCCTTTTAGGGGGCCTGTGACAACAGATCAAAATAATATTGATTTGATCTTGAAAGAAAATTATAGTACAATCAAGTTTTCTTAGTTCAATGTTATTCCACAAGAGGGCACATGAGAGGGGGGTGAGATTTCCACTGCCTGGGGCCTCCCCAGGGTTTAATCTGGCACTGAATAAAAGAGACAAGAGTAGAAGATTTTTAAAAATCAACTTTAAAATTGCAGGATTGGCCATTAAAAATCCTAACAAAGCAAATTGAAAACTTATCTGAATAATAATAGATCTTGTAGCTAGGTGGTAGAAGACAGAGAAAGGGATGAATGTGCTTCTGGAGGAGGGAAGTTCCACTTTCACTGTGTCCAGAGGCAAGGCTCTTGCACAATTCCTGACAAATATAGCTTCAAGGATAGTCCAAACACAGAATTGTTGTTGTTATTATTATTATTATTATTATTATTATTATTATTATTATTACCCCGCCCTCCCCACCCAAGGCTGGGCTCAGGGTGGCCAACAACCAATAATAAAAATGAGTTGAATGAATACAACTTAAAAACAAGATTAAAATACGACATTAAAACAATTAAAATGCAACCTCATCACAGGAGAAGAAAAGAAAAAGAAAGAGGGGGAGGCAATCAAATTGACTCCAAGTCAAAGGCCAGGCAGAACAACTCTGTCTTACAGGTCCTGCGGAAAGAAATAAGATCCTGCAGGGCCCTGGTCTCATGAGACAGAGCGTTCCACCAGGCCGGAGCCAGTGTTGAAAAAGCCCTGGCTCTGGTTGAGGCTAATGTAACTTCCTTAGGGCCCGTGACTTCTAGGGTGTTGCTATTTATGTACCTTAAGGTCCTCCGTGGGGCATACCGGGAGAGGCGGTCCCCTAGGTACGAGGGTCCTAGGCCATGAAGGGCTTTAAAGGTCAAAACCCTATACTCCACTGGGAGCCAGTGCAGCTGGAAAAGCACTGGGTGAATATGCTCCCATGGCAGAGACCCTGTGAGGAGCCTCGCTGCAACATTCTGCACCCACTGGAGTTTCTGGGACAGCTTCAAGGGCAGCCCCGCGTAGAGCGAATTACAGTAGTCAAGCCCGGAGGTGACCGTCGCATGGATCACTGTGGCCAGGTCGGGGTGGGAAAGGTAAGGGACCAACTGCTTGATGCGGCAAAGGTGGGAAAATGTCGCCTTGGCTGTTGTTGTAACCTGCGCCTCCGTGGAAAGGGAGGCGTCAAGGATTACACCCAAACTCTTAACAGAAGGCAATGGCACTAATTGGGCCCCCGCAAGAGAAGGGAGTTGGTCCCTCATCCCCATACAATCCCGACCCAGCCAGAGGACCTCTGTCTTCGAAGGATTTAGTTTCAATTGGCTCCCACAAAACCATCCTGCCACAGCTTCCAAGCATCTGGTCAGTGTGTCTTGGGCCAAGTTGGTGTGGCCATCCATCAGCAGATAGAGCTGAGTGTCATCAGCATATCGGTGACAACCCAGCCCAAAGCTCTGGACAATCTGGGCAAGGGGGTGCATAAAGATGTTAAAAAGCATCGGGGAGAGGATTGCGCCCTGCGGCACTCCACACACCAAGGAGTGGCGCAACGACATCTCCCTCCCTAGCGCCACCCTCTGTCCCCGACCAGAGATAAAAGAGCACAGCCATTTATGGGCTATGCCCTGTATCCCCACATCAGCGAGGTGGTGGTCCAGAAGATCATGATCAACCATGTCAAAGGCTGCTGACAAATCTAAAAGAATCAGCAGTCCCGACCAGCCTCAATCCAGTTGTCTACGACCAGCCTCGATCCAGTTGTCTGTTAGGGCAACCAGAGCCATCTCAGTCCCGAAACCAGGACGGAACCCAGACTGAAATGAATCTAAAGCCGATGTTTCCTCCAGAAACCTACCAAGCTGTTCAGCAACCGCTCTCTCAATTACCTTACCCAGTTATGGAAGATTTGAAACTGGGCGGTCCTTGGATAGGTCTGAAGGATCTAGTGAAGTTTTCTTTAAGAGCGGACACACCACTGCTTCCTTCAGCTCCCCTTCAGCATCTATATAACATCTATGGGACTTCTGGGTGAAGATGGTGACAAGAAAAGCTCCCTGCCAAGTCAATTAGCTCAGCAGATGTTAATTGCAGCATACAGACAAGGAGCATATCTGTTGTCTGTAAAATCTTAGGGAACAGGCAGGGTGGGATTGAAAGCAGACCTGGCCATAGCATTAGGCAAAGGGATGCAGCTGTCTTAGATGGCAAATGTTGAGAAGTGGGCAAAACCAGTGAGGTTTTATTGAGCCAGAGTATATGCCAGGCAGCCTATGCTGCACCCTCTAAGGTAGGCTGCTGCACTCAGATGTGACAGAAGATGTGGCCCCCATCACCAGTGTTTTATGTTTGCCTGTCTATTTGTTCATTTGTTTAAAAAAAATGGGAAAATTAATAAAAAAAATTGGGGGAAAAAGACAACCCTGGCTGCTGAGCTGTTCCTCCCTCCCACCTGTCAAAGGGAGCCTCGAAGCTGATGTGGATCCCAATAGTGCCTGCCCTGCCCCTCCCTGTCAAAGGGGGCCACGCAGCTGGTCCTGATCTTGATCCCTCCTTCCCTTATTCCTTCCCTCCACGTGGCTCCTCCTCACGCTTCCCTCCGTCTCCAGCAGCCGCCCCCTCCCCAATTGAGAAAGCCACAATAAGCCCACCTCCCCTCATCCAACAGCATCACACAGACCTTTCCCAGCTCCCTTGTGCCTCCCTCTGTCCCCCCATGTGCGCGCTGCTCAGAGTTGCATCGCTGTGGAGACTGGCAGCGGCTGCTGCTGCTGCATCTAAGGTTGCAGAGAAAGGCCCTGAGGTCGACCAGAAAAAAACACGGTTGACTGGGGGCTTGCGATCAACATGTTGTACATGCCTGCTGTAGTCTACCACTAGGTGCCACACTTGGTGTTTTCTGCTCTCCAAGGTTATTGCCGTTTTCAACTGCACTACATACTCCAGGGATAGCTAAATTGCCTCCAGATGTCCCTAGACTCCAGCTCCCATCACTCCTAGCTACCATGGGATTATGGAAGTTGTTTTTTAAAAAATAATTTTTATTAATTTTTCATTAATAACATATCTAATCTTGCCACATCATAGCACAAATAATAAAGCCAATTATACATTCCAAATTAAATAATTTAATGGGACTGCCCATGTTCTGGCTAGTAGGAGAAGGTATTTTATTCTTCTTCTTGAATTTTCCTCTGTTGTTTATTCCCAATATCATAGTTCTGATCTTAACCCTTTATCATCATGACAATCACTGGTATGCGACTTTCAATCATATTTAACAAATCCATATGTGTATTAGCATGCAAGAGGAATGTTATTCATTCTTTTGTTTGACAATTGTAGGAAGAGCAGAAGGTCAATTGCCGCTGGTACCATGCTAATGCCGGGCTGTGCCTATCCAGCCAATTCATGCCCAACACTATGGGCGTGTCCGACAGGTGGGTGACGTTGAAGCTGATGACTTCACGGTGGTTCCCAATTTGCATCACCAGAGGCGATGTCTGCTGTACCACCTCTCCTCCCAGTATCTTCCTGCCATCTACCGTGACAACATTTAGGGGCATCGTGGCTGGCAGGAGTGCTATGCGATGCTGCTTGACGAAGTCCAACCCTACAAAGTCTGCATTGCTACCAGAGTCAATGGTAATAGGGACCTCCAGGGTGAGCCCATCGGGCAGCTGGAGCGATGCAGTGAGTTGCACCACTGGTTTGGGTGGGAGGGGGTCTGTGGGCTGCAAAATCTCTGGGGACTGCTTCACTGACTCGCCTGGTTGACCCCCAGTGCTGTTGTTTCCAACCAGGCTCCGTCGTTTCCCTGCAGTTGCTCCTCCTGCTGAATTGCTCCTTTTACAGTTGCTGAGGCTGCAGTGTGCTTCTGGATCCTCTGGGGACACACTTTGGCCATGTGCAGTGCACTGTCGCAGATGTAACACTTCCTGCTCCCTCTAGGAGCCTTCGCCTTGACTGCTCCTGGTGTTTGGGCTCTGCTTGCTGTCTGAGCCCTGGCACCTCCTATCTCCATCGGCTCTTCTCCCCTCCCCAGCGGAGGTGTGGATTGAGCGCGCTCTGTCTCTCTGGGTAGGAAGGGAGTTGTTCTGGCTAGCGTGTTTGCTCTTCGCCCCTCCTCCTTGCTCCAAGGGCGTTCTTCCAGGCGCACCCCAATTGCGAGCGCCCTTTGGACTACTTCTGTGGTGCTTTTGGGCCTCTCTCCCCTCGCCAGCTCATCTTTCACGGCTCCATTCAGCCCCTCCCAGAACAGATCCCTGACGGCAGCTGAGTCCTTCTGCCAGCCCAGCACATTTACTAACCCAAAAAAGCGGGAGTAATACTGGCGCACCGTTGCTTTCCCTTGCCGCAATCCATGCATTTCCCTTCAAGCCACATCCACATCTACCGTTGATTTAAAGCAAGCGTCCATAGCTTCAATAAAGGCGCTTGAATCTTTGAGGGCGGGATCATTTTCGCGTAATAAGGTTCACAGCCACGACTTAGCTTCCCCATGCAGATGAGTGATTACGAAACCCACTTTCTCCTCCTCATCCCTAAAGTCTTTCCGAAGCAATTTGAGCGCGAAAACTACTTCTGCTCTGAAGTTAGGGTACTGCTGCAGGTTCCCGTCAAAGTGGGTTACAATATTGGCCCCCCTTTTCCCGAGGCCAACTCCCTCCGGCTTGGCTCCTAGCTGCCCCTCCTTTCCCCAACTGTCCCACCTGGCTTGCAGATCCTGGCAGAGCGCAGCTGTTTCTCCTTCCTTTTTCTTAGATGCGGCCAATTCTGCGTAAAGCGCTGAGACTGCCTCCTGCAGTTGCGTCACCTTCTCCTCTGTAGTCATCTTTGCCTATCTTCGTGAGCTTGCAAAACACCAAGTTCTTCCCCCTCGCTGCGCCAACTCACGCTGCGAGGGTTGAATACTTTTTATTGGAGATGGAACTTACTGTCAGCGCTGCCCAAGGTCCCAGCTCACACAAGACCAACGCTGCTTCTTTCTCTAGTATAAAAGTCTTTATTGAAGTTCAGTTTCACTTCCAGACGCGCAGCGCGCAACGCTACGTCTATACCTTAGACCTTCGAAGTTCCATCTTAATCTCCCCCCCCCGACACCAGTTTAAGATTCTAGCCTTACTCCACCTCTTCCTCTGTTCCTTCCTTCTCTGGGTCCGCCTGCTAGTCGGAGTCTCACCCTTCCTAGACTCCTCTGATGCTGAGTCCCCTGACTCTTCTCCCTCCCTCCTTCGGGCCTTTGGACCTGGCTCCCAATCCGGGTTTTCTGCTGTCCCGCGCTCCTCCACATTTGAACTTGGCGCGCGCGCGCAGCCTCCCACTTTCCTTCTGACCGTTACACTTGTGTCACTGCTCCCTCTTTCGGGGAGGCTAGCTGGACCTGGCCTTCCCTCCGTTCCCCCACTTCCCGATGGGGGCGTGGTTACCCCTGACTCATCTTCTCTCCCCGCTGGAGGAGAGGCTGATCCTGGCTCATGTGACTCTTCCCCCCCACTGTGCTCTGGTGGGGGAACTGGTCCTGATCCCTTGGGAGTCCTCGCTGGTCCCTTGTTTCTGGAGCTTCCCCCCTGGGACCCCCCTCGCCCTTACCAAAGGCGCCCCCTTCTGGGAATCTTCTGATTCGCTGGAGAAGCTCATGGAATCTCTCGGGCCACTGTCATATTCCCCTACGCTCCCTTCTGATTCCTCTCCTCTGCTCTCTATTTGCTCTCTCCCCTGCGCTTCTGCTCCTGAGCCTCTGACACATGTCTTCCTTCCCCATAAGGCGGCGGTAGCGGAGCCCCTACACAGACTCCTGGACAAGCGGGGCCCCTGGGTTGTGGGGACAGCGCCAGGAGGCCACATTCCAGGCAGTCAAGGACTTGCTCGTCTCAAACTCGGTCTTGGCACATTTTGACGAGAGGCTGCCGGTGGTGCTAGCATGCGACGCCTCGCCCTACGGCATTGGCGCTGTCCTGGGACACCAACTCCCGGATGGAAGAGAGGTGCCGGTGGCATACTTTTCCCAGACACTCAACGCAACTGAGCGGAACTACTCACAAATCGACAAGGAGGGTCTGGCAATCGTGAAGGGAGTAAAAAAATTCCATGATTTCTTGTACGGGCGGCCCTTTACCGTGGTGACTGACCACAAGCTGTTGCTTGGCTTGTTTGCCCCCGAAAAGCAGACCTCCCAAGTTCTGTCTCCTGTCTCAGGTGGTCAATTTTCCTTGCCAGCTACCAGTATGCACTGATTCACCGCCCTGGGAAGGCGATGGGCCACGCGGACGCCCTCAGCAGGCTACCACTACCGGAAACAGGCCCCGACCCAGCGCCCGCGCAAGAGGATATGAGCCTGGAGCTGCTTCCCAACCGCCCCATTCAGGCACAAGAAGTTGCACACCATTCCAAGAAAGATAGGGTCATCTCCCGGGTCCTGTACTGGGTGTGGAAGGGATGGCCCAGCAGCAGCCCGGGCCAGAAATCGCTGGCTATACAACCCGCAAACATGAACTGTCGGCCCACAAGGGGTCCCTGTTATGGGGAAGCAGGGTCATTGTTCCCCAGCCTCTCCGCAAAAGGGTCCTTACAGCCCTACACGAGACACACCCAGGGGTAGTAAGAACGAAGGCCCTTGCCAGGAGTTATGTGTGGTGGCCGGGGATTGACAGAGAGATAGAGGCCTGGGTCAAACACTGCCAGGCCTGCCAAGAATCCCACCCAGATCCCCCAAGGGCCCCAATCCAGTCGTGGGAGTTCGCCCGAGCACCATGGTCACGCCTGCACGTGGACTTTGCTGGCCCCTTTCAGGGGAAGACATTCTTCATAGTGATGGACTCCTACACCAAATGGCTGGAAGTCGCACTGGTACCATCCACTTCCACGTCCGGAGCCATCCGGGTACTACGCAGGCTGTTTGCAACCCACGGGCTCCCTGACACTCTCGTCTCAGACAACGGAACCGCATTTACGTCAGGAGAATTCCAGACCTTCACAGCGCAGAACGCCATCCACCACATCCGCTTGGCGCCATTCCACCCTGCCACCAATGGCCAAGCAGAATGCATGGTGTGGACCACCAAGGACACCCTCCGCAGCATGACGCAAGGGGATTGGGAGTACTGCCTTGCCACATTCCTTCTAGCACAGCACAGCACCCCCAGCTCAACGACTGGCTGGAGCCCCGCTGAACTACTAATGGGCCAGCGCCTCGCAATCAGACTGGACCACCTTAACCCTGACAGAGCTCGGGATGAGGTAGTGGTGGGGGAAGGCAGGAACCCCTGGACCTTGGTGGCCCAGGACCCAGTGTACGCAAAGAATTTTGGGGCAGGCCCAGCATGGGTACCCTCCACAGTCACCAGGGTCACTGGCCCCGTGTTGTACGAAGTGCTAACGGAGGGGGGAGGCAATGCTGGCGCTGCCACTGCGACCAGCTACGGCGACGATTCCCAGGAGAAAACCAGGAGGAGGACAGGTCAGAGGAGTCCCAAGGGAACAGTGGGGCAGTGAGGCCCATAGAGCAGGAGGGGCCAGCAGGGGAGGCAGAATCAGTAACTACAGAGTGGACCTGCGAGGCCGAAAGGACACCGGAACCAGAGCCACGACTGAGCGAGCCGGTTGCGCCAGACCAAACAGCCCAATCGCAGCCAGCATCCTTGGAACACGAGCCAGAACCTGAACCCCTGACCAGGGAACACCCCAGGCTGCAACGCACACTTGAGGACTATGAATGCAACCTCCCGGGCAGGACTGGAGGGGAGGGGTGTTATGTACTTAGTTGAATAGGATCCAAAAGGCAGCAGCCTGATTGGTCCTAGAACAATAGGATTCAGAATGCAGCAGTCTGATTGGTCCTAGAACAATGCAGCAGTATGATTGGTCCGCAGGAACCACCCAATTCAGCTCCAGGTGGAAGTGAATCCACAACCTGATTGGCCTACAGGAGAATCCCAGAATTAGCCAATCATGTGCGGCCCATTGTGTAAATAATGTATATAAAGCAGATATTTTGGGGGAACTTTCATTCCTCACTACTATGAGCTGAATAAAGAGCATGAAATCCACACTCAACTCCGAGTATATTTCAGCTGGGTATTTACCACTCTGCTTGATCACTCCAGCTAAATGGGGGAAGAAAGGAAGGATGTTAATGGGTTTAAGCCCCACATTGGGCAAAAGAGTCCTGCATGAGGGACTAGTTGAACCTCATGGTCCCTTCCAACTCTACAATTCTATGATTCTGTGGCAGGTTCCCCATGCCTGGGTTAGGGGTTGTTTCTGGGGTGAGAATTTAGTTCTGGAGAGGCATTTTTTTGCTGTTATGTTCTTGTTTTTTTATCAATAGACTTCAGTGTCCGGGCAGAAAGATGGGGGTGGAGACACTCTTTCAGGTATTGTCAGAGGCTCAGGAGCAGAAGAGCAGGGGAGAGAGCAAATAGAGAGCGGAGGAGAGGAATCAGAGGGGAGCGTAGGGGAATATGACAGTGGACCGAGAGATTCCATGAGCTTCTCCAGCGAATCAGAAGATTCCCAGGAGGGGGCGCCTATGGTAAGGGCGAGGCGAATCCCAGAGGGGACGATCCATAAACAGGGAACCAGAGGGGAGTCCCAAAGGAGTAGCGGAGAAGTAGGGCCAGTTCCCCCACCAGAGCACAGTGGGGGAGAAGAGGCATGGGAGTCAGGACCAGCGTCTCCTCCATCGGGGAGTGGGGAGACGGAGGGAAGGGCAGGTCCAGCTAGCCTCCCCGAAAGGGGGAGCAGTGACACAAGTGTAACGGTCAGAAGGAAAGTGGGAGGCTGCGCGCGCGCGCCAAGTTCAAATGTGGAGGAGCGCGGGACAGCAGAAAACCCGGATTGGGAGCCAGGTCCTAAAGCCCGAAAGAGGGGGGAGGAGGAGTCGGGAGAATCAGCGTCAGAAGAATCTCGGAGGGCAGAGACTCCGACTAGCAGAAGGACCCAGAGAAAGAAGGAACAGAGGAAGAGGTGGAGTAAAGCTAGAATCTTAAGCTGGTGTCAGGGGGGCGGAGATTCAGATGGGACTTCTATGATCTGACGGATAGATGTAGCGTTGCGCGCTGCACGTCTGGAAATGAGACTGAACTTCAATAAAGACTTTTGAACTTGAGGAAGAAGCAGCGTTGGTCTTGTGTGAGCTGGGACCTTGGGCAGCGCTGACAGGTATACTGGGCCGAGGCCATTTAGGGCTTTAAAGGTCAACACCAACACTATGAATTGTGCTCGGAAACATACTGGGAGCCAATGTAGGTCTTTCAAGACCGGTGTTATGTGCAATGCAGGGAGAAGGAGAGTTGGAAAATCCAGAGAGGCTGTGCAGCTCTCCCCAGTGAAGCAGAAGATAGGATCCCCTGTGGGCTTGCTACTATGTGAGAAAGAAATTCTAGAGGGAGGGAGGGGTGGGAAGCTGCGGAAGAGAATCAGTTGGACTAGATGATCCTTGTGGTCCCTTCCAACTCTACAGTTCTATGATTCTAGGATCCCTTCAGAACTATGAATGTGTTGAAACAGCTAAGGTTGAAAACTGAAAGGACTCTCGTTGAAGCTTACTCAGGAGTTAATTTACATGTCAAAACTCCTTGAAAGGGTTTGCGCAGAACTAAGAAAATGGGTGGGTGGCAAAAAGCCTCAAAGGGGGGGGGCATTTTAAAAGGAAACCAGAGGGTCTTGGCTGATCTTATGAAAATGCAATCTTTTAATGTGTTGAGGTGTGTGTGTTTGTTTGTATGTATGTGTACGTATGCAAATACGCATCTGGGGTATGTGTGTGCCAAACTGGGTCTTGGATCCAGGTGACAGAAAGCCTAGTTTCAGCCCTGCCAGACACACACAGCTTCCGGGAAATGTTGCTATCCCAAAGACTCCTAACACCACAGTCGGTGCTGGAGCTTAAAAATTAATATGAAAAAGTTTAAAAGGCGCAAGAAGCTAGGATAATATTAAGGATGGAATAACAAATAAAGTGAATAATGCAACAATAACAAAAATAATAGTAGGTAAAGAAGATCGCACACAGGGGGAGGGAAGTACTGGGCTGTGGGGGAGGGAGGTGAAGGGATTAACTGAAATTGTTGAAGATTGGTATATGTCAGCGCTGCCCGAGGTCCCAGCTCACAGAAGACCAACGCTGCTTCGTTCTTTAGTATAAAAGTCTTTATTGAAGTTCAGTTTCACTTCCACACGCGCAGCGTGCAACACTACGTCTCTAACCTTAGACCGCCGAAGCTCCGTCTGAATCTCCTCCCCCCTGACACCAGTTTAAGACTCTAGCCTTACTCCACCTCTTCCTCTGTTCCTTCCTCCTCTGGGTCCGCCTGCTCGTCGGGGTTTCACCCTTCCTAGACTCTTCTGACGCTGAGTCCCCTGACTCTTCCCCCTCCCTCCTTCGGGCTTTAGGACCTGGCTCCCAATCCGGGTTTTCTGCTGTCCCGCGCTCCTGCACATTTGAACTTGGCGCGTGCGCGCAGCCTCCCACTTTCCTTCTGACCGTTACACTTGTGTCACTGCTCCCTCCTTCGGGGAGGCTAGCTGGACCTGACCTCCCCTCCGTTTCCCCACTTTCCGATGGGGGCGTGGTCAGCCCTGACTCATCTTCTCTCCCCGCTGGAGGAGAGGCTGGTCCTGACTCATGTGACTCTTCCCCCCCACTGCGCTCTGGTGGGGGAGCTGGTCCTGATCCTCCGCTGCTCCCTTGGGAGTCCCCGCTGGCCCCTTGCTTCTGGTGCGTCCCCCCTGGGACCCCCCTTGCCCTTACCATAGGCGTCCCCTTCTGGGAATCTTCTGATTCGCTGGAGAAGCTCATGGAATCTCTCGGGTCACTGTCATATTCCCCTACGCTCGCCTCGGATTCCTCTCCTCCGCTCTCTATTTGCTCTCTCCCCTGTGCTTCTGCTCCTGAGCCTCTGACAGCATGGTTCTGATTGGGTAGAACGCACCCATTCAAAAGATAAGAAATACAAGTTTACACGGTCTACCCATTGTAAAAATAGAGCGGGAGGGAAGGCATAAGATGTTTGGGCTTATTTCGCCCGTAATAGCAGATCAGTGTAGGAAAGGAGGAAAAGGCACTTTATTTGTGGGTCTTGGGGTAAAGTGTGGTGCTTGTGCAACGGTGTGGGGGCTGTGGGGCTGGGTGCCCTTGAGGTCATCGCCTCGGACCCTCTGGTGACCGGCGGAAGGGGTGAAGAAGACATGCCCCCCCTTCTGTATCAGGGAGCTTCAAAAGCTTTCTTCAGCTCGAACATCACAGTGACCGATGCCAACCGACACCAGCATACTTAGGGATTCGCAGAGTCTGCTCAGTTCACATGACAGACCTCAGCAACTCCGCATTTTGGCTAATCTACTTTTATTTACATATAAACACACACAGGGCACTGCAACATGGTTCCCTCTCTCTCTAGCATCAGAAAGCAAAGAGAAGGAACAAAGGACAATAGTCACACTTCACGGAACACAGTAACACAAACATCCTGTCTCCGTCACTTCCCACTCTGTGGTGTCAGAACATATACCGTCATGTGAAAGACAACAATCCCATGACTGCAATCATGGAGCAGGAATTCAAACAACCCCTAACCCCCTAACCCTAACCCATATGCCCTAACCCTAACCCAACCCTAACCCTTAACCCTAACTCTAACCCTAAACCATAAACCCTAACCTTGACCTGGATTGTGTCCTGTATTTTAATGACTCTTGCTTCCCTGGGTTGGACATAGAGAGGTTTTTGTTAGTTTGTGTAGAAACTAACCTTCTGTACAAATATAAAATGTGTAGCCATTGTTTTCCTACTTTTGCTTCTGGCCTCAACCACCACTGGTGTTTGGCCCTCAGAAGGGAATGTGACCCTTCATCTGCATAACACCCCCCAGTTTCTCCTCTGTTCAATTCAGGACAGATGAAGAATTTGTCCTTTTGTAATGTTCCATATGAAGTGGCCTGACCTGCTCTGACACAACCAGCTCCTGGGCTAATGTGCAGATCATTCCGATTTCACACTTCTCCAAATGTTGCAGTGCAGGTCTCTACTCAAGAAGGCATTTTCACATGTGCACTGCATGATAAAAAGCATACATTTGTTATAAAAGAAGTCTAGAAAGGGACTTGTGAAGGAACAGGCAGGAAGCACAACAGACGCTGGATTTAAACCTGGGTTTGGGACACTTCCATACTTTCACTCTTTTCTGGTGGAATTCAATCATATAACAACATATTCAGGTTTTCCCATTGTTGATTTGGCAAAAGTTTATTTTGCATTAATGTGCAAAAAAATAATTTCCTCTTCTCCCCCACCCCTGCCACCATCAAAAACTCAGACTTTTTGCAATACAGAAAGTGGTAGAGAAATGCAATGGAAAATGGAGGGCAGCAATTGCTTGCTGCAACATCATATAAGCTCCCCCAAAACTATTCAGAATGAATAATAATAATAATAATAATAATAATAATAATAATAATAATTTATTATTTATTATTTATACCCCGCTCATCTGGCTGGGCTTCCCCAGCCACTCTGGGTGGCTTCCAAAAAAAAAGTAACTAATTAATGTTGTATAATTTGCTCACAAACTTTGTGCAAAAAACCACCAGGATGTATAATCAATAAATAGGTCATGTGAAAGCAGCCTTTGGGGCAAAATATATTCTGAAATATATTTAAATATGGAATTTCTGGGATTTTTTAAGGCAAATGAGGCAACAGGGCAGAAAAGACTTAGGAATGAACACATGCAAGAGTGGAACATGGGAAATAGACTGTTTATTCAGGTTTTACAGGTTTTGAAACAATGAAAAAAAAACTGCACAAGCTGGTGAAACTGGATGTTGGGGTTCTTTTTTTTGGCATATTACAAGAAATGGTTCCTCTTTTGAAAAATGCTTTCAGCTTTCTTCGGGGAAATGCTACACACCCTTCAGCATTTCTCTGATGAAAATAAAGCTGTTCTATTCAATAATAGTAAGAAGAATTTTACTATTTATACCCCACCCAACTGATTCGTTTGCCACTTGTCAGGGGCTCAGGAGCAGAAGCACAGGGGAGAGAGGAAATGGAGAGCGAAGGGGAAGAATCTGAGGGCAGCATAGGGGAGTATGACAGTGACCCGAGAGATTCCATGAGCTTCTCCAGCGAATCAGAAGATTCCCAGAAGGGGGCGCCGATGGTCAGGGCAAGGGGGGTCCCAGGGGGGATGCACCAGAAACAAGGGGCCAGCGGGGACTCCCAAGGGAGCAGCGGGAAATCAGGACCAGCTTCCCCACCAGAGCGTAGTGGGGGGGAAGAGTCCCATGTGTCAGGACCAGCGTCTCCTCCAGCGGGAAGAGAAGATGAGTCAGGGCTGACCACGCCTCTATCGGAGAGTGGGGGAACGGAGGGGAGGTCAGGTCCAGCTAGCCTCCCCGAAGGGGGAAGCAGTGACAGGAGCAGTGTAACGGTCAGGAGGAAGGTTGCCGGCTGGGCGCGCGCGCCAAGTTCGAATGTACAGGCGCCCGGGACAGCAGAAAACCCGGATTGGGAACCAGGTCCTAAAGCCCGCCGGAGGCAGGGGGAAGACTCAGGGGACTCAGCGTCAGAAGAGTCTAGGAAGGGCGAGACCCCGACGGACAGGCGGAACCAGAGGAGGAAAGAGCAAAGGAAGAGGTGGAGCAAGGCTAGAGTCTTAAACTGGTGTCTGGGGGGAGGAGATTCAGACGGAGCTTCAGCGGTCTAGAGTTTGAGACGTAGAGCTGCACGCTGCGGCTGTGAAAGCGAAACTGAACTTCAATAAAGACTTTCGTACATAACAACGAACCGGCGTTGGTCCTTTGTGAGCTGGGACCTCGGGCAGCTCTGACACCACTTTAGGCAGCTTCCAACATATTAAACATTAAAATCGTCCCTATACAGGGCTGCCTTCAGATGGCTCAGGGGTTGGTTAACTCCATACCCTCCAACATTTCTCTGATAAAATGGGGACATCCTAAGGAAAAGCGGGACATTCTAGGATCAAATCAGAAACTGGGACGGCTTCTGTAAACCTGGGACATCCTTGGAAAACAGGGACACTAGGAGGGTTTGATGTTACTGGTCTCCAGTAGGAATGGTGGAAGGTAGTCAATTTCATTAGCATTTTAAAGACAAATCTATTCACACTTTATGATACAGGACACAAATTGAAACACAGATACCCTTTGAAATCTGCACTAACCTGAATGTTGTGGTGCACTTCTCCAACCAATGTTTGCAAAAATGCATATATTAAAGAAAGTGTGCATAAAGATAATGTATTAGTTAAAATAACATACAAAAATGCCTTTTATTAGAGGAAATTGCTTTTTAAAATGTGTACATAATTTCAAAGTGCATACAAAAATGTGTTTTTATGAGAAATTCACACTGAAATAAATTAGGAATTTATTATTATTAGGGTTTTTTCAAATTGCAGCAGAAATGTCGTGAACTGAATTCGAGATTGGAAAAATGTGAAACTGAGGGGGGAACTCTGGGGCACACTTTCAGAATAAAAATTTGCTTGCACCACACTGAATTTTTTATTGATAAGAATTACATGGGACAGGGGAGAGAAACAACTAGCAGTGCTTGATTTACAACATAGAACACAACTGCTTTATAATATGATAATAGGACATCTAGAAAGTAGAAAACAATGCAGCTACTGTACATAAGAACATGAATCCTTCCCCAAATATAATATTGTCCTTGAATCTTCCCACCCCAGTTGCCATTCTCTGCCACCACACCCTTTGAGAGCCCCTGCACTAGAATAACAGAACAGAGCCCTAAAAGCAGAGGGCAGCTGGCCAAGAATGACATTGAGCACGGCTGTGATATTAAAGTTCTATACTGGTCCCTTTTTTGTCTCCAAAAGCTTCTCTTTTTTCTCTGTTTATTTGTTGCCTCACAATGATTTCCATCCCCAGACTCCCTTGTGCCAGCCCCTGAACCCCAAATCCCCTAAATGTGCAGCTCAGGCTGTTTGGGTGGCAAAGGAGTGTGACAGAAGAATATACCGTATATGCTGTTGGACCTTAACTCCAAGTATCCTGGGAGATAGGAAAAAAGCTCTTTAGAAAACCAAACACCCTCCTTTCCGCTAATTTTTTCAACAGCTTTCACAGATGACGACATCACAGATGACATTGAGTGTGCTAAGACAGTTGTTCGTGACCCCCAAGGGATGGATGCCTGGTGAGTCTTGCTAACTTCTCACTGCTGGCAAGACTCAAAAGCAGCTGAGATTTCAATTGTTGTGACTGCTTAGAGACGTGTCTTTCACTAGGCTTTGTTGCAGCTAGCAGCTAAAGATTATCACTAGGCACTGGTGATGCCTCCAAGATGCTTCCTTAAATGTACAGCAATGGCTTTAGGTGGCTCTTGCCTCTTGGGAGCTGTAAGTATCCAGGTGTGAGTTTAAGGGAACAGTCTAACAACTGAGCCACTATACAGCAGTGGTTAAAAGTGATGGACCTGGGAGGCCTGAGTTCAAATCCCAGCTTACAGTGGTGTAACATGGGTTGCCAGCACCCTGGCTGTGCAGAAGGGTCAGTGGGAGGGAGGGAAACAGATGAAGTACACATGCGCACTGCCTAACAGTGTTGGTGTCACGCAGGAGATCGCAGCTGCAGAGATTAGAAAAGAAGAGTTGTTCTGTTGTCTGGAGAGGTCACTTCCTGGTTCACATGGAAAAAACATTTTCAAGAGAGCCCAGCAACAGAAGGGCACAGCTGTATTGAGGCAGCACTGGGTATTGAAATTTTGCGCCCCTAACAATTTTGCAAAGGGATACGGGTGGCGCTGTGGGTAAAACCTCAGTGCCTAGGACTTGCCGATCGTATGGTCGGCGGTTCGAATCCCCGCGGCGGGGTGAGCTCCTGTCTTTCGGTCCCAGCTCCTGCCCACCTAGCAGTTCGAAAGCACCCCTAAGTGCAAGTAGATAAATAGGTACCGCTTTATAGCGGGAAGGTAAACGGCGTTTCCGTGTGCTGCGCTGGTGCCGGCTCACCAGAGCAGTTTCGTCACGCTGACCACGTGACCCGGAAGTGTCTCCGGACAGCGCTGGCCCCTGGCCTCTTAAGTGAGATGGGCGCACAACCCTAGAGTCGGACACGACTGGCCCGTACTTTACCTAACAATTTTGCACCACGGCAACCGCCCCTGTGCCCTCCCATGCTATGCCACTGCTGGCTCGTGGGCTGATACTTGGTCTCTCAGCCTAATCTACCTCACAGGGTTCTTGAGAAGATAAGATAGAGAGGGGGGAGAACCACATATGCCACCCTGAGCACCTTGAAGGAAATGTGGAATATAGGTGTAAAAATAAATAGATTGTACTTTATGGTCCAGTGAGAGTTGGACCATAAGGAAGGCTGATCGCCGAAGAATTGATGCTTTTGAATTATGGTGCTGGAGGAGTCTCTTGAGAGTCCCATGGACTGCAAGAAGATCAAACCTCTTCATTCTTAAGGAAATCAGCCCTGAGTGCTCACTGGAAGGACAGATCCAGAAGCTGAGGCTCCAATACATTGGCCACCTCATGAGAAGAGAAGACTCCCTGGAAAAGGCCCTGATGTTGGGAAAGATGGAGGGCACAAGGAGAAGGGGACGACAGAGGAGGAGATGGTTGGATAGTGTTCTCAAAGCTACCAGCATGAGTTTGACCAAACTGCAGGAGGCAGTGGAAGACAGGAGTGCCTGGTGTGCTCTGGTCCATGGGGTCACGAAGAGTCGGACATGACTAAACGACTAAACAACAACAACATACTTCCATGGTGCTTATCCCCAGGGTACGTGCACATACAATTGTGAAACATTGACCTCTTATAAACGCCATCTCCAACTCCTCAAAAGAGTCTATCAACCGTGTCTCCGAAAAATTTTACACATCAGTTGGGAAGACAGGCAAACTAATGCCAATGTACTGGAAGAAGCAAAGATCACCAGTGTCAAAACAATGATTCTTCAACATCAACTTTGTTGGACTGGTCATGTTGTGCAGATGCCTGATTTTTTTCTTCCAAAGCAACTACTCTATTCCGAACTTAAAAATAGAAAGCGTAATGCTAGTGGTCTAAGGTTTAAAGACTCTCTCAAGGTAAATCTAAAAAAAATGTAGTATAAACACTGACAACTGAGAAACACTGGCCTGTGAGCGCTCCAATTGGAGAACAGCCATGACACAAAGGTGTCATGGGCTTTGAAGATGGTCAAACTCAGGACAAAAGGGAGAAAGGTGCTAAGAGGAAGGCACGCTTGGCAAACCCTCACCATGATCTACTCCCATCCAGAAAGCTATGTCCTCATTGTGGAAGGATGAGTGGATCCAGAACTGGCCTCCACAGTCACTTACGGACTCACTGTTAAAACCAAGTTTATGGAAGACAAACTTACTTGGCTACGAGGGATTGCCAAAGAAGAAGACATACAATTGGAGTCTTAACATTCAGAATCCTCTTGTCTCCTCTGTCTTTACCACTTAGGGCAGAGCTTTCCAGACTTTTCATGTTGGTGACACACTTTTTAGACATGCATCATTTCACAACACTGCAATTCAGTTTTACTAGCAAACCAGAGCTTAAACTAGGGGCCCCAGATGATCATCACAAGGTTCAGGCTGGTTCATATTGAGAGAGGTGGTCCTTGAGGTATTGCAGTCCTGAACCAGTCTGAGAGTCTGATTTCTTCCAAAGCAAAGTCCTAATAAATGCTTGGCAAATTGTTGTGGAACATGTTCTTACATTCAAAGCCACTACAAGGCATAGCATTGCACAGCACTTCAAAACGACCTTGACAGATTGGAGAACTGGGCCAAAACAAACAAGATGAATTTTAACAGGGAAAAATGTAAAGTATTGCACTTGGGCAAAAAAAATGAGAGGCACAAATACAAGATGGGTGACACCTGGCTTGAGAGCAGTACATGTGAAAAGGATCTAGGAGTCTTGGTTGACCACAAACTTGACATGAGCCAACAGTGTTACGCGGCAGCTAAAAAAGCCAATGCAATTCTGGGCTGCATCAATAGGAGTATAGCATCTAGATCAAGGGAAGTAATAGTGCCACTGTATTCTGCTCTGGTCAGACCTCACCTGGAGTACTGTGTCCAGTTCTGGGCGCCACAGTTCAAGAAGGACACTGACAAACTGGAACGTGTCCAGAGGAGGGCAACCAAAATGGTCAAAGGCCTGGAAATGATGCCTTATGAGGAACGGCTAAGGGAGCTGGGCATGTTTAGCCTGGAGAAAAGGAGGTTAAGGGGTGATATGATAGCCATGTTCAAATATATAAAAGGATGTCACATAGAGGAGGGAGAAAGGTTGTTTTCTGCTGCTCCAGAGAAGTGGACACGGAGCAATGGTTCCAAACTACAAGAAAGAAGATTCCACCTAAACATTAGGAAGAACTTCCTGACAGTAAGAGCTGTTTGACAGTGGAATTTGCTGCCAAGGAGTGTGGTGGAGTCTCCTTCTTTGGAGGTCTTTAAGCAGAGGCTTGACAACCATATGTCAGGAGTGCTCTGATGGTGTTTCCTGCTTGGCAGGGAGTTGGACTCGATGGCCCTTGTGGTCTCTTCCAACTCTATGATTCTATGATTCTATGATTCTACATGCTGCCTGCTTTAATCTTTTCCGTTGAAAATGTTAAGTGAATGTTGAAATATTTCCTAAGTTGCACACTGTTATCATATATCAAACCAGAATTGCACCATGTGTCTGTTTTTTTGCAGGGGGCGGGGTTCCTATCAATACTTATTCCCCTCCCCCTGTCAGTGTTCTGCTCACCATCTGGACTCCGCCCAAAACATTGGTCTACAAAAGCCACTGGGGAACCCCAGGGAATCCAAGCATCACACTCCAGGGAGCCGCAGAGATGAAGGTTCTGGCCCTCACCCTCTTCTGCCTCCTCCTTGCAGGGAATGAAGCCAAAGTGTATGAGAGATGTGAACTGGCTGCGCGACTGAAACAGGGTGGGATGGATGGATATCGTGGCGTCAGCCTGGCCAACTGTGAGTTTGCTCTTCCTTTCCCTTCATCTTTGCTATTTCTGGTGTTTTGGGGCAAAGCTGAAATGGGGACTTCTTTTCAGGAAAAGGTTCACACACCCTGCTGCCCATCAAAATGTCCCAACTTTCATTCATAGTTTGTGCAAATTTCTATTTAAGACCATGGGGGGGGGGGAGTAGACGTTACAGGCGGCTTCCATAGTGAACATTGAAAGAATGTTTTTAAATTATTCTATTTCTAAGCTTTGACAAAAAAGATTGCACACCGAGCGTATACCCAAATTGTAGTCCTTTTCTTGTTCACTTTGTTCCAGGGCTCTGTGCCGCTTATCATGAAAGCAGATTTAACACAAGAGCCGTGGGGCCACCAAACTCCGACGGCAGCCGTGACTATGGACTCTTTCAGATAAACAGCCGCTGGTGGTGCGACAATGGACATCGCCCAACAGCCAATGGGTGTAGAAGCTCCTGCAATGGTAAGCAACTTGATACTGCAGGGATTGCTAGCTTTGTTGTTGCTTAGTCGTTTAGTTGTGTCCGACTCTTTGTGACCCCCTGGACCAGAGCACGCCAGGCACTCCTGTCTTCCACTGCCTCCCGCAGTTTGGTCAAACTCATGCTGGTAGCTTTGAGAACACTATCCAACCATCTCCTCCTCTGTCGTCCCCTTCTCCTTGTGCCCTCCAACTTTCCCAACATCAGGGTCTTTTCCAGGGAGTCTTCTCTTCTCATGAGGTGGCCAAAGTATTGGAGCCTCAGCTTCAGGATCTGTCCTTCCAGTGAGCACTCAGGGCTGATTTCCTTAAGAATGGATACGTTTGATCTTCTTGCAGTCCATGGGACTGCACCATAATTCAAAAGCATCAATTCTTCGGCGATCAGCCTTCTTGATGATCCAGCTTTCACTTCCATACAACACTACTGGAAAAACCATAGCTTTTACTATACAGACCTTTGTTGGCAAGGTGATGTCTCTACTTTTTAAGATGCTGTCTATGTTTGTCATTGCTTTCCTCCCAAGAAGCAGGCGTCTTTTAATTTCGTGGCTGCTGTCACCATCTGCAGTGATCATGGAGCCCAAAAAAGTAAAATCTCTCACTGCCTCCATTTCTTCCCCTTCTATTTGCCAGGAGGTGATGGGACCAGCGGCCATGATCTTTGTTTTTTTGATGTTGAGCTTCAGACCATATTTTGCGCTCTCCTCTTTCACCCTCAATAAATGGTTCTTTAATTCCTCCTCACTTTCTGCCATCAAGATTGTGTCATCTGCATATCTGAGGTTGTTGATATTTCTTCCGGCAATCTTAATTCCGGCTAGGGATTCATCCAGCCCAGCCTTTCGCATGATGAATTCTGCATATAAGTTAAATAAGCAGGGAGACAATATACAGCCTTGTCGTACTCCTTTCCCAATTTTGAACCAATCAGTTGTTCCAGATCCAGTTCTAACTGTAGCTTCTTGTCCCATGTAGAGATTTCTCAGGAGACAGATGAGGTGATCAGGCACTCCCATTTCTTTAAGAACTTGCCATAGTTTGCTGTGGTCAACACAGTCAAAGGCTTTTGCATAATCAATGAAGCAGAAGTAGATGTCTTTCTGGAACTCTCAAGCTTTCTCCATAATCTAGCGCATGTTTGCAATTTGGTCTCTGGTTCCTCTGCCTCTTCTAAATCCAGCTTGTACTTCTGGGAGTTCTTGGTCCACATACTGCTTGAGCCTACCTTGTAGAATTTTAAGCATAACCTTGCTAGCATGTGAAATGATTGCAATTGTGCGGTAGTTGGAGCATTCTTTGGCACTGCCCTTCTTTGGGATTGGGATGTAGACTGATCTTCTCCAATCCTCTGGCCACTGCTGAGTTTTCCAAACTTGCTGGCATATTGAGTGTAGCACCTTAACAGCATCATCTTTTAAAATTTTAAATAGTTCAGCTGGAATACCATCACTTCCACTGGCCTTGTTATTTGCAGTGCTTTCTAAGGCCCATTTGACTTCACTTTCCAGGATGTCTGGCTCAAGGCCAGCAACCACACTACCTGGGGTGTACGAGACATCCATATCTTTCTGGTATAATTCCTTGGTGTATTCTTGCCACCTCTTCTTGATGTCTTCTGCTTCTGTTAGGTCCTTACCACTTTTGTCCTTTATTATGGTAATCTTTGTACGAAATGTTCCTTTCATATCTCCAATTTTCTTGAACAGATCTCTGGTTTTTCCCATTCTGTTGTTTTCCTCTATTTCTTTGCATTGCTCGTTTAAGAAGGCCTTCTTGTCTCTCCTTGCTATTTTTTGAAATCTGCATTCAATTTCCTGTATCTTTCACTATCTCCCTCACATTTTGCTTGCCTTCTCCCCCCCGCTATTTGTAAGGCCTCGTTGGACAGCCACTTTGCTTTCTTGCCTTTCCTTTTCATTGGGATGGTTTTCGTTGCTGCCTCCTGTATAATGTTGCGAGCCTCCACCCATAGTTCTTCAGGCACTCTGTCCAGCAAATCTAAATCCTTAAACCTGTTCCTCACTTCCACTGTGTATTCATAAGGGATTTGATTTAGATTGTATCTTACCGGCCCAGTGGTTTTTCTTACTTTCTTCAGTTTAAGCTTGAATTTTGCTATAAGAAGCTGATGATCGGAGCCACAGTCAGCTCCAGGTCTTGTTTTTGCTGACTGTATAGAGCTTCTCCATCTTAGGCTGCAGAGAATATAATCAATCTGATTTTGATGCTGCCCATCTGGTGATGTCCATGTGCAGAGTCGTCTCTTGTGTTGTTGGAAAAGCGTGTTTGTGATGACCAGCTTGTTCTCTTGACAGAACTCTATTAGCCTTTGCCCTGCTTCGTTTTGATCTCCAAGGCCAAACTTGCCAGTTGTTCCTTTTATCTTTTGATTCCCTACTAGCTTACACTTCTTTAATTCAGTTCACATTTGAAGGTGAATCTACCTAATTTGCACTTTCTGAAATAATACACGGACAAACACACTGCACATTCTCCGAAACTCACACTTCTAATCTTGCAGTGCACTTCTCAAGCCAACTGCATTGGGCACAGTATGCCTATAAATAGATATATTTACAAAAATTGCATACAAAAGTACATTAGATTACAAAAAACTGCATACAAAGCTGTCATTCAGGAGAATTTCACACTAAAAAACTGCTGAATTTACATGAAGACTTTTTAAAAAAAGAATTCCACAACCTCCATACCTTCACCCCCAGGTGTATCTGTCCAGCTGTCACGACTGTCCTTAGTCAGTGGTCCCCAATGTTTTTGGTATGGTGACCCACAAATCCAAATTTGCAAGACATGGTGACTACAGATTTATTGTCAAATGAATTTTGGACTTCCGGAAATGCTGGTACTAATATCTTAATAAACTTAAAAATGTGTCTCCCACACCTCTCTCTTCCTGTGGCCCCTTCTTTGTTGAATTTGTGATGAACTTTTAATGACACAGTTAATAATAAAAATTGAAACTACATAATGAAATTCAAAATGTTTCACATAGTATAGGTTCCATTTATTTGTTAGAGTTAAAGCCATTGGGGTGAGCATAGGGAAAATTGCAGAGAGTACAGTACAGTCATTGCCGCTTCCCTCACCGCAAACTTCATGTTTATCACGGAAAGCCAGTTGTGCCCTGTTTGTCCTGACTGTGTCACTTAATATTGTTTTTACATGCAAACGTACACACTGGTACTGCTATTGTCCAATAACACCAAGGGAGCACTCCTTGTACCAGGAAAATCTATACAAGGTAGCCGCACGACACTATTGCGTACACACAGAGCACACACATGCCCTCACATATACAGGCCACAGGCATACATGCAAGTTTTGTGTCTCTCGCTCCACCTTATACTGCACAGAGAGACAATCACTCAGATATGCCTCTCTCTCTCTGCTCAGGTGCTTGTCTTCCTCTCTCTCTCATGCACCACATGTGCATGTGTGCATCCCTCTGCCCTCACCAGCAGCGTAGTGTGGGTTGCTGCCCCCCCTCCCTTGGTGGACTGGGCAGTTGGGGCGTGCACCAGGGGTGGCATGCAGAGCCCCCACAGAGGGTGGATGGAGCCCGCTTCCGACAGGCTCTTCAACTGCTGCCTCCATCCACCTGCCCACCAGACCAACCTGCCTGCCAATGTGCCTCAGCTGCCAGGGCTCAGTGCCTGTCGTGGGGATACCTGATTGCACACCCTCAAAAATGTGTGCCAGGGCGATGGGCCCCCTGGCTCCCCCTGGCTCCTACACCTCCCCCTGGCTCCTACACCTCAGCCCTTCACACACACACAGACACACACTGTTCTCCCTCTTTACTCAAATACATATCTTCCCTTCTGAGCACACATACATGTAACCCCTTTTTGCACTTGCACAAAACAACACTTGCAGGCTGTGACCCACAGGCTGGGAAACAATGCCCTAGGCCATGAGCTCTCACTAGGCCATGCTCTGCCCCACTGCCTCTGCTCTGTATCCTCCTGCTTTTACTGGGTTGCAATGTGTCCTGGAACTGTGACCTTGCTTGTCTGGATGGAGGATGAGATGGGCCATTTTTAAAGAACTGATTTCTTTCTCTGGCTAGAATGCAGCTGACTTGAAGGGATCCCCCGCTTGGTGCTATAATGATTGAATGCCAGCTCAAGGGGGAAATGCTTTAAGTGTTCCCCAAAAGTTGGATGGACCTCTAGGAAAAGGTTTTCCACAGTTCAGAGACAGCCCCTGCAACCTTGGGGGTGTTTGTATTCTGGGGTTTGCATTTTAGGAATCCCCAGTAACCTCCTTTGCTTTCTGACAAATCTTTGCCAGCGTTCTTAAATGATGACATCACAAATGATATTAACTGTGCCAAGAGGATTGTCCGTGACCCCCAAGGGATGAACGCCTGGTAAGTTCTAATATCTCAGTGCTTGGAACATTTAATACCTGCCAAGTTTTCAGTTCACATAACTATGTAGAGGAAGGTGGTTTCACTTGACTGTTGTATAGCTGGCAGCTAAAGATCCTTCCCCAACAGGCACTGACAAGGGCTAAAGATGCTTCCTTAAATGTACAGCCAGTAGTGCCCTCACTGCTCTGGGACCCTGCTGCCCTTCTCCACTTCCTCTGAGTAACTGGCAGCATCACACAGTGCTGGGAAGCCAGGAAAAGACCGCAGCCCCACCCGCATCACAAAGCCAGCCACCACTGTGTGCAGCAAACACTTGGTAGCTGTCTTGGTGGGGATTTAAGGAAATTGTTTGGCAACTGAGCCAATGTGGAGTAGTGGTAAGAGAGGACCTTGGAGACCAGAGATCAAATCCTGACTCAGCCAGGAAGTTCACAGGTTGACATTGAGTCAGTCACTGTCTCACAACCCAGCCTACAGTGTTTTTCTAAGGGGAAGAACCATGTATGCCACCTTGAGCTCCTTGGAGAAAAGGTGGGGTATAAATGTAGTAATAAATAAATTGGAATGCAGGAAAGGAGGAGACAGTCTGAGTTCTGTCATGGGCTAGAGCGAAGTCCTGGGGCAGATGGTTCACTTCCCAAGTTTGCTTGGAGGTCTTTCACAGAAGGCTATCAATGCTTAGCAGCCACAATGACTCTGTTCCACCTCCATTGTTAGGCACAATATGCCTCTGAATGTGCTTTTCACTCACTGGATCATCACCTTGTTGTGGTGTGTGGGCTTGCACATTCCTATGACCCTTGGGAGCGAGGCAATCGGGAGTCTCGTACTCCCAGCAGGGTCCCCCAAGGCGGTAGGGTCAAAGGGGAGGAGCTAGACAAAGAATGATCCAAGAAGTCCTCAGTGGCAGGACAGTGAAATCTGGAAGCCCCTAGTCATGAACCAGCACATGGGAGGTGGATACAGATTCAGTTGCTCAGACTCAAGGAATGAGGCAGTTGAGCAGCTCGACAGCTGTATCCATGACTGAGCAGTAAAGTTCCATGGGATGGGATGGGAAGCAAAATTTTGCTAGAAGGGCATCATGGGCTGTTAGTAGGTAGACTTCCTGTTGACCACCAAAACTGATCATCAGCATGAACAGAAAGAATGACCCTGCAGCTGACACAAATGCCTCACTTGGAAATGTTGTGGAGCTTTTAAAGAAGATCCACCTCACTTGTAGTTAGTTATACAAGCAACAGTCATGTGGCTTCCCTTGCTTCATTTTTTGCTCTTATTCTGACTTTTAGGGTTGCTTGGAGGAATCATTGCAAAGGAAAAGATCTCTCTGGGTGGACAAGAGGTTGCAGACTCTGAGTTCCATGGTCCTGAATGAATTCCAGCATTTCTCTTGAGATCCCCTTTGATGAAACATCTACCTATTGCCATATAATCAAAATCCAGCTGCTTCTTTCTGGGCTAGCATTTGCATGTTGTGCCCCACCCTGGAAATGGCCCTCTTTCTATATGAATGAGGGAAAGTGATTATTATTTTTAAGTGTGTCTGGGGTGGTGAGTCATCTTGCTTTGGACTGAGAGCTTCTCTGCTTGAAAATCTTCAATAAATTGAGCATAAACAAAACTCTTTTCTTGCTTGATTGGTAAATAGAAATAACAGAATTAGGTTAAGCATCATCGTCTCATCATAATTTGCAGGGAGGTGCAGAGGCATATCTAGGTCCCTTGCACCCCGGCAAGGAGCTGTATGGGCACACACACCCCAGAAAAATCACTTCTCGCACATGTGATCTTGCTGCGACAGCAGCAACGCACTGCCACTGTAGCAGGAACCCCCCACCCCAATCATTCTGTTTGTACAAACTTCACACACTCACACACTACATACGCCACATTTCTGTTATAAATTCATAGAAAATCAACCATACATCGGATTTGCACTGTTCCATTTTATTTTACTCCATATGACAAGAACTATCAAAGGGGGGTGCCTTGGTCCTGGTCAGCCATAATCCCTTCACCGTCTCAGCACATCCACAGGAGCCCTGCCCAGTTGCTATGCCAACCCTGATGATCCCAGACAGAAGACAATCAAGATCACAAAGAACTTGCATATGGGAGTGGATTCAGCATGGACTGAAACAATGGACAATGATCAGATCTTCCCTCTGGGGGCAGGAAACTGCAAACTCCCCTTTGTCTCCTGGAAGTGACTCATGGGGAGGGGGGAAAGGAGGAACTAGCCAGGTGACAAGACACTCAGGTTACCACCAACTCCTCCCTCAACCCCTCCTTTCTGTAATGTATGCATGATGTTTCTGGGGGTGGGCTTGACCTAGAGGAGGGGAATTTCAAAAAGTTTTTATAAGACCTTGCACACTATTTTTCGGGGTCTTTCCTCTCTCTTGCAAGTGAGGGGAACACCCTGTTGCAACAGTTCAATAAAGGCCAAGCCTACAGGCTGCTGTTTTGCTCCAAGTTATCCTGGTTGGTGTCTTTACTTTTTGTCCAAAGGAGCCCTCGGATATTTCCGGCAACACCACACACATACACATCATAATTTCCCGCAGTCTACCTTCATACTTCCTTGCCATCTCTCCCACCACTCAGCTCCCAGCTCTTGTCTAAACTCATAACCTTATACAGATAGTGACAGATTTCTGGGGTGACTTACAAATGTCAGATAGATTGGAAAATGGGCCCCAAGTTTGCAGTGAATTTAAAATCGGAACACACCCTATAATATTCCCATTACTTCCTAACTGACTTTCTCCTGCTTATAACTTCTGGTACATCCTATTATTATGAAGTTTTCCAGGCATTCTATTAACCCTCCGAAGGACCAGAATTGCCTTTATTTGGACTGGGTCTGCAGTGCTGAGGAAGAGCCCTTTCTCCCTACATCAGGAGCAACTGCCTTCCTGAAGCTGTCAGCTGAGGGGGAAACTCAAACGTCAAGATAGCTATATCAAGCAACACACGTCTCTCCTCTTAAGTTGAGGGGTACTGCTGGGTTTAAGCAGGGTTGGGCAATGGGGTTCAGGGGCATGATGGATGAGAGAGAGGGAATGACACATCAGACATGAAACCTAAAACAGGATGTAAGTAGGAGCCCAGGGCCCTTCTGGTCCCATGTCTTTGTGCTTGAGCTTTAAAAATGGGGAAGTTCTAGCTTTGCAAACAGTTTTTGGAAATATTCCTTATTTCCCCAATTGCTCAACTGTTTAAGCAATGCTATCAGTTCCTCATTGCTGGTGGCCAGAAAATATACAGAACATTTCTTCTCTTTTTTTGGCTTAAGGGAACTTCCAGTAAAACACTTTAAAAACAACAACACAGTATTGCCCCTTAGCTGGACAGAGAGCATGGAGAGAGAGAGAATCTCTATAGACCACAGCAAGTACCCTTCCCTGAACCCCAAGTCTGCCCTGATGCTGCACCAAGTACCCAGGTGGGCACAGTTGAGCGAGACCAACTCCACCCTGCTCATCCACCCAGGTCTCAGTGACACAGGCCAGATCAACATCCTCATCTATAATCAGATCATGGGTGAGGGAGATCTTATGTATTTCCTGTTTTAATATTACGATTTTATCCTGTGAAGCGCCCCGAGACCTGCTGGTATAGGGTGGTATACCTTGTATTATTATTATTTAAATCTTATTCTGAGCTGCCCTGGCATTCAACAATAGTCACAGACCTGAGGGCTGGCTGATAGGACCAGCACAATTCCCCAGGTTGGAGGAGGGGCTGGCACGTGTGCCCCTTACCTGGCCTGCCCCCCTCCATACCTCTCCCTACCCTAAACCACTGCAATTGAGGGGCCCTGCTCCTCTCCTCTCCTCCGAGGCACATCCCCCAAAGAGCCTTTATAAAACAGGTTGAAAACAGTTGAAAACAATTTAAAATTATTAAAACGCTAAAGGCCATTTAAAACACTCTAAGCAGTTGGGGCCACAGCAGCAACCAAAGCCAACAAAGCTCAGCCCAAGGCCCATCTGGCCCTCCTTTTTCCTTTTTTTTTGTAAAAAAAAAATTATTCATTTTCCAATAAAGAGGGAAAAAACATTCATATTAATAACAAATCAAGCCAAATCTTACCACATTCAAAAACAAAAAACAATACAGAGTCCGAATTATTTAATTTCAATGGGACTTCCCATGTTCTGGATTTCAAGAGCTAAATATCCATCCTTTATCTTTCTGCTATCTTCTTTGTTACTTCAAAATTTTCCAATCCTGATATTGACAATCTCCTCTCTCGATCAGTCAGTCGCTGGTATAACTCTCAATCTTGTTTTATTTAACCGTTCCTTATTTCTATAATCATGCAGGGGCTTTTTCCACATTGTTCAGTCCTAATATTTTGAAGCACAGACTTCCTTCAAGGACCCCTCCTTTTTCTGCTGATTGTTGCTCTAATAGGCTCTGAGCTTCCATCCAAGGTTGAAATTAATTAATGACTTTGCACTGTCTTTGATCTTTCCAAACCAGCCGATATTTCAAATGTACTGTACGGGAGTACTTGGCAATCAGTAAGTTACACAAAGATTGTTTCGGTTTCCGCATAAAAACCCAGGCCAGCTCTCTGGGGCCCTCGGACAGCTGGCAGGCACCCAGAGTTTACCATCACTCTCTTTTCAAACTGTATGCCATAATATTCCATGCAAGTACACCCCTTTTGTAATTCCAATAAAAAAAATATCCAATCTCTCCCCATTAAAGGAGACTTTTTCTGATCATATCCTTTTTCTTTCTGCGTCAGAGCGTCTACCGTTGCCATCTTCCCTCCTCAGCCCGAGCTGACCTGATCATATCTGATCTTACTCTGCCAGTTTTGATCAGGGGGCTCTGCTGAGGACTGTGATGATGCCAATACGTCCAATTATTTTACGCCTCCTGCGATCCTTTGGGTAATTAATTCTTTCTTGGTGACGTTCACCAAATCATGAAATAGCAGATATAACGAATACAAAAACACAGCAGCCTCTCACCTCATTCACCAAGACAAGATAGGAGTCTTTTTGAAGTCCAAAACTTGGCCTCCAGTGACTGTGTAGTTTAGCAGATTTTTCTTTTAACTCTTTCTGTCCAGAACACGCCTGTTTGTTTCTTTTTTTTTGCCAAATCTTTTTAATTTTAGGAGACAGGGGCTTCCGGCTGACGAGACTAACTTTGGAGAGTTGCCAAATTTGCGCCTTGGACATCTTCCAGCTTCCGGCGATGAAATATGGCAGCCTCCCAAGAGATCGAACAGCCAGTTATGCCAGTAATTCAGGTTTAAATGAGGGTAATTAACCCTGTTCACACACACACCCCAGGGCAGGAGGGGCTGTGCCACCCGCAGATCATGCGTTATCTGCGCTCTGCAACAAGACATGGAGGCAGGGACTCCGGATGATGTCCATGGCCCTCCTATTTCCAAGGCTGCAGTCAATCAGTCAGCCTGTTGGCCAGGACCCACCCAGTAGAAGAAGCCTGCCTGCCAATCAGAGGGAAGGTCCTGCTAGCCCCACAGCAGAGGGTGTTCTGTGCTGGGCAGTCACCCAGCACACCTACTACTTGCTTCAAACATAGCCAGAGGAACCTTTTAAAATTATTTTTAATCTCTCTTACAAGTTTGAGCTCATTCTGAGCTTTGGCCAGCCTGACTTTCCCCCTGCAACTGTTGACTACTCGTGTATACTCTTCCTTAGTGATTTCCCCTTTCTTCCATTTCTTATACATGCCCTTCTTAACTCTCAGCTCATCTGTAAGCTTCTTATGCAGCCAAAATGGTTTCCTTAGATACCTCCCATTTTTCTTTCTTGTTGGAATTGTCTGCATTTGTGCCATCAATATTTCAGCTTTAAGAAACTCCCCTTCATCTTCGACTCCCTTCTCTTTGAGTATTTCTGACTATGGAATCTCACTCAAAAGTTCCTTAAGTTTTCTTAAATTCCAGAGTGCATGTCAGACCACACCCAGCTTTCCCTTCCTTCTATATCATGAAACCCAAGAGGACATGATCGCTTCTCCCAAGGTTCCCAGTACTTCCATTTCATCCATCAGTTCCTCTTTGTTGGTGAGGACCAGGTCCAATATAGATGATCCCCTTGTTGCTTCTTCCACCTTCTGGGAAATGAAATTGTCAGTGAAGCAATGGAGGAATTACAGATTACCGAACATTCAAAAGGGAAAGGTATTGTAATCATGCGGGCTTCAATTTCCCCGATATCAGTTGGGACTCAAACCTGGATGAGCAATTGAGAGGATGCTCATCCAATTTGCAGCTGACACCAAACTGGGAGAGGGAGCTAATGCTGCAGAATAAAGAATCAGAATTCAAAATGACCATAACAGATTGAAGAATTTGGCACAAGCTAACAAAATGAGTTTCAATAGGGACAAATGTCAGTTTCTGCACTTAGGCAGGAAGAACCAGATGCACAAATATAGGATGGGTAACACCTGGCTTACTTGCAGTACATGTGAAAAGGATCTAAGGGTTTTGGTGGACCACAAGTTTAACGAGTCAACAGTGTGATGCAGCAGCAAAAAAAGCTAATGCTCCAGGAAGAACAATTCTTCCATTAGTGAAATAGATGTTGGTACAGCAATAAAAATTTCCCCTCTTCCCAATTCTGTTCATGAGGGTAGGGGAGACCCCAAAATCTGTTTCTAATGGGCATGGGGGTGAGTTTGCACAAGCTTAAATCCCCGTACTGACAGCATTACTTGGTACTGGACCAAGTACAACCCATTTTTGACTCCCCCTGTGGTTCTTTCTGTTTCCCATTGCCATCATTCAGCTGCACTCATATTTCCAGACTGCTTGCCCATGTGCTCCCCTTGTCATGGATTGGGCTGAAGAACGGTGCACACAGTAGTAATTTGCATGCAGAGCTCCTCCTGCTGGCCAGGGATATTCCTACCTGCACATGGCAATGCCCACCTTGCCCCCAAACCCATCCAAGGAGTACAGAAGCATTTCTTGCTCATCACTCCTTTGTGGAGAATTTTTGTTTTGTTTTGAAGTTGCTACACAGAAATTTGACAGAAATTTTGACCAAACTGCGGGAGGCAGTGGAAGACAGAAGTGCCTGGCGTGCTCTGCTCCAGGGGGTCACGAAGAGTCGGACACGACTAAACGACAAACAACAAACAACAACACAGAAATTTGGTGGTTGTGAGTGAGTCCCTCTCTCTGTGAGCCTCAGCTTCCCTTAGGTCTCAACCTGTGTAAGTAAAACCTTTGCCTCACAGAAGAGTTGACCACAAAGACACCAAGCAAAAACGCAAACCATTTATTGGAGTGTGTCATGCAAAAGGTTTCCAGTCAAAAACGGTATATTACAAATCACTGAAAAAGACAGAATTTGACATGCATATCCATAATGCAAAAGTCTAGATCACAGTTTGCTCCAAAGGGTGGATAAGTTTGTTTTATTCATGCAATGCCTGTAAGCTGCACACAATCAACAGCTTTTCCCTTTAAGCGCGGCTGTTTCAATATGCATTTTAAGTTTCCCAGTCTTCAGTAGGAAGTTCCTCTTCTCCCCCACAATTCCTCACTTGATCCCCACCTAGTATGCCAGTTGCTATAGTGAGTGCGTTGTGAAAATGGATGTACAGATGACACATGATATACTGGATAACAACCTTATCGCAAGTGATGTATGGTACATGTTTGCCTGTGATGTGACCAGCTCAATGAAAACTGATGACTGAGAACTTGCAGCCAAGAAATTCCTGGGGGAGACTCCGCAAAAACACTCACACAAAAGCTGTGTCTGAAAGGCTGGTGGCAGCGTTGGTCAATGAACACCACCAGGTACCTCCCCCTTCCTTCTATTCAGTGGGTGGGTGGGTGGGCTTCACAGAAAAACTCCTTTGCATGGTGATCCAGATGCAAACTGTTATCCTTGGTATAAGGCAAGAAATACACAGGAGATTTTCAAGTTCAGGCAGGAGTATAGCGGGTGCTGTCTTAGAGCACTTACTGGTTCCCTGTATTTTGATCTCAGGTGCATCCAGTAAAGGGATCTGTGCTTCTCTCTCCAGGATCCCCTTTGTCCCCACTTTTACAGAAGCCACCTCTAAACCAACCTTCATAAAGAGGCCAAGGGATCTCTGGAGGCCTCTAACACTGTCACTAGCCCCTTGAGGCAACACTAAACCCTGAAAAGACAGAGCTGCACATTTTAAATCATCTAGAAGAGCTGGCTCAAACAGCAGACTCCACTGTATGATGCCCAGCACATCACGCACCAAACCAGCATCCCTCTGACTCCACAGCACTGTCCAGAAACCACCTCCAACCAACAGTCCTCTGCCATCCTCCTTGGTAAGTTATCATCTAGCTGTCAATCATGATTGCCCTGGTTTTCAAAAGCATGAAGCAAGGCACATACCTACAAACATTGTCCCTCACTTCTAACCCCAGTGGACCTCCATGGCAGAGGTGGCTGCAAGGGCGTGTTCTACAATATCAGATTCTCTAGTGTTGTTCTATCTGGACCTATAGGGTGGGATTCAACTGACGAGTCCTGTCAGTGGAAGCCCGATGCAAAGATTTCCACTTGTGCAATGGAGCGTTCTACTCTCCCTCCACCTCACGTGCCCTTCCCCTACATTCACCCACCAGTTTCCCAGCATAGCTCAGCTTTTAACTTCCAAGCACATAGAGCCAATGGCTTTCTCCTCAGCAACTGAATAATTGCAATTCCCATGTGGATTAGAATCCTACAAAAGTGAGCAATAACTACATTAGCTGTAATTCAGAATTCAAAAGCCCCATTCCCATTAGACATGTGGCATTAACATCCCATTTCCCCATTCCAAATGGGCAAGGATCCTGGCATATCCATAATGGTATGCTGCTTATCCAGCAGGATGGAGGCCTGGGGGGTCTTGGGCAGTCTTAGGTAGCAGGCTGGCCTATGGCAGGGAGGGAGGATTAATGCCCACCAGTCGCCACCCTCCACAGAGGGGCTCTTGCTGCCAGATAGCAACCAACCCCAGAACAGCTCATTCCTCTAACTGCATCTCAGTCACCCACTCTGAGTGCTTAAAGAGTTCCAAGTCCAGAGCGTAGATCTGGCAGAGGGCATCACTGAATTTGGACAAGCAGCTTTAGGAATTGAAGGGGGCTAATGTAGCCCCAGATGCTGAAACAAGAACCCAGCCACAGTCCAAACTTTTGTCCTAAATAAACCAGCACCAATCCCCTGAGTACTCTAACTGCAGGGAAGGGGGGGATATCTCCAGGTGGTAGCCCCTTGCCAACTTTCAAAAGGGCTCAAGCACCTCTCCCTGACTGATTGGAGGGGCTTGTGAGTAGCTGGGTAAGTGCCACTGGTCAATCAAGGCCCACTTGAGCCACAACCTTAGACCTCCATTTGTGGGGCTTTTGTTATTCCATCCTTGCTGTGTTATGTGGGGGTAACTGGGGGACGGTCTAGTGCTCCTAGTTATACATAAATTATCTAGAGGAAGACTGAGTTGGCAAAACTGGCAGATGACACAGGGGATAATTCACCATCAAAATATTTCTGCACTTGATTAGCTGAGGAAGATTGGCAGATGAGTTTTCGTAGCCAAAGTTTATATATATCTATCTATATATGCTCTAAAAACTCCTCCACCTGGCAATCCACAAACATGTCTGTGTGGTCTTCAGTTCCACATATTATCCTTTGTTGGCTAATGAATATTTGAACTAATTTTACAATTGTTTTTCATGTTCATTCAGTAGAGCAGAATGTTTCTCCAGTGCTGAAAATTTAAAGTCTCTCTGCTTCACAAATAGGTTTCCGCTTCCATTTTAAAATATTTTCCCTACAGGCTCCATTTAGCACATTGAAAACAAGAGGTTGGCAGCTTTGGGGGAAATAATCTCCTTTACTCCTAAGGATGTACAAATTATATTTAACCTACATATCTCTGAATATCATAAATCAATGAGGAAGAGGGAAAATTCAAGTTAGATCCAAGTTCCACTGCTCTTGAACTTTTTATTTTTATACTCTTCTGGTATCTGACCTGCTCCTTCCATTGAAGAGCCACTCATATTGCAAGGGTGATAGCTTCAGAGTTTCTATAGAACCCTTTGTCTGTTCTTCTTTGTGGGGGATCAAAGGCCATATGGTGGACTCTGCAAACTGAGAAGTGTGTCCCTCCATGGACTGACACCTAATAGTCTGACACTGGTAACTAAGTTTTGTCTCTCAATGGGAGGAACATGACTGAGAAATAGAGGCTGCTGGTTCTTTGGGGAGCAAGGAAATAGGGCAGCCTGCTGCGGCACATGTACAGGGATTTGCTAAGGTGCCACGTAGCCATGACCCTTCTTAGTCAGGAAAGTTTCTCAGCGGGAATGTTGCAGGGCAAAAGCACATTTCTTGTAGACAGCATAGAGAAGAAGGATGGCTCGCAGCATCTGTCGGCACATGGCCATAGCCACGCGCACTTGTGGCTCCTGGAGTCCACGGGGCCAGCGCTGGTGGGGACTTATGACTTGACTGAAGGCCGAGGGCTCAGAAACCCTGAGAGAGCCAGTCCAGCGTGGGGGCTGTGCTGTCACGAGGTGTCCAAAGACAGAGTCAAGCCCCGAGAGGCGTACGACCTGTGGCCTGTGCACACTGCTGGAGCGCCCCCTTGTCTCTCCTGCGGCTCCAGGAGGTTGCAGCTGCCCTGCCCCCGTCTTTGCACCAGGCTCTAACACCAGGCTAAGTCCCTGGAAGCAAAGCTGCACTTCCAGGTCAGCTGCTGCTGGGCTCTGCCCACTTCGGAAGGGGTGCTTGGTGCCAACAGACCGGGCACCCCTCAGCCATTGCAGGGACTCATCAAGAGGAGACCAGGGTGCCCAAAGCTGGTACCCACCAGCCATGGTCAGTGCCAGCAGGCGTCCATCCCTCTGTACTGCCCAGGTTCCAGGTGCATCTTTCCTCTACCCAGCGTCCTTGGTAACCTATTGTGAGCACAGCCAACCTAGAACTCTCCAACCAAGGCAACGTTCCAGAACCTCCGCATTCCCCAGGACGATGTTTCCTGCAGGAGCTGTGTGTCCGTTATAAGAAATTGTCTTCAGCCAAATGAAAATAGGTATAATAATTGATACTTATGTATAAAGTTACTTTATCCTTTCCCAGCAGCGAAAGAGCTCTGACGGCTACACAGCGCCATCTACTGTATCTATAATGAATAACACCAATTCACAATGTCAATCCACTCCATTCAGTGAATGAGGGCTCATTCATAAAAGCTGTCAAATGGTGTTTCCCCCACACACATTGCATGATGCCCTTCCGTGATCTACATAGTACGTATATAAGTCAAAAAACCGGGTACAGGTAAAACAATAAAGTTTATTATTTACACAAGAAATAAGATGATAATTTAAGTCTATACATTCCATATAGCTTTGCTTCCATATACTCTGGTTGGCCTCTGCTGCTTCTCTCAAACCAACAGAGACCTTCCCAAGGGGCTCTATACGGGACCCCAGAAATGAGATTATTTTTTTCTTACAACACGTCTATAGTCTTCTCTCACACATTCACAGAAACACTGAATCAATTGTAGAGTTGGAAGGGACCCCCGGGATCACCTAGTCCAGCCCCCTGCAATGCAGGAATCATAACTAAAGCATCCCTGACAGGGGGCCGACTGACCTCCGCTTAAAACCTCAAAGGTAGTGAGAGTCAAAATAGGATGGTAGGCAGCATAAGTGAACAGAGTCAAATCTCTCGAAAATGCTTTGATAATTGTCCAAACCACAGCAGAAATGTGTGCCGCTGGCATAGGCATTGTTGTTGAGTCGTTTAGTCGTGTCCGCCTCTTCGTGACCCCCTGGACCAGAGCACGCCAGGCACTCCTGTCTTCCACTGCCTCCTGCAGTTTGGTCAAACTCATGCTGGTAGCTTCGAGAACACTGTCCCACCATCTCGTCCTCTGTCGTCCCCTTCTCCTTGCACTCTCCATCTTTCCCAACATCAGGGTCTTTTCCAGGGAGTCTTCTCTTCTCATGAGGTGGCCAAAGTCTTGGAGCCTCAGCTTCAGGATCTGTCCTTCCAGGGAGCACTCAGGCCTGATTTCCTTCCGAATGGAGAGGTTGGATCTTCTTGCAGTCCATGGGACTCTCCAGAGTCTCCTCCAGCACCAGAATTCAAAAGTATCCATTCTTCAGCGATCAGCCTTCTTTATGGTCCAGCTCTCACTTCCATACATCACTACTGGGAAAACCAGAGCTTGAACTTTGTTGGCAAGGTGCTGTCTCTGCTTTTTGGCTTGGGCATAGCCAGGATTTATTCTGGAGGGGAACAGGCACTGCACTGGGGGCTCCAGAATCGAGTTCCTGCATCGCAACTGGTCGGGTATTCTCATGCATTTGCCCGCCTGCTTGACCAGCAGAATCCTCAAAGCAGCCCGGGAAGCCGGCGGCGCCCTTTCCCCGTCGGGGCGAAGGAGGCGGGCGGCGGCCCGGGCGAGGCAGCACCGCCTCTTCCTCTCGCCGCGCCGCCTCGCTGAACCTGTGGAGCCGGCGGCCTCGAGCCCTGACGTCACGAGGCGGGACTTCCGCCGCCGCGAACACCGGCCAATGACAGCGAGGCCGGGCGGGGTCCGCCTCCCTCTCGCCCGCGGGCCACGTGACCGAGGGCGCTTCCGGCGTGGGCGCGCTCGGTGGCTCCGCGATGCGTCTCTCGGCCTCGGCGTGGATCAAGCATGGGCGCGTCTACCGGCGCCTCGGCCTCGGGCCCCGCTCGCGCCTCGACCTGCTGCGGAACCTGGTCACGGCCCTGGTGCGCCACGAGCGGATCGAGGCCCCTCGCGGGCGCGCCGACGAGATGCGCTTCTACGCCGAACACGTGAGAGGGGCGGGCGGGAGCGGTGCACGTCTGAACGCGAGAGCCTCGTAGACACGCCTCCAGGCGGGCGGGCAGGCGCGCAGCAGGGAAATGCCCGTGAAATGCCCTCCGCGTGCGCGCGGCCGTGAAAAAGCAAAGCCCTTCCTGGGGATCGTTAGCAAAATGAAACTGCCATGAGGCAAACCTCTGGCGCGGCCGCATCCTCAAAAGGGTTATTGCCGAGTTAGGAAAGGGCTAAAGGATCAAGGGGGTGGAGGGACTTGCCTATGAGGAAAGGGGGCAGTCCAACTTGTGGGCGTCCAGTGAAGCTGCATGTTGGGAGATTCAGGGCAGGTGTACATCTCGACCTTGGAACTCCCTGCCACAGGAGGCAGGACTAGACAAAGTACCCCATAGCTCCTAGCCAGGATGGCTCTGCTGTTCCTCCACAGCTGGAGGCAGCAATGCTTGTGAATACCGGCTGCTGGAAACCACGTGAGGGGAGCGTTGCTGTTGTGGTCGAATCCTGCTTGCAGGTTTCCCATTGGGGGCACCTGGTTTGCCACTGTGAGAACAGGAGGCTGGACTACATGAACCCTCTTTGGCCGGATCTAGTAGGCTGTTCTTGACATCCTCTTCTCTCTCTCCTCCCTTCAGCTGATCAACTATGCCAAGCGTGGGGACACGGACCCCCAAGCAATGCGCATGGCCGACTTCTGGTTGACGGTGAGGCTGCATCCCTTCTGGGGGGGAGGGTCTCCTGCCAACTCTGCCCCCACTGAGCCCCCCTCTTTTGCCTCCCCCACCCCAGGAGAAGGATCTCCTGCACAAGCTCTTCAAGGTGCTGGCTCCTCGCTTCCAGGCACACTCCAGCAACTACACACGCCTGCTGCGGATCCCCAACCGGGAGAACCTGGACCGTGCTGAGATGGCCGTCATTGAGTACAAGGGGAACCCGTTCCCGCCCCTCCTGCGCCCAAAGCGGGACAGCGAGAAGACGCTGGTGAATCAGCTGCTGAAGGGCTTCCGGGAGGATGCACTGAGGGTGGCAGAAGCTCCACTCCAGGGGAGCCCATCTGAGGGCACGGCAGTGTAGACAGAAGGACAGACACCACTTCCTCCCCTTCTCCTGTCACTTGGAAGCCTGCCTACGACCTCACCTTGATGTTGGGGAGAGGAGCTGCATTTCTTTGGGTTTTTTGAGACCACCTCCCTGCTTTCATCTACTTTGCTATGCAGGTTACTAGTTTTCTCTTGGGACTGGAAACTTGAAAAAAGAGAAGCTCTCTTACCTTCATGCACACAGAAATAAACGACAGCAGCCGTGGGGCAAATGCCTTGGTTTCTCTGAATTCTCTTTGTGCTGCTTGCAGCCGAGTGATGGTGCTTGGTGACATATGTGGCCTGCAGTGGCACCAGCGGAGCCAGGAGCAGGTGACTTACTAGGACTAGGTGGTTAAGTTGGGGAGGGAGAAAACCTTATGCTGGAGTGCTCTTGCAATTTAAGACAGCCATTCTCAAACTTGTGTCCCCAGATGTTGTTGAACCACAACTGCCATAATCACTATTTAGCAGAACCAGTGGTCAGGGATGACGGGAGTTATAGTGCAACATCTGGGGACACAAGCTTGAGAAAGGCTGCTTTAGGAACACAAAAGCGCCACCTAGCAACTGGAGCCACTGTTTGAAAACCAACCTTTGCATTTAACTAGTAACTTCCACTGGATCATTTCTGTAAATCCCAGATCTCCCCTCTCATTAAAAGTCTTTTATTAAAGGAAGTACATCGCTTTGCTTTTTCATTTATTGTGCCCCAACATCAGAAAGAGCTTGCTGACAGACAGTAAGAGCTGTTCAACAGTGGCACAGATTCCCTCGTGAGGTTAGGGTCTGTCCTTCCTTGGAGGTTTTAAAGCAGAGATTGGGTGACCATCTGCCAGGGACTCGGTAACTCTGATTCCTACATTGCAGGGGGTTGGACTAGATGACTTTTGGGGTCCCTTCCAACTCTACAGTTATATGATTCTATGACATTTTAAACAACTCACATTGCTACATTTCCAGCTGAGGTTAAAAGATAGGTTTTAATACACCAAAATCTCAAAGAAAGTATATTAAAGCTACACAAAACTTGAACACTGGTAACACAAAAACCATAATCTCAAAATATATTTTGTGATGGCAATGTAAAAATGGTTATAATTGCAATTATAAGTGTCAGGAGTGAGTAGAACATACTTCAGTTAAACTTGACAAGCCAATTCTTTGCGGAAGCTGTTGCCTTATGGAGATGCATTTTACTTGGGTGGTCACACAGAGGGCAAGTAGAGAGAGGAGGGGCAGCTTCCCATCTCCTGAGAAACCTTGGGCTGCATTGTGTCCAATCCCAGGTCCACACAGCTATCCCTTGGCAGAGAAGCAGAGGGCATCCTTAAGAACAGGAACTTACTAAAGTTGCTTAAGGCCAGCATGAAGAACCTTTTTCTCTTGGGGTCTCCCCTTTTCTGCCTTGCTGAGGGACGCAGGTTCCTCACCCCTGGCTTAAGACATCACTGTGCTTGCTGACATCACAGACTTTAATCACTTTGCGGAGACCACAGTGTACATCAGATTCTTCAAGGGATTTTGTTTCTTAGTAGTAGAGAATAAACAGGGAGCAGCAGCTGCACAGGATACACCACTCCGAGGCATCATGCCTTCACCCTCTTCATCATGCCAAACGGACCCACGGGGGTTTTTGGCCCCAGAAGCAGTCTAGTGTTAAGAATTCTAAAAGGATTGTCATTTTTTATAGAGTCATGAAAGTAAAATGCAGATTTTAAAATGTCAAAGCTTGTTCAAGCCAAGGGAAACTTGCACCTTTTGTTCCCAGCCATCTTGGAGTGAGGCTGCTGATGCAGCTCAAGCCAGATGGACATTTTGCTCCTTCACCTGACTATGCTTAAGGCTCAGGTGCCTCTGCAGCCTGAATAGGCAGAGTGGCCTTGCAGGTAGCAGCTCCAATGAACAGGCCAATTCTGGACATCTTGCAGGTCTCCAGGTAGAGTCAAGGGGAAGCAAAAGCAAGGATGGGCCAGTGCTAGGTCAGGTTGGGCCTTGGGCTGCGGCTTCCAAAGAAGGGAAATGGTGGCTTTGGTAACCAGTGGTTTCTATGTAGCCCGCACAGCCGTTGGCACCCACTGGCCTGGTCCGGGCTTGTCTGGCCCTAGCAGGAGGGGGCCCTGTGCAGGTCCTCTATTCAGCAGGAGGGGAGTCCATCTGCAGCTGCCTGTAGGTGGAAAGGGAAGGAGGTGAATTCTGGATCTCAAAAAACACAAGCCTAGCAATGTCTCCACAGTCAGCAGAGGGGCGGGGTGTAGCCTACCTGACAGCAGTCAACAGGGTCTGGTGCCATTCATGAAAGTCCTCCTGATTACACGACATCAGCAGCAACGTCCTGTGGGGGAAGGAGACCTGGAAGAAGGGAAGCATTGCTGGGAGATGGCAAGCTCTTGGGCTAAGGCAGGAGGTTGGGCCACAGAAATGGCCCCGGTAAAGGTGGTCCAGGACTTCCTTCTCAAGTAAGCCCATGACGGGGGGTGCTTGGAGGCCTGCCAGAAGCCCAGAAAAGCACTGCCTGGCCCTTTGTGGCAGAGCAGCAGCCCCCATCCCCACCCATTTCTTGTTTGTTCCTGTGTGTGCACGCAAACACACACCCCAGCAGCTCCCCTTTGTTGTTACAGCAGACTTGCTTCAGCCAGCTTGTTGCTTCTCTGCCCCTTGCACCTGCCCTGATGCTGCTGCCACAGGATTTACCCAGCAGGCCAGGTGTGGGCCCCCCAAGTGAGGTGGTCGGGACAAGGGCTTCCTACACCAAGGCAGAATTTGCTGGGTTTGGGAAGAACTTACGCTGAGCAGCCCCCCTTGGCTCTGCGTGTGGCCGAAGACTTTCTGCACCGTGCCTTGCCTGAGAGGGAGAACGGCCTGGCAGGCAAACTTGTGTGCGTTCCAGGGGTGGAGTGGGTGGCAGGGCTTGGTCACCAGCAAGATGTCGGAGAAGAGGAAGAACATCCGGCGCTGCAGCTCCTCCCCCTTGGGGGGCACCACCGATAGCCAGCCTTCCCGGAGAAACCAGCGCCCTGTGACAAAATGTGGGGCCACAGAGGCCAATTGGGGTGTTGGGACTGCTGGAGTCAGGCAACCTCCCCAGACCCACTGAGGGCGGCAGCTCCCTGACAGGCCGGGACCCTGCTGGGCCTGTAAGCTGCTCTCATGGCCTTTTCAGCCATCAATGCATGGCTTTGTCTTGATGAGACTCTGCCCTCTTTCTCCCCAGCATGGAGGAGGTTTGCTACTGTCACACCGGAGGAATCTGCTGAGATTACCAGGCTCCCCTACTTCACAGGGTGGTTGTGAGGATAAAAGGGGGACAGGGAGAACCACGTATGTCGCCTTGTATTCCTTGGAGAAAAGGTGGAACACAAAGGCAAAACCAACAATAGCCAGAGCACAGGTTGACTTGCACACCAGCCCTTCCAGGGCGGTATAAGGGCTTCTCACTCCTGACTGGCCCTTGCAGGGACTTGGTGACCCTTCGCCTGAGTATCTTTCCCTGTCTCTTGGGTTTCCCTCCAGCTTTTCATCTGTGGCAAAACTGACTAGGAGGTCCTTAGCCACAGAGAACAGGGAGAGGAAGGACAAGGGAAAGGGGCAACCCCACCCACCCCTATGCACTGGGGTGGATAAAGCCTGGAGGTGGGAGCAACAAGGGTGCAGAGCAGCCCTGTGCACGCAGGATGTGGCCGCAGATGCCTCACTGCCAGCCTGGAAAGCCCTTTCATGATAAGAGAACCAAAACGAAGGTTTGTAAGTCACAACTAATAAACGCCCAAAAGAATCTTGCGTTCTGAGGCTGGCATGTGAGTCACCCATAGAGTAGGATTTGCCAGCATCCCTAACATGGAATCCTAGGACTGTAGAGTTGGAAGGCGACCAGAGGGTCATCTAGTCCAGCCCCTGAAATGCAGGAGTCACAGCTGCCTGAAGCTTCCCAAGCAATGCTGGATTGAGGAGCATCCCAAACCTGCAAATCCACGGGGAGCTCCTCTGTCCTCAGCGGCATAGCAACCGGACATTGGCTGTGCTGCCTTGCAGCGCCAGTACCAGGAACCAACTCCTGTGCCACCCTGCAGCTCCAATGCTGCCCTTCAGCACCCCCCATGATGCCCTGTGGTCCACCCAATGCAACCTGCGCTTTATGCCCAATGCACTGCCCCCCTCCTTGTGCTGATGGTGGGACTCTGTTGCTAAGGGCTGCTCCATGGCTGCTTGTCTTGTGAGGAGCTGAGCAGCATCCTTGACGCTGTTGCTCTTGCCTAGCTCAAAGGCCATTCCATTTCAGGTGAGGCCACTGCTCTCCCCACTGAATTATCCTTTTAAACTAAGCAGCAAAGCATTGGGAGAATTGCCTTAATCAGTGCAGGAGGAGGAGGAGGTGGAATGATGGGGTCCAGGCAGAGGAAAGGGGGGCTGAGCAAGGACGAGAAATGGGAGGTGGGAGTCTTTGGAATCGCCAGAGACCACTCTGGCTCTAGCAAATGATCTCTGCTCCGCTTGCCAGAAATGTCCAGCCCCAGGAGCTGCCCGTCAGCTGCATCCCAGAGCAACACAAGCATGAACCCAAAGCGTTCTGTTGGGCCACGTCTGAGGAGCAAAGATGGGTGGTTTACCCAGCTGAAGGGTGGCTTCTTTGCTGCCTGCCCTGCCTCTTTGTCTCCTGTTACCAAAGCAGAGGACCCACCTGGAGCCAGAATCTGGGTCTTCTGTCCCTTAAGCAGCTTCTGAACCCGGCGCATCTGGTTGGCATTGTCACGGCAACGAGATATTTCCTGGACTCGGTGATATGCCTCAGAGACAGACTTCAGAACTCCTGCAAGGACCACAACATGACCTGAGACAAGGCACACACCCACACCCAGGGGAAGTAGTTTGGAGCCCCTGTGGCTCAGGGGAGTTAATATTATTTACTTGATTCTCCTCCCCCCCCCCCCCCGTCCTCCAGCAAGTCCCCCAGGCTGCTCACAGAAAAGTTAATATCCTACCTGTCAGCTGCTTAAAGTCAGAGCTTTCTGGGTGGGTATTTCCTACCAAATCCTTCAGGAAGTGCCTGTACCTGCCAAAGAGAGGGGGCACTGTCAGATGGGGTGGGGAAGGAGGGGCAGGTGCACGCCTTCCGGCTCAGTCCTCCAGCAGCCTCCTCCCTGGGGCTGAGGGGGTGCAGCCAGGCTGTGGAGCCCCAGTGAGGCCAGCTGAGCAGCCCCTCCCAGATGCGATGAGCACAGCATCCTCCTGCAGAGGCGGCTACCTACCGAGAGAGCCTCTGGAGGGGCAGCGGGAGCAGCTGTTCCAGGCAAAGGCCCCCAAACTCTGGCCGGGACTCCTGGAGCTTCTTGAAGCGGTAAAAGGGTTTGTTCTTCCGCACCTGCCTCTGGAAGGGCAAGAGAAGAGAAGCAGGAGTCACTAGCTGACCTGCCACCCACTCCCCACCCCAGGTCATCACAGAATTGTAGAGATGGAGGGGCTCCAAGAGGCATCTAGCCCCGCCCCCTGCAAGGCAGGAATGACAGCTAAAACATCACTGACACGGCTTGATCAGCAAAGGGCAGGAAAAGGCTCCAGGCCTGGGGGGGGTGGGCTGTGTGCCCAGAGCAGCGACCTGCAAGATTCCTGCTCAAAGGGTGTGACAGGGACAGAAAAAGGAAACAGGTACCTCCAAGGTGCTCTGGGCCTTTCCCAGGTTTTCAGCATAGCAGACGTAGAGAACCAGCTGGTGGCAGAAACCCTCCAGGCCAAGCCCCAAGCGGCCTCCCTCCAGATGGAAAAGCAGAGTCCTGGGTGCAAAGCGGGAGAGGGCTCCATGAATCAAGAAGTTTGTGGGGGGCAATGCCACTTTACCAGTATTGCCTCACACTGGCGCTCCCCCTTGCTCCCCCCCTCCCCAGCTTCTATAAGGGGCTATATGAGAGGTGGGTGCAGGACTATCCACGACACTTGTGGTTAGTGGCATATCCTGCCTTGCAGGAGATATCCTGCCTTGGAGGGGAGCTCACAGGGATTCAGAGGTAGGCTCTGTTCTGCACTGAGGGGGGGGGTCGGGTTTGATATCTCAACACAGGACAAAGCTTCCTCCTGCCCAAAGGAATACTATTCAGCTGTAGATGTCAGGGCAATTCACAACATAAAAACACAAATACATAATAAAAATATGAGCAAAACCAAACCAACAATCCCTGTTTCCACATTTAAAAGAGCATCAGGTGTCAATCAGTCAAAGGCCTGGTTGAAGAGGGACATTTTCACCTGGCGCCTTTTTGTTGTTGTTTAGTCGTTTAGTCGTGTCCGACTCTTCGTGACCCCATGGACCAGAGCACGCCAGGCACTCCTGTCTTCCACTGCCTCCCTCATGCTGGTAGCTTCGAGAACACTGTCCCACCATCTCGTCCTCCGTTGTCCCCTTCTCCTTGCACCCTCCATCTTTCCCAGCATCAGTGTCTTTTCCAGGGAGTCTTCTCTTCTCATGAGGTGGCCAAAGTCTTGGAGCCTCAGCTTCAGGATCTGTCCTTCCAGTGAGCACTCAGGGCTGATTTCCTTCAGAATGGAGAGGTTTGATCTTCTTGCAGTCCATGGGACTCTCAAGAGTCTCCTCCAGCACCATAATTCAAAAGCATCAATTCTTCGGCAATCAGCCTTCTTTATGGTCCAGCTCTCACTTCCATACATCACTACTGGGAAAACCATGGCTTTAACTATACGGACCTTTGTTGGTAAGGTGATGTCTCTGCTTTTTAAGATGCTGTCTAGGTTTGCCATCGCCTTTCTCCCAAGGAGCAGGCGTCTTTTAATTTCGTGACTGCTGTCACCATCTGCAGTGATCATGGAGCCCAAGAAATTAAAATCTCTCACTGCCTCCATTTCTTCCCCTTCTATTTGCCAGGAGGTGATGGGACCAGTGGCCATGATCTTCGTTTTTTGATGTTGAGCTTCAGACCATATTTTGCGCTCTCCTCTTTCACCCTCATTAAAAGGTTCTTTAATTCCTCCTCACTTTCTGCCATCAAGGTTGTGTCATCTGCATATCTGAGGTTGTTGATATTTCTTCCGGCGATCTTTATTCCGGCTTGGGATTCATCCAGCCCAGCCTTTCGCATGATAAATTCTGCATATAAGTTAAATAAGCAGGGAGACAATATACAGCCTTGCCGTACTCCTTTCCCAATTTTGAACCAATCAGTTGTTCCATATCCAGTTCTAACTGTAGCTTCTTGTCCCACGTAGAGATTTCTCAGGAGACAGATGAGGTGATCAGGCACTCCCATTTCTTTAAGAACTTGCCATAGTTTGCTGTGGTCAACACAGTCAAAGGCTTTTGCATAGTCAATGAAGCAGAAGTAGATGTCTTTCTGGAACTCTCTAGCTTTCTCCATAATGCAGCGCATGTTTGCAATTTGGTCTCTGGTTCCTCTGCCTCTTCTAAATCCAGCTTACACTTCTGGGAGTTCTCGGTCCACATACTGCTTAAGCCTGCCTTGTAGAATTTTAAGCATAACCTTGCTAGCGTGTGAAATGAGTGCAATTGTGCGGTAGTTGGAGCATTCTTTGGCACTTCCCTTCTTTGGGATTGGGATGTAGACTGATCTTCTCCAATCCTCTGACCACTGCTGAGTTTTCCAAATTTGCTGGCATATTGAGTGTAGCACCTTAACAGCATCATCTTTTAAAAATTTTTAACCCGATATGGCGCCTAAAGGTGTATAATGAAGGTGCCAGCCGAACCTCCCTGGGGAGAGCATTCCACAAATGGGGAGCCATTGCAGCAAAGACCCGTTTTTGTGTTGCCACCCTCTGGACCTCTCATGGAGGAGGCGCACAAGGAGGTACACTCAGTGGATGATCTCAGGATCTGGGTAGGTTCATATGGAATATTTTCAGCACATTGTTCACATGTGAGTTTTGCACAGTGCTAAAATTAGGGCTGGGCGATATCTGGTTTTCAACATCAGGCTGTATCAGCAGCTAACCATCGTGATATACTGGTATCTCATGATGTCTGAAATAAGGAGGGGTGGCTGGGCTGTGGCAGGCGGGAAGCTTTTTGCTGCATGATCTCCATGCTCTTTCTTAGAGCACCAGGTTGTCCTTCCCAACAATGTGCACAATCGAGGCGCCTGGGCTGGGTAGGATGGGAGGGAGCAGAAGAAGTGACCAGGAGAAAGAAGCAAGGAAGGAAGGAAGGAAGGAAGGAAGGCAGGAAGGCAGGCTCGCACCCCCTGGGCTGGCAGAGTTCTTTGCCATCCTTCCCAGCCACATGTAGGATCACATCACCTAGGCTGAAGATGCTGGGCTGGCAGCACTTAGCTGTCCTTCCCAGCACAACTGTGGTGCCTCGGCTGGAAGGAAGGAAGGCAGGAAGGCAGGAAGGCAGGAAGGCAGGCTCGCACCCCCTGGGCTGGCAGAGTTCTTTGCCATCCTTCCCAGCCACATGTAGGATCACATCACCTAGGCTGAAGATGCTGGGCTGGCAGCACTTAGCTGTCCTTCCCAGCACAACTGTGGTGCCTCGGCTGGAAGGCAGGAAGGAAGGCAGGAAGGCAGGAAGGCAGGAAGGAAGGAAGGAAGGAAGGAAAGCAGGCAGTGCTGTTTCTTAAAGTACCAACACTGCAGTTTAGGGGAGGTGCTGAGGCTGACTTCTCAAATTTTTCACAATTATATTGCCCCCTGGAATTTTGAAGGCTGTTCACAGCGAACTGCTGGGTCAAATATTGCAATGTGAGCTTCAAACCGGATTTGAACTATGTATTGGTACATCGCACAGGCCTAGCTAAGATGTTGTCCCAAAGGCCAAAATCCAGCCAGGGGCAGCGGTTGTCCCAAATATCTGAGGAGACAGCTGACTCCCCCAATGTCCTTTACAGATCCATGTCTGTCATTTGAGAGCCTACTCTAGTCCACACATATCAGGTTGAGAGGCAGCATTGTGGTTCTTGCAAAGAGGACTTCCAAGTGTCTGTTTAGTCTGATTGAAATGTAATCTGAAAATTTAAAAGGGTGCAATCCCCTCCATCATAAAGCTAACCCCTAAACCCAGCTCCCATTTACCCCCACCCATATTAAACAGTCAGGAGGTGTCTCGTGTACTGAGGTTTGGTTACAGAACCAGACAGGATACAGAGCAGGAAGTTAGAGGAAAACTCTCAGAGCCCACTGCCACCACCCAACAGACCCTTGCTACCCCACCCATCGACAAAGGCTCCCGCTGTGGGTCCCTTACCGGCTGGCAGAGCAGATGGACTCCAGGCACCCGAAGATGGCCTCCTGATCCGCTGGCTTCAAGGTCCCTTTGGCCTTCAGGATGGCCACAAAGTACTAACAAGAGACATGCAAGGCAGTTACTCCTCCCCAGATACAAAGACTTTTCTAACTAACCTAACCCTTGACTGGATATATGCATGTTCAGGTCACAATCAAGGGGGAACATTGCTACATACTGTAAATGACGGCATCCTACAGCAGTTGGTGATGTGACTGACCAGAGGGGTGACCATGCTGGACTTCATCTTAAAGTGGGGCCCATAGCTTGGTGTGACATGTGCTGTTGAACCAGCCAGTGACATCAGCCAGAGTGCTGCCCAACGTTAAGTGGGCAATTGTCAAGAAAGTATGGCACCTTTACATTGGACTTCAAAAGAGATAACTACCCAAAAGCAAGGAGTCTGGTAAGAAGGAAGTTGAACAAGAAAATGATGGTGGCCAGATTTACCCAGAATGCTTGTGGGTCGTTCAAAGCCACAGCAATAGCAGTTCAGTTAGAACGCAGTAGAGGGCAGAAAGGCCTCCTTTAGAAAATGGAAGGCCTGTCCAAACAAGGACCACAAAAAGGAAAGTCAACTTGGGCCAGAGAAATGCAAGCAGACAATCAGGGATGCAAGGGGGGGAAATACGAAAGAAAGAGAATTTGAAGAGCCAACTGCTAGAAACAAAGGCCCACAAAACCATTTCAATACATTATTGTACGGCCAACCAATGAAGCGGAGTGTTGGAAGAATCAAAGCTGGAAAAAAGGAAACCCTTCTTCATACTGATATATCACAATGTCTGAAATAAGGATGGAACTATGTAGAGGTGAACAGTAGGGTTGGGAGATATCTGGTTTTCAACACTGTGATATATCACCAGCTAAACAAAGCAATATACTGACATATCCCCATGAAATAAGGATGGAGCTTTGTAGAGGCATTGGCTGCCTTCACAATTTTTCCCACATTGTGATTTTTGCATTATGGTTCACAATATATCGCCAAGTCAAAAATTATGAAACCGTTATCATGATATGGACATTAAACTGGTTTTGGATAATATATATCACCCAGCCCCATTGATGGTGACTAACTGCAGTGGCTACATTCCACCTCCACTGTCGTGGGCAGTTTGTCTGTGAACAATATCAGTTGCTAGGACTCCTAAGTTGGGAGAGCATGGCTGTTGCACTCTGATCCTGCTAACGGATTTCCCATTTGGTTGGTCACTATGAGAAGGGGCTGGACTAGGTGGGCCCACTTGGGCCTGATCCAGCTGCAGCTGCAGTGCTCTGCTTATGTTCTTAGGAGCCCTGCCAGCACCAAGAGAAGGCTGCAGTGCTCAGGGCTTGAGGGTGGTGAGAATCTGCCTTCTCCTTTCTGCTCCTCTTTCCTCTGGTCTCTCTCCCTGCACCATTTGGCTGCTAACAGCAACAAAGAAAAAGCAGCACATCACTGAAAAAAGCGAGCCAGGAAGCCGGGTCAGCTTGCTCCTTCAACAAAGAGCTGGGAGCAGAATGGCACCCTTAGTCCTGCACAGTATCTGAGCTCAGAGAAAGGTCCAGGGCCCTGCAGCCCAGCTTCTCACCGTGGCTACCAAGCCCAGCTGCTCCAGGTACTGCTGCTCAGTTTCCACCAGTTCCTTAGCCGTCCGACAGCGCTTCCTCTCCCACCGGGCTCTCTGCTCTTTCACCGGGTGGCAGCTGCTCCCAAGGGTGCTGGTCATTGTGTGTTTTTCTTGGGGGGGGGGAGGGAAGGAGAAGCCTTGAAAAGAAAGTTGCTCCAGCCAGTCCATACTAAGGATCATTAGGAAAGGGACTGGGAATAAAACTTCAGATATGATAACGATGTCTGTATATGAACTCTCTCCTAAGAGGAAATGCTGCAACATTAGGGACTTTCTAGTTTAGAGAAAAGGTAAGCAAAAGTGGGCGGGGCATGATAGAAGTTAAAAGATAATGCAAGGGATGGAGAACATAAGAAGAACCTGCAAAACCCACAAGCAGGACATGAGCAAAACAGCAGTACTCTCCTCACCTGCAATTCTCAGCACCTGGTATTGTCAGAGCCCTACCACCTGCAGCCTTCCAGGTTGCTCCCCAGCTCTTCCTCCTTACCTGACCTTAAGCCTGCACAAGGTCGAGAGTAGGAGTCAGGGACAAAGCTCCCATATTACAATTTGGGGCCATCCATTGAAGCAGACTGCTGGAAGCCTCAGGACACACACACACAAAAACTTCGTCACATGGCACATAGTTACACTATGGAACTGGCTCTCACAGGAGGCAGTGACGGCCAGCAACTTTAATAGATTCAAAAGAGGATCAGACAAATTCCTGGAGGAGAGCTGGACTTTCTGTGGATACAGTACCTGATCTTTGGTTCTTCACCAGGCACTATCCAGAATCAACACTAGTCAGTGTGCAGCCCTTTGGCACACAGGTCAGACGCAAGCACACAGCAAATGGAACCACAGTCCATTATTATTCAAAGCGCTACCAATGAACATGGCATAATACAGAATAACAGGGGGAAGAACATGGGCTTGGGAGAAATGCCGGGTGTGAGGGTCCCTGCCTTGAGTTCAGAGGAAGCGCCCCAGCCTTGCACGAGGCCCGGGCAGCAGCTTCCCCCACCGGGTCAGAAGGCACAAAGCAGCCCAGAAAGCGGCAACGTGGAACCGGGAGGGCCTTGCTCCGAATCCAGCAGCCACGAACCTCGCTGATAAAATGGGGAGGTGGGGGGCAGGGCGAGGACAGGACCTTGGGCTCCTTGGGGGCGAGCGAACCCCGCTCTTGCCCGGGCTGGGCAGGCTTCCGCGGGGTCCCCCGCAGCCCTTGCTCGGCAGCCCTTCGGAAATGGGGCCGCTTCGCTCCTGCCTGAGCCCCCTTCCGGGGACCCCGAGAGCAGAGGCTCCCCGAGAGTCGGAAGCCAGTCCGACTATAAGCGGAGTCGGCATGGCGGCTCCGTGTAAGGCAGGAGAGTCACCGCGCGGGGCGGGAGAGCCAGGCGGGGCTGGGGGTCCCCCCAGCCCGGCCACGCTCAGCGGAACCAGGGGGTCCGAGGAAGCCCCCTGCCGGCGTCGCCGCTCCCTACCTTGCTCCGTCCAGCGGCGCCCGCCAAGCGTTCAAACGGCCAGCTGGTCCGGCCCCTTCCGGGCGCCTCCTCGGACGGGCGGGGCTGGACTCGGGGGGCGGACTCGGGGGTCGTAGGTGCCTCCCCTTCTCCGCCCCCATAGGATGGCCCGGCAATTGGTCTTCTTTCTTTTTTAATCATAACTGTATTCATAGAATCATAGAACTGTAGAGTTTGGTGGGACCCGAGGGTCGCCTAGTCTAACAGCCTGCAATGCAGGAATCTCAGCTGAAGAATTTCTTTCAGATGGCCATCTCTGCTTAAAAACCTCCCGTGAAGGAGAGTCCATCACCTCCTGAGGGAGACTGGTCCGCTGTCTAATAGGTAAAAGGTAAAGGTAAAGGACCCCTGGACAGTTAAGTCCAGGCAAAGGCGACTGGAGTTGCTACGATGGCGTTTGTTCACAGGCAGCTTTCCGGGTCATGTGGCCAGCAGGACTAAACTGCTTCTGGCCAACGGGACACCGTGACTGCCGCAGCAGCGCCTGGTATGCTTTCAAACTGCTAGGTTGACTGAGATAGCTCCTTCTGTCAGAAAGTTCTTCCTGATGTTTCATCAGGCTCTAGCTGATCAAGTCCTACACTGCAGAGCAGAAGAAAGAAAGCTTGCTCCATCTTCCATGTGACTGCCCTTGAGATATTTGGAGATGTCTTTCATATCTCCTCAGTCTCCTCTCCTCCAGGCTAAACATACCCAGCTCCCTCAACCACTCCTCATAAGGCTTGGTTTTCAGACCCTTGATCATCTTGGTTGCCCTCCTCTGTACATGTTCCAGCTTGTCAATATCCTCCTTAAATTGTGGCTCCCAAAACAGGACACAGGACTCAGAATGTGGTCTGAGCAAAGCAGAATGGAGTGGTACTATGACTTCTCTTGAACAGAATACTATACTTCTGTTGATGCAGCCTAGAACAGCATTAACTTTATTTGCTGCTGCATCACACTGCTGTGTGGTCCTAGGTCCTTCTCACTACTAGGAAGCCTGGTGTCCCCCGTCCTATATTTGTGCATCTCATAGGAGCCAACTCCGACGGGCTGTGAGGGCTTTGGCCCCCACAATAAAATGTTTGAGGGGGTTGGGCCCCCACAAATTTGATGGACATTCCTATTCAAATGGAGTGTGTGCACTGCATCATGTGATTGATTATGTGGGGCAGGCCTTACCTGGTGTGATGGCCTGGGAATCCGATTCAGAGGCTGAACCGGAGGAATCCCAGCCTGCACAGGAGTCCCCGCCTCCAGGGCCGGCTGAACTGGGGCAGGGCCTTGATTCTGAAGCACCTGCACCTGTGCTGGATCCTCAGGAGCAGGCACCAGGTGAATCCACTCTGGCTCCGGAGGTGGTTGAGGACTCAGTGCCTACAGGTGAGTCTCCCCCTGGGTCCAGTAACCCTTCAGCCTCTCCTGAACTGCAGAGGCTCAGGGCAGAGAGGCGAAGGGAACTGGTTTCTCCCAGGAGGAGTGCTTGCCTTAAGGCCAGGAGAGGCGGGTCTCCTGGGGGCCGGGGCCGCCCCTGGCCTCAGAGAAGATAAATGCCAGTCAGCCCGGTCCCAGGTTGCGGGAGTCGTTGAAGAGCTGTTTCGGCCAGCATCCAGTCCTGTTCCCCCAGAGTTCCTGTCCTTGCCTGGCTTCTCGCTGTGGACCCCGCTTCGCCCGAGGAGGACTGTCTGCCGACCCTCAACTCAGGTCCTGGACCTCGCCCCACAGTAACCTCCCCCCGGGACCAGCACACCTGGGCCCCTACAATATTTTATTCAGGTTGGCACCCCTGGTGCATCTGGTTCTTCCTGCCTTAGTGCAGGAACATTTGTCTCTGTTGAAACTCACTGTTAGTTTGCACCCAGTTCTCCAATCTGTAAAGGTCATTTTGAATCCTGATTCTGTCTTCTGCGGCATTGGCTACCCCTCCCAGTTTAGTGCCGTCTGCAAATTTGATGAGCATCCCCTCAATTCCTTCATCCAAGTCATGTATAAAGATGTTAAACAACAACGGGCCTAGGAAACTCACAAGCAGAACCTGAGCAGTGGAGCCCCCTCCCCACCAGTGGGATTCTGGCATTCAGTAGCTTGAGAGCCTCCAGGCATTGCTGAGGTCCTCTGGAAAGGCCTGGAGTCAAGCAAGCTGCTGCCAAGTCAGCTTCCTCTCCTTTCTGACCTTCCCAAGGAGCAGAAGCAGGTCTTTCCTGCCCTCCTTCCTGGTTTCCAGCCCATCTCACCTTTGTTTTGTATTGATCCACCTAAACATTAGGAAGAACTTCCTGACAGTAAGAGCTGTTTGACAGTGGAATTTGCTGCCAAGGAGTGTGGTGGAGTCTCCTTCTTCGGAAGTCTTTAAGCAGAGGCTTGACAACCATATGTCAGGAGTGCTCTGATGGTGTTTCCTGCTTGGCAGGGGGTTGGACTCGATATCCCTTGTGGTCTATTCCAACTCTATGATTCTATGATCTTCGTCCTGCCTTATTGGCCAGCCCTTCCCTCTTCATAGGATCAAGGTTGCATCCAAATAAGATTCGTTTTTTGAAGGGGAAAAAAAACATGATTAAAAATAAATATATTGGCAATGCAGATTTATTTATTTAGCATTCCAATTTCTCTCTGCCCAGGGATGGTTGCAGCTGGCAGAGCCACGTGTCACTGATGCCACCCAGGCCTCCAATGATAAATGTGGGTCAAAGAGAAGCCCCAGGCTCCCCACCTGCTCTTCCAAAGGGAGCACAGCCCTTTCCAGACACGCTTTGCACCCAGTTCCAGGGCCTGAGAGCCGCCAGTCCACAACACCTCTGCCTTGTCAGGATTCAGTCACCGTTTATTGGCCCTCACCCAGATATACCTATGGCAGGTACAGGTACTGAACAGATAGCGAAATGTCATTAAGGGGGGGGACAAGTGGCAAACAAGCATTGCATAATACAGACACATGGATCAAATAAAATATGGAGTAACCTTTGATTTATTTTTATCTATTATACAAAATGTATATGCTGTTTAATTGTAACAAAACCTCTAAGTGGTTTACAAGAAATCATTAAAGTCACTTCAGGCATTCAGGATCATTCTGCTGTTTGTCCCTGTGGGGTCAGAGGCAGCAGCAAGTGTTGGGTCTCCTCCTCCTCCTCTGCTTTCTTCCTTTGATCAGTAGCGTTTCTTAACCATCAACTGACCTCAGAGGCTTTTAACTGCATGGCAATGCTGAGGATGAACAAAATTCATCCTCATTCATGCAAGATAGCCTATTAGCCTAATGAAAATATTTTCAATGTGACAGGCTTTGACATTTTGTGTCATTTTATTTGAACCATTTCAGAAAATACTAAATTCTCTTGCTCAAAAGCATCTTTTACCACTGGGATCAGTGGAATGGTAGTTTTCTAAAATGTGCGACGCTTCTGGGTGTTGCATCCTTATTTGGCACCCAGGGAGCGCCAGGCCAACAGAAGCCACCAGGCCAGCCCTCGCTGCCCATGCTGCTAGGCATGTGCAAACAGGTGTGGAGGGTTCACGGAGCCCATGCACCAGCTCAGCCCTGGGCACTGGAGCCAAGCGGGGGTCCTAGCCACCCATGCAGGGTGGCTGGGGATGTCGTGGCAAGGCCAAGCCGGGCTCCAGGGCTCAGAGACCCCCGGCAGCAGGCAGGGCAGGAGAGTGATCCTTGGGGGGGGCGGGTCTGGCTTCCATCCTGTAAAAACCATGCGCCCAGGGCTCTGCTCCCACCCACCCCCACCCCGCTACACCCATGCTTCTGCAGTTTGTGTGAAAATGGCAAGCATGTGGATGGATGGGTTATGCCAATCACATGTGCTCCTGGGTTCCTCACCAAAGACTCCTGAGTAAGCCATGGAATATGAGGAGGGGGCTCTGTTCCCCTTCCCAGCCAGGACCAGACCTTTGCTTTCTGATGTGGGTCCTTCTGACCAAGAACCACTCTGGTCACTCTTCTGTCTGCAGCATGTCCTGGAACTGCAGGCAACCACCTCTTGCATTGCCACACAAGCTCAATGTCCCAGTAACTGCATCATTGCTTGCTTAGCTCCCTATTTTCTGGGCTTATAATCTATTTTCTTTGCTAAAGTGGTTATCTTTGTCCCCAGGGCTTTCTGAGCCTCTCTTCTAGGCCTTGAAATGCTGCCAAAAGGAGTGAGGTGGTGATGGACTTCAGGGGTGATCCTGGAAACTACAGGCTGCTCAGCTTAATGTATAACTTGAAAAAATTGGTGTAAAGTATTGTTAAGGATAAAATAACTAAGCACATAGAAGAACAAGCCCTACTGAAGCAAAGCCAGCATGGCTTCTGCAAGGGAAAGTCCTGTTCCATTAATCTATTTGGGTTATTTGGGAGTGTCAACAAGCATAAAGATAAAAGTGACCTGGCTGACATGGTGCACTTGGACTTTAAAAAACCTTAAAAACTTAAAAAAACTTTCTTCTTTTTTTTTAAAAAAAATAATGTTTATTACTTTTAACAGAAAAAAAGAAAACAGAAAAGAAAAAACAAAAACAATACAATACATAAACAATACAATACATAAAAAACAATACAGTACATAAACAATACGGTGTATATAACAAAACCTTCCCCTAACTTATCTTTCATTTACTTGTTTCCTTGACCTCCTCACACCTCCCCTTTTTGTATTCTAGTTCAGTTATCTATCTCAGCAAATCCTTTCCATCTTTCCCTGTTTTTTATCCTCTAATTTATCTTAATATAATATAACTTTACCTTTCCTCTTTTCCTCCATTAACAATCTTTATTTCTCACCTATTCCTTTATAATATTTCTGCTAAAGCCACATAACTTCATTCCATCCTCCTTCTAACATTCCTTAATTTTACAATATTTCTGTAAGTAGTCTTTAAATAAAAACTTTAAAAAACTTTCAACAAGCCAAAGACTTGTGAGTAAGCTTAGCAGCCATGGACTAAGAGGCAAGGAGGTCCCCTTGTAGATCAGGAATTCGTTAAGTTGCAGAAAGAAGAGAGTAGGAGCAGCGGCGAAGCTGCATGCCCCGGCACTGGGGGCAGAGTGTGCGTCCTGGGGACGAGGTGCTGCCTGTGGGGCCGTGACACCAGGCGCAGTGGGGGGGGGGTGCGCAGCACGTGTCCGGGGGGCTGCTGCGATGGTACCTCCCTCCCTGATGGTGCTAGTGTCGGTGCACTCCCCCTGCCCCCCTGTTCCTCTGCCAGTGAGTAGGAATAAATGGACAGTACTCCAAATGGAGAGAAGCAAACAGTGGAGTCCCCAAAGGTAAAAGGTAAAGATAATAGACTACTGGACAGTTAAGTCCAGTCAAAGGCAACTATGGGGTGCAGTGCTCATATCGCTTTTCAGGCTGAGGGAGCTGGCGTTTGTCCATAGACAGCTTTCCAGGTCATGTGACCAGCATGAGTAAATTGCTACTGGCACACGGAGGACTGTGACAAGTGACAGAGCGCATGGAAACTGGGTGTGCGCTTTTTTACTTGTTCATAAATGAGTAACAGTACTGGAGTCCTGTGTCCAGTTCTGAGCAGCACATTTTAAGAAGGATATTGACAAACTGGAAGGTGTGCAGAGGAGAGCAACCAAGATGATAAAAGTGTCTAGAAACCAAGCATTATAAGGAGCAGTTTAAAGAGTTGGGTATGTTTAGCCTTGAAAAGAGGAGACACAACAGCCATCTTCAAATATCTGAAGGGCTGTCACATGGAAGTTGGAGTGAGTTTGTTTTCTGCTGTTCTGGAGGGTATAACTCCTCACCAATGGATTCAAGGTACAATAAAGGAGGTTCCAACTAAACATCAGAAAAAACTTTCTGATGGTAATAGCTGTTCAACAGTGGAACAGACTCCCTCAGGAGATTGCGGACTCTCCTTTCTTGGAGGCTTTTAAGCACATGTTGGATGATCAACTGCCAGGTGGGGCAGAAGTAAGTGGCCAGGTTGCTCACTGAGGCAGGTTAATCTACCTCTCATTTAAATCAGAACCAGTGAAAGTCTGTGTGAGTGTCTGGAGGCGGTTGGAGGATGGATGGCGCCTAACGGAATGAAGTTGAATCCCAGCAAGACAGAAGACTGTTTCTGAGGGGCAGGGGACTCCCTGGTCCTGAATGGTATAACTGTGTCCTTGAAGTACCAGGTGTGCAGCCTGGGGGTCATTTTGGACTCACAGCTGTCCATGGAGGCGCAGGTCAATTCTGTGTCTAGAGCAGCTGTCTACCAACTCCATCTGGTACGCTGGCTGAGACCCCACCTGCCTGCAGACTATCTCTCCAGAGTGGTGCATGCTCTGGTTATCTCCCGCTTGGACTACCGCAATGCGCTCTACGTGGGGGTCCCTTTGAAGGTGACCTGGAAACTACAATTAATCCAGAATGTGGCAGCTAGTCTGGTGACTGGAAGTGGCTGCCAGGACCATATAACACTGGTCCTAAAGGATCTTCACTGCCTCACAGGACTTTTCTGAGCACAGTTCAACGTGTTGATGCTGACCTTTAAATCCCTAAATGGCCTCAGCCCTATATACTTGAACGAGTGTCTCCACCCCCATCTTCCAGCCCAGACACTGAGGTCCAGCTCTGACGATCTTCTGGCAGTTCCCTCACTGAGAGAAGTGAAGTTACAGGGAACCAGGCAGAAGACCTTCTCAGCAATGACACCTTTCCTGTGGAATGGCCTCCCATCAGATGTCAAGGAGATAAAAGAGCTACACAACTTTTAGAAGACATCTGAAGGCATCCCTGTATCAGGAAGTTCTTAATGTTTGACATTTTATCATTGTTTTTATGTGTTGAAAGCCAGCCAGAGTGGTTAGGGCAATCCAGCCAGATGGGCAGGCTATAAATTATTAGTAGTAGTATGAAGAAGAAGAAGACGACGACAAATCGTGGCCTGACTGCACTGGTTGCCAATTAGTTTCTGGGACCAATGCAAAGTGCTGGTTTTGACCTGTAAAGCCGTAAGCAGCTCAGGAGCACAATACATCAAGGACGGCCCTTCCTCCATGTGAACCCACCCAGACCCTGCAATCATCATCAGAGCCCTTCTTTGTGTGCCTCCTCTATGCAAAGTCTGGAGGGTGGCAACAAATGAATGAACCTTTTGCAGTGGCTCCCATTTGTGGAATACTCCTCCTAGGGAGGTTTGCCTGGCACCTTCGTTACATGTTGTTAGATACCAGGTGAAAACTTTCCTCTATGATCAGGCCTTTAGCTTTTAAGTACCGTATTTTTCGCTCTATAACACGCACCCGACCATAACACGCACGTAGTTTTTAGAGGAGGAAAACAAGAAAAAAAATATTCTAAACGAAACAGTGGATGTATGATTTTGTGGTGCATGCTGTGGCCACAGACATGTGATCTGACAGTGAGTTTGGAGTAGCCCAATGCAAAAATCCTGAGGATCCATGTGGATCTGTGCTTTGTAACCACGTTTTAAGTGGGGAGGGAAGGAAAAGCACTCAAGGGACAAGGAGCACGCGTGGGGTGAGTGGAGAAGGATGCTGCTAATAATGAAGAAGAGGGGTTTAAGGGGAGAAGGAGCACGCGTGGGGTGTGTGGAGAAGGATGCTGCTAATAATGAAGAAGAGGGGTTTAAGGGGAGAAGGAGCACGCGTGGGGTGTGTGGAGAAGGATGCTGCTAATAATGAAGAAGAGGGGTTTAAGGGGAGAAGGAGCACGCGTGGGGTGTGTGGAGAAGGATGCTGCTAATAATGAAGAAGAGGGGTTTAAGGGGAGAAGGAGCACGCGTGGGGTGTGTGGAGAAGGATGCTGCTAATAATGCAGAAGAGGGGTATAAGGGGAGAAGGCTCCTCTCCTCTCCCACTTTGCTCCTTTAAAGCAAGCAGGCTCTGCTTTTCTTCCTCCTCCCCGCTCATCCCCGGCTTAGCGAGCTGAAAAACTTTGCTGCTATGTAGCGAGCTGAGTGGGGAGGAGAGAGGGACAGAGAGCCTGCTTGCTTGAAAGGAACCAACCGGACAGGAGCCGCTTACACTTGTGTAAGCGGCTCCTCTCCTCTCCCGCTTAGCTCCTTCAAAGAAGCAGGCTCTCTGTCCCTCTCTCCTCCCCACTCAGCGGCACTTCTCCCGCTTTGCTGTTTCAAAGCGAGCCACGGAGGAGGGAAGGAAGGCGAACCATGGATCCTCTGCTCATGACTGCAGCAGATCCCCCCGCCATCCGCAGGCATTCCCTCCATAACACGCACAGACATTTCCCCTTACTTTCTAGGAGGAAAAAAGTGAGTGTTATGGTGCAAAAAATATGGTATCTGTGGCCTTTTAGAAGTGGGTGGGATATTTTTAATGGTTTTCTCTTTCCTCTTGGTTTCCAAGGGTTTGGTGTTTTGTTTTTTTGGTTGGTTGGTTGGTTGGTTGGTTGGTAAGTTGCTTTGAACAAGATAAAGTTACTAACAAGTTTAATAAATAATAATAATAATAATAATAATAATAATAATAATAATATGTAGTATGTGAAAACCAAAAGTTTATCTTAGGATTGATATGACAAATTCTAGGGAGTGGGGTGGGCAGTATTAATCTATGCAAGAGAACACAACAAAGGGTCTTATGCCACAACAAACCTTAGTCTTCAAGCTGCAACAAGACTCTCTGTTTGGTTAGTGAGAGGTAGAGATTATGCATGATTTGCACTCCAAAATATGGAGGTGTGGCAGCATTCACAGGTGAACATTCTCACCTGCCCTCTTGCATTGGGATGTGGCCACCTTCCCTCTTACACCATTTCCAAGGCTTGAAAGGAGACCTGCTGTTGCAGCTCCTCCTGAGATCAGTCTGGGAGCTGAGTCTCTACCCCACAGGATCAGTGCACCTGAACATCCTCAGCAGCTGCTGGGGCCTCACCACTGAATGACCCCACTGGTTCTGGCAGGCAGGCAGCTCCAAACCACCCATTAAAGTAGGAGCATTGGAGGCTGCTGCCTAGCTCACTACTGTCTACTCTGACTGGCAGCTGCAGTTCCCCAGAGTTTCAGGTAGGAACCCTTTCCTTTGCCCTACCTGGAGATAGTGCCAGCCAGGGATTGAACCTGCAACCTTCTGCATGCAAATGCTCTGCAACTGAGCTAAGGTTCTTTGGTGCCCCACAATGCAGCAGAGCAATGCTCTATTGGAGACTCTGGGTCATTGTGGGTAATTTAGACTGGTGGCTACCAAGCTCCGAAGGGGCCTTTAAGACAAAGAGAGGCTCTGTAGGAGCAGCTGAGAGGAATAAGCCGGCTGGTGCGTCTCAGGGGCGACCATGGCCGAGGGTGTCCCGGCGAGCCCTGGGAAGAACGGCACCAGGGCAGGGCAGAGCTCCCAGGCTCAGCCGGGAGATAGTCCCCCAGAGCCAGGAGCCAGGAGGGGGCGCTTTCAGCCCGCGGGGCTCCCCGGAGGAGGCGGCGGTAGCAGCGGCAGGTCCTGGCTATAAAAGGGCGCGCCCGCCCCGTCGGCCGTCCTGAGCGCCTGCCGGTCCCACTCGGCCAGGCGTGGAGGGAGCCGCGTGCAGCGAGGACGATGCGCGCCCGGGACTGGCGAAGGCTGCCCCGCAGCCGCCTCCTCCTCCTGGCCGCCCTGCTCGCCTGGGCCGCCGCCGATGCCCACGAAGAGGACGCGGAGGGGCCCCACTCGGAGGCAGGTGGGTCAACAGTGCGGCTGAAGCCCCCAGATCCGCCCCCCATCCCCGTGTAGACATGGCAGAGCCGCCGATCTTCCGAGGGACCCACAAGGGAGGCCCCGCCCCGGGGGCAAGTGCATCTCCCCCCGGGATGGAGGGCGCGTGGAGAAGGGAGAGCCGCTCCGCCAGGGACCGCCATGCGTGCCGCTGCTGCTCCGGCTCCAGCCTCGCCTTTACTCCCGGGGCCGGAGCCGGAAGAGGATGCCTCTGAACATGCTCAGAGTGCCCTTCGCTCTCTGCTCCCTCCCAGCCGGAAAGGAAAGTGCTTCCCCGGACTCCATCCTGCTCTCGCTTTATCACCTGGGTACCGGCGGCCCCCACGCCGCACCCGGAGCAGCGCAGCAACGCGGCCGGCCAGGGGTGAACAAAAGGGGGCGAGGGGAGGCGCGGATGCTGGTCTGTTTAGCTGGCTTGGCTTGCGGGGTCCGGAGGATCCTGATCGGGAGAGAATCTAGGTGGGAGTCCCTCCCTTGGGGTCCTGGTAGTCCCGCTCCAGCTGTGGAGGCGCCCCGACGCGCCTCTCCGCCGGGAAGCCTCCTCGCCTCCCTCCCTCCCGAGGCATCTCCCCCCCATTCCCGCCTTCTCCGACGGGCCCCCGGCCTGAGGCCTCTGTGAACAATGGCTGGGGGAGAGAGGGGGGAGGTGGTCTAGTTTGGGGAGCCGGAGAGGCAAAGACTGGCCCACGTCCCCCCGACAGCCCCTCCCTTTCCCGCGGGGCTTTCTGGGCTTTCTGCTTGTGCCATCCTCAAGTCAAGGAACAAAGTTAGTCGGGCCACGAGGGAGGGGCTCTTTGGCGGCGCGGCGCCCCCTCCCCGCCCGGCGCTGCTGCCCCCGAGGTTTCTTTCTCTCGAGCCCCGGACAAGAGGCAGCCGGGCTGTGCCGAGGCTCCCAGGGGAGCTCGACTGAAAAGTTCTCGGCTTCTTTTTCCGTGGAGGCTAGAGCTGTTTTATGTATGGATTAGCTGCTACATTTTGATGGCCGTTTTGGGGCAATCCTGTATCAGGAAATTGACCTTGAAGGAAGATCTGAACGCAGAACCTGAATACTCTGCCCAGGTCTGGTTGTTCCACCTCCAGCCGCGTACAGGGAGCCGGGGAGGGGAGCAGGAGGGCTCAGTCAGGGGCCCGATCCCACAGCCATTTCCCAGCCTTCCCGCAGCAGTTTGTGCCCAAGATCCTCCTGGCCTTAATGTCCTGGGGGCTGGGGCGAGGGGGGCGCAGCTTATGGCAGGCATGCGCTTGCAGTACTCTCCTCCCGCTGCTTTTAAATAAAAATTGGGTCGATGTGAGCTCCCTGGAAGGGGGGGGCATGCTGAGCCTGCAGGTAATGCAAAATACGAGAGAGCTTCAGGTGCAGTCAATTTATTAAGTTGGTTAATCAACTAAAGCTTTAATTGCCGACTGAAATGTTCTCCCCATCCCACTTCATTGGCGCGGCAGCGACTGACGGGTCCACCGCCATACAGTGAGTCAACCTCGAGGGGAGGGGGAGGCTTAAAGCCGGCTTTTCTTTCCCATCTCCACCCCAGGGATCAGGAAGCCTGATCCTGTGGGTTTCAGGGGGAAACCGCAGTGGCATTTTCTTCCAGCAACTGGAGCTGGTGGGGCTTGGCTAAGTAAGTGTTGCTACACGTGTTCAGGAGAAAGCTCTCAAGAAGGCTGGATGGGCTCCTACCCGAGGTCCACAAATGGGACGAAATCCACAGGCTTCCTCTCAGGCAGAGCTCTGGGAGGTGAAACACTGGAGCTCCTGGGGGTGCTGCTTTGCCCCTCCCCAGCTCCTGCTGCTTCAGTCACTTGGTCTGATCATGATACTCCCAACCCCCTTTTCTAAGCCTCAACACTGGGAGTTCCTCTGTCCTCCCCTCCAGCCTGCTCCTTATGGTGGGACCCTGGTGCTAAGGGGGCGGACCGCAGCTGCTTGTCTTGTGAGGAGCTGAGCAGCGTCCTTGACGCTGTTGCTCTTGCCTAGCTCAAAGGCCATTCCATTTCAGGTGAGGCCACTGCTCTCCCCACTGAATTATCCTTTTAAACTAAGCAGCAAAGCATTGGGAGAATTGCCTTAATCAGTGCAGGAGGAGGAGGAGGTGGAATGATGGGGTCCAGGCAGAGGAAAGGGGGGCTGAGCAAGGACGAGAAATGGGAGGTGGGAGGCTTTGGGGTGGAATCGCCAGAGACCACTCTGGCTCTAGCAAATGGTCTCTGCCCCCTACTGGGCAAGCCACCTCTATCTCTTCCACCTCTTCTTGGTCACCTGGTGGGAAGGGCTGAGCCCATGTTCTGGGCAGAGCATAAGGAAGGGGATTTAGTGCCTCTCTTGCTCTGAGCTTTTGGGGAGTGCCCAAAACAGCAAAGTCTCCCCAGAAAGTGAAACTGAACAAAACTACATTATGCTACCGTTTCTGCACAAACCTTTTGCTTTTGTTTCCTGCATTTAGCCCAAGATATCCCAGACCTCCCACAATCCACCTTGTACCTAACTTACTCATGTTAGCAGTAAATGGCCTCTCAGGTTTGTATGAGAGGAAGCGGACTGCATCTTTCGCATTACTTGGGGCAGTTCCAGGAGGCCTTGGGGTGCACTGGCAGCTTCACCCTAGAACCTGTGGTGGGCCTCGTGGTGGCTTAAGGCCTGCTGAGCAGGGCTTAAAGAGGCACCTGCAGTCCACTCTTGGAACCACTGAAAGACACCAGCACCCGTCTCCTTAGCAGGCTCAGCCACATCCCTGTGGGGCTTGTGGGAAGAGAGACACTGGCCACCTGAGGGGCCTGGCATGTGTTTACACCCTTGGGATGAGTGGGCAGGGAGGAAGCACATTACAGTCTGTGCCACCAGCAGAGGGGGACTTGCAGGGGAGAGGGGGGGACTTGCAGGAATCTGGCCCACTCCCAGCCCTCAGGCACATGAACTCCTGGCCCAGGTTGCCAGGAGGGGATTATTATGTGTGGCATAAGTTGTTCTGAGCGGAAAAATGTTTTTCAGGAAATTTCATTAATTACATCTCAGGGTGTTCCATTTTCTTCCACATTAGCTGTGCTTAATTTATATATGGAAGAAACTGAACAGTTAAAAAGCAAAGAGCATGTCGTTTACCAGCAGCACATACAGCCATAGCCAGAAACTGGAAAACTTAAATTCTCCAGATATGAACCAGTGAGATAACATAGTTTGGCAAACAGCCTTACTGGGGAATCACTATCACACAAATTAAGTGTCATGTGGACAAAACAAAAAGCACCTGACAATTTCCATGAAATCTGGCATTATTTTATTGTATATACAAATAATGAAGCAAGGGTCTGGGAAGAACCTCCAGTTCAGGGTGCAGTTGGCTTGTATAAACCAGAGGTGTGTGTTTCTTTCCCACCAGCCATATCCTGTAACAAAGGAAGTAAAGAAGTTAATGATATAGTGTATTATAATTTGTTTGGTATTATGGCAGTCCTGTATCTGGATGTCTTTAATGTTTGATGTTTATTATATTTTTATATGTGTTGGAAGCTGCCCAGAGTGGCTGGGGAAATTATTAATGCTACTGCTACACCATGAGAGAGAGAGAGAGGAAGAGAGAGGACGAGCTCTTAGATCCTAATGACTTTTATTTATTTAGCTTTTGTATGCCTGAGAAACTTGCTTTTTCCCTTTTTGTATTGGTTACTGTTTTGAAATCCATTAAAAACGATTTTTTGGGGGAAGTTGTTCTGAGCAGGAGGTTGCAGAAGAAGCACTCCAGCAAAGTAGCTGCCAAGGAGGGGGGCTGAAGGCCCACCTGGCCCACCCATCCTTTTTAGGTGTCAATTTTATTAGAGCTTTCATCTTTTCACAGTAAAATGGTTCAGTCCCTTCTGCCACTGGAGCCTCCACTCATCCCCCAACCCCATCATCTCTTTGCAATAATATTTTCATTTCTGCTTTGGAGTCCTTGGCACATTCTAGTGCTCAGCTTTGCTTAATCCTCCCTCCTTCTAGAGGAAATGCCTCAGGTGGTTTCAGTGCCACCTCCCAGATGATGTTATTGTTCCTTCTTACATCCCCAAGTCTGAATGCAGGTGGGGGAAATGTCAGAGTAGGGTGGTTAGGAGTCCAATGAATAGGGCTTGGAGGGACTCTCTACTTGAGACCCCAGAGACTCAGTGCTGCCAGTCAATGTGGACAACACTGGCCTAGATGGACCCAAGGATGTGACTCAGTATAAGGCAGCCTCCTGTGCTGTGTGCTAGAGGTTTCAATAGGGACAGTCCAGGGTGTTTTGCTTCCAGGGGCAGCTGCATCCATCTGCCTAAGGTTAGGGCTACCAGGTCCAGTCCCCCATGTCATCTCCAGGTAGGAATGGGAAAGAGCCACCTGCTAGTCAGTGGAGGCAATGCTGAGCTGGGGGGTGCGGGGAATAGAAGGGAGTTTTCTCTGCAACAGAGGGCACACCTGTTGATCAGAACAGACTCTCAAAACTGGGCAACTGTGTTCAAGTCTTGCACCTGGCCTTCCTCTTGGTTTCTAAGGGTTTGATATGTGGGGAACATGTGGGTTAAGGGCGAGTAGGGTGTATGTGGAGCTCCAGGAGCAGCAGATTTCCAAAGGGGAAAAGATGGGGTTGCAGATAGTGCAGAGCCAAGAGCGGGGTCTTCCCTGCTTGATCTGGGAGTGGGCACAGCCCAGAGTTTTCTTTGCAGTCATGCAGGAGATTAGGAAGGAACCGCCATCTAAACAGAGGGCCCTGAGCTAAGAACTGAAAGTGCTTATTGGGACAAGTGCCCCGAACAGCTCATGGGAGGGGGCCCCAGTGCCTGAGTGCTTGCCCAGAAGCCCTCCAGGGGAAATCTCAGCTCAGTCGTGGACCCAGGAGGGGAATTTTCGCAAGAATCTCTCCCTCCCATTGTTCCTTCAGCAGGACAAGAATAATCCTGTTGGACTACTTTACAGGGTTGTAAGAGTTACTGAGAGGATGTGTGTGAAAAACTTTCAGCATGAGAAAAGAGCCATAAAAGGCTCCCATATATTCTTCCACTTGCCTCTCCTGCCATACATTGACTCCAAGTTCTGCCACCCTCCTGAGGCTGCCTGGCTGGCTATGGGGACCTGGCCTCCCCATCGCCATAGAAACGGAGCCAGGTGTGGAGGGGGAAGGGCAGGCAGGGAGGGAGGAGCAGCCACTCACCTCTCTTCTCTGGACCACCTGGCCTCCCTTTGGAGGCAAGCAGGATTATACCTGGTCTAGGTAGGTAGGTAGCTTGGTTTGTAGCCAAGCGGCCTTACCAGGTAGGGACTGGTAGGCTCCTGGCACTCTCCCACCTCTGCCATGCAGTGGGGTTGCATGGGATGGGAGTAGAGGACCCTTTCCCAGGATAATGCCTGACCCAGTAATATCCCCTTCCTCCACCAGAGGCTCACCAGGAGGATGGGAGCAGCGGTTGAGCCTTGCTGGAGAACCTTCAGACTTCCTGATCCCTGGCTTTCCTTTCTCTTTCCAGGTCTTCCTCCTGGCCATGGAAACCGTCACTGGAGCTATGCAGGTAAAGGCTGGCGGTGAAGGCTGCCCCCTCCCTCTCTCCTCTAGGCTTCTGGCCAGAAAACAGACGCTGTGGGGCTTAATGATTAGCCAGCTCCCTGCTCCCTCGCTTCACGCAGAGCCAGCTGCCCTGCTCTCCCTGGGCCTGATCAGCACCACCCCAAGGCCTGCATGGGTGGGTCTGGGTCTGGCTAAATGAGAGTGGAGGCAAAGACCTCTTGCCAGTCAGTCCTGTTGGTCCCCCAGCTCAGTCGGGCACAGCGGTGGACCTGGAGTCCTCTGCAGCCACAGAACAGGTGCCATCATCTCCCGTGAGGCTGGGCCCCCAGGGCCTCCTTCCATGGCTCTGGCGCTCCTTGGCCCCCTCCTCCCCCAGCAGGAAGCTCAGGTGCCTCTGCTGGCACTTTGCCCTGTGGGAACCGGCTGCTTCTGAGATTCAGCTGGTTTGCCTTGGGGAGGAGAGCAACCTTGGCACGTGCCCTTGAAGGCCTGGCTCAGCACGGAGGTGTGTGGGGCCCAGCTGGGGGGGGGGGTGATAGCAGGGAAGCAGGCGCCAGGAAGGCACTTTGCAACAAGGGCAAGACAGGAGAAGTTGAGCCTCTTGCCTCTCATCTCTGGGGTCCTTGATGGCCTCTTAGTTTATCCCCCAACAACATCAGGATGAGAGTGAAGGGCTTCTTCAAGGTCAACCTCATCAACCCCCAAGATGGGCCACAAGCAGCTAGAAGGAAAACCCCTCCCCTCCCCTCCCCTGATGCCTGCCCTCCTCTTTCAGACAAGGCAGAGTGGGCCTCTGATTTCCCCCACTGCGGGGGCCACATGCAGTCCCCCATCAACATTGAGACGGGGGCCGCCCTCTTCAGTCCCCAGCTGGAGCCCATCCTGCTGCCTGACTACAGCCTGCCTCCCAGGGAGATGCTCCGCCTCCAGAACAATGGACACACAGGTGAGACCCCCTACCTGCCCATGCCCAGCCACACCCAGGAAGCACCAGTGGGCAGGGAGGCGTTGGCACCTCAACCATTTGGGATTTTCATGAGGCTGGCAAGGGGCACCCCCACAGGTTGGCACAGCTTCCAATTATGGCGAAGTCCAGGCAGCCTTTGGCAGGTGGAGCTGCTTCTCTGTTGATGTTCCAGTCCTGCATTGTTATGGCTCCCCTCCCCCCGGCCAGGGGGAAGCCCCCCAGGAGACTTCATATCTGAACCTAGATTCAAACCTGTGGCTGTCATGCTGCACTCCAACCCTTCTTATTATTCAATGGTTTATTCACTTAAAATGTTTCTCAGCCCTTTCCTTAAAGCGCCTGTCCAAGGGGGCCTGCAACAGTCAACATTTACAAAAGGATCAACAACACACACAAAAAGAAAAAACTTCCATTTCCTCCCCATCCCCCACTTTCCCAAGATAAAAAACCCAATAAAGATATTCAGCCAAGCAATTAAAATATTTTCCACAGCTCAGCAACCCACAGTCTGAGCCAGAGGGCATTTCTCAAGGACAGGCTGGTCATAAGAGAAACTTCAACTCCTCCCCAAAGGTGAACGGGCGGCTGAGTCTGCTTCAGATCCACCAGCAGGGAGTTCCAAAGGCATGGGAGCCACCACAGGGAAGGTCCTCTCTCTCTTGGACACCAACAGCACTGAGCTAGGAGTTGGGCGCATGCAGAGGGCTTCAGCCCATGGGAAGGCTGATAGTGTGTGCTGCAGGCAGGCCCTTAGATAACTTGGGCCCAAACGGTTTACAGCTTTAAAGGCTAAAGCCATCACTGGGCTCAGAAATGCACCAGAAGGCAGGACAGAGCCAGGACAGCAGAAGGGGTTACAGTAGCTGACCACTTCTCTTCCTCGTCAAAGATCTAGTCAGAGGTGGACTTTGGTCTTTCAAATTTCAGCAGCCCCCAAAGCAAGGCCAAAATTTGGGGAGCCCCCATCTTTCACCAGCCATTCTGCTTAATTCACTATGTCATAGCTGTGTGTTAACAGAGAAATCTGAGGGCTCCCTTGGACAAAAAAACAACAAGGCCCCCAGCCAGGAATACCAGAGCAAAAGAGCAGCCAGCAGGCTTGGTCTTGATTGAAGACTGTCGCAACAGGACTCCCACCTGCCACAAGGTGGAACAAGATGGAAGCCCTGAACGAAAGAAGACCCCAACTTTTATTAGCTACTAATCCCCCATGCTACACCCCTAAGACTACATCATAACTACATCATGACTACATCATTGACACATCACAAAGAGGGGGGTTGAGGTAGGAGTTGTGGTGGTAACCTGAGTGTCTTGTCACCTGTCCAGTTCCTCCTTTCCCCCTCCCCATGATTACATTCCTGAGGACAAAGAGGAGTTCACTGTTTCCTGCCCTGAGGGAATAATAATAATAATAATAATAATAATAATAATAATAATAATAAATAATTAATTTATTTATACCCCGCCCATCTGGCTGGGTTTCCCCAGCCACTCTGGGTGGCTTCCAAAAAAACACTAAAATACAATAACCTATTAAACATTAAAAGTTTCCCTAAACAGGGCTGCCTTCAGATGTCTTCTAAAAGTTTGGTAGTTATTTTTCTCTTTGACATCTGGTGGGAGGGCATTCCACAGGGCGGGCGGCACTACCGAGAAGGCCCTCTTCCTGGTTCCCTGTAACTTGGCTTCTCATAGCGAGAAAACTTCCCGAAGGCCCTCAGTGCTGGACCTCAGTGTCCGGGCAGAACGATGGAAGTGGAGAGGCTCCTTCAGGTATAAGGCCGTGGGTCACTGTCCTTTGTTTCAGTCCGTACTGAATCTACTTCCATATGCAGGTCCTTTGTGAGTGTAATGATCTTCTGTCTAGGACCATCAAGGTTGGCATGCCAACTGGGTAGGGCTCGCTGCGGGCTTGGGGAATTATGGCTGCCTTGTGTCAAGTCTCCCCTCTTTGATAGTCCTTCCTTCATGGTGTAAAAAGTGGAACGGTACAGATCTGATGTATGGCTGATTTGTGTGAGTGTGTGTGTGTCGTGTTTGTACAAACTGAATGATTGGGGGGGGGGGTTTCCTGCAACATGTGACACCCCCTTAGTTCGGCACCCAGTGCAGGAAAATTGGTGGCACTGCCTAAAACCACCTCTGCTCTAGTGGCTACATTTGGGACCAGCTGAAGTTTCCAAACTGCCTTTCAGAGCAACCCCATGCAGAGCACATTGCAGTAGTTAAGCCTGGATGTGACTCTGGTGTAGGTCACAGTTTCTAGGTCAGACCTTTCCAGGTGGGCTGAAGCTGATGCACAGTGCTTCTTCACCTGTCAGTCAAGCTGCATGTGGGATATAGAAAAGGCAGGATCTAGCCCAGAGCTGTTCCCCTGCACCAGCTGAGGATACCCACAGCCTTCCTGGGATAAGGAGGTGGGGGACAGAGGAAGAGCGAAATGTCATACTGAGGATGCTGCACCACAAACCTTGGGATGACAGCCTCCCAGCAGTTCATGTAGAGGTTGAAAAGCATAGATGTGGACCCCTAAGCTAGGGGGCACGGGGCAGAGCAAATGCCTCCTCCCCAGGCTCCATCATTCTGAAAAGGCTCGTCCTGAAAGGGCTGGGACCTTGTGAAGCCAAATCCCAGTCCAGACAGCTGACCAGAAAGTTGCTGTGATTGAGGGTATTGAAACCACTAAGAGGTGAAGGAGAGACAACAGGAGTGCCCCTTGTCCCCCCTTCATCCTTTGCCATAAGTCCTCCATCAGGACCAGCAAAGTGTTTTCATAGCATAACGAGGCCTGAGCTGGAATGGATCCAAATAATCAGCATCATGCGAGGCCACCTGGAACTGAGAGACCTTCAGCCCCTTGCGCCAAAATGACACATTTGAGAGCAGATGGTGGCTTTTGATACTCCTGGTGCGTCTCAGGGAGGTGGGACACTGTGCTTCAGTGATTCCCCTCTTTCTCCCGGGTCCGTTTCCATGGTAGTCATGGGAGGCTACAGTTCAGTGCCATGTGACTTGCCCTGTGGTGTCCCAAAGGGTTCCATCTTGTTCCCTGTGGACTTTAACATCTATATAAAGCTTCTGGGAGAGTCAGAGTGGAGATGACACCCAGCTCTATCTCTCTGCTCCATCTGAATCAGGAGAGGCAGCTGAGGTTTTAGAGCAGGGCCTGGAGGCAGAGAAGGGCTAATAAACTAAAGCTGAATCCAGAAATGACCGGTGTTATGTGTCCTGGGTTCTCACACCTGAGAGGTGGGGAGGCAGCCTGCCCTAGACGGGGAAGGAGCAGGCTTGCAGCTTGGCGGGACTCCAGAGGCTAAGTGGCCTTGGTGTCTCCTGCCATCTTGCCCCAATTTGCTTTGTGCTGCTAGTTTCAAGGGTGTCTGGCTGACTGGTCGGCAGGCAGAAGAAGGAGCAGGTGGTGTGAGCAGGACGGTGCTCCCAATGTAGGGAAGTCCCTCTGGCTGTCTTGTGCTTTCGCCCTTCTACCCACCTTCCTCCAGCCCTCTTCTCCTCCTCCTCTTTTTTGCTGGGCCAAGCAGAATTATTCTTGTAACCTCCGCACAGAAGAAAGGACTTTTGGAGCTCTCCAAGGATCAGCTCCACTCATTTGCAAAGTCTTCCTCTGTTCAATGTGAGTCATATGGGGGAGGGAGGATGAGGGCTCCCCCCCTCATTACTCTCCCATAGGCAGCAGGGAACCTCTTGAACTCCCGGGGGCTGCCTGTGCACTCTGGAGCCCTGGTCCCCCCCCCAGCTCTAAAATGTGTGAAGAGCCAACAGGATCCACGGAGTCTCTCTGCTCAAAGTGGCTTGACCCCCTGCCTCTTGGAGGACAACCAGGAAGGCGAGGGAGGGTGTTGGGCAAGCAGGTTCATCCCCACCTTCCTCCTCTGCATGATTAATATCTCAAGGACAAACCCAGCTTTGAATGGGGCTCTGGTGTTTTACTGCAGATACTCAGATGACTGATAATACCTTTTTGCAAAAGCAGCAGTGGGGGGAGGGAGGTTGAGGCTCCATAGAAACTAGAGAATGCATAGAAGCAGAAATACATTTTTGTGGAATCAAGCCTCTAGCTGCACCTGATAGACTCCAACCTTCAAAAGCTTCTTCTGTTGTGTATCTGTTTGCCTGAGGAGCCTAAAGACTCAGTGCCAGCAGAGTGTCTTTAATGCTCGTCCAGTAGGCAATAGAGAAAGTGAGCCCAAGGAGGGGGCAGGCAGGTCTCAGTGGGGCTGAATTGCCCCGAAGGCCTCCCCCCAGTACTCTGGCCGTCCTGGCCATGCCCTGAACGCAGACTATCCTGCCTCACCAGCCTGTTGTGAAGACAAGGAAGAGAGGGCTGGCTGGGCACTTTCTGGAAGGCGCTTCTCGGATGTAGGATGACTGTAGGGCTGGAATAGCTGCCATTTGAGGAGAAACATAAACAGCCCATGCTCCAGGAAGTGGAGAGGGCAGGATACCTGAGCTCATGAATCATTTCTCTCCTTTTATAATACGAAAGTGTAAAGGAAGCTCAGCGAGAGGAATCGGCTGCAGGTGTAAAGCCAGTCAGGGGGCGGTGGCCGCTCTTCCACACCCAAAAAGGTCACGGAAAATAAAGAGAGGCAAAATGATTACGGTGGATGCAGCAACCGCACAAAGGGCCTTTTGACGACTCAAGGGGCATTGTGGGAGAAAGCAGGACTGAGCATGTGCAGAAAGCGGGGGGGTGGGGAGAGGCACAAATGCCTCAGGAAGAGCAAAAGTGTTTTTGCAAGTCGGGGGGGGGCCTGGAGTAAGTCTCTTTTGTCAGATCACGAGGGGACGTCTGCTGGAACCCAGGCAGAAACCCTGTCTGTGGGTCCCGGTGGAATGGCAGGAAGGGCAACAGTGGGGGGGGGTGGAGCTGAAGGTCCCAGTGGGCAGAGCTGACTCCTAGTCTGGTCTCCTCATCCTCCCCATCGCGAAGACCGCTGAGCTGCAATCCTTTACGTGGCAGGAGGAAGCGCCATTGAGCTCAATGGGATTGATGTCTAATTCATGTACAGTGGTACCTCGGGTTAAGAACTTAATTCATTCTGGAGGTCCGTTCTTAACCTGAAACTGTTCTTAACCTGAAGCACCACTTTAGCTAATGGGGCCTCCTGCTGCCGCCACGCGACTTCTGTTCTCATCCTGAAGTAAAGTTCTTAGCCCGAGGTACTATTTCTGGGTTAGCGGAGTCTGTAACCTGAAGCGTCTGAAACCCGAAGTACCACTGTATTTAGGCAGCCTCTAGACCCCCTTGCACAGACCACAGTGTCATTTACAATAAAGCAACTAAATAAGGCCACACAAAACATTTTCTATGAATTTATAACAGAAGCGTTGTTTGTGAGTGAGTGAGTGAGTGTGTGTGTGTGTGTCTGTCATGTTTCTACAAACTGAATGATTGGGCAGGGAGGTTTCCTGCAACAGAGACACGCTTGGAATGGAGCCTGGGCACGGCAGTGCAGGAGAGAGCAGAAAGTCAGTTGTTATGGTTGGGGAGGATTGGTGAGGAAGACTAGGCTCAAGGTGTGGGCTGGGGGGAGGCAGTGCCCCAGTTCCCCATAGCAGAAAACATCTTCTGGCATTGCTTGGAGGTCATCCTCTGAGCGTGCACACTACATTGTCATCAGCATACTGGAGCTCTATGGCGGAAGTTACAGTAGCCTTACTCAGCCTGCTCAGATTAAAGAGCTTTCCATCTGTTCGATATATGATTTCTACACCAGAGGGGAGTTTCCCTTCAACGATGTGTAGGATCATGGCAATGGGAATAATAGAGTTGGGGTGATAACACATCCTTGTTTAACGCCTGATCCCACTGTGAATGGTTGACTTTGAGAGGCATTGTTATCCGTGATTGTTGCCATCATATTATCTTGGAGGAGCCAAAGGATGTTCACAATTTATATGGTTAGCTGATTTTCAGAAGGAAAGTCCACAGGGCAGTATGATTTACAATGTCGAAGGCCTTAGTCAGGTCAATAAACGCCATATACAGGGGTTGGTTTTCCTCTCTGCATTTTTCTTGAAGTTGTCGAGCAGTGAAAATCATATCCACTGTCCCCCTAGAAGGTTGAAAACCTTTTTGGGATTCAGGAAGGGTAGCCTCAGATATAGTTAGGAGACGGTTTGCTAAGATCCTTGAAAGAATTTTGCCGACCGCAGCTAATAGAGAGATGCCACAATAATTTGAAGACTTTGACAGGTATCTTCTGTCTTTGTTGTTTTTCATTTGGTTAATACCTGTACACAACTCTCCCAGATTTGGAGATACTGCATATTGGAGATATTATGTACAGCATCACTGTGTTGTAACCTCAGCAAAGCTTTTGTCCTAGATCAGGCACCCCCAACCTGTGGCCCTCCAGATGTTTTGGCCTACAACTCCCATGATTCCTAGCTAACAGGACCAGTGGGCAGGGATGATGGGAATTGTAGTCCAAAACATCTGGAGGGCCGAAGGTTGGGGGTGCCTGTCCTAGATCCATTTGTTCTCTCAAAGCAGGAGTTTTTCCAGTGAGGGTGTTGGAAGGATTGTTTAGCCTGGCTCAGAAAAAGAGGCCTTGTGCAGACCAGAGTTTACTGTGTCAATTAATACATTCACACAATTTGTCTGTGCAGTTTCCTGGTGATTCTACGGGCAAATCTGAGGGGTCTAAATGGTGGGGCGAGGAATGCACCAGATAAGGCACTGCTCTCCACCTCCCTGCCCTGTGGTACTTAATGAAGTCAATCAATGAGATGGTATCGAGTGTCTGCTGGCTTGGGTGCGGAAGATCAAAGTTGCTCCTCGCAGGCAGATTCAAATCTGTCAGGGGGGGGGGTGGCCAGAGAGAGAGCGGATGAGCAGCTCAGTAATGCTCAAATGTGGACAAGCCCTTAGCAACAAGGTGCTTCCTCTGTGAATGGGCAAATGCCTACTGGGGATAGGGGGTGCCAGGCTCTGCCTGCTCCCCTAGCCAGGCTGTGTTCTGGTTAGGCAAGAGTCAAAGTCCCTTCAAGCCTATTGTTCTGGTTGTTGGGCGGGGGCAGGGTAAGAGCAGCCTCTTTTCTTTGCCAAACCTTTTCACTCTGGCTCCCTGAAGCCAGCGGTGGAGCGGGAAGTGGATCCCTGCCCTTCTGGGTGTGATCTGCTAAGGACAAGCACCTGCTGCCAGCTGAGCTCCCTGCTTGTTGTGGGCGCCTCCTTTCTTGGCAGGGGGTGGGGGGGACTCTCTCCAGCAGATGTGGCAGCCAAAGCACAAATTGGGCAAGTTTTCCATTGCCAGGTTGCTCTGGCCTTAGAAAGACCACTTGCTGATCTTGGCCCGTCTTGCTCAGAAAGCCCTGCCCACTCTCCCTGGCATTTGCTCTCGGCCATCTCTAGGGATGGGACCAGGGTCACTGCCACTGCGACATGAAGTCACTGGAGGGGAGACGCTCTGAATTATAACGGGGGGGGGCAGATCCATAGTACAGTGGTACCTCTAGTTATGAAATTAATTCGTTCTGGAGGTCTGTTCTTAACCTGAAACTGTTCTTAACTAGAGGAGTGCTTTCACTAATGGGGCCTCTTGCTGACGCTGTGCAGCTGGCACATGATTTCCGTTCTCATCCTGGGGCAAAGTTCTCAACTCGAGGTAACTCTTCCAGGTTAGTGGAGTTTGTAACCTGAAGGATTTGTAACTCGAGGTACCACTGTACTGTAGATGGCTCTACTGCTGAGTTATGCCATCTTTCTGCTCATGATCTCCTTTCACAATGTGCTGTGCAGCAAAGCAGGTTTCCTCTCTGCCTATTTTTTGAGTGGATTAGAGCCCAGCAAAGTCTGAAAAGAGTCTACTCTGGGTCAGTTTGGTTTGGATGGAGGAATGCAAAGTTTTTGCCTTCAGCACATTTGACTGATGCAAATATGAGGCAGATTGCAAAGTTGAGCGAAGCTGAGCAAATGCACAGGTGCCCTTGCAAAGCGATTGCATAGGCAGGGAGTAGAGGCGAATCTGGAAACTCCTGTGGGCTGCAGACTGAGCAGGGCTCCATAGTGACAAGAAAAAGGAAGGAAGGAAGGAAGGAAGGAAGGAAGGAAGGAAGGAAGGAAGGAAGGAAGGAAGGAACAGCCATGATTGTTCAGGCAAGTGAAAAGGGCACACATCTTCTTGCTCTTGGCCAGGAGACGAGTTTCCTTCCTTCCTTGCTGAAGCTGTGCCTTTGGCCTCAGGCCCTCCTTCACTTATTTCTATTCTGAGAAGCCTCTTGATCTTCTCCTCCCTTCAGTTGGGCTTCCATGGACTGCGGGGGGCAGGGATGGATGCCTAGGGACCAGGAGGGCGGGGGGGGGGTGTTCCTCCTCCTTGTGGCTGCCCAATTCCATGGGAGCTCTTTGAGGCTACAGAATTTTCTCCTGGAGATGTAAAACCCCAAAATCAGAGGGACAGAGAGTGAGAGAAATATCTTAAGTTTGAAGACAGCTGGAGAGTCCATTTCTGCATACTCTCCGAATAATAGTTGCTACTTGCAAGTACATACCCTCATTCTGTTAAAAAGCACTACAGTGGTACCTCAGGTTACAGACGCTTCAGGTTACAGACACTTCAGGTTACAAACTCCGCTAACCCAGAAATAGTACCTTGGGCTAAGAACTTTACTTCAGGATGAGAACAGAAATCGCGCAGCGGCAGTGGGAGGCCGCATTAGCTAAAGTGGTACCACAGGTTAAGAACAGTTTCAGGTTAAGAACGGACCTCCGGAACGAATTAAGTTCTTAACCCAAGGTACCACTGTAGAAGGAAGTTTAAATTACCACAGATTTACATACATCAATGAATAAATCAGAACCAACAGCCCCCTTCTTACTATGCTGGAGTGTGGAATGCCTGATTATTCTTACTATTCTTACTATTCTTATTATTTTATTTTATTTTCTACCTGAATTGGATGATTACTTTGGGGGGGGGGGTTGATCACTCAAATGAATGTCTTTTGGGTAAATAAATCCTGCGTCCAGTCAGGCTTCCCTGCGTGGCTCTGCAGAGTAGCAGCGGTCCTGCGTCCGTGTGAGATGAGGGATAAATCAAGTCCAAAGACAGTTCGGTTCTTATCTCTAGAAGCGTTTATTTACAAAGCAGTAAATCCATCAGAAACCTCCGACATTCTCTGTGCTCCAAAAGCACACACGCAGCCTCCGAGCTGAGCTGCGTCTCAGGCAGAAGCGAAAGCAAGTCTGAACAGTGACACAGACTGTGATGCACTTCTCTGCGTTAAGCTCCTCCCAGATACAGGACACCACGGAGTTTTAACCCTGTCAGTTCCAAACTCCACATGTCTGCTATCTTTTCCCACCAGTTTAAGGTGGGATAAACTTGAATTGTATAAAAATCTGCATGACATGTGAGTTGGTATTTGTATGCTTTTATTTGAAAATTAAGAGAAAGAGGCCCGCCATTTAGGCTAAGGTCCTCAGGGGCCCCTCTGAGTCCCAGAGGCACCTGCCACAGACCCAGCCTCCAGCTCCTCTTCCTGGAGAGAGAGGCAGTGCAAGGAGCTCTGCTGCGCACCCCAGAGAGTCTTTGCCGGAAGGTCTTGCCTCTGCCACAAAAGCAGCAGCTGTAGCTCTCAAGAAGAGGCAGGAGAAGGGGCCTTCCGCCAAGTTTCCCACCCCAGAAACCGGTGCCTCTTTCTATCAATTTGGCAAAGAAGTCAAAGTATCCAAATGAGATGGGGAATTTTTAATCTCACCCCATCCCTTGGATGCAAAGGTCTGTGTGGGGTCAGGGGTGTGGAATTAGGCTGGCTGCAGACCCTCACCCAGTGGCGGGCGGGGGGCACCTGGGAATACATTTGCCATTGCAATGCCACCTGCAGACTCCTGTCCCCGGATGCCTCAGATTTGTTCCAGCGTGTGAGTGCCAGCACTTCTGCCCAAACTGTGCCAGCTATCAGACGGGGATCTCCTCCTCTGACTGACTTCCCTGTGCAGTGCAGAGAAGACAGAAAAGCTGGCGGAACTCACTGTGTGCCCCCCCCCCCACATTTTCCTTACAACTTTTGCCCAGAGTAATGGCCGCCCACCCAAGGGGGGGGGTGGGATTCATGGAAGAGAAACCTACTGATGTCTACTAGACATGAGGACTGTGCTCTGCCTGCGCTGCCAGAGGAGTCAGTGCCTCTGAATGCCAATGGCTGGGGAGAGAGTGGCTGAACTTGCACTCAGGTCCTGCTTGTTTCTAGGCTTCCCTTTGGTGAGAAGACTATGTGGATGAGGTGCCCAGCAGGCACTTAAGAGCATAAGAAGAGCCCTGCTTCTTGTTGTTTAGTCGTTTAGTCGTGTCCGACTCTTTGTGACCCCCTGGACCAGAGCACGCCAGGCACTCCTGTCTTCCACTGCCTCCCCGCAGTTTGGTCAAACTCATGTTAGCAGCTTCAAGAACACTGTCAGCCATTTTGTCCTCTGTCGTCCCCTTCTCCTTGTGCCCTCCATCTTTCCCAACCTCAGGGTCTTTTCCAGGGAGTCTTTTCTTCTCATGAGGTGGCCAAAGTCTTGGAGCCTCAGCTTCAGGATCTGTCCTTCCAGTGAGCACTCAGGGCTGATTTCCTTAAGAATGGAGAGGTTTGATCTTCTTGCAGTCCATGGGACTCTCAAGAGTCTCCTCCAGCACCAGAATTCAAAACCATCAATTCTTCAGCGATCAGCCTTCTTTATGGTCCAGCTTTCACTTCCATACATCACTACTGGGAAAACCATAGCTTTTACTATACGGACTTTTGTTGGCAAGGTGATGTCAGAGCCCTGCTAGATCAGGCCCAATAGGACCCATCCATTCCAGCATCCTGCTCTCCCCTTCACCAGCCAGAAGCAGGAGCTGAGCACCAGAGCCCTCTGTCCTCAGGCGCCTTGTGAGTTTTGCCTGAGAGGTGCCCTTGGTGCAAAGGATGCCAAGGAGGGAAGCTCTGTCTCCAGTGTGCAAAGAAGGAGAGGGAAGCAGCAGCCTCTCATCTTGAGTGTCTCTCCCTTTACCCCCCCCCCACAGTGGTCCTCGGCCTGCCCAGGAATTTGACCCTCACCGGCGGGGGATTCCTGCAGCCATACCAGGCTGCCCAGCTGCACTTGCACTGGGGGTCTGCCCTGAAGCCCGGCTCTGAGCACACAGTGGATGGGCACCGCTATGCTGGGGAGGTAAGTCCCACTGCGCCTTGCGCGGCTCCCGCCTGCTTCTGGCCTCTTGCTTGGCTGCTTTGAGAGAGTCTCATGCAGAAAGGTGGCTTAGGAGTAGTTTGAATCAATAAAAACTATGACAGCCCCCCAAAAAGAATCCCCAGTCCTCCTGATCCACAGACCTGACAGGAGGGGGTGCTGGTGACCCCCCAGGACCTTGGCTAATCTGGGGACCCAAAGGTTGCATCAGCAGTGTCAGGGAAGGGCTTGGCGGTGGAGGGGCAGCACAGCTGGATTTATGACATTTACAGCCCAGCCCCAGTGGCATAGCGTGGGGGGTGCGGGGGGGCCGGCCGCACCGGGCGCAACATCTGGGGGGGCGCTCACACTCGCAGCTCTCTGCCGCTACCGGGTTAGGGGGTGCAAATTACTTGCCTTGCCCCGGGTGCTGACAACCCACGCTACGCCACTGCCCAGCCCTCCCCAAAAATACCTCGGAGGGAAGCTCACCAGTCCAGTCTAATCCATAACAATGAGGGCAGTATCGCAATTGAATAGTATAAAAATATTGTATGATGTCATATAATAATGACCATGATGACAGTACAAATAATAATATCAGGTAAGCACAGGTATTTATTTTTTAAAAATAGCAGCCATTAATTTCACTTTTGAATTTATAGGTAATAATAATAATAATAATAATAATAATAATAATAATAATAATAATATAATATTTTTATTTATACCCCGCCCTTCCTGGTTCAGAAACTGGGCTCAGGGCAGCTAACAACAAATTTAAAACACTTAATTGTAATACAACATAGAAGCAGAATAAAATAACAGTATAAAAACATGAATAACAATAAAATTCAAAGTTCAAATATCAATTTGGGGGAAATCCATCCAATAAGCATTCGATAGTCACCAGGGCTAGCTGGCTGAATTAGTCCTACTTGGGCCAGCGAGGAGGCCAGGGGAGAATTAGCTGTGGGGTCCCAGAGTGGGTGATCTTCATAAAAGGGGAGGGGGAGGGAAGAGAAGGGAAATAAAAGATCAGGCTGAATTCAAATTAAAGGCCAGGTGGAATAGCTCTGTCTTACAGGCCTGACGGAAGAAGGTTAAATCCTGCAGGGCCCTAGTCTCCTGGGACAGAGCATTCCACCAAGTCGGAGCCATAGATGATTTTGCATAGACTTTCCAGCTGAAAACTTGCTGAATTCAGCTAATGGTCCATTGAATCCGGCATTCTTTGCCCCAAAGCTGCCAGCTAGATGCTCTGCATCTCAGGAAGAAATCCTGAAAGTAGGATGGCCATCCCTGGAGGAATATAGGAAAATAAAGCTACCAATATCATAATGCCATTCTATAAACATACTGTATGAAGTGAAACACTTGGAGTACACTGCCTGACGACTTGAGCTGCTGGAGAAGGTCCAGATGGGACTTTTGAGGGACTCATGGCTCTTCTCTCTTTCTGCTTCCAGATTCATGTGGTTTATTACAGCTCCCACTTTGACACCATCCAGGAGGCGCTGGTCAAGCCCGGAGGCTTGGCTGTGCTGGCTGCATTTCTGCAGGTGACGGTGGCAGGAAGAGGGGGCAAATGAAGCTGTGCAAGGGGTCTGAGCAGCTCCTCCTGCGCTCTGGGGCAGTGGGAGGGGGCTGCGTTGGAGACATCCACCAGCACCAGCTCATGAGAGGTGCAAACACCCCCACTCAGAGCTCTCAAGAGCCCTTTCCACTGCCATTCCAGGTTGGGTCGGAGGAAAACGAGCCATATCAGCACATCCTTGAACATCTGAATGATGTCCATGATGAAGGTAAGAGCAAGGGGTGCTGCAAGGAGCCCATGGGCAGAAGATGCTCATCCAGCCTGTCAGCTCTTGCGGGGCTCCTTTTGCTTTGCCTCGTCTAGGGAAATCAAGATTCCTGCAAGGCTCTGTGGGTGCAGAGTGGGTGCTGGGCCATGGGGAGTCAGGGCTGCCTCTCCCTGGGCTCCAGCCCCTTTGAGCAGGGGTTCTGCTTTGCATTTGCACTTTTTTGGGGGGCGCATCTCGTGATGTTTTGGGACCTGAGATATTTTGGGGCTAGAGCAACTCCCCTAGGAGGAGAGGCCACAATGTTTAGGGTTTGTCCATTTAGGGAAAAGGCCCATGAGGTGTGTTAGATTGTGCATTGTGTTTTCTCACACACACACTTGCTACTGGAACTCTCTAAGCAGATGTTCTTGGTCCCTTCGCTATGGACCACCCTCCCCTCCTTTCCTTTCCCAGGAGAAGAAACCTGGATTCCTGCCTTTGATGTAGCCAAGCTCCTTCCTGACGACCTCAGTCGCTACTTCCGCTATAATGGCTCACTGACCACTCCACCTTGTTACCAGACGGTGAACTGGACGATCTTTAACCAGACAATTCAGCTGTCCCCAGATCAGGTCTGTCTGGGTGGAGGAACCTGCAGAGGGGTTGTCTTGTAAGAAGACGGTTCCCTGCATGTTGCCTTGCTTCTCTATCACAGTGTGTGGTCTGGTGATCCAGCTGTGATTCCTGCATTGCAGGAAGTTGGACTAGATGACCCTGGGGAGTGCTTCCAACCCTACAATTCTATGTTTCTGTGATTTGCTGGACTCCCCTCTACAGTAGGTCTGTCTTTGGATCCTTGGGAGTGTTGTTTTCTGCCCGATGTTCCATCTCGAAGACCTGTGCCTTCTCATTTCAGATCTCTGTGCTGGAGGACACCCTTCATGGAGATGAGGACGAGCTGATCCAGGACAACTTCCGCTTGCCTCAGAGTCTGCAGGGCCGGAGTGTCCTGGCCAGCTTCCCCATGCTCCACAGCCCAGAAGGGGCTCAACCGCCTGGTAAGGGAGCCGGTTGCTGGGCTCAGCTGAGAGTTCTGCCTCAGGACGGTCACACCTCCAACTCTGTAGAACAGCAACAAGGCAGCCTGTGGCTCCCTAGATGGTCTTGGGGCGCAACTCTGATGATTTATGGGCTGGAGCCCAGCAACATCTGGATGGCCATCTCCATCCCCTCTGAAGGAGGGCCAGGGACCAGGGCAGCTGGAGAGCCTCCCCAGAAACACCTCTGCCACCACAGAGTCCGGCCACTTCTCTCTTTGGATGTTTCATCCCCTGATGCTCACCAGTATTTAAATAATAATAATAATAATAATAATAATAATAATAATAATAATAATAATAATTTATTTGTACCCCGCCCATCTGGCTGGGCTTCCCCAGCCACTCTGGGCAGCTTCCAAAAAAAATATTAAAATACTCGAATACATCAAACACTAAAAGCTTCCCTAAACAGGGCTGCCTTCAGATGTCTTCTAAAAGTCTGGTAGTTGTTTTTCTCTTTGACATCTGGTGGGAGGGTGTTCCACAGGGCGGGCGCCACTACTGAGAAGGTCCTCTGCCTGGTTCCCTGTAACTTGGCTCCTTTAGTCATCTCTCCTTTAGTCTTTGTTTCTAGTAGCTCCCTGCCCTGACCTCTTTCCTTCTCCTCCTTGTTCTGCTACTTTGTCTTCCCTGCACCGGGAGCAGCTGTATTGCAGGGGGTTGGACTAATTGACCCTTGGGGTTCCTGCCAACTCTACCTTTCTATGATTCTCAGAGTCTTGAGCAGCTCCTCTCGCCCACTGATTTCTGTCTTGGTCTCGTTCTGGATCAGAGGATCAGTCCCTCCATTCAAGGTGATCTTGAGCAGCCTTGTCTCTTATGTACTGAGGTCCATGACTCTGGGACAGACACAGTCCTTTCTTCTCCTCTCTTCTCCCTCCCTTGGTCCTTGGCTACTTCCTAGCCTCCTCCGTCCCACCCACAAAAACACACACAGTCCGACCCTGATTCCTCGGGCCGTGGGACAATCTTGTTATCAGGCAAGGCTGTTGATCTGGCCTCCCTCCCAGCGCCGCCACTTGCCCTCCTTCCTGGTTTCCCTGAATGGGCTGTTGCGTCACAGGAAGCTTCCCCCTCCCAAGCCAAGGTGTGCCTCACCTGGCGGCTGGGCCTGGCGGGGGGGGGGGGAGGCAGGTGGAGTCCTTTGGAGGAAGTGATAGGATTGTTTGCCAGGCAGTTGCTCAGCAGCCACAGGAGAGTTTTGGGCTCCGCCGTCTCCACCTGGCATGGACGTCACTTGAGGGCATCTGCGGCTTTGCTGGGGAGATACCAGACGGAGCCTGAATCTTCGGTGCCTGAATCTTACTGCCACTGAACAGGTGAAAGGGCTCTTAATATTAGACAACAGCACCAAGCTTGGGCAGGAAACCTTTGATGGAGCTGAGCAAAGCCCAGGACCATTCCTTTGCCTGCCTGCCCATCCAGAGCCGCCAATCCCAGGAGAGCTGTGCAGAACAATGGCCCCCTCCCAAAGGCAACCATTGATATGCATGGCACTTGGTACCTATGGGGGGCAGTTTCAGGCAACCTGAATGGTTGGATGATGGTTAGCACAGTTGGCGAGAGCCTGGCGCTAGTAAAATCAAGGTTTTGGGTTCTTTGATTCCTGCCTTGCAGAGGGTTGGACCAGATGACCCTTGTGGTCCCGTCAAACTCTACAATTCTATGCATCTATGATTCAGACTGTTATGGGGAAACCAAAGTGTCTGTCGTGGGATGTGCGTTGTTGTTGCAAGTCCTGCTCAGGGAGAGAAGTACCCTCCCCTACTTTCCCCACCAAATGACAAATCCAGCCACGCTCCCTGGAGGTGCAGCTGTGGCAACTCCCTTGCACTCCTCTCGGAGGCTGTGAAGATGGGCCACAGGGCTGCATATTCCCTGGGATGAGGTGGTTGCCCCAGGGACATAGGAAGCAGAGGGTCACAGGCTCAGACCCCTGGAGCAGCAGTGGCTCTCCAGGTTTCAGGAATGACTCTCTGCCAGCCCCTTCTGTAAATGCCACCAATCGAGACTGAACCGGGGGGCTTCTGCCTGCAAGGCAGCAGCTCCACCACTGGGCCATGGCCCTGCCCTATGGGGCTCCGTCTTTGCCTGCTGCCTTGAGTGAACACAAGGACCAAAAACACAAAACAAACACTGACCAGCTCCTTGTGCTTGATCCTGCAGGTGAGGGGGGATCTCCAAGGGCCCCGGATCCTTATGGTCCTGCAGAGGAAGGCGGGGGCGACAGTGCAGGATCTGCAGCAGGTAAGGCCTTGGGCTGCCCCCAAAATGAGGGGGGGCCTGGCGGGGAGGTCTGCCTGGCAGCTCTGCTTCTGGGCTTCCTCTGGGGTGGAGGCCAGAGGGGGAGACATACCTCTGCCTTGATACTCCAGTTGGCAGGCTCAGCAGGCATTTCCCCTTGGGCTGCCTCTTCTGAGGGCAGAAGCAGCTGTGGGTGAGGAAGGGCAGCCCTGGGGGCTTCCCCTGGAGGGGCAGGTCTGACGCTCTTGGTCTCCTTGCAGGCAGAGGGCAGCCCCACACCCCAGATGGTGCCTCAGGGAGAGACCCTGAACCAGCCTCTGGAGAAGGTATGGCTCTCTGGCTGGTGGCTGTGCTGCCCCTCCTTTCCTTCTCTGCTCCCTCCCCAAATCCCTGCTCTTCATGCCGGGTTGGCCACTGCCGCCGCCTCCCTGATGCTTGTCTGGGCTCTCCTTTGGCTGTGGCGCCCAGGGAGCTAAAATCTGGGCTGAGCTGCAACCTATAGGCTGTGGGCCTGATGTGGGGCTGGGTGGTGTGTTACATAACCCCCTCCCCTGCTCCCGAACCTGCTGCCTCCCTTTTTCTCTTGCTCCTATTCTTTGGGGAACAGCCAAACCATTCCTCTTCCTGCCAAAGAAGATGTGAATGAACCCCTCAAAAGTTCTGCCACTGCCTCAGCACCACCCAGAGTTTTGGGGGGCAGTGGGGTCCTTGTGAAGCTCCCTCTGTGGCTACACAGTTGCTGTGGCTTTTGTGTGGTTGCTTCTGTGAAATCTTCCTTGGTGGGCACATGTGAAAATTGGGAGGGGAGGAATTCACATCTTCTCTCTTCCCCCAATCAATCAATCAATCAATCAATCAAAGCTCTACCTATTTTTTGGCACCAGGCTCTTCCCTCCCTTTTTACCTGGGCATTTGGCTCTGAAACTTATGGGTTTTAAAAGTGCTGTTATGCCATTTCGTGTGGCAGGTGACGCCTTTCACTGGCACTTTTGGGGTTTTTACTGTTCTGCGGGCTTGTTCTTGTTGGGTTTAGTGTCTAGACTCTGCCGTAAGCTTTTTTGAGACACTTTTGTGAGCAAAGTGCCTAATAAATATAAAAGAAAACAACCACAGCTCCTCCTACAATTCACTGTCTTGTGTGTTTTAGGTCAGAGTCCGGCCACAAGTTCAGGTAAGAGCAGAACTAGGGGCGTGTGTCTCCCCTTCTCCATCTTCACACACACACACACACACACACACACACACACACGCAACCCGAGACATTGATCACTGGTTAGTAGTTCAGGAGAGGAGCCACCCAGCTGCCCCTCCCTGGCGTCTGACTCTCACTTTTCTGCTTTGCTTCCAGGTGCTGACCAGCAGGTGGGCTCCTCCCTTCAGACAGGTATGTGCCCCACCCCTTGCTCCACCTGGGCACTATAGCTTGTGACCTCACTGCCTTTTTGCTGGGGGGGGGGGGTCCTGGGGCAAGAGCTCTTCTCCACCAGTTTCCCTGCAGGCTTTGTGGTTCACACTGCCACCCTTTATGTGCGGGTCACGGCTCCCCTCATGCAAGCCTGGAAGGTGCCTCAGAAGGGCTCCCCCCCCAGCCCAGTTTCTCCAGCCAGACAGGGCAGGACCTCCCTCACTCCCCTCATGCCACTCAAGGCCTCCCTTGGCTACCTTCCTCAGGACAAACCAACAGGCTGCTCTCTTTCCACAGGGGACGTGTTGGCCGCCATATTTGCAGCTCTCTTTGGCATCACTGCTCTCGCCTTCTTCCTCTATGTCCGGAAGCACCAGGCCCAGAACCGCAGGTAAGAGGGGGGGGCATCGCAAGCCCTGGAGCGGAAGGCCCAAAGCCCAGCAGAGGCTCCTTCAGGGCAGCTCCTGGATCTGGGGCTTCTGCCTAGGACCCCCTTCTGGGAGGGGTGCCACAAGAGCCCACGTGCCTCCCAGGTGCTCTTTCTCGGCCTCTCTCCCCTCTCCCGCTTCTCAGGGAGGGTCCCAAGAGCTGCTCCCTTTCTGCCCCAATGGAAGGGCAGTCTGAGGCACAAAGGGGTCCAGTGGAGACCTGGCTGCTGGGGAGAGGGGAAAGAACTTTGTCCTCAATGTGCCTCTACTTGCCTCCCACTCCCCCCCTGCAGACAGGATTCTCAGCCCATCAAGTCCAGCATCATCTACACAGCAGCCACCACGGAGGAGAATGCAGCCTAGAAGGAAGCCCTGGCAGCGTCTCTCCCCCTGCCTCTCACGACTCCCTCTGCCACGTCTGAACACCCCCCTGCCCCCACCCCACAAGGAGGAGACACCCAGGCACCCAGCCCCACGGTGTGCCCACAGCCTTGGCCCTGGCACTTGCCCCCTTGACTGAGCAGAAGCGTGCAGGAAGGAGCCTCGGAGACCAGCACAGGGACCTCGGCAAGGACAAGGGCTCCTGGGGGAAGCAGTGGCAAGCCCCCTCTCCCTTTTCCCACAGTCCCGGCCAGCAGCGGCTGGATCTGGCCCACCAGAGGGGGCTCTGCTCTGCTGGGTCAGGCCCAAGGCTTCTTGAGCCCAGCCTCCTGTTGCCCTCTGTGGCTACCCAAGGGCCTTGTGCAGGATGTCCCTGGGGTGGGAGAGGGGGCTGCTCTCAGGAGTCCAGGTGCCTCTCCTTCCACGGGGAGCCCACAGCCAGCATGTCTTGTGGCCACAGAGGGACCCCTCCTCCTGCCTGCCTTGGTCCAGTCCGCCTTTCAAGGCACTCAGGTGGCTTGCTGACACTGCGTCTAGTGGGAGCGATGTCTAGCCTTGGAGAAGGAGCCCTTCCTGCTGTCCATCCTGAATATGGCAAGAACTGTCTTCGTTCTGGTTGGTTCTGAATGGGAGGAAGACTGGGACAGAGTGCTGGATGAAACCCATGTCTCCATTCCCACCTTGCTAGGGAGGCAACTTGGGCCTGCTGCTCTGAGCCATTGCAGGGCAGGGCCAGGTGGGCATCTTGGCTGATGAAGGGATGCCCAGCCTGGGAGACGTTCTCCGGCCGACACACAGTAGAAGTGAGCGGCGCAGAGACAGGCGTCAGGAGGAGGCAGGCGCTAAAGATTCTTCTGTGCACAAGAAGCGCCCCTGGAGTATTTCAGCTGCAAGAGCAACAGGAGCAGCCCCCTCTCTTCCTCTCACACTCACAATCTGATTCACGACTTCATTTCTGTTCCTTGAGGCACCTTTCTTTTTTCATCCCGAAAACGTTTTTACTGGGATATACTGGCAATGTTACAACCAGGAGAAATATGTACTGGGAGGAGATGGAAGAGAAACGTAGCATTTCCGCATTTTCCTTTGGTCTCCTCTTCCTCTTCCCCTTTGTATGTGACGCCGTATATTTTGTTTCCCGTTTCTGTTCCTTTCCTGTGGTTTCCCTGCCCACCAGCACTCTGGTCTGCCTGGATGGGATGGAAGCCTGACTTCGCTGCGGCAGCTGCTGGGTCGCAAAGGCCGCACACAGAGCATTTGTTGTGAACTGAGACCCTCTTGCACCCCACCCCCTTTCGACAAGAACCCACAATGGAACCAGGTCTTTATTGTGTCAGTTCTTTTTTGCATTACAAAAAGGTTTGAAGCACCTGCTCCCATCTCTGCCCACTTTTTAAAAGAGAGTCACAGATGTGCTGGGTTGGAAGGGACCCCTGGGGTCATCCAGTCCAACCCCCTGCAGTGCAGGAATCAAAGCTAAAGCGTCCCTGATGGGAAGGACAGCCCACCCTCTTCCCAGGGAGCCCCCTCCCTTGTTCAGTTCTGGGGGAAGCCTCCCCACCCCGCCTGAAAGAGCAGGGCTTCAGGGAGAGGGGAAGGGAGGCCTCAGAGCCAGCCCGGCCTGCTTCTGCCCCCAGAGGCTCAAGCTCTGCTGCTTCTGATGCCCACTTGGCTGTGGGGTGTCCTTCAGCTGGGAAATGAAGTGTGGCCCTGGATCCAGGCATGAAGACGATGCCCCACGACACAAGACAGGGATGGGCAAAAGGGCCTTGGGCAGCACAGCACATCTCAACCATGCTGTGCACATACAAGAAAGGAGGCCTCCCTGGAAACTGCGGGTTGCAGAGTTGGACTAGATGACTCTTTGGGTCCTTCCAACTCCACAATTCTAGGACTATACAGGAGAGGGAAATGTCAGGATGCCATGGATGAATGGATCAAGACTACTTTGCCAGACTGCCGCTGCCATGTCAGTCGTTCAAGAGAAATCAGAAGCCCAAGAGCACATAGACAAGTTTGGTGAATGAATTGCCATGGCCAATAAACCAGCTGGGGTGGGAGAAGGGAAGGGCTGTAGCTCAGTGGTAGAGCAGCTGCTTTGCAGGTAGTAGCTCTCCAGGTGAAGCCCCAGCATTTCGAGACAGAGTTGGGAAAGAGTCCCAGCCTGAGCCCTGAAGAACCACTGTCTGTGGAGAAAGTGTGGAGCTCCAAGACCCAGTGGCTTCTGGACTCGGCTGCAGTGCCAGGCCCAATGGCAGTGGGTGGTGGGCACCTTTTTAGCAGGGGGGAGGGTGGGCCTGTGGCAAGCGACGTCCCTGTAGCCTAGGGGGCAGCTGCCGGCTGGCATGGCCCTGAGGCTGAGCCGCAGGAAGGGGGGAGGGGCCCAACAGGCCAGTTCTGTAAAGCAGGGCCAGGGGACATTTTTGGCTCCACAGACCGGATCCTTGTCAAGACCAGCCTTTGCTAAAGCTGGCAGGTGGGTGAAGCTGGCCGACTGTGAATCACATGACCTCATGCTGTCACCTGATTGACAGGTGAGATGTCCTTGCCACCTGTCAAGATCCCTCGGCTGAGGTTCCTGGTGTGGTGGCTCAAAGGCAGCTGCAAGCAGGACATTTTGGCTTTGCCCGCAAAAGGGTGCTTTCTGCCTGTTCTGCTTGCAGGTTTCCCATAATGGGCATCTGGTTGGCCACTGTGAGAACAGGATGCAGAACACTCTGGCCCTTGGCCTGATCCAGCAGCCAGGCTCCACTTAGGTTACTGTTTTGTCCTTCTCACCACTTGACATGGGAAGGAGAAACAAGGAGTCAGCCAAGCGGGATTGGCCTCCCTTCGCACCAGCTGGCAGGGGCCCTCCTGGCACTTGAATCAGCCTGGCACCACCAGGATTGCTCTCTTCACACTGGCTTGATGTGAAGGCACCACAATCCTGTTCTGGGCATGGATTTAAAGGCCAGACTTCCTGATTCCCAAGTTGAAGCAAGAATGGATAACGATCAGCAGGACAGAGATGGACCAGGTGAAGACCCCTTCCCCAACAGTGCCCCTCTTTTCCTCTATTTATTTCTGTTTTCTTTAATGGCTGACATTGTTAGAGTGTCAGGCTGATGGGAAGCTAGTTGCAGAGGTTGACTGGCCACGGGGGTTTCTGTGGATATGGCTGAGGTTGAATGCAGGTGTATCCTTAGGGCATCAGTGAAGGGTGGTATAAAACTCAAATAAACAATGATGTCAGAAGCAGGATAAGCTCCAGGTCCCAGCAAAGGGAGAGGCAGTCAAAGAGCTCAGGCCTAATGCTCTCAGGATGCATCTTCATGGCAGTTATTTGGAGCTATATTAGCTTTTTCCATAAAGGAAAGGTTTGAGGACGGTTGGAGGAGGCGGCTCATGTGGCCTTACCTGTGTAGTTTATCAAAGAAACTGTGTTTCTTTCTATATTTGGGTGCTCCTCACATTGAAAAATTGTCCCAGAGTATACAATGAAACAGGAGGCATTTTAGGGCCCAATTAGTACTAGTGTTGAAAACCCTGGATTAATTGAGGTCCAATTACCCAAAAGTATCTATTCATTTAATAGAACTGTTGAGTTGGAAGGTGCCCTGAGAGGCATCTAGCCCAATCCTCTGCAATGAAGGAAATTCAACTAAAGCATCCATGGCAGGTGGCCATCCAAGCTGTGCTTAAAAACCTCCAAGGAAGGGGAATCCACATCCAACTTGGGGTCTCAAGCTGCTTTTGGACTACAACTCCCATCATCCCTAGCTAGCAAGACCAGTGGCCATGGATGATGGGAGTTGTATTCCAAAACAGCTGGAGGCCAAAGGTTGGGAAACACTGCTGCAGAGGGAGACTGTCTCTTGACACCAGAAAGTTCTTCCTGAGGTTTAGCTGGAATCTCCTTTCTTGTAACTTGAAGCCAAGTTTGTTCCCTCTTCCATGTGGCAGCCCTTGAGATATTTGAGGATGGCTCTCATATCTCCTCTCAGTCTCCTCTTTTCCAGGCTAAACAAAACCAGCCCCCTCAACCATTTCTCATCAGACTGGAAGGACACCAAAGGACATCTTGCCACCCCCAGAAACATAATCCGAACAGGAGGGGCCCCAGAAGCAACCAGCAGCCAACCCAGCCCTATTTCTCAGAGGATGCAGCCCCCTCTCTGAAGCCCCCCTCCCTCAGTGTAGCACCATCAACCCCACCACTGCCGACAGACAGGTGCGCACACACTGTGGGCCTCATCCAGCCTTTTTATTAGTACAAATGTGCAGATGTGCCCCCCCCCATGAAAGAAAGAGGCCAGGTGGGGCACTCCCCCTTCCCCAGTAACCCCCACCCCGATCCCCTCTCTCCTCTAAGCAGACCACACAGCTGGCTCTCCCTCTGCACCCCCACCCCACAGAGACAGATGCTCACCCCCGCCAACACCCTATGCCGGCACCTGTCATTCGCCCCAGCACCCCCAAAGCCCACCCCCTATTTAAACAACACCAGCTGGCCAGAGCCAGGAACCCCTCTCTGGAGGGAGGGGGCTTTTGCTGCAGATTCACAGGGTCCAGGAGCTCTGCTGCAGCGCCCCTTGTGCCCAGACCTCCTATGGGAACTTGCCCCAAGAGGGGCTTCTGGGGGCAAGTCCAGCGGCCCCCTCCTCGGGCCCAGAAGCACTCCCAAAGGCACAGCAGCTGCGTCCTCCTTGCCCCAGCAAATGGCTTCAAAGGACAGGGCGGGGGAGCCCAGCGGGGCCTCAGGATCCGGGCGGTGGCGGTGTCCCACTCCGCAGGCCTGTGGAAACAGACGGAGGGGGTCAGAGGCAAAGAGCCTGAGACCCTCAAGCCAGGGGATGGAGGGGCCAATTCCAGGGAGAGCCAACAGCCTCTGGGTGGGTTGCTGCTTGGAGCCAGCCAGGTGGGTGATGGGCATTGTTGCCCCGTGGCAACCTCTGGGCATACTTACACAGTAGGAAGTGGCGCAGGTTCTCTTTGGAGCCGCCAGACACGAGGAAGGCCCAGACGGCAGCACCTGCCATGAGCAGGTAGGCAGGGAGGAGGCTCCCCAGGTAGATCGGGTTCCAGAACGTCTGCAGGAAGGGAGACAACATCACATTGCAGTAGACAAAACAGGGAAGGGAAGCGAATGCTTCTGGAGGAAGAACTAACTAACAAAAGGCATTTCCATAGGGACAAATGTCAGGTTTTGCAATTAGACGGGAAGAACCAAGTGCACAAATGTAAGATGAGGGACACCTGGCTTGCCAGCAAAACATGTGAAAAGGATCTAGGGGTCTTAACATGAGTCCACCATGTGATGCAGCAGCAAAAAGGATTAATGCTATTCTAGGCTGCATCAACAGATGTACAGTGGTACCTCTAGTTGCGAACAGGATCCGTTCCGGAGGCCCGTTCGCAACATGAATAGAACACAACCCACAGCAGCGCGTCTGCGCACACGCAGGTTGCAATTCGCTGTGTCTGCGCATGCGCGAGCGGCAAAACCTGGAAGTAACCCTTGCCAGTGCTTCTGGGTTGCCACGGGATGCAACCTGAAAAAACGTATCATGAAGCAAACATAGCATGAGCTCTGACTGTAGTCAAAAGGCTCCCTTGGGTGGTGGTGGAATCTCCTGCCTGGGAAGGTTTTCAGAAGAGATTGGGCGGTCATCTGTGAGGGATTCTATAGCTGTGGTTCCTGCACTGCAGGGGGTTGGGCTAGATGACCTTTGGGGTCGCCTTTCAGCAACAACTCTGATTCTAACCTAGGATTTAGAATCACTTTATGCTAAATGTAAGGTGAAGAAGGGCAGGAATTGAGTTTTATTCTGAATGAAACTTTTCCATTCTCTCCTTTGCAGGATAGTTCTCAAATGTGCTGCTGCTTTTCTTGTCTTTTTAGGATTTTTAGCATGTCCTTGAGAACTAGCTCCTACCCGTCATCTAACAATTGGCCTGTTCAGATTTCTGCTGGTCTGACAACTGAATGGAAGAAGTATCTCAGACCTGCCTCACCCTTTGGCTGCCAGCTGGGGGTGTGCTGGGGGGAGAGGCCCCTCAGAGGACCATCACGACCCCCTTTCATGGTGACCCAGACACTCCATTCACCTTGTTTCAGGTGTGCTGGCCCAGGTCAAAGAGGGCGTGTCAACACACACACCCCTCCAATATGGTGCCTGAGCTCCCCATGACCACCAAAGTGCTGGGTTCAGGAAGCCGCCTCAGAGCTCTCTCGGCACAGGTGAGGGCAGAAGGTGCCCAGGAGTGCCTATGCTGGGTCTTCGGAAGATGGGACAGGAGAGGCAGGGAAGGGTGGGAGAGCAGAACGGGGGGGGGGGCGTCCCCAAGTCTGGGGCCAGCCCTTTCTCTCCCCCCCCCCACCCAGCGCACCTGGGAGCTGGCTGCTGCTTCCTGAACCGGTTTCTCCATGAATGCACCATCGCGGAGGCCGGAGTGTGGCAAGGGGCACCTCTCTGGCTCAGCGTGGGAAGGGAGTTGCGCCTGCGGCAGCCCAGATCCTAGAGGAGCACCATGGGGGGAGGGGGAGGTGTCTCACCATCCACCCCGAACCCTAAGCATGCACTGGCTGCCAGTGGGCAACTGGGCCTGGCTGGTTGCACCCAGAGCGTGGAGCGCCTTGGGACCCCAGGGCTTGGGACAAGAGCTCCTTCTGTGGGGCTCCTGCAGCGGCAGCCCAGGGGCAAGAAGCAGGGCCTTCTCGGTGGTGGTGCCCCCTTGACACAACTCCCTCCCAGGGGCTTTTCAACTGGCCCCCGCATGAGAGGCATTTGGGTACAAGGTAAAAACGGCTCTGTTTGCCCTGTTCTCAGGGACATTCAAGGACCTATTCCTCAGGGAGCTTTTGGAGAGCTGCTTCTCCTCAGCTGGCTTTCCCTTTCTCCGACTGTCTGTTCCTTGGACCTTGCTGGGCTGCTTCCTCTGAACATGAAGAGACTAGCATGGTCTTCCCCATCCTTTCATGCCGTTCCCATTTCCCCCTGAAGCATTTCCATTTCTGTGGACATGGACGGATTCCCTCCATGGAGCAGCTTCACAGATTCCATTCAAAGCTCCAATTAGACTTCTCCATCACACGTCTCCCTCCCCTGTAAAACTTCCTTCTCCTGTCTGGTAATACCAATTTTATACCAGAAGTTCTTCTAACTTTTGCATAAAGACTACAAACACTTTGGGGACTCTTCTTCTTTTTACCTGGGACATGACTTTGCAGTGCTGAATTTTCTATTTGAGAGGCAGATACAGTCTGTTTTATGCTAGCAATTAAATGTAGCTAAATAACAGCAAATTCAATGCAATTTCTCTGGAGATTCATTTTAGAACAAAAAAAACCTATCAAAATACCAAATACTAGCAAGCTAAGAACAGTTGGGAATTTGGAAGACCCAAGTCAGTATTATTTCACTTATTCCTTTATGATTTAGATTAATGCATTTTCTTACTTCTTAAGGGAGCTGGAATGGAGAGTGTGAAAGAGACACCCCATAGCAGCCCGTGCGGTGGCCGGAGGGGGTGGCAGTGCTTTCCCTCTCCCCTCCCCAGCCCCACATCACTGCCAGTCACCGGCAGCAGAAGGGGTGGGTGGCAGGGAGCTCAGCACAGAGCAGGTGCAGTGTCAAGACTGCACCACTCGACCCCAAGCCCCTGCCCCCCCCCCCCACGACAGCTGCTCCCTTCTCTGCCCTTTATCACCCAGGATTTGTTTTTGGTAGCTTGACTTCATTGATGCCATTATTTTATATTCCATTTATTCTTTTATCCTTCTTTTATAATAAAAGAATAAATGCACCTGATTTGTTTATTTTGCAATATACTGTTTGTTTTATGCTACAACTTTATAGCAAATAAATAAATAAACGAACCCTGTTTTTGGCAAGCAGCAGCATGAGAAGTGAGCCCCTCTCTGCCCTCCAGCTACTCACCAGGCCAGAGACGATCAGGTGGGTGAGCACCACAGCCCCCACTTCCCACCACTGCTTGGTCTCACAACCGTGGAAGAAGATGATCCCCCAGAAGGTGTGCAGAAGGACCAGCACCAGCGTCATGAAGGCTGTGGCGGGAGAGAGCATCCGTTAGGCAGGGAGGAGGCAGGCCAGAGGGGTCAAGGGGGGTGGAGCGTCTGGAGACCCTTACCTGACGTCAGGAAGTAGAGCTGGGAGTCCCCGTGGATCCCCACCGTGCCTGGCCCCAGAGCGTCCGCCAGAAGGTTGATCATGGAGAAGGCCCCACTCATGAGCCCAAAGCCCAGGCCGGCCACTGCGGGGAAGAAGCCGTTGTGTGCAGAGTCAGACCGTGGGACCCTCCCACCCCCGCCTCAGGCCCAGACGTTTCACCAGGACTGCTCCCAAAGCCTCCCCCATGTTCTCCACCCCTTCCTGGACTGCTCTTTTCCCTCCCAGAAGGGAGATGGCTCAGCCCCAGATTGTCTGGACCGGGGGGGGCACTCAAGCAGCCCCTCCCATGGATCTAAAAGTCGGACCCCTCTGAATAAAGTGGGACCCCATTCCCGGCCCAACCCCCGCCTTCGGGCCTCCTTTCTCCCCAAGGGAGCCTGGGCTGAGAGCGGACCCTCTTTGCCCATTTCTCTTCCCTGCCCTCTAGAAACGCACCGTACGCCATCTGCTGGATGGAGATGGGAGAGCAGCCATCTTCACTCAGGGCCAACAGCCCCTCAATCGCCTTCCTGGTCAGGGGAGAGAATGAATCCTGAGTTTTGTACTGGAAATCTTCAGCATCTCTCACCTTAAGCACTTTGGCCTGTCTTAGAACCCAAGAACTGTAGAGTTGGAAGGGACCCCCTCAGCAAGGCAGGAATCACAACTAGAGCCTGCAGTCTTGGTGCAACGGGAGGGGCACCCTTCCTCTCTATTTTCAACTTGATTTCAGGAGAATAAAGTCTGCGCAGAAGAAACCCCCAGCCAAGCTGACGGTTGGAGTCCACGCAAGGCAAGCCCCCCTGCTGGCCTTCACAGTCACGGGGCAGCCCACCATCTCTCCTCAGGGGTGGCGCTCATCAGGATTAGCCTTCGAGGGGAATCTCTGCGCTCCAGAGGTGGATGGGGGGGTGTCCTGCAGACCAGACGGGCACATTGGCCTCAATGGGACCAAAGGCCCAGGAAAGACCCCTCGCTACAGGCAGACCAGTATCTCCTCTGCCCCCGCAGCAGCCATTGCTGCGTCTGCCAAGCCCCTGTGGTGGACTGTGGGGCAACCCACACTGTCTCTGCCCCAGGGATCTCACTTTGCCCTGGAGTCTCCTCCACCCCACAGTCCTCATGGGGGTCGGGGAGGGTGCAACAAGTTAGTGCTGGAAACAGGAAGGATCACTGTGCTGACGGCAACCTTGGAAGGCAAGATTATGGGGAAAAGGCAGGCCTTCCGCATGATGAGATGTGTCGGAGCCCAAAGAGATCCGAGTAAAGATGGCTGAAGAAGCAGGAAGGGTCCAAGGTGCAGACTTCCACTGCAGCTCCTCCTCAGTGTAAGAGGAGTGCAAAGAACAGTCTTGCTTCCTCTGCTTGCTGCCTCCCTGTTTGGCTTCCCATGCTCTTGCCCAGCTGGAGGCTGTGGGATCGTGACCATCAGGCCTGGGTGGGAATCCCTGAGCATCAGTCCAAAATGCCCGGGCGTTACAGGGAGGCCCAATATTCAATCAGCCTGAGAATCTGCTCTGATAAGCCTCTTCATATACCAGTATAATCTGTATTTTCTCATGGCACTACATTGCTTTATGCAGCCTTGTTTCCTTCAGATCACTGACATCTATAACATTGCCACAGGTCCCAGGAAGTGTGAAGAGGCAGACGAGAGCCCTGCCCCCCAGCCTCCCTCCAGGATGACCCCCTAACAAGCCCCCCTTGTCTGTGGCTGCTCAACCCACCACAGACAGGAAGAGGGGGAGCTGCCTGGTGCCCCCACATCCCTCCTTCCACCCACCTGGCCCTGCACTGCCTGCCCTGACCGGCAGCAGCCACAGCAGTCCAGGCATTCAGGCAGAGGCTTCTCCTGGTGCTGCCAGGCCTTCTTTTCTGGGGGTCAAAAATGGGCACCTGGACAATCTGTGGTACCAACCAGCATAAGGGATCATGGGCAGCATCATTTTGCCCAGGACTGGCATCAGGCTGGTTGGGCGGTGGCTCCCGGGGGGCCTCGCTTGCCACCTGCAGCTTCCAGCACTGCTTCTCCCCCCAGGGTTTGTCGCTGGGTGGCTGGGAGGGAGGGTCCCCTTGGCAGCGCAGGCCTTGGCTTTAAAGGGGCCTTTCCTGGCCCAAGGCTGTAGCCCCCCCTCCCCCGTGTGCCCCCCAGCGCCCCTACCTGAGCAGCTTGTAGTAGAGGAAGCGGAAGGCCTCCTGCAGCAGCACCGAGAAGATGACGCCGAAGATGAGGAGGCCCCTCTGGAGCGCCTCGTTGGACGGGTCACTGGCCTTGGCCGCGATGAACCAGACCAGCGAGGAGAAGAGCAGCGAGGCCAGCCAGAAGAAGGCCCTGCAGCCGGAGGAGAGGAGGGCCAAGGTCACCGGCGCCCCCCAGCCAGGCACCCCCCAGGCTGGCCCAGGAGCCCCAGGGCCCAGGCATCGCCCCCCCCCCGCAGCCAGAGGCGCAGCTAGCTGCTCCAGCACCCTGAGCGGCGCACATACTGGGCACCGGGGGCGGGGCTAGCCGGCCTCGGGGGTGGGGGGAGTCCCGGGGGGGCGGCGCGCCGATGTCACCACCCCCCCAGGGATGACACCCGGGCGGGCCGCACCCACTGCACCCCTCTTCCTCCGCCGGTGCCGGCAGCTCCCCCGAGAGAGGCCGGGCCCTCGCGGGGAGGGGGCGTGGTCTGCGGGGGGGTCTTCCCGGTCCGCCTCCCCCTCTCCCTCTCCCCCCCCCCCGGCACTGACCCTGCGATGAGGATGATGATGCGCAGCGGCTCGGCCACCACCGTCAGCAGGAAGAGCGCCAGCGCCGGCCCGAAGGCGATGAAGGCGCAGCCGAAGAAGACGGCCAGAGTCATGGCCGCGCTCAGGCCGCGCTCCGAGCCCCGACGGGGCGTCGCCGCCGCCGCGATGCGAGCCCAGCCGGTCCCGGCGCCCAGGAAGACGCGCTGCTCCCGCCCCCTCCGCTCCCTCGGGTCCCCGCCGGGCCTCCGCCCCGCCGCTTCCGCCCTCCTGACATCACATCCCGGCCGGCGCCGAGGGCGGACGCGCAGGCAGGGCGGCGGCGGCGGCGGCTCCTCCTCCTCCTCGGGCCCGGGGGGCGCGGCGGCGTCGCGGGGGCGGCTCAGGGGCTCCCGGGCGCCTTCCGATCCGGGACGAGGGGGACCCCCAGTGCCGTTCCCGGGCGCGGCTGGCGGGCGCCCCGTCCGTTGGGAGCGCGCGGCTTCGCTCCGGGACCCGCAGGCCGGGCGGGCGGGGCAACTGGAGTCGCAGGGGGGGCGGCAGGGGAGCAGTGCCCATCGGCTGCGGGGCGGGGCGGGCGAGGGGCCCTCGGCGTGGGGGGCTGGGAGTTGCAGCCGCCGAACTCTTGCCGTGGGGAGAGCGCACGCCCCCTCCCGCCCCCTTGGCAAACTGGGGGCGCCATCTAGGAACACGGGGGACGGAGTGGATCTTGACTTGCTGGGGGGGGTGGAGGGGGTGCTCAAGGGTACACAGTATCGGCACTAAGTCTCGGATGATATTCTTGGAAGGAAGCTGGTAAAATGTGGCTTGAAGGAGGTAACCGTTAGGTGGATTTGTAGCTGGCTGGAGCCCAAAGAGGACTCTTTAATGGAGCTTCGTCATCCTGGAAAAAAGTGACAAGGGGGGTGTCACAGGGTTCTGTCCTGGGCCCGCTGGTGTCCAACATCTATAAATGACTTAGATGAAGGGGTTGAGGGATGCTCATCCAATTTGCAGATGACACCAAACGGAGGGGTGGCCAATGCCACAGAAGACAGAAGCAAGATTCAAAATGAGCACAACAGCTTGGAGAATTTGGCACAAGCTAACAAAGTGAATTGTCATAGGCTCCTCGTCATAGTCCCGCTCTCCTCTGTCTTGGTCAGGCCACACCTGGAATACAGTGTCCAGTTCTGGCCACCAGAATTTAAGGAGGATGTTGACAAGATGGAACGTGTGCAGAGGGTCTGGGAACCAAGCCTTATGAGGAACAGTTGAAGGAGCTGGGTATGTTTAGCTTGGAAAAGAGGAGACTGAGAGGAGATATGAGAGCCATCTTCAAATCTCTAAAGGTTGTCAAAAGGAAGATGAAGCAAGCTTGTTTTCCTGCTCTGCAGGGCAGAACTCAACCGGCTATAGACTGACAGTACACCAGAAGGAACCATCTGAGAGCAAGAGCTGTTAACACAATGAAACGGACTCTCTGATGAATTCTTTAGCTGTTTTATTCTGCACTGCAAGGGGGTTGGGCTAGATGACCCTTGAGGTCCCTTCCAATTCTACAATGCTATGAAATTTAAGGTGTATTTATTTTGCAGCAGTGTGCATCACTGTACATTTATTTTCACTGAGCTGCAATTGCCCTTTTACTGCTTATTCAGCCGCCTGAGGAATCCTCACAATGCCTTTTGGGGTGACGCCTCATTGGGCGTCAACATAAAACCTTTCCCCCGCTCTTCTCGCCTCCAACTTCCAGGATCCTCGTGCATCCCTTTTCGATTGACCACTTTCACATCCTCAGGTTGGGAAGCTGAATGATCTCAAGCTTACATTAGTTCTCCCCTCCTATCCAAAGCACCTGGCGGGCTCTGCTAGGCAACTCCCCAGGGCAGAAATGAATCCCTGCCACCCCCACACCTGGGGCCACGAGACAGAACATGGCTGTCAGAGCTCTGCAGAAGGGCAAGGCAGCCTCATCCAGCACATGAGGAACCCCACCCCACCCCAAGGGGCGCAGGATGGTTGCCCCAGGGTCTACGGCACCCAGCAGGCATTGCAGCCAGACCTGGAAGCCTCCATCCTTCCTACAATTAGGTGGGCTAAGAAGTGTCTGTGTGTCCCACCCACACACTGAGGGCCAGGTCTGCATCTACCTCCTCTTCAAAACATGGAAGGTAGGTGCTGGTTCCATTTCCCCCACAGTGACTGTGTCCAGTCCTGTAGGGCTCTTGGCCCCCCAACAGGGATCTCCTCTGGCTGGCGGCTTGCCCAGCCAGCTCCTCCTCCTCCTCCCTGCCTGGCCAGCCAGCCTGCCTCCCCTCAGGCCCCATTGTGGGCTGCAGCTGTTTGTGGAGCCCCTGGCTTGGTGTGCAGAAGAGTCCAGGGTCCATCCCACCTAGAGAGCAGCTGCCAGCCAGTGCAGACAACACTGAGCTACATGGCTACATTCTTCCAAGGACTGGCTCCTCCAAACGCCCTCTCAGAGACCCCTTGCCTTCTCCTTGGAGTCAGCCACCAGGGCTGGCCCACCCATGAGGCAAGGGTGGCAGAGCCACAGGGCAGCAGATCAAAGAAAAGCATTGCCTCCAGGGGCCTCACAAACCGGAGGCGCTGCCGCTCTCCTCCCCTAGGGAGTAACTGGCAGGTTCTGCCCTCTGGGTCTCCTGGGCGCTGCACTCACCCCTTAATCCCGGGGGGGGGGTTTGTGGGTCACCTCAGGTGTCAGCCCAGACCACCCCAAGAATAAGAGGGGCCACGGCTCTTCCCTAGCACTCTTCCACCCCTCAAGGGAGTATCCACAAATACCTTAGTCTCCCCCCGAGGACAACAATGAGGCCTATGTCCAGAGACCCCCACCCCCTGCAGTGGGCCAGTCACCTCTCACCCCCTCCCTCCCTCCCTGCTGCCCCCACCCAAAAGAGACCTCGGGAGACACAGCCCTCCTCTGTTCAACTTGCTTTAATAACTGGACAGGCAGGTGAGGGGCAGTGCAGAGGCAGAGCCCCACAGGGGCCAGCACAGGCCTGGGGGGCAAGGGGGCTTCCCTTCAGCAGGAGGTGCTGGCCGGGCAAGAGTGTGGGGCGGGGGGAGGGGGCCGCTGCTGCTGCTCCTCCAGACCCTCCTCAGAGGTTGTTCAGTTCCAGCAGTGTCTGGTCCAGGACCTGGTGGATGCCGACGTTCTCCTCCTTGGCGCTGGCCAAGCTCTCTGCAAACACAAGGCAGGCAGGCACCCAGGCACACCCCACCACCGCCAGAAGGAAGCCCACCCCCCCAGCCCAGGAGAGAAAGAGGCAGGAGATAAAGAGAGACACACACACACAGAGCGAGGGCCCAGTCAGTTCAGCGGCTCCATCCAACAGCAAGATCCCCCCCCCCGCCCCAGTCCCTGGAGGGCAGCTGAGGGGGCCCCTCCATCCTGGTTGCCCAGAGGCCTGCCCTCTTCACCACCACCTGCTCCTAAGGAGAACAGTCAGCTCCGGTCACCAAACACCTTGGAAGAGGGTGTCGATCCGTGAAGAGGAGCAAGGCAGCAGCAGCAGCAGCAAGAGGAGCAGTTCAGGAGAGATGGAGAAGCAGAGAGGAGAGACGCTGCTTGCCAGGATCCTGTCCCATTCACCCCACCCCTTGTCAAAAGGGGCCCCCACCCTGCCCAGCATCTGCTGAGCTCTTCTCCAGCTCAGACTGGGAACCACGCCTCTCTTCTGGGAGGCCCATCCTCCAGGAAGGCGTGCAGGAGAGGAGACCCCCTTCCCAAATCCTCTTGCTCCCAGAAAAAGGCTTCTCAGGGGGGAGAAGGGAGGGGCAGGGGAGGGGCTGCCCCCCCCCCACGAAGCAGGCAAGGGTGGGGGCAGCTGGGGGGCTCAGTTGTGGAGGCCGTGGAGGACCAGCCGCAGCTCAGTAGCCAGGAGGCTGTTTTTCTCCTCCTCCTGCCGGGAGCGCTCTGGAGGGGAAAGATCCATGTCCAGCAGCAAGAAAGGAGAAAGAGAGAGAGAGACAGAGAAGAGGAAGGGCAGGAGGCCCGTCAGCACCAGAGGAAAAAGGGAAGCCCTGGACATCAGGGCTGCTGCTCCAGGGAGGCCTCCATGCCATGTCCCCATAGCCTCTTGGAGGGAGCAGCTAGTTGAGACCCCCAAGCCCCCTCCAGGAGCCAGGAGCATTTCCATGGGACAGCTGCCAGGCAACCCAACCAAGGACACCCCCGTTATCTCCTGCCACCTGCCATCTTCCCCAATCTGGAGCCAGGGGAGGCGGCCAGCTGCAGGATGGAGGGCAGCAGACAGGCAGGGGGCAAGAGGCTCCCAAGGAGTCAGACCCCTCAGTGCCCCCAGAAGGCTGGCCAAGGGCAAAGAGGCAGGACCCTCCAAGCCCCCTGCCTCCATGGGGCTCACAGGGAGGGGGGAAGCCCTTTGACGCCGCCCCCCTGCAGGGCAGCCCTTGCCCACTCAGATGCCAGGGTTCAAGGAGGGAGGGAGAGGTTGAGACAGCAGATGAACTAACCAGGCATGTTGGGCAACCAGTGAGTCCAGAGCCCCACAGAGGAGGAGACAGAAATGTAGGCGAGGGAATGAGAGAAAAAGAGGCGTTTGCTGAAACTGTTTATTGAACCAGAGACTGGAGAGGAGAACAGAGTCGTGAAATGCAGCATGGAGGACAGACAGTGGGAAGGACAGACAGGCAGAGCAAGAGGGGCACAGCGGGGCCTCAGAGGGACCTGCCAGGGGGGTGCAAGGCTGCTTTCCATAGTGGGGTCTCGCTCCCACCCACCAGGGAAGAGGCCCAGATCCCCTTACCCCCCAGCCCCAGCTGCATGGCTGGCAGAGCCCCCAAACGCCGCCTCCTCTGCCAGGAAAGGCACTTCTGGCACTGGCACAGAGCTCCCCACCCCCTATCCCCACCTGAGGTAACTTGGCCTCCCCTCCTAACCCCCCCCCAGCACACACACAGGGGAGCACTTGGGGGGTGTATCCTGGGCAAGCAAGGGGGAGGGCGGGAGCAGAGAGAGACGGAGCTCAGAGGGAGGTGATGTCGTTCAGGGCATTGTCCAGCTCCTCACTGATGGCTTTGAACTTCATCTTCTGGGCATAGACCTCGTCTGCAGGTGTGCATGTGAGGTGGAGAAGGTGAGGCAGTGAGGCAGAGCAGAGCAGTGCAGGGGGTGGAAAGAAAAGAGTGAACGTGAGAGGGAGGGAAGAGAGAGGAAGAGGAAGGTGGGTGGCTGGGAGAGAGACGAGGAGGTGGAGGAGGAGGAAAAGAGGAGGAGGAGGACGACACCCTCACCACCTTCACAAGGACCCAACCCTCCCAGAGCCCAGCCCCTGCTCTGGGTCCCAGCCCCACCACTTCCCAGCCCAACGGAGGGGGCAGGCGGGGGAAGCACCTTCTTACCTTCCAAGTCGTCAATGGTTTTCTCCAACTTTGCAACAGACCTCTCAGCAAACTCTGCTCGGGTCTCAGCCTGGGGGGGGGGGAGAAAGAGGGAGGAAAGAGAGCCCATTGGGTGGGAGACTCAAGGGGGGCATCCTCCCAGGTTGCTGTTGGGTCCAGAGCTGCGACCTCCACCCCCTAGAAGGCAGGAGCAGCTCCGCAGCCGCTCCCCATTCTCCAAGCCTTGCAACACCCTCCAGAGCAGAACACAAAGGCTCCCTCTTCTGCCCCCCCCCATCATGAGGAGGTGGTGAGAATATTCCTCAGTCCTTCAGTCTGGGGAACATATTTTATTCTCACCCCGATCTTGTTGTCTTACATCCCCTTTGCTGATGACTGATCTATTGTTCATTTATGGTCATTTTATTCTGTCTTCTTTAATTTTTTTACAGTATGTTAAGAAGCAGTTCCCTCCTTTGGGGGTTCTTTGTACAAAGCCTTGCACACTTCATGGTCCCCTCAGTTAAGTGGCAGCTCTGGCTTCCAAAGATGCGTGCACAGAATTGTAGAGCTGAAAGGGACCCCAAGGGTCATCCAGTCCAACCCTCTGCTGTGCAGGGATAAGAGTTCATTGGGATTGGGCTCTGCATAGGGATCCCAGCTCCAGGCATTAAGTCGGCCGTAGCGTCTCCTTTCCGTTCCTTCCACACATCCAGGGCTGCTCCCCAGCCAGACCTGCCTCTTGGTTCTAAGCAGCAGGAGCAGCCAAGGCTTCCAATCCCGCTCTGGAGTCAGGATGGTGGTGTGAGGGGTGCCTGAACCCCAAAGGAGGTTACACATACACACACACAGCGCTATTTGGCGTGGGGGTGGGGGGGCTCCCCGTGCAGAGAGCCGCCTGGGCAGCCGGGTGGAGTGCAGGAGAGATTTCTGCTCAGGCTGCTGCAGGCTGAAAGGGTTCCTCACTCCCCCTGCCCGCCAGGGGGGTCTGGCCCTGACCACCCCCACCCCAGACTCTGCGCTTGTTTGGCTTCTGAATGCCTCTCCAAACGCAGCAGAGCCTGGGTCCATCTTGCTTGCATGGAGAAAGTGGAAAGAGAAAAGTTTCCTTCTCTCTCCTAACTCAAGAGCTCATGGCCATCCCATGATGCTGAACGCTGAAGATTCAGGGTTTCTGACTCAGGGTCTTTTCCCCAGCCCAATCTGCTCCTGGGACTGAACTTTCTGCCCCTCAGCTTCAGCTTTGGACGGAGAGGGGAGACCCGTCCCAGGCGCTGCTCACCTCCTTGAGTTTGTCCGTCAGCAGCTTGATCTCTTCCTCGTATTTGTCCTCCTTGGTGGAATACTGGAGATGGGGAGAGCAAGTGTGAGGGGGGAGGGGGAGGGCAGCCCCCTTCCTTCCCTGAAGGAAGCCCACCCCCCCTCATCCCACCAGGGAGCTCCGAACCCCGCCCCGCCCCTCCTACCTTGTCTGCCTGGGCCTCCAGGGACTTGAGGTTGTTGGTGACAATTTTCAGCTCTTCCTCAAGATCCCCACATTTACTGTGTCATGTCCAGAAAGACAGAGGCAGGCGCAGGACAGGAGGAGGAAAAGGGAGAGAGGGAGAGGAGGAGAGAGGGAGAACCAGTTGAGACAGCAGAGAAGAATCTGAAGAGGAAGAAGCAGCAGCAGCAGCAGAAGAAGAGAGAAAGCAGCAGCAGGAGGTTCCTCTGGTGCCACAAGAGGCATCGCCAAGGCCCATGTGTCCTGCAGGCATCCCGAGGCCTCTGTCTTGGCACAGCACACTTCCCTGGGCTGAGCTGAGACAAAAAGCCGCCTTAGGGGCAGGCGCAGGCCACAACCCGCATTACAGCACTGGCGGACAGATGTGTGGGTGTGCGTCAGGCTGAGGGCCAGCTCTGTCTCTGCAAGGCCAGGAACCTCCCTCGGACCCCTTGCGACTCAAGCTCTTTGCCCTGGTTAAGGTGGCTGGGAGATCCCCGTCTCCTTCTGGGCTGCCAGCAAACCACGTCACCATTCCACTGTCGCCAGGGCCAGGCTGGCAGCCTGATTCCTGCCCCATCACTGCCCAGTCCCCGCTTGTGGGGTGCTCTCCCCAGGGAGCCTTGCCTGGTGCCTTCGTTCTATATCTTTAGATGCCGGGCGGACATTTTTCTGTATAACCAGGCCTTTGACTTCTAACTATCTGTGTCCTTTCAGAAGTTGGGGCGCGGTTTTTCTGTACAGTCATACCTCGGGTTGAATGTGCTTCAGGTTGAGCACGTTCGAGTTGCGCTCCGTGGCAACCCGGAAGTAACGGAGCGCGTTACTTCCGGGTTTCGCCACTTGCGCATGCGCAGACGCTCAAAATGATGTCATGCGCAGAAGCGGCGAAAAGCAATGCACGCATGCGCAGACATGCCGTCACTAGTTACGTTTGCTTCTAGATGCGAACGGGGCTCTGGAACGGATCCCGTTCATATCTAGAGGTACCACTGTATTCCTTCCATCCTGGTTTTAATTGTTTTTTTTTTATTATTATTATTATTATTATTATTATTATTATTATTATTATTATTAATTGAATTTATACGCCACCCTATACCCGGAGGTCTCCGGGCGGTTCACAGAAAAGATCAACATAAAAACCACAATACAGTCAGCCTCGGGTTACAGACGCTTCAGGTTGCATTTTTTCAGGTTACAGAGCGCCGAAACCGAAAGTACCAGAACGGGTTACTTCCGGGTTTCAGTGGTCGTGCATGCGCAGAAGCACCGAATCGCAACCTGCGCGTGTGCAGATGCGCCGCTGCGGGTTGCGAACGCTGTGGATTGCGAATGTGCATCCCACACGGATCACATTCGCAACCCACAGTGTCCACTGAATATATAATCAAAATAAAAACATCAAGCCAATAACACCCCCCCAAAAGCCACATTTTAAAGGGGCATAGGATGTGTGCATCTATGTGGGGTTTTGTTTGCTTGGTACTGAGTCACTTTAGGTTGCCTTGAGCAAGATAATCCGACCAAAAAAAAATACATAAATATAACACATATAAATGAGATCTCTTGCTTGGTGGCTTTTGCTGCGCTCGAGAGGCCCCAGCGTGCCTCTGGAAGGCGCCAGCTGCCCTCCATTCCTAGCCAGACAGCCGTGCCACCCTTGCCCAGGGTGAGCCTCTGCAAGATGGCCAGACGCAGAGTGGGGCCAAAGCCACCTCTCTCCCCTTGAGGGTCCTGCAGGGGGGTGGCATCTGAGCACAGAGCGGAGAGGCTGGATGGGAGAGGAGAGGAAGAAGCCCTCCGAAGGACAATGACCAGAGGAAGCAGGAGCAGGAAGTGCGCACAGCTCAGAGAATGAGAGAGAGAGACGGAGGAGGGGGTCCCCTGCTCAGTACCTCTTCCTCTGCAGCCATCAGGGATTTGAGGGCCTGATCCATGGTGCGGAGCTCCTCTTCGAGCTGCCTCATGCGGCTGGGGGGGCAAGGGGGCAAGCAAGGTTTAGCAGCGGGGAGGATGCAGCCCCCCTGCAACGCCCTGGGCCTGGCTGCCCCCAGAGAGCAGGAGAGGTGCCCTGCAAGGGGGACCCCACTCAAGGCAGGCAAACGTATGTTAACCTTGGAAGGCGAAAGGGAGCTGGCTCTGCCTGGGGTTCAATCCTGCCTGCACTGTTTTCCTTACGTCACCATGAGAGGCTCTTGCGGTGGGGAGGGAGTAAAAAATGATGGGAAGGAGCCAAGGGGGTCGTTTCCACAACAAAGAGAGGGGTGGATGAAATACCCCCCCCTTTACAAAGGAACACCAACCACACACGGGGGGGGGGCTGTGCAGCATCAGCAGACCCCTCCTCACAAGGAGCCAAGGGAGAGGAGGGATGGCTGGCCTTTCTAGTCCTATTTGGGCCTTGGAAGCCCCTCTGCCGCAGGGGCTCTGCCTCACGTCACGGGGCTCAAAGACGGAGATGCAGAGGATGAAGCTCCCCCCCCCCCACGAAGGCCAGGGACCACCTCTACAGGGCTGGGCCTGCAAAAAAGCCAAGGTTCCCTTCCTCCCCCACTCCCACCCTCATGGGGTGGGGGGAGAAAAGGACCATGCTGGGAGCTCCAGTCCCAATGCAGCACTCTGATCTCCAGCCCTGGTGCCCCCCCCTCAAGGGAGGCCAGCGAGGGAGCCCCTCCCCCTCTGCCTGTGGCCACACTCACCTCTCGGCCACCTCGGCCCTCTCCTCTGAGCGCTCCAGATCCCCCTCCAGGATCACCAGCTTCCGGGCCACCTAGGAGCCAAGCAGAGAGGTGTCAGGAGTGCAGTCCGGGGGGGGGCAGCTGCTTCCCTCCCCAGGCCCCCTCCCCTCCCTGGGGCCCCCTCACCTCCTCGTATTTGCGGTCGGCATCCTCTGCAATGTGCTTGGCCTCCTTCAGCTGCATCTCCTGGAGCTCCATCTTCTCCTCGTCCTTCATGGCTCTGTTCTCAATGACCTTCATGCCTCTGGTGGGGAGGAGAAGCCACAAGCCCCGTCAGCCACAGGGCCCAGGACTGCCCCACCCACACCAGCCCCCCCTCCAGAGTCCCAGAGAGCCTCAGGAGCCCCAAAGAGAAGCCCTAGAGTCGGAAGGGACCCCAAGGGTCATCTAGAGCAGCCCCAGGAAGGCCGCATCCTGGCTCCTCTTGGCCTTGCTGGCTTTGCTTGCACACCCAAGGCAGAAACTACCCCAGAAGCTCATCCAAGACAGGCTCTCGCCTCACCCTCCCTGCCCAACACCCCACACACAGAGGTAAGCAAAGGGGCAGCCTGCATGGGAATGGTCCTCTGAGTGACCCCACTGAAGTCTCCTCTTAAAGGCTCTGAGGGGGCAGCCCTCCCTGCCCAGAGCAGTGGCCAACCTCGCAGGGAGGGCCAGGCCACACAAGGGCACTTCAAGGGTCTCCATCATGGCACAAGCCAGCATCTCCCTTGGGGAGGGAGCTGGGAATGGGCTTCTCTCCCGGCTGCCCTCCCTGCCTTGGAAAACCCGAAGCCACAGCCAAGAGGCCAAAAAGACCTCAGCCCCTCAGCAGCCGGGCTCCCCTCTCCCTCTGGCCAGAGCTGGCAGAACCTCCCTGCCAATGGGGGAGGGTCTCCCAGTGGATCTCCTCCTGACTGGACTCTGGGCAGATCCAGAATGGCAGCAGGAGAGTTGAGAGGAGGAGCATGAAGCACTTGAGCCATAGCCTTCCTGCCTTTGAAACCTCTCCTAATCATATCCAGATAAGGGATGAGTCAAGAACAGCACTTCCTGCATCAGAAGGAGGTAGGTCTGGATGACCTCTGAGGTGCCTCCCGACTCGACACTTCGGCTGTTCTCTGCCTCATTTCACATTCCCATATTCAGATCTTCATCAGAGGACCTTCTTTGCCCCGGGGCCTTTCAAGCCCACCCAAAGTGGCCCCAAGGCAGCTGTGGAGAGCTCAAGCAGGCCCCTCGCCCACCTCTCGCTCTCGTCAGCCATCTTCTCCGTCTCCTCCAGCTTTTGCAGGGCGGTGGCCAGGCGCTCTTGGGCTCGGTCCAGCTCCTCCTCCACCAGCTGGATGCGGCGGTTGAGAGAGGCCACATCGGACTCAGCCTGGAAGGAAGGAAGGAAGGAAAGAAAGAAGAGGGTGCAGAGGTCAAGCACAGGCACAGCCCTGCTCCACAGCCCAGCCTCCCCCCTTCCAGGCAAGCGCTGCCCTCACCATGCCGCCCAACCACAGCCCCATAGGGCTGCCCACTCCCACCTCACAGCCCTTCCCACCATAGCTGTCAACTTTCAGATTTGAAAATAAGGGATCAGTAGCCTCACCTGTCCCGGGGACAATCTACGGGATATCTAACAGTCCGGGATAGCAGCGGGAAGCAGTGGGAAATGGCGCTGGAATAAGGGAATTTCCCACAAAAAAAGGGAAGGTTGACAGCTATGCTTACCGCCCCACAGATGCCAAAACATGACTCCAGGAAAGCCAAGGCCATTCCAGGCACATGAGAAGCTGTGCCCACTTGGTGGATCCAGCCAGGCACTGGTGGGCAGCCATGACTCGCAGGGTGCCAGGCGGGAGTCTGTCCCTGGGGCTGACACTCTGCCCCTGAGCTCCAGCCCCTCCCCTCTCCCTGCTCGACCCCAGTCAAGGCCCAGCCAACTCAGAAGCCAAAAGGGGCCTTGAGCCGCCACCAGCCCCCCACCTGACTCCACAGATCACACACAAAGCCTTAGACCCCTTTCCCATCCCAGTCTTGGGCATGCCAGAGCCTCACCCTCTTCCCCATTGCTGGCCCTTTGGGGAGCCCCAGCATCTTTCCCCAAATCTCAGCTCCTCTGCTCTCCCCCCCCCCCCGGCTCACCAAGCCCAACGCCCCTCAACTCAGCCCCCATGACCTTGCCTCACTTCTCCTCGCCCTGCTCTTGCACATGTGTCATTCCCCCCCCCCCAGGCATGGGGCGCAGTTTCCCTTTTGAAACTCCCACTGGTCTCCGCTTGGCCTCACTTCCAGGAATCAGGAAAAGTTTCCACTTTCTTAAATTTAGCTGATTGCAGGTTCTGGGAGCTTGCAAGTGGGGTGTTTGCAAGGATTGCAGGAGGTGGCGGAAGAGAGTGATCTTCTGTGAGAGTGATCTTGTGTCTTTGGCATGAAGGCTGCTTGCTTGTCTGAGCTGCTTGCCGGCTTGAGGGTGCGGCAGAGTGCTCTGCTGAGCACATGATCCTGAGTGGGAGGCGCTACTGCTGAGAGGAAGCCGGGCTGAAGGAGGAAGTGAGTTGGGAAGGAGATAGCAGCCAGCAGCAATCACAGTTTCACTGGTTGCCACTTCTGGGAGTTTGTGCACAGAATCCCTGGCAAGGACACTGAGTGGGGGAGGCCCCAAGTCCTGTCTCACAGTGTGCATAGGACCAAGGGGCATGGAAGGTGAGGGAGCTCCTGCCATGACCTGCCACACCTGCGCCATGTCAGTCTTCCTACCGGAGAATGTGCAAAAGTGCAAACTGGTTGCCTTACTGGATGAGAAGGTCCAGCAACTTGAGGCCTGCCTAAGCACACTTCGAGGTACAGGAACACATGCAGGTTTCTCGACAGAGCTGAGCGGATGTGATAGAACAACAAGACTGGTGGGATGCCCCTACAGAGGAGGCAGATCGCCCATTGCAAGAGATGAACCCCTGGAGGAATGTAGCACACAGAAGTGGGACTGTCAGGAGCCGTGCTGGGTCATTGGGGCTGCAAAATCGCTTTCAGCCCAGACACCAATTCTGGGCCAGAAGAGCTGGGACAGCAACTGCTGACCTCAGAATACACCAAGATGACTGTGAAAGGTACAGAACAAAGAATGATTCCCGCTACCCCCCCCCAAAAGGAGGAAGAGATAGGAGGAGATGGGTTTGGAGAAAACATTTTCCGTTCTTGACCTGGGACTCAGCTAGATTGGTAAAGAAATGTGTTTTATATGCGATATAGCAATGGGACACCAGATGGCGCTGTGGAGTCAAGTCTTTCCCAACCGGATTTCCTTGGATGAGTTTACAACACATTTAACTGAAACGCTTCTTTGATGTGTCTGGATCCAGCCCTAACCCCTCCAGATCCAAGGCTGCTGATTGTGGATGAGTATGCTGATAACCCACTTGCTACCTTGCAAGGAAATGATCTCAGACAAAGGGAACTGCTGTCTGGAGAAGGCAAGTTGAGAGGAAGGAGTAGGAAGTACTCAAACCATAAGGTTCCTGCCTTTGTAATCTATCCCAATAATATCCAGATAAGCTCCACTAGACAAGAGGGTGAGGCTCAAGAGCAGCAGTGGGAGACCTTAGAACGCTTCAAGGAGGCTTTGGAAGGCAGAGTGCATAGAACAATTGCTGCCCCTCCCAAGAAGAGAAAGAGATGAGTGGTGGTAATAGGGGACTCCCTAATGAGGGGGACAGAGGCAGAATTATGCAGTGGAAACAGGATGGCCCAGGAGGTGTGCCGTCTTCCAGATGAAAAGAGTCATGATGTGACAGAGAAGTTGCCAAGTCTTATAAAGCCCACTGACCGCTACCCCTTCCTTCTGATTCATGTGGGTACAAATAATGCTGCCACACACAGCCTGCAACATATAGCAAGGGACTATGAGACTCTGGGCAGGAAGCTGAAGAACCTTGGCGCACAGGTGGTCTCTTCATCACTCCTTCAACAGGAGTTGAAGGCCACTGCCCAGGAAGAGAGGAAAATACTGGAGATAAACCACTGGCTGCACAGGTGGTGTCATCAGGAAGGGTTTGGCTTCTTGGATCATGATCTTCACTTCATTGAGGAATGACTTCTGGCGAGAGATGGGCTGCACCTCACAGCGGTTGGCAAGAATGCCTTTGCTATGAGTCTCGTGAACCTGATCAGGAGAGCTTTAAACTAGATCTTGAGCAGGAGGGAGACAACATGACAGACAACAGAAGAACACATGGTGCTGGAGATAATAGCTTCAGTGATGCACAGAAAACTGAGGCGGTACTCCAGAAACCCGCTAAATAATAATAATAATAATAATAATAATAATAATAATAATTATTATTATTATTTATATCCCGCCCTCCCCAGCCGAAGCCGGGCTCAGAGTGGCTAAAGGGCAAGAAATCACAAGAAAGAAGCAGCTGGAGGAACGACTCGCGGTTTCAGTTGTCTCTACACAAATGCACAGAGTATGGGAAACAAGCAAGACGAATTGGACCTTTTATACAGGATGGCCAATATGACCTGGTAGGCATTACTGAAACCGGGTGGGATACGACTCATGACTAGAATGCAGGAATTGAGGGGTATAACCTGTTCAAAAGGAATAGACTAAACAGGAAGGGAGGAGGAGGACCATCATATGTAAAGAATGTGTACACTTGTGAAGAAAACCATGACCTGGAGCATGGAAAGCAGATTGAGAATATATGGATAAAAATTGTAGGAGAGAAACACAACAGGGACCTTACTGTGGGGGTCTGCTATAGACCGCCAAGCCAGACTGAAGACTTGGGTGATGCCTTACTAGAGCAGATTACCAAACATTTAAAAATGAGAGATATAAACATGGGGGACTTCAACTTCCCCATATCTGTTGGAACTCAGACTCTGCCAAAAATGTAAGGTCCAACAAATTCCTCCATTGTCTCAATGACAATTTCATTTCTCAGAAGGTGGAAGAAGCAAAAAGGGGTCATCTATCTTGGACCTGGTCCTCACCACTAGGGAGGAACGGATCAATGAAGTGGAAGGACTTGGAAACTTGGGAGGAAGTGATCATGCCCACCTGGGTTTCGTGATACAAGGGAAAGCTGCCTGTAGTCACTTTCAAAAAGCTTAAAGAGCTACTGGGTGAGATCCCAAAGAGTCCAAGATGGATGGGAGTTTCTTCAAAGTGAAACGCTGAAGACAAAAATGCAGGCAATTCCAGCAAGAAAGAAAACTGGGAGGCATTTAAGGAAACCGGTGTGGCTGCATAAGGAGCTCACAGATGAGCTGAGATTTAAGGGCATGTATAAGAAATGGAAGAAAGGGGAAATCACAAAGGAAGAGTATACACAAGTAGCCAACAGTTGCAGGGTGAAGGTCAGGCAGGCTAAAGCTCAGAATGAGCTCATGCTGACAAGAGAGGTTAAAAATAATAAAAAGATTTATTCAGCTATTTTTGAAGCAAGAGGAAGAACAAGCAAGTGGTATGTCCTCTGTGTGGAGAAGACGGAGAAACTCTCCTGGGTGACAAAGAAAAGGCAGAGCTACTCAACACCAATTTTGCCTCTGTCTTCACCCAAAAGAAAACTGATGCCCAACCTGGCGATAACAGAATAAATGATGTAAGGAGGGAGCTGCAGCCCAAGATAGGAAATGAGGTAGTAAGGGAACACCTAGCTACTTTAAATGAATTCAAATCTCCAGGGCCTGATAAGCTGAATCCAAGAGTACTAAAGGAGCTTGCGGGTGTAATCTCAGAGACTATGTCTATGATCTTTGAGAATTCTTAGAGGACAGGTGAGGTCCCTGCAGACTTGATCTGGGCCAATGTTGTCCCCATCTTCAAAAATGGTGAAAGATAAGAACTAGGTAACTACCGACTGGTGAATTTGACATCAAGACCAGGAAAATTCCGAGAACAGATAATTCAATAGTCCGTCTGTGAGCACTTAGTAATTACAGCATTCTTTTCTAAGACCCAGCATGGGTTTCTCAAAAGTAAGTAATGCCTGATGAATCCCATTTCTTTTCTTTTTTTAATGGAGTTGCAAGCTTGGTAGATCAGGGGAAGGCTGTAGACTTAGTGTATCTTGATTTCAGTAAGGCTTTCAACAAAGTCTCGGATGATATTTTTGAAAGGAAGCTTGTAAAATATGGGTTGAACAAGGTAACTGTTAGGTGGATTTGTAGCTGGTTGACTGACTGAGCCCAAAGAGGACTCCTTAATGGATCTTCGTCATCCTGGGAAAAAGTGACAAGGGGGGTGTCACAGGGTTCTGTCCTGGGCCCGCTGTTGTCCAACATCTATAAATGACTTAGATGAAGGGGTTGAGGGGATGCTCATCCAATTTGCAGATGACACCAAACGGAGGGGTGGCCAATGCCACAGAAGACAGAAGCAAGATTCAAAATGAGCACAACAGCTTGGAGAATTTGGCACAAGCTAACAAAGTGAATTTCAACAGGGACAAGTGTAAGGTTCTGCACTTAAGCAGGAAGAACCAGGTGCACACATATAAGATGAGGAGCATCTGACTTATTAGTAGGACATGTGAAAAAGATCTAGGGGTCTTAGGACCACAAGCTTAACATGAGTCAACAGTGTGATGCAGCAGCAAAATGACTAATACTGTTCCAGGCTGCATCAACAGAAGTATAGCATCCCAATCAAGGGCGGGAGAAGTCCCATTCCATTATGCCTTGGTCAGACCACACCTGGAATACTGTGTCCGGTTCTGGGCATCATAATGTAAGAAGGATATTGATGAGCTGGAACATGTGCAGAGGAGGGTGACTAAGATGATCAGGGGTCTGGAAACCTTGTGGGGAACCGTTGAAGGAACTGGTTGTGCTTAGCCTGCAAAGAGGCGACAGAGAGGAGACAGAACCATCTTCCAATACCTGAAGAGCTGACACATGAAAGATGAAGAAGAAGAATTTTGGATTTGATATCCCTCCTTTCACTCCCTTTAAGGAGTCTCAAAGCGGCTAACATTCTCCTTTCCCTTCCTCCCCCACAACAAACACTCTGTGAGGTGAGTGGGGCTGAGAGACTTCAGAGAAGTGTGACTGGCCCAAGGTCACCCAGCAGCTGCATGTGGAGGAGCGGAGACGCGAACCTGGTTCCCCAGATTACGAGACTACCGCTCTTAACCACTACACCACACTGGCTCTCAGATGGAGCAGGTTTGTTTTCTTCTGCTCCAAGGGCTAGGACTCAAACCAATGGCTTCAAGTTACAAGAAAGGAGATTCCAACTAAACACCAGGAATAACATTCTGACAGTAAGACTGTAGAACAGTCTCCCTTGGGAAGTTAGACGGCCATCTGTCATGGATTCTTTAGCTGAGATTCCTGCATGGCAGGGGCTGGACTAGATGACCCTTGGGGTCCCTTCTATCTCTCTGATTCCATGATTCTCCCTGGTGATCCTGTTTGTGCTCTTTAGTCCCTTCCTGCTTGGGCTGTTCAAGGGGCCACAGAAGGTCTCCCGTCACTTCCCAGGAAGGTTCCTTCCCAGCTCTGGCTTGCAGCAGCTCCCCCAGGCTCCCCCCGGCCCAGGCGCTTTCCCTTCTGCTTCCTCTCCCTAGTGCTGGCCCAACTTGTGCAATATCGCCCCCTCCCTTCCCCAACTCCCCCCTCCTTCCATCTCCTGCACTTAAGACTGAACATCTGCAGGCCGAGACTTGTAGGCTTATAACTTCATCATGCATTAGGCACTTTAAAGCACGACTGGGGGCGGGCAGGGCAGGGGGGGCACTCTCCCTCTCAGCAGCACAGAAAAGAGAAAAGAACGTCCTCCTTCTGCAAACTGTGGAACTCCCCACCCCAACTTGGATGGTTTGAAGAGAGAATTAGACCAATCCATGGAGGAGGAGGAAGCCGCTCTCAGTGTCTCCTAGCCAGGATGGCTCTGCTCTGCCTCCACGGTCCCCGAATCCCCGTTGCTGGACCCCACAGGAGGGGAGAGGGCTCTTGCCCCAAATCCTGCTGGAGAGCTTCCCATAATGGGGAGCTATTTGCCCTCTGTGAGAGGAGGGTGCTGCATGGGGCCTTGGCCTGATTCAGCGGCGCTTCCCAGGTGACGCTCCTGAGACACACACCCCGCCCAGGTCCCCAGCCTACACAAGAGGAGTGCCAGGCCACCTGCAAGGTGACATCACATCCCAACTTTTGTGTGGTGAAAGCCTTTGGCACAGGGGCTGGTGCCACCTCTGTGCAGCCCAGGACAGGGCAAAGAGCAGCGCAGGCAGCTCCTGGGAAGCTGCCCCACCCAGACAGGATGGCTGTTGGGCCGCAGCAGCCCATCTGGGGGTCCAGGGCAGCAGCAGGAGGAGGAGCATGTGGGGTGGGAAAGGGAGGCAGCCCAGCAGGGAGGGGGGAGGAGCAGGAGCAGGATGGGTGCTTTGCCTGCCTGCGCTGGAGTGACTAAAGCGGCAGGAATGCCTCCAGAGCAGATTCGCTCCCAAAAAGGAGATGGACGGGAGCTGCTCAGGGGGTGGGGGGTGGATTTCCTGTTTATTGCAGCTGCAAAGCATGGGGGTGGGATTCCCCCTCACTCCCCATCCATGCTCTGGCTGAAGGGAAGGGAGGAGCCAGCGGAGGCAGGGCTCCTCCCCCCTCCTCCCTCCCCCCACTCCCTCAGCCCCTCCCTCCCCCCACATTCCAGCCAAGGGAGGTGCTTTCTGCTGCTGGTTCAGGCCCAGGGCTGAGCCGGGATCAGCAAAGGGGGCACAGCAGCCACAGAGCAGAGAGGGTCAGGAAGCAGCCTTGGAGAGCTGGGCCCAGGGAAGGAAGAGGCAGCCGGCAGCAGAGGAGGCCGGAAGGGCTTTGGGGGGCACAGGACCAAGGAGGAGGGGGAAGACCAGCTTCTGGGATGCTCACCTGGAGGAGGACTCCTGAGATCAGAAAAGGAAGCCTCCACGCCCCCCCCCCCCCCGCTTTCCTATGGCAATATAAAAATGCCTAGCTAATGCAGCTCTGCATCAGGTGGTTGGACTAGATGACCCTTGTGGTCCCTTTTAACTCTCCAGTTCTCTGATTGCATTCTTGTACTGGTAGGGCAAGGTATACTGCCTCTGGATAGGGAGGCTCTAGTCTGAGCTAGCAGGGTCAGCCATCCTGAATCCTGCAACGACTGTCTTTATGGGCCAGGCTAAAGGTTCCAGCAGAGGCAGGCTTGCCCCTCCACCTGCCACCCAGAGTCCACACAGCAGTGCACAGTTAGCTGCGGAACTCACTGCCACAAGACACACCACCAGCCACAAAGGAATTAGGCAACGAATGGAGCCAGGAACGGCCAGACTGAAAGGAGCATAGGAAGGTGCCTTCTCTGGCCACTGGTCCATCTGCCTCTGTATTGTCTACACTGACTGGCAGCAGCTCTCCAGGGTTTCAGGCAGGGGACATTCTCAGCCCTACCTGGAGATGCTACCAGGAATTCAAGCCAGGAGCCTCTGCAGTAACCAGGGCCAGCTCAAAACATTGTGGTGCCTCAGGCAAGCGGGGAAGGAGGGGGCATGAAGATCTAAATTAGAAACAAGGAGAGGGGGAGAACGATCTGTGCCCGAGATAGTCACCTCACCTTGCCTCAAGGGAGGGCCGGCCCTGGCACGAACCACAGGGCTCTTAAGACAGGAGGCTGCACACAAGAAGCAGCGGGAGGCTTCTGAGTACCAGAACAGCCGTAAGGCAAGACCTGCACTTTCCTGAACAACTTGTTGGCTGCCTCGACCTGCAGAACTGGCCCTTTTACAGGTGCCCCATAAAGTGCCCCAGCACTCTGGAACTCCCTGCCTATTGACATCCAGCATGCACCTTCCCCGTATTATTTTTGGTGCCTTCTTAAAATATTTTTGCTAGCCTAGTCCTATTCGTTCACTGCTGATTCTAACCATTTTTCAGTGTTTAATTGCCGGTTTTTATTGATAGTGTTAATATGTCTTATGGTTGGACAGTGTTCTTAAAGCTACCAACACGAGTTTGACCAAACTGCGGGAGGCAGTGGAAGACAGGAGTGCCTGGCATACTCTGGTCCAGGGGGTCACAAAGTGTCGGACACAACTAAATGACTAAACAACAACAACATGTCTTACAAACTACTTAGATGTTTTGTTACAATCAAGTCATATATAAATTTCATAAACTAAACAGAATTTAAATTAGAACAAATTGTTTGGCTGTTGGTAGAGCTAAGGGATCCGTCTCTGATGGCTGACCAGGGCTCCAGCCTGAAACTCTGGGCAGCTGCTGTTGCTCAGTGCAGACACCCCCAAACCAGGCAAGCCAGGTGAGCTTCTTACGGGGACACAAAGCTGTTTGTGGGGTCAAGGCTGTTGGGCCTTTGCAGCCCAACTAAGCCAGGCAGCCTTCCCACTCCATGCCTCACCCAATGGAGACACGGGGGGGGGAGCCTGGCCCTGGGGCTAAGTCCCCCACCCCAACTACCACCCCACTTCTCTTTCCACCACACAACCAGCTTTGCCTTGGGAACAGCCCACCGGTGGGATTACTCAAGATCCTTGGGGGAGGGGTGCACAAGGAAGGCCCTCTCACCCACCCAGAGGGCCAGAAACTGGAGGGAAGGAAGCCCTCCAGAAGGACCTCTCTGGCTTGGGAGTCCCAGCCACAGGGAAGGAGGCGCCTGCTCCTTCCCTGCACTGCAGAAAATGCTCTCACAGCTCTGCAAAAAACCAGACGGTCCCCTCCTCATATTTGCACCCTTCCCCTAGGTGTACGGTGCAGTAGATAGTCTGATTCCACCTGGTCTCAGGGAACAGCCAAGGGACTGGAGGGGGGCACCAGCTGGGGCTGGCCAGGAAGCCACCCGCAGGACTCCTGCCAGCCTCCTGTCAATTATTTACTGGGCTGCTTCAGTTCCAAGAGCCTGCAAAGAGGAGGGGTCAGGAATACAGGGACAGACACACACCGCCTCAGTACTGCACCCTCATTATTGTCTTCCTCTTGGAGGCAAGACCACTTTCAAGGCCCCCCCCCCCGCCAGGCATGTCCCACACCCCCAACCGTCCGAGCCCCCCACAGAATGATGTCACAGGCAGTAGCAGGTCCTGGCCAAAGGGGGGTGTCAAGCTGACCCAAATCCTGTCCCCCAACCCATCCTGGCTGCCTAGCAGCTCCCCACCCCCAACTCTTGCCCAGCCAGCGCTCTCCCTGCAATGCGCAGCGCACCCTCTTCTCTCAGGTAGGTCCGCACCTGGCTCAGCAGGAACCTCCATCTCACGCACAGCTGAAATGGCACCAGGATCCCACCGTGCCCTCTTTGCACTACTAGAAAGATGCTCCTGGGAAGGGGCGCGAGTACCAGAGTGAGGATTCAGGGGCAGGAACCCCAGGAGGAGGAGGCGCTGCAAAGAGGTCCCTGGGCAGCGTGCCAGCCTCGCACCCTCCGCTCCCCCATCTGGGAAACGGGCACAAGGGCGTCCCCTGCCAGGAGTGGCTGGAAGGGGAGCTCGAAGAGCTTCGCGCGCCTCGCACATGCTGTTCGCTAGAGAGCAGAGCCCCTGGCGGACCCCCCCGTCCTCTGGGACCCCCCCCCAGCACCCTCCAGAAGGACCCCTCTCCCGAGGATACCCATGTGGCCCGCGGGCGACGAGGCCACGCCCCTGCCGCCTTCGGCCGGGAAAGGAGCGCGGAGGAAGCGGCGCCTCCCCGGATCCAGGTGGGCCGGGCGGCTCTGCGCTGGGCGGAGCGCGAGAGAACGAGGCAGGCAGGATGCAGGCGGATGCCTGGCAAGTCCCCCGACGGGAAGCCCCGCCCGGGTGGAACCGGCCCTCTGCACATGCTCGGGAACCCCGCCCTTCCGAGGCGCCGCTTCCTTGGGTCGCCCCGGGGAGAGCCCAGCGCCGGGTGCCCCGCCAGCCCCCCACAAGCCTTCAGAGAAAAGGTCGCCCCGGGGCTGGCGAGGCCGTCGGCGTTCCGGCCGAGCCCTTCCGGGGGGCGAAGCGGACCCTCTCTCACCCGCTCGCGGGCCTGGCGCTCGGCGTCCACTTCCCGCTGGAGGTGCTCGGCGCGCTCCTCGGCCTCGTCGGCCACTTGCTGCAGCGTCTGGATCTTCTTCTTGACCGCCTCGATGGAGCTGCTCCCGGCCATCTTCCCGGGCGGATGCGCGGAGGGGCGGGCGGAGGCTGGAGCCCGTCGGGGGGCTGGATCGGGGGCGGCGGCGGCGGCGGGCTGGCGGGGCTCCTGGCCCGGGCTCTGGCTGGCGCTCGGTCGCTCCGTCTGCTCGCCTACCCGCCCAGCAGGAAGAAGCGCTCAGGATGCGGGGCGAGGCGGCCTTCCGCGCCCCGCCTCCTCCTCCTCCTGCCGCCGGCTCTGCCCATCGCGCGCCTCCTCCAGCGCGCTGGCCCGGCCTCGCTCTTAAAGAGCCCGCCGCGGAGGCAGGGAGGGGGCTGGCGCTGTCCGTCGGGGGTCGCGGCGCCGTCGAAAGCGAGGCAGCGCGCGCAAGGCGGGCCGGACTCAGGCGCAAAAGGCGGCCACGCGCAGGCCCGGCCATTGCAGCCTCCTGGCAAGCGGGGGCCCCGGACTCCCCGACGCTTCCTCCCGGGGCAGCGTGCCAAGTGTCGGTGCCCCGGGAAGAGCCTCGCTCGCCCGCCCGGCGGCTTCATGCAGTGGCCCCCTTCTGGGCTCGCTTTGCCCCACAGGGCTGATCCGGTGGCCACTTGGCTGGAGGACTGAGAAGAGCAACAAGCCAAGCGGGGACTTTCGGATCTCCCTGCTGCTGTGACTCCGCCGAATGACAACTCGATCCACTGCCACTTGACTGAACCGAGTCTCCCCATCAGACGGGGTCAGCTGCTGGTTGCTGCAAAGGCACAAGAATGAAGGCCCCATCTGCTGCTCCAAGGCTGCTCTCCTGTAAAGCTGAGCCATCAGTAGGGATCTATGTTAAAAGAGATTCTTCGAGGGACACTCTGCATGTGCTTTGGGGCATTTTGTCCTTGGAGCTGCAGGATATTCGGTTGTGGTCTTACTTTCTTGCAACATGGCTCTCAAAGCAGCAGCAGCAGCCCCCACGTGGCTGCTCCAGGGACTCGCCAGTCCAGGCGCTGGCCAGGCCTCCTTGGCTTCAGTAAGGTGATTGCCTCCTGGGCATACCTGGCACCCTGTGTATGCTCAGAAGCCTGTGGACCAGACCTGTGAATCACAAATGGGCAGAGGGCTGATGGAAGAAGAGCGTCCCCAGTCAGGGCCACTGGATTTCTCTGCACCTTTTTAAGCTGCCTTTATCCCATTCATCACGGAGTGTTTAGACGACACCACTGCACAGCAAGGGGGAATAAAATTCTGCTTAAGAACCTGAGAAGAGGCTACTGGATCAGGCCAGTGGCCTGTCTAGTCCAGCATCCTCTTCTCACAGTGGCCAACCAGATGGCCTAATGAGAAACCCAGTAGCACTTTCCCCTCTTCTGGTTTCCAGCGATTCACATTCAAAAACATTACTGCCTCACACTGTACAAGCAGAGCAGAGCCATCTTGGCCTGGAGCCTTTATAGCCTTACCCTCCATGAATTTGTCAAATCCCCATCTAAAACCATCCAAGTTGGTGACCATCACTACTACTTGCAGTGGCCGACTTTGGGGTCTCAAATTTCAGCAGCATCCTGTGCAACACCGAAATTTGGTTTCCTTGCCTCTTTCCATCCCGAGGCTCCACGCCCAACTGGTTGCACTTCCCTAAATCCACCTCTGACTTCTTGTGGAAGTGAGTTCCATATGTTAACTGTGCACTGTGTGAAAAAGTCCTTTCTTTGATCTATCCTGAATCTGCCAACATTCAGCTTCATTGGATGTCCAGGAGGTCTAGTGTTGAGAGGGAGAAAAGCTTTTCTCTTGCCACTTTCTCCATGACTTCTATCATGTCGCCTCTTCCTTGCCTTTTTTCTAAACTAAAAAGTCCCAAATGCTGCCACTTTCCTCCATCCCCACGATCATTTCAGTTGTCCTTTTCTGAACCAGATCTGAAGTCCTTTGCCCAGTTCTGGGCTCCTCCACTTTGCCGTAGATAAACTGGAATGGTTTCAGAGGAAGGCTAGAAAGATGCTCAAGGAGTGTGGGAAACTAGTCCAGGTTGGAGGAACTGAGCCTGCTTTCCCTGGAGGAGAGGAGACCTGAGAGCCTTCTTCCGCTTCCTCATCGTCTATGCTGAAGGGCTGTCATTAGACAGAAAAAGTCAGGGAGTTCTTTTTTGCTGCTGCCCCAGGTGGCAGGATGAGATCCACCTGGCTTACATTACAGGAAGGCCTCTTTATTGATGGTAGGGGCAATTTGAGCACTTCCTGCTCCCTGGAGGGTGAGCCTCTCCGTCCCAAGTGGTCGTCTTCAAGCAGGATCCAGACATCCATCTGTTTTCTTTTTGAGGTAGGGGCTCTAGCTCTGAGTTTCCTCCACTGAGCAGGGGGCTGGACTAGATGGCCACCGAGACCCCTTCTTGGGTGAAACAGATGGCAGAGAAGGGAGAGCACAGCCATTGTGGCTGGTAGCTAAGCACCTGCCACCTTTCGGCATGATAGGGCCCCTCCAAAACAAGTCCCAGCATGTGAGTGTGTGCATGCTGGGGAGGGGGTGTCACAACACTCTATGGCAAGCTGGATGTGCTCATACATTTCCCATGTGTTTCTACTTCCTGGTCTCTTGAAATACTCGGTTGCTTCTTGCTGCATTGGAGCACAATTCCTTCTCTCTGCCTTCTGCTGAGTCAGACCACTGGGGCCATCTAGGTCAGTAGTGTCTGCACAGGCAGGCAGCAGCTGTTCCAGATTTCAGAAACAGAGTGTCTCCCAGTCCTGCCTGGAGTTGCTGCCATTGGAGTTGAACATGGGACCTCCTCATGCAAGGCAGATGCTCCACCACTCAGCTGTGTCCTGTCTGTCTCTGTTTTATAGCATTAAAGCTGCTTGAATAGTGTTGGGTTTCCAGGTTTTATCTTCTTTTACTATTTCCTTGCACAGCTCCCAGAGTCTGATAGTTCTTGAATGTCTAATGTTTTAATTGAATTAATTATGTTGAGATTCCTTCATTGCAGGGGGATAGGCTGGATGACCCTTGGGACCCCCTCCAACTCTACAGTTCTGTGACTCTAATTAGAAAATGAGATGCTCATAAATTCAAAAAATGGCTCTGGGTGCCAGTAGCCATCTGTGGCCACTGACTTACTTTCTGTTCCAGAGGACCAAGGAGGCTTGCACCTGAAAGACTCCCTAGTCCAGGGCTGGTGCTTGGCAGAACTGCAGGAGCACTTGCCCCCCCCCCCCCGCCAGCCAGCCTCTAGGGAGCCCCTCTCCTGCCTTCAGCTGTGAGGGTGCCAGAAGCAACTCCCTTCAGGCTGTGCCTGTGCTATAGCCATTGTGTGACATGGCAGCCTCCTGCTGCGCAAAGAGAAACACCAGCTCCCTAAGGCAGAAATGCATGTTGGGAAGAGTCTTGGGGTCCAAGGGTGGGCTGAGCCAATCCTGCTCTCAGGAGAGCAAACCTGAAGCCCAACCTTTGCTGACACTTAGAAAGACCCTCAGGTCCACATCCTCTCCCAGGGACACCGCGTGGCTCTTCTTTGGCCACCCGCTCTGAGGCCGGAACTCAGAGGTCAGGGTTTCTTCCTGTCCCTCTAGGTCTAGGATGTCCCTCCCCACACAACCACCCTTGCCAAGTTTCCTCCTGGGGAGGCTGTGAGGCCAAAAGTATCTGTCTCACAGAGCCAGGGAAAGATGCAACCAGCCTGTGACATTTATGATCATAGTCCCTTCTGAATGGGGCAAGTTGAGCCCCCTGGACCAGTGAATTTGGGGCCACCTCCCCTTTTGCCTCCTCTGAGCACATCTGCACTGTGCTTTCACCCTGGTACATTCTCAGGCTTCAGTTCCTCTCTTTCCATTCAGGAGGAAAGAACACCCCATGATTTGTCCCCATTCCCATCATTTCCTGCTCTGATGCTACACATACGCACCTACATGCTTCCATTCAAGGACCTCCACCTCTCAGGCGCTTGCCTTGTCTCCTCCAGCCCACTCAGGCCCCTTAGCAGCCTCCTGCCACCTGTGGTGCCACCCCCCCCTGACCTGCCTCCCCTCTTCCTCAGCCTGGCCTCCTTTAGCTGACTCCTCCATCCAGTGGCGGCTTCCCCGGGGGCTGGTCTGGGGGAGACCAGATGACCACCTGGGCTCTGTCCCACCCATGACCAGCCCTTTGAAGTGGCATCAGTCAGCATGTGTGTGCTGGACTCGTGGAAATGGGGGGACCTGAAAGGCAAGCCTGAGGAATGGTGCCAGGCCAGCTAGCCTGTTTCCAAGCCAGAATTTCTGTCTTGGTCTTGGTGCCCCCAAACGGACCTGGAGCCATTGCAAAGCAGTCCGGTGTTCCCTTCCAAGTGCAAGCGCAGGAAATGGCGGGGGGGGGGGAGACGACGGCTTCTCAAGGCAAAGTCACCTTTGCATAAGGACTCAAATGCACACACGCTTCCGGGATGGGGAGGCATTTATTTCCCACATAGGGTTGCGAAAAATGTCCTCCATTGGCAGGACATACAAACATGGGGCAGCCCCGGCCTGCCTGCCAGAGCCCAGCTGCACTGGGGAGAAAACCTGCATCTGCCTTGTTCTGGACGGGCCGCGAGAGGAAAAGGGGGACCTGCCTCCGAGTGGGGCAGAGCCAGGGCGGCTGCGCTCCTACATCCCCGCAGTTGCTCTGCGCCAGTCAGCCCCCCCCCCCGCCCTCTAGCCAGTCTCCTCCTCTGGGCTCGGGGAATGGCCAAATATGAGCAAAGGCGGCGGAGGCTGGGACGGGCGGGATGCTGAGCCAGCTGCGCAAGACCGAGCGCAGAGGCTGGGCAGCCCAGCAGCCATGAGGAATCGTAGATTCAAAGGATTGAGAAGTTGGAAGGCACCCAAAGGGCCATCTAGTCCATCCCCCTGCAATGCAGGAATCGCGGCCCTGGTGGGGGCGGGGGTGCCCCTTGGAGGAGTCGCCCGCAGCCTCCCGGTCCTGCGCCCAAGCGACTGGCTTCGAGGCTCATCTGCGCCCTGCAGCAAGCTAGGAGAGCGGCCCTCGTGCCAACCTGCGGGAACTAAGGGGCATCATCCAGCCATGGGCCCCTGTGCACTGTGGCCTGGGGGGGTCAGCAGGTAGACCGTGTCCCCCCCCAGGCCTCCCGGGGCTAAGAGTGGCAAGCCTCTGGACCAGGCTGCGTCGCCAGCCTCCCGCCTCTGGGTTAAGCCTCTGGAGGAAGGAGCAGGCGGGAGCCTATTAGCACCCCGATTAGCACCGCCTCGCCTGGCATCTGTCTGGGTCGAGCCCTCCGCGAGGAGGAGTCTGCAGACGGGCTCTGCCTGGAGGGGTCATATCTGCTGGCAGTGCCCACTGGCACTCGAGGAGCAGCCAGGGCGGCCTCTGCTCCTGGACTGGCCCGGCATGATGGGCGCAAAGACAACCGCAAGGCAGGCTGCGCGTGTGGGCACCGATCTTCCCCGGCCAAGAAGGGCTTTTCCGCGGGCCGGAAACACCGGGCAGGTGCTGGCAGAGTGCCCGAGCTGTGCGCGGACCAAGCCGAGCAAGCAGCCAGTAGGCCGCCCGGAGAAGCCCGGTCCGAGCACGAGGGGACCCGCCCGGCGCTCCCGCTTCGCTCCAGCCGCGCAGGTTGCGCCCCCTCCTCGCCCGCCCGCCCGCCCGCCCGCCCTCCCTCCCGCTGTTGGCGGCGGGTCCGGGCTGGCGGCGCTCCAGGCGGCGGGTCCCTTTTAGGCGCTCCTTAAGACCCCCTGATCGCCTTTCACCCGGGCCTCGAGCCTGGCTCGGGCAAGGAGCATTTATTTATAGGGTGTCAAATGCCCTCGAAGGAGGCCGAGCCAGTGGCGGGTCCCCCGAGCGGGCTCCTCTTTAAAGCCCTCGCAGCTGTCGCTCCCTGGAGCTCGGCCTGGCCGGAGGAGCACGCCGTGTCACCACCTCCCGCGCCAAGAGCCCCTTCCTGGCCCCGGGGAGACCCTCAGCTAACGAGCGCCCAGGAATGCCTTGACAACTTGATGGGCGGCGCGGGTGCCAAGGCCCGCGCCCGGAGCCTCCCCTGCCCGCCCGCCCCGTCTTAATGGCCCAGTGACGGCTCAATTCATCCTCGGGGAGGGAGGGAGGGGGAGGCCCCACTGGCGGGCAGCTGCTCGGGGCTTAACGAGCCCGGAATACCTGGAGGGGCCCCGTCCCCTATGCCCTTGCTCCTCGGCGCCACCCACCCTGGCCCGGGCAGGATTGGCCCTCCGAGGGCATGCCTGCGCCTTCCCTTGCCGCCCCTCCGCCCCGCGAGCCGGACTTACGTCGCCGGCCTTCTTCTCGGCCAGCTCCAGCTTCTCCTGGGCCTCCTTGACGGCCTCCGAGTACTTGTCCACTTCATCCTCCGTCCCCTTCAGCTTCTTCTGCAGCCCCTGCTGCTCCTCCTCCAGCTGCGGGGGGGGGGCGGGGAGAGAGAGGGGGGAGCGTCAGCGGGAGGCCGATGCGCTGCTGCTCGCTCCTACCCGGCGGGAAAGGGGGTGCCCGGGGTAAGGAAGGAGCGGGGGGGGCAGGAGGGCATTCCTGCACTCGGGATTATCTGGGGTGGGGAGTCTCCAGAGATGGGAGCCCAGCGGTGGGAGTTGGGAGGGCATCTGCCTGACTAGTGGGTGGGGGTCTTCTTGCCTGGCAAAGTGTCGGGGATGGAGGGGGCTAGTGAGGTGTGGTTCCTCCTGGGGGTCTGCCCCTCTGGGGAGTGGGCGCCAGGAGGCCTGCGGGGCTGGGCGGGCGGGCACCTGCTTGCAGCGGTCCTCGGCCTGCTTCTTGTCGGCCTCCGCCTGCTCCGCTCGGTCGATGGCGTTCTCCTTGTCGAGCTTCAGCATCTGCATCTTCTTCTTGATGGCTTCCATGGCTGCGGCTGGAGAGGCGTCGGGACCCGACGGGAAGGACGGTCGGAGGCGCTCAAGCGGGCGAGAGCGAGAAGGAAAGGCGAGCGGAGCCGCGAGCGGTGGATACTGGCTGCGCGCCCCGAGCGGCTCGCACTGCCTAAAAGCCGGGGAGGGGCCGGGCCCTCCCCCACAGGCCGAGCAGCACCTTTTAGGGACAAGCTGGCAGGGACGGGACCGGCCGACGAGCCTCGACGGGCGGGAGCGGGGAGCGGAAGGCGGGGACGCGGGCAGCCGGCCAGGCAGGCAGGCAGGCAGGCAGGCGCGGAGACGGGACGCCCCCAGCCCATCGCCGCTGGCCAGCCAGCCTGACGGCACGCGCCCCGGCACCTCTCCCCCTCCCTCGAGCAGGAGCCTCCCCGCTACCCCTTTCAGCTCGCTCCGTCCAGCTATCCATCCCTCTAGCCTTGGATCTGTTGCTATAGTAACCGCCCCATCCCGGAGGCTGCCCGCCTAGCCCGCCCGCGCCCCGCCAGGGCCACTGAGGCACCGGTCCGGGCCTTCGACCCTTCTGCAGGGTCGCCCCATGGCCAGGAGGCCCCCCAGGCGAAGGCAGGCCCCAAGTGCCCCCCCCCGCTTGGGCAGGCGAGGCGGGGGTCGCCAGGCCAAAGACAGCTGCCGCCCGGCCAGCCGCTTCCCCCACCCCGGAGTCTCCCAGCAGGCCGCGGGACAAGGGGAGCTGGAGGACGCTCCCAATTTGGGAAGCGGCGCCACATATTTCCTCCCTTTCAGGGACTATTTTGGGCTTTCTCTCTCACGGACTTGCTCTGGGAACAGAGGGTGTTCCCTTCGCGCAGCGCTCCCCAGAGTCAGGCAGATGCTGGAGGGCTATGGGGCGGGCGAGGGTCCGAAGCTGTGGGGCTTTTGATGGGGCTGCGCTGGAGTCCCAAGTCAGCCGCAAGCCTCCCTGTGGCCGGAGCCTTGCAGTCTCCAAGGCAGGAGTCTCTGCAAGCGCCCAGCGGGCCTGGAATGGCCGCTGCCTCTTGAAATCTCCCCATCCCTGCCCCACTCCGTGTCTTCCCTTCTGAGCAGCGGTGACCTCCAGCAGCAGACACTGGCCGGCCCCTAGCAGACAGGAGCAGGTGGGCCTCTTGGCGGGGCTTCAGCCGGGCCTTCCTGGGCTTGCGCTGTGCAGGAGTCGAGATGCAAAGGCGCTCCTCGCACCAGGTGAGGCAAGTCCTCCTGCTCCCGGTTGGATCTGCAGCACACTTGGCCCACCCCCGCCCGGACAGGAAGCCTCTTGCTTTGCTCCTCATCCCCCAATTTGTGGGCAGGGATGTGCATCGCTCGGGATCTTTCTCTAAGCTAGAGATTTCCAGTCTGTGTCACCACCCCCTCTCCAAATCATCTTGCTTCTGAGGTCCTGCTGCTCCAAAATAGCCCTCATTTTCATTAGGATTTGTGTGCATCCAAAACATCAGTGTTGCTTCCTCCCAGGTCTCCTAGTCCTATCTTCCCAATTGCCAGGTACCAAGAGGGTTGGGAATTTGGGGGGAAAGAACCTGCTAGACCAGGCCCATCCAGTCCAGCCTCACAGCGGCCAGCCAGTTGCCTGTGGGAGTCCACAAGCAGGGCCTGAGCACAAGAGTAGCCCTCTCCCCACCCTGAGTGACTGGCATTCAGAAGCATTACTGCCTCTGACCATGGTGGCAGAACATAGCCACTGTGGCTAGTAGCCCCTCCTAGCCTTCTCCTGTATTTGTGGGTTTTCTACAGATGAATCATGCTTTGCCATTACTTCTGTGTCACAACAGCGCAGTCCTAGCTTTGGCACCAGAAGCCACGCAATGGGACAGGACTGGCACCAAGCAGTAGAGCCAGAAGCACCATGAGGCTGGAAGGCGGCTCATCCTTAGGATCAGCAGAAATCCTGAGGGACCTCTTGCAGGTGGCCCAATGGGGTGGCCAGGACAGGAGCCGGATGATGCAAGACGGGATCCTGGAAGCAGCAATAGTTGCTGTCCCCTACACTCAAAACCCTGCCTGCGCCAACACATCCTGTGAGCTGCAAAGGCTGCTGGGCCTTGGTGCTCAGCTCTTCCTCGCCAGGTGCTGAGGTTGTGTGTAATGTCAGCCTCCTGCCACCCAACCCATTCCCTGTAAGAGGAGGGGAGCAAGCAGGTGCCAGGACTGACAAATGCCCCACAGAAAGGGGGGGCACAGTGCTGAGGCAAGAGGAGCAGAAGGGTCAGGAAGACAGTGCCTGAGCAGCTTACAGAGGGAAGCTGACAATGTGGGAGGCCAGAAAGGGGGTCTTGTCAGGGGGCTGAGCCTGGCATTATGGAAACTCCTCTAAGGGGGTATAAAGCCCAGGCACTGTGGGGTGAATTAGCTGCAGCCCAAGAGGAAGCGGCTGTGGAGGCTGTACTGGGACCCCCCATCCCAGCAGGCAATGGGGGTTCCTTCTGTGGGAGACAAACACATCTTCTCGACAGTAAGTTGAGGGGCAAAGGATCACAGAGCCACCTTGCTAGACAGACTCGTTGCTGGGGAGAGAGCTCTGTGCAATGCCATCTCCCTTGTTTGCAGCAGCGGGAAGAAACAAGAGAGCCCTTCTGCTTCCAGTCACTCTCACACTTCTCTGCTTCCCCGTGTCTTCGAGGCAGACAGATGTCTGTTGGTTGCCTCCCTGAGCACAGACTCCAGGTTTGTAATCAACGATGTATTTTGTAGCCTAGAAGTGTTTTACCTGCATAGTTTTACTGTGATCCAACGCAAGACTGTTAAGTAAGTAAACACCATTTTTAAGCTGACTTTATAAATTGTTGCCTAGTTCTTTGTTAAGAGGGGGAAGCCAGCTAACCTTCATTAGCTGGGATTGCTCAGAAAAGATAAGGCTTGGCAGCCTAGTTTCAAGCATCTATGTTTTGCTGCCACACGTGGGAGACTGGAGGGATAAATTGTAATTAATATATCCCCTCCTAACCATCAATAACCCATCCCACACCTTCCACAGATGGGCCCTCAGTGTGCCGGTGCTCAGCCCCAGCTCTGCTGCCTGAATGAGGCTCCGGGGGGCCCTTGGCTCTAGGCAGTGTGGCTGTGGGGCATCTTGGCTGGTGGATCACAAGAGCCCTCCATAGAGCAAAGACCCCTTCCCACCCGGCCTTGCCAGTTTGCTTGTTTGCTGCACAAGAGGCTTGAGGGGTACCTGGAGGAGGAACCCCTTGGGAGGGAGTCCCGATTCTTTTCTGCACCTGATTTTGTGCTGGGTGTCCTTGGCTCCTCCATGCCCTCTGCCTGAAGGGCAAGGGGCTGTGGGGTGGGGGCACAGCCAGAGACAAGGAGCCAGACACCCACTCCCCAGTGTCAAGGCATGCAGAGAGCTAGTTCCTGTACTGAGTTTGGCCTTCTGAGTAATCATCACTACCTGGATGATACCTCATGTCAGATGGTCAGAGGACAGCTGAAGAGGAGGGGGAGGGCTGGGCTCCTGGGCCTCTGCCAGGGTGGCTGACTGCCCCCTTGGGGGCTGACCCAGCACTGTGGCCAAGGGGAGGGTGGGGGGAGTGAGGAGAGTAGGCCCTGCCAGTCTGACATTTGGCTTGGTGGCAGAGGGGCTGTGGGATTATCGTGGCCTGGCCTGAAAGAACATCGCAACACGGACGGATCCAGCTGGACGTCTTCAGCAGCCCTTGTCTCTTGCATAGGTAGCCTAGGAGATTGGGCTGGGGAGGAGTTGGTGCGCTGCTGGCGCCAAAGACATGAGGTCCTGGAAGCCCAACGTAGGATGCTGAAAGCCAAGACCTCAAGGTAGCTTTCTCTGAAATGCTACCTGCTCCATGTGCAGGCCAGACGGACAGGCACAGCTTGGGGGTCTCAATGCATGGATGAGATTATGGTGTCAGGAAGAGGGGTTTGGACTAGGCAGGCTGGGCCTGTACAAAAGGGTTAGGGTTGGACTGGGATGGAACCAGACTGTTGTGAAAAGCTCCAAGGGGACTTCTCCAAACCAATGGATGCTGAGACAAAGAATCTCTGGGTTCAGTCAACCAGCTACAAATCCACAAAGGATGTAGCCCACATTTTACCAGCTTAACCACAGGAATATCATACGGGACTTTGTTGAAAGCCTTATTGAAATCAAGATAAACTTCGTCCAAAGCCTTCCTCTGATCCACCAAGCTTGTAGCTATTAATAAGAAATAAGGAGGTTGTTTTTCCTTTCTCCTATTGTTTTGCAAAGTGCAAATTTGATTGATCCTCCTTTAAATATGAACTGAATTTAATTTCTCCTCACTCCCTAGTACTTCTTTTTCCTATGCTGTGATTTGTCCCTTTGGCTGCCTTGCTGCAGGAGGCAGGAGACAAGTGGCCCCCACTGCGCTCTCTCTCTCTCTCTCTCTCTCTCTCTCTCTCTCTCTCTCTCTCTCTCTCTCATTCTGTGTGTGTGTGTGTGTGTGTGATGGTTTTGTGGCCTGAGGAGTTTCTCTGGTAACAGATGGAGGAGCTGCTCTCTGGCTGGCCCTCATCAGCACCATCTTCTGCAGGCAATAGCAGAGCTTTTTAGAAGCAGAGTCATGCGTCAGGAAGCCAGTGAATCATCCCGTTTGACAGCCACAACCAGGCTTCTGTGGACGGGAGAAGAAGGGGCCTTATGGCTCCTTGCGGCTCATCCCAAATCCTCCTTAGCCTAGAAAACACACACACACACACACACACACACACACTTACACTTCTTCAAGATCCTCAATCTGGACCCCTCCTGCTGACGATCTACTTGTTATGACTGAAAACCCTAAAAAAAGTTTGAAAAGTGTGCTGGAATTGATTAAAGATTTTGGAGAAGTGACGGCTTTAAGCTGAATATAACAAAAATAAAATTGCTTGTTAAAAATGTAACAACAAAGGAAAAGGATGGTTTAGAAAAAACATAGGGCCTGAAAATTTATCAAAAAGCGAAGTATCTGGGTATTTGGATCACCCCCCAAAATATAAATTTATTTATAAATTCATTTCAGGATAACTACACAAAAATTTGGTTAGAGATTAGAAAAAACCTTGAAACCTGGAATAAACTAAAGTTAACATTTCTGGGCAGGATTTCCCTTATAAAGATGAACGTGCTTCCAAAATTAATCTTTTTATTCCAAATGATTCCAATACTGGGTGAAGTGGGCTGCCTCAAGATATGGCAAAGAGAGATTTCCAAATTCTTGTGGGAAGGGAAGAAACCCACATTCCATGCCAGAGTGAGAGCCAGGTATCCAGACAAACTGTGAGTGAAGGCTGCCCCCCCCCCGTCCCTGGGGGGAACTTGCAAGGATAATTACCCTCAATCATCCTTGTTTTTTCTTTGCTAACAATCTCCCGCTATTGTAGGAGCTGCCTCCATTAAGGCAGGCAGGAACCAGAAGCCAAAGGTTGCTGTAGTTGTGATTCCTGCATCACAAGGGATTGGATTAGATGACCCTCGGGTGTCCCTTCCAACTCTACACTTCTAAGGTTATATGACACCAGGCAGCAAGGAAAGCAAAAGGCAGCCGATTCACACACACAGTCTGCCACCTCTGTCAAAATCTCTATGGAGCAGAACACACTGGCTCCCTTCCACAATGCATGGAGGGAGGGTGCTGCGTGGACCTTCCAGGGAGGGCCCCCACCCTCTCCATCTGAGCTCAGACAAGGAGGAAGGCCCAGCTGGGCCCAGGAGTGGCAGCATCTCCTTACTAAGCATGGAAAATCCACCCCCCCCCCCACTCTGAGACATGTTCTCCCTTCACTGTCAGAGGCAGGAGCCTTCAGAGCACCAGTTGCTGGAAGCCACCAGGGCGGGGGGAGTCCAGATAGTCCTCTTGTGCTTGGGTCTTGTTTGTGGGCTTCCATAACGGGCACCTGGTTGACCACTGTGAGGACAGGATGCTGTCCTAGGTGGGCTCCCTTTGGCCTAATCCAGCAGACCCTTCTCATGTCCTCAACAGTCCCACTGCTGGTGTGTGCCTGCTGGCAATGTGGACCCCCAGGGAACACCCTGCTGCAGCTCCTGCCCCTCCACCCCTTATGGGGCCTTCTGGCCCACAAGGGCTAAGACAAGCCCACCCCCTTCCTACATGGTCCTGCATGCAGTGCCTTTTGCTGCCTGCCGGGTGGGGCTGCGGGGCCCTTTCCTGCCCAGCTCCCTCTGCTGAGAGCTGCTTGGGAATATTTATTCTGCCCTCTATGAAACCTCCCTTTCTGTAGGCTGTGCAAACTTGTTAATTGCTCTGCCCAGCCCCAGGCCAGGCCAGGGTCAGTGCTAGACCCAGAAAGGACTCCTTCCAAACTCTGCTGGAAACCCCTTTCCTACCATGGGAGCATCTCCATTTGCAGCTCCCTGTTTAAATGGCATAGACTCTGTCATCGCCTCCAAACTCTTCCATCTTCTCTGCTAATGAATGTCTAATTACAGCAGGTGCTGCATGTGTGTTCAGCGACCGAGGGCAGAGTGTGCCCCACGCTGCTGGCAGCTCCAGGACGACGCGGGCAGCAAAGGTGCTCCTCTGCCTCCTGCTCTCCCTAATTCCCCTCAGAGTGATGAGCCAGGAACAGGTGTGGGGCTGAGGAAGGGGTGCCTTCCTCCTGGGGCACCCGCTTGCTTGCCTGTCCACCGGCCCACCTGTCTCTCAGATCAGCCCCGGGGGGCTATTTCTGGCTCTGGGCTCAGCGCAGGCAGCTGAGGATTAGGACCACCTCCCCATGCCAATGACGTCACCTCTGGCACAGCTCCGGCTGCCTTGGGAACAGGGCCTGCTCTGGGGGCTTCTCCCCATCTCCTGGGAACAGCTCTCTGGGGACCTGATGGCAGGAGCAGCAAAAGCCCCCCCCCCCAAGAGATGGGGGTTTCAGAGGAAGGGAGAAGAACAGGCCCTGCTCAGATGTGGGGGGGGGGGAGAGCTCCCTTGCGTCCTCTGCCCCAGGATGCTATTGCTGCTGGGATTACAGAGAGGACCACCCAGAAGTGGACTGGGGGGGGCAAGGGAAACCACTCTGGGTACTGGTCCCATTAAGTTAGAGCACTTAGCAGATATCCGCCTGTTAGCCTCGCCGGCCTTGGGGCAGGCATGGCACTCAGGCTTGTCTCTGCTGCACAGGAGCAGCTCCTCAGGCTTTAAGGCAAAGGCTGGAGAGGCCGTGGGGGCTTCCTCCTGGGAAGGTGGGGCTCTGCCCCTCAGCCCCTATGGCCCTTTCCCTCCACAGTCTCTGCTGCTGCTGTTTCTGCACACCTGTGGGGAGCTCAAAAGAAGCTGCTGGCAGCTCAGTGGCCGCCTGCAAGTGTACTGGCTGTTTCTGGGGCACAGGCAGTCTGGTCTGTCCTTGATCCTGGAGGGGGGGATGCTAAGATGTTAGGGAGGGGGCGATAGAGCAACAGCCTTGGCAGAGGAGGGAGGGAGGGTTCAACTGCCCAAGCAGCCTGAGGTTCACACCCTGGCCCCAAACCTGGGAGGGCTGGATGGCAGCATCTACGGAGGTGAGAGAGAAGCGTGCGAAAGGACACCTTCTCCCTTCTTGCTTCCTCAAAGCCCATATGGCAAAGGGAGGGCCAGGCTGGGGCTCAGTCTGACGGAGACAAGGGGCTTCCTCGCAGGGAGGATTGAGTGCAGCGGCCAAGGAGACCCCGGAAGGGCTCTGCGAAAGACACAAGAACCCCTCAGCCTCAGTGGGCCTCAGGAACTGCAATGAAGACGACTTTATTTGAGATGACTCACAATATGAAAGTACTGTAAAATATATAGTGTTATGGCTGGGGGACCAGAGTCTGTTAGTGACTATTAGAAAGTAATAAACGGTAGTATTTAGATAATATTTGGGATATGAAGGGAAAATACAAGCTGCAGAGCTGCGCCAGAATCCATGGGTTCTCCTTGCAGAGCCACTGAGCAACAATGGAGGACCAGCATGGAGTCATTGGGGGCCTTGGCAATGCAAAAGAACTGTGCACCCCAGGAGTGGACAGACAGGAGCATTGGCAGGTGGCCAAGGGGATGGGGACATGATGTCACAGGAAAATCTGTCCTTTTTGAAATCTAAAAGTGTGCTGGGAAGGAGTGGGCAGGACTCTGTGGGCTGCTGTGGAGGAGGCAAGAAGCAGGAAGAGCCACAGACCCTGGTTGGGGGCCAAGACCCCAGGAATCTTGTGCATGGCTCAGCAGAAGCTGGAGCGGCTTCCCTGGCTTGTAAGAAGCTGCACTTCCCAGTGGAAGAGGCATGAACTGCCATCCATGGTGATCTCTGTTACTTCTGCATCCAAAGTGGTGATGGGAGTGGGTGGCCAAGAGCCCCTCAGTTTGGTTCCCCTCGGAAGCCTAGAAAATACCCCATGTCTTTCCTCCCTTTCAGCCTCCCAAACTGGGCAGCCCAGTCAGGTGAGAGGAGCCTTTGCCAGCTGGGGTTGGCCAGGCTGTTTCACCGCCAAGACAAGCCTGGTGGCACCCCCACAGAAGAGCCAGGACTGAGGTGCCCAACAAACAGAGGGGCTCCCCTCCCCCTCTGGGGGGAGGCCAGATTTGGCCCTGGCTGCTCCTGCTGCCTGTGTTTGCAGCGCCATGCCATACCTGGCATTCTTTCCAGGCTACAGAAGTCTGCAACTGCTAAGGAGACGCTCCCATAATAAATGCCTCAGGACTGCAGCAGAAGAGGGAGAGCCCTGCATGTGGGGCTCAGGAAGTGCAGTGGGTGAGGTCTTGTGGGGCCAGAAGGCCTTCCTTGCAAGAGAGGCAGGGAGGTGCCAAGCCAGTGGGGTCACCAGCTAGGCAGGAGGCACATAAAGAACAGGGATGGAGGTGGTGTTCTGGTCTAACCCAGTGAGCCTCTTGGGCTTGCCGATCAGAAGGTTGGCGGTTCGAATCCCCACGACGGGGTGAGCTCCTGTTGCTCGGTCCCTGCTCCTGCCAACCTAGCAGTTCGAAAGCATGTAGATAAATAGGTACCACTGTGGAGAGAAGGTAAACAACATTTCTGTGCGTTCTGGCTTCTGTCACGGTGTTCCACTATGCCAGAAGTGGTTTAGTCCTGCTGGCCTCACGACCTGGAAAGCTGTCTGTGGACAAACACCGGCTCCCTCGGCCTGAAAGCAAGATGAGCGCTGCAACCCCCGAGTCGCCTTTGACTGGACTTAACTGTCCAGGGGTCCTTTACATTAAGAACACAATAAGAGCCTGCTGGATCAGGCCAATGGGCCTTCTAGCCCAACATCCTGCTCTCACAGCGGATAGAGAGTTTTCCCATGGGAAACCAGCAGACAGGGTGGATCCGAGCCCAAGAGGCCTCTCCTCTGGCTTCCAGCCACTGGGATTCAGAAGGCAGAGCAGAGCCATCGAGAGCCTCTCCTCCTCCATGAATTTGTCTAATCCTCTTTTAAAGCCATCCAAGTTGATGGCCATCCCTGCCTCCTGTGGGAGGGAGTTCCAAGGGTTAACTATGCCTGGATCATATCAGTAGCCCCAGTAAAGACTTTGGGCCATGCAAGCCCAACTTCTCATGGCCACCCAGGGGCTCCCTCTCAGCCCGCCTTTCTTTACAGGTTTTGGTGTGAAAAAGTACTTTGCATGATGCACTGCGCTAGAAAAGACGATGATGACCACCACTGGCCCAGCACCCTGGATGTCTCCATTACCCCCCCCCCCCAGGTGGGAGCTTTGCTGCTGGGGCTGGAGGAAGGACTGCTGGGTGCCCTCCCTTGGGGCAAAGCTCCCTGGAGGCCTGGCTGTCACAGTGGCAGCCAAGGGGGCTGAACCCTCCCCTCGTCTGCAGGAAGGCGCCCCCTCCACCACTTAGGTGCCCTTAGAGGCAACTCTGGGCTGTGCAAGAGAAGGGCGGCCAAGGGGCTTCTCCACCCCCTCAGCCCAATTTCCCAAATGGGGACTCCCCCCCCCCCATGCCAGACCTGTGGCTGGTCCCCTAAGGTCGCTCCGCACCATCTGCAGAGAGGAAGCAAAGCCACAGAGACTCGAGTCTTCCTTCCTTCCTGCAGCAGATAGAGGCTGCGCTGCACTGAGTGTCCTGGGGCAGAGAGGCTCTGGGGGCGCCTTCATCCTCTCGCTTCTTGGGGGAGCTTGGCTGGCCTCCCTGCGCAGCGCTTCCTCCAAGGGGGGAGAGACTCAATTATTGCCAGTGGGAACTAAGGGACTCCTGCCTTCTTCTTCTCCCAGGCCTTTTAAACTGTGTGTGTTGCAATGTCTTTGCTATTATGGTATGGATGTTTGTGTTTTTATGTTGTAAACCACCCTGTGATCTTTGGATGAAGAGCAGTAATATAATAAACCCTTCTCCTCCTCCAGCCCAACTCCTTGCAACACAGGAATCACAGCTAGAGAATCCCAGACAAAGATGCCCAGCTGACCTGATTCAAAACCTCCGAGGGAGAGCCCAGCATATTCTGAGAGAGTCCATTCCAATGTTGAACAGCTCTCACTATCAGAAAATTATTCCTGTTTAGTCAGAAACTCATTTATGCCCATTAGAATCCATTGGTTTGGGTCCTACACCCCAGAACAGGAAAAAACAAGCTTGTAATAGCCCTTTATGGATATCTGAAGGCAGCTGCCATATCTCCTTTCAGTCTCTCCTCTTATCCAGACTAAACATTCCTAGCTCCCTCAACCGTTCCTCCCAAGGCTCGCCTTTTCTGCACGTTCCAGCTTGTCAATATCTTTCTTAAACTGGGGTGCCCAGAACTGGACCCAGGACTCCCAAGTGTGCTCTGACCAAGGCCGAAGAGGGCAGTGCTAGGACTTCCATCTGGACACGAGATTTATGTTGGTGCAGCCTAGAAGAGCATTAGCATTGTTTGCTGTTGCATCTTGCTACTGTTTCATGCCAAGCTTATGGCCTACTAAGACCCCCCGAGTCCTCATGTACTGCTGTCAAGCCAGGTGCCCCCCCCCCAATATCTATGTGCAACTGGTTCTTCCTGCCCAAGTGCAAAGCCTGGCTGTCTCTCAAGAGGTTCATGAGACAGAGAGGTTCTCTCTCAAGAGGCTCATGAGACAGAACTTGACTTGCAGAAGCCATGCTGGCTATGCTTCAGCAAGGCTTGTTCTTCTATGTCCTTATTCTGTATATATTGCCTGTGATTGGTGTGGGCACACAATTTTGCCCCCAGAGGACATGAGTGTGCATATTGAGGGGGACAGTCCCCGAGATAGGGAGATCTGTAATACGGAGTAAACACACCCTTACTGGGGGGTTCAAGGACATGTGCCAAAGGTCAAGGGAGGACCAGTTGAGATTGCCCAGCATTTGTGCATGTTCTGCAAAGAGAGACACTCCCCCCCCCCCGTGTCTCAGCAGGCTTTTCTTCCTTTCAGAGGAACAAATGGGAGTGACACCTCCTGGGACGGGACGGACAGGGCTGCCTGCGGGATGTGTGAGTGGGGCTGGGCGGGGTTCCCTGCTTACGGCTGCAGAGAATAAGGCAGGCACTAGACTGGCTCTGAAACTCTTTCCAATCTTCCTCAGGCTCTTCTTGCCCCACAGCTGAGCCCCATGCATCACCCTCAGGATGGTCGAGTGGGGAAGAGAGACCCAAAGGTTGTGGGGGGGGGGCGTTGCACCTGTTCCACACCACTGAGAGACGGAAGTTGCAGGGAAGCCAGTTTATTCAAGGCAGGCCCTTTGCAGGCCTGGGGGGGTGGGGTGGGGGCGTGTCTGGTTCTTTGTGTGCTGATCACACACACCCCACAATCCATAGACTCGTGCAACTGTATAGAGTTGGAAGGGACCCTAAGGGTCATCTAGCTCAACCCCCCGGGACACAGGAGTCCCTCCACCCGCCTCCCTTGGATTCCCTGACATAGAAAGGACACAGGCGGCTTATGGATGTATCAAAATTACAAAAGGTGAGAAGCCTCAGCAAGTGTGGGGGGGAGGGTTTCAAAAAAGGGGGGTGTCGAGCCTTGTGGTTTGGGGGTTGCAGCACAAAGCGAATTTGCTGCTGCTGTAATGGGGGGGTCAGGGCAGGACCTGGAGGGGGGCAGGCAAGTGGGTGCCAGAACCGGGGGGGGGTGAGTTCTGGGCCCACACAGGCAGGCACTTGGGAACAAGAGCAGCTATGACAAGAGAGGAGTGGGGTGCAGAGGCCTGGGGGGCAGCAGGCAGAGAGGGGGCTGAGGGGGGCTGCTGTCTCCAAGCCCCCCGGCTCCCATTTAAGGCACCCAATATTTGGTTGGAGTGGAGGCTAATCCACATTGCACAGTCAGGCCACAGGCAGCGACCCCCACCCTCCAGAGCGAGAGGCAGGCTGAGTAGCCAAGGCACAAGGAAGGAAGATTCCTGGAAGAAAAGGCGAGGGGGCTTGGGGAGCCTCTGCCCCCCCCCCCGACGCTCTTCCTGGAAGGGCAGCCCAGAGCGTGCCACGTGGTGGGGGCCGTGGGGCAGGGTGGGCAGTGGCAGGCCTCCATCTCTCCCTGCTCGGGAGGAGGCCTGGCTGGTCCTTGCTGGGGGCGGGGGTGTCGGCATTAAATAGGGGAGCAGGGGGGGCCGCGGTGGTGCTCAGGAGCAGAGGCGATGGCGGAGCTCAGTTTGGCCCTTCGTCCCGCAGCTCCGAGGGCAGGAACTTGTACTGCTGCTGCCGGATCATGGCCAGCTTCTTGCGTGCCTCCTCCAGCTCCCGCTCCTTGCGCAGCATCTCTTCCTGGGCAGCAATGATCTGGGGGGGGGGAGCAGGGGAGACCGTCAGGTGGAGGGGGGGAGCAGCTGCCCCATTGCTTGCCAGCAGCGCCTGCACTGCGGGGGGGGGCACCTGGCACTCCCCCCTTCCTCGCTTGCAACCACTGGGGGGGCCAGAGTCCCACCTGCCTGCAAAGGCAGCCTCGGCCCCCTGCCCTCCCCCCAGCCCTCCCTGGGGACTCACCTGCGCAATCCCGCCCACCATCTTCTCTTTCACCACCACAGTCTCGTTCTCCTGGTCCTGGAAGGCGGCTGCTTTCTGAGCTGCCTTCACCAGGTTGTCGGACGCCCTCTTGACGGCGTTGCCAGCGGCCTGGAAGGGGGGGAGAGAAAGAGGGCTGGGACTCTCCCCCAGGATACAGGCATGGGGGGCAGGAAGGGGCTGGCCAGAGGAGGCTCACCAGCCCTGGCTGCCTGCCCCAAACCAGGCGCAGGAAACTTTTGGGATTATTATTATTATTTTGGTGTTGGGGGGTGGGATTAAGTCTGGAAATAAAACCTTCCTAGAAGGCAAAATAGTCTAACAGCCGCATCGCGGGGCATGAACTGCAGGAGAGCAGAGCTGCCCTGGGCTGTCCTTTCGCAGGACCCTCGCCCATTCCCCCTGCCCACAGCCAACTGCCCCCCCATTTGGCTTATGCTGGACACAGGGTGCAGGGTGAGGGAGGGGTCGGCAGCGTGGGGGGCCAGGGGAGACATGCCCCCCCACAAGCCCTTCCTGCCCACCCTTGAAGACTTGCTGCTCCCAGGATTTGGAGAGCTGGAAGGGATCCAAGGGTCATCTACTCCAACCCCTGCACTGCAGGCCACAAAACGAGGCCCCCCTGTGGGAAAACTCAGAGCAAAGGCCGTCCTGTACCCCCTCCCAGGACTGTGCTGCAAGGGCGCAAGGCAGGTGGGAAGCATCAGCCGAGCGGCCCCCTCCCTGCGCCCGACTTGGGTGTTCCCGAGGCCGCAAGCCTCCCGTCTCCCCGCTTCCTCACCTGCAGGCGCTTCATGGCCTCCGAGTCCTGATCCGCCTTGACCTTGCAAGCCACCAGCAGCTGGGCAGTGGAGGCGGCCACCTGCTTGGCGGAGGAGATGAGCTTCTCCTCGCTGGCGTGTCCCTGCACAGCCGCATTGGCCGCCTCACACAGGTTGTTGGTGGCAGCGGCCACCATCCGCGCCTTGGCAGGGGAGAAAGGAAAGCGAGTGAGCGGAGGGGGAAGCCGGCCGGCAGCTCACCCAGGCTCCCCTGCAAAGTGGCTGCAGGTGGGGACTGCGGCCCCTACAGGGGAAAAGGAGGCTCCCCCCCCCTTTGGTCCCCTTCGTACTCACCGCTGAAATGAGGCCCTGGGACCACTGGCCGTCGTCCAGGGCGTTGGCAGGGATGGCACCCACCTGGCAACAGAGAAGGCGGAGGGGGTGAGCCCAAAGGGTCCCCCGGAGGCCAGGCCTCCCCCCAGATAGATAGATAGATAAACTTTATTTGCATTAGCCAACGGCCATAGCAACATAAAACAAGCAACATATACAAATAAAATATATACAAATAAAAAAAGACAGCAATGGGTAAAAAGGGCAATCAAATGACCAAGATTGTCATTCAGATAGTGGCCCTTAATCTCACTGCGCCCTCGATAAACCTAGCAACCTTTGCTGTTGTCTGAACATTTTGATCTGATAAAAGAAAGAACGATGTGGCCTCAGATGGGCGGCCTGGGATGGTAAGTAAGAGTGGGGTGATGATCTCATTCCTCAGATCTTTATAAAGGGGAGAGGACAGGAGAACATGAGCCACTGTCCGCCCCCCCAGTCCACAGGACTCACCTTCCCTTGGGCCACCAGCTCTCTCTGGGCGGCTGAGGCTGCTTTCACCAAGGCGCTGGTTGCGGCTGCAATGGACTTGGCAGCCTCCAGAATCTGCTCCTCAAAGTTCAGGCTCTCGTCTGCCTGCTGTTGGGGGGGGGGGAGCAGAGTCAGCGGGGAGAGAGGGGGGGGGATCACCTGGCATTGTTGCAGGATTTTGAAGCCCCCCAAACCCCACATTCAGAGACCAGGCCAACAGACCCCTGGGAGGGACTAGGGTGGCCTCCAGCAGCAGCCCCTGGGCAGACGGGTGAGGGGGTGAGGGTGGCACCTGGGGGGCCCAGGGGCCCTCCTGGGGGCAGCCCAGCTACCCACCTTGGGCTTTGCCCGCGGCTTCAGCTGCTCCAGCTTCTTGGCGGCAGCCTCAATGGCGGCAGCGGCGCCCAGCAGCTCGTTCTCTGCGATGACGGTGGGATCCTCGGGGTCCACCCATTCCGTCCCTGGTGGGAGAGGGAAGCAGGAGTCAGGAGGACAGAGAGCCATTCCTCCCTCCCTCCCCACCCATTTTGTTCAGGCGGGCATTTCTGCCCCCTACTGGCTTCACTTTCTCCTGCTTCAGAGGGGTCCTTTCCGGAGAGGGGAAGCAGGGGGCCTCCCCCGGGGAGCCACCCACCTTTCATGGCCTCCGCTGCCTGGATGAGCTCCGTCACTGAGCCGGCCACTCGCTTGGAGTACGCGGCCAGCTGCTGCTTCAGGTCATGGCTTGGCTTCTGGAGGATCTGGAGGAAGAGCGGGGGGGGGGGGACAAGGGGTGAGCCGTGCCCAGACCCACAGGGGGCAGGGCGGAAGGTGGCGCATGTCTTGGGGAGGGGAGGGTTCCCCCTGGCAGGGGCTCGCCTGCAGTAGGGCACCCAGGGGTGGGGGCCGTGGAAGACGTGGACACCCTGGCAAGAACCACAAGGGAGGCCCCCCCGGGGGTGTAGGGGGTGAAGAGGAAAGTCCAAAGGAAGCCTGGGGAAAGGGGCAAGGAAGGTGCAAGAGGCTGAAGGAGGGAGGGGGCAGTTTTCCAGGGAGGGGAGAAGGTGGAAAGAAGAGCAATGGAGGTTCAAGGCCACACAGACTTCCCGGCTCCATGAGCTGCCCAGCAGCAGCAGCAGCAGAGCAAGGGGTCAGGGAGACCCTGAAGCAGGCTGGGCACCTCTTGTCCGTTTGCATTGCTTAGTGCAGAAAGTATTGATCTGATGTGCAGAAAGATCTTTCCTATTCTACTGAATTCAAGAGGTTCTGGAAGCTTCTCTGTGTGAAAGAAACAGGCAGAAGGTTCCTGGTGTTTGGGTTCTTCCTTCAGAGATGCTGAGTACAGTTGGCTTAAACTGGTCCTCTTATCTCTTCTGTCAAGGTCATGCTGACTATAATAAGAGGCCAGAAGGAGCCTGTTTTTCTCTTTCTATCTCTTTTCCTTCTGGTGTTCTGTACATAGTATGCTTACTGTTATGGTTTAGACTTATTATAAACTATTTTAAGTTTAAGTTGAGTCTTCTGCAGCTGGACTTCTTATGGACAGGGCCAATCCTGAATGTATTGGATTTGTGAGCATGATGCTCATTTGCCTTCAGGAGCAATAAAGCTCTGCTGGATGAAATATAATTGCCTCCGGTCTATTTTTTGGGAATCTGCAACGTGCTTGTTGCTCTGCTAACTACACATCACAGTTCTGCTCTGGATCAATATTGAGTAGAATTTCAATGACACCTCTAAGGGAGGCTGCTTGGCCTCAGATCTCAGAATCGCAAGATTTAAAGGGACCCCAAGGGCTCATTTAGTCCAACCCTTTGCAGTGCAGGAATCCCAGCTGCCCTGATCCCGGGGAGCAAGAAACCTTCTGGGCTGCACCCCTGAGAATGGGAAGACCTTCTATTGCCCCTCCTTCCCGCAACACAGAGAGGCAGGCAGAACTGCCGGCTCAAGCTAGTCATGGCCGAGCCGGGATTAGAACCCAGAACACCACTGCCCACCCCTGACCCAAGTGAGATGTTAGCCACACTGCAGCCAGGACTGGCTCCCCGCGGTTATTCGCCACGGCATCCCAGAATCCAACACAGCACAGCAGAACGGCAGGCACACAGCAAGGGCCCAGAGTTAAGGGGGGCAGGAGAGCCTGGCTCACCCCTCCCTTCTGCCAGGAGACTCTCCCCCCATGCACCCCCCCCAGGTGCCACACACTCCCATGCAGGGCACTCCATACTCACAGGCTGCCCAGAAGAGAAAGAGAGGAGAGAGAGAGAGAGAGAGAAAGGGGGTGAGCAGGGAGGAGGAGGAGGCTGCTGGGGGGGCAAAGGGCCCCCGCCCCGAGATCCAGCCTCTGCCACGCAGGGTACAGGGCAGAGGGAGGCACACGCACTCACCACCAGCACGTGCTCCAGCAACTCCAGGTAACCGTTGGCACACTCCTTGCCAAAGCGCAGTGCCCGCTGCCGAACCTCCGCGTTGGCCTCTGGGTGGTAGGCAGCCTCCTGCAAAAGCCCCACGGGTGAGAAACAGCCTAAGGCAGGAGCCTGGCAGGGTGGTGCCAGGGCTGGGGCACTGGGCACAGGAGAGAAGCATCCGGAGAGCCCCTCTGGCTACAAGCTCTTCCAAGATCCTGGCTGAGCCGCCTTTGAATTGTGGAACTGGCAGGGACCCCAAAGGCCGTCTAGTCTAGGGTTGACACATGTCTGGTTTCTCCAGACAGGTCCTCTTTTTGGGGTGCAACATCTCAGTCTGGGCGGATTTTTTGAATTTGCCAAAATGTCTGGGTTCTTGCAAAAAAAACCCCCAGGAAGTGTGCATGTGAGGATCACTCTTAACCTTTTCCTATTTCTACAGTGCGCCCACATGGTGCATTTTGGGATTGGGCTCATCATCAAACGGCAGATTGGCTGCTACTGGTCCTAGACCTGACCTCTGTTGGCCATACTGGTGCCAGTAAGCTGCCCGTGAGCAGATGGGAAAAACTCCCTGGAGGGGGGTCTCTGCTGGCACCTTCTTGCTCTGTCTCCCCTTCCCCACCCCAGTGCCTTGTCCACTGATTGCAATTAAGCTGACTCTATTTTGCAATATCAGAAAGATCTAAGAAAAGAAAGAGAGCGCTGGCTAGTAAAGAAGACTCCCCCCCACCGCTCTCTCTGTCCTAATTAAAAGCTTTGGGGGGCATTTGGAGATGAACCAACTCACCTCGGCTACCTCTAAACACAATTCTTGAATGTAAGTTAAAATACACAGCTCTCATGGAAGGCCAGGGAAAGCCCCCCTCCCCATTTTTGTGTGTGGGGTGTGTGCCCTATTTTATACATCTCGAAATCTTAGCAGACTGAAGAACCTAGAAAAGAAAGTGCTGGGGGTTGTGGGGGGGGGGAGAGTGGAGGAAATGGCAGAAGCACTGGGCACCCCATTCCCCCCCTAAAAGCTTTGCTCCTTTCCTTTGGTCACCGTTCTGCTTGGGTCTTCATATTGTATTTCTTCTTGCCCTTATGTGACCCCCAAACCAAGGAGATTTAGAAGGCATTTGAAGGCAGCCCTGTGCAGATTATAAATGTTCCATGTTTTATTATGTTTTTATATATGTTGGAAGCCACCCAGAGTGGCTGGGGAAACCCAGTTGGGTGGGTGAGGTATAAATAATAAAATTATTATTATTGAAGATGATGTCCCTATTTTCACTGGAAACATGTTTGAGGGTACAGTGTGCCCAGTGTGTGTGTGCCATGGAAGGTGAGGAGGCTCCATGAGGCTTTTTCGCTCTTCAAAATAAGGCAACCCTATTCTAGTCCAACACTCAGAATTTCAGGATTCGCACCTGGAGCCTCGTAAATGCACTGTCCCCCCAGCCCTCCACTGACCATCCAAAGGGGTCCTGTGAGCTTGCCCCACCTGTTTCCAAAGATGCCCCCCTTCAGCTCCCCCCACCATGAGCACGCCCCTCCGCTCCCCACCTTGCAAGAGCGCAGCATGTCGGCGATGGCGCGGCGGCTCAGGTTGGCCGTGGCAATCACATCCTCCTGCCGGCACGAGTTGCCAGCTGCCACAGCCTTGGCAGTCGCCATGGTGATGCCTTTGGTCATGCGGATGAAGTCCTCCGGCGTTGAGGTCTTGGCGGGCGGCACCTGGGAGCAGAAGACCTGCGGGGGAGGGGAGGTGGTCAGCCTGGCCAGGAGAGGAGGTAGAGGGTGGGGCAGAGCAGGGGGGCAGCAGCCCCAGCCCCCTCCCGCCAACACACTCACCGCAAGCTCCTGGCGGATGTGCTCAATTGTGGCTTCCAGCGCTCGGGTCCCCTTGGTGGCTTCGTCCTCCACGGCCTTCACCGTCTTCAGCAGCGACGTGACGTTGGTGACCATCACCTGCCAAGCAGAAAAGGGGTGGCCTTTGGGGGGGAGGAAGAGGGCTCCCTGCTCCCTACCGCCCTGGGGGAACCTCCTCCCTTGTGTGACCATAGACTCTAAGCATTGCAGAGGGGGAAGGGACCCCTGGGGGTCATCCAGTACAACCCCTGCCATGTCACAACCAAATCATCCCTGAGCGGTGGCCATCCAAGCTCTGCTTAAAAGCCCCCAAGGAAGGAGAGCCCACCCCCTTCCGAGGAGCCTGCCTTCCCTACAGACCCCACTCTGCCCCCCCCCACATGCCCATGGCCTGCTGCAGAGCCTCCCACCTTGGCCGAGTTCTTCAGCTGGTAGACGGCTGGGTCATCGCCAGACTTGCCCGCGGCAGCCTTGGTGGCGCTGATCAGGTCCCCGAGGGCCTTGGCCACGTCCTTCACGGCATTGATCAAGACCACCTGAGCGCAGAGAGGAGAGAAAGAGGACATGAGCAGAGCCTGCAGCTGGATCAGGCCCAAGAGGGTCGCCCCACGGGAAGCCAGCAAGCAAGATTCGAGCACAAGAGCCCTTGGGTGGTCCAGGGAAGGACAGACCCAAGGAGAGGGGCGACCCAGCCATTGTGGCCCTTACCTGCGTCTCGGGGTCCTCGGAGCCCAGGCTGGCGGCCCCCAGCTTCACCACCTCTGAGAGGCGTGTGATGGTGGCCACAGAGGACTGGGCAGCCTGCGCCAGCTTCTCCTGGCTGGCCGTGGCGTTCTGCACCAGCACCTTGGTGTCCTCCACCAGTGCCTTGGCCGTCTTCAGGATGCCCTCCCTGCCAAAGAAATGGGGTGGGGGGGGTTAAGAGGTGGCCAGGAATTCTGGAAGGCCTGTTGGAGGCCGCACAGGAACCGCTGGGGGCCACTACCTGTGGTCGGCAAAGGTCTCTGCATTTTCGCGGTTGAGGGTTCCGGCCGTGGCAAACATGATGGTAGTGTCCAAATCCGCAATGATGCCAGAGACAGCGCTGGCTGCTGTGATGCAGGCCTGGGTTCCCCGGTTGCCTGCCTGGAGGGCGGCCAAGACGTGGGATACCTGCGGAGGGAGAGAGGACAGCTGGCCTCCCATCGGCACTGGGCTAACCCCCAACACCGTCCCAGGAGAGGATCCCGGGGGAGGAGACAATGCAGGCATGTGTTGGTGTGGAAAAATGTTAGGAGGGGATCTGTTCCCACAGTGGCTGACCAAATGGCCCAAAGGGAAACCAGCACGCAGGATCTGAGCATGAGAGCCGCACTCCACACCTGCGGTTTCTGGCCGCTGGCATTTGGAAACACTGCTGCCTCCGAGGGGAGAGCCCAGCCGGCAGAGGCCACTGGGTGCTGGTGCCCCTGGGCCCTGGCCTCCCCCCCCCAAGCCCAGGCAGGCAGGCACCTTCTCGGAGACCCTGCGGGCGCACTCAATCAGCTCCTTCTTGGTGTAGGTGTCGCTGGGGCTGCACTGGAGGGCTCCGGCCTTCGTCACCAGCGCCGCACAGCCGTGGCCCAACTCCTGCACCCGGTTCTTTATGTGGGAGCCAATCTGGAGGGGAAAGAAGGCTGTGGGAGACTGGCTGCGTGGCCCTCATCTTCTGCCCACACCTCCGTGTGCGGCCGCTGCTTCTCTCCCCCAGCCCCACAAGACCTCCAGCCACCCCTTCCCCCATTCCAGCCGCCAGAGGTGACAAGGTCCTTCTCAGCCAACCCACTTGGGGGCGCTTCTGGGTTCAGGAAAAGAAGGCAGAAGAACCCAACGTTTGATGCCCTGCCAGGCCAAGGCTCACAGCTCTGGGCAAATCAACCAGCTCCCCACCACATCCCTCTCCCACTGCCCAACCACCAGGGACGTCCCCCCTCCTCACCTCATCGTTCTCAGCCGTGATGGCAGCCGGCTTAGCCTGGAGCGCCAGCTGTCCGTAGTCGCAGGTGAGCTGGTTGGCCAAGGTGCCCAGTTCGTCCGGGTTGGTGGTGGATTTGGTGACCTGGAAGAGAGTAGGGACAGTTGGAGGGGGAAGAAGAGAGGGGCACCCCCAAATCCTGGCAGAAGGAAGAGGGGGTTCTCAAAGGGGCCTGCCCCAGATTACCCCCCACGGAGGCCTCCCCACAACACCCCCAATGCCTCACCATCTCCTGGACGGTCACAGCTATGGCCTTGGCGGTCTTCACCATGGTGGTCTGGTAGTCCACAAAGGTCCCCTCTGGCTCTCCCACGGGGCCCTCATCCAGCTGGGCGGGAAGAAAGAGAAACGTCTCCTTTCAGAGGACACCAAGGCTGCCTCTGACCCCCAAGCAGCCGAGCTCCACCGCTGGCCCTGGAAGCACCTGGGCCTCTGAGGTCTCTGCTGCAGGAGGCCCACCCCTGGACCCAAGAGGCACCCAAGAAGCTCCCAAGGCCTCTCTGGCCGAGACAACCCTGTGGGGGGAGGGAACGTCCTGGGGAAGCCCCAAGGCGGTGGGTTGGAACAAAGGCCCCGGGAATTCCAACGTAAAAGGGAGCAGACGTGGAATGGAAATCAATCCAGCAAACACAATCGACTTCTGGCGAGAGGAAAGGCCAGATTGACCGTCTTTCTGATTGCTCTCTGCTGACAGATCATTACATGGTGATGGACAGCAATCAGACAGAAGGTCTGGTGATCAAATCACTCTGGGATAAAGTCACGCAAATGCTCTGACCAAGGCTGTTTGAGCCAAGGAACTGAAATCATGTTCAAATGCCACATAATAATACTTTATGGGTATAAGATCTACTTCTTCTCTTTCTTAAACATTTATGGGACAAGATAATCTGTAACCAAAAGAGTTAAAGAGTAGCGCTTTGGGGAAGGAGTCGCACCTGGTTGATGGCTTGAGTGATGGAGTCCACCATGCCGCCAACCACACCTGCTGCGCTGGCCGCCTCGTTCAGGGTGGCCGTCAGGTCCTCCACGGCCTCCTTCATCATCTGCGCAGACTCCTCCAGGGCTTCCTGCGTGTGGGCTGCTTGCTGTGGGGGGAGAAGGCGATGCATCACCTGCTCTCCCAGAGGCACCCCAATGCTCATCACCCACAGGCGAAGGCTCTCTGCCGCTCCCCACCTGAGCAGACACTGGTGTGGCGCTCCCCACCTGCCCGGCAGGCCCCTCTGGGAACGGCAGAGCCAGCCTCCCTCCCTGCCCCACACCAAGCTGGCACCTTGGGGTTCCCTCCGGCCTCCTTGGCCGTGTAGAGCATCTGAAGGGCCGACTCTGCCAGCGTCTTGGTCTGGTCCAGGAGGTTCATCTGCTGCTGGCTGTTGAGGGTCTTGGAAGCAGCCCCCACGGCCGCCAGAACCAGAGGCTGAAAGTACTGAGCCAGCTGAGAGACCTGGAGGGAGAGAAGGGGCAGGTGAATGGGGCGGGGGGGGGCAGAAGCAGAATCCCAGTCTCCCTGGCAGGGGGCACACAGCGCCTGGGAGGCCAGCCCTCCTGCAGCTCCTGCCTTAGGCACCCTGGGTGCAGAAGAGGGCCACGTCCCAGAGAGGACACCCCCCAACGTTTTTTGCCATGTGATTCAGTCACAATGAGCATAACCTCAGCAGAAGAGGAGAACCGCAAGGAGGGAGGCAGAGGAGGAGGAAGGAGAGGTGAAGGGGCTGCTCTGGCACTTCCCTTCAGCGGCCTGAAGAGTCTGCCAGGAGAACCCCTCACATGCCACTCTATGCCACAGGAGGGCAGGAGATCTCCCCAGCGAGCACCAGGGGCCAAGGACTGAGTTTGCTGCTTTGCTCATCAGCCTGGTTGCCACGGAATTGAATGCAAAGCCACAGGTACACCAGGGACCCTGGAGAAGAGCTCTCTGGCCACACCTGAGGCCTCGCCCTCAATGCCAGGGCAGCTGGACTGCCCTTCGCTCTCCCGCCTGCAGCTCCTTCCAGAATCCCAGGCCCACAGAAGCTCCCTCTCTGGCACTAGAGGTCCAAAGCCTCCCCCTTGCTTGCTGGTATTCTTCCCCACTCCAGATATGCCATCATCCCTCGCAGGAAGAGCCCAAGCCAGGCCACTGGCCCCTCTGGCGCAGGGCTTCCTACACAGGCTGGCAGCAGTGGCTCTGCAGGGATTCAGGCAGGTGGGCTGCCAGTGGGGACGGAAGCAGGAACCTTCTGCCTGCCCAGCAGTTGCTCTGGCCCTTCCTCACCAGCAACTCTCGTTAGGCAGCCCTTCTTCCAGCACCCCCCATCCCTGCCCCCACCGCCAGCCCCCCATCCTCTTACCTTGTGCCCCAGCTGAGAGGCCTCGGCTCGCGCTGCCCCAGCCACTGGCTCAATGAGGTTGCTGATCTCCTGGACGGCCGTGAGCATCTGGTTGTGCAAGGCCTGCGAGGGAGAAGGGAGGGAGGGAGAGTTCCTGGCAGGCCCATCTGGGGAAAAGGGCACAAAGCCCACCCGCCTGCTGCCGTGAGTGGGGAAGACCCAGTTGCTCAGAGTCAGAGCCCCACAGGTTCCCCCCTCCCCACAAACACTAGAGCCCAGCAAGCCCTGCGGCACACGACGGCTGCTCCTGACTGGGAAAGTGTTGCAGGCACGGCAAAGGGACTGGGCAGGATTTGTCCCATGTGGGCTGTGGGCCCGTTTTTCACCAGTAAAAATGACTGGTCCCCTGCCCACCACTGGCATCCTGGATGGCGGCTAATGGATTGGGGTTGAATCCTGACAAGACAGTGTTAGGATATAGTTCCATTCCACCTTAAAAGGGTCAGGCATGACTGTTGTGTATCACGTGGCCGTTTACTTCCAGCACAGTCTGCTGGGAACTTCCGTTGTATGTTGCTTTTGCTATACTGCTGTTTTGCTGGACGCGAAAGCAATCAGACATGTTTTCTTTTGTTCCTGAGCTATGCTGAATAAAATGCTGTTCATTCTGCTTGCACATCTCTCTGTCCGCCTCTTCTACTGTGAGGTGATTTACACACTCTGCTGACAGAGTGTGAACAGGTCTCTAAACGTATCTGAGGCTCGTGTCGCTGGCTGACTGATGCTGTTCCATGGGAGATGGGTGATCGTCCAGAGCCAGCTGGGGGCCTGCCTGATGCCCCCGTCTCCCCGGCAGTATCCCAACAGACAGAAGTACTGTTTTTGGGTGACAGGAGGCAGGCAGGTGTGGAGGATTCCCTGGTCCTGAATGGGGCAACTGTGCCGCTAAAGGACCAGGTGTGCAGCCTGGGAGTCATTCTGGACTCACAGCTGTCCATGGAGGCACAGGTCAATTCTGTGTCCAGGGCAGCTATCTACCAGCTCCACCTGGTACGCAGGCTGAGGTCCTACCTGCCCGCGAACTATCTCTCCAGAGTGGTGCATGCTCTGGTTATCTCCCACTTGGACTACTGCAATGCGCTGTATGTGGGGCTACCTTTGAAGGTGACCCGGAAACTACAACTAATCCAGAATACGGCAGCTAGACTGGTGACTGGGAGCTGCCACCGAGACCACATAACACCGGTCCTGAAAGACCTACATTGGCTCCCAGTACGTTTCCAAGCACAATTCAAAGTGTTGGTGCTGACCTTTAAAGCCCTAAACGGCCTCAAAGGCCCAGTAGACCTGAAGGAACATCTCCACCCCCATCGTTCGGCCTGGACACTGAAGTCCAGCTCCGAGGGCCTTCTGGCGGTTCCCTCCCTGCGAGAAGCAAGATTACAGGGAACCAGGCAGAGGGCCTTCTCGGTAGTAGTGCCCGCCCTGTGGAACACCCTCCCATCATCTGAAGGCAGCCCTGTTTAGGAAAGTTTTTAAAGACTGATGTTTTAATGTATTTTGTTGGAAGCCGCCCGGAGTGGCTGGGGAAACCCAGCCAGATGGGCGGGGTATAAATAATAAATAAATAAATTATTCTTATTATTCTTATTACTCGCTCGCTCACTCACCTCCTGAGAGATGCCCTCGCGAGGCGCCAACTGCTGGCTGATGGCAGCCAAGGATGCCTGGTCCACGTCCCGAATACACTTGGTCAGCAGCTCAATGGCCTCGTCGCACTCCCGCTGGCCAGGAGCCTTGTCTCTGCCGGGAGGAGGGGAGACCATCAGCGTGGCTGCACCCACCAAACACCCAGAGCGGCCAACGCCCTCCCCCTGGCACAGCCCTGGCAGCACGGGAAGGCATGGCAGGCACCCAGCACTCCCACCCGGCCGCTGTGGTTCTCACCTCATGTTGGTGATGAGCTTCTTGATGGAGTCGGAGACGGTCCGCGAGTGTCCGGCCAGCACTGACCACTTGGGCGGGTCCTTTGGGTTGACGGCCAGAGAGCGAGCTGTCTGGATGAGGCCGGCAGAACTTTCCAGCATGGTCTTGGCAGACGAGATGATGGGCTCCATGGCTCTGCGCCCCTGCGGGGGGAGGGGGAGCGCCAGGTGGTCAAGGGGAGGCTGGCGAGCAAGTGGGGGCACAGCTGGGGCTCTGAGAAGCCCCCCACCAAGTCTAACTCCCTGCTCCCCCCAAAAGGATGCTGCCCTTGGCAGCAGAGGAAATATCTCCCCACCAGGCCCTGACTGGGTCCTGCCCCCCAACTTACCTCTGGGCTGATCTGAGCAGGAACGGTGGCAAACTCTGGGTTGGAGGCAAAGGCGGTCAGGTTGTCCACGGCTTCAATGAGGGGGGAAGTGGCCTCGCGGCAGCGCTCCCGGTTCTCTGGGGTGAAAGCCCCGTCCAGAGCCTGCAGGGAAGGACAGAGGGATGGGCAGCACTGGCCTTTGGGCTTCCTCCCCACGGATTAAGCCCACGGCCAAAGAGGACGTGGGGCTGCCAAGGTGGACTCCCCACTCCAGCAGCTCCTCCAGGGACAGGATCCCCTGAGCTCCCCAGGAGCAAGGCCAGGCAGTTTGGTCTAGGCTGCCGGGGGGGGGGACTAGTTCCCTTGTAGAAAGCAGGCCCTTTGGGTCGAATCCTTCAGCTCCAGCCCGCGCCGCTTCTCCCCTGAATCTGTCTTTTGTCAGATGCCAAATACTTCTGGGATTGCTCAGCCAGCAGCTCTGTTCCTGGCAGGCGAATCTCCTGGCGCAGCAACAGAAATGAGCCTCCTTTGACTTTCAGCAGCTGCACCAGCAAATTCTCCAGCCTGGATCTGAGGCTTTTCTCTTTGATTGTTGTGTTCATGAAGGTAATGATCTAATCTCTAATCTCTAGTCCTCATGCGAAGGACCACTTTCCACTCTGTATCACAGACCCCAAAGCCCCCTTTCAGAGCTCCGGCCCCTGGCTCAAGACTGGCTCCCCAGGCCGCTTCACGGGCTGAACCCCAGAGACTGGAGCAGGGAGCCCTTGCTCTGCGTGGGGAAATGGGGGAGCTCTCCCTTGGGAGCTGGTGGTGGCAGAGCAAGGCCAGGGAGGGGCTGCCTCAACAATGCTTGCCCTTGACCAGAGAAAAAGAGGTGGGGGGGGGGAGAAAAAGAGCTTGAGAAAGAGAAAGAGATGGGGTGGGGGAGAGAGAACACAAAAGAAAGAGGGAGAAAAGAGAAAAAGATTTAGAGGGGGATAGAGAGAGAGAGAGAGAAAGGAAGGCTTCCCCCTTCCCAGGCTCATCACAGTGTCATCCCACCCACACACCCTGACACCTGTCAATCAGTACCTTGATGGTCTTGACCAGGTTGGCGGTGCTGTTGGCCACCTCCTTGGCAGACTGGACAAACTGGCGCTTGGCCACTGGGTTGGCGGTGCGAGATGAGGCCAGTCGGCAGGTGTTGCAGAGGGCAGAGGTGTGCTTGGCCACAATGGTGGCGGCTGAGAGGACCTGCGGGAGGCAGGGGAGGGTCCTCCAGGTTAGGCCATGGCAGGTGGACGGTAGCCAGGGAGGTGGGGGGCTTTCAAGTCCTCCTGCCTGGCCCCTGGAGACGGGCATGTGGAGACTTGTGGCCCAGGGCACAGGAAAATCCTTTCTTCCTTCCCCGCTTTGGGACCCCGGCTGAAGCCTCGCCACCACGGCAGGTCTCCAATCTCCCAGTCCGAGGTGCCTCCTTGCTTACGGCACCGTCAACGTATGCAGCTGGACTTGGGCGTGTTGCTGGCCCCTTGCGGGACTTTCTCCCTGACGAAGGACTAAGCCAGCAAAAGCACAGACAGACACACATACGCCTCACAAGGGGCTCTGGCTGGGCTCCACCCCCCCCACCCCATGGCTCTCTTGCACAGCCTGGGTGCTGCGCCACCCGAGGGCTCACCTGGGACTGGGTGCAGGCCGGGTCAATCAGGTTCTGGCAGGCCATCTGGATGGCTTGGTTGGCTCTTGCAAACTGGGTGGGGTCCACCAGGCCTTGCTGTCCCGCCTGGCTGTTGGGGTCCGAGACGCCAACCAGGTAGGCAGCCTGGGAGCAGAAGGAAGAGAAGCGAGCGGTGTGGGGTGGGTGAGCAATGGAGAAGCAATACGCTCTCCCTGTACCCCAAAAGGAGAGGCCCCCCATTCCCTCATTTCCCGTGGCCCCCCTACCTGGGCAGCTGCTTCCGTGAAGCCGCAGAGGGCCTTGGAGGCGGTGCTGATGGAGTCGCCAAACTCGGGCAGCTTGCTGTTCTTGGCATTCTGGGAGATGCCGGCCATGGCTTCCCCCAGGACCTGCAGAAAGGAGGAGGGGAATGGGTGGGTGCCAGGCCTGGGAGGGGAAGCAGAGCCCCCCAGGGCTGGGGTCACAGAAAGCAGCCACTGCCCGCCCCCCAAAAGAGAGGGTCGCCCCCTGGCTGCTCACCTTGGAGTTCTCCATGACACTGTCCAGGCAGTTGAAGTACGACATGTCGTTGACAGCCTGCGTGGGATTCTCCAGCAGCTCTCGCACCGTCTGGGGAGGGGGAAAGGCAGCTCAGGGCTCCCCCACCACCACTGCAGGCCCCTCCTAGAGACTCCCCTCCCGCCTGGCAGGCTGTGGCCCCCCCCACAGCAGCCCCCAACCCCCTTTGCTGCGCAGAAGGCTACCTCCAGCTCCCGCAGGGCGTTGTCGCACTCCTTCTGGCCGGGCGCTTGCTGGGTGCACATGGTGATCAGCTGGTTGATGCTGTCTGTCACGGCCCTGCAAGGACAGAGGCAGCCCATGAGCCCCTCCCGTCCCCCCCCCAGCCATGGCCGGCCAGCCACTCTGGGAAGGAGCATCCACAGCTGCTTGGACGAAGGCCAGCCCCAAAGACAACACAGAGCATCCCCACTCTCAACTCCCACCCTTGCCCCCTTCAGGAGGGAGCCCCTACCGGGCAGCGGCTGCCAGCTGGTTCTTGAGGTTGGGGGCCGCAGGGTCGGCAGAGAGGGCCTTGGCAGCCAGGAGGAGCTTGCTGGACGACATGGAGATGCTCTTCAGGTTGGAGACCACCTGGGCCTGGGCTTCCCTGGACTGTGGGGAGAAAGGGAGGAAGGCAGAAGGAGGGGTCACTCGGCCATCCGCCCCAGGCCAGGGCCAGGGGGCCTCGCATTCATCCAACAGCCCCACTGCCAGCCAACCAGCTTGGCATTGGCTCGTTCCTTAGGACGAGGGGACACTCCACTCAGCACCTGCACCTGCTTTCTTTACTACGGTTGAAAAGCCACATAAAGCCAATCTGCTGTTTTGCTAGGGAGCTGTCAGGGCTCCCAGGCCCAATCCAGCCAGGTGCTGAGCCTGAATGCAGGAGCAGAGTGGGACTCCCCGCCTTGCCCTCCGGGCTTTGCCTGGGTCAGTGAAATGGCCATTTTGGCAGAGCTCCGACTGAGCAGCCTGTCCTTCTTCCAGAGCCCATCCCTCCAGGGAAGATGCCCCCCTGGCATTGCCCACCCGAGTCCCTCTCTAACCCCACTGTGTGCACACACACCTGCAATTTGCCCCCCTGCGTACAGCCCTCCCTCCCCAAGGGGGTCTCTTACCGGCGACTGGCCGGCCATCTCCACGCCGGCCTGCAGGAACTCGTTGAAGTCTTGGCCGAACTTGCCGGAGGCCTTGGCCAGGTCCTGGGGGGTCCCGCGAGACGCCTGCACCAGCTCCGTGGCCGACTGGTTGAGGCCAGCAGCTGCCTGGTTCAGGTGACTCTGGGCCTCCTGGAAGTTTTTGCCACTGGGGGGGAACTGGAGGACAGGAGGGAACGAGAGTCAGCTTCAGGCATGGGACTCACAACAGGGCTATGCCCCCTCTTCCTTGACATGCAAAGAGACATTGCCTATTGGCCAGAATAAATTACAGCAGCACCTCTTCCCTCTTCAGAGACAAGACCCAAAGGGCTTCACTTGGACCAGGGATAAAAGCAAGAGTCAGGTCCACCTGCCCAGGTATTACTTGGCTGGGATGGATCTGCTGATATTTGTACCGCTCCTTTCATGGACGTGAATTAATTTTTTCTTGTATCCATGGGACAGCAGGACGACCTGGGAAGAAGGGGCCAGATTCTCCTTCGTTGGAGGTTTTACAGCAGAAATCAAATGGTTGCCTGTCAGGGATTCTCTAGCTGTGATTCCTGCACTGCAGGGGGTTGGACTAGATGAGCCCTAGGTGACCCTTCCGACTCTACAATTTGTATCCTGCCCCAGAATGGCTTTTATAACAAGGAGCAGGACAGAAATGCTTTAAGTAACTGAGGGCCCAGGGCATATTTCCCCTGTAGCCCCTCTTTGGCCTAGACCGGCCCACCTCCTGATGCCCCCAGAGGAAGGGCCTGTCCATCGATGGGGGCCAAAGCCCCACAGTCACTTGAATCCCCCCTCAAAAAAACAGGAGCAGGAAACTCTCGGCTGGATCCTGTGGGGCAAAGTGGCCATGCAGAAGGGAAGCTGACCTCCCGGCACTGGCGCCCCTGTGGTTTTTTGGGGGGTGGGACTGGATCTGATGGGGTTTTGCTCTGCAGGATCACTAATGCTGGGGAAACCCAGCCAGATGGGCGGGGTATAAATAATAAATTATTATTATTATAATGCAGAGGCAGTCAATGGGGCAGCCCTAGAGCCCCCGCTGGACTCCAGCCACGAGCGAGACGTTGTGCGACTGTCGGGGTGTGTTGTACCTGGGCCATTTTAAAAGGGGAGGGATAACTGCAGCCCAGAGGAGGGTGGGCAGACACGCTGCCCTGGGTTGTACAAGGGCCCCCCAGTTTGCTAAACTGGTCCCAGAGCTGAGTGGCCAGGAGACAGGCCTCCTCGAGGGCCCAGACCCCCCAGAGGGGATGCCCTCTGCCCGCCTGCCAAGCCAGAGAGAGAAGGGAAGGGGCTCACCGAGTCAGCCAGGAGCCTCTTGCTGGCCTCGCCCACCGTGCGAATGGCGGCGTCCACATCCCGTTGTCCAGGAAGGCAGTTGACGCAGCGGTTGAGAGCCTGAGAGACGGCCTTGGCCACCTGCCAGGAGAGGGCAGAGCGGCTCAGTGGGGAGGGCCACTTCCCCCCACCCCACCCACAGCCCCCACGCCAGGCCGAGGGCTCACCTGCGCCAAGCGCTGCTGGCTCTCGGGGTCTCCCGGCTTGGCCACGGCCTTGCGGGCCTCCTCTATCAGGTTGCCGGCCTTGTCCATGACGTCGCCTGCGCACTCCAGCATGGCAGCCTGGACCTGCGGCTCCTCCGAGTTGGCAGCCACTCCGCGGGCAGCTTGGCTCAGGGAGCGCAGCGCATGGGCCACATCGCGGGCAGCAATCCCTGGGGGAGGAGGCAGGGGGAGAGGGCAGCATCAGCCCCCCAGGCAAGGACCCTCCCTCCCCAAGAGGGGGTGAGGAGGAAGAGGAGGAGGATGGGGCCAATCCAGACCCAGGAGGAAGAGAGGGACGTATCCTGAACTATGCATAGCAACAGCCAGGGGGAGGAGCAATGGAGGCTGCTGGTGGGGAGGGGGTTTGGGGGGCACAGAAGAGTACCTGTGTAGTTTTCGTTGCCCTGGGCAACCTCTCCCAGCAGCTGGGCGATGGCGGAGCTGACGGCCTTGGTGCTGTTCCCCAGGTCCTGGGCGCTCTTCTCCATCTGCAGGACACACAGAGTCAACAGGCCCCTGTGCCCGCCGTGCTCACCCCACGCCTTCTGGCCCCCCATGCCCCCCTCGGCTCACCGTCTCTCCCGGAAGAGGCTTCAGCTTGCCCTCTCTGGCCGCCGTCTTGGCTTCCTGCAAGTCCCTCTCCAGGCTCTGCACCAAGCTGAGGGCCGAGTCAATCTCCAGGGGGCCGCAGGCCTCTTGTGCCTGCCGTGGAACAGGAGGGTGTCACCCCCAGGGGGCGCCACACATCATCCCCAGCCCCCAGTCCCTGCCACCATCCCACACTGAGGGCCTTAGCATAGAAGACTGGCAGAAGATCTGTGAGGAGGGAGGTCCCCTTCACCCCACAGAGAACCAATGGCCACAAGGCGCGAGAGGAGGAGGAGGAGGAGGAGGAGGAGGAGGAGGAGGAGAAGGAGAAGGAGAAGGAGAAGGAGAAGGAGAAGGAGAAGGAGAAGAAGAAGAAGAAGAAGAAGAAGAAGAAGAAGAAGAAGAAGAAGAAGAAGGGGGGCACGGCTGTGAAGAGGGCAGGCGGCTTGACGGCTCCTCCTCCTTACCTTCTGTGCTGCTGTGCGAAGTTCGGCCAAGGCGGCTGCCAGGTTCTTGGCGCACTGGCTGAGCTGCATGGCGGAGGCCTGGTCTGAGATGGTGGGCACCGTTGCCTTGGCCGCAGCCACCATCTTCCCGCCGGGCTGCAGCGGGGGGAGGGAAAGGAGAGTGGTGACCACAAGGAGCCCCCAATCCTGAGCAGCCCCCCACCCTGGGTTGCCCACACAACCGCCCCCTCGCCCCGTGGGCGCCCTCCGCTGCCCATGCCCTCACCTGCAGAAAGTTCTGGCTGGCAGCAATGAGAGCCAGCTGGGCGCTGGGGCTGTCAGGCTGTGACTGGCTCCCCCGGACGCCCTGGACCAGCATGGGGATCTGGTCCGCCACCACCTGGAGGAGGGCGGGAGAAAGAGACTGTTGGGGGGCCTCCATCTGAACCGCGTCCTGGGTCCTTCTTGCCCCAGAGGTGCCAGGAGAGCGTCTGTGGCTCAGGGGAAGCAAGAGGCGCCCGTGGTAGCAAGTACTTGTGGCTGGTGCTTCTGATCAATGTGATAGCAGCCATTCAATAATAATAATAATAATAATAATATATTATTTATACCCCACTCACTCTGGGCGGCTCCCAACAGAATATTAACCACAACAACAACAATAAAAAAGCAATAAAACATCAAATACTAAAAACTTCCTTAAATGTGGCTGCCTTTATTTATTTACTTGGCAGCAGCCTCCTCTGTCAAATGAATGAATGTATGACGGCTAACATAATGTCATGTTATGGTTATTAATATCGCTATCAGTATTGTTATTAAAATAATTGTGTTACGCACTGTGGGTTTTTGTGCTGCAACCTGACCTGTGATCTTTGGATGAAGAGTGGTATATAAACTTAAATACTAGCAATGGTCCCAACAGCAACAATGAGAGGTTGGGATGGCCTCTCACCCCCCCCCCGCCCAGCCAGACACCCACACTGAAGCCGGGGGGGGGGGACAAGCCCAGCACTCCCCTCCCTCCCTCCCTCCCTCCCTCCCTCTCACCTTGCAGCTCTGCACCAGCTGCTGGTGGGCAGCTGGGTTCTTGTTGGTGGTGGCTGCATGCTGGGCAGCTGCGATGGTTTGGGTGGCGGCGGCCGCTGCTTGCTTGGCTGCATGCTGGGGAGAGAGAAAGTGGGGGACGGGGTGAGGCCAGGAAGGCCCCTCGCTCTGCCCAGCCGGCCAGGCCATGGCAAGCAACGGGCATGGGCACACACACACACACGCCACTTGCAGCACTCACCTCCAGCCGGTGCACCAGCTTCTTCTTGATGGCGTTCTGGGCGGCTGCGTTGGTGGCCATGCGCAGCCCCTCGGCCGCCTCCCGCAGGCGCTGCTGCTGCTCCTCGCTGTCTGGGTGGGCTGCAGCCCCCTGGTGGGCAGGGAGCAGGAGGGGAGGCTGGTCAGAATGGCTCCCGCCAGGCCGCCACCCACCACCACCTCACGGGGACCAGGAGCAGGGAGTCTGAGCGGGCGAAGAGGCGCCAGTGAGGCTCCCCCCAGGCGCCCAGGGGGGCACTGGCAAGGGGAACCGGCCGGCTCTAGCCTGGTGCGGCTCCCAGGAAATGTATGTGGCTGGCACCAGAGGGCGTGAGGACAGGAGGAGAGGGCATCACCCGGGGGAAGTGGACAACCCCCTCCCTGAAATGGGATGCAGCAAGGAGGGCATCATTGTGGGCACAGACGTGGCACTCAGTTGTTGCTTTCCAAGGAAGGGGGACCAATTCAGGGTTGGGGAGGCTCTCCCCGGCCACAGCGCCTGCACCCTCCCTCCACAGCCAGAAGCAGGACATGAAGTCATGGTTCCTGAGTTGCCAGAGGGTGGTCTAGATGACGCTTGGGGCCCCTCCCTCCTCTACAATTTTTTTTTAATAATATTTATTCAAAGTTTAAAGATTACAGAAAGAAGAAAAGAAAAGTTAAACAAAACAAATCAATACATTACAATACATAGAAAAGAAACAACAAAAAACAATACAGCAGAACAAACAAAAAAGCAAAAACAATTAAAAACACACCCAATATTTCCATATCTTTATCTTTCATTTACTTGTTTCCTTGACCTCCTCACACCTCCCTTTTTTGTATTCTAGTTCAATTAGCTATTTCAGCAAATCCTTTCCATCTTTCTCAATTTTTGTTCTATAATTTATCTTAATACATCCTAACCTTAATTTTTCCCCTTTGGCCCATTAACCATCCATTTTTACTTAATTCTTTATAACATTTCCTCCCTCCTCTACAATTCTTTAACCCTGTTGCTGGGAACTCCGAATGGGGAGCGTCACTGCTGCCACCCTCAGGCCCTGCCGCTGGCTAGCCCCCTGGGAAGAGGAGGCAGGGCTGGAGGGGCCTCATCCGGCTGCCAAGGCACATGGGCAGAGGTACGACAGGTAGGCCTGCGCCCGCCCCCCCTCGCTCCCCTGCCAGGCATCTGCCCAGCCCCTCCACCGACGACAAACCTTGGCTGCCTCCACCATCTTGGCCGTGGCGTCGGCCAGGATCTTGGCCGCACTCAGCAGTTTGCGCGAGTTCTCCAGGTCCGTCTCCCCTTCGGCATCGGCCTTGATGGCGTTCACCAGGTCGGAGGTGGCTTGAGCCAGGATGCGGGCCTGACGCACCATTTCCCCTGGGGAGGAGGAGGGGAGAGGTGAGGGCCAGCCCCACAGACGGACCCTGAGAGGCCCTCAGCCATCCCTCCCGCCCATGTGGCCAGCCCCCCCAGCCTCCGTGGATGGGGCCCAAGGGGTCCCTCCCCCCAAGGCCCGCTCACCCGCATCCCCCATGGAGCTGAAGATGTTCTCCGTGACGTTGAGGATGGTGTCGGTGGCCTGGTCGTAGCGGCCGATGGGCTGCCCGCCCCTGGCATGCTGCTTGATGTGCTCCAGCAGGTCGTTGAGGGCCTGCGTCACGGCCGTGGCCGCCACCCCCACCTGCTTCAGCAGCTGCTCGTCGCCTGTGGCCGCCTGAGACGCGTCCACACAGCTCTCCACCGACTTGGCCACCAGCTTGCCAGCTTCCACCAGCTGCTCCTGGCAGACGGGCGAGCTGATGGTGGGCGCCACCACCTGCCAAGGAGGAGGAGGAATGGGCAAGGCACAGGGCAGTCAGAGCAGTGGCCCAGTCTGCCCCAGCCCCACCAGCCCCACTTCCCACAAGACTAAGAAGCCATTCTTTCGGGAGATGGCAGGGGCCGGCTTACGCTCCGCCAATGAGGGCCTTCTCCAAACGGAAGCCCAAAAGTGCCCCAACGCCAAGGCGGGTGCTTCCTGGAACAACCAAGGCCAGCTGCTGCCCCAGACCCTGAGCAGGGCCAGGGTGCCAGGGGTGGGTGCTCAGGGCCTGCCGCTCACCTTGGTGCAAGCCACCAGCTGGGAGGTGGAGAGGGCGCACTGCGTGGCGGCAGCAATGACCTGCGTCTGCAGCACCGAGTCCTCCGTCTTCTGGGCCACGTTCTTGGCCTTCAGGACCAAGGCGGCAGCAGCACTGGCCACGGCCTTCGCCAGCTGCATCAGCATGTCCTGTCGGGGGGGCGGGGAGGAAGGGGCGGCATTGGCTGGTTGCGCTCATGAAACATTCAGCAGGGAAACCCGAGCCGGGCAAGGAGGGCCCTTCCAGGCTCTCCTGGCACAGGTGAGATCATCCTTCTTCCGCCTCTGCCAGCACAAACCTCACCCCTCTGTGCTCCTGCGGCACTCAGCCCCCCCCAGACACCCCCCCCCAACCACCACCCTCTCTGGCCTCAATCACAGGCGCAGAGAGCACCGCGCACCAAACCCATCACCAAGAGGAAGCGCCCACAGCCCCCCCACCGCAAGGACCGGGAGGGGGGAGAGAAGATGCTCGGATTCCCCTGTTGTCGAAGCTGCCAAGACCCCACATGGGGCGCTGGGGGCAGAAGGAGCCCCAGTGCCGGGAGGCTGGCAGGGTTCCCTGGCATCTGTGGGAAGATCTGTCAGCGCCAGCTGCTCTCCCAACAGAGGCCCCTGCTGACTTTGCTACCATGCCATGTGGCGGAGAGTCCCACAGGCAGCCTCCTGGAGGTCCTGCCAGATCTTGGCCTACGCGGACCCTCTGGCCGGTGATCTTGGGGGCTTCCTGGCTTGTGGATCAGAGCCATCCCACCAACTGGAGGGGCCAAGGCTCCTGCAACAGGGGGAGCCGAGCATGAGCCAGCGAGAGCAAGTGCCCCAAGCCCCTTGGCCAGCGAGCCCCACTGATTGGCAGCAGCGCAGAGGAGGGCTCTGCCCCAGAGAGCACAGCCCCTGCTGGGCTCAGGCCCTTTACCGTCTTGGGGTCAGGGGCGGACAGGGTCCGAGGGCGCCGACTCTCCACCATCTGCACACGAATCCACAAGACAAGAGAGGTTACTGGGCCCAAGCGCCACCCCCACTGCCCATCCTGTGCCAGAGGGCAGGCGGCCTGCGCCAGGCTGTCCTCCGCCAGGTGTGCCCCAGAGGACTCCCGCTTGCCACTCACCTGGAAATGGGGGTCGGCGTCGCTCTCCCCGATCTGCTGCAGCAGCTCCCCACTCGTCTGCCCCACGGCGCCTGCAGCTTGCAAAAGGTTCTGCCGCGGCTGGAGGAGGAAAGGGCTGGAGGTTAGGGGCGGCCCCTGAAGGCAACCCACAAGACCTAAACCCAAACAGGCAGCCCCTCGTGGTAAAGTCTCATTTGTCCAGCTGGGAATGGCTGTCACAGAAAGTGGGCAGAGTTGGGTGCCTGTCACATCTCTAGAGGAACGCTGTCCCTCAGAATAGGGGCAGCCACACGGAAGGCTCCGCTCAGAGTTAATGTGGAGGTTTCTGGGGTCCATGGAGGCTCAATGGAAAATCACAGCATCACAAGTTGGAAGGGACCTCAGGGTCATCTAGTCCAACCCCCTGCAGAGCGCAGGGCTCTCCTGGGTGTAGGAGGGTCAAGGCGGCCTCTCAAGGGGGCTCCAGCACATTAACCATGACATGTTGGCTGAGAACCTTTTGGCGCCGCCAGGCTTCTGAAGACATTTGCAAAAAATGTTTTCTGTAGAAGTTAACTGAGCTGCGGTTTTAAATGTTGCTGTGATTTTAATGTGCATATATGGGTCACAAAGAGTCGGACATGACTAAACGACAACAAACCGTATTTTTTCGTGTATAAGACGCCCCTGTGTATAAGATGCCCCCCTTTTTGGGACTCCAAATTGAGAAAATGAGGGGAGATTGCCCAGACTTGATGAACTTTTTTTGGGGGGGGTTGCCAAAAATTGCTCACCTGCAGGACTGCCACAGCCAATCGCACACACACCAATGAAGCCATCAATCATATGCACGCTCACCAAAAGCAAGTGCCAATCGCCCGCACAATTGCCCCAGCAGCCAATAGCCAGCGGACCCTGCCGCAACCACCAACCCTCCGCAAAAACGCCGCTGACAATCTACTGCTCGCGGCAGCCACCAATCGCCCGTCCCACCTCTCCACTCTCTGTGTATAAGCCGACCCCAGATTTTAAGCATTATTTTCAAATAAAATAACCTCATCTTATACACGGAAAAATACGGTATGTTTTGAAACCACTTTGATCTTTTTTTAAAAAAATTGAGATTGCGTAATACAAGTATAAAATCACAGGCCTGCGGAGTGGGAGGGGACCCAAAGGGTTGCCTAATCCAGCCCCTGCAAGGCAGGAATTGCACTGAAGAGGAGCTTTTCCCTGGACCCAAGCGGCCAGGCTCACCTCTGCGCTGGAGGGCTGCGCGGTCTTCAGCAGCTCAGAGACGGCCCCCGCCAGGTTCTTGGCCGCCTGCAGGAGCTGCCTGCCGTTGCCCCCCTCGTCCTCCATGAGGGCGGCCAGCAGCTTGACCCCCTTGGACATCTCCGTCAGGTTGGAGGAGATGGTGGTGACGGCGCAGCCCACGGCCGTGTAGTCCGTCTCGGCCGGGTCGCCCGCCGTCAGGTTGACCACGGAAGCCGTGCCGGCCGTGATGGCATCCACCTGGGAGTGGATCTCGTGCTTCGACTCGTCCATCTTGTTCTTGCGCCAGGCTTTGGAGGCCTGGGGGGGAGGAAAGGGGGCCGTTATTCCAGGACTCCACATGGGAGGCTCCCCCCCGGAGGGTATGCAGTCGCCCCCAAGGGCCCCTTCCCTTGGCCAGCCCCACTCACCGCGTCCTGCCCCATGGGGGGCAGTGTGTCAAAGTCCTCCAGGTTGGACTGGGCAGCATGGACCGCCTGCATGCTGGAGAGGATGGTGCCCGTCAAGGCCTGCTGGGCAGAGGTCTGCAAGGAGAAGGAGAAGAAGGAGAAGAGGAAGAAGGGGGCACAGCTTGGCCCTCTCCTGGAGCCCAAGGGCCCCTGAAAGGAGGGGGGCAAGCAGAGAGCCCTGGGTGGGGAGGGGCACCCGTGGGCTGCGATGTGGGTGGGGCTACATAAGCACCACTCCCAGGGCCCTCAGCTCCTGAAGGTAACAGGCCCCTTTCTATGTCTATGTTGTCCTTTGTCAAAAACAAATTGTCGCTGTCATTTATGGACCCAATACGTATCTCAAGCCATTTGCACATAACAAAATATGTGTTTTATCCAAGTAATTGTTGAATTGAAATACAATTAAAAGGTGTATATTAATAGTGAAATAGAATTAAGAAGAAGTATATTAATATGAAATAATTATTAAGCTCTAATTAAAAATGACTTTTTATTCATAACAAACTTAACAATGCAAACACATTGGCATTTGGCAACAACAAAAGTTCCTTTTGAAACACAATTTACAAAGACTCAAAATCTAGTCTCTAGGAACTTGCTATAATATGAAAAAATAATAGGTGTAAATACTGTATATGATGCAAACTACTAATAATTATAAATATCAGAATGTAGGCCTCCTATATATATAGAAAGGAGCAAACCAGTGATATTTGAGGGAGCAGACTAGCAGGTGGGGCCCATGACTTATGTCATAGGAGCCTACACAACACAAAACACGGTATGTAGGTTTTATTTCATTTGTTTTTTATCTTATATTTTGGAAATGGACGTCCAGTCTTTTTCCCCTTTAATTTTTTTTGGGGGCCCCCAAGATAGGGGGGCCTTAAGCTATAGCTTGTTACCTTATACATAAATCTGGCCCTGACCACTCCCCAGCAGCAGCCACGGGTGCAAACAGGCCCAGAGGGAAGAGGACTCTGTGAATCATTGACTTGTAGAGGTGGACGGGACCCCTTGCAGTCATCTAGCCCAACCCCCTGCAAGGCAGGAGCTAAAGCATCCCAGACGGCCGGCCACTCAGTGCTCTTCGTGCTTCTTGTGCAGAGAAACGGCTTGGTGGCCCCCGTGGGAGTGGAGGGGAGAGGGAAGGGCTCCTTACCAGGGGGGGCATGTGCCCGCGGTGCATCTGCCCGCTGGTGATCTGCTGCTGGGCCTGGGGCATGGTGCCTATCTGGAAGTTCTCCGGCCCACCGGCGCCCAGGCGGATGATGCCCGGCAGGGCCAGGGAGCCCGTCTCAGCCTTGTTGACCTGGTTGAACTGCTGCTGGAGGACGGTGGACCTGCGAGGCAAGCGGAGGGAGGGAGGAGAGAGGAAGCACCCCCACTCCGGGCAGCGGCAGCCCCCCCCTACCCCACAGCCCTCCTCTCCCTCCAGACTTACTTTTTGGGGGAGACGGACTCCTCCAGCATGGTCGATTCCTCGTCCCCTTCCAAGCCAAAGTGGTCTTTGCTCTTTTTCTGTGGGGCAGAGAAGGGGGCAGGCAATGACGAAGGCGGCCATGGGGCACAGGGCGCAGAAGAGCCTCTCAGCACCGCCAGGGCAAGGCAGCCCACCCTCCTGTTGGGGGTCATCCTTCCCCTCGGCCAGCATCCTGCAGCGCCAGCTTGGCCTTGCCCTCCCGCATGCCCAGGCAGACGCCACGCCTGAGGGGGGCACCCCTCTCCCTGCCTCCCCACAGCCTCACCTTCTTCAGGATGATGTCAATGTAGCCGGCAATGAGCTGGGCAATCTGCTCCCCCTCCGTCGTCTGGACAGAGTAGTAGCCGTCCTGGTAATCCCCAAAGTCCTGCAAGAGGAAAGCAAAAGGGTCTCTCTCTCTCCCCCCGGCCACCGTAGGGCAGCCACCAGGTGGGGGAAACTGTGAAGCCAGATGATGATGATGATGGTGATACCCCACCCATCTGACCAGGTTTCCCCAGCCACTCTGGGTGGCTTACAGCATATCTAAAAACAGAGTGTGAGCTGCTGGGAGCCTGAAGGGCCCTGCCCTGCTCCTCTCCCCCGGCTTGGGACAGGGCCTGGCTGGCTCCATAAAGGACTGCTGCTGCCACGGCTGATGGGAAGAGAGGCCTCCATTTTTGTTTTTGATTTCATTTTGTTTTTAAATTGCTTTTATTTTTTATCCACGTCACTTTAAATTGTGATTTATATTGTTACGGAAATTACGGGGGGGGCACATCTTTAAAGTTAAATATTACAAATATTATGCCTGAATGTATCCTTTCGACTTGACAGCTCAGGGAAGTAACCTAGCTTTAACAATCATATAAAATGAACTCCTTTGCCAGTTCCCTCCATTCCAAAGCTATTTTCCCCTTGAAAAAGGACTCCAAAGGACTCCAGGAAGTTCCCAGAGGTGACAATTGCTGAGCTGATTGTTGGCCAAGGAAAGCCTAATCCCATCCAAAGACTTGCCAAGGGGCCAGACATGCAAAGGAACTTCTATTGTACTTTGGGTGGTGGGACTTCAGAGGTGTTTGCCTGTGCTAATCTTATACCTGAGCCTTGCCCTGCCATGTCTGCTTAGGCTAATCTTGTACCAAGGACTCCTCTGGACCTTTTCCCCAAGGTTAAACTAGTGTAACCCCTGTCTACCCCTCCCCTTTGGTGACATGTCAGGGATGTAGCAATGATGCTGTACGAACTGTATTCTGGGATATGGTGGGAAACTTTTAAAAGTCCTTGTCCTCCCATCCTCGGGGTTCAAAATTCCTCTTTGAACCTGTTGCGCTTTAAACTTTGGTCTACAGCTATTTGCTCCAGTTGGTGGCTGGAATCCTTCCTTTATTCTGCAGGGACCCAAGGGCTCTGCCCGACCAGCTGGGGGACTGAGCAGCCTCATACCTAGATTTTTCCCGTAACAATATTAATGCTGTATTCTGAGTTTTAGATTTTATGATTTATGTGGAAATTGTTTTTCCATTTGGTTTTGTACTTTTTGATGTGTTTTATTTATTTTTTATGACTTTGGTTATGTTGGTAATTGCATAAATCTTGTCATGTTGTAAGACGCCTTGAGCATTGTTTTAACTATGGAAAGGTGGCAAACAAAAGGATGATGATGATGAAACATAATAAAAACATCAAGCATTAAAAGCCTCCTGTTACAGGGCTGCCTTCAGATGTCTTCTAAAAGTTGTGCAATTCTTTATCTCCTTGACATCCGAAGGGAGGGTGTCCCACAGGGAGGGCACCACCACCAAGAAGGCCCTGCACAGCTCCATCCTCATTCCAGACATTGTCTATTGCAATGTTCAGCTGGTGATGCAGCACGATGTTGAAAACCAGCTGTCGCTCAGCCCTCCCACCTGCCTGCCCTCTGCTTGCAGGACGCAGCCCCAGCTCAATTCTGCCGCTGCGCTTCTTCCAAAGGACACTCGGGGAGGGGGCAAAGAGAGTTGGAGATGGCGGGGGGAGGAAGAGGAAGAGGAAGGAGGAGGAAGGCCTACCAGCGTGAAGCTCTTGGGGGAGGCGGCCCAGCGCTTGATGTTGGTGAGGTTCCACTCCTGGATGACCTCCTTGGTCTTCTCATCCACCCTCATGACACATTCCTTGGTGATGCCCAGCAGGCGGGGGACCAGCTTGTTCTTGCCCTTCATCTTCTCCTGCAGGGGGGACATGTGGGTCAGGCCCAAGGGGAGCCCTCAGCTCCCCCGCCCCCTGCACTAAGGGGGCACCAGCCACCCCAGAGCCACCGTGCCCAGCTCAAAGGGCGAACATGCAGGAGAGGCCCCCCCCAGGCGTAGAAGTGCCAAGGGTGCAACAGCCCCACCTCAGATGGAGGCAGGGGGCTCCCCGAGCACCCTGCCCCCCGATAGGGCAGAGAGATGGGGCAGGGCCCCCCTCACCTTGACCAGGAAGAAGGAGACCCCGTAGGTCTTGAGGGATCGGGCCAGCTTCACGTAGCGGACCTTCGCCTCAATCTCGCTCATGTTGCCGCAGTTCTTGTGGGCCTGAGGGCAGAGCAGGGGGGGTCACTCTTCTGCTGCTCCCACCCCCAGGGAAGCGGCCCCCTCTCCCGCCAGAGCCGCCCCACACAGCAGGGGTGTCCCAGCCCCCACAGGGGGTCCTCCTGTCAAAAGCAGATATTTTGCCAGGCACAAGGTCTGCCCCACCCCCAAGCCCACTCATGGGGGGAGGGGGAGGAGTGCCCCCTGTGAGCCCCCTTCCCCTGGAGGTCCAAGGGGTCCCTGGTTGCAGCCAGTCCCCCCCCCGCTTCCACTCACCATGAAAATCTTGCGCTCGCCTTTCTGCTTGATGTACTCCTTGGGCAGAAAGTCCTTGAGGCTGAGAAAGGGGAGGAGAGGGGGGGGCATGAGCGGAGGGAGAGCAAGGAAGAAGCCCAAACCTCTGCTGCCCAATCCAAACTCATCCCTTGGGGGGGCAGTTCTGCCCAGAGCAAGGAGGCCTTGCCCAAATGAAGGGAAGTGCAGTGAAGAAGCCCTGGCGGACGGCTGTCCAACCTTGACTTGAAAACCCCCCAGGAAGGGAAGGCCACTCGCTTCTGCGCGGCACCCTGTGACCCAGTTTCCCCTGGCACCCCGCTGCGAAGCCCACGCCAAGCGGGCAGGGGCACTCACTCCAAGAATCCTGGCTTGTGCTTCTGCTCATTGTGGGGGCCAAACTGGATCTGGCACTGGAATCCCGCAAACTCGCAGGCCTTGTCAAAGGAGACGGGGTGGGAGCCGTTCAGGATGTCGTCACGGGCCTGAAGAAGGGGGCGGGGCACAGGGAAATCATTCTCCTGAATTAATTCACAGTTCATTCATATCTCCTTAATGGGCCCTTCCCCTTCCCTCCCACTCTCTCCCCAAGGATTTTGGGCTGCGGGGGGGGGGGGGGAGAGACCTGCTGCCCACTCCACCAACCCAACCTTCATGGCACCTGCCAGGTGTACCTTGGGGGTTATTTATTTTATTTCACAAAATTTATACACTGCTTGATTGTAAAAAAGAAAAACAAAAAACCCAGCAACCTCAAAGCAGTTAATAAAAAGAGAAAACATTAAAATTGAGTTAAAAGCGTACAGAAAGTAAAAATACTAAAACAGGTTAGAACTTACTTCTACTTTCTAAGCATGGGGAGGGGGGTGTCTAAACAAGAATGTTTTTAGCAAGTGCCAAAACGTGCAAAGCAAAGGCACCTGCTTGATATCAAGAGGCAGGGAGTTCCAGAGGGCAGGTGCTGCCACACTAAACGATCGAATGCTTACAAACGCAGAAAGTGGGGCTTATGTGGCATCTATGGCGGGGCCCATCCCCCTGAGCAGCCGCATGTGGGCTGAGGGGGTTTCATAGGTAAACTGGGGTTCGGATAATGCCCAAGACTTGCAGGATTGTGTGACGGGAACAGTACCTGCACATAGAGCAGGTTGAGTTGCACAGGATCCCGTGAATCCACGTTTTGGTCCGAGTAGAAGAACTTCCGGCGCAGGAGGAGGGTCTCGCTGTCATCGATGCCCTGCTCTCGGAGGGTGCGCCCGTGGTCCAGCCAGTTCACTGTGGGGGCGCAGAGAACGTTGGGAGGGGAGGCAGGGGGAAGGAGAGAGACCCCCCCACTCTTTGCTCCTGGGACCTTGTGGGTCGTCCCCCCACCCCACCGACTTACACTCATCGTCCGTGTGGAGTTTCTGCTTGAGCTTCTCCATCTTCTTCTCATCCCGCAGGAGCGTCTTGTCCTTCTTGAGGGTCCCCGTCTGATCCTCCTTCTTCTCCTCCACAATTTCCCGCACCAGAGAGTACTCGTCGTAGTTCGTGATGCCTGCGTGTCAAGAGAGTGGGTGGGGGGAGAGAGGTCAGCCCCGCCAGACAGGGAGACATTCCCAGAGAAGGGCCTCCCTCTTGCCTTCTGCAGAGTGAGACAACGTGTCTCTCTGTTGGGGGTAGAGAGCCCTTCTCTCTCCCTCCCTCCCTGGATCAAGGCCCCCCCCACCCGCTCACCGATTCTGGCGCAAATGGTCATGAGTATGTCTGTGACCGTCTTGGAGTCGTCCACCATGACCGTCTTGACCGTCCCATCCAGCATCCGGATCTTCAGGGGCCTCTGCTTCTTCTTGTACTCCAAGGTGTCCTGGAATGGGGGGGGGCATCAGAGAGGGCCGGAGGAGAGAAATTGGGGGGGGGGCAACCCAGAGTGGGGGGGCAGGGGAGGGGAAAGAGGGGGCCATGCAAAGGAGGAGATGCCCGCCTGGCAAGGGAGGGGGCGGCCAGGGGACAACCCAGGCAGGGAAGGAAAGGGGGGACGCACCCCATTGCGGAGCATGTAGTAGTCCAGGGCCTTTCCAGCTTCCAGCCAGATGCCTTTCTTGGGATCTTCGTCTGACAGGAAGAGGCCAAAATCGGTGGCTGGAAAAGAGCAGGAAAGACTCTCCCAGGACAGGCCAAAGGGCCCAGTGGCTGCAGGCGGGCTTTGGGGAGGCCCAGCCCCCCCGCACTTGGGCCTGAGGACCCGCCTCTGCAGATGTCCCCCAACACTCCCCGCCTTTCTTCATCAGAAGGGCAGGGCCCCCTCTCTTGCCTGATGTGAAGAGATGCAGCTGAGAATACATTCAACGCCCCCCCCCCAATATCAGCTGCTCCACCCTACCCAACCCCCCTGCCCCTGACTTACGCTGGCCCATCTGCGCCTCCGGAACTCGCTCCCGGATCATGCGGCAGGCGTCGTACACCATGGTGGACGGCTCAAACTGCATCGTCTTCACCACGTTGCCAATGCTGATCTTGAGGGATAAGGCAACCATGGTGGCGGCTGGGGGGTCCCCACTCCTGCTTCACCTGCGGGGCAAAGAGGGGCCACAGCCGCTGGTGAGCAAGACCCCCGGAGAGGCCACAAGTCCCTTCAGCCAGGAAGCACTCGCTGAAGCAAAGGTTGGTCAACTGACAGGTGTCCCTTCCAGCTCGACCATTCAATCGTTCCAAGGCTCCAAGCCCACTTGGGTGGGGATCCACTCTTCCCCCCATAAGGGCCCGGCTGGGACATCGGGGGGGTGGGGTGCAAGGTAGAATCCCACTTGTCTTTTCACAGCTGAGCCTGAGGTTCAGTGAAGCTGCAGGCAGTGGGAGAGGAAGCCTCTTGGGCACCTGCGGTGGCATGCCCAGGGGCAGGGCGAACCGCCCACGGTGCCCATAGGGATGGAACAGGGTGCTCGGCATCCCGTGCCGTCCCTGTGGGCGCTGCACGCCCTGTGCCGTGTCATCCCGTGCCACCAGGAGTATTTGCGTGATTGGTGCTCAGATTTTCACAATTGGCGAGTGGCGCTGGCACCCCCGGCCACTCGGCGGGCAGTGCTTGTACCCCCGGCTGCCGCAGCTGGGAATGCAAGCACTGCCCGCCAGGGGTGCCAGGCAGCGCTGCCCGCTGATCATGGAAATCCGATTGCCAATCGCATAAAACCCGCTGGGGATGCGAGCGCTGCCCGCTGGCGGTGCCAGGCTGATCAGCAGGCGGATTTGCGTGATCAGTGGGCGGATTTTCATGACAACGACCGCACCAGTCACAAAAATCTGGCCACTGGGGGTGCGAGCGCCGCCATGCAGGTCCGCCGGGGGGGTTGTGTCCCCCCCAGGCATGACACCCGGGGTGGACCTCATCCACTTGCAACGCCCCTGGCTGCAGGTTGGTCAGGCCACCAGGCCAAGGTGAGTGAAGAACCTCCAGTGCGGGATGGGAGGGGGGAGAAGATGGCAGAAAGTCAGAGCATCATCCCCCCCCTTCCAATGAATCTCCCTATATTTTTATTTGCAGGGACCCCCTCAGGTGCTGAGCAATGCTGGGTTTCCCTTGATTAGAAAAGCGGTTTGGCGAAAGTGGAAGACGGAGCTGGACCCAACACAAGCTACCCGGGTCCCCAACACAAGTCACCCTGAACTGAGGGAAGGGTAGCAGTTCCAGGAAACAGGGCAGTTCTAGCTCCAGCCAAGACCCTCCTCAATTCTGTGCAGTGTTAGAAACTCAAGATATATAAGCTAGGCGCCAAATGGCTCCTTAAACCAGGGTTACAGTAGCCAAAATGGAAGGTTTAGTTCCCATTTTTGTGCCAGATGGCTCAAAAGTCGACTTTTTGGTTCCTGAAATTCATTCTGGTTGTGCAGATAGAACACAATGGATAGAATTCTATGGGATATGCAGAGCCAGGATAGCTCAGGGGGTTACAGTGTGGTCCTGATAACACCAAAGTTGCAGGTTTGATTGCTGCATGGGGCAGCTGCACACTCCTGCATGGATGATCCGCAGGGTCCCTTTTTTGCAACTGGATGGGTGATTCAGGGGGTCTGCAGGAATAAAAGAACGTCTTTGGTTTTTGCTGCTGCTGCGCTGCAGGCAAATCAGCTGCTATCCTGCAGACTCCCTGATTCACCCAGCAGAAAGAAATAAATAAAAATAAATGTTGCATCTGTCTTTAAATATAAATATATAAATGGCTAAACATTCTGTTTCGGTGCGCACCAACCCCTCTCGCTCTCCAGGCTTCAGCGAAAGCCTGCATTCGCCCCATAGGACGCACACACATTTCCCCTTCATTTTTTGAGGGGGAAAAGTGCATCCTATAGGGGGAAAAATACAGTAGTCCAGACCTGAAGATCCCCAAGCAGGCACCTCCAGATGGTGGAGATGTCAGGCGCCATCCTGGCACCCGGGCATCTTCCTTTGGTTGCAAGCGGCTGACAGCCAGGTGCAAAAGGCGCCTGGTGGATTTTGATCGTTGGCCAGTGCCCACCTAGTCCAGGAACCTGAGGTCCTACTCCTGGTCCCCCCCTCCAGTTCAGACCCCTTAAAGTGTACATGCTGCAACAATATGCATTTTTACAAACTACCAATTCATTTTTAAAAAGGACAATACACAATCAAGTCATTAAAACACCATATAATTATAAAATAATAAAATGGAGAACAAATGACCAACACCAAATCAAACTGATTCTGCAGAAAAAGCTTGGCGAGACAGAAATGTTGTTATCGGGGGCAAATTGCCCAACTGCGGGTGTCTGGCTGGCTACAGGAGTGGCGGCGATCCAGAGGGCAGGTGCAAGGCCCCCCATGTTGGCTGTGGGGGAGCCAGGGGGCCTCTGCAGGCGAGGGAGCAAGTGGCCCCTGCGGCTGGGAGGCAGCGGCCCCAGGACTGAGCAGGAAGGAACAGCGAGTCGCTCTGGAGTGACAGCCCTGCTGCCCAAGAGGAAGGGAGCTGCCAGGAGCCCCGGCTGATAAGACCCTGCGGCAAAAAGGAGCCAGAGATACGGAAAAGTGGCTGGCGAGGATGACGGAGAAACCGCAGGAGGGAAGCGTGTGGCTCCAGGCTTCACTGGAAGAAGAGCCTGCAAGATCAGGCCAAAGGGGGCACGGAGTCCAGCTCCTGTTCTCATGGCGGCCAGCCAGGTACCTTTGGGGGGGACCTGCAAGCAGGACTCGGGCACCAGAGCCCTCTCCCTGCCGCCCTTTCTGGCAACTGGCTGTCAGAAGCATTGCTGCCTCCGCCACGGAGGCTGAGAGGAGCCAGAGGAGCAAGGAGCCCAGGAAATGGAGGAGGCAGCCAGCCAACAAGGATCTTGGCAAACTCCCCCCGACACTTCTTCCAGGGACCCCCGAGGCTGGGTCCCCTCTTTTCAACGGCTCATCTGAACAGGAGGTCCTCTTCCACCCGATGGGCAGGGACCCCAGGGACCCGCCTTGCTGGCTGCCTTCTAGGGCCCTCAAGGGCGCCAAATCTTGGCCCCGTGAGCCAAGGGGCACCTGAAGGCAGGGTGAGAAATGCAAAGACAGAAGCTCAAATGACCCCTTCATCCTCAGTTACGGTCACCACAGCTGTCTAGTTGCCTTTTCCCCCAGAGAGATTTATTATTATAGGTTTACAACACACAAAAACATCAAATAAAAGGATCCAGAATAAAATAGTGACCAGGCATCTCCATGCTGCTGCCTGCCAGTCGGATGGTGGAGATGTCAGTTGCCCAACCCAGTGTCAGGACACCTTCGCTCAGTCACAACTGGACCCACTGCCTGAACTGCCTGCTGCACCTTAGACCAGGGGTCACCCACATGGCAACTACATGGATGCTGGTGCCCCAAGACCTTCCCTGGTGACTACAATGTGCCCCCCTTTGCAGAAATTGAGCAGGAAAGAAGCATGCTGTATTCCTAGCCAACAGAACAGGGTGTGGTGTGCCTTCTGTTGTGGTGTTTGTGTGTGTGATGCCCACCTGTGGCTTGCAGGTGGGGGACAGGAAGGTGGGCGAGCCTTGCCTTAGACTCAGCTGTCTAGACAAAGGTCTCCTGGTCCCTCCTGGGCTGGGTTAAACCAACCCTTCTGCCCACCAGATCTCCACCAGCCCAGCTGAGCACCTGAAGAACCGCAGGATGTGGGCAGCTGCAGCCTGGCAAGGGAAGCCAACTCTTTGGGGGGTTGGCTGGCTCCCACCAGGACAGGGAGACCCTCTGGGTTTGGGGAAGGGGCTGCTGAGACCACCACTACCACCTGGGCAATAAAGGAACAGAGAAAGAGGTCTCGCAGCTCCCTTGCAGCTCCAAGGGACCAGATCCCCCCAGCCTGCCCAGCTCAGCTCCTCTGTGGTGTCCCAGTGCCTGGACCCAAGGAGCTTCATCCTGCCCTCTCCTAGGAAGCTGCTCCAAGCACCAGAGGGGCCCCTGCCAGGCCAGGAGGGAGGGAGGCACTCTCTCCCTCATCCACTAGTCTCCCACCCTGGCCAAAGCTGTGTACGGAGTGGACTCCCAGAGGCCTTTGGGGGCCTGCTTTGGGTTCACCTACTTGCCCCCTGGCACCATGCCTCACTGGGCTGTGAACCGGCTCGTGAGCACCCAATTCTGAGCAGCACAAGCCCCCCCCCCCCGGCCAGGCCCAAAGTGTCTCACTTGGCTGTGCAGGTCTTGGCCAGCTGTGCTCCACCACTGGAAAGAAGCAGCTTCCGAGCCAAACGGGCCTCCCAGGGCCCTCAAGCAGTGGCCCTCCTGCTGCCCCCGGGCTCCGCTCTGAGCAGTCTCTGCAGCTAGGATTGCCTCTGCCTGCCTGGGCACACAGCTCCTCCTCCTGCTGCTGCTGCTGCTGCTGCTTTGCGCTCCTCACCCCCTCCGCCTCCTTCCTCCTATCTCCTCCAGCCCATTTCCTGACCGAGACCAGAGACCAGCCCGGCTCTCCCCTGGCCTGAGCCTCTTCCGCCCTGGGCCAGTTCCGCCCTGCCCCCTGCATGGCTCTCATCCTCTGCCAGGAACTGAGCTCAGGGGCAGGAAAAGGTCCTGCCAGTGACCCCGGAGGCTCAGAGTCCAGCCTGCCATGGCCCTGGGACAAGGCCAGGAGCACAGAGGGAGTCTCCAGGAAGGGAAGGGTCCTTCAAAACTGGGTGCCATGTTTGTCCCATGTGGTTGGGAGACTGTGGGAGCACCCACAGAGGGGGTCCAGGCAAGGGATGCAAGCTCCCAATGTGACTCCAGCTCCTCACACATGCCAGCTATGGCTCAAAGAAAATGCAGGGCTCCTCTTCTTCCTTCTCATCAAGGGGACGGACTCAGAAAGAGTTTGCCAGAGGCTCCTTTTGCGGCTTCCGCTTTCCGTCTGCTGCTGTGCTGACTGTGGGGTTTGGGGACCAAGAACTTGCTAGCCATTCTGGGAGGCTGGTTGCCCCGACGGCGAGTCACCAGGCAAGCTCCAGCCTCACCCACAGTGTTGCAGGCGCAGGGAGTGGGCGGTGGGTGGGATTTTGCAAGAAGGGAGAGCAAAGGGAAACAATTCTGAAGCGGCAGCGGAAGCACGAGAAAGGCAGCAGGAGCACTGCAGGGCCCCCAGCCAGGCAGGGGCTGCTCCTGGGAGCCAGCGCCCGCTCCGCACTGGCCCCAGGGTGGAGGGGAGGCAGAGCGCCAGAAGCAGAAGCTGTACGTGGCCCAGGAGGAGGAGGCAGGAGGCGGATGAGGAGCCCTCCCCCCCCCCCCCGCTCCACAGAAACATTCCAGGCCTGCATTCTTGAGCAACTCAGCAATGCAGCGCCTGCAGAGGCCCAGGCTCCCCATTGGCTGACAGAGCCCATCGGGCAAGGGGAGGGTTTGCCCCCCCCACAGGCCAAGGAATGTCAGAAGCACCCTGGCAGAGGGCGGCACGTGCGGCACAAAGGCACCAACACCCCACCCACGCGTGCCACCAACCCTCCTTCCACCAAGGAAACGGGGAGAAGCAGCACCATTCCAGGCACAAAGCAACGCTTGCGCCCCTCTGCACAGACCTCCTGCCACCCCCTGACTTTCTCCCCACGCTCGCCCTGGCTCTGTAGCCAATGGGGAGTCTGGGCCGGCAACCGGATCAGCCGCTGCCCTTTTGCCCAGGAAGTCTGCCAGCCGAGCTGCCCAAGCCCAGAAAGAGGCAGTTTGTGTATCCCGCAGCCAGCGCACGATGCCTCTTCCAGCCGCCTCCAATTAGGGGCATTACTCAGCACATGCCGCCTCCGGAGGGATGGGATCCGTGTCAAGAGCCAGCAGGAAAACCAGCCTTTCACAAGAGGAAGGAGATCACATGTGGGCAGCATCATGGAGCTGAAAGGGTCCTGGGAGTCCACCCCACCCCACCCAATTTGGTAAATCCAGAGCCAGGGTCCCCCGCTGCATGAAGACCCTCTGGCCAGGCAGGTCAGCCAGATTGTGTGGAAGAAGAAGGAAGGACGGAAGCCCACAAGGAAAGAGGCAGCTGAACTTCAGGCGCCTGCATATCCATCATCCCTGTCCAAGGCCCATCCAGGCCAGCCCTGTCCAGCTTCCCACAGCAGCCTCTCCTGGGGAGCTCAGGATCCAACCCTGGCTATTTGGCTGCCAGCACCTGCTCCTGGCAGGTAGGGTGTCCCCCCCCCCGCTGGTCACAGAGGCTCTGTTTGCAACTAGCACTTCCAACTGGCATTAGTTTAAGCTGTGCATCTGCCCAACGGTTCTCCCAGGCTCCTTCTGCTAATCCCCGCCTGGCGACTGGTCTCTTGCCAAAGCTCTTCCTTCGCGGCCACCAGAGCTTCTTGCATCTACAAGATAAGTTGTCTTCTGACACACGCAAGGCAGAGAGGAGAGGCCTGGGGCTGCCGTGTCAAAGGTCGTGCAGATCCCGGGAGGCAGAGGGGAGTTGGTGCCTCCCCAGTCATGCCCACGGGTGTCAGTGCCCATGCTCAGACCACCCAGAATCTCAAGACAGGAAGGTCCAGGGGGGAGGCAGCCCAAGGGGGTGCCAGGCAGCAGCTAAACATGGAGGGGGCAGCACCAGGCAGATGCTCTCCCAACTGCCCCCCTCAGCTGTGAGCTACCAGAGGCCCCTTGACAAGATGCCCCAGAGGGAACGCTGTGAGGGGCTGGGCTCCTCAAAAGACCGGCCTGCTCAATGCTAGGATTGCTGCTCCCAGTCCCCAGGCACCAAGGATAGCCCTCCTGCTCTCAGGGCCCCAGCAGAGATGGAAGATGCGCAGGGAGAAATACCAGGCACGCTCCCCCCCCCCATGCCTTGAAGCTTCGCCTGCAGATGCTGCAAGGTGAAGCAGAGAGGATCTTGCGAGAGACAGCGGGGGGGGGGCTGGCGGCCAGGCGAGTCCCCCAAACAGGAAAAAACACGTCCTTGCTGACAGGCAGCTGCCGAGGGGAGCCAGCTCCACGCTGTCTAAGGTGTCACCCAAGAATGCAGGCCTGAGTCAAGGCTTTGGCTTCTCATCCTGCAAGGCAGCAGCCGGACGGATCCAGGACCAGCCAAAAGGACTCCTCAGGAGGAAGAGTCAGCCAGCAAAGCAGAGCTCTGGAGCCCATCCCAGGAGAGGCGCCCAGAATCTGCGCCCAGAAGGTGCAAGTGGGGACGAGGCAAAGGCACTGAGGGGGAAAAGGGCTCCCCACGGCCGGCCGCTGGTCCTGGTGGGGCGATTCCTGCCACCTCCAACAGCCCAGCAACAAAGGTCTGGCCCCCAGGAGCCGGAGGAGGATCGGGCCTTTGGGCTCTGCTTGTGGGCTTCCTCCCCACAAGGCTCCTGGCAGGTCAGGGGGGGCAGGTGGGTGCTGGCCAGAGGTCCAATCCTGCTGCAAGGCTCTTCCTCATACGGAGGGGCCAGCAGAGAGCAGGGTGGGAGCAGGGGGGCCCTGAGCAGGTCCGAGGAGCCACAAGGGGGGGCCGGATGAGAATGGGAGCCTCCACAGGCCCCACACCAGATGGTGAACCCCTGAAAGGAGATCAGGAGTGTGGGGGGGGGAAGACTCTGTACACTGAAAGAGAAGGAGCAGCTCCCACAGAAAGAAACCCATCACTCTGGGGGAAGCCACAGAGAAGCAGCGCAGGATTGCAGGGGGCTGGACTAGATGCCCCACCAGGTCCCTCCTGACTCTACAACACTATCATTCTGCGAAGGAGTCCCTGAAGGGACAGAGCTGTGCAGCCAAGATCCCGCACCTCTGTAGCACCCCAAGGTCAAGTGGGTTGGCCCCTTCGCAAGCTGGCCTCCATGTGCCCCCAGGGTACCCAGCCACTCCTCCTCCCAGGCCTCCGAGGGAAGGCCTTGACCCCAGGGCAGAAGACAAGGGCCCCCCGTCCTTCTCAACCAGCCCCCATCCTTTTGCCAGAGTTGGGAAGTCCCCCTTCCAAGCTCTGCAGGGCTCAGGATCGCTGAGAAAGCCAAGCGTTCGCGGGTTCTGCTTGGGAGCAGGGCTCAAAATTAGCAGGGAGCCAGGTGCATTTTGCGCCGAAAGAGTCTCCATTTGTGAGCATCTCAAAAAGTCTGGGTGCCATTTTTTGCGCCTGGCTGACACTCAAGGATTACTGAAATGTACATGATTTGAAGCCTCAATGGATATTTTAAGGACAGACAATATGTTAAGAATAAGTGTTTTGAAATCTGAAGTACGGTACCAATATTTCTGTGGTAAACACCAAATTAAACATATATTAACAATTTCTGATAAAAATGTGTCACTTATGTGAATTGTGTATTAATTCATGCTATGTTGAAAGTATTATATGTGTTGGTAATGTGTATCAGTTTTTTATTGACTGTTTTCTTTTTGGAATTAATAAAGCATATTAAATATATATATTCATGCTTATTAAAATAATAAATAAAAAGTGCTGCTCCCCCCAGTGACGACTAGACATTATGTTTTGGCACCCACAACCCAGGTCCCAGAAGCCATTTGGCTCCTAGCTTTTCTATCCCAGTTTCTAACGCTGCTTGGGAGGACCCCCCCCCATGGAGGAGTGGGAGGGTCTTCTCTGCCCCACACCCAAGTCTCAGCGCCAGTGTTAGAAACTGAGATATAACATCTAGGAGCCAGGTGGCACCTTCAGTCTAGATGATAGTTTCCAGAACAATAGGTCTAGGCAGATTTTGCATAGCAAATGGTTTGTGTGCCTTGAGTTTTTGGTGCTGCGCTGCCCTGCAGATCAGCTGACTGGTGGGGCATCGCAGCCATGCCAGCCTGCCAGATAGATGGAGGTGTCAGGTGCCAAACCTGGAGACCAGACATTGCCACTTTCTCGCAAAAGGCCAGTTGTCTGTCGTGAAACGCGCCTGGAGCCCAGCTAATTTCAAACGCTGCTCAGAGCCTGCCCTCCCCATAGCAAGGGGGCTGCCAGCACACCTGCCAATTGCCAGGAGGGGAACTTGATGCTCTGTCAATCGCATCACCTCCTGCGCTCTGGCCTTTTCATCTTAAACTGTTTCTGGGACGTCATAATCATTTTTAGCATCCTCTGTAAACTGCCCCAATAAGTGTTTTGTTTTGTTTTTTAATAGAAGAGCATTTTACAAGCAATTGGGATTGAAAGTGGCCACCAGCTAGGCTAGTCTTGAAAAGGGATCAGACACATGCCTGGAGCAGAATGCGACCCACAGCTAGGGACCGCAAGAGCTCTGCTGTGTCTCCAGATGCTGGGATTGCAGCTTCCCCACTGGGGCACCTGGGCGGCCGGTGAGAACAGGATGATGGGCTAGCTGAGCCTTGGCCTGATCCAGCGGGGGGGGGCAGAGGGAGGAGGGGCTGCTGTCCTGTCTCTTCCAATGGCTTTCGGGGGGGGGGCTGGTTTGGGTTGCTGTTTCCTCCCTGGTGTCAATTCCCTGGTGGGGCAAACCATCCCTTTGAAGCTGTTTTCCAAGAGGGTCAAGCACAAGCTTTGTAAGGGAAAATGATGCAAAGGGAAAGAGCAACCCCGTCCCCAGGGGTTTAGAGGCCACTGCTCTCCAGGGACTTTTCAGTTTGGTTCTCACCCTGCAAGGTCAGAGTGTCTGGAGTGGGAGAACCATCTGAGACCCCAAGTGAGCTCCCCACAGCTGGCAGGGGGGGGCAGTGAAGGTCCGCAGCAGAGGTAAGCCTGGACTGAAGACCACCTTCTTCCCGTCCCTCTTAATGCTCCCAGTTTGTGCCAAGAGCGCTCTGGGCCCAGCTGGGTGCATTTGGAGAGTCGGCCCTGAGCTGCCAGGCCTGCAGAGGAAGAGGAAGAGGAGGGGGGGCTTGCAAGCCTCCCCCTCACAGCTGCGGGGGGGGGGAGAAACCTCTGCAAGGCCTGCTCTCTCTGCACAGGAAGTTGTGCAAAGCAGCGTGGTTAGCACTCAGCTCGGCAAGCGGCTCTGCAGGCCTCTGGGGAGGTGGGGGAGGCAGCCACACAGCCAGCCCCCCTCCCTGCTTTGGCCAATGTATGGATGGGTCTTGTGCAATCTCTCTGGCCTCACCAGCTCACCAGCAGGGGCCAAGTTCCTGCCAGAACTGCATGCACACACGTTCACACATGCTCACAATCTCTCACACGCGCACGCCGGGATTTCTCGTGCAAAACACTCAGCACTCAGGCCTGACGGGAGCCTTTGGGGACCGGCAATTCTGCACACAGCCCACCGGCCCGCAGAGAGGGCGCAGGGCAAGGCGGCTCGGCCGGCATCCTCCCCACCCCCAGCCCAGCCCCCCTTGAGGTCCCTGTTTCCGCTCCCCACCCCCACTTGGGCCAGAAAGAGCAGGAAGAGGAACTTCAGGCTGGGAGGGAACAGCTCAGCTCCCCACCCCCCACCCCACTTCCAATGCTGCTCTCAGCCAAGTCACAGGCTTCTCCAACAAAGAGACCCAAAAATACTTTTCAAAACCCCTAGTCCTCTTTGCTCCAGCTCTAGTCAAGCTGCAGCCCCAAAAGGAAAACTCAGTGGAAAAAGAGTCAGCAAACTTACTGTACTGGGGGGTGGAAACCAGTGGCAGAAGCTCAGATATATAATCTCATTGCCAAATGGCAGCTTAAACCTAGGCTGCTGTCGGTACAATGGAATGTATAGGTTCTGTCCCCCCCCCCCATGGGATATTGTTGTTGTTGTTGTTTAGCCGTTTAGTCGTGTCCGACTCTTCGTGACCCCATGGACTAGAGCAATTATATTACTACTACTACTACTACCATTTCTATGCCACTTTATATTTTAAAGAACAAATCTCAAAGCCATTTTACAGCACATTAAAATATCAGATAAAACATTCCAGAATAAAACTAATTCAAGCTTCAAGGAGATCCTTCTCTAAGGGACCTTTTGTTTTCCTTAGTCACCAGCCTGGCATCCAGAGATCTCCCTGTGGTCACAATGGGACCAGCGCCAGACAAAAAATGCACCTGGCGCCTGGCTAATTTTGAACGCTGGTGGAAATAGCTGGTGAAAGCCTTCCCTACTTGGGTGCCCAGCAAAATGTCAACCCCGGGGCCCTCCTCCACCTCCGTCACATCACGCAGCACATGATCACACAAGGGACTGCGCCCAACCCATCGGGCACAAGGAAATGCTGGACGCCTCCCAGGCCTGACTCAAGACTTCTCAAGAAGCAGAATGCAACCCCGAGGACCTACAAGGCCACTGGGCCTCAGCGGAAGAGGCATCTGCACCCCAAGATCCACACACTGCACCAATGAAGCACCTCCCCGACAGGGGTGCCAACTTGAATAGAATATTGGGGGGCCCAGGGAAGCCCCACCCCACATAATTGCATGCACGCACACCATTTGAATGACGCAAGACCAGAGGGGTCATTGGCCTGGTCCAAGAGCCTGGGAGAGGCCGATTTGCAGGTGGAGGTTCAACCGGGCCCCACTCCTGCCCTCTTAGGAGCAAGTTGCTCCCTGGGAGCTCTCCTTGGTGCTGCAGCAGCCAACCTGCCTTGCTCCACCGGCTCCTCCTTGGGACCCGAGCAGCACACCGCCATGCTCTTGCAACTCACACATGAATTAGAGGGTTGGAAGGACTCCTGAAGGTCATCTAGCCTAACCCTGGCAACACAGGAACCACAGCGAATGCCTATCAATGAAAGACCACAACTGAGTTGAGAAGGCAAGGAGGAGCACAAAGAGAGCCAAGATCCATCATTCTGGGTTGGGACGAGCCATGCGCTGGCACAGGCGACTCAAGGGAACTCAAACATGCATGTATGGGCACCCCAGGCAGCCACCGCCTTCTCTTCCACCCCCATCGCTGCCATCAGTGGATCCTGAGTAGCCCAGCAACCAATCACAACCAAGCATCAGCCGCCTGTAAGTCCCAGTATTGTCTAGAGCCCATGTCAGAGAATCCTCCATGGCAACGAAGGCAGCAGAGAAATCCCCGTCTCCATTTACCTGAGGGCAGGGCTGGCCAGGGGGGCCTTTCTGCATGGGCAGGTGGTGTCACACCACACCCCCCCGGCCCTTGCTTGATGGGAGGGGGAGGGAAGTGAGCAGCACTTGCAGGGCATAACTCTGGCCACACCCACACCAGGGAGGAATTTATTGGTTCTGAGAGCCAGGATCTCCAGGGGGCTCCTGCGGCCAGTTTGCACCATGCTCGGCTGGCAAAGTAGCTTGAATTTAAGCCCCAGATTCGGAGGAATGGGATCAGCAGTGATCCTCTTTAGAGGAAGAGAGTTCAGCTCATGCAGCCTGCGGGTGTCAGTCAGTTGCTCCAAGGTTTCAGACCAGCCTTGAGTCCTGCCTGACCTGGTTGGTGAAAACCACAAGGCCGATCAGCCTGGGGCGGCAGAAGCTGCCAGGACCTATTTAAAAATTAAATGGTACCATTTCTTGCAAAGGAAGCAGGCATGAGACGTCCGCCCAAGCGATCCTGACTGGACTTGCTGCCCTCCTGGATAATTATTAGTCGGTCTTGGTCTTCAGCACTGCCATTTCCTAGCAAATTATCTGAGCAGGTTGTGACAACTCAACTCTCGGCTTTCTAGAGAATTTGGGATCCAACTTATCCAAAGTCAGACCTGGCTTTGGAAAGGAGTTTTGGATGCCTTTGCTCAGAACTGGACGGTTGGTTCTTCTGGATCTCTCCGTGGCTTTTGACGCCAGTGGCTCTAGACTGTTCAGGATGGGGACTGGAGGCAGAGCCTTGCGGAGGCTGCCAGCCTGCCTGATGGATGCTTGACCCGCTGCCCGCTGCCCTACAGGGTTCCAATCCATCCTTTCTCCTCTCTGTAGAACACCAGGGAGACATTCTCCAGGGATGCCAGTCAGGGTTCAAAATTAGCCAGGTGCCTTTTGCGACTGGGGATTGTCAGAATGCGAGCACTTTGAGAAGCTTGGGACTGGGAGTCAAGAATAAAATTGCTGCAGCAGCTGCTGAGAGCATGGGAGGAGAAAGGCTCCCCGCCCCCAACTCCAGAGCAGGGTGGATTGATTTAAATCAAATTGGTTTAAATCACGATTTAAATCACTAGTCAGTAAGGCTTGATTAAAATCATTTTTTTACAGAAAAACTCATGCTTGCTGGTATAATCTTAATATTTACAACCAGATGAAGGTTTCATTTTTGGAATAATAACATTTCAGAATAGTTTGTACAGTTATATCAAAAATTGCTGATTTGGTTATACTATTAGAAACACAAAGACAGGTAATTATGAAATTTTTGCTTATATTTGGGCAACTTTTCTGCTGTACTTTATTGGAAGGAGAAAAATAATCATTTCCTTAATAACAATTTAAACAATTTATTTAACTAAAACAATAACATTATAGCATATGTATCCATGTTTGTTAACTGATGTGGTTAAACAATTAAAAAAAAACTTAGAGTGAGTTTTAGCACAAATGAAAGATTTAAAACAAATCCTTATTTCTCGATGAATAGCCTTTTGACTATAATGTAACTTAAATGGGAAATTATCTTTAGAAAGATTTTTCCTCCAAAAGCATTTTATTTTAAAAATCTGATTTAAATAAAAAAAATCCAATTTACATTTAAAAAATCCAATTTAATTTTTTTTTAAATTTATTTATTTATTTATTTGAAAAAATCATTGATTTTTTTATCCACCCTGCTCCAGAGGATGAAGGATCACTGCTGCCTGTGCAGGGAAGAGCTGCTTCCCCAGCCGCCCTGCGAGTCACCAGGCTGGAGCTGAGGGCGCCGAAGGAGAAAGGCCTCCCCACCCAACTCCGGAGGAGGATCCTTACTGTACAGCCAAGCGCCGCTTCCCCCACCAAAGAGCGAGTCACCCTTGCAAAAAGGACAACATGGTGACTCACTTTCTGCTTCTGCGCCCATAACCTGGGTTCCAGGAGCCATTTGGCCATCAGCTTTTCTACCCCCGTTTCTAACACTGATGCCATCAGTACGCACATGACTCTCAGCCCTCTCCTGCCTCCTTTTCCTTGGATGCCAAGGAAGCAGAAAGAGCTTTCCAAGGGGTCAGTTCTGTCGGATGGGGCGGCCCTCTCTTCGAAAGCTCCCAGGGCAGCTTGGCATGGGAGGAGGCTGCTTCCCTGTGCTAAGGGATTCCAACAATCAAACATGCCCCTGAACGCTAATTACTATGATGACATTTTATATAAAATACCTGTAGACCGACCGGCAGTTCTCAAAGCAGTGTTTGAAATTAGCCAGGCGCCAGGAACATTTCGCACCTGGCTTTCGACTTCTTGCCACCAAGTGAAGATGCCCGGGTGCTGGGAGGGCGCCTGACGTCTCCACCACCTGGAGGTGTATGCCTGGGGATCCTTGGATCGCGACTGTTTTCACACACCAACACCCCATCCAATAGAATGCCATCCGTTATATTTTATCTGCACAATTGGAACGGGAATTGTAGCTCTATATGGGAATTAGGGGTTTACTAACGACTCTCAGCACCCTTATAGATAATAATGTTCCAAAAGAGTTGGTTAACTTCTTTATGTATACAGCGACAACCACGCAATGTGGCCGAAGGTGGAAAGAAGGAGAGGCTCCAAGAAAGGAAGGTTGGCTTTTGGAAATGATGCAGAACTGGCCAGATGAACAGCAAAGATCAGAGACCAAAATGATGAAAAAAATTACTGAGGACTGGAAACTTTTTACTGAGCATTTAAAGAACTGCTATAGCAAAATGAAAAAGCGAGCAGGACTTGAAATATGAGCAACAGCATGAATTATTAAGACAAATAGGTTAAATTGGGTGTATTAAATAAAGGAAATATGCAACATTTAAGGGTAAATATGGAAACCATGGAAGAGGAGGATGGGAAGTCAATAAAGTAACTTAGGGTTTATGTTAAAATGTGTAAAGTTTTCTTTATCCCCCAGAAAAATTAATAAATAAGATTTCTAAAAATACTACAGTTCCCGGGTTCCATTGGGGACAGGACTGTTTAATGTGGTATAATACAGCTTTAGACAGAGCCTCAGAGCAGACCTACCAAAATGAAGAGTTTCTTCATTTCATGGGTCTCCTCTGAATACAGTCTGTGGTTTTTAATTTATAACCCCTGGCGGAGATGATGCCGGGGCCTGGCCTGAACCCCAGCCCTCTTCACTAAAGGGCTGTGGGGGCTTCAAGGAGCTGCCCACCTAACTTCCCAAAGAGGGAGAGAAGGAAAGAGAGAGGCATGGGGGGCAGGATGGGGGGGTACAGCTTGGCACCTGCTGGAAGAAGCCACTGGACCTGCCCCCCCCCGCAACACCTCATCTGCCCGCCTGGCAGGCACGAGGAGAGGAGGCTCAGCCTGGACGGCTGGAAAAGATTGCTGGGAGATTCCTGACTCTCAGAAACAGGATCTCCAAAACTCTTTCCCCTGAAGACTCACTTCTCCTGCTTGTCTGCTCAGACAGTCCATTTCTGCAAAAGGCATCGGAAGGAACTTCTGCAGCCCTTTAATTCAGGGCAAAGAGCAGACGGGGAAGAGGCTTGGGCAAATGCTCAGAAAGACCAGGGCTGCCACCCTAAACACGGTCACTACACTTGGGAGCAAACTCCCCGGAATTAACTGGGCACCACAACCGCACTGCACAATCCTCAGAGCTGGGGCAGACTCTCCCAGTCGACTCAAGCGCCACAACCTGAAGATGAACCGTGAAAAATGTGTGTCAAATCTTTTCAAAGGGAAGGAAGTGAAGCCAAGCCGAGAAGCCTCTTCTGCAGTGTCCCAAGACTCACTGTAATAAAACGTCATCACACAAGTATTTTTTTCATTTCTTAAAATAATCATAGTCTGCTGTTTCTGAGCGTGGGAAAAGGGAACCAGGGGAGCAGGGACAGGTAGCCAGGAAGTCAGAGGAGGGGGTTCCCAGAGGGCAAGCCGCCAAGCAAGAGCCCCCTCACCCACCTGCCACAAAGCCCACCTGCTTCTGAGTTTGGCAGGAGCACAGGAAGGGGGCAGAGTGGGCAGGAAAAAGTGTCAAGCACTTGGGAAATCTCTTGGCAAACTGCTGATTCCCGCCCCCCTTTGAAAAACCCTATAGCAGGTTCCACAGATGAGACCTGCAGCCAGTCGCCTTCTTATCCAGCCTCATCGCAGCCCTTCCAGGCAAAGAGCAGATTCCAGCAGGGAGAGGGAAGCTCTGCAGCCTGAAAACATTCACCCTCCGCGCCCCCCCCCTTGCAATCCTAGGCGTAAACAATGACTGCTACCAAATATGGAATTTGTAGCCGGCCAGCCACAGAGGCAGGAGCCCCACAGCCTTCCAGCCTCCTCCAGGCAGCCAATGCAGAGGACCACGGAAAGAGGGGCCCCCATGCCCGTGACTCCGTGCAAAACCTGCCCTGAAGAGGTGGCACATGGTGCAAAAGCAGGACCATCATTCTCAAGGGGGCTTCATAGGCACAAATCGATTTTCTAGGGAGGAAGTTGCACTCATATCAATATTGGCATTTCCACACACAACACCCTCAGGCAAATCAAAGAACCGGGCCCAGACACTTCTCCTGCTCCCTGCCAGGCCCACAACAATCTCTGCTCTCTGAAGGTCGCCCCCCCCAGGCCACAAGTCTCTCCCCACCCCCCCACCCCAGAAACACAAAATGTCATAGAATCATAGAATTGGAAGAGACCACAAGGGCCATGGAGTCCAACCCCCTGCCAAGCAGGAAACACCATCCTGGGTCCTCACCCTTCACAGGCTGGATGCATTCCCACTAGGCTTGTGAGGGGCGCAGCCCAGGGGCCATGATTCTGCCCTACACACCGTGGGTCCCTTTCCAGCTGGCCCTTTAGACCTCGCCATCACTTGCCACCCATGGTCTCCTGCCACTGAAAGCGCAGGTGGTGCCAGGCCAGCCTGCTCTGAAGCAGAAGCCCAGAAGGTCCTCACCACACGAGGGCCGAGCCCAGCCAAGGAGCAAGGGCCCCAGGGGCCCCCTCTGCTGCTGTGCCCACCCAGCCCCAACCTGCCTCAGGGTCTCCATGGGGCAAGCTCAGGGGCGAGAGAGACAGAGAGCCCTATTCTCTGCAGCCAGGCTGCCCTTTAAATGGAGCAGTGAGGGGGGGCGTCTGCCTGCATCTTACACCCCACGGGGCCTCCGCCTCTGGGTACAATCGCCACCTTGTTCTGGGATCAGGGCACCAGCCAGCCTGCGCAGGACACATGTCACAAACAGCTTAGGGGATCAGCAGGCTCCGCTCTGGAGGGAGCAAGGAGGGCACAGAGCCCAGGTGGGGAGGGGGACAACTCCAGGCTGCTCAGGTGGGCAGCTGTGAGGGTCCCAGCAAAGAGAGGCTGCTGCAGCTTGAGCTCCCCAAAGACAAAAATGGAGAAATGACAACCGCACTACAAATGAGGAAATGATTAATTTAGCAACTAGCATCAGGCAGAGAGCAGGCCGGAAAAACAGAGGGGCATCAACACAGAGCAAGAAACAAACAGCTACAACTTTACTCCATTAAGAAAGGAGCAAACGGGAACCAACTTTTAATCTGTTTCCTTGCAGTAAAGAAAGATGGCAAACTGCTGGTGGCTGTTCTTCCGATGCCAGTTGGCAGGGAGCTTTCTGGGGCTGGGGGAGCTCCGATTTCCCCTGCAGACCTTGCCCGGGGAATAAGTAGCTCGTCGTGGCTCAGTGCGAGGGGCTACTAAGAGTGAGTGGAAAGGGCTCCGGCAGCTGAGTGCGGATCTCTGAACGTGCAAGGAACAAATAGGGGCAGAAAGTCCGGCCTGAAGGCTAGAGAAACAGAAGGACTTCCACGTCTGTCCGGAATGCCAGGAAGGCGCCCCACGCCCAGGAAAAGGAGGGCAGCTCTGCCCTGGAAGCGCCGGCCAAGGGTCGCCAAAGTGGGACCCGCACCGTCCAGGGCCTGGCGCGCAGCCCCGCGAGTCGGGGGCGACTAAGCCTAACGGGAGAGCCTTGCAGAAGCGGCTGCAAAGCGTCGGGGAAGCAGCCCCGTCGGAGGAAAGGCGGGAGCAGGACTGGCCGCGGCACTTCGCCAAGCCACGCGCTCCGCCTCCGCGCTCCCGTTTCGCGCGCAGCCCGCCGAAGGCAAAAGCCCGACAGGCAGCGGGGCCTCGACGGCTGCGGGGAGGGAAGCGGCGCCCGCCGGAGACTCTGCAGGGCAGCAGGCTGCCGCTCGCCGGGGCGGAACCCGGCCGGGCCTGATTCACTTCCTGCCCAAGGGGCGCCCTTGAGGGCCGCGCCCAAGCCCAGGCGCCCGCCCGCTTCCCTGGGGAGGGAGCCCCGACGAGGTGGTCGCCACCGCGGGGATGGGAGGTTTGCGCACATCTGGAAGTCACGTGCAAGCAGCCGGGACCGGCCCGAGCAGGAGGAAGCCGAGACCCTCCGGGAGGCGGTCTCCGCCCGCCCGGTCCCGCTCGGAGCCTCGCCCCGCGCCCACGCGCCGCCCCGTCCGCCCCCCCTCCCGCGGCGGGGCCGGGGCCCTCCGCCAAGGAACGGCCCGTGCCCCGCGGGGCAGAGACCCTTCCTCCCCGCCGGAGAGCTCTTTCCGAGGGCGGCGGAGCCCGCCTGGGCCCGGCCCCGAGGCTACGGGAAAGCCGTCGGGCAGGAAGCCAGGAGGGTGGGACCTGCCCTGCCCCAGCCGCGCTGCGCCCAGAGGCGGCCGGGATGCGCCTGGCACGCGAGCGGGAGGCGGCCGGGGCGGCGGCGGCACTGGGGCACCCGCGGGCCGAGGGAGGAGTCGCGCGGAGCGGGAAGGGACCCGACGGCGGAGCCAGACCCGCCGGAGCCCGCCCCGTCGCCGCCGCTCGACTTTTTCTTTTTCCCTCCCCGCCCGCCCCGCTCCCGAAGGCACCCCCGGGGGGGGTCTGCTCCTCCTCGGCCCCCCAACTCCTGTCCGGATCTAGGGAAAGAGATTCGCCCCCCGGAAAGAGGCGGGGGCGCCTTCCTACCTGGGGGGACGCGGCGGCGGCGGCGGCGGCTCCTGCGGGGCGCGACTGGCTTCTGGGGGGAGGAGCGCCGAGGGGCGGGAGCGCGACCTCCCCTCCTCCTCCTCCGGGTCCCCCGGACCCGCCCCCCGGCCGAGGGAAAAGCGCCGCCCGCCCCGTCTGCCCGCGGCGCAGGCGCGGAGCCGAGGAGAAGCCGCCGCGGCCATGTTGGGTGCGGGCGCCGGGCTCTTTCCCCGGCGGCGCTGGGTGGCGGCGCCATCGGCCAATCAGCTGGCGCGACGAAGCCTCGCGGGATCGCGCTGGCGCCCGGGAGAACGAGCGGGGCTGCCCCGCCGCAGTGCGCTGAGCAGAGGCTGAGCAGGCTCTCACCGGGCGCGCCGGGAGCCGGAAGAGAAGCGGACTCCGAGGTTCTGGCTGCGTCTTGGGGAGTCCGGAGCAGCGCCGCCAACAGCGCGTGGGAAGGCTCGGGTTTGGTAGGGACGGAAAGGCGTCGGCGACGGAGGCAGGGGAAAAGCCCCTCTCAGCTGAGGACAGGGCCAAATTCCGCAAACAAACGCCATTGCATGTCCCTCTGGACAGAGGTGCTTACAAGCCTAACGCCAGTGTACTGGAAGAAGCAAGGAGCAGCGGTGTCGAAGCAATTGTTCTTCGACATCAACTTCGTGGGACTGGTCATGTTGTGCCTGATTCTCGTCTTCCAAAGCAGCTACTCTAATCCCAACTCAAGAATGGAAAGCGAAATACAGTGGTACCTCGGGTTACATACGCTTCAGGTTACAGACTCTGCTAATCCAGAAATAGTACCTCGGGTTAAGAACTTTGCTTCAGGATGAGAAAGAGAAATCATGCTCTGGCAGCGCAGCAGCAGCGGGAGGCCCCATTAGCTAAAGTGGTGCTTCAGGTTAAGAACAGTTTCAGGTTAAGAACGGACCTCTGGAATGAATTAAGTACTTAACCTGAGGTACCACTGTACTGGTGGGCAACAAAAGGTTTAAAGATGCTCTCACGGCCAATCTTTAAACATGTAGTATAAACACTGACAGTCTGGCAACTTCTGTTTCAGTGTATCTGAAGAAGTGTGCATGCACATGAAAGCTCATACCAAGAATTAACTTAGTTGGTCTTTAAGGTGCTACTGGAAGGGGAAAAAAATTTGTTTTGACACTGACACTTGGGAAATACTGGCCTATTAGCGCACCAACTGAGATGTCATGGACTTTGCAGACACTCGAACTCAGGACTCAAGGGAGAAAGGTGCTAAGAGGAAGGCATGCTTGGCAAACCCTCACCGTGATCAACTCCTGCCTGGAAACCTATGTCCCCACTGTGGAAGGACGTGTGGATCCAGAATTGGCCTCCACAGTCACAGACTCGCAGCTAGGACCATGTTCATGGAAGACAATCTTACTCAGTTAGGAGGGATCACCAAAGAAAGGAAGAAGCAGCTTACAAGCCTCAAGACCTGAAGGGCCGCCTCTCCCCCCAGGCTCTGCCATCCTCCTCCTCCTTCGAGAGGGTCAGAGAAGGGAACACCAGAACAGGCCTTTTCTGCAGTGGCTCTCCCTTTGGGGGAATGCTCTCCCCAAGGAGGCTCAGCTGGTGCCTTCATGATCCATATGTAGGAGCCAGGCCTTTGAGTGATTAACATTAAATGTGTGTGGGAAAGCCTTCTGTCTGGTCAACGACCCAGTTAAAAAGCTGGACTGTTCTTCCTGCAACTAACCAATTTCTGATCCCCAAGAGAATTTCTCTTCCTATTCCTTGGCTGCTAAATTTACCCAGGAGTCTTTGGTGAGGGATTTTGTCAAAAGCTTTTTGAAAGTCCAAGGACCCGATGTCAACTGGATCACCTCTACATGGATGCTTGTTAAAGAACTTCTTCTTGTTGGTCTTAATGCTTTTAACAACATGTTCCTCAAAAGATTTTTCTTAAGGCACCCTTTACTGTCTGCTTGCCCTTTTTTGGCCAGAGTTTTGTGTTCTTTTTCTGCTCTATTCATTTGAACAACAGTTCCAATTTTTTCAGGGAAGCTTTATTGCCTCTAATAGTTTCTTTGACTGGTCTTTGTGGTATGTTCCCTGATCGGTGGTACACACTCCTCTTGAGTTTCTAATACTGCGCTTTTTAAAAAAACCACTCCCAAGCATTTTGGAGTGATTTGACCCTCTTGACTTCACCTTTCAACTTCCTTTTTACCAGCCTCCTCATTCTGGGGAATTTTCCTTTTTGAAATCAAATGTGACTGCATTGGATCTTCTTGGCAATTGGCCATTTACATGTAGATTTAATTTAACAGTGGTATGATCACTTCTTCTGCAGCAAATATTCCCACTTCTGCAAACATTTTTTGCACCTATATTGGCTGGTTTCAGAGGCAATGGAATAGGCTGATATTCGTTACCCTAATGCAACACAATTAGACTTGTTCACACTGGAACAAAAGGCATCTCTCTATTTTTGAAACATCTTTTGGAGACAGGCCAGATCTGCATACCAGACACTGCCATTACCCACTCCCTATCTTGCAACAAGACGCTCACGTCTCCTTATAAAAATAAAACATTAAATTGGCCTGAATTAACCAATCCACCTTTGTAGATTAGTTATATATTTAAAGCATATACTACGTTTAACATTGAAACTTTTAGTATGCTCAGATGTGAGCCACACACTGCCTTGTATCATTTTTGATAGTATGTCTAAAAGGTAAAGGTACCCCCTGACCATTAGGTCCAGTCGTGACCGACTCTGGGGTTGCGGCGCTCATCTCGCTTTATTGGGCGAGGGAGCCGGCGTACAGCTTCCGGGTCATGTGGCCAGCATGACTAAGCCGCTTCTGGCGAACCAGAGCAGCACACGGAAACGGCGTTAACTTCCTGCCGGAGTGTACCTATTTATCTATTTACACTTGACGTGCTTTCAAACTGCGAGGTGGGCAGCAGCTAGGGCCGAACAATGGGAGCTCACCCCGTCACAGGGATTCGAACCGCCAACCTTCTGATCTTCTGATCGGCAAGCCCAAAGGTCAGTGGTTTAGACCACAGTGCCACCCACGTCTACATAACTTCTATCTATCGAGATGTTTGCATCTGTCCGTCTCAGGAGACAGTGGAGGAGAAAGGCGTCTTTGGGGATGAAGTCAAACTGGGCGAAGCTTGTAGAGACCCATGTGGGAGAGACATGTTTTCATGTAGCTGGGGCAGAGGAGGGCGCCTGGTTGTGCTAATGCAGATGCACCGCTGCATTTATTATTATAGGAGTGCAGAGAGAAGCATTTATTATATATATGCTTCCCATCTGACTGGCTAACTCCCCTCCAATGTGACGGCCACGAGGCAGTAGAGATCTTGCCCCCCACCACCAATTATATTCTACTACGTTTTTGTAATTTCCTTTCAAGATCAAATCAGTATTATTTTGATCTGTGGTTGTGGGGGCCCTAGTAGGGATGGGGCCCCTAGGCCAGTGCCCACTCTGCCTACTTCAGGCTTCTTCAACCTCGGCCCTCCAGATGTTTTTGGCCTACAACTCCCATGATCCCTAGCTAGCAGAGGTCAGGGATGGTGGGAATTGTAGTCTCAAAACATCTGGAGGGCCGAGATTGAGGAAGCCTGGCCTATTTAGTAATCTGGCTCTGCTCCCACAGCTGTCACAGAGGAAACTCAGGTGAAAAACTGAACTGTCTGGCTCCGTTTCTGCTGCATAGAAATCAGGCTTCAATTCGTCCCCCAAGCAAAACAAAGTTGTCACACTCCAGAGTGGCTCAGCATCAACCCATCTCGCACCTGCTCCCGGGGGCCACGCAATGTGAAGTCCAGTGTCGCCCCCTTTCTGCCCTGTTTTAGGGCACAGTCCTTTCGGGGATTCACTTGGCACCCTAAGAGCCCCCCCCCCCCGCCCGTGGGCATCGGGACAAGCGGGGCTGCCAAGGCTCAGGTGGCGGTGCAGACCCGGCCGGCCTTTTGGAGCTCTGGTTCCCTTTGCTGCGGGGATTTCTGGATCAAGCTGCTGAGCCCCTTCCTTGGCGGAATGCCTCTCCCAGAGCCGTCCAGGAAGCACCGCTTTCAGATGCGGACACCTCGAAATCGCCGCGCCACGAAGAGCAGGGCACACGAGAAGCTGCCGGAGTCAAGCCTCGCGGGTCCATCTCGCTCCGCCGTGTCCCCCACACGGGCCGGCAGCAGCTCTCTGCCCTTTCTGGCCGGGCACCTGGCCAGCCCGCCTTCCGTCTGCTGAGCAGAGCCTCTGCCTCGGAGAAGCTACCCTTATTTTATTTTATTTTTTCTCTATTTATATTTTTCAGAAAAATCTCAAAGGAGTTTAGAGCATATTACACCAATAAAACATCAATAAAAGAAAGTCAAGTATAGAGTATACAGTCAAAGCAACCTAACAGAAAACTAAAATAAAAAAATTTTTTTCTTTCCAGTAGCACCTTAAAGACCAACTAAGTTAGTTCTTGGTATGAGCTTTCGTGTGCATGCACACTTCTTCAGATACACCTAAAACTAAAATATTATCTTACAGCTTTTCAAATCAAACATTACAAAGGTCAGCTGCGGAATACCTCTTCCTTCCCCGGGCGGGGCTGGAGCGAGGGAGGTCCCTCTGACGGCAGATCCAGGCCCGGCCGGCCGAAGGGGGTTTCCCGGCCGCGAGCGACACTTGCCTCGGCCAATGCGGCCCCGGCCTCTCCGCCGCTTCGCCAATCAGTGCGCGGGGAGGGCGGGCCTCGGCCAGTTCCTGCACTCGAGTGACGTCGCTTTTGCTGCGTTGGAAGGCGAGCGAGGAGACGGAGCGGAGGCGCAGCGGGCCGCGCAGGTGGGTGGGGTCCCGTCGGGGTCCCGTCGGGGTCCCGGGGCTTCCCTTCTCCCCGTCCCCAGCAGATCTGCCCCTGGGACCCCTCCCGCCCGGTCCTTTCTCTCCGGGGGACCCAGGAGTCCGGCGCCGCCCCGCCCCTCTCTCTGGGGCCCCGACGGCGCGCCCCAGCCTCGGCCGCGACGGGGCGGCGGCTGCCTCCGCCTCCTCCGGGCTGGCCGCCTAGTCCACTGCCCGGCCAAGGCGCGGATCGGGGCCGGGGCCGCCGCGAGATCGCGGGGCCTCCTGTTCCCGAGGGGGAGGGCAGCCTCGGCTCGAAACCCCACGTCCCGGGGCAGCCAAGCCCGGAGGGATGACCTACCGGAGCCCACCCCCGTTGGGCAACCTGGTGGTCCTGGGCCTTTGCGGAATCATAGACGGATAGAAGTGGGCAGTTGGGAGGGACCCCCGAGGGGCATCTAGCCCACCCCCTGCAATGCAGGGGTTACAACAAAAGCATCCCTGACAGGTGTCTACGCGACCTCGGATTCAAAGCCTCCAGCCGAAGTGAAGGACGACCCTTTTTGTGCCCCACCTGCCCAGCTGGGGCTCCACAGCGAAGCTCCTTCCTTTAGTTCTGGGAGCATCTCCTTGAGGACAGGTAAGCAAAATGGGGGGAGCCCAAAGCCCCCCCCCAGCTCCTGCTTCTCACTGCTGCTCCTCTGCACAGCTGCCTCTGTGGTGGCAGGGGGGGGGGGGAGAGGGAGAGCTCACCGTCCAGATCTCTTGGGCACAACCTCAGGTGCCTCCAAGCTGTCTGCATCTGACAATGTTATGGAAATTAATGATGTGCCGTTATAAACATACAGGGATGAGTGCATTTGCAAATACACGTGTCCAGGTGTGCCAACGGGAAATTTTTTTTGGGGGGGGGACACCCAGGTAAGCCCTGTCCCATTATATTATATTGTAATGCTTTGAGTTAAGGATTTGCTGAACAAATAATTTGAAATGGAATACAAGAAGGGGAGGTATGAGGAGGTCAGAGAAATATGTTATTGAAAAGTTTGTATTATGAACTATGTCTTTTTTAATCTTTTTGTTTGTTTTTTGTTTGTATGAAAAATTGAAAATCTTAATAAATATCTTATTTTAAAAAAAATTATTGGGAGGGGCTGAAGGGACGCTCCTCTGCCCCTGTCAACAAAACACCACAGCCTCTGCATGCAACTCCAGGTAATGCAATAGGAGCTGTTGTGGAAATGGACTTTGCAACATAACTTGGTGCAATATCACTTTTACCAGCAACACCTGAGGTGGAATAGTACAGAGAGCAATACGGCAGCCGAGTTTCACCTTTGTCAATCACAAAGCAGGAAATTGTTCCTGAGCCTCCTCTCTCTGTAAAACTGGTTTTAGAGGTATTGATAACTCTGCATGATGTGTGAAAACAGATTCTGGAGTCAAGGTATTTCAAAATAATGGCTTAGGCTGGCCAGCAAAAGGGAATCAGGTATGTTGACAGACGGGAGACAAGCTACATTCAAATTTCTCTTTCTGTGATGCTTGTATGATTCTTTTAGTGGGTTTTGGTTAAGGGGTTGAGGAAAGCTTTTAAAAGCTGTTATTCACCTTTGTTCTGGGTTGTCCTCACCTCCTTGTAAAGTGGGGGGGGGGGGATTCTGTTGCAATAGAAAAATAAAAATCTGCCTGCTTAGACTGGGTCCTGCCTCCAGTCCTCCTTCTCTGACCATTCATGGACATTGGGGACTCTCTTAAGGGGGAGCTGGACTGCCAAAGCTAACCTCAGTTTTTCATGTAACAATGGCCGTTGCCCATCGGTGGAATTGGCACTACGGGATACCCATTCTGATTTCGTCAGCACTCAGTCATTTAGCATCTACACCCTGGAACTCCCTGCCTATTGATACCCGGCAGGTGCCTTGTACTCTTTTTGGAGCCTGATAAAAACATTCTTCTTTTGACAAGCCTACCCTGAAAATGCTTAGAAAGTTGATGTGAATTTTAACCAGTTTTAATATTAACTTTCTGTATTTTTAAAGTGCTGTTGTAATTTTTTCTTGATTTTCTTGTTTTATCTTTTTGTAAAGCTGAAGGTGAGTTTTTCCGAGCAAGTGGAGTACATGTTCAAATAAATAGTCAGTTTTCCTTGGGGGCTCCTGGCCCTGCTGCCTGGCCCTGACACCCTCCCTCTCCCTCCAGATGTTGTGCCCAGAGGAAATGGCTTGTCTGGCAGATGAGGACCTCCTTGACTTCCTCCTCCAGGACGGAGGTCCCTCAGCTGATCTGGGCAAGGGAGGCTTCCTGCCAGAAGACTGGGACTTTCCAGGGCCCGAGGTGAGTGCCAGCTGCCTTGGGCAAGCCAGGGGTGGGGTTGCTGCTGCTCCAGCCCCCCCCCTTGCCTCACACCCTCCTTTCCCTCCAGGCCTTGGGCGAGGAGGAGGTGGACGACTTTCTGAGGTGCCTCCTGAGCCCTTTTGCAGAAGAGTCCAGCGGCTCTCCAGACCCCTCCCCTCCTCACAGCAGCAGCAGTCTTGCCGAAGAGCAGAACTTCTCCTGCAGCCCCGGAAGCTGGGAGGGGTCCCCCACTGGCAGCCCCGCCGGCTCCGAAAGTGTCCAGTCCGACCACAACTACTCCCTGCACCCGGCGCTGCCTGGGCCCCCCGAAGGCTCTGCGCTGGAGAGCGCCAGCTCCTCCTCGGATGTGGGCGACGGGGATGTCGCCATTGACCTGGGTGAGTGCCCAGGGCGTCTGGGGTGGGGGGTCCTGCAATGTCCCTTGGGGCAGGCGCTGAGCTGGGCCAGAGCAGGCAGGCTCTGAGCTTTCCCCTGTGCTTGCTGATGTGGCGCTGCAGAACCTCTCTCTCTCCTTCCCTCCCTCCATCTCTCTCTCTCTCTGCATCTGCTGAGTAGCTTCTTTAGGACCAGGAAGGAGAGAGGAGGAAGAAAGGGACAGTTCCCCCAGCAGAGGGAATCAAGGGGTAGCTGGACTGGGACCAGTGCATTAATAATAGTAGTAGTAGTAGTAGTAGTAGTAGTAATTATAATAATAATAATAATAATAAATCTATTTATTTATTTATTTATACCTTGCCCATCTGGCTGGGTTTCCCCAGCCGCTTGGGTCAGCTTCCCAAAAAAGATTAAAAATACATTAAAACATCAGTCATTAAAAACTTCCCTAAGCAGGGCTGCCTTCAGATGTCTTCTAAAAGTCTGGTAGTTGTATATTTCCTTCCTGGTGGGAGGGCATTCCACAAGGCGGGCGCCACTACCGAGAAGGCCCTCTGCCTGGTTCCCTGTAACCTCACTTCTCGCAGGGAGGGAAGCACCAGAAGGTCCTCGGGAGATGGACCCCGGTGTCCGGGGTGGAGACGCTCCTTCCGGTCTACTGGGCCGAAGCCTCCAGAGCAGGAGAAAACAAGCTGGCTCCATCTTTGATTTGTCACTCTTGCTTGGGAGCTTCCCTGGGGCAGGAGGAGGATGCTGGACAAGGGGGCCCACTGCCCTGGTCTGACTCGCGGCCGGTCACTCTCTCTGCCCCCCATCTCTCAACCCCCCCCCCCCGTAGGGAGCTGCCATCGCCCTGAGCAGGGTCTGATGGGCTGGAGAGCTGTTCCCTTTGGGATGCCTTGGAAGGGGAGAGGCAGCGGTCGTGCTTGTTGTTTGCACACACCTTTTCCAGTGGCCAATTAGCCCCCACTTCCTCACATGCGCAGAGCGCCCTCCTCAGTGGGCAGGTGAACAGTAATGGACGCACAGAGGATGCAAGCGGTGAGGGAATGAAATGCAAAAAGCAAGAGATTGCCCCGCGGTGAAACCGTTTCTGTGACCTCATTCACAAAGGAGTGTTGGCAGTGCTGATTTTGGGCCCGATCCCTTTGGGGCCAGGAGCAGCCTCTTTCTTGGCTGGCGCGTGGGATTGGGGTGGAGCCACGAGCGCTGCCATGTTCTCATGACATCCTTGCACCGCCCGGGGCAAAGTGTGCCAAGGAAGGAGAGCAGAGGGGTGTGTCCCCCCCGGCAAGCCTGGGCCCTCTGACCTCATGGCCCCTTCCACACCTGACTGTGTGGCCCCCTTTCCTCTTCCAGAGATGTGGGAGATCATGGAGACTTCGTCAGAGTCCTGCTTCAGCGATCGGGACAGTGCTCTCCCGGTCACAGTTTCCATTGAGGAACCGACACCCCAGCCAAGTGGGGGGGACCTGCAGGTACGAGACGGCCGTGTGTCCCCCTTCGCCCTCAATATATCTGGCTCTCGGGGGGGGGGCTCCCACACGGGCTTCCCTTCTCCTGCCTCTTGGGGGGTGCAGCTTGGCACACCCCACCCAGCCCTACCTCTGAACGTGGTGCTTTTTCAGTTTGACTTCCCTCCGCTGATTCTGACAGACGAGGAGAAGAAGCTTCTGGAGAAAGAGGGCGTCTCGATCCCGTCCAACCTGCCGCTGACCAAGGTGGGTGCCACAAACTCTGCACGTGTGCATGTGCACCCTTGCCCTGAGGTGCGCTTCTGGGCACGGTGGGCAGAGGCAAGCAGGAAATGGGGGTGCAATTCCTGGCTGCAATTCCTGCTTCTCCTGGGGGGGGGGGCTTTCTGGATGGGCTCTCTGTTTTTCTCTGGAACGGTGAGGTCTAGGTGCTTGATTCCAGAGTAAAGGAGTGCCCTTCCTACCAGGGGGTGGCGCTTTTATAGCCAGCCTCCTGTACTTCCCGGGGTGAATGCCCCTTGGGGTTTTTTTTGGGGGGGGGGCACATCCTTTTTGCTCCTGGGTGAACTGGAGGAGGGTTGCTGGCTGCCAGCCTGGCCTTGGCTGACCCTCAGAGCCCTGTGCGCTGCAGGCTGAGGAGCGGGTCCTGAAGAGAGTTCGCCGGAAGATCCGGAACAAGCAGTCGGCCCAGGACAGCCGGCGCCGGAAGAAGGTCTACGTGGACAGCCTGGAGAGCAGGTGAGGAATCAGAATGGTGGAGTTGAAAGGGACCCCGGGGATCTGTGGCAGGCATGGCGGCACTTTTCCTCTCACGCCGTTGAGCCCGCTCTCACCTAGATAAATTGCCCCCACCTCACTGAACAACCCTTTACCTGAAAGTTTCTTTTCCTTTCTGCTTAAAAATTCTAGCCCAGAGTATCCTGTGTGGGAGCTTTGTGAGGGGATAACTAGAAAGTTGGAGTCTCAGACAGGTTTTATTTAAATAAACAATAAAGCTTTATTTAAGAAAAGATAGTATATAGCACATATGGATTAAACTTAGGTTACTTCCAGAATACAGTGCGATTTCCCTTTATTTCGTCCTCAGTTGTTTTTGCGTTATAGGTTTGGTTCTTTCCTTCAGTTCTCCACCCGCTTTAACACTCCTAAGAAATAGACCCAAGGGCTCTCCACCACCCCCCTTCACTGGGCTTGGGAGTTGCTTCTTCTCCTTCGCAGAATCTCTCCCCTCCGGACTAGACTGGAGTCCCAAGGAGGCTGTTCCTTTCCAGCTCCTTCTTCTCCTTGCTCAACATCGGCCTCCCTGTAAAATTCCAGTCTACTCCTCCCCCAGGACTCCACACTCTGTCCTTCCCAATACGCTCAGAGCAGAAGTTGTTTTTTCCAGAACCAGCTCTTGCTCCCTTTCACTCTTTCTCCCTCAACCTGCCTCCCTACCTGTCTCCCAGCCTCTCCAACCAACTCCCAATTAACTATCCTCAAATCCTCTCCTTTTAAACTCTCCCTCCTGGAACCTCAGCCAACCAGAGGCAGCCTTAACTATTTGCTTCCTTAACCATTTGCTGGTAGGGAAAGAAAGAAGGGGGGGCAGAGAGAAACCCTTGTTGATTCAACCTGTCCAGCAACACCAACTTTTTTGTCACAGGGTCATGTAGCCCAGCCCCCTGCCATGCCAAAATCGCAGTGCAAGAGTCCCTGATAGGTGGCCAACTGACTGACTTGTGCTTCTAAACCTTCACTGAAGGAGCATCCACCACCTCCCAAGGGAGTCCGGGGGGGGGCAGAGGCCTCTTGGGCATGGGGGGAGGGGGGGAGGGAGGATGGACACCCCGGGGAGGCAGGCAGAGCAGAGGGGAGGGTTTCCTCAGCAGCGAGAGGGGGCTTTGCAGATCCAGGTGTGCTTCCCTGCCTTCCTGCCTTGGGGCTCCTCTGCCCCCTGCTCCTGCTCCTCCATGGCCCCATCTGAGACCCCGGCTGCCAGGCCCCTCCTGACCCTCTTCTTCTCCTGTCCCTCCCTGCAGGGTCGTCGTCTGTACAGCGCAGAACAACGAACTTCAGAAGAAAGTCCAGCTGCTGCAGAAGCAGAACATGTGAGAGCCTCCTTTGCCTGGCGGGTCCCTGGGAAGGAGGGTGGGCTCCCCTGGGACCTCGCCACCACCTCCTCCCAAGGAGGGCCCTGGGGAGAATGGGGGTGGGGGTCTTCCAGCTCAAGGCGGAGAGCAAGGGGGCAGCCCCAGTGACAGTTCCTCCTTCGCTGACCTCCTGCTGCTGGCACACTGCTTTGGGTTTTGTCATCTTGCTGTGCTGTGCCCCCTGTGACAGCCCTGTGGAGGGAGGTGGGCCACTCCTGCTCCCATTTCATGGGCGGGGGCATTGAGGCCGAGAGGATGGCTGTCCCCAGGCTCCATAGTGCAGGGCAGAAACCAGCCCCTCCAGACCCCGCATCCTCAGTCCGGTCCCCTGGTCATGTTGGACCCTTCCTGGGAGGTGCGTCTGGCTGCAGAGGAGAGCGGGGGCTCGGGGCCAGCAGGAGGCTGACCAGCTGCTCTGCCTCTCCTGCAGGTCATTGCTGGAGCAACTGCGGAAGCTGCAAGCCCTGATCCAGCACTCGACCACCAAGACCACCACGGCCAGCACCTGTGTCCTGGTGAGTTGCAGGACCCCTGCAGCCCCTTGGCTCAGCAGTCCACCCCAGCCTGCTGGCCATTGCCCCCCCCTTCTTGGCCAGAGGGGCTCTGCCTTGTTCCTGGGGGGAGAGGCATCTTCTGTCTGTCACTGGTGCCTCTGACTTCCAGCATTGAGGACTCCTGACTTCTGTGAGGTCCTGGTCCTCCTCCTCCCCGCACCCCTTCCAGCCCCCCCAGGTGCTGTGTTCTCCTGAGCTGCCCCCAAGCTGCCGGCTGCCTGCCTTTGCAGCCCTTGCTGACGGATGCCTGCCCTGGGCTCCCTCTCCGGGGGGTTGGACTAGAAGACCCTTTGGGGCCCCTCCAATGCCACAATTCTCTGTTTCTGCGATAGGTCCTGGTCTTCTCCTTCTGCCTGATCCTCTGGCCCAGCTACTACCCCTTTGGAGGAAGCCAGCAGAAGCAGCTGGAGCTCCAGGGAGGTGAGTCTCCTCAAAGGGTGCCAAGGCGGCTCTTGCAAAAGCCACACGCCGCTGGGGAGGGGGCCGGGTGCAAGTTGGAAGGACATGGGAGCCCCCTTGCCTGGAAATGGGCAGGCTGGCTCAACAGCCCCTGAACCCCACCTTCTTAAGCTGGACAGAAAGCACCTTGGGCAAAGTTTTTCCTGGGATCTCCCCCCCCCCGCCCCGCCCAGCTGAACAGAGCAGCTCCCAGGGCACAGTGGCTTCTTGTCCTGAGACCCTCCGTTTGGCCTTTCCCTGAGGCATCACACAGGGTCCGGCCCCTTGCAGGAGGCAGCCCAGAAGTCCTTGCCACACATTTCACAGGTCTAGCGCCTTCAGAAAATGAGGATTCTGTGGGGAAGGGGAAGAACCTTGATTCTGGAGTGAGCAAAGGGGTGGCAGGGAGGGGGGACTCTGTGGCAGCAGATAATGCAGTCAAGATCAGCCAGATCTCAGCTTGTTTTCTCTGACTGATAGTGGGCCTTGAATGGGAGCTGGGCTGTAAAAGCTGTGTGTGTGTGTGTGTGTGTGTGTGTGTGTGTGAGAGAGAGAGAGAGAGAGAGAGAGAGAGAGAGAGAGAAAGGGAGAGGGGGGGGGAGAGAGAGAGAGCGAAGTTCTGGGTTCTGCAGCTCAGGAGTAGCCACACTATGACACTCAACATCTTCTTGAGTGGGAAAGAAGAAGGTCCAGCCTTGTTGCATTTAATTTTGGAAGAGAGAACTCCTCCAAGGAAGATGACCTGGAAGGGAGGGCCAGGAAAAGCCCTTCAGCTGGATCAGGCCCACAGCACGCCTTGCTCTCTTGGGAGCCAGCCATGTCCCCAGGGGACACCCCCAAGCTGAATGTCGCCTTAGGAGGTTTAGTGGTTGGCATAACAGAGGCTTGGTTGAGTTGTATGCTAGAGAGAGTGAGGGGATGCCAGCAGGACTGAACTGCAGAGTCAAGGCCAGACGGGGCTCCTCACCCCCCGCTTATACGCTCCCTTTGCCCTTGCAGTGCTGTCCCGGAGGCTGCGGGAGTACCAGAGCAGCGTTGCCCAGTTCCAGCCAGTGGAAGCAGCCCCTGGCCTTGCCCCACCCTCCGCACTGAAGGCAGAGCCCCCAGCCGCCCTGAAGGACGCAGCAGCGGGGAGCCTCAACCGGTCCCTGGAGGACCACCGCAGCCCCCCCGCCGAGCCCCACCCGCCCTCCAGCAGCAGCAGCAACTCCTCTTCCGACCCCTCGGCTTCTCCGCAAGCAGAGGGGCTTCCTTTGCCCCCCGAGCACCAGCCTCTGGGGAAGGAGAGGGCCCTCCCGCCAGCCTCTGCCCACCCCCAAGAGCGGGGCTGGGTCGGTCGCACCACCAGCGTGGTCATCCAGCCACGCCACTCGGATGAGATGTGAGGGCTTGGCCCGCAGCCCGTGAATGGCGGGACAGGCCGGCAGGCGCCGCCATGGAAAGACGGGGGGCTCCCGGCCTGCCACTTTTTTGCAGGGAGGAGAAGAGAAGCTGTGCCTGGTTCAGAGACAGAAGCATTTATTTAGCATCCCGGACCCCGGCACCTGGGGGGGGAGGCATCCTGCAGCTCATTGGGCAAGGGGGGGGCCTCCAAGAAACGGCTCCACTCCACTCAGAGTTCGACTCTGGTCTTGAGGGGCCCAGAACTGAGCCGTGGATGCCTGGACTGTGGCTCTCGTGCCCCCCCCCCATATACCGCTTGTGTGTCCCCTGTAGTGGAAGCCTTCTGAGAAGCAGCCTCTTCCTCCCCCGGCCTTTGCTTGTATCTCTTAGGGTGCCTCCACCCCCAGATTAGCAGTGGAGGGGGGGCCCTCTGTGCAGGGGAGCGAGCCAAAAGTGGGAGGGGTGCTATTTGCAGGTAGGGAGGCAGGCTGCTCCAGATGCATCGCCTTGGCATGCGTGGCCCCCACCCACAGAGCAGACCCCCCTGTTCAATCCAGGCACCTGGAAGAGCAACTCCAGCATCTGCCCAAAGGATGCGCTTTCATTGCTGAGACCCCCAGAAGCTGCTGCCCTGGATCCCTGAAGGCTCTTGCTGTGGGCAAGGGAACTCTCAGGGGGGGGTTTCTGGGCAGGCAGCGTCCGGCCTCCCAATGAGACACAGGGAATTGGGACAAGCGAGAGGGAGGAAGGGAGGGCCAGAAAGGCTTCCTCTGCCACCCCCAGGCCCAGTCCTGACCTCTGAGTGGGTGGCGCTGTCTTGGTCCAGGGAAGAAGCCCTGCCCCCTGCCTGTTGAGATGCCCTGAAGGAGTCCCTGCCCCCCCCCGGCAAGCTTGGAGGGGCTTCCTGGACAAAGGGCCCTGGCGACCCCCCTCCCTTCGCCCAAGGGGGCCAGCAGGGCCATTGGTCAGGGCTGGAAACGGGAGCTGGAATCGAGCAGCCGTGGGCATGGGTGGGTGGGCAGAGCAGCCCCTTACCCATCCCTGGGGGGGGGGGAGATAGGCCTGGGGAGTAACCTGGAGCCCTTCTCCTTCCTTTTCACTGTTGAAATGGACTCTCTGCTTCTGTTTGTTTCATTGTTCTTGCTTTTATCTATTTTATCATTGAAAGAAGCTGGATGGGGAGGATAATAGTTTAGCCCAGAATCTGGATGTAAATGTAAATAATAAATGACTACAAAATGGTTCTCCTGCCTTGTTTTGTGAGTAAAGCGGAGGAGCGTGCGGGGGGGGACCAGAAAATACTTCAGAATCCTTCCTAAAAACCAGGGGGGGGGTCCCAATAAGTGACTTCTGCTCCATGGGGGGGGGGATGGAAAAGCAGGTGGGGGAAGAAGGCAGCCTGGCCCCAGATTTGTGTCGGGTTTACTCCTGAGCCTTTTCTTCTCTGAATATGTCCCAAAAGGCAGCGGGTACGGATCGTTCCTCAGTGTTCACTCCTGAAGCCTTTCTCATGAATGAGTCAAGCTGCCAGGCAGGAGAGGTTTGGGACCAAGAGCGCGCCAGCTCAGGAGGCCAACGCTTCCGATGTGTGGGTTGGGAACTCCCCCCCCCCCCGTCTGTAACAGACGAAAGGCTGGATAGAAGTTTCGGGAAATAATAAAGGAAAAAGGAATGAGGGCCAGGACTTATGTGCAGACCTAGAAAAGACTGGGCCAGAACACAAGCAGGCCTGTCCCATTGCTGGTGCTTTATTGGAGAATCATCTAGTCCAAACTCCCCCCCCCCCAAATATCAACCTCTGCTTAAAAACCTCCAAAGGAGAGTCCACCACCTCTCGACAGAGTCTGTTCCACTGTCTCTTGCTGTCAAAGAATTCTTCCTGATGTTTATTTTTTGTTTTAATGCTTTATTAATTTTGCAAAAAATAAAAAATAAATAAAAAAGACAATTGGCAACAACAGTCCAAAATCTAAATCAAAATGCAGACTAAAATATGCATAGCGATTAAAAGAAAAACAAAAAAGAAGAAAAGAAAGAAAAATAAAAAACTATTTGTTCAATACAATCATTTAAGGAGTACAAACCACAATTTATTCTATACATACAGTTTCTAGAAAGACATTACTTTCATATTTGTACTTTTCATCTCTATTTAATCTGATTCTCTAAATGTTTTTGGTCCTTGGTGTGTTTTTTGACTTCACTCTAACCGATGTTTAGCTGGAATCTCCTTCCTTGTCACTTGAGTTCATCCGTTCAGGTCGGAGCCTCCAGAGCTCTTTCTTCACTTGCTGGGGAGGGAGGGCGGGGGCCTGTCACAGCCATGGTGCATTTTTGGAGAAGAAATAATCTATATAAATGTTTAATCAAGAAGGGAAAGGGAAGCCCTCTTCCTGCAGGTGGTAGATGGGAGAGCAGCGGCAGCAGCGAGTGAGTCTCTCGGATCCTGTTATGCTGCTCGTGTGAAGACGTTCCTGCCAACCCTGCAAGGAGACCGTGAGTAAGGGAGAGGCCCTTCCTTGTGCTTGCCCTGCTCTGAGGAGGGCTGAGTAGGGCATGGCCACCATGAACCCCCCTTGGTCCTTGTGGTTGTCATCTGCCCCAGGGGCATTTTCCAAAGCCCTCCCATGGCGGCTGGGTGGGGGCTTCCCCTGGCTGCCCCCAGACATAAGATGATGTCCCCCAAGGAAGCAGCGTGGCAGCATCGCCCTCCTGCAAGCACCACAGAGCCCCCAAGCAGAGTTTTTGCACCTACACTGGTTCTTACTGCCCTTGCTTGGCAAGGGGGAAATCGTATCCCCTGGAAGGGGTGGGGGTGGGAAGAGTGGGTCAGGTGCAGCTCCAGCCCAGTGTGTTGTGGAAATGCACCTGAAAGCAGCACCAGGTGTATGATGGTGCAGGTTGGGGGCAGGTGGGGGAACCCCAGAGAAGGCCCCCGTCGAGAGCTGCTCCTTTCCGCTTACCGAGTGGCCTCCCAGTCATCGCCATGGGATTCCACCTTCTGCCGCAGAAGCCAAGTTGTCTCCAGGGTCTCCTTCCCTTCAGCATCCACAAAGCGCTGCCCTGCAAATGCAGCGATGGAGTCTGGGGGGGGGGGCACAGAGGGGGGCGAAGCTGCAGGTCAGAGGCTCTCTTCCCTGACCAAACATTTGCAAAACTTTTGCTGTGGGAGGGGAGTGATGGCCGGGGAACAGGGAGGCCAGGCAGAATTGCCTTCGGAATTGCCTTAACTTTTAGAAGACATCTGAAGGCAGCCCTGTTTAGGGAAGCTTTTAATGTTTGATGTATCACAGTATTTTAATATTCTTTTGGAAGCCGCGCAGAGTGGCTGGGGAAGCCCAGCTAGATGGGCGGAGTATAAATAATAAATTATTATTATTAAGCTCCCCGCCCCTTGGGGCTCCCTGCCTGGCAGCAGCGAAGGACTTGCAGAAATCCCATCCGACAGAGATGAGCTCAGCCGCTCCTTTGGAACAATCAGACCCAAACATGACCTATCAATTAACAAGTTTGAGACTTTTAAAAAGATGTTAGCTTCAATTGTTGTGAGCCACCGTGGGATCTTAAGGGAGAAGGGCAGGTAATAAATCAGAATAGCAACAATGACAAAAGTGCCAAAGCGAAAGTCCTCGTTCTGTTGCCCTCTGGATTTGCAGTCCACCTTTCCACCAACGATGGACTGTGGCTCAGCAGAGGCCACCTGCTTGGCAGACTCAGCCCCCAGCGGCATGTCCAGGGAGGGTTGGGGCAGACTCTAGAACCCTGGAGAGGTGTTGCTGCCAGTCAGTGTGGACAATACTGAGCTAGATGGACCAGCGCTCTGACTCCAGTTCTACTTCTCAAAGGATTTCAGTGGCTTCAGCACAATAAAGTCAGCTTCCTCTGTTCCAGAAATTATTATTGCTGTAATCATTTATTCAGTTTATATACAGCCCTTTATCCAAAGATCTTCGGGCAAAGTACAACATTAAGGACTTAATTTATGCAGCGTAATAATTAAAACATAACAAGATGCCTGGGTGATGCAAACAAGGGCAGGATCTAAATTATCAGCCTGTGAAATAAAGGAAACCCCCTGATCCGCCATGGGGATGCTGAAGCTGCCCCCCACCCCCCAGTCCTACCTTCAGCGGCCCCAGCCCACCCTGGAAAGCGAGGAGGGGTCCTTACCTGAAAACGACCAGTTGACCAGGAAGCCAAAGGTATACTCCTCCTCGGCCCCCTTCGGGTCGTGCTGGGCGCCCACGAGCGGAGACACCCGGATGGGCTTCTGGGCTGCGGAGACGGCCGTCAGGTAGGAGCCTGTGAACTGGCCGGAGTCGTCGGGAGGGTTGAGGACCATCTTGGAGCCCAGCTCGTTGACCCACGTGCCGGCCAGGGAGCTCTGGGCTGGCGAGGAGGGCTAAGGAGGGAAAGAGGAGGGTCAGCGGGGGGGACGACTTCCGGGAACCCCCCCCCCAGACCTACCTTCCGAGGCTGGTTTCGGGGGCTCAGCCCTCAGGCCCCGATTCCTCACTTCTGCCCCCGACGGGGCGGGTGAGGGCTCCGCGTCTGAAACTGCTCCTAGCGCTACATCCCAAGCGGGATGGGTGGAAACTTTCGTGGCTGCGGGCTGAAGGCGAAGCGGGCGCGCCTCGCCGCCTAGGACCCCTCTCCATCTCTCTCGGGGCAGCCCGGCGGGGGCCAAGGCTCGCTTTCTCGTTCCAGAAGGGCCAGCCCCGGCCGGGCGCGCACGGAGGGGGCGGCCGGGCGCTGCTGGCTCAGCCTTCGGGGCCGCAGAACCCGCCCTGCCCGGCGGCGTCGAGGCAGCGCCCCACCCCGGCCCGCCCCCTTCCTGCCCAAAAGGGCGGCGGCAGGGCTGCGCCTGCCTCTGGGCTCCCCTCCCGGACCGACGCCTGCCCGGTGCCTGGAGGGGGCTCCCGCCGCGACGTCCTGCGGCCTCCCTGCCAAAGGAGCCGTCCGGAGCCCCGGAGAGGCAGCGGGTGGCCAGTCCCCCACCCCGCAGCAGGAGGAGACCAGTGGGCCCCCAGCCCAGGGTCTTCTTTCTCCCGCAAGGGCACCCGAGCAGAGCAACCGCCCCTCTTTCCGCTCCTGCGCTTCCCCAGTGACGGGAACTGACTATTTTGCGGAGGAAAGGAAGGTTGGAGGTGGCGCAGAAGCGCCTTATCCGCCTCCCCGTCCTCGTCTCTCCTCTCCCAGGGAGTCTACCCTGCGGCGGGAGACGCTCCGCTCCGCCCGGCCTCACCTTAAACCGCTTCTCCGCCGCCTCGACGACGGGCAGGACCGGCGGGTCCGAGCGGGAATAGGTGAATCCGGCCGTCGCGCCGGCGGCCAAGAGCAGCGCCAGGGCGGGCGCGCGGGCCACTTTGCTCCACATCTTGCTGCCGAAGAGCTCCGAGCCCGGCGAGCCCCGGCCGCCCTCATATAGCCTCCGGCCGCGTCCCCCTCCCCCTTCCCGGTGCTTTCTGAGAAACCAGCTGATTTTCCTCTTCCCTGCAAAACCGAAAGTTCGCTAGTTGTTGACGCAGGGTTTTCCTTTCACTTCTCCAAAAATACCGCGTCTTTCCTTCCCGCTAAGGCCGGCTCAGGGCTTTCGCTCACCCGGCGTGCCTTCCCTAAGGGGCGGGGGCGAGGCGACTGGAGGGGGGGATTTGGAGGGGAGAATCCGTGGGCGGGGAATGCGGCGCAGGGGGGCTTCAGAAGAACCTCTGTCCTCAGAGGGCCCGACCGGAAGGGATGCAGGACATCATTGCAGAACCTCTGCGCACTCGCTGCGCCCCTCCTTGGAAGTCCAGTGGTACCTCGGGTTAAGAACTTACGGTAATTCGTTCTGGAGCTCCGTTCTTAACCTGAAATTGTTCTTAACCTGAGGTACCACTTGAGCTTATGGGGCCTCCCGCTGACGCCGCGCGATTTCTGTTCTCATCCTGAAGCAAAGTTCTTAACCCGAGGTAATATTTCTGGGTTAGCGGAGTCTGCAACCTGAAGCGTCTGTAACCTGAGGTACCACTGTAGCCCAGAGCCATGAGAACAGAAGGAGATCCTGCCGGATGAAGCCAAAGAGGACCTTCTGGTTTGTTACGGAGAAATCCGAGGGCTCCCTTGGACAAAAAGCAAAGACACCAACCAGGATAACTGGAGCAAAACAGCAGCCAGTAGGCTTGGTCTTTATTGAAGACTGTCCCGACAGGACTCCCACTCACTGCAAGACAAGCAAGATGGAAGCCCTGAACAAAAGGAGACCCCAACTTTTATTAGCTACTAATCCCTCATGCTAGGGATGCTGGTGGCACTGTGGGTTAAACCACAGAGCCTCTTGGGCTAGCCGATCAGAAGGTCGGCGGTTCAAATCCCCGTGACGGGGTGAGCTCCCGTTGCTCTGTCCCTGCTCCTGCCAACCTAGCAGTTCGAAAGCATGTCAAAGTGCAACTAGATAAATAGGTACCGCTCTGATGGGAAGGTAAACGGCGTCTCTGTGCGCTGCTCTGGTTCACCAGAAGTGGCTTAGTCATGCTGGCCACATGACCCGGAAGCTGTACCCGCCTCCCTTGGCCAGTAAAGCGAGATGAGCGCCACAACCCCAGAGTCGTCTGCGACTGGACCTAATGGTCAGGGGTCCCTTTACCTTTACCTAATCCCTCATGCTACACCCCTAAGACTACATCACAACTACATCACAACTACATCATTGATACATCACAAAAAGGAGGGGTTGAGGGAGGAGTTGTGGTGGTAACCTGAGTGTCCTGTCACCTGCCCGGTTCCTCCTTTCCTCCTCCCCATGTGTATTTTCCAGAGGAAAAAGGGGAGTTTGCAGTTTTCTTCCCCCAGAGGGAAGGGCTGATCATTGTCCTTTGTTTCAGTTTGTACTGAATCCACTTCCACATGCAGGCCCTTTTGCTGCGGACTTGTTGGCTGCCTTGTGTCAAGTCTCCCCCCTTTGATAGTCCTTCCTTCATGGTGTAAAATAAAAGTGGAACGGTACAGATCCAATGTACGGGTGATTTTCTATGAATTTATAACAGAAGTGTCGCATATGTCATGTGTGAGTGTGTGTGTGTGTCGTGTTTGTACAAACTGAATGATGGGGGGGGGGGCGTGTTTCAGCCTCTGTCTCAAGGTGGCCCACCTGACGCCTCTTCTGGGAAGCCCACAAGCAGGATCTGGGCACCTGAGCCCTCTGCCTTCCTGCCAGTTCCAGCAACTGGGATTCAGAAGCATCACTGCCTCAAGCTTCCTTCTCCTCCCGCTCCTCCCCCCACCCCGTTCACCCTTCTCGCCCCGCCAGTCCTGGCCCCAGCTCCAGCGGAGTGGGGAAGTGGTCCATCATCAGTCCAGTGAGGAAGACAGAGGCGGGGCGGGGCTGAGCAGGAGGAAGAAGGAAGGTCAAGCAAGATCCCAGGACCTTTGATACCCTCCGGTGGACCTGTGGTTCCCACCTGGAGGGGTCATGCTCACTCAAGGGGTTCTTGTTTTGTTTGTCGCAAAGTTATGACGCAGATCACTCTCTCGTGGTGAGCCAGATCCGTCTCCAGCCAGAGGACCCATAGCACAAAGTAGAAAGCGCCGCCTCCCATAAACACTGCCAGAACAGCCAAATGTACTTTGTGAACTCTGATTCCATAGAATAAGCTCTACTGAACTGCCCTAGAGACAGCATCTAAGCAAGGGGGAACCACATCAGAGAGAGAACCTCCTTTGGCAAAAGAGAGAAGCAGATTGAGGCCGGCATAACAGACAGGGAGCTTGTTATGGCTGCGAAGCACAAGACTCTCCTGAACGCCAAGCCTGCACCCTGAAAGAAGACGCTTGCTACACTGAGAAAGGCAACAACAACAATACAAATAGAAACCCCTCTATTGGAAAAATCTCTAATCCTTGTTGTTGTTGTTGTTTCCTGGTGAAACTGAAAGTAAAGCAGTGATCATTCGCCAGGAGAAAAGATTTGTTTTGAGATAACAATTTTGCAGCTGTGGTTCAAAGGGGGAAACATTAAGATGGATTGACTGGCTAATAACATCCTGAACTTTAGAATCATAGAATTGTAGAGTTGGAAGGAACCGGGGTGGGGGTCTCCTTGTCCAACCCCCCGCTATGCAGGAATCTCAACTAGGTCTTGTGTGACAGATGTCCATCCAACTTCTGCTGAAAAACTCGAAGGAAGGAGAGTCCACCACCTTCTGAAGGAGTTTGTGCCACTGGCAAACAGTTTTTACTGTCAGAAAGTTCTTCCTGATGTTTAGTCAGAATCTCCTGCCTTGTAACTTGATTACAAGACATTCTTTTGAGTCCTGCCCTCCAGAACAGGAACTGGACAGAACTGGACACAGCATTCCAAGGCAGAACAGAGCATTCTACAAACCGGAAGCCACCACAGAAGAGGCCCATTCTCATGTGGCCACCCTCTGGGCCTCTCATGGAGGAGGCACAGGAAGAAGGGCCTCAGATGGTGATCACAGGGTCCAGAAACTCTTCCACATCCTTGACCTCAGAGATCCTTTAACTGGTGCTAGTGCTCCACCTCTGGGCCACTGACAATGAGGCTCCTTGTACAGAAATATCCTTGGAGACGCAGCTCAGCCTCCACATTGACTGGGATCCTTCTCAAGACTCAGCTTCTCTTCCTCGTCAGAAAAGCAGGAACAAAACTAATACCTTCCCTGAGTATTTTGGGCTATGACCAAGTATGGCACACCTTCCTGTCCAATATATCCCAAGGAAGGCTTCTTTTAGAGAAGAGAAGCAGTCATGCCTGGAGATTTTAATAGAAATAGTTTTTAATACTGATTAATCTTTAACCCAGATAGCTGTTTAGTTAAATCGACAGGAGAGCCAGGGAAAAGCATAATCAGTAGTTTGTGTTCTGGTCATTAGGACAGACAGATCTGAGAACAAGGGCAATTGTTTAAGTCACTTTTTCTTCTATTCTTTCAGAGTCCCCTGACCTCATGAACCCGCCGCACACGCACACAAATTACACACTGGCCTGCTAAGAAGCTTTAACAATTGCGTCTGCTACTTGCCAGCTTCATCCCATTCAGGGAAATGGTTAAAGCTGTTCTAGCAGAAAAGATGAAAAAATTATTTACTAATAATTCAGGTGAGACATTCTAGTCAGTCGTTTAGTCTCGACACCAAACCAGTGGCCAACCCACCATCCACCCCAAGCGGGAACACGTGGCAATTATATTCACCCAGAGCAATTGATAGTCACACAAAGTTCAAGTTAATGAATTGACAATTGCTTCAAAACCTGATAAAAATAATTGATGTGCATCACTGCCTAGAAATGATTGACCTATCTGCAATCGTCATAATTGAGCACAATTAGAAATACAATTTGGACAAGTCATCAAAATGGAGGAACAAAAATAAATAATTTCCCCATTTGAATCATATTCCTTTTCCAAAGGGACTGGGCTTTTACTTTAGGCTAGTTTTTCACCAATTTCTTTAATGCACTCATTCTTTATCAGCAAACTGATTACAAAGGAGTCTCAGAGTTAAGCCATAATGCTGAAACACAGCTCTCTTTCTGAAATACGAATGTTCTCAACATCAGTTGCCGGCAAGTAAAATCTGGCATTCCAGCTGAAGCCAACTGTAGCCTGGGAATGCTCATAGATCATGTGGAAAACAAGATAAACGAGGCAAAAGTTGCTTGGACCTTCACATTGATGCCCCACCTTGGCCCTTCTTAACCATTAACAGCATGGCTTGGTAGAGCTTATGATCAAAGCCATTCAACACCATCCACTGGCATCCTGAATCCTATCTTAACACTGTATAATTTCCCACAAAAGACAACCTGCTGAGGTCAAAACGTGTCAGGATGATAGTTACCTTTCCTTATATTGTTATATTACCAGACTTATCAATGCTAATTTTTTGTATACAGTACGATTGCATCTTGTGCGCAATTAACTTTCATGATCTCAAGTATCCAGGATGACAAATGTACTTTTGGATCAACCAGTCTCAGTTGGTTAAGCAGTTGATGGCTGAACAATTGAAAGTGGTCAGATCAATGCTTGATCAAGATGAAGAAAATGAGCCAGAGAAGTAGGAGGTGGAAGCTGGGAATGGGGAAGACTCAGAGGCAGAAATGACCTCCATACAAGGATTTGGAGGAGAAGAAGATAAAACTACAAATGGTGATTTGCAGAACTATCTGGATATGGCATTGGTGGTTGAGAGGGAAAGAAGCTTTGGGACTTGAGTCCTGGCCTTTCTTTAGTTCTAGCAGAGAGAAAGCACTGGAGTGAATTCAGAGAATGGTGCTATTAAAGTTATGGTACTGTCTCTGGAAATTATTGGAAAAAAGAAAGTGGAAGGCCTAGAAGTGGAGATCAGGATACCACTGTAAACATTGCAGGAAATGGAATAAAGGCAATACTCATTTTGCCTGAGAGTTGCATTCCAGACCCCTGCATGAGTTGGTGAACATAATCCCGCTCTGCCTTCATCACTCTCCTCCAATTCAGGCATGTCGCCATCAGTCCCTCATCATCTTTGGTGGTGCCCCTGCTTTGAGTCTGGTCCTCCGCATCTTCTTCCTGCTCATCACCTGCAGAGGGTGCTATGACGGTGGAATGCAGATCTGTTAGTTAGTTGTGGGAAGTACATGAGGTCTTGTGTTTCTTCCTCTGTTTGCTCAGAAAGATCTTTTGACAGCTTTGTTAACTACCTGTCCTGATCTGCCTTGTCCTGCTTTTAAGACCATAATTCTATAGCCTTTTCCTCCAGAATAATGAGCTATATAGGATTCCTTCCTGTGCTCCGGTGTCTAGCTTTTGCCTATTTTCTTTGGATATTTTAACTGTCAGATATGCTTCACATGTGTGTGACAAGTTGGGTGTTCTCCCATGCCAGAGTTCCAAAGGTGTGCGTGGAGCTCCCTTGGTTGCCAGTCAGTTTTGGAGATGCACCCCAGTGGCTGCTGGGTCTCCCCACATTCACTGGGGAAGATTTTCATCCTTATCGTGCAACATCTCATTTCCATAATGGATCTAAACTTTCTCTCTACAATATGTTGTGGGGCAATCCCTTCCTTTTCATGTCAACTGAACAGTACTCACCCTGTTGTCAGTCCTGAGAACTGTAGTTTTTCTCTGGAGCTTGTAATTCACCATGACAATATACTTTATGAAAATCTATGTTGTTGTTTAGTCGTTTAGTCGTGTCCGCCTCTTCATGACCCCCTGGACCAGAGCACACCAGACACTCCTGTCTTCCACTGCCTCCCGCAGTTTGGTCAAACTCATGCTGGTAGCTTCGAGAACACTGTCCCACCATCTCGTCCTCTGTTGTCCCCTTCTCCTTGTGCCCTCCATCTTTCCCAACATCAGGGTCTTTTCCAGGGAGTCTTCTCTTCTCATGAGGTGGCCAAAGTCTTGGAGCCTCAGCTTCAGGATCTGTCCTTCCAGTGAGCACTCAGGGCTGATTTCCTTAAGGATGGATCGGTTTGATCTTCTTGCAGTCCATGGGACTCTCAAAAGCATCAATTATTCGGCAATCAGCCTTCTTTATGGTCCAGCTCTCACTTCCATACATCACTACTGGGAAAACCATGGCTTTAACTATACGGACCTTTGTTGGCAAGGTGATGTCTCTGCTTTTTAAGATGCTGTCTATAGTGTTTCACTTTTCTCCTCTAGAAAATACACAACAGAGAGTTATAGAGAAATGGGGGGGTGTCTTTTACAGCCCAGCTCTCCATCAATAATAATAATAATAATTTATTATTTATACCCCGCCCATCTGGCAGGGTTTCCTCATCCACTCTGGGTGGCTCCCAACAGAATATTAAAAACACGATGGAAGATCAAACATTAAAAACCTCTCTAAACAGGGCTGCCTTCAGATGTCTTCTAAAAGTCAGATAGCTGTTTATTTCCTTGACATCTGATGGGAGGGCGTTCCACAGGGTGGGTGCCACTAAGAAGGCCCTCTGCCTCAAGGGATTCAGTGTCCCCCTAAATTTGTTGTCAGTCAGAGAAAATTAAATGAAGGCAGGAACTAGTGAAAGCAAGGAAGATATTTATTTTTTCTGTTGCAATAGAGTTCCAACACAGGTATAAAGGAATTTTTAAAGGCTTTCGAAATTGCATAGCCCCTTAGCCAAGGACCACCCAAAAAGGATCATACACAGAGAGTGTGGCTTGTCTCCTGTCTGTCAAGATATCTGATAATTGTATGCTGATTGCCCTGGACCATCCTTTTGAAATGGTATATACCTTAGTTCCTGACTCCTGCCCACAAATCTGCGCCCATTGCTAAAAGAAGATGCCCTATGGATAGGTCCGCTCTGCTTTACTTGCCAGACTGGTTTTTGCAGAGGGCAAGCCCCCTCATTCCAAGCAGTTTATTTGTTTACAGGATTTACAAGTGAAAAATAACTATTTTGAAAGGTACCCCCCCCATACTTCCTTCTACTGCAGAGAAATATTTGGGGTCTTGCACCATTTCAGAATATGGTTTATGTACCTATGTTTGTATGCCCATCCTGTGTATTTATTGTAGGGACGTGTATAGATGCTAGGAGAGGATATATTTATGAGATACTATCTTTCCTTCCTCCCTCATGTCTGTGAGCTCAGCAGAGTGCCCATCCCTTTGCAGCTTAAAAGGGAAGCTTAGATAGGCTAGGTTTAGCCTTTATGTTTAAGTAATCCAGGATTCTGCTTCAAGGCAGACTGGATTCTCCTGGCATTTTCGCTTTTTTGTCCACCTTAAAACAACAATCACACAACAGATGTGTAAAAGGTAAAAACAACAGTTATTCACTCAGAACACTTACTGAAGAGTAACAGAAACCGCAGCTGTGTTTAGGCAGCCTTAGCAAAGATGGTGTCAGCAATGGAGCTCAGACATGCAGATTGTGCTCACATTTCTGGCTTGGTGATGAGATGAAGAGGATGTGCCCGTGTCAGGACACGGTGGGAGTGCTTGGCAGGGGGTTGGACTCGATGGCCCTTGTGGTCTCTTCCAACTCTAGGATTCTATGATTCTACTGACTGAGCTACCAGGTGGGCACCGGGAGGCCTCAGCTGAAACTGACTCTACAGCTCTAGGATTCTCTGATCCCGTGGCGTTGCGCTGCAGACTGCCCCAAATGAGGCACTGAGATGCTTCTAAGCCAATAAGCCCCAAACGTTGCAACCTTTCCCTCCTCCCGCAGCCCCTTGGCTGAGGCTTTTCCAGCTCTGCAGACTTCTTTTTGGGGTTGAGGTGCTTCCTCTCCCCTGAAAAGTCTGAGGTCCTTCTGTCCCAAATCAGCCAGGGAGATCTTCTGCTGTAGCGTCACGAGTTCGCAGGGCTCAGCTGACTACAGTACAAAAAGCTGAGCCTTTGGTGTCATCACCAAGTCCTATGGAACTCTCTGCCACTGGAGATTCCGCAGGTGCAGTCTGTGCCAAATTTTAAACGCCTGCTGAAACCTCTTCTATTCCGCCAGGCCTGGCCAGGCAGTTAAGAATACAACCCCCACAACGGTCAACTGAATATTGTTTCTTTTTTTTTAAAGTTGTTTTCAACTTTTTATGATTTTACTGTATGGTTTTATATTGTGGTATATTTCTATGGTACAGCAGTATATAAATATATATATCTATAAAGAAATAAGCAAATAAATAGATAACGGTGCCTGTTGGCAGGTGGTCGAACATCTTTCCTGGCCGGGGTTGGGAGATGTCCGAGATGCCTTTGCCAGCCCCTCCGCCCTCTTGGCACCGGTCTCCGCGCCGCGCCCACCCGACTTGCGCAGTTGCCCGCCCGCCCGGGCGCTATAAGAGGGCGGCCGCCGGCTCGACGGGGACATTCCCTTCCCGGCATCGAGGATGGCGCAGCGCACGGTCTCTCTGGGCGGCCTGGCAGGCTTGGCGCTCCTGGGCGCCCTTCTCTCCCTCTCGCCCGCCGAAAGCCAGCCCCCTTCCCTGCCCAAGGTAGGGCCGGGCCGAGGGAAGGCAAGCGGGCGGGCAAGCGGCGCCGGCTGCCCTTGGAGGGGACCCCCGCACCGGGGCTTCACCTGCTCTCTGTCTCGCCCTCCCGTCTGCGAAAGGGGGAGGCAGCAGCGCCGCACCGGCGGGGAGACAGAGAAGTCCCGGTCAAAGCGCGAAGGGAGCGGGGCTGTCGAGGCGCACTTGGGGGGCGGGCTGTGTGTTTCTCTGCGGGCCTTGGAAGCCGCTGCTGCTGCCGGCTTCCCCTCCTTGTTTCCCGGGGTCTTAATTTCCGACGTGCAGCAGCTGCCGCAGGCGCTTTACAGGAGGTTGCTTCGGATGGGATCGAAAAGTGGCGAGCAGGCGCAATCTCCACTGGGCGCAAAGTACCCCTTGGGATCTCCGCGCCCGTTTGTCCGGGCTCGAGGGGTCTCTCTCTGATCTGGGGGGGGAAGCAGTCTTTGGGGTTGGACTTGACGGCCCTTTGGGGTCCCTTCCCACTGTCCCTTCTCTGACCCGCTTCTCTCCCCTCTGGCCCCGTAGTGCAACCTGCAGGGGATGTGGGTGAACGATCTGGGCTCCCGGATGTTCATCGGACCCCTGAACGCGGCCGGCCAGTTCTCGGGCTACTACCTGGCCGCCGTCTCGGCTGCCCCCAACGCCGCCATCCGGGAGTCGCCCCTGCACGGCACGCAGCACCCCAACCCCCCGCGCTCCCAGCCCACCTTCGGCTTCTCCGTCAACTGGTCCTTCTACGGTAGGCGGGGGGGGGGGCAGGAGGGGAGAAGGAGGGGTCTGAGCAGCCCCATGGACGGAGAAGAGAAGGGCTCCCGGCCGCCAGGGGCCCTCTCGCTCACGCGGTGGCGTCGGGGGGCCAACTTGGGCTGGCCAGCCGAGGGACAGCAGGCCCCCCCCCCACCGCTCTGCCGCCCCTGAAGGAGAGGCTGGACGGCCTCGGCTCGGCGCCAGCCCACCTCCCTCCCTCTCTCTGCCCCCCCCCCAGACTCCACCACCGTCTTCGTGGGGCAGTGCTTCGTGGATGAAAACGGCGACGAGTTCTTGGAGGCGACGTGGCTGCTGCGGGAGGAGGTGGCGACTCACGCAGACAACTGGAAGGCCACCCGGTAAGCCGCCCCGACGGGCCGACTGGCGAGGGCGTCCCCCGTCCATTAAAGCAGGCAGGCGAGGACCTGGAGGGCGAAGGAGCGCCGTCGGGGCTGAGCTCAGTTCCCTTCCTAGTAATAAGAAGCAACTTTTCGCTGCTGCTCCCGATGGTTGCCCCCCCTCATTTCCGTAACAGTTAAAGCAGATATCGGGGACCAGGCTGCCCCCACGAAGGTGGGCCTAGGCCCCAGCTCAGCCCCCACCCTCCATCATCTCCCTGTCTGCAAAGAGCCCCAACCCACGAACATGAAATCATGCCAGAGTCGTCCAGGAGCCCTCCTGACCCAAGAAAATGCCAACTGAATGGTTTATCTGAAAGTTCTCTCTCTCTTTCCTTGCAGGGTGGGCCAGAACGTCTATGTACGTGTCAGATGAAAAGGAACCAGGATCTGGGCCTGTTCCGCTACTCGTGCGTAGGACCAGCTACAAGACAACTCCCCTTCCCTCCACCAACACTGCCCCCCTGCCTTTTCCACAGGGAGGGGCAATCATCCCCCCTCAGGACAGGGTTTTGGGGGGGTGCTGCTTTTACCACCCCACACGCTAGAGAGAACATTTGCTGCAGGTGGTGACAGCTTTTGATAAGGCAACTGCTAAGGGTTTATTCTCTGAACTTGCTAGGGGCTTTTTGGTGGCCTTTTACATATTTTAAACCTTCTTTTAAATGCTCTGTGCCTGCCCCAGAGAACTGTCTCATGGGGCAATTGCAGAAAACCAATAAATAAACCTTTCTATTGTTCAGCTTGTCAGAAAAATCACCTTCAAGGCCAGCATAGTGTTTGAATGTTAGCATCCCAGAGGGAATACTGACATCACCACCGTCCCCCCCCCCAAAAAAAAACCCTGGGAGAAGGCAAGGAGTCCCTCAACAGGCTGAGAGGCAGGCACTCCACTGCCCAGGAAACACAGAGGATCACGGGGGGGGGGGCAGGATATTGACACAGCCCCCTCCCCTCATTGAGAGAACTATACTGAGGCTCAGACCCAAAAGGCCGGGCAAGCACCAGGAATGGCCAGGGAAGAGGGGGCACTACCTATTCCTGCCCCCCAACACACCTGGGGCAACAGACATCCACCCACAAAAAGGCACAGAGAGCCTCTCCCTCACCAACAACAGTTTGTTTTAAGTTCAAATTAGTCAGCGTATAAAAATAACACTGGGGCAGCCCCAGATTGTACAGAGTGTGGGTCCAGCTAACCTGATAAAGGACTCCCTTCAGTATGGGAGGGGCAGGCCCCAAACTTCTGTGCGCCAGAGAAAGGAGCCAGCCCTGTTCCCCCACAACTCAAGACATACACTTGTCCCACCCCCGACTGACAGGCCAAAGCCCCACACAACAGTTCTGGCTCGGGTGCTGGAGGGGTCAGTGTCGCCTGAGGAGGGGGCTTGATTCACACACACATGGTGCCTGACTCCTAGGAGATTAGCACTTTTGTCTATGTTTGAGGGGAGCCAGAATTTGCACCATAAGACTTGACAGGGCAGCTGCTCCTAGGAGCTAGAATGACACCAGGGTTTTGGGAAAATGTAGACGGGGCCAGTCTTGCCACTTGAAACATAAAAGTGTGGGATATTGCATGGCTGGAAAAGCTAACGAAGAAGCCGAGAGTCCTCTGGGGCCAAAGGAAAAAAGGGGGAGTTCATACCTTTCTTCTCTGACTTTGTAAGCAAGGAGGAACGTGGCTGAGGACCACCAACCCCCTTGGCCCACAAATGAATATGGCCACTGACTCGCGGCAATCCCTTTCCATTACAGTCAAACCTCTATTGTTGAATGCAATCCATTCTGGAAGCCCGTTTGGCTTCCGAAATGTTTGACAACTGAAGTGCAGCTTCCACTTGGCTGCAAGACCCTCTTGCACTCAAGCGGAAGCTGCATCAGATGTCTGGCTTCCGGAAAAGCATTCGAAAACCGGAGCATTTACTTCTGGGTTTTTGGCATTCAGGAGCCGAGGTTTGACTCTGTTATGGTAAGGTATGTCTTCCATAATCCTGCCTTGTTTAAACATTACTCCCATGCCATAAACCATTCCAGTCAACTTCCAGAAAGATGGACTGAAGAAAGCTCACCTGAATACAGCGGCGGAGCAAGCCGATTGGGCACTTGGGGCAGCGCTTGTGCCCTGTGCCCAGGGCCAGGGCCAGATGTGTGTGGGGCGGGGCCAGGCAGGGCAAGAAGCCTCTGAAGAGTCTGCCTGCCTCCTCTCACTCAGCCTACAGCTGAGGGGGAGGTGGTGGGCAGACTGTTTTGGGCAGCGTGGAGCCTGCAGGCCCTGTGGTGAGTGCCGCCTGGCATTTTGTCCCCCCTCAGTGGTGACACCTGGGGCAGACCGCCCCCACTGCACCCCCCTTCCTACGCCCCACCTGAAGAGTCTCACACGAGGCCCAAAGAAACCCAGGACACTCAAGCGCAGGATAGTGCCGAGGGCTCCCACTCAAGGAGAGAAAGAAGGGACAAGACCACCCCATCCTCTAGAAAGCAACAGGGGAGCCTGACCACATTCCAGCTCTCACTCTTTTGATGGGAACAGTCTCACGCTGCCTGTCTAGCTGGGAGGGCTAGCAAGGATGCTACTTAGCTGAGCGAGACAGGGAGAGCCGGCCAGGCTTAGAACAGCTGCTGAGGGCTCTGTCTGCCACTGGTCACAGGCCAAGGGCTGCCTGTTCAGATCAAAATCAACTGGAAACAAAAGAAAGGACAACTGAAGTCACAAGAACAAGCTGACATTTGCAGGGTACAGGATAAGGAGGGAATGCCAAGGAGGCAATGTGGTAGTAGACACTGGAAGGTGGCTGGTAGGCCGACCCCACATTTATGGGATCTGCAACTTCTTGGAGTTGTTATGGACAAAGGGGAGGTACCCTAACCAACACATCAGAAGCGTTGACCTCTTGAGCTGGAGCACTGCACTGTAAGGGCTTGACAACAGCATTGTTCCAGAGCAAAGGAGAAAAGCCCATTTCCTGAAACAAAGAAATTCACAAAAAATAGCAAAATAAATGGTTTCATTTAGTGCCAAAGCATAATAAAATGGTGTTCCAGGGATAGAGGGGACGTGACTCATGGCATGAAGGGAACAAGGACGCCATAATCCTCCAGATGTATCATCACAGACTGAATCCCCCTCCCATCTGCCAGACTAGGTGCTATCAAAATCACCACAGGAAAGCCCAGCCCCAGAGGGGAAGGAGACCCAGGAAGAGCAAAGAAGCTGCGCCAACCAAGTTTTAATGAGAAAAGGAGGTGTAAATGCCGCCTTCTGCTAGGGGCATGTCTGGATCTCAGACTTCTGCCTGACACCACAGCCTTTCATGTGAGATGTAATCCACTGGGAGCAGTCAAGTACAACATTCCTTGTTTTGCTAGAGTGGACATGCAAGGGTATCAAAACTTCCTGTTGCTCCTGGGCTGGAGCATCTTTCCTTGCATGGGACTAGTGGGAGGGCGTGACCTTTCCAGACCTGGTCAAAGGCCAAGACATGCTGCCACTCTCCCTCTTTTCTCATCTTCCTTTCGTCCTGCGAACTTCCCGGACTGCTACCTGCAGTCACTAGGTCAACCCACATACAGGGTAAACTTGTTTGTATGTAACTTTAAGCCTTAAGCCTGCCTTCAGGAATCACACTGTGCTCTGCCTGATCGTGAGTAAACTTTCTTTTTGTTACTTATGAATAAGACTGTGGTGTCTTTGTTCTTTTAGGAGGGATTCAAGGGGTCTTACCAGGAAAATATTAGAACACATTTCAATCTGGACAAGCCAGAGTGAATTGTGTATTGTCTGATACAGAAAGGGGGGGGGGCATGTCTTCTTCACCTTCTTCTTCGCTACAATATATCCATTTATTTCCGAGTCCAATTGTCAATGTCAAAAGGGACTAAAATCTATAAAATTCATAGAAAATCAACCGTTACACCGATTTTCTTGCTTTTGGTGCCAATTTGCTCAGTTTCTCTAGGACTCCATGACACCTCCAGTGTCCTCCATAATCCCTCAAGCGAGGTGTCACGTACTCTCAGGAAGACCCTAATCCTGTCAAATCACTCTGCCAAGCCTTTCCTCCGGGCAATGCCAGGTGGCAGACTATGCATACATGGACCATTGTCTTCTCATCACCGGTACTCAGGATGTGCTTATCTGTGCATATCTCCAGCTCTGCATATTCCCCCCTCCCTCCTCCATATGTTAATCCTGTGTAACCCAACCTCTTCTTAATGTATTCATGATGTAACTGGGATGTATTCTGCACTGTATTCTGGGACATGGAGGGAAGTTTTAAAAGTTCATGTCACCCCTTCCTCGCTGTTCAATCTCGCCTTGAACCTGTTGCGCAATAAACTGGGATCTTCTGCAGTTTGCTCCTGTCTCCGGCTGAGCTCATTTTCCTCCACAGGGACCCGCAGACTTAGTCCGACGAGCTGGGTGGCAGAGCAGCCTCGCACCCAGATTTTACCGTAACATGTCTTAAGGAACTCACATGAGTTTGCAACTAGTTTTCTGCTGTGTAAAGGGGAATGCAAGGACTTTCAGGTTAGCGCCATCGGCTAATGGCGGATTCCCTCCGAGCTCCGGAGGGAATCGGCTCCGTAGGAGTTGGGTCCTGCCGCGGCGACGACGCGGGGACCCTCAGAAACCACAGGCGCTGAAGCCTGTGGACCTGGGGACTCGGCGGGCACCATTAGCGCCCCCCGACCCGCGAAGGAGCCTTTTTAAAGGCTTCGGAGTGGGGGACGGGGTGAGCGGCGCGGTGCTGAGAGTCTATTGCTTCTCCTGCGGAGTGAAGCCGCGCTGCCATGGCCGGAGAGCGCTGACTTATTCTTGTGATTTGGACCTAAAAACAACAACCCGTGAGTAGTATGGAATTTGGACTTGTAAAGGAAAACTTTTTGAAATTAGGCACGATCGGGGAAGACGTAAACAGGAAGCCAGTCTCCCCATCCTGTAAACAACCTAAAACAAGGACCTGCTAACTAAGGTCGTGAGAACTCTTTCTTTTATTGGGCAAAAGATATTAATTTCACGATTTGGCACTACAAGCAATTGTACTGGAGGATAAGAGTTAATTTCGAGCTGAGGTACCACCCCCCCTCAGACCCGGGAGGGATCCGCGAGAAAGCCTGTTGGAAAGGTACTGAAGAATTTGACAGCTGTCAAACTAGCTGTCAAAACGGAAAAAGGGAACTTTGTTTTTACTGTTTCTGCTGGCTATATCTGTAACAATTTGATTATATTTTGTTGAAAATAAGGAAGAACTGATACAAATTAACTTGACTTTTGGATTTGAACTGTAAGGAATACTAAGTAACCAAAATCCCTCTAGAGGGGGTTTGGGATATTACAAGAATGGCTGAAGGAAGGGAAATTCAAGCTAAGCTGGACAGAGTTTTTGTTCTCTTGGGAAAGCTACAAGGCCAAGTGGATGTTTTGACTATAAATGTTGAAACTCTGGACTTAACAGTAAACAAATTCATTGAATTTGATAAGGATTTGACCCAGGAAGCCTATGCAGCTGGCCAAGAAGAGAAACTTGAGAGATTTGAGACTGAGGGGAAAGAAGAATATGTTGTTCCAGAAGAAGAGGAAGGAGAAGCTGTAATGTTGTTGGAAAGCCAGAGGCCTGACACGACGGCTATAAAGGAAAATAAGAACTTGATGAAGAAAATCTGGTTTGAATCGGAAACTGAAAAATGGTGGGATCTCCTTATGTGGAGATCTGAAGACCTAAGGATTACAAATTTGATCAAGGTGGAAGATGGAGCTTTGGGGACATTGGGACTTGAAAGGATTAAGAAACAAGATTCAGGCTCCATTTTTGGGTGTGGAGGTCTGGCTGGAAGAAACGGGGACCATAATGGACTAGAGCTCCTCCGAGATTTGGTGTTTAATACTGAGGACTGTCAGAAAAACCGGCAGAGAGGAATGGAGAGAGAGTTGAGAGCCTCGGACGTGAGGTCTCCAGGCTGATGGTAGATGGACGGATGGACGTTTCAAGGGGATTGAAACCGGGAAAGGGGGGGTGGAGTTTGGGAATCCAAAGGGTGTATAATCTAACTTGGTCTGTTTTTATTTTGTTTGGATATCTATATGAAAATTGGGGAAATCGTGGAAGGGAATTTAGGCCGATTTTAGAAAAAGGTTTAAAGAATAAGCAATGATGCATAAATATGAAGTCTATAAGGTAAAATTGTTTTTTTAGAAAAAGGAACTAAATATAAAAAGGTTTAAAAATAGGGATAAGAGCTTGTTGAACCAACAATTGGACTTGGAATACAAGAGGGAGAGGTGTGGGGAAGTCAGGGAAATATGTTATAGAAAATAAGGATTGTGAATATATTAATAAACACTATATCCTCTCCTGCCACCCTGAGCATTCCCACATTTCTGTGACATACCACTGATGTATGCTGTGTGGAATGCAGTGTTTCCCCCCCTAGAAAAATAGGTGCTAGTACTCACCATGAAGTGCCACACTTTTAAACCAAAAAGGGAGGTGCCAGTATTTCATACCCTTGAGTACTCCCTGGAAAAAAGTACTGGTGAAATGCATTGTGGGAACTTTTAAGAACAACCCATGTGCCTTTTCTTCTGGACTTCTTCGTTTTTTGTGGAGCTTGGAACCTGGTTGCAACAATAAATGGACAGGCTTCCTATCTGCTGTTTTGCTTCAGTCTGCCTGGCTGTGGTCTCTTGCTTGAGGCTGACCAATTCTGAACCCGCAGGGCTAGACCGTACCCCAAGATTTTGTCCTTATCAGATTTTTAAATGTTGCCATTTTTCTTTCTTTTCAAATTTTCTTTTTGCTATGAGCCACACACCAGGCAAGAAAAAGGCTAGTGATGACTACAGCCAAGGCTTGGGATCTTAAAATGTTAGCACCACCCAATTTTCTTCATTTTAGTTCTCTTTTACTCTTCTCCTCCCCCTTCTTCCTCTTACTGTTTACTCGCAGCAGCATCCCCCCCCCCCCCAGAAGCAGGCACCAGAGAGTGAGAAGCCCAGGTCAGCTGGTTGGGGTTTAAAAGCCCCTTCCCCTCTCTCCTACTCTCCTTTCCCTTTTCTTCCCTCCCTACCCACCGTGAACCACCCCCTGAGCCCGGGGGACCAGGGAAGGACGCAGACCACCCCCCGCCCCTCAACTGAATCCATCTGTCAGTGAAAGGGAGCGACACACTGACCGGCCAGGTCTGTAAAAATCTAGTTGCTCGAGAGCCCTCTGGCGGCGTAGCAACAAAACTGCTAGTTCACTAGCAAGACTAAACAGGGAACCCTCTGATTAAAAACCTAATTGCCGGTGCTTCACTTTTTCCTATCTTTTAAATTTTGTTAAAATCAGGAATGGGGGGCAGTTAAATGATTCCCCAAAAATCCCAAGTCTCAAATTAAGACCAGAACAATGACTGTTTATACAGGCACCAGACATACACAACAGCAAAGAGGCTCAGAAAAGGCAGATTCATTTCCACCAAAGGAACACTAGATGGCAAAGCTAAGCAGTTAGACTTCATCCAGAAAACACTAAATAAATTCATTTCCTTCTCCAAATGGGAAGCAAGCCTGGGAGGTGACCTCAACCTAAAGTGAGAGGAAACTCCCTGAGAAACATCCACCCCACAATCCCATGGGCAGCCTTCTCTGAGGGAAACCCCGAAAAACTAGAGAGAGACTATTAAAATGCTTTAAAAATGGTGGCCATATGCAATATTTGGGGTGACAGGAACCCAGGTGGTACCAGTTGCACATTGCAGTCGGGGCGCCATGGCATAAGGTCCAGTCTGGACAGCATCCTGCTCACACCAGGCCTGATGCCCTTGGCTGAAACAACAAACATTGGTAACATTGAGATCACAGGCCAGGCCCCAGCAGAAGCTGCCCTCAGACTAGGAGAGGAAACACAAACTGCCCCATCCCCACGCACCCCCTGGCCCACAACACAGCCCAAAACACCCAAATAAAAGCATGGCAAGCCAAAGGCTTGTAGTGCCTAACAGATTTCCACAAAAATGACAAACCCTTACTGATCCAGGAAATACAAGACAAACTAGGGGACACCCAGATCCCCCAGCTAACACACCACCAGCTGCATGCCTTCTTAAATAACCCAGCAACAAAAGCAGCAGACACTAGATCTTTGACCACCTTCGAAAAGACAAAGAGGGCCAGGCAAGAGGGAGATGCTCTCCATAAGCAGCTTCAGCAGGAACATCAGAGGAGCCTGGATCCGACTGCCAAGTCTGGCATCCTTTTCTCATAGTGGCCAAACAGATAAATTTCCTGGGAAGTCCACAAGCAAGAGCTGAGGGCAGCAACTCTCCCCGTTGGTGACTCTCAGCAACTGGTATTCATTGAATCACAGAGCTGTAGAGTTGGAAGGGACCTCAAGGGTCATCTAGTCCAACCCCCTGCAATGCATCCAGGACAGATGGCCATGCAACCCAAGATTCTGCGTACTTCCACTTTGTCAATGAGTTCCTCCCAGCTGGTGAGGACCAGGCCCAAGAGAGACGATCCCCTTGCTGCTTCTGGGAAAAGAAATTGTCAGGAAGGCAACGGAAGATTTTGTTGGCCTTTACCTTCTTGGCAGAGTTTGAGTTACAACAGATATCAGGGAAGTTGAAATCTCCCATGACCAACATATCTCTCCTTTTTGAATGTTTGGTAATCTGCTCTAGTAAGGCATCACCCAAGTCTTCAGTCTGGCTTGGCGGTCTATAGCAGACCCCCACAGTAAGGTCCCTCTTGTGTTTCTCTCCTACAATTTTTAACCATATACTCTCAATCTGCTTTCCATGCTCCAGGTCATGGTTTTCTTCACAAGTGTACACATTCTTTACATATAATGGTCCTCCTCCTCCCTTCCTGTTTAGTCTATTCCTTTTGAACAGGTTATACCCCTCAATTCCTGCATTCTAGTCATGAGTCGTATCCCACCCGGTTTCAGTAATGCCTACCAGGTCATATTGGCCATCCTGTATAAAAGCTCCAATTCATCTTGTTTGTTTCCCATACTCTGTGCATTTGTGTAGAGACAACTGAAACCATGAGTTGCTCCCTCCAGCTGCTTCCTTCTTGTAGTTTCCTTTTGCAGGTTTCTGGAGCAGCACCTCAGTTTCCTGTGCATCAATGAAGCCATTATCCCCAGTACCAGGTGCTCTTTTGTCATTTGTAATGTTGTCTCCCGGCCCCTAAGGAACTAGTTTAAAGCTCTCCTGATCTGGTTCACAAGGCTCGTAGCAAAGGCATCCTTGCCAACCGCTGTGAGGTGCAGCCCATCTCTCACCAGAAGACCTTCCTCAGGGAAGCAGAGACCATAATCCAAGAGGCCAAACCCTTCCAGCTGTTACAGAAAAATCTAGGTGAGAGGCTGCTCAGTCGCCCAGCTGGTTGGGCAGAGCCCGCGGGTCCCTGCGGAATAAAGGAAGGATTCCAGCCAACCGGAGCAAATAGCTGTAGACCAAAGTTTAAAGCGCAATAGGTTCAAAGAGCAAATTTGAACCCCGAGGATGGGGTGACAAAGACTTTTAAAACTTTCCCACCATATCCCAGAATACAGTTAGTACAGCATCATTGCTACATCACTGACATGTCACAAAAGGGGAGGGGTTAACCTTGGCAAACAAGTCCAGACAAGTCCTTGGTACAAGATTAGCATAAGTAGACATGGCAGGGCAAGACTCAGGTATTGCTGATCAGAAGGTTGGTGCTGATCAGAAGGTCGGTGGTTCAAATCCCCGCAACGGGGTGAGCTCCTGTTGTTCGGTCCCAGCTCCTGCCCACCTAGCAGTTCGAAAGCACGTCAAAGTGCAAGTAGATAAATAGGTATCGATCCAGCGGGAAGGTAAACAGTGTTTCTGTGCGCTGCTCTGGTTCACCAGAAGTGGCTTAGTCCTGCTGGCCACATGACCCGGAAGCTGTACGCCGGCTCCCTCGTCCAATAAAGCGAGATGAGCGCCGCAACCTCAGAGTCGGTCACGACTGGACCTAATGGTCAGGGGTCCCTTTACCTTTACCTTTACCCACCACCCAAAAGTACAATAGAAGTTCCTGTGTCTGGAGCCTGAGGTGAGTCAGGTGGTGAGATTTGGCTTCCCTTGGCTAACAATGAGCAATTGTCACCTCTGGACACTTCCTGGAGTCCTTTTTCAAGGGAAAAATAGCTTTGGAATGGAGGAAACTGGCAAAGGAGTTGATTTTATATTATTTTTAAAGCTAGGTAACTTCCCTGAACTGTCAAGCTGAAAGGATACATTCAGGCATAATATTTGTAATATTTAACTTTAAAGATGTGCCCCCCCCGTAATTTCCGTAACACAGCCAAGACACCACCTGTGCAGCCAGGTATTCAGAGGCATGCTAGCTTGCCATTGTGCCTGAGAGCCATTGAAAGTTTAAATATCAAAATCTAATTTGGGCTGGAGATGCAAAACAGAGATAGGAACCATGTGTCATATGGGAGTGTGTGTATATTAAACAATTTTGGAGTGACATTCAAGAGGAACTTTAAAAAATGTTTAAAATATCATGTAAAAAAACAACACAGGCATACCTCTTGGGAATTATATTGACTGACATTCCTTCCACTAGGAAAAAAGTTTTCTTATCTGCAACCGCTGCGGCCAGAATGATTATAGCAAAAAAACTGGAAGGGAATAAAAACTCCCTCAATAAGAGAATGGCAAATAAGATTTTGTGAATATATAGAATCAGCAAGACTTACAGCAGTGGTAAGAGGCCAGTCAGACCAAAAACTGATAGAGGAGTGGACTTGCATGAAGCAATACACCAAAAAACATTGTTCTGGTATTAATATATCAATATGCAATGAATGAAACTTATAGAGTAAAAAATTAAGAAGAAATGGGTATAAGGTGAGATAGTCAAAATAATATTGATAACACAGCGGAAAGAAGAAAAGAAACAAAGGAAGGCACATATCGGTGGAGGGAAGTCAAAATGTATGTCTGTATGTTTAGTTTGTATGTTTGTTTTCCTTTTTTGTAATCTAACTTGAGAGGTGTATGTATCTATGTATAATAACTTTGTTTAGTGTTCTGGTTTGTGTTTGTAAGAATTGCATTTATTAATAAATGTTGTTTTTTTTTTTTAAAAAAAATAGTTTAAATAGCCTCTATTAATTTGTCTAGTCCTCTTTTAAAGAGGTGAAGGTCCCAGAGAGGAGGGACTAGGTGCCCCAGGGTTGCGACTGTCTCTTCCTTCTGCCCTCCTGCCAGGAAGGGGAAGGCTGCAGCAGCGATTGCGTCCCTTCCCAGAAGCTGCAAGGCTCAGTCCCCGCCCCCCTCCTCTTGCGGAAACAGCCCATAGAAGGTCAGGCCAGGGCAGGCCAGGGCAACCCCCACACTGCCCTTTGCTCCAGTGCCAGCTGCGGAAATCTTGCCAGAGGGCACAGGAAGGGGGATTTCCAATGTGTCCTTGTTCCTTTATTTGGGAAGAAAGGCGGTAATATTTATTCAGGCAGGGATCATGTTAACCCGTGTACTTCTGAGAAGGAGCTGGTGGACAAACATGCCCCCCCTCTGCCCGCAAGTCACAATGTGCCAGACCACAGGGGATGTTTTCCTCGCTGAAGCAATTCAAATTACAACAGACCTGAAGCAGGTTCTGGCCCAGGTCCAGACAGGCTGGATGCTGCTGCAGCAGATGTGTTTATCTTGTGTTTGAAAGACCTCACTCTGTCTGGTGGGTGGGATTTGACCCAGGCACCTCACCTCCTCTCTCTGGTTCTCTTGGCATCATGTACTGGGCAGGATGGGGGATGCACTGACAGCCAAAATGAGGAAGGGCTTTGGCTTGATGACAGAGCATCTCTGCCTGCTATGCAGAAGGTCTCAGGTTCAGGTCAGGCTGCAAGGAATCTCAGCCTGAAGACCTGCAGAGCCACTGCCAGGAAGGGTCGACAGTCCTGGGCTCCCCAGATCAGTGGCCTGCAGGTGACATCTTCCTATGTATGCTCGGAAGACAGCTGGCAGCAACACAGGGGATTCTTGCACAAGAGTGGAAGGGGGAAGCCCAGGATGAAGCAAGAGGTTCTTGTTTCTGAACAGCAGGGTGTGGGGCAATGCGAGTCTGGGGCGGAGAACAAGGTGAGTAAGCCGTCTGTGTCCAGTATAAACAGCAGCCAGTCATCCGTCTGTAAAGTGCAAAACCACAAAATGTCAATGGAAGTGAACCATCCTCTTTGCTCCAACCTGACCTGCAAGAACCTGATTTGCGTGAGCTTAACGCCCTCCCTTCAGATGTGAAGGAAATAAGCAGCTGTCTTCTTTTTAAAAGACATCTGAAGGCAGCCCTGTTTAGGGAAGGTTTTATTATTGAATGCTGTATTGTTTTTAACACTCAATTGGGAGCCGCCCAGAGTGGCTGGGGAAACTCAGCCAGATGGGTGGGGTATAAACAATAAATTATTATTATTATTAAGAGAGATCCAAGCTCTGCCAGGAGCTCCTCTGAAATGCAGGAAAGGGGAGGTCGGAAGGCAGTGCAAATTGCTCACAGAGGATCATTCCCCCCCCCCCCCAGCAATGAACAGGATTGACTTCTTCTTCCCCATTTCTGCATCTGGCTATATGAAAAGCTGCCCCTCACCTTGGCTGCAGTGGAAAAGGCTCTCTGTGTTGGTGTGTCACAGATGTGCTGTAGCCAAACCAACCAGCCTCCATGATTGGTGACATCATCTCCCGCCAACAAAGTCCTGCAAACCAGGTTTCTTGCTGCCACTGTTTTGCCACAGATCTCAGTGAAATCAGCCTGGTCAACAGGAGTGTCAAGATTGGCACCACCCCTTGCCCTCTGTGGTTAGGCGGGTTCAGGAAGGAGCAGGGTTTGGAGTGGGTTTGAAGCCCAGGTTTGCACCAATCCTGATAACCACCTCCATTCAAGTAGTCTTCAGCTGGTGGGTGAGTGTGTGGGTGTGGGGGGGGGGGGGCAAATGAGTGAGGCATCCTGCTAGCTCACAAGAAGACCAGAGGCCCTCTCCCAGCCTCACCTGCCTGGTGATTGAACTCAGGGCAGTGGCTCAAACTTCCAGGTTTCCATGGGAAACAATGGGGCCCTGAAGGAACTCCTTCTCCTCACTCTGCAGCAGCTGAAGGCCCCCCCGCTCCTGCCAGGCAGCCAGCTGAGCTTCCCAGGCTGGAGCTCTGCGCTTCAAAACTGGATTGCTTCTGGTGTGAGGTAACTGCCAAATTATTCTGCAAAATGGCCGCATACAGCATACTATTAGAATGGGAGACGAAAGATGAAGAGGTAAAATCAGTTATGAGTAAATGGGCACAAGATGTAGGTCACAACATTATGATGGAAGATTGGGGAAAATTATGGAAAACTGATTTAAAATTTACAGATTCTTCCCTATTGAAGGAGAATTACATGAAGATGATGTACAGATGGTACACGACACCAGTGCAGTGAGGGGAAATGTACAAAACTGGTTCAAATATACGTTGGAAGTGTAAGGAAAACAAAGGGACATTTTATTATATGTGGTGGGACTGTATTGTAATTTTTAAAAATTGGGAATGATATACAACAAAGTGAAGAAAATGTTCCATTTAACATTTGTTAAAAAGCCTGAAGCATTTTTGTTAGGGATTGTAGGGAAAGATTTGCCAAAAAAGCTGAAAAACATCTTCTTGTATGCAACAACAGCCGTGAAAGGTCGAATAGCAAAAGGATGGAAGACTGAAGAAACCCCAACTAAAGAATCATGGCAAGAAAAATTGATGGACTATGCAGAACTGGCAAAATTGACATATAAGCTACAGGACAAGGATAACTGTGACTTTAAAGATAAATGGGAACCCTTTACAAAGTATCTGAAGACGCAACAAAGCGAACTAGACTCCTTGGCTGTCTTTGAATAAATATTCACAAACTTTTTATTGATAATAATCAGCTAAATAGTTTGAGGATCTATACAGCTTTGTAACATGCAGGAAACAGCATTCTCAGAGAAACCCAAGACTGGAACTGAGGGAAGCCGGGGGGGTGGGGGGGGTTTGTGGGGGAGGGTGGGGGGGAGGAAAAATGGGGTGGGGAATAAGGATGATATGTTTCTGGATAATATGTTTTGTTTTAATTTTGAATTTAAAAAAAAAAAATAAAAATTCTTCTGAAAAATAATGATGGAGGGAGTTCCTGATCTACTGTATATTTTGGAAATGGCTTGCTCCCCTGTTCTCTGTGCAGTCAAATGCTTCTTGAGATACAGTTGCCATACTTGGCATTTAGAAGAAGTTCCAAACTGCCCTGATTTGGACGCTTCTGAAAGCCTTGCTTCCCACTTGTGTATTGTGGTCCTTGATATTGAGAAAGAGGTTTGGGTCTATAACTGGATGCCGTTTGCAATCAAGATGGTGCACTGACCCATTCCAAACTGCACTGATTTAAAGCAAGTTTGAGAGGGAACTAACAGGGCTGTGCTGTTTAACAGGATTAAACTGAGGTTCAGATTCTGGACCGAATACCAGTTGCCAGAAAGCGCAGGAGGTGAGACTGCTCCTCTTGGACTCAGGACCCATAGTGGGCATCTGGTTGACCCAGTGAGGACAGGATAAGACCTCCTTTGGGCATGATCCATCTTCAGGGCTGTCATGTTTGCTCCCAGTCCCTCCTCTCCTCCCTGTCGAAAGCAAAAGTTGGCAGGCACCTGGGCACAAGCTCAAGGTGAGGGCAGGCATACAGCTTGTGCAGAACTTGGATTAAGGTTTGTTACTGAAAAATAACTGTTATATAACAAATTGCAAATTGTGGAAAAATAAATGTTACGCAACAAAATATGCAGGAAGTGCAAATGCTGGAGCCAGGTCAAGCTGATGGCGGGAGGTCACAGTGATCCTTCTCAACAAAATCCTGGCCCTTCCCAGGTCCATCTGGTACGCAGGATGAGACCCTCCCTGCCCGCAGACTGTCTCGCCAGAGTGGTGCATGCTCTGGTTATCTCCTGCTTGGACTACTGCAATGCGCTCTCCGTGGGACTACCTTTGAAAGTGACCTGGAAGCTGCAATTAATCCAGAATGTGGCAGCTAGACTGGGGACTGGGAGACCATATAACACCGGTCCTGAAAGACCTACATTGGCTCCCAAGACATTTCTGAACACAATTCAAAGTGTTGGTGCTGATCTTTAAAGCTCTAAATGACCTTGGCCCAATATACCTGAAGGAGCGTCTCCACCCCCATCGTTCAGCCCAGACACTGAGGTCCATCTCCCGAGGGCCTTCTGGCGGTTCCCTCCCTGCGAGAAGTGAGGTTACAGGGAACCAGGCAGAGGGCCTTCTCGGTGGTGGTACCCTCCCTGTGGAATGCCCTCCCATCAGATGTCAAGGAAATAAACAACTATCCGACTTTTAGAAGACATCTGAAGGTAGCCCTGTTTAGGGAAGCTTTTAATGTTTGATGTTTGATAATGTTTTTAATATTCTGTTGGGAGCTGCCCAGAGTGGCTGGGGAAACCCAGACAGATGGGCAGGGTATTATTATTATTATTATTATTATTATTATTATTATTAATAATAATAATAATAATAACAACAACAACAACTGTTCCCAACCCTAACCCTGAAGAAAGCCATCTAATTAGACTTTAATTTGATTTTGACCTGTGTTTAGGAGGTAATTTAATTATTGTTTGATTTTGTACCAATGTTATATATCTGATGTTAGCCGCCCTGAGCCTGACTTTGGCCGGGGAGGGTAGGATATAAATAAAAGTTGATTATTATTATTATTATTATTATTATTATTATTATTATTATTGTTGTTGTTGTTATTTTCTGCACAGCTGTCCAAGCATAGGTGCCAACTCCATGGGGCCCTGGGTGCCCATGGATGCACAAAATTCCCTATGAAGGGGCCGGACACCCACAAATTTTGGTGCCAGGGCCGTGCACGCTGCATTGCACCCACATTCATGGGGCCAAGCTGGCATAAATAACTTTTGAGTGCCACATTTAGGCCAGCTGGGTCTCTGTGTAATAATTGGAAGGAGCTTGTGCCGCTTCCCATGTAGGCTGTTTTTGTTTTTTACAAACAACAACCTCTGCCCCAGCCCTCTGGCTTTGTTAGGGTTAGGGTCTTTGTTAAGAGCCCTGATGCCAGGCCAGTGGTCCATCTGGTCCAGCCTCCTGTTCTTGCAGTGGCCGGCCAGATGCCTCAGAGGCAAGCCCATAAGGAAACAGGACCGAAACACAGTAGCAGGGCTCCCCCCACATGGGACCCCCAGGAACCAGCATTCAGAGGCCCAGGGGAGGACAAACAGCCATTCTGTCTAGCAGCCAAGGCTGTTCTCCTTTATGAATGGTTTCCTACAAAGCATGTCAAAGGGATTTCACAATACAATCCAAAAACACAGGCAACAATTGCAGATATGAAAAGAATTACAAACCCAATACAGTTCCTGGCTGGGAGGTGCCAGGAGGTTTGTTGAAAGAGGGAATTCTTCACCTGGTGCCAAGAAGTCAAAAGAGACAGTGCTGGTCCGATATTGATTGGGAGGTGGGCTACAGATAGCAGGGTAGAGGGGGCACCCATGTGCCTGGCACAAGGCAGAAGGCCACCAGACTCTTCGCTTTCCTTTAAAAGGCAGTAAGTCAGTTGGGCATCTATAAAGAAAGTTAGAAAGCAAATGTGAGCGCAAAGTTCTAAGGCCTCTTAGGGGCAGAAGCAGAGAAGCTGCTGGTGGGGAGGGTGAATGGGAGGAAGGAACGCTGACCACCCCCCCCCCCGGGAATTTGGAGGGAGGGCATCCCAGGGCAGCAGGAAACAACAACAGGAGAAGACCACCGTTGCTGAAGGGGAGCCTGTTCTAAGGGTTGGGGCCCCCACACTGTAAGCCCAATTCTGACCTTGTGCAAAACTATTGTAAGATGCAGGTTAATTTAGTAATTAAGTAATGAATTGCGAGTGCCTTCAGGTTAAATATTAATAATAATTTTATGATTTATATGCCACCAATTTGATTGGGTTGCTTCAGCCACTCTGGGTGGCTCCCAACAAAATATTAAAAACACACAATTCCTGAACAACGTAGGTCCAGGGTCCCTGAGCCCTTCTGTTTCAGCTCAGCCGCTGAGATCATCTGCGGTAGCATCACCAGACTTAGCTGATGGCAGTATAAAACTGAGCCTTTGGTGTCATTGACCAAGTTCTATGGAACTCTCTGCCACTGGAGATTCAGCAGGCGCCTTCTGTGCCAAATTTTAAACGCCTGCTGAAACCTCTTCTATTCCTCCAGGCCTAGGCAGGCAGTTAAGAACAGAACCCCCACAATGGTCAACTGAATATTATTTCTAATTCTTTTGATTTTCACTTGTTTTAAACTTTTTATGATTTTACTGTATGGTTTTATATTGTTGTAAACTGTTTTGATATATTTCCATGGAACAGCAGTATAGGAATACGTTTGTTTGTTTTTTTTTAAATAAGCAAATAAAAAGATAAGGGCCGCTTGGCAGATGGTCGAACATCTTTCCTGGCCGGGGTTGGGAGATGTCCGAGATGCCTCTGCCAGCCCCTCCGCCCTCTTGGCACCGGTCTCCGTGCCGCGCCCACCCGACTTGCGCAATTGCCAGCCCGCCCGGGCGCTATAAGAGGGCGGCCGCCGGCTCGAGGGGGACATTCTCTTGCCGGCATCGAGGATGGCGCAGCGCACGGTCTCTCTGGGCGGCATGGCAGGCTTGGCGCTCCTGGGCGCCCTTCTCTCCCTCTCGCCAGCCTATTCACTGGCGCTGGACGTCCAGAGGAAAAGCCAGACTCCGGCCAAGGTAGGGCCAGGCAGAGGCGAGGCAAGGAGGACGGGGCGGGCAGGCGGCCGTGCAAGTGGCGCCGGCTGCAGTCGGAGAGACCTCCGCATCTGGGCAGAGGGGCTTTGCGTGGTCTCAGCCTCGCTCTCCCCTCTGCGAAAGGGACCTGCGGCAGCGCCTCACCGGAGGGGCGGAAAACGAAGCCCCGTCAGGGCGCGAAGGGAGCGGAGACGTCGGGGCGCCTCCCGGCGCGCTTGTGGGGCAGGGCGGGCTGCCGCTGGCTTCCTTTCCTCTGGTTTAAGGCTCCTTCTTTCGCAGGGTCTTAATTTCTGACCTGCAGCTGCGACAGGCGCCTTGGAGGGGGTTGCTTCGGATGGGATTGGAAAATATTGCGGAGAGGGAGGCAATAAGAATATTGCGGGGCGGGGAGCTGGAGCAGGCACGATATTCACGGGGCGCAGGGTGGCCACTGGGGTCTCCGCGCCCGCTTGCGTGCGGCCGAGGGGTTCCTCTCTGATATGCTGGGGAGTCGCCTTTGGGGTTGGACTTGATGACTCTCTGGGGTCCCTTCCCACTGTCCCTTCTCTGACCCGCTCCTCTCCGCAGTGCAACCTGGCGGGGACGTGGGTGAACGATCTGGGCTCCAAGATGGTCATCGGGACCACCAACGAGGACGGCCAGTTCTCGGGCTCCTACCTGACCGCAGTCTCGGCTGTCACCGACGCCACCATCCAGGAGTCGCCTCTGCACGGCAGGCAGCACCACACCAACCGGCGCGCCCAGCCCACCTTCGGCTTGACCGTCAGCTGGTCCTTCTCCGGTAGGCAGGGGGCGGGGAGGGCAGGGCGGGAGGCACGAGCCCCGCGTGGATAGAGAGGGTCCGAGCAGCTCCGTGGACGGAGAAGGGAAGGGCGGTGGCTTCTCGGGCTGGGCAATCCCCCCACCATGCCGCCCCTGAAGACCCTCGCAGGGGAAGCAGAGCGGTCTCTGCGCCATCCCGCCGACCTCCCTCTCTCTGCCCCCTTGCAGACTCCACCACCGTCTTCGTGGGGCAGTGCTTCGTGGACGAGAAGGGCGAGGAGACCCTGGAGACGACGTGGCTGCTGCGGGAGGAGGTGGCGACGCACGCCGACGACTGGAAGGCCAACCGGTAAGCGGCCCAAGGGCGACTGGGGAGGGGGTCCCACCCCAGCCATTAAAACAGGCAGGCGAGACCCTCAAGGGGCGAAGGGGCGCCGTCGGGGCTGAGCATCAGTTCCCTCCCTTTCAGAGCAGAAGGAAAAGCAGCTCTTCCTAGAAAGGCTCCCGCTCTCCCCTACGCTTCCAAGCAGATCTCAGGGACGATTCAGCTCCTCCGCCCCCGAGAAGCGGGGAGGGGGGGAAAGGCCCCAGCTCGACTCCCATCGGCCTCCCCTCTGCAAGGAGGGTAGCCCCACAATCCCCAAAACGCAATCCTGCCAGAGGCGTCCAGGAACTCACTTAACTTAGCCCAGTCCGCGAGAGCTCGGTGCTGAATTAGGCTCCGTCTCAAATCCTCTTTGCTATCGGCCAAAGAATGCCTTCAGCCTCTAAGTAACTGCAGGATCACTGCAGATGGTGACAGCAATCACGAAATTAAAAGACGCTTGCTCCTTGGGAGAAAGGCGATGGCAAACCTAGACGGCATCTTAAAAAGCAGAGATATCACCTTGCCAACAAAGGTCCGTGTAGTGAAAGCTCTGGTTTTCCCAGCAGTGATGTATGGAAGTGAGAGCTGGACCATAAAGAAGGCTGATCGCCGAAGAATGGATGCTTTTGAATTCTGGTGCTGGAGGAGACTTTTGAGAGTCCCATGGAGTGCAAGAAGATCAAATGCATCGATTCTTAAGGAAATCAGCCCTGAGTGCTCACTGGAAGGACAGATCCTGAAGCTGAGGCTCCAATACTTTGGCCACCTCATGAGAAGAGAAGACTCCCTGGAAAAGACCCTGAGGTTGGGAAAGATGGAGGGCACAAGGAGAAGGGGACGACAGAGGATGAGATGGTTGGACAGTGTTCTCGAAGCCACAAACATGAGTCTGACCAAACTGCGGGAGGCAGTGGAAGGCAGGGGTGCCTGGCGTGCTCTGGTCCAGGGGGTCACGAAGAGGCGGACACGACTAAACGACTCAACAACAACAAAGTAACTGCAGCCCATGATGCTCTCAGAATACGCTGCTTGCTTCCGAAGAATTCAATCTTAAATTTGTCCAAACTGCAGTGCGGGAATCCTGCTTGCCTCACCTGTGACGTGCATCCATGACTGGTCTTAATTTTATTTTAACCTGGGGGGGGCGGGAGAATAAAACTGCTTACTAACCTTAGGTGATGTACACCTCCTCCCCAAGCAAGCAAGCAGCTAGACTAGTCGGACAGAACATCAACCGAACCGTTAGTAGGGAAGGCATTGGGAAGCCCAGAGATGCCGCGAGAGCGCGACTCCGACCACTTGGGGAGGGAGCGCCATGCAAAATGGTCACGGAGGCCTGTGGGGGGCGGGCCAGTCCTCTTGAGAAACCCTGTCCCAAGACGCGAAGAGCTTTGCAAATTCTTAGCCAAGCCCAGTGACGGCATTTCCTGGACCAACCGCAAAGGGATGCCTCCCCGCACACGGGGCTTAGCAGCAAGATCCTCCTGGAATTCCCCCCTGGCGACCAAGGCATCTCGTCCCAGGAGCAAAAAGAGCCCCCACCGCACCTGCAGAAGCGAGCAAAAGGTGATCCGAGGCCAGTGAACAAAGGTGGCTCCAGGATGGGAGGACGGCCCCATCCAGGTCTTGGCTATGGAAACTCCTCACCTGGAGAGCTTCCTCTATCCTGGGGGGATTCCAGCTGTTTATATTACCCCCCCCCGAGGTCTTAAGGGGGCGACTGTCCTCTGCATCCTGATGGCACCACAGCCCAGAAGGTGGTCCTGCCAACCGAAATATTTTAGTTGATATTTTAGAATGTAAAATGCTATTTTATTTATTGACTGGTTTTACCTTGTGGGTTTATAGACGAATAAAGTATTATCTATCTATCTGCCAACCGAAGACCGCTTGGCTCGTCCCTCACAGAACAGGAGTTCTTTCTGTGGTTTAGGGTTAGCCTAAGAGTTGCCGTCAGGGCAGAGAAGGGCTTTTGTGCCGCTAACAGCTGTGTGGCAGGCAGGAATCCAACAGGTTACTCCTTTTTACTATGGAAAAACACCAGGAAAGATTCGCCTTTTGTTACCTGTCAGGGAACTTGGTCCGTGAGTCAAGAGCCCCTCAATTCCTCATCCCCGCCATGGGACAGAGGAGCCCCCAGGTTGAAACTCCGGCTGCAGAGAATCCCCACCCCATCAGCCACTGGAGCCAGCTCCAGGGGCCATGACGATAATACATTTGTGGGGCTGGGCCCCCACAAAGTCAACAGGCAAAGTTGAAGCCATTCCTGGCAGGCACCCACAATCTTCAGCAGACCTACGACTGCAGCAGATGGGGCTTGGCCTTCTCCCCACTGCCCGGCTCAACATCCCCTGGGGGCAGGCCTACAAGTGAAGCAGGGCTGCTGCAAACATCTGGGACTTCTGGGGAGGGGGGCTTACCCAATAGCAGAGCAGCTCCCTCACTGCCTTGGGTGAAGAAATGGGGGCTGGCAGCTCTATGCCCCGGTCCATGCTTGCTTGCAAGGGGGCTTCCCGGGATGCCATCGCTCGGCTCCTGGCCCATTCTGGTGCCACTGCTGAGGGCGCACGTGGAGGAAGAGGGTAAGCCTGGCAGCTCAAGGGGCCGTGGGCACCGGGAGGCTCATCCACGGACACTGAAGCCAGTCCTGGCCTCTCACCCCCAAGTCACCAAAATCAGTGAAGGGCCCTTGCTGGACAATTCTCAGCCTCTCTCTCTCTCTTTTTCCTTGCAGGGTTGGCAAGAACGTCTTTGTACGTGTCAAATAAAAAGGAACCAGGATCTGGGCCTGCTTCTGCTACTCATGCGTAGGACCAGCTAGAAGATGGCTCCCCCTCCCTCTGCACTCCACCAGCACTGCCCCTCTGGCCTCTTCTATGGGGAAAGGCAAAAATCCCCCCTCAGGGTTGTGTGTGTGCATGTACGTTGTGTGCCCCCCTTCTGGTCACCCCCCCACCAGCCTGCAGCCCCCCCCCCCGGTTTGGCCAAGAGTGGCTCAAGAAAGGTTTACCATCGCACTTGCTAGAGTCAGCAACCTAAGGCCTATGGGCCACAAGCGACCCACGGGGGTTGTTTACCAGCCCACAAGCCGCCCCCAAATTGAGCCGCCTGCTTGGCGAGTCCCTGCGCGCTGCACTAAACCAACACAGTGCGAGGACTCACTTCTGTGGCACCGGAAAGCGCGTCTGCGCAGACTCCGGACATTGTGGGCGTGCACGCGCTCCGGCCCACGGAGGTTTCTCTGCTGGAGTGAACCAGGCAAGGAAAACCTTGCCGACCCCTGCGCTAGAGAGTGCATTTGGTGGGGGAAACTTCTGATGCAGTGGTTGCCAATAGTTTATTCACTGTGCTTGCTCAGGGCTTTTTATTGGCCTTTCTGTATTCTTAAACTTTCTTTTAAATTCTCTGCACCTGCCCCAGAGACCTGTCTCATGGGCTGATGACCAAAAAACCAATAAAGAAACTTTTCCACCTTTGCCAATGAGAAATCACTCTCAAGGCTAGCCTATTTGCGTATTGGCATCCCAGAGGGGAGCCTGACCCCACCCCACCCCATGACCCCCGGAGAAGGCCGAGAGGCAGGCACTCCTTGGAAACACAGAGGATCACGGGGGGGGGGGGGCAGGACGTTGATGCAGCCCCCTCCCCACATTTAGGGAACTGCTGGGCCACAGACCCAACAGGCCAGGTAAGCCCCAGGAATGGCCAGGGAAAAGGGGTGTCAGCCCCACCCCCTAAAAGCACACCTGGAGCAACAGACATCCACCCACAAAAATACACAGAGAGCCCCCCCATGCCAACAACTGTTTATTTTAAATTAAAATTATTCTGCATCTAAAAATAACTCTGGGGCAGCCCCCAGATTGTACAGAGCTTGATTGTGTGCAAATCAATCGTAGGAGAGAAAAGGGGGGGGGAGCAGGTGGTGAAGGGCCCCTTCCTCCACCACCCCCTTGAAAAGGGAGCACCGCTCCTCTTGTGAACTGGGGGGGCGGGCAGGGACACCTGCCACTGACCCCAAGAGGAAAGGGCAGTCAGAAAGGGGGGGCAGAGAAAGATCCTTCATACACACCGTGCAGCAACAAGACCCCCCCCCGCCGGGGAGCGGCTCAGCCATGCAGGGCCCCCCCACATGCTTAAGGACACTAGGGGGGCCTTGCCCAACAAGGAGGTGGCAGCAGCCCCACCCACAGGCCCCTCCTTCCTGGCTGGCCAGTTGTGGGACCCCCACGCCTGCAGTGGGAGGGAGGGAGGGAGGGAGCCGCTTCATGGGCTCACGGAGATGGGGGGGTCAGAGGCCTCTGAGGAAGCGGGGGGCGCCTGGGCCTCCCCTGCCCCCCTGCGCTCCAGGGCCAGCTGCATGCTCCAGATGCTGAGGGGGCGCATGTAGGCCAGCGAGCGATAGACCCTCCTCTGGCAATAGGCCTCGGGCGTCTGGAAGGCCATGCCCAGCCTCTCCCACACCGTCCGGTAGCAGCCCTCGGCCGTGCGGAAGCCCTCCTGGACCAGCCCCTGGAGGAGGAGGAGGAAGAGGAGAGGGGGTGAGAGCCAGCCCCCAGCCTGCCGCTCTTGCCCACCCACCCCAGTGCCCACCCCCCGCTCACCTCCTGGATCATGGTGGCGGCCAGGGCATACACCACGCCAACCCAAACCTCGTCCGACTGGACGCTGGAGCGGTCAGGGACCCCACTGGGACGCATGCCGTTGACGGCGCCCATCGTCCCCTGGGAGAAGCCCATGACGTTCCGCTCAAAGATAGTCTTCAGGGCGCTCAGCACGTGGCTCTGGGGGAAGACCTGCAGGGAGGAAGAGCAGCGGGGGACCCCCAAGGGCCATCTAGTCCAGCCTAGATGAGGCTTTTGACTCAAAAATCATGTCAAAAAACTGGGGTTGTGCTGCTGCAGGCGAAAAATGATCTAGGGAGTGTTTCCCACCCGCAGCGGCAAGGGGGTAGAAGCTCAACAATTTGGGGGCATCTCCCCTCACTTTCTTAAAACTGAGTCCCCAAAAATAGGGGGTGGCTTATACATGGGGGCATCTTATAGACGTGAAAAAACGGTAAATAATATTAATAATTATAGTTATTATTCATATGCTGTCCATCTGACTGGGTTGCCCCAACAAGGTATTAAAACCACAAGCCCTGAACAACAGAGGTCCAGGGTCCCTGAGCCGTTCTGTCCCAGCTCAGCCACTGAGATCATCTGCCGTAGCATCACTGGTCAATTGAGTTTGCAGGACTCAGCTGATGGCAGTATAAAACAGCCTTTAGTGCAGGGGTCAGCAAACGTTTTCAGCACTGGGCCAGTCCACTGTCCCTCAGGCCTTGTGGGAGGCCAGACTATATCTTGAAAAAAAATATGAACGAATTCCTATGCCCCACAAATAACCCAGAGATGCATTTTAAATTTAGAACACATTCTACTCATGTAAAAACATGCTGATTCCCAGATCTTCTGCAGACCAGACTGAGAAGGCGATTGGGCTGGATCCGGCCCCTGGGCCTTACTTTGCCTACCCATGCTTTAGGGTCCTCAACCAAGTCCTATGGAACTCTCTGCCACTGGAGATTCAGCAGGCGCTTTCCCTGCAGAGGGCTGCTTTCGGGTGTCTTTTGAAAGTGATCTGATGTGAGCCTCCAAGAGGGGTGCCTGACCCCCCACCAACCCCTGGGAAAAGGAGGGGAGTCCCTCCACAGGCTGACCCTCCACTGCCATGGAAGCTGACCAAGGATGACTCCCTGCGTCCTGGTGGGACCCTCGCGACTGCGGATGAGCCCCCTCCCCCTCTGGGGACCCTCCTTGCCCTCCTCACCTCAGACTTGCCTTCTCCCAGGCCGCAAGCGCGGAGGAACCACTGCCCAGCCAGCTGGTCAGACATGATGCTGTCCGAGGAGGTGCTGTTGCTGCTGTCGTAGTTATAGTACTTCCCTGGGGGGGGGGGAGAGGACGGAGGGAGGGTGATCCCGGGCGGGAGAGAGACGCCTGCAGACATCCCAGAGTCCCCCCCCCCCCAGAGAAGGCAGGCAGGCAGGCAGCCGCCTTTGCCCCCACGCACCGTTCCAGAGCAGCTTCTCGAAGGCTGCTGTGCCCTTCGCCAGGATGGCAGAGTACGTCTGCCGGGCATCCTCCTGGCCCAGGAGCTGCGCCATCTGGCACATCATGCTGAGAGCCGCCAGCCACAGGCTTCCGCAGTAGGAGCTGCCAAGGCAAAGGAGAGGAGGTTGGCAGGAGCCAGCCCTGGCCCACGGGCACCGGGGGGAGCCCTCCTGGATGGGAAACCGGGGCCCACGCTGGGGCCACCACCAGAAGGGGGGCTGGAGGGCAGAGCAGCTCTGGGGCTTTGGGGTCCTCAGACCAGGGGGCTGCGGCTGAGAGGGATTCACTGCTCTGGCCTCTTGCTGTGTCTAGCCAGAAGGGGGCGCTGTTGGCTTTTTGCAGATTAGTTGCGCTGCAGAAAGCGTGCTGGGGAGACCACACATTTCAAGGAAGGCAAAATAACTTTTGCTAGGTTTTAATAACAATAACAAAAACTCCTTTAACATTATTATAATATATCAATAAGCATGACCCATCCATCAACCCATCCACCAGGGTACTGAGAGAACTAGGTGCTGCTCTCTATATAGTATACCCAACAGCTTAATTAACACAACTTAACAGCACCTGCTAGGGTGGAGGTCTTGGTTTCAATCATTGAGCAAAAGTCAATTATGGATTAGAAACCAGGACAAGGCCCTGTTTCGATGTATTCACTTTCATCAGCTAATTTTTAAAGGGTCGTGTAAGTTTGAAGACTTTCGGATAAATATATCCTGTTATTTTCTACGTTTCTCAAGGGTAACAACTACGTGTGGGTAGATCAACGTGTATCTTGAGCACAGAAAAGCTACCACGACGAATCTGGACTAACATGAACTTATCTCTACTTATAAACTCTTATCTTTAATTCTGTAATGAATTATTGTGTTATACATATTTTTATGAGTTTGAGTTTGTAATCTCTGTTAGAGTTTGTAATCCTTGTCAGAATACATACTTTTGAATGGATTAGTTTTTGTTACTATTGATTTGCAAGTAGGGACCCCCCCGCCACACTCTGGGCGCAACTCGGCCTGCCTGCTCCTAAAAGACTCTCGCTTTGAGATGGGGCCAGTCTGGTCAAGATTTGCCAAAAGAGAAAAAAAGACTTGTCATGTATGCTGCAACTGCAGCTAGGATATTGCTAACACAAAGATGGAAAAGTGTAGAAGAAGAATGGCAAGGAAAATGGGTGGAAGACGCTGAAATGGCAAAGTGAACGGAAAGACTTCGAGACAAGGCAATAGAGGTTTCAAGAAAGACTGGGAGACATTCAGGTCATATTTGCAGAATCAATGCAAAGAAATGGACTCACTTGCAGGGGTTGATTAAACACTTGCCATTAACAAAATAAATGATGGAAATAGAATGAGGATGCCAAAATGATAAGAAAAGAATAATTATTTTTAAAATCTTAAAAACTAAGAAATAACGAAAAAAGCAGGAGTTCATATGCCAAAAAACCAGAAGAGGAAGTGGAGGGAAGTCATTGGGGGGGGGGGAGAATTGGGGAATGGTATTTTTGTTATATATTATGATATTTTGATGTTAAAAAAATGTAAAACTTTAATAAAAATTATTTTTAAAAGAGAGATGGGGCCAGTCTTGCTACTTGACACATGAAATGTGGGATATTGCATGGCTGGAAAAGCTAGAGACAAAGCCGAGAGTCCTCTGGGGCCAAAGAAAAAAAAGGGGGGGTTGTAGCTGTCTGCTTTGCCTTTATTTCATTTGTAAGCAAGGAGGAACATGGCTGACGACCACCTCCTTGCCCACAAACCAAAAGGGCCACTGACTCGCAGGGTTATTTGAATACTGCAATCCTTTCCCTTGGTATGGCAAGGCCCGTGTTTTGCATTCCTGCCTTGTTTAAACATCAAATCTGTGCCAGGCACCCAACACACCTCTGGTGTATTTATTTACTTGGGCTTCATTCCATGTCTATACTTGTTCAACCGCGATCTCTAATTGCATATGGATTCTGCATGCTGTCATCAGATCCTGTGTAATGACACTGCATCTTGCAGATTTTTTGAAAATTAATAAAAATATTTTTAAAAACTGAGGAGGGGGCTCTCTAGTCAGTTCCTGCATAAGACTCTGTGAAAGGATTCTGTGGAACTGTAACAACCCTTCATGTGGATTACAGTGGTACCTCGGGTTACAGACCCTTCAGGTTACGGACTCTGCTAAGCCAGAAATAGTACCTCGGGTTAAGAACTTTGCTTCAGGATGAGAACAGAAATCGTGCTCCGGCGGCGCTGTGGCAGCAGGAGGCCCCATTAGCTAAAGTGGTGCTTCAGGTTAAGAACAGTTTCAGGTTAAGAACACGAAGGTGATCGAGTATATGGGACTAGCAGAGATGACGAGCAGAATCCGTGACCAAGGGAAAGAGACGGCGGAAGAAGATTGGAAGAAATTTAAACTTTATCTTAAAAATTTTTGTAAAATTAGTGAGTGTTAAAATGTCATGGTTAAAACATAGCAGATTTGCAGCGATAAATGATTGGATAAGAGGAAAGAAAGAGGTTAAAGAAAGGAATTAATAAGTAATTTGGACCAGGGGCTGCTGAAAAAAAGCTCAAAACAGGGATGCAGAAAAGGGGGGCATGGGGAAGTCGCTGAAATTGGGTACATGAAAAAATTTATGAAATTATATATGTTTATATGTTTGTTTGTTTGTGTTTGTCTTTTGTATTGTTTTATATTATATGTTGAAAAACCAATAAAATTTTTATAAAAAAAAAAGAAGAACGGACCTCCGGAACAAATTAAGTACTTAACCCGAGGTACCACTGTATTGGACTCTGTGAACAGACAGGTGGAACAGAAACTTATGTATGTGTGGACCTTATGCATGAACTGACTAGAGAATGAACTGATCCACTGGGTCTTCTGCTTTTTTTGTTGAACTTTATGAGACTTCCGTTGGAATCTACAGTTTGATACAATGAATAATATACCTTATTTATTCAAAAGTACAGCCGGTTACGTCTAGTGTGTTTATTGAGTGTGTTTCACGTAACCAGAGGTTTGTTGTTCTTGTTTTGCCCTCTCAGCCTTGGCAGCCATTTTGGCAGAGGGAGCCCCTCCCCTTTCAAAGCGCAGACCCTCCCCGCCAGATGCCTGCCTGGGCCTGCCCCAAAACTGACCACTCTGCCGCTGCAACCACCCGGGGGTGTTGAGCCCAGCCCAGCACTCGGCCAGGGCAGCCCTCCTCAAAGAATCCCGGTTGGAAAGGGCCCCCCAGGGTCATCCAGCCCACCCCCTCCTGCCTGCTCACCTGGCGCCCGTCACCACCCAGGCGTCGTAGGTCTGGTCGGCGAAGCCAGAGTTCTCAATGAGGCCGTCGCCGTCCTTGTCAAACTTCAGCTCAGACTCCATCACAGCCTGCAGGGAGCGGAAGGGAGGAGGTGGGGGGCGTTTGGGGGCTGCCCCCCTGCCGCGGCCCGCCCCAGCCTTGCCACCGCCCCCCAGCCCGCCTCCTGGCCTTACCTGGCAGACGGGCCACATGTCCCGCAGGTAGGCAGAGTCCTTCGTGAGGTAGTAGTCGCGATACACCTGCAGCACAAACTTCAGGTTCAGGTCCTTCCAGGCGGCCGTGTCGTGGATCAGGTAGGCATTGAGGTGCTGCCAGGGCTCGTCATCTGGGGGGGAGAGGAGGGGGGAGAGTGAGGCCCAGGGGGCGCCCCTGCCCGCTGCCCCAGCCCTACACCCTTGGGAGTCTGCACCCAGGGCACAATCCGGGCACGCGCCTGAGAACGGTCAAGCAGAAAGAGGGCTGACAAGGGAGAAAGGTGAGAGAGGCAAAGGAGGAGGACCAGGGTGGATAAAAATCAATCGTGTCTTTTTTAAAAAATTTAAAAAATCAGAATTTTTTTTATTTAAATCTGATTTTTAAAATAAAATGCTTTCGGAAGGAAAATCTTTCCAAAGGTTTTCTGTTCAAGTTACATTATAGTCCAAAGGCTATTCATCAGGAAATAAGGATTTGTTTTAAGTTTTTTTATGTGTGCTAAAACTTAGTTCAAGTTGCTTTTTAAAAAAGAATCGTTTAACCACATCAGTTAACAAACATGGATACATATGCTATAATGTTATTGTTTTAGTTAAACAAATTGTTTAAATTGTTATTAAGGAAATTATTGTTTTTCTCCAATAAAGTACAGCAGAAAAGCTGTCCAAATCTAAACAATTAACTTATTAAACCTCACCGTAATTTCATAATTCTCTTTCTATGTATTTCTAATAGTATAACCACAGCAGTAATTTTTTATTTAACTGTAAAAACTACTCTGAAAATTTATTATTCCAAAAAGGAAACATTCATCTGCTTGTAAATATTAAGATTGTACCAGCAAGGAGTCGTCTTTCTGTAAAAAATGATTGAAACCAAGTCTTACTGACTAGTGATCGAAATTGTGATTGAAATCGATTTAAATCAAATCCACCCTGAGGAGGACGCCCTTCAAGCATGTCTCAGGCCCCTCTGAAGGCAGAGAGGGCAAAAATGCACAGAAAGGACCCCCTTTCACTCGAGATCAGAGGGGGCACTGGGGGGCAACTGAGCTGGCGGTGAATGCCAAGAAGCAGCAGCGGCTTAGGGAGACTCTCAGGCCTCATCCTGCCTGGCGTGGGGCCTCGACTGGAGAGCCAGGGAGGGGCAGCGGGTCAAGCCTTGGGCTACTGAGACCCGGGTTCCAATCCCCACTGGGCTATGACAGGAGAGTCTCAGACCAAATGTAAATGAAGTGCAAACAAGGCTCTTGGAACCAGTGGGGGAGAAGCTCTATGTACCTTTCCTTGTTTGTTTGTTTTGTAACACAAAAACTTCTTTAATAAAAACTTTTTTTAAAAAAAAACACCACGGGGCCACTAAGCTCACTGGGTGTCTTGGGGGCCAATTGCTGCCTCTCAGCCTAGCCTCCCTCGCAGGGGTGGAAGGTCAAGGGACCCCTGACCATTAGGTCCAGTCGTGGCTGACTCTGGGGTTGTGGCGCTCATCTTGCTTTACTGGCCGAGGGAGCTGGCGTACAGCTTCCGGGTCATGTGGCCAGCATGACTAAGCCGCTTCTGGCAAACCAGAGCAGCGCACGGAAACGCCATTTACCTTCCCGCCAGAGCGGTGCCTATTTATCTACGTGCTTTCAAACTGCTAGGTTGGCAGGAGCAGGGACTGAGCAATGGGAGCTCGCCCCCTCGTGGGGATTTGAACCACCGACCTTCTGATCGGCAAGTCCTAGGCTCTGTGGTTTAACCCACAGCGCCACCCGCGTCCCTTCGCAGGGGTGTAGTGGAGACTAAATGTGTGCAGGGAGTATCGCTGGCACCCCTTTGAGCTCCTGGGATCCTGGGAGAAAAAGGTGGGATAGAAATGCAATACAGGAAATTAATGAGATGCGCCCCCAGCTGGAAGGGGGGTTCTCGGATCTGGCAAGCGGGGGCCGGGGGCCATTGCTGTGCCTGCGGTGAGATCAGCCTGAGCCTCTTTTGCCAAGGTGGGGGGCTGCCCTTTGCCCGGCGAGCGCCAGGGCGGCTCTGGAGGTGCGGCCTCACCAGGCTCCCCGATGTCGTGGGGAACCACGTTGCGCAGCTTCACTTGCGCCGTCTGCCCGCTCATCAGGTACATGCGCGGCCGGGTGTCCTCGCTCAGGATGGCAGCCGCTGCGGGAGAGAGAGGGGGGGTCCAGGGTTGAGGGGTCTCGCTCTCTCTTGCCCTCCCCCCTTTGGCTCAAGGGGCCTTGGCCTCACCAGAAAAAGCCAGGGAGAAGCGATGCCCTGCTCCTGCCCCCCCGTTCACCCCTGGGACCCGACTCCAGCAGAGGCCCTCCCGTGGGGCGTTTGGGGGGGGGAGAGACGACTGGGAGGGGGTGGGCAGACGGGCAGAGGGAGGGTGGAGGCTCACCCACCCATGTCGTACTGCAGACTCAGCTCCAGTTTGGGCCACAGCATGGCGAGGGCAAAGGAGGCGTAGAAATGGACGTCGTAGGTGTTGTACATGAGGTACTCCTGGCCTGGAAGGAGCAGAGGGAAGCGGGCAGGTGGGCACCGGCGGAACTCCCAGCCCCAAGAATGCACACACCATACGTCCAAAGAACTCCCCCCTTCCATAATCCTGGGAACTGTAGTTTACAGGTGCTGGGAAGGGCAACTACAGTTCCCAAGGTGCACAATGCTTTAAATTTGTGGTGCCTCAGTCTGACCCAAGGCTGGGGGTGGCAAAGCCCCTGGTGCCCTTCCCTCTCCCCTCCCGCCACACGCCACAGACCCCCCCTCTGCTGCTTGGGGCAGAAGCCACGGCAGAGGGCAGAGTCCTGCCCCTTACCTTCCAGGTATGCAAACCTCCCGTACTCCTTCAGGACAGCAAGGTGCTGGGAGAGGCCCAGGGAGGCCCCCAGGGCGGCCGCGGGGTCTTCCGGCTCAAGCTCCACCCACAGGGTCCCTCCGTCTGCCAGGAAATACAGCTCATTGAAGATGGCAGACTTGTACCAGGGGGGCAGGTCGCTGCAATGGGGGGCGGAAAGAAAGGCACTTGTACGTGGGCCCCCCAAGGAAGAACCAGCCGGCCACCGCCATGCCCTCCCTCAAAACCACAGGAGGGGGAGGAGCCTCCTTTATCAGAGCCCGGACCACCACCTGCCAGGTGCAGCAGGTGGGAAGAGATGATCCCTGGGACCCCCCTCCTACTCTGCAATTCTGGGGTTCTGTCACAAGGAAGGAGGCACAGGGATCCCCAAGCCCCCACCTGGGAGCAGGGCTAGAAATTAGCCAGGGGTCCAATCGCAACTACCTAGAGATTTCTGGGCACCAGGTTGGCAACCGCAGTTTAAAAACCTCTGCCTCGGTCCATAGTTCAGGCCATTCCCACTGTGTGTGTTTCTCCCTCTTGCAAACTGGGACAAACGAATAATTTTATGAGCAAGCGGTGGCCAAGCAACAGAGCTAAGACCATAGAATTGGAGAATTGGAAGCGACTTGGAGGGTCATTTACTGGATTTTTCGCTCTATAGGTCGCACCGGACCATAGGAGGGGGAGAACAGGAAAAAACAATTCTCCCCCTCTCTGCTCAGTGCCCCTTCAGCGAAGCCCCTTCCATTTCTCCTCCCGCTTTGCTGAAGGGGCGCTGCGCAGAGAGGGAAAACTGTGCAGCGCCTCTCCAGCGAAGCGTAGCCTGGAGAGCAAGAGGGATCGGTGCACACCGACCCCTCTCGCTCTCCAGGCTTCAGGCGGCACAGAGGGAACTCCCGCTGCACTCTGAGGGCTTGCGGGTAGCCGCCTGAAGCCCCCGGAGCGCAGTGGGAGTTCCTGCTGCACTCCGGGGGCTTCAGGCGGCTTCAGCGAAAGCAAAGCGAAACCTCCGGAGCGCTTCAGAGGCTTTGCGTTGCTATCGCTGAAGCCAAGGAGCCTGCATTCGCTCCATAGAACGCACACACATTTCCCCTTAATTTTTGGAGAGGAAAATGTGCGTCCTATAGAGCGAAAAATACGGCAGTTCAGGCACCTGCCGGGCAAACAGATATTCTGCTGGGCTTAAGGGGCCATTTGGTGCCTAGCAGATATATCGGAGGGTCTTACCCTATTAGGGAAGGAAAGGGAGCTGGGGGGGGGGCAGAGGGCCACACCATGCTCCGGGAGGGGCAGGACTGTCCCATGGGGGCAGCTCACATCACAGACCCCCATGCAGGCTTGCAGAAAGTCACTCGCCTGCCCTGGCCTGGCCCTCTGGCCTGGTGTGGGTCCCTGCGCAGCCTGGCCAGGAGAACCCCATCAGGTGGGGGGAGCCCCCCAGGCCCTTCCTGGAGGCCAGGATCTGCTCCCGGCCTGTGTCTGCCAGCAGAGGGAGGGCTGTACCTGTTCTCCAGGATGGGGCGCTGCCAGGCCTCAATCTTCTCCTCCCACGCCTGGTAGCATGAGAGGGTGTAGTGAGACAGAGCCGGGCAGGCATCTCCCCTGCTGCCAAAGAAGCGCGTGTACCTCCTGCAGAGGAAGAGGAAGAAGGTACATTAGGTCACCAGACTCGGCACTCGCCAGAAACAGCAGGCAGGGACCCTCTGCCTGCTCCTTGCCCGCGTCAGGCTGCTCCCAGGGAGCAGGGGTGGTATCTGGGCGAGAGGCCTTTGTGCTGGCTTCCCACCTCCCAAAGGGCCCAATCCCAGGGGCTGCAGTAGGGCTGGGATTAAGCCCCTTCCGCTTGAGGGGAGAGATGCGGACCTCCCTGCCAGCCTTCAATGGGGGGAGATGCCCATGTGCCAGTCTGGGGGGGGTGCCCTCTGCACAGTCAGGAGGTGGCAGACGGGATGGCGGGGCTGCCCAGGCTTCGCATGGCAATGACAGGGGTTTTCCTCTTCCCCCCTCCCACCCTCGTCTTCTTCTAGAGCAGGAAAAGGGCACACAGTTCAAGTCCCGCTCAGGGGAAGAGGCAAAATGGGGAGGCTGGGCATGGCCTGGCAGAGGACGGTTCCAGCCACTCTGCCCAGCCTCCACATGGCTTGGATTTCTCTCTCACCCTCTCAGGTCAACTCCCTCAATTTTCCATTTTTCGTTTCACTTTTAGTTTGTTTACCACTTTCTGTATTGCTCCACCCAAGGCAGTTTCCAAGCCGGAGAAGCAACAGGAAGCACTAGGAAGATCCCACGCCCAGGAAAATCCCACCCAATGCCAGAAAGTCCTCATAAATATTACTTTTAAACAATCGACTAAAAGAAAATAATATTCAATGGTCTATTCAGAATATCACATTGCACAATAAAATTAACTCTCAAAATATTACCAAATAACAAACAAACAGAAATCCAGACTCAACAACTACAATCAATGATTCCTGGACTAAACTCAAAAAAATAGCAGCAACTATTTGCTACAGGACACAAAAGAACAAAGTGAGTCAAGGTCACAGGCTGCATCCAGGTATTTCCTGAGCCAACAGCTCAGCTCCAGCCTCTCCCTTTGTCAGCCTGGGACTCTCCCTGGTTTGGGGAGGGATACAAGGGCAACTCCTGGGGGCGGGGTCTGCACAGAGCCCTGCTCAGTGGTTGGGGGGGGGCGGTGCGTGGGTCACGGGGGGCTAAGGGAGGCCACAGCCAGGACGGTGGCGTCAGGATGAACCAGTTATTTCCTAGGGGTAAGACTGTGCCAACCGACCAGGAGGCCTGCAAACAGCAGTGCCAACACAAGGTGGCAGGTCGGGGGGGGGGCTGGTTGCTCTCCTGCCTGCCTGCGTTGCCCCCCCAATGGAAAATGCCTCAGAGCAGGTTGGGAACAAAGGGGGGTGCAGCTCCTTACGTGGACAGAAGAACATAGAAGAGTGCCTGCTGGATCAGGCCCATGGCCCCTCTGGGCCACCATCTTCTTCCCACAGATGCCCCAATGGGACACCCGCAAGCCGGGTCCAAGCGCAAGAGCAACGCTTTCCCCTGGGGGGGGGGATTCAGAAGCATCGCTGCCTCTGGCTGTGGGGAGCAGAGCAGCGCCAACACGGCCAGCGGCCCCCAATTGCCCACTCCTAATCCTCCGCCATGAATCTCTCCAGGTCGGGGGCCGTCCCTGCCTACTGGGGCAGAGAGTTCCACAGTTTAACTCTGCGCTGTGCAAAGAAGGACTTTCTTCCAGCGTCCAGCTTCCCTGGGTGCCCACAAGTTCTCGTCACCCGGTCTGGGTGAGGCTGGGTGTGCCAGCTGAGCACGCTGTGGCACAGCCTGCCAGTGCAGATGGCCCCACCCGCAGCAGCGCAATGCCTGGCCGAGAGCAGGCTGGAATCAGGCCCACACTTGCCTCAGGTGATCCCTCAGCTATGAAGCCAAACCTTAAGAAATGTATCATCCAGCCACAGCGGCAGGCGCTCACCTGCGGTGCTCCTTCTCTTTGGAGCCAAACCGAATGCAGGGCATATCCCAGGCCAAGGCAAACTCCAGCGTCGAGTGTCCGGAAGCTGGCACCGTGCAGGTGGCACACACAGCTGCTGCACAAGCCTCCCCCTTCTCCGTTGGGGGGCTTTTCCCTGAAAGAGAGAGCACACTCTTTGCACGTCAAGGCGCCTGGCCTCCTGCTCCCTCCCCACTCCCTCTGTGCCACCTCCTCCTGGGGGGCCTGGGGCTCACCTGGTGGGGACACCAGCTTGCCATCTGCCAGGAGGTCCTGCCACACTTCCTGCCCAGTGCCAGCAGGGTTGAACGTGGTGAGGTGGGTCACGGTGGTGCCTGCCTAGAGGGGAGAGCGAAGGAATCGAAACCCGGCCCTGTGGCAAAGACTGGGCGCCAAGGGGGGGCGGGGCTGGCAGAAGGGCAGCAGGGATAGGAAGCCCAGCAGCCCAGAGTCCTACCTGTGAGACAGGTGAGTTGAGAGTGGAGTGATCTGTGGGGGTCAGGTGGGATTGCTATGAGGAATTATGAAAAATGAAGCAAGCCATTGTGTCAGCACTGAAAGCCTTGCGTTGACTGGGTTTGAGTCATTGACAATAATTTCTGATCATATCCCCTAAGCCTCTGCATCTCTGCCCATCTTCTTTACTGTTCATTTTCTCTGCCTGACAGGCACGTATCAGCATTCTGAAACACAGGCTGGTTGCTTCACTGGGCATCCTGGGCCATAAAGATAGAAGGTAGCTTTGATGTAGCTTTTGTTAGTCTAGGTAGATCTTGAGGGCCAGGAAGAGAGTTCACAAGGAGATGCTAGAGATGCCTGTCTTTCCTTGCCATCCCTCCTCTCCTGTTTACTGCTGTTTATGACCTCCAGGGTTTGCGAAATGCATTCCTCCTTGATCCCTGTTTTATTTAGCCTAAAAATGTAACTTTGTACCCACGTGGTAGGTTTTTCTGAAATGCTCAGAGGACATCTGACTGGCTCTTACAAGCACTGTGTTAGAAGTTCTTTTGTTAATAAAAGGGACCTGGGCCAGGGTGTGACAGATTATTATTGGCACTTCCTCCCAGAGTCTTGCTGGCCAAGCCTCGTGTGTATTTTATTAATCAGGGTCCAATCCTTCCCTGCCTTCGGAACGCAAAGTGATCTCCCCCACCATGGCAGGAGGGGCTGGCCTCCCTCCGGACGTTCCTGGCGCCCCTCCTCCCTGCACGACGCCCCCCTCCTTACCTTCTCCCGGGCGGAGATGGCCAGCGTGTAGGGGTTCACTGGGAGGCAGTGGTGAAGCAGCACGCCCCGGACGCAGCGGCCGTCCTTCTCCAGGCAGAAGGGCTCGTTCCAGTGGCCCCCACTCCGGTCCCCCTTGGACTCTGTGCCGTTCTGGAAGGTGAACATGAGGGAGACCTCCATGTCCTCCCCGCTCTGGTTCTCCACGTCCCAGAGGAAAGCCCCCACGGGCAGGCTGGTGTCCTGGAGGAGACAAAAGGCAGCGAGGGGGTCAGAGGCTGCAGAAAGGAGGCTGTGTGGGGCAGGAAGCAGGGACAACCGAGCCCTTTCCGTCACAAGCATATTGATATGTACGGTAATATTGATTAAATATTGATATGTGCAGTAATATTGATTAAAAGTGTAATACAAAGGTAAGTAAGTATCTACTTGCTTTATCAATCTTAATTTCAGCTTAAGAGCCATTTTAGTTTATTTGCCACTCACTGGTGATAATATATTTGGAACCTAGTCCTGGGTTTTTACTTTTTGAAAAATACAAATATTACCCTGAAGATCTATTGAGTCATAGTCAGAACTATAAACCCTTCTCTTGTTAGCAACATGCTTGGTTGAGTTTGCATTCGTGGTTCTGGAATGGAGGATACACTTCTCAGCTGTTTGATGAAGAGAGCATTGTTAGGCAGCATTGGAGGTAAGGATCTCCTCTGCTTGCTTGGTATTCATACAAAAAGTAGAAGTAGTTACATTGGGCCTGCCTGCCACACTTGAGAACCAGCTAAACAAGAGAGAGACGGTTGTATGTTAAGGTAACAGTAGACCAGGAAGTTTGAAAGAAATTGAAGTGAAAGAAATGGGTAAGTTTCAAGCCATCCTACAGAGATAGCATTGTGCTTGCCACACATGGCTTTTGGCATGTGAATTCATAGCTTGTGGCAAGGAAAGAAAAATTGGTTCATCCCCCCCCATAGTTTTGGGTTTCTAAAAGATTAACGCACACCCCAGTATGCGTACAAGTGCTGGTCAAATCAGAGTGTCTCTGCTGTTCACAGTGCTGCTGGCATTAGCGAAATGGCACAGCTCAGGGGTAGAGAACTGGGCCCAAAGTAACAAAAGGAATTTCAATAGGGGCAAAGTTTCAATAGGGCTCACAGACTGACTTGCCAGAGTGGTGCATGCTCTAGTTATCTCCCACTTGGACTACTGCAATGCGCTCTACATGGGGCTCCCTTTGAAGGTAACTTGGAAACTGTAATTAATCCTGAATGCGGCAACTAGACTGGTGACTGGGAGTGGCTGCTGAGACCACATAACACCAGTCCTGAGAGATCTGCATTGGCTCCCAGTACGTTTCCGAGCACAATTCAAAGTGCTGGTGCTGATCTTGAAAGCCCTAAACTGCCTCGGTCCTGTATACCTGAAGGAGCGTCTCCACCCCCATCATCCAGTCCAGACACTGAGGTTCAGCGCTGAGGGCCTTCTGGCAGTTCCCTCCCTGTGAGAAATGAGGTTACAGGGAACCAGGCAGAAGGCCTTCTCCGTAGTGGCGCCTGCCCTGTGGAACGTCCTCCCAGCAGATGTCAAGGCAATAAACAACTGTTTTACTTTTAAAAGACAACTGAAGACAGTCCTGTTTAGGGAAGCTTTAATGTTTGATGCTGTATTGTTTTTAATATTCGGTTGAAAGCCGCCCAGAGTGGCTGGGGAAACCCAGCAAGATGGGCGTGGTATAAATAATAAGTTATTATTATTATTATTATTATTATTATTATTATTATTATTACCAGCAAGGATGCAGGTTGTGGGACTTTAGGGCCAGCTGCTCTCCGCACTGGGCTTGGAACTGCTCTTACATAAAACAATTTGCATTGTGAAACCGCCTCAAAACGGTCCAGTGGGAGCAACAGGCTCCTCTTGTTTTCCACAGGGCTGCCCTCTCCTGACCTGGCCCCGGGTTCTGTCCCAAATGGCACCCAAAGGAACAAGTTTCCAGCCTGCCTATCAGGAAAGAGTCACAGGATGTTGGACTGGGAGTTTCTGCCTCATTGTCTCAGTAAGACAATTAACGTTTCAGCGGTGGAGACACTGTTTGCTAGAGAGGTTATTCCAGCAGTTCTGGTTTGGGAGCGAAACCCCCAAACTTTCCGCAACCCTGGTCAACAGCGCTTTTGGAAAGGACAACATGGAAGTGAGCAAGCCCTGAAAACTAGTATTTCAGGTCCCTGAAGATTGTTCTATCGCCACTTCCTCTACTTAAGGCATGTCATGATGCTAGTCCGGAGAGTTAGAGCTGCAATGTTACCTGTGAACTGAGCTGGAGGAGAGTCTGTCGATACTCTCTCTAGATTATTATTATTATTACTCTCTCTACATTAGTGACAAATCTGCTTACCACGTGCTCGTTAAAACTACCACATGTAGGTTTAATAAAGATACTAAAACCTGTTATGCCCTTCTTGGTTTGGAACAGCAGCTTGTGCCAAAACCACAAAAAGGTGTTTGTTGCCTTGGGCAGCTACTCAGCCCTCTGAATGGAAGCCTTTTTGTTACGTATCTCAAATCAAGAGTTACCTAAAGAGAAATGGACATTATTTACAACAGCGGCAAGAATCTTGATTGCACAATACTGGAAGACGGAAGAAATGCCATCAAAGGAACAATGGCAAGAAAAACTTACATACAGCTGGGCAACATGTGCAAATGGCTTGAGATACCAGTTAGGTCCATAAATTGCCATATAGCATATATTCAACACAAAAAACTGCGACCATTTGTTGTTGACAAAGCTGGACATAGAAAGGGCCCCATTACCTTCAGGAGCTGAGGGCCGCATCAAACCTAAATCAGGCCCTGGACACAGCTGGGCTGCTGGCTTTTCCCAGCTGTTCCCAAAAACTGCTGTGCAAAGAGTTTCTCTCCAGAGAAAAGCATGCAATAAAAGGCTGAGCATGCAATAAAGGGCCCACAAAGTGAGCTGAAAGGCTCCCAGGTGCCCCCACCTCCCTTTCCCTGCAACAGAACAATGCAACCCATCACCCTCACCCCCGCAGAGGTACCTTCACAGGTACGGAAGAGGCTCACCTGGTAATCGTGAGGGATGATGGGGGAGACCTGCCGACAGGTGAGCACTACGTCTTGCCCGGGCAGCTGGTAGACAGCCCAGGCACGGGGGTAGAGTGCGTGGTAGAAAGCGTAGTGGCCGCAGAAACCCCAGTTCCATTCTTGCAGGCGGCTGGGCTTCTCTATCGACAAGACCTGCTGGTAGACGGTCTGGCCCTTCCGGCGCAGGCAGATGGTGAACTGGTATGGGGGGGGGATGGAAAGCGAGGTGAGGGGCAGACTGAACACAGGGGAGCAAAGCCAGGGAAGGGAGGCAGGTTTCTGGCCGGCAAGGCAGCTGATCTGAGAGGGCAGGGAGTCCCAAGACCCCCAGAGCCTCGGCTGGCTGAACCAACTCTGCCGCGCCCCCCAGGGGCACAGACCAGGAGGCTAAGTCCTCGCACAGCTACGCACCTGGTCAGCGATCACCGTCTTGTAGTGGTAGAGCCCAGGGTTCAGCTGCCACCGGCAGAAGTCCCCCCGCCAGCCTCGTGTGATGGTGCCACCGCCAAAACCCCCCAACGGGCAGCCTGTGGGGAAAGCGAGGGTGGCAGGCTGGTGAGACCCTTCCTCTTTGCCAGGAAGCCATGGCAGGGGCCCAGCCAGGCCCTCTTCTGCTCCCTGCCTTCCACTGCAGGGAATCCCTGGCTGGCTCTGCCCGTCACCCTGGGCATGGCTCCTTGGGCACAGGAGAAGCCAAGCACCGCCCTGCTCACCATAGATCTGGCGCAGGGGCTGGGAGTTGAAGAGGTTGATGAAGGGGTGCTTCTTCTCCACGCGAGTCTTCCGGTACCACCACCTGAAGTACCTGAGGAGGCACACCTGGAAGGTCACGGCCAGGCTCCACGGATGCATCTTAAGAACCTGCCTAGGGGCCCCCACATCTGTGCAATCTCTTTTTATACTCTGCTATTCTTTACATGCGCATGTGTGAGCCTGTACATTTATTATCATCATCATCAATTTATTTAGTTAGATGCTGCCTTCATTGCTGACAGGGACTCCAGGCAGCTTACAGATAAGAGTAAAGACATTTGTGACAAATCGACAAAAACAGAAAAAAATAAGACGACAAAGGCCCAGAACCAGCACACAGTTTAAGGATGGGTGACATTCCACTAAGTTCGGCCCATTAACTTCAGTGGGTCTACTGGGAGTAAAACTAAACAAACCCCACCCAATGGAACCCAGTCCCTGCAGAGGCCAGGAGGGTCCTCCCTCCGGTTGGGTGGCTTTCAAATCACAGAGGGCAGCTGGGCTTCCAAAGGCTTTTGGGGGGGGGTGGCTGTCAAGAGCACTGTTGGGGACATCCTGTTGGGGCGTCTTTTTGGCCAAGATGAGGGCGCTGGAGCCCCTATATGGTAGCCACAGAGGCTTTCATGTTTCTGAGTGTCAGTGGCTGGCGCCGCAGGAGGGGAGTGTTGCTGCAGCGCCCAGGTCCTGCTCGTGGGCACCAGGTTGGCCGCTGCAATATCAGGCTCCCGTGTCTAATGCCGCACGTTACGCCTTTGGACCCGGGGCAGCAGCAGAAGAGGAGGAGGAGGAGGAGGAGATCCCCTCGCGGCTCAAGCTCCTCTCCAGCGTCTGCTGCGAAGGGAGACCCCCCCCGACCCCGGAGGAGCCCCGCGCCGCCTTCCTCCCGCCGGGTCGGGGCCTCTGCGCACGTCCCGAGTCCCCCGGGGAAGGAGGGCCCGCTCCGGAGAAGCCTCCCGGGCGCGGCTCCTCCGCCCCCGCCGCCTGCAGCCCGGAGGCCTCCCTTTCGCAGCTCCGGGAGCGCGCCCCGGGCACGGCGCCAGAGCTCGAGCCCGGCGGGCTCCAGCGGGAAGCGGCCTCCCGCTCACCTTTGCCCGGGCGCGGCTCCCCGACGGGGCGGCCCAAGGCGACTCCCCCCCCGCCCCGCTGGGCTCCCCGTCGGCGGCCGCTGACCTGAGCGCCAGTCCGAGGTGCTTGACGGCGTCGGCGGCCGAGACGTCGGAGGCCTGGTAGGGCTTCCTGCGCTCGGCGAAGCGGTGCGCCAGGCACAGGCGCCAGCCCCAGCGGGGCAGCCCCCGGCCCGCCGCCGCCGCCGAGCCCTCGAAGGCGCGCATCAGCTCCGGCGCCCCGGGCGGGGAGCTCCTCCGACGACGGGCGCCGGGCCGGCCGCCGCCGCCGCCGCCGCCGCCGCCGTTCTCCTCGGGGGTGGCCATCGGGGGAGGCGGCGCCCAGCTGCGCGTGCCCGGCCGCCAGGGCGAGTCCGCAGCTCCGCGCCTCTGCCTCGGCTCGGCAGCAACGGCCCTCCGCCTCCCGCCCCGCCCCCCCCCGCCCGACGGGGCGGAGCCGCCAGGAGAGCCGGCAGCGGCGCGGCGGGGGCGGAAGGAGCCGAGCTGTGCCGAAGGCAGGCAGGCAGGCTGGGCGGGGCCTCCGGGCGGGCGCTTCCGAGGACAGCCGAGCGGGGCCTCGGAGGGAGCCGGGCAGGTCCCTGCGGCGCTCTCCCCTCCCGGACGCCTGGGTCCCTCGCCCCCCCCCCCCCGCCGGCCATGATCGAGGTGTCGGCGGCGCTGCTCCGCGGGGCGGTCTTCCTGGCCGGGGAGCCCCTCGAGTGCCTCGTCACGCTGCGCAACCCGCTGCCGCCCGACGCCACGTCCGCCTCCAGGTAGAGCCCGGCGGGAGGGAGGGAGGGCAGGCGGGCGGGGGCCGGGCGGGGAGGAGGAGGAGGCTGCGGGGGCCGGGAAACGTCGGAACGGCGAGCGCGTGCATTTCTGCGTCGCTTCAGCCTTTTGCACGAGAAACGCGCCAAGCAACCGAGATGGGCAAGCCAGGAGCCGAAGGGCGCCTCAAACTGAGGTCCTGGGCGCAACAAGGGGGTGTCTAGGGGCGCCTTTTTATAAGCAGAAAAGGAAGGAACTGCAGCTAAACTATTACCTTCTTTTTTCACATGGTCTAGTCCCGGCTTCTTCCTCAACCTCGGCCCTCCAGGTGTTTTTGGCCTACAACTCCCAGGATCCCTAGCTAGCAGGGCCAGTGGTCAGGGATGATGGGAATTGTAGTCTCAAAACGTCTGGAGGGCCGGGGCTGAGGAAGCCTGGTCTAGTCCTTCCCCCAGCACCGGAATTACATATAAGCTAAACAAGCTCTAGCTTAGGGCCCCACTCTCTTGGGCACCCCCAAAAAAATTCAAGGAAAAAAACCTGGATGTACATTTCCAAAATATAAGATATAAAAAACAAATAGAATAAAACCTGCAAACAGCAACTGTGTTTTGTGTTGTGTAGGCTCCTATGATGTAAGCAATGAGCCCTGCCTGCTAGCCTGCTCCCTGAAATATCACCAGTTTGCTCCTTTCTATATATAGGGTGCCTACATTCTGCATGGACTGGTTGCAGGGCAACATGTGCAAATGACTGAAGATACCTATTAGGTCCATAAATGACCATCTAGCATATATTCAACACAAAAAACAGCAACAATTTGTTGTTGACAAAGGCCAGCTGGGCATAAAAAGGGCCCCGTTACCTTCAGGAGTTTAGGGCCTGATCAAACCTAAATCTGTCCCTGCCCACCCCCCTAATATTCTTAAGAGGGTCTCTTCTCCAGTCTTCGGAGAGTAGCTGGAAGTGGGGAGGCAGAAAAAGGTCCTTTCCTTCCACTCTGCAGTTTTGATCTGAAATCTTAGGCCCAGTTTTGCACCCAGAGATCAGAAACTGCTCACGCGAAATTCCCTGCTGCACAATGCGCCTCAAACAAGGGGAGTTTTGCAGGCAGCTTCCCACCGAGGCCAAAGGGCTCCTGTTTTGTGAAGCGTTTGCTTCTTCCTGGTTGATGGGCTTCTAGCCAATGGATGAAGCCGCCTCAATGATTGCCATTCAGGAAGGTGGATCCAGCCAATTAGGCAAAGAGAAGATGAGTGTGAAACGCCCATTATCTAGAGAAGGAACTTGTAATTTTCTGCTGGTTTTTGCTGGTGGAGAAATAGCAATGCAATTTGGAGAGGGCCGAGACTGAGTGTAAATTCAGACACAGAAACCAATTCAGTTCACACTCTTTTAAACTCTGAGCTTATTTCACCCCAAAGGAATGTTTTTCTGAGATTGTAAACATTTTAAAAAATTCTCTGCCAGTGCAGATCAAGTCCCATCAGTGCAGAGCTGTGGCTGAGCGAGTGTGGATTACGCCAGCCTTGCAAGGAAATCCAGTGTAGGTATCCCAGTTTAGGGCAGGGCATGTCCAGTGTTGCCGTGGTGGCATTTTTTGGGGAGGGGGTGCAGAGTTGATTGCCCAGCAGTGCCATTCATCAAGGGCTTGCTGGGGGGTGGGAGGCTCCCTGTGGGTTGAAAGAGCAACCTGGACGGAGAAAGGGTGGATCAGAGAGGGGAGGGGTCCCCAGGGGTCCTCTAGTCCAACCCTCGGCAGGGCAAGTTTCTTAGTGGGCAGGTCTACCCGCCAGGCCTCACCACTGCTCAGCCACCCCATTTTCCCGAAAGGGTAGGCCTGTCTTGTGATGCTAGTTAGGAGCGTTTGTGGGGAGTGTTGACACCCCCTTGAAAGCAGGGGCTGATATCCTCCTTGGGGCTTCCCAGAAGAGGCACTGTGAGCACTGGATGCTGGACTGGACAGATCCAGTACAGGATGGGATCAGTGGGGGAGACCAGTGAGTCAAGTCAGGCCAGGCAGGGAGTTGGGGGTCTTGCTGGGCCTTGGCTCACTGACCGGATGCGCTGAGGTGCAGGGAGGCTCCTTGCCCCTCACAGCGGCTGTTTGGGAGCCGCGTGGCCAACGGTTGCAGGACTCTGCGGCAGGGCTGGGGAGCAGCGGCCTTTGTGCTCTGTGGCCTCGGGGCTCTTTTCCTGAGCCTGGCGCCAGGCCTCCTCCGCAGGGTTGGCGCTGCCTCTTGTGCCAGAGGGAGGCTAAATAAATAAACATTAGAAAATTGTCCAGTAGCACCTTCGAGACCAACTAAGTTTCTTCTGGGTCTAAGCTTTCGTGTGCATGCGCACTTCTTCAGATGCACACGAAAGATTATAGCCAGAACAAACTTAGTTGGTCTCGAAGGTGCTACTGGACAATTTTTCAATTTATTTTGACTGCTTCAGACCAAGACGGCTACCTACTGGAATCGAGAGAGGGAGGCTGTTCTTGAGGCTGCCCCAGCAACTGATGCAATGTTTTATGTAGCAATTGAGCAGTCACAGGTGAACCTGGGAGCAGTTAAGGACTTGAGGAAGTACAGTACTGTACAGATAAGTGCTGAGAGTACACAGAGATCCATTAAGGCTTCCCTGCCCAGTGCAGAGCAGCCAAGATGCTGCCGGCCCTTTCCCCCCCTCCACTGGCTGTGCCAGCCTGGGCTCCATTTTCTTGCATTGCCACAGGCCTTTGAGGTTGCCATTCTGCTTGCTCCATGCCCATGCTGCTGAGGGTGGCAGAGGCAGCAGCGGGCAGAGGGGGGCTTGCAGCCCCTCAGCACTGTGGCCGGGGCTCCCTCAGGAGGAGGGGTCCTCTGCAGGCTTCCTTTGGGTGGCCTTCGCCCAGCCGGCCTGCCCCGGAAGATGCTGGTCTCCTCAGAAAGGAGCTCTGTGGGTGTTTGGTTGAGCCAGCCTCTGCGTGCCAGCTGGATTGGCAGCCCTCCCCTCCCGCTTTTGGCCTCAGGCCCTGACCTGCGATGGCTGCCTTCCTTGTCACCTGCCAGATCCTGAGAGAGATGCTTCTCCACTCCGGTCAGCCTGGTTATGCCTGGTTATGCAGTGAAACTGGCTTGACCTGTTTGGGCACTTTGCTTGAGGTGCCCAAGTCCTCAGGCGGGGTATTTGTTTTTCAGCCGGCTGGCCTGTGCAGGCTGTTGATGGACTTTGCGGTTGCCACTCCTGCATCACAGGGGGTTGGACTAAATGACCCCTGGGATCCCTCCCAACTCTCTGTCTATAAAGCCTGTGTGGTGCAGAAAGGAGATGTCCAGCAAGGGAGGGCAGCAGGCTGGGTTTGGTGCACAGTAGAATAATAACAATAATTCGCCCCCCATCTGACTGGGTTGCTCTCATGTGCTCCTGCTGGTTTTTCTCCTCCCAATCATCTGGAGCCGGCATGAACCGGGCAGCCATCTCCTGGAGCCAAGTGTGGGAAGGGCTGGCCCAGACCCCCTTTGCTTCTGTCAATCTCCCGGGGCGCATCCTGGCCACCCCAAAGGGAGCAGCTGTGGCAGCCAAGTGGGTCTGCCTTCCCGGGGGCAGTTCTGGCTTGGTGTGGCATTGCAGAACCCTCCTTTCCCCCCCTTCCGTTTGATGCAGAAATGGTTGTTGTATTTATGGTGTTTTTATTCTGATCTTTTGGTCAGAAAGACCTTCAGAGTGGCTAATGGCAAAGTAATTAAAAAGCAGCTCATAGCAGCAAGACAAGGACCCCCAGGGGCCATGGGGGGAGTCACTGGCAGAGTGTGGAAGGGAGGAGAAGCAGACTTTTGGAGTTTCTGGTCCATGGTCTCCAATATCTGCCAGCCTCTCCTTCCACTTAGCCTGTGTGTGGCTGGGGTGCCGATGGCCAGGCCCATTTTTGGTGAGAGGCCATGGCTGGCACCCCAGGCCAGACACTCCCCGTTTCTGCCTCTGCTGGAGCCTCCTTTGTGAGGGGGGGCCTCCAGGCGCACCCCCAGGTGAGGAACCAGGTGCTGATGGTTTCAAGGCAGGCTGTGAGGTGGAATCCAACCATGGTCTCTCTGGTGGGTGACTTGTGCTGGGAGATGGACAGTGGGAAGGGGAAACACACACCCCGGTTCTCCTGGACCTCTCAGTGGCTGGGACCAGCTTGGCGCAGTGCCAGGGGGGCTCTGGGGCTGCCTGCTGAGCGCTGCACCCCCATAGTCGCCAGTTTCGTGGCTCTCGGCTCACTCTGGGGTGCCACAAGCTTCCTTCCTGTCTCCTGCGCTGCGGAACGTTTCTGTGAAAGCGCTCCCATCTTTGAGCCTCTATGTGGAAGGAAACAGAATGGGAGGTGAAAAGGAAAGAACTTTTCACCTCTTTACTGCAGCCCAGGGCTGTGTTTTCGAATCCTGGAAGACCTTTAATCTTGATAATTTCGATTGCTGGCATTCCAGGGTTTGGCAAGTTGCCCTTCTTGAAAAGGGTGCAGCTTGAATGACTGGTTTTTAATATGGCTTTCAAAAATTGAGGCACACAAGTCACCCATTGCCACCTGTAGAAGCTAATTTCTGGCTCATTTAAGACCATATTGAACCTTTAATCTGAATAACGGTGCAGCTTTACAGCCAGAGAATACTCTCATTTTTATAACGAATTGTAAAGGGGAACCCTTGTGTGAGTTAATACTTTATTATCCCTTTGGAGCTGTCCTCTGTTTTTGTACTTATGCCCTTCTGGGCTGTGACGTTTTATGGTTTGGAGTCTTGATTCTTTGGGTTATTGGTCAAATTTGCACTTTCTTTTGTTAATAAATAGTAGAAGTCCCGGAAAGTGTTAGACAGAGGGGCTGGCGTGCCAAGTGATCTTGTCCTCCACCATCACGAATTTTTGGAGCATTGTTTTCCAAGCATGCTTCTGGGATCATCCCCTCGAGGCTCCCCAAAAATATTCCCAGAGCCCCGCCAGGGCATATTGCCTCTCCCCCCCCCGGGCCAGCCGGTCACCTCCACTCCTGGCTTGAGCCCCATTTATTCTTGAGGGGCATCTTGTGGCCTCAGACCCTTCATGGCTTTTGAAACCTGCCCGGGTTTGTGAGTTTTGTGGCAGCAGAAGCAGTGGCCAGGGGGTGATCTAGATAGTTAGGTTCCTCATCACAAGGTTTGTGTTGTTTTCCTACCTGGTGTGTGGTGCTGGGAAGGGAGGAAGAGGGGCTGGGGTTCCTCCAGACACCACAGGAACATGGTCTGGGGGGTCCTGTACCCCAAGGGGTCTGGAAAGCGTGGGGTTCCAGCTTGCAAGCCTTTTCCAGGTGCCAGAGCATGCAGCTTCGCCACTGAGAGCAGGTGGCACCTTTCTGGAAAATCTGAAAGCACTGATGGGACGGAATGGGGAAAACACACACACACCCCTGAGCTGGGACGTCTTTCAGGCTGCGTTTGCCCTCTCTCATCACGGAGGAGAGGGCCATCGATGTCTCCTAGTCAGAACGGCTGTGCACTGCCTCTCTTGTTAGAGGCAGCAACGCTTCTGAATCCCAGATGCTGGAAACCAAATCGTAGAGTAGAAAGGGCCCCCGAGGGCCATCTAGTCCAGCCCCCTGCAATGCAGGAATCTCTGCTCAAGCATCCTGGAGGGGAGGGAGTTTCTGTTCTGCTCCAATCTTCTTTGTGGGTTTCCCATCCTAGGCACCTGGCTGGACTGGGTGGGCCTGATCCAGCTGCAGGCTCTCCTCACCTTCATGGGCCTTCTTCCCCTGGGTCTCTGCTCCGTCTCCCTCACTGCCTGCCCCTCTCTCCCCCCCCCCCAGTGAAATGCTGGCCTGGGCCAGCGCTCAGATCCACTGCCAGTTCCACGCCAGCGAGAGCCGGGTGGCTCTGCCCCCTTCGGAAGACAGCCGGCACGACGTCCAGGCCGAGAACGAGACGGTTTTTGTCCCCAACAGAGGTGAGCCTGAGCTCCTTCCAGAAAGCTTCCTTCCTTGGCCTGAAAGAGGGGCAGGGCAGGGAGTGTCACTTGGGGGCCGGTGGCAAGGTAGGAGAAGGCAGGAGAGCCTGCTAGGGTGGCAGGGGGACGACGGGTAGTCCTGGCCGTGAGTCTGTGCCCATGGCCCCTTTTGAGCCAGTGTGGTGTAGTGGTTAAGAGCGGTAGTCTCGTAATCTGGGGAACCAGGTTCGCGTCTCCGCTCCTCCACCTGCAGCTGCTGGGTGACCTTGGGCCAGTCACACTTCTCTGAAGTCTCTCAACCCCACTCACCTCACAGAGTGTTTGTTGTGGGGAGGAAGGGGGAGGAGAATGTGAGCCGCTTTGAGACTCCTGAAGGGGAGTGATAAAGTGGGATATCAAATCCAAACTCTTCTTCTTTTGCCTTGCAGGGGAGCGGGGCCACTGCATCCTGTCCACCCCCCCAAAGATCCTCTTCTGTGACTTGCGACTGGATCCAGGAGAGTCCAAAACCTGTGAGTAGCCCCTTCTCACCCGTCTGCCTTGCCCCCCACCCTAGGGGAGGGGTGCTGGGGAGCCCCAAGGCTTGGCTGGCGGAGGCGAGGGATGACCTCTCTTGTGGGGAAGGGCTCTGGGCTCCCCCCACACCAGCCCCACTTTCCCACTTCCATTGCCGCCCAGAGATGATCTGGAAGGGCAAGCCAGGCAGTGGGGCTGAGAGCCCTGGGGGAGGCCAGGGCAGCCCCAGCCCCACCTGAACCTGCATTGCGTCACTGGCTTTGCTGCCCCAGCCTGCCTGCTGCCCCCCAAAGCAAAACCCAGCCTCTGCCTGGTTGAGAGTCTCTAAAAAGGTGGGGAAGGGGCATGTGGAAGATGCCCCCCAGCTTGCTCAGATCTGCCCCCCGCTTTTCAGGCCGAGGGTGTTGGGGGGCTTGCTCAAGGATCCTGGGGGACATGGATGCAGCAAGGGCCCTTTCGGAGTAAGAATAAGAGTTGAAAGGGGCCCCCATGGGTCATCCATCCCACCCCGCTACAGCGCAAGGCTTTTTCATTTGCTCTGCTTCTACTCCTGCTGGCTGCCCCCTTTCCCCAGACTCACGGCCCCCTTTCCCCAGACTCCTACTGTGAGACGCTGCCGGTGGACGGCCCCCCCTCCTTCCGGGGGCAGGCGGTCAAGTACGTCTACAAGCTGACCATCGGCTGCCAGAGGGTCAACTCGCCCATCAAGCTCCTTCGCGTCCCCTTCCGGGTGCTGGTGCTGCATGGTAAGGCCGAGGGGGGGGGTCCCTGTGCAGACCGGATGGGGGGGGGAGGACATCTTGACCTCCCCTGGCAAAACAGCTCATGCAGCCTCTCCCTCCGCAGGACTGAAGGACTACCAGTGCCCCCAGGACGAGGCCGTGGCCCCCTCCAACCCCTTCCTGGAGGAGGAGGAGGGGACCAAGAAGGATTCCCGGCTGGCCGACTTGGCCACCGAGCTGCTGATGGCGGCCACCTCCAGAAGGAGCCTCCGTAAGTCGCCTCAACACCCCCCCCCCCAGTTCACTGGCTCTCCTGCCCCACTGCCCTGGGAGAGAAAGCCATTTGTCAAAAAAGGAAATATAGGAAGAGCAGCATGAATAAACTCAATTAGACGTGGTAATTTAAGGGTCTCCCCGAATGAGGGAAATGACCCTGTTCAAGGATCCTGTCAATAGAGTTGGATACATGCTCAGCATCTTTGAAGATCTATTTGCTTACTTCAAAGCCCAAAGAGAAAATGAGCATAGCATCTTCCAAGCTCAATACAATGGAATAAAATCTCTCCTGCCCTGAAAATAAAGTTGAGAAATGGTAAAAAAAGAAAGAAAGAAAAGCTATTTGCCATGTGACCAGGGTGGAGTTGAATGAAATCATATCAATTTAAATCAAATTGATTTCAATCATGATTTCAATCACTAGTCAGGAAGACTTGGGTTTCAATCCTTTTTTTACAGAAAGACTCATTCCTGCTGGTATAATATTTACAACCAGGTGAAGGTTTCCTTTTCAGAACAATACATTTTCAGAGTAGTTTTTACAGTTATATAAAAAGTTACTGATGAGGTTATACTGTTAGAAATACCTAGACAGATAATTATGAAATTATTGTGAGGTTTAATAAGTTAACTGTTTATAATTGGACAACTTTCCTGCTGTACTTTATTGGAAGGGGAAAAATAATAATTTCCTTAATAACAATTTATTTAACTAAAACAATAACATTATAGCATATGTATCCATGTTTGTTAACTGATGTGGTTAAACAATTTAAAAAAAAAACTTAGAGTGAGTTTTAGCACACATGAAAAACTTAAAACAAATCCTTATTTCCTGATGAATAGCTTTTGGACTATAATATAACTTAAATAGAAAGCTATATTTAGAAAGACTTTTCCTCAGAAAGCATTTTATTTTAAAAATCCAATTTAATTTTTTAAAAAATCCAATTTAAATTATTATTTTTTAAATCATTGATTTTTATCCACCCTGCATGTAACTCCTGGAACTTAGGTTATGGGCACAAAAACAGAAAGTCTAGTCGTCAGGTTGCCCTTATTAGAAGGGAGACTTGGAAAGTTCTTCCTGATATTTCGCTGGAATCTCCTTTGCACCCTTTTGTCTGGGCCTCCCCTTTGGAGCAGCAGAAAAGGAGCCGGCTCCTTCTTCCGTGTGGCTTAAGGTGCCCATCATGCCACGGGGCACAGTGCCTCAGTCAGCCACCGCACAAGAGGCTGGTTTTCACTGGGCGGGGGGAGCTCAGCCGTGTTCAATTCCAGGTGGGGGCACACCTTTTTCTCTCCCCCCCGACTAAGTCCCCCCCTTTGCTCCCAGACTTGTACAACATCAGCAATTCCCGCGGCAAAGTGGGCACCTTCTGCATCTTCAAGGCCGTCTACAAGATTGGCGAAGACATTGTGGGCACCTTCAACTTCTCTGAAGGGGACATCCCATGCCTGCAGGTGAGGCCCGGGGGGGCGCCCTCCAGGACGCTCTGCGGAAGGAGCGGGGTAGGCAAAATGGGGGGTGGGCGAGTCGAGGGTGTGGGATGCCAGTCGGGAGCTCACCCGGCCTCTGGGCTTGCCCTCTGCTCTCTGGCTGCTAGTACCTGGTGAGCCTGCAGACGGAGGAGCGGATCCAGGAGGCTTTCCAGCACCGGCGCGGGCAGCCCGTCTCCTACAGCACCCACGCCCGCCACCAGGAGTCCTGCCTGCACACCTCGCACACCAGCTTCAGCCTGCCCATCCCGCTCAGCTCTGCCCCGGGGTTCAGCACCAACATTGGTGAGTCCTTCCCGGGAGGGAGGGGCCGGGCAGCTTCCGGGGGGCGATTGCTTTGCAGGCAGAAGGGGCATGGGTGGGTCAACCTTTTGCACCAAACTGCCGAGAGCTGCTGCCAGTCAGTGCCCAGTGGGCAAAGTTGGGCAGGCCAGTATGCCAGCTCTGAGGCTGGTTCCTGTGCCCCTAAGCCAGAGGGAGCTGCTACTGGAAGCCCCTCTTTATCCCCCTCCCTGTACCAGCCACAAGCTGGCACTCTCCTGGCACCCCTGAACTGCAGAGAGCTGCTGCCAGTCAGTGCCCAGTGGGCAAAGGTGGGCAGGCCAGTGCACCAGCTCTGAGGCTAGTTCCTTTGCCCCTAAACCAGGCCACCTACAAAAGAGTCACAAAAAGGGAGCTGCTGCTGGAAGCACCTCTTTGACCCCCCCCCTGACCAGCCATAAGCTGGCATTCTCTTGGCACCCCTGACCCATGGGCACCCCCCTCCTCTCTGCCCCTTGGCTGGCCCACTGACCCACTGACAGAGGGAGCCCCTCAGGTGTTCTCCCTTCCCTTGGTTTGACCAGAAGGGGGTCCTTGCTGGCCCCAAACACCTCCCTGCTGCTGTGGGGTGGGGGATGAGTGGGGGGCTGTTATTCAGCGGGAGCAGCCCGGAGCACCTCTGCTGATGGCACCCCCTCTTTGCAGTGTCCCTGAAGTGGCGTCTGCATTTTGAGTTTGTGACGTCCCGTGAGGCGTCGCAGCGGCAGGCCCCCCCGGAGGGCCCCCCCTCGGAAGAAGCCTCCCGGTGGTCGGGGGTGGAGCAGATGGACGTGGACACCTTCAGCTGGGACCTGCCCATCAAGGTCTTGCCCACCAACCCGCTCCTGGCCTCCTCCGTCTCCCAGGTCCCTGGCGCCAACTCCCTCACCATCTGAGGGCTCCTCTGCGTGTCTGAGTGTCCTGTTCCTCCGTGTGGCCTCAGAGAGGCATGATCCTGATGGGGGGGGGCTTTGGCTGGAAGGTCTGGGGTGCAAGCAGGGGGGGGGCTCTTCAGCTGGGCTCCCTCCCTCTCCCTGCCCCACTCCCCGCCTGGTGTGTGAATTTCTCCCATGGAGAAGGGGGCGCTGCCTCCAACCTGCCCTTGTCCTTTTTTCCAGAGTGTCGTGGGGTGGGGTGGGGGCTGTTGCAAACCATGGGGGTCACTGTGGGGCTTCCCAGCTTCATCTCCCCCAATGCTGTGTTTTGTGTCTGTTGGTTAATAAAAATCTGCTGCAATGGCTGCCCCCCATACTCTGCAGGTGCCATCCTTTGCCCAGGAGGGTGGGGGCCACGAGAGACCCTTCCCCTCCTGCCCATGTCTCCCCCCCCCCAAGAAATCCACGGCACCAGAGCCTTTCTGCTGCTTCATGGGGTGTTTATTTGAAGAGTCAGACATGCTCTCTCTACGCCCTAAGGAAGAGCTTTGGCTGCGGATCGCGCCCATCTCTGGGTCAGGCCCAGCCCTCTTCCCTCATGGCACACCCCCCCCCCGCACAGAGTGGTCTGGACCCCTAGTTCTCTTTAGTGGTTCCCTTTAGTGGGTTTTTTGGGGGTGGGGGGCTTTGGCTGCTTAACAGAGGAGCCAGCAGACTGGGGGGGGGGAGGGAGAAGAAGCTGGAAATGGGGGCAGCAGCCCAGGACATCCACACCCCCTGCCCACCCCATTTTGGATATATTTGGGGATAAAAGCAGGCCCAATATCTGCAGGGGTGGGGAGCCAGCCAGACCCCAATTTCTGGGGGAATTCATGGCAAAGGTGTCTGGTCAGGAGAGGGTCCGGGTGCTGGCACCCTCCCTGCTTAGCATCTGGAGGAGGGAAGGGGAAGGTGCCCAGCCCAGGAAGCGGGCAGGGGTGGGCAGCAAGCACAGCTGGGGGGAGAGGTTGGGGGAGTTCTTGCTCTACAGGTGCAGGGGGGGTCCTCTGGTGATGGTGGCTAGCAAGACCCTCTTTCTTTCTTTCTGGGTGCCTCTGGCGCTGCTTCTGCACAACCCCCCTTCAGCGCTTCGCTTCCAGGCTCTTCCTCCCCAGCCGGGCCTTGGCCCCCCCTCGGCTGCCGGGCTGCTGCTCAGGGGCCTGGCCTGACCCCCAGCCGGGCTCCAGGTTGTTCACGCAGGGCAGCCTCGGCCTGCCTTTCTGCACCAGCGAGATCTTGCAGGCCCGGGAGTCGTAGTGCGCTTCGCACCAGGCGGGGAAGTCGACCGGAGGCTGCATCCTGCGAGGAGGATGGGGGCAATAAGAACATGGGGAGAGGCTGCCGGATCAGGCCCATCCAGTCCAGTGGCTCTTGAGCTTCTCAGAGCAAAAGCACCCCCAGCCTACTCCCCCCCCCATGGCACTGTGGGCCTGATCCAGGCTCCTTGCAGCTACTGGGTGCTGAGGAGGCCCCAATCCTCCTGCTTTCAGCCATGCAGCTCCCCTCCTTGGGGTGGTTGATGTGGGTGGGGGGACTCTGGGCCCCACAATGCCCTGTGGCTGATTTATAGGGTGTGGCTGGGCCCTGGGGGGGGGCGACTTGGCAGGGAGCGAGGAGGAGGAGGGGAAGGAGGCATCTCTCCCAGACACCCGACTGCCTCTCGGCTTGATCCTGCCATCCCTGCAAGGAGCTGAGCTGGGGCTGTGAAGGTCTTCCCCCCCCCAACTTTGCACCTGCTAGGCTGGGCATGGGGGGGGGCATGGGGCTGGCTCTGTTCCTCCAGTGAGACCAGCGGGAGAGGATTCGAACTCGGCCCTCCCTGGCCCTCTAAGCGGCTGCGCCAGGCGGGTCCCCTCCCCACTCAGAAACGGGGGTCAGACTTCACCCCTCCTTGGGCAGGTGGGTTGCTTCTCAGTGAGCCCCTCAAAGAAGTGTCGAGTTGGGAGGGACCACGAGGGCCATCCAGTCCAACCCCCTTCAGTGCAGAATTTCTTTTGCCCATCGTGGGGCAAATCTTTCGCCCCGAGTTGAAGAGACTCTGCTAGACTCTGCATTTCCTCACATCCCGGGCTCAAATCTGCTCAGACAGCATCACTGGGTCCCAATCCCTGACTTTTGCTCGCCTCTCCCTACTCTTTCCTGTGTCCCAGAAATGACCCCTTTGCCCCGCCTTGGCCCCGGGTGCCGCGATGCCAGGAGAGCCTGGAGCAAGGATGCCTCAGGGGCCAGGACCCCATTTTCACCCTTGGGTGGCCTCTTCCAGGTGCCTCACCTGCCCGGGCCCCTTCCAGGTGTGGTGCCCTCTGGGAGCTGCTACTTGGGAGGGGCTCCTTGCGTTTCCCCTCCCAGACACGGGCCCCCTCCCTGCTCATTGCAGCCCACATGCACCCCCCCGGCCCAACTCACATGTCGCAGCAGCCCACGCCGAGGGGGTCCAGGCAGAAGCACTTGGAGCAGTTGGCATCCTGCCAGGACTCTCCGGGGCCAAAGTGCTTCTCCTTGTAGAGGCAGGGGGCTGGAAGGAAGGAGGGAGGGCGGTCAGGGAGGAGGGCTGGCACTGGATCTGGCCCTCGGCTCTGCCAGCTGCCTTCTCAGCCAGATCCTGGCCAAGCGGGGAGCCCTGGGTGCTCTTGGGCCACCGCCAGTCTCCTCCTGCCTCTCTAGAATCAGGCTTGTAGGGTGGCAAGGGAAACCCAGGGATCATCCAGCCCAACCCTCTCGGCTGAAGGAACCCAAACAGATGGCCGCCTGACCTCTGCTTAAAAACCTCCATGGAAGGAGAGTCCGCCATCCTCCGGGGAGCCCGTTCTGTGGTTGAATCACTCTTACTGTCACAAGGGTCTTCCTAAGGTCAAGTCTGAATCTGCTCCTTTGCCATGTGAAGATTTATTTATTTAAAAAATATATATTTTTAATTAAATTTTGCAGTTTTATATTTATCACTGTAACATTGTTCACAAAAAGAAAAGACAACATCCCCAGATACACCCCCCCAACTTCCCTCAACTTCCTCTTCTGGTTTCTTGCATATTTACTTCTTCTACTTGTTTAATTTTCTTTTAATATAGCTTTCTTAAAATAAAAATAAAATGTTACTATATTCTTATCATTATTTTACCTTGATTGTTCTCTAATTGCCTCTAGATTCTTTCAATTATTACCATACATTCTCTACCTTGATTTTGTTGATTGTGCTTACTACTCAAACCCTGCTAGTGAGTCCACTTCTTTGCAATATTTCTGTACATTTGAAGATTTGTGCTAGCCTTGGGTAGCCTCAAGGCTGTGTAGCCCAAGGGCGCCTGATGGCCGTTCCTGATCTTCCAGTCTCTCAAGGCCAGTCACATGGAGCAAGATTGTTTTCTCCTGTGCTAGATGGTAGGACTCGAACCCAAGTTACCAGAAAGGAGATTCTGACTCAACATCAGGGGAAACTTTCTGGTGGCAAGAGCTGTTTGATAGTGGAACAGACGGGGGACTCTCCTTCCTTGGAGGTTTTTGAGCAGAGCTTGGGTGACCCTCTGCCACGGATGCTTTCGTTGAGATTCCTGCACTGCAGAGGGGTTGGACTGGATGACCTTTGGGGTCACTCCAACTCCACAATTCTCTGTTGTCCCTCCCCTTGGCCCCCCGCCTGTTTCCCCCATGCCGCCTCACCTTGCGCATGGAAGTAGCAAAGGGCCCTTGCTCCTGGCAGCTGGAGCAGGAGCGCGAGGAGCAGGCAGCCCCTCAGGGGGGCCCAGAATGCCGCCGCTGCCCCCAGCCTCGCCTTCGCAGCCATCGTGGGGCTTCCCGGGGGTCTCTGGGTTCTGGGGGAGGCTGCTTCTCCTCCTGCCTCGGTCTCCCTGCGGAATGTCTGCCCCACAGGTGCTTATAAAGGGGAGCTTTATGGGCCTGGCCTCCGGCTGACTCTCCCTGGCAAAGTGGCAAAGCTCATTTCCTGGTCGGAGGCACAAAAACAAGAGGTGGGACGGGGATTTTTTAACAAGCTGCGAAAAGCTGATTCATGCCCTCCGGGAAGGCCTCCAGTTGGGAGCCCCAGAGGGGGTGCCCTGCGGGGCATCGAGGTAGCTCTCCTGCGACCCCTCCACCACCGGGGGAAGAAGCCAGCCAGGCCACCCTCCTTCTGGCGGGGATGTAAGGAGAGCCTGCAGCCGGATCAGGGCCATTGCCCACCTCACCCAGCATCCTCTTCTCCCAGTGGCCAGCCAGATGCCCATCGTGGGAAGACCACCAGCAGGATTCATGCGCAAGAGCCACGCTCCCCCCTCCTGCCATTTGCAGCAACCTCGCTTCCTCCTCTGAGCCTCCTGCGCATGGGATGCAGATGCGCACAGCTGCACATCACCTCTGAGGAAGCCAGCGCCCACGGGCACAGAGGGGCATGAATCTTGGGCCAGGCGTTGGGCTGGTTAACATTCTGCAGCCTTTGAAATGTGCATGGGAGGGAGGTCATTGGCCGTATTGATTATGTTTTATTACATATCTTGTGTTTTCATTTTGCATTTTTAGTTGTGAACTGCCCTGTGATCTGATGGTGGTATACAAATTTGCTAAATAAAATAATAGTAGGTTTTGGGGGGGACAGCGCATGGAATCCAGCCCAGAACCAAACTGAGGGCCAGCAAAGGCCTCTCAATGCTGCCCCCATTAATAGCCACCACATTCGGCACTGGCAGATGTTTGAAGAATCTCGTGTCTGCTTCCCTTCTATCCTGATGACAATAATTGGCGGTTCATTCCAGTTCCTTTTGAGAAGTCAGAGCCATTTGACAGTGGAACAGACTCCCTCTGGAGGTGGGGGCCTCTCCTTCCTTGAAGGTCTTTAAGCAGAGTCTAGAAGGCCATCTGTCAGGGATGCCTGAGCTGAGATTCCTGCATTGCAGGGGGCTGGACTGGATGACCCCCAGGGGTCCCTTCCAGCTCTGCACTTCTAGGGTTCTGTGACCTCAGGAGATGGTGGCTTCTCCTCCATTGGAGGCCTTTAAACAGATGGAGCGGCCCTCCATCAGGGATCCTTGAGCTGTGATTCCTGCATTGCAGGGGGTTGGACTAGATGGCCTTTGGCGGTCCCTTCCAACACAGTGTTTTTACTGCCAGAACTTCTTGGCTGTGCCCTTTTGGTGGGGTGCGGTGTGGCAACTCTGTTGGGGTTCTTCTTGGCTCCTCTCTTCCCACCCTCTCCCTGCCTGGCTGCCCTCTCCTCGCTTGGCACCTTGCCTGCCCCCCTCCTCCCTATCTCTCTGCCCCATAGCATCACCCAGGCCCCTCCTGGACCCCTTTTTCCACTGCATATCCCAGTGGCCAAGCCTCTGCCACAGCAAGGGCAGCAAGAGGGTGGGGCAACCCCCCCATAGGGAATTTAATGCCAGAGGACGAGGTGGGCTTCCCTACCTCATAGCACTATTGCAGAAGGACTTGAGGGCTGCCCCTCTCTGGCATGTCTGAGCTGCTGGGAGAAAGAGAGGCAGTGGGGGGAGTCTCCCCCCAGCTCTCTTGCAGCCCCATCTGTCCCATGTGCCACTCTCTGATCTCTGCATGCAGCCTTTGAAAAAGGCAAGGGCCCTGGGTGGGCATCCTGGCACCCCCCAAGGGGAGAGGGTTTAGCGCCCTGGGCAAGGGGGCATCGCAACTCCCAGCAGGAGGGCAAACCTCTGTTCGACCCCCAGGGCCAAGCTGGCAGCTGCCGCGCAGGAAGCAAACAGGATGCAGGATTCCGGCTGGCAGCGGGCACTGCCAGGAGATCCCCATGCCAAGGCAGTCCTGCCAGTGCTGTTTTAGGCATGGAAGGGGCTTGGCTCCGGAGCCCAACATCTCGGGGTGTTTTCTCTGCAAACACCAGCAGGTTCCAAGAGCCGCTCGCTTTGGGGCTGGGCTGGGCGGCTTCCAAGGGCCCACCTGGGCCAAGAGCAAAGTCCCAAGACTCTGCCCCCAGGCCAGTGGGGGGAGGCCTCCCTGGGTGCCCTTCTCCTCGCCCCAACAGCTGGGAGCAGCAGCTCCCTGGGGAGTCAGCTGGGCCAGGCCCCCTCCTTCCCAGGAGCACCAATCTCTTGCTGCCCCCCTCCGCCTGGCCTGGCCTGGACCTCCTGCAGCCCTTGGGACCCAGAGGGTGGGAGCAGCTGGAGAAGGAGCCCTTTGCTGGGCTGGAGGGGCACCATTGCAATGAGCTGCCATTGGCTGCTTTGTGTGAGGGAAGGGCAGGGGGGCAGCTCTGCCTGGAGCAGCTGTGGGGCAGCGAGTTGGGGGGAGGTGGTCCCAGCAGCTGAGTCGGAGCCCGCCAGGTGAGAGGAAGCATCCCTGAGCAAATGAGAAAGATGGAAAGGGCGGTGGAAGTTGCATGGCTTTCGGATGTGCAGGGTGAGGCCCAGCTCCGCCAAGGGTGGCCGGAAGGGAGCAGGCAAGCGCCATGCGGCTCCAAGGGCGACCACAGAGACTGAGGCCACCAAGACTTCTGACTGTCCCCTGAGGCTGCTGCCTTTGGGCTCCCTGAGAGGCAGTGTGGGGAGAGGAGTCCAGCTTGGCAAACTCTTGAGAGGCAATAGGGGAGTCTCATGAGACAACAAGAACACAGGAAGAGCTTGGTTGCTGGATCAGGCCAAAGGGTCCCCATCCCGTCCTGCACCCCCGTCTGCCTCTTCTGAGAAGTCCTCAGGCCAGACCGGAGGGCCAGCTGTGCCCTCATCCTGCAGCAGCCCCTGAGATTCCAACACTGCCGGCCTCAGAGCTACCAGCCGCCTAAAGGCCTCCCATGTTGCACCCCTTTTCAAAGCCTAGGGGGACAGGTTCTGGTCATTTTGGGGTGCCTGATATGCCTTCTGGTCAAACTGGCCACCAGAGTCAAAAGTGGATTGGTAGGATTTTTTTTTAAAAAAAATGTTTTTATTTAATATTTGAAGAACCAGCAAACAAATTTAACAAGATACAACTTGACGGTTGTTCCATCAATGTTGAAAATGTTCCCAGTGAGTTCCAAAGGAGCCTTAAGATGTCTAGCATAATGAAGCATTACAATTTCACAAGTGTTGGTGCTGACCTTTACAGCCCTAAAAGGCTTGGGTCCAGTAGACCTGAAGGAGCGTCTCCACCCCCACCGTTCTGTCCAGACACTGAGGTTCAGTGCCGAGGACCTTCTTGGTGGTGGCGCCCGCCCTGTGGAACGCTGTCCCATCAGATGTCAAGGAAATAAAGAACTACACAATTTTGGGGAGACATCTGAAGGCAGCCCTGTACGGGGAGGTTTTTAATTTTAATTATGCTTTTATATTTGCTGGAAGCCATCCACAGTGGCTGTGGCAACCCAGTCAGATGGGCGGCATATAAATTATTACTGTTACTGTTATTGTTATCCAATAGCCCTCTCCTCTATGAATGTGTCCCATCTTCTGTTGAACCGCGACAAAGTCATCTAGGTTGGTTCACTGCCTCCTGCATAAGGGGGTGATAATAATAATAATAATAATAATAATAATAATAATAATAATATACCACCCTTCATCCATAGTAACAAAACGAAAAACCCAATATCAACCCCCCAATTCTAAAAGGCCATAGAATTCCCTGGTATAACTATTTCTCCTCTGCCTGAGATGCCTCCCTCTTTGTGAGCGCACTGTGCTTTGCAGAGCAGCCTGGCAGCCATGCCCATTCCCTTTCTGCTCCCTGCGACCCTCTGCTTGGAAGCCGGTCCTCTGCCAGGGCTGTGCCCTCCTTGCCCCTCTGGCCAGGGCCTTTGCCCTCTTCCAGAGAATGGTGGGACGTGACAGGAAAGACCCCGGGAGTTCAGGGCCAGGGGCTCTGGCACCAGCTGCTCAGGCAGGAAAATAGCCGCCTCCGCGTGTCAGCCCATAAATCCTCTCCGGCAGGTGCTTTGCAGGCTCTGCGAGGAAATGAGCGCATGCTGGTGCTTCCTGTGTGGTGACTCAGAAAGAGTCCCGGGAGAGCGCCTCTCCTTCCCGGCCGGGGAGGGGGCTCCAGGAAAGTGCCACTCACCTGGCAGAGGGGGGTGCCCCTGGGAAGTGGGGGGGTATTATTACTAGAGCAGTCAAGTCCAACCTTTTCCTGTTGCCTGGAATGGACACCCAGGGGAAGGTGACTCTGGAGCGTCCTCCTCTTGTGTGTGACCAGGTCGATGGGGATGACCCTGGCTGACCAGATCAAAGGGCTGCCCACGCAACCATCTCTCTCTCCGACTCTGGGACTCTCCTGGCTCTTAGCCAGCGCATAGGATGGAGCCCACAAGCAGAAAGTCTGAGATGTAGCTCACGCAAGATAAAGCCTGCCTTCAGATTCCTGCTGTGAACTGAATGTGAATAAAACTCTATTCTTCCTTTTAAAGAAGGCTGTGTTGTTCTGTTATTATTTTAAGAGGGAAACAAAGGGGGAAACCTACCAGGAACAAGCCAGACTGGATTGCTTAATTAAAGGATTCTAACGAATCATCAACTTGCTTCCAATAGGTTTACAACATTACGATAATTATTGTTATTGTAATTGTCCCATACCGAACAACAAAATTGAGAAAATCTACATCAGACGTTCAAAACCAACACACCTGCTATCCCAGCTGTCCCAGCCTGGTTAGCCCCCTAAAAACTCTGATGCCCCATAATTAAGTACATTATACTCCCATAGAGACTGCCTTACACAGCATTTAAAACCAAAATTGCATTTGGATAGAAACTGTTTCTCAGGCGGTTGGTCCTAGTCTTTATATCCCTGGACCTTCTTCCAGAAGGCAGAAGCTGAAAGAGATCATTTCCGGGGTGCGCACTATCCTGCACTATCTCTGCAGGTTTCTTATGACTCCTGGAAGCGTAGATTTGATCCAGGGCGGGAAGAGTGCACCCAATTATTCTCTCCGCAGTCTTTACAACCCTGGACAGTATTGTTTTTCTCCGACCGTGCAGCTCCCGAACCACACACACAGACCATAAGTTAATGCACTCTCAACAGTACAATGGTAAAATGCCATCAACAGGTCCTTTGAGAGATTGCAAAGGGAACGTGTTCTGCTGTTTACCCACTAGTGAGCGAGGAGAGATCATATCAAAGCAATATCTCCTCTCCTAACATTCCCACAGGAAGGAGCGGGAGGGGTGCTTTGGGTGCAGCAGCAAGAGCGCCCCCAGCTGGAGAGATGGCAGGGGAGAAGACACCGGCACAGCCTCACCGGGGTCTTTTCCAGCAACCCCCACGAGGCTGAATTTCAAACATGGGTGCTTGACCCTCCAAGTTGCAGCCTCTGGCCTAACTTTAGAGAGACATCCTGAGCAGATGCCATTTCTAGGTGTGCCCCTGAGATACCTGTGGGGTTCCCGCCCCCTCCAGTCCTTGCAAGGCAGTGTGCCCACCCCCTTCTCTCTGAACAGAGCACCAGCAGAAGGCCCAGGTTCCATCCCTGAAGGCACCTCCAGGTGGCGGGTGGTCATTGCTGCCGGTCAGTGTAGACAATACTGGGCTCAGTGGACCATGGTCTTACCTGTGCATCTGCCTGCCTGTGTGGAGGGAGGCAGGTGGGGAGTGTTCCTGAAGAGGGCAGTAACTTGTCCTACCTGCAGAGCATCCCATGCAAGGGCTCTGAGCAGCCCCCTGCCAAACAGCTTCTTTGGGGTTGGGGGGCATGAATAGCTCAGCTTGGTTTGGGAGGGGCCCCCAGTTCAAACCTGCTCTCTTGGGGTTGGGGGAGCAGTGTGCTCCAGCCCCTCTTCCTCCCCCCCCCCCCCATCTCCCAGTCCCTGATATTTTTCCTGGCACAGATATTGAGAAGCGGAAGGGGCTCCCGCAGGCTGGCCCAAAACCCCTGGAGAAGAATGTTCCAGAAACTCCAGGAAACATCTGGCCTGGTGGGTGGGTGTTGATGCATCGCAGCTAACCTGGAGCCCACGCACTCCTGCGCATTCTGCTGAAGCGGATTTCCACTGACTGCTTGGTGGTGCTCTTGTATTTTTCAGGTCTTACCCCTGAGAGGGAGGATGGTTTGAAATGCAGAGAGTGCTGAATCTGCAAAACGGATCCTTTGCATCCCCTGGCAGCTGCTCCCTCCTCCTCCTCACAGAATCATATATTTGGAAGGGACCCAAGAGGCCATCTAGTCCAACCCCCTGCAGTGCAGGAATCTCAACTCAAGGAATCTCAACTAAATATCCGGCTGCTGCCCTTTGCCTCTAGCTCAGCCTTTCTCAACCTGTGGGTCCCCAGATGTTGTTGAACTACAACTCCCATCACCCCTAGCTAGCTGATCTAGGAGGGGCAGAAGGTGCAGGCCGAGATTGTAGGAATCATGAAGGCTGGGGTTGGCTCTGCTCCAAAGTCTCCCTTGGACTCACCAAGTGGCGGGAGGCCCAGTGAGGGCTGAACGAGGGACTTGGGTCGGGAGAGGAGAAGTGGAGGACTTCTAGAGCAGAATTCTAGAATAGTAGAGTGGGACGGAATCCCGAGCATCATCTAGTCCAACCCTGCAATGCTACGCCCATGTGCCTGGCTGGGTGCAGCCCCACTCCCCCCACGCAGGGAGAGAGGAGAAGAACCCAGAACATTGGTGTGCAAGCCTTTATATGTTGTTGTTGAGTCGTTTAGTCGTGTCCGCCTCTTCGTGACTCCCTGGACCAGAGCACGCCAGGCCCTCCTGTCTTCCACTGCCTCCCACAGTTTGGTCAAACTCATCCTGGTAGCTTCGAGAACAGTGTCCAACCTTCTCGTCCTCTGTCGTCCCCTTCTCCTTGTGCCCTCCATCTTTCCCAACATCAGGGTCTTTTCCAGGGAGTCTTCTCTTCTCATGAGGTGGCCAAAGTCTTGGAGCCTCAGCTTCAGGATCTGTCCTTCCAGTGAGCACTCAGGGCTGATTTCCTTAAGAATGGAGAGGTTTGATCTTCTTGCAGTCCATGGGACTCTCAAGAGTCTTCTCCAGCACCAGAATTCAAAAGCATCCATTCTTCGGCCATCAGCCTTCTTTATGGTCCAGCTCTCACTTCCATACATCACTACAGTAGTTATGTATGGAAGCCTTTAGAGAGACTTTTGAGATTGCCTCCCCTGTAGCTCAAGACCCCCCCCCAAAAAACATCATCCATACATCACAGAAGGAGGCTGTCCCCAGCAGAAATTTGAGGGTGTTGCTTCTCTCCTGTCTGCCAGGATACCTGATCATGCCTTATCTGATTGCCTTTTCTGGGTAGCCTGGCCATTCCTTGGAGATGGTAGATCCTTAGTTCCTGAATCTCTTGCGCATATTGAGAGTGTGCTCAGTGTAACAGATACTTGCCTGGCTGTATTTGAAAAGGGAGGTGTAAGCAGCCCCCACAGTCAAAAGACCATTGGAAAGCTTTCCCCTTTTCCCTCCTCCTTGCAGAGAACTATTTGAGGTCTATTTGGGAGAGTCAAAATGGCTTCAGGATTGTTCTCCTGCACTATTTCAGACACGTGGTTTACATACTTATGTATGTGTTTGCCTTGTACATTTATGAACATTTACGTTTTATATATAAGGCCTTAGAATTCCTATATTGGAGTCTAATGCACCCGAAAGAGCAGGTGGTGCTGCTGCTCTGGAAAAGCACCTGCTCAGAGGCCAGGGATTTGCCCGCCTTGTGGCCATGGGGGTGGGGGAATGGAGGGGGCCTGGGGGTCCAGCCCAGGGCAGGGGGCTCTGCCAAGGGTGGCCCAGGCAACCCAGTTCATGGCCCCCGCTTGGAGTTGGGAGCCCGAAGGCAGCAAGTCCCCCTTGTGAGCATCTGCCGTGAGGAAGTTCTCCTCTGCCAGGAGCAGGAGCCTTTGTGGAAGGTGCCCAGCAGACCCCCAAGGCTTAATGAAGTAATGAGGCAGCAATTAGTCACGTAGGACACAAACCTCCTCTCCTAATTTCCTTGCTGCTTTTCCTTCTGGGACCCTGCCTGGCACAGCCTCATGAGGCGAAGGGAGTCTTTCATCAGTGCCCCCCCAATGCAGGGTCCCTCTGAAGGACCCCCACCCCACCCAAGAGGGTCTTTTCAGCCCACCTGGAACAGGAGTCCTCCAGGGAGCTCTGGGGGGAGACAGCTTTGGGGCTCCCTTCCTAGAGAGGTTGGACTGACTGGCTGCCTCCTTCTTGTCCTTTGGGCTTTTGAGTTCTTTTTATACTTTTATGGTGAGGTGATGTTTTTTATTGTAATTATCTGTATTTTTAATAGACCTCTCTGTATATGGTTTTACTTCTATTGGCACTTGATTGCTTTTTAATTGCAGCTTCCCCCCCACGTTTTTAGCGGTTTCTATCTTATCTGCAAGCCATCTGGGGTCCCTGTGTGGCTGAGGGCAGAGAGACTCTGTGTTGGCCAGAGAGCACTTGCTTTCTCCACCCTCCAGCCCCAGGAGCCTTCCCAAGGGAGCTCTTTCCGAGGAGGAAGAACTGCAGGTGCAGAGAGACGCTGTTTGCTGTCAGTAGCTGGTTGGTCTCCCCTCTGCTGCCCCACCTCCAGCCCCAGGAGCCCTCAGGAGGGAGTTGCTGCCATGGCCATTAGGGGTTGGGGTATTTTAATGAGCGAAAGATTATGAGTCATGGGGGTGGGAAGTGTGTGTGTGTGTGTGTGTGTGTGTGTGAACTTAAAAAAACTTTACTGAAAGATAAAAAATGCATAATTACAAGTGCACAGAGTAAGATAAGACACAAAAATAAATATGGTATTTATAAAAATGAACTTAACAGTGCTCAGTTTATTTTGTGGTTGCTGTATTGTTAAGGTTGTTAATATTGTTTTAATCCAGCATCGCCTGAGCTCTGCGAGTACGGCTTTCTCCCGATTGAAGTGCAGAGTGTTTGAGGACCGGGACATTCGCAGGAAAACCAAAATGCTGTTTACAAAGCTATTGTACTACCAACCTTACTGTCTGCTTGTGAAACATGGACCACCTCCAACTCCTCGAAAGATTTCATCAGTGGTCTCTCTGAAAATTTTTACACATTCACTTGGGAAGACAGGCGAACTAGTGCCAGTGTCCTGGAAGAAGCAAAGATCACCAGTGTCAAAGCAATGATTCTTCAACATCAATTTTGTTGGACTGGTCATGTTGTGTGGATGCCTGATTATTGTCTTCCAAAGCAACTATTCTATTCCGAACTTAAAAATGGGAAGTGTAATGCTGGTGGTCAACAAAAGAGGTTTAAAGACTCTCTCAAGGTAAATCTTAAAAAATGTAGTATAAACACCAACAATTGCAAAACACTAGCCTGCAAGTGCTCCAATTGGAGAACAGCCTTTACCAAAGGTGTCCTGGGCTTTGAAGACACTCGAACTCAGGACGCAAGGGAGAAATGTGCTAGGAGGAAGGCACGCTTGGCAGACCCTCAGCGTGATCAACTCCCACCCGGAAACCAATGTCCCCACTGTGGAAGGACGTGTGGATCCAGAATTGACCTCCACAGTCACTTATGGACTCATTGTTCGACTGTGTTTATGGAAGACAATCTTGCTCGGCTACGAGGGATCACCAAAGAAGATAGATTATAAATATTGTATTGATTTGTTAATCGTATAATGTGTCTTTTGCTTTAATTGTGCTGTTTAGTTTATGTTTTAGCTGTTCTTTGTTAACAGTGTTTTATAGATTGCGATTGTTTCACTGATTACTTATTATTCTGTATGATTTATGCTGTATTTGTGATGCTTTATTATGCTCTATCATTTTTGTGATTTAGTGTTTGTAAGCTGCTTTGGGATACATTTGAATGAAAAGAGGCATAGAAATATAATAAATCAAATTGGAAAGGCGGGATATAAATAGATATAAAATAATAATATTTGTGTTCAAGAGTCTGCACATCAGGCTTGCACCCGCATGGCTGCTCAGGACGTTGGTGATTCACTTGGAAGGTCCCAGGGCCCCCTGCAATGCGCCCGTCGCCTCATGTGAATCGGCCTCCCTCTGTCCTGTTTCCTCCAATGCTAGGGGAGCTCTTCTCCCCTCCCCCCACCAGGCTGTCCAATGTCTGAAGTCACCTGCAAGCAGACCAAGATGGTTTTCTTGGCCTCAGGACAGACGTTTACATAAGGATGTTGGAATTTCCTTCAGACAAGAACATCTATTCATAAGTTATCAAGATGCAGTTGACTTTGGCCTCAGAGGGAATTCCTGGCTGATGGGACGTCTCTGGAGCAGGTCAGTTATCTGACTCTGTTGGGCATGTGTGGCCCCTCACAGCAGACAAAGGCAGCAAGCAGGATGCCTCAGCCGGGAGCACTGGCTCTTTCCAAAGGGGCGTGTGTGTGTGTAAATGATTGCCCACTCTTCACAAAAACAAAGCTTCGTGCATGAGGGTTGTTCCAAGCAGAGCTGCAAAGCTGGAACAATCCGCCTAGGGTGAAATATGAACAGAACCCATTTCCAGGATTATTTTCATAGATATTTCATAGAATTGTAGAGTTGGAGGGGACCTCAAGGGTCATCTAGTCCAGCCCCCTGTAATGCTGGAATCTCAATTAAAGCACTCCCGACCTCCGCTTAAAAACCTCCAGGGGCCCACCACCTCTGTGGCTGTTGACCAGCAGTGCACTGTCTTGACTCCATCATGCTTCCCTGCATGGTGTCCTGAGCGCCTTCTAAATATGGTCCTGGATCCAGCAAAGGTTAAAAAACTAATGCAGAATTCTGTTGTTGAGCTAGTCAGACAAGTTCTTTTGCAAGAGAATGGCCGTAGCCTGCCATCTGGTTATTGGCACCTGTCTCTCTCGGGAGGCAGTGGAGGAGTGTTCCTTTGGGGGTGATGTGTACAGTGCCTTCTGTGGCTCCAGAGACCAATACAGGAGAGACATGTTTTGTTGCATCTGGGGCAGCTGAAGGCGTCCGGTTGCAAATGCACCAGAGCGTTTCTTCTCTCTCTGCTCCTTCCAGTGGTCATTCCTCCTCAGTTGCCTGATTCCCACGCAGCAGGATTGATGTTGCCAGCCTTCATGTCTCATTTGGGTATAAGAGCAACACAAAAAACTTTAATAAAAACTAAGGAAAAAAAAGTATGTGCTGATGGCAAGGAAGCTGCATTCCCATCACTGGCCAGCAGGCGGCACTCTCAACCTAGACAGGAGGGACCAGGAGGCGCGGCTGGGACCCTGGATGTCCCCCCGCTGCTTTGTCTCCCTGGGCTCCACCATGACCAGCAACCTCTCCATCGATGCTGAGCTGGACAAGCGTATTGGCAAGGCAGCCACAGCAACGGCTCGCCTCTCCGTAAAGGTATGGGAGAATGTGATGCTGGTGACCAAGACCAAGGTGAAGGTTTACCATACAGTCTGCTGCTTTGTGGAAGTGAGTCTGGGCAACTTGCAACCCTCAGGAGCGATGCCTCAGCACTTTCCACATGCTCCGTGTCAGGGGGATTTGGGGCATCAAACTGCAGGGCAGAGCTTCTGGCAAATACGTGCTCTCCCAAGCCCAGGTTCCCAGCACGTCTCAGTGATGTCTTCCTCTTCAGATCACCAGTGTGGAAGCAATGATTCTTCAACATCAACTTCATTGGACTGGTCATGTTGTTTGGATGCCTGATTATCGCCTTCCAAAGCAGCTACTCTATTCCAAATTTAAGAAGCGTAATGCTGGTGGTCAACAAAAGAAGTTTAAAGACTGTCTCAAGGCAAGTCTAAAACAATGTAGTATAAAGGTAAAGGGACCCCTGACCATTAGGTCCAGTTGCAGACGACTCTGGGGTTGCGTGCTCATCTCACTTTACTGGCCAAGGGAGCCGGCATACAGTCATGTGGCCAGCATGACTAAGCCGCTTCTGGCAAACCAGGGCAGTGCACGGAAATGCCGTTTACCTTCCCGCCAGAGTGGTACCTATTTATCTACTTGCATTTTGACGTGCTTTCGAACTGCTAGGTGGACAGGAGCAGGGACTGAGCAACAGGAGCTCACCCCGTCGCGGGGATTCGAACCACCGACCTGATCAGCAAGCCCTAGGCTCCAATTGGAGAACAGCCTTTACCAAAGGTGTCATGGGATTTGAAAACACTCGAACTCAGGACACGAGGGAGAAACGTGCTAAGAGGAAGGCGTGTTTGGCAAACCCTCACCGTGATCAACTCCTACCTGGAAACCAATGTCCCCACTGTGGAAGGACGTGTGAATCCAGAATTGGCCTCCACAGTCACTTACGGACTCATTGTTAAAACCGTGTTTATGGAAGATAATCTGTCTATGCTGGCTTGGTCATGTACACAGAGTGGAAGGTGGCAGGATTGCCAAGGATCCTTCCCTATGGGGAGCCAGGCCCCTTGGCAGAACAACTCCGCATTACAAGAAGCATGCAAAGGTGAGGCGAAGGCTGGAGTGATGATCGCAGCACCTGGAGACAGTCAGATACAGCAGTGACCAGAGGAGGAATGGCCGCTGGGAGGAGCAAAGAGAAGAGAAATGCCCTGGTCCATCTGCAGCAACACAGCCAGGCACCTTCATCTGCCCAGTTGCAACAAAACATGTCTCTCCCTTATCGGTCTCCGCAGCCACAGCAGGCGCTGCAAGCTCCCAGCCGTTTGACTCCACCCCCAAAGGCACACACCTTCATTGTCTCCCGAGGCAGGCGGGTGCCCCCAGCTCTGCTGGCCACTGTGATGTCCTCCCCCGCCAAGTCTTTGGGCTGCACCAAAGTCCTCTTCCCTCTGTGGCCAGTGGAGAACTACGGGAGAAGGAAGACTCGGCCAGGACAGGGGCCTCCCCACCGGCCCAGCCCTGCCCACACCACCTTCGGGTCCCCAAAACACGTCGGTGCCGGGTCAGTTCGCGGCCATTGCCGGGAGGGGGCCCAGCCAGGAGCATCCGTCTCCCTCCCGCCGCTCGTTTCCCGAACTTCGGCAACAGCATCCCTAGGCGGAGGGATGGGGGGGGGTGCCTCGGGCTTGCCTCCTTCGCATTCGGGTGACGGCGGGCGAGGGCTCCCCACATACTCCCCTCCATCCAGGGCATCGACAACGCAGAGGAACCCGAAGAGGAGGAGAGGCGGAGCGTCGCCTCCTTCTGCCGCCAAGGCTGCAGCGACTTCGCCCGCCGCTCCGAAGCGCCGCGAGCATTTGGCCTCGTCCCTCATCCCGGAGGGGGCGCCCGCGGTCTGTACGGAGCAGTCTCCAAATATTTCCAGACAAAAATAAGTGAATTTCAGCAGCCTAATTCAGGAGAGATGAGTCATTTTGGTGTCGAATGAATGCTGTTTTTGTTAAGATTGTTGTTGTTGTTGTTAATTAAATTTGTATACTGTACACTATACCTTCACCCGAAGATCCCAGGACAGTTTACAACAGAAACACACAAAATGAGAAGACAAAACAGAAACAGAAGCAAACCCTCCCACAAACACATTTAAAAAACCACAGAATGTTAATCAGCCGAATACCCGGTGAAGAGAAACCTTTTCCCCTGGTGCCTGAAGACATGCTGAGATTCCTGCATCGTGGAAGGTGCGCAAAGCGTCTTGCTCAGGTGAGCAACCTGGCGGCCGAATTCTGCATTCCTTGAAGCTTCCGAACCACCTTCAGAGGCAGCCCCACGTATAACACGTTGCAGTAATCTAAACTTGATTAAACAATTGGGAGTTGGAAATCCTTTTCAAAGCATCCAGAGATCAACCCGTAGATGCCTCTCCGCCTTTTGCAGAGCGGCGATTTTGGCTAAGGTCCCTGAACAGAAATAGGGGGAGGGCGTGCATGTTGACGGGAGGATGCTGGCCTGAGACATCATTGTTCAGCCCCCCCCCCCCCGCCTTTAGAACTCCATTTGCATTCGTATCGGCTGAAGGCGGGAGGATTTGTTGCAATGCTTGCAGAGAACCCGGGGTTCGCCAGGACGAAAGCGGGTCATTTGAAGAAGTTATTTCCTTTTGTGTGTTCAGAATATATAGCACCCACCCACCCACCCCAGCACCAGCGTGGCTAGGAGGAGCGGGCTGGCGGGGACACCGGGGGGTTGTCAAACCGGGGCGCCACCACAGGCCGGGCTCAGCGCTGCCCAATGGCTCAGAGCATCCTCTCCTCCACCATCAGTATGGGAAGATCCGAGCGCATCTGAGGCACAGTCAAGGCACCAAACACGAGTCTTACATGCACACGACTCCTCACATCGGGTCGTGCTTCTCGCGCTGCTCCTCAGGGTCACTGGGGCCGCCCCTAATGCTGCGCGGGGGGGGGGGGCGCTATCTTGATCCCCTTCCACTAATGAAGGGGAGTAGGACTCGAAGCACTGGTTTCAAGAAAGGCGATTCCGACTCAATATCAGGAAGAACTTTCTGGTGGCAAGAGCTGCTCGGCAGTGGAGACGGGGGACTCTCCTGCCTTGGAGGTTTTTAAGCACACGATCATCTGTCATGGATGCTTTAGCCGAGGTTCCTGCACTGCGGGGTTGGACCCCGGGGGTCCCTTCCAACTCTATAATTCTATGTTCTTCCCCATATCTGCGAGTAAGAAGACCCCAAAGGCTTCGGGGCTGCCCTTTCCGCCCACTTTGCCGGGTCTCCGGTGCTCTCCTTGACTGACGCGCCCTAGCGAGGCATCTGAGTCGCCCTCGAGATTTCTTTCCGGAGAGGGCAAGCGAGAGCCAATGGAGAGCCTCGCCTTTGGCCCCTTTCCACCGGCAGCTGCCCGGAGGAGAGGCGCGTCTCCGGCTTCTTCAGCCGCCACCGCAGGCGGGACTCCGCGCACAGCTTCCAAGCGGCTTGGCCGGCGCTCCCGCCCGGTTCCTTCCATCTGGAAGGAGCAGAGCGAACCAAGAGGCTGCTGGATCCGCGGCTAGGACAGAAAGAGAGCCGCGGCCAGCGAGCGAGCGAGCGAGCCGGCCTCTCCTGCGCCGCTAAGAACCCTCCGGAGAGGCCCCGAGGAGGAAGAGCCAGCCCGGCGCCGAGGGCAGCGTGCGCGCTCGGGATAGACAGGGCCGCCGCCGCCGCCGCCGCTCCCTGGCCCGCCCGAGCTTCCCTCGCCCAAGGAGCGCCGGGCCGCGAAGCGAGCAGGACGCTCGAGGGCGAGAGCGCGCGATGGAGGCGTCCGGGCAGCTGCGGCGGAGCCGGCGGGCGGGCCGACCTCCGCCCAGCGGCCGCGTTCAGTAGCAGCGGGCCGGGTCCTGCCCCGGCGGGCGGGATGGAGCCGCGCCCCGGGCCGCCGCCTCTGGAGCGCGGCCGCTGGCCTGGTGGGGCGCCTGGGCTGGCGGCGTCGGAGGACGCGGACGGAGGCACCAGGGGGCGCTGCCCCCCACGTCTGCAGGCGGCTCTGGCACGGCGTCCGGAGGGAGGCGCAGGGTGGGCGGCTGGGGCTGGCCGCGGAGGGGGCGGCCTCTCCTGGGGAGCGCAGGGCGGCCCGGCGGCCCACAGAAGGGATCCGGCGGCGCCGCGGCGGCAGCAGCAGCAGCAGCGAAGCGAAGGAGGTGGTGGCGAGCGGCCCCCGGGCAGCCACGCAGCAGCCCAGCGGAGCAGACTCCCTCCCCGCGCGCCCCGCCATGGCCTCGCCAACGACGTCGCTGCTGGTGGTCGCCGCCGTGGCCCTGTCGCTGTCGGCCGCCTCGTCGGGCCTGGGCGAGGGCGCCAACGGGAGCGCGGCCGCGACGGTGGTGACGGTGGCCTTGGTGCTGCCCGAGCACAACCCCAGCTACCCGTGGGCCTTGCCGCGGGTGGGCCCCGCCGTGCGCCTGGCCCTCGAGGCGCTGGAGCCGGCGCTGCGGGCCGCCGGGCTGTCGATGCGCACCGTCAACGCCACGTCGGAGCTGAACGGCGCCTGCTCGGAGTCGGTGGCGCCGCTCCAGGCCGTGGACCTGAAGCTCTACCACGACCCGGACGTGCTGCTGGGGCCCGGCTGCGTCTACCCGGCCGCCTCGGTGGGGCGCTTCGCCTCGCACTGGGGCCTGCCGCTCCTCACGGCCGGCGCCGTCGCCTCGGACTTCAGCCACAAGAAGGAGCATTACACCACGCTGGTGCGCACCGGCCCGTCCGCGCCCAAGCTGGGCGCCTTCGCGGCCCTCCTGCACGAGCGCTTCAACTGGAGCTCCCGCGCCGCGCTCCTCTACGTCGACCGAAAGACCGACGACCGGCCCTTCTACTTCACCATCGAGGGCGTCTACCAGGAGCTCCGCCACGCCGGCCTCACCGTCGGCTACCACATCTACGCGCCCCGAGACAACGGCAGCAGCAGCAGCAACGCGGGCGGCGCCGCCGCAGACGATGGCGGCGGCCCGGACACCGCCGTGCAGTTCATCCGGGCCAACGGGCGAGGTGAGCGGGTCGCAGCGCTTGGGGGGCCGCCTGCTGCTGCTACTGGACGGGGAGGGGGGCGCGTGTCCCGGGTGCCTGCAGTCCATCCCACCCTCCCACCTCCGTCTGCATGCAACCCACCCCCCCAGCCCCGCTCCGTCTGCTGCCATTTCCCGGCGAGACGGCACCTCCTCCGCTGCCGTCGAGCCTCCTCCGGGCCGGAGATGGAGGTCTCTGTCCCGAGTTGGGCTCTGCGACTCCGAGAGAGGACGGAGGGGGCACTCCTGGACTGGGGGACGACGACCCAATGAGGAGGAACTGCCCTTGTGTGGCCAAGGAGAAATACATGCCCCCCCCGCCCCATCCCCGGGCCACCCACCCATCCAAGGGAACCCGGCTGGAACTATCTCAGCATCTACGAGGACCGCTTGGCAGTTTGGGGGTGGGGGTGGCGCTCGCAGATCCCGAAGCCGGATCGAGCCCTCCACTTTCCGGGCGTAGGCGGGGGGGGGGGGGGGCCGCTGGCCAAGGGCAGCCTGACACTCCTCCTTAATGGATGCGCCAGGAGGCACTTATCGATCCGAGCTGCAGCTGCGGCTGCTAATGGAGCCTCTTCGGCGGCTGCTGTGTCATCGGGACGGGCACGGAGCCCGCCTGGGACAGCCAGGGAGGGAGGCAGGAAGGCGTGGGGCGGGATCAGCCCCCACGGCCAGGCCGGGGGAAGGGGCCTGGCCCGAGCGCCTCTGCCGGACGCCCCCTGGGGCAGACGGACCGGGCGCCGAGGGAAGCGGGCGCAGGAGCGCCGTCGTGCTGTCGGATGCGCCGCGCGCTCGCCTCGCCTCTCCAGCCTCCGCCGCCGCCGCCGCACCTGGCCAGCTGCCTCCGCGGAGCTTTCCGGGGGCGTTTCTGGCGCAGGCCGAGGCCGGGGGGCGCCCTGAGGGAAAAGAACAGCTGCTGCTGCTGCTGCTGCTGCCTCCGCCGGCCCACTCGCCGCCCCTCCGCTCCGGCCGGCTGCCCAGCGAGGACCGGGGGTCGGGTGAGCCGGCCCGGCCTGAGACGGCGCTCCGGGGGCTGGAGGTGCCTTCCAGTGCCGCTGCCTTGGGGCCGCGCTGGGACCCATCTCAGGCCGGCCTTTGTAGGGAAGACCGGGGCAGAGCCAGCCTGCCTGCCTGTCGGGAAGCCGCCGCCTCTCCCCCTTCCAAAGGGGAAAAAGTTTATTGCTGCGTCTTTTACGACGGGAGCTGGAGTGGATTTAAATGTGAGAATTTCAGGAATGTCACACCCCTGGAAGGCCGGCGGAGATGTTTGATGTCTCCTGGCTGACAGTTGCTGGGAGCCCAGAGGAGACGGCGGCCCCGGTTCTCTCTCCCTGCACCAAAAAACAACCCCGAACTGCCGCTGAACTCCTTCGGAGAGAGGGAGCCGAGGGTGGCTTGAGAATGGGGCGGGAGGTTCTTCCCCAGCCCTTCCTGCAGCCACGGGCCGGGCTCCTGTGAGATGGCCAGAGGGCTGCGTTGTGGGGGGAGGCAGAGGGAGGGTCCTGTCCTCTGCTCTTAGGGGACGGGGGTCTGGCCTCTGGGCTTGCTGCCTCTTGCTCTGGTCTGAGGCTCTGCTGGGATCTTCTGGTCTACCTGACCCTTCAGTTGCCCCCCCCCCGCCTTCTCTGAGCAACCCCTCCCCCAGCCCACTTTCCCCTCCCTCCCACTTCATGCTTTGACCCTCAAGCATCTTTCTTATGGCAGGCTTTTGTAAAATCTGCAGCACTCACCTGGGAGTCAGCCTCACTGAGCTGCAGGGGACGTGTGTTCCAATAGACATGCATAGGATTGTGGTTTAAATTAAAAGGGCCTTCAACATTTTCCTCAGAGAATTTGGGAGGTGAGTGCTCTCCCTCAGTCTTCCTGGGGGCTCCACAGCTGTTGCACAGCAAATATTCACCTGGTCTTTGGTCTTCAGCATCAGGGTTTGAAATTCCAAGATTAGGCAGGAGGCAAACAGGGTCTGAGCTCAGTGAGGGCCTGGGCACCTTGGCTGAGTTCTTTTCATCAAGATTGCAGCTGGGGAGGAAAGCGTTAACGCCACTTGTCTTGCCTGCTTTGATCCTGATCATTACTGCCCTCCCCCGCTCCAAGAGGCTGCTATTTACACTGAAGAGAGTGAGAGAACACATTACATGCAAAAACACATTTAATGTCATGTCTGATGTGACCCCAACCTATAGCCTAAAACAGAACTTTCCATGTTGTTAGACATGCATCATTTTGTGACACAGTAATTCAGTTTTACTTGCAAACTGGCAGGCTGCCTGCTCCCTTTCCAGCCCCAGAAGGAGAGGGGGTGGGGAGGTGGTCAGAGGTCAGCGCAGTGCAAGCACCCTGTCAGGCACACCATATTTCCTCTCCCAGTGTGTTTGCACTGCATCAACCTCCCTTCTCCTTCCTGGGAAGCAGCAGCAGGTTGGACACATCTGCGGCTGACTCATCCGGAGACTCCAGGTTGTAGGCCCCAAGGGCGGAGGCAGAGCTGTGAGCTGCAGGCAGGGGCAGGGGGGACCCCTGGAAGGAAGGACTGCCCCCAGAGGAGCCTGTTGCAGCCTGAGCTGAGGCTGGCAGGTTGGTCAGAGCAGGCGGGAGAGCGGAGAGCTGTCATCCGTCATCCCCTCAATCCCTTGTGGCAAATATTCCTTCCTCCCACACTGTGATTTTTATGGCTTAAAGCTGAGGGCTAAATTACATGTTTCATGGGAGATCCATTATTAGCGGGGATATATATATATATATGAGAAACAAGTGGGACCTGCAATGAAGTATGCCAGCCAGTCCCTCGTGCCCTTTCCCAGGGCACTTCATTCCATCTCCCCAACCCCAACCGTCTCTGATACAGGTCAACCAGAACAATCCAGAGAATGGAGCAACCCTCCTTTGCAGAAAGGTTGCAGTGTTTGGGAATTTCTAGCTTGGAGAAAAGAGAAGTAAGAGAGGTGGCATGGTATAGTTATTATTATTATTTAATTATTGAATTTATATATCACCCTATACCCAGGGGTAGAAGTTTATAAAATGATAGCAGGTATCAAGGGAGCGTGGCTGCCTCTCACAATACTGCACAGTGGTACCTTGGTTCTCAAACTGAATCCGTTCCAAAACCAAAGCGTTTCAAAACCAAGGTGCACTTTCCCATAGAAAGTAATGCAAAATGAATTAATCCGTTCCAGGCTTTTAAAAACAACCCCTAAAACAGCAATTTAACATGGATTTTACTAACTAATGAGACCATTGATCCATAAAATGAAAGCAGTAATCAATGTACTGTACTATAAAATAAATAAAACAGTATTGTAGATGATAAAAATTAAAATTATTTTTTTTTCTTACCTGCATTGATGATAGTCATTGTATGGATGGGGGGCTTTTATCCATTTCTGCAGTCTCACAATCCAATCAGTAGCTGAACTGGGTTCCACACAGTCACAAAAACAAATTAACCAAAGCAGCCTCAAAAACAAAAATGCAAAATAAATAGCAAAAACAAAAGCGTCAAACTTAATCCATTCTGGAAGTCTGTTTGAATTCTGAAATGCTCAAAAACCAAGGCGCAGCTTCTGATTGGTGCAGGTGCCCCAGAAACAATAGCCAACAGCCGCATCGAATGTGCGGCTTCCAAAAAACTGTTTGAAAACTGAAACATTTACTTCTGGGTTTTCGGCATTTGGGAACCAAGGTACCAGTGTAACTTGTGGGCCTTCAGTGAAGCTGAATGTTGGAAGATTCAGGAAGGATAAAAGGAAGTCCTTCACACAGTGCTAACAGGCAATGAGAGAAAGTAATGATGGAAAACAATGAGTACACTTCTATTATTGTTTTTATATTCCAGTTTTCTATGTGCATAATGAATTTCATGTTATTCAGCAGCATCGTGTCACAATCCCCCTTCAAACGTGGCCACAGAGTGGCTTGGGAGCCCTCACAATGTTCCCCCACTGCTTTTTGGCTATTGCGATTTCTGGTGTGAGATTTGTGTCCATTTATAGCTTTATTTACTTATCAAAAACACTTGTATACAGTACTGTAGTTTCATAAATTTCAGAGTGGTTTACAACAATGACATATATACAAGAGAAAACACATAACAACTTAAAATCATAGTTCGCCAGCTAACAAGTACAGAAGGTTTTTTTCGGAATTGCCTGTATGAGGCCGGTGGTAAAGAAAAGTTTTCAGCCTCACTCCTGTTGTCTATGCTCTGGTAACCTCTAGGTTAGATTACTGCGATGTGTTATACATTGAGCTGCCTCTGGAGATGGTTTGGAAACTTCAGCTGAAGTGCAGAATTCAGCAGCCAGGTTGCTCACTGGGACAAAACTGTTGACCATATAATGCTGATCCTGGTCTGACTGCAGGTGCAATTCAAAGCGCTGGTTTTGACCTATAAAGCCTTAAACGGCTCAGAACCACAACCCCTCAAGGACCGCCTCTCACCATATAAACTGATCCAGACCCTGAGGTCATCCTCTGAGGCCCTTTTTGGTGTGCCTCTTCCACGAGACACCCCGAGGGTGGCAACACAAGAAGGGCCTTTTCTGCAGTGGCTCCCCACTTGTGGGATGCTCTCCCCAGAGAAGCTCACCAGGTGCCTTCATTATACAGTGGTACCTCAGGTTACATACGCTTCAGGTTACATACGCTTCAGGTTACAGACTCCGCTAACCCAGAAATAGTGCTTCAGGTTAAGAACTTTGCTTCAGGATGAGAACAGAAATTGTGCAGCAGAGGTGCAGCAGCAGCAGCAGAGCAGCAGGAGGCCCCATTAGCTAAAGTGGTGCTTCAGGTTAAGAACAGTTTCAGGTTAAGTACGGACCTCCGGAACGAATTAAGTACTTAACCTGAGGTACCACTGTACAGGTATAGGCATCAGGCGAAAGCATCCCTCTTCAACCAGACCTTGGCTTGATTAACAGCCTTAGGTTCTTTTAAATGTGTTTGTGGAGGGGGGTTATTGTTTTGCTGTTGTCTTTATTATGTATTTTGTGGCTTTATTCTGTATTTTTATCTTGTGAACTGCCTTGAGATCTTCAGATGAAGGGCAGTATACAAATTTAACAACAACAGCAATGTTATTCTGCCCCAGGCCCCAGGGCAGCCCTGTGTAGAGTGCATTTCAGAAATCCAGCCTTTAGGTTGCCAATGCATGGACTATAGTGGTCAGGCAATTCATTCCCTGACCAGTCTTCCTTTTGCACAGAGACGGGCCTCTCTGTCTGGTGCAGAATTGCAGAAGGGCTTTTTATGTCAGGCTGGAAGGTGAGCAAGTGAAGGAGCCCCTGGTGTTCTGGAGTCTGTGATAGTATTGCCGGATCTGGCATGGTGGGCAGAGCTGGCATCTGTGCCTGATGCAGGCGCTGCCCCTGTGTCTGCTTCTCCTCAGATGTGCCTGTTGCTGCTGCTGCTGAGAAGCTGTTTTAGCTTAGGGGGTTATCTGTCAGCAGGCCTGCCCTGGGGGAGAAGATTCGGGTCAAAGGCTGGAGATCCTTGGTGAGGCATTGAAGGGCTTTCAGCTGGTTGCTGGAGGGGACGGCAAGTGGTTCTCTGCCCTTTCTTGCAGGAGGTGACTCCTCTTGGTTCTCTGCCTTTTTCTCTTTCTCAGATGTGTCTTGTTGTCTAAGAAATGCCTGACGTAAATCACCAATAAGTACAATATTATATATCTGGGTCTGAACAAAGGCAATGGCCTCCTGTCGCAATGCAGCTGCCAGTTAACTCAACAACACCAAGTCCCTCACCTGTCATGGTGCTGAAGGCCCTTCATTATTTTGCAGGCTGCCTGGTTCTAACTGAGTTGTCCTTGCCTGGACTTTGCACACTTCATTTCTCTCTCACCTTCCTGCTTACAACCCTCCCTCCCAATGGGTGAGTGAGGGTTTCTGCATCTGATGAAGTGAACTCGAGACCACAAAAGCTTATTATGCCATAATAAATTGGCTAGCCTTTAAGGTCACACAAGACTCTTGAGTTGTTTTTGGTTCCTAGAAGTTGCAGCCACAGAAAACCTCAGTTGTTGCCAGGCCTACTTCTCCTCTTCTTCCTCTGCCTCCTCCATCATAAATTTGCTTAAATTGTCTTGTAAAGCCACCTCTAAGCTAGTCATTTCCACTCCTCTAGCATTTCTTATGCCCAGACCTCACTGCTTAATATACAGTGGTACCTCGGGATACAGACTCTTCAGGTTACAGACGCTTCAGGTTACAGACTCCGCTAACCCAGAAGTAGTACTTCGGGTTAAGAACTTTGCTTCAGGATGAGAACAGAAATGGTGCAGTGGCAGCGGGAGGCCCCATTAGCTAAAGTGGTACCTCAGGTTAAGAACAGTTTCAGGTTAAGAACGGACCTCCAGAATGAATTAAGTTCTTAACCTGAGGTACCACTGTATTCTCATCAGGGCTTTTTTTCAGCTGGAACTCAGCGGAACTCAGTTCTGCCCCTCTCAGGGGGCACCGTTGAAATTATAAGAGAACCAGGGAGGCGTTCATGGTGAGTTCTGGCACCTCTTTTTCTAGAAAAATAGCACTGCTTCTCGTGAGAAAAGGCCACTTGTTCCCACCCTCTGTTTCTCTTTTTCACCCTCCCTTTTATCCCATGTCCCAAGGTCACTCGGGACCCTTGTGGGAGGGGCTTTGTCAAAAGCTTTTGGGAAAGTCCAGGTCTGCAGGGTCTTATCAGTTCACTTCTGTCCACTTGCTTGCTGACACTTGAAGAACTCCAAGGGGTTGGCAAAGAAGGACTTGTCTTGGCTGCAGCCAGGCTGCCATTTCCAAAGCGAGGCTTGTCCTTCTGTATGGTGGACAGCCCTTCATCAAGCTGTCAGTTTTTCTGTGATGGGAGTCAGGCGGGCTTTGATGCCAGCCAGTCCTTTAGCTGAACTCGAATTCCTCTCCCTGCCCGGAAATCTGGAAGGCATGCCTGGACTCTGCCAGAGCTCATCCCAGGCTGCCGGTTCTGGTGCAACCTAATTTCCTGATCTCATTTCCCTTCAATCTGTTTTTGCCTTTGGGAGTGATAATGATTCCCTGCCCCCCCCCCTTCGAGGTGCCAGTTGCTCTCCCACCCTAACCAGATCCACTTGAGACAAAGGCGAGGGAGGGTCTGGCGTCCGAACGGTGCCCTGGGGCCCGTGACTCTTTGCTGGTGTGACAGCGTTGGTGTGCTGCATCAGCGAGGCATGGCCTGCATTCCAGGCAGTGCGGTAGTCGTGCCAATGTGCCGTGAGTGCCCTGGAGGTTGGTCTGCCGCCTGCCCGCTCCTCAAAGGCCAGAGCTGGGATTCGTGCAAAAGGGAAGGTGAGAGAAGGGTGCATTTGGGGCTCCTCTGGGCGACTGTGTGGGCTGCCTGGTGTCCCAGCATCTGCTGCCTCTCCAGCTGTTGCTCAACATCTTTTCCCTGCCAGCTGGGCCAGGTTGGGGCGAGCGCTTCAGGCCTTGGTGGGGAAGGAGGGGGCCGTGCTTCCAGGAGAGGTTTGGAGAGGGCCTTCCTCCCCTCCCCTCCTCTCTGGAGAAGCTGCAACCCACTTTCCTATGGCAGGCAGCCTGCCTGGGCTAGGGCTCCCCCCATCATGTGCCACGCAAGGAGCCGCCCCCTCCTTCCTGTAACTGGAGCTGCCTGGTGGGGCCCTCTGTTTCCAATTACGGAGCCAGGCAGAAGGTGCTGGAATCCGGGAACCTGCAAATTCTTTCGCCACAACCGCAAACCCAAACATGTTTTTGTGCTGTTTCTTCTCGCTGCCTCGGCTGCGCCAGGGCTGCTCCTTCGCCATAACCTTGGAGTCGGGAGAGGATGGCACGACCTGGACCGTGGTCTGGGCACAGCAGTGGGGCCGGGGGTCTGAGCTTGACCCCTGGGAAGACGGAGGCACTTGGGGGGGGGCGGTTCCCATGTCCAGAGATTTCTGTCTTTGCTGCTGGAGGCTCAGGTAGCCTCAGTGGCTTGGAGTGACTTTCACCAGGTGCGGCTGGTCTGCCAACTATGGCCTTTCTTGGGCAAGGGAAATTTGGCCATGGTGATACATGCATTGGTAGCCTCAATGTGCTCTGGGTGGGGCCGGCCTTGGGCCTGGTCTGGAGGCTGCAGCTGGAGCAAAAGGCTTGACTGTTGATGGGGTCAGATGATTACCAGCTCATCAGGATCCAAAGCTTACATTGACTGCCCATGCGCCACCAGGTCAGGGTCAAGCATCAGCCAAACAGATTGGATCACACACATCCTGCTCAGTCCCTGAGGTCCTGAGTGGAGTCACTGTCCCTGGTCCCCCAGGACTCATCTGTGTGAAGCTAACTCCCTCCCCGTTGAGGTCAGACAGGCCCCCTCCCTGGGGCAGACCCTCCAAGTCTCCCTATGTTTCCAGGACAGGACTGGATTTACAGAAGCCCTCCCGGTTTCTGATTTGACCCCGGAATGTCCCGCTTTTCCTTAGGACGTCCCTATTTTCTTCAGAGAAATGTTGGAGGGGATGGAGTTCTGGGACCCCTGAGCCAAGGAGATAAGTAACTATACAAGCCTTTGAAGACTTCTGAAGGCAGTCCTGGATAGGGAAGAGTCTTAGTGTTTTAAATGTTTTATTACGTTTTTATATACAGTATGTTGGAAGCTGACCAGAGTGGCTGGAGCAGGGTATAAATACTAAAAATATCAGTATTATTATGGAATAGGACGTCCCTATCTTCATTGGAGAAATGTTGGAGGGTATGATGTTGAACCTCCAGAGCCTACTGAATGCCTTTTTTTTAATTTATTCCAGCTGGCTTTTTAATTGAATTCTGATGTGAAACGTTTAAGTCATTTTTAGTCTTATTGCATTGGGTCTCTTGTACGCTGCTTAGAGATGACTGTGATTAGGTGGAATACAAATGGTTGAAACAAACAAAGGCCAGGCAGCCAGAGATTTGTGGCAGCCCTCTCTCCAAGCCCCGAGGCTCACGGGGCTCCTCTCCTTCCAGTGTGATGTGCCCTTAAAAAGGCTCCCACCTTCAAAAAGCTGTCAGGCCAAACCTGACAGATAGCTCAGTGCCTGGGTGGAAGACCCCCTGGGACCCCCTCCCTGAAGTGCCATGATATGGGACAGAATGTGAGGAAGGAAATCACATGATCAAGGGCTTGGAGCAAGTCTTCTGTGAGGGACTGTTAGAAGATTTGGGGCTTTTTCATTTACAAAGAAGGGCCAATAAATGGTAACATGACCAAGGCGTGCACAATTATGAATGGTGGTGAAGATTCTCTTTCTCTAACTCACCCAATGAAACTGAAGGCTGGAAGATTTGGGAGAGACAAAAGGAATTGGCACTTCTTCACAGGGTGCATGGTTCAATTGCTGCAAAACTTAATGATGGCTTTAAAGAGGGATTAGACAATCTGGGACGCGGGTGACACTGTGGGTTAGACCACAGAGCCTAGGACTTGCCGATCAGAAGGTCAGTGGTTCGAATCCCTGCAATGACGGGGTGAGCTCCCGTTGCTCGGTCCCTGCTCCTGCCAACCTAGCAGTTCAAAAGCACATCAAAGTGCAAGTAGATAAATAGGCACCGCTCAGGCAGGAAGGTAAACAGCGTTTCTGTGCGCTACTCTGGTTCGCCAGCAATGGCTTAGTCCTGCTGGCCACATGACCCGGAAGCTGTACGCCGGCTCCCTCGGCCAGTAAAGCGAGATGAGCGCCACAACCCCAGAGTCGGCCATGACTGGACCTAATGGTCAGGGGTTTCTTTACCTTTAGACAATTGGGGGGGGGGGGACAGGCTATCGGTGGCTTCTATCCATGCTTTGCTTCCCCTTTTGGAGGGAGAAAACTCTGCATACTGGGATTCCCAAGGAGTGGGAGTGCTCTTGTGCTCAGACCCCATTTTCAGGTTCCCCATAACGGGCACCCCTGTGGGGAAGAGGATGCTCGAGCAGGTGGCCCCCCTTGGGCCTGATCCAACAGGCTCTTCTTGGAAACTGCAGGAGGAGAGAGTTGCTCTTGTGCCCCCGGGTCCTTCTTGCCGGCTTCCTGCAGGCCACGGTGATGGTCAGCCACGGTGAGATGGCCACCGTGGTCAGCCACAGTGAGAACGGGATGCTGGACTAGATGGGCCATTGGCCTGATCCAGCAGCCCCCTCTTCTGTCCTTATGAGTCAAGCCATCTGAGGAGCTGACGCCAGGCAAGGCAGCAGGCATGGAGAGGGTCTCCCTGTCAGAGGGTCTTAGCCGGAGGCTGCAGCAGCCCGGCCTTGTGGTCTATGCTTCTGGGCAGGTGGTGTGAAGGGAGCTGGGGTTAGGCTGTCCTCTCTGGGTACCCCGAAATGGGGGATTCTGTGGGAGCAATAAATAAGAGCAGGATAGCCTGACGGAAGCAAACCCTCAGCCCCACAGCCCTCCAGGAGCAGCAAAGAACCGCTCAGGAAGCACTTCAGACGCCCTTGCTCTTGAGGAACAATGAAATGGAAGGACTCCTGGCGCCTCCTTGTACAAAGACAGCCGACCTTTAAGGACCAGATGCTGGGAGAGTCTGTGCCCTGACAGTGACTCGAGGAGGAGGAGGAGGGTGGCGGCCTGGACAGACCTGATCTGCTGCTGCAGCAAAATCATTCCTAGGTTATAACAAGAGGGAAAACCGTTAGTTTGTAGCTGAGTACAGTGGACCCTTGGTTCTCAAACTTAATCCGTTCCGGAAGTCCGTTCTAAAACCAAAGCGTTCCAAAACTAAGGCGCGCTTTCCCATAAAAAGTCATGCAAAATGGATTAATCCATTCCAGACTTTTAAAAACAACCCCTAAAACAGCAATTTAACATGAATTTTACTATCTAACAAGACCTTTGATCCATAAAATGAAAGCAATAATCAATGTATTGTACTATAAAATAAATAAGACAGTATAATACATGATAAAAATTAAAAAATTTCTTACCTGTACTGATGATAGTCATTGTTTGGATGGGGGGCTTTTATCCATTTCTGCAGTCACACAATCCATCAATCAGTAGCTGAACTGGGTTCCACACAGTCACAAAAACAAATTAACCAGAAAAGCCTCAAAAACAAAAACGCAAAATAAATAGCAAAAACAAAAGCGCCAAACTTAATCCATTATGGAAGTCCGTTTGACTTCCAAAATGTTCGGAAACAAAGGCACAGATTCTGATTGGTGCAGGTGCCCTGGAAACAATAGCTGACAGCCACATTGGACGTTCAGCTTCCCAAAAATGTTCAAAAACAGCAACACTTCTAGGTTTTCGGCCTTTGGGAGCTAAGGTGTTTGAGTACCAAGGCACCACTGTACAGAAATGCAGGTGCCTTTAATCCAGGGGTCAGCAAGGTTTGCCTCGCCTGGGCTGCTTCACTCCAGCTGACATCCCTCCGTGGGCCCGACTGTGTGCGTGCCTGTGATTCCCGCTCTCTGCGTCCACATAGAGGCCATTTCTGGCATCACGGAAGTGAGCCCTTGCACCATGCTGCACCGGTTTAGCGCAGTGTGGGGGGACTCTCCGAGAGGAAGGCTGGGTTCAGGGGGGGCTCGTGGGCCAGTTAAATGACCCCCGTGGCCCGTGGGCCGCTTCTGGTCCATCGGCCCTAGCTTGCCTCCCCCTGCTTTAATCCTTTCCTCCTTTCACCTGGTGAGGTGTGCCTTTGTTCCTTTTGTGTGTGTCTTTGAGAGGGACCTCTTTGGCAAGAGAGGGCTTGTCTCTGTTAGGATACAGTTCCGTTCCACCTTAAAAGGGTACAGGCATGACTGCTGTGTGTCACATCCCTGTTTACTTCCAGCACAGATCTGCTGGGAACTTTCGTTTGTATGTTGCTTTTGCTTTTAGCTGTTTTGCTGGAGACGAAGGGAAGCAGACATGTTTTTTTCTTTGTTCCTGCTGCTGAATAAAATGCTGTAATATACTGCTTACACATGGCTCTGTCTGCCTCTTCTGCTGTGAGAAGATTTATTCACTCTGCTGACAGAACATGCACAGGTCTCTAAACATATCTGAGGCTCGTGTCGCTGATTGATGCTGTTCCAAGGGAGACCGGGGATCGTCCGGCTGCCGGCCGGTGGCTGGAGCCAGCTGGGGACCTGCCTGATGCCCCCGTCTCCCCGGCAATATCCCAGCAGTCTCCAGGTGTCCATCCTGCCTGTGGCTGCCTTGCGTTTTGGGGGCGTCTCCTGGGGACAGGGCTCCCCCTGCCTCTGCCTGAGCCCCCTCCCTCTGTGCGCTTCCTCCCTCAGTCATCTACATCTGTGGGCCGCTGGAGATGCTGCACCAGATCCTGCGCCTGGCGCATTACGAGAGCATGACCCTGGGAGACTACGTCTTCTTCTACGTGGACGTCTTTGGAGAAAGCCTGCGAGCCGAGGGCAACCGGGAAGCGGGCAAGCCCTGGCAGAGCAAGGAGGGCCAGGACCCAGGAGGCCTCAAGGAGGCCTTCCGAGTAAGTCCAGCGGCAGGGGGGCGGGGGACCAAAGAATCATAGAGTTGGAAGGGACACCCTGAGGATCATCTAGTCCAACAAGAAGATGTAGGGCATGATGAAGGCTGGTCCTGGGGCTTCAGGGCCTTCTCAGGAGGGAGTCCAATGGGCGCATTAGATGATATGACTTAATCTTAAAGACAAGAGTACCTCTGAGCAGGCACAGAGGGCTCTCTTCCTGGTGCTCTAAGCAAGGCCAGCTGTCTTCTGCTGCCTATCTGCAGTTTTGGACCAGTATGAAGTAAGCAGCACACAAAACACTACCAAACTATTCTACGTTCTAAATCTTATATTAATAGTCCAAAAATTGAGAGAACAAGCTACAAAATCTACTACAACAGCCACAAACAGAAAACTCATTCAAACTGTGTCCAAAGGGAAGATTCAGTCTTTAAAGTTCCTTTAGCCAGGTTCCTGTAGATATCAACAAAGGTAAGTTTGATCAAACGAAGTGTCGGCAATGTTGTCCTCAAGGGTTAGATATCAGTGATCCGATGCCACTGTCAACGAAGATGTAACATCACCGACACTTCGTTTGATCAAACTTACCTTTGTTGATATCTACAGGAGCCTGGCTAAAGGAACTTTAAAGACTGAATCTTCCTTTTGGACACAATTTGAATGAGTTTTCTGTTTGTGGCTTCTGTAGTAGATTTTGTACCTTGTTCTCTCAATTTTTGGATTATTAATATAAGATTTAGAACGTAGAATAGTTTGGTAGTGTTTTGTGTGCTGCTTATGTGCTGCTTACTTCATACTGGTCTATAACGAGAATTGGCAGCCTAGGTTCATTTCTTCAGTATCTGCAATTCTGGGCAGAGCTTTTGGGGTGAGTTAAGAAGACTGATCCACCCTGGCCCTCCTTTGGGTAACCCCAGACTGCAGGTACTTTTGGCTGGTCAGGTTCAGTTGGGCACCTTCACTGAGGGTGAGAAGGCAGCTGGGGGAGTTTTCCTAAGGAGCTGAGATTGGGGAGGAAGGCCTGGCCTGGCCTGGAGCTGGAGCTGGAGCAGGAGCTGGCAGGGCCATGTCCCCGCCCCCCCCCCCCCACGGTTTTGGCCTTGTGTGCTGACTCCTCACGGGCGCTTCTGTATAGGGTGACCAGGTGCCAGAGGTTGGGTGGCCATCCATCATGGATGCTTTAGCTGCAATTCCTGCATCACAGGGGGTTGGACTAGATGACCCCTGGGGTCCCTTCCAACTCCGCCATTCACACCCCCTTGCCTCTCTTGCAGACGGTGCTGGTGATCACCTACCATGAGCCCCAGAACCCAGAATACCAGAGTTTCCAGAGCCAGCTGATCCTTCGTGCCCGGAGGGAGTCCAACGTGGAGCTCAATGACTCGCTGGTAAGTCCCCCTCCCCCTCGCGTCCCCCCAGCTCCCCCTCTGGAGGAGAGACAAGCCCACACTGTGGGGCCAGAGGCTTTTCCCCTGGCCAGGGGGCTGGGCTTGGGGGCTGCTGGAGGGGGGCACCAAGGGACTGGCTTCAGAGCAGGGGGCAGGCAGGCAGGCAGGCAGGCAGGCAGGCAGGCACCCCCCGTGGTCTGGGCTTTGAGGTGAGGGCCTTTGCCAGGCTGAGGGGAGATGCTCCAAACAGGAGCCAAAGATGAGGAGAAAGAGGGTGCTGTGGGTTTGTGGGGAATCTTCTTTACCGCTTGCGCTGGGCAGAATTTTTGGGCAAGCAGAAGAGGCAGAAGAGGCTGGCTGCAGCGTCTGTGGCAGAAGGACCAGGCAGGCGCCACTTAGCATGGAAAGGGTCACAGGGCAGCCGTGAAAAGGATTTCTGGGAGGGACCCCCAGGAGCTGAGAAGCATCTGGTCCCTCCAGGGAGGGTGAGCTCAATGTTCCCCAGCCAAGATGCTGATAATGGGCCTTCAGAGACAGAGGGGAGCCGGTCGAGGGGGCAAAGGGACCAGATGGGACCGTGTCGTGTGAGGCCCACAAGCATTATTACTGTACTTTTAGAATGGGTTAGTCGCCTTATGCAAAAAAAAGAGAAATGTCTCAAAGCGATTTGACAGCAAAATAAAATGCAAACAGACAGAAAAGTGAATGGAAAGCCAAATGATGTCATTTAAAATGACGTGTTCTCCTGGGGATCTTCAACTGGTCCAGACCTGAGACCCAGCCTGCACCAAGGGATCCCCTTTTGCACATTCAAGCCTGATTTATACAGTATCAATCCTAAAGTGATAATTCACAGAGTCTTCCATTAGTGTTATTGCTAAGTGATTTTTGCACTCGTTCTTAGCTGAAAGGTTGAAAAGACTCTGAAAATCAGTGGTGCTGAGCAATCTCTCTCTTTCTCTCTGTAAATTAAAACTTAAACCTCCTGCCCCACATGTGTAGGAGAAATAGGAGACCAAACAGGCTGTGAAGCCCTTTTAGCAGAGTATAAATACTTAGGTGCTTTTGCAGCTTACCGGAAGCTATGAATTAGGCAATTATCCTTGTTTATTTGTGGTCTACTGACCTTCCCTTTTCTTTGCCCTTGTTGCTAAGAATGAACCACACATTTTAGTAAGATAAACTTATAAGGTTTACTTACATTTCAATGCAGGCAGCAAATACATCAAAGTCGTATGCCGGTGAAAATACTGCTATGTTACAAAATACAAACTTAGTTTCCAAAATGGAGTCTGGGTTCTGATTGGGGCCCAGGCATGTACATCTACTCACATTACTGGCTTGAAAGAAGAGAGAGAGAGAGAGAGAGAGAGAGAGAGCGCGAGCGAGCGCTCAGGCAGGGAGGAAGTAGATAAGATTATCTCCTCGGTTAGAAATTTCTGCAAAAGCATTAAGGAAGTAACCTCAAACAGCCCCTTCTATATTGATTCAGGAACTCTATGTGCCTGTCTGGCAATCATGTATTTGTGATTTTGACTGGAAATCCCACAAATAAGAGAATGTATCCCAGCCCAGATGCCACCTGTGGCCTTAGCTGGAGTCCCACGTGGCAGTAACAGCCAGGCCCCTGCAGAGGGTGGCAGGGGGGAACACAGTCCTCCCTACAGCTACGTCGGCTGGGCCCCCAAGCCATCATATGTAACTGGACCAGCTGCTCTGTCAATTTATTTTAACCGACTCCTGTCCCAGGCCTCACACTAGCTTTGCGTAGGCCTGGCAACAGCCTTGCTCCGCCTGGGATGCCCTCGCAAGCCCCCCGTGGCTTCTGACCCACCGACTGAAGTCCCATGTGCTGCAGGTCTCATCCAGCAAAGTCCGGGGAGCTCAAGTACTCAGGGCTCAGAGCCCCTTCCCCAACTCAACAGGCATCTTGGAAACCTCAGAGAAAGGAAGGCTCTGGGGTTGAGATGCGCGGCTGCAGTGATCAGGCTTCCTGTGACAAATCTACAGGAGGAGCAGAGTCCGCCCTCGTGGTCAGCGGCAGAACCTGCTCTCAAGGAGCCCTCCGTGTCGCAAAAGGGGGCAAATGTCTTCCTGGTTCTTGCCGGCCAGCGTGATCCGTGAGTTTCTGGGGACGCCTGTATTCATAGTTAAATAGAATTGTACAGTTGGAAGGGATGCCGGGGGTCATCTAGTCCAGCCCCCTGCAATGCAGGAATTGATATCCTTATTTAAAAGAAATCCACGTTATTAATATTGCTATGTTTTCAGTGCTTCTGAAACAGAACATGAGGGTGTTCCCTGAGTCAGTATGGCTTAAGGAATTTATCTCCAATGGAAATTCCGAACCAACCAAAATAATTGGGGGACGGAGATGTGAGTCACTTCCCAATGAGGAGAAGCTAAAAGTGTTTTGGGCTTTTGGGTTTAGAAAGAAGGAAGCAGGACAAGATGAGAGGTGTGTATGTAACTCAGGACAGTGTGGGGAGAGTGGGGGGCTTTCTGCCTGCCCTCCCTCCTGGGAAGCCCAGAACTCAGCTCTTCCTTCAAGGTGTGAGGTTGTCTTTGGGATTTCAGCCTCAGAGATGCTCCTCCCAGCATCTTTGTGTGTTTCTTCTTGTGTGCAGGAGGAGAGTCACCAGCTGGCTGGGGGTCCCTGAGTCCCTGGGACTGGGGGTGAATTGAACGAAGATCTGCCCCCTTTGGCCACACTTTCTATGCCTTGCCAAGGGGTCCTGGGGTGGGCAGCCCTTCCCTCTCCCTGTCCACTCATGTACCAGGATGAATGTTGTTGTTGTTGTTACATTTACCATATTTTTTGCTCACTTTTTCCCTCCTAAAAAGTAAGGCGCAGCTATCCCAGAAGCCAGAACAGCAAGAGGGATCGCTGCTTTCGCTGCGCAGCGATCCCTCTTGCTGTTCTGGCTACTGAGATTCAGAATATTTTTTTTTCTTGTTTTCCTCCTCCAAAAACTAGGTGCCCCTTATGGTCTGGTGTGTCTTATAGAGCAAAAAATACGGAATATGCATCTCACAGCCTGTGTGGGATAGGTGATTGGCTGGTAGCTCTGGGAGCCTTCCCAGCCTGTGACTGGAAAGAGAAAAGGGGAACAGCTGGTTGTGAACGGGCTTGCGTGTGTGTGCTCCTCCTCCTCCTCTGTTTTCCCATGAGTGGCAATGGGTGCCAAGTGTTGGGCTGCTGGTCCTGATGGCTCTGCCTGCCTCCAGAATCAGAGGCTGCAATGCTTCCGAACCCAGGAGAGGAGAGGGCTGCTCTTGGGCTCCAATCCTGCTTGCTGCTTTTCCAGAAGAGGCATCTGGTCAGTCCCTGTGAAAACAGGATGCTGAGCTAGATGGGCCGCTGGTCAGATCCAGCAACCTCCTCTCCTGTTCTCGTGCTGGGGGAGGCGATGACGAGAGTCCTGATCTGGGACAGGATGTTGCAAGCTTGATAAAGATCAGCTGCAGAGAGGACCAGAGTCTGCCTTGGAAGATGGAGAGGGACTTCTGTGCCAGATGCAGGGACACAAAGCCCACACTTCTTGGGGCGAGGAGCTGAGTCTTTCCCTCCCCGTCCCTGTAAGGTGTTTGGGGAGAACGGAAGCTCTCCTCCCCAAGGTGTGTGCCTGGAGAGGAGACCTCAGAGCTCGGCCCAAGCAAGGCCCATCTGCACCCATCTTTGCGGACAGGAAGCTGCCCCTGCCCCGCATTGCTGTTCCTATTTCCAGGCTTCCTCTCCTCCCTCCCCCGCCTGCCTCCCCAGGGAATTCCTGAGCATCAAGTCAGAATCCAAGGGGGGAGGGGTCCTCAGAGGGACCCTGTTCAGGTCCCCCGCTCTGCCAGGGAGCTCGCTGCTTGACCCGTGACCCTCTCTTGAATTGACCCACCTGGCAGGGCGGTTGTGAAGAGAGCATGGGGGCACTCCCTGCCCATTGCTGCAGCCATGGGGTTCTGGGAGGAGGAAGGCAAGGTGAGAAATAAATAGGGAGGCAAAGAGGAGTCAGAGGAAGAAAAGTGGGGTGCCATCAGCTGTGCAAAGAGGCGGTGATAGAAACTTAGATATATAAGCTAGGTGTCAAATGGCTCCTTAAAGCAGGGTTATGGTTGCCAAAATGGAATACCTGGTTGTCATTTTGGGGCAAGATAGCTCTAAAGTCTTATTTTTCAAATGATGGACTAACTGACTGATTATCAGTTAAACATCTGGCTAGTTCAGATGACAACCTTGAGCTAGGTTAAGAATTTTGAGAACTTAATTTTGGTCGCAAGTGGCAGAGAGCCGGGTGCAAATGTGCCTGGTGCCTGGCTAATTTTGAACACTGCAAAGAGGGTGTGGTGGGAATCTGGAGGAGAAGAAATTTTCTTCCTCAGGGGCCATTTGCTGAAACCATAGAATGGCAGAGCTGGAAGGGATCCGAAATGTCATCACATCCAACTGCCTGCGATGCAGGAATCACAGATAAGGATTCCAAAGTGCAGCCCTTCTTCTCTGTAAAAATGGACATTTCAGTTGGGGTGGAAGGGGAGTGGAACTGGGATGCCTGAGAGGAAGTCCCTGTGCCTGAAGGGGGAGTCCTTCCGTGGGACATCCCTGTAACATCTTCTGAACTTGGCCAACGGTGAGGGTGTAAGGAGACAGCTGCTGTGTCCCTTGGGTGCTGGTCCCACTTGACCCCCAGGACCTGAGAGGGATGGAGGCTGGACAAGGCTCCTCCAGATCCACCGCTGAGTCCCAGGGGCTGGTGGGGCTTTGGGGGCTGGGCCTCTGACAAGGCTGTGGGAATGTTCAGGGAGGCGGGAGAGGACATATTGTTTATTAATATCCTTCCTAACTTGTGCTAGCAAGTTCCTTTACTTAGCAGAGTTTCACATTCCCCTTTTAAATGCACAGCGGGTAGCTGGTTGCAGGCTTGTATAAGCCTCTCACTATTAGGTTCCTGGTGAGTTCCCTTAGATCCCTCTTAAAAGAATAAACACACCACAATCTTGTGTAAAGTATATAAAAGAAGTTTACTCACATTATCAGTTCACAGTTGGATCCCTGAAGGCAGACTTAGTTACAAAGGATATACATGTGGATCTACCCCATATAGGGGGTTAATCCCAGTGACTGCAGACTGGCAGCCACTGCAGTTCACACGACAAAAGGAAGCCGGAAAAGAGGGAGGTTTTGCTTTTGTTACCTGCACAGGTAAGGTCACACCTACCTCTAGTCATATGCAAAAGGAAGTATGTCCCAGCCCAGGAGGAAACAGGAAGTTCCGACTGGCTGGACCAAACATCCCCTTGCATGTCCACTCTCGGAAAACAAGGAATGTTGTACTTGACTGCTACGTATGTAGCACATCCCACAAAGTCTGGTGGTGGCCGTGATGAGAGTGTCCACCTGCCTCCTGGCTGGGCCTGGCATCTGCCTCTGCTTGTGGGCCTGCAGATCCTGCCTTCAGTCCCACCCACGCCCTGTTTCCTTTCTCTCTGTCCCCCCATGGCAGAAGAACCTTGTGGCCGGCTGCTTCCATGACGGGCTCCTCCTCTACGCCATGGCCCTGAACGAGACGCTGCAAGAGGGCGGCACCAAGCGCAACACCAGCCGCATCCTGGAGAAGATGAAAGGGCGCAAGTTCCAGGGTAACTGGGCGCTGGAGGCTGGCGGGGTGGGGCAAGGGGCCTGTGGGAGGCAGCTGGCAGGTGGTCTGAGCCAGGACAAGGCAGGCAGGGGCGGGCTCTCAAGCTCGGAATGGATCCCCAGAGCATGAGGATGTGGGAAGGTTCAGGGTGGCAGGACAAGGTATATTGTTTATTAATATCCTTCCTAACTTGCGCTAGCAAGTTCCTTCACTTAGCAGAGTGCATTCCCCTTTACACAGCAGAAAACTAGTTGCAAACTCATGTGAGTTTCTTAAGACAATACACAACTCACTCTGGCTTTTCCAGATTGAAATGTCTCCTAATATTTTCCTGCTAAGACCCCTTGAATCCCACCTGAAAGAATAAAGACACCACAGTCTTATTATAAGCAACAAAAAGAAAGTTTACTCAGGCAGAGCACAGTGTGATCCCTGAAGGCAGGTGTAAGGCTTAAAGTTACATACAAACAGGTTTACCCCATAAGGGAGATTTACCTAGTGACTGCAGGTAGCAGCCCAGCAGTTCACAGGACAAAAAGAGGAAACAGGGAGGTGGGCTGCATGACTCGTCCTTTTGTTACCTGGACAGGTGAGGTCACGCCCACCTTTTATCACATGCAAGGAAGGAGGCTCCAGCCAGGAGGAAGAGGAAGTTCCGACTGGCTGGACCAAACATTTCCTTACATGTCCTCTCTAGCATTACAAGGAATGTTGTACTTGACTGCTCCCAGTGGATTACATCCCACAGATGACAAGGCAGGAGGCCATCTCTTCCTCCTCCTCCTCCTCCTCCTCGCCCTCCATGTTTCATGAGCAGCAATGGGGGTCAAGTAAGGCGACTCTGTTCTGCCTCCATGATCAGAGGCCATCGTGCTTCTGAACACCAGTTCCTGGAAACCACAGGAATGGAAGCGTAGAACGGTAGAGCTGGAGGGGACCCCAAGGGTCATTTAGTCTAACCCCATGCGATGCAGGGATCACAAAGGAAGCATCCTTGTCAGATGGCCATCCAGCCTCTGCTTGGAAACCTCCAAGAAAGGAGAGTCCCTTGGGGCATCAGTTGGCCATTGCGAGAACAGGATGCTGGACGGGATGGGCCTCCTTTGCTTGATTCAGGGGATCTCCTTACACTCTTATTGTGGTAAGGAAATAGATCACCGTGACCCATGTGTGCAGGGGAAATTTTAAAAAATCAGCTGGATACCTGGATTCAAAACACGGGGCTTTACACACTTTCCAGTGTGTTACTTACAAATTCCAAGGTCTGATTTGTGCATTATTCCAGGCAGCAACAAGAAGAACACAGGTAGAAAAGTCTTGGGTAAAAAATACAGATGGCTTCAAATACATGCTCTAAGCTTGGAGCACTAGGTTACATGGTGAGAAGAGAATGTGAGGAACAGGAGAAGAGAAGGCTTCACTTCCTCTCTCTCCAGTGAAAAGGGGACGTGACCCACCTGAGTCTAGGAACACACCTCTATGATCTTAACCCTTTTCTGCACTAGCTAGCGCTCGTGCATAGTTGTGTTTGACTGCCCCCCACATATAGCCTTCTCTCTTTCCTGCCCTCCTCCTGCCCACAGGGGTCACTGGGACAGTCAGCATGGATGACAACAATGACCGTGACACAGACTTCAACTTGTGGGCCATGGCGGATGTGGAGAGTGGCAAATTCCAGGTGTGAGCGGGAGCAAACAAGCAGTGCGGAGAGGGTGACCCCGGCGTGGGTCGGGGATGGAGGGCGAACCAAACAGGCACCAGGGAGGAGTCCTCTGGGGAGAAGAAGGGCTGGATCTGGTCCTCTGTTTGGAATGCCTGTCCTTGGGGCTGCCCCAGGGCGAGAGGGGGCTGGGGGCCCACATGGGTGTGTTGGAGCGAGGCAGGGACCCTCTGCCCTCGTGAGCCAAACTCTTCCCCCTCTCCCCACAGGTAGTGGGGCACTATGTGGGAGCAGAGAAGCAGATGAACTGGCTGGGAGCCATCCCCTGGGTGAAGGGGGCACCGCCGCTGGACAACCCCCCCTGCTTTGACATGGACGACCCCTCCTGTGACAAAAGTGGGTGCATCTGGTCCCCCGAGGGTTGGCCCTCCCACCTCATTGCACCCCAAGCCTGAGGGTGGGGGATGGTCATCTCTCACCTTCCTTTGCTGCCCCTTTTGCCACCCCCCAGATAGGCAGCATTGCCCCTCCCCCCTATGTTTCAGCGAGTCCAGCTGGCCAAAGCGGATCTCCCTCCTGAGGCGATTCTGGCCAGGTATGCCAGGATCCTGCCCCCTGGTGCCACTCTGCCACTGTCCTTCCAGGTCCCCTCAACACGCTGGCCATTGTGGCGCTGGGCGCGGGACTCACCTTCCTCATGTTTGGCGTCTCCAGCTTCCTGATCTTCAGGTGAGTGAGCCCCAGGTGAGAGCCTCCTGGTCCAGGCGCATGGGAAGGTGGGCGGCGGGAACAAGGGAGACCCAAGGTGCTCAGGCAGAGCGCAGTCTGCTGTCAAGGGGGGGCAAGGACCCCCCTCCCGACAGGTGGGGCTGAAACGCCACGGCTTGGTTCTGTGCCCACCTGGCTTAGCTCAGATGCTTTGGCTCAGCCGAGTGTTTCCACTGCACTGCCCCCCCCCCCCGCATTCTGGAGCTGCCACAAATGGGGAGGAGAATCAGAGCCCCAGAGTGATTCTGTGAATCGCACTCGAGCCCTTGCAGCTGCTCAGGACTCTAAACATTGCTTGTCTGGTGCCAGCTGGCTCAGTAGCTCTGGACCTGCTCTGGGCAAGGGATGAAACCCCATGACCTTCTCCAAGGACAAGCGGTCTCTCCTTCCCAGCCCTCAGTGTATGCCTGGCCTGACCGACTGGTCCACTCCAATGCCCTGCCAGTCCCAGAACATGTGAAAGGATGGCAGAGCACAGAGAGATTCGGAGCATGTACAGAGTGCTTTCAAAATGGCCACTGTGGAACCGCAGCCAGGCCTCAGCAACACACCTTCGTTTCTTCTGTGGGCATCCCAACCCAGCCTCACAACTGGGACTCCAGAGCAGACAGCAGGACTGTGGGAGACTGAGTGAGGATTAAATCTGTAGATTAAAATTTAAACCACCCACCCCACGTATGTGGGAGAAAGACAAAAAGCAGAAACACTTCCATGTTTGGCAACTTATTGAATCTTAGGAATTGGTTAGTGATACCTTTTCATTGTGTTCTGCTGACCTTCCCCCTCTTCCCCGCTTTTGCAGAGAATGAACCACGTTTCTAGTAAGATAAGCCAAAAAAGTTTACTTACATTTTGATGCAGGCAGCAAATACAGCAAAGTAATAGGCAGAAAAGTACTTCTAAGTTACAGTAAAGTAAAAGTTGGTAGTGTCAAAATAGGGAGCTCCAGACACACGTCTGCTTAGCTTGGAAGAATGGTGGGAAGACAGAGTCTCCTCAGAGGCAGAAGGAAGTGCAAGGGACTATCTCCTTTGTTCCAGAATTCCTGACCAGAGGAGGCAAAGGAAGCGGCCACACACACAGCGTCCTCTTGAGGATGTTTAGTGACTCTCTGTGTACTAACCCTGTACTTTAGCAAAACATGCATTTGTGATTTGGCTACAAAGCCTTTTAGCGGATGTTAGCCTTAGCCAGGACGCCTGAGCAGAGCCTCCATGTTGAAAGGCAGTCTACCTCTGAGTAGGAGACATAAGCTGTGTGTGTGTTGGCAGCCTGGTGGGCTTCCCAGAGGAGGCATTTTGGGGCTGGGGGGCTCCTTTGAGGGGAAAAGGGAGGCTGGATTTCCAGTGGGTGGGGCTCACCTTGGTCTGACTCCTCCCCCTTCCTCCCCAGGAAGCTGATGCTGGAGAAGGAGCTGGCCAGCATGCTGTGGCGGATCCGCTGGGATGAGCTCCAGTTCGGGAGTTCAGAGCGCTACTACAAGGGGGCTGGGAGCCGCCTCACTCTCTCCCTGGTGGGTCCCATTGGAGCCCATGGTCTTCCCAGAGACACCCCCCCACTGCCCTGGGGCCCTCCAAGGCCCCCCCTCCTCTGCTCTTCCTTCCTCTCCAGCAGCCATCTCCCCCCTCCCACCCTCCCGCTCTGGCCTGGGCAGATGCCCAGCTGGCACACACAAAGACACAGCTGCCCAGCTTTTGCCATTCAGGCAGGTGACTCTCTGTCTTCTCCCCCCCCCCCCCCGCCCCCAGCGTGGCTCCAGTTACGGCTCCCTGATGACAGCACATGGCAAATACCAGATTTTCGCCAACACCGGGCTCTTCAAGGTGAGTGTCGTGCTTTTCGGCCCTCCGTCCTATCTATTGGGGGCTCAAGTTGTGGGGAGCGGTGACGTGGGGGTCCCGCCCCTCCCCCTTTCTCCCTCTGACCCCTCTTCTTCTCGGCCAGGGGAACGTCGTGGCCATCAAGCACGTCAACAAGAAGAGGATTGAGCTGACCCGCCAGGTCCTCTTCGAGCTGAAACACGTAGGTACCTGCTGTGGGGGGAGAAGCCAAGCTGGGGTGGGGGACGACTTGGGGGGCCTAGCCGGGATCCAGCAGGTGTTGAGCCCAGAACCACACCGAGAGCATGTTTGTTGCCTGGGCTGCCACTGCCCCTTTTGGACCAAGCTGTCTTTAAGCATAAGAATAGAATCACAGAATCATAGCGTTAGAAGGGACCCACAGGTCATCCATCCCAACCCCCTCCAATGCAGAAATCTCAAGCATCAAGACAGATGGTCACCCATCCTCCACTTTAAAAGCTCCAATCAAGGAGAGGTCCACAACTCCCGAGGGGGTCCTGCTGGATGAGGCCAATGGCCCACCTGGTTCAGCATCCTCTTCTCACCCATACGGACCCAGCAATCAAGACAGACTGCCTGTGGGTCTGGAGGTTCCATAAGAGACCACGAAGGGCCCATCTGGTCCAGCCTCCCAGTGGCCAACCAGATGCCGCCAGTGGGAAACCCTCCAGGAGGACCTGGGCACAAGAGCAGCCCTCGCCCTTCCCTTGGTTTCCAGCAACTGGAATTCAGACACATTCAGAGGCAGACCACAGCCAGCCTGAAGGAATCAGTCAAATCCCTATTTAAATCCCTGTTTAAAGCCCTCTTGGTTGGTAGCCATCGGGGCCGGATTGACGTATAAGCTAAACAAGCTATAGCTTAGGGCCCCACTTGCCTGGGGGCCCCCAAATTTTTTAAAGGAAAAAAACCAGGAAGCACTTTGATAAAATACATATTTTGTTATGTGCAAATGGTTTTAGATACTTATTGGGTCCATAAATTAGCATATAGTATATATATTCAACACAAAAAACAGCGACAATTTGTTGTTGACAAAGGACACCTGGACATAGAAAGGGCCCCATTACTTTCAGCAGCTTAAAGGTAAAGGTAAAGGGACCCCTGACCATTAGGTCCAGTTGTGGCCGACTCTGGGGTTGCGGCGCTCATCTCGCTTTATTGGCCGAGGGAGCCAGCATACAGCTTCTGGGTCATGTGGCCAGCAGGACTAAGCCGCTTCTGGCGAACCAGAGCAGCACACGGAAACACCGTTTACCTTCCCGCAGGAGCGGTACCTATTTATCTACTTGCACTTTGACGTGCTTTCGAACTGCTAGGTTGGCAGGAGCAGGGACCAAGCAACGGGAGCTCACCCCGTCGTGGGGATTCGAACCACCAAACTTCTGATTGGCAAGTCCTAGGCTCTGTGGTTTAACCCACAGCACCACCCATATCCCTCTTCAGCAGCTTAGGGCCTCATCAAACCTAAATCTGGCCCTGGTAGCCATCACTGCCTCCTGCAGGGGAGAGTTCCACAGTTTAGCAATGCAGCCCTCCCCTCCTTATATGTGTGCCTGTGGGCAGATGGAGGAGGGAAGGATGGCACCAGGAGACAGGATAAAGGCATGTGCCACATAAACCAGCCTTTGCCAACCTGGTGCGCTCCTTTGTGGCCATTCTGGGGGCTCTTGGCCGACAGATTTCCTACCTGTCTCTGTCCATCTGCAGATGCGGGACGTGCAGTTCAACCACTTGACGCGCTTCATCGGAGCCTGCATTGACCCGCCCAACATCTGCATTGTGACTGAGTATTGCCCCCGGGGCAGCTTGCAGGTAAGGAAGCACCTGGGCACAGGTGTGTGTCTGTTCCCTGCATGGCTGCAGCCGGGGAAGGAGGGGAGGTCACGGTGAGCATTGGCTGCTGTGCCTCTGGCCACCTCCTGGGGGGGGTGCAGTGCCCTCCCCAACCCCCCAGTGCTGTGGGAGGGGCTGTTTTCAGGCGGGGGCAACACCTAACTGCCGCTCTGCTTCATCTCCCCTCCCTCCGCCCCCGACAGGACGTCCTGGAGAATGAGAGCATCAACCTGGACTGGATGTTCCGCTATTCACTCATCAATGACATTGTCAAGGTGGGGGGCTCGGGAGGCGGCAAGAGGAGCCCCACGAGAGCATGAAAAGGGACAGGCTGGGCAAATAGCCGCTTTGCTGGGGGCTCCCCACAGTGGCACCCCACAGTGGGGCCTCTCTGCCCTCCAGCGCCATCCTGGCCAGCAGTGCCAGTAACTCCCAAGCCTTTCCTTGTTTGGGTCCCTCTGCTAAAACCTCTAAGTCCCGCCCCCACATGCTCGATCATTGCAGGAGCTGCTATTCACCCAATCACCTGTATGGGTCACGGGGCCTGCCCTGGCCTTGCACCGCCTGCCTTGGGAGGAGAGTGGGTGCCCCTTGTTGCTTCTGCCCCTCCTGCCGGGCCTTCTCAGCAGCCTCCCCCTCTCTGCCTGACACAGGGCATGGCTTTCCTGCACAACAGCATCATTGGCTACCATGGGAGTCTCAAGTCGTCCAACTGCGTGGTGGACAGTCGCTTCGTTCTCAAGATCACGGATTATGGCCTGGCTAGTTTCCGGCAGAGCACTGAGAGCGAGGGCAACCATGCCCTGTATGCCAGTGAGTGTCCTTCCCACCCTGGCGGCAGGATGTGCCATCTCCTGCCTTGCCCCCTTTCCTCCAGACCAGCGAGGGCCTTCTCTGCTGCCCTCTCTGGGCTCAGCGAGGGCCCACGCTGCCAGGTTGAGGGGTCCCCACCTCCACTACTTGGGCTGGTCTTTGGGAGGCCATTGGGAGCGGAGGTGGGAGCCCCTGGCCTCCTGACCCTCCTCCTTTCCTTGATTTTCCCCCTATCTCCCAGAGAAGCTGTGGACGGCCCCAGAGCTGCTGCAAAAGGGGCCTCTGGTCCTCTCCCCACTGGCCATGCAGAAGGCCGATGTCTACAGCTTTGGGATCATCCTTCAGGAGATTGCACTGCGCAACGGAGCCTTCTACATCGAGGGCATGGACCTCAGCCCCAAGGGTGAGGGGAGAGGGAGAAGGCGAGCCCCACCCCTGGTCCCTTGGGGAGGGTGGCAGAGGTGGTGATGACAACCACCACGGGGTCCTTGGGTGTTGTCCCAGGAGACCCCCTCACAAAGTTGGCCACCCTTGGACCACAGCACATCCTGGGGGTGTGTCCTACTTGGGAGGGGTGCTCCACTTGCCACACCTCAGCATCCCCCAGGTATCAGGCGTGGCATTTGTCCCAGCAGCCGGGGAGAAAGCCTTCCTGATCTGGGTGGGGGGTCCTCCCCTCGCCCCACCAGGCCTTGTGTTTAGAGGGGACAATGCGCACAGCTCCGCCAATCGCAGGGGAGACATGACTGGCGCTTATGCTGGAAGCACATGCGCGTTTCTGTGTGAGCAAAAGAGGATGGGGGCACGCACTGGCGACGTCTTCTGGGCTTGTCCTGAGCCCCCTGCAAAGCCCCCGTTGCTCCACCTGCCTGCTCTTCAGGTCTCCCCACAGGCTCCCTTGGGCTGTGGCCGCCTTTGCATCCCGGATCAGAGCCTTTGGCCTTGGGAGGAGGAAGGAGCACGTTCAGCATCACTTGATGGTGATCACGTCTGTCGCCGCTGCTGCTGACCACCCAGGGTGACCCCTCCCCCATTTTCTCTCCCCCACATCTCCCTCCGACACCCGCAGGGTGCTCATCACACCCACATCCTCATTGTCTCCGTGGCCCAGTCACCCATTCCGCCCCCCCTCACCCGCCCCATAACAGCCTCCCACCGGCCAGCTGTGCCCCCACCCCCTCCGCCCGGCCTGCGCGTTCACTCCCCCCACTCGCCCTCCCCACCCTGCAGAGATCGTGCAGAAGGTGCGCAACAGCCAGAAGCCCCACTTCCGCCCCACGGTGGACCTGCGGCTGCACAGCGAGGAGTTGGCCCTCCTGATGGAGCGCTGCTGGGCGCAGGATCTGACCGAGCGGCCCGACTTCGCCCAGATCAAGATCTTCATCCGGAGGTTCAACAAGTGGGTGCTGGACACATTTTTGTTATGGGGGGGCAGGCCTTTTGTTGGGGGGGGCAGAACCTCAGTTAGCTATGTACCATACTTTTCCGTGTATAAGACTAGGAATTTTTTTCCAAATAGTTTTTATTAATTTTTAATTAACAACATTGCAATTAATAACATATCAAATATTGACACACCATCTCCGGCTGGTCCAGAGAAAGTCTTTTATTTTTGTTCCTGCGTTTTCTCTGTTGTTTATTCCCAATATCACAGTTCCCCTTCTTATCGTCGCAGCCCCTGGTATGGGACTTTTCCATCGTGATTAATGAATCCATATTATGTTGGCACGCAGGAGGAAATATTCTTCTTGTTGTTATTCTTCCATTGTTTTTCGGCGCAATCCCCCACTGGAAGGATTTTTTCTTAAAAAGTTATGTTAAAAATTGTGGGTCTTATACACTGATAGTGTATCCCCCCATTTTCTTAATTTGGAGTCCCCCCGAAAAGGGGGCGTCTTATACATGGAAAAATATGGTATTGTATTGATGGGGTGTGTGAGAGCAAAACACGGGAAAGGGAGGCAGGTTCTCCTATCCTGGGCACCTCCAGGAGCTTCAGCCCATGTGGGTGGGGGGAGACCACCCCGATACTGGAGGAGCCACCCCCCACCGCAATGTGCCTGTGAAGCAGCCCCTGCCCCCCTCACCCGCACTTCCTGCCGCAGGGAAGGGAGCGCCAGCATCCTGGACAACCTGCTCTCTCGCATGGAGCAGTACGCCAACAACCTGGAGAAACTGGTGGAGGAGCGCACCCAGGCGTACCTGGAGGAGAAGCGCAAGGCCGAGAACCTGCTCTACCAGATCCTCCCCCAGTGAGTCGCCTGGTGGGGGGCACTGGTGGGTGGGGGGTGGGGGTGGAACGCAGACCCAGCCAGGCAGGCAGAGGGGGCGCCAGGCAAGTGCCAATTCATAGGTATAGATGCTGGATTAGTAAACCAAGCAGATCTCCATCCAAATCCCCCAAAATAAATCCCTTGGCTAATTGGCACCTTGCCCGCCCGCCCCACTTCCCTTTTCCATTCAGCCCCCCCCCCATATTAATTAAATTTCTCTAATCAATTGAATTCCGCCAGCCCCCCCCCCCAATCCATTACCTTTCAAAGCAGGGGCCATCTTACACTATTTCTCCAAATTATCCTACCCAGTAACCCAGGCTTTAAGGGACACAGGTGGTGCTGTGGGTTAAACCACAGAGCCTAGGACTTGCCGATCAGAAGGTCAGCGGTTCGAATCCCCGCGACGGGGTGAGCTCCTGTTGCTCAGTCCCTGCTCCTGCCAACCTAGTAGTTCGAAAGCACAGCAAAGTGCAAGTAGATAAATAGGTACCACTCCAGCGGGAAGGTAAACGGCGTTTCCGTGCGCTGCTCTGGTTCGCCAGAAGCAGCTCAGTCATGCTGGCCACATGACCTGGAAGCTGTACGCCGGCTCCCTCAGCCAATAAAGCGAGATGAGCGCCGCAACCCCAGAGATGACCACGACTGGACCTAATGGTCAGGGGTCCCTTGACCTTTAACCCAGGCTGCCCCCCACCCAATTCAGTGGGGAGAAGATCTGTGGCCACCTTGAAGCTGGGGACTTGCCTTCGCCTGCCTGCCTGCTGCACTGAGGGAGATGCCCCCCTTCACCTGCCCACACAGTAATGGGTGCGCAGGGGTTGGGGGTCAGCCAGCGGCTCAGTGACTCACTTTGCGTATCCCCTCCCAGCTCGGTGGCTGAGCAGCTCAAGCGTGGGGAGACGGTCCAGGCCGAAGCTTTTGACTGCGTCACCATCTACTTCAGCGACATCGTGGGCTTCACCTCCCTGTCGGCCGAGAGCACCCCTATGCAGGTAGCAGGGCTGGGGGGGCGGCCCCTTGTCCCTGTCCCACTAGGCTGGCTGAGGGGGGTGCGCTTGACCCTGCCCGCACACCACAGCCATGCCCCCTCCCAGCAGCACAGGGAGGCGGTTGGTGTCAGGGGATTGTAGGGCTGGAAGGGGGGGCAAGGGTCATCCAGTCCACCCCCCTGCAATGCCAGATGGCACACCTGGCTTTGACACCTTTGCAGTCCTGTCTTCAGCTTCAGTTAGGGTACCACACTGCTGCGGCAGGTGGCCGGAATTCGTCCTACACTTGAGTAGGGCCCATGCCCAACTGGTCGATCATTCGGGAGCTTCAAAAGCTTTCTTCAGCCCGAACATCACAGTGACCGATGCCAACCGACACTGGTACACTTAGGGATCCGCAGAATCTTCGCAGCTTGCGTGACAGACCTCAGCAACTCAGCATTTTGGCTAATCTACTTTATTTACATATAAACACACACGGAGCACTGCAACATGGCTCCCTCTCTCTCTAGCATCAGACAGCAAAGAGAAAAAGAACAAAGGACAACAGTCCCACTTCACGGAACACAGTAACACAAACATCCTGTCTCCATCACTTCCCACTTTGGGGAGTCAAAACGTACACCGTCATGTGTTAGACAACAATCCCATGACTGCAATCACGGAGCAGGAATTCTAACAGCAGGAAGGAAAATGACGTTTCCATGAGCTCTGGCTTCCGTCACGGTGTCTCATTGAGCCAGAAGCGGTTTAGTCTTGCTGGCCACATGACCCAGAAAGCTGTGTGTGGACAAACGCCACAGGCTCCCTGAAAAGCGAGATGAGCGCTGCAACCCCAAAGTCACCTTTGACTGGACTCAACCATCCCAGGGGTCCTTTTCCTTTTACCTTTCATAGAATCATAGAATCATAGAATCATAGAGTTGGAAGAGACCACAAGGGCCATCGAGTCCAACCCCCTGCCAAGCAGGAAACACCATCAGAGCACTCCTGACATATGGTTGTCAAGCCTCTGCTTAAAGACCTCCAAAGAAGGAGACTCCACCACACTCCTTGGCAGCAAATTCCACTGTCCAACAGCTCTTACTGTCAGGAAGTTCTTCCTAATGTTTAGGTGGAATCTTCTTTCTTGTAGTTTGGATCCATTGCTCCGTGTCCGCTTCTCTGGAGCAGCAGAAAACAACCTTTCTCCCTCCTCTATGTGACATCCTTTTATATATTTGAACATGGCTATCATATCACCCCTTAACCTCCTCTTCTCCAGGCTAAACATGCCCAGCTCCCTTAGCCGTTCCTCATAAGGCATTGTTTCCAGGCCTTTGACCATTTTGGTTGCCCTCCTCTGGACACGTTCCAGTTTGTCAGTGTCCTTCTTGAACTGTGGTGCCCAGAACTGGACACAGTACTGCAGGTGAGGTCTGACCAGAGCAGAATACAGTGGCACTATTACTTCCCTTGATCTAGATGCTATACTCCTATTGATGCAGCCCAGAATTGCATTGGCTTTTTTAGCTGCCGCGTCACACTGTTGGCTCATGTCAAGTTTACAACACACATTGCCTCCCTTGGATCAGGTGTAAAGGGAAAATTGGATAAAGGTGTAAAGGTGGTGGACCCTCCTTCAAGAGAGTTTGGGGAGACACCTGCCAGGGATTCCTCAGCTGTGAGTCCTGGGACGTTAAGCTAGAGGACCTCTGGGGTCCCTTCCAGCCCTAAATTGATTTTTGAATTCTGAATTTATTGTTACTCATGTTTTATACTGTATTTTATGCTGTTTTTTGTTGCATCAATTAAGTGTTTTAAATTCGTTGTTAGCCGCCCTGAGCCCGGTTTTATGAACCGGGAAGGGCGGGGCATAAATAAAAAAAATATATTTTATTGTTATTTTATTTTATTATTATTTATTTATTTACTACTACTACAATTCTATGACTCTAAGCAAAGCACATTGGGGACTCTGTGGTGAAAATCCCCAGGTGGCCCTATAGCGATGTCTGTGTGTGTCCCCTGGTGCTTCCACTCAACCTCTTCTCTGTCTCCCCCTGAAAGCTCACCCCCCCCAGGCTCCCTTGGCAACTCTGCCCCTTCTGCCCCCCATCTCTTCATTCTCCCCCAAAGATCCTCCTCTGCCCCACTGCCTTGGCTCCCCCCAACTTACCTGAGTGTCTCCCTCGCCAGGTGGTGACCCTCCTCAACGACCTCTACACCTGCTTCGATGCCATCATTGATAACTTTGACGTCTACAAGGTGAGTGCAAAACATGCCTTTGGGTCCTGGCTGTTGAACCCAAAGCTGTCTGTCAGCCCCCAAACTAGAGCCAGGATTGGACCATATAGCTGTAGGGAAGAGGGCCCCCTCCCCACTTCTGGCCTGACAGGTTCACCCCACAGGTGGAGACGATTGGTGACGCCTACATGGTGGTGTCGGGGCTGCCGGTCCGGAACGGGAAGCTGCACGCCCACGAGATTGTCCGCATGGCGCTAGCTCTCCTCGAGGCCGTCAAGACCTTTCACATCCGGCACCGGCCCAACGAGCAGCTGCGCCTTCGCGTTGGCATCCACTCGGGTGAGTCCTGGCACAGCAGGGGCACCGGCAACAGGTCCTTCACTGGAGGATTTTGAGCAGAGGTTGGGGGGGCTGTCTGTCAGGGACGCTTGCCATTCCTGCATTGAAGAGGGTTGGTCTAGATGGCCCTCGGGGTCCCTTCGAACCCTACGATTCTAAGCTGCCGCCTCCCTTTGCCTCCTGCAGGGCCTGTGTGCGCAGGTGTGGTGGGCCTCAAGATGCCCCGCTACTGCCTCTTTGGGGACACCGTCAACACAGCGTCGCGCATGGAGTCCAGCGGCGAGGGTGAGCCCCCTCTCCCCACCCCACCCCCAACCTTGCTGAAGTTTCTGCTGCACAACATTGCAGAGGGTGTGGACTAGAGGACCTTTGGGAGCCCCTCTCAACTTCCGTTCTATGATTCCCCCACAACTGGTGTCCCTCCTCCCTCCCTCCAGCCCAATGTGGATGCTGGCTGCCCTATATCTGTCTCTTCTGGCCCCGTTTTGGGAAGGAGGGGGGTTCCACTGGCCCTGACCCCCCCCGACCCCTTGTGTCTTCCAGCCTTGAAGATCCACGTCTCCAGCACCACCAAGGAGAACCTGGACGAGTTTGGCTGCTTTGAGCTGGAGCTGAGGGGGGATGTGGAGATGAAGGTGGGGGTCTCTCTCCTCCCTGGTTGGGTGGGAGGGAGGGAGGGAGGGGAAGCCGTGTGGCAGCCCCCACCCCACCAGGCAGCCCCCGACCCTTCGCTCCTCCACCAGGGAGGAAAAGGTCGCCGTTCCTGATCCTCCTGCCCTGGACCTTTGGGAGAGTTGTGGCAAGACTGTGGAAGCCACGACCTCCTCGGCTTCTGCTGGGGGAGGGGTACAGGTGGGGTTTTTTGGGGGGGGAAACCTGTCCCAGGGCTGAGCCTCTTCTTCTCCCCACGGCAGGGGAAGGGCAAGCTGCGCACCTATTGGCTGCTGGGCGAGAAGAAGAAGAACGTGGTCATCTGATGTGGCTCCTCCCCCTCCTGTGACTCCTCCCACTTACGGGTACCGGGCAGCAGGCTCCTCCCACCGCCAAGAGCCACCGAAACCCCCCTTTGCCTTGGAGCAATAAGGCCCCCCCCCCAGCCATGAGAGACAGGCGGGCGGACGGAGAGAAGGAAGCACTTGGAGCCATATCGTCCCCCGGCCATGAGAGGAAAGAGAGAGAGAGAGGAAGATGGGGCAGGAGGGGCAGGATGAGAGCGCCCCCCCCCCGGGATGTGCCCAGGGCTGGGTCTTGCCACCTCCTCCATCCCTTGCCCCCGCCCAGACCAAGATGCGCCAGCAAGGAGGCCCCAGGAGCCCAGGGAGAGGCAGCGCACCTCTCGGAGCACGGATCATCCCAGGCCGCTTGTGCTCCCCACGCCCAGCCGGGGGGCTGGCTGGTTCCTGACCCCCCCCCCTTGCAGATGGGATCCTGCACCACAACTCAGCCGGCTGAGCCAACCCAGAGCGCCGCTGTTCCTCCCCCCTCCCTCCGGGTGTAAATATAGTGCAAAATATTTTGTCGAAATACAGACTTTTTAACCTGGGGCAGCCTTTGCGATTTGTCCGGGGCAGAGCAGGGGGCCGGTGGAGGTCGGAAGGTGCCTGGGGGGGGCAGCCCTCCCTGCTCTCCTTCTCCTGGCCCTGGGAGCCTGACTCCGCTGCCAGATCCAAAACGGAGAGAGAGACTTTGCCTGTCCAGGAGATCCTCAAATCCTGCCCCCCCCAGCCAGGGGGCTTCAAGGGGGGAAAAGACCCAAGCAGCAGCACCCCCAATCTGCCAATAGCTGCCCCACTTTATTTTCTTAGAGTTTGGGGTAGTTCTCTGGGCCATAGGGCAGCGGCTGGTCGAGGTATTCGGTGGTGGGGGTCGTGAACGTCGCACACTTCTTGAAGGGGGTGTCACCAGTCCGGATATTGGAGACGCCCTGCGGGGGGGGGGGAAACAGTGAGAAGGCAGCTGGGGGCCGGCAATCGCACCGTGGGTCACCCCCTCCCTCTGCCTGTCAGGGAGCCAGCATTGTCTTGTTTTTTGTGGGGGGGGGCAGCCTTGTCAAGTGAAAGCAACAGGTGCAAGGGGGGAGGAGAGAACCCAACTCCTGTTCCTCTTCCTTTTTCAGTGCCCTCCAGAGCCTCTTCAAAGTCAGGACCACGGGGGGGGGGGAGAATGTAGGGCATTTGGGGTGGGGGTGGGGTGTCGGGGAGGGGGGGCCACTCACCGGCACCTGTCGGCAGTGCTCCAACCAGAAGGTCTGCGGCTGCTCCAGGCGGTAGTCGTGGGGCTGGGGGGGGAGAGCAAGAGTCACATGGCAGCCCCCTTTTTGGGGGGTTGGGGGGCTGCCCCTGGGGGGGGGCGCTTTCCTGCCTCTCTCTCACCTTGGTGGGGGCAGGGGCCACCGACACGAAGCCCTCTTTGCGATAGTGGTCGTGCGTGGTGGAGATGGTATCCATGGGTCCACATGGGGGGCCGTCGTCCTCCTCCTCCTTCAGCTCCTTGCTGCAGAGAAAGGCAGAGGGGGCTGGGAAGCAGCTTCTTGGAATGGGGGGGGGGCAATGTCCAGTTCCCTGCCTCTGGGAGCCCCACTGAGGAGACCGCAGAGATTTCCCAGGAAGATCTGAGCTTGGGGTGCTGCGTCAACCCCAAAGGAGATGGAGCAAAATTCAGCAGAGAACTCCCTCTTCCCCCCAAACCTTCCTCCCTTCTCTGGCCCTATGGGATCTGGGGGAAGGGAGGACCCCCCCCCACGAGGTTCAGCATTGAGATCTGGGGCACGGGGGCTGGAGGCTGCACCCCAAGACCCTCCGCCTGCCTCTGAGGGAAGGGGTCTCCAATATCCTTTTGTTCAGGGGTCAGCAAACTTTTTCAGCAGGGGGCCGGTCCCCCATCCCTCCGACCTTGTGGGGGGCCGGACTATATTTTGAAAGAAAAGAAAAAAAGAACAAATTCCTCTGCCCCACAAATAACCTATTTTAAATAAAAGGGCACATTCTGCTCATGTAAAAAGACGCTGATTACCGGACCGTCCACGGGCCGGATTGAGAAGGCGATGGGGCTGGATCCGGCCCCCGGGCCTTAGTTTGCCTACCCATGCTTTTGTTATTCCCCACGCAGATTCCTGTCCTGCTTTCTTTCCGTCCTTGGCTGGAGCGACCAGAAAAGGGTCCAGGCCAGGAAGGGAGGCTTCTCACAGCCCTCCCACCAAACTGGTCTTTTCTTTAATTCTTCAAACACCTTCTTCAATTCGGGAAAAGTCTCCTCACGGCGCCTGACCTGTCACGCTGGCTGGGAGGGATCAGAAGGACCCCCTCGCCCAGCCCCCTGCAAGAGCTCCTTCGAAAGGGGCAGACTGGCATTCGGTGCCAGGCCCCTTCCATGCCACTCTCAAAGTGGGCAGCTTAACAGTCCGTGCCCCAGTCCCATTCCTCAGAGAGCCCCATTGCTGACATCTCTCCATTGTGCCCAGTCCCCACTTGCTTGCAGGGTCAGTCCACATCAAATCAACGCAAAAAACAAGGGTTTCACCACCCACCATCTCGGATTTTGATGAAACGTGGTTTACACCCTTCCCTTATGGTTGAAAGAAACCCCCTTAAGTCCCCCCCCTCTATCTCAAACGGTTTTAATTTTATAGCACTTCAAAGTTTCGTGAAATCTGTGTTTCTGTCCCTCTTGAGATCCTCCGCCTTGTGTGCATTTTATTTTTTTTCTCCATAACCAATGATCAGACATAAGAGACCCATAACTTTTATTCTTTGTTGAGAAAGTACATGTCTTTGCAATAATTTTCACCATCAAAAACTTTTGATTGCATTGTGCCCTAACGCTGAAAATTTAGGTTTTCTAAATCTAGTTTTTCCACCCAAAAAGCTACATTTATACACTTTTTAAGGCATTTATAAAATCTTTTGGGTGCTGGTGTATTTTTTCCTGAAATTCTCATCATGTTATTGATCTCTATGTAAAATTTCAAAAAGATCTGATCATTGGTTATGGAGAAAAAAAATAAAATGCACACAAGGCGGAGGATCTCAAGAGGGACAGAAACACAGATTACATTAAACTTTTAAGTGCTATAAAATTAAAACCGTTTGAGATAGAGGGGGGGAACTTGAGGAGGTTTCTTTCAACCACAAGGGAAGGGTGTACACCAAGTTTCATCAAAATCCAAGGCGGTGAGTGGCATGACTGAGTTGAACTGACGTGGAATGACCCCGCAATCTGCTCCCGGCAAGGGGGAACCGGGGCGGAGGAAGGGGGGTGCGGTGGGGGCGGGCTGCCCCAGATGTCTTCCTTGGGGGGGGGTGACATTTGGCACGCCTGCGACTCCCAAGCCTACCCCGAGCCATTGGGGGCAGGGGGGGAGCTGCACTGCTTCACCAGCAGCATTCCGCCCACTTCCTCCTTCGTTTTAACAGCTGGGAGAGGCCTGAGAGTCGCAGATGGGCACCTGAGCAGCTATCCCACGCCTGGGAGGGCACCCTCTGTGCCACGCCCCCCCCTCGGGAGCGCACCCGCCCTGGGCTGCATGGGCATATGCACCGCCACTGGGGGGCACCTGCCCACCTGCCCACCCTCTCATCTAGTAGAAAAAAGACAGTCACAGAACCGAGAAATTACACAAAACAAATGAAATACCATGAAAATCCCTGAAACGAGAAGTAATCGACTAGAAATATTATCTTATAGAATTAAATGATAGAATTATAGAATTAAATACGGAAAATCTAAAAGTTTAAGGGAAAAGTTAGAAAAACCTAAAACTGAACAAAGCCTTAACGGGATGCTGGCTACAAACCTCGTTTCACTGAACTATTCAGATTCTTCAGAAGGAAATAGAGAAATCATAAACCTTAAATGATTACAAACTCAGGAAACGAGGTTTGTAGCCGGCATCCCATCAAGGCTTTGTTCAATTCTAGGTTTTTCTAATTTTTTCCTTAAACTTTTAGATTTTTGTTATTTAGTTTAATTCTATAATATTTCTAGTCAATTACTTCTCGTTTCAGGGATTTTCACGGTATTTCATTTGTTTTGTGCAACACCCTCTCCTCCAGGGCTGCCTTGGGGCAGAGAAGCCCAAAGATGGACTGCCCCCTCGAGCGCCAAAGCAAGTCTTCCTGGTCTGGTGGAGCCTCTGCCACTTGGGAGACAGGCGATGGCACAGCGGGTGAGACCTGGGGGGCGGGGCAGCCTCTCTCACCTCGGAAAGCCCATTCCAGAGGCAGGAGGGGAGGCCCAGCTGGGGGAGGAGGGGACCACCCATGGCTCACCTGCTGCCCTGGTATTTTGGACTTTCTGCCCGCTGCTCACCTGTGCTTCTGGTACAGGAGCCACTCCAACATGGCCTCACGCTGCCCTGCGGGAGGAGGACAAAGAAGGAGGTCAGATCTCAGAAGGCAGGACGGGGCCTCAAGTGGGTGGGGAGAGGGGGGAGCAGAATGTCCTCCTCTGCCTGCACCCCCCCCCCACATGCCAGTCTCCTTCGCCTCCCTGGGCAGCAGTGACGTTTTCAAGCTACAAGCCATGGGAGGGCTCTTCCCCCCCCTCTCTCGGGGCTTATATTTTGGTCTAACACCAGAACTCCTGGGTGTCCAACAAACCTAAATGTTGGAAGATTCAGTACAGATAAAGGAAGTCCTTCGTGCAGCACCGTTAAACTATGGAACTCCCTTCCACATGAGGCAGTGAGGCTTGGATGGTTTGAAAAGGCGACGTGACACATTCATAGAGGGCAAGAGGGATATTGGGGGCTCAAAGCCATAATGGCTCAGCTCTGGCAGCAAGGCTTCTGAATCCCAGTTGCTGGAACCCACGGGAGGGGAGAGGGCTTGTGTTCAAATCCTGACTGATGGTTTCCCCCCTGCATCTGGTGGGCCACTGTCAGAACAGGAGGCTGGACTAGATGGGTCTGATCCACTAGCAGTGGTGAAATCCCCAGCAGGCTACAGAAATGTTGCACAGAAAGGCTGCCCAGTGGGCTTGGGCTGCAGGGGGTGGCTGTGAGGGGCAGTGGGGAGAAGCTCCCCAGGAAAGGGGGACCCAGGCGAGAGGTCAAGGACGGCTTCACTCTTTCCTCTTTATATGCGACAAAGCAGCTCAGGGTGCGAATACAAAGGTGATCTACCCAGGTAAGCTCAGGTTACAGCTCTCCAGGCCTCACAAAGATCCAGTTGCAGCGTGAAGCTCCAACATCATCACTCTGAGATGGGCAGGTTGAGGGGAGGAAGAGCCCATTGCAGCACCCATGGCGATTGCTTGGAGCCTGTGGGAGCAGAGCTGGCCTGCCTACAGCGGGTGACTCTTGAGAAGCCTGGTTTAGACTGGGGTGGGGGAAGCAGTTTCTGGGGGGTGGGGGCACAGGCTGCTAAGAGCTTTGCCTGTGTGGCAGCTGGAGACGTCCAAGAGGCCAATGCCCCCCCAGAGCAGCTGGGCAGGCTCCCCCGCCTCCAGGAAGCCCCATGGAAAGGGTCCCCAGCCTGTGGCCCCTCACACTCTGGACCCCCAGAGACTGGAGGGAGGAGGTGGAGCTGCTGCCACCCCCCAGCTCTGCGAGGGCTCAGGGCAGCAAACAGGAATGAAATGGGCTTAATCGAAACACGGAAGAAGACTCAAAGCCAAATGAAAAGGAGGAGCTAAAGGTAAAACTTCGCCATTCCCGTGCTTTTCAAGGCAGCCCTGGGAGGGTCCCCAGAGGGGCTGCCCCATGGAAGAGGGAGCAAGCTGGCTTTCTGCCGCTCCCAAGCAGCCAAAGCAGCAGATTCAAGTTCCAAGAGACGAGATTCCCAGTGAACAGCAGGAAGGACTTTCTGATGGCAAGAGCGGTTTGGCAGCAGAACAGTCTCCCCTGGACGGTGGTGGCCTCTCCCTCCTTGGGGGCTTTTAAGCAGAGCTGGGGGGGGCCCTCTGTCATGGATGCTGCGGCCAAGATTCCCGCATTGCAGGGGGTGGACTAGAGGACCCTTGGGGTCCCTTCTGATTCTACAATTCTATGCTTCGAAGGCATTTAAGGCCAAGGAGGAGCCCCTGTTTTGAGGAAGGGGCTTTGACCCACAGAGACCACCCACCCGCCTCGTGTTGCCATTTCTGCAGGAGGGCCGAGTGGTCAGAGCCCTCCAGGTCAGGGACAGAGCCGGAGGCAGGTGTGCTTTGGGCGGGTCTGGACCCAAGAACAAAACGTGTCTGTCTGCTTAACGAGGAGAAACCGGAAAGCAAACAATAAACACTTTTGTGGCAAAGTTTTTTCCTTGGCTGTCTGGAAAGGCCGCTCTTGGCTCTGCCCCCCCCCTCCCTCCCCAGATCCTCACCTCTTATGGGGAGCCCCGTCCTCCAGGGCCTGCGGTAGGCGTCCTTCATGGTGGTGGTGCTGCTCAGGCCAGCCAGAAACTGCTGGGTGAGCAGCCCCCGGTGCCCGTGCCGGTAGAAGGAGGCCTCTGTGCCCCACTCGGGACAGGGCACGCGGTCCAGCTCGTTGGTGGCTCTCTGGAAGAGGGCAGAGAGGGTGGCTGCAGGTTAGCCAGAGAACCCTTTGGGCAGGGCAGGGCAGGGGGCTGCCAGCTGTTCCCTCCCCCTGGGGTCTCCTGGCACACTCAGGGCACTCCTCCCTTTAGGCAGCGAGGGGCAGCAGATTTAGCCCAGCCCCCCCACAGCCCTTGCCCGATCCCTAGAGAGTCCTTCCCCAGTCAGCAGGGGAGAGGGCCTTTCATTTCTGTTTTATTTATTAAATGTATATACTGCTGTTCCTCCGAAGATCTCAGGGCGGTTCACAAGATTAAAATACAGGCTGAAAGAACAAAATAAGTAGGACAAAATCAAACCAAAACAATACAATAACCCCCCCAACACATTTTAAAGGTGTAGAATGTTAATCAGCCATAAGGAAAGCTGAACCAGGCATGTCTTTAGTCAGGGAAATATAGTCCAGTTGCCCAGAATGGCAACCATGACCAAGCCAGCCCATGCAGGACAATTGAGGCACAAGGTTTTGGGGGGACAGTTAGCTGAAGGGAGTTTTGTGGTGCTGGGGGCAGGGGTCTCTCTCTTCACTCTCTCTGGAGATCTGATCTAGAGTGGTGCATGCTCTAGTTATCTCCCGCTTGGGCTCCTGCAATGCGCTCTATGTGGGGCTACCTTTGAAGGTGACCCGGAAACTGCAATTAATCCAGAATGCGGCAGCTAGACTGGTGACTGGGAGTGGCTGCCAAGACCATATAACACCGGTCCTAAAAGACCTACATTGGGTCCCAGTACGTTTCCGAGCACAATTCAAGGTGTTGGTGCTGACCTTGAAAGCCCTAAATGGCCTCAGCCCAGTATACCTGAAGGAGCATCTCCACCCCCATCGTTCTGCCTGGACACTGAGGTCCAGCGCCGAGGGCCTTCTGGCGGTTCCCTCGCTGCGAGAAGCCAAAGGACAGGGAACCAGGCAGAGGGCCTTCTCGGTAGTGGCGCCCGCCCTGTGGAACGTCCTCCCACCAGATGCCAAAGAGATAAACAACTATCTGACTTTTAGACGACATCTGAAGGCAGCCCTGTTTAGGGAAGTTTTTAATGTTTGATGTTTTATCGTGATTTTAATATTCTGTTGGGAGACGCCCAGAGTGGCTGGGGAAACCCAGCCAGATGGGCGGGGTATAAATTATTGTTATTGTTATTGTTAATGTTTGGTGCAGCTGAGGATTTGCTGCTGGGTCTCTGCCTCCATAGATCATCTACTTCCGACTAAACATTGGGAAGAACTTTCTTTTCTATTTTTATTATTTTTTTATTAAAGTTTTTTGGGAAGAACTTTCTGACCGTAAGAGCTGCTTGGCAATGGAAAGGCCTCCCTTGGAATCTGGTGGACTCTCCTTCTCCTTTTAAAACAGAGGTTGAGCAGCCACCAGTCCAGGGTTCCTTAGTTGTGATTCCCAAACTGCAGGGGCTTGAACTAGATGGCCGTCAGGCGCCCAACGCCCAGGCATAGGGGCTGCTGCTGCTGCTGCTGTGGGACTGTCTCTTCACTTGGGAAATGCAGGGGGAGAAGGGAATTCCCTGGTGACACCCCCCCTTGCCACGCCCTCCTGCCAGCCCAGGGGTGTGGAGCCCAGGCAACCTTACCTCCTCCTGCCAGTTGTAGATCAGGCACTTTCCCCGAATGGGGAGCTCCCTCATGGGCTCCAGGGGGACGACGGGGATGGCCTCCTGTTCCGTGGCTGGCAGCTCCCCAAGAGTGGGTCCCGGGACCCCGTGGCAGGGAGGCAGCTCCACCGAGTAGGCTGGGGTGCGGACCACCACTGGGGGATCTTCAGGCAGCATCTCCTTGGGGCCGTACACCACCGCCGCCTCCTGCCCCTCCTCTCCCGGGCACAGAGGGGGCTCCGCCACGCAGCAGGGGGCTTCGGGGCCAGGGAGTGCCGCTGCCTCTCCATCGCTGGCCGCAGGTGGGCCTTGAAGGGCGGGAGCCAGGGACCTGCACAGGTTCAGGAAGAGGAAAAGCCAGTCAGACTCGGCTCTGCTCCAGGCAGAAAAATGAATAGCACAGACCCTTCCCTCCAAGAAAGAAAATGGGAAGCAGGGTTTATTTTTACAATTTGCATCTTGCCCTTCATCAGTAAGACAGCCTGTGCTATGGGGCGGGGGGGGGGGGGGGGAGTAGCCAGGTTTTGTTGCCCCAGTGAAGCCTCCAGGGGGCGGAATTGAGGCCCCCAGGCTGGGTGTGTGTGTACACAAACATTCATGAGGTATGTGTGCCAAACTGGGTCTTTGACCCAAGTAAAATAAAGCCTAGTTTTGCCCCTGCATAACACAGAACACCAAGCCAAAGTCACACAGCAATAAATGAAATTAAAGCCAGGCTTCGCCTCATAATTTCATGGGGGAGGGGCTATTCCTGTCGCAACTTACAGAGTTCCATCTTTAACTGAAGGTCAGGGAAAACATGGGGCTGATATTTATTTATTAAATCTGTAGATCTCAGGACCTTTAGTTGTAGATCTCAGGACGGTTCACAACATAGGATGGCTCCAACTGCAGAGCTTTAGGAAGGGGATTCCATGCCCAGGGCAGGAGCCACCCCTAAGAAGGCCTGTCTCTGCAGCCTCTCAGCCGAATGAATCTTAAAGGGGGGCACCCAAGCGAAACCTCCCAATTCCCACCTCAACATGGGCAGGTTCCTTTGGTGTGGGCAGTCCTTGTAATAATGGGCTCCCAAACAGTTTAAGGCAGGCCTGGAGCCAAATGTGGCCTTCCCTGGCCCTCTGCCTGGCTCTTGGCATTCCCAGCAGGCCATGCCACCCCTGCTCTGTGCCCTTCTCAGGGGCTTTTGCCTGGCTAGAGTTTGCTGTGAGGATGCCCCTTGCTGGCCTGGGTGGCGCCCACTTTTGATTTTGCCCACCCACCAGCATGCGGCCCCCATTTACACGTGCAGAAAGACACGTGTTTGGCGTATCCTCGCCTTCTCCCCCGCCCCGCGCGGCGGCCCCTCCTTCTGCGCCTCCGTCTCTTTCTTCCATTCCTCACCCGCCCTCCGGCTCCATCCCTCCAACCGTCGCCGCTCGGGGTGGTGGACCGGAGACGTCGTCGCGGAGACGCCAAACACGGACTGGGGGCCCAGCTGGCCGCTACCATGGCGACGGCGACGCAGCGCGCCCATTGGCCAACCGGCGACGGCAGGAAAGGCTCTCATTGGCGCGCGCCGAGGGCCGCTGCCCCGCCCCTGCCCCGCCCCTCTCGCCCGCGCCAGGCTCCGCGACGGCCGGTCTCTGCCCCGACGGGCGTCCAGTGGGGAGCCGGCGAAGGCCTGCAGCCCTGCTGCCCTTGCCCGGCCGAAGAGGCTGCGCCTTGCGGGGGCCAAAGCGGGCCTGGAAAAGACGCAGGCGGCTCGCCCGCTCCCTCGGGGCCAGGGCAGGGGATCAGTGCCGGATTTACGTATAAGCTACACAAGCTATAGCTTAGGGTCCCACCAGAAAATGTAAAGAAAAAAACCTGGATGTACATTTCCAAAATATAAGATAAAAAAAACAAAAACCTACATACAGGAACAGTGTCTTGTGTTGTGTAGGCTCCTATTAGGTCCATCAATTGCCATATAGCATCTATTCAACACACAAAACAGTGACAATTTGTTGTTGACGAAGGACAGCTGGACATAGAAAGGGCCCCATTACCTTCAGGAGCTGAGGGCCTCATCAAACCCCAATCCGGCCCTGCAGAGGATCGTGGGGGCCGAAGAGACGCCTTCGGGTCCTGGGAACGAGTCCTGGGTACGCGGGTCGTGCGCCCCCTCGACGGCGCGTACGGTGGAGCCGAGCGTGCCCCAGGCCATGGGCAGAGAGTTTGCGAATGGCCACATCTGGCCCCCGGGCTGGGCCGGAGAGGCTCCTCCTTTCCAGGCCCCTCCCCAGTCGCCGCCCCCCCCCCCGGATCGAGCGGGAAGGCCCCGCCTGCCTCCCCCGAGCCTCTCCCGAAAGGGGCTGTCGGGCCGCGGGGCGCATCTGCCGAGCAGCTGCGGCGAAGACGACGAGGAGGAGGCGGGCGCGGGGAGTTTGCCAAGCTGTCGGGCCCGAGGGTTGCGTGCCGCCGCCAAGCTCCTTGGCCCGCGAAGGCTGCCCTCGCCTGCAGCTGTAGGTCGCCACTCTGCACGTGCTCCGAAGCGAGGGGCTGATCCTGAGGCGGTTGCGCAGCTCTCCTCCAGCTCCCTCCCAGCTCGACTGCAGCCGCTGCTCCTGTTATTCATTACGGAGTTCGTTCTCCCTCCTCTGGCTCTTCTCAGAGGGCCAATTATGTCCCTCTCATGCGGAGCCCCCAGTATCCTGGTGCTTCCTTTAGTCTTCTTTGGCCATCACTCATAACTGAGTAAGATTGTCCTCCACGAACACGGTCTTAACGTTGAGTCTCTAAGTGACTGGTTTAGTCCTTTAGTGGTGTCGCCTCTTCGTGACCCCCTGGACCAGAGCACGCCAGGCCCTCCTGTCTTCCACTGCCTCCCCGCAGTTTGGTCAAACTCATGCTAGTAGCTTCAAGAACACTGTCCAACCATCTCGTCCTCTGTCGTCCCCTTCTCTTTGTGCCCGCCATCTTTCCCAACATCAGGGTCTTTTCCAGGGAGTCTTCTCATGAGGTGGCCAAAGTATTGGAGCCTCAGCTTCAGGATCTGTCCTTCCAGTGAGCACTCAGGGCTGATTTCCTTAAGAATGGATAGGTTTGATCTTCTTGCAGTCCATGGGACTCTCCAGAGTCTCCTCCAGCACCATAATTCAAAAGCATCAATTCTTCGGCGATCAGCCTTCTTGATGGTCCAGCTCTCACTTCCATACATCACTACTGGGAAAACCATGGCTTGAACTATACGGACCTTTGTTGGCAAGGTGATGTCTCTGCTTTTTAAGATGCTGTCTAGGTTTGTCATTGCTTTTCTCCCAAGAAGCAGGCGTCTACAGCCACCGTAAGTGACCGTGGAGGCCATTTCTGGATCCACACGTCCTTCCACAGTGGGGACAGAGGTTTCCAGGTGGGAGTTGATCAAGGTGAGGGTTTGCCAAGCATTCCTTCCTCTTAGCATGTTTCTCCCTTGCGCCTGAGTTTGAGTGTTTTCAAAGTCCATGACGCCTTTGGTAAAGGCTGTTCTCCAGTTGGAGAACTCACAGGCCAGTGTTTCCCAGTTATCAGTGCTTATAACACATTTTTAAGATTTGCCTTGAGAGTGTCTTTAAACCTCTTTTGTTGTCCACCAGTATTTCGCCTTCCATTCTTAAGTTGGGAACAGAGTAGTTGCTTTGGAAGACGACAAACAACGTGACCAGTCCAACGAAGTTGTTCGCCTATCTTCCCAAGTGATGTGTATAATTTTTTTGAGACATCGTTGAGGGAATCTTTCGAGGAGTTGAAGATGGCGTTTATAGGTGGTCCATGTTTCACAAGCAGACAGTAAGGTTGGTAGTACAATAGCTTTGTAAACGAATCTGCACTCGCAGAGCTCAGGCGATGCTGGATTTTGGCATCAATGTCGGCCCTTGTGGAAAGATAACTGCCCAGGTAGGAGAAGTGATTGACACTTTCCAACATTACACCATTCCAGAGCTTCAGGCCAGTATGTTTCTTCCCCATGACCTTCTGCGTGCAGCGAGGATGCTCTCCTCAGTTTACTAGCTGAGTGCAGGTCAGGCCAGGCATAACCTAGAGCCCCCCCCCCAATGGCTGAGACACTTCCTTCTGGATCCCATCTTCCCCCTAAGCCCTTCCAGGCCAGGCAGGAGTGGGGCATTCCCGGCCCTCCCCACCACCACCATATTATATTTTTTACTTTCAATCACACAAAGCAGTTCACAATTTGTGTTATGCTTATTATTCTTTTTTTAATTAGGACACCCACAGCCCACCCTCTCTATGACAAAATCAAACTCAAGGCAACTTACAAACAGAAATACAAATCACAACAGAAAAGGTGCCAGACCTGATTTAAAAATCACCAAGTGAAAACAGCAGCATAAAACATCACCGTGTACTGCTCTATGTTATTAACGTTTCCCTTAAAAAACAACAACCTAGTTTGTACTAACTAATGCCTGAAATAGAGAGCAATTTTATGTAATATATATTATATATTATACTACTGAGAAAATCTGTTAGAAATATTGAAGCCACAATAGGGGAAAGGGGGCAGAATTCCTGCATTTGTTAAAATGGTTACATTTATAATCTCTGTATTGACAGAACAAAAAAAAATTTTTTCTCTTCCAGTAGCACCTTAAAGACCAACTAAGTTAGTTCTTGGTATGAGCTTTCGTGTGCATGCACACTTCTTCAGATATCTGAAGAAGTGTATCTGAAGAAGTGTGCATGCACATGAAATCTCATACCAAGAACTAACTTAGTTGGTCTTTAAGGTGCTACTGGAAGAGAAAAATATTTTTTTTTTGTTTTGACTATGGCAGACCAACACGGCTACCTATCTGTAACTGTATTGACAGACACCCTTTTGTATTTTTTCCATAAAATCAATAAAAAATATCACCACAATCAACAGCTGAGCAAAACTAAATAAAAATGCACTCAGGGCTCCAGCATAAGAAATGCCCATCAGAATAAAACAGTCTTAAGAGCCTTTTTAAAATCAGAGCAGGCTAATTGGTGGGTGACAGCCCCACTGTGCCAGACAGGCATTGCCAGAGTTTAAGGTGCCCCACTTTGAAAGCCCCCCCTCTCAGCCCAGGCTGCAATTCAGCTGGTTAAGGCACAGCAAACATTGACATCATGGTGTAAAACAATAAAAACTAGTTATGCAAATATTTCAAATGGCAGGAGAGTGACAGAGGCTTCTGCCCTTGCAGCAGAATGTCAGCCATATTTAGAGGCCGAAATGGGGGCTCCCATGTGGTTCTTGCTGGAAAGACCCCCCCCCAATTAACAGGAGAAGTATGGCAAAGCTGCCTCTGGATCCTGCTGACTGATTGCATGTGTGCACGTCATGAAAAATGATGGCTGGGTTTTTTTGTTTGTTTTAATGGAGCCTAGAAAGAGAGTTCTGGAAACTCCACCCGTCTCCCAATTGTGCCCAGCCTGGTGGAGAGGCCAGACAGCCCCACTTGCAGCCTGGGGGTGGCGGGGGGGGGGCAAGGGCAGCTGTTTGGCAGTCAATTGTGTGCCTGGTGGAGGAGCCTGTTGCTGCTGCTGCTGCTGCACTCTGGACCCCCCAGGCCTGTGGGACTAAGAATAGCCTGGCCTGGCCCTGCTGGGGAAATGTGGTCTGCAGAGCCTGAACCAGCCGCTCTCCCTCTGCTGTGGGTCGGGGGGGGGGGGAGGAGGCAGCTGGCCTGGCACAAGGAGGTTTCCGAGGGTCCCTGGCTCAGCCCTTGCTTCTGAGGCTGCTCCCTCGCTCGCCCCACGTGCGCCACGAAAGTGGGATGGCGGGAGGAGAAGTCCAGGTCTGGGCCTGCAGGTTCTCCCTGGGAGGAAGTGGCCCTGGCAGAGGCTTGCCTGCTTGCGCCAAGGGGCCCCTGCGCCAGCCCAGGCTCTGAAGCCTCGCACCTGGAAAGCCCTCTCTGGGATGGAGGGGAGTCTCTCATCTACAAGGACAGGAGCCACAAGAAGTTCACTCTTCCTCCACCTCTTCCCTTGTTCTCCCAATTCAGTGACCATAAAACACCAAACCCCGTCCTGGGCGCTGTGCATAAACAAGCAAGCCCCCCTGCCAGCCCCCCACGGGTTCCCATGTCTCTGGCTGGGTCTGCAGGACCACCTGAGCCAAAAGGGAGGTCCATGTGAGGTTTTGGGATCTCAAGAGTCCGGCTGGTGAGTGTGGAGAAGCAGTCACTCCTTGGCACTCACGCCACTCTTTCAAAGCACCCACCTCCTAGCACCCTTTTTGCCCTTTCCAGCTTCAAGTTAAGGAGCCTTAAACCCACACACAGCACTTGGGGGGGTGCCTGTGGGGCGGGGGACTCACTCGAAAGGGAAAGGACTCTCCTGCATGGGAGATTTTTGATACTTCCGTCGTGGTTCCTGAATCACAAGGGGTTGGACTGGATGGGGATCCCTTCCCCCTCTGTTGCTGGCATCCATCTGTCTGGAGAGACAAGGGAGTGTGCCTCTGGGGGCTGGGGAATCACAGCGGCTGCTGTGGCTGCAGAGACCGGTAACTTGTACCTGCTGCCTCCTGCATCGTGTTGGCTGCATTCGCAGCACCCAACTGACCACCCCAGGGTGCAAGCTTGTGTTTAGAGGTCCTGGACTGCCCAGACGACCAGCCCTCCCTCTTCCAAGGAAAGCGGAGCAAGACGTTGGCACCAGATCGGCTGCAGGAGTTGCCCAAAGGAGGAGGCCTGCCAGGCACCATCCCGCCCCTTCAGGGACTCCAGGTTTCTGAAGAATTTACTCCCGAGCCTCTTCTTCTCCTGAAGATGTAATTCCATAATTTTGGATGCACCAGGAGGGTGCAAATGGAGCCAGCCTTGGAGAGCCTCACCAGGGAGAGCTGCTGGAGGGCCGCCCCCCCAGGCCCCCAGGCCGTGAGGTCTCCCCTTGGGTTGACCTCTGGGGGCCCTGGCTCCCCGCTTCTCTTGCACAGGCAGCTCCTTCAGACCTCTCCCTGCCCCCACCGTGTGCTCAGGGCTCTGCTGTTTGTTGACTTTGGCTGGAGGAGTCAATGACCGATGGGGCTTGGCAGTGGGCGGGTGTGTGTGTGTGTGTGTGTGTGTGTGTGCACTGGAGGGGGGGCTGTTTGCCTTTCATTAGGAAACTCCTAACAGCCCACCAGGGATGACGCACGTCCCCAAAGGAGACTGGAGGGGGTGGGGGCGGAGTTCTCCCTTGGTAGCCTCAGCTGCTCCCAGACATCTCGGTGGCTGTCAGGGCCTGGCCTTGGACTGTGGGCAGCTGAGCGGGGGCGGGGGGGGCTCCACCCCACTGCTTCCAGGGCTCTTCAGGGCTGGGGTGATTCTGCTGTGGCCCCTTTAAGTCTGTGTGTCACTAACCCCTCTTGTATTTTTTAGCTCTACTTCTCCCCCCCCCCAATTTGCAGATGGTGTCTTGGCTGCCCCAGAAGGGAGAGGCCAAGAAGGCTTTGGTCAGAGAACATGGGGTTGGACTAGATCAGGCATCCCCAAACTCAGCCCTCCAGATGTTTTGGGACTACAATTCCCATCATCCCTGACCATTGGTCCTGATGGGAGTTGTGGTTCCTAAACATCTGGAGGACCAAGTTTGGGGATGCCTGGACTAGATGTTCCTTGGGGGTTCCTTCCAACTCTACCCAAAGTCTCTGCCACTCAGTATGAAGGATACACAGCTCAATTGACCAAGGGCCTGCCTTTGTATAAAGGCAATTTCCTATTATGCCCCTGCCCTTCACCCCAAGAGCTCCAGGCAGTGGGAGGTCCTGGGGAGCCTCTGCAACAGCCCCCCCCCCCGGCTTCTCCTCAAGGAAGAACCACACAGCCTCTCCAGAGGTGAACTGCGGCTTCCCTTTGCTCAGTGCCTGGCAGAAGCCAGAGAAAACCGGCCTGGCCCACGAGGGCCTATTTTTACTTCTAAAAGGTTGCGCATCGATCGCTTCCTGATGGCAGCAGCAAAATGTCTCCTAGGTCAGGATTTCTGCTGGAAGGAAATGGAGAGATGGGCCGGCCTTCAACCTGGGCTTGTGAGAACAAATCTTGAGGCGTCCTCAGCAGGCTAAAATTATCCTCATGGGCTCAGAGAAGGCAGAATTAAAAGCAGGAGGAGACCGGAAACTCTGCAATTGTTTGTCAGATTGTGAAAAAGGCAGGACTGAGGCGACAACATGTGTGTGAAACACTACAATATGCAGGTTTAAATTTAGAAGTGTACGGTGCAATTATTATTGTACAATCTTGACGTTTTCTAAGCATGTTTAGAAAGGCAGTGATGAAAGGATGGGAGGCTACAGAGGAAGGGGGAAATTCATGGGCCAGAGGGCTTTCGAAGGCTGGGAGCCACAGCGGCTGATGCTCTGTCTCCACAACTGGAAGCAGCGATGCGCCTCAATCCCTGTTGCTGGAAACTGTGGGAGGGGAAAGTGCTGCTCTTGGGCTGGGGTGCTGCTTGTGTGTTTCCTGTAATGAGCATCTCGTCAGCCTCAGGGAGAGCAGGAGGCTGGGCGAGATCCAGCAGGCTCCTCTGATGTTCTGAGGCATCTGGGATAGCATGAGACTCTTAATCTCAGGGTTGTGGATTCAAGCCCCACATTGGGCAAAGGATTCCTGCATTGCAGGCGGTGGGACTAGATGACCCTCACGGCCCCTCCCAACTCTACCCTTTTAGCTGGCCTTGGCTCACACCTCACAGAACAACATCTGGCCTACTGGATCAAACCCAAGTGCCCCCCCCCAGGCCAGCAGCACTCACCCTGTTTGCCCAGTGGCTGGTCAGGGGCTTCAAGGAAGCCAACCAGCCCTTCCTGCTGTTGTCCCTCAGCAACTAGTATCTACAGGCAGGCTGCCTCTGCAAAAGGAGGTTCATGGCTGAGCTCACAGTCTCCTTCAGAAGCACAGATGGTGCATCTACCGTCTCCTAACTATATCCGAGGTGACCCTTCCTGAATCCCAAAAAGGTTTTCGACCTTCTAGGGGGACAGTGGACATGATTCTCACCGCTCAACAGCTTCAAGAAAAATGCAGAGAGCCCAACCAAGCCCTGTATACAGCTTTTATTGACCTAAGGCCTTTGACACTTAAAATCTTAATGCACTGTGGACTGTCCTTCTGAAAATTGGCTGCCCAGATAAATTTGTGAATATCCTTTGGCTCCTTCCTGATAATGTGACAGCAACAATCACAGATAACAATGGCTCTCAAAGTGAACCATTCACAGTGAGATCAGACGTTAAACAGACTGTGTTATCGTCTCAACTCTATTTATTATTTTGATCGCCATGATTATACACTTTGTCAAAGGGAAACTCCCCACCAGAGTAGAAATCATATATCGAACAGATGGAAAGCTCTTTAATCTGCACAGGCTGGAAGCAAAGAGTAAGGTTACCGTAACTTCCGTCACAGAGCCTCAGTATGCTGATGACAACGTAGTGTGCGCACGCTCAGATGACCTCCAAACCATCCTAAATATCTTCACAGAAGCTTACAGAAAGCATGGCCTATCACTCAACATCCAAAAAACCAAAGTGCTGCACCAAGTACAAAATAACCCCTTTGTAGCACCACAAATCCAACTCAATGATGTAACGTTGGAAAATGCCAATCATTTCTCCTACATGGGCAGTTATCTTTCCACAAGAGCCAGCATTGATGCCAAAATCCAGCATAGCCTGAGCTCTGCGAGTGTGGCTTTCTCCCGATTGATGTGCAGAGTGTTTGAGTGTTTGTGGACATTTGCATGGAAACCAAAATGCTTGTTTACAAAACTATTGTACTACTAACCTTACCGGATGCTTGTGAAATGTGGACCGCTTATAAACGCCATCTCCAACCCCTCGAAAGATTCCATCAGTGGTGTATCTGAAAATTTTTACACATGACTTGGGAAGACAGGTGAACTAATATCAATGTACTGGAAGAAGCAAAGATCACCAGTGTCGAAGCAATGATTCTTCAACATCAACTTCATTGGACTGGTCATGTTGTGTGGATGCCTGATTGTCGTCTTCCAAAGCAACTACTCTGTTCCAAACTTAAAAATGGAAAGCGTAATGCTGGTGGTCAACAAAAGAGGTTTAAAGGTGCTCTCAAGGTAAATATTTAAAAATGTAGTATAAACACCAACAATTGGGAAACACTGGCCTGCGAGTGCTCCAGTTGGAGAACAGCCTTGACCAAAGGTGTCCTGGGCTTTGAAGACACTCGAACTCAGGACGCAAGGGAGAAACGTGCTAAGAGGAAGGCGTGTTTGGCAAACCTTCACCGGGATCAACTCCTGCCTGGAAACCAATGTCCCCACTGTGGAAGGACGCGTGGATCCAGAACTGGCCTCCACAGTCACTGACAGACACAACAATAAGACCGTGCTCATGGAAGACAATCTTACTCGGCTACGAGGGATTGCCAAAGAAGATAGATTATAAATACTGTATTGATTTGTTAATCATATAATCTGTCTTTTGCTTTAATTGTGATGTTTAGTTTATGTTTTAGTTTTCCCTTTGTTTTATAGATTGCTAAGAGCGTGTTCATGGAAGACCATCTTACTTGGCTAGGAGGAGTCGCCAGAGAAGACGACAGCTAAAGAGGCCGGCGGCCCGACTCTGACCCACGCAGCTTTGAGCCGTGCTCCGGGGCAACCCTGAGTTGGAGGCGGAGGCGAATTATTATTAATAAAGGCAGGAAAGGGGGCTCTACGGGCTCCCCCCGCCCGGTTTGCATTCGCCCCCCTTGCAAGGCAGAGCAAAGCGGACCCGGCTCGCAGCGCCACCTGGCGCCCGCTTGGCGCGCCGCCCGCCCGCCTTCCCGGTGGGAACAAGCGGGGCATTCTCTGGCCGGGCTGCTCCCTTCCCGGACCCCCGACGAGACCCCGCCCGGCCCGCCGCGCGCCCGTGCCAGGCAGGGCCCAGGCCTGGGCACCACCAGCTAAAATTAGGCGGCGGGTGAGGCCAGGCGAGGGGAAGAGAGCCAGCCTTGTCCCTCCGGGGCCCCGACGGCTCCGCGCGCCTGCAGAGTGGGGGGGGGGCTGGCGGGGCTAAAGGAAGAGGGACCGAGGCGCGACTCTTGCCCTGCAGAGCGCGGACCCTCCAGACCTCCCGGCCAAAGGGAAGAAGCCAAAGGGAAGAGCGCTTGGTGCCGCGCGTCGACCTGCGGAACTCCTTGCCACCAGCTTAGGGGGTGTCTCTCGCTTCAAGAGCAGAAGGGGGGCACCTTCCTCGGTCTGCGGGCCACACCCGCCTCTGAGCAACTATCCGCAGGTGGGGGGTAAAGACCAAAGCGGGAGGAGAAAACAACAACAACAACAACAATTATTATTATTATTATTATTTATACCCCGCCCATCTGGCTGAGTTTCCTTAGCCACTCTGTGCCGCTCCCAATCTAGTGTTAAATCAATACAGCATTAAACATTCAAAACTTCCCTAAACAGGGCTGCCTTCAGATGTCTTTTAAAGATAAGATAGCTGCTTATTTCCTTGACATCTGGTGGGAGGGCGTTCCACAGGGCAGGCGCCACCACCGAGAAGGCCCTCTGTCTGGTTCCCTGTAACTTGGCTTCTCGCAGGGAGGGAACTGCCAGAAGGCCCTCGGCGCTGGACCTCAGTGTCTGGGCAGAACGATGGGGGTGGAGACGCTCCTTCAGGTATACAGGACCGAGGCCGTTTAGGGCTTTAAAGATCAGCACTAACACTTTGAATTGTGCTCGGAAACGTACTGGGAGCCAATGCAGATCTCTCAGGACTGGTGTTATGTGGTCCCGGTGGCCACTCCCAGTCCCCAGCCTGGCTGCCGCATTCTGGATTAATTGCAGTTTCTGGGTCACCTTCAAAGGCAGCCCCACGTAGGGCGCATGGGTTCTGAAGACACTCGAACTCAGGACACGAAGGAGAAACATGCTAAGAGGAAGGCACGCTTGGCAAACCCTCAGCGAGGAATGGGGGGGGGGGTCAGGAAATGGGCGTCGTGGCAAAGTCAGGCTGTTCAAGGGACTGCGCAGGAGCCCCGCTTCGCCTTCCCCCCTCGATGGATTCCGGGCACCTCGGAGCAAACAGGGGCCCATCGGCCTGCATGAAAAAGTTCTTTGGAGCAAGTTTCTAAACTGCTTTTAGTTGTGTTTTCTACAGGATTCGTCGCTGCTGCTGTGTCTGCGCCCTGCCCCCCCCGATTCAGCCAGTCACCCCTAAACTCCGACCCCCCTCCCTATCTTGTGGCTCCCCCACCGAGGGGAGATTTGGGACCCCACCCAGTGGGGTCAAGGCAGCGGAGGCCGTGGCCAGATACTGGGTGCATGTCTCCCTCAGGCCTCCTTTGCTTTTTGGGGGGCACCTGGTGATCCCCCAAAACAGAAATGCTGGGCCAGTTGGGCCTCTGGGCTGATCAAGAAAGACACAGCACATTTCATGGCACTGTAGAGTTGGAAAAGGCACCCCCTCCCTATTTTCTGGTAATTGAAGCAACTCTGGGGGCACCTGGTCCATTTGTTCCATAGGCTGCATCTTGGGCCACATCCTGTGCTGGTCCTGCGCAGAGCAGACCCATCGGGACTACTAGACATGGTAAAATGATGTCTATTCATTTCAGTGCATCTCCTCTGAGTAAAAGTTATCTGGACCCAACACCTTGGCTTTCCTTTCTGTGCTCCAAGGCTGAAATGTTTTGGTTCTTAAGAATACTCTGCCCCGGTGGCTCTTAAGTATAGCGGGCAATGGAGATGTTTTTAATATTGTTACAATGTTTAATTCATAGTGGCGGCTAAGTTTTAAAATCTAATTTTTAAATATACCGGTATATTAACCTGTTTGTAAGTTTGAACTATAGCACCTGCTCTGTTTGGGGCAATGAACAAACTGGAAAAATAATCCTTTGTTTATGATCAGATTAGGACAATGGCTTCCTGTCCCACTACCATTAACAAAGCAAAATGTGAGGTTTTATTGCTATTATTCATTTGACTTTCCCAACCACCTTTAAGGCAAAACTGCCTCTCAAAGCATTTTCCAAGCATACACAATGGAAATCCATAAAATCCAGTAATAAAATCAATGAATGTCTAAAATATCCATTTCCATCCAGGGTACTCAGACCAGAGCACCTTTCAAGGAAAAAATAAGCCATTTAGCTTATAAACTATGTCCAGCTGACAGATCTTGGCCCTCAAAGGCCATGACAAAAAAGCAAGGTTTTAAGAACCTTAAAATAAAACTCTCATTTATCTATTTATAATCTATCTATCTATCTCTCCATATATCTATTTATCTATCTATCATGGTGGTGTACAATGTATTAGGATAAAATGCCACAAAATAAACACTTAGGTTTTGGAGATGAGCCAGGGAGGCTCAGGACACTGTGGATGCTCCCCCCCCCCCCCGGACTGGGAAAGACCTTTCTTTGCCCAAGACCCTGCAGGGTGCCCCCCCCCAAGTCAGTGTAGGACGCAGATACTGAGCTGATGGCTCCTTTCACTCCCACCCACCTTCTAACACCATGTTGAGCCTGGGGAAGGAGGAGCAGGACTCCCTGGGCAAGCAGTGGTGTAGCGTAGGTTGCCAGCGCTCGGGGCCATGCAAAGCAGGGAGGGAGGGAGGGAAACTGTCAGAGTGCGCATGCGCATTCAATTTTGCACCCAGGGCAACCACCCCTGAACCCCACTATGCCACTGCAGGCAAGGCAGGTCTCCTCACCCCTGGTTAGACACACATGACGGATGGTGGCCTCGCCTTCTGGTCATGAAGCTGGCCTGAAGCAGCCTCTGCTGCCCTCCATCCACCCAAAGGGGTCCTTTGCCTCACGGACCTTTCTTGAGCCGGTGGCTGTGAGCAAAGAGTTGTGTTTGTATGTACACAGCCAGGTGGGGCGCGGGTGGCGCTGTGGGTTAAACCACAGAGCCTAGGGCTTGCAGATCAGAAGGTCGGTGGTTCAAATCCCCGCAATGACGGGGTGAGCTCCCGTTGCCCGATAACTGCTCCTGCCAACCTAGTAGTTCAAAAGCACATCAAAGTGCAAGTAGATAAATAGGTACCACTCCGGCGGGAAGGTAAACGGGGTCACCGTGCGCTGCTCTGGCTCGCCAGAAGCGGCTTAGTCCTGCTGGCCACATGACCCGGAAGTCGGTCACGACTGGACCTAATGGTCAGGGGTCCCTTTACCTTTACGTTTTACACAGCCAGGTGGCAACACACCTGTGAGTGGGACAGGGAGAGGGACCTACTCTGGTAACTGCAGGACAACAGCAGCTGAATGACTTGCTGTTCAGGATGGAGAAGTCCCTCAAATCTGCAGGCAAGGGTCTGGGGGCAACTGTGGCTGACAAATAACTGACAGCACATCTAGGGTCCCCTGGGCATTCCCACAGCACAGACCCAGACTGGCACCCTCCCCAGAAGGGAGTGACAGCTCTAGAAGGGCAAAAGGACCCACCCACTTGGGCCATCCCAGCCTGACTTGTTCCACAATGTTTGCAGAAAGTCTGCCCCCAGGTGGGGCTGATGCCTGGCTTTGTGCTCCTGATCTGACGCCTGCCCCCTTGGGTGCTGTGGCTCCTCAGGGAGGCCCAAGGCCGCCTCTCTGCTCGCCCTACTGACGGGGAGCTCACCTGATCTGAATTTCACTTGGTGGGCAAGCAGTGCCCCCAGCTGGCCAAAGGCAGAACGACACCTTTGCCCCACAGATGTGCCGTGTGGAGAGAGAAGCTCCAGGAGCAGAAAACCTTAATGGGGATGAGCCAAGACGATTCAGACCCACTTGGGACCATCTAATCCGGCTTCCCAGGGTGGTCACTCCGATGCCTGCAAAAGCCCAGAAGCAGGGCAAAAGTCCCCTGTGGCAAAGGCCTCCGGGAACTGGCATTCAGGATAGACTGCGCCTGCGCCTGGAGGTTTGTCGTGAGCTAACAGCCATCGGCAGCCTTCCTTCTCCTCCTCCTCCATGGAGATGTCCAGTCCCCTTTGCAAAGCCGTCTCGGTTCCTGGCCGTCACCCCCCCCCCCCGCCCGTCAGTTTCGCTGGCTAAGCCCCCTCCCCAGGCCATCTTTACAAGAGAGAAATGCAGGGGTCTCCTTTCTCCAAGTGGCAGGTCCCACTCCGTCGGTCTTTGCAATGGCAGCAGCTTTCCCTGCCTGCCCTGAATCCTTTCGGCCCCCCTCTTCTGTTTCTTTCCCAGCCCCACACTTTCCTTTTCAGATGTGGGGACCAGACCAGGACACCTTCGAGAAGGAATCAGACTTTGTGGTCCTGGGCTCTGTGTCTGGGCCGCTGCCACTCAGATGAGGGGGCCTATTTTCCTGTCTGCTCATTGGGGGGAATTGCAGGGGAAACCTCCATGGTGTGTTGGGAGGGGGGATGGCACATCTCCTGGCCAAGGGGCTTCTTGTGGCCCCCTGGGGACGGGATGAGATTGCCAAGGGGAGCCTGTAGGGGCAGGTGGGCAGCCGCAGGCAGACCACTCAAGGGGGTAAAAGGAAATATTTGCATGCCTGGAGAGGGGCAAGGAAAAGGCTGCTACTCGAGAGTAAGGTCCTTGGGGAGTCCAGGGAAGGTGGATGAGTTTTATTATTTTGCTCTTTTGCTTTGATATTTGAAGCCATGGGAGGGAGAGGAGAAAGACATCTTTTGCCTCCCGGCTGAGATGGAAGAACAAGCCTGGCTCACGGTAGCAGCATCTCCCTTGAACGTGTTATAAGAATTTAAGGTCTCAAACACATAAATTAAATGTTCATAAATGTACAAGGCAAACTCGTACATAAGTATGTAAACCACGTGTCTGAAATAGTACAGGAGAGCAATCCTGAAGCCATTTGGACTCTCCCAAATGGACCTCAAATATTTCTCTGCAAGGAGGTAGGAAATGGGAAAAGCTTACACCTCACTGTAAATACAGCCTGGCAAGTATCTGTTACACTGAGCACACTCTCAATATGCCTAAGAGGTTCAGGAAGTATTTACCACCTCGAAGGAATGGCCAGGCTACCCAGAAAATGCAACCAAGTGAGGCATTATCAGGTATCCTGGCAGACAGAAGAGAAGCAACACTCAAATTTCTGCTGGAGACTGCCTCCTTCTGTGATGTATGGATGATGTTTTGGGGGTGGTCTTGAGCGGGTGGCGCTGTGGGTTAAACCACAGAGCCTAGGACTTGCTGGTCGGTGGTTCGAATCCCCGTGACAGAGTGAGCTCCCGTTGTTCGGTCCCAGCTCCTGCCAACCTAGCAGTTCGAAAGCACGTCAAAGTGCAAGTATATCAATAGGTACCGCTCCGGCGGGAAGGTAAACGGTGTTTCCGTGCGCTGCTCTGATTCGCCAGAATAATATTTTTTTAATAATAATTAAAAGCAGCTTGGTCCTGCTGGCCACATGACCCGGAAGCTGTACGCCGGCTCCCTCGGCCAGTAAAGCGAGATGAGCGCCGCAACCCCAGAGTCGTTTACCTTGAGCTACAGGGGAGGCAATTTCAAAAATCTATATAAAGGCTTGCACACCAATGTTCTGGGTTCCTCCTCACTCCTACGTGTGGGGCGTGAAAGACCCTGTTGCAAGAGTTTAATAAAGATCAGGCTTACTAGCTGCTTTGCTTCTCAATATTCTCTGGTTGGCCTCTGTTATTTTCTCCTACCGATAGGGAACCCACTTAAGGACTCTATACTGGCTCTTGGGTACTCCATGATGGGAAAAGGAGCAGGTTTTCCTTAAACAATTGCAAGAGGGGATCTTTCCTATCCAGCATGCAATTCTTGCAATAAACGTTGCTTTCTGGTTCCCTAAGCTCAGAGACTCCGTGGGATCAGATCGGGGCAAAGGGTGCTCCTGAGGCATGGAAAAGTGTTAAGTCCCATTGCTGGGGGTTGGACTGAGGACCCTCCCAACTCCACAGCTCCATCATTATCTGATTCTGCACCCTTCTCTGGGGGGAAGAGCAGGAGCTGTGAGCCAGATGAAGCCCCAGCTGCCCTAGGGAGAAGGACCCGTCCCTAAAAGGGGGAAAAGCAGGAGCCCCCAGGACCCACACGAAGCAAAGACCACGCCGACCGGGTCCCAGGGCTGCTGTTGCGTTTATTCCAGGGTGGCTCCCTTGTGGCCCAGCTGAGGGGCTGGGGGCTCAGCCGGGGGGCCAGCCCATCTGACGCCCGCCCAGAACGTGGAGGTGGAGGTGGTAGACGGACTGGGCCCCCTGCTTCCCGTCGTTGATCACTGGAAGAGAAGAAAGGGCGGAAGAATGATTGGGGGGCTCTGATGCTGCAGGGAGAGCGCAGGGGAGAAGGGCCCCAGGGCCCCAAGGCAAGGGCCCCAGCCCAGGAGGAGGTAGAGGGGCCCACAATCTGGTTCCAGAGGGGCGACTGAGGGGGCAGGATAGCCAGGCCCTCTCTCTGCGCCTGGTCTACCTCGCAGGGCTGCTGTGCAGAGGACAGCATGCAGTGGCCGCCCAGGTGAAAGGAGGGTTGTTCCAGGGGGGTGGTGCCCCCCTCAAGAGGCATTCAGAGGGATTCCAGCCAGCCTCCAGGGCGGACCAAACCCCCTCGCTAGCCCAGGGCAGAGGGGCAGGATTACGCGGGGTGGGGGGCAGGGGCTTGGTGTTCTGGGCTGCTACTCACCCACCCGGTAGCCGTTCTCCAGGCCCTCAGCCTTCGCTGTCTTGCTGGCCACCAGCAGCAGGTGGCCCAGGAGCTGGGGACAGGGGAGGGGAAGGGGTCAAGGGGTGGCTCAGACCCCACAGGGCCAGGCAGGACCCCCACTCACCCTCTGCGTTGCAGGCAGATTCTTATTCTGATTATTTATTGATTTTTATTATATATATATATTTATACACACACACACACACACACACACACAGTGGTACCTTGGGCTAAGAACTTAATTCGTTCTGGAGGTCCGTTCTTAACCTGAAACTGTTCTTAATCTGAAGCACCACTTTAGCTAATGGGGCCTCCAGCTGCTGCCACACGATTTCTGTTCTCATCCTGAAGCAAAGTTCTTAACCCGAGGTACTATTTCTGGGTTAGCGGAGTCTGTAACCTGAAGCGTATGTAACCCGAGGTACTACTGTATATGCTTTGTTGGTTTTAAAAGAAAAAACATAGCACAACAAAGAAAAACACATCAAATACAGTGGTACCTCGGGTAAATAGAGTCCTCAAATAAGGAACGAAAGGGCTTTGGGTGCATTGGAGCGTTGATAATGTGCCCTTGGCAGGGCCAGAGTTAGGTTTGCTGAATATATGCTTGCTATATGGCAATTTATGGACCTAATGGGTATGCAAAGCCATAACAAAATATTTATTTTATCAAAATAATTGTTGAACTGAAACACAACTATATTAATAGTGAAATATAGAAATGAGCAAAGCAGTGACATTTTAGGGAGCAGGCTAGCAGGCGGGGGCCATAACTTACATCACAGGAGCCTGCACAACACAAAACACTGTTGCTGGATGTAGGTTTTATTTTATTTGTTTTTTTATCTTATATTTTGGAAATGGACATCCAGTTTTTTGCCCTTTAAATTTTTTGGGGGCCCCCAAGAGAGAGGGGCCCTAAGCTAGAGATTGTTTAGCTTATACGTAAATCCAGCACTGGCCCTTGGCGCCCGTGACGTTTGGCAGGAGCGTAAGGAAATAAATTGCAACGGCAGGTCCCTGCCCCAAGGAAATTACATGTGAAGTTTCCACAAATGGGAAAGAAAGGGCACAAGTGAGAGAAAAAGCACCTCACCCGGAACGCTTTTTACCGCTCCCTCTGGAATATGGCCATAATGGAGACTGTTACAAGTAATTTGAGATTCTACTGAGGACTAGAACCCTCAGGCTCCTTTTGGATGACCTGGAATTCCTCCTTAATGAAACCATCATTTCCAAGACAGATGCCCTCTCACTTCTATGCCATGGTTGAGGGTTTCTGGTCCCCCCCCCAATCTCTGAACCCCAGTTCCCTATTGATCCTCTCCCCCCTCCCCCCTTTGACCCACTCCCACCCCCCTCGGGGCGGAACCGGGGTGCCCTCAGTCTTGCCCTCGCTCACCTGGGCATCACTCTCTGCCACGCAGCTGATGCGGGGGATGGGGAGCCGGGGGATCACCAGGAAGTGCACCGGAGCCTGGGGGGCCACGTCTCGGAAGGCCACGCACTGCGGAGAAGGGAGGGGCAGAGTCAGGAGCCCCGTGGGGGGGGGAGGGAGGGGTGCCCACAACCCTCAAGCGCCTGGTGCCAGGCCTCCTTTGCCTGACCCCAGAGGGGCAGAGAAAGGTGCCCTGACATTAATGTATTTTTAATCTTTTGTTGGAAGCCACCCAGAGTGGCTGGGGAAACCCAGTCAGATGGGCTGGGTATAAATATATTATTAGTATTATTAGTATTAGTATAATAATTTATTATTTATATCCCACCCATCTGGCTGGGTACTAATTAGTATTAGTATTAGTATTTTTTGAATGTTCAGAGTGCGAAGCTGGGCAACTTGGAAAAAATGGTTCCACCAAACTGCTGGACTATGCTGAAATGGCAAAAGTGACCGGGAAACTCAAGATTCAAGAAGATAAAGACTTTAAAAAAGAATGGGCAAAAATTCATAACTTATTTAGGAGACCATTGTAAACAAATAAAACATGAGCTGGGCTTTAAAAATAACTTGTAAAAAGGTATCTACTAGAAACTTTACAAGTCTTCTTAAGTCAGTCCTGCTGGTGTTGTTAATTGCTTGCAATTGTCCTTCAAATATTGTATGAATTTACTCCACTCTTTTTGGAATGTTTTTACATACCATATTTTTCGCCCTATAGGACGCACTTTTTCCCCTCCAAAAATGAAGGGGAAATGTGTGTGCGTCCTATGGAGCGAATAAAGGCTTTCGCTGAAGCCTGGAGAGCGAGAGGGGTCAGTGCGCACCGACCCCTCTCGCTCTCCAGGCTTCAGGAAGACATCCGCAAGCCGGGGGAGCCTGGTGAGAGTGCCCGCCGTGCTCGCAAGGCTTGCGGGCAGCAATCCGCAGCCCCAAGCACGGGGCGCCCTCCGGAGCACGCCCCGTGCTTCGGGCAGATGTCCGCAAGCCTTGCGCGCCCGGCAGGAGGTCCCGCCGGGCGCGCAAGGCTTGCGGGCGGCAGCCTGTTCTGGGGGCTGGGGACGGGGGAAGCTCGGGCTTCCCCCGCCCCAGCCCCGCGGCTGGTGGGGGGGAAATAATGTTTTTTTAATTTCCCCCCAAAAAAACTAGGTGCGTCCTATGGGCCAGTGCGCCCTATAGGACGAAAAATACGGTAGTTATTTTAAACTATGGGAATTGATATGGACGAAATATAAACAGGAAAAAGTACAAATGCTATGATATAGAAAAGAATTAGGGTAACCATGAGGTGGGAGGGAGGGAGGTCGACAGCTCATTTGAGCAAATACGAATGTGAAAAAATAAGAAGGTATTTAATTAATACAAAATGGAAATTTAATAAATATTATATTAAAAATAAAATAACTTGTAAAGAAACGAAAGACATGGATCATTTAGAGAGATAAGAACTGCAGAGAATGTACTGATATGTAGTCTTAGAAAATGTATTTTAAGAACCCAGGCAGGGGACGGGGGAAGTCACGAGATTCAGAGAATCTCTTATATGGATATGGTAAAAGGTTTTTTTCCTTTTCATTATTTTAAAGTGGTTCTTGTAAAAACCAATTAAAAATATTTCAGAGAGAGAGAGAGAGAGAGAGAGAGAGAGAGAGAGAGAGAGAGAGAAAGAGGAAAAAATGGTTCTGGCACACCAGCCTGGCACAATCCCATATCCTGCCCCCCCCCCCGTACCCACCTGGTCGTCCTTGTAGATGATGTCGGCAGGGATGGAGCCATCCAGGATCTTGCTGAAGACGGTGGGGCCAGACCCCTCGGCCGCTCGCTGGGCCTTCTCCACCTCCCCACCGGGGGGCCCTTGGGTGGCCACAAACGCCCTCGGCTGCAGGCAGAAAGGGGGGCATCAGCTGCCATGGGCAATGGCCTTGCCAGTCTCCGGAGGGTGGGCAGCGCCAAGCCTTCCTGCTAAGGGCTATGAAGGCTGGAGGGGGGAGCCCTCTGAGCCCCTCCCAATCTGGCAGAGGGGGAGCACCCCACATTCTCAGTCTAGCCTCCCCCCCCCCACTCTGCACAGCACAGGATGGATCAAAATGATTTTTTTAAAATGGATTTTTAAAATTTAAATTGGATTTTTAAAATAAAATGCTTTTGAAGGAAAAATCTTTCCAAAGATTTTCTATTTAAATTACATTATAGTCCAAAGGCTATTCATCAGGAAATAAGGATTTGTTTTAAGTTTTTCATGTGTGCTGAAACTCAGTCTAAGGTTGTTGTTGTGTTTTTTTAAAAAAAATGCTGAACCACATCAGTTAACAAACATGGATAAATCTGCTATAATGTTATTGTTTTAGTTAAATAAATTGTTATTAAGGGAATTATTATTTTTGTCCTTCCGATAAAGTACAGCAGAAAAACTGTTCAAATCTAAACAGTTAACTTATTAAACCTCACAATAATTTCATAATTCTCTGTCTTTGTATTTCTAATAGTACAAACAAAACGGTAATTTTGGATATAACTGGAAAAACTACTCTGAAATTTTATTATTCAAAAAATGAAACCTTCATCGGGTTGTAAATATTAAGATTATACCAGCAAGAAGGAGTCTTTCTGTAAAAAAATGATGGAAATCAAGTCTTACCGACTAGTGATTTAAACCAAGTCAAGGATTTAAACCAAGTTACCGACTAGTGATTTAAATCGTGATTTAAACCGATTTGATTTAAATCATATCCACTCTGTCACAGTAGTTTTGTTGCCTTTTCTGAGCCTTTCCCAGCTCTAGGAGGTCCTTTGGGGGGGGGGACACCTGCTTTGCATGCAGAAGGGCCTGGGCTCACTCCCTGAAGACGCTCCTTCCAGACAGGGGCTGGATGAGACCCCCCTGCCAGAACCCTGCAGCCCAAACTGCTTTTCCACGTGGGGCAGCGGTGGCCTAGTGGTTAGAGCGCCGGACCAGGGTGCAAATCCCCCCATGGCCAGGAGGCTGACGGGGCGACTTTTTTTGGGGGGGCAGGTGCTTCCTTTCAGCCTAGCCCACCTCGCAGCATAGCTGTCAACTTTTCCCTTTTCTTGCGAGGAGTCCTATTCGGAATAAGGGAATTTCCCTTAAAAACAAGGGGAAAGAATGTAAGTTTTTTTTTATGCAACAGCAGCAGCAAGAATATTATTGGCACAAAAATGGAAGCAAGAAGAATTACTGACAAAAGAATAATGGAGGATGAAATTAATGGACTATGCAGAGCTAGATAAACTAACAGGAAGGATTCGAAATCTGCAGGACCAGAAATTCACAGAAGACTGGCGTAAATTTACAGACTGTTTGAAAAGTAACTGTGATGATCAGACCACGTTTGTAGGTTTGCAAGAAGTTTTGTGAGGAGAATTATTGGAAGTATTGCAAAAATGGATAAAGGGGAGGATGATGAGTTAAGGGAATTAAAGGCAATATGAACTTAAGAAATGCGTAAGAAGTGGTGAAAACGGTGGATCATCAGAGGTGCTGATGGAAGTCCAAAAAAAAAGATTGTATAGGTGATGAAATATTGTGGTTTGTACTATAATTTATATATTCAATTTAATACAAAATATTTAAAAAATAAAATAAAAAAGGGGAAAGTTGACAGCTCTGCCTGGCAGGGTTGCTGTGCGGACGAGAGGGGCGGGCTGGGAGCGAGCCCACCTCGCAGGACTCTTGTGAAGATGAACTGGGGAGGAAGAGGAAGAGGAAGAGGAAGAGGAAGAGGAAGAGGAAGAGGAGGAGGAAGAGGAAGAGGAAGAGGAAGAGGACCACCCAGGTCGCCTTGCACTCCTTGCAGGAGAGAGACGCAACAAATGAGCCTCGCGCGCCCCCGCTTCCCCGTGCGCGCGCCCGTCCGCGCCCCCTCCCGTCCGCCGCTGGAGGCGCTGCAGCCGCCCAGGTCTCCCTCGGGGGGGGGGGCGGAGAGAGAGAGAGAGAGAGAGAGAGAGAGAGAGAGAGAGAGAGAGAGAGAGAGAGAGAGAGTTAGAGACGCTTCCCGTCGAGAGTGAAAGGCAGACCACCCACGTCGCCCCCCAAGTGAGAGGGTCTCTCTCCCCGCCCCCCGGGTCTGGAGCAGCGGGGACCCCCGGCTGCCGGGACGGGGCGACCTTCGTGCCCCCCCCCGCCCGGGAGGAAAGGCCCAGGGGGCGCGGCGGGGGGAGGAGAGAGAGCCCCGACGGGGCGGGAGGAGGACCCAGGCGTCCGGCGCCCCCGTACCTGCTGCAGCCGACCAAGCAGCCCTCGTCGGAGCGCCCCCCGCGCCAGCGCCGCCGCCGCCGCCATGCCCGCTCTGCTGCCGCCGAGCCCCGCCCCTCGGACGCCTGGGTCCTCCCGCCCCGTCCTTAACCCTTCGCTGGCCCGAGACCTCTGCAGGAGGCGCAGAGTTCACCTGCGGGACTCCCTGCACAGGAGGCAGTCAGGGCAGAGCCGGATTGAGGCCCTCAGCTCCTGAAGCTAATGGGGCCCTTTCTGTGTCCAGCTGACCTTTGTCAACAACAAATTGTCTCTGTTTTTTGTGTTGAATAGATGCCATATGGTCATTTCTGGACCTAAAGTCATTTGCACATGCAGAATGGAGGCAGCCTATATATAGAAAGGAGCAAACTGGTGATATTTTGGGGATCAGGCTAGCAGGTGGGGCCCTTGACTTACATCACAGGAGCCTACACAACACAAAAGACTGCTGCTGTATGTCGGTTTTACTTGGTTTTTATCTTATATTTTGGAAATGTACATCCAGGTGTTATTTCCTTTTATTTTGGGGGTGGCCCCAAGAGAGTGGGGCCCTAAGCTAGAGCTTGTTAGGCTTATACGTAAATCTGGCACTGGAGGCACTGAGGGCCCTGGATGGCTTTTCGTGGAGGAGCTGGCTCTCGAGGGCTACCAGCCACTGCGGCTCTGCTGCCTCAGATAATAATAATAATAATAATAATAATAATAATAATAATAATAATAATAATAATTTATTTATACTTAGCAGTCATTTTCTCTCTCTGTTCTCTGTAAGATTTCAGAGTCAGTCTGCCTCAGTTGTGAGGAGTATGTAATCTCAGTCAAACTGTTTGGAACCATGTTGTTTATGAAGTTTATTTTAACTCAGTCAAGCTCTTTTATTCTTTCAAACTCTGCATTATTAACTCTGCGCGTCAATACCCAACCCATCTGGCAGGGTTTCCCCAGCCACTCTGGGAGGCTCCCAACAGAATATTCTTATTATTCATAATAAAGCAATAAAATATCAAACACTAAAAACTTCCCGTTTCTTTCAGAGGCAGAAATGCTTCCGAATTCCAGTTGCCGGAAACCTCAGGAGGGGAGAGGGTTGTTCCTGTTCTCTAATCCTCCTTGCAGGGCTCCCCCCTTGGGGCAACTGGCTGGCCAGAGCGAGAAGAGGAGGCTGGACTTATTGCCCCCCCGCGGTCCTGATCCAGCAAGCAGGCTCTTCCTACGTTCAGGAACCTCCAGCCCCAGAAGCAGTCTATCTGCAGATGAGGGCCACTGGGAAGGAGAGGGAAGGTGGGTCCCCTGGGGCCGGATCCGGCAGCTCTCCTTATGCGCTATCATTACACAGCCCAAGCCATGGGGAGGGGGGGTTGGTGGGGAAGAAATGAAGGTGGAAGCCGCCCCACCAAAACCCCCAGCCCTGGAAAGACCTGCTTTGAAGGGGGTGTCAAATCCTTTGCAGCACTCTGGGGCCCCCTAAGTGGACCAGCCCTCCCCCCCGGCCCCCATAAATGAAAGGTTTTTTTAAGGGGCAGAGCCAGGTGGAGGCAGCAGCCCTGTGAAGCAGAGAGCTGTACAGTTGGAAGGGACCCTGCGGGTCATCTAGTCCAACCCAGGCTGGAAAGGGCAGAGGAATTATTTATAATAATAAATAATAAAACTTTATTTATATCCTGCCCTCCCTGGCCAAAGCCGAGCTCAGAGCAGCTAACAACTGTAAAATAATACAACATTAAAAAATCATTTCATTATGAAATCAGTTGTATGCAACCAGGGCAGCAAGGACTTGGTTGGCCCAAAAATGGAAGCAACAGGAATTGCCAACGAAAGAGGAGTGGCAGACGAAGATGATGGAATGTGCAGAACTGGCGACGCTGACAGGAAAAATCTGAAACCAGCATGAGTTTGGGTGTAATCCTTGACGCCTCCCTTTCCATGGAGGCACAGGTTACAGCAACAGCCAAGGCGACATTTTTCCACCTTCGCCGCATCAAGCAGTTGGTCCCTTACCTTTCCCACCCCGACCTGGCCACAGTGATCCATGCGATGGTCATCTCCAGGCTTGACTACTGTAATTCGCTCTACGCGGGGCTGCCCTTGATGCTGTCCCAGAAACTCCAGTGGGTGCAGAATGCTGCAGCGAGGCTCCTCACGGGGTCTCTGCCATGGGAGCATATTCACCCAGTGCTTTTCCAGCTGCACTGGCTCCCGGTGGAGTACAGGGTCAGATTTAAGGTGCTGCTTTTGACCTTTCAAGCCCTTCACGGCCTAGGACCCTTGGACCTAGGGGACCGCCTCTCTTGGTATGCCCCATGGAGAGCCTCAAGGTCCATAAATAGCAACACCCTAGAGGTCCCGGGCCCTAAGGCTGTTAGATTAGCTTCAACCAGAGCCAGGGCCTTTTCAACTCTGGCTCCGGCCTGGTGGAACGCTCTGCCTCATGAGACCAGGGCCCTGCAGGATCTGATTTCTTTCCGCAGGGCCTGTAAGACAGAGTTGTTCCGCCTGGAATTTGGCTTGAAGCCAATTTGATTCCCTCCCTCCCTCTCTTTCTTTTTTTCTTTTCCTTCTCCTCCTGCGATGAGGCTACATTTTAATATTTTAATGTTCCATTATTTTAATGTTGTATTTTATTTTTGTTTTTAAGTTGTAATCATTCATCTTGTTTTATTATTGCTTGTAAGCCGCTCTGAGCCCGGCCTTGGCTGGGGAGGGCGGGGTATAAATAAAAAATTATTATTATTATTATGATCAAACTTTCCAAAAAAGCAGTTGCAAAGAATTAACAACACCAGCAGGACTGACTGAAGACTTGCAATGTTGATGATTCATACCTTTTTATATTTATTTGAAAACGTGATACTTGAAATGGATGAAATGTAAACAGGGAGAGGTACAAATGTGATGATATAGTGAAGAATTAAGCCAGGCTTCCTCAGCCTCAGCCCTCCAGATGTTTTGAGACTACAATTCCCATCATCCCTGACCACTGGTCCTGCTAGTGAGGGATCATGGGAGTTGTAGGCCAAAAACACCTGGAGGGCCAAGGTTGAGGAAGGCTGAATTAAGGCAGGAGGGGAGTTGACCAGCTCATATGAGCAAAAAATAATGTGAAAAATAAGGATATATTTACATATTATAAAATGGAAACTCAATAAAATATTATATACCATATATACTCAAGTATAACCAACTTTTTCAGCACATTTTTAATGCTGAAAAAGTCCCCCCTTGGCTTATACTCGAGTGAGGGTCCTTCAGGCTGCTCCTTCCTCCGCTGCTGCCACCAGCCTCTGCTGTGGTGAACCGGCTTATACTTGAGTCAATAGGTTTCCCCAGTTTTTTGTGGTAAAATTAGGTGCCTCGGCTTATATTTGGGTCGGCTTATACTTGAGTATATACGGTATATAAAAAAGGAAAGGGCAGAGGAGGCAGGTTGTGGGCCCAGCCCACTGGGGTGGGGAGACAGGAGGACCCTGCTGTGTGTGTGGCGGAAGCCCTACCCCACCCCAGGATGAGACTCCCGTGAGGAGGCGGGAAGCCACGGTGAGGTTTCTGTGTGTTGCACTGTGCAGTTGCTTGGAGTCACAAGACTCTGTTTTGCATTCCAGGGATTCCAGGCTGTTGGAAGTCTCACGGAAGACGGATGTGATGTTACTGTTTCCTGTTCCTTTGCTGTTCAGTTGGTTCTCTGCTTTCACAGAGAGAGCATGTATATTTCTTTTCTGTCTGCGTAGTTAGGAATAAATCTCTTTGCAATGTAGCTCATATTGTCTCGGCTCCTTCCCTGCGTGCTGGATACTCTGCATAATAGGGGGACGTGCTTGGAGCCTCATCAAAGGCTCAGGTCGTTAATCATCGTCGGAGGAGATTCCGAAGGCCTTGACCGGAGGAGGAGGAGCTCGGTCGTGGCGCAAGTCCGACAGCCACGAGGCCCAGCTGGGCAGAAAGTCAGCTTATTCCACTGACGGGGAGGAGCGGGGCTCAGAAGCCCATGCGGGGTCTCTTGCGGGGTCCCTGGGAGCCCTGGGAGGAGGGGAGGGGGCGCTGGCTCCCGCGGCTGGAGGCCTGGCTGGCCGGCAGCTCGGCCGGGGGCTCGTCAGGCTCGTCAAAGATGGCCAGGTAGTTGCGGAGGGTCTGGCGGCGCTCCTTGGGGATCCCGCGGGTGGAGAGGGTCTGGGACGAGAGCAGTTGCGAGGACGAGGGGGAGCCCTGGGAAGCGTCACGGGGGCCTTGGGAGTCGGGCGGGGGGCCCTGGGAAGCAGTTGGGGAGCAGGGAACGGAGACGCGAGACTCGGGTGCCAGGCTGGGGGCTTTCATGGTGGCAGAGGCCAGAGAGTAGAGGCTTTCTGAGTCAGTGGGGGCTTCGCTGGGGGTCTGGCTGCTGGCTGCCCACCAGGAGGAGTCGCTGGCGTCCGATTGGTAGCTGGTGGTGGAGGTGAAGCTCCCCGAGAGGCTGGGGGTTCCCCGCGCCCTCTTGCGCCTCCGCCGCTGCTCCCGCAGCACCCGCTGCTTCTGCGCCTTGGTGGCGCCCAGCTTCTCCTGCCACCAGTCGGCCCAGCCGCCGGCCCAGGAGGCGGCCAGGCGCTGGCCCAGCTCCCCCGGGGGGCCCTCCTGCTCCAGCCCTGGGGGCGAGGGGGCCCTGCCAGCCGGCTCCCGGGGGCACACGGCCCGCTTCTCCCGCATGGCCTGGCGCAGGCGCTGCCGGGCCTCCCCGTAGGAGGGGGCCTGATTCCCGGCCGGCTCCCGCAGCTCCCGGCAAGCGAAGAGGCGGCTCTGGCTGAGGATGGCCGGCAGCCGCGCCCGGCCCTGGGCTGCCTCGGGGAGACGCTTCCAGGCCTTCCGGAAGGCCCTGATCCAGCGCTGGTAAGCGGAGGGGGCAGCCACAGGGGGGGCGAGGGGTGCTGCGGGCGTGGCAGGCGGTGGAGGGGAGCCTTCGCAGGATCTGGCTCCTTCGTCAGGGCCTCGGGGGGCATCCTCCTCTTCCTCCTCCTGCGGGGCTTCGGGGGCCGGCTGTGGCCCCTCAGAGGCTCCTTCTTCCTCCTCGTCCTCCTCCTGGTGGAGCAAGGGCTGGTAGAAGAGATCGCCGGCCTCAGAGAGCTGGAAGACCAGCAGGGTCTGACTCTGGCCCTGCTGCCCCAGGGCGGCTGCGATGCCTGGGGGTGGAAGAGAACCGTCAGTGGGGGGCCGCACTGGGCGGAGGAAAGAGAGTGCAGCCAGAGAGTCCGGCCCCTCATTTCAAGGGGTCGGAAGAGCCCAGAAGTCACATATTCAGTCGCCAGATTTTGCGCTGCCATGATAGATATTTGATGAAGAATGGTCTATGCTACAATTCAATCCTAAACTGAAGGCCCATATTGTGGGATCCGCACTTCTGAAGCCCACCCCATACAGCTGTGTTGATCTTTTAATTTTCTTATAAATTTGTACTCACCTATTATCTATGCTTAAATAAGTTTTCTATGTATATGTTTAAATCTACGTTTGGTTGTTGCTCCCTTTTATTTCATAATTATTCGCTTAGATTCATACTGTTACTCTATTTATTTAGATGTTTTGCTTATGCTGGTCTATGACTGTAATAACACAATAAAGTCAAAGGGGTCAGGGCTGCGGAGCATCTTCTCTCACAAAAGAAGAGACAAAGAGTTTGGATTTGATATCCTGCTTTATCGCTACCCGAAGGAGTCTCCAAGCGGCCCTCAATCTCCTTTCCCTGTGAGGTGAGTGAGGCTGAGGGACTTCAGAGAAGTGTGACTGGCCCAAGGTCACCCAGCAGCTGCAGGTGGAGGAGCGGAGACGCGAACCCGGTTCCCCAGATTACGAGACTACCGCTCTTAACCACTACACCACACAAATGCATGTGTCCACACCACTCATAGAATCACAGCATCTTAAGACTGGGAAGGGTCCCCCAAGGGTCATCTAGTCCAACCCCCGGCAATGCAGGGATCTCAACCAAATCACCCCTGGCCTATGGGCATCTAGCTCTGCTTAAAGACCTCCAGGGAAGGAGAGTCCAGCATCCTTGGTGGGAGACAAACATTGCAAGCAATTAACAGCACTAGCAGGCTGGTAAGAAGACTTGTAATGTTCATGGTATGTGCCCTCTTCCTATTACTTAAAACCAGAGAACAGAAGGAGTAAGGGAGAAGGGAAAACTAATAAATGCTCGGATGTAAAGATATGAATTGGGAAACCATGAAGCGGGAGGGAGGGAAGTCGATGCTCAGATGAGCAATTTATAAAGTGGATGTCAAAAGTAGGTTTAAATGGGGAAAAATGGAAAAGCAATAAAAATGTTTTTTAAACAAACAAATAAACAGCTCCTACATTTCGAGAGCTAAATTACCCTAGTCCGACATTTCAAAGCCAAATGGTAGATTGCTAATTAAAAGTTATTCCCTGAGCTATACAGTGTTTTTTGGTTTCCCTAAGCCCTGCAAGCTTTTGACCCTGCTGGGGCCACCTCTCTCTTCTTGCTTGTGGACACCCTGAAAAGAATTCTCATCAGCTAATGAGACAGGATTCCCCCTTGCAAAAGCCACACTGGTTCTGCTTCAAGCAAGGCTTGTTCTTCCACATTCTTGCTAATTCTCTCCTCTTGGTCCCTGTCCCCCCCCCCCCCGCTTTCTGATGGATCAATGAAGTCCGCTCCTTTGGGTCGGATTTTGAAGGGTCTGCACACCTGCCCTTGCTCACCACTTGGGGGAGGGCGTGTGTCTAAGCTGCTTCCAGTCTGGCTCAAGCCCCCCCCCCCACGTACCTGCAGTGGGCAGGGCGAGACGCTGGCGCAGAGCCTCCTGCCGGATGGGCACTTGCACAGGGAAGTGGGGCAGGCTCTCGAGGATGGAAGGGACCTTCCGTGGGGGCCCCCAGAGCTGGCAAGGGGTGTCGGCGCCGCCTGCGGAAAGAGGTGGGTCAGTCCCCCAGCCCACAACCGCGTCCCCCAGCGCAGCCAGCCACCCCCAAGTATTCACACCACCAGAAAAGCTCTGGAGCAGCAAGATCAGGCCAAAGGGGGGGCACCCAATCCTGCATCACTGAAGTTGGGGGGCACCAGCAGACCTTGCCAGAGGGGGTTCTATAGTTTCGGTGCTGCGTGGCATCCTACTTGGGGGCGTAAGAGCATAAAGGCCTGGCCGCTGGATCAACTGGGATCCAGAAGCATTACTGACCACAGGAGCATCGCCAGGACACCCTGGCCAGTAACCGCCTCCCCTTGCCCCAAATTTTGTCTCCTCCTCTTTTAAAGCCGTCACCATCCTTCTGCTTCTTTCAACATCCCACTTCCTGGCAGGAGAGGCTTTTGGGCATCTCTGTTGTGCTAGCCGCCACAACCCCAAGGTCTCTGGTCAGTCGCCACCCGCTCAGACCCCAGTAAGTGCCTATGCCAATGGGGGGGGTACTCTGATCCACTCCCTGCACCCCCCAGCACCTGTCTCGCCCCCCCACCTGTGTACTGCAGCAGCAAGAGTTCTTGGTCGTGGTGGGAGCCGAGGAGGAGCTTGTGGCTGCGCTGCGGAGCGACGGCCGGGCTGAGGAGGCCGTAGATGGGCGGCCGCTGCATCATGTGCTCCCAGCTGAGGGCGGGCACCAGGGGGAAGCGTTCGTCCAGCACGTAGACCGAGAACTGCGGAAGGAGAGAGCAACTCTCACAGCACAGAGACTCCTTGAACTGGAGAGCTGGAAGGGACCCGAGGGTTTGAGGCTGAATCCTGACAAGACACAAGTGCCATTTTGGGGGGACAGGAGGCGGGGGGGGGTGTGGAGGACTCCCTGGTCCTGAATGAGGTAACTGTGCCCCTGAAGGACCAGGTGCGCAGCCTGGGAGTCATTCTGGACTCACAGCTCTCCATGGAGGTCAATTCTGTGTCCAGGGCAGCTGTCTACCAGCCTCATATGGTACGCAGGCTGAGACCTTACATGCCCGCAAACTGTCTGGCAAGAGTGGTGCATGCTCTGGTTATCTCCCGCTTGGACTACTGCCATGCGCTCTATGTGGGGCTCCCTTTGAAGGTGACCCGGAAACTACAACTAATCCAGAATGCGGCAGCTAGACTGGGGACTGGGAGCGGCCTCCAAGACCATATAACACCGGTCTTGAAAGACCTATACTGGCTCCCAGTACGTTTCCAAGTCAAATTCAAAGTGTAGGTGCTGACCTTTAAAGCCCTAATTGGCCTCAGCCCTGTATACCTGAATGAGCATCTCCACCCCCATCATTCTGCCCAGACACGGAGGTCCAGCTCTGAGAGCCTTCTGGCAGTTCCCTCCCTGCGAGAAGTGAGGTTACGGGGAACCAGGCAGAGGGCCTTCTCGGTGGTGGCACCCACCCTGTGGAACACCCTCCCACCAGGTGTCAAAGAGAAAAACAACTACCAGACTTTCAGAAGACATCTGAAGGCAGCCCTGTTTAGGGAAGCTTTTAATGTTTGATACATTACTGTATTTTAATATTTTGTTGGAAGCTCCCCAGAGTGGCTGGGGAAACCCAGCCAGATGGGCAGGGTATAAATAATAAATTATTATTACAGTATTTTTGTATTATTATTATTATTATTATTATTATTATTATTATCCTTCCAATAAAGTACAGCAAAAGGTTGTCCAAATATAAAGTTAACTTATTAATCCTCACAATAATTTCATAATTATCGGTCTATGTATTTCTAATAGTACAACCAAATCAGTAATTTTTGATATAACTGTAAAAACTACTCTGAAATTTTATTATTCCAAAAATGAAACCTTCTTCTGGTTGTAAATATTAAGATTATACCAGCAAAAAGGAGTCTTTTTGTAAAAAAATGATTTAAATCAAGTCTTACCAAGTAGTGAGTTAAACCAAATCTTACTGACTAGTGATTTAAATTGTGATTTAAATCAATTTGTTTTAAATCAAATCCACCCTGTTTGCCCCCATGATTTCCCCCTCAGGCATGATTTCCACACAAGTTCATGAACACCCCCCCCAGCTTGGGAAGTCTCCAGAGGACCCCTGTGCCCGTCTCTGGAGGATGAGGAAAGCCCTGGCACTCACCTGCGTGGCAACGAGGTGCTGGTAGGGCTCAGCCTGGCCCAGGTACTTGGAGAGGACCACGCGCTCCCCCCGCTGGCAGTCGGCCTCGCCCCCCACCTTGAAGAGCTCCACGCGATGTTGAGAGGGCACCTGGGGGAAACCGAGAGGAGCAGCCTGAGCCCCGGAGAGCAGGGTCCCCTGGCGCCACCCCTGGAGGCTCCTCTCGTCCCCCGAACCCGCCTTGGGTGGGGCAGCAGCAGGAAGTGCGGAGCCCCCTTGCAGCATCTCCTCTGCCCACCCCCACCCCGGACCACCTCCCCATCCCAGAGTCTCACCCTCTGGTCAATCCCCACCAGGCCGGTACGGTCGGCAAAGCTGAGCACCCGCGGGTGGGCAGTAAACTCGCTCCATCGCCAAGGGGAAGGGTCCCGGAAGAAGAGAGTCTCGCTGTCCTGGTGCAGCCGCTGGAGCCTGGCAAGAAGGAGAGGGCATGGAGGACTGGCGCTTGGCACAGCTCTTCTAGCGGGGGGCAGAGTCTGGCTCACCTGCACTCCATGCCAGCCTCAGGGTGCCAGCCCAACACAGCTCTGGGGGATATTCAGAGCCTGCTGGATCCGGCCAGTCCAGCAACCCGTTCTCAGAGGGGCCAGCTAGATGTTTGTGAGAAACCCACCAACAGGATCCTCTTTTAAAGCCATCCCGGCTGGTGGCCATCTCTGCCTCCTGTGGCAGGGAGTTTCACAGTCTAACGATGGGCTGCACGAATCCCGAATTTTATCGCTCTATAAGACGCACCTTTCCCCTCCTAAAAAGTAAGGGGAAATGTGTGTGCATCTTATGGAGCGAATGCAGGCTGCACGGCTATCCCAGAGGCCAGAACAGCGAGAGGGACAGCTGTGTAGCACTCCCTCTCACTGTTCTAGCTTCTGGCTTAGCCCCTCTGTCCCTTCCCCCACCTCCCGGAAAAGCCCCCAAGAGCCGTGCTCCCTTTAAAAAGCCGCACGGAGCATGTGTGACGGGCTGCCGTTCTCCCTCCTCGGGGAAAAGCCTGCAAGCGCCGCACACACGCTCTGCGTGGCTCTTTAAAGCGAGCGCTGAGCAGAGCCTGGGATGTATACAGGCTCTGCTCAGCACTCCCTTTAAAGAATATTTTTTTCTTGCATTCCCCCTCTAAAAACTAGGTGCATCTTATGGTCAGGTGCGTCTTATGGCACGGTAACTTCCTTTTATCCCTCCTGAATCTTCCAGGAAGGGGCAGGAGAAGGGGCTGGCTTCTGGGACTGGGCCCAGGGTGGCTGCTGGCATGGGCCTCACCCTGTTGCAGTGGGGGAAGGTCTCCCTTTCGAACGCCTCTGTGTTTGCAGATCAGAAGGGCACAACTGCATCCACCGGGGCATCTCATTACAGAGCCGGGTTCTTACAATACTCAAACCTGAAGCCCCAAATACGAAGGCTGAGTCGCGGACGAGTCTAGCACTTGACTCTCTTTCACTGGAGGTTTTTCAACAGGGGTCAAATGGCCAGCTGCCAGGACTTCTTTAGCTGAGATTCCTGCGTTGTGTGTGTGGGGGGCTGGACTAGATGACCCCTGGGGAACCTTCCAACTCCACAATTTTTTAAAAAACAGCCCTTTGTTTATTGGGAGAGAAAGTCACCCAAGGAATTTCAGCATGCTCTGTTTTGCCTGTTTCGAGGGGGCAGAAATCGGAAGAAAGCTTTTCCAAAGTAGCTTCTCATTCCCTTCCCTTTCCTCACTCCAAAATGTAATCCTCAGGGGCTTTTGAACTCTCCCTTTGCCCCCCTCCCCTCCAGAGACAGGGCCAAGCATGTCTTCTCCCCCCCCCCATCTTCACCTGCATACAAGACAAGGGGGGCCCTTATTAGCCCCCCCCCCCAGTGCTCACCCTGTCTCCACATTCCAGGCATAGAGGGCTCCGCTGTGGGTGCAGAAGGAGAGCTCGCCAGGCAGGTGGGGGCTGCAAGGGAGACAGGAGAGGCATCATGAGCAGCGGGGAAGCAGAGACCCCCCCTCCCCAGACTTAGCTCCAGCCCCAGGCCTGCCCCACTGCAGCCTCTCAAGCCCCGTTCCATCTTCAAGTAGCAAGATTTATACCCCACTAGACTTGCTTGCAATAAAACTGCTAAGGAATATTAGAAGCATCAATTAAGATCAGTTAACCACGAGTAATAAAGAACATTTAAGGGATGGTTAGCATTAGCAATACACATAAAAAGGGGTTCTGCGGCCATCGGGGGGGGGGGCTGGCTGGGACGCAGCACAGCAGGGCCTTCTCTGTGGTGGCACCCAGACACCCCTCCCCAGGAGATTCTCTGTGGGCTGGCAATACTTCTCTCTTTTCTTTCCAACAGTTTGATCTTTTAATGAATTTCACAACGTGGCGCTTCTTTGTTTAGATAAAAGGATGATGAATCCAGTGTTCTGGGCATGCAGAGGGCCAGGGGGGTGGTTGGGGGGGGCACACAGAACAGTCTCATGGCCCCGGGAAAGCTGAAGAGACCCCTTTGATGAGAAGTGTGGGGGTCAGGTGGGATTGCTATGAGGAATTATGAGAAATGGAGCACGCCATTGTGTCAGCCATGAAAGCATTGCTTTGACTGGGTTTGAGTCATTGACAATAATTTCTGATTAAATCCCCAAAGCCTCTGCATCTCTGCCCATCTTCTCTACTGTTCATTTTCTCTGCCTGACAGGCACGTATCAGCATTCTGACTGGTTGCTTCACTGGGCATCCTGGGCCATAAAGACAGAAGGTAGCTTTGATGTAGTTTGTTAATGTTTAGGTAGATTTTAAGGGCCAGGAAGAGAGTTCACAAGGAGATGGCAAATACTACCTGTCCTTCCTTTCCTGTTTACTGCTGTTTATGACCTCTGGGATTTGCTAAACGCATTCCTCCTTGATTCCTATTTTATTTACTCTGAACTACTGTATTTTTCGCCCTATAGGACGCACTTTTCCCCCTCCAAAAATGAAGGGGAAATCTGGGTGCGTCCTATGGGGCGAATGCAGGCTTTCGCTGAAGCGTGGAGAGTGAGAGGGGTCGGTGCGCACCGACCCCTCTCGCTCTCCAGGCTTCAGGAAGACATCCACAGCCTAGGCAACCCTGCGGGAGATCCTGCAGGGATGTCTAGGCTGCGAATAGCAGCCTGCCGCCTGGCGGGCGGGGCGCCCTGAAGCAGAGCGGCCCGCACGCCGGACAGACATCCGCAGTGTGGGGAGCCCTGCAGGAGTTCCCCACAGGGCTCCCCACGCTGCGGATAGCAGCCCGCCGCCCGGCGGGCGAGGCGCCCTGAAGCAGAGCGCCCCACACGCCGGACAGACACCCGCAGCGTGGGGAGCCCTGCAGGAGTTCCCCGCAGGGCTCCCCATGCTGCGGATAGCAGCCTGCCGCCCGGCGGGCGGGGCGCCCTGAAGCAGAGCGCCCCTCGCGCCGGGCAGACATCGGCCAGCCCCACAAGCTCAGGGGACAGCAGGGAGGCGCAGCGCCGCCATCCGCTGTTCCTTGATTTGGTTAGTTTTCCCCGACCTGCTTTTGGGGGGGAAATAAAGGAAAAAAATTTTTCCTTTATTTCCCCCCCAAAAAACTAGGTTCATCCTATGGGACGGAGCGTCCTCTGGGACGAAAAATACGGTATGTATGCATAGTTAAACCACAGAGCCTAGGACTTGCCGATCAGAAGGTCGGCAGTTCGAATCCCCGCGACGGGGTGAGCTCCCGTTGCTGGGTCCCTGCTCCTGCCAACCTAGCAGTTCGAAAGCACACCAGCACAAGTAGATAAATAGGTATCACTCTGGCGGGAAGGTAAACGGCATTTCCGTGTGCTGCTCTGGTTCGCCAGAAGCGGCTTAGTCCTGCTGGGCACATGACTTGGAAGCTGTACACCGGCTCCCTCGGGCAGTAAAGCGAGATGAGCGCTGCAACCCCAGAGTCGGCCACGACTGGACCTAATGGTCAGGGGTCCCTTTACCTCTACCTATGTATGCATGCTCAAGTAGGAAATAGTTTCTTTGCAGTTGCAAGGATTTCTCTGATCTGACTTTGTCCCACGTGGGGATGTTTTTGAAATGCTCAGAGGACATCTGATTGGTTCTTACAAGCGCTGTGCTAAAAGTTCTTTTGTTAATAAAGGGGCCTGGGCCCGGGTGTGACGGATTATTATTCGCATCTCCTCCCAGAGTCTTGCTGGCCAAGCCTTGTGTGTATTTTATTAATCAGGGTCCAATCCTTCCTTGCCTTCGGAACGCAACAAGAGGGGCCAGAGAGTCGAGGAGGCTGAACCCAAACATGACTCTGCCTCCACATCACAAGAGCAGGTTTAAAATAAAATAAAATGGTGAGACAAGCCCCCCTTGCTTCCCTCTTACCTGACTGCGATGGAGGAGCAGGGGGTCTCTGTGCCAACCACCTGGAGCAGGGTGGGGGCTCCTCCCGGCTTCATCTTCCATGCGCCGCAGTGGTAATCTGAGCGCACCCCAACAAAGTCTGCGCATGGGGGGTGCAGAGCAGAGAGACCAGGCTTAGCACCCTCGGAATAATACTGGGGGAGAAAGGGCAGCGGTTTCCGGCAGACGCCTCACTCACCAATGCCGTCCACCTGGGCGGCTGCCACCTGCTGGACCCGGCCATTGAGCTCAAACTGGGCAGGGCGGCCGCGGGTTCGAGGCCTCAGGGAGCCGCTGGCGGTGGGCTTCAGAGCCACGTCTTGGAAGCCTGATGAAGGAGCAGCTAAGGAAGGGGTACGGGGGGGGGGTCTTGAGGGAGAGGAAGGAGAGGTCTGGCAGGGGGAGGGACATGGCAGACAGGTGGGGCGGGGAGAGACCACCCAGAAAACCCACATGCAAGATTCACGGAAGAGCATAGGGTCATGTTCAAGGTGCTGGTCCTTTAAAGCCCTTTGTGGCTTAGGGCCCTCGTATTTAAAGGACTGCCTCTCCTGGTCTGCCCCACAGAGGACCTTAAGGTCCATGAATAACCATAGTTTAGAGGTCCCGGGCCCTAAGGAAGTCAGACTATCCTACACCAGGGTCTTCTCAGTGATGGCTCCGACCTGGTGGAATGCTTTGTCCCAGGAGACTAGGGCCTTGCAGGATTTAACTTCCTTCCACAGGGCCTGTAAGACAGAGCTATTCTGCCTGGCCTTTAATTTGAATTCAGCCTGATCTTTTATTTCCCTTCTCTTCCCTCCCTCTCCCCTTTTATGAAGATCACCCACTCTGAGACCCCACAGCTAATTCTACCCTGGCCTCCTCGCTGGCCCAAGTAGGACCAATGCAGCCAGCTAGCCCTGGGGATTATCTAATTGATTTTTGAATTTTATTGTTATTCATGTCTTTATACCATATTTTATGCTGCTTTTATAATTAAGTGTTTTAAATTTGTTGTTAGCCGCCCTGAGCCCGGTTTTTGAACTGGGAAGGATGCGGTATAAATAAAAGTGTATTATTATTTATTGTTATACGAAAGGTCAGAGCCCCAGAGCACTCCCTCGCCAGCTGGCTGCAACCAAGCGCCTCTTGCCCACGGAAAAGGATACAGAGCTGGTTCATGGCCTCCCCAGAGGGGTACACCAGGCAGCCCCTGGACGACGGCCCCCCGCTGCCCTCTCTGGGCAGCCAGGCCAAGGCCCCCCCGGTTGGGGTCTCGTCGAAGGAAAGGCGCCTCCACTGCTCCGCCAGGTCCTCGTGCAGCCAGTCGGCCATCAGCTCCAGGGGCAGCTCAAAGAGCCAGTCCCGGCACAGGCGCATGATGCTCTTGCCCCCAAAGAAGCTGCAGCTGTGGGGTGGGATAGGAATTTGGAGGTCTTAGATATATGTTCAATGTTCATAAGTGTGCCAGAGGTCAGCACAGGAAGACCGACCTGGAACCATTTTTGATTCACAAACTGTCCCAAACTGACCAAATGTTTTCTCTGCAAGGTCAAAGGAAAATGGAAAAGTCTCCCCATTGTCTTTTCCTTCACAAATCCTGTCTTAAGGGCACATTTAAGATATGAATAGGGTGTGAGCCTGTGACTGGCTCAGGAACTAAGTATTTATCATTACAAAAGACTGGCCAGGCTCCCCAGGAAATCCAATCAAGTAACCTGCCAGAAAGGAGATAAACAAGGACAGGAGAAAAACAAGACTCAAATTTCTGTTTTAGACCGCCTTTTCTGTGATGCATGTATGATGTTTCTGGGGGTGGTCTTGATCTAAAAAGTTAAAGGTAAAGGGACCCCTGACCATTAGGTCCAGTCATGGCTGACTCTGGGGTTGTGGCGCTCATCTCGCTTTACTGGCCGAGGGAGCCAGCGTACAGCTTCCAGGTCATGTGGCCAGCATGACTAAGCCGCTTCTGGCGAACCAGAGCAGCGCATGGAAATGCTGTTTACCTTCCCGCCGGAGTGGTACCTATTTATCTACTTGCACTTTGGCATGCTTTCGAACTGCTAGGTTGGCAGGAGCAGGGACCGAACAACGGGAGCTCACCCCGTCACGGGGATTCAAACCGCCGACCTTCTGATCGGCAAGCCCTAGGCTCTGTGGTTTAACCCACAGCGCCAGCCCCAAGACCCGTCTGCCCCGCTTTTGCCCCCCACTCTGACCAAGGCGAGTCACTCACCTCACGGCATCAGGGGCATCGATGTGCTTCAGCAGGTGGCTCACCCGGCAGACGTTGCGCCGCTTTTTCCTCTGCAGGGGATGGAAGTAGCCAAGAGGGTCAGACGAATCCCCAAGAAAGAGTCTCACTCTCCCCCCCCCTTCAGGCTAGCCTACCTGGCAGGGTTGTGCGGAGAGTTTGAGGACGCACAGCAGAACTTGCTGCTGCTCCTCCTGATGGAGGAGAAGAGACGGGGCAGCCAGGAGGGAACGGAAGAGAAGAGGGAAACCAAGCATGCCTCAAGTCACGACGACACTGCAGTCTAGTGGTTAGAGTGTCAGACTGAGAGACCAGGGTTCAAATCCCCCATTTGGACATGAAGCTAAGGAACCTTAGGCCAGTCAGCACCTCTTGGCCCAGGCCAACCCAGCTCACTGGGTTATTGTTGGGAGGATTAAAAGAGGAGGGGGAAATCAATAATAATAATAATAATAATAATAATAATAATAATAATAATAATATTTTATTTATATCCCGCCCTCCCCAGCCAAAGCCGGGCTCAGAATGGCTAACAACAGTAAAATAATACAGCATCTAAAATCAATTCATTCTAAAATCAGTTCAAATAAAATTAATGGCAACCATTGGGCTAGAGTTCTGTGAGGATCACCATGTATGAAAAGGTGGGCTATCAATGAAACAAACAAACAAACAAACTCCCCGCCTGAAGGAGGCTCCTGCCTCCACCAGCATCCCTTTGCTCTGCCCCACACCAGAGGGGCAGGACCCAACGCTCTGGGCAGTGACAAGGGAGGGCCACTCACCTGGACTGGCACATCTCCCAGGTGGAAGTTGTCCTGGAGGAGCTGCCCCATGGCGCCAAAGGCCACGTCCGGATAGTCCACAAAGAAGGCGCCCAGCTGCGGGAGCAGAGAGGGGACAGGCTGGGCCTTTGCCCGGGGTCTCATCCCCCACAGATGCCCTCCAACACCCCCCCTCTGGTGGCCCCCTCTTGACTACCTGATCTGGGAAGCCCAGGGCAGCCTGAGCGCCAGAGTTGGTGGCTTCCGAGGAGCGCAGCATCAGTCCCTGCAGAAGGATGTCTTGGGGAGTCACGGGGGGCACCCTGCATCCTGGGAGAGAAGGAGAGTCTGTCTGCCACTGGCACAGCAGGCACCTCTTGGGCACAGGCTGAGAGCCCTGCCTTTGATCCCCAGTGTCTCCAGGCAGAGGCTTCCGCCTGACACCCCAGAAAGCAAATGGCCAGTTCACCGGAGCCTGGCTAAACTGTGGAACTCCCTCCCACCGCAGGCAGAGATGACCACAACCTGGAGGGCTTGAAAAGAGGACTGGATAAATTCCTAGAGGGGGAGAGGCCCTAGGCGGCCCCAATGGCTCTGCTCTCCCTCCACAGAGGCAGCAAAGCTCCCCAGTACAAGTTGCTGGAAACCCACCGGAGGGGAGAGTTGTGCCTGTGTTCTGCCCCCTGGTTCCCCTGGGCATCAGCTTGGCCTCTGGGAGAACAGGGTCCCAGAACAGGACGGCCGCTTTGGCCTCATCCAGCAGCCAGGGTCTTCTGATGCTCTTTGGGAGCCTCCAGGCCTAGAGGCAGTCGATCTCAGTTCTTTGGGGCATTGCCCGCTGTGCCAACAGGATGCTGGGCTAGATGGGGCTATTCTGACATTTTGATCAGCGGCATCTATTGGCGCCAACTCTGAGGGGCCAGGGGGTTTTGCCCACCCCCAATAAAACATGCCCACCCAGTTGATGGGCGTTGCCATTCAAATGATGTGCGTGCACCGTGTCATGCGATCTATGCACCTGCCCACCCCCCTTATATGATTCAGGTTGGCACCCCTGGCAGCAGCCCCACGGGGTGGCGGGTTCTCCTGCTGGAGGGCACGCTCACCAGCGTTGGGCAGCATCAGGGGCAGCGGGGCGGCTTCGCTGGGCGCCCATCTCTCCCCGATGCCCTTCGGGAGGCGGCGGGGGGCGAAGCGTGGCGGGTCCTGCGGGGCAAAGCGAGGGGGGTCCCCCCTGCCCACCCCTGGCAGCAGCCTCCCCCTCCCCTGTCCGGGCGCCGCGGGGTCGGGCAGCACCTGCCCGTAGCAGCCCCACCCGGCCACCAGCGGGCTGGCCCGGGAGGCGCTGCGCCGGCGGCTGGGCGGCCCCGCCTGGAAGTAGCCCGGGAAGAGGGCGCGCGGGAAGGCGGCCGCCGCCGCCGCCATCGGGGATCGAACTCGCGGCGCCGGAGGAGGAGGCGGAGGGAGCCGAAGAGCCGAGCGCGCTCGCAGACCACGTGGCGCGCCAGGCGGAAGGAGCGGCCACGGAGGCGGCGGCGCCGAGAGGGGCGGGCGGGAGGGCCGCCGGCTCCCCCTAGCGGCCGGAGGGCGCCGCCGGGAAACCGAGGCGATTTGTATATTTCTTATAGATGCGTTGCAAATTTCGTTCTGCTTGTCCATCCGTCCATTCGCAATCCGTTCATTAGTTGCGTGCGGATTGCTTAGAGAGGGAGACAAGCAAATCTGGAAATGCAGGCGGGGGAATCTCAGCTGACCCCCATGTTTTGCTGGGCCCATTTCACAGCAATGTCCAGTGCTATTTTCCAGAAGAAGAGGCGCCGAAACTCACTGTGAACACCTTCCTCATTCTCTTGGAATGGCCAGGGGCCCGCCTGGGAGGGGGCAGAACTGAGTCCCCACAAGTTCCAGCTGAAAGAGCCCTGTGCCCAAGGCATGCCCCGTGCAAAGAGCAGGGCCATCGCCCTCCACCCTGCCAGGAAGGGGGCAGCGGGCACACAGCCAGGTGGGCTCCCTTGGCAGCTGGGTGCTCTTTTCTGCCCCTCCAAGTTCCAGACATCTCTGGCCACAAGCAAAGCACAAGTGACCGAGAGGGGTGGGCTGCTTGGAAAGGGCAAGCGGAAGTTTGGCCCTTCAGCCCAGAAAGGGGCCCATCCCACAGGGGGTCTCGTCATCAGAGCCATGGCTAGGTGATCTTGCACCTCCTAGCCAATATTTTTATTTCTAGACATATTTTTAGCTGATTTTGCCCCCCTCCCTCGCCTGGCGGGGGCCTTCCTCACCCCCCCCCAGCAACGGCCCTGCTCACCATCCAGCAGAGGCTAAGCAGGCAGGGCCTCATCCTTCCCCTGCTGCCACCCTCCTCCCGTCCTTCTTGCTCAAGAGTCCTGCCATTCTGCTGTTTAGGGTATCCGGTTTCATTTACACTGCTCTACAACCTGAGCGCAGGCTGGAGGGGCTCACAGCATCAACCCCCAAACAGTCGCGGCTTTGGATACCCAGCACAGAGCAAGCGGGTCTCTGGGTCTCCTGCTTCCAGCTCAGCTCTCCTTCCGACTCTCTGGCCATTGTGCTCCTAAAGGTCAAGGGACCCCTGACCATTAGGTCCAGTCGCAGACGACTCTGGGGTTGCGGCGCTCATCTCGCTTTATTGGCGGAGGGAGCCGGTGTACAGCTTCCGGGTCATGTGGCCAGCATGACTAAGCCGCTTCTGGCGAACCAGAGCAGCGCACGGAAACGCCGTTTACCTTCCCGCCGGAGTGGTACCTATTTATCTACTTGCACTTTGACGTGCTTTCAAACTGCTAGGTGGGCAGGAGCAGGGACGGAGCAACGGGAGCTTACCTTGTCGCGGGGATTTGAACTGCTGACCTTCTGATCGGCAGACCCAAGAGCCTCTGTGGGTTAACCCACAGCACCACCCGCATCCGTAGCAGCTAGTGAGAAAGGTGGAGGAAAGGCCCACCCAGTGCTTTTTTTCTGCAGCGCACAGTACTGGCATCTCCTCCCCCCCCCAACACTCAGCCAAATGGGGAGCTGTGTCATGGGGAAAGCCTTGCTGGGCCCAGGCCACTGCCCCCCCCCCGGGACTGGCCAGAGCACACGTCCCACTCCTTGGGGAATGGTCAGTGTGGTCAGTGATGTCCTTCCCCTGCTAAGCACTAAGTTCTGCGGCTGGCTGAGTGTGCCCTGGTCACCTCGCTGGCAGCGCTCACAACGGTTGGGGCAGGGCGGGGGCAGGAGCCGCTGGAGGCACCCAAGTCCCCAATGGCAGTGGGGCAGGAGCCCCGGTAATACGAAGACGGGCAGGAGGGAAGCCATCCGACTTTGAGGAATCTCAAAATGGGAAGGGACCCCCAGGGTCATCGAGTGCCGTCCCCTGCAAGGCAAATGGGGAGGCTGGGACCAGGGCCAGAACAAGCCCTTCCTGTAACAACCTCAGCTTTTTTCTGGAAAAAATGGCACTGGGCCCACCCATTGGCCTGGAGGGTGGCACCCCCTGGCTCATTCTTTGGGGCCCTGCCCTAGCCCACCTGCCAGCTGACCCCTCTCAAAGGCTGCCACGGAAGCCCCAGCTGGTATCTGGTTCAGGAAAAGCTGCCCATTCTCCCTGCGAGGCATCTACTTCAGGAGCCTCATTGTATGAAGGAAGTCCTTCACACAGGACATCATTAATCTGTGGAACTCCCACCCGCAGGAGGCCATGATGACCAGCAACTTGGAAACTGGGGGAACTGATGGAGTGAAGGGCTATTGAAGGCTGCTAGTCACAATGGCTGTGCTCTGTGGCTGGAGGCGGCCTTGCTTCTGAATCCCAGTTTCTGGAAGCCACAGGAGAGTTGCAGCTGAGCTCAGTCTGCTTGAGGGTTTCCTCTTGTGGCATCTGGCTGTGAGAAGAGGACGCTTTGGCCAAGCTCTTCTCATGTTCCTATGGAACCTCCAGGGCCAGCGACAGTCTATCCAGATCCCTAGCTTCTTTGGAGTATTTGGCCCCTGTGAGAACAGGACTAGATGATCCAGCCAGCTAGCCTGGCGTTCTTGCATGGAGGAATCCCATCCTGACCCCTCTCCTGCCCCAGAGCCCCCTCTGGCCCTGGATTCCCCGCAGAGCCCTCCCCCCACCCCCAGGGGCCCGGAAGAGACGCCCAGACGCGGCCGGCTAGAGCAGCCTCTCTTTATTGCCTCTCGCTGTGGGGGGTCCCGTCCGCCGGCCACCCTCAGGCCTTCTTGTGGTCCTTCTCCACTATCCTCCGGGGCCCTGAGGGGGGAAGAGGCAGAGCGCGTGAGCCAGAGGGGGCAGGCAGGGCCGGGAAGGCCTGGCCCTGCAGGGCTCGGTAGGCAGAGCTGTCCTCGGAACGCCCCGTCAGGACGGCATCGCGCAGTTCGGGCATCTCGGCAAAAGGCAGATAGGCTTCTCCTGGGGGAGAGAGAGGCAGCTGTGGGACGGAGCCCAGTAGGGGGGGCAGGAGGAAGGGCCCCCGGAAGCCAGGAGGGCACAGCACCCAAAGGCTGGCTCTCCAGGAAGGATCGGGGAGGCTGTGAAACCAGAATATTGTGTGGAAAAACGCCCAGCTGGTTGTAGAATCTGAATTTGGACATGAGGAGAACTGCAGGGATGAAGATGAGGGAGACCTCTGGCCTGGATCATGGATGCTACTTTGTCCATAGAATTGGGATCCCAAAGGGTCATCCAGCCCAGCCCCCTGCAAGGCAATAATCCCAGCTAACATGCAGAGTTCAGAGGCTCCATGGCAAGGCTGGCAGCTGTTTTGTGAAAAGTTAGGGTGACCTCCATAATCTCAGAAGGCAAATTCAGAGCACACAGGTCGGGCCTGGCTTATTGGAGTAATGTATCCAAGGAAAGAGAGCGGCAGAGTGTGTTAATCTATGCCATGGGTAGGCAAACTAAGTCTCGGGGGCCGGATCTGGCCCAATCACCTTCTAAATCTGGCCCACGGACGGTCCGGGAATCAGCGTGTTTTTATATCAGTAGAATGTGTCCTTTTATTTAAAATGCATCTCTGAGTTATTTGTGGGGCATAGGAATTCATTCTTCTTTTTTCAAAATATAGTCCGGCCCCCGACAAAGTCTGAGAGACAGTGGACCGGCCCCCTGCTGAAAAAGTCTACTGACCCCTGATCTTTGACTTTGCAACCTCAAGGCCAGGCTACTGCAATGCACTCTATGTGGGGCTGCTCTCGGAGCTTCACGAGCTTCTGCTGGAGCAGAGCCCCATGGAATTGGGGTGGAAGGACGGGAAACTGGCTAGCTTCAGTTGTGGGCAGCTGAGGGATAGGCAGGGGGAAATGTGGCCCCCACAGTGCCCCCTCCCTCCCTCCCTCCTTGCTCCTCTCCTGCCCGTACCGCACGGCCGGCCCCCCTTGCGCCGCGTCTCCTCCGACTCAAAGAAAGTCTCGTGCTCCTCCCAGCGCCGGTCGCAGGCAGCGCACAAGAAGTTGGAGGTGAAAGCCAGGCAGGAGCAGCCTAGAGGACGGAAAGAGAGCGAGGCATCAGTGCTTGGGGGTGGGGGTGCCAGTCTGGGGTGTGGGGGCATCTCTGGCACAGGGAGAGGGTCCCACACAGCCCTGAATATCACGTTAAGCAGCTTCAAGCAAGGCAGGAACCAACCAACCTTGCAGGGCTGTTGTGAAGAAAGTGGGTTAAGAGGCCCACTTGGGCCAGCCATTTCCAGGCACGGGAGGATCTGGTAATAGAGAGAGGGCTGTATTGTGTGAACTGGCCCTCCTTGGGTCCCATACCCTCCAACATTTCTCCGATGAAAATGGGGACATCCTAAGGAAAAGTGGGACATTCCGGGATCAAATCAGAAACCGGGACGGCTTCTCTAAGTCAGGGATGTTCCTGGAAAATAGGGAGACTTGGAGGGTCTGGAGTCCTGTCGGGTGGGGGCAGGACACCATGTGAGGCCGGGCTGCATGACCCTCTCAGCTCTCCTGGGGCTCATGGGAAGACCCCAAAGAGGCCCCCTGGGGGGGTTATTTCAAGGGTTTATAAACTGTGTCCCCCACAGCAGGAACAAGGGCTGTTCAGAGTGCAGGGCAACAAGGGATTTCTGTTAAACCAGAGGGCTCACACTAAGCTTTTGCCCCACACTTTCTAGGCACACGTCTACAATTTAAAGCGCTGTGTCTGAGTGCCCGTTTCTTTTTGCCCCAGCCATTTCTCTGTGAAAACTGCTCTTTAAATCTGAATGGGAACAAATGGACATTCCGGTTCTGATTCTCCTGAAATCCTGTTTCTTACAGGAGCAGCCAAGAGACCCTCAAGGATATGGGCTTAGGCACAGAGAGAAATGAAGATTCACTGGTGTGGGGCAACCCACTTGCCCCACCTCACAAAATGGCTCATCCCACCCACTAACTGAATCACAGAACTGTAGAATTGGAAGAGACCCCCAGGGTCATCTAGTCCAACCCACTGCAGTGGGCATGCCTTCATGCCTGGCACCCTCTCCCCTTCCTTGCACCCCAGGGACACGAGTGGGGAGGGGGACCCCACCCCACCCACCTCGGGCACCGCAGCCCCGGGCTCCATTGGGCGTGTGCTCCTCGTGGGTATGCTTGCAGCGGCATTTGGCCCGCCAGGCCGCTGGGTCGAAGCCGGTTCTCCTCCGCAGCCAGAATTCGCCCACCTCCTCTGGGCGGGAGGGGATGAACATGAAGGCTTGGCATTTGCACCCCTGCAGGGTGCAGGACACGGTCGCCCGCCTGTCTGGAGAAAGGAGCGGCAGTGAGCTGGTCAGGAGGGGCTGCGGGGACTGAAGGAGCCCAAGGAGGGGCTGGGGAAGTCCTGGGGGGGAATTGAAAGCAAAGGCAGGAGCCGCTCAGAGACGAGTTGTGGCAAGAGACAGATGTCCCACCCTGTGGAGCTGAACGTGCCCCATATCTCCCGTGCCATCACTTTGCAAGATTTGCCACAGCAGAGCCTGCCATGGGCGTGCCCTAGGTGTGCCAGCTTTTATCTACACTGTAGATGAAAAGCAGCACAGTTGCATAGCTGTCAAATTTTCCCTTTTCTTGCAAGGAATCCTATTTGGAATAAGGGATTTTCCCTTTCAAAAGGGAAACATTGACAGCTATGCACAGTTGTGAGTTTGGGGGTGGGGTCAGTCTACATGGCGTCCCCAGTCCCTTCTCATTCTGGGAAGGGGGTGGGGGGGTGGGCTGCCCTGGGTGTCACCACTGAGGGGGGTGACAAAATGCCGGGCGGCACTCACCACAGAGCCTGCAGCACACCCAAGCCACCACTCCGCACTGCACAAATGGTCCGCCCGCTGCCTCCCCCCCCCAGTTGTAGGGCAGCTGAGTGGGAGGGGTAGGCAAACTCCGGAGGCCCCACAGTGCGCCCCACCCCTATGGGGGGCTTGCCCCACCCCAGGCGCCTGAACAGCTTCCTCCGCCGCTGATTCTGGGGATCCAAGAATTGAAAACTCCTGGAGGATTCCATGACTGAACGAGCCATGGAGCGTTTCTTTGTGAGATGATGGCTGCATTCGCCACCTGAGTGCCATCATTAGCATTGGGCACATTGACGGAGGGCACATCAAGCAGGACCTGCCATGAGAGCTAAGTGGAACCTCCATGGACAGAAGCAGGAGACCTGCACATCAAGGGCTGTGGACAAACCAGTAAGGGAGGGGGCTGCCACCTCTGCTGCAGCGCTCAGAATTGCCCTTGGTTCCGATGCCCACAATCCCCTCTGTCCTCTCTCAGACAGGACCAATGATTTGACTGCCAACTCCTTACCTCCCCCCCCATACTTACCTACATAGACCTGGTGCTGCTTCAGCAGATGCCCACAGAAACACTTGGACTCGTCGCCCACGCGGAAACAGTCCCACAGGTACTCGGGGCAGCGCCAGCCGATATAGAGGCCTGTGGGAGAGGCGGCTTTTCAGGCAGACGGGAGGCAGGGGAGCTGAGCCCCCCCACTGCCTGGGCCAAACTGGCACAGGTGAGGAGCTTCCCCCCCGACTCCTTCCCTGATATCTGGGCTCTGGGCCTGGCCGCTCCAGACCACCAGGCGCTGCCTCTACCAGGCTGAGCCTAACCCCTGTGGGAAGGACTGTAGCAGCTGAAGGGTAAACTACAATTGCTCTCTGAATGTGCTTTAAAGGCATAAGTGCAGAAAAGGCCCCATCTCCTACTGCATCCTTCCTCTAGGGAGCCCAAACCCCTCCCTGGCATAATCCTGACCCCGTGGGAGAGGGCAAGGGCTGCTGGTGCCACCATTCGGGCTGCCAAGCAGCTTCTGGGCCGGGAGACAGAGGGGCATCGCATGCCAAGCTGTGCCCTTCCTTCTACACTCAAACAGACTTTGGGCGTGGGGGTGCTGCTTGCCCGAGGAAGCTTTGAGGGGAAGGTCTGTAGCTCAGGGCCAGAGCACAGCTTATGGGGTCTGCGTCTGCCCCCTCCGCCTCACTGGATTTGGGGTGGGAGGCTGGGGAAAGCCCCCCTCTCTCTGCCCAAGACTCCGGAGAGCCACAGCGGATCGTGCTGTGCCAGGTGGGCCAACAGACGGGACCAGGATCCAGCCGCTTCCCCTGTTCATAGCCCCACTGCTGCGAATGGGGATTACCTCCTCGGCCAGTATGGTTTGGGGGTGGCAGAAACACTGTGGGGGAGGGCCTGACATCTCCTCATGGGGGCTGCCCCTGCTGGCACAGCGTAGCTGGCATCTACAGTCCTCTCGTGTCTTACCTGGGGAGAGAGGAAAGAGGGTTCTTCAGCCCCCAAATGCTGGGCTTCCAGTACACCCAGTGGCAGAAATGGTCCCGCCAGAAACCCCCGGAAGCGGAGTTTGGGGAGGCCGTCTGTTGTCCTAGCTCACCCTTGAGCAGCAAGAGGGACTCAGAGTCAGGACGAAGGGGATCTTGTGGGAATCGCCCACAGGTGGGCATTTAGCCTTTGCTCAAGGAACTCCTGTGAGGGGAAAGCCCACTGGCTCCACTGGCAAACGGTTGCCTCATTTGCCCTCGCAGGCAGCAAAGAACCAGCCACAGCAGCCCCTTCTGGCTGTGAGATCCTGTCAGGCCTTGGGAGAAGCAGGAAGAGGAGGAGGAGGAGGAGGAGGAGGAGGAGGAGGAGGAGGAGGAGGAGGAGGAGAAGAAGAAGAAGAAGAAGAAGAAGAAGAAGAAGAAGAAGAAGAAGAAGAAGAAGAAGAAGAAGAAGAGGAAGACTCTCCTGTCCCCCACCCCTCATTTTCTCTTCTCCAGGCTCAGCGCACCCAGTTCCTCTGACCTGTCCGCACAGGACTAGCTCTCCATTCCCCTGGAGCCTCCACCTCTGAAGCTGTTCCAGAACCGCCCAGAGGACTTCAGGTGAGGCCTGACTAGCTCAGAATAAAATGGAACTAATTCTTCTCCTGATCTGGAGATTTACGGTTCTATGAATGCAGCCTGAGACTGCACTAGCCTTTTTTGCAGCTGTGTCCCGCTGCTGCCTCATAAAGGCCAAAGGTAAAGGACCCCTGGATGGTTAAGTCCAGTCAAAAGTGACTCTGGGGTTGCAGCGCTCCTCTTGCTTTTCAGGCCAAGGGAGCCGGTGTTTGTCCACAGACAGTTTTCTGGGTCGTGAGGCCAGTGGGACTAAACTGCTTCTGACACCATGACGGAAGCCAGAGTGCATGGAAATGCTGTTTACCTTCCCACCGGAGCGGTACCTATTTATCTACTTGCATTGGTGTGCTTTTGAATTCCTAGGTTGGCAGGAGCTGATATGGAGGGACGTGAGCTCTTCCTGTCGTGGGGATTCGAACCGCTGACCTTCTGACTGGCAAGCCCAAGAGGCTCAGTAGTTTAGACCCCAGCGCCACCCGTGTCCCAGCCTGCTCCCTCATGTTCAGTTTGCAATTGGCATTGATGCCAAGATGCTTTCCACATGTGCTGCTGCCAAGGCAGGGGGTCCCCTCCTGCACGCGGGCCTTGGGTTTTGTTTGCCTAAAAGCGGAACTTTGCACATGTGCCTGTGCATACTCACGCACACGTTACAGGTTGGAGCATCTGCCTGGCCTGCAGGCTCCGCCCACCTGTCTCGATGGACTTCAGGGCTGCCTCCTTCTCCAGGTGGAAGAGCTCCTTGACGTTCTTGCCAAAGTTCTCCCGGTGCATCGCTTTGGCCACCGATATCAGCTCTGCCTTCTCAGCTGGCACCACAGGCCTCGCTGTGTAGTCTGGCAAGAGAGACGGGATCCGGCCCAGCAGGATTAGGAGAGGAACGGCTTCCCAGGGACTGGTAGCTATATACTCATAAACTCGTAAGCCCAGTCCAACAAGAGTTGGTGCTTCGTGATCTGCTCAGTTCACTTCAGCGCAGAAAGGCTAAATAGGAATGATTTAAATCAGTGCTTCCCAAACTTTTTGGGGGCCCTGCTGCTTTGGTTCCACAAACTCACTCCTGGAGGGGCTCACAGCATCAACCCCAAACAGTTGCGGCTTTGAATACCCAGCACACAGCAAGCAGGTCTCTGGGTCTCCTGCTTCCAGCTCAGCTCTCCATCCAACTCTCTGGCTATTGTGCTCCTAAAGGTAAAGGTACCCCCTGACCATTAGGTCCAGTCACGGACGACTCTGGGGTTGCGGCGCTCATCTCGCTTTACTGGCCGAGGGAGCCGGCGTACAGCTTCCGGGTCACGTGACCAGCATGACTAAGCCGCTTCTGGCGAACCAGAGCTGCACATGAAAACGCCGTTTACCTTCCCGCCGGAGTGGTACCTATTTATCTACTTGCACTTTGACATGCTTTGGAACTGCTAGGTGGGCAGGAGCTGGGACCAAGCAACGGGAGCTCACCCTGTCACGGGGATTTGAACTGACAGCCTTCTAATCGGCAAGTCCTAGGCTCTGTGGTTTAACCCACAGCGCCACCTGCGTCCTTTAAGGAAGATGGTAACACAGTAGAATTCTGGCAGTAAGAACTGTTCAGCAGTGGATTGGTCTCGCTGAGGAGGTGGTGGACTCCCTTTCCTTGGAGGTTTTTAAGCGCTAAGCAGAGGCTGGGTGACCATCTGTCATGTATGATTCAACTGAGATTTCTTCATTGCAGGGGATTGGACTAGATGCCCTTTGGGGAGCCCTTCCCCTTCTCCAGTTCTATGATGCTGTGACTCCCTGTCCTGCAGAGCTTCCAGGTGCCACATGTTGCTCCCCTAGAACCCTCACCCCCTCCTCCTGGGCACAGCCAACCCAAAGTCCTCCCCAAGAAGCCCCCTCCCCTGTGGGTCAGATCCCGCATCACCTACTCAGAGCTCCCTTCTTGACCATGGCGCCCTTCTTCTTGGCCTTCTTCTCCAGGCTCCTCTGGGGAAGGATGCTGCTGAGCTCCGCCGTGGTCTCCTCCGTGTCCTCCACCTCCTCCAGGGGTTGCAGCTGGTTGTCCTTCTGCATCCTCCAGGAAACGGGCGACGAGGAAGGTGAGGAGGCCAAGGAAGAAGAGGGCTCAGAGCTCTCCAGAGGCTGGGAAGAAGACCCGTCGTTGCTGGGGCTCTGCTCTTGCGGGACCAGCGACTCGGAGGTCTCCCACTCCGAAGGCGGGAGGGACGTCTCCTTGCCACCATCTTCCCCTTCCAGGGATGTGGACACGGGCAAGATGGTTTCCTCGTCTTCGTCATCTAAGGAAGTGGAAGCAGGCAGGATGATCTCCTCTTCCACCTCCAGGGCGGTGGAGGAGGTCCTCTGACCCCGCTGCTCTTGCTCTTCCTCCGAGGGCCCCATGGGCACGTCTTCAATGGGCTCCTCTTCCATGCTGGCTGTTCTGGGAGGCAAACAGGGCCAGTGAGAGCAGTGCAGGGGCTGGGCTGGCCTGGATTCCCAGGGAAGGGAAGGGGGTGGCATTGTGCGTCACTAGGCAACGGGTGCTGGAGACCAAACAGGAAGGAAGGAGCAGCAGCTGGAGACTGGCCAGAAAAGGCAGGGAGAAGACAGAATCAACCCAGGCATCTCACGCCCAGAGGGACACAGCCTGGACGTGTGAGCCCAGGGAGGGGAGACTTTGCCTGGAGCCCAACCCTTGGCCACTTAGCTGGGCCTCCTCGGCTCTGACTGGAAGCCTCTCTCATGGCAGCAGGAGGCTCAGTGGTCTTTCCCAGCCTCAGTACGGAAGGCCGTTTTAGCTGGAGGTGCTGAGGTCCAACCCTGGGACCTTCTGCATACACAGCAGGATCAGAACATAAGAAGAGCCTGCAGGATCAGGCCAGTAGCCCCTTCCAGCCCAGCACCTTGTTCTTTCAGTGGCTGCCCAATGGGAAGCTTGCAAGCAGCGCTCTCCTCCTGAGGTTTCCAGGAGAACTGCTGTCTCCAACTGCATGGAGCAGTGGTCTTCAACCAGCGTGACGTGGCCCCCTGGGGTGCCCTGAATGGTGGTCAGGGCTGCCGTGGGCAACACTGGCCTCTGGCCTCCTTCCCTCCCTCCCTCCTTTGATGCCTTCTTGCGTCTCTGCCTCCCCAAGTCTTGCACAGCTGTTTATTGCAGCAGCCCTGGCTCTAAGCCCCACAGGCGAATGGTGGCTCGGGGAGGCCCCTCTCTTTGGGGCAGGAGGGCAGCTCAGAGACATGGGGCGGCAGCAGCGGCTGCCCAGAGGACTCCCAAGGAGAGGGGAGAGGAGAGGAGGCTGAGGGAACACTCCACAAAGGAGGGAGCTCAAAAAGGGGTGAGGGACTGCCAGCTCTGCAGGCAAGGGGGGACCTAACTGGGCTCCTGAGCCCCACAGGGGAGCCGCAGGAAAAAATGTAGTTGGTCAAGGGAGCTGTGGACTCAGAAAGGTTGAAAACCTCTGAGTAGAGCATTGCCCTCCTGGCTAGTAGCCATTGATACCCCCCTGTCCTCTATGGTTTTGCCTAATCCTCCTGCAAAGACATCCAAGTTCGTGGTCATCGCTGGAGGGAGTTCCATAGTTCAACACAGGATGCACTCTGCCACTGAACTCTTCTTATTTCATTTATTTAATCTATTTTATTTATACCCCACCTTTCCTCAAGGTGGTGGACATGGTTCTCCTCATCTCTCTTTTATCCACAGCAACCCTGCGAGGTAGGACAGGCTGAGACTGAGTGCCTGGCTCAAGGTTACCCAGGGAGCTACATGGCGGAGTGAGGATTTGAATCTTGCTCTCCCAGGTCCTGGTCAAGCACTAACCACTACACCACACTGCCTATTGTGATTATGAATATTATTTACCCACAATTCACCCTAAGGCCCCAAGTCTGAGACACAATATTAAAACGACCTAAATTTGTGGAAATGAGCTGGGTCCTAAAAATACACAACAAGTGGCAGAGGGCAGGGTCAGGAGGTGTGTCTTATAATGAAGGTCCCAGACACACCTCTCTGGGGAGGGAGTTACAGATTAGGAGCCACCACAGAGAAGGCCCCTCCTGGGCCACACCCACCCAGAGCCTCTGAAGAGCCCTCTCTGCACTATGGAGGGTCTGTAGCGAAGGAAGCCGACCTCATGGGGACTGAGTCATGCTAAACCCTGCTAAACAGAAAGGGCCACCCCAAAGATGATCCCGTGCCAGGGGGGTGGGCACAGGGTGCGTCAAGACAGGCTGGTCATTCTGTAGTGGGGGAGCTGGGTTGGTGGGGAGCAGGACTGCCGCTTGGTGGCCAGACTTTGCAGCTCCCCTACCTCGGCTGGGCTTCTCACAGGGCAGGCCAGACCAGGCCAGCTGTAGCCAGGGAACCCTCATCCCATTGGCCGCAGGGTGGGAGGGAGGGAGCATTGCCATGGTGACAGAAGCTTGTTTATTGCCACAGCAGCCAGCTGGGTTCCAAGGGTGCCTGCGCCAGAGCAAGGGGGGTGCCGGGGGTGCCCCTCTCTCGGTGGGTGCTGATGCTCTGCTGGGTGCAGGCCCACCCACGCCGCCTCTTCCTTGCTGGGACATGTGTGGGATCTGGGCTTCCTCACCGTCTCAACCATTGAGGGGTTGCGCATGAACTCCCTGCATCTGAGCATTGGGCATGAGAGTCCTCAGATGACTCTGTGTCTGCCCAGGAAGGTCTGCAGTCGGAGAAGGGAAATGCACTCTGCCAAGTGAAGAAACTTGCTAGCCCAAGTTAGGAAGGATATCATCAATATATCCTCTCCTGCCACCCTCAACATTCCCACAAAGGGTTATGGGCCCCAGCGTAGCGTATTTTTGAAGGATTGCAAAGGATTGAGATCCTAAGCTGAGGAGTATTTTTCTGAGTGTACTTCCTGGTAAGTGCATGGATGTAAACCTGTTTGTAACTTTAAGCCTTAAGCCTGCCTTCAGGGATTCACACTGTCCTCTGCCTGATTGTAGGTAAAACTAGTTTTTGTTACTTATGAATAAGACTGTGGTGTCTTTGTTCTTTCAGGAGGGATTCAAAGGGCCCTTACCAGGAATATTAGAACATATCTCAATATGCACAAGCCAGACTGAATTGCTTATTGTCTTAAGAAACTCAGTCAAGTTTGCAACAAGTTTTCTGCTGTGTAAAGGGGAATCCACTCTGCTAAGTGAAGAGGCTTGCTAGTGCAAGTTAGGAAGGATAATCAATATATCCTCTCCTGCCACCCTCAACATTCCCACATTCAGATCCTTAGGCTTTTTTCGGTTGTAGAAAGGTGGCATAAAGCATGAGGGTGGGCGCAGCACAGACTCAGGAACAGAACGGAGAAGACAGAAGCACATCAGCAGCCTCCACCAGCCGTCTTAAAGCACAGCTTATTGCAGATTTATAGATCAGTTTCTTTGCAGAGTGCCCCAGGGTGCTAGAAGATTTCCTATTCAACACACTTCTAGATGTGGGGGTGAAATCATATCACAAATGGGCTACACCGTCTGATTTTCCTGGTGCACATTTGGCACTTTTTAAATTGAATTTTAATTTATGCCTGCCTTGCAGGGGCTGGACTAGATGACCCTCTGGGTCCCTTCCAACTCTACAATTCTATGGTTCCAATATTTAAATGATTAAAGTAGGAACACACCTTTCCACAATGTACAAGAATAAAGAAATAAAGACGATACAGTGGGATAAAAATGAATTTAAACATGCACATTGAAAATGCAAATTTGGATTGTTTCATTCCCCATCCCTGGGGAAAAGCATTAGTAGTAGTAGTATTGGTGTTGCAAGGTAGTAACCTTTTTAAAAAGATTTGTTTCATCAATAAATATCAGGCTACTGTCCTCAGGGTCTTGTGCCATTCTCACTTAAAGCTGAAACGTCACAGAGAATTCCAAATAGTCATCTTTTTCTCAGGGGTCTTTTGAACATTGTCATCATCATTTGTATATAGAATAAATGTTTGCCAAACAGTCGGAAGTGAATATTCTTTGTTCACCCTCTAGTACAGCTTAGTTTTTGAGTTCATCTTTCAGCTATGGACCAGATTTGACTGCACCATAAATCCACTTTTACTTTTAGCAAGGCTTTGGCATTGCAAAGGGCCCTGGACTTGCATGATCGAAGCAAACTTAAAAACAGGGCAGTGTAAAAATGCCCCCCGGGTGCTCTGAGGAAAAGTGTGATGAATTATGGGACTGGCAGCCATCCATCCTTGTAAGGTGAGGGGCCTGCAGCGTTCTTCTCCGTGGTTTAGATTGCATCACGTTACAGTTCCTCTTGGGGCTGGAGATGCCAAGGCCAGATTGCCAGGACCTGCTCTAAGGCCTCCCCCCCCCCTGCCAGCCTAGAGTGGGTCAGTCATGCCCAAGTCCCAGCCCCCCCCCATGCCTTTCTTGCTCTGAAGATGCAGGGACAGCCCAGCGTCCGCAGCACCAGGAGTGCTTACTCTCAGGCTCAGACTGCATATGCTGATGACACGAGATTGTTCAGGGTTGCTCAAACAAAAAGAGGTTGCGAAGAGCTCCAAAAGGACCTCTGCAAACTGAGTGAATGGGAAAGGGAAAATGCAGTTCTATGTACAGTCAAACCTTGGTTCCTGAACAGCTTAGTTGCCAAACAAATCGGCTCCCGAACACCACAAACCCGGAAGTAAATGTTCCGGTTTGCGAACGTTTTTTGGAAGTTGAATGTCTGACGTAGCTTCTGCTTGAGTGCAGGAAGCTCCTGCAGCCAATCCGAAGCCGCGGCTTGGTTTTTGAATGGTTTCAGAAGTCGAACAGACTCCTGGAATGGATTAAGTTTGAGAACCAGGGTACCACTGTAGTATGCACGCTACATATTACATATGTACATATTACATACGCATTACATAATGCATGCTGGAGAGAAAACCTTAATTTCATGTCCACCCTCCTGGGCTCTGAACTGCAAGTGATGGACCAGGAGGGAGACCTTGGCATCCTAGTAGAGTTGATGAAGATGTCAGTCCAGTGTGCATTAGCCATGAAAAAGGCAAATTCCATGCGAGGGAATATTAGGGAAGGAACTGAAAATAAAAGAGCCAATATCATAATGCCATTATACAAATTTATGGTGCAGCCACATTTGCAGTACTGTGTACAGTTCTGGTTGCCTCAACTCAAAAAGGATGTTGTAGAGTTGGAAAGGGTTCAGAAAAGGGCAACCGAAATATTCAAGAGGATGGCGAGACTCCCCTATGGAGAAAGGTTGAAGCATTTGGGACTTTTTAGTTTAGATAAAAGGTGAGTAACAGGGGTGATATGATAGGAGTTTATAAAATTATTCACGGCATCAAGCCTCTGTCTATAATCTGAGAATTCTTGGAGAACAGGTGATGTCCCTGCAGACTGGAGCAGGGCAAATATTGTCCCCATCTTCAAGAAAGGGGAAGATAGAAGACCCAGGTAACTACAGACTGGTCAGCTTGATGTTGATGTCAGGGAAGAGTGGGAATTTGCAGTCAAAATAACAAATGCATGTTTGCTAAATAAGGCTATGAAGGAGTTAAGACTCACAGAATTCATGATTACTAGAGTAGGCACTGTGTGACTCCCCTTCCCCTGAGGGAGGGGGAGGGTGTAATCCTTTCGACTTTCTCCTGCCTCACAACTCATTCCCTTTGCCAAAATACTTCTGAGACAGATGGATGTCTGCCTGGTCTTGGCTCCAGCAGAGACTCCATTCTTGAACTAAACTATGCATTTTGTAATCTATAAGTAGAATTTGCCTGCCTTGCTTCTGTTACTGACTGCTGGAATTGAGTGCAATACTTTATGCGAATAAATACTATTTTAATGTTTAATTTACTGTCTGTTGTGTAATTCTTTTATTAAGAAGGAACATGGAAAAATAAAGCCTGTTGCCACAGCCTGAATAAATAAAAATAAGGTTACACAGCCTGGTCCCAAATATTCCACTTTAATGCTGGAAGGGATGGTGTTTTAAACTCTGCTAACTAAGTGTATGACTTCTAAATGCAAAACTGATTACTTTAAACTGATAGGAGAGGCTCAGAACTTACAGGGTTAAGAGTTCTGAGTGATGACGCCTCACATTCTTCGAGGCGTGGCAAAAGAACACTGACGCAAGTGGGAGTGTTCTGTATCTCTGAGAGAGAGAGAAACGCAGTCTGCGTGTTTGCTCCGTTGAGCAAGCAAGATGGGTGAACTGTCTCCAGGCAGGAGATTTATAACTGTTGTGTTTTGCTAAGGAATAAAGACTTTAAAGATAAGGAGACTGCTAAGTGTCAGCCTGAGTTACTGCCACCGCACGAAGAACGTTCAAGCTTCTGTTCCGCTGTGTTTTACGCTCTGCTGCGTCAAAGGTCCCGGGGGGAAGACCAGAGCTGCGCATGGGGAAGTGTGCCGGACCCCCCTGGACGTATTTGACCCGAATAGGTTATGGGGGTCAGCAATAAAGATAAGCAACGTTCGTGCGTGTGAGGAGGCTGCAGCCAAAGGCCAGCTGATGAGACGCTGGGAAAGAGAAACTGCAGGCAAAGAGGCTGAGCAGCAGCCAAAGGCCAGCTAAGGAGTAGCTGGAGCCAGCTGGGAGGAGCTGTGATCTGCCGGACCGGGAGGTACCTGTAAGTAAGCTGGGCCCCCGGGGAGAGATGGCAGACAGCCAGGAGTCGTCAATCCCTGTTGATAAGGTGGACGGGAGCAAGCCCTGGGCCGGGAGAAGGCAGGCACTGAAGAAAGTAGTGGGAGCCAGGCCAGAGGGGGCTGAAAATTGCTCTGAGGAAGCACCAAGCCCAGAGGGGGCTGGAGGCCCAGAGGGGGCTGGGACTGTGTTGGAGGGCTGCCGGAATGCCCCTACATATGAGCTGCATGCTGGAAAGCTGCTGGAAGCTGGGAAGAGGAAAGCAGTGGCTAGCTGTTCCTCTGGAGGCTGTGCACCAAAGTTTGGGGGTGCAGGCCAGAAAGGCCATTCCAAGGGTCTTGAGAGTGCCCAGGCTGTTTGGCAGGAGCTGGAGGGGGTTTGCAGAGAAACCACAGCAGAAGCCAAAAGCCATTTTCCCAACGGCAGAAAAGCCTCAAGGAGGAGGGCTGCTGGAAAGGTTGGGGGGGCACTGACGTCCAAAGGCAAGTTTGAAAAGTTTTCCATTCGTTGCTGTTTTGTTTGCGGTTCTCCGGAGCACCTGCGCCGAAGCTGTCCACAGCGAGACAAAGGGCAGGAAAGTCCCAAGGACGTTTCCCATGGGAACCAGCCCGGGAGAAGAGGCCAGCGTGGAAAGTCCCAGGGTCGGCCGGAAGGGGAGGAGAGCGTTTATCAGCTGACTGCTTCGATGGCTATTGTGGAAAACACCACCTGCAACGAGAGCTCCAAGGTCGGGGGCAGCAGGAAGTCAGTTGCTAAGGCAACAAAGAAGGACAACTCCGGAGGGGGGAGAGTCCTACGTTGGGTTGTTGACTCGGCTGCGAATGCCCATTTGGTAACAGCGCCACCTGATGGACAAATGTGGAACTGCAAGGCTGTTTCAACTGAGAAAACAGTTAGATTTGCTACAGGTTCACAGGGACGTGTAACCCATGTTTCTAACATGTTTGTCTCTTTCTTACAGGCTGAATTGAAGGTTTAAGTTCTCCCTGAGATAAAACATTGCCTGCTATCTGTACCATGTCTTTTACAGGAGGGATATTCTGTGAGTTTTGAAAACAATGTTTGCATAATTTCCAGAGGTGGGAGGCAGCTCGTAAGTGTTGGAAAAGATCAGAACAACCTCTTTGTTCTGGAATCACCTCTCGAGGGTGAGGGGAATGCTGGGAAAGCCACTGACCACACTCATGTGTCGTGTGCTTGCGTGTGGCACAAGAGAATGTCACATGGGTCCTGTGAGGACGTCCAGATGTTATCAGAGTGCACCAAAGGTTGCAAGGTAAAAGAATGTGGTAAACCTTTGAATTGCAAGGCTTGCAGAAAAGCCAGAAACAAGGGATTTAATGATCCCAGGGTAGAGAGAGTAACCACAAAGCCTTTTGAGCTTGTGCACGCAGACCTGTTTGGGCCTATGCCTCAGCCAAGTCTGGGCAAGGCCAAGTGGCTGATGGTGCTGACAGATGATTATACTAGGAACGCATGGGCTTTCACGCTGAAAGCTAAGGAGGAGGCAACGCAACTGATCAAAGATTGGGTTGCAGAGGTGGAACTGAGGTTCTCCACCAAGGTGCAAGGGTTCAAATGTGACCGAGGTTCAGAGGTCACTGGGTCTGCTCTAAAGGGTTTCTTTCGCCAGAGGGGGATACGTCACAAGGTGACTTCTCCTCAGGAGAGTGGCGTGGCAGAGCTGAGGAGTAAAGCCCTGGTTCGAGCATCCGAAATTCTACTGGATGACTCTGGTTTGCCTCACAGTTTTTGGGGGGAGGCGGTAAAAACGGCCAATTTCTCGATGAACAGGTGCTACAATGCAGTGGTAGGTGACACCCCATATTTCTTGCTCAACGGACAGAAGCCACAGGTGCATTTCTTCCGTTCGTTTGGTTGCAGGGCCATGGTGCCTGTACCAAAGTGGTTGCAGCAAGAGGGTGGTCCAAAGTACCAGGAAATGATCTTCTGTGGATATGAGCCTGCGACAAAAGGGTGGAGATTTGCGTACCCAGAAGGTGATCAGACCAAGCTTCTGGTCAGTAAACAGGCTGAGTTCTTTGAGCAGGATGGTTGGGCAAGGCGCAAAGTGCGCTCTGACACTGTCTCAGATTGTCTGTACGACTCTGAGGAGGAAGGAGAGCCAGAGCCTGAACCTGCTGGTGGAGACCAGGACCCTGAACAGAGTAGGGCGTCTCCACAGGTTGTTAAAGGAGTGTCCAAGAGTGAGCCCTCATCTCCTGTGCGCATAATGGAGAAAGCTCACAGACGTGCCAAGTCAGAGGGGGAGTCTTCTGATGAGGAAGACGCACACGCTGGCCCCAGTGGGTCGGGAGGAGCACCCCAGTTTGTGCCCAGGCGGTCTTCGCGGGCTACAAAGGGAATTCCACCTGAGAGGTTTCAGGTCACAAATGCGTGGGTTGGTTTCGCACAGTGCGAACCTGAGGTTCGTGAGGTTCAACAGGTGCCTAACAACGATGCCAGGAAGGGGCGGAAGGCAATGGGGAAGGTGTTGAACACTCAGAAGTCCTCTCAGAACGTGATTCGAGAGGGGGTGATAGGAGAGGCTCAGAACTTACAGGGTTAAGAGTTCTGAGTGATGACGCCTCACATTCTTCGAGGCGTGGCAAAAGAACACTGACGCAAGTGGGAGTGTTCTGTATCTCTGAGAGAGAGAGAAACGCAGTCTGCGTGTTTGCTCCGTTGAGCAAGCAAGATGGGTGAACTGTCTCCAGGCAGGAGATTTATAACTGTTGTGTTTTGCTAAGGAATAAAGACTTTAAAGATAAGGAGACTGCTAAGTGTCAGCCTGAGTTACTGCCACCGCACGAAGAACGTTCAAGCTTCTGTTCCGCTGTGTTTTACGCTCTGCTGCGTCAAAGGTCCCGGGGGGAAGACCAGAGCTGCGCATGAGGAAGTGTGCCGGACCCCCCTGGACGTAATTGACCCGAATAATGCTCACAAAAGTGAGTAATATGGAGGATAAATTGTAAAATATATCCTTTATTGCCTATAAAATCCATTCAATAGAAACATCTTAGAACAGATCATTCAACAGTCAGCCTGTGAGCACTTAGAGAAGGACGGTGTGGTTACTATGAGTTTCTCAAAAACATGTCAAAAGAATCTATTTTTTTGATAGTTACAAGTTTGGTGGATCAGGGGAATGCTGTGCATGTAGTGTATCTTAGGCTTTTGACAAAGTTCCCCATGATATTCTTGCAGAGAAGCCAGTAAAATGTGGGTTGAACGAGCTGTTAGGTGGATTTGAGGCTGGTTGACTGACTGAAACCCAAGTGCTCATTAATGGTTCCTCGTCACCCTGGGGAAAAGTGACAAGGGGAGGAGTGCCGCAGGGTTGTGTCCTGGGCCTGTTGCTGTTCAACATCTTTATAAACGACTTGGATGAAGGAACTGAGGGGATGCTCATCCAGTTTACAGATGACACCAAACTGGGAGGACAACTTAAGAGGTTGTGGACTCTCTTTCATTGGTGGTTTTTAAGCAGAGGCTGGATGGGCATCTGTCAGGGATGCTTTAGTTGAGATTCCTGCATTGCAGGGGGTGGACTAGATGAACCTTGGGGTCCCTTCCAACTCTGCAATTCTGTGATTCTATGGAGAAAAATGGATAGAGAAAAGTGTTTATTCCTCTTTCATAACACTAGAACTCAATGCAGCCCAATGTTGGAAGATTCAGGAGAAATACAGTGGTGCCTCAGGTTACAGATGCTTCAGGTTACAGACACTTCAGGTTACAGACTCTGCTAACTGCTAACCCAGAAATAGTACCTCGGGTTAAGAACTTTGCTTCAGGATGAGAACAGAAATCGCGCAGCGGCAGTGGGAGGCCCCATTAGCTAAAGTGGTGTTTCAGTTTAAGAACAGTTTCAGGTTAAGGACGGACCTCCAGAACGAATTAAGGTCTTAACCTGAGGTCCCACTGTAAAAGAAAGTACTTTTTCATGCAGCACATAGCTAAACGTGGAACTCCCTCCCACAGAAAGCAATGCTAGCCAACAACCTGAACAGCTTTCAAAGAGGATTAGATAAATTCATGGAGAAGAGGACTATTCCCACAAGGGCTGTGTTCTGCCTCAGCAGTTGGAGACAGCAATGCTTCTGAAGGCCACTGGCTGGAACCCAGAGGAGGGCAGAGGGCCCTTGTGCTCGGATCCTGCTTCTGGGTTTCCCGCAGGCATCTGGCTGGTCAATGGGAGAACAGGAGGCTGGACTAGATGGGCTGTGGATCCTGCAGGCTTTCCTTCCAAACACAGCGACTATCACAGCTCAGCAAGAGACCTTCAAGAAGACCCTTTTCGGCTACTTGAGCAGGATGGTACCCAGGCCAAAGGATGCTTCACAAGTTACTTTTGTTCGCGTGCGTGTTTCTTTCGGGAGCGTGGAGGGGGCGCGCAGGAAGAAACCATGCACGGAGGAACTCCGCGCGCCTGCCGTGGCGAGTCCCGTGCTCAGCACCAGCCCTGCCTCTGCCTCTCTGCCCCAAGGACTGGGCTGACTCGGGACTCCGCTCCTCCCTGCCAGGTCTCTGCAGCTGCCGGTGTCTCAGCCGGCCAAGTGAGGCAATGCTCCCTGGGGGGTCACACCCAGACGGGGCTGTGCAGCTGCTTAAGTCATCCCCGCGAGTCTGGGAATTCAGGTGCCTCATGCTGAGCTGGAAGCAGGGAAGCGAAAGCGTGGAAGCGACGTGCGTGGAGGGGGCGTCTGTGCGTCAAGCTCCGCAGATTCCCCTGCAATTGTCTCGCGTGGGGGGCGGGGAGGAATCAGTCAAGTTGTTTTGCGGGGGCCGGACCAACCCATCCCCCCCTTCTTCAACGTTCATCCTCTGCTTGGGCAGGACACTCTGGTTTTGGGGTAGCGACCCGGTCAACGGAGGGAATGCCCTCCTGCTCCTTCTGTGGAGCTGGAAGATGGTGGGGAAGCCCAGACTCCCCGGTGGGCCCAGCAGACCCTGTCTCTGGGGCAGGGGGAAGGAGGGCTTGGCGGCTCACCCCCAGGGCCCTCTCAGAGCCTCTCCCTTGCACTACGAAGGCACCCGGAACGCCCCCCCGAACTTCCCCCAGGCGGGCAGCTCCGCCAGGCGCCCTCCTCCTCCTCCTCCTCTTCCAGCATCTGGTCGGTCTCTGGTCCGGAGGCGGCCGGCGCTGCAGAGCGGCGAGTGACGGGCAGCTCCGGCGGCCAATGGGCCGTGGCCTCCCCAGGCAGCCTCGTGCGACGGGCCAATGGGGGACGCGCGGAGGCTCCGGGCGGCAGCTGAGCCTGACGTCATGGCTGCTGCTGCTGCTGCTGCTGCTGTTGTTGGAGCGCGGCAGCCCCAGCGTCCAGGCGGGCGGGGAGGCGGCGGCGGCGGCGGCGGCTCGGCTCGGCTCGGCTCCGGGCGCAGCATGGGCCGCGCGGCTCTCGGGCGGCTCCAGCTGCTGCTCCAGCTGCTCGCCTGGCTCAGCTTGGGACGCCCGGCCGGTGAGTGGGGAGGGGAGAGCCCTGGGTTTGCCCCCCCGAAACGCGCGTGCAGCGGGGGAGGCTCGGGACCAGCTCGGCGCGGCCGCCTCCCCCGCGGGAAGAGAAACGGGCGCGGCGGCCGGGAGCTGTCCGAGCGCGGCGTGGTGCTGAAAGAGAGGCCGCTGCTGGGAGGCCCGGGGTGCTGTCCCCCGCCCTGGTGCTGAAAGGGAGGGAGGGAGGGAGGGAGGGGCGGCCGGGAGCCGGAGCTGCCTTCCAGCTGGCTGGGGGAGGGTCGCCACAGCCTGCCCGACCGGCCCCGTTTGCCCTCGACCCGGGAGTTCTCTGGGGAGTTGCTCGCCACTTTCCGACCGCTAAGGATTTAAGACCCTCTCCTAAAATAACAACAACCCCAAAGGCTTTGAGATAATCGAGCAGGGAAGCCTCAGAGGTGTCCCTCTGAATTGTAAACTGGTTACCAGCAGTTCGCGTTTTATACTGTAAACCGCCCTGTGATCTTCGGATGAAATTTAATGAATAATGTTGTTTTCCAGAGTAAAACAAGTGGGCAGCCGCGCGCGCGCCAGGTCTCTGCCCTGAGGACGTTACAGTGAGGGGAGCGATGCAAAGACCCTCCACGGGTCGGGAAGAAGGGAGGGGGCAGCGGTCGAAGGATGTGCGGGGGGGGAGCCCCGGCCGCCCCGGGGGCTTAAGCTTCCCTTTGGCCTGATGTGCGAGTCACACGGACCAGGTGGGCTTCGGGAAGAGATTGACAGGCAAGCGCCTTGTCCTCCTCCGAGCCGCCTCTCAGTACCATCGCTTCTCTCTCCCCCGCGCACAGAGTCCCCTTTGTCTGTAGCCTCGGTGGCCCCTTCCTGTCCTCTCCGTCTAAATTCAATCACGGGAATAAATTATCCGTCATTACGCTGCTGGTTAAATAAACCACGAGGGCTCTCCCCCGGCGCTCTCATTGCCTTTCCTCTCCTGGCTCCCAGCTGGGGAACTGCCGCCTCCGCCGCTTTCGCTGGCCCATTTCCCACTCTCCCCGCCCGGTCTTACTCCCCTCCCTCGTTAAATAGGAGGTCATGCGCGCGGGGGTGGGGGAGCACATTTGCCATTTTTAATGGACACCCTCCTGCCTGGGTCTTGCCCGCCGATCGTTCTCTGGAGCCGGCGGCGTCCGTGGCCTGCCGGGCTTCATAACTCCGGGCGTAGATTTAGTGATACTGTCACTAACATCCCAGGACATTTAATTACCTGGTAATTGATGGCTTTCAGCAAGAATAATGAGATCATTTTCATGGAGAGGGAAATGGCTGGCAGAATATTATATGTGCTCCCTTGAACTTACAAAAAAGTATTTTATGGCGGAGGCTGACAGCACTTAGCCTGATTTACAGCCAGGGCCCTGTGCGAGGCGCGGGCTTTGTTCGGAGGGAAGCACCGCGCTCCCCGGGCAGTGGGCATCCAGCTGGAGCCTCCTCCTCTGTTTACATGCATGCGCTTCCCAACACGCCTCGCCAAGGACGTGCCTGGCCGGGAGGGGGGGGCTTCCGCTCCTTTGCTCCTGCAAAGCCCCCGGGCTGGGCTGTCTCCTCCGCGCCCCCGGGAGGCTCCGGAGTCTGGGCAGCTCCTGCTGGGATTTCCCATTAAGGCCGCTCGCCTGCAGGCTTGGAGGGGATCGCCCTCATTAAGGCATCTCCTCTTTGTCTTCTCTGGAGACTTGGAATGCGCACGTCGCCGCTCTCCGCTCATTCGCAGCTAGAAGGTGGAGTGTGCCTTTGCCCAGCAAATGCCAGCGGGGAAGAAAGGGATTGCCAGCATCGTGGCTGTGAGGTAGTTCAGAAGCCATCCTGTGATCTCCTTTCCCCAAATCTGGGTATCCTAAAGGCAGCAGAAGGTCTCAGGAGAGGCCGCTAGATTCAGATGCAATGCCGTTGCAAAGGGGCTCCAGGCTCCCTTGTTTGTTATATAAAATCACCTAGGTACACTGTGCTTCACAGAGAAGGGAGGGGGTGGCTAGGAAGCTGCCAAGCCAGGCCCTCGGTCTAGCCAGCTCAGTGCTGTTGGCACTGCCTGGCAGTGACTCTCTAGGCTTTGCCCAGCCCTACCTGAGGAAGCGGCTGCTGGGAATTGGCACACCCCTTGGCCATTGAACTGAGGCAGCCAGGCCCAGCCTCAAGCCCTCCTGCTGTCTTGGACCAAAACTTGCACAGTTCTTTTCTCTTCATGCGGCTCAGTGTGGTGCCTTCCATAGTTCCAGTTATAGGTAGGTAGCCGTGTTGGTCTGCCATAGTCAAAACAAAATTTAAAAAATCCTTCCAGTAGCACCTTAGAGACCAACCAAGTTTGTTATTGGTATGAGCTTTCATGTGCATCTGAAGAAGTGTGCATGCACAAGAAAGCTCATACCAATAACAAACTTACCGTAGTTGGTCTCTAAGGTGCTACTGGAAGGAATTTTTTTATTTTGTTTCCACTACGGCAGATCAACACAGCTACTTACCTGTAACTAGTTCTTTTCTGTTGACTCTGCTGGCTGGTGCAGATGGAGGTTCAAAACTCAGGGGGATGAGGAGGGGGGAGAAAGGGGGCAACAGGTGAGGTTGCTTTGGGTTTTTGGGTTCAGTGTCGCCAAGCTTACTCTCCTCCTCCTTTCCATCTAAACTGAAGGAATTTGAACCAAGTTTTGAATCAGCACCTGATGTTGGGAATAGACTTGAGCAGGGTGAGGCACCTCAGGTTCAGTCTAGGCAAGACAACCAGGTCCTGGCTAGGAGAAAGGAAAGGACAGGCTCATCTGGTCAAGGAGGGGGTTGCTGGCCATTTGGATAAACACCCTGACTGAGCCCTGAGCCTGGATGTCCTGACTCCAGCAGTGGCCAGGAGTGCTTTTGCGTAGACATCAGATCTGGCCAGATGGAGACATTCCTTAGTTACATCTTGCTTGGACTACTGCAATGCACTCCCCAAAGAGCTGTCCTGGAAGAGTGCATATCCTCAGCCAGACGGGCGGAGAGGGTGACTTGCCAAGGCCTGTGCCAAGTTTCCCACTTCTGAAGCGCAATCAAGTTGTGGCCAATTTGAACCCCATCTCTGGTCTCTTGTCTCATCATTTGGGGTAAAGGGGTGGGCACCACCGACAGGGTTTAGCGCGTGTGCCTGCAACTGCAAGAGGGGAGAGTTGCTCTTGTGCTCAGATGCTGCTGGCTGCTTTCCTCCAGGCACCTGGTTGGCCCCTATGAGAAGAGGATGCTGGACCAGCTGGGCCCCTGGTCAGAGGCAGCAGGCTCTGTATTTCTTCTTAGGGGCTCCTTGGGGCTGCTAATGCCTCATAGGCAAAGCTGCCCGTCTTGGCCTCCCCCTTCCTTGCTGCCCACTTGCAGAGAGAAGCAAAGCAGGTTCCCATCCGTCTTCTGCAAAACAAAGGAAGCCGCTCCAGAGCCATGCTGCTTCTCTCTTCCCACACACCAGCCATGGCAGGGGCTCCTCTCTCGGTCAGCTGCTGCCTTCTCTCACTTCTGAAGCTGGAGCGTGTTTTTTTCCATCCTCTGCAGAGTAGGAGAGAAATCTCGCTGCTCTGCACAGGATGGCCTTGTGATTTCTTGCTTGTTCCTCCTCCTGCTGGAAATGAGTGATTCTGGGCTGCTCCTACGGTGACGGAGCAGGGAGTGCCAGGCAATGCCCACCTGTTAGGCAACAGGTGATCTGTGGAGGCTGTTTGTGGCTGGCCAGGGCAGGAGCTTGACTGAAGGCTCTCTGCTCTGAGGACTGCTGAAGGAAAGTCTCCTTCCACTAAACGGTGTTTGAGGGTTATGTCAATACTGCACCCTAGAAGCAGAGGTGCACCTAAGCAGCCTTGCACCCTCGCCAGAGGAGCCCGAGTGGAGAGGTGCAGTTTTTGCGCCCTCCCCTGGACCTGGACCTTTGGTGGGAACCAGCCTGGCCAACTCCTAGGAGGACCTCAAAGTCTCCTCTCTCTCTCAGCTGGAAGGAGATCTGTTAATCTTCCAAGGGGGAGGGCAGATTTGGGTGGGGAGCGAGGCGTTGGCCCCCCCTCCAGCGTGCTCATGGCTGCGTCTCACACAGGTGCACAAGGGGTGTGGTGGGAGGGGCAGCAACTGGGAAGGACAAGGTTTGTGTATTGATCCTCTCCTGGGTTGGGGGTGAGAGAGATTCTCATTTCTAGCTTTGGTCTGCCATTTGGGGTTGACCTAGACAGGGGCGTAGGGCAGGGGCTGGATCAATGGGCCTAATTCCTGGCAGGGTTGGAAAAGCGAATGCGTGGGGCTCACTGACTGTTTGCCCCTGTGAGAGATGTCTGGAGAGGGGCTGGCCTCGTGGACAGGGCATTGCAACATAAAGGGGGATGGATTTGGAAAGTATAATAGGATATATTATTTATTAATTATCCTTCTGCTTACTCACTTAAGATTAGAGTCTGGTTTAACAGAGTTAAAAATATACCACCCTTTGCAACGTTAACACGGAAACGTGGGACAAAGCTATGTCACTTTCTACAATTATCCCTCTGAACAAAATAACAACGCAGAAGTCCGCAATGTAAGAATATAAAAATATTGCTGAATCACATAAAGTTGCAGTTGTGAATCAAGCTGAAAATAACAGTGAAATAAGTCAGGCAAAACAGATTTCTAGATGACAAAATATATGGTTTATCAGGCATCGGCAAACTCCGGCCCTCCAGATGTTTGGGACTACAATTCCCATCATCCCTGACCACTGGTCCTGGTAGCTAGGGATGATGGGAATTGTGGTCCCAAACATCTGGAGGGCCGGAGTTTGCCTATGCCTGGTTTAGATCAAAGATGGTGTCTGTGCCCAGGCCCCGTATCCTCTCCCTGTGGCTGCATGACGAGAAAGAAAGAAGCTGTTCCTCAGGTGGCAGAAAGTGATATTCCTGTTGTTTCCCTTCCCACCTGGACAAGCAGAGGAAGTGACCTCAGAGTGCCTGGGCCTGTGCAGGAAACTCCATGCATCTTAATCCTTTGCTCACCTAGCGAACATGGGATTTTGAGTGCTCTGTGCAGACTGGTAGAGAGGGTGGGGGAAGGAAGGGCTACTCTGAGGAGGTCCAGTGTTGCCACTTCTCTCCTCTCCTCTCTCTCAGAAGGCCTCTTCGTCACCGATTATTTCACCCGGACCCCCCGCAAGCTGAACCCCTTCCGCTCCTTCACCAGCATCGAGCTCTTCCATTTCCGCATCCCAGAGGACACGGTTGTGGCCGTCTGGAACCTCATTACCTTCAAAGAGCAGGGGGGCACCTTTGGGGACCAGTGCCCAGACCGAAGCATCACTGTGTGAGTCAGGGGAAGGAGGGAGGGAGGGACCTCAGCCTCCTGCCGCCCCTGTGCCCACAGCTTCCCCAGAGTGGGCAGTGCTGGGTTTGGGACAGGGTCCCGGCTGCTTCCAGGAGAAAGAGTTGGGTGTTGCCTCTTCATTTTGCATCCTCCTGTGGTGTCTATGTTGCACTGAGATTGGAGAGGGTTCATGAGCCTGAAATCTGCTAGCCAGGCCTGCCCTGCCATGCCATCCCTCCTGAGGTCAGATGGACAGCCAAGTGCTTCTTGATCTCTTGGGGAATGCTCAGAATGGGGCAGACCCTCCCCCTCCTAGCGAGGGAACCTTGTACTCTGTGGTGTAGTGAGAGCCAGTGTGGTGTAGTGGTTAAGAGCGGTGGACTTGTAATCTGGTGAACCGGGTTCGATTCCCTGCTCCTCCACATGCAGCTGCTGGGTGACCTTGGGCCAGTCACACTTCTCTGAAGTCTCTCAGCCCCACTCACCTCACAGAGTGTTTGTTGTGGGGGAGGAAAGGAAAGGAGAATGTTAGCTGCTTTGAGACTCCTTAGGGTAGTGATAAAGTGGGATATCAAATCCAAACTCTTCTCTGTGTAGTCCAAATTATTGCTCATTTCATTTTATTGAAACATGAAATCGAAGCAGCCTTTCACCTCGGGTCTCAAAGCAGTTTACAATATTTAAGAGACGCACATCAAACTTTGAAATGGCAAATGCATGTCAAAGGCAGCGGATGACACCAGGTGGGGCATCTGTCTGGGGAAGGCTGCCCTCCTCTCTGATGGTGGAGGCACCTGGAGAAATGTCTCTGATGAGGCTCTCAATGCACAAATGGGGACAGAGTCCTTGAGGGACCCCCAGGCCAAGCTATGGTCTGAAAGGTGATGGAGCCTGGATAAGGACCTGAAGCCAGTGGGGCTGCTGAGGCCCAGCCCTTCAAGCTGCCCCAGTGAGGATTCTGGGCTAATGAAGGTTTCTGGGAAGACTTCAAAAGCAGCCCTTTGTACAATGCATTGCAGTGATCCACCATATTTTTCACTCTGTAAGACGCACCGGACCATGAGCCGTACCTAGTTTTTAGAGGAGGAAAACAAAAAAATATTCTGAATTTGCTCAGCACTCCCTTTAAAGAGCCGAGCCTTCTCCCACCTCAGGGAAAAGCCAGCAAGAGCCGCACACAGGCCCTGCTCAGTGCTCCCTTTAAAGAGTGCACGGAGCGTGTGTGTGTGGCTCTTGGGGACTTTTCCCCGAGGAGGGAGAAGGGATTGATGGGCTGCCCTCCTCGGGGAAAAGCCAGCAAGAGCCACACACACACGCTCCGCGCACTCTTTAAAGGGAGCGCTGAGCAGAGCCTCCCGCCTGCATTCGCTCCAGAAGACGCACACACATTTCCCCTTACTTTTTAGGAGGGGGAAAGTGTGTCTTATGGAGCGAAAAATATGGTGCCGTAGATTCCGGCGTATTAGGCGACTGGGCATTTTAGACAACTCCCCAAATTGGCAGCTGTCAATTTGGGGGTCATCTTATACACTTCGGCAGCTTCGCTGGGCAGCAGCAGTGGGCGGTGGTCTCCCTGCCGGGAGGAAGCCGCCCAGCGAAGCCGGCTTAGCATTGCTGGGCAGCTTCCTCCCGGAGCGGAGCGGAGCCTGCCACCCACCGCAGCCATACTTGGCTTATAAGACAACCCCCGACTTTTTAACCTCTTTTCCAGGGTTAACAAGTCGTCCTATATACCAGAATCTACAGATATTATGGATAGCTATGGCAAGGAGATTTCTGTTGAGGAGAAGTCCCCGCTGTCTCACCACGTCTGTGCAGCAGGAGGCAGGGGGAAGGACCTGGGCACCACCCCATAGACCTGAAGCACCCTTGGGCCTCTTCGGTGGTCATGGCTTGCCCCAAAGAGGTGGCTCTGGCGGGCATCTCCGGCCAGCCTCAGAGGGTGGAAGAGGCATTGGCCAAGTGGACCATCTGTTGCCTGGAATGTTTCCTGAGATTTCCAGATAGGGAACCATCTTCCGCATGAGTCACCTTCCTGCTCCTTCCCTACCAAGCCGCACACACAGAGACGTGAGCACAAACACACAAACGCACACACAAACACACAGACCACGATGCTGAAGATCAATATTAATAACCCAGCACTGAAATGAAATTTCGAAAGAATAAGTGGAAGGAAAGAAGCGATGGTTGCTTCTCCAAGGCTCCCCTACCCCTCCCATCGCCATCTGCTTCCCTGCAGGAGAAAATGGGGGAAGAGGATGGAAAATCACTTCCTGCCAAGTCCCCAGCAAGCCTGGGGGAGAAGAAACCAGCCCCCCTCTCCGGCAGGAGGGTCCCGCTCCTCCCTCCCACAGGGGCTGACGGTGGGGGAAGCCAGGCCAGGCCGGGGGTGGGGCAGAGGAGATGGATGCATGGCAATGGGGGCGGGGGTCACAGGGTGGCCCACCTGTCACATTTTGGCATTGCCTGTCAGGCAAACCTGCAGCAGAGGTTCTGCAACCCCCCAGTGTGGAAGGAGATGGGACAGAGAGGGGAATGAGCTTCCACAACATTTCCCAGACTATTCCAGGCATGGGGGAGCATGAATGCACCCAAACACTCTCTTTGCCCCCAGCAGCCCTGATGGCCTGAAGCTTGGCTGGAGGTGTTGATGGGATGGCAAGCAGTCCAGCACCTGTTTCTGGGAAGGAAAGGAGGAGGGGAAGATGGACTGTACTTGCCTCAGACTAGATTGGCCATAGGGAGGGCTGTCAAGGGGGCCGTGGCCGGCTTGGAGACTCTGTCCTGGGAGCCCCCCCCCAAAAGAGAGAGGCTGGACAGGAATCTGCTGGGGCTACACTGGGGGTAGATTTCCCCAACTCAAAAGAGAGGTTTAGGAATGCCAAGGTTGCAGGTTCGATTCCCCGTATGGGACAGCTGCATCTTCCTGCCTTGCAGGGGTTGGACTAGATGATCCTCAGGGTCCCTTCTCACTCTACAATTCTAGAAGTCTATGACTCAATCACCCCTCATTTGAGTTTTGAATGTGTTGCTGTTGCTGTTTTGTAGCTTGCTGGCCTGGGCACAGGATGGAATAAATCAATAAAGACACCCACCCACCCCCTATTTTCTCCATCCCCCCCCCCCGAATCCCCCTGACTTCTCTCTCTCTCTCTCTCTCTCTCTCTCTCTCTCTCTCTCTCTCTCTCTCTCTCACACACACACACACACACACACACACACAGGCTCTGCTGCTCACCTTCCCCCTTTTTCCTTGCCAGGTACTTCCGCTCTGGGGCGCCCCCCGTCATCAACCCTCTGCACACCCACTTCCCCCGGGATACGGCTGTGCCAGGCTCCTTTGCCCTCACGCTCACCTGGACCCTGCCCAACCGGACCACAGGCGTCTTCAACATCACCAGCCCCCTGCCTGGGGACTGGTTCCTGGCTGCCCACCTGCCCAAAGAGCAGGGCAAGATCTCCGTCAAGGTGAGGAAGAGGCTCAGCCTCTCGGCTGGCCAGCCAGGGCTGGGCTGGGGAAGGGGTGGCTGCCTCACCTTGCCTCGTGGGTGGGCCGGCCCTAGGTGAGGGTGACTCCTTCATTCTTATTTGTTAAATAGTTTTTATTAAGGCTTTTCCTTCAGTTAAGAGAGTCTCTTGACTAGGGCTGGGGAAGACCTGAAGCAGTGAGATGCGGCAAGCAGTCACGGTGAAAAGCCCTGGGCTGTGAGGACAAGTGGTCTCATAGAGTTGGAAGGGACCCCGAGGGGTCATCTAGTCCAACCCCCTGGATGCAGGCATCTCAACTAAAGCATCCCTGACAGACGGCCGCCCAACCTCGGCTTGGAAACCTCCAGGGAAGGAGCGCCCATGAGCTCCAAGGGAATCTGGCCCAGTGCAAGGCCAGCTCATCTTGGCTCGACTCTTGGGGATGAATGCCAGCAGCCCAGCCCCACTCGCAACCTCCAGCCCCCTCTTGGGCCACTCCTTGCCTGCAGCCCCAGCTCCAAGCCAGCCCCACGACAACCAAGCATCCAACGTCTTAGGCACAGGGCCTCCACCTACCCACATATTGTATTTTTATATTGCATTTTTATATTTTGCTGGAAGCAGCCCAGAGTGGCTGGGGAAACCTAGTCAGGTGGGCAGGGTATGTATGTATGTATGTATGTATGTATGTATGTATGAATGTATGAATAAATAAATAAATAAATAAAATAAAATAATTAGTGCAGGAGGTTTAGGGAGAGGGGCAATTGGTGCAGCCCAGTGGAATCACAGCTGATCACCAGGGAGCAGGCTTGGGGGGGGGAATACTGTGCTGCTGTGATTGGGCAACCTATAGCTTGCTGGGGGTGGGGCGCCTGGCTGCCAGCTTGATGGGGGGGGGAGTCCTCCTGAAAGTTCTGGTGGTGAATCTGGGCCACTCGCCCGACTGAGGGTGCTGGGGGTCCCCCTTCTAACCGTGTGTCCCCCCCCCCGCCAACAGGGCCTCGCTGAGGACTGCCAGTACCTCTTCCAGCCCCAGCTCATCGTCCAGCGCCTGGTGGGGATTGGGGTGCTGTACCCCGGCTATGTGACAGAGCACGTCCTCTCCCCCCACAACCGCTCCCTGCTGTACAAGTGAGTGCGCAAAGGAGACAGCGCCGCCCCCCCCCAGATGCCCTGCCCCTGCTTGTAGGGAAGAGGAGGAGGAGGGAAAATGCTAGCAGGGTCCCCAGGGGAAGAGCGACTTGATTTGCATAATTAATCATGCTAAAGGGGCACCTATGGGAAGAATAAGCTCCTTTGCATAGTTAATAATGCCAGAGGGACACCTATGGGAAGAGTGACTTAATTTGCATAATTAATAATGCTAGAGGGGCATATAGACAAAGAGTGACCCCATTTGCCTAATGAATAATGCTAGAGGTGCATCTGCATGAAGAGTGACCTCATTTGCATAATTAATCATGCTGTGGGACACCAGCAGGAAGACTTGCTTGATTCTCATAATCAATTAACGCAGGTCCCAGCCTTCCTGCTGGATTCAGCCTTGCCTTTCCTTGGAAGTCCACATGGCAAAGAGGAAGGGGTGCTGCAGGCTCCTGAGGTGCCCCCCCCAGTAATCCTGCCCCCCCAACACTCAACACTTTGCAGTCTCAAGGACTGGAACTGCATCCCTAAAGAAAAGCCGAGGGAGGGTCTCCTGAGTTGCCCCCTAGTTCTTCCCCAAGCCCCACTTTTCCTTGCGCAGCAGGAGGGGGCCAGTGCCAGACACATGGCAATGCAGAAATGCCCCCCCCCCATTCTGGCCAGACTGGCCCTTGACTCTTCCTTCCTCCCTGGGAGTGGGCCAGCAGCTTCCTCCACCGAGGCTGGCATAACCAGCCCATGGTGCACACCCAGCAGTCTGTTCTTTGCCCCTCTGCATCCGTCACCTGAGGCAGCCACCTCACACGGCCTCATGGTAGGGCTGGCCCCCTGCAGGCAGCCTGGGATGAGCTCCTCCTGGCTCAGAGCCCCCCTCCCCCCCATGAATGAGTCCTGGGGCTCAAAGGCGCTTTGCTTCTCTCTGAAGGGAGAGCCAGGGCGGACAGGCAGGGTGGGAGCCCTTTAGATCCTTGGACCAACCAACCAACCAACCTCCTCCTCCTCCTGCCTTCTCCAGGGTCTTCATCCCAAGCTACACATCCCGGGTGCTGGTGCAGCTGAGGAACTGCCACGGCGCCAACCAGAGCGGGGAGGGCTGCCCGCTGTGGCTAAAAGTGCGTGGCAAGGCGCCCCCCCTGCACAACTCCACCGCTCTGGACTGCCGGGGGCGCCCCACCTGCCGCCTGGCCCTGGACCTCCCCTTCTGGCAGAACTGGTACTACATCCTGGTGGAGAAGTACCTGGGAGTGGCCACCAACGTCAACTTCCAGCTGGTGGTGCAGCTGAAGGGTGAGCGAGGGGCTGGGTGGCTGGGAGGTGGGAGGAACTGGGGCAGGAGGGGCAGAGCAGGCGTGGGGGGGGTCTACAAAGGCATCCTGGGAATCTGCAAGCAGGAACAAGAGAGGCTCCTTCAATCCTCAGCTAAGGAAGAATCGGGGTGGGTGAGGAGGAGGACTGTCCTGGAGGGTGCAAATAACATTTACTCAGAATACTCAAAACAAAATAAAACAATTAAAATAATAATAATAATAATAATAAAAATTCCTTCCAGTAGCACCTTAGAGACCAACTAAGTTAGTTATTGGCATGACCTATCTTGTGCATGAACACTTCTTCATGCCAATAACTAACTTCGTTGCTCTCTAAGGTGCTACTGGAAAGAATTATTTTATTTTAATTTAATTATTTTATTTTGTTTCGACTATGGCAAACCAACACGGCTACCTACCTGTAATCAGAATACTCAGATATCGCAGCTTTGCTCAGACAGGCTTACAATGGTCAAGGCATCCTTAAGTCTAGCTTGAATTGGAACTCAGACTTAGCAGATGTCCTCACATTTCTGGCTTGGTGGTGAAGAGGCGAGGAGGAGACCTTGCAGGTAAGGAGAATATCTACAGCTCTGTGCCTGTCAGGGCACAGCGGGAGTCTCTCTCACGCAGTTCCTCTTGCAAACTTACAGGAAAACTCTGTGAGCTTCAGCTCCTATCATGTGCCTGTCTAGCAAAACATGGATTGCTGGTTTGACTGCAGATGGGCGGGTATAAATTTTAAATTATTATAATATTATTATTACATTGAAATAATACCATTACACCTCACCACAATCTCCAAGCAGTGCAAGGCCGGGGGGGCGTTCGGGGCCCTTGCCCAGCGCTGGTTCAGAGCCTGGGAGGTCTGGGAGCCAGGGGAGGGGACAAACAGACAGACAGACCTAGTGGGGGTGAGGGGGCCCCGCCAGACCTGTCCCCTGACCTGCCCCTCTTCTGCTCCCCCCCCAGACTGCTCTCGGACTGGCCTGGTTCGCGCCCTCTTCCAGCTGCCTGGCTCCAGCCTGAACATGCCCCACTCCTTTGGCTCCATGGGGGGGCTGCCCCTGGCAGAGGTCCTGCCCCCCTCTGTGCTCAACAGCACCCAGCGCCCGGCACCCAGCCCAGGGCCAGCGGCCAGCGAGTGCTGCCGCCCCATCCGCCCCACCCTGCGCAACGAGCTGGACACCTTCTCCGTCCACTTCTACATCTTCTTTGGCCCCAACGTCTCGGTGCCCCCCGACCGACCGGCCATCTTTGCCATCAACCTCCTGCCCATCCTGGACAGCGGAGGAGCCCTCAACCTGGAGCTCAGGCTGAATGTGGTGAGTCTCCGGGGGGGGGGGCCTCGGATTGTGGGACCTCAGAGTGGGCAGGGGCAAGGGAAGCGCTGGCAAGGAAGCAGCTAATGGGGAGCGGGGAGCTCAAGCCTGTGGGGCCCCAGCAGGAGGGTGGGGGTGCTGAGGCTGAACATGGAATTCGCTCCCCGCCATGGCCCCAACCCCAATGGCGTTGTAATAAACAAAAATCTGCCCTTATTCCCTTATGGGGAACACAAGAGCCCTTACAGAGTCCTTTGTAGGTTCTCCATGACTTGGAGAAAATAATAGAGGCCAACCAGAGAATACTGAGAAGCAAAGCAGCTCGTAAGCCTGATCTTTATTGATCTGTTGCAACAGGGTGTCCCCTTCACACTCAGGAGAAGGAGGAGGACCCAGAACCCAGGTGTGCCCACCCTTATATAGACATTTTAAATTGCCTGCCTTGGAGTCCAAGACCACCCCCAGAAACGTCATACCTACATCACAGAAAGGGCGGTCTACAACAGAAATCTGAGTGCATTGTTTATCTCCTGTCTGGCAAGTTACCTGTTTAATGGTCACTTGATTGGATACCCTGGGGAGCCTGGCCAGTCTCTTGTAATGACAAATACTTAGTTCCTGAGCCAGGTCACAGGCTCACACCCTATTCATATCTTAAATGTGCCCTTAAGACAGGATTTGTGAAGGAAAAGACAATGGGGAGGCTTTTCCATTTTCCTTCGACCTTGCAGAGAAAACATTTGGTCAGTTTGGGAGTCAAAATGGTTTCAGTGCTGCTTCAGACATGTGGTTTATATATGCAGTTATGAACATTTCATATATATATATATATATATATATATATATATATATATATATATGAGACAAATCCATGGCGGAGGGGAGGGCTCTTGGTTGCTTTGTTATAGGAATTCTAAGGTCTTATATATAAAAATTAAATGTTCATAAATGTACAAGGCAAACTCATACAAAGTATACAAGCCACGTGTCTGAAATAGTGCAGGAGAGCAATCCTGAAGCCATTTTGACTCTCCCAAATGGACCTCAAATATTTCTCTGCAAGGAGGAAGGAAAAGGGGAAAGCTTTCCAATGGTCTTTTGACTGTAGGGGCTGCTTACATCTCCCTGTAAATACAGCCTGGCAAGTATGTGTTCAGCTGAGCACACTCTCTATGCACAAGAGAATTAGGGACTAAGTATTTACCACCTCGAAGGAATGGCCAGGCTACCCAGAAAAGGCAATCAGATAAGGCCTTATCAGGTATCCTGGCAGACAGGAGAGAAGCAACACTCTCCAATTTCTGCTGGGGACAGCCTCCTTTTGTGATGTATGAATGGTGTTTTGGGGGGTGGTTTTGAGCTACAGGGGGGGCAATCTCAAAAGTCTATATAAGAGCTTGCACATCAATGTTCTGGGTTCCTCTCCTCCCTCCCTGCGTGGGGGGAGTGGGGGGCCCTGTTACAACAGTTAATAAAGACTCTGTACGGGCTCTCGGGTACCCATAAGGGAAAAGGAGTAGTTTTTCTTATAACATCTACTAGCCCAGGTGGCTAGTAGCCCAATGGCGCATTTGACAACTCAGTAAGATCAGAGGCTGCCGTCTCTTTCCACAGTCCTCTCTACGAGGGGAGAACGCCACCGTTTTTGCCTGCCTGAATCACGAGGTCCCGTTGGCGTCCGAAGAGAACTCCTCAGTCACCTGCGAGACAGGTAAGGCTCAGGCCAGGTTAACCTCCCCTCAGCCCCGTGGCTTGCCAGGGCTGCGCTCCCTGCAGAGTGAAGGGGAGCAGCCCCTGCCAGGCGGGGAAGGTGGGTGGGTGGCCAGCGGGTGACGTTCTGGGCCACCCTTCGGGCTCACCTGCTGCTTTCCTCTCCCTTGGCAGAGCTGCTGGCAGGGTACCTCCTGTCCATCAACGCCACGGCCCCCCTGACCCGCTTGCGGATCCCGTACCCCCAGACTGGGAGCTGGTACCTGAGTCTGCGCATGCTCTGTGCTGCCGACCGTGGGTGAGGCTGCCAGCAGGAGGGACGATGACCCCCCTGCCCTCCCCCCAAGGCTCCTTCTTTTCCAGCAGGGGCTGGCTGGAACGGGGGGGGGTTCCTTCCAGGGACACACATGGGGGGGGGGGCTTAATGCCACTTCTGAAGCCACTTCTGCCCCCACCCCAGTGGGATCCGGGTGTGCATTTGCTGTCATCACAAGCAGAATTGCCCCACTGCACCCCACTGGGCTTGGGGTCGACACCTGCAAGACGAATAAGACCTGACCCTTGTCTAGGGGGCGGGGTGGAAGGGCCCGGAGAAAGGGGGAGGGTTCTTTCAACACTTTTGCCCCCCCCCCCCGTTCTTCTGCAAAGGCTTTCTTCCATTTGCTCGTTTGTTGCATTTATAGTCCATCTCTTTTTTTAACATAATTTTTATTGAATTTTCCCATATTACATTTTAATTCAATACACATATTCACATCATCTTATTTGCTCAAAGTGAGCTTGGACTTCCTTCTACCTCTCTTTCTGACATCCCTGTAGCCTATAACATATCTTTCGCATTCCCATAATCACTTCTTTATCTATAATCACCTTAAGAAATCACATTCTTATTTATAAATCAACATCATAATTTCACATTACAAAACATTTCATCTTTTTCTCTCCAGGGGCCTCAAAGTGCATATCAAATTGTAGACTTGGGAGGGACCCAGAGGGGGGGGGCCATCAAGTCCAACCCCCCGCAAAGTGCCCCCCCACTCATCATTTAATCCTCACACAACAAGCTGGTGAGGTAGCTGAGGTGGAGAGGCAGCGCCTGGCTCCAAAGGCACCCAGTGGGGATTTGAACCCTCTTCTCTCAGGTCCTAACCCAGCACTCTAACCCCTACACCACACAGCCTCCCTCCCTTTCAGGCCCCTTCCCACAGGCACCCTGCAGTGCTCCTGGATCCCTTGCCCCAGCCTCAGCTGCCTTCCTTCTCCCCTTCCCTGACAGACTGGAGCCCTGTGGCAACGTGACGGCCGAGGTCTACCTGCGCACTTATCTGTCCCCCTGCATTAACGACTGCGGCCCCTACGGCCAGTGCAAGCTCCTGCGCACCAACAACTACCTGTATGCGGCCTGCGAGTGCAAAGCGGGTGAGTTGCTCCGGGAGTCTGGGTTGCAGAGCGGGGAGCCTGGCCCACCTGCCACCCCAGGGAGGCCGGGCGATGCCGCCATCCTCTCAGCTGCCCGCTCTGCCCGGTCCCCAGAGCCCGGGAGGAGAAGGAAGGGCCACAGCTCAGTGGGAGGTGCCAGGCTCAATCCCTAATGGCAGAACAACCTCTGGTCACATAAAGCATAATGAACACGCGAGACGTAACCGGCTGTGTTCTTAGGTAAATAAGGTATACTATTCATTTCATCAGGGACGCAGGTGGCACTCTGGGTTAAACCACAGAGCCTAGGACTTGCCGATCAGAAGGTTGGCAGTTCAGATCCCCGTGACAGGTGAGTTCCCGTTGCTTGGTCCCTGCTCCTGCCAACCTAGCAGTTCAAAAGCATGCCCAAAAGTGCAAGTTGATAAATAGGTATCGCTCCGGCGGGAAGGTAAATGGCGTTTCCGTGTGCTGCTCTGGTTCACCAGAAGCGGCTTAGTCATGTTGGCCACATAACCCGGAAGCTGTACGCCGGCTCCCTCGGCCAGTAAAGCGAGATGAGCGCCACAGCCCCAGAGTCGGCCACGACTGGACCTAATAGTCAGGGGTCCCTTTACCCTTACCTTTATTCATTTCATCAAATCGTAAATTTCAACGGAAGTAAATCATAATGTAAAGAAACGAACAAAGCAGAAGACCCAGTGGATGAGATCATTCTCTAGTCAGTTCATGCATAAGGTCCATCCGTGTAATAGTGTCTATTCCACCTGTCTGTTCATAAGGTCCAAACAATCTACATAAAAGGTTGTTACAGAATCCTTTCACAGAGTCTAAGACAAGGATTTCCAGAATATTGGCCTTGTTTCGCCATCCTGTAATATCACATATGAGCTTTACTTACTGATGAAGCCCAGACACTATTGCACAGATGGACCTTACGCATGAACTGACTAGAGAATGATCCATAGCTGTCAACTTACAGATTTGAAAATAAGGGACCAGCAGCCTCAAAAATAAAGGATCAGCAGCCAAAATAAGGGATTTTCCAGGCACAGGTATGTTCAACCTCTGAGCCCCTCTGAGCCAAAGGCAGAAAACCCAGCTAGCAGCCAAACGAAGCCTCATCAATAAGGGACAGCAGCGGGACATGGCGCTGGGATAAGGGACTGTCCCGCCAAGTAAGGGACGCTTGACAGCTATGGAATGATCTGATCCACTGGGTCTTCTGCTTTGCTCGTTTGTTGAACTTTATGAGTTACTTCAGTTGAAATTTAAGATTTGATGAAATGAATAGTATACCTTATTTACCTTATTTACCTAAGAACAATCCCTAAGGGCAGCATCTCTTGTTCTGGGTCCCCCCTGTGGCTGCCAGCCCTGACTCCTCTCTCTCTCTCAGGCTGGAGCGGCTGGGGCTGCACCGACAACACAGCCGCCTTCTCCTATGGCTTCCAGCTCCTCTCCACCCTCCTTCTCTGCCTCAGCAACCTCATGTTTGTGCCTCCGGTGGTGATTGCTGTCCGGAGCAACTACATCCTGGAGGCTGCTGTCTACATCTTCACCATGTTCTTCTCCACGGTGAGTGGCAGGGGGCAGGAGGGATGGGCGGTCCAGGCCCAAGAGGTCTTGCCAGGAGCCCCAACAGCGGCATGCAGTGAAACTGGTTGGAGGGGAACAGGTAGGCCCAGAGGCGACGCTTGTGAAGGCAATTGGGGGGTTTGTGTGTCAATCAGAGGATTGCACCTCCTGCCCGAAAGCCGAGCAGAAGCTTCCTGGGTTTTGGGAAGGAGGCGCCAGGCCTTAATACTCTAGTTTACTGGGAACATTGAGGGGACCAGCCTAGTCCCCCAGGCCACTGACTGCACGACACTGAGCCCCAACGCGTTAAAGAGCAATAAAACTTGGGGTACCCCTGCAAAAGGGGTTTCCCAGCTGTTGTAAACAAAATCTGCCCTTTTCCCTTATGGGGTATCCAAGAGCCCATATAGAGTCCTTATGTAGGTTCTCTATTGGTAGGAGAAAATAACAGAGGCCAAGCAGAGAATATTGAGAAGCAAAGCAGTTAGTAAGCCTGATCTTTATTGACCTGTTGCAACAGGGGGCTCCCCTCACACGCAGGAAAGGAGGAGGAACCCAGAACAATGGCGCGCAAGGCCTTATATAGACATTTTAAATTCCCTGCCCTGGAGCTCAAGACCACACCGCCATACATCATACATACATCACAGAAGGGGTGTAACATAAGGCCACTCCCCAGATACATCATACCTACATCACAGAAAGGGCAGTCTACAGCAGAAATCTGCGTGCTTTGTTTACCTCCTTTCTGCCAGGTTACCTGTTTAATGGTCACTTGATTGGATTGCCTGGGGAGCCTGGCCACTCTTTTGTAATGATAAATACTTAGTTCCTGAGCCAGGTCAGGCTCACACCCTATTCATATCTTAAATGTGTCCTTAAGACAGGATTTGTGAAGAAAAGACAATGGGGAGGCTTTTCCATTTTCCTTTGACCTTGCAGAGAAAACATTTGCTCAGTTTGGGAATCAAAATGGTTTCAGGTCAGTCTTCCTGTGCTGATCTCTGTACGTGCTTGGTTGGTACACTTAGGAACATTTAACATATGTCTAAGACCTCAAAATTCCTATCACCCAGCTTCGGCAGGGTCTAGCCCTGTGGGTCCAGAAATCAGTCAGGTTCAAAAGGAGTCTGCAGCCAAGTTAAAATGAAGCAAAACTGCAGCACTTACACTCAAGGAAAGCGCAGCTCAGCTCCTGTGCACATTGTTAAGGGAAAATTCTGGGTGCAGGTTTGCTCCACTGCCCAGCTTGTTGGGGTGCAGCCCCCCACGGGTTTCTCCTGGTCAGCGAAAGAAGGAATCTCCTGCCAAGTAAAGAAGCAAACAGCAGTCAGTAGACCGGATCTTTATTTGTTGCAGCAGAGTTCACACACACATGGAGTAAGAACCCTGAGCATGGGGTTGTGTGAACTTTTAAGACCTCTCCGAATTTCCCATAAGACATTCTTCAACAGCATCATCGATACATCACAAATATATCACAGAGTAGGAGGGTTTGGCATGTAGAAACTTGCGCCCATCCCCCACCCCTGTCAATAACCCCAGGTCCTGACACCTTTTAACTACCCTCTTTCCTAAAGAACAATAAAGGTTTTCACACATCTCCCTGGCTGCAAGGCTTTCCTGCACTTCTCCTTTGAAAGTATCAGGATGCAATCCACCGTCCTGATGGGTTTCTGTGCCTCCTGTTGTGTGGCTAAGTTCCCACCTTGTGGAGGCGGAAGGAGGCTGTGACCTTATACTGAAGGGATTATGGAGGCAGGGGAGACCTGGATTCCCCTCTTCCAGAGAAGTCATGAGCCCTTGGAACCAAGGAAATGGGTCAAGCCATTGAATTTTGGCGATTTCTACATTGGATTGTCAAGAGTACGATATATGGTATCTGCTTATTGCTACCATTTTATGGACTGATTTTCTGTTGTGTATGTATGGTGCCTGCGTCAATGGTCATTGTCCAGGCCTTAGTTAGAGTCTGTGGTGGGGACTTGGGTTTTTTGGGGAGTTGTTCAAGTGCCCCCCTTTTCCTGGTTTTAACAACCTTCATGGCGCCATAGCCCTCTTGCTTCAGCGGGGCAAGTTCCCTGGCACCTGAGCTGAGCAGTGCAATGCCAGGGCCTGCTGCCTCTGCTGCTAATGCAATGCCCTCCCTGGGCCTGCAGCCTTGGCACTGCCAACCTCACCAATAGCTAGTTCTGTCCCTGTTCCTGGGACGCCTTTCAGCTCTGCAGCCTCATTTTCGAAGCAATGAGAGAAGAGGATTCCTGGATTCCTGAGAGCCAGTGTGGTGTAGTGGTTAAGACCAGTAGTCTCGTAATCTGGGGAACCAGGTTCGTGTCCCCGCTCCTCCACGTGCAGCTGCTGGGTGATCTTGGGCCAGTCACACTTCTCTGAAGTCTCTCAGCCCCACTCACCTCACAGAGTGTTTGTTGTGGGGGAGGAAGGGAAAGGAGATTGTTAGCCGCTTTGAGACTCCTGAAGGGGAGTGAAAGGCGGGATATCAAATCCAAACTCTTCTTCTTTTCCTTCTTCTTGGTGGGCCCTCACAGCTTGCTTCATGTTCAGCCACTTCCCAGCCACTTTCCTCACTCTCACATGGGGAGCTGGCATTTCCCTTGTGCTTCCCACACTGCCCAACCCCCCCCCCGCCTCTGCTCTCCTGCTCAGTCAGTGCCAGCGCAGACCCTGTCAGGGCATCGCGTGAAGCGAGAACAGCAAAGACGCCGTGTGGCACCTGAAAGTCCCGCAGAGCTTTTGCGTGACAAAAGTCAGCTTCTGCTGCCCCTTCCCTCTTCCGTCCCTCCAGTTCTACCACGCCTGTGACCAGCCGGGCATCGTGGTCTTCTGCATCATGGACTACGACGTGCTGCAGTTCTGCGACTTCTTGGGGTCCCTCATGTCCGTCTGGGTCACCGTCATTGCCATGGCCCGCCTCCAGATGGTCATTAAGCAGGTGAGGTGACCAAAGGTGTGGGGAGTCACTAGCTGTGATTCCGCCATTATGGGGGTTGGACTAGATGACTCTTGGGGTCCCTTCAACTCTACAATTCTATGATCTGCAACAAGCTTGGCAAGAAGGACAGGGGAAGGGCTTCCTTGCGAGGCCAGTGCCACGCGGGGTGCCCACAGTGAGTCACAGGTGTTTGTGGCAGGACCAGTGGGGCCACTTATGTGGCTGGGGGGCGGGGGGCTTCCTTGGAAGAAGGGGGGAGCCTTGTGGGAATGTTCAGGGATGCAGGAGAGGATATATTGTCTGATTATAGCCTTTCCAACTTGTGTTAACAAGTTCACAATTTAGCAGAGTAACATTCCCCTTTTTAAACTCGCAGTGGATGCATTAGCTCACGCTCGCTAAAGCCTCTCTAATAACTGTTCTGGTATTTCCCCCTTATTCCCTCATAAAAGATAAGACACGACACAGTCTTCTATAAGAGTATAAAAAGGTTTACTCACACATCATTCTGTTCACAATAGGATCCCAGAAGGCAGACTTAGCTTAGAAAAGTAACATACATCTGGAAACTATCTCTCAAGGAGACAGTCCCTTTGTCCTCTCTTGGCTGGAAGCATCTTTGGCTAAGCAGATGTTGCTTCTTCGATGCATGAAGTCAAAAAGAGAGAGAGAGATGGCTGCCCTGCCCTGTGCTGTTGTCGTTACCTGCACAGGTGAGGCCACGCCCACCTCTAGTCACATGCAGAGGAAGTCTGTCCCAGCCCAGAAGGAAACAGGAAGTTTACCTGCTGGCTGGACAAACATTACTCCCCATGTGTAAGCATGGTCACTCTAGGAATGTTGTACTTTATGGCTCTTGGGTTTAACATCCCACAAGCCTCACCAGGAGAGGAGAGGAGGCAGCCAGGGCGTCTTATAGGGGGCATCTTATACATGGACAAATACAGTACTCCCCCCCCTTACCTGCACAGGTGATAGTCATTGTTTGGATGGGGGGCTTTTATCCATTTCTGCAGTCACACAGTCAGTCAGTCAGTAGCTGAACTGGGTTCCACACAGTCACAAAAACAAATTAACTGAAAAAGCCTCAAAAACAAAAATGCAAAATAAATAGCAAAAACAAAAGTGCCAAACTTAATATGTTCCGGAGGTCTGTTTGACTTCCGAAATGTTTGAAAACCAAGGAGCAGCTTCTGATTGGTGCAGGCACCATGGAAACAATAGCCGACAGCAGCATCGGATGTCTGGCTTCCAAAAAACGTTAGGAAGGAAACCGGAACACTTACTTCCGGGTTTTAAGTATTTGAGAACCAAGGCGTTTGAGAACCAAGGCACCACTGTAGTTGGACAGAGCAAAAAGCAACTTCTCAGGCACAGAGGAAGAATCCAGTTCAGGACATTCCTCCCCACATCTTTGGAAGACCTCTCGGCTCCCCCCCCCCCCGCCAACATGGTTTTAACCCTTTCACTACCTGTGCATCTTCAGCATCCACACCAAAGGGTTCCTCCGCCCCACTCACACAGCCCCCCACTTTCTCCCCCGGGCAGGTGCTGTACCTTCTGGGCGCCATGCTGCTCTCCATGGCCTTGCAGCTGGATCGACACGGGCTCTGGAACCTCCTGGGCCCCAGCCTCTTTGCCTTAGGGATCATGGCCGTCGCCTGGGTGAGTAGGGACATGGCTTGCTCGCCCTCTTGCCAGAAGGGCTGGGGGCAGGCAGGGCAGCTTGGCAAAGATTTCTGGCTGGCTTACATATGTGGGGTTATGGCCCCTGAAATCCTGTCCGTCTCACGTTTGTATCCATGAATAATAATAATTATTATTATTTATTATTTATATCCCGCCCATCTGGCTGGGTTTCCCCACCCACTCTGGGTGGCTTCCAACAAAACACTAAAATACAATAACCTATTAAACATTAAAAGCTTCCCTAAACAGGGCTGCCTTCAGATGTCTTTTAAAAGTCTGGTAGTTATTTTTCTCTTTGACATCTGGTGGGAGGGCATTCCATAGGGCGGGTGCCACCACCAAGAAGGCCCTCTGCCTGGTTCCCTGTAGCTTGGCCTCTCGCAGGGAGGGAACCGCCAGAAGGCCCTCAGAGTAATGGGGGTGGAGACGCTCCTTCAGGTAAACTGAACCGAGGACATTTAGGGCTTTCAAGGTCAGCACCAACACTTTGAATTGTGCTTGTTAACGTACTGGGAGCCAATGTAGATCTTTCAAGACCGGTGTTATATGGTCTTGGCGGCCGCTCCCAGTCCCCAGTCTGGCTGCTGCATTCTGGATTAATTGCAGTTTCCGGGTCACCTTCATAGGTAGCCCCAAGTAGAGCGCATGGCAGGAGTCCAAGCGGGAGATAACCAGAGCATGCACCACTCTGGCGAGACAGTCTGTGGGCAGATAGGGTCTCATCCTGTGTCCCAGATGGAGCTGGCAGACAGCTGCCCTGGACACAGAATAGAGAACTTATTTGTATGGGGCCTAGAGAACTGGTCCTGAGGCCCCTCTCCTTCCTCCGCAGACGGCACGTAGCATCCGCCGGAGGCACTGCTACCCTCCCACATGGCAGCGCTGGACCTTCTACCTGCTGCCCGGAGCGCTGATCGCGGCCTCGGCGGTGCTGCTCTACGCCTTTGTGGAGACAGAGGAGAACTACTTCTACATCCACAGCATCTGGCACATGCTCATCGCCGGCAGCGTGGGCTTCCTGCTGCCCCCCCAGGCCAAACCCGAGTCCCCCGGCCTGGCCGGCCCCCTCCCTCGCCGGAAAGGCTGCGGCTACCAGCTGTGCATCAACGAACAGGAGGAGCTGGGCCTGGTGGACCCCGGGGCGGGGGCCTCCGTCACCAGCGTCTGCACCAGCTGATGGGGGCCGCTCTGCCTGGGGAGGGGCGCAGGCGGGCGGGCAAGCGTCCCTCTCCCGGTGCCCCACGGCCAGAGACATGCCACCTGCCCAGGCCCACCTCACCAGTAACATTCCAAGGTTCCTCCATGGGATGCCATGGCAGGAAAGGAGGAGGAGAACCACCACGATCCATGACAAGGAGCTGAGTCGCCCCCTGGTCGGCTCCAGGGCTGCTGGAAAGACCATCTGATATGCCAGCGGTGCCAATGGACCTATAATCTTGGACAGGCCTGGAGCTGGGCAAGAGGGGCACAGAAAGAGAATTGGGGGCAGCTGTGTGCTGAGCTCCCCAGCACCAGGACTCGAGGGGGCAAAGCAGCCCCAAACAGGAGTGGGGCAAGGCTGCCTCTGGGGCTCCTGAATGTGCCAGGGCTTGTCGGTGGGGCCCACACTGTCCTTTGGGCACTGATTGCCCCACAAGAAGGAGAGAGCAGCCTCTCTGGGGGTGGCCAAAGGGGTGCCTCCCCAACGGAGCTGGCCCACTCGTGAGGCAGGTGAAGCAGCCTCCTCAGGTGGCAGAAGGGCCAGAGACAGCCCCCTGCCCATGCTGTTGCTTCCAACACTGCCAGAACAGGAGCAGACAAGCAGCAAGGCTTTGCGGAAGGCCCTCCTCCTCTACATGTTCGGGTGGCAGAAGCAGTTGGGCGGGCAGGGCATAGGGAGCAGAAGGCGGCATGTTCCCCTGCTGCCTCAGGTGGCAGAATGGGACAGGCCCCCACTGCTTCCAGGTGCCCAGCTCCCCTCATCCTTGGCCACTGGCAGGGAGTGGGAGGGCATGACACTCGCTGTCCCTAAGTGCCACTCTGGTGTAGGGCCACCGCTTGCTTTGAGGGTGTTTCTTGCGTCTTTTCTCACGACTACTTTCCCCCAGATGACTTGGTTTGCCCCCTTCGCCTTCTCACGGGAGGCCAGCGCCTGTGCGTCTGGCTAGGCGGGCATTGGAAATGTACCAGGAGGCACAGGGCATTATGACCTCCTCTCCAGCTCAGCCTGGCTGCCTTCAGAAAAACCCAACCTGTGCCCAGGGAGCCTTCAGGAGGGAGGAGTTCATTCTTGGTTTTGGCAGGAGAAAGGAGAGAGGGAGGAAAGCCTGGCAGACTGGGGAGGAGGAGGAAGAGAAGCGTTGGAAACAGACCCCCAGGGCTGCCCACACAGCATTCGCCTCTGGGGGTCTTGTAGGTTTGTGGGGAGCAGATCTGGGTAGCCATAGGAGGCTGACTCAAACAGGAGTGTCCCCCGTCCCTCTGCTTGCCGCCTTCTGGGCACTCCTCTTTGCCAAGTGTGTCACAAAGGCTTCCACCTGCCTTCTCCAAGGTGCCTTTGGCTACACAGTGAGCTACGCACATGCAACACTCTCACTCACACATCTTACCTATGGCCTGGAAAGTGCCAGGCTGGTGGGAGTGCAGGAGGGGACCCCCCCCCCATGTCCCTCTAGGCCAGCGGTTCTCAACCCGTGGGTCCCCAGATGTTGTTGGACTACAACTCCCATCATCCCTGGCCAGAGCTCAGGGATGATGGGAGTTGTAGTCCAACAACATGTGGGGACCCACAGGTTGAGAACCGCTGCTCTAGGCATTGAGGGACTCTGATTCCCAACAGCCAGCAAGGCCAGCAGTTGTGAGTGAAGTCAGGGAGCTGAAGGGCTGGAGATGTTTCCTGCCCCTGCACTGGAAGGTCCCAGGACAGCGGTCACAGCTGGCAGCAGAGCAAAAGCTAGAAGCCCCACAGGGAGTCTGCCTCCAAGATCCTGGGGGGCAAAGGAGAGAGGAGGGCTGCCTGCCGCCCTTCCATGCCTTTCCAGGTTGCCCTTCCCCACCTCTGGACCACCTGGGCCATTGCTGCAGATGGATGCTAGATGGACCATTCAGGCCAGCTCCACACAGCCGGCCTCCTACTTGGAGCAATGCCAGGGGAGCTGTGGGGTCCAACCCCCCAGGTGAAAAGGACAGCAGCTGCTTGGAGAGGAGTAAAAGCAGCAGGGCGTTGGATGGATTTAGAGAAGTGGGAGAGGATGTTTTAATTGGCAATTATACTTCCTCTTGCAGGGTTAAAAATCACCATCCTTATTTCTAGAAGCTATAAGGACAGGTGGTTGCATAACTTTCCAGAACAATTATTATATCTAGGGATTCTTAGGTAGACTTGGATTATTTTCTCCCATTATGTTTCCCATTTAACAAAGACATCACTCTCAGATCGTCTAGTAAACAAGAAAAATGCAAGGTTTACTCACATCAAAAGTCTTGCCAGGGTTCAGCAGATACAGTGGTATAAATAAGACAGGCGATAATCCTGAAATGTTACAAATATCCAGTTCAAAATGGAGATTTTCTCTCTGGAGGAGAGCAAAGAAACGTCTCCCCCCATTGCAATTAGGAAACAGAGCGAATAGTGACAGGAAGAAGTAGAACAGGCTTCCTCAAACTTGGCCCTCCAGATATTTTGGGACTACAATTCCCATCATCCCTGACCATTGGTCCTGCTAGCTAGGGATCATGGGAATTAGTCTCAAAACATCTGGAGGGCCGAGTTTGAGGAAGCCTGGTTTAGAGGCTAGGACATCAAAGAGTCCCCTGTTTGTGATTTTTGTGTGATTTGGGCTGCAGATTCTCCCACATGGGTGTGGAGAGTAGCAGCTGCAAGTGGGGACAGAGGCCCCTGAGGGCCACACTGAGCACCAGGTTATCTCTCGTTCTAGCAAAGAGGCAAGTGGCAGCTGCCAAGGAGGAGGCAAGAGGCAAGAGAGAGAAAACAGGTTGAATGCAGCAAGACCGAAGCTGCCTTATGGTGCATCAAGGCTCTCCAAGATTTCACACAAGGGGACCATCATAGCCTCACCTGAAGATGCTGGGAATTGAATACCTGGGACACTCTGAGTGCAAGGCACACCCTCTACCCACTGAGTCATGGTCCTTCCCCAAAGCAAGCCTGGATGTGCCAGGCATGGAGGGCAGAGAGGCAGCTGCCCCCAGTGCTGGGTGCAAAAGGGCTCATAGCCCAGAGGCCATTCTGGGCAGCTGCCGCCCAGGGTGCTGCACATTCACCACACCTGCCGTCTCCCCCTCCTCCCTCCTGGGCCTTCATCTTCTTCCCCAGGACTCTTGCTGGCACTCGCCTGACCCCTCCACTTCTCCTCTGCTTGAGGCTTGAGGGCAGGAAGGGACACTGGCAAAGCCCTCCTGCACAGCTGGGCATGGCTCTGGCAGCTGCCAGTCACAGGGCAGAGGAAGCAGGGAGCGGAAGCAGGGGCAGTGTCTGTAAAGTGCCCCCCATCCTCCGTGGGACCACAACGTCCTACCCAAAAGGCTGAGGGGGCAGGGAGGAGAGTTGCCTGTTGGAAGAATTGGGGGGAGGGGAGAACCAGCTGTTGTTGTTGTGGCATCTCAGGGCTGCTTGCTGGAGCCCACCAGAAAGGCTTGTGCCCAGGCAGGAGCCCACTGGGGGTGGAAGGAGAGGACAACCACCAGGAGCTTTTCTGCTAAGAACCCCTTTTAGCCTCCACTGGGAGTTCAAGGGGGCTCCCCACTCGCAGACACCTGCCCACCTGTTTCAAATACCCAGCCAAGGTTGCCCCAAGCGGGTGCCCCCTTCCCTGGGTAAAGGCCGCTCTCTGACCTCCCTGAGAGGCAGTGAAGCAGGCAGCTGTTCTCCTGGGCAGGATGCTGGACTGGGCAGGCCAAAGAGGCGGCTGTGGGAGGCTGCCACCCCCTCACCTCTTCCCCTGCCAGCCCCACTGAGGGAGGGGGGCTCATGTCAGAGCTCAGAGCAGAGCCCACACCACTTCCCAAGCACGGAGGGGGTGTTTATTTTTTATTTTAGAACTAGATTTGTATCCCACCCAATCCCCAAATAAACCACTAGAACAAAACAGCCAATGAAATGCAAAAACGTGGTCTGTTGGGGTGAAATGTCTCCACAGCAGCAGGAATGCAGGCGTTAAAATCCACGTTGGCCAAAGCAAACCTGCCCGTCCTCTGGGCCTCTTTCCTTGGGGGCACAGCAGATGGCACCGGACCTGCCCTTTGCCCACTGGTTGGCACAGGAGACACTCTGGTCCTGGGCATGGGTGGGTGAGAGGGGCAGCATAGGGGCAGGCAAAGGGAGCCCCTTCTTATGCTTTCAGGGCTGCTCCAGCCCCGCAGCAAGTTGGCATCTCACGCAGGGCAGCAGCAGCCCCCTGCCCTTGGGTGTAGGAGGGGGTCGCTGTGTGGGTTGCCCTCCCAGGGGGGAGGGGGCTGGGATAACGTCCGCTGGAGGTGCTGCCTCTTGCCCACCTGCAAACTGGAAGAAGGAGCCCCTTCCTTCAGAATGGCTCCCTTGGCACAAGAAGGGCTTCTTTGGGTACAGGAAGATCATGCTGGAGAGACGCATGAAGGTGTCCCTCTGTCTTGGGGGGGGGAGTGCAATGAAGGCTGGCATCCTGCACAGAGGGCAAGGGAGCCACAGACTGTGGTCACAGAGGGGACTGGCAGGCAGATCAGCCCCTCGCCTTCCCATAAAAGAAAATGCAACCCCTCCCTCCTTCAGCCATATCACTTCACGTGGTGGAGGTGGTGGAGGGGTTAACTGGCCTGTCTGGGCGAGAGGGGGAATTGGTGGAGGGAAGGGGCAAAGGCAGGAATGCAGGTCATGCTGGGCCAGCCTGGTGCCTTCCAGATGTTTTGAACTACAATTCCCATCAGCCCCTGCGAGCACAGCTGGCCCCTGTGGTCCAAAATGTCTGGGGAAGGGGAGTAGGACTCCCCGTTAAATAATGCTGTTTCCAGTCTGAGCAAAAGACATTTCAGAATCCAAATATTTGCAGGATTCCAACCTGGAACAGAAAGGCCCACATTTATTCCTTCTGGGAGGAGCAGCTGCGCCGTTTCAGGAAGGAGGTTGCGATCCAGCACTCGCCAGCTAAAGAAATCTTAACACGGCAATTAAATCAAATGGGTTCCAGCTGATTTACGCATTCAAATGCACCCCTTTCCATGCAAGGAGAAAGGCAACTCTAAAGGGTAACTCAGCCTCCTGCCTTCTGCTAGGTCATTTCTCCTCCTCAAAGAGGGTTCCCCTTTCTCTCTCACGCACCTCAAACAGCTCCTTTCCCACGGAGCCGCCTGTCAACTGCAGTTTTTATAAGCTACTTGTATTTTGATTTTTTTATTTAAAATAAATCTGCTGCCAAAGTAATCGGGGGCACCCACTGTATTAAAATGGAGCCATCAAGTAACCTATCAATGGATCAATTGATTATACTGGAGGGGGGGCAGTAAAGCAGGAGACACGCTCGGGAGAGGAGGGGGAAGGAGGTGTTAATTCAGCAGGTGCAGCAGCAGCAGAAAGGAAGACCACACCGCAATTGGAGAAGAAGCACCCCTCACTCCTGCTCCCCACAAAATGGCAAAAAGTCGGCGGTCAAGGGGGGTGGAGTAGGGTTTAAGTGATGGAGAGATTCTACGGCTGGTGGGAGAGCAACCACATACAGCTGCGCTCTGGGAAGCAGGAGGCTTGTGCCCGTTCCAGTGGGCAGGGTGTGCCCTCCTTCTGACGGGAACCAGATCCAGGCAGGGATGCGGGTGGTGCTGTGGTCTAGACCACTGAGCCTCTTGGGCTTGCCGATTGGAAGGTCGGCGGTTCGAATCCCCGCGACGGGGTGAGCTCCCAGTGCTCTGTCCCAGCTCCTGCCAACCTAGCAGATCGAAAGCACACCAGTGCAAGTAGATAAATAGGTACCACTGTGGCGGGAATGTAAAAGGCGTTTCCGTGTGCTCTGGCACTCGTCACAGTCCTCCGTGCATCAGTAGAGGTTTAGTCCTGCTGGCCACATGATCTGTGGACAAACACCGGCTCCCTCGGCCTGAAAGCGAGATGAGCGCCGCAACGCCAGAGTTGCCTTTGACTGGACTCAACCGTCCAGGGGTCCTTTACTTTTGCCTACCAGGCATGGTACGGGGCATTCATCAGAGGGTCTTGGCAGAGTAGCTTCCCCCCAGCCACCCAACCTGGGCGGCCCTGACTAGCTTGGCAACCCAGGAGCGCCCAGTTGTTCCACGGCTTCCTCCTCACACCTTCCTGCTAACTTTAGCGTGCGAAGATGATGAAATCATGTGAAGAGGACAAAAAAGGGGCCTGCGTCGCCCTGAAGCATTTCCCCTCCCCTGAGCGGATAACAGAGGCCACTTCCCTCTGGAACACCAGCCGGCTTAAAGGCTTTGGGTGTGTATGAAAGGGACCAAAGAACTCAACGGACACAAGTTTGCATAATAGGATGGCGGGGAAATTACCCCACCAAACCTGACATTCTCTCAGCAAGCTAAAAACAGGACGTTCGCTTTCAGGCAGACGGTGAAGAGGAAGAACAGAAGAAATATAGAGCAATGCACTTGTTTTATATTTGAATGCGGTTCGGTTAGTTCTGTGCATAAGGTACATTTTGCAGGGATTATGTCAGTATTGGAGAAGCACGACGGTAAATGCGCTAGAAACTGGGGTCAGGGACTCATCCAACTCTGGGAGGACATTTGTCTCTGGTCTACCAAACAAAGAAAACAGCTGTGCTGTGGCAGAGACCTGGCCTCCCTCTCTCTCTCTCTGGCCTCACCAGGTCCCTGGAAGCGGCAGCAGTGACTGCTCTTCCACCCCAGACAACAGAAGCGCCCAGCAGCAGCGGGAGGCTTTTAGCAGGTGCCGGGGAAAAAGTACAGGGAGGGCGCCCACCTGATGTCAATAGGCAGGGAGTTCCCAAGTGTAGGTGCTGCCACACTGAAAGACCAAATTCTTACAAATGCAGATGAGTGGGCTATGGTTTTTTTAAAAATGACATAGCAGTATACAAGTATTTTAGTAAAGAAATTACGGCAGAATAATCTCACAGGCCGGACGGTGTCTATGCTTTTCTTCCTTGGAAAGAGGGAGATGTGTCACAGCCAAAGCAACCCTCCGGTTGGACCAGGGCCGACTGCAGCTGCCTCTGCACCCCTTGGGCCCTGAGCTGGCAGCAAATTCAGCCTTCCCTGCGGCACAGTAGATCATCTCTCTCTCTCTCTCTCTCACGCACAGACGCATGCAGCACCCGGCGGGTGGGGGACGATCCATCACTGCAAGCAAGCGAGCTCCTTCTGGCAGTCCAGCAAACCAAGTCTGACAGGAAGCCCATGCACAGTAAATCAGGAGGAGAGAATTAAACGGCAGCCCAGAATCCAGAGGCTCCCTGGGCAGCCATTGCAGGGCTGCAAATGCACAGAGAGTGTGATTAAAGATGTTCTGCACATCCTGCCAAGGGCCCAGGCAGCTGGGACTCGGATGCCAGCGCCAGCAGCTCCCACAACCCAGCCTTGACCACTGTCGCCGCCTCCTCTGCGGGGGTGAAGCTCACACCCAGGAAAAACAGGCCTGTGCCAAACGCAGAGAGGAGAGGACCGAGTGGGTGGTGATCACAAAAGCAGCCCTTTCAGTCAAGGCTCCCTGAGCAGGCAGTGGGTCTTTGCAGGTGATGTTTCTCACCCCCAAGCCCAGATTTCAGAAAGGATCTTAAGGCAGGCTTGGATTCTGGACTCAAGTGCATCTTATCACCTTGAATCAAGGGTGGCCCCAGGACTGGCGGACAAAGGGGGTGGGGGTGGGGTAGTCTGCCCCAGGTGCCATCTCTGAGGGGGGTGACAAAAAGGCATTCTATGGGAGGATTGCCCCGTCGCCCCCGGGCCTGGCGGTGCGGGCTGGTGCCATCACGCCGTGTGCAGAGAATCGTGCCGCCACCTCTGCAGCTGCAAGCAGAGGATCTTGCTGCTGCTGCACGCAGATTGCCACGCCCCCATGCAGCGGATCAACTCCCCCCCCCCCCGGTGCACTGCATGGCCCCTGCTCTGGGCGCCCATGCAGCTAACTCCGCCACTGGGCCCCAGCCACCTCCAGCTTCCACCTGCAGCTGCTTTCCAAAGACAGAGCAAACCCTCCTCTTCTTCTCCTGGCACGAGGGCACATGTGCCGCCCACCCGCCACCCCTTTGTGGGAAGGGAGGAGAGCAGATGGAGAAGGCAAGGCAACCCCTCCTGGGACAAGACTCTAGTCCGGGGGGCCTTTGAGAAACCAAACTGAAAATGGGACGCACTTCAGGTGAGGAAAATGCAAATGACCATTTACAGGGTGGTGCCAATTTGCATGTGTGATGAAAATGCAAGAGGGGGCCCTAAAGCGATTGGCAGACGGATAAATACACTAGACAGGAAAGTCCTCCAAATGGAGATGGAATGGAAATCTGAAGGCAGCCCTGTTCAGGGAAGCTTTTAATGTTTGATGTATTATGGTATTTTAATATTTTGTTGGAAGCTGCCCAGAGTGGCTGGGGAAGCCCAGCCAGATGGGGGGGTATAAATAAATTATTATTATTATTATCATCATCATCATTATTGCACCCCCCCGCCTTTTCTACCACGCAGCTGGAGTTCAGTCTCATAGAGCTGGTCCTCCTCACCATCAAACCTCCTCTCCTCTCTCAAGATCTGTTGTTTTTGAGGTCCTTTTTGCAACAAAACAGCTTTCCCAAAATGAAACTGGACCCCCGCCCATCGCAGGCCTCAGCCCAGGGACCAGCATCTGAGAGAAGCATCCAACCCTCTCTGTGCCAAGGGATGCGCCACTCATACAGCAGAGGTGCTCCACGGCCAGGCGGGGGGGGGGGGGCTCCCTTGTGGCAGGACCGGGGGAGACTGCAGAGCTCAGCATCTCCAGGGCAACCTGCTTCCTACTCAGAAACGGCCAAGCAATTCAACTAACTTTGTGGCTAAAGCTGTTCCCTGCTGGCGGAAATATGAACCATAGATCCATTTCTTAATGTTGGCTTTTGATTTTACAGTGGTACCTCGGGTTACAGACACTTCGGGTTACAGACTCCGCTAACCCAGAAATAGTGCCTCGGGTTAAGAATTTTGCTTCAGGATGAAAACAGAAATTGCACGGCAGCAGCAGGAGACCCCATTAGCTAAAGTGGTGCTTCAGGTTAAGAACAGACCTCCAGAACTTAACCCGAGGTACCACTGGTATCTTGGCCCTTCTGCTGTTGCATTGTTTTATTATTACGTTTGTATTATTGTAATTGAATTGAGTTCTGCTTTGGAAATCAATATGACTGAACATCAGGCTACAAATATAGCCTAAATAAATACAATTAATATATTAAACTGGGGGGGGGGGGGAATAATGGCCAAGCCAAGAGGACAGCGGAGAAGAAAGCACATGCGGCTCAGAGCCAGCCTGGCCGCAATCGCTCAAGGCAGCACACACAAATCCTGGCCTTGTAACGCAGCGCAGGAACAGCCGGAAGGCTGCCAGAAGCCAGGCCTTGAGAGGTAAAGAGGGGGAGGCTGCGGTGGTTTCCCCCCTCCAAGTTTTCAATTATTGAAGAACACTACAGAGAACTGAAGCCCAGTGGAGCAGCCGGCAAGAAGGCTGTGCCCCAGGATGCCCTCTCGCCCGGTTTCTTTTTCTGTCTTCCACAACATCTCCACCGGGAGAGGCGTGAAGCAGGGCAGACTCTTCTTTTTCACGCGTGCACACACTTGCACGAAGCAAAAGGAGGGTGCTGTCAAGCAGCTCCCATTGACTGCAAGGTGGCTGGCCTAGAAAAAAAGGCCCTGGGGAGCCGGTCTGCTGTCATCCCTGCCTTTGTCTGCCCCCCCCTCCTGCCCACTTTGCTATTCAAGTGATGGAGGCAGAGAGAAATGTCCTTGCACTGGAGGAGAAATGGGCTTCTGTTGCACCAGCAAGACTGTGGCCATTTCAGACCCTTCTGTGTATTCGCAGCAGTGAGCAACTACCAGATTTTTCCATGTGTTAGATGAGGTTTTTTGACTCAAAAATCATGTAAAAAAACTGGGGTCATCCTATACACAGATAGCGGGGGGGGGGGGGAAGCTGCGCGCTGCTAGCCAGCTGGTTAGCGGGTGCACAACTCCCCCCCCATGCCGTTGTGAGAGGTGTGTGTGCTCTAGGGAGCATGTGTGCAACTCCCCCTGTTCAGGGAAGTTTTTAAATCTGTGATATTTTAGTGTATTTTTGGTTTCTATGGAAGCCGCCAAGAGTGGCTGGGGAAACCCAGCCAGATGGGCGGGGTACAAATAATAAATTATTATTATTATTATTTAAAAAAGCTCAACAATTTTGAGCCTCATTTTCTTTAAATTCAGTCCCCCAAAATCGGGGGCCTCTTATACACGGAAAAATACGGTAATCAAAACCACAGAGATGCTAAAGCAAATTAATCAATGCAAAAATCGCTAGAACGCCAGGACTAGGATCCCATATTGAGTCCCTGCTCAGTATGCGTCTGGCTAAAAGGTGCCTGACTGAGCTAGTCTTGATCCAATATTTTCATCACAGGGGTTTCCCCAAAGCACAGCTTCCTGCTGGGAGGGGCCATCCAGGGACCCTGGCCAGGACCCCCCCCAAGTCACCTTCCTGTTTCCCCCAACTGTGTCCTCCTGCCAGCCGCTGTGAGATGGGAAGCCCAGGGAAAACGGCAAGCACTCCAGCGCAGCGAAGCTCCTGCAATCATTACAAGACCAAGACCTTAGTCGGACCATTTATTTCGCAAAATGTAACAGAAACGCAGAATTAAACGAAAGTGCCCAAGCTACTCAGTGTCATTCCTAGCAGTGCAACTCCCCCCAGTTCCCCACATGCTCTCAAGGGAAACCACCCCACAGGCAGCCTCAGTTTCCCCAGGAGCCGGCCAGCCCCCCTCTCAGAGGAAAAGGTCTACCCAACGCTCTCGGCTGGTGAGGAGGAGCAGAGGACCCTGGAGAGAAGAGCAGGACGAGGACTCAGCAGCAACAGGCACCCTCTCCTCCTCCTCTGCTGGCTATAGGAAAGAGGAGGATGAGGAAGGAGAAAGGGGGATTCTGCCTATTTGGCTGGTCTCTCCAGGGTCCTTTTGCACCGCACACTTTGCACACACAACAACTTGGTCCTTGCAGGTGCCACAGCAAAGGCACACATGATCATGGTTCTTCTAGGCTCAGGGGGTCAGGCTCACGGCTATGTCCACATTTTGCTCCTTTATTCAGGAGGAGAAATCAACACAGTGCATGAAAATCTTTAGCAACCTCCCCACCTGCCAATGTGCCTCCCAGCAGTTAAGTGACTTCTCCAAACCTTCCCTTTCCTTCCACACCCCTCTCTCACTTCAAAGTCTTCTCTTCTGCAGTGCTTTGAGGCCTTCGTGACCAGAGGCTTAAAAGATTCACCGATAGGAGTGATTAGGAGAGAAACTAGGAAGGCGGTGGCTGTACCAAAGACAATTTGCACCAGAATTTTAAGTAATTATATAAACCTCGGGATATACTGATTTTGATCAATGTACAGCGACCCTATGAGAACAAGGAAGTTTCAAAGTTCATTGTGCTGAAGGCCTCTGGAAATTCTGGTGGACAAGTCCTGAAGATGTTTCTTGACCTGAGAAGACAAGAGACAGGTGCATGTCAGCGTAAGGGAACGGGTTGTTGGGAATCTGAATACGTGCAGCTTCGCAGAGTCAATTGGGGTTTGGCAGACAGCCAAGGCAATGTGAAGGAGTAAGTCTGCCTGGTGATACAGAGGCATGGAGACCGCTCCCTGATTGGTCAAGCTCTCTCAAAGGAGTGATGATTTATGGCCTACTGACTGGAATGTGAGAGTTCGGGAGTTCTGTGGTTCAGTGTCAGTGTAGGAGTTGTGTAAGGGAGAGCTAGTCAAAGATCCGTGTTCTGTTCCTCTAAATAGCCCACTGTATATAATAAACACCTAACTACAAGTTCCTGGTTCCTGCTTCGTCCATCCTGTCTGCAGCCAAGTTGCCAATTGCTTTCGTGAACTCTGCGTTTACTCTGCTAGGTCTGGCTAAGGTCCTGCAACTAGTCAGAAAGTTGCAAAACACCAATAGGTTTTTCCAATGTGAGTGCAGCTCAGCCAAGAGGCAAACAGCTGCTTGCTCCTGCTACTTTGAATATGGCTGCACCAAGGAATCCTGCCCGGACACATGCAAGCAGTGTGAGGCCAAAGCCATTCTGGAAGGGGGTCCGAGGAAGAGCAGCGAGGTGTCAAGGGGGGATTGGGGGGAGCAGTTCTTAGGATCTTGGGGCGCTGGAAGGACATCGCCCTGGGACCAGCAGTGCCTGCGCATTTGTGGACAAGAAGATCGCTTAGGAAGCCACTCACACCCCGTTCCATCTCCAGCACTGTCTCCCCTCAAACAAGGCTGGCTCAGATTTCCCGCCTCTCCCTGAGACCACAGAGCACCCCCAGGTGAATGTTCAGGGGGGGTGAAGAACGGGGGCTCCCCTCCCAGAGGCCCCCCTGTGCACCTTGTAGCCCAGCTCCTTGGTCTTCTCCTCCAGCATGGCGGTCTTCTCCTTGTTGCGGCTGAGATGCTCCTCGTCTCCCATCCCTTCGATGTGCCTCATCTTCTGGTGCGAAATCTCCAGCTGCTTCTGGTAATGGTGGTGCTTCTCCACCTTCGCTTCAAAGTGTTTCAGCTCTTCCTAGAAAAGCAGGAGAGATCGATTCTTTTTATCAGTAGCTGAAAGAGCTCAAAGGGGTTTATGATAAATACGCAGGGGGGCACAGCGGCGTCCCGTGCCCTTGAGGAGGTCCTCAGCACCCATGTCACAGCAGACCCCCCGCTCGATCCTTTGCACCCTCAACCGCCCAGAGAAACAAGGAAGGACAGAGAGCGCAACCATGTCATGTGGAAATGTTGTGGGTGGCAGAAGATATATTGTTTATTAATATCCTTCCTAACTTGCTAGGGATGCAGGTGGCGCTGTGGGTTAAACCACAGAGCCTAGGACTTGCCGATCAGAAGGTCGGCGGTTCAAATCCCCGTGACAGGGTAAGCTCCCGTTGCTCAGTCCCAGCTCCTGCCAACATAGCAGTTCGAAAGCACGTCAAAGTGCAAGTAGATAAATAGGTACCGCTCCGTGCGCTGCTCTGGTTCGCCAGAAGCAGCTTAGTCATGCTGGCCACATGACCCAGAAGCTGTACGCCGGCTCCCTCGGCCAGTAAAGCAAGATGAGTGCCACAACCCCAGAGTCGGCCACGACTGGACCTAATGGTCAGGGGTCCCTTTACCTTTAACTTGTGCTGGCAAGTTCCTTTACTTAGCCGAGTTACATTCCCCTTTTTACACGCACAGCAGATATCTGGTTGCAGGCTTGTGTGAGCCTCTCACTATTATACAATTCAGTCTGTCTCAGATTGAATTGTACGTTCCTGGTAAGATCCCTTGAATCCCTCTTAAAAGAATAGAAGCCACGATCTTAGTCAATAAAAGGCATTTACTTACATCAGTTCACAATTGGATCCCTGAAGGCAGACTTAGTTACAAATATGTACATGTGGATCTACCCCATATGGGGGAATAATCCCAGTGCTTCTGCTAGCTGAGAGCTAACAGAGCAGTCCTAGCTAGAAGCTGGTCAAACAAAGAAGGAAGTGAAAAAGAGAGAGGTATGCTGTGTGACTCCTCCTTTTGTTACCTGGACAGGTAAGGTCACGCCCACCTTCTATCACATGCAAGAGGAAGGATGCTCCAGCCAGGAGGAAGAGGAAGTTCCGACTGGCTGGACCAAACATTCCCTTGCGTGTCTTCTCTAGCATTACAAGGAATGTTGTACTTGACTGCCTCTCATGGGTCACATCCCACAAGTCACAGCACTCCCCCCAAACACACACACCTGATCCTTTGCACCCTCAGCCACCCAGAGAGAACAAAGGAAGGACAGAGAGCACCAGGACCATCTCTTCCGCAAGGAACGCGAAGCATTTCTCAGACGGAGGCATTTGTTACAAATCAGTCTGGGGCCCCTTCCAAACTCAGCTCCTCCAGATGCCAGACTCGTTTCTGATTAACGCAGCGCAAGGCACCCAACCGGAGCCCCCGCTCCCCCCGAATGTTAAAGCAAGAAGGCATTTGTGTCTTGGCCAAGAGGATGATCAGAATTAAGCCAGAAAAGCCCCCAAACCAGAGAGGTTGAAGCCAACATACCCGAAGTGATTCCAGCTCTTTCTCTGTGAAATTGGTGGATTTCGCCAGATCCCACAAGTCAATCACTCGGGGCTCCTCAAATTCTGGAGGGACAAAGGAGATTTCTGTGTGGAAACTCGAACAGCGGCAGCTGGATTGCAAAAAAGGCTTCACTGCTATTTGTTCTGCACTCAGGAAATACTTGTGCACGAAAAGAGAAAGTATCTCCCCTCTATTAAACTCCAGCTGAGAAGCTCCTGGAGTTCTGTCCATCTTATTTCAATTGTTCAAAGAGTGAGAAAGGGAAAACCTCAGGAGAGCGGTTGGCTGCATCAGGATCAGGCCAAAGGGGGCCCACATGCTGGCTCCTACAGTGGGCAACCAGGTGCCCCCAAAGAGAAGCAGCCCCCAAGCAAGACAGCAGCCCCACAGCCCGCCCCCATCCTGCGACTTCCAGCCGCAGCATCCAGGCACATCGGCTTCCCTATCCTGTTGCCTTGACAGCCACCCTCCCTGCCAGCCCAAATGCCGCTCCCCACAGGCGCCCAAGCGGTTCCCCCAAACGATCACCTGGAATCACACAGGGCTGCCAAGGGGGGGGGGTCAAAAGCAGATCTTTCTCCAATGCGAGAGGACAGTTGTGGAATTTGTGAAGGCAACGATGAGGGATTGGCCAAGACCAGGGGTAGGCAAACTATGGCCTGGGGGCCGGATCTGGCCCTATCGCCTTCTCAATCCGGCCCACGGACAGTCTGGGAATCGGCGTGTTTTTACATGAGTAGAATGTGTCCTTTTATTTAAAATGCATCTGAGTTATTTGTGAGGCATGGGAATTCGTTCATTCCCCCCACAAGGTCTGAGGGACAGTGGACTAGCCCCCTGCTGAAAAAGTTTGCTGACCCCTGGCCAAGACCCACCTGCGCCCCGGCCAGATAACCCGCAGGTGCAAGCGGGGGGGGGGGGGGAGACCTACCGCTGGAGTCGTCATAGCCCTGGTGGGTGACCCTGCGCAGCCGCTCAAAGCCCTGGTTGATGCTGTGCAGCTTCTCCTTGAGCTCAGAGTGCTTCTGGTGCAGCAGGTCGTGCTTGCGGGGAATCTCCTCCTCTTCCAGGCCGGAGATCATGTTCTTGTGGACGTCTGGGAGGGGCGAAACGGAAAACACCATCAGCCAGAGGAAGCCGCAGGTGGGAAGAAGGCTCCCAAAGTAGGGTGGATAAAAATCAATGATTTTTTAAAAATAAATTTTTAAAAAATCTACTTTTTTTTATTTAAACCGGATGTTTAAAATAAAATGCTTTCGGAGGAAAAGTCTTTCTAAAGATTTTCTGTTTAAGTTACATTATAGTCCAAATGCTATTCATCAGGAAAAAAAGATTTGTTTTAAGTTTTTCATGTGTGCTAAAACTCAGTCTAAGGCGTGTGTTTTTTAAAAAACATTGTTTAACCACATCAGTTAACAAACATGGATACATATGCTATAATGTTATCATTTAGTTAAATAAATTGTTTAAATTGTTATTAAGGAAATGATTATTTTTCTCCTTCCAATCAAGCACAGCAGAAAAGTTGCCCAAATATAAACAGTTAACTTAATTTCATAATTCTCTGCCTAAGTATTTCAAATCATTTTCGATGTAACTGTAAAGACGACTCTGAAAATTTATTGTTCCAAAAATGAAACCTTCATCTGGTTGTAAATATGCAAGAATGAGTCTTTCCATAAAAGAAATGACTTAAATAAAGTCTTACTGACTAGTGATTTAAATCATGATTTAAATCAAATCCAGCCTGTCCCAGAGTGAGGGGTGGGATTACCTACGGGGGTCAAGGGGTGGCAGGAGGTGAAAGTCTAACACCAGCGGCTGTTAAGATAAGATAAAGGATTAAGATCGGAACTATGATATTGGGAATAAACAAGAGAGACAAAGCAGGAACAAGAAATAAAAAATTTTCTCTTGACCAGCCAAAACATGGGAAGTCTAATTAAAATATATAATTTGGATTGTATAATTGGCTTTATTATTTGTATTTTGATGTGGGAAGATATGATATTCTATCAATTGGAGTGTTATTAATGAAAAATGAATAAAAATTATTTACAAAAAAGGGGGTGGCAGGAGGGGTGGAAATACCTTCCGTCCGACTGACGGTCTCCAGCAAGATGTTGTAGTCCTGGACTTTCTCTTTGTGGTGCCTGAACTCCCTCCACAGCTTGTCCAGCTCTTCCTCAGTGAACTTGCCTGAAGTTTTGGCCTTGAAGAGAGATCCAAGGAAGAAAAGTAGCAGGAGGGTGTTACGGAAATTACGGAGGAGGGGAGCATCTTTAAAATTGTTAGATGTTACAAATATTATGCCTGAATGTATCCTTTCAAATTGACAGCTCAGGGAAGTTACCTAGCTTTAAAAATAATATAAAATCAGCTCCTTTGCCAGTTCCCTCCATTCCAAAGCTATTTTCCCCTTGAAAAAGGACTCCAGGAAGTTCCCAGAGGTGACAATTGCTGAACTGATTGTTGGCCAAGGAAAGCCTAATCCCATCCAAAGACTTGCCAAGGGGCCAGACATGCAAAGGAACTTCTATTGTACTTTGGGTGGTGGGACTTCAGAGGTGTTTGCCTATGCTCATCTTACACCCGAGTCTTGCCCTGCCATGTCTGCTTAGGCTAATCTTGTACCAAGGACTCCTCTGGACCTTTTCCCCAAGGTTAAACTAGTGTAACCCCTGTCTACCCCTCCCCTTTGGTGACATGTCAGGGATGTAGCAATGATGCTGTACGAACTGTATTCTGGGATATGGTGGGAAAGTTTTAAAAGTCCTTGTCTCCCCATCCTCGGGGTTCAAAATTCCTCTTTGAACCTGATGCGCAATAAACTTTGGTCTACAGCTATTTGCTCTGGTTGGTGGCTGGAATCCTTCCTTTATTCTGCAGGGACCTGCAGGCTCTGCCCGACCAGCTGGGGGACTGAGCAGCCTCACACCTAGATTTTTCAGTATCAAGGGTAATCCCACACTTTGCCAACTGGGCAGAGACACAGCGTTTTGTGGAATATCCTGTTTTGGAAGGTGTTGGACTGCAACGTGGGGCACACAAAATTTCTTTGAGTCCTGCTGCTTTGTCCTACAAATTTTCTCTCCCTGGAAATCCTGTTTTGAGGCACCTGATTTTGGGGCGAGGCAATTGCAGGCCAGATGCCTTCAGTTCCCCAGAACAGCCAACAGCAAGAAGAACACAACTGATCAGGGTGAGAGAACGTCATGGAGGCGAAATGTTTCCTCTCTCACCTTTGCGGACAGAAAATTGCCACTGGTTATGTTGGAGCTGAGGAATCAGCGCTGGGAGGGACCTCAAAAGTCATTTAGTCCAGCCCTCCCAGTTGGTGCAGAAAATCCACAACTGCCGTTCCTAATTTCCACGGTTCCTGACTCAAGGGAAGCAGCTCTCACTACAAGAAGCAAAAGAACTGGGAACCAGGAGGAACGATGCCCCCCTCACCCCTCCCTCGGAGAGACCGGGCTTAATAATGCAGGAGCAGCCTGCAGGATTAGGCCAAAGGGGATTCCCAGCAACCCAAATTAAGGGGTGTTATGGGACTTCTAAGGTCTTATATATATAAAATAAATGTTCATAAATGTGCAAGCCAAACATGTACATAAGTATATAAACTACGTGTCTGAAATAGTACAGGAGAACAATCCTGAAGCCATTTTGACTCTTCCAAATAGACTTCAAATATTTAGCTGCAAGGAGGTAGGAAATGGGAAAAGCTTACACCTCCCTGTAAATACAGCCTGGCCAGTATCTGTTACACTGAGCACACTCTCAATATGCGTAAAGAGATTCAGGAACTAAGGATCTACCATCTCCAAGGAATGGCCAGGCTACCCAGAAAAGGCAATCAGATAAAGCCTTATCAGGTATCCTGGCAGACAGGAGAGAAGCAACACCCTCAAATTTCTGCTGGGGAGCACCTCCTTCTGTGATGTATGGATGGTGTTTGGGGGGGTCTTGAGCTACAGGGGAGGCAATCTCAAAAGTCTCTATAAAGGCTTGCACACCAATGTTCTGGGTTCCCCTCCTGCCTCCCTGTGTGGGGTGAGCGGGGGACCCTGTTGCAACAGTTTAATAAAGATCAGGCTTACTAGATCCTTTGCTTCTCAGTATTCTCTGGTTGGCCCCTGCTATTTGCTCCTACCAATAGGGAACCCACTTAAGGACTTTATATGGGCTCTGGTATAATGAAAAGGGAGCAGTTTTTCTTAAAACAGGGGCATAGAGCTTCTGGCAGTGGAGCCAGAGCACAGCTCTCAGGGCCAAGAAGCTTCTTCCAGCTAGCAAAAAGATGTGTGTGGAACTGTCACCAGAAAATAGGGGGTCCCCTTTAATGGACCCACTGCCCTTCTTAAAGGACTCAGCGTCTCCCAAGGTCACTATCAGTCAAAGATGTATTTCCCTTGCGAGACTTAGGCTGGGAGGCATCTATAGGGCAGAATGCTCCAAATGATGGTTCCCATATCTATCTATCTATCTATCTATCATCTATCTATCTATCTATCTATCTATCTATCTATCTATCTATCTATCTATCAACTATCTATCTATCTATCTATCTATCTATCAATCATTACAGCCGAGCTCTGGAATCAGATGTGAGTCTTTCTGTGGGGAAAGGGGCCTCTGCATCTGCAGGGGGGCAGGGAATCTGTAGGTACAGGGTTAGGGTTCAATGTCCCCCCAATTGCTGATCGCTTCTCCCTGTGCTGGCATTCCTATTAGACTAGCAAATCAGGGGCTGGATCCACACACCTGCTGACATTGTGGACACAACAGGACCACCCCCCCCCCAGCAAAAACAAAGCACATTCAAAGACAGACCTTGTTCCAGAGCTTCTCCAGCCGGGGATCATCGAGCACATCGTTCTCCAGGCTGTCTTTGACGTAGTTTGTGTCTCCCAGCTGTGCGTCTTTCTTCCCATCCATTCCATACTTGGCCAGAATCACTGGAGGGGCAACAGACGGGTTGCACAAATTTTAAGGAACACACACATAGCAGGCACCCCTCTCCCTAAAAAAACAACCCCTGATCCTTCACCCTTCAACAATTTAAGAAATGTTTTCTGGGAAAATAGACACTTCATTTGAGTGTATTAGACAGTTCAGAGAGCAAAAGCAAGGCCATCTTTAGCCTCCAGCTGGACTGTGAGATCTGCTTCCAAACAGACAGAAGGAAGTGAAGTTCTTGCTAAAACCATTCCTCCACAGCCAGCAGTCTTTACATTTGCAAGCCTGCAGCCCTGTTAATAGATAAACATCTTGTTAGGAATGGGACCCAATCTTACGTCAATAGATTCTGTACCTGTGTATGCAGCATTTCAATAGATGCTCTGGCAAGCCAGGAAAAACAAGGATCTGGTATTGCTCAAATCTCTGAATGACAGACATGCAAATGTGTTGCAGAAACCTGAGCTCTGAGCTTGGCCTGAGTTACATGTGCAACCCATTTTTGTGGTGCATGGTGCTTTTGGCTGGTCTTTGGGCTAAGGGGCTGGGCAATTTATAAAGCCTTTGAAAGTTGCTACACACCTTTGTTCTGGGTCCTCACCTCCTTGCAAGTTCTGGGGGAAGGGACTCTGTTGCAACACAAAAATAAAGATCTTCCTTGCTTTCTGCCTTGCTCCTGCCTCCATTCGTTCTTCTCTGACTGATAATGAACTTGGGGGGGGGGTACCAGGTCTCTTGGTGGGAGTTGGACTTTAAAGGCCATCACCAATTTTTTTGTATGTCAGAAGCAAGACCAAAAAATGCTGAGTGACACTGATCTGCCAGGCCCGTTTGTTCACTTTGCCAGAAGCGGGCAAAGCCAAATTTAGTGGACCACTGGTCATTGTCCAGGGGGCAGTCCGTTTCCCCCACAGGCATCTAATGTGCCATTATGGGAGAGAGAATCCTGGATTAAAGGGACTTCGGTCTGACTCAGCAAAGCAACACATGCCTGCCCAGGACCACAAGGGCAGTCTTAGGACCATATCTCCACCAAGCATCAATGGTTAGGGCATCCTGAAGAGGTCTTCCTGCTTAGGAAAGGTCAGAACATCTTGAGGGACCAAGGGGGGTGCTAGAAGCAGTTCTAGTGAAAACTGCAATTTCTTGAAAGTGGAGGATATTTGCACCCAGAACACTGCCCTGCTTCTCACCCAGGACTGCCCCAAATCCTGCTCTTGTATCTTCCATCTAACAGCAGGTGGAGACACCAAAACAGGTATCCCCAGGCAAATGGCCCCCTAGCAGCCTGGGAAGCCAGTTTGTTGTGCCCAGAAGCAGCCAGCAAGAAAGACAATGGGACACTTGCCTCCTCCTGGGAAAACCTAGCAGAAAGGAAGCTCAGGCAAGAGCTGACCTTGAAGCAGCCCACAGCTTGCAGCCAGCTCCGCAAGAGCCAGCAGAGCTTTTCACGCTCAGGAATTTTTGCAGAACACAGAGCCAGTTAAATTGCAAAACACTTTGCAGGAAGTTCTGCAGTGACTCAGAGGGGAGCTTCCATGCAAAGAACCCAGATGAACGAAAGCTGCTCCCACAGCCTCTTAGATCTCTTGACACCAGATGCATCAGTGAGTTGTAGCCAACAGTTCCTCAATTTTCACTGCACCACAGCCTGTCTGAACGCATTAGACAGCTGAGGCATGCAGAATTCTAATGGCAAGGGGTGGTTTTCCTATTCATTTGGGGTTTCTTTTAAAGAGCCTCAGTGATCCAAAGCTGGGTCTACAGAATAGAGCAGTTCTTTACCATTTAGATTGCGCCTGAGCTTGGCTTCCTTCTCTCCATCTTCATCCAGCCCTTCGGCCTTCAGTTTCTTCCAGCTCAGCTCATCCTTCTCCTGAATTTTTAGATCGCTGTGTAGCTCTGCCAATTTAACAGCAGAGAGGTGGAGCTGCAAAAACAGAAGGTATTTGGGGAGGTGGGGGAGAGGAGGGTCTGAATCAGTTGCACTGAGAATCAAATTCAAGTGATGTTTAGCTTCCCTAGAGGGAAGATCTGCTCCATGAAGGGTCTCCTCCATTCTTTGGGGCAGAAACATCATGAACAAGAGTCCTTTCCGGGGAGGTATTCGGCTGCGGCAGTGAGGAGGGGGACCAGGGAGATGGAGGAAGGGGCCAGACTGCCTTGATGCTGCCTCCCTGCTTGCCCCCTCTCCCATTGACAAGACCTCTTACCAAAATCACCCCCCAACCGGACCTGCCCTAAACGGACGAGAAAGATGCAGGCTTTTAAAAAACAACGAGGGAGGGACACAACTCATTGCTTGCCTGTTCAGACTGGATTCCCGCCCCTCTTGAATGTGCCTCCCCACCCCCAGGCAAGAGTCCGTAGGAGGATGACCAGGCACTTTGGAGAGACCACCATCTGGTGGGGCGGCTGAAGATTAACCCCTCCGGGCGCCGTCCAGGCGGGATCCGGCTAAAGATTAACCCTGCCCAGCAACCCGCCATTGAGTGGGGCGCCAGACCCGTCCGGCCTCAGCCGCCTGGATCCAGGAGACGTTGCTGGACGCTCCCCCAGCACCTTTCCCAGCAGGCGGGGGGGGCAACTCTTTCCCCGCTGGGGGTCTTCCAGAGCCGAGCTGCCAAGTGGCCCGATGGAGGCCAGCAGGGGCCGCTCCTCCGAGAGGGTGGGAGGCTTCGTTGCGAGAACGGAGGCTCCGACTCGACGTTAGGAGTAACTTTCTGAATACGAAATCGGATTTCTTTTGCATTCCTGCGCCGCTTTCCGTTCCAATGAACCCCGGAGCGGCCTCCCCTTCCTTGGAGGTTTCCCAGGCGAGGTCGGAGCCCCGCATTTCCAGGGGCTGGACTAGATGCTTCTTGCGGGGGGCTCCCTCCCGACGCTCTGGGGCGAGGGGGGATCCCGTGACGTCGGGGGCGGGGGGGCAGGAATCTCAGCAGGACGATCTCCGCTGGGAAACCCCCCGAGAAGGAGAGCCCGACGTCAGAGGATCCCCCCTCGCCCCAGAGCGTCGGAAGGGAGCCCCCCCAGAACCATCAAGCAACGCCCCCCCTTCGACGGTGGGAAGGTCTGGCCTCCCCTTCCTTGGAGGTTTCCCAGGCGAGGTCGGAGCCCTGCATTTCCAGGGGTTCCTGGGGGGGCTCCCTTCCGAGGGGGGATCCCGTGACGTCGGAGGGGGGTTTCCCGGCGGAGCTGGATGCCCCCGGGGTCCCTTTCCGACTCACCCGCTGCGCCTTCGCCCACACCTGGCTCAGCTTGACCAGGCGGAATTCCGCGGGGGGCGCCGCCGCCTTGGCCTCCTCGTTGGCCTCCCGCGAGTACTTGCCTCCCGCCGCCGCCTGCACGGCCAGCGCCGCCAGGAAGAGCCGCGCCCGGAGCATCGCGGAGCTGCCAGCGGAGAGACGCCGAGCAAGGAGAACTACGCCTCCCGGGATGCACCGCGCGGACGCACGGCGCCCTCGCGTGACGCAAAAGACGCGCGCGCCCTCTCTCGCCCGTCCTGATTGGCCGCCCAACAGCCGGACACGGCCGGCTTGCTGATTGGTTAAGAAGGGGAAAGGCGGGGAGGAAAGGACGTCCTCCTCCTGCCGTCACCCATAGAGATAGGAAAAGGGTAGAGAGAGCTGCTGCTGCTGCGACGCCTCCTCCTGCGCGCAGCCTCAGAGTGGGGCGTCTTCCTCTCCCCCCCCAATTTTTTTTATTGATTTTCGACATTTACCCCCAAAATACCCTAACAAAACACTCAACAAAGAAAACCACATTACACAATAATAAATACAAAGAAAAAATGTTTCTTCAATTACCTAATTCTCATTCCATTGATAACTGACTTCCTCGAATCCCCTCTAACTGAATCTCACTATATCACCTATTTAACAGTTCTCCAAATTCATATTTCTAATAATATTGACTCCTTTCATTTACTAACCTCTTCTCCTTTATTAATAATCTAGTCCTTAATGTTTACTATCCTATATTCTTGTTCTACCCCATAGCCTATTTATTATTTCCAAGAATTTTCTCTTTATCTTCTATCACAATATTTAGCTAGATGTGCCTTAAATTTCTTCCAATCCTCTTTTCTTCCTGGTCGCGGATTCTTCCTGTCTGGTCAGCCCGCTCCAAAAAGTCCAGCATCTTCACCTGCCATTCTTCTATTCGTGGCATTTCTTGCGGAGCCGCTTTCATTTTCTCTCCCCCAACGTGAACATTTGAGAGGGGCGTCTGCCTCACACGTAGCCGGCCCTGCTGCACCTCTACTTTCTTATCTCTGCGGCGTCCCTGTCGCTTTCCGATTGGGCGGGATCCCCGACAGGCGCCCTCCCTCTCCTCTTCCCAATTGGTCTCTTGCAAGAGCCTCGCGGCAGCTATTGGCCAAAGACCCGTCCATCTGGGCCTCGGGAGCGGCAGCCCAGCCAGGGGCCTCTCTCTACCTTCGGAAAGGAATGGGCGGCGCCGCCTTTTCGTTGCCACGGCAACCAGGTGCGCCGAGGGAGGAGCGAGCGCGGCCCCGCCCCCTGCCCTCCCTCGTAAGGACTCCAAGCCCCGCCCCCTGGAGATAGACTGCCTCTGCAGTTGGAGCTTCGATGGGAGCCTCAGAAGAGCCTGGCTGCTGGATGATGATGATGATGATGATGATAATAATAATAATAATAATAATAATAATAATAATAATAATAATAATAATAATAATAATTTTTATTTATACCCCGCCCTCCCCAGCCAAGGCCGGGCTCAGAGCGGCTTACAAGCAATAATAAAACAAGATTAATGATTACAACTTAAAAACAAAAATAAAATACAACATTAAAATAATGGAACATTAAAATATTAAAATGTAGCCTCATCACAGGAGAAGAAAGGAAAAAGGAAAGGGGAGGGGATCAAGTTGATTCTAAGCCAAAGGCCAGGCGGAACAACTCTGTCTTACAGCCCCTGCGGAAAGAAATCAGATCCTGCAGGGCCCTGGTCTCATGAGGCAGAGCGTTCCACCAGGCCGGGGCCAGTGTTGAAAAAGTAATGTAACTTCCTTAGGGCCCGTGACTTCTAGGGTGTTGCTATTTATGGACCTTATGGGGCATACCAGGAGAGGCGGTCCCGTAGGTACGAGGGTCCTAGGCCGTGAAGGGCTTTAAAGGTCAAAAGCAGCACCTTAAATCTGACCCTGTACTCTACCGGGAGCCAGTGCAGCTGGAAAAGCACTGGGTGAATATGCTCCCATGGCAGAGACCCCGTGAGGAGCCTCGCTGCAGCATTCTGCACCCGCTGGAGTTTCTGGGACAGCTTCAAGGGCAGCCCCGCGTAGAGCGAATTACAGTAGTCAAGCCTGGAGGTGACCGTCGCATGGATCACTGTGGCCAGGTTGGGGCGGGAAAGGTAAGGGACCAACTGCTTGATGCGGCAAAGGTGGGAAAATGTCGCCTTGGCTGTTGCTGTAACCTGCGCCTCCGTGGAAAGGGAGGCGTCAAGGATTACACCCAAACTCTTAACGGAAGGCAATGGCACTAATTGGATCAGGGCCAAGGGGCCAAGCAGATGCCCCCAGGGGGAAGCCCCCAGGCAGGAGCCCAGACCCAGAGACCCCTCCCCGCCCAGGCCGCGTCTGTCCGGTGGGAAGGGAGTGTCCCCAGGCAGGAAGGGGTTCTCCTTGGGGCAACCTGGCCCCCCTTGTGGGTGTCCTGGTGCAATGGAAGAAGCAGAGCTGGATTGACGTCTGAGCTAAACAAGCTCTTCCTGCCAACCTAGCAGTTTGAAAGCACGTCAAAGTGCAAGTAGATAAATAGGTACCACTCCGGCAGGAAGGTAAACGGCGTTTCCGTGCACTGCTCTGGATCGCCAGAAGCAGCTTAGTCCTGCTGGCCACATGACCTGGAAGCTGTACGCCGGCTCCCTCAGCCAATAAAGCGAGATGAGCGCCATCAACCTCAGAGTCAGTCAGACTGGACCTAATGGTCAGTGGTCCCTTTACCTTTTAAACAAGCTCTAGCTTAGGGCCCCACCCTCTTGGGGGCCCCCAAAAAATTTAAAGGTAAAAAAAACCTGGATATAGCGGTACATTTCCAAAATATAAGATATACTAATATACATCTTCTCAATTGTATTTCAGTTCAACAATTACTTTGACAAAATACATATTTTGTTAGGTGCAAATGGCTTTAGATACCTATTAGGTAAAGGTAAAGAGACCCCTGACCGTTAGGTCCAGTCGTGGCCGACTCTGGGGTTGCGGTGCTCATCTCGCTTTATTGGCTGAGGGAGCCGGCGTACAGCTTCTGGGTCATGTGGCCAGCAGGACTAAGCTGCTTCTGGCGAACCAGAGCAGCGCACGGAAACACCGTTTACCTTTCCGCTGGAGCGGTACCTATTTATCTACTTGCACTTTGACGTGCTTTCGAACTGCTAGGTGGGCAGGAGCAGGGACAGAGCAACGGGAGCTCACCCCATCGCGGGGATTTGAACTGCTGACCTTCTGATCAGCAAGTCCTAGGCTCTGTGGTTTAACCCACAGCGCCACCCGTGTCCCTATATTATATTAATTTACTTCTTCTCAATTGTTTTTCAGTTCAACAATTACCGTATTTTTTGCACCATAACACTCACTTTTTTCCTCCTGGAAAGTAAGGGGAAATGTCTGTGCATGTTATGGAGGAAATGCCTACGGGTGGCATGCCTACGGATTTTCCTCCTCTAAAAACTACGTGCGTGTTATGGTTGGGTGCGTGTTATAGAGCGAAAAATACGGTACTTTGATAAAATACATATTTTGTTATGTGCAGATGGCTTTAGATACCTATCAGATCCATCAATAATATATAGCACAGGCACAGGCAAACTTGGCCCTCCAGATGTTTTGAGACTACTATTCCCATCATCCCTGACCACTGGTCCTGTTAGCTAGGCATGATGGGAGCTGTAGTCCCAAAACATCTGGAGGGCCGAGTTTGTCTATGCCTGATATAGCATATATTCGACCCAAAAAACAGTGGCAATTTGTTGTTGACAAAGTAGAGCTGCACATAGAACGGGCCCCATTCCCTTCAGGAGCTGAGGGCCTCATCCAACCTCAATCTTGCCCTGGTCAGAAGAGCCCCCTGGATCAAGGCAAAGGGGGCCCATCGGGTCCAGCACCCTGTTCTCATAGGGGCCAAGCAGATGCAGTCATGGGAAAATCCGGAGGCAGGATTCCAGCACAAGAACAGCCCCCTCCTGGGGTTTCCAGAAGAATTCTGACATTCCCTCTCCTCCTCCAGGAATTTGTCCCATCCAATTTGGGGGCCACCCCTGCCTCCTGCAGGAGGAAGTTCCATAGTTTGACTAGGCGCTGTGCAAAGATGTATCCCTCCTCCCGGTGCACACACATGAGATTTGCCTTTTTTCTTTTGCTTAGGAAATGCAAGAGCAGGAGAGGCCAAGGCCGGGAGCATCGATAACCATCACGGATCTGCCACCCAGCCACTGCACATCTGCCAAAGGCAGCAGGGTCCCCGCGTCCTGCTCTCTGGTTCCCCCACAAAGCGTCCTTCCTATTTGCCCTCCCTCCGGCCAGCCGAAATGAAGGGCCTGCAGGTGGCATTCTGGAGAGCCCCCTCTCGCCCTGCCTGTGGTGCTCCAGTCCCCCTTTGGCCTTGGCTGCCATAGTCAGAGGCCGGGTGGCGCTTGGCCTCGGCCCCTGCAGATCTCCTCCCTCTCGCAGCTGGCCTTTGGCCGGCCAGCCTGCGCCCAACAGGCAAGAGCAAAGGCCAGCACTCCTGCCCAGCTGCGTCTCCTTGCCTCGAGCGGCAGGATGTGACCAGAGGCTGCTGGGACTGCCATGCCCCGCTCCCCATGGCCCCGAGGCGCCCCTGGGGCTCAAAGGGTCTGGCCTGCCTCTGTCTCCTGCTCTCCTCCATCCCGGTCTGGTGCCTCCTGCTCCTGGCCGATGGGGTGCAGAAGCTGCTGGGGGCCTCCAGCTCTTTCTTGGCTGCCTGGCAGGAGCCCCCCCAGAGGACCCACTCTGGAGCCGGAAACGCAGCCCCCCCGGGGGTGGACTTTGGACCTCTCTTCTCAGAAGCTGGCTGGGAGCCGCACTGTGAGCCTGGACAGGTGCTCTTAATCCTCGTGACGTCGGCCCCAGGAAACGTGGAATCCCGGCAGGTGATACGGAGGACCTGGGCTGCACAAGAGAAGCCCCAGCCTTACCCCTGGCAGGTCGTGTTCCTTTTTTAAAATTTTTTTTATTAGGAATTTAAACAAAACATATTATCTTAAAACATATCATCCTTAATTTCCCCCATTTTCCCTCCCCCCTCCCTCCCATAAAACAACCCCCCCTCCCCGCCCCCCTGACTTCCCTCAGTTCTGATCTCTGGTTTCTCTATAAATGCTATTCTCTGCATGTTACAAAATTGTATAAATCCTTAATTTGTCTAACTGGTTATTATCAATAAAAGGTTTGTGAGTGTTTATTCAAAACCTGCCAAGGAGTCCAATTCACTTTGTTGCATCTTTAGATACTTTGTAAAGGGTTCCCATTCATCTTTAAAGTCACAGTTATCCTTGTCCTGTAGTTTATGTGCCAATTTTGCGAATTCTGCATAGTCCATCAGTTTCTCTTGCCGTGATTCTCTAGTCGGGATTTCCTTGTTCTTCCATCCTTGTGCTATTAAGACTCTCGCCGTCGTTGTCACATACATGAAGATATTTTCCAACTTCTTTGGCAGGTCGTGTTCCTGGTAGGCCGAGGCGCAGGTGAGGGGGGGGCCTCCCGGCAGATCCAGGAAGAGCAGGAGGACTTTGGGGATGTCCTGGTGGGGAATTACCTGGACACCTACCGCAACCTCACCTTGAAGGTCCTGCATGGCGTCCGGTGGGCCCTCGGCCGCTGCCGGCCCAGCTACCTCCTCAAGACAGACGACGACTGCTTTGTCAACACCGAGTGGCTGCCGGAGTTCCTGGCCAGGCAAAACACCCTCCGGAGCGGCCTCTATGCAGGCTCCGTCTTTGCCCGGGAGAAGCGGAAAGTCATCCGGCATCCCTCCAGCAAGTGGTACGTGCCGAGGGAAGCCTATTCCCCGGAAGAATACCCGCCGTATGCCAGCGGCATTGGCTATGTCCTGTCCCTGGACGCAGCTGCGAGGGTCCTGCGGGCGGCAGAGAGCATACCCCCCATCCCGGTGGAAGACGCCTACGTGGGCATCTTGGCTCAGCGGGCCGGTCTGCGGCCCAAGTCCAGCGCCCGCTTTGCCAAGCAGAACGCCAGGTGGCGAGTGTGCAACTTCCGCTACCTGATGGTAGTCCACAGCCTCAGTGCGCCAGAGCAGGAGCTGGCCACGCGGAGAATGCGGGAAGCCCGGCACGCCTGCAGAGACAGGCCGGAGGTCACCAGGTGGTGAGCTGGAGAACGCAGCATCGGGGGGCGGGGCCTTGCCCTCCTCCGGCTCCGAGTGCGGATGGCAGCAAGAGCCTAGCGCTGTCCTTCTCAGGCTCCTTCCCCAACACCAACCTCCAGCTAGAAAAAGCAAGTCCTGCTGGCATTTTTGGCGGAAAGGGGGGATATGAAGGAAACAAACAATATTCTGTAGGCCCAGCAGAGCCTGGATGTGCCAAGAGCCTCTTGGCAAGAAAGGGAGCCCCAGGAAGAAACGAGGCTCCACCTTCAAGGCTGCCAGGCAGCCTTGGCCCATCTGGCCCAGTCTGACTGGCAGCAGCTCTCCAACATCCCAGGCAGAGGGAGGGCTTTGTCACTGGACTTGAACCTGGAGCGTCCCATACCTGGAGGATGTGATCCAGCACTGGGTGCTTTCTTTGTGCCTGTTGCAGCAGCCAGAATGAGGATTGCGAAGCCTGCAGGAAACTCTGCATCAGCCAGCAAAACACCCTCCCCTCACACGCATAGTGGCACTTCAAGGAGCAGAGGGGGCGGCTGTTTTGCCAGGAGCCACTCAGGCACACGCACACCCGACCTATTTCAGGACAGCTTACCTCCAGGCATGTGAGAGAGGGACTGCGAGGCACTGAATAGCTGCAATTCCTGCATTTTAGCTGCAATTCCTGCATTTTAGCAGCAATTCTTGCATTGCAGAGGTCAGACTAAATGGGCCTTTGAGTCCTTTCCCAAACTACAATTTTGAGATTCTGCAAACAGGCATTATTAACAACACATGCTAATCCTAACCCTAATCCTAATCAACAACTAATCCTAATATTACTCATTAGGCTTACTAATTTCAACTAGAAACTCATCTCAGCTCCTCCCGGTATTTCATAGCCCAGTTGTGGTGTCTAATCAGTAAAGTGGTCCTTTCCAGGAGGAGACACCCCCCCCCATCTTGGAACAGTCAGCTCAGCTTGTTGCTGCTGCAAGCTGGAAATGAATGGCGCAAGATATTCCCTCCCCACGCTGGGGGGCTGGGGGGCAAGCGCACACAGCCCTTGGCCCTTCAGTGCCACCAGAAAGACCCAGAGTCCCGGTGGACGGAGGGTTGCTTCCTCCTTTGGGGATGCTATCTGCCTTTTATTGCCTTCAAGGTGGGTAACTTTGCAGCAATAGCTTCTGTTCAGAAACGGTTCGGCTTCTCTTGTGGAATAAGCCTGTGTCACACCACTTCAGACTGTAGGCAAAGGCTTGTAAAATTGAAGTAAAACCAATACAGTGGTACCTCAGGTTACAAACACTTGTACGTGATGTGTTTTCAGGTTGCGGACCATGGGAAACCCAGAAGTACCAGAAAGGGCTACTTCCAGGTTTCGCCGCTCATGCAGAAGCACCAAATCGCGTTGTGCACGTGCGCAGATGCGGTGCTGCAGGTTACGAACGCTGCGGGTTGCGGATGCGCCTCCATCATGGATTATGTCCGCAACCCGAGGTTCCACTGTAAATAAATAAATCCCTGCACCTTGAAAGCTAGGATGTCAAGGAGAAGAGTAGACAAGCACATCCCTCCCAAACATGCCAGGATATTCTCAGCCCTCCATTTCTGAACACTGCTCTGATGTTTCTGCACAGGAAAGAGGCATAATACATTTCCTCATTTTTAAATTTTATTGAAAAAATAAAATTTTACAAAAGTCTGGAGGCTTTTCTGTAAGGGTACAAACACTGACCTTGGCAAATGCCCCCCCTCGGCACAGAGGGGCAAATGGAGTCCCTTGTGCTGCCCCTGCCCAACTTTGATGGAGTCTCAAAAACTTGGGCGAGGGAGGTGGCTCAGGGTGGGGCTGAGCCGTGAGGCCGGAAGCCGGCGGCAGGTAGCAGCCAAGCTTCTTCCTTGAGAAGGGGAGAGGCAGGTGGGGCCCCCGGGGAACAGGGCTGGGATGGGGCCCCGTGGAGAGGGGTGCGGATGCCGTACGGATCGGCCGAGTGCGCGTGGCTCTGGAGCAGCAACTCGTTCAGAGTCTCGCCCACCTGCACCAGGTTGTCCGAGATGACGTGCAGGTGGGAGACGGTGTCACTGGCCAGGCTTTCCAGGAGGAGCTGCTGCTGCCGCGACGTGCGCAGGATCTGCACCAGGATCTGCTGCATGCTCTGCAGGAGGCTGACGATGCCGGGCCCTGAGAAGGGAGAGAGGAGGCGGGAGCAAAGGGGGAGGTCAGGGGGTCAGGGCAGAGACAGCACCCTAGGGGGACCTCTCCAAAAACACCGGAGAGAAGGGACACCTTTTCTGTAGATTTCAGAAGGAGATTTGTAAGCCTGGTGGGGTCCTATGCCATTTGTAAATGCATTTCAGGGAAGGCGAGCAAATTGCCTTGTATGAATGCATTCTCTTCCCAGAAGAAACGGAAAGAAGAGGTTCTGAGCTGGGCACCTGCAGACATGAAAAGTAAATAAGGAATTGCAGCAGTTGTTTGCAGGGTCACTTGGGCCCCAGGCAGTTTGTGTACATGACTTCTTCATTTTTCTCATTCCCTCCAATAGGACCCCAAAATCTGTAAAAACAACAACATAAACTTTTCCCTAGATGGGGCTGAAATGCCACATATCAAGTCACACCTTGCCACAGTCGAGGGATATTGGGAGAATGTGGAGTTGCAGAAGATGAACACAAAAGTGTTGTTCAGTGGTGTTGGGGTGTGCTTTCAACCCAACCTGGTTTTGGAGCACTCAATCCAAAGAAGTGACGCTCACCTTGACTGTCTGGCCCAGAGGGCTGCCCATCGTCCGCTGCCGCCTGTTCCTCTCCCGCAGTCTCAGGCGAGTCCTTCTCCGCAGCGCAGGCTGGCCGGTCCAGGCTCCCTGGCAAGGGGCTCAAGGAGCCCTCGCAGGCCAAGTGGGAATCTGCAAGATTTGGCAAAGGACTTGTGATTCAACTCCAGCAGGAAACCCCCCTCTCCTTAAGAGCCGAAGAAGAGCCTGCTGGGTCAGGCCAGGGCAGCTGCCCCATTGGGAAACCCAGAATCAGGACCCAAGAATAAGAGTGACTCTCCCTTCCTGTGCTTTCCAGCAAATGATACAGTGGTACCTTGGTTCTCAAACAACTTGGAACCCAAACACTGCAAACCTGGAAGTAAGTGTTCCAGTTTGCGAAATTTTTTCGGAAGTCGAACATGCTCTATTTTGAGTGCTTTGCTTCTGATTTAAGTGCCACACTTCCCTTTTGAGTGTTATGCTGAGGTCTGTTTTTGCTATTTTGTGTTTTTGTGGCTGTGTGTGTGTGTGTGTGTGTGTGTGTGTGTGACTGTGTGGAACCCAGTTTAGCTTCTGATTGGTTGATTGTGTGAACTGCATTGTTTATTGCTTTCATTTTATGGATCAGTGGTCTCTTTAGAAAGTAAAATTCATGTTAAATTGCTGTTTGGGGAATTGTTTTTAAAAGTCTGAAACGGATTAATCCATTTTGCATGACTTTCTATGGGAAAGCGCGCCTTGGTTTTGGAACACTTTGGTTTTGGAACGGACTTCTGGAACGGATTCAGTTTGAGAACCAAGGTGCCACTGTATTCAGAAGCATTGCAGCCTCCGACCAGGGAGGCAGAGCAGAGCCAACACGGCTCAGTAGCCACGAATCTCCCTCTTCTCCTCCATGAGTTTCTCTCTTCCTCTTTTAAAACCACCCAGATTGGTGGCCGTCACTGCCTCTCCAGAGGAGCAGATTCTGCTGCCTTGGGAGAAGCCTTGGTGGGTTCTCCCCTCCCTCCTTTCAGCTACACACCTACCAGCAGCCTGACACGCAGAAGCTGAGCAAGTCAACCGTCTCCCACCGCACAGATCCTGGGTTTGGCTGCCTGCCATCTCTTGTGGCAAGAACGGAGACGGCTTGGCCTCTGGGTCACCTCTGTCCTTGTGGGGAGGCAGCTTCCCTAGATCTGGAAGGGAAATGGACTCGTAAGGCAAATCACATAGAACAGCCATTGGCAACCTGGTGTCCTCCTATGTCCTCCCATTGGTTTGGACTACAATTCCCATCAGGCACAGCCTGCATGGCCATAGGATGCTGGCGGCAGCAGAGCTGTGCTGCCCAGAGCTGATGGGAGCTGTAGTCCAACACAGTGGACTACAGGTAACCAGGTAACCAAGCAAGACAGCAGTTGACAAGCACAGGTGCAAGCAGCACATTTGATTAGGATGGGCACTCTTGGTTTTTTTAAAAAAATACATATTTCAACGTAGGAAGGGGGGAATGACAAGCAAACAAAAAAGGGCAAAGAAGAGGTAAAGAAGCAAAAGAACTTTAAAAAGAGTGGTCTACAAGGCCAACCAGGAGATTGTTCTTGCAGAGAAAAAGCCCCATGCCAAGCTGAGCAGAAGCAGGGCAGATCAGCCCCTCCTCCTCCTTGCATGCATGCCACAAAAGCAGCCCCTCGTCCCCACTGATCTCTCTCCACCCAAGGTGGCAAGTGGTGCTTGGATGGAGGAAGAACCACATGACAGAGATAGATGCAAGCAGAAGAAAAAGGCTGGAATGGATCTGCCTTGCTGCTGGGTGTTGGCGCAGGTCACAGCTCCAGATCCATTCCAGCCTTTTTCTTCTGCTCGCATCTCTCTCTCTGCCAGCTTCACTTGATCCCCATTTTTTAAAAAAGCATTAGGCCTGGGTATGCCCCAGACCCCCCACATGCACCCCTGTGTTGCCAAGCCATTCCTCAGGACCCAGGCACTGGCATTCCCAGTTACCTTCAGATGGGGCCAGTAAGTAGAGAAATATTCATGGCTTGAGGCCACACAGCTCCATCCTTTGCAAATCCAGGGCATTTCTCGTCTTTCTCTTAAAAAAAATAAATGAGTCCCTCCCTCATTCTTGTGGATAAAATGTTTGAACCTGTACAGGTAATGGCACCTGCTCAAACTGAGAGGGTTTGTTCCTTCCTGCTCCTGAAAGAAAAATACCTGGGGGGGGGGGGGGAGAGTAGGGAGGCCTCTGATGCTGCTCTCTTACCTCTCCTCTTCCACCACCTTCCTCTTTTCTCCACCGTACCTGTTCACATCCCCCAAATCCTGGGTGGTGCAGAGAGGACCGGGGCTCCCCTGAAGCCCACCCCAAAGCTGGCTAGGGAAGGGGGGCAGGGGGGAGAGGAGGCTCCCTTACCTGGCAGGCGCCTCTCCCCAAAGACAGGTCTCCCTGCGGCTTCCCAGATCCTCTTCATGGTCTTGTAGTGGGGGGGTGCCTGTGGGGCGGGTCGCTCCCCAGCCTGTTGCCTCCGGGTCTCCCACTCGGAGTAGAAGGCCTGCTTAAGGGCCTTCCACTTGGAGCGGCACTGGGCCACGTTGCGGCTGTAGCCGGCCAGGGCCAGCCGGCGGGAGATGTCTCGCCAGAGGGCCTCGTTGGGGCGCGAGGTGGAGGCCATCAGCAGCGTCACCTGCCGGCAGCCTCCGATGAACGCCAGGAGGCAGGCGATCTCCTGCTGGGTCCAGGCACGGCCCCTGGGCATCATTCAGGGCGGCTCCGTGGGCTGGGCACCTGCAGGGAAGACGGAAAGAAGGGTGGGCACCAGGAAGGAGCCAGATGGGGCAGCAGTCCCAGGGTCAGCTGGAAACCAGGGAGCTCTGCTGGGAGGGGGGGTTGCACCAGACTCCCCTTTGCTGCCGCCATCAGGCTCCCTCATGCAGGCAATGATGAGACCCCTGCAAGACCTCCTGCCTTGGGCCTCGGCTGCCCCTTGACCCCAAACAGCCTGCCTGCCTCCCTCTTCAGTATCCCTGAATGTGGCTCCTGGACTCCCCCCACCTCACAATTCCCAGTTTCCCAGCAGCAGGTCCTGCTCACTTGCTTCCCACTGGGGTGACAATACTGAGCCAGCTGGACCCAGCCTCTGACTGGCCCTATGGCCATTTCCCACGTAGGGCCCCAGCTCAGAGGGTCTCTGCTGGCATCTCCAGGTGGGCTGGGAAGGTGCCCTGCCTGAAACCTGGGAGAGAGCCTCTGCCAGCCCGTGTCAATAATGCTCAGCTGCATGGCCCAGCACAAGGCCAGCCTGGGATGTCCCTCCGTCTGGAGGGAAGGGCACCTGTCTGGCATGCAGAAGGACTCGTTCAGAGCTGGATGGACCAGGCAGAGGAATAAGCCCTGCCTAGCTGCATGGGGGAATCGCAGTTCATGGAGAGCGGCGCCGGCAATTGCGGAGGAGATTTTCCCCTGCGACTCTATCTGGGCTAGGCTTGGCGAGCGGCAGCCTAGAGCCACCTTTTCTGGCCACCCGACCCCCGGCCAGGCCTTCTTGCGCCACTTCTTGGCCCCCGAAGGGACTGAAGGCCCGAGGCCGCTTCCTGCAGCCCTTTGTTTTTCCAGAGCGCGCAGCAGCTGGCGGGCGCCCCTCTGCACACGCTCAGAGGCCCTGTCTTGTGGAGCGAGCGTGGCGCCGGGGCAGGACCAAGGCTCCCCGTCTCCGCCCGCCCGCCCGCCCATCCTCCTTCCCTGCCGGGGCTGCAGCTGAGCTGCCCGGCCAAGCGCAAGGCGCGCGCCCGGCGGGGAAGGGAGCGCGAGCGTGCCCGCCCGCCCGGCTCCGGCTCCCCTTACCTGCCGCTGCGCTCGGGGTCCGGCTGGCCAGCGGCGGCTCTGCGGATGCCCGGCCGCGCCCGGTCCCTCGCCCTCCCGCCCGCGGCGACGAGGCTCGGGGCTCCGCATGGCCGGGCCGGGCGAGGCTGCGCAGGACCAGGGCGCGCGCGGAGGCGGCGAGGGCAGCAGCAGCAACGACGACGACCCCGCCCGGCCTGTCGGGGGGCTGCACCCGCCGCGCCTCTGCCAGCAAGCACGCGCGACGGGACCCTTTGCAGGGGAACCCCTTGGGGTGCAGCACGGGGACCCCCTGGCTGCGCCCCGGAAGCCTCTCTCCTCTCCCAGCTGCGCAACGCGGCCGCCCTGGCTGGACCCCAATCCTGAATGAACAAGCCCTTTTCCTCCCGTGCCAACCTACCTGGACCCCGAGGCCGCCCCCGGAGGCTGCCCTGCCCGCGCCCCCTCCCAGGGAAGCTGGGAGAGGGCCCTTCTCCGCGCAGCGCAGCGTCAAACTGCCGAACTCGCTCCCGCGGGAGGCAGCGATGGCCGCCCACCTGGACCGGGGCATCCCTGGAGGAGGCGGCCGGCTTGGGCTGCAGCCACAATGGCCGGGCTCGGCCTCCCGGGCCAGAGACAGCCGCGCGTCTGAAGGGCAGTGGCTGGAAAGCAGGGGGGGGGCTCTTGCTCTGGGGCGCTGCTTGGGGGCTTCCCTTGGGGCATCTGGCTGGCCACTGGGAGGATTAGAGAACTGGGCAAAAACAAACAGAAGAGGAGGTTAAGGGGTGATATGATAGCCATGTTCAAATATATAAAAGGATGTCACATAGAGGAGGGAGAAAGGTTGTTTTCTGCTGCTCCAGAGAAGCGGACACGGAGCAATGGATCCAAACTGCAGGAAAGAAGATTCCACCTAAACATTAGGAAGAACTTCCTGACAGTAAGAGCTGTTTGACAGTGGAATTTGCTGCCAAGGAGTGTGGTGGAGTCTCCTTCTTTGGAGGTCTTTAAGCAGAGGCTTGACAACCATATGTCAGGAGTGCTCTGATGGTGTTTCCTGCTTGGCAGGGGGTTGGACTTGATGGCCCTTGTGGTCTATTCCAACTCTATGATTCTAGGACAGGACAGGAGGCTGGGCTAGAGGGCCCCTGGCCTGATCCAGCTGCAGACTCGTTCTCAGGGTGCCAAGAAGGGAGAGGGCCTTTGCAGCTGCCTTGCTCCCTGCAGCTCACCTGGCGCCTGCTCTGCCAAGGCTCCAGGGTGGGTTGAACCAAAGGCAGACTGTTCCAGAAGCTCTGCAAACACCATCTTGGTAGTCCAGATAGTCCCACAATTAACTGGTAGTGGTTGCAGCAATCAACTCATCTGTATTGATATGTATTTGCTTTGATATTCTTTGTTTCTAATATTCTGTGGGGAGCCACCCAGAGTGGCTGGGGAAACCCAGCCAGATGTACAGGGGTATAATTAATAAATATTATTATTATTATTAGCTGGCTTTGCCTTATCTCTGAGCTTGGGGTGCTGGGCTCTGAGTCCAGAAAGAGGAGCTACCTGTAGGATTGGGGCATTTGGCACCTATGCCCTCATCTGGTCAGGTGAAGCGAGGGGAAGTCCTGGCCAAAGCGATGCCTGATGCTTCGTGTCAAATGAATACCTGCACAATGATTTGGGTGTGGACAAGCCGCCTCCTGGCTTCTGTCTCCGTCCTGCATCTGTAAAGCCTGGGTGACCCGGCTGATTTGCTGCAGGTCTGCACCTGTCTCGAATAAAGCACTAGAACTGATCACTCCAATGTTTCCACATCCCTTTTTGGTATCCCTGCACCCAGCCACTCCTATGAGTCCTCCTTTGGCTCTGCGGTTCAGAACACCGGAACTGGCAAAACCCCTTTGGGATGTTGTTGCTCCTGCTCTTGGGCCTGGGGTCAGTGTGGGGGTTCTTTAGCAAGGACCCTGTCACGGTCGCCACGTGTGGGGGCTTGGTTTCAGCTGAACCCCATCCCAAAGCCGAAGCTGTGCGTTAAGTGGCTCACGCCTGTGGAGCGCATCAGAGACACAGGCCTCATCAGACCCCAGAACCATATCTGGTGCCAACACACGCCTTCATTCCAGCCATTACTCTTGTCGAACCAGAGCGATTCCAGCTAAATAGTGACATCCTCCTTGCACTGCAACGCTCCACAGATGAATTGGATCCCAGAGGCACCCACAGATCAGGTGTTCATCCACAGCACAATGCAGCAATATAACAATTAGAGCTCTGCCCCTCCCCAAATAGGAGGGGGTCCTGACTTACAATATCACAGCTGGCACACTCAGTGAAAGTGCAGCTAGCAAAGGCTGCAGAGCAGAAAGCAGCCCTCCTTTCCGGAGGAAGCACCCTCAGGGCATGTGAAAAAGGAGCCCTCCAGCAAACTTCCTGTTTCAAAAGAGGCAAAGTTGGGGGCAGGCAGGGGAGGATCAGCGCTTATCCTAGGGTTACCAGATGTCCCCGTTTCTCAGGGACTGTCCCCGGATTTGTGAATAAGTCCATGGACAAATTCCATCCCCGGAATGTCCCCGGATTTCATCTAATGTCCCCGGGAAACGCAGCAGCGGCAGTCTCAGGAGCCCGGAGCAGTTGGCTCTGGCTGGCTTCAGGAGCTGCTCGGAGGTCCCCATGTGATGGTGGTGCAGGGGCTCAAAGACGCAGCTTCCGGGCTGCCTCCACCTTCCCTGACCCCAGCAGGTAAGCTGGGAAGGGAGGCTTCATGCTGCCTAATGGAGCTTGCGTGGAAGCAGGAGGGGGCAGGAATCTCTCAGTTAGGCAACGGGAAGCCTCTCTTCCCAGCTGAGGGATCCCCGCCCCCTCCTGCTTGCACGCAAGTAGAAATGGGATTGGGGCTGCTCCAATGGGAAGGGAGGCATCGCGCTGCCTGAGCCTCTCCGCCACCGCCGCTCTCGGCCCTCCTTCTCCGCCTTCCATGCCTGACCCACCGCGCACCACTTCCCCACCACCACCACCAAAGAACCAACAAGTCAGGGGCTGCCCAGGCTCAGGGAGAAAGGAGATAGAAGCCTCGGAGGAAGGGGAAATGTGGAGGTTGAGGTCAAGGTGGTGGCCGCCCCTCTGCCACCACCATCGCTGCAGCATCAACGTCCTGAACGTGTAGTATTTATTTATTTAATTAGTTAGTTAGTTAAAGTTCCCCAGATTCATTGAAAAAAATCTGGTAACCTTAGCTTATCCGCCATGCAGTTTTTGCACTCACGATCTCTCCACCTGTTGGCATCCCACAATCTTCCCCTGCAGGTGGGGTTGGGGGATGTTTTGATCCTGGGGGTGGTGTCTGAAGGCAAAAGAGGCAACCATCTTTCTGAAACGAAGCGCTGGCGCTAGACTTGATGGACCTCCAACGAAGGTGAATGTGGGAAGGTTCAGGACAGACAAGAGAAAGACCGTCTTCACGCAGCGCAGTTAAACTGTGGAACCCCCAGGAGGCAGAGATGGCTACCAAATTGGGCGGCCACTGTGGATCCTGGCCACAGTGGTCACAGCTGGGGGCAGCAGCGCTTCCAAATCCCAGTTGCTGGAAGCCATAGGAAGGGGATATTCTCTGGTGCTCAAATCCCGCTTGCGGATTTCGCATAAGAGGCATCTGGTTGGCCACTGGGGGGGGGCAGGATGCTGGCCAGGATGGGGCGTTGGCCTGATCCAGCTGCAGGCTTTTCTTATTTTCAGATTTGTTTCTGGCAGCACCTGCCTGGGAGCCACATCTGCATTGCCTTGGGCTCCAGGATGAAAGAAGGGGGGGCAGGAATAAGAGAAAGGGAAAAAGGGAAGGAAAACAGACACCTGAGGGGGAGGTTAACAACATTTCCCTTCCCTAGTGCTTGCAGGGGACTATATGTCTGGGGGGGGGGTGCAGCATCCATTCCATAAGGGGTCAAGCCTTTGATGGGGGATGGACTGCAGGTATAATCATTTCAGTTATTTAAAAAAATCAGGCCACATGTTGCCTTCAATTTTTTAAGTTCCTTTTGTTAACAGAGAAATCTGAGGGTCCCTTGGACAGAAAACAAGGACACCAGCCAGGAATAGCAGAGCAAAAGAGCAGCCAGGAGGCTTGGTCTTGATTGAAGACTGTCACAACAGGACTCCCATCTGCCACAAGGTGGAACAAGATGGAAGCCCCAAACAAAAGAGCCCCCAAACTTTTATTAGCTGCTCATCCCCATGTTACACCCCCCCAAACTACATCACTCATACATCATGGTTACATCACGAAAGGGGAGGTCTGGGGGCAGGAATCTGAGCATCCTGGCCCCTGCCCCATGGTTCCCCTTGCCCTCCACCAAACACCCATCAAGTAGAACAAAAGAGATATTTACATTTCCCTCTTTCCCAGCCAAGTTCATCACACCCTAATAAGTTGAATTAATAATAATACCATATAGCTACTATCATAGGAAACATAGAATTTCAGGATTGGAAGAGACCCCAAGAATCATGTAGTCCAGCCCCTACATTGCAGGAATCGCACCTAAAGCACCCCTGACAGATGCCCAGTGCTTGAAATATCGCTCTGTACAAAAGCACCACCAACAAATGCAACCAAGTTGGGGAAGGAAGCAGCCAAGAAAGAGGAAGCCTCACGTTCTCTGCAACACTCTGCTGCTCCGCTGTGCACCGAGGGGCCATGCCTTGGGTCCCTTGACAGGCTTGCATGAGACTTTGACTTTGCATGCCAAATAGACGAGACACCAAGTGCTGTAGGAAGTCTGGTGCTCGTGGTTGGTTGACGGACCCTGTCAGATTTCAGTTTCTTTCGCTTGCCATCAATTTCATCTTTTCTTCAGACAGCCCAGGAGCTCCCAGCCAGCCAGGCCTCTCCCTTTGCCATCTGTTCAGGCACAGCAGGGCCTCCCCACCCCAGGATGGCACAGGATGTGACCTACACTGACCTGCAGTTCGTGAAGACCCCTCCGGAGAGGAGCCAGGAGAAAGGCACATGGAACCAAGTGGAGCAGCTCCGGATGCCCCCCTCCATGACTCACCCCTTGGCTCCTCTTCCAGACCCCGGAGAGGGAGAGCTGACCTATGAGAATGTCCAGGGCCCCCCTTGCCAGGAAGAGAGGACTCCCACTGCCACAGAGGGCACAGAAGGTGAGTGCCAGCCAGGTCTTAACCCCCCTGGATCCTCCACCTGCCATGAGGAGGCGTAGGATTTGGGGGCATTTTGGCCCATTACTTGTCTCTGCAGAGGAGGGGCCAGTCTGTTCCTTCCCCACAAATGAGATTGGCTACGATTGCAGCAGACAGGGAATTGGGGGCTGCCTTCAGCTCCCTGTCTCCACACAGCCCTCCCTCCAGGATCAGGCTTCCTTTGAGGGTTGACCCCATCCCACAGGAACCCCAAACTGACCCCACTGAGTTTCTCTTCCAGAGTCGGACCGTCGGACTTGGTACGCCATCTTGGCATTGTTGGCCGCCTGCCTCTTCCTTCTCACCGCCGCCATAGGACTGGGGGTCCGATGTGAGTAGCGGGTGCCCCCTGCCCAAGCCCACTGAGCTGATAAATGGGGGAGGGGGGAGAGCACCCTTGGGTGTTGCAGGCATTTGATGCAGAGCTTTCCCTGGAGCCTGAGCTCAGAGACAGACAGCCTGGCACCCTCCAGGCAGAGGGCCTTCTCCGTGGTGGCACCTGCCCTGTGGAACGCCCTCCCATCAGATGTCAAGGAAATAAACAACTATCTGACTTTGGCAAGACATCTGAAGGCAGCCCTGTTTTGGGAAGTTTTTAATGTCTGATGTTTTATTGTGCTTCTAATATTTTGTTGGGAGCTACCCAGAGTGGCTGGGAAAACCCAGCCAGATGGGCAGATTGTAAATAAAAAATTATTATTATTATTATTATTATTATTATTATTATTATTATTATTAATAATAATAATAATAATATAGACTCCAGTTCTCATAAGCCCTGGCCAGCATGGCCAGTGGTCAGGTTCAAGGGGAGCTGGAGCCCCACAACATCAGGAGTGCACCTCATCGTCTCCCCTGATGCAGGAAACATTTGTATAATACGTAAGACATGTATAGCCTGTGTTTGCATATCTCTGAGCAGCCGTTCCATTGGGCCAAGCCAGCCTGTGTGTGCCCCCATCCAACTGAGGCTGGCTCCCCTCTGCCACGCTGCTGCCTGGCACCTGAACATCCCTCCCCCTCCTCCCCCTCCTCCTCTCATGTCGTCCTGCTTGTGCTCTGCAGACTGGCAGGTCTCACGGCAGCTGCAGCAGGCGACTGAAGATGGCAGTGCCCTGGAACGGAGAATGGGCTCCCAGGAGGGCAGCCTGGCCCAGACCCAGGCCCAGCTGGAAGAGGCCCAGGAGGAGCTCCACTCCACCAACAGGACCCTCTGGAACTGCCTGGCTGCTGGGAACAGGACGCAGGAGCAGCTGAGGCAAGCCAACCAGAGCCTGACGCTCACGCAGAAGGAGAAGGAGAAGCTGCAGCAGCAGCTGGACCAGACCATGAAGAGTTTGGAGGAAGCCAAATCTTGCCAAAAGATTGGTATGTCCATTGCACTCTGCTCAGGAGGCTGGCAAGGCTGACAGGGCACCCCTTGTGTCCTTTCGCTTCACCTGCCCCTGTGGTGTTGGACTTGGCTGAGCTCATAGATGCCCCGTTTTGTGGGAATGTTCAGGGATGCAGGAGAGGATATATTGTTTGATTATAGCCTTTCCAACTTATGTTCACAAGTTCCACAATTTAGCAGAGTAACATTTCCCTTTTTAAACTCACAGCGGATGCGTTTGCTCAGGCTCGCTAAAGCCTCTATAATAACTGTTCTGGTATTTCCCCCTTATTCCCTCATAAAAGATAAGACACGACACAGTCTTTTATACAAGTATAGAAAGGTTTACTCACACATCATTCTGTTCCCAATCGGATCCCAGGAGGCAGACTTAGCTTAGAAAAGTAACATATACCTAGAAACTATATCATAGGAAGACAGTCCCTTTGTCCTCTCTTGGCTAAGCAGATGTTGCTTCTTTGATGCATGTAGTCAAAGAGAGAGAGATGGCTGCCCTGCCCTGAGCTTTTGTCGTTACCTGCACAGGTGAGGCCACGCCCACCTCTCGTCACATGCAGAGGAAGTCTGTCCCAGCCCAGAAGGAAACAGGAAGTTTACCTGCTGGCTGGACAAACATTCCTCCCCATGTGTAAACATGTTCACTCTAGGAATGTTGTACTTGACTGCTCTTGTGTTTCACATCCCACACATTTGGCAAGAGCTCAAAGTCTGGCTTACATTTTACTTTCATCATCCTTCTCCATCCCATTTTCCTTTAATGATAGTAGATGAATTTGCCATCCATGTCTTTCCTAAATTCCAGCTGCAATCCTTTGCACACTTGCCCTATTGAACACGATAAAGCCTGATTCAGAGTAAAGATGGCTGCAGGGATGTGGGCACAGGCAGGATTTTTGTTAGGGGGGCAGAACTGACCTGATTGCTCAGCTAGTTAAGTATTTCTATTGTTTTACTTGATCTAGGGGGGAAGCTGCCCCACCTTGGCTGTGCCCATAGCAGGGTAGGAGGCGCCACATGGCACAGGCTTGAGTGCCTTGGAAGAAGAAAATATCACTAACACATGAGGAGAATCAGGCTACTCTCTGTACGCTTTGGCTGCAACTCCCTACATTATGTACAGAAGAATGCAAGTCCCAACCCTTCCTCCGGGTTAGAGCCAAGCACCTGAGGAAATATAACAGGAAGGAAGGGCCTGAAAAGCAAGATGATCACCGCAACACCATAGTCGCCTTTGACTGGACCTCACCGTCCAGGGGTCCTTTACCTTTTACCTGTCCCCATAGCCCATCCTGTGTGGACATGATTCACGTCATCCACCCAGGTAGAAAGAATGTGGCAACTGGGCAATTTTTCTTCTTTTTTTTTATATAAGATTTTTATTAAGATTTTTACATTACAAAAAATAAAAACAAACAGAAAAAGAAAAAAGAAATCTTTCCATCACATTATTTTTCATTTACTTGTTTCTTGGACCTCCTCATACCTCTCTTTTTTGTATTCCAATTCAATTTATTAGCTCAACAATTAGTTTCCCTCTTTATTCTACCCAAATCTTTATTCTTAAATTGTTGTGATCTTGAAATTTTACTTTTATAAACCCATTTTTTCATATTCTTTTAACCCATTACAGCTAGAAACCTCTTAATTTTAATCCAACATTATTCTAAAGTTCATTAATTTTACAATATCTCTGTAAATAATCTTTAAATTTCTTCCAATCTTCTTCCACTGACTCTTCCCCCTGATCTCGGATCCTGCCGGTCATTTCCGCCAATTCCATATAGTCCATCACCTTCATCTGCCATTCTTCCAAAGTGGGTAGATCTTGTGTCTTCCAATATTTTGCAATAAGTATTCTTGCTGCTGTTGTGGCATACATAAAGAAAGTTCTGTCCTTCTTTAACACCGATTGGTCAACTATGCCCAGGAGAAAGGCCTCTGGTTTCTTCAAGAAGGTATATTTAAATACCTTTTTCAGTTCATTATATATCGTCTCCCAGAAAGCCTTAATCCTTGGGCACGTCCACCAAAGGTGAAAGAATGTGCCTTCATTCTCTTTACATTTCCAACATTTATTATCAGGCAAATGATAAATTTTCGCAAGCTTGACCAGGGTCATGTACCACCTATAAATCATTTTCATAATATTTTCTCTTAAGGCATTACATGCCGTGAATTTCATACCTGTGGTCCACAACTGTTCCCAGTCAGCAAACATAATGTCATGTCCAACATCTTGTGCCCATTTAATCATTGCAGATTTAACCGTTTCATCCTGCGTATTCCATTTCAACAGCAAGTTATACATTTTTGACAAAATCTTAGTTTTGGGTTCTAACAATTCTGTTTCCAATTTAGATTTTTCCACCTGGAAGCCAACTTTCTTATCCAAATTATAAGCCTCCATTATCTGATAATAATGAAGCCAATCTCGCACTTTGTTCTTTAGTTTCTTAAAACTCTGCAATTTCAGTCTATTTCCTTCTTGTTCCAAAATTTCCCAATATTTCGGCCATTTAGCCTCCATATTGAGCTTTTTCTGAGCTTTCGCTTCCATCGGTGACAACCACCTTGGGGTTTTATTTTCCAATAGATCTTTATACCTTATCCAAACATTAAACAATGCTTTCCTAACAATATGGTTTTTAAATGCTTTATGCGCTTTGACCTTATCATACCACAGATATGCATGCCATCCAAATACATTATTGAAACCTTCCAAATCCAAAATGTCTGTGTTTTCAAGAAGTAGCCATTCTTTCAACCAGCAGAAAGCTGCTGATTCATAATAAAGTTTAAGGTCCGGCAGGGCAAATCCGCCTCTTTCCTTTGCATCCGTTAATATTTTAAATTTTATTCTAGGCTTCTTGCCCTGCCAGACAAATCTTGAAATATCTCTCTGCCACTTCTTGAAACAATCCATCTTGTCCACAATTTGCAATGCCTGAAACAAAAACAGCATTCTCGGCAATACATTCATTTTTATAGCTGCGATACGGCCCAGCAAAGAAAGTTTCAAATTTTACCATATTTCTAGATCTTTTTTCACTTCGCCCCAGCATTTTTCATAGTTATCTTTAAATAAATTCCCATTTTTTGCTGTCATATTGATCCCCAGGTATTTAACTTTCTTGACCACTGTTAAACCTGTCATATTCTGAAACCTCTCTCTCTCGGTTTGTGTTAATTTTTTCTCTAAAATCTTGGTTTTTGACTTGTTCAGTTTAAACCCAGCGACCTGACCAAATTCTTGAATCAGTTCTAAAACCCTTTTAGCACTAGATTCTGGCTCCTGTAGAGTCAATACTAAGTCATCTGCGAATGCTCTCAGTTTGTACTGTCTAACTCCGACCTGTATACCTTTAACCAACTGGTCCCTTCTGATCATATTCAGCAAAACCTCCAGAACCGATATAAAAAGCAATGGGGAAATTGGGCAACCTTGTCGTGTCCCTTTTTCTATTTTAAATTCTTCCGTCACCACATTGTTCACAATTAATTTTGCCTTTTGTTCTGAATATATTGCACTTATACCATTTTCAAAACCTTGGCCTACCCCCATACCCTGTAAGTTCTTTTTCATAAAAGTCCAAGAAATATTGTCAAAGGCTTTCTCCGCATCCACAAATATCAAAACTGCCTTAGTGTTTATATTCTCTTGCAATTTCTCTATAATGTTAATTATATTTCTCACATTATCAGAAAGATGTCTTCCTGGAAGAAAACCTGCTTGGTCTTTATGTATCACTTCCACTAACACCTTTTTTAGTCTTTTTGCTAAAATATCTGCAAATATTTTATAATCCACATTAAGCAGTGATATGGGACGGTAGCTCTTGAGCTGAGTCTTTTCAGTCTCTGTTTTCGGTACAAGTGTAATAAATGCTTCCTTCCACGACTCTGGTGCCATTTTCCCCTCCATTATTTCATTACAGACTTCTTTCAGAGGTTGCACTAGCCATTCCTTTAAAGATCTGTAGTATCTAGAAGTCAGTCCATCCGGTCCTGGAGATTTACCCAATTGCATGTTCTGAATGGCACCTTCTATCTCCTGTTCAGTTATTTTATCACTCAACATTAATTTGTTTTCTTGAGAGATTTTTTGTAGTCCATTTTTCATCAAAAATGGGTCTAAATCAATTTCTCTCTGTGGCCCTTGTGTATATAGTTGTTTAAAATACCTCTGGAAGCAATTTCTAATTTCAGCTGGGTTCTGTATATTCCTTCCTTCCACTTCTAAGTTTGTAATTGTGTTTTGTTTTTGTCTTTTTTTCATTTGCCAAGCCAAGAGTTTCCCACACTTATTGGCTGACTCAAATGTCTTTTGTCTCATTTGTTTAATTTTCCATTCAATCTCTTGATTCATCATTTTCATGAGTTCCACTTGGTATAACTTTATTTCTCTCAAAATCTCCTGCGACTTGGGTTTAACTCTCTTTTTTTTTCCCGCCTTCCTTTATTTTCTCCAAAAAATTTTCCCTCTTCTCATTCTGGATTCTCTTTTTTAATGCATTCTGTTGTATCAAGAACCCTCTCATAACTGCCTTACTAGCATCCCAGATTACTCTTTTTTCCACATCAGTATTCATATTTATCTCAAAGTAGTCTCTCAAGGTTTTTTTGGGCCTTCTTTAAAACTTCTTCATCTCTAAACAAGGTGTCATTCATCCTCCATCTGAAGGAGCCAGTTAATATTAATTTCATCTCCATCTTAACAGCATTATGGTCAGAGCAGGTTTTAGGGCAGATTTCCACTTTCTTAATCTTTGGTGCCATTCCTCTAGTTACCCATATTTGGTCAATTCTAGTCCATGTCATTTTGGCTTCAGAAAAGAAGGTTCCCTCCTTAGCCAAGGGGTTCTTTATTCTCCAAATGTCCACTAGATCCAAGTTGTCTGTCATCTCAAAAAAGGTCTTCGGTAGTCTACCATCCTTGGTGACTACCTGTTTTTGTGCTTTATGCATATGTGTAGATACCACTCCATTCATGTCTCCCAGCAACACGACATTGTAATCCATATAGTCCATCAGGGTCTCATGCAACCTTTTAAAAAATTCAGATTTCCCCTCATTTGGAGCATAAACACCTACTATCAAGAATTTCTCTCCCTGTATTTGAATTTTGACTGCCACAATTCTTCCTTGGTCATCTTTAAATATAAATTTCGGTTGCAATCTTTCTTTTACATATATGACAACTCCTCTTTTTTTCACTTTGTCCGATGAAATAAACTCCTGACCAAGTCTTTTGTTAACCAATAATTTCCTGTGTGATCTTGTTATATGGGTTTCTTGTAGACAAATCAAATCCAATTGCTCCTTTTTTAATAAATGAAACACAGATCTCCTCTTCTGAGGGGAGTTTAGACCATTACAATTCCAACTTAGTAGTTGCAGAGCCATGATGTAGGTACTATGCTTCTCCTCCAACTGCACCCAGTGCCTGTTCCTGTTCTGTTGGTGGTATCACCTTCTTCATGAGGTGCCTTATGAGGAACGGCTAAGGGAGCTGGGCATGTTTAGCCTGGAGAAGAGGAGGTTAAGGGGTGATATGATAGCCATGTTCAAATATATAAAAGGATGTCACATAGAGGAGGGAGAAAGGTTGTTTTCTGCTGCTCCAGAGAAGCGGACACGGAGCAATGGATCCAAACTACAAGAAAGAAGATTCCACCTAAACATTAGGAAGAACTTCCTGACAGTAAGAGCTGTTCGACAGTGGAATTTGCTGCCAAGGAGTGTGGTGGAGTCTCCTTCTTTGGAGGTCTTTAAGCAGAGGCTTGACAACCATATGTCAGGAGTGCTCTGATGGTGTTTCCTGCTTGGCAGGGGGTTGGACTCGATGGCCCTTGTGGTCTCTTCCAACTCTATGATTCTATGATTCTATGATTCTATGATTCTATGATTCAACCGCTCTTTTAATTCAGGAGGGAGATCTGGTATATCCAAGGTTTCGCTTACAAGTGTTCTTAGCTCTCCTTCAGCTTTCTTCTGCAGGTCTTCTCCGTGGTCTCTCCAAAATTTTGTTTTGTCGTCCTCTGATTTTATTCTTATCTTCTTGCCTTTATAACTGAAAGACAGACCTTGAGGGAATTCCCACCTAAAGAGGATTCCGTTACTTCTCAGCAGAGCAGTCAAGTCTTTATAAGTGGACCTAAGGTCCAGAAGATGTTTCGGAATATCCTTGAATAATTCCACTCTTGACTGATGTATTACCAAGGTTTTCTGAAAGTGCAGACTCAAAATTTTATCTCTCTCCTCTTTTGTTCGAAGGGTAATCAGACAGTCTCTTACTTTGTTCTTTCTCCCTCCTTTCCCAAGTCTGAAAGCACTCACTATCTTGAAACTGTCCTTCTCTAAATCTGGATTCCAAAAGTCTGCAAATTCCTTTGTAAGGAATTCAATCAAATTATTCTTCTCCAATTCAGGGACCACTCTGACCCTTAAATTTGTCTGTTTCACTCAGTTCAATCATAGAAAGAGTTGATTTGTGATCCTGTAGTTGTCTATGTATTGGTGGTATCTTCTCTTCTACCACAGTGGCTGTGTAGGTTGCAATTTCTTTTGCCTCATCAGCTGTCTTTCGTATTGAAGATGATTCCTGAACTAATCTCTGGATAGTCTCAGTATTAGTATTTACTTTCTGACCCAAATTATTGATACTTGTGGTGTTTTGATTAATACTTGTGGTGTTCTGATCGATTTTATTCGGTGCCTTGGCAAGTTGTCCACTTATTTTGTCCAAAGACTCATTTATTTTACTCAGAGCCTGAGCCAAGGCATCAGCAGCAGCCATACCTTTAGGTTTAGATTGTGCCAATGGGGTTGTTGGCAAGCCAGAGGAACTGGGTACCGAACCTCTCCTTTGCAGCCCAATGTCTGTATGCACTACTTTCCCAGATCTGGTTGCTTGTTGAGACTCTAATTTGTCTTTCCCATCAGCCATGACCTCCAAATAAAAGCCAAGGTCAGTCACACATTCAAAATCAGAGTCAGAGTCTGTCAAGGTCAGTCACACACTCAGAGACAAAGCTTATTTTGAAATGGAAAATTCCCTTAATCCAGCTGCAGTTGCAGCAAATTGAAAGTTCCTCTAGGGGGACACAATGTTAGCAACAGCCAATAATGTTTTTAAAGTCACTTACTTTCCTTTTCATCCCCCAGTCTCCAAAGGACAACGTTTTTTTGTTTCAATTTATTTGTTAAATGTTACTTTAAAATCAGGAGAAACCAGTCAATAAAATTGTATCTTAATTGTATCCTCTAATTCAAAGTTAGTTGTTGCAAGGAAGAAATACTTTCAGCGACAACACACGTCCGAAAGCAATATTATTTGCAGTTCACAGCAACCGGTCTCAGGGGTTTGAGCAGTGGATTTAGCTGCTTTCTCTCTCTCTTTTTACAGGGAAAAACTGTTCAAATCTTTCCCCCCTCCTCCCCCTGCATCAGAGGGGGGCTGAAACTTGTTTGATGTTCGGATTGTAAACTTTAACGACGTCCTTTGAAATTCCTGCTTACAAATTCATTGCTTTACTTCTTTACAAAAAAACGGGAGGCAGACTTCCTTTTTATACCTCTCCGCCTTCGGTGCCAAATCTTTCAAGTCAATTCCTTTAATTGCCGAATTAACCTACTGACGGATCGTTGGTCTTGGTGTCAATTTTCAAGGAAGAAGGCAGCGCTCTCCGGCAACGGCTTAGCGGCTTCGCTCCACGGAACAAGCAGACGACTCACAGCACAGCGCCACTTCCCCGCTCAGCTCCGGGACCCAAAACTGGGCTCCTTTGCCGATTGGGGGGGGCGCAAAAAGGTGCCCGCCAAGTCCCACAGCCACAGGCTTCACCCGCCTGTGGTTTTTAAGGGTCCCCGCTGCGCCGTAGCGGTAAGAACCCCAGTTTCCGCGGAGCCAGTCCCCTCCGTTTAAGGGGAATCAGCCATTTTCCGATGGCGCCACCCCGGAAGTCCCCAACTGGGCAATTTTTCTTGTGTGCATCTGCCTGCACTCAGGTCCGTCCTATCTGTCTCTGCTCAGCGGCTGGCATGGTCGGCCACGCGGTCTGAACTGGGCCCAACACAGGTGCTTTTCAGAAGGTCCTTGTCTCTGGATTGGGAACATACACCCTCTCTCCCTCATAGACTCTCAGCCCATGGACGGGGACAGATCTGGGTCCCACTGGAGTGGCTCCCACCCTAAGCCGGCCTGAGACCACGTGGCTTTCAGCTCAACGCCTTCCTTTGACCTTCTCTTGTCTTCCTTAGGCTGCTGTCCCCATGGATGGAATCTCTTCAGGTGGAAATGCCTGTGGATTTCATCTTCATGGGAAAAGAAGAGTTGGGAGGAAAGCCAGGAAGCCTGCAAGAGGAAATCATCTCAGCTGCTTGTTTTGAAGCCCTGGAGTGCAAAAGAACTATGGGATGCCACATTCATTGATAAGGTAATACCTTTGGGGTGCCAATGCCTCAGACTTTAAGGAAGGGGGCTGCTGGGGCTGGGGAGTCAAGCCCAGAGTCTAACCATTACAGATCATGAAGAAATATCCACCAGGACAGGGAGGCCTGTGCCCTGGGCAGGGGTCAACCTGGTCACTCCCCAGAAATGACCCTGGCTGCAGTGTGACCTAGAAGTGAAGCTGCAGCATGGGAAGCCAGAGAGGCAGCGCACGATAGGATCCAAGGCAGCTGTGAAGCCCTTCATCATAGGCTCAGGTACTAACCATAACGGCTTCCCAAAGTGTCTAGCAAAGTTTCCCTGGTGGCAGACGACAAGAACCGTAGCCACACTCAAATGCCCAGTCAAGAATTACTTTATGCAAGCATTTGGTTATACAAGCATTTTCAGTTACTATTATCTACAAACTATTTACAGTCCTTCTTCCTCTTTTTGGCACGGTATACTTTCAGTCTAGTAGTAAACAGTCCTGATACAGCAAACTCATAGTATCAGCAGCACACTTCCCCATATCTCCAAACCAGCTGTAAGCATGCGTACTAACAGCGTATGTGTGCTCTCCTCGTGCCTCACATTGCAAACTCATCTTCCTCCTTTTTAATTCCATCTCCAGCTGACACCAATTAAGCTTGGAGTGCCACTCCTACACATTGAAGAAACTTCTGGAACACTTTTTTTAAGTTTCCAGGAACTGTTAATCTGTTTCGTGAAGAATGTATTCCTAACACATATATGTGCACTGCAAATAGACCATATGTCATAAAGACACCACAGTCTCCTCTGTGCCTCATTTCCAAAAGGAGACACAAAACCCGGGTGAGTGCCTGAAACCCTTGGGATCTCGCACCCCTCAGAGATTGAGGCTCAGAGATGCAACAGTAGACCTTGGCTGGAGATAAGATTAGCCAACTCTCCAGTCCCAGAGCTGGGAAGGGGTGTTGTGGAGGATTCTGGGATGGGTTTCCTGTGGACTATTAGTAACTGTATTGGTTCTGCATATATGAGACTCTTAAAAAGGGAGGAAGGAGAGATCCATTGGGAAGGAGGTCTTTCCCTGTTAATATTTTATTCTTTCTCCTAGAGTGATCAATACTGGATTGGACTTAAAACAAGCTGGGGCTCCCTGAAAAGCTCTTGGAAATGGATTGATGGTAGGGGCTTTGAAGAGTAAGTGGAAGAGAGACCATCCCTTTGCTACCCATCAAGTCAGATTTGCTGGGGCTGAACAGAGCAGAGTTCCTTCCGTCAGCCCCCCCCCCCCAGAATCTGCACCCTGCAGCCTTTTCCCTTCTTTTAGGGCTCATCCCCACAGAAACACGCTCTTTACCAATGGAAACAATTCCACAGAAAACCCAGGTTGACTTTTGCTCCAATTCACTGGTCAAGACTGGGATTTCCTGGGGGAAGTTGCAGGGCAAAAAAGAAAGATGCTGAAACATGGACTGGGAAAGTGTGGGTCTGTGCCTAGAAAGTGTGGGGCCAAAGAGAAGTCTGATTGAGTCCATGGAGAGTCAAACCACTGGTTGCTTGAGGCTGACGCCCTCCACTGAGGAGCAGCAGCAGATTTCTCCACTTGCCTCAAGCCACACAAAACCCAGACTTCTCTAAATAAGTAAATAAATTGTCCAGCAGCACCTTAGAGGCCAGCTCAGTTTGTTCTGGGGATAAGCTTTCGTGTGCATACACACTTCTTCAGATACCTTTGTTCTGGGTATAAGCACACGAAAGTCTATACCCAGAACAAACTTCGTTGCTCTCTAAGGTGCTACTGGACAATTTATTTATTTATTTCGACTGCGTCAGACCAGCACGGCTACCTACCTGAATCCAGACTTCTCTGTACGCACATCAAGTGAGGCATGATCAGAGTTTTGCCCCACCCCTGCTCTTTCGGCAAAACCAGCAAGCTCAGATCCATAGTGGTGCAGTGATAGGGTTGCTGTTTCTTGAAGTGCAAAAAAAGAGGACAGCCCGAGCCTCTGCCAGCCTGAGCCGGGGAAAGAGGCGTGCAAGAGTGTGGGACAGTGTGCCTTTTTTCCTGGCTCGGGCTGGCAGTGGCCACAGTGTGCAGAGCAGCCCAAGCCCAAGTCACTGTCCAAACCTGGACATTTCCTTTAACATGTAAAAATTCCCCAAAGAGGACCCTATGATGGAGCAACCTTCCTTTGCTAAGTTAATGGCTTGAAATGGGTGGTGGATGCTTTCTGAAGGGGAGCTGATGGTTGGGGAAGATCTGGAGATGTCTCTAGTGTTGGCCATCAGAGCTTTGATTTAGACACACACACTGGTCCTGCCTGAGGGGAGGGATTGATGAGTGTGTGCGTGTTGGGGCATTAGAGGTAGCAAAACTGAAGGCATCTAGGGGTGCAGATCCCATCTCACCCCTGGCATCTGATCTGCTGAATGCTGGGAGCACTGGCACTGCTTATGATCTACTTATATATTAATAAATGCACTCCAGGAACTTCTCGCCACTGGGGGGGGGGTATCGAGTGCCAAACAATATTTTTCCCAGGAGACACTGAGGCATTTTTGAGGTTTTCTGGAAAGTCTTATTTTTTTCAAAAGTGTGCCCAGCCTATTCAGAACAAAACCTTTCCAGGACAATAATTGGGGAGCAAAGCAATAATTCAGATATGAAATCAGTCCAAGTGACCCTGAAGGCTCTGCTCTGCCTCCACGGTCTCTGAATTCCAGGGGCTGGAACCACATGAGGGGAGCCTTGCTTTGGAGCGTCCCGTTGGGGGCGTCAGATGGGCCACTGTGAGACCAGGAAGCTGGGCTAGATTTGCCCCCCTCCCTTGCCCTGATCTACCATGTAAATTGGGCAGTGCGTGTGAGAGTGGATCTGGCCGAGGGACAGGATTAGGCCAAATTTGACCGGTGCCCCACCACCACCTGCTGACGTCACAGTGACCTCAGGTGAGCATTTTTTGGCTATACGTCCATCATCCTCAGTCAGCATGAATGATGGACAGGGTTGGTGGGAGAGCTGAAGCCCAGAAACTCAGATAACGATGAATGGTGAAGAGGGATTGGGGCTCTTTGCCTTGACTGTCATCTTTGTCTTTCTAGAGCTGAAAATATTTGGACTTGTAGCAGCTCTAGCAGCTACTGCGTTCAAATGAGCAACGGAGCCCTGCAATGGTGTTCCTGTACAAATAGAATCAGATACATCTGCGAGAAGAAGGCTCAATAACCACAGCCAGTGTGAGCTCAGTAGGGCCAAAATATGTCCAAAGACCCCCGACAGGCAAGGCCTTCTCTGGAGGAGCCAGCATGCCTTTTCCCAGCAATGAACCCCCTTCCTGCCATCAGGCCTAACTTTTCTACCACATACACTGAATGTGTGTCTTGTGCTACTTGTAACAGCCATGGTTCCCCCATCCACGAATCCTGCAAACCATAGTTTGTTAGGGGTGCGGAGAGACCCCCTTCACAGAGCTACAGTTCCCAACTGTGTTGGCATCGCCAAAGAAGAAGAAGATGCAGCAGTGGCTGTGGCTGTAGACACCGATAAGGGAGAGACATGTTTTGTTGCAGCTGGGGCAGAGGTAGGTGCCTGGTTGTGTTGCTGCAGATGCACCAGGGCGTTCCTTCTCTCTTTGCTCCTCCCAGCGGTCATTCCTCTTCTGTGGATCCTGCTGTGGATACACACCTTCCGGTTTGCTAGTAAAGATGAATTACTGTGCTGCAAAATGATGCATGTCTAAAAAGCGTGTCACCACCAAGACCAGTTTGGAAAGCTGTGCCTTCCAGTCTCAGGCTCCGAATGGTTCCCTTCAGAGAGGGGCCTCCTCTCCACTCCCTCCCCGAGGCCGGAGGGCCAGGGGAACATGTCCAAGGTGACACAGCCTCTAGAGGGCCACTGTCAGATCCATTTACAGTGGGACCTCGGGTTACAGACTCCGCTAACCCAGAAATAGGACCTCGGGTTAAGAACATGGCTTCAGGATGAGAACAGAAATTGCGCAGCAGTGGCGCGGCGGCAGCAGGAGGCCCCATTAGCTAAAGTGGTGCTTCAGGTTAAGAACAGTTTCAGGTTGAGAATGGACCTCCAGAACGAATTAAGTTCTTAACCCGAGGTACCACTGTATTGGACCTGGAACACACGAAAGGAAAGGGGGGTTTATGGTGAGCTGCAAATGGCTTTATTCTCTCTCTACTCTTTTTGTTTCATTTCATTCTTCAAATTATTGCATTTTGTGTTTCTGATATTGTATTATGGTTTGTTCTTGCTGTTTTTTGCTTTGTAAGACCACTCAGGAAAATGTGACTTTCAGGCAACCGTATAACAAATTTTATTTATAATTATGAAGATTATACTATTGTTAAGAATACCAATACTACTAATAGTAATAATAAACATAAGATTGGACCCGAGTGTGAGCTCATGGCTGGTCCCTCTCCTTGGAGAAATGCTGTAACAAATCAGTGGGCACAACCTCCCCCCCCTTCTCTCTCTCTCTCTCTCTCTCTCTCTCTCTCTCTCTCTCTCTCTCTCTCTCACACACACACACACACACACACAGAATCGGAACTTGGCCTCCACAGTGACATTCATTTGCTGGAGTCCAGGGCAGGACAGGGCAGGCTCTTACAACCAGCCCTCATGCTTCATGCAACACTGAACCATAATAGGGTGGTATTCAACTTAAAGTAAAGGTAAAGGGACCCCCTGACCATGAGGTTCAGTCGTGACCGACTCTGGGGTTGTGGCGCTCATCTCGCTTTATTGGCCAAGGGAGCCAGCGTACAGCTTCCGGGTCATAATAATAATAATAATAATTTATTATTTATACCCCGCCCATCTGGCTGGGCCTCCCCAGCCACTCTGGGCGGCTTCCATAAAAACCAAAAATACAGTAAAATATCACACGTTAAAAACTTCCCTGAACAGGGCTGCCTTAAGATGTCTTCTGAATGTCAGGTAGTTGTTTATCTCTTTGACATCTGCTGGAAGGGCGTTCCACAGGGCGGGCGCCACTACCGAGAAGGCCCTCTGCCTGGTTCCCTGTAGCTTTGCTTCTCGCAATGAGGGAACCGCCAGAAGGCCCTCGGCACTGGACCTCAGTGTCCGGGCAGAATGATGGGGGTGGAGACGCTCCTTCAGGTATACTGGACCGAGGCCGTTTAGGGCTTTAAAGGTCAGCACCAACACTTTGAATTGTGCTCGGAAACGTACTGGGAGCCAATGTAGGTCTTTCAAGACCGGTGTTATATGGTCTCGGCGGCCGCCCCCAGTCACCAGTCTAGCTGCTGCATTCTGGATTAGTTGTAGTTTCCGAGTCACCTTCAAAGGTAGCCCCACGTAGAGCGCATTGCAGTAGTCCAAGCGGGAGATAACCAGAGCATGCACCACTCTGGCGAGACAGTCCGCAGGCAGATAGGGTCTCAGCCTACGTACCAGATGGAGCTGGTAAACAGCTGCCCTGGACACAGATTTGACCTGTGCCTCCATGGACAGCTGTGAGTCCAAAATGACTCCCAGGCTGCGCACCTGGTCCTTCAGGGGCACAGTTACCCCATTCAGGACCAGGGAATCCTCCACACCTGCCCGCCTCCTGTCCCCCAAAAACAGTACTTCTGTCTTGTCAGGATTCAACCTCAATCTGTTAGCCGCCATCCATCCTCCAACCGCCTCCAGACACTCACACAGGACCTTCACCGCCCTCACTGGTTCTGATTTAAAAGAGAGGTAGAGCTGGGTATCATCCGCATACTGATGAACACCCAGCCCAAACCTCCTGATGATCTCTCCCAGCGGCTGCATGTAAATGTTGAAAAGCATGGGGGAGAGGACAGAACCCTGAGGCACCCCACAAGTGAGAGCCCAGGGATCTGAACACTCATCCCCCACCACCACTTTCTGAACACGGCCCAGGAGGAAGGAGCGGAACCACTGTATGACAGTGCCCCCAGCTCCCAGCCCCTCAAGACGGTCCAGAAGGATGTTATGGTCGATGGTATCAAACGCCGCTGAGAGATCCAGCAGAACTAGGAAACAGCTCTCACCTTTGTCCCTAGCCCGCCGGAGATCATCAACCAGTGCGACCAAGGCAGTTTCCGTCCCATGATGAGGCCTGAATCCCGACTGGAAGGGATCCAAATGGTCCGCTTCTTCCAGGCGTGCCTGGAGTTGTTCGGCAACCACTCGCTCAATCACCTTGCCCAAGAATGGAAGATTTGAGACTGGGCGATAGTTGGCCATCGTGGCCGCATCTAAAGATGGTTTTTTAAGAAGCGGTTTAATAACCGCCTCTTTCAGCGGGTCTGGGAAGGCTCCCTCACGGAGGGAAGCATTCACCACCCCACGAAGCCCATCGCCCAGTCCTTCCCGGCTAGCTTTTACAAGCCAGGATGGGCAAGGATCCAGGAGACAGGTGGTTGGTTTCACTCGTCCAAGCAGCCTGTCCACATCCTCGGAGGTAACAGATTGGAATTGATCCCACTCAACTTGACTAGACAGAACTCTAGCACTCTCCCGCCCCGGCCCTGCTCCCACGGTGGAGTCTACTTCTTCCCGAATCTGAGCGATTTTATCTGCAAAAAACTTTGCAAAATCATTGCAGGAGAACATGTGGCCCGTACTGGGCCCCGATGTTGCAGGTGGTTCCGCTAAATTGTGAACCACCTGAAAAAGTCTCCTGCTGCTGTTTTCTGCAGATGCAATAGAGGCGGCGAAGAAATTCTTCTTCGCCGTCGCTATCGCCACTTGGTAGGCTCGACGTTGAGCTCTAACCTGTGTCCGGTCAGATTCGGAATGAGTTATCCGCCACCGGCGCTCTAGCCGTCTCAACGATTGTTTCATTGCCCTCAGATCCGTGGAAAACCACGGGGCTGTCCGGGCTCCATGCAATCGGAGAGGGCGCTTCGGAGCCAAACAGTCAATAGCCCTGGTTAACTCCACATTCCAGCGGGCCACCAGGGAATCAGCTGAAAGGCCATCAACATGGGATAAAGCATCCCCTACCACTCTCTGGAAACCATTTGGATCCATTAAGTGGCGGGGGCGGACCATCCGAATTGGTCCCACCTCCCTGCAGAGGGGATGGGTCGCAGAGAAGTCCAGTTGCACCAGGAAGTGATCTGACCATGGCACTTCTTTCGTTTCGCTTTTACTTAGTGTCAGATCACCAACATCCATAGACTAAGCCGCTTCTGGTGAACCAGAGCAGCGCACGGAAACGCCGTTTACCTTCCCGCCAGAGCGGTACCTATTTATCTACTTGCACTTTGACGTGCTTTCGAACTGCTAGGATGGCAGGAGCAGGGACCGAGCAACGGGAGCTCACCCCGTCAAGGGGATTCAAACCACCGACCTTCTGATTGGCAAGTCCTAGGCTCTGTGGTTTAACCCACAGCACCACCCGTGCCCCTCAACTTAGAGTAGACCCATTGAAATTAACGAACATGACTGATTTAAGCCTACTATTTCAAGGGCTCATCTCCACTTCCACTGGGGCTATGCCTAGAAACCACATGAGGATGGAGGGGGTTTATCAAGCCACAAGCTTGGCATGAGTCACCAGTGTGATTCTGGCTGGTACCCACCTGCCTTGAGACAGTGGAGTGTGCCGCTGGGGGTGAAGGCAAACCGCTGCATTAGCAGCAGCAGCAGCAGCAGCAAATTGACCCCTCTGGGGCGCAAGCCTGGCTGGTGGGTCTGGGGGTCCTGGGCTGCCCAGACAAGCAGACTTCTCTCTCACCTCACTGACGTGGTCCAGAGGAAGGCAGAGCAAGACGTTGGGCACCAGCCGGGCTGCAGACGGTGCTGGAAAGAGGCGTACAAGGTGCCATCCAACCATCTTAGGGACTCCACTCCAGATTTGTGTGGGGTTAGCCTTTCTTCCCCTGAAGGTGTCCTGCAAGGCAGCCGAGGTTTAGGATCAGAGTCTTCCATCTCCTAGATGGGCTCTCTTCCCAGATGGACCAGCCCCACCTGCCCCGCACTTCCCTCTTCAGCACAGGCAGAAATCGCCTTCTTGACCCTTGGAGCCCCTCTTGGTCTTGTCCGCTCCATTTCCAGAGCCTGTCTTCACATGCCAGGAGATTCAGGTGGCAGCCACGTTGGTCTCACACAGTCAAAATAAATTAAAAAATTGTACAGGAGCACCTTAGAGACCAACTAAGTTTGTTCTGGGTCTAAGCTTTCATGTGCATGCACACTTCTTGAGATATACTGAAACAGACGTCACCAGACCCTTATATATAGTGGGACGGTGGGGAGGGGTAGTGGGAGATGGGTAATTGACTCAGTGGGTATGGTAAACCTGTGGACAACTGTTAACGACTGCAATTAGTCCTACAGGAAAAAGCAAGGGATAGTATGCAAACGACCCAAAATAGCTTTAACATGTGTAATGAGACAAGAATCCAATATCTGTATTCAGACCAGGGTAAGTCATATGCAGGGTTAGTCCCTAACTCCTCATGGGTTTGAGACCCATCAGCTCTGTTAGGAGTTCAGCCAGCACTCGAGTAGGACCCTGGCAGAGACACACGCCCGACTGGCATGTTCTCTCCCTCCTGGTCTTTCGTTCGGGAGCTTCAAAAGCTTTCTTCTGCCTGAACATCACAGTGACTGATGCCAACAGACACCGGCACACTTAGGGATCTGCAGAGTTTGTGCAGCTTGCGTAACAGACCTCAGCAATTCAGCATTTTGGTGAATCTACTTTATCTACATATAAACACACACGGAGCACTGCAACAAGGCTCCCTCTCTCTCTAGCATCAGACAGCAAAGAGAAAAGGAACAAAGGACAATAGTCCCACTTCACAGAACACAGTAACACAAACATCCTGTCTCCATCACTTCCCACTTTGTGGAGTCAAAACATATACCATCATGTGGAAAACAAAAGTCCCATGACTGCAATCACAGAGCAGGAATTCTAACAGGCTCCCCTCACCTTCTTTAGCTGGCTGCTTGAAGCCGTTCCTGGGGTGTGGCCACTGCCACCTGCTGCCAGCTTCTAGGAGCCACAGGCGAGAGCAGAGTGCAGGGTGGGGACCAAAGGTGCTCAAACTACCCCAGAAGGAGCAGGACATGTCACCCACCAGAGGTCCTACCCCTTCCCTACCCCTCAATAGTAGGATGAAGCAGCAGCAGGGGAGAAAGGCCAATGCTACACTCGGCTGCATCCACAGAAGTCTCGTGTCCTGATCCAGGTAACAGCACCACTGTCTCCTGTCTTGGGGAGACCCCGCCTGCAGTCCTGGGCATCCCAGTTTAAGGAGAATAAGGACAAGCTGGAAGGTGTGCAGAGGAGGCAACCAAGAGGATCACGGGTCTGGAAACCAAGCCTGATGAGGAACGGTTGAAGGAGTTCGGTCTGCTTAGCCTGGAAAAGAGGAGACTGAGAGGAGATATGAAAGACGTCTCTAAATATCTCAAGGGCTGTCACATGGAAGAGGGAACAAGCTTGTTTCCTGCTGCCCCAGAGGGGGGGACCCGAAGCAATGGGTTCCTAGGACAGAAAAGGAGGTTTTTAAACAGAAGGTGGGTGGCTGTGGTGCCTGCATTGCTGGGGGTCAGACTAGATGATCCTTGGGCTCCCTTCCAAGCCAACAAGTCTATGATTCTATGATTCATCTCTGGGCCTCAGACTAATTCACTGGTCCAGGAGGGGAGGGGGCCGGGATCCGCAGGGGGCAGCAGTGGGGATGTCCAGGTTCTGCTGACGGGGCAACACACCCTGCAGGGGAAGCCCCTTCCCTCGGCCTGTGACGCTGACTTGCCCGATTACGAGAAGGAGCAAAGGGGAAAGAGGAAGCCATGCTCTGATGCGCCGCGGTGCGCCGAGGGGGCCGTGCAGCTGGCCTGGGTCCCTTGAGGAGATTGCAGGGGAGGAGGAAGGTAGGACTTTTATTTTCATACACTGCAGGAAGTCTCTCACATTTCACTTTCTCTAATTTGCCACCACTTTCCTCTTTTTTCTGCAGAGAGCCCAGGAGCTCCCCCCCAGCCCAGCCTCTCTCGTTGCCACTAGTCCAGGTGAGACAGGACCCCCCCCAGGATGTCACAGGGTGTGACCTATGCTGACCTGCGCTTCGTGAGGACCCCTCCGGAGAAGAGCCAGGAGAAAGGTACACAGAGCCAACTGGCCCCGATCCCCTCAGCAGGGTCCCCCTCCGGGTCCCCCCCCTCCGTGACTCACCCCTCGGCTCCTCTTCCAGACCCCAGCGAGGGGGAGCTGACCTATGAGAACATCCAGGGCCCCCCCTGCCAGGAGAAGAGGACCCCCACCCCCACCGAGGCCACGAAAGGTGAGTGTCAGCCAGGTCCTTTTTATATATATATTGGTTTTACATAAATTTATACATTATAAGGTTCTTTTGAACCTTTGGACTTCCTCCCCTCCCTCCATGGCTTCCATTTCCAAAGAAAATGTTTTCTTTTTCTGCATCTTTTTTCTGTTATCTATCTGTTGCATATTCATAGTTTCCAAAGTTCATTTCACATTATAAGTGTCACTGCATCCTTGCCAATGGTTTTAACTGTTTACAGTGGTCTTTTCAGTATGATAAAAATTATTCCAGTCTTTTAGGAATACAGTGGGGGCTTCTCTGAAAGGTCCCTCACTTCTGAAAGGTAAGGACCCTGTTTCTCTTTCAAAAGAGGACCCCTTTGATAACAACTGGGGGCCTTGCAGCCACAGAACTGACAGAGGTTGGGTTTCTCCCACTGAAGCAAAAAGCTCCATCAACCCCAAAGGGCTCTTTCAGGTGTTTTGCAGAAGTTTTTTTTTTAAAAAAATAATACACACATTTCTCAGAAATCATCTGAAAATGTAGGCTTCTCTTTTTTTAAAAAAACCATTGGTTTCTTATCTGCCTCATCCTCTGTGCTCACGGCAAGGAGCCCATTCATATAGGTCAATAATACTACCCTGTATTGAAACAGCACATCTTAGGTAGGACAATTTAAGTGCTCAAAAGAACCTCAGGTGAATTTGCGACTTTAACCAAAGAATTCTATGTATGGTTCTTAACAGTCTTTTGTTTCTCAAAGTCCTTAATAAAGGGAGTCACAGCAAACCTCAACCAGGCAATGCAGGCATCACGACTAAAGAATCCCCTTCAGATGGCCAACTCCCTGCAACGGTGGAATCTTTCACCCAGTGTGGGGCTTGAACCATGACCGTGAGATTAAGAGCCTCAGGCTCTGCCAACTGAGCTCCCATTACTATTCGGCAGGCGCTGTGCAAAGAAACAGTGACACTCGCTGCCCAGGAAGCTCATAAACTGTGCACCTAATTATATCTTTGCTTCTTTTCCTCCTTGCTGGATCGGGGCCCTCCTTGAGCAGTTTCTACTGCTTAATATTGTTATGAGTTTGTGGAAGGAAGGGTGTAGGCAGTTGTTAAGCTATAAGCCAGGCTAGCTTCCGGTGTCAAGGGGATCGCCTGGGTGAGCAGCTATTAAGAGAACAAAGGAAATAGGGCTCTGTGCAAGAAGACAACTGGGTGGCCCCATGCCCTCAGTTTTTTTGTTTGTTTTAATTTTATTTAGCCCCACATTCCTATCTTAGCTCCTCTATCCCCTACACCCATTCACCCTCCACTAAAAGCCACAGAGAGGATTCAGGAGTCCTGTTAATGGCAGTTGCTCAATATTCCCACCACCAGGAAAGCACCTACACCTCCACGGCTGCAAGAAACAGTGGGATGAAAAGGAAGAAGACATTGTTCTCTCCTAACTACCCTTCAATGTTGAGCTGCTTTGAGGAAGGCAGAGTTTGACCGCATCTGGCTTGGGTTATAGTGCCTGAAAAGACATCACTATGCATTGATGTCCTGGCCATTTCACAAAAAGATGGGGTTGCACAGGCTCTGACAACCTCATTGGGAACTTCACTGTTATCATGAACAAGAACAAACTCCAGGCACCGAGACTCCTCTTCATATCACCTGATGGGCTCAGGACCCTCAGGATCTACTGGGCCAGAAGCACAAAGGATTGGAGACCATTGCAAACCATTTAACTCACGAAGTGGAACAAGTAAAACGCCCAAAAGGTTACACATGATACAAACGGTTCAGCTTTCACTAATCAGTGTAATTGGCTGGACCCCCCCCCCACTCCCTCAGTTCAGAGATAGAAGGACAAAGCCTCAGTTTAGAGTTAGAGGGGGCAGGAAAGCAGCAAACTTGTTGTTGAAAGTTAAGAGCATTGCTATTAGCAATAGCTCACAGCCTCTACAGCCTACATATACTGTAGTAGGGGCATTTCAAATGAGAGTTGCCATAATGATTCCTAGTTAAAAGCAGAACTCAACAGGTTTGGGGTCTTCCTAAAAAAAAGTTCAACAACTTTTGGTGTGTCCTGGTTTTTCCTTTTTGAAAGCTGGTTGGCACTCAGTAAGTAAAACTTACAGCCCTTTATAGCATCACGATCACCAACAAACCAGGCAGTTCTAGGGCTGGGGAAATTCCTAGCCCGTTTAAGGGGAGTCTTTAGGGTTCAGTCTTTAGGCTTCCAGAAAGGAGACTTCTGTGTTTAGAATGTTTTTCATCCTGAGATTTTGTACCTCCAGATTTTCAGACTTAAGAAGGGCTCCCAAAGAGGCTTTAATTTCATGAACTTTTTACTCAAATTAACAGTGGACCCTTTTCAACTATGCAGAATATAAATCTGGGGGGAATCTGGGGGTTTCTGCAGCCATTCCACCAGTCTGACTTGGGATAGTGGCTCTCCTCATCTTGGGGTGTTTGGGCTCTGCATGAGAGGGGGCCCCTGCTGAACAAGAGGAGAGAGGACCCCAAAGGAGCCTGCTCCTTCCCCCACAAATGCCTGTGCACAGGATTGGCCACGATTGCAGCAAAGCATGCTGGGCCCTGGCAGGGAATTGGGGGCTGCCTTCAGTTCCCAGCCCTCCCTCCAGGATCAGGCTTCCTTGAGGGTTGACCCCATCCCACAGGAACCGCACACTAACCCCAGCGAGTTTCTCTTGCAGAATCAGACCATCGGACCTGGTACGCCATCCTGGCATTGTTGGCCGCCTGCCTCTTCCTTCTCACCGCCGCCATAGGACTGGGGGTCCGATGTGAGTAGCGGGTGCCCCCTGCCCAAGCCTATTGACCTGATAAATGGGGGAGGGTGGAAATGTCTGTGAACCACCCTGAGACCTTTTGATAAAGGGCAGCATATAAATTTAATAAATAAAATATCATAAGTGTCGCAGGCATTTGATGCAGAGCTTACCCTGGAGCCTGGGCTCAGAGAGGGTCTGCCTGGTGCCCTCCAGGTAGTGTTAAACTCCAGTTCCCACCAGCCCCAACCTGCATGATCAGTGGTCAAGTTCAAGGCGAGCTGGAGCCTCACATTGGGACAGTACCTCACTGTCTCCTTGGATGTGTTGTTGTTGTTGTTGTTGAGTTGTTTAGTGGTGTCTGACTCTTCGTGACCCCACAGACCAGAGCACGCCAGGCCCTCCTGTCTTCCACTGCCCTCCTCATGTTGGTAGCCTCGAGACCACGGCCCCACCATCTCATCCCCTTCTCCTTGTGCCCTCCATCTTTCCCAATATCAGGGTCTTTTCCAGGGAGTCTTCTCTTCTCATGAGGCGGCCAAAGTCTTGGAGCCTCAGCTTCAGGATCTGTCCTTCCAGTGAGCACTCAGGGCTGATTTCCTTATGGATGGATCGGTTTGATCTTCTTGCAGTCCATGGGACTCTCAAGCACCGTAATTCAAAACTGCCCTGATGTAAACCCCCCATTTGTATTGTTAACGGAAAAATCTGAGGGCTCCCTTGGCCAAAAAGAAAGACACCAACCAGGATTACTTGGAGCAAAACAGCAGCCTGTAGGCTTGGCCTTTATTGAACTGTTGCAACAGGGTGTTCCCCTCACTTGCAGGAGAGAGGAAAGACACAGAAAAAATGGTGTGCAAGGTCTTATAAAGACTTTTGAAATTCCCACCCTGTAGATCAAAACCACCCCCAGAAACATCATGCAAACATCACAGAAAGGAGGGGTTGAGGGAGGAGTTGTGGTGGTAACCTGAGTGTCCTGTCACCTGGCTGGTTCCCTTCTCCTCCTCCCCATGAGTCATTTTCTGAAGACAAAAGGTAGTCGCAGTTTCCTGCCCCCAGAGGGAAGATCTGATCATTGTCCTTTGTTTCAGTCCATGCTGAATCCACTCCCATATGCAAGTTCTTTGTGATCTTGATGGTCTTCTGTCTGGGATCATCAGGGTTGGCATAGCAACTGGGCAGGGCTCCTGTGGATGTGCTGGTATGCTCAAGGGATTATGGCTGCCCTGTATCAAACCTTCCCCATTTTGTAGTCCTTCCTTCATGGAGTAAAATAAAAGTGGAACAGTGCATATCTGATGTATGGTTGATTTTCTATGAATTTATAACAGAAGTGTAGCGTATGTACTCTGTGAGTGTGAGTGTGTGTGAAGTTTGTAGAAACTGAATGATTGGGGTGGGGGGGTTCCTGCTACAGTATATCTCAGAGCAGCCTGCCTTTGGGCACCCACAGTGGAGCCTGGCTCCCCTCTGCCATGCTCTTTCCTGGCACCTGAAGGTGCCTCCTCCTCCCCCTCCTCCCCCTCCTCCTCTCATGTTGCCCCTGCTTGTGCTCTGCAGACTGGCAGGTCTCACGGCAGCTGCAGCAGGCGACTGAAGATGGCAGTGCCCTGGAACGGAGAATGGGCTCCCAGGAGGGCAGCCTGGCCCAGACCCAGGCCCAGCTGGAAGAGGCCCAGGAGGAGCTCCACTCCACCAACCGGACCCTCTGGAACTGCCTGGCTGCTGGGAACAGGACGCAGGAGCAGCTGAGAGAAGCCAACCAGAGCCTGACGCTCACGCAGAAGGAGAAGGAGAAGCTGCAGCAGGAGAAGGAGGAGTTACAACGGGATAAGAAAGAGCTGGAAGAGGAGAAAAAGCAGCAGCAAGAGGACAAAGCAAGGCTGCAGGAGGAGAAGGAGACTGTTCAGCAGCAGTTGGAGGAGATGGGGGGGAAACTGGAGCTACTTATAACTTGCCAACAGAAGGGTATGTCTGTTGCATTCAGATCAGGAGGCTGGCCAGGCTCCCTGCCCACCGTATTCTATCTCCTGCCTCTCAGGTGGTGGAAGAGGATTGGGATCCCACAGGGCAGGGTGGCCCAACCTCTCAGAGCACGTGGGCTGCAAGAGCACACACTGAATTAGATTTCCATACTGTATATTAAAGTATTCACAATATAATCAATATTTTTAATGTACACAATTACAGTTGTACTTTGGATCTCTAAGGCCTTGGCTGCAGAACAAATCGGCTCCCAAACGATCGAAACCCAGAAGTGAGTGTTCTGGTTTTTGAACGTTTTTCAGAAACCAAATGTTCAACATGGCTTACGCAGTTTCCAATTGGCTGCAGAAGCTTCCTGCAGCCAATCAGAAGCCAAGCTTTGGTTTCCGAACGTTTTGGAAGTCGAACGGAACAGATTCTGTTTGGCTTCCAAGGTACAACTATAATATGTTTAATTAAATATATATAATTAAATACACATTTAATACACACTCAATAGATTTAATGTATTTATTTATTTATGAAACAAATAAATAGAAATACAAATAAAATACACAAGTATTTCCTGGTTGCTGGGCAGGGCAGGATTCAGGCAGCTGATGAAAGGGGGAACAGCAGCTGGGAAGGGTCTGGGCCAGCCGGCTTAGGAGCCCGGTCAGCAAGGAGCCCTTGCCTCTGGCACAGCACACTGGCCTTTGCCCCCAAGTGCCACGCCAGCCAAGGCACTTCCTGCAGACCCCACCCCCACCTTCACATGGAGAGAGGCAGGTCCTATGGAGGCCAGGACCCCCTGCTCCTGTCTCTCCACTGGATTCCTGTGCAGGCGGCACTATGTCTATGATGGCACCTGCAGACATAGCCTGCTGCCCACCGACAGAGGAGCAGCTGCAGGGGCCCTGGCAGGGGCCCTGACACTCCTTGCCCACCTGCCAAAGCCCTGGCTCTGTCTGGGAACACATGTGGAAAGTGTCCCCTCCCCCATCCAGCTTCTCTTTGGTGTGGGCACCATGACCCACGTCACCCACGACACCCCCTCTCCCTCTCATAGACTCCCAGCCCATGGACTGGGGACAGACCTGGGTCCCACTGGAGTGGCTCCCACCCTAAGCCGGCCTGAGACCAGGGGGCTTTCAGCTGAACACCTTCCCTTGACCTTCCCTTGCCTTCTCCAGACTGCTGTCCCCGAGGATGGAAATTCTTTGGGTGGAAATGCCTGCGGATTTCAAGGGAAATGAAGAGTTGGTGGGACAGCCAGAATGCCTGCAAGAGTGAATCATCTCAGCTGCTTGTTTTAAAGCCCTGGAGTGCAAAAGAACTATGGGATGCCACATTCATTGATAAGGTAATACCTTTGGGGTGCCAATGCCTCAGACTTTAAGGAAGGAGGCTGCTGGTGCTGGGGAGTCAAGTCCAGAGTCTAGCAGATCATGAAGACATATCCACCAGGACAGATAACCCATGATTTCTCAGTGCAGATGCAACCCCCCCCCCCATGAACTGGAAGGGGTACCATGGCACATTCTGTGTGGGGTTCGCAGCCATGTTAGCCAAGACTACCAACTTTTATTTTACTGTAGCTTAGAAGTATTTATCAGCATACTATATTTGCTGTAAATGCTGCCTGCACTGAAATGTGAGTAAATGGATTTTTGTTTACTAAAAACATGTAATTCAGTCTTTGAAACAGATGTGAACAAGAGGAAGGTCAGCAGCCACAAATAAAAGGGGATAAAAATGTATAACTGCCTTATTCCTAAACTTCAGTAAGCTGCAAAAACATTTAAGTGTTTTATTCTGCTAAAAAGGCTTCACATCCCGTTTCCTTTTTTTATTTCGCCCACACATGTGGGATAGAACGTTTTAAATTTCATTTTACACAACCAATCCTCAATTCATATCTTCTGCATTCTGGACCTGGATCTTCTTCCAGACCACTCTGCACCTGAGCAAGGTGTGTGCTGGGGTGACCATAGGCCGGAAGCCAACCAGGGCACCGGATTTTGGAGTATCTAATTGCGCCATAGCCAGATAGAGAAAAAGCAAATTTTCCTGCTACTCTCTAGTTTCCTGTAGACTCTTATTAATTGTATTGCTTTTATATAAGAGCCTCTTAAAAAGTGAGAAGGGAAAGTCTCATTGGGAAAGAGGTCTTTTTCCATGAACATTTTATTCTTTTTCTTAGAAAACTCAATACTGGATTGGACTTAAAAAAGTCCGGCAACCAGAGTCCTGGAAATGGGTTGATGGTACAGGCTATGAAGGGTAAGTGGAAGAGAGGGGGTCCCTTTGCTACCCATTAAATCAGATTTGCTTGGGCTGAAGAGAGCAGAGTTCCTCCTACAGCCACCCCTGGAATCTGCAGCCTTTCCCCTTCTCAGAGGGCTTAGCCTCACAAAAACCCGCTCTTTACCAATGAAAACAATTCCGCAGAAAACCCAAATTGACATTTGCTGTGATTCATGGGTAAAGATCCGGTTTTCCTGGGGAAAGTGGCAGGGCAAAAAAGAAAGGTGCTCAGACATGGACTAGGAAGGTGCAGACTCTAGAAAGTCTGGATGAGACCATGAAGAGCCAAACCACTGGTTGCTTAAGCTTAATGTCCTCCACTGAGGAGCAGCAACATGTCTTCACTGTCACAAACTGCTCATTTCAAGCTCTGCTACCCAAGATCAATCTTCAGGAGAGCCACACTGAGCAGCAGCGGTGGGGACACTTTTGCGGCCTGAGGGTTATTTTCCCCATGGGGAACCTTCTTGGGGGCCACATGTCAATGGGGGTGGGCATGGCCAGAGGCAAGATGGACAGAGTCACAGCCATGACACTTCCCCTTGTAGTACAGGGGGCAACATGCAAAAGTCGGACTTCTCTGTACGTCCTGGCAAGCAGGAGACATGGTCAGAGGCCAAGGACATATTCCAGCCAGGTAGAAAAGCTCAGGGACTGGCTTGGGCCTGAGGAGAGCCCTGAGGGCCAGAGAGGGCTTGTTTGCCCTCATGCATCCCAAAATGGCTTCTCGAGTTTCAGAATTTCCACTGCTTACCTAGAATTGGAAGATGGAAAAGGGAAGGGAGAACTGTTTGCCACCTGCACACTGACGACACCTCAGCCCCAAACTCCCAGAGGCTTCATGTCGACTGGGGTGGGGGGACTGATGGACTGGATCGTTTTCTCCCCACCTGCTCACAGGTTAGGTTTTACCAGTACCCACCCCTGTCTCCTGATGTCACAGGATGTCCTTTTGTTGGCTGCACACATCTTCAGAATCCCCTTTCAAAGATCTGTTTAGTGCAGCAAAAAGTTTTTACCTGCCCCATACCTGCTTCATGTCACATGATGTCATGTCTAGACCTGGCAGAGGTCATGTGGGTCCCTGCAAAGGCTTCTGGACTTCAGCTCCCATCATCCTCAGTCAGCAGGGGAAATGGACAGGGATGATGGGAACTGAAGCATAGAAACCTTTGCAGAGCAATACTTTGCTGCTCTGGACTGATCTGGATCCCCCCCCCAACAGGCTCCTCCTAAACTGGCCATGTCTGGCTGTTATAACCACCACTGACAATTCAGATTCTGCAAAATTGTGGCTGGTGCAAATGTGGACAGCTCCACAGAAACTCATTTTGGGGTGGCTGGGGGAACTGAGATAACGATGAATGGTGAGGAGGGAATGGGCCTTTTTGCCTTGACTGTCATCTTTGTCTTTCTAGAACTGAACATATTGGGACTTGTAGGGATACAGGCTACTGCATTCAAATGAGCCGAGGAGCCCTGGAAGAGTGTTCCTGTTGGAATGTAAAGAGATTTATCTGCGAGAAGGAAGCCAGCCCTGACCAGCCATTGTAAGCTCAGTAGGGCCAAAGTACGTACAAAGACCCCTGACAGGCAAGACCTTCTCTGAAGGAGCCAGCATGGCTTTTTCCAGCCATGAACCCCCTTCCTGCCATCACCACTAGCATATTACGAGAGAACAACCAAAGCACACTCCCCTCTAATTGTCAAAACAATAAAATAAATGTTCATCAATACACAATGTGGGCACACATACAAATCATGCAGTGGTACCTCTGGTTACAAACTTAATTCGTTCTGGAGGTCTGTTCTTAAGCTGAAACCGTTCTTATCCTGAGGCGCGCTTTTGCTAAAGGGGTTAGGGTAGAGTTTCTCTGGTGCGCGTTATCTGTTTGCATCCTGGGGCAAAGTTCGCAACCAGGAGCAGCTACTTCCGGGTTAGCAAAATTCGTAACCAGAAGTGTTCATAACCAGAGGTACCACTGTATTCTGAAATGGTGCAGGAGAGCAATCCCAGAGCCATGCTGACTCTCTTAAAGGTAGAGGTCAAGGGACCCCTGACCATTAGGTCCAGTCGTGGCCGACTCTGGGGTTGTGGCACTCATCTCGCTTTATTGGCCGAGGGAGCTGGCATACAGCTTCCGGGTCATGTGGCCAGCAGGACTAAGCTGCTTCTGGCAAACCAGAGCAGCGCATGGAAATGCCGTTTACCTTCCCGCTATTTATCTACTTGCACTGTGTGCTTTCGAACTGCTAGGTGGGCAGGAGCAGGGACTGAGCAACAGGAGCTCACCCCGTCGCGGGGATTCAAACCACCGACCTTCTGATCGGCAAGTCCTAGGCTCTGTGGTTTAACCCACAGCGCCACCCGTGTCCCCCTTAAATGACCTTAAATCTTTCTCTGCAAAAACAGGAAGTATGGTATATTGGGGGGGTGACTTTCCAGATTGTTCTTTTTCTGTGTAAATCCTGTAAATAAAAAAACTACTGTAAACTGCTTGAAATGCAGGAGCTTACCCCTCTGCAAAACCGGTCTGGCAAATATCTGTTAAGCAGAGGGGACCTGTCAACAGAGCATCTTCTGTATATCAATATGTATAAAATTGGTGAATGGAATTCAGGAACCAAGGTATTTACAATTTCAAAAGAATAGCCCAGACTGACCAAAACAACCCCTCTGCAGCACCACACATCCAACTCAAGTGGTGTAATGTTGGAAAGTGTCAATCACTTCTCCTACCTGGGCAGTTGTCTTTCCACAAGGGCCGACACTGATGCCAAAATCCAGCATCGCCTGAGCTCTGCGAGTGCAGCTTTCTCCCAACTGAAACGTTTGAGGACCGGGATATTCTCAAGGAAACCGAAATGCTTGTTTACAAAGCTATTATACTGCCAACTTCACTGTATGCTTGTGAAACGTGGTCCACTTATAAACACCATCTCCAACTCCTTGAAAGATTCCATCAATGGTGTCTCTGGAAAATTTTATACATCACTTGGGAAGACAGGCAGTGTCAAGGCAATGATTCTTCAACATCAACTTTGTTGGACTGGTCATGTTGTGTGGATGCCTGAGTATTGTCTTCCAAAACAACTACTCTATTATGAACTTAAAAATGGAAAGCGTAATGCTGGTGGTCAACAAAAGAGGTTTAAAGACTCTCTCAAGGCAAATATAAAAAAAACTAGTATAATCACTGACAACTGGGAAACACTGGCCTGTGAGCGCTCCAGTTGGAGAACAGTCTTTGTCAAAGGTGTCCTGGGCTTTGAAGACACTTGAATTCAGGAGAAATGTGCTAAGAGGAAGGCACGTTTGGCAAACCTTCACCGTGATCCACTCCCACCCAGGAACCAATGTCCCCACTGTGGAAGGACGTGTGGATCCAGAATTGGCCTCTACAGTCACTTACAGACTCACTGTTAAGACTGTTCATGGAAGACAATCTTACTCGGCTATTGGTGAATGGGATTCAGGAAATAAAGTATTTATTATTTCAAAAGAATTGGCCAGACTGGTCAGATAGGACAATCAGCACACAATTATTGGATATCTTCACAGACAGGAGAAAAGCCACAGATTCAAATTTCTGTTGTAGACCCCCTCTTAGTTTGATCCTTTTTGGGTGGTCCTTGGCTAAGGGGCTGGGCAATTTCTAAAGCTTTTAAAAGTTCCTGCACACCTTTGTTCTGGGTCCTCACCGCCTACCAAGGAAGGTGAGTACAGTTGTTGCAACAGAATAGTAAAGATCTGCCTTGCTTTCACCGGATCCTGCCTTAGCTCCTTCTTCTCTGACCAATATCGAACGTGGGGGATTCTTAGTCCCTAAATGGGGAGTTAGGGATTCCAGCCATATTGGGAAGAACAATAAGAGCCATTCAGCAGTTGAACAGACTCCTTTGGACACAGGGGACAACTCCTAGGGGGTTATTTGAGGGGGCTGGGCTCCCATAAAGCTGATGGACATCTCCATTCAAATGGTGTGTGTGCACTGCATCATTTGATCGATCGTGTGGGGTGGGGCTTACCTGGGTCCCTACAATATTTTATTCAAGTTGGCACCCCTGCCCTTGGCAGCTGGTGGACTCTCCTTCATTGGAAGTGGTCAAGGAGAGGTTGGGTGGCCGTCTGCCAGGGATTCTTGAGCTGTGGTTCCTGCATTGCAGCGGCTGGGCTAGATTCCCACTCTACATTCCCATGCCCCACCAACCTCTGTCTCCCCCCACCCAGCTCCCCACCGGCCTGCCCAAGGGGGTGGTCCTGGCTGTTAGCGTCCTCCTCCTCCTCCTCCTCCTCTGCTCATCCTCAGTGCTGCTCCCTTGCAGAACTCATTGAGGGGGAAGGATGGGGACTAAATTTCTGTGTTCAATCTCCATTTCTGTGTTCCATTTCCAGTTAATTTTATTTTTATGTTTATAGGTTTGATGTTATGTTATTAATAGCCTTTTCTGTTGAGAGATAGCAAAGCGGATGAAAATAGAAACAAATCAGAAACGGAAGCTGTGGGAAGTCTTGGAGTGGAGGGAGGGAGGGAGGAATATATAGTAAACGTTAAGAATTTGAGATGTATGTAATGAATGAAAATGAAAAATGAATAAAATTTTCCAAAAAATAAATAAATAAATTCTGTGTTCCAAACCCAATGCTAACCTGCAATTGAAGCCTATGAGCTGCAGACCTGCTTTGGCCCAGTGGCACCGAGCCTGTCGGAGGCTCCTGGGATTCTCAGTGGCCTCGTGGGCCATAAGCGCCGACTGTCCAGGGAATGGCAAAACCATGCCAAGCCATATACAATGGGGGGGGGGGGAGAGAGAGAGACTTCCATTCGTTTCCCTGCCGCTTTCCCACAAACCTGGGCCCAAAAGGGATCAAAATGTATCAAATGAGTATCAATAAGTATAACAATTAAGAGAAATTAGGAACAATTTGAAATAATCCTGAAGGCAAGAAGGAACCACATGGAAAGACCAATGCAACATTGTATGACACAATCCAGATAAGCTTACCTAATGTAACAGCTTGGGATCAAACAGGGGCCGGAATAATGCCTGACTCAGAAAGGAAACGGTTGGATCCTGTAGAACAGGCATGTCCAAAGTCTGTTTTGGGGGCCTAATCCAGCCCACTGGTTGGTTTAATCCGGCTCCCATGGCAGTTTATTTCCTGGGGTAAAATCCTAAAAAACCCCCAATAACTTCAATCCTTAAAAAAGGTCAACAACTTTGGTTGGCCCTCATGGCCCTTCACTTCATCACATCTGGCCCTCTTTGGAAAAAGTTTGCTGTAGAAGCTCACCCCTGATGGCTTGCTTGCCTTGGGCGGCCGAGGCCACTGCCCTGTGGGCTGGTGCTGGGAGACCCCTTCCACCTGAGGCTCAGCTTGCCTGTGTGCCTGGAAATAATAATAATAAAGAATTCTATCGGAGAAAATGCCTACCAACTCCAAGGACTTTCATTCCAAGAAAAGCAAATCCCAGGTATGTGCTGTTGGGTCCTCCCCACCCCACCCCCCAAAGACCCCACAACCCTCAGCTGTGCTGGCTGATGCAGTGGTGGTGCCCAAACTCTGGAACTCCCTCTCTGGGGAAAATATTTAGTAATATTCATTTTCCCCATATACAAAGACAACATCACTCACAGGCCGTCAACCATGTTGCTTAGACATATCAGATTGTTGCAGTTCACACACACAAATATCTTTCCACATTTGACCATGAAATCTTGGGGGGAGGGTTATAAACACAATCTTTTTGACACATATACAGTGGTACCTCTGGTTGCAAAGGGGGTCCGTTCTGGAGGCCCGTTCACAACATGAAAAGAGCGCAAGCTGAAGCACCGTATCTGCACAGGTGTGCGGTGCAATTTGGTGCTTGTGCGCATGTGCGAAGCGTGATTTAGCGCTTGTGCTGTGTGCATGTGTGAATGTGTGAATGGCGAAACACGGAAGTAACCCTTTCCAGTACTTCTGGGTCGCCATGGGACTCAACCTGAAAAAACGTAACATGAAGCAAGCGTAACATGAGGTATGATTGTAATCCAAAAATGGTTACCACACGTCATAGAAAAGACGGGGGCTAGAATTTCTTTGGCTGCAGGATTCTAGCACATCAGCTTTTCAGCCGGGGCTATTGCCCATGCTCAATGTTCAAGCCCAGGCAGTGCACCAGTGCATGGCTCTTTCCATATCTGCTGCCACAAGGAGGAATCTGCTGCCCCACTTTGTGAGGAAGCCGGACCCTGGGTGAGCGCCAGGAACCCCTGGAATCTCCCACTGCTTGGAGGCTGGAATGGCAGGCAGCAAGACCAAACTCAATTCTTTAAATACCCAAACCCAGAATGGGTAAGCGGAATTGCAAAGCTACCACATACGCTTGTAAGATCCAGTCTCCCCACATCCCCTCCCGCAGGCTGATGTTGCCCCTGGGATCGTGTGGGATATTCGCAAGGGGGAAATATCCGACCTAAGTAAGAGTTCCAGAAGGATTCCCTTCATTGGACCAAAACTGTTTTAAAAGCCCCAAAAGTGTCTTCCGTTTTTTAAAAATTTTCAATAGACATTATTACTTGAAAGTTCATTTCCTAGGGAATATTTGTGGCTGTAAGATGGCCAAATTTTCCCTCAATTAATATTTTGTATATACCGTATTTCCCTTTTATAACACGCCCCAGTGTATAAATATTTTGGGGGGTTCAAAATTAAGAAAATGCGCTATGCACTGTCTATGTATAAGACAACCCCTTATTTTAAACTTTTAAAATTTAGGGGGGGGAATAGTCTTATACACGGAAAAATACGGTAGCTCATACTCCTGCCTCTGATGTGGTAGGGACATTCACCAGAGTTGTTCTAGAGCAGTCTGCTTGAATGGCTATACTTTAGAAGAGGAAGGAAATGAACCCACGTCCTCCTTCATGCGCACGAGGTCTACACTTAACCAGTGAACTGTGGCCCCACACTGAGCACACGGCACATGCTTTGCTCTGCAGGGACAGATGGCGAGCACACCAGGCGCCTGCCCTCTGGGGACCAGGGGAGGGCGTTCCCTTCCAGACCCCACCTGACAGAGCGGGGGCAGCAGGAGTCCGGATCTGACGCTCCGTGGGTCCCATCTGCTCCCAGGGACCAGGCCCAGCCCCACTCTCCCCGCTCAGAGCATGTGAGGCTCAGGCAACTGCTTCCCCCACCCCAGGGGCATCTCAGGGCAGGGCTGGAGCTCCCAGGATGTCTCAGGGTGTGACTTACGCTGACCTGAGATTTGTGAAGGTCCCTCGAAGGGAGAGCCAGGAGGAAGGTAGAGGCGCAGCCAGCCCAGATCTCCCCCCCCCCAGCTCCCCCCACCCCATGTCACCACCTGTTCCTCACACCACCTTGTCTTCCAGAGACAAATGATGGGGAGCTCACCTATGAGAACATCCAGGGGCCCAGGACCAGGGGGAAGGAGGAGGAGGAGGAGACCCCCAGGGAACCAGAAGATGCAAGAGGTGAGTCTCTGGTACCCTCCCCACTAGGGTGATGCTGCCAGAGAAGGAAGGAGGGAAGGGAAGGGAGGGGGGGACTCTGGAGATGCTTGTTCACCAAATGGAGGCTCCTCACCAGTGCTGGATTAAACCCTCTGGAGGCCCCCAGGCAGTCAAAACCTCGGGGGAAGAGGGCCTCACAAATCATGTCCTAATACTTTTCTTATTTTACCAACCAACCATTTTAACATTTTAACATTTATTATTTTGCCATGGGCTCCCTAAAAAGCATGGGGGCCATAGGCTGGTGTCTGTCTACGCTGCCTACTTAGTGATTTATTATTATTATTATTATTATTATTATTATTATTATTATTATTTGCTTTTCTGTTTTATCATATCATCAATGCATAATATGTTAAAGTCAGACCCATAATAGTAAGAAAGGGGGGGGAGAAATAATAATAATGTATATAATAATAGATTCAGGTAGGTAGCTGTGTTGGTCTGACGCAGTCGAAATAAATTTTAAAAAAAACACCTGAAGAAGTGTGCATACACACGAAAAGCTTACACCAGAACAAGCTTAGTTGGTCTATAAGGTGCTACTGGATAATTTTTTATTTGTAAATAATAAATTATAATTTGTAAATAATAATAGCAACATAACTTATCCCTCCAGTTTAATTAACTCTTATAAACCTTACTTTTAACTCCCTGTCCACTCTTTCTCTGGTTTCCTGTCTGTTGTCTTTTTGACTGCGTTTTCTCCTTCTACTAAATTATTTTCATTGCCTTACACTCTCCCACTTGGTCACATCCATTGCTGAGCATTCTTTTTTCAGTCTGTTACACTTATTTTCTTGTTAAAATGTTTTTCCATGTATTCTATATATAATGTCCAGTTTCCTTATAAATTCATAGGGTCTTTACTTCTTAATCTGTTGTGCTGGCAAGTTCTATATATTCTTCTCTTGATGGTACGGCATCTGTTCTCCACTTTCGTGCTACCAGAATTTGGGCAGCTGTAGTCTCATCCATAGAGTAGCTTGATTTTGGGGGGATTTATATTGTTATTCCACTGAGTGCTCACTGGAAGGACAGATCCTGAAGGTGAGGCTCCCAGACTTTGGCCACCTCATGAGAAGAGAAGACTCCCTGGAAAAGACCCTGATGTTGAGAAAGATGGAGGGCAAAAGGAGAAGGGGAAGACAGAGGACGAGATGGTTGGACAGTGTTCTCGAAGCTACCAGCATGAGTCTGACCAAACTGCGGGAGGCAGTGGAAGACAGGAGGGCCTGGCATGCTCTGGTCCAGGGGGTCACGAAGAGGCGGACACGACTAAACGACTCAACAACCATATTGTTATTATTCCCAGAAGGAAAGCTTCTGGATTTTTAGGAAATGTTCTTTTAAACATTTTCTTAAATTTGTTACAAACCACCTCCCATAGTTATTTTATTATTCTACAAGACCACCATGAGTGATAAAATGTGCCAATTGTTTCTTTACATTTCTAGCATAGGCCACTTTTAGTTCTAAACATTTTAGCTTGTTTACTTGGCATCAAGTACCACCTGTGGATCATTTTTAAACAGTTTAAACTAGCAGTTTAAATTTAAATTTATTTTCCACAAATGTTCCCACAGGTTCAGATCAATATTGTGACCCACATCTTGTGCCCATTTGATCACAGACGATTTCACAATTTTTTATTTAGTTTCCCAATCTAATAATATCCTATACATTTGAGGGGGGGAATTTAACTCTAGATCTTAATATTTCTTTTTCGAATTATGATGGTTTTTCTGCAAATCCCCATTTCTTATTCACCTTACATTTTGAATTGATTTGATGATAGTTTAGCTAGTCTGAAACAAATTCTTTAATCTCTTTATTTTCCTGAAAAGTATAACAAATCATTATAGGTACCGCAGTTACCACTCATATATTTCCTTGTCTAAGCTTCTATTGGGGATAACCACCTTGGCGTTTTGTTTTCAATTTTGTTTTATTTTATTTTTTTGTATTTTCCCCACACCCTAATTAAGTTTTTTCTAATAACATGGTTGGCAAAGCTTTTACGTATTCCTGCTTTGCCATACCAGATACAAGCATGCCAGTCATGTTTGACATCATGACCCTCCAAATCTAGCAGCTGTGTGTTTTCCAGCAGTATCCAGTCTTTTATCCGACACAGGCAGGCAGCTTCAAAATACAATTCCAAATCTGGGAGTGCAAAACCTCAGCTTTAAAAGTAGGGGCCACATTTTATTCCACATGTTGCAGGAGAGGAGCAGGTTGTTTCAGGATGATGACTGTTTTTATGCAATATTGTGCTATTCTGAAGTGCCCTGCTCTTTACAGAACTCTTCTATGTAAACAAGTGAGCAAAGGAGCCCTTCAGCTTGCCACTGATTTGCAGGTGACATTTAGGTTTGCACAGATTACGGGACTCTGGCACCCAACTGCAGCAAATCCATTTTTTTAAAGGATCAGACTTTAAAAGGGAAATAAATCCTGTACAACCTGCAAGAATCTGAGTTTTCTTGGTTTGGAAAGTGATGGGGAAATGGATTCAAAAGTATGGGGTGGCAAACAAATGACAATCACAAACAATGCAGAACAAATGCTTTACCTCTACCTAAATGCTGAATAAATAAGTTCACCTAACTTTGGCGCAAGTAAATACTCAACCAACAGACTGCCTGGAGTCGCCCAAGCCAGTTTCCCTTTCCACCACTTTGCTTAGCAAATCAGCACGTCTTGAGACCACTGACATTTAAGATGCAAAGTCTGCATTTTATTTTCCTTATTTACTGTAAGTGGAACTTTTTTTATCAAGCAAATATGACTCATTCTGGTGTTTTGCAGAAGTAAGAAAACGGCATAGATAAGAAAGGTTCTTCATTTATCTGAGAAACTTAAAATACAAGTTCAAGATGATGAAAGGGCTATTTATCTCAATAGATTTCTGAACTGCCTTGTCTTCTGGGCACCCATCTGTCCAGCTGGTTTTGTCTGCTCCAATAATGAATAATAAGCCAAGCAATAATATTCCACATGCATGTGACTTTCAGCATTCAGAGTTTTGCTTAGAAGGACCTTGTAAAGTCAGGCAGTCCGAGTATTGTGCCAGGTATCTAATCACCATCAAATCCACAGGCCCCAGGCTGAAGTCCTCCACGCAGCCCCTTGTCCTCCACATCCATTACAGCACTGCCATCCATCAAGGATCCTTCAGAGTCCAGAGTCCTGCTCTTCTGGTCGTTCCACCAGCACAAGCATTTCTGCTTGCCAGACTGAACGACTCTCCCCGCTCTCCTCCCTTTGCATATTGTCCTGGGCTTCTCCTGACCACCCAGAGCTGAATTGGGGAGCCCAGGGGAGGTGAGGAAGGGGGGTCCCAATACAGTCGCTGGAACCCTTGCACCTCAGTGTTGCGTTCGTGGAATCTGGGCCTTTATCGTTCCCTCTCCCTTTGCTTCCAACATTCAGTCTGCACCACCAAGTCTTCTCGCTTCTCTTCTCTGGGCAACATGAAGACAGCCAAGAAGATGGAGTGAAAATATTTGAGTTATTGAAATATCCTCGGAGTCGAGAGTGGACTTCATGCTCTTTATTCAGCTCATAGTGGTGAGGAGGAATAGAAGTTCCCCCAGAATGTCTGCTTTATATACATTATTTACACAATGGGCCCCACATGATTGGCTAATTCCGGGATTCTCCTGTAGGCCAATCAGGTTGCGGATTCACTTCCACCAGGAGCTGGATTGGGTGGCTCCTGTGGACCAATCAGACTGCTGCATTCTAGGTCCTAGTATTCTAGGACCAATCAGACTGCTGCATTTTGGATCCTATTCAACTCAGTACATAACAGTTATCATCATGAATGCTTGAAAGGTGGGGATCTCTGCCTTTTAGGGGGAGAGCTGTATTCTGAGACTAATCATTTTCCTGCTTGGGATCTAGATTCCAGACATCTTCCATACAAGCAAGAATCACAGCGTTTTGGAGCACAGAGTGTTTGGGAACCCAGCCCAGCATTGTCTCCACGGGCTGGCGGCAGCCCTCCACGGTTTCAGACTGGGGCCTCTCCCATCCCCCCCTGGAGATGCCACCAGGGACTGAGCCTGGCACCTTCTGCATGCAGAGCAGCTGTTCTGCCACTCAGCTAATTCTCTTCTCAGTTCCCAGTACAGAACAATGACTGGATGGGCCAAACTCCCCAGAGGGTAAGGCTTGTCTGCACCCAGTTCAAAACATGCTCACTCCTCGACAACTATTCATTCAGCATTTTCAGGAAGGCCTTCCCAGCGAGGGGCACTGAAGGCAGGATCCATCCCTGCACGAGTGCACCTTCTTGCCTCCTTCCCATGCACAGCACAGACACACAGTCCTGAACATGCCTCGGAGTGCCAGCTGTTACAGGGACCAGGGGCAAGTGGCCATTTCCCAACTGCAACTGGGCTAAAAGCGGTCAGGAAGAACCCCCAGCTGATCCCAGTGAGTTTCTCTTGCAGAGTCAGACCGTCGGACCTGGTACGCCATCCTGGCATTGTTGGCCACCTGCCTCTTCCTTCTTGCCACCGCCATAGGACTGGGGGTCCAATGTGAGTAGCGGGTGCCCCCTGCCCAAATCCATCACCCTGGGAAAAGCCAATCAACTGGGGGGGATCACAGTTGGCTCACAGCTTGCCCTCTCTGCCCTGGGCTCTGGGCATGAAAAGGTGCATTTGAATAATGTCGTTCATGAGGGTCACCTTTCAGTGGTGTGGTCCCCTGGGGAAAAACCACCAAAGGAGACCAGCTGCTTTGGCTGCTCTTGGTGGTCCTGCTGGGGAAGAGCCCAACCTGGTGTCCCTCCCCCCTTCCCCTCTGCAGATGGGCAGGTCTCCCAGCAGCTCCAGAGGGAATCCCAAAACCATGCAGAGCAGAGCAATCTCCTGGCCCAGAGACTCAGCACCTTGGAGGAGAGCCTGTCCGGTTCTCAGGAGCTGCTCCACAAGGCTGAAAGAGATCTCTGTCTCACCCGGAAGGCCCTGGAGGAGAGCTGGAGGGATGGGAACAGGACACAGCGGCAGCTGGGAGACCAAGTGAGGCAAGCAGACCGCAACCTGACGCATCTGAAGCGAGAGAAGGAGCAAGTCGAGAGAGCGCTGGGCCAAGCCACCTCCTGTCAGCAGATGGGTAGGTCTGTGGTGTGGGAATGTTCAGGGAGGCAGGAGAGGATATATTGTTTGTTAATATCCTTCTTAACTTGGGCTAGCAAGTTCCTTTACTTGGCAGAGTTTTACACTCCCCTTTTAAACGCACAGCGGGTAGCTGGTTGCAGGCTCGTGTAAGCCTCTCACTATTAAGTTCCTGGTAAGTCCCCTTATATCCCTCTTAAAAGAATAAACATGCCACAATCTTGTGTAAAGTATATAAAATAAGTTTACTCACACATTCAGTTCACAGATGGATCCCTGAAGACAGACTTAGTTACAGATATATACATGTGGGTCTATCCCATATGGGGATAATCCCACTGTCCTCTGTTGGCTGAAAGCCAACAGGACATTTCTAGCTAAAAAGCTGCTCCAACAACGGAGGAAGTTAAAGAGAGAGTGTGTGGCAGCATGCCTCGCCCTTTTGTTACCTGGGCTGGTAAGGTCACGCCCACCTCTAGTCGCATGCAAGGGAAGTATGTCCCAGCCCAGGAGGAAACAGGAAGTTTTCGACTGGCTGGACCAAACATTCCCCCACATGTCCACTCTAGGAAAACAAGGGATGTTGTGTTTGACTGCTATCTATGTATCACATCCCACATGGGGGGCTGGGGGAGCCCTGACCCTGTTCATTGCTTAGACAGATGAGCATTTATTTCAGGGGTGTGGTCTGTTGATGGGCTGGGAGGGGGCTCTGTTGGTGCCACTCTATGGCAACTGCGCCACACCCTCAGGCCCCATCTCTGCGCTCAGTGTGATCCACTCACCGCATCCCAGGAACATACAAAGGAAGATGGCTGACAATAACATCTCTCCGACCCACACGAGGTAATTTGGAGGCTATGATGGGGGTAATTAGCCTCCTTAACCCCCCCAGGATTATGGGGGGGACGGCCCTTGCCTGCTGTGCCCTATACCACCCCCGAATTTGTGGGGATGGGGGCACTAGGCACAAAGCCCTCCTGTGGGATTCCGGCACTCCTGGACGCCGTCCCTGATTCACGCCGCTAGTTGCAAGCATCTTCAAAAGAAACAATTTGGATGAGATAAATTGCACATGCTTCAAGGAAAAAGGGGGAGTAAAGACTGCTGACAGAAGAGATCTCTGATAACAAGGCAAGAATAAAATATGAGAAGATACGTCAAGATACGGTACGGCAAATGACTGAGGGGGGAGGGGGGGAAAAACCTTCCTTTCCTTTTTTATGTGATTAAACAAGAATCCCCTCCCCTAATGAGTCAGAAATGTCGCATTAAGGACTTAAGTTGTGGATTTAAGGCTGTGTGGAGATAAACTTTCGAACCAAAGCAATGTTTCAAGACGAAGCTGGAAAGTTAAGAGTTTTGGAATGACGCAGTTAAAAATGCCGTCGCCATTTTGGGAGGCATTGTTGGAGCTCTTGAGTCTGGGAGGAGAAAGAGAGAAATAGAGCTGTTTACATATTGTGGATTAACTCCTCTGTGGGACTTAAGAGCGACAAATGCCTGATTTATGATGGAAAGAGCGATGTTATCTACGAAGGAGATATATGGAAACCATCTGGACTTAGATTGGAAGAACGGGAAATTCACACAGGATTATTATATTTGCTTATCGGCTTAAGGAGACTAACAGAAGAGATCGTAAAAGAAAAAGAGAAATTATATGAACAAGATATGATGTGGAAACACCAAGATAAGACTGGATAGAATTATGAGTTTTGTTTGGACTGATTGAGACTGATTTGGACACTAATGCAGTAATAAGAAGATGATCTGAATCCCCCTTTGGATCTTGAAGTATGGGTTCCCCCAACAAAATTTAAAAATTTGGCTTTGTAATTTGGAATTTATGTGATGTGATTTAATTTGATGTGATTGGCCAGTTAATAAAAATTATTTAAAAAACAAAAAACAAAACAAAAAAGAAACTGAAACTCTCGCACAGCCTCTGGGCCATCGAGTCCAACCCCCTGCCAAGCAGGAAACACCATCAGAGCACTCCTGACATATGGTTGTCAAGCCTCTGCTTAAAGACCTCCAAAGAAGGAGACTCCACCACACTCCTTGGCAGCAAATTCCACTGTTGAACAGCTCTTACTGTCAGGAAGTTCTTCCTAATGTTTAGGTGGAATCTTCTTTCTTGTAGTTTGGATCCATTGCTCCGTGTCCGCTTCTCTGGAGCAGCAGAAAACAACCTTTCTCCCTCCTCTATGTGACATCCTTTTATATATTTGAACATGGCTATCATATCACCCCTTAACCTCCTCTTCTCCAGGCTAAACATGCCCAGCTCCCTTAGCCGTTCCTCATAAGGCATCGTTTCCAGGCCTTTGACCATTTTGGTTGCCCTCCTCTGGACACGTTCCAGTTTGTCAGTGTCCTTCTTGAACTGTGGTGCCCAGAACTGGACACAGTACTCCAGGTGAGGTCTGACCAGAGCAGAATACAGTGGCACTATTACTTCCCTTGATCTAGATGCTATACTCCTATTGATGCAGCCCAGAATTGCATTGGCTTTTTTAGCTGCCGCGTCACACTGTTGGCTCATGTCAAGTTTGTGGTCAACCAAGACTCCTAGATCCTTTTCACATGTAGTGCTCTCAAGCCAGGTGTCACCCATCTTGTATTTGTGCCTCTCATTTTTTTTGCCCAAGTGCAATACTTTACATTTCTCCCTGTTAAAATTCATCTTGTTTGTTTTGGCCCAGTTCTCCAATCTGTCAAGGTCATTTTGAAGTGTGATCCTGTCCTCTGGGGTGTTAGCCACCCCTCCCAGTTTGGTGTCATCTGCAAATTTGATCAGGATGCCCTTGAGTCCATCATCCAAGTCATTGAATAAAGATGTTGAATAAGACCGGGCCCAAGACAGAACCCTGTGGCACCCCACTAGTCACTCTTCTCCAGGATGAAGAGGAACCATTGATGAGCACCCTTTGGGTTCGGTCAGTCAGCCAGTTACAAATCCACTGAGTGGTAGCATAGTCAAGACCGCATTTTACCAGCTTCTTTACAAGAATATCATGGGGTACCTTGTCAAATGCCTTGCTGAAATCAAGGTAGGCTACATCCACTGCGTTCCCTTCATCTACCAGGCTTGTAATTCTGTCAAAAAACGAGATCAGGTTAGTCTGACATGACTTTTTTTCAGAAATCCATGCTGACTATTGGTGATCACAGCATTCCTTTCTAGGTGCTCACAGACTGTTTGCTTAATGATCTGCTCCAGAATCTTCCCTGGTATCGATGTCAGACTGACTGGGCGGTAATTATTTGGGTCCTCTCTTTTCCCCTTTTTGAAAATAGGGACAACATTTGCCCTCCTCCAGTCTGCCGGGACTTCGCCTGTTCTCCAGGAATTCTCAAAGATGACTGCCAGTGGTTCTGAGATCACATCTGCCAGTTCTTTTAATACTCTTGGATGCAGTTCATCTGGCCCTGGAGACTTGAATACATCTAGACTAGCCAAATATTCTTGTACTATCTCCTTAGTTATTCTGGGCTGTGTTTCCTCTGCTGAATCATTTGCTCCAAATTCTTCAGGTCGGGGATTGTTTTCTTTATCAGAGAAGACTGAGGCAAAGAAGGCATTGAGGAGTTCAGCCCTTTCTGTGTCCCCTGTTTGCATTTCACCACTTCTCCTCTGAGTGACCCCACTGTTTCTTTGTTCTTCCTTTTGCTACGAACATACTCATAAAAGCCTTTTTTGGGTTTTAGATTGCCAGGACAAGTCTGTGTCCCACCAGGGCTTGGCTGCCAGCCTGAGGCCACCTGCCAGTCTCAGCCGCTCAGAAGCTGAAAGCTGCTCTCTTGACCTTCTCTCCCCCAGGCTGCTGTCCCCATGGATGGAAGATCTTCAGGTGGAAATGCCTGTGGGTTTCACCTTCGTCAGAAAGGAAGAGCTGGGGAAACAGCAAGGAAGCATGCCAAGCCAGATCGTCTCAGCTGCTTATTTTAAAGCCCTGGAGCGCAAGGGAATTATGGGATGGTGTAATAGCAAGGGATGAGGAGGTAATAACTGTAGGGTACAAGTAGCTCCAACATAATGCAAGGGGGTGGAGGGTGAGGAGGGGACGTTCGAGTAATGGAGTCAAGCCTTACTGGCCATCAAGAGAAACCCAGAAGCATGTTATTCTCCAGTTCCACCCAAAATGAAACCCATTGATTTCACACTGCTGGGGACCCAAACCATAGAATGGGAAGTCAAAATCACAGAAGTGGAAGCAATGAGAACACAGCGATGTGCAGCGTTGTCCAGTTCACACACTGCTGTGAGCAATGGTTCCTGGCTTGCTGTGAACAGTTTCTTCTGAACCGAGACAGGTATGTTTCACCTGCCCTGAAGAAACCCATATCAGCTGGCAAATGGAGACCCCGGTCCAGACATTGTGCTCAGTTTGGCTTCCTCTCCTGTTGCTCCTCCAAGGGAGCAGTGAAGCAGGAATGATCCGGCCTGCTGCTCATTCATGATCAGACATTACCCACAACTTGCTCTGATGATGGGCAAAATGGACCAGGGGGAGCTCCTAGGGATAGGCCACACACCCCCGCCACCTGCAGAGCATATCCAGGGGTCTACGAGAAAGGATATTCAGCACTAGGGGTGGGGAACCCGTTTGGCTCCACCTGACCTCACAACGTCCCTGCAAGGCACTGCTAAGCAAAGGTTTCCTCCTCCATTTTAGCCAGCCTTTCAGTGAAAACCCAACCCTGAATCAGGAGGGACCTTGAATGTAAAGCTGCCAAAGTGAGCAGGGTTTGAGCCTCACTTGAGGAAAGAGGCATTTTGGCTGATAGGAAGAAAGGAAGGGGAGGGGAAGTCTCAGTGACTAGAAAATGAAATGAGAGCAGGACAAATGCAGTCAAGGGGAGGGGAAACAGCAGCTCCTTAGGACCCCAGGAATAATAATAATAATAATAATAATTATTATTATTATTATTATTATTATTATTTATTAATTCTATACCTCCGTCCATCTGGCTGGGTTTCCCCAGCCACTCTGGTTTGTTTGTTTTTTTAAAGTAATATTTATTAAAGTTTTAAAGGTTACAAAAAGAAAAAAGAGAAAACACCAAATTAAGCAAAAACAAGACAACACATCACAATAAGGAAAAAGAAAAAAGAAAAAAAGAAAAAGAAAGAAAAAACAGAAAAATAGAAACAATTAAAAAACACAACGAACCTTCCCATAACTTATCTTTCATTTGCTTGTTTCCTTGACCTCCTCACACCTCCCTTTTTTGTATTCTAGTTCGGTTAGCTATTTCAGCAAATCCTTTCCATCTTTTCCAGTTTTTGTCCTGTTATGTACTGAGTTGAATAGGATCCAAACTGCAGCAGTCTGATTGGTCCTAGAACAATAGGATCCAAAAGGCAGCAGTCTGATTGGTCCTAGAACAATAGGATTCAGAATGCAGCAGTATGATTGGTTGGCAGGAACCACCCAATCATGCTCCAGATAGAAGTGAATCCACAACCTGATTGGCTTACAGTAGAATTCCGGAATTAGCCAATCATGTGCAGCCTATTGTGTAAATAATGTGTATAAAGCAGATACTTTGAGGGGACTTCCATTCATTCCTCCTCACCACTATGAGCTGAATAAAGAGCATGAAATCACTTTGCGACTCTGAGTATATTTCATGTCCTATAATTTATCTTAATATAATGTAACTTTACTTTCCCTCTTTTCACCAATTGACAGTCTATTTTTACTTAATCCTTTATAACATTTCTGCTAAAGCCACATAACTTCATTCCAACATCCTTCTAACATTCCTTAATTTTACAATGTTTCTGTAAATAAACTTTAAATTTCTTCCAATCTTCCTCCACCAACTCTTCTCCCTGGTCTCGGATTCTGCCAGTCATTTCCGCCAGTTCCATATAGTCCATCACCTTCATCTGCCATTCTTCCCGGGTGGGTAAATCTTGTGTCTTCCAGTACTTTGCAATAAGTATTCTTGCTGCTGTTGTAGCATACATAAAGAAAGTTCTATCCTTCTTTGGCACCAATTGGCTGACCATGCCCAGGAGAAAGGCCTCTGGTTTCTTCAGAAAGGTATATTTAAATACCTTTTTCATTTCATTATAGATCATCTCCCAGAAAGTCTTAATCCTTGGGCATGTCCACCAAAGGTGAAAGAATGTACCTTCAGTCTCTTTACATTTCCTAAATTTTTGCGAGCTTGACTGGTGTCATGTACCACCTGTAGATCATTTTCATGGGTTTCCCCAGCCACTCTGGTCAGCTTTCAACAGAGCATTAAAAACAGAATAAAACTTCAAACATAAAAAACTTCCCTAAACAGGGCTGCCTTCAGATGTCTTATAAAAGTCAGGTAGTTGTTTATTTCCTTGACATCTGATAGGAGGGCGTTCCTTCAGGGATACTTACAGCCCGTTGTCCAAATAACTCACTCATCCATCACAATTCTGACTCCACTGATTAGCTAAAAACACTCTTTTTGCTCCTACTCAACAGCCAAACGAATACTGGATTGGACTACGAAAAACATGGTCTGAAAAGAAGTGGGCTTGGGTTTTCACTTGGGTTGATGACACCCCCTATGAAGGGTAAGTACACCAGAGAAGTCCTTTTGCTACTGCCTAGTCCTATTGGATGACTACAGGATAGGAAGAATCCAATCCCCCCAGAAGGCAAAAGCACAATAGCTCAGGTAGAATTTCCACAGCCTCTCAGGAAAAGAACCATCAGGGCCAAGAGGGTGGCACAAAGACCCCGTCAGAGAAGAAAAAGGATCATAAACTTTGGCAAAAGAAGCAGGCAATACAAAGCAAGAGAGATGAATTACACTGAGCACATTTTTGAAAACAGAGGGCTGTATCCAACTCAGCTTTAATCAAAGCAGAGCCATCAGAAGGAACAGACCTGGGTTAATCCTGCCATCACTTTCAGTGGGGTATCAGTCTCCCTCCAGGTCCAAAACAGCCCAAGGTCAATCTCAAGGGGAATCCAGACAAGATCCAAAGAGGCAGGGGAGAAGCTGCCCCAGACCCCTCAGCCAGACCCACCGGCCGGCCCTCCTCCTCCTCCTGAGTCTCATTGTGGCCCTTGCATTGTGGCCCATGCAGGGAGGAGGGGGGGACCAGAGGAGCCTTTGTATCCCTTGCCTGCCTCTGGCTCCACCTGCTGTGCAGATCTCAGCATCATCTAGCTGTTATCATCCACTTTCCTCCCCACAAGTATTTCAATCTGTATACAAGGAGCCATTTCCCTGTTTAGACCAGTAGGCGTCCCCTTCTGTGTTCCTCCCTGCCTTCTAATTTTGGGATTCTGTGATGCCGAAAGCTGAGGATGCACCTTGTGTTTTTAAAGTCTTTCCCAGCTCAGGAAATGCACAGAAACTCCCAGCCAGGCAACTGTAAATTCTCAGCACAGACTTTTTAGATTGTGGCACAATATCTGCCATAGAAATTCCAGACCTGTTCCATGGGATTCTGCCTGATCCCCCAGTTCCCTGGTCTGTGGGGTGTTGGGTTTGTCCCCTGAAGACTCCCTGTCCAGAACTGGGTCTGAGCTGGGCAGGAGGAGGACAGAGGCAGCTTCCCCTCTGAATCCCAGGGGCCGGGGAGCCTGAGCAGGGAGAGGCTGCCCTCAGGTGCTGCCTGGTGGCTTCCCAAGAGGTGCCTGCTTGGCCACTCTGAGACAGCAGGCGGACTTAGATCAGGCTTAGATCCAGCAAGGCATTTGGTGGGTGTTTGTGTTGGGGGGGTGTTGCTCTCCAGCAGACATCATACACCCCTGTGATGGGAATTTTGAGGTCTTAGATATATGTTAAATGTTCATAAGTGTACCAAGCAAACACGTACATAAATATATAAACCACATGTCTGAAAACCCCACAGAAAAAAGTCCTGAACAAATTGACCTCAATTATTTCTCTGCAAGGTCAAAGTGGGAAATCTCACCATTGTCTCTTTCCTCACAAATCCTGTCTTAAGGGCACATTTAAGATATGAATAGGGTGTGAGCCTGTGACCTGGCTCAGGAACTAAGTACTTATCATTACAAAAGAGTGTCCAGGCTCCCCAGGGTATCCAATCAAGTAAGCATTAACAGGTAACCTGCCAGACAGGAGATAAACAATGACAGGAGATAAACAAGGCACTCAGATTTCTGTTGTAGACCGCCCTTTCTGTGATGTATGGAATGATGTTTCTGGGGGTGGTCTTGGACTCCACGGCGGGCAATTTCAAATGTCTATATAAGGGCGGGCACACCTGGGTTCTGGGTCCGGTTTCTACCAGAGACCCCTCCCTGTTTGTGACATATGTATGATGTATCTATGATGGATGCATGATGTTTCCCCAGAGGAGAAAGGGAAAACTTATAAAAAAGGAAGCATCCCTTTGTTCAGGGCTTCTTCCTGCTTCTCCCATGTGGTGGGTGGGAGTCCTGTTGCAACAGCCTTTGATTAAAGACCAGGCCTGCAGGCTGCTGTTTTGCTTCTATACTCCTGGCTGGTGTCTTTGTTTGAGCCCCAGGATTTCCCTTTAGCATGTGCATGCAGCAGCCTAGGGACCCCCGACTCATTTCTCACCTGCCACTTCTCCACAATAAGTTGCAATGTACGTTTCTACAGCTGTAGATTTCTGCAGTCGGTTGCCCATGTGGGGTTACAACCAGCCCTGGAGATTTGGGTGCCGCTAACAGTAGAGGGAGCAGCCCATTGTGCAGAGAGAGAGAACTAGGGTGGATTTTGTCCCTTGAGTTCTTTCATAAATTGCTTTTTGAACCTTTCAGAAGTAAAACATTTAATCAGAGATCGTATATTCTGTTTGGAACACTGAAGAGTGGAATCATCTCAGTAGATATTGAAGAAACGCCACATCCGTACATTTGTGAGAAGGCAGCCAGCCCTGAGCAACCATTTCCTGCTTGAGAGGTAAGAGATGAATTAGGGGAGGCAGAGTTGCTCCAGCCCCTCGATCATTTTGGCTGCTGTTTTCTGAACCTTTTCCACCTCAGCAATATCCGTTTTGAGGTGTGGCAACTACAACTGTGTTCCACATGCAGTCACTGCACCAGATTTGTATCATGGCAGTTTCATGACATTAGCAGTTTCGTTTTCAATTCCTTTCCTAATGACCCCCGGCAGAGATTTTGCCTTTTTCGTGGCCACGGCACACGTGGTCTGCATCTTCAACAAGCTCTCTGCTGTGACCCCAAGGTCTCGCTCTTGGTCCATCGCTTCCAGTTCAGACAACCACCAGCTTGTACATGAAATCAGAATTTTCTGCCTCAAAGTGCATCACTTGACCCTGGCTTGCACTGAACGGCGTTCGCCATTTCCCCTCCCATTCACGCAGTTTGGACAGGTCTCCTTGCCGCTCTTCACAGCTCTTTCAACAACCCTGAACAGCTTCCTGTCATTAGCAGACTTGGTCACCTCACTGCTAACTTTGGATCAGTTATGAGCAAGCTGGAAACCACAGGTCCCAATCCTCAATCCTTGGGGGGCTTCTTTCCAATTCTTAAAAGGTAAAGGTACCCCTGCCCGTTGTGCGCTCATCTCACTCTAGAGGCCGGGAGCCAGCGCTGTCCGCAGACACTTCCGAGTCACGTGGCCAGCGTGACAAAGCTGCTCTGGCGAACCGGCACCAGTGCAGCACACGGAAACGCCGTTTACCTTCCTGCCAGTAAGCGGTCCCTATTTTATCTACTTGCACCCGGGGGTGCTTTCGAACTGCTAGGTTGGCAGGTACAGGGACCGAACAACGGGAGCGCACCCCGCCGCGGGGATTCGAACCGCCGACCTGACGATCGGCAAGTCCTAGGCACTGAGGCTTTTACCCACAGCGCCACCCGCGTTCCAATTCTTACCATTTGCATTTATTCCTACTCTTTGCTTCCTGCAACTCAGGCCCCCCCCCCACTTCCCATCACATGTCAAGGAAATAAAGAACTGAGAGACCTTTATCTCATTATACATGATAAAGCTCTTCTTAGCCATCTCACCCCTTGCTTTTTCCTGTAAGACCAATTGCAGTCATTAACAGGTTTACCACACCTACCAGCCACTCCCCCATCCCCACCACCCTTCTGAGTAATACCCCTCCTCACCCTCTCACTCTATATAAGGGTCTGGTGACTTCTGTTTCTGTGTATCTGAAGAAGTGGGCATGCACACAAAAGCTCATACCAAGAACAAACTTAGTTGGTCTCTAAGGTGCTACTGGAAGGAATTTTTTTATTTTGTTTTGACTTTTAGAAGACCTCTAAAGGCAGCCCTGTTTAGGGAAGTTTTTAATGTCTGAAGTTTTATTCTGTTTTTAGTGTTCTGTTGGGAGCCGCCCGGAATGGCTGGGGAAACCCAGCCAGATGGGCAGGGTATAAATAATAAAATGATGATGATGGTAATGATGTTTGTCCCACAATATTCAAGTCACGGGTCCAGAGGGGGGGGTATTTTTGCTTCTTTTCCTCCTGCTGCTTTTTCTGGGAAAATCCACTCTTTACTGCTGAACGGGAACAAATGTCAACCCACAGAAAACCCATTTTGTTCTTCTCATGAATGTATTTCTAATATTGTGTTGGGGTCCGTTGTTGTTTGCTTAGCTAGCCACCTAGGAAATGTTCCTCATGGGCATCCATTTAATGTTTGGAATTTGCAGAGGCCACTGCTGGTCCTAGCCGCACAAATCGGGACGTCTCAGGACCTTCAACTGGTGGACCTAGCCCTGACTCCGAAGAAGGGACGGCGCCTCTGGAGCTGCTGTGGCCTCAGAGATCTGCTGGAACAACTGGACATGAGAAGGGGTCACTTTCCTTCATGAATGTAAATCTCCCCATGGATGAGCTAATCCCAGGTGCAAGGTCAGCCAAGCCAGTTGCTATGATGACAGCCCAGTGCCCCAGCTATATTTGTAATTAATGCATGTCAGCTCAGGAGTGTCAGTCTGTGAGTCTGCAGTTAGTCTGTCTGTCTGGGTGTCTGTTATTTGTGTCGCTTGCCCAATGCTGCATCTCGAATGGCTCAACTTGGAGCAACGGAGATCATTTGTACTTGTAGGTGTATCTGTATCTGCAAAAGCCTACCAGCTGTATCAACATTTGGAACTGTTTGACTGAGCCTTATCTTCTGCAACAATAAACTATCTGAAACTTTCTCGGCTGCTGCACGGCGACTGGTACTGGGAGCATATTCCACTGTGTGGGGATCTCACCTGAGATTCCCAACAAGCTCACCTGTCCACATGGGGAGGGGCATCCCTTGTTCACGCTCCTTGGCACCACCACCTTCACGTTTGCAAGGCCGAGAGAGGCCGAGAGAGGCAGCCACCTTGGGCTGAGGATGGGTGGGTGTGTCTGGATTGGGCCAGCCTGTGTGAGCTGCCTGCCCAGAGCCTCTTGGCATGCTGCCATGAGGTGCAGGACAGGATGTGGCCCCACAGGAAGCACCAAAGTCCAATCCAGCTGTTGGTCCCATCAGATCTTGGGCATGGAAGGAGGTGCCATCTCATCCTCAGGCAGCAAAATTCCTTGAAGAGCCCTAATCTTAACACAGGCCTTGACATCGGGACACTGGACCAGCCTGGTCACACCTGGTGGCCGTCTCTGCTGGCTGGGTTTTCCCAGCCGCTTGGGGCAGCTTCCAACAAAAGATTAAAAATACATTGAACCATCAGTCGTTAAAAGCTTCCCTAAATAGGGCTGCCTTCAGATGTCTTCTAAAAGTCAGATATTGTTTATTTCTTTGACATCTGGTGGGATGGTGTTCCACAGGGCGGGTGCCACTACTGAGAAGGCCCTCTGCCTCACTTCTCGCAGTGAGGGAACCGCCAGAAGGCCCTCAGTGCTGGATCTCAGTGTCCGGGCAGAACGATGGGGGTGGAGATGCTCCTTCAGGTATACTGGACCAAGGCCGTTTAGGGCTTTAAAGGTCAGCACCAACACTTTGAATTGTGCTTGGAAACGTACTGGGAGCCAGTGTAGGTCTTTCAAGACCGGTGTTATATGGTCTCGGTGGCCGCTCCCAGTCACCAGTCTAGCTGCCGCATTCTGGATTAGTTGTAGTTTCTAGGTCACCCTTAAAGGTAGCCCCACGTAGAGCACATTGCAGTAGTCCAAACGAGAGATAACTAGAGCATGCACCACTCTGGAGAGACAGTCTGTGGGCAGATAGGGTCTCATCCTGCGTACCAGATGGAGCTGGTAGACAGTTGCCCTGGACACAGAATTGACCTGCGCCTCCATGGACAGCTGTGAGTCCAGAATGACTCCCAGGCTGTAGACCTGGTCCTTCAGGGGCACAGTTGCCCCATTCAGGACCAGGGAGTCCCCCACACCCGCCAGACTCCTGTCCCCCCAAAACAGTACTTCTGTCTTGTCAGGATTCAACCTCAATCTGTTAGCTGCCATCCATCCTCCAACCGCCTCCAGACCATAGCTGTCAACTTACAGATTTGAAAATAAGGGACCAGCAGCCTCGGAAATAAGGGATCAGCAGCCACAATAAGGGATTTTCAGAGCACAGGTATGTTCGACTTCTGAACAAGCCAAGCCAAAGGCAGAAAGCCCAGCCAGCAGCCAAACGAAGCCTCAAGCGGTGGTTCCCACAGCGCAGCAACCCGGCAAAGGGGATGCAGCAAGGAAAACCACCGTCACCTCTCCGCTGGGCAGCGCTGAGCAAAGGAGAGTCCCCAGGCAACACGGCCGATTTGATTGGCACAAGGCATGCAAGCTCCACCCCCAGTCGTTCTTAGACTCCTTATTGGGTGAGCCATGCAGCCAAGCAACACAGTTGGAGCCTCCCTCCTCCCTGGCCGGCAGGGAGGGAGGGAGAGGAGCTGCTTCCTTTGAAACCTTGGAAATTTAAGGGACATCATCAATAAGGGACAGCAGCGGGACAAGGCCCTGGGATAAGGGACTTTCCGCCAAATAAGGGACGGTTGACAGCTATGCTCCAGACACTCACACAGGAACTTCCAACATCCAGCTTCACTGCGTGTCCCGTGTTATGAGAGAGGGAGGCAAACTTTCTCTCTCCACTCTCACATGCCATGCGGAGTTTATAAACTTCTATTGCGCTGCTTCTTCCTCACCGTTTCTCTAAAGCAAAAAAGGAAGATGCAGACCAAGCCAAAGACCCAGCCCTTTGCTGAAGCCCCCTGACCGGCCAGATCTGAGATCCCAGGACGCTTTGGGCAAAAACCAGGCCGTTTCGACCGTCATCATGTTTTATTTCTCCAACACTTTAAATAAGCTGAATACATAAAGCAGCATTTGTCGTTATTAAAAATGCAGCTGCATCCCACTGGGGCACTGAGTACAGGGGGGCCGGAGGGGGGGGACGCTGAGCCTCGCGGGGGGGGGGGCAAGATGCAGCCAGAAATCAGTACTCATCATTATTGCACATGGGCAGGAGAGAAGTGCTGGGAACAGAAGCCAGTTCCCACCCCCAACTACACCCCCCCCCCCCGCCCGCCTGCCTTCCTCCAACACTCGTACAGCTCAGGAGCACCCAGGGGGGAGGCTGAGCCCCCCCACCAAGATTGCAGATCCAAACTTGTGTCTCCCAGTTTCCTAGTCCCCAAATGTGACACGCAAACAAGCACACTTTCCTGCCCCCCCATTTCTGTCTCCTGACCCCGCCCCCCAGTCCTTAGAGTCTCTTTCTCCTCTGTTGTCCCCCCCAACAAGCAGGGAAAGTATTATTGGGGGGGCAAGAACCCCTGGTCCCCAGGCCACTATTTCCAGCCCACACCAGGAGGTCTCACCAGGCCTGGGTTTGCAGAGGGAGGCACTGCACTGGGGTGGGCAAAGCCCCCCAGCCAGAAAGAAACCTTGGGGGGGTCTCTTGGATGCTGGTGTGTGGCCCCCCCTCCCCAGTCCAACCGCACGGGGGTCCATGGGGCGGCCACCTTATTGCACTTCCGCCTGGCTCATGGGAAGGGACCCCCCTCTTCCTTCCCACAGCTCCTGCCAGGGCTGGATAGGGGGGTTTCCAAGCACCGGGAAGCCCCTTTGCTACAAAAGGCCACAGGGTGGAATCTTAACTTCCCGCCCCCCAAAAAACATGGCCCCACAGGCTCCTCCGCTTTGCCAGGCCCTGAGAGCCGGCCGAGCGCTGGCACCGGCTGTGCCACCTTCAATGCGCTGCGGCACCCTGAGGCCGCTTGAAGGGTCCATCGTGGGTCCGCAGCCCCCGCCGGGCTCAGGGGGGGCCTCTGTGTGTCCCGCCTTAGGACTGTGCTTCGGGCAGCTTGAGGCTGGGCTCTGCCAGAACCGGGCCCTTGTGGTGCCTCTCCGGGCACAGCAGGCTCTTGGCTTCGCAGTTGAGGTTCTGGTAGGCGGGGGCGCTGGCGGGGGGCCGGTGGCAGACGGAGGCGAAGCTGAAGCCAAAGGGCCCCAGGCAGCAGGCGGGGCAGCTCAGAACCTCCTCCTGCTCCAGCACCCCCACGCTGCCCCCTCCGCTCAGGGCCAGGGCCGATCCTGCGTGCTCCAGCGGGGGCCCCGAGCCGGGCGGGGGCACGCTCAGCTCTGAGAAGCCCCCTCCCCAGCTGGGGGGCTTGCTGTTGTTGTTCAAGAGCAGCCCATTGGAGGGCCAGGGCTGCATCCCAGAGACGGCCGTGCGGATGAAGCTGCCGTTGGCCACGGAGGGCGCCAGGGGGGCGGCCGGCTCCGCAGGGAGGGCGCTGGGGGGGCTGTCGGGACTGGTGTCCATGAGCTCGCCGGAGGGAGGGGAGCGGAGGGGGCGCTCCAGGCTGCTGCAGTCCAGGGACAGGAGGGGCTGGGGGGGGCGAGGACCCCCCCGGCGGGGCATCTCCGGGGAGGCAGGCAGCGAGCGGCACCTGCGGGCCAGGGCAGCCGGCTCGGAGAAGTCGCAGTGGGCCTCCACGGCCGGCTCCGGGGTGACGGGTGTGCCCGGCGGGAAGGGCGAGGGGGGTGGCAGGTCGAAGGTCAGCGAGATCAGAGACTTGCTGGGCGTGTCAAAGAGCTTGATGCGGCCACCCTGGAGGTCGTGGCGCTGGGAGAAGGGGTTGACTCGCTGCGGGGTGTCCTGGGGCGCCCTGGGCGGCACCATGTCCGACTGGCTGCGCGAGAGGCGCTGGTCCGGGGGCACGGGAGGCTGGTCCAGCAGGCTGGGTGGCATGGCGGGCAGCAGGGGGTCCTGGGTGGCTTTGTCTGGAACAGAGGGAGAAAAGGGCGGTCAGGGACAGACCTCAAAGCACGATGACTAGATGACCTTTGGGTTCCCCTCCAGCTCTGCCATTCTCTGATTCTATGAGCAAGTGAGGGCTGTCGCTTGGACCCACATCACTCAGGAGGGCAGGAGTCCTTTGGAGCAGGCGTGGCGTGACCACGACATTACAGTGTTGCCCAGTGGTTAGAGTGCTGGACTAGGAGCTGGGAGAGCCCAGGGTTCGAATCCCCACTCAGCTAGGAAGCTCACCTTGGCAGGCAGGCCCTGGCACTTAGCCCAACTTACTTCTCAGGCTTGTTGCAAAGGAGGAACATGCAAGCCACTGTCAACTCATTGGAGGAAAAGGTGATGCATGAATGTAATTGATAAATAGAATACTAATTTGCAAAAAAATATATTATATGCCACTTTCAAGGCAAGGCAGTTGGCAGAAGGCTGGTTAAAAGGAATACTTTTTAAGCTGTTGTTTAGAGTCCAATGCCTTTGTCCCAAACAGGCTGTGCGCTTAGAACCATAGCACTGCAGAGCTGAAGACAATGCAAAAAGTTAAAGACGACATAAAAAAGCCAGATGAAGAAAGGAGGAAAGTCAGCTCTTAGGAGCAAGTACAAATGTAAAATGTAATGTACAGTATGTAACTAAAAAATTAATAAAGATTATCATTAAAAAAAAGAATTGCAGGGCTGGAAGGGACCCAGAGGTCATCTAGTCCAACCCGCTGTGACACAGGAATCGAAAGCCAAACTGGGAAGGGTTACCACGGAGGGAGAGTGCCGGGCTCCCCGGGGTGCTGGTCCTGTCGCTCTGCAGGGCGTCTTGGGCATCTCTGGCTGCCAGCTGCTGCTTCAAGATGCCCTCCAGGTGCTGCGTGATCTCCAGGAAGGAGGGCCTCGAGCTGGGCTCCATCTGGGGGGGGGAAAGAAGGCACCTGGCTCAGCAGAAGACACCCCCCCATCTGTGGGGAGGGGCACTTGCAAAACAAAGCCCCAAGGCTTTGGGGGTGGGGCTTGCTGGGCTGCTGCCTCCCCGGCAGACAAAAAGGTCGCCTTGGCCAGGAACCAGGGGGGTCTATGGGACGGAAAGCGGGGGGTCCAGCCTGCCTCAGGGGGAGGGCTGCCTTCCCCTCGGAGACTGGGAGCAGGACACATTTCTGGGCATGGCACGCAGTTCTCACTGACTTCAGTCCCCCCTAAAGGGAAGTACTGTATTTTTCCATGTATAAGACGACCCCTATTTCTTTTAACCCAAAATTAAGTTGTGCAGCTTTTGGGGGGCGTGGGGGAGGTCACTTCTGCCAATTGCTCCCCCACCTGCCCCCCACTGCCGATCGCACACCTCACCGCAGCTGCCAATTGCCTGCCCGCCTGGCCATAGCCGCCAAACAGCCGCCCCATCGCCGCTGCCAATCTCCTGCTTGCTGCTGCCATTAATCACACGTCCCCCCCCCCCCCGCATTCACTATCTGTATACAAGAGGACACGCAAAAAGCATCATCTTATACAAGAACAAATACGGTAGTTCTTTGGGCGACATGTAGCTAAATGGTGGAACTCCCTGAGACAGGAGGCTAGAATAGCCACCAAGCTGGATGGCTTTAAAAGAAGATCAGACAAATTTGTGAAGCAGAGGGCTCTCAAGGGAGGGAAGTAGCCAGGAAAGCTTCCTTTAAATTGAACCCAAAAGCTGCTCTCAAGGCCAGTGATATGGATTTGTGGTCATGGCTGGGGCTGGGGCTCTGTGTTCCTCAGGATTTGCCCCCCTCCAGCCCCTGCAAAACCACCACACCCAGCCAGGGCTGATTCTCTCATGGGCATATAGGGCCAGGAGGGGCAAAGAGGCTCCCTTCTGGCAGGTGGGTCTGGCAGCCTGAAGGCTCATTCAGGTCTGGGGGTGTTGGGGGGGGGTCTTACGCTGCAGCAGTGGAAGGCCAGCTGGAGGAATGTTGCAGGGCAGTCGGCTCCCACCAGGTTGCAGAAAGCGGCCACATCCAGCCCAAAGTCCTGCAGGGAAGAAGGGAGACGGAGGCGAGTTGTCCAGCTTGCAACAGCTGTGAGAAAGGCCAGTTCCCAATATTTAAAACCAATCAAGATTAAACTGTAGTTCTTTTTGTGGTGAATGGATTCACTATTTAAAACCAAGAAAGATTAAATTGCAGGAAATGGCCCATGCTAGGGATCACTAGGAAAAGAATTGAGAAGAAGACTGTCGATGTCATAATGCTGTTATACAAATCTGCAGCCACATCCGGAAGGCTGTGTCTGGTTCTGAATGCCTTGTCCAAAAAAGGGTATTTCTGGGTTGCAAAAGGAACAGAAAAGGGCCACCAGAATTTTCCAGGGGGTGCAGAGACTCCCCTAAAGGGAAGGTTGCAGCGTTTGGGATTTTTTTAATTTAGAGAAAAGATCAACAGGTGACATGATAGAAGTTTTTTTTAAAAAATAGCCATGACATGGAGAAAATGAAGAGTTTCTCCTTCCACCCTAGAACTTGTGGACAGTCAAGGAAGCTGAACGTGGGGAGATTCAGGACAGAGAAAAGAAAGTCTTTCTTTAGCCAGCACATACTTAAACTCTGGAACTCACTGCCACTGGAACCTGGATGGCTTTGAAAAGAGGACTAGACAAATCCATGGAGAAGGAGAAAGCGAGCAATGGCTACTAGCCAGGAGGGTGGACTCGGCCTCTGCGGTTGGAGCCAGCAATGCTTTTGTGCACCAGTCGCTGGAAACCGCAGGAGGGGAGAAGAGGGCTCTTGTGTTCGAATCCTACTTGCTGGTTTCCCACAGGCATTTGGACTAGGTGGGTCCCTTGGCCTGATCCAGCCATCTCTCCTTAAGTTCTTATGACCTTCCTTACCCCAAAATAGCTCAACAACACAGAAAAATACGGTAAATTGCTGTGTTGGCTCTTTGCGAAAAATAAGTGGGTTTTGGGTTGCAGTTTGGGCACTCGATCTCTAAAAGTTTTGCCACCACTGCCTGAGAGCCTGCTGGAGACCGATAATAATAATAATAAAATTTTATTTATATCCCGCCCTCCCCAGCCAAAGCCGGGCTCAGAGCGGCTAACAACAGTAAAATAACAGAATTTACATAAAATCACAATCAATTAATTGAAATACATTCTAAAATCAATTCATGAGCCTCTGTCGTCCTTCACCTGTCGGCTTGACCCAAACATGAAATGCATTTGGAGAAGCTAAGCTAAGTGGTTAGTGCAGACCCAGCCAAAAGTGATGGAAGGATCACAAGATTTGGTGAGGGGAGGAAACGACTTGAATTCCAAATGTGTGCAGGGCTCAGCGGCTGCATCCAGCCGGCTCTGTGCTCATTCTGCCGAGAGCAGCTATTGCAGGCCCCTTCCTCGCCAAGAGAGAGATCTGTGCAACGCAGCCCCCAGCCGCGAGGTGGCAAGCAGGGCCTTCTCCGCAGGGCCAGAGGGTGGACCAGCCCCTCTCTCCATGCCCCCCTCCAAAAGAGGAAGCACTCAGCCTGGCAGAGGCTCCCCCCCTCACATCTGGCATTCTCCGGAGGCGGAAGGACGGCAGCCTTTATCTCACAGAGCAGGCATCTTTCTGGGATGATGGGGCAGTTCTGGGGACGGGGTATTATCTGCACAATGCCGTCCACAGGCAACATTCAAACAGTCATCAGGAGTGGGGGGGTGACACTCTAAAATTAGATGACAAGACAGAAGACCTGTTTTGGGGGGACAGAAGGTGGGCAGGTGTGGAGGACTCCCTGGTCCTGAATGGGGCAACTGTGCCCCTGAAGGACCAGGTGCGCAGCCTGGGAGTCATTTTGGACTCACAGCTGTCCATGGAGGCCATTTCTGTGTCCAGGGCAGCTGTCTCCCAGCTCCATCTTGTATGCAGGATGAGACCCTCCCTGCCCGCAGACTGTCTGGCCAGAGTGGTGCATGCTCTAGTTCTCTCTTGCTTGGACTATTGCAATGCGCTCTTCGTGGGGCTACCTACAGGGGGGCAATTTCAAAAGTCTATATAAGGGCTTGCACACCATTGTTCTGGGTCCCTCCTCTCTCCTGCGGGTGAGGGGAGCACCCTGTTGCAACAGGTCAATAAAGATCAGGCTTACTAGCTGCTTTGCTTCTCAATGTTCTCTGGTTGGCCTCTGTTATTTTCTCCTACCAAAGGGGAACCTACGTAAGGACTCTATATGGGCTCTTGGGTACCCCATAAGGGAAAAGGGCAGATTTTCATTTACAACAAGGCGCACAACCGGGAAACCTTGCATCTGGACCGTTTTCGCCCAGTAGCAACACATCCTGCCAAATTCTCTCCAAGATATTTTATCTGCACAATCAGAACAAATTTCAGGAAGCAAAAAGGAGGAAAAGTCTTGCAGAAAACCCAGGGGGTCTCTCTGCAGCCCTCCTGCCTTCTTCACCTTGAAGTCAAGGCTGCTGTGGAATTAGAGGTGGGGAGGGGGCTACCACAGCAAGGGCTTCCTCCCCCCCAAGCCCCTTTCTCTTGCCCGGCACGGCCAGGCAGAAGCTCCTCTCCATCTTGGCACCAGGAGAGGTTCTGGGTCCCGGAGAAGTCATTCCGGAAACGCCCAACCCAGAGGCCGCCTTCCGGGGCAACCTATTATTAGGACACAGCCCAGGAGAGAGGGGGCCGTGGCCCAATTCTGAGGCAGGCGGCTCCACGGCAACCGAGACCAGAGCGGAGAAGCACCAAGGGCACCAAGGGCAAAGGGTGCGGGCGCTGGGCTCCAGGGAAGCCGTGAGACAAAGCATGGGCTGCTCTCCTAGGGGCAGGTTTTCTTTCCGTGAAATGCAGGAGGGAGGGACTTGGGGGGGCAGAATCCCCCCACCCAGACCTTTTCTCCTTCTTCCTTAAAGTGAACTGCTCAACTGCAGTCAGCAACTGAGTGCCCCCCCCAACCACCTCTCTGTTGGAAAGAGACAATGCAGCGAGTGGCACAGTTCTCCTCCGGGGGAATCGCTGGAGATGTGCAAAAAAGGGCACCCCCGCCCACTGCAGCTGCTATATCTGGAAGGGAGGGAACAGTGGAGACTCCCCTCTGGGTTCAAAGAGCAGTGGGGGGGGGGATTTCATAGGATCGTGCTGAGAGTTCGACAACTGCAGGGGGACGCTGTCCTCATTTCCGACACATCTCCTACAATATACTGTTCAAAGTCGTTTTTAAAAATAAAAATGCCCCATGATGCCAAACTATGACGTTGAACATAATGTCTAGTTTGGCCCTCAGTTGTTCCAAAAATATCCAAATTATACAGGCCCTGGAAACTGATATTGGGCGTCATCTGTCTCCGAAATGAAGTCCTGCCTTTGCTCTCCCTTCACCATCTGAGGACCAAACCTCCCCAAAGATGCTTTGAAGTCTTTTCCTGCAAAATTCCTGCGCTACGAATCCCACAGGGAAGCCAGGAGAGATGACCCCTGGTGCCCCCCAACCACAAGAGGCCTGGGACTCCGCCTCCCACCGGCCCCAGCCAGCATGGTCACATGACAGCACTGAGGCTGATGGGAGTTGTAGTCAGAGGCATCTGGAAGGCAGCAGGTGTTGGGAAAGTCGCTGCCTGGGCACCTGAGCTCCACCTTTCCCGGAGAGAAAGCTATTGCATGAACAGGTTATCCAAAGCAGCCCAGGTGAGCTGGGAGACCAGCATTCCTCAGGGGGCGGAGGAGGAGGGCCAATTATCGCCTCCTTCCTCACCTGCACAGGTAATAGGCGTAATTAAGGGCCTCCCCAAGTCTCCTGGGAGGAGCCAGGAAGAGATGCATTTGAGCTACAGAGGCTGGGGTGGAAATACCTGCGGAGCAACTTCTTCTGGGGGGGTTAAAAGGTAAAGGGACCCCTGACCATTAGGTCCAGTCATGGCTGACTGGGGTTGCGGCACTCATCTCACTTTACTGGCCGAGGGAGCCGGCGTACAGCTTCCGGGTCGTGTGGCCAGCAGGACTAAGCCGCTTCTGGCAAACCAGAGCAGCACACGGAAATGCCGTTTACCTTCCCGCCAGAGCGGTACCTATTTATCTACTTGCACTTTGACATGCTTTTGAACTGCTAGGTTGGCAGGAGCAGGGACCGAGCAACGGGTGCTCACCCTGTCGCAGGGATTCGAACCGCCGACCTTCTTATTGGCAAGGCCTAGGCTCTGTAGTTTAACCCACAGCGCCACCTGCGTCCCATCTCTGGGGAGTTAGGGGGGCTGAATTTAATTCATTAGGAAGAACTTTCTGACAGTTAGAGGTGTTTGACAGTGGAATTGCAGCTCCTTTGCAAGGCAGTGAGCTCTTCTTCATTTGAGCTGTTATGGAAATTACGGGGGGGGCACATATTTAAAGTTGTCAGATGTTACAAATATTATGCCTGAATGTATCCTTTCAACTTGGCAGCTCAGGGAAGATGCCTAGCTTTAAAAATCATATAAAAATCAATCCCTTTGCCAGTTTCCTCCATTCCAAAGCTGTTTTGCCCTTGGAAAAGGACTCTTTCCCCTCCACCTCAAACCCACTCAGGGGTGGCAACTGCAGAGCTGATTGTTGGCCAAGGGAAACCAAATCTCATCACCGGACTTGCAAAGGAAGTTCTATTGTACTTTGGGTGGTGGGTAACTAAGAAGTATTTGCCTTATGCTAATCTCATACTTGGGTCTTGCCCTGACATAGCTGTCTATGCTAATCTTGTGTAACCCTCCCCTTTCTGAGGTTTTAGTGATGTAGCAATGATGTATGGATGATGCTGTACGGACTGTATTCTGGGATATGGTGGGAAACTTTTAAAAGTCAATGTCACCCCATGTTCAGGGTTCTCTCGCTGCTGTTTGAACCTGTTGCGCAACAATGAAGGAGCTAAGTCTACTGGCTGCTGTTGTGCTCCAAATTGCTTGGCTGGAATTTCCTTCTTTTACTGACCGCATGGACCCACAAGGGACTTGGACCCCGGGGAGCTGGGTTGCTGAGGAGTCTCTCAACCCAGAATTTTCCTTATGATAGGTTTTAAAACAGAGGTCAGGTGGCCATCTCTCTGGGATTACTTAGCTGTGATATGAGCATTGCAGGGGGGTGCACCATAATAATAATAAATATATCTACCCCCCCCCATCTGGCTGGGCTTCCCCAGCCACTCTGGACGGCTCCCAACAAAACATTAAAAACATAATAAAAGATCAGACATTAAACTAGATGACCCTTGGGGATCCCATCTATGATTCTGTGATTCTGTGGTTTATTTATTTGCCTGTGATGTCTGTGCAAATCCAGCCTTCCTAAACAGAGCAACCAAGGCAGCAAAAATGCAATGGAGCATTTCTGAAAGAGCAGGCAGATCTGGCCAGGAACAGCAAACTGCGTCTCGACAGAACATATTAAGGACAGCAGAAAAGAGCTGAGAGACCCCCAGTGAAGCTGTGGGGTAGTGAGGGTGAAAAATGCCCCCTGTCTGCCCCAAACCATCATTCCTCCTCATGACTGAACAGCTCAGCTAGAGAGAGGAACATGGCAGGCAACACACACTGCGTTGGGCACAGTCATAAACAGATGTCAGGGTGGGGGAGAAAATCCACACAGAGCTCTGAGGTTTTATTTGTGGATTAAGACACATTCTGAGCAGCTAAAGATAAAGGCCAAAGTGCCCGTCTCATGCCCTAATCTAAAGATGACCGTTTTTCACTCTTTTTCTACTCTCCGCTGAGCAAAGAGCCCTGGACAGATCTGGGTATCTGGGGTGGGAGGTCTGCCTTGCTCCTTGGCCCAGAACCCTTGGTGTAACCCAATATCTCCAGCACCTGGTTGTGGAAAGGAGAGGAATCCCACAAAGTCTGCCACCCCCAGTTTGGGACCAAATCAAGCCATTCCCCTCCCAGACCGTCTTCCTCTCTCCCATCTGAGGAACTCCCACCTCCATGAAGACCTGAAAGCCCCTCCTCAATATTCTGTCATTCTGGACGGTCCTGCTACAGGCATTCCCAGCTGTGGCCCCCTCCCAACTTTATAATTGCAGATCAGTCCCCTTTGCCCCTTTCCCCTGAAGGCTCCCCCAAGTCTGCATCTCGCCCGCCTGGGTTGCTCTGGAGTCATGCTAATTCAGAACAGCCACCCAAATATTTAAGCATGAACTTCACTCTGCTGGTATGAAAGACTATCCTCTCAAGTTCCCAGCACAGGGTGACTTTTCAGTTGAAGTACCAGACAGCATCTTCAAAAGCAGAGACATCACCTTGCCAACAAAGGTCCGTATAGTTCAAGCTCTGGTTTTCCCAGTAGTGATGTATGGAAGTGAGAGCTGGACCATCAAGAAGGCTGATCGCCGAAGAATGGATGCTTTTCAGTTATGGTGCTGGAGGAGACTCTTGAGAGTCCCATGGACTGCAAGAAGATCAAACCTCTCCATTCTGAAGGAAATCAGCCCGGAGTGCTCACTGGAAGGACAGATCCTGAAGCTGAGGCTCCAAGACTTTGGCCACCTCATGAGAAGAGAAGACTCCCTGGAAAGACCCTGATGTTGGGAATGATGGAGGGCACAAGGAGAAGGGGGCGGCAGAGGGCGAGATGGATGGACAGTGTTCTCAAAGCTACCAGCATGAGGGAGGCAGTGGAAGACAGGAAGGCCTGGCGTGCTCTGGTCCAGGGGTCACGAAGAGTCGGACACGACTAAACGACTCAACAACAACAACAACAAAACCAGCCTGTCTTGTGCCCATGAGGCCAGGAGGGTCTCGGAGGGCCTCCAGAAGACCCCCTCGGATGCCCAGAAGAAACACAGCTGTTTGCTCAAAGGAGCCCAGCAGAGCAAGGGAAGGAAGCAGTCCCCGCAGGGAGGGAGGGTCTTACCTCAGTGCGGGGCAGGTAGTCCGGGTCGGCCGGCAGGCGGGCGATGGTCTCGCAGAGGATGATACCGTAGGCAAAGACATCAGCCTGCGGGATGAGAGAAGGGAGGCAGTGAGGCAGGAAGGGCCCCTGCGCACTCAGGGGAGGGGGAGACACCCCCCCACACACAAAAAGAGGCTCCAGCCCCTCCCTTAGATCCAAAGGGAAACCGGGGACAGAAGAAGAGCCCCCCCATACCTCCTGGTATTTGTGATCCAGGCCCACAGTCCCCACACCCACTCACCCTCCTGGTCAGCTTCCCCGCCCAACACCAGGCTGACCCTGTGCACCCCACTTCCCCCCTTAATTCTCTGGCTGGGAAAGAGGATCAGAGAAACTCATGGAGGAGGAGGAGGAGGAAGGCTCTCGAGGGCTACTAGCCAGGACAGTTCTCCTCTGTGTCCACAGTCAGAGGCAGAGATGCTTCTGAAGACCAGAGGCTGGAAGCCCCAGGGGGAGACAGTGCTGCTGTTGCCCTCAGGCCTGGCTTGCCGGTTTCTCATTAAGGCATCTAGTGGGGCACTATGAGAGAGAGCGGGAGGCTGGACTCGAGGGGCCACCCTTGGCCTGATTCTGCAGGCTCTTCCAATGTCCTGACATTCCTCCATGCAGCACACAAACAAGGGATCTCCCTCTCAAAAGACGTCCTGACTGCCTCTAACTTGGATGGTTTTAAAAGAGTGGCTGGGGAAACCCAACCTATTATTATTATTATTATTATTATTATTATTATTATTATTATTATTATTCAGGGAGAGTGAGCCTATTCTTGACCATCAGCCACTAGGGCTGGGTGATATCTGGTTGTCAATCTCGTATTATATATCATCAGCTAGACATCACAATATAAAAGGTAAAAGGTAAAGGATCCCTGGACGGTGAAGTCCAGTCAAAGGCAACTATGGGGTTGCAGCGCTCATCTCGCTTTTCGGGGAGCCTGTGGCGTTTGTCCACAGACAGCTTTCTGGCTCATGTGGCCAGCAGGACTAAACCGCTTCTGACACAACGGGACACCATGACGGAAGCCAGAGCGCAAGGAAACGCTGTTTACCTAATCATGACGCACTGATAGACCACAATGTCTGGAATAAGGATGGAGCCAAGCAGAGGCACCAGCTGGCTTCATGGTTTCTCCGGCATTGTGGCTTTTGCATAGCAAAATCACATACTGATTCACAATATCTTGCTAGGTCAAAAATTATGAAACCGATATCATGATATGAGCTTCAAACCGGTTTTGGATGATATATTGCCCAGTCAACTAGCCACAATGGCTACATATCCTCTGAAGATGGTGGTGTCTGAAACTCTTAATTTCAGAACTTGTGGGTTTGAATCCTGTATTGCAGGGGGTTGGACTGGATCACCCCGATGGTCCCTTGCAACTCTCCAATTCTGCGATTCTGACTATGCCTGGGAGGGCAGCCCTGTGGCCGTCGTGCGCTGCTTGAGGTCCCTGTGAGGAGAGGCTGTGGAGCTGAATGGGCCCCTTCTGCCCCCCCCTTACGGTCCTACCTTCTCGTTGTACAGCTCCCCACGCAGGACCTCCGGGGCCATCCAGTACGGAGAGCCGACAACGGCCAGAGGCTCCTTCTCGCCCCCATCACTGGGGAGGAAGCAGAAAGGGGGGAGGACCGGGAGAAAGAGGTCAGCCGAAGCCCAGCAGGACACCCCTCCGGCCCCCGCACGGCTCCCCCTGGCCAGGAAGGGCCACCTGCCTCACCTGTAGGTGGGGATCTTCTCCGCCAGGCCAAAGTCTCCCACAACGGCCGTGTAGCCGTTGTCCTCACTTCTCACGAGGCAGTTCTGGGCAGAGGGAGGAAGAAGTGTCACAGGTGTCTTGAGGCAGGAGAGGGGAGGGCGGGGAGGGGGCTGGGGGGGCACCCCATGCCTACCTTGGAGGTGAGGTCGCGGTGGAAGATGCCCTTGCTGTGCAGGTAGCGGAGGCCGCGGGCGATGTCCAGGGCCAGCTTGACGCGGACGGGCCAGGGCAGCGGGGTGGGGCTGTCCAGCAGCTGCTCCAGGTTGCCACCGTTGATGTACTGCAGGGAGGAGGAACGGCAGGGGGTGGGTTAGATGGCCTCTGGGTGTCCCTCCCAATTCTATAGTTCTAGGCGGCCTCCGCCCAGTCTCTCTCTCCCCTCGAGAGATGGCAGTGGCTCCCCGTCCACCTTTCCTGGGCCCAGGCGGGCAGGCAGGTGAGCCTCACCTCCGTCAGCGCGTGAAGCTGGCCTTGGTGGACGCAGACGCCCATGAACCTGGAACGAGAGGGGGAGACAGAAGGACCGTCAGGACGCCGGGGGACCCTCCCCTCACGCACTGTGCCCTGGGGACAGGAGGCATCCACGCCCCTCCAACCCCTTGCCCAGGGCAGAAGAGCAGGCGACCGTCAGCCTCAGGTCCCCGGTCTGTAAAATGGGAACAGCACCTCTGGCAACTAGGAAGGAGGACACAGAGCTCCATACTTTTTGGGGGGGGGGGATAGGAGGAGCCCAGTCCACTCAAACCCCCACTTTCTAACACTGAAACCCCCCCTCTATGTACTTCACAAGAGAAGCCCCAACTCTCCAGAGCTTTCCATCTCCTCTGCTGGAACGAAGCGCTGGCTTTTTTGAACTGAAGCCAGAGTCTTCCAGGAGATGTTCCTTGAGCTCCCTGCAAAAGACCTAGGGCAGGCGGAGGTTGGGGGGCGGTACCCGGAACCGCCTCAGGTCAGGCTGGGCACCCCCTTTGGCCAGAGCCCCCCACTCAAATCCAACCCCCCCACCCCCACCGAGGCAGCCTCACCGGAGGATGTTGGGGTGGGAGAGGCGGTTCATGAGCTGCACCTCGCGCAGCATGTTGCCACGGTTACTCATCAGCTTGTTCATCTTCAGCACCATGATCTGCCCCGACTGGCGGTGCCTCACCTGCAGGGAGAGCGGAGCCGTTCCTTGAGGGAGGAGTAGCTTTTGCATTCATTGAAGGATTTACGTATAAGCAGGGGGGGGCGGGGTGCCCTGGGTGCCATGTCTGGGGGGTGACAAGAAGGCACCCTGCAGGGGCTCGCAGCGGCATGAGCAGCCATCGCGCCACCACAGCCACATGTGGAGGATCCTCTGTTTGCGGCTGCAGCCGCGAGCAGAGGAGCCCAGCGCCGGCAGCAAACCACTATGTACAGTGCATGTGTGGCGTCACATGCATGCGCCGTACGTAACAACGCCACACATGTGCTGTACATACGTCCATAACAACTCTGCACATGTGCACATGTGTTCATATGGCGCTCGAGCGGCGCTGCTGGCAAACTGCTATGTACGGTGCATGTGCGGCATTAATACATTTGGTGCATGCGCCGTATGTAGCGAAGCTGCACATGCGCCATACATAGCGGTTTGCCACCCCGGTGTCACGATGCCTTCGTTCGCCCCTGAGTATAAGCTAAACAAGCTCTAGCTTAAGGCCCCACTCTCTTGGGCGGCCCCACAAAAATTTAAAGGAAAAAACAACTGGATGGACATTTCTAAAATGTAAGATAAAAAAACAAATAAAATAAAACCTACATACAGCAACATTTCAGTTCAACAATTACTTTGATAAAATACGTATAGGCTTGTGGGCTTCTCAGAAGAGGGAGGTCATTGGCCACTGTTGTAAACAAAATCTGCCCTTTTCCCTTATGGGGTATCCAAGAGCCCAAATAGAGTCCTTATGTAGGTTCTCTATTGGTAGGAGAAAATAACAGAGGCCAAGCAGAGAATATTGAGAAGCAAAGCGGCTAGTAAGCCAGATTTTATTGATCTGTTGCAACAGGGTCCTCACTCACCACACGCAGGAAAGGAGGAGGAAGCCAGAACAATGGCGCGCAAGGCCTTATATAGACATTTTAAATTCCCTGCCCTGGAGCTCAAGACCACCCCTCCATACATCATACATATAATCTATGTACATGCTTGGCTGGTACACGTATGAACATTTAACACATATCTAAGACCTCAAAATTCCTATCACACCACTTTGAGGACATGATGCTGGCCTAGTTTCCCTCCCCCCACTGGTGGACGAAGGGGGGGCGGGGGGGCGGTCCGCCCTGGGTGCCATCTGGGGGGTTGACGTCGCTGCTGCCCCTGCCCCCACCCCCCGGGACGGTCAGGGCTCGCTGCGCATTTCCAGGATGCTTGGCACTGGCCGTGCATGCCCCAGGACATGTTGCGGTGTGCTGCGCACCCCCCGACACACCCACCGCAGGTGGCGCACCACACACCCCGGGACGCGCAACAGCTATGCCCCCGAATGTACGTCGCTCCCAGTGCCAAAGCAGGTAGTTTTGCCACTGTCCCCCCCCCCCACGTTCTGCAGCTCTTCATATGCCATGGAAGCAGCTGGTGGGGGGAGAAGGGCTGTGCAAACGGGAGGTTTTCCATGACAGCCCAGCCAGAAGCTGCTCCCAAGGAAGAACCCCCCCCCCCCGGGCTTCCTGGCATGGGGAGGGGAGAGAGGCGTCTGCGCAGCCCACACCTGCAGGCCTCTGAGACAGCTGCCCCCCCCCAGCCGGGCCCAGCAGCTGCTTCTCCCCCCAGTCCTCCTCGGAGGGGCTGCCTCCCAGATTCCTGGCTGCTGCCGTCAGCGGCTGCTCTTGCCCTTTTTAGTCGATGCTCCAAGGCCCGGCGGGCGAGGCTGCCTGCTCCTCCTGCGCCGCCTCTTGCTGCTTCCCCCCCTGCAGCCCCAGGGAAGACGAGGAGGAAGGGGGCGAGGGGGTCTGGGCAGAACAGATTGGGGGGCAGGGGAGACCCAGGGCTGGTGGCTGCAGGACCCCAGAGGGAAGGAAGGAAGGAAGGAGTCCCCTTGCAGAATGTCTCTAAAGAAGAGCACCATCCAGCTGAATCACAGAACTGCAGAGTTGCAAGGGACCATCAGGGTCATCTAGTCCAACCCCAAAATGCAGGAATCTTTTGCCCAATGTGGGGCTTGAACCCCCGCACCGGAGATGCTTTACTGGCTGAGCTGCCCTGTACTGAGTGGAAGAGCACATCCTCCAGCCGCCGTGCCCCCAAATCCCAGGTGCACTCTTCACATGCTCAGGGGTCCTCTGCGTCGTGACACCTTCACACCACCCTGGAAGTGTTCTGGGGCTGAGTCTGACCCAGCGCAGGGCTGCCTGGTGAGAGAAGCCCAAGGTGGGCCAAGGCTTGACCCCAGCATGATTGGCTAGGGCAACCCCCCCCCCAGCTCAGGTCAGGGGATGCTGTGGGGTGGGGCTGGGCGTGGGGCTGCCATCAGCCTTTCACAGAGGGACCTTCAAGGGTCCTCTAGTCCAACCCCCAGCAATGCAGGAATCACAGCTAAAAAACTCCAGACAGGGCTACCACTTTCCCCATCGCTTCCTGCCACTCAGCACTGGACCATCTTGCTTCTGATCTCTCACCATGGCAGCACCTCTTGACCAAGCTATTGGCCTGCCGGTTGCCACCTTCCACAGGTATGCCGGCAAAGATGGCAATAAGAACACCCTAAGCAAGAAGGAATGGAAGGAGCTGGTACAGAAGGAGCTCACCATTGGACCGAAACTGCAGGACGCAGAGATACAGGCATTAATGAAAGATCTGGACCACAATGGGGACCAAGTGGTGAACTTCCAGGAATACGTCACTTTCCTGGGTGCCACGGCAATGATTTGCAGCGAAGCTTTGAGTTCATAAATGTACACCCCGGTGGGGCAAGGTATCGTGGCTCGGGATTATACCTCTGTAGGCGGTTTCATGTCCAATAAAATGTAAGTTTTGTAATAATAATAATAATAATAATAATAATAATAATAATAATAATAATAAAAACTCCTGACAGGGGCCCCTCCCACCTCTGTTTAAGAACCTCCAAGGAAGGAGAGTTTGCCGCCTGCATTTATTCCTGCATTGCGAGGGGTAGGTCTAGATGACCCCGGGGTCCCTTCCAACTCAGCCATTCTGTGCTTCCACGATGATTTTCTGTGCCCAGGACAGACAGACCCCCAAGACTCTCCTTGGCCATGCCACCTCTTCCCACCATTGTCCTGCAAGGGACCAGAGCTCAGCAGGGCAGACACTCTCAGGTGCCAGGCAAGGAGGAGGGGGCAGAGTGTGCGTCTCACCAACTGCTGCCAAGGCCCGGTGTGTGAAAGGCGATAGCCCAGCCTCACTAATGCATCCCTTCCGCCAAGTCCTTCAATTATTGAGCTCTCTCGCACCAAATGGTGGCCCAGAGATCACCTGTCACAGGTGTCGCCTTCCATCAGAGTCTGCCAATGCCCCCCGCAAGCAGAGAGGAAGCACCTCAGGGCAGGGACTCCCTGCAAGACGGAGGACAAAGAAGGCTGCCAGCCCCACAGATGCTCCAGCCGTTGGGTCTGGCCAAAGGAAAAGCCACGCAGCAGCCTTCTAGTCCTCAGGGTTGGAGCAGAACTACCTTCTAACATTTTGCCAGCAGCATGGAAGGAAACTCCACCCCAAACTCATGCCTGGCGCTTTCCCCCTAAACTCCAATGCAAGCGCCTTGCAAGAGTCAAGGCCTCCTTCCCAGCCTGTTTATTCAGGCAGGATGTCCAATTTTGGAGCCTGACATTTATGCAGCAGAGACTTCGCCAGAACCTCCCCTCTGCCAGCTCCCTTCGCAGGAAGGGCCCGTCCTCCGGGCTTACAGAAATGAATAGAAAAACCGTAAATCACATTCCAGGGTTTGCTCCAAAGTGCAGGGCTGATAAACCAAGCATGTTCCAGAATCCAGCCTGACTGATCAGGCTCCAGATAACAGAGTTAATGTTCGTGGATCGCAGACACTTTGATCTGGCTCGTCCTTCCAATCATAGAATTGTAGAGCTGGAAGGTACACCCAGAGGTCATCTAGCCCAACCCGCACAGCCCCTTGCTGTGCCAAAGCCAGGCCAGAAGCTAGCCAGCAGGACCAGAGGTCAAGCCCCCGCCAGCCATAAAAGCCCAGGCAGGGATGATCCAGCAGGTTGGCTTGTGTTCATTTTCTGAAACGCAGGCGGTTGTTCCAGATGACCTTGTGCGTCTCCCTTCCTACAATTCTATGGCCCCACTTTTCTCCAAGGAGCTCAAGGTGGAATATAAATGCAGAAAAAAGAATCAATAAATGCGGCAGAGCAGGCTCAGAACAGCAGCGGGAGAACTTCGCCTAAGGAAGTCAAGAATGCGAGCTGACCCAAACTCAGAAGAAGAGCCCGGCGGCAGGATCAGGCCAGAGGGAGCCCTCCTAGCCCTGCTCTCTAATCCTGCAGTGGCAAAGCAGATGCCCCAAAGGGAAACCCGGAAGCAGGATTCGAACCCAAGAGCAAGTCCTGTGGTTTCCAGCAACGGATATTCAGCCACGGAGACAGAGCTATCAGTAGCCCTCTCCCCTATCAATTGGTCTAATCCTCTTTAAAGCCACCCAAGTCATCAGCCATCCCCGTCTCCTGTGGGAGGGAGTTCCGCAGTTCAACTCTGCGCTATGTGCAAAAGGACTGTCTTTTCTCTGTCCTGAATCCTCCAGCATTCGGACGCAGGAGGAAAGGCCTGTTTGCCAGACAGAGAGATAGATAAACTTTATTCGCATTAGCCAACGGCCATAGCAACATATACCGTATATACAATTGAAAAGACAACAAAGGGTAAAAAGGGCAATCAAATGACCAAGATTATCATTCAGATACAGAGAGACGGACCTGCCGCCTCCTGACCCTTTCCCCTCCTCGGTCCCATTTCAAGGTTGTCCGAAGCCAGCGCCACCCAGGGACCCAGGTGAGCACCAAGGAACACAAAAGCATCCGAGGGAGGAGGGACGTGATGCAAGAGGGAACAATTGGGGCCTCTGTTTACGTCTAAACAAGGCGGCGTCACGGGCAGCGGAGAAGGAACCTGCTCCAGTTTGTGGCCCCCTCTGTCCCAGCAAGGTCTCTTTGAAGGCACCAGGGAGGCAGATCTGGCCCAGATAAGTTCCAGCCTGGGAGCCAGCCAAGCCTCCTAATGAGCTTGTGGTGGCTGCCCAACGCTCACTTAGGGAAGTCCTGCCCAGCCGGAGCTGAGCGTCAGCACTTCTGGGCTGGGGCCTGGGAGGATTGCAAAAGGATTGGGCCACAATGCCCTTTCCCTCGCAGCTGGGGGGAGATTTCAAAACAGTTGGAAGAGGAGAATTTTTAACCTACTGATGTGCTTATTACATGTTAGCGCTTACATTTCTGGGAGAATTTCAGTGCAAACCAGAGTTAGGAACTCAGATATAGAACTGGCGGGAAGAATCTGGAACCAGCGAGACCAAGCATTCCAAAAAGACTGGAATAAATTTATATTATGTTTGAACGACAACTGTAAGCAATTAACATCACTAGCAGGGTTATCTGAAGATTTGTAAGATGAAATTGTTACCTATTCAGGATGAGCAATGTAATAACTTAGGTAATAATAAGAATAAGAATAAGAATAAGAAGGGAAGTGAAATGCAAAGATGCAAAATTTAAGTTTGTAAACTATTAGGCGGGAGGAAAGCCATTAAGCTCAGTTGAGCCAAAAAGATTTAATAAGAAGATACGATGTTACGCAATGTGATTATATGTAAAACTAATAAAAATGATTATACAAAAATAGAAACTCAGATATAGAAACTAGGTGCCAAATGGCTCCTCAAACCAGGGTTACAGCTGCCAAAACGGAGTGCCCAGTGGCCATTTGGGGGCCAGATGACGTGAAAGTTGTAATTTTCAATACATTCGTTCTGATTCTGCAGATAATGTATAACTGATAGAATTCGACAGGATGTGTTGCTAGTGTATGAGAGCAGATCCAAGGATCCCCTGGCCTGCGCCTCCAGATGGGGGAGACGTCAGGCGCCATCCGGGCAAATGGGCATCTTCTCTTGGTCCAAAGCGAGAGCCGGGTGCAAAATGTGCCTGGCTAATTTTGAACATGGGTGCAAATACTTTGAATATCCAGAACATAGTGCACAGCAGCATTCGGGAAAGAGACGGGTTCGCATCCAGAAAGCATGAAGTGAAAACCGTTTGTTTGGGAGGAGTGGGTATGCTGTGGTGCAGGTATTTCCAATTGTGTCCCTCTCTAGGTGCACACATTGTTTTGTCTCATCTTCGAGTATATATGGGATTATATGGCGTATTTGGTTGGCAATGTAATATGCTTCTATGTTGGGGATTCCCCATCCTCCTTCTGAGGTATTTGGGGCTTATCCTTGGTTTTTAATGTGAGAAGATAAAAGAGTGTAGTTTTCTCTGCCAACTGCGGAGTTGGGTTGGGGGGATATAAGTGAAAACTGTTCAGGCCGGCCAGCTCTCAGCCGGGACAGCCTCAGCTGGTTGGTGGGTTGATTTTACTTCTACGCCGCTTTTCCAAAACGAGCTCTGCTCAAAGCAGCTGACAGCAGACATTCAAAACATCAAAACACAAAAATAGAGCATGTTAGTAAACTCAAAAACCAACAATTTAGCAAACAAAGAACAAATTCAACATTACAAAAAAAGGGAAAGAAACCAATCTAGGTTTAAGTACACAAATACAAAACAAAGCAAGAGTTATGGCAATGAAGTTACTGTTTCTTCTGCTCCTACAATAGAAAGAGGCCTGGCCTGCCTTACTGGGTTGTTGTTTGAGGACAAACCAGGAAAAGATGGCAGGACACTAAAAAAAAATGCTGTCGATAAGAGGCAAGTCTGAAAGATGCTTCAAACCTGTCCCTGGTGTTTCTCCTGGTGGCAAAATAAGGACATCAGAAGAGGCCTGAGTCTGGATCAGGCCAGAAGAGGCCCATCTGGTCCAGCACCCTGTTCTCACAGGGGCCAACCAGATCCCTCCAAAGGGATCCCACAAGCAGGATCTGAGCGGAAGCAGCTCTCTCCAGCCATGGGATTCCCACAAATGGCCTAATTGGCAGAGATTGACTTCCTCCAACCGGGGAGGTGCAACATGGGCTTTGAGGGCAGTAGCCTCTGGAGAGACCGGCTTATTCATTTATTTGTGTAAAAAAAATTATATACTGCTACATCATAAAAAAAATCAAAGAGGCTTATAGCAACGGTATTTATATGCAATAAAAACCGCAGAGGAAAATTAAAACCAAGAGATCATCAACTTGCCATGACAGAGAAATGTTTTGCTAGCAGCCTGCATAAGATTATGGGAAACGGGTCTTGCCATGTGAAGCTCTGGCCACAACGGCAGTGAGGAAAACGCCCCCATTAAAGAGGCCTAGAACAAGAGAGCTGGAAGGGACCCCGGGGGCATCCAGCCCACCCCTGAAACGCAGAAATCACAGCTCAAGAATCGCCCACAGGCGGCCCTCCGAGCTCTGCTTAAAAAACTCCGCCACTTTCTGCCACCCTTTGCCACCGCTGGCCCAAGCTCCAGCCTGCATTGACCTGATTACGGCCACACTGGCGTTGGCAAGAGCAGGCAAATACCGGCACAGCCCAGCCTGTTTCTGAAACCAGTTCGTGGCAGAACCTGATGAACAGCTGGCTTGATCCAGCCGCTGATAGAGGCGGAGGGTGGCAAGGACAGGGCAGAGCCTCCCTCGGCTGGCACACCACTTGGGCCCTGGCAGCACCTCCAGCTGGGGAAGGGTGTCTCTCGTTCCCCGGGGGGGGGGGGGGCCTGCAAAGCCACTGCTGCCAGCCAGAGCAGGAGATGCCTGGGCTAAGGGGGCCAGCGGCCAGACTGTGCCTTGGAGGGCAGCTCAAGAGAGTCTCTGCTTTGCCCCCAGAAGGGCCCCGGGTGCAACCCTCACCACCACCAGAAGGAAAAGATGCCCGGCTCTTTGGCCTCTGGCCGCCAGAGGAGGGGCTGCTGGGCAAGGGGTGGGCAGGGCAAGGCAGCCTCCTGTGTCTAGTCATTCCGCCTTTATTTCATGAAATCTATACACTGCTTGTTTGTTCAAAAAAGCCTCCGTTTACCAAAAAAAGATTAAGCAATAAAATTATCAATAACAACCGACAGCTATAATTTAAGACTTTCATAAAGCTAAAATAACAACGGAATAAAAATGGATTAAAACTGGCAGCAACCTTCTCAATCTCTGGGTAGGCTTGTCAAAACAAAGCCTGTTTCTAGCAGGCGCCGAAAAAGAGGGTGCAGCGAAATCGCCTCCCTGAAGTCAAGAGGCAGGGAGTTCCAAAGGGCGCAGGCGGCCACACTTACAAGATTCCTGCCTTGTGGTCCCTGCCAGTTCTACAGTTCTATGTTCACACGACTGCCACCCCCACCCCTTCGCTTCCCCACACGCTCCAGCCCCCCCCACTGCTCCTGCACCCCCCAGGGGCCGGGCCCAGGCTGCAGCAGCTAACAGAGGAGGGCTGGGCTCAGGAAGAGCAGCATGGAAGCCCCTGCCCTGGCTGGGAGCCTCGGGCCCCTCCCCAGTCCGGCTGGCCCTCGGCCAAGACCCACGGCCACCCCCCAACCCCACGGCGAAGTCCTCTGGCTCAGGAAGGGCTTCCCACCCCCCCATTCCCACCCCCAGCAAGGCCTTCTGTGCCCCTGCAGGCTTTGGCACCTTCCTAGTGGGGCAAGCCAGCCCCAGAGGCAGAGGGGCAGCACGGAAGGAGCTGGGGGTGGCAGGGGGAATCCCCAGAAAAAGGGACCCCCAGATCAGGGGAGCAACCGGCAGGTCCTGCAAAAGCCACCCATGTCTCTCCCCCCCCCCCCTCGCTTTCTTCCGTCTGGCCCTGCTGTCAGCAGAGATCCTAGAATGGTAGCGCTGGAAGGGAACCCTCAGGGTCATCCAGACCAACCCCCTGCAATGCAGGAATCTCAGCTGAAAAGCCCAAGGCAGGCCCCACAAACTGCAAAGAGGACACACACACAACCTCCCTGCAGAGCGGGCCAGAGATCACAAGGGGTTGTTTCTACACACACACACACGCACCCCACTCCAAAATCCATGCCTCTTGCTGTGCTCAAAGTCCCCCCCTGGGTGCCTCTGTGTGGGTGGGCACCCTCTGAGTGGCTTCGGCTGCCCGCCAGGGCAAAGCAGGGGCAATCCCAGATTAGCCGGCTTCTAATCCCCTCTAATGAGCCCTGGGCTGGGTGCGGCACCTAATGACCCTAATAATCCCTCGGCACAAGCCGGGAAGGAGATGAGAGGCGGCAGGCCAGGCTGGGAGAGTCTGCCTGGGGGAGGGGAGAGTGGGGGAGGGGCGCCCCCCAAGAGGGCAGAGGCAGGGGCACCTCGCACACAAGGCTCAGAGGCCAGTGCTCACCCCTCAAAGCGGCCCCTGGCACAGAAGAGGGCAGGGCCCCTGCCAAGACACTCCAAACGGGGGGGGGGGGAATCCGAAATGGCACCCGGTCTGGGGACACCCTGGCTGGCTGGCAGGCAGGCAGGCAGGAGTCACGAGCTGGCCTGCTCCTCCTCTGTGCATGGCGGGGGGGGGCTGTTAATGTTCTCCAGCTCCGAGAGGAGCAGGCAGAGATTCCTGCAGCGATGCCACCCACTGCTGGCGCAGGGCCTGCAATCCGGGCACATTCCCAGAGCCAAGCTCCGCCGCTCTGCTGCTGCTGCGGCCGCCCACCTCCCTCCCGGCAGCAGCTGGGGCCCAGCTGGGCCTCCCCACCCACCCCAGCGGCTTCTGAGCCCACTCCTCGCGGCCGGCAGGTGGGTGGGCAGCCTTCAAGGCGGCACAGGCTGTGCCAGGCCTTGCCCTCCTCCAGACCAAACTCCAGACCACGCCTGGGCAACTTGGGGCACCCCTCCCAGGCAGAGGCAGCAACCGAGGAAAATTTGGGGCCCCAGGGGCCCCAAAACTCTGGCCCAGGCACCGAGGGGGGCAGGGGGGCCTAGGGGGCCAGAGGCTGTGCAGTGCATGTGTGTTTGTGAATGCCTTTCTCTGTCGGGAGCCTCCTTTGACCACTCAGAATCATGAGCTTGTTGGAAGGGACCCCAAGGGTCATCTAGTCCAACCCGCCACAATACAGGAATCACAATTTGATTTTTCTGTCTTTCTTGGATGGTGGAAGCTTTTGCTTCTGCTCCAGTTTTCCAAATCCAGAGGAGGGGGGCTGAGCCCTTGCTGTTCATTGTGGGGTAACGCCAGCCTGGCGAGGTAGGCAGGGCCTCAGGGCAGTGCCTCCAAGCCCCACAGCGTCCCTTCAGCAAATGCCGTCGTGAACATGTGCAACACACACAGATGCAAATCCACAAATGCAAACCCTGCGCACAGCTTGTGCAGAAAACCTCCAGGCACTGCATGTAGTTGGGGTGGGCGAAAGACACCACAAGCCCCCCCCCCGCTCCCAAGGCAGGGTCTGCCCCCCCCCATCACTGCATCCAGGGGACCTTTAGCCACCCAGAGCAAGCAGAGGCAGAGACCTCCAGGTGACTCGAGCGAGCAAGTCAAGCCGCGAGGGGCCGGGAAAGGCCCAGGATTGGAGCTCAGCCCATTCCTTCCTGACTCCCAAGGCAGCCACCAGACCCCAAACACAAGCCAGGGCTCCTGAGCATCTCTTCCAATATTTACAAAATACTTTAGCAAGCTGGGACTGGCATGGGGGGGCCAGCACCCCCCACTCCGTGGGGAAGGGCAAGCGGCCAAGGAGAGACCCAGCAAGGGGCGGAAGGAAGGGCGGCTCCTGGAAACAAGCGCTGGCTGGCCGGCAGGAGCCAAGGCGGAGGCGCTCAGGATCAGTGCCAGGAGACATAGGGGCCGGGCACCCAATCAGGCCAAAGAGCCCCCTTGGGCTGGCAAGCGCAATGCAGGCAGGGGCAGGCCGGCCTCTCGTGGGACCCAGGATGAGGGGGACCTGAGCGGTCATCTAGTCCAGCCTCCTCTTAGGGGTCTGCCCCAGAATGCCCTCCTCAGTGCCAGGATTATGCAGCCAAAGAGCAAATGGACTTGGCTCAGAGAGGCCCAAGAGAGGAATGTGTGCCCTGCACCCAGCGCCTCTGCCAACCGGGCGCCCTGCCGCTGTTTTGGACCTCAAATCCCATCAGGTGGGGGGCTGCAGTCCCAGACACTTGGAGGGCACCAGGCTTGCGAATCCTGCTCTGCGCCACTGAGCGGCTGCTCTCAGTTTACAGGCCTGGGGGCTCAGCGTCTCTGGTTAGGGGGCTTTCTATGGGGCCTTTGCAGCCCTGAAGAACTTTTCCTCGTTTCAGCTGCCCCCCAAAATACACAACACACAATCCTGTATCTGCCGCTTTAATTTGCATGTGACGCTTTTAGCTGCTCCTGGAACTGCAGAGGATAAGTCCTTTTTTGAGGAGGAGAAGCAGACAAGGCCTTTGCTCAGCCGCAGCTGCCTTTGTGGAGACAGTGGGGCAAATCTGGGGGATTGGGGGCTGGAAAGGCCAAAGGATCAGCAGCAGCTGTTGCTGCATCTGTCCTGGTGCCTGGAGACCCTCCTGGGCTGCCCCCCTTGCCCTCCTCCCCTGCCTGAGGGCCAGTTCCCTGCAAAGGGCAGGACCCCACAAAGCCGCCAGCCCCACGGGGTGATCAGCCCACCTGGGTCAAAATCCCCCGAGGGAGACCAGCTGCAAGAATCTCCGGGGCAGCCCAAACACACCCAGGAGTTCAGGGCGCCAGGATTTGCACAGAGTGGCACCCTAGCTTGCCCTCTTGGCAGAGATGAGCTCAAGGGTCAAAAGGCCTTTGGCTGCCCCGGGCAAGAACCGACAGGGGGAACCGCCTGCCCTACGTCCGCAAAGCAAGGCTGTTCCGAGGAATGCGCAGCACGTGTGGCCACTCTGTCCTTGGCCCAAAAGCGGGTGGCATCTGCCTGGCAGAGGAGAAGAGGAAAGGCCAGGCCGGATGACTCAGGAGCCGAGGCAAAGCCCTGGCCGGCCCAACTGGCCCTGCCTGGGATCCTGCATGCCACACACACACTCACACACGTGCAGAGTGCAATCTCCCGAGCGCCTGCACCTTGCCCCTTGGCCCTTCCCCGCAGCCCAGCTGCCAGGACTAATTGAGAGCCCTCCCACTTCCTCCCCTGCCCGGGCACCGAAGGGGACTTTGCCGCTCTGCCGTTCCCTCTGCTCCTTCCCAAAGTCCTGCCAAGAACTGGCAGCCGGCAGCGGGCATGGCAGGATCCCAGCATGCACTGCTCCCTCCGGAGAACAACAACTGGGACACCTTGAGGGCTGAGTGCAAAGAGTCTGGCCAGGAGAGGCCTGGGAAGGGAGGGAGGGTGGCTCTTGGCCAAGCACCCTCCTTAGCCTCTCCGGGGGGCCCTGCAAAGGGAGGGGCCTCCTGGGCACCGGGGCTGGCAGTGGAAGGGTGCCCCTGCCCAAGCAGCCACAGGGCAAGCGAGTGGCATTGGCAGGCGGGCAAGGAGGGCTCCCCTAAGACCCAGAGAAAAGCCTTGGGACAGGCCAAAGGGGACTCGCCCAGGCCAGCCCCCCGTTCTCACCGTGGCCAAAACCAGCAGGCAGGATCTGAGCACCAGGAGCCTCGCCCCTCATCAGGTTTCGAGAAACTGGGATTCAGAAGAGGCCTGGCTGCCCCCGTGGAGGCACAGCAGAGCCATCCTGGCTGGCAACCGCTGAGAGCTTGGTCCCCCTCCCTGAGTTCATCGAAATCCTCTTTTAAAGCCACCCAATTTGGTGGCCGTCCCTGTCTCCAGTGGGAGGGAGTTCCACAGTTCAGTGATGCCCTGTGTGAAGAAGGGCTTTCTTTTCCCTGTCCTGAATCTCTCCTGGAAGTCTGCACATGGGCAGAGGGCGGGCTGACTGGCAGGAGGCCGGACGGCACTCAGGGTCAGGTCTCAGCCTGCATTGAGGCCTCTTGCGAGGGACGTGGCCAGTCCAGAACACAGGGGGCCACCACTCCCGAGCCAGGATGTGTCCCTCAGCCCCTGCCTGGCTTGCCTTGCCTTCAGCGCAGGAGCACCAAGCCCCAAGCAGGCAGCTGCCAAGGGGGTGAAAGTGTGGGGAGAGGGTTTTGATGCCACCCAGGCTGCAGCAGCTGTCAGCCAGGACCCTCTTTGTGCTCAAAACCTCGTGGGTGACTCTGGAGGAGCCCCAGGGCCAGAGGGATGGATCTGACCAGGCAGAGTTTATCCAGTCACTTGGGGGCCCACACCAAAGGGGTGCAGAGAAGAGCGGGCACAGCAGAGACTCTGGCTATTCTGGAAGAGGGAGCACTGGACGGAGCCTGACCCTGGCACGTTGCGAAAACAAGGAGGGGGCATCCTCAGGGGGCGGGCCCCTCCCCACCCTCCTTCTCCGCCGGGGCAGGACAGACCCCCTGGCTCTCCCAGGCCCACTCGCTGCCCCCTTCAGCTCCCCCCTCAGAGAACAACAGCATTTCACACGCAAACGACCTCAGGAGATGTTCCAAGAAGCCTGCAAGGTAGGCCAGCGCTGCAGCTGAGAGAGAAGGGCTCAGGTACAGAGCCAGAGCAACAGTCCACAAGGCTGAGTATTGCAAGCACTGGCTGGCAGCATCAGCTCGCCATGTTTTTCTCCTGGGGACGGAAGTTGTCCCTTCTGTACGCCAGGCAGATGCTCTGAGCCGCGTAGCAGAGTGAGTTCCCGAGGAAGGGGAGATGCGGACGGAAGGTATTTTGACCCCCGAGCAGTGGCACTGCGCCAGCTACTTTGTGCCAGGGGCCCACAAGTGTGAGGCTGAACCCCGGGAGCCTCGCCCACCCTCAGGACTGAGAAGTTCCCTGCAAGCCAAAGGACCCACGGAGGGGCAGCCCTCCTGCTGCCAGCCATCGGGCACCAACACGCCACCTGTTCCAAGCCTGCCTTCCTGTCTCTCGCGGGGGCCTCAACCTTCTGGCCCCCTCAAAAGCCTTGCCCAGCTCACCCAGGCCACAAGCTTGCTGCCCCAAGAGAATGGCCGCCGCCTCCTCTCTGCCCCAGGGCACCCCAGCCTCCACATCTGGGGCTAGAGGGCAGCGCCTACATGGTCACTCTCATAGAGGGGGTGCTGCTTCTCCAAGTGTGCCCCAGCTGCGCCCTCCAGAGTGGCCGAAAAATGCCAGCCCTGCCCCCTGGCACCGTCCCCTCCCACCTCACCCAGGCTGTCAACAGAGAGCTGGACCCTCCCACTCGCACACTGACAGAGGAGAACAGGCACGGGGTGGGGGCGCCCAGAAGGGACACCCTCTCCCCACCCCAAAGAACAAAGCACCCCGTGCCAGGGCGCCACGCCAGGCCCATGACAACAACACGCCTCCCAGCTGTCATGACAGGGCCTGGCCCAGACCACGGGCATGCGTGCCAACTGCCCGAGCAGGCCGGGGGGGGGGGACACACAAGTGGCACAGCGCCCCCCCACCCCAGCCTGGGGACCCCAAGGGCTTGACAGAGCTGGCTCTGACGGAGCTGCCCCCCCACCAGGAGGACACCCCGCCCCCCGCCCGCCCAGCCCGGGGCTGTCAGATTCCCCCGGCCCCCGCCAGCCTCCCGCGCGGCCCGCCGCCGCTCACCTTGAAGACCTCGGAGAAGAAGCCGGCGCCGATCTTCTCGCAGTAGAAGTCGTCGATGCGCGCCAGCGTGGAGACGGCGCTGCGCAGGGCCCGGTAGGAGGAGGGCCGCAGCCGCCCCCCGCCCGCCCAGCCGCCGCCGCCCCCGCCGCCCGCCGCCGCCCCCTCGCCGCCCTCGCCCGCCTCGTCCAGCCGCAGCGAGAGCGCCGGGCGGCGCGCCCCCGACGCCGCCTTCTCGCGCTCCATCGCCGGGGCGGCCCGCAGCACCCCCGGCCCCCTTCACATGGCGGGCGGAGGCGGCGGCGGGGGGAGCGGGGCGGGGCGCGCGGGCCGGACGGGAGGAGCAGCGGGCCGGAGGGCGCGGGCGGGCGGGCAGCGAGGAGGGCGTCGGCGGCGTCGGGGCTCCGGGCGCGGCGATCGCGGCTGGTCTGCGGCGGCCCCGGAGCGAGCGGAGGCACCGGCGGAGGCGGAGCCGCGGCGGCGCGGGCGGGGCCACCCTTAACTCCTCGCCTGCCGCCGCCGCCGCCGCCGCGCGGGCACGAGCCGCGCAGCCCCGACGGACCGGCCGCCCTGCAGCGCCCCGGACGGACGCGCCCCGCAGCGGCGCATCGCTCTCCCAGTCGCCCGGCGGTGCCAGCGCGCTGCCCCTCCGCCTTCCCCTCGTCTGACCCCCCCCCCCGAAGACCGACGGGGCCTGATGCAGTGGCCCCCCAGCCCGCCTGCGCCCCGCTTCCCACCGGCACCAGAGGAAGCGCAATCCCGCAAAAAGAAAGACGGGGCCAGAAGGAGCTGCCCCCCCCGACGGCTGCGCGGGGAGGGAGGCGACGCCAAGGAAATGCCGCGCCGCCTCTCTCTCTGGGGTAGACTGCGCAGGGACAGGGAGGCTCCTCTGCGCCACGCGAGGGTCGCTTGGCTCCCCTCGAGACCAGCGCCTCCTGTGCCTTCCCCGCGTCCGGGCCCGCGGGGAGTATCCCACCCCAGCCCCTCTCCTCCTCCTCCTCCTCCTGCTCCCCCAGGCATTTTAAGGAATAAATGCACAATTCCTGCATTGCAGGGGGTTGGACTAGATGACCCTCAGGGTCCCTTCCCGCTATACAAGTCTCTGATTCTAAGTAAATAAATGTGTGGAGCTGGAGCAGGGGAAGGAAGGAGCCTTCTGAAGAATCCCTTTGCCTGAGATGCAGTGAGGCATGTGGGCCAACTACCGGGGGCTGTGGCGGCTTCGGCCCCCACAATAAAATATTTGAGGGGGCTGGGTCCCCACGAAGTGGATGTGGATTCCCATTCACATGGTGTGTGCGCACATCAATGTCATGTGATCGATTATGCAGGGCCTCCACAATATGTAAGTCATGGGCCCCACCTGCGAGCCTGCTCCCTAAAATTGTATTTCACTTCAACAATTACTTTGATAAAATACCTATTTTGTGATGTGCAAATGGCTTGAGATACCTATTAGGTCCATAAATGACCATATAGCATATATTCAACACAAAAAACAGAGGCAATTTGTTGTTGACAAAGGACAGCTGGACATAGAAAGGGCCTCATTACCTTCAGGAGCTGAGGGCCTCATGAAACCTCAATCTGGCCCTGATGGGAAGCTGCCTTAGCAGAACCAGACCATTGGTCTACTTGCGCAGTGATGGCTACACTGGCTGGCAGCAATGCCTCTCTGGGAATCGAAACAGCAGCCTCTCAAGGCCCCACCTGGAGATGCTGCCAAGCAGGTACTGCCCCTGGGACATTCTGCACCCAAAGCAGGTGCTCTACCTCTCAGCTATGGCCCTTCCCCAAACTTCCCCAAACTTCTGCAACTCACAGGTTGTCCAATCTAAATCCAATTTAAAGACAAGGAACCATAAATGGGGGAGAGCGGGGGAGGCCCAGGGAGCAGAGAGGTGGCCTAGTGTCGACCCCACTGTGTTGAGCTGTACTGTATTTCTATTTAAATTACAGCAATTATTTCTCAATTGGTGCCTGTTGTTTGTTGTTGTTTAGTCGTTTAGTGGTGTCCGCCTCTTTGTGACCCCCTGGACCAGAGCACGCCAGGCCCTCCTGTCTTCCACTGCCTCCCGCAGTTTGGTCAAACTCATGCCGGTAGCTTTGAGAACACTATCCAACCATCTCGTCCTCTGTCGCCCCCTTCTCCTTGTGCCCTCCATCTTTCCCAACATCAGGGTCTTTTCCAGGGAGTTTTCTCTTCTCATGTGGTGGCCAAAGTAATTTCGTGGCTGCTGTCACCATCTGCAGTGATCATGGAGCCCAAGAAAGTAAAATCTCTCACTGCCTCCATTTCTTCCCCTTCTATTTGCCAGGAGGTGATGGGACCAGTGGCCATGATCTTTGTTTTTTTGATGTTGAGCTTCAGACCATATTTTGCGCTCACCTCTTTCACCCTCATTAAGAGGTTCTTTAATTCCTCCTCACTTTCTGCCATCAAGGTTGTGTCATCTGCATATCTGAGGTTGTTGATATTTCTTCCGGCAATCTCAATTCCGGCTTGGGATTCATCCAGCCCAGCCTTTCGCATGATGAATTCTGCATATAAGTTAAATAAGCAGGGAGACAATATACAGCCTTGCCGTACTCCTTTCCCAATTTTGAACAATTGGTGCCTATGCACATAAATATACATACACATTCCCTTATGTAGATAGGTGTCTCTCTTGCGGCCTGGAAAATACATTCCTAGAAAGGCCACGCAGTACAGGAGCCATGGGGAGGCCCATGCGCCCTTTGCTGCAGCCTCTCCCTTGGCAATGCCAGCCCCCCCCCCCGAGGCTCCTTCCAAGCCAAGGCCTGCCTGTTCCACCCCATTAAGCCGCAAGCGCTGGGACTGGGCTGCCTGTGGGAGATTTACGGCTGCCCTTCACCCGCTGCTGACACCCGGCCATTTCGCCTGACAGAGGCAATTGTCCTCACGGCCCAAGAGAAAGGTCTTCTCAGGCGCCGTAAAATGGCTTCAGCCTGGGCTTGGGGATGGGTGCTCTGCACCCAGCGAGGAGCGCTCTGCCCACGTCCCAGTCAGAGGCCTCATGCCCTGCGTCTTGTTCTCGGGTGCAAACCACACACAATGTCAGACACGGGATTCAGGAGGCTGCTTCACCTGGCTCTAACTCTAACCCCAATCCTGTGGTACAAAGACAACACAGCAAAGTTTTTAGCTACTGCACACAATTGGCAAGGCTGCCTACTTGGAAAGGGCAAAGGTAAAGTGATCCCTGACCATTAGGTCGAGTCGTGACCGACTCTGAGGTTGCGGCACTCATCTCGCTTTATTGGCCGAGGGAGCCGGCGTACAGCTTCTGGGTCATGTGGCCAGCAGGACTAAGCCGCTTCTGGCGAACCAGAGCAGTGCACAGAAACGCCGTTTACCTTCCCGCCGGAGCGGTACCTATTTATCTACTTGCACTTTGATGTGCTTTCGAACTGCTAGGTTGGCAGGAGCAGGGACCGAGCAACGGGAGCTCACCCCGTCGTGGGGATTTGAACCGCTGACCTTCTGATCAGCAAGTCCTAGGCTCTGTGGTTTAACCCACAGCGCCACCCGCATCCCGCCTACTTGGAAAAGGGTGGTCAAATTCTCTCTGGAAAGTGGGCACTCTGGAGTCCAGCAGTTGCACTTGGGGGGGGGGGAGCAACTGCTCACCAAGGTAAATAGGCCAGAGAAACTCCTCACAACGGAGGTTTGGAGCATTTGCTCCCCATTTCTCATCTGTGTGTCCACCCCCTCCCCAGGCTGAGTTTTGTGTCCCAAGGTGCCAGTTCCTCACTGTGATCCTTCTGGCAAGGTGAGCTCTGCACCAGAAGAGTACCTGGGCACTTGATCTCACAAGGGAACATTGACTCCTGTAGTGCCCATTTCAAGAGCTGATTTTATCGTCTTGTGTTTCGTAATCACAACAAAAGCTTTTAAGAAACAACTCTGGGATCAGTCCTGGAACCATTTCCCTGTTCTGGCTGTTCCAGCAAGTGGCCCTAGAGGGTGTGATGAGACTCCCATTGTGAGCAGCGGATGATGTGAGCCGTATCTGGGACTCCCAGGGCAGAGAGGTCCATCTCTACGCCACCCATGCAGACCCTCCAAGGGTCCCTGTTTTCCAGGGATGTCCCTGACTTAGAGAAGCTGTCCCAGTTTCTGATTTGATCCCGGAATGTCCCACTTTCCCTTAGGATGTCCCTGTTTTCATTGGAGAAATGTTGGAGGGTATGGAGTTCTCTGACCCCCGAGCCATCTGAAGGCGATCATAGAATCATAGAATCATAGAGTTGGAAGAGACCACAAGGGCCATCGAGTCCAACCCCCTGCCAAGCAGGAAACACCATCAGAGCACTCCTGACATATGGTTGTCAAGCCTCTGCTTAAAGACCTCCAAAGAAGGAGACTCCACCACATCCTGTATAGGGACTTTAAAAAATGTATAAATATGTTTTTATATATATTGGAAGCTGCCCAGAGTGGCTGGGGCAACCCAGTCAGATGGGTGGGGTATAGTTGAACTATCAGGATGGAATGGGACATCCCTATTTCCCCAGGAGAAATGTTGGAGGGCATGCGCATGGCAGCTTCGCTTGTGCCTCAGCACCACTTCCCAAAGGGCTGCCTCTCCTCGCCCTCTGCACCAGCCAACTGCAGACAGGCTCCTCCAGGCTCTCCGCACGCAGCCTTCCTTCTCCACCAAGGCAGCCTCCATGACCTTTCTGGGCCTGGAAATATCAGAGGCATCATGCGCAGCTGGGCCCATGCGCTGACTCAGCAAGCCTGGGGTCCTGGCTGCAGCGTGGGGGTGGGGTGGGTAAATGGATGGATGGTCAGTTTAATCTTCACCCTGCTAGTGCTTCTTCCAGCCAAGGTTCATTTAGACCCAAGAAGGGTCTGGGCACAGAATCTCTCCCCTGACATTTTCATCTCCTTAGCAGGCAAAGGAGGGGGGCAAGGGGGGCACTGGGCTCTGCAGCACTGAGCAGGCGGCACCATCTTGAGCTCAGCCCAGACGACAGTCAGGCCAGGAAGAGGCAGGAGAAATGATGACGACGATGGTGGTGGTGATTTATTAAATTTGTACACCTCCCTATACAGTGGTACCTCGGGTTCAGTACTTAATTCGTTCCGGAGGTCCGTTCTTAACCTGAAACTGTTTTTAACCTGAGGTACCACTTTAGCTAATGGGGCCTCCCACTGCTACTGTGCCGCTGCTGCACAATTTCTGTTCTCATCCTGAAGCAAAGTTCTTAACCTGAAGCACTATTTCTGGGTTAGCAGAGTCTGTAACCTGAAGCGTATGTAACCCAAGGTACTGTTACGAAAAAGGAGCAATGCAGAAGCAAGCACCAGGTGGCTGGAATGGTAAACAGGATGTGGGTGTTATTGGATTGTACCGTGGGAACCAGGCACAGTCTATTCACTGCTCTGAGAGCCGGATGTTACCTCAGAGCAGCACATGACCCTGTACTGGAAGTACATGGGTGGAGTTTATTCTCTCTCTGCAGTGGGGAAGCAGAGTGTGCAGACATGTTTTCTCTGTACTGCTGAAAGACAGAAATAAAGACATGTAGATACATTTCTGTCTGTCTCATTCCCCCCCCCTGGAGATGGGAGGGGGAGGAGTGGTGTGTTCTCCTTCACGTTGAGGAGAATCGCCGATTGGAGACCTCCTTTTATCTTGCCGGGAGTCGCAGACGGGAGGTCATAAGGATTCAAGCCGGGCACCTGGAGGGTGGCCAAATTCCTCTGGACTAAGAGCTAAGCTGGAGGCTCTGACTTTTGGCTTGAATCCCGACATCTGGTAGCAAACCGATGGATATCTGATCTATGAGAATCTGCATGAGAGGTGAGAGGTCGATGAATCGTTGCCATCCTCTGCACCTAAGGAGATAAAGAAATGCGTCTGCCTGCAGCCAGAGGCTAAACAGAACAGACAGCTGTACACCGAGAGGAATGTATCCCAAGGCAACGGAGCCCCAAGAAAAGGTATGCTGCATTTTGGGGGAGAGAGAATGAACGCAGAAAGGCTTATTTTCTGGTTCACAAAGCTGCTTTTTTAAAAAAACAGCTCTGAAAGAGCAAGCTTGCATACCAGGAATTCCTGTGGTTTAGATAAGGAGTTCCGTCCTGAGCAGGTTGCTAGGCAACGTCTGCCAGTTACTGAGTGGCCTAAAAAGAGCCTGGGAAATCGAAAGTGTATCTGCGCAGCTGTGCAAGGGTTTTGAAAAAACAGCCCAACGGTTTGCCTGCCTGTAAAAGAAAAAGCAGTAAACAAAAGAGAACTTTTGGAGTTTACTGGCTTGAAAAGTGAAAGCTGGCTTGGGATTGAGTGTAAAGCTGACCCTTGGATTCAGCATGGATGCCAGGAAGGGGGGAGTGCCCCTGAGTGCCGTGGTTCTAGATGAACACAGCCGGCATGCTGCACTGGAAGTAAAGGACAGGGGGAGGGAGGAACGGAGTTCTAATACCCCCACCGATGAGGCTACTGGAAAGGATGCTGTAGCTTTGAATGCTGTGCAGTGTTACAATTGTGGACAGGCTGGGCATCTTCAGCGGAGCTGCAAGAAGCCACGTCAGCCAAAAGGAGCGAAGGGCCGCTCAGCAAAGCCTGAGGCGTCAGGCAAAGGTCACACCAAGACTTCGGTGAAACCTGGAAAAGCTATGATGGCGACAGGAACCACGCCAGACGTTGGGAACTCGTTTGTTATTGACACGGGTGCGACAGTTCATATGTCTCCACACAAAGAACTCTTTTCATCGTTTAAGAAGCAAAGCTTCGCTGTGAAACAGGCCAACGGTCAGGAGCTGGTAGCGGCCGGCGTGGGGACTGTCTATCTTAAGAGTCTGGACTTGACAATAAACAATGTTTACTTGGTTCCTGAATTGAAGTTCAATCTGCTGAGTGTTTCGCAGATTGCAAAGAGAGGACTGAAACTGTCCTACGATGCTGAGAGCTGCGAGATCTACAAAGATGGAGAGTTATATCTTTCTGCCAAACAGAAGGATGGACTATATTTGTTGACTTTTGCACAAAGTGATTACATGGAATGTAATTCATCTGTGTCTAACTTAGTTTCTCTTGCAGGTGTGAGCAAGAAGAAGACCGGAGTCAACAGAGCATTTCAGCGGATGTATGCTGATGTGATTGGTCCTCTAGAACCATCTAGAGGCAATGCAAGATATTATCTTGTGTGTGTGGATCATTTCTCTAATTATGTCTGGGTTTATGTGTTGAGAAAGTCACAGGAAGCCTTGGAGAGGTTTCAGGAGTTTTGTGACAAAGTTAAGAGTATGCATGATGCTAACATTGATTGTCTATTCACAGATGAGAAGCAGATTTTTCTTTTACAGGATTTCCAGAGGTTCCTGCAGAAGAAGGGAATAAGACACAAGGTTTCTGTTTCAGCGGAAGCGTGGAACAGGGGTGTCTGTGTACGGGTGAACAGAGAATTGCAAAAGGGGATGGAAGCGCAATTGCTTAGTTCACATCTGCCACATGAGTACTGGGCCGAGTCTCTAATGTCGTTCTGTTATACGAAAATGAGAAAGGTTTCAAAAGAGTTGGGAAGTTCTCCTTTTGAGAAACTGTTCCACAGAAAACCTTCTGTTGCCCATTTCAAGGTTTTTGGGTCTCATGTGAGAACAGAAGCTCCAGGTGGAGTAAAGAATGCCAGAGGCATTTTTGTGGGGTATGAAAAGGGTCTCTACAGAGTAATTTTGTCTGAATCTGGTCAGGTGATTCTCACAAAATTTCTAGAGAGTGCTCCTGAACAGGAGAGAGTGATAGTACACACATTTCCCACTGAGGACGATTCAGATGATGATGATTTCACTGATTTCAGCTGTACAGAAAGTGATGACACTGATAGCTCGGAGAACTCAATTGTCACAGTCATTGAGAGGAAGTCTCACACAATAGATAGGCCTTCACAACTGAAGGATGAACCACTGTTTACCATTGGAACTAGTTCTCCAAAGAGTCCTGAGACTGGACCAGTGAGCAGAGAGGATCAGCACCTCATACGTAGGTCTGAGAGAGTAACAAAGGGTCAACCACCCAAGAGGTACTCAAAAGAGTTTGCTAACTTAGCTGTTGCATGTGTTGCTGTTGTAAACAACCGAGGACAGGTTGGAGCTGTGTCTAAGTCAGAGACAGAGACACAACAGAGAGTTGCTAGCCAAGGTAATGCAGATGCACTCATTCCTTGGAAACCAGACAACCAGAGAGGTACACTGGGGAAACCAGTGGCGGGGAGTTCCAAGGGTGGAACTGAAACAACAGGAGAGTGTTATGTGTATAACAACTGTTTGTTTTCTTCTCTGGATAATGCTTTGCTTGCTGCAACACACATTGATTCTTTTGGGGGAGGATGTTACGAAAAAGGAGCAATGCAGAAGCAAGCACCAGGTGGCTGGAATGGTAAACAGGATGTGGGTGTTATTGGATTGTACCGTGGGAACCAGGCACAGTCTATTCACTGCTCTGAGAGCCGGATGTTACCTCAGAGCAGCACATGACCCTGTACTGGAAGTACATGGGTGGAGTTTATTCTCTCTCTGCAGTGGGGAAGCAGAGTGTGCAGACATGTTTTCTCTGTACTGCTGAAAGACAGAAATAAAGACATGTAGATACATTTCTGTCTGTCTCATTCCCCCCCCCCTGGAGATGGGAGGGGGAGGAGTGGTGTGTTCTCCTTCACGTTGAGGAGAATCGCCGATTGGAGACCTCCTTTTATCTTGCCGGGAGTCGCAGACGGGAGGTCATAAGGATTCAAGCCGGGCACCTGGAGGGTGGCCAAATTCCTCTGGACTAAGAGCTAAGCTGGAGGCTCTGACTTTTGGCTTGAATCCCGACAGGTACCACTGTATTGATATTGATGTATTGATACAGCATCCCAAATTGGTTTGAAGTCCACATCGTGATAACACTTTCATAATATTGGACATGGCGATATACAGGTACTTGCAGATCTCAGGGCGGTTCATGACATACAATTACAAAATAAAAAACACAACACTAGATTGCAGGTCACACTTCTTCACAGGAGATAGAAGGAGGCCAATCTTTTCCAACTGTACAATTCCAGGATCATGAGAGGCATTTTTGTAAACAGCCAGGACTCTGACTTGCCTTTTACAGGTTTTATTAAGTGCACAACTATGTACAGTGCAGGAACCCAAAGCTCATGTCTGTCTCAGTCACTTGCAGATTCCGGGAGTGGGTTCTTCTGGTCATCCCCCAGCATAAGAACTTAGACACCCCAGATCTCTGTCTCCTATCTTTACATTTGACCTCCTTGCGAAAACTGGGTGATGGAAGCTGCATATCTGTTTCCCTGTCAGCCTGGCTGGAAGCGGGGCCAGGGCTCACAGTAACCTCTGAGAGCTTTTGCTCCACTTCGCCCCTCCGTTTCGCCAGAAGTGTCACTCTCCCCAGTCCCGGACAAAGTGCTACTGCTGAGCAACGCTGGAGGTTCCCCTTCCCCCCTTTCGATGGCAGAACCCTGACAGTTATCAATAAATATATCTGTATTAGGATAATAAGCTTAGACACATCTGTATATTAACATATGAGATTTCTTTCTCTTCTTCACTTTCACTCCCTCTATCTTTTTCTCCATGAAATTCCTCCTTCTATGATGTACCGTATGGATGATGTTTTTGGAGTGGTCTTGAGCTAGAGGGTGGGCAATCTCAAAAGTCTATATAGGGCTTGTGCACCATTGTTCGGGGTTCTCCTCCCTCCTGCGTGTGGTGAGTGGGGACCCTGTTGCAACAGTTTATTTCCTTTAATAAAGATCAGGCTTACTAGCTGCTTTGCTTCTCAATATACTCTGGTTGGCCTCTGCTATTTTCTCCTACTGATAGGGAACCCACTTAAGGACTCTATATGGGCTCTTGGGTACCCCATAAGGGAAAAGGAGCAGTTTTTTCTTATAAGAGCTGGGAGAGAGCTCTGCCTGGAGAGCTGCTGCCAGTCAGTGCAGGCAACACACTGTCCGTAGCCTCGCTTTCTCTCTTCCTAAAACCACACAGAACATATGTGAGCACTGAATCTGCCTGGAGCTGCTCCTCTTCTGTCAATGCCCACTAAGGCCTCTTAGACCCAGCCCAAAGGATGCCAGTCGTGGTGCCCAGCATGTTTCCAAGGGCAGAATGTGCACAGTCATGGCACTGACAGCCCGGACAGGACCCACAGCCTCTGAACTTGTAGGGTAAGAAGATAAGAACCACCTGCTGGATCCGGCCAGTGCTCCATCTGGTCCAGCCTTCTGGCCCCTGTGAGAACAGGATGCTGGACTCAATGAGCCATTGGCTTCATCCAGCAGGCTCTTCTGAGGCCCTCTGATTCAAAAAAAAGGTAAAGGACCCCTGGATGGTTAAGTCCAGTCAAAGGCGACTCTGGAGTTGCAGTGTTCATCTCGCAGACAGCTTTCCAGGTCATGTGGCCACCAGGACTAAACAACTTCTGGCACAACGGGACACCATGACGGAAACCAGAGCACACGGAAATGCCGTTTACCTTCCCACCGGAGCGGTACCTATTTATCTACTTGCACTTTGACGTGCTTTCGAACTGCTAGGTTGGCAGGAGCAGGGACAGAGCAACGGGAGCTTACTCCACCGCGGGGATTCAAACCGCCGACCTTCTGATTGGCAAGCCCAAGAGGCTCAGTGGTTTAGAGCACAGCGCCACCCGCAGCACCACAGCCAATCCCCTCGCAGACATCCCTGCCATCAGTTGCAGGCCTGGGGTAAAGAACTTTCCTTTTCTGAAACTCCTGGGTGGTCCCGGTGTGACTCCCGCAGGGCTGAGTGCCAAAGATGCTGCCAAGCAGCCAGCCAGCCACTTGCGCCCCCATCTCCCTGCAGAGCATCTGGGGCTGCGTCTGTTGCAATATTTCCTTCCTTCTTCAATCTGCTTCCTTCTCAGCCCAGATATTTTTGGCCACTTCCCTGTTCCTACCACCGAGGAGGAGTCGGGCATATTGTCCTATATTTATAACAACATGTTTCAAGGCTGGCGTTTCTGAAGCAGGGTCTCCTCCCTCGACCTCAAGGAATGGAAGCTATTTTGCAGAGTTTGCCCACCAGCTTCCTTTTGACTCCGGTCCTGGTCTCTGCCTCTCCCTTCCTCAGGGCAGCCCAGGCAGGAGAGCTCTGCCACGGCTCCCAAGGGCTCCTGGCCAGCATGGCTCTCCTCTGCTCCAGCTCCTGAATCCCAGTTGCTGGAAAGCTGCTCTTGGGCTCAACTCCTACTTGTGGGTTTCCCATAATGGGCATCTGGTTGGCCACTGTGGGAACAGGAGGCTGGACTAGATGGGCGACTGGCCGGACCCAGCAGACTCTCCTTATGTGCTTGCAGCTGCTGCGCCGCCAGAGCTTACAGGAGGGCGGTCTCGTTGGTTGGAGAGTTGCAACAGGGTCTTCTTCCCTTGCAGCAAGAGCTTCCCCTTCACGAAATGCAATTCTATCCATTTGGGCATAAACCACAGAGCCTAGGACTTGCCGATCAGAAGGTCGGTGGTTCAAATCCCCATGACGGACTGAGCTCCCGTTGCTTGGTCCCTGCTCCTGCCAACCTAGCAGTTCAAAAGCACATCAAAGTGCAAGTAGATAAATAGGTACCGCTCCGGCGGTAGGTAAACGGCATTTCCGTGCACTGCTCTGGTTTGCCAGAAGCAGCTTAGTCATGCTGGCCACATGACCTGGAAAAACTATCTGCGGACAAATGCCGGCTCCTCGGCCTATAGAGCAAGATGAGTGCACAACCCCAGAGTCGTTTGTGACTGGACCTAACGGTCAGGGGTACCTTTACCTTTACCTTTAAGAAATGATGGCTTCCAGTCCCTCTACTGGTTGGACAGTGTTCTCGAAAGTACCAGCATGAGTTTGACCCAACTGCGGGAGGCAGTGGAAGTCAGGAGTGCCTGGCGTGCTCTGGTCCATGGGGTCACGAAGAGGCGGACACAACTAAACAACAAGATTTATCTGGCAGGGGAAGAAACCTAGAATTAAGTATAAACTTCTAACAGATAAGAAAGAGGCGGATTCTCGCTGCCAGATCTAAAGTTATACTATGAAGCGTCTTGTTTGACGTGGTTAAGGGACTGGATGAAACTAGAAAACACAGAATTGGATTTAGAAGGTTATGGAAATAGATATGGTTGGCATGCATACTTTTAGTATGACAAAGTTAAAGTACACAGAGGTTTCAAGAACCATGCTATAAGAAAACCACTTTGGATGAGGTATAAAGATATATTAGAACGTAAAACTCCTTGGTGGGTCTCCCCAGCAGAAGCTATTTCTGTGAAAAGATTAAATATGAAAGGTAATTGGCCAACATATAAAGAGTTATTAACAGAAAACTGACAGATGTTAAAAATGGAAACATATGATAAAATAGGGGACAGATTAACAGGTTGGCTTCACTATCACCAGATTGATGACATTTTCAAAAAAGATAAAATTAAGAATGGCTTTGAAATTTCTAAATCAAAGCTAGAAAATAAAACCAAAATATTATTAAAAATTTATGATTTACTTTTAGAATGGCATACAAAAGATGAAGAAATTAAGGAAGTTATGTTTAAATGGGCAATAGATATTGGACATAATATTCAATATGATGCATGGACAAGGTTATGGAATGTGGGGATGCAGTTTACTGCATGCATGGCAGTGAAAGAAAATTTAATGAAAATGATGTATAGATGGTATCTGACCCCAACTAAATTAGTAAAAATGTGTAGAATGAGAGATAAGAGTTGTTGTCTGCCGCCCCTCTTATTTCTCTGAGTCCCCGTCATAGGATAGGGCAGGGTACAAAACAAACAATCAGAAAACACACTTGGCCATGAAGTTCACTGGGTGAGACCTTAGGTGAGGCAGTCAGTCAACCTGGCCTCCCTCACAGGGCTGTTGTGCAAATAAAAAAAGGAAGAGGTCAGGGTGGTGGGCTGGCAGTCCCTGCCTCTCAGCCTGGCCTACATCGCAGGCCTGTTGTGAGGGGGAAGCACTATGCAATGAACAAGAGAGGGAAGAAAGGCTCTTTGTGACTCCATCCCTTGGCCGTTTCCATGCCAACCAGGGATATCACCTCCACCTCCACTATACTCAGGTTGCCAGTCACCCCCAGGGTGAGCTTCTCCAGAGGGAGAGGACCAGGTGAATGTCTTTTGCCTCTTCTCGCAACCCGTAGCTCAAAATCTCCACTGCGGTGGCTTTTGGGAAACACAGTTCTCCCTTTCATACATTTCTTTTCGGTGGTTGTTCTGTAGGGGGGAATGGACAGCAGGCACTACAACTCCCAGAAGGCAATGGGAGAGCTGGCTCCTCCTCCTCCCTTTCTCTGACCTCTTCTGAGTCCTCCCCATTGGCTGGCTCCTCCACTATGCAGTCAGGAAATTCAAAGGCGCCTGCTTCTTGGGGGAAAAGCAATGGCAAACCTAGACAGCATCTTAAAAAGCAGAGACATCACCTTGCCAACAAAGGTCCGTGTAGTTAAAGCCATGGTTTTCCCAGCAGTGATGTATGGAAGTGAGAGCTGGACCATCAAGAAGGCCAATCGCCGAAGAATTTATGCTTTTGAATTCTGGTGCTGGAGGAGACTCTTGAGAGTCCCATGGACTGCAAGAAGATCAAACCTCTCGATTCTGAAGGAAATCAGCCCTGAGTGCTCACTGGAAGGACAGATCGTGAAGCTGAGGCTCCAAGACTTTGGCCGCCTCATGAGAAGAGAAGACTCCCTGGAAAAGACCCTGATGTTGGGAAAGATGGAGGGCACAAGGAGAAGGGGATGACAGAGGACGAGATGGTGGGACAGTGTTCTTGATGCTACCAGCATGAGGGAGGCAGGGGAAGACAGGAGTGCCTGGCGTGCTCTGGTCCAGGGGGTCACGAAGAGTCGGACACGACTAAACGACTAAACAACAAGAAGGGTGAATGGAGAGCAGGGACTACGACTCCCAGAAGGCAGCGGGAGAGCCGGCTCCTCCTCCTCCTCCTCCTCCTCCTCCCTTTCTCCTCCCCCCCCCCGCCCGTTCCGAGCCCTCCCCATTAGCCGGCTCCTCCGACTCCGTATCTGGGCCAAGGCCGAGCCCCGTCAGCCAATGGGAGGCGAGAGTCGGGCGCGGGGCGTGGCTGGGCGGAGAGCCGTTGGGCTTGGCGGTTGCTTCAAGATGGCGGCTGGAGGAGGGGCGTCTCTTTACCTCAGGAGGGGCTGGCGGGGCAGAGGCCGGCGGGGTTCCTGAGCATGGGCAGAGAGCCGCCTCCGTCGCCTTCCAGGCCGCCTCTCTCTCTCTCTCGCCCCTCGCCCTCCTCGACATGGCGGCTTCCCTGCCAAGTCTCCATTCCGGGCGCAGCGGAGCCGAGACTCGAACTCGGGGCTTCCCGCTTCCCCCGCCAACCCGGAGCCGCTGAATTCAGGTGGTGTTTGTGGTTCCCTTTGGTGGAAGTCTGGGAAACTTTGGGGTCTGCCGCCCGGGGAAGGAGGGGCTGGGGGGGGGGAGAGGTATCTTGAGGCAGTGGAAGGCAGGAGGGCCTGGACTGCTCTGCTCCAGGGGGTCGGAGAGAGTCGGACACGACTAAACAGCAGCTTGATATTGTGCACAAGCTTGTGTAAATCTACTCTGGTGCGAAAGGCATTATAACGCGGCTTGGGCCCAAAGCCCAGTCCTAGCTGGAAGACCTGTTCTTCCTCCAATGTTGAGGTGCGGGATGAGTTGTTGACTATTAGTATCTCTTCCTTTGCCAGGAATGTCTGCCCCCTCAACAATCCCATTTATCGTTTCCGAATCCCTGTTTCTGGGGTAAAGGACCTAGAGTGGAATATCGTTCTTCTACATCCAACTGTGATGTGATGCTCAAGTCACTGGCAGACCTGGTCACATTAAAAGACTTAGGATGGAGTCAGGCTGGTTACTTATCCAGACCTCAGGGTGAGTTCTTTTTGCTGAGTTGCTCTTCGGGTAGCCTGATGTCCAAAGGGGATCCAAATAAACAACAAAATGAACCGGACTCCTTGGCAGGTTTTGAATAAACATTCACAAACTTTTTATTGGTAATAGACAGGCAGATAAATTAAGGATCATTACAACTTTATAATATGCAGAGAATAACATGTACTGAAAAACCAGAGAGATGAGCTGAGGGGAGGGTGGGTATTTCTTTTTTTGGGGGAGGGAAAAATGGGGGGGGGGAGAAGGGAGGATGATTATTTTTAATAAATTGTAATGTTGAAATTAATAATTCAAAAAAACACACAAAAAACCCACGCACAAAGAAAAGTTCATCAAAGGTATTTCCAGCAACAGTGGAGGCCAGGGAGAATAAGCTCCAAGGTCTTCCCAATACTGGTGAAGCTGTCCCCATCGCCTGCAGCGGCCTGGACAGAGACTCCGGGGCAGCTGGTTCCCTTCCCTGGTCCAGCACCAGCAGCCAACCACCAGCTGGCTAGACACAAAGCAGCAGTTCCCCGTGGCCAAAAAGATCGGCCCAGAGGATTCCAGTCCAAATTTTTTATCTTAAAAAACGTGAGTACTCCCGCTCACGGTGGCCACATTGGAGTTTCCAATTCATGCAGTGCCAAGCACTCAGGGCCCCCACATTTGGTCAGAGAGACAGTTAACGGACAATCTGCCAGTCAAAGCTCGCCCTCTCCCCCCCGGGGGAGTGGTGTCACAAGAATAATTACTCTCATATTATCCTTAATTAACTGCACGGTCCCCTGTATGCTATGGCAGTCTGTGCTGGAAAGTGCGTTATGCAAATGTGACACTAGATGGCAATGGTGAGCTTATGGCAAATTCAATATATTCTTTAAAAAGCTTCTTTTAAAAAGCATTTTCACAGCATTTTTTATATGTGTCTAGATTCCACCACTCTCACAGGGTCAACAGAACTGTTGCCCATCCAAAGATCACAAGGCCTTTTTTGCCTAAATCAATCCCTCAGGTGGAAAAAACAAAGAAGTACAAAATATTCTGCTTTTTTTTAAAAAAAGAATTCCAACAATCTGAGGAGCCTTTGCTGTAAGGCTGCGGGGATCTCTACCCATTTACCTGGGAATAAACTCATTGAACTTTAAAGAACTTCTGAGTCAATGTGTATAGGATTGCACTATAAAGGCCTAAAATTTTGAACAAGACTCCAGCTCAGTTTATAGAACATGTGACTCGTAATCTCAGGGTCATGGGTTTGCATTGCAGGGGGTTGGACTGGGTGACCCTCAGGGTCCCTTCTGACTCGACAATTCAATGGTAAGCAAAGTATACATGAATATAAAATAAAAATGCTTTTAATGAAAGGGCCTGTGCTGTGCTGTTTTTATTGCAATTATTTGTATGGTAAAATATTTTAATTTGTATGCAGTGGAAGACAGGAGTGTCTGGCGTGCTCTGGTCCAGGGGGTCACGAAGAGTCGGACATGAATAAATGACTAAACAACAACACCACCACACAGTTTTAATTCTATCAGTGTTTAATTGCTTTTAAATTGTAGATTTCCCAAACAAGCATATGACCCTCAGATGAAGGGTGTCATAGAAATTTGATAAATTTACTTTAATAAATATAATATTGCCTTGACCTGCTTGGCTGAAAAATTTCGCACAGCTTTTGGATTCAGCAAAACCCAATGGAGGCCGCAGGGAACCTGGGAAGCCACACCTGCACACACCTGGCCCATTGTCCCAGGCCAGGTGAGCAAGAGGTCTCCTTTCTACTGACATCATTTCACCCCTGATGCTGCCATAAATAATGTTCATCTTGATTGCCACAATTCTTCCTAATAATGATAAATTCATCCTACTCCATATTTCTGGATTCCTTTTTATTCCATTCCAGATTTTTTCATAATTATCTTTATAAATATTAATTGAAATTACTTCTAATGGAGATACAGACCAAAGGGGGGGGGCTCTTTTCAAGTTTGTCTAGATCACGGAGCACCAATTGGTGGAACAGCGTGATAGATGGGTTGGAATTAGGTGGACCGAAGGAAGATTTGGGTTTAAACTGCTGTAACGGCTGATCACAACACACAAACCTAATAGGCTGTATAATAACAACTGCAGAGTCGTTTACTAGAAACTACTTCTGATAAAGTCAAGACCAACACTAGGAACGTAACATATTAAAATGAAGCTTATTTGGTGAGTTCTTTTTGCTGAGTTGCTTATGTGGGCCATTTCCTTTCTTGCAGGATGGGTTTCTTTCTTAAAAAGATAAGAAAAAGAAAAATTCATCCAGAGGAGGAGAAGGGGCAGCGGGATGACCAGCAGCCTAGTGTTGCCCAGCCCCCTGCTGGCCAAATCCTGCCAGTGCTGGTGAGGCCAGAGATGCAAACAGTGGCCCGAAATAACAAAGTAGAGCCGGTAATATTGCCAGGGTTGGTACAGCAGCAGGCAAGACGCGAGGCTGTATAACAATTGCAGAGTCATTTACTATAAACTACTTTTGATAAGGTCAAAACCAACACTAGGGACATAACATATTAAAATGTAGCTTATTTGGTGAGTTCTTTTTGCTGAGTTGCTCTTCTGATGTCCTTTCCTGCAGGATGGCTTTTTTTCTGAAGAAGAAAAAACAAAATCTACCCATCATATGAGGATGAGGGCCCTGCAGGCAGTATGCTGCCAGCATTGGTGAGGCCAGAGATCTGCACAGTGGCCCGAAAAAATATGGTAGAGCCTGTAGTCTTCCCAGAGTTTGGAAAAAAGAACAAAATTTATCCAGTGGAGCAGGATGAAGAGGAGGCCCCTGCTGGCAATATCCTGCCAGTGCTAGTGAGGCCAGAGATGCGAAGAGTGGCCCAAAATAACAAAGTAGAACCCGTAGTCCTGCCAGGGTTGGTGCAGCAGCAGGCCAGACTCAAGGCTGTATAATAACAATTGCAGAGTCATTTACTAGAAACTACTTCTGATAAGGTCAAAACCAACACTATGTATTAAATGTATCTTATTTGGTGAGTTCTTTTTGCTGAGTTGCTCTTCTGGTGTCCTTTCTTGCAGGATGGCTTTTTTTCTGAAGAAAAAAAACAAAATCTACCCATCATACGAGGATGAGGCCCCTGCAGGCAGTATGCTGCCAGTATTGGTGAGGCCAGAGATGCGAACAGTGGCCCAAAATAAGAAGGTAGAGCTGGTAGTCTTCCCAGAGTTTGGAAAAAAGAACAAAATTTATCCAGTGGAGCAGGATGAAGAGGAGGCCCCTGATGGCAATATCCTGCCAGTGCTGGTGAGGCCAGAGATGCGAACAGTGGCCCAAAATAATAAGGCAGAGCCGGTAGTCTTCCCAGAGTTTGAAAAAAAAGAACAAAATTGATCCAGTGAAGTGGGATGAAGAAGAGGCCCCTGCTGGGAATATGCTGCCAGTATTGGTGGGGCCAGAGATGCGAACAGTGGCCCAAAATAACAAAGTAGAGCCGGTAATATTGCCAGGGTTGGTATAGCAGCAGGCAAGACGCGAGGCTGTATAACAACAATTGCAGAGTCATTTACTAGAAACTACTTCTGATAAGGTCAAAACCAACACTAGGGACATAACATATTAAAATGTAGCTTATTTGGTGAGTTCTTTTTGCTGAGTTGCTCTTCTGATGTCCTTTCCTGCAGGATGGCTTTTTTTCTGAAGAAGAAAAAACAAAATCTACCCATCATATGAGGATGAGGGCCCTGCAGGCAGTATGCTGCCAGCATTGGTGAGGCCAGAGATCTGCACAGTGGCCCGAAAAAATATGGTAGAGCCTGTAGTCTTCCCAGAGTTTGGAAAAAAGAACAAAATTTATCCAGTGGAGCAGGATGAAGAGGAGGCCCCTGCTGGCAATATCCTGCCAGTGCTAGTGAGGCCAGAGATGCGAAGAGTGGCCCAAAATAACAAAGTAGAACCCGTAGTCCTGCCAGGGTTGGTGCAGCAGCAGGCCAGACTCAAGGCTGTATAATAACAATTGCAGAGTCGTTTACTAGAAACTACTTCTGATAAGGTCAAAACCAACACTATGTATTAAATGTATCTTATTTGGTGAGTTCTTTTTGCTGAGTTGCTCTTCTGGTGTCCTTTCTTGCAGGATGGCTTTTTTTCTGAAGAAAAAAAACAAAATCTACCCATCATACGAGGATGAGGCCCCTGCAGGCAGTATGCTGCCAGTATTGGTGAGGCCAGAGATGCGAACAGTGGCCCAAAATAAGAAGGTAGAGCTGGTAGTCTTCCCAGAGTTTGGAAAAAAGAACAAAATTTATCCAGTGGAGCAGGATGAAGAGGAGGCCCCTGATGGCAATATCCTGCCAGTGCTGGTGAGGCCAGAGATGCGAACAGTGGCCCAAAATAATAAGGCAGAGCCGGTAGTCTTCCCAGAGTTTGGAAAAAAGAACAAAATTGATCCAGTGAAGTGGGATGAAGAAGAGGCCCCTGCTGGGAATATGCTGCCAGTATTGGTGGGGCCAGAGATGCGAACAGTGGCCCAAAATAACAAAGTAGAGCCGGTAATATTGCCAGGGTTGGTATAGCAGCAGGCAAGACGCGAGGCTGTATAACAACAATTGCAGAGTCATTTACTAGAAACTACTTCTGATAAGGTCAAAACCAACACTAGGGACATAACATATTAAAAATGTAGCTTATGTGGTGAGTTCTTTTTGATGAGTTGCTCTTCTGATGTCCTTTCTTGCAGGATGGCTTTTTTTCTGAAGAAAAAAAACAAAATCTACCCATCATACGAGGATGAGGCCCCTGCAGGCAGTATGCTGCCAGCATTGGTGAGGCCAGAGATCTGCACAGTGGCCCGAAAAAATATGGTAGAGCCTGTAGTCTTCCCAGAGTTTGGAAAAAAGAACAAAATTTATCCAGTAGAGCAGGATGAAGAGGAGGCCCCTGCTGGCAAAATCCTGCCAGTGCTGGTGAGGCCAGAGATGCGAACAGTGGCCCAAAATAATAAGGCAGAGCTGGTAGTCTTCTCAGTGTTTGGAAAAAAGAACAAAATTGATCCAACAGAGTAGGAGGGGCAGCAGTGGGATGAGCCAGAGGCCCAGCAGTCTAGTTACCAACCCAGTGTTGCCCAGGCCCCTGCTGGCCAAGTAACTTCCCAACTCCTGCCAGTGCTTGAGGCCACAGATGCATGCAGAGGTCCAGAGGAACAAGGTCCAGCCAATTGTTCTCCCAGATTTAAAAATACAGCACCTAATATACACAACACCAGCAATACAGATAACAGCAACATTTACAACTGCAAACCCAAACCTGGAATTACACAAAACAATTTAGGTCTAGTTCAGTGTTTAAACCTTTGGGGTGTTAGGATTTAAAATCAACCTGGCTTCTTGCTGATGTAACAGTTTGACAAAGTCCCTCCTCATCCCAGGTTTCTTCTGGCTGACCCATAAAACTGTATAAGGCAAGTCTGTGTCAGCAGGATTGTGCTTCACAAAGTGATCCACCATGGGAGCCTCCATCACTTTGTTTCTAATATGGGAGCGATGCTCCCCAACACAGGCGCTGACAGAGCGTACAGTGGAACTAATATGAAACAAGTTAGAGGGACATTGTATTAGAGACGCTCCATCTCTGGTTTGGCAAGTGCTCAGATTGTGAAGGGTGAATCTAAAGCCCAAGTTGGCACCTTAAATTTCTTTTGCCTGTAATGTGAGAGTGCAAGACAAATATCTGCTGCATCTATAATGACCCACCACCGAGGAACTGGTGGGTGTGGGAACCAGTATCAGATCAGTATGAACTAAAAAAATCTTTGACAGAGAAAGGTTTTCTTATGGCCAATGAGAGGAAAATCAGCACAGCCTTGAATGTTCCTCAGTGAATGCCAGTGTTTCCTGAGGATCCTGATAATCAAATCAGAATGATTAGAGAATTCTCAGGAGCCTGTAATGCATTCCCTGGACTGAGTACGATGAATGGGGAGAAATAGTGAAGGGTGTTCCTCAGCCAGAGACCTGCTTCTTGCCTGAGAAATGACACGCTCTGGGTACCCCCTAGCTGACAGGGAATTAGAAAGTGTTTTGGCCGCAGTGAAAAAATCACTATTCAGTGAGGAATTCCTCTTGATCCTCAACAATTGTCCTTAAGATCCTTAGGATGAAAAGAAGAGTAGTGAAGTAAGGAGTTACAGTCAGTGGGTTTATGAAAGGGTTTAACACCTAAGTACCCGTCATGTTTCACCACTTCCACATCTAAAAACTTACAAAGGTTGGTGCTGTGTTGTCCTGAAAAGGAGAGGGAGGGTGTATGGAGTTAATTCAGGTGACAAACTGTAAAAAGTCATGTTCATTGCTGAACAAAAAAAACCAACAGATCATCTTATATACCTGCAATAATGCAGCAGAGACTCAGAATATGGATTGTTATTCAATATGTGTGTTTTCCCAAATGAAATCATAAAAGATGTTGGTCACAAAAGGGGCTAAAAGGGAGCCCATGACTACACCTTGATTGAAAATAAAAGTGATCTAAAAAACCAAAAGTATTTCCCTCAAAAACCTGTATCTAATAAATCTAGAAAAAACTCAAGAGGGCGGATGCGGATCCTGCCTGGATTCCCACAATTGTTGAATAAGATGGCGTCTTTCTTCCAGAGGAATATTAGTGTACAGTGAAGCCACACCCAAAGAAGCAAAAATAGTGGCTTCAGGTATTTGCAGCTGTTCAACCTGTTGGATGAAATGTGCTGTATCTTGAATATCTGCCAGGGTGTCTTTAGCATATTTTGGTAAGAACGAGTCTAAGTATTTGGCCCGAAACTCTGGGTCTGCCCAGGGGGGAGGAGTGTCAATAATCTTATGTATTTTAAGCAGACAATAGAAAACCGGGATGCGGGGATAAGGTGGAATGTTTAGGAAGTCCATTGTGTCTGCATGTTGGAGTGCTGTTTGGAGAAGTGTGGCTCTTGAGCCTGTAGAGTCTTTCGCAGTGTTCAGGGAAAACAGAGAGTCTGAAAGTTGGCCTTGGCCTCATCTAGATAATCTTGTCTATTCATAATTACAATGGCCCCACCCTTGTCAGCTTGTTTTATAATGATATTAGTATCTTTGGACAAGTCATTCAAACAGTTACATTGAGACTCAGTTAAATCCTTTCCACTGACATCATTTCATCATGTTGTTATAGTGCTGTGACCTCATGTCTCCAGGGGCTTGGGGGCCCTTAGAAACGCTGGTACACAGCGACCTTCCGAGAGAGAGTGTTTTCTTTCCCCCCCCAAAGTCAGTGTGATATATTTAGTTTTAATTTGGCATTTGTGTTCCCTTTTAATAATAATAATAATTTTTTATTTGTATCCCACCCTCCCCAGCTGAGGCCGGGCTCAGAGCGCCTAACATCATAAAACAACACAATATGCATAAAAACAGACATCAATTAATTAAAATACACTAGCGTTGCTAGTGGCCCCCCAAGCCCCTTGAGAAACGAGATCACATTATTTATGGCAACATCAGAGGTGAAATGATGTCAGTAGAAAGGAGACCTCTTGCTCACCTGGCCTGGGACAACGGGCCAGGTGTGTGCAGGTGTGGCCTCCCAGTTTCCTTGCAGCCTCCACTGGGTTTTGCTGAATCCAAAAGCTGTGTGAGATTTTTCGGCTGATATTTAACAAAACAATGCCCCCCAGACATGTAAAATACAATTGCTCAGGTTAAGAGTCTAACCCTCGGATACCTGACATTTCCCTGCTGTGAGCTGCATCAAATGCTAATACCTTTAGGTTGTGGATCAGCCTTGGTCCCTGCTATGTCTTTGTGAAATGAATTTCTTTCACCCTCAATTTATGAATTAATTACGAGTGCTTATATACCACTTTTTATCTACAACATTCAAAATATAGTTATTTAAAAGAACTGTTTTTCTCCCCCAACCCTCTTTTTAGGTTTGTGTGGTAGAATTCCAAAGTGCCTTCAGAGACGAACAGAGACGAACAATAGAATTGTTGACAACGAAAGCCTATGGAATCTTGTCCACTCTTCCACCTGGCTTGCGGGGGGGGGGGCTGACAGGCCCTAGAAAGGACTGCTGCTGCTGCTGCCGCTGCCACCCAGGACTGCCTGCCGGGAGCCTGAGGGCCCTGCCCTGCCTCTCTCCACCTGGCTGGGGGGGGGGGGGAGCTGACAGGCTTCACAAGGACTGCGGCTGCTACTTGGCAGAGAGGGCTCTTCTTTTTAATAGTTTTTAAATTATATTTTATCTGTGGTGTTTTAAATTGTGCTTTATGGGTATGTTCTTTTGTTTGTGTGTTTCTTTCTCTGTTGGGGGTGGGCGGGTGTTGGGTTGTGGATAGGTATAGTTTTGTATAGTTCTGTTCTTAAGGGGAGAGGGTCAGGGCTGCCTGAGTGTGGCCCCCAGCCAAGAGAATGGCTGGCGCATGTTCCACGGTGTGTGTGTGTCCTGCGACATCCGATCTCAGTGATCACAGGCAGCAGGAGTTACGCTAAGTCCAGAACATGTCATTACTGAACAGGCAGGTTTAGTCGTTGTTTGAAGACTATCCCTGCCTCCAGGTCTGGTCTTGACCAGAAGGATACTGGAATCAGCAAGGGAGACCCACATGACTTTAAGGTTTCTGGTTTCTGTGCAATATCAGGAAGACCTTGTTTGGGTCCAGCTTGTTCACGAAGGATTCGGCCTCCTCAGAGAGCTGATCGGTGTTGACAGTGGATGGGCTTGTACATGTTGAACCTTTGCTGGAAAAGGAAAAGGGAAAGTGAGGAGCAGCAAATGGCACTCCCTGCAGGGCAGGCATGCGATTTTCATCTCAAAAAGGATGTTGGGAAAAGTTCAGAAAAAGGCAACCAAAATTATCAAGGGGGTGGAGCGAATCCCCTATGAAGGAAGGTGGCTGAGGTTAGGACTTTTTGGTCAGGAGAAAAGGTAAGCAAGAGGCAGCACGATAGATGTTCACGAAGTTTGGCATGGCACAGAGGAAGTAGAGGGAGTCTCTTGTTGGGAGATGCAGGACAGGTAAAAGAAAGGTAAACCAGGGAACTCGGAGGATCCCAAACAGGCATGGTTCGGGAACGCAAAGGCCATCCTGACACAGAGGACTTTACGTTCCTAGCCCTGTCTGTCAAATCGTCTGTCTGATAACTATCAAAATTGGCGATAAAAATAATGCTGCACACGGCAGAGAAGGAAGGTGGGCGATGGAAGGGTGGAGGGTGTCTCCAGGCCTGGCTCCTGGCTTGTTATCTGCCGGCCGTGGGACCAGAGGCCTCAGACAGGAATCCCACTAGATGGGCTCAAGGACAGAAGGGGGTCTGCTTGGGATAGAGCAGATCTCTAATTCAATCCCTGGATGACCTGCTAAATAATAATAATAATAATTACTCCCCTTTGTGAGGCTTTCTTGGCACAGAGCTGCAGAAGAGATATCACACCACAGCATGGTAATATCCTAAGCTCATGTTGCATGGTGTATTTGAGGGAAGAATCGTGCTTCAGTGTCAGAATGTGTGCGTTGGATGCAGAGTTCAATCCCTGGGGGTCTCCAAGTGGGGCTGGGAACAGCTGCTGCCCCCCAAATCCCAGAGTCAGTGTCCAAATGCCTCTCTGGGAAAGTGGAAGTGATGCAGAACAGAGCAAGGGAATGGAAGAACTTCAGCCCTGGGTCAAAAGGATGAGTTCAGAAGCAAGAGTATTTATGTTGCATGAAAATCCCCACTGGTATCTCCAAGGAGGGCTGGGAGAGACCCCCACCATGCCACCTGAAGCCCTGGAGAGCAGCAGCCAGTCAGTGTAGAGGTGGTGTGGCATAGTGGTATAATAATTTATAATAATAATAATAATTTATTATTTATACCCCGTCCATCTGGCTGGGTTTTCTCAGCCACTCTGGACGGCTTCCAACAGAATATTAAAATACTATAGTCTATTAAACATTAAAAGCTTCCCTAAACAAGGCTGCCTTCAGATGTCTTCTAAAAGTGTGGTAGTTGTTTTTCTCTTTGACATCTGGTGGGAGGGCGTTCCACAGGGCGGGTGCCACCACCGAGAAGGCCCTCTGCCTGGTTCCCTGCAACTTGGCTTCTCGCAGTGAGGGAACCGCCAGAAGGCCCTCAGAGCTGGACCTCACGTGTCCAGGCAGAACGATGGAGGTGGAGACGCTCCTTCAGGTATACTGGACCGAGGCCATTTAGGGTTTTAAATGTCAGCACCAACACTTTGAACTGTGCTTGGAAACGTACTGGGAGCCAATGTATGTCTTTCAAGACCGGTGTTATATGGTCTTGGAGGCCGCTCCCAGTCCCCAGTCTAGCTGCCGCGTTATGGACTAGTTGTAGTTTCCGGATCACCTTCAAAGGTAGCCCCACGTAGAGCGCATGGCAGTAGTCCAAGCGGGAGATAACTAGAGCATGCACCACTCTGGTGAGACAGTCCGTGGGCAGGTAGGACCTCAGCCTGCGTACCAGGTGGAGCTGATAAGCAGCTGCCCTGGACACAGAATTGACCTGCGCCTCCATGGACAGCTGTGAGTCCAAAATGACTTCCAGGCTGCGCACCTGCTCCTTTAGGGGCACAGTTAGCCCATTCAGGACCAGGGAGTCATCCACACCTACAGTGTTTCTCAAACTTGGATCCAGACAACAGGTGGGGACCCAAGTTTGAGACACACTTGATTAGAATGTCGGTCTAGGGCCTGGGAGGCCGGGGTTCAAATTCCCTTTTGGCCATGAAGCTCACTGGGTGACCTTGGGCCAATCACTCACTCACAGCCTGACCTCCTTCGCAGGGCTTTTGTGAAGGCAGAATGGGGAGGAGCAGCAGACCCTAGAAAAAGGGACGGGCCATTTGTCGTTCTCTCACCTTTGCCTGGGGGCTGATGCCATAGCTGGTGAAGGCATACTGCCAATGTGGCAGTCCCAGGTGGGTGATCAGGAGCAGGTAGTAAGCGGTGAAGGTTTTGGTGAGGAAATGCCAGTAGAGAGCTCAGTCCAGAAGCCAGATCTCAGAATCCGGGGTGACACCTGGAAGAGAGAAGAGAGACTATTAGGCCACAGGATGAGAAGAATGGACCACCCCACCTTTCAAGGGGGTTTAATAAGGAACTCTGAGGCCTAGGGATGACGAACTGGGCCTCGGTGCTTTCTACAAAGGATAAAAGCATTTCCAAGGGAAATTGATCCTCTGAGGCCCTTCTTCAGGTGCCTCCTCCACAAGAGGTCTGGAGGGTGGCCACATGAGAACAGGCCTTTTCTGCAGTGACTCCCTGTTTGTGAAAGGCCCTCTCCAGGAAGGCTCACCTGGCACCTTCGCTACCTATCTTTAGGCGCCAGGTGAAAACGTTCCTCTTCAACCAAGCCTTTGGCTGATTGATCTCCGATATCTTTCTAAATGTGCTGGGTGAGGGGGATGTTTGCTTTTCTTCTCGTTTTTATTATGCATATATATAGATATAGTGATTTTATGTGGTGAACCGCCCTGAGATTTGTGGATGAAGGGCAGTATACAAATTTTAATAATAATATTAACAACAACAACGAAGCATAGCTCGCTTCATGAAAACTTCATCACAGGCCATCATAGATGACAGCCTTTGTCAACCTGGTTTCCTCCAGATGTTCTGGACTACAAAGCCCATCACTCTCAGCCAGCACAACTGTATGGTGCTAGAACAGTAGTCCAAAACATCTCCCACGAAGACAAAAGCTAACTGGGGTTTGCAGATGGGGTCGATTGGTGAAGACAGCTCTTGGGCTGCTGGTATCACACAACATACCTGGCTTAGTGTTCTTGTACACAAGGCAGACTTTCCCATTCCCTCTGCACGGGTCCAGCTCAAACACCAGGCTCCGTGAGTCCAAGTGAGGTTTCTCCGGCTGACCCCCGTTACCTTTGGGGAGAAAGAAAAGGCTGAGCGAGGCAGGAAGGCATTCTCGTCGGGTACAGGGCAAGGAATACTCAAACCAAGCAGAGCTTGGGAAGCTAGGCATCAGTGGGGCTTGTGTATAAGGTCACAGAAACTTGGTGGGGTAGCAGGTGGGGCAGAGAGGAGGACCAAGGTCGCCCATGGACAAAGGGGTGAGGTGGGGCAGTACCTCCTTCATTGTTGGTGTCCTCCAAGTCAGCCAGCATGGGGGCATTGGGCAAGGAGTAGACGGGCGACGCTCTGACTCGGTTTAGCTAGGAGATGCTGTTGATGGTCATGGAGTCAAGAGGCATTGGGTTGTCTGGAAGAAAGGCAGCGGGTAAGGGAGGGTCTCATCCTGTGTTCCAGATGGAGCTGGTAGGCAGCTGCCCTGGACACAGAATTGACCTGCGCCTCCATGGACAGCTGTGAGTCCAGAATGACTCCCAGGCTACGTACCTGGTCCTTCAGGGGCACAGTTGCTCCATTCAGGACCAGGGAGTGCCCCACTCACCCCTGTCCCCCCAAAACAGTACTTCTGTCTTGTCAGGATCCATCCTCCAGCCACTCTTCCAGACACTCACACGGGACTTTTGCAGGGTCCCCAGCTCTGGGGTCCCTCGGGGAAGGGGAGAGGCTCTGGAGGGAGGCGAGATGGGAAACAGGACCCCTCCAGGGCCAGGCAAGGTACGTCCCCCCCCCAGCCCCTCCTTCCCCGGGCGGCAGACCCCAAAGTTTCCCAGACTTCCACCAAAGGGAACCACAAACACCACCTGAATTCAGCGGCTCCGGGTTGGCGGGGGAAGCGGGAAGCCCCGAGTTCGAGTCTCGGCTCCGCTGCGCCCGGAATGGAGACTTGGCAGGGAAGCCGCCATGTCGAGGAGGGCGAGGGGCGAGAGAGAGAGAGAGGCGGCCTGGAAGGCGACGGAGGCGGCTCTCTGCCCATGCTCAGGAACCCCGCCGGCCTCTGCCCCGCCAGCCCCTCCTGAGGTAAAGAGACGCCCCTCCTCCAGCCGCCATCTTGAAGCAACCGCCAAGCCCAACGGCTCTCCGCCCAGCCACGCCCCGCGCCCGACTCTCGGCTCCCATTGGCTGACGGGGCCCGGGCTTCGCCCAGATACGGAGTCGGAGGAGCCGGCCAATGGGGAGGGCTCGGAACGGGCGGGGGGAGGAGGAGAAAGGGAGGAGGAGGAGGAGGAGCCGGCTCTCCCGTTGCCTTCTGGGAGTTGTAGTGCCTGATCTCCATTCTCCCTTCTTGTTGTTTATTCGTTTAGTCGTGTCTGCCTCTTCGTGCCCCCTGGACCAGAGCACGCCAGGCACTCCTGTCTTCCACTGCCTCCCGCAGTTTGGTCAAACTCATGCTGGTAGCTTAGAGAACACTGTCCAGCCACCTCGTCCTCTGTCGTCCCCTTCTTCTTACGCCCTCCATCTTTCCCAACATCAGGGTCTTTTCCAGGGAGTCTTCTCTTCTCATGAGGTGGCCAAAGTACTGGAGCCTCAGCTTCACGATCTGTCCTTCCAGTGAGCACTCAGGGCTGATTTCCTTCAGAATGGAGAGGTTTGATCTTCTTGCAGTCCATGGGACTCTCAAGAGTCTCCTCCAGCACCAGAATTCAAAAGCATCCATTCTTCGGCGATCAGCCTTCTTTATGGTCCAGCTCTCACTTCCATACATCACGACTGGGAAAACCAGAGCTTGAACTATACAGACCTTTGTTGGCAAGGTGATGTCTCTGCTTTTTAAGATGCTGTCTAGGTTTGCCATTGCTTTTCCCCCAAGAAGGAAAGATGCTAGCATAATTAATAAAGACAATGCAAAACGACAAAACAATAGGGAAAATGATAGATCATAGAATCATAGAATCATAGAGTTGGAAGAGACCACAAGGGCCATCGAGTCCAACCCCCTGCCAAGCAGGAAACACCATCAGAGCACTCCTGACATATGGTTGTCAAGCCTCTGCTTAAAGACCTCCAAAGAAGGAGACTCCACCACACTCCTTGGCAGCAAATTCCACTGTCGAACAGCTCTTACTGTCAGGAAGTTCTTCCTAATGTTTAGGTGGAATCTTCTTTCTTGTAGTTTGGATCCATTGCTCCGTGTCCACTTCTCTGGAGCAGCAGAAAACAACCTTTCTCCCTCCTCTATGTGACATCCTTTTATATATTTGAACATGGCTATCATATCACCCCTTAACCTCCTTTTCTCCAGGCTAAACATGCCCAGCTCCCTTAGCCGTTCCTCATAAGGCATCGTTTCCAGGCCTTTGACCATTTTGGTTGCCCTCCTCTGGACACGTTCCAGTTTGTCAGTGTCCTTCTTGAACTGTGGTGCCCAGAACTGGACACAGTACTCCAGGTGAGGTCTGACCAGAGCAGAATACAGTGGCACTATTACTTCCCTTGATCTAGATGCTATACTCCTATTGATGCAGCCCAGAATTGCATTGGCTTTTTAAGCTGCCGCGTCACACTGTTGGCTCATGTCAAGTTTGTGGTCAACCAAGACTCCTAGATCCTTTTCACATGTAGTGCTCTCAAGCCCGGTGTCACCCATCTTGTATTTGTGCCTCTCATTTTTTTTGCCCAAGTGCAATACTTGCCCAAGTGCAATACTTTTTTACATTTTTCCCTGTTAAAAATCATCTTGTTTGTTTTGGCCCAGTTCTCTAATCTGTCAAGGTCGTTTTGAAGTGTGATCCTGTCCTCTGGGGTGTTAGCCACCCCTCCCAGTTTGGTGTCATCTGCAAATTTGATCAGGATGCCCTTGAGTCCATCATCCAAGTCGTTGATAAAGATGTTGAATAAGACCGGGCCCAAGACAGAACCCTGTGGCACCCCACTAGTCACTCTTCTCCAGGATGAAGAGGAACCATTGATGAGCACCCTTTGGGTTCGGTCAGTCAGCCAGTTACAAATCCACTGAGTGGTAGCAAAGTCAAGACCGCATTCTACCAGCTTCTTTACAAGAATATCATGGGGCACCTTGTCAAATGCCTTGCTGAAATCAAGGTAGGCTACATCCACTGTGTTCCCTTCATCTACCAGGCTTGTAATTCTGTCAAAAAATGAGATCAGGTTAGTCTGACATGACTTATTTTTCAGAAATCCATGCTGACTATTGGTGATCACAGCATTCCTTTCTAGGTGCTCACAGACTGTTGGCTTAATGATCTGCTCCAGAATCTTCCCTGGTATTGATGTCAGATTGACTGGGCGGTAATTATTTGGGTCCTCTCTTTTCCCCTTTTTGAAAATAGGGACAACATTTGCCCTCCTCCAGTCTGCCGGGACTTCGCCTGTTCTCCAGGAATTCTCAAAGATGACTGCCAGTGGTTCTGAGATCACATCTGCCAGTTCTTTTAATACTCTTGGATGCAGTTCATCTGGCCCTGGAGACTTGAATACATCTAGACTAGCCGAGTATTCTTGTAACCGCTCAGCTTCATTTTGGATTTGAGAGATCTGACGGAGGTGCAGGAAGAGACAAGATGGTTTCCACTAGTTTCTACTAGTGATGCGGCATGAAATTTTATCTTTTCCTTTCTTTGAGACAAGAGGAGCTGTGTGCTGACTGACTTTGTGATGAATCAAGAAAACAACTTGGAACAATATGTTACGAAAAAGGAGCAATGCAGAAGCGAGCTCCAGATGGCTGGAATGGTAAACAGGAAGCTGATGTTATTGGATTGTACCGTGGGAACCAGGGACAGTCTGTTCAGTGCTCTGAGCGCCGGATGTTAGCTCAGAGTGCCACATGACCCTGTACTGGAAGTACATGGGTGGAGTTATTCTCACTCTGCAGTTGTGAATCAGAGGGTACAGACGTGTTTTCTCTGTACTGCTGGAAGACAGGAATAAAGCATGTAGATATATTTCTGTCTGTCTCTTCCCCCCCCCCTGAATATGGGAGGGGGAGGAATGGTGTGTTCTTTTCACGTTGAGAGGAATCGCCGATTGGAGACCTCCATTGATCCTGCCGGGAGACGCTGGCAGGGGAGGTCAACAAGGATTCAAGCCGGGCACCTGGAGGGTGGCCAAATTCCTCAGAGCTACGCTGGCTCTGCTGGCTTGAAACCGACATCTGGTAGCAGAGGATGGTTAAAAGATCCATGAGAATCTGCATGAGAGGTGAGAGGTCGATGAATCGTTGCCATCCTCTGCACCTAAGGAAAGAAGGAAAGCGTCTGCCTGCAGCCAGAAGCTGAACAAAACAGACAGCTGGACACCGAAAGGCAACGGAGCCTCAAAGGTAGGCTGCATTTTGGGCAAAAGAGAGTGAACACAGAAAGGATTATTCTCTGTTCACGAAAGAGCTGCATTTTAAAAAAAACAAGCTCTGAGAGCAGGCTTGCATACCAGGAATTCCTGTGGTGAGATAAGGATTCCCGTCTTGAGCAGGTTGCTAGGCAACGTCCGCCAGCACTTGTAAAGTTACTGAATGGCTAAAAAGAGCCTGGGAAGTGTTTTGAATTCTGCGCAGCATGTGCAAGGTTTTTGAATACAGCCCAAAGGTTTGCCTGCCAGTGAAGCAGTAAACAGCCCAGAAGAGACTTTTGGATTTTACTGGCTTGAAAGTGAAAGCTGGCTTGAGATTGAGTGCAAAGACTTGAGTTCAGCATGGATTCCAAGAAGGCGGGAGGGTTGCCCTATCCCCCTCCCCTGACTAATGACAATTATTCATCTTGGTCTATAAAGATGAAGGCCCTGCTGCAGAATCAGAGGGTCTTTGACGTGATTGAGAACCCCATCCCAGCAGCGCCAACCCGAAGTTGGGAGTCACAGAATCTGAAAGCCAGAACGGCTATAATTCTGTGTGTGTCAGATGACCAATTGGTGCATATTCAGGGTTTGGAATATGCACGGGAAATTTGGGAGACGCTGCGTAGAACACATCAGAGGGATGCTGGTTCTTCAGCGTTGCTGTATTTTGAGAAGCTGACCAATCTGAGGCTTGCGCCTGATGGAGATGTTCAAGCGCACCTGACGGAGATGAAATATCTGCGCCAGCAGATGGTGGAACGCAATTTCCGTCTGCAGGAGGAAGTGTTTTGCTTCATGATGATCAACAGCCTAAATCGGACTTACAAAACCGTTGCCAGTCAGCTTGGTTCCATCCCGGCTCAAGATTTGACCGCGGAAAGGGTGTCTGCCGTCGTTCTGAATGAACAGGACAGACTTGCTGCACTGGAAGTAAAGGACCGGGGGAGGGAGGAATGGAGTTCTAATTCCCCCGCAGATGAAGCTACTGGAGAGAAAGCTCTAGCTTTGAACGCTGTCCGATGTTACAATTGTGGACAGGCTGGGCATCTTCAGCGGAACTGTAAGAAGCCACGTCAGCCAAAAGGAGTGAAGGGCCGCTCAGCAAAGCCTGAGGCGTCAGGCAAAGGTCATACCAAGCCTATGGTGAAACCTGGAAAGGCTTTGATGGCGAAAGGAACCACGCCAGATGTTGGGAACTCGTTTATTATTGACACTGGATGCACCGTCCATATGTCCCCACACAGAGGGCTCTTTTCAACGTTTAAGAAGCAAAGCTTCGCTGTGAAACAGGCCAACGGTCAGGAGCTGGAAGCGACTGACTTAGGGACTGTCTATCTTAAGAGTCTGAACTTGACTATAAACAATGTTTATTTGGTTCCTGAATTGAAGTTCAATCTGCTGAGTGTTTCGCAGATTGCAAAGAAAGGACTGAGATTGTCCTATGATGCTGAGAGCTGCAAGATCTACAAAGATGGAGAGTTATTTCTTTCGGCCAGAGAGAAAGATGGACTATATTTGTTGACTTTTGCACAAAGTGATTACATGGAATGTAATTCATCTATGTCTAACCTAGTTTCTCTTGCAGGTGTGAGCAAGAAGAAGACCGGGGTCAACAAAGCATTTCAGCGGGTGTATGCTGATGTGATTGGTCCTCTAGAACCATCTAGAGGCAATGCAAGATTTTATCTTGTGTGTGTGGATCATTTCTCTAACTATGTCTGGATTTATGTGTTGAGAAAGCCACAGGAAGCCTTGGAAAGGTTTCAGGAGTTTTGTGACAAGGTTAAGAGTATGCATGATGCTAACATTGATTGTCTATTCACAGACGAGAAGCAGATTTTTCTTTTACAGGATTTCCAGAGGTTCCTGCAGAAGAAGGGGATCAGGCACAAGATTGCTGTTTCAGCGGAAGCGTGGAACAAGGGTGTCTGTGTACGGGTGAACAAAGAATTGCAAAAGGGGATGGAAGCGCAATTGCTTAGTTCACATCTGCCACATGAGTACTGGGCCGAGTCTCTAATGTCGTTCTGTTATACGAAGATGAGAAAGGTTTCAAAAGAGTTGGGAAGTTCTCCTTTTGAGAAACTGTTCCACAGAAAACCTTCTGTTGCCCATTTCAAGGTTTTTGGGTCTCATGTGAGAACAGAAGCTCCAGGTGGAGTAAAGAATGCCAGAGGCATTTTTGTGGGGTATGAAAAGGGTCTCTACAGAGTAATTTTTGTCGTGAGTCAATTACATCCAGGGGTCCGGCACACTTCTCTTTGCGCAACTCTGCTCTTCCCCCCTGGGACCTTTGACTCAGCAGAGCGTAAAACACAGCGGAACAGAAGCTTGAACGTTCTTCGTGCGAATGCAATAACTCAGGCTGAAACGCTGCAGTCTACTTATCTTAAAGTCTTTATTCCTTAGCAAAACACAACAGTTATAAATCTCCTGCCTGGAGACAGAGCGGACATCTCGCTTGCTCAACGGAGCAAACACGCACACTGAAAGCACACAGAGAAACCACTCCCTTTCCGTGTTCTATGCCCGCCCTCAGAATGTGAGGCGTCATCACTCAGAACTCTTAACCCTGTAAGTTCTGAGCCTCTCCTATCACCCCCTCTCGAATCACGTTCTGAGAGGACTTCTGAGTGTTCAACACCTTCCCCATTGCCTTCCGCCCCTTCCTGGCATCGTTGTTAGGCACCTGTTGAACCTCACAAACCTTAGGTTCGCACTGTGCGAAACCAACCCACGCATTTGTGACCTGAAACCTCTCAGGTGGAATTCCCTTTGTAGCCCGCGAAGACCGCCTGGGCACAAACTGGGGTGCTCCTCCCGACCCACTGGGGCCAGCGTGTGCGTCTTCCTCATCAGAAGACTCCCCCTCTGACTTGACACGTCTGTGAGCTTTCTCCATTATGCGCACAGGAGATGAGGGCTCACTCTTGGACACTCTCTTAACAACCTGTGGAGACGCCCTACTCTGTTCAGGGTCCTGGTCTCCACCAGCAGGTTCGGGCTCTGGCTCTCTTTCCTCCTCAGCGTCAGACAGACAATCTGAGACAGTGTCAGAGCGCACTTTGCGCCTTGCCCAACCATCCTGCTCAAAGAACTCAGCCTGTTTACTGACCAGAAGCTTGGTCTGATCACCTTCTGGGTACGCAAATCTCCACCCTTTTGTCGCAGGCTCATATCCACAGAAGATCATTTCCTGGTATCTTGGACCACCCTCTTGCTGCAACCACTTTGGTACAGGCACTATGGCCCTGCAACCAAACGAACGGAAGAAATGCACCTGTGGCTTCTGTCCGTTGAGCAAGAAATATGGGGTGTCACCTACCACTGCATTGTAGCACCTGTTCATCGTGAAATTGGCCGTTTTTGCTGCCTCCCCCCAGAAACTGTGAGGCAGACCAGAGTCATCCAGTAGAATCTCGGATGCTCGAACCAGAGCTTTACTCCTCAGCTCTGCCACGCCACTCTTCTGAGGAGAAGTCACCTTGTGACGTATCCCCCTCTGGCGAAAGAAACCCTTTAGAGCAGACCCAGTGACCTCTGAACCACGGTCAAACTGGAAACCTTGCACCTTGGTGGAGAACCTCAGTTCCACCTCCGCAACCCAATCTTTGATCAGTTGCGCTGCCTCCTCCTTAGCTTTCAGAGAAAAAGCCCAGGAGTTCCTAGTAAAATCATCGATCAAAATCAGCAGATGCCTGGCTTTGCCCAGACTTGGCTGAGGCATAGGCCCAAACAGGTCTGCGTGCACAAGCTCAAAAGGCTTTGTGGTTACCCTCTCCACTCTGGGATCATTAAATCCCTTGTTTCTGGCTTTTCTGCAAGCCTTGCAATTCAAAGGTTTACCACATTCTTTTACCTTGCAACCTTTGGTGCACTCTGATAACATCTGGACGTCCTCACAGGACCCATGTGACATTCTCTTGTGCCACACGCAAGCACACGACACATGAGTGTGGTCAGTGGCTTTCCCAATATTCCCCTCACCCTCCAGTGGTGTTTCCAAAACAAAGAGGTTGTTTTGATCTTTTCCAACACTTACGAGCTCCTTCCCATCTCTGGAAATTGTACAAACATTTTTCTCAAAACTCACAGAATATCCCTCCTGTAAAAGAGAAGGTACAGACAGCAGGCAATGTTTTATCTCAGGGAGAACATAAACCTTCAATTCAGCCTGCAAAAAAGAGACAAACATGTTAGAAACATGGGTTATACGTCCCTGTGAACCTGTAGCAAATTGAACTGTTTTCTCAGTTGAAACAGCCTTGCAGTTCCACATTTGTCCATCAGGTGGCACTGTGACCAGATGGGCATTCGCAGCCGAGTCAACAACCCAACGTAGGACTCTCCCCCCTCCGGAGTTGTCCTTCTTTGTTGCCTTAGCAACTGCCTTCCTGCTGCCCCCGACCTTGGAGCTATCGCTGCAGGTGTTGTTGCTGTCCAAAACTGCCATCGACGCAGACAGTTGATAAACTTTCTCACGCCTGCTCCCTCTGTTGCCATGGAAACCCGGCTGGTTCCCATGGGAAACGACCTTGGAACCACCCTGCCCTGGCTCCTTTGCTCTCTGTGGGCAGTTGCGTCGCAGGTGTTCCGCCGAAGCACAAACAAAACATCGACGAATGGAAAACTTTTCAAACTTGCCTTTGGACGTCGGTGCCCCCCCACTCTTGCCAGCAGCACTCCTCGAGGCTTTTCTGCAGTTGGGAAAATGGCTTTTGGCTTCTGCTGTGGTTTCTCTGCAAACCCCCTCCAGCTCCTGCCAAACAGCCTGGGCACTCTCAAGACCCTTGGAATGGCTTGCACCCTCACTCTCTGGTGCAAAGTTCTCCTCTTCTCTCAGCTGCTCTCTAGCATGCAGCTCACGTGTAGGGGCATTCCGGCAGCCCTCCAACACAGTCCCAGCCCCCTCTGGGCCTTCTGGGCGTTCCTCAGCCCCTCTTGGGCATGGTGCCTCCTCAGAGCAATTCTCAGCCCCCTCTGGCCTGGCTCCCACTGTCTTCCTCAGTGTCTGCCTTCTCCCGGCCCAGGGCTTGCTCCCGTCCACCTTATCAAAAGGGATTGACGACTTCTGGCTGTCTGCCATCTCTCCCCGGGGGCCCAGCCTACTTACGATACAGTAGCACCTCCCGGTCCGGCAGAACCTTCCCAGCGAGCTCCCTTCGCTCCAGCTGGCTCCAGCTACTCCTTAGCTGGCCTTTGGCTGCTGGCCTCTCACACGCACGAACGTTGCTTATCTTTATTGCTGACCTCCATAACCTGTCGTGAGTCAATTACATCCAGGGGTCCGGCACACTTCTCTTTGCGCAACTCTGCTCTTCCCCCCTGGGACCTTTGACTCAGCAGAGCGTAAAACACAGCGGAACAGAAGCTTGAACGTTCTTCGTGCGAATGCAATAACTCAGGCTGAAACGCTGCAGTCTACTTATCTTAAAGTCTTTATTCCTTAGCAAAACACAACAGTTATAAATCTCCTGCCTGGAGACAGAGCGGACATCTCGCTTGCTCAACGGAGCAAACACGCACACTGAAAGCACACAGAGAAACCACTCCCTTTCCGTGTTCTATGCCCGCCCTCAGAATGTGAGGCGTCATCACTCAGAACTCTTAACCCTGTAAGTTCTGAGCCTCTCCTATCAATTTTGTCTGAATCTGGTCAGGTGATTCTCACAAAATTTCTAGAGAGTGCTCCTGAACAGGAGAGAGTGATAGTACACACATTTCCCACAGAGGACGATTCAGATGATGATGGTGATTTTACTGATTACAGTGGTACTGAGAGTGATGACACTGATAGCTCGGAGAGCTCAGTTGTCACAGTCATTGAGAGGAAGTCTCACACAATGGATAGGCCTTCACAACTGAAGGATGAACCACTGTTTACCATTGGAACTGGTTCTCCAAAGAGTCCTGAGACTGGACCAGTGAGCAGAGAGGATCAGCACCTTATACGTAGGTCTGAGAGAGTTACAAAGGGTCAACCACCCAAGAGGTACTCAAAAGAGTTTGCTAACTTAGCTGTTGCATGTGTTGCTGTTGTAAACAACCGAGGACAGGTTGGAGCTGTGTCTAAGTCAGAGACAAAGACACAACAGAGGGTTGCTAGCCAAGGTAATGCAGATGCACTCATTCCTTGGAAACCAGACAACCAGAGAGGTACACTGGGGAAACCAGTGGCGGGGAGTTCCAAGGGTGGAACTGAAACAACAGGGGAGTGTTATGTGTATAACAACTGTTTGTTTTCTTCTCTGGATCACGCTTTGCTTGCTGCAACACGCATTGATTCTTTTGGGGGAGGATGTTACGAAAAAGGAGCAATGCAGAAGCGAGCTCCAGGTGGCTGGAATGGTAAACAGGAAGCTGATGTTATTGGATTGTACCGTGGGAACCAGGGACAGTCTGTTCAGTGCTCTGAGCGCCGGATGTTACCTCAGAGTGCCACATGACCCTGTACTGGAAGTACATGGGTGGAGTTTTTCTCTCTCTGCAGTTGTGGAATCTGAGTGTACAGACGTGTTTTCTTTGTACTGGTGAAAGACAGGAATAAAGACATGTAAATATATTTCTGTCTGTCTCATTCCCCCCCCCCCTGGAGATGGGAGGGGGAGGAATGGTGTGTTCTTTTCACGTTTGAGAAGAATCGCCGATTGGAGACCTCCCTTGATCTTGCCGGGAGTCGCAGACAGGAGGTCACAAGGATTCAAGCCGGGCACCTGGAGGGTGGCCAAATTCCTCAGAGCTACGCTGGCTCTGCTGGCTTGAAACCGACACAATATACAGTGCAGCTGTTTGCAGAAGATTTTTATATTCATTATGAGCGAAAGAGAGGGCTAAGGTCTGTCTAGCAGCACTGCCCCCCGGGCTCAGGGGGGGAGAGTGCGGTTTCCAAAGGTCGATTGATTGCCAAATGACTGATACTGTGGGACACAGTTTAATATTGCAAACAGTTTTGCCTAATAATTTGGAAAGTACTGGTTTAACAAACTTCAATAGGAAGGTTGGACAATTAAGGAGTTGCTGCACCATCAAAGATAACAGACTTTGACAACATCCTGGAATTGGAATGGAATCAGATGAAGCTGAGCCGAGAAAAAGGCAGTTGGAAAAATTTTATATTAACAAAGTTGTATTCGGACGATGAAAGTATATGGTGTTTGACATGAATGAGAATCCTGGACCCAGGGACAAAAAATGATCAAGCGTTAATATTGAGATGTGGAAAATATGGAAACGACAAGGAGAAGCAGGACTAAGAGGCGGAGATATGCTCCAGAGATCCAGACCGTGGGGAGCCCCAAGAAATTAATAAATACAATTTGGACTATAATTTGATCTTTTTTATTTTATTTTTTATTTTTTATTGAAGTATTATGATCAGATATTTAATTGGATGTTTTCTATTGGAAAATCAATAAAAATGTTTTAAAATAAATATTAAAAAATCCTGCTGGCTGCTCCCAATATGACAGAGCAGTTCCAACATTCCTTGCTTTGTGAACCTGCTACCTATATAAAGCATATTATTTCCCCCACGTTATTCCCCCCTCCTGCTGCTGCATTAGTTTGGTCTGCAAGGGTCAGAATGCATGCATCCATCCTTGAGTTTCCAAACCACAAGGAGGAGTCAGGTAGGTAGTCGGGTTGGGCACGCTGCCCAACTGAGCCCAAGGGAGGTGCCCTCCAAGGTCCAAGCCTGGAAAGACCCTGAGCCTGGTCCTGGGTGGAAATGGTCCCTAAATCTGGAAGGAGCCCATGGGGCACAGCTTGTGCTGCACCTATGGAAAGTAGCCAGGCTGGGTGGTGGGGAGTTAGAGGGAGAGAAGGGGAAGGGTGATATCCTGCCTCTGGCTCACAAAGCCAGAGTGTAGTGGTTAGAGGGTGGGGCCCAGGTTCTTCTTGGAATAACAGGTTTGGAATTGCCCAAAAAAGATGTTAGATTGTTTTTGTATGCCACAACTGCAGCTAGAATTTTATTAGCTAAGAATTGGAAAACACAAGAAGTGCCAACAGGGGAGGAATGGCAGATGAAGATGATGAACTTTTCGGAGCTAGCCAACCTGACTGGAAGAGTCCGCGACCAGAAGGAGGAGGAGTACCAGGAGGAATGGATGAAATTCAAAGACTATTTAGTTAAATATGCTAAGATAATTTAAATAGAAATACTTGCAAATAACAGATAGGCTTAGGATTTAAATATGTGATGTTATAGAATAATATGTTTAAAGTAAAGATGAAAAGAAAGAAAGATGTTAAGTGATTAAGTAAATTTTATGAGAAACTTGTTTTGGAAAATTGTTACAATGATATATATTGAAATTCAGCCAGGGGGATTTGAGGAAGTGACTTAACAATGTTACTAAGAGTGGACTAAGTACAGTTAGGATTTATGTTTGTTTGTGTGTTTATAAATTTTGGAAAATCAATTTAAAAAATTGGGGGGGGAATAGAGTGCGGGGCCCAGGACCTGGGAAAGACCAGGGTTCTAATCCTCCCACTCGGCCAGGATGAAGCCAGGCCAGCCACCCCCTTCCTTGCCCAAGATTTGCTGCTTGGAGGTGGTTCTGCCAGACAGCTCCATGGCACTGCCACTTTCCCCTTGAAAAAGATCAGCGTGAGAACAGAGGGCATTTTAATCAGCATCCTTCTGCCCAGGGCCATAGGAGGAGTCCAGGGCCCAGATGGCTGGGGTGGTGGGCACTCAGAGCCCTGCCTGGCACCTTGCCCACTGTGTGCCACCGCCCGTTCCCCTTCAGCACAGAGCTCCAGCAGTTGCTGCGCCTGAGCTGAAGTGAGGCAAAGACCGAGGGGCCGAGGAGACTCCCCTGTTGCCCTTTCTCCTCCTCCTCCCCCCAAGTTGGGGGCGGGTTGCTTGCTTTTGTCCCTCTGCCTGGCAGGCCGGCTGTGTTTCTCTGCGCTTCAAGTTTCCCTGGGCACAGGCTCCACCTCTCCGCCTCCTGCCCTTCCAGATCACACCGCGAGCACCTTCCCGTCCTGGCTCGGCGCTCCTTCCTGGGCAGACGCGGAGAGCCGACACGGGCCATGGCCACAGCTTTCGCCCCCAAGGCTAGCCAGATTCTGATGACCCCGGAGCCGCACTACATCCCCGGGTAAGGGCAGAGGTTGCAGCCGGCAGGCAGCCCAGGACAGAAGAACTTCCTGGGAGCCCTTTCTCCAGTGTCTCTCTTCCTGCGCGTCAGGATTAGGCTATATAGCTGTGTCTCTTCACACCCTTGCGGGTCTGTGGGGGCGCAGGAGTGCCAACTTGGCCCTGCGACCGTGGGTGCCGGGGGCGCCATGAAGCGTGCACGGCCCTGGCCCTGAAATTTGTGGGTGTCTGGCCCCTTCATGGGGAGTTTTGTGGGTGTTTGGGCACCCAGGGAGTTGGCACCTATGTGTAGGTGTGTGGAATCGATGCGCAGGCTTCTTCCCGACACCAAGAGAGGGAAAGGGTCCCCTTTGGCAGGATTTCTGGTAGGTGGGGGCAGGAATCACAATGCGGGGGGGGGGAGCTGGCAGCACAGCAACCCTTCTCTCTCTCCCCCCCCCGTTCCTCATCCGCGCAGCTCCATCAGGCTGCGCTTCTCTCGCTACCCTCTCTGTGTACAGCAGCTGCCATAGCAACCCGGCAGGAAACCTGGGGAGGGGAGGGTCACCCAGGAACCGAACAGGACGTAGGGCTAGATGGGACCTTGGCCTGATCCAGCGACAGTCTTGTGTTTTGTTGTTGTCGTTTAGTCGTTTAGTCGTGTCCGACTCTTCCTGACCCCCTGGACCAGAGCATGCCAGGCACTTCTGTTTTCTACTGCCTCCTGCAGTTTGGTCAAACTCATGTTGGTAGCTTCGAGAACACTGTCCAGCCATCTCGTCCTCTGTCGTCCCCTTCTCCTTGTGCCCTCCAGCTTCCCCATCATCAGGGTCTTTTCCAGGGAGTCTTCTCTTCTCATGAGGTGGCCAAAGTACTGGAGCCTCAGCTTCAGGATCTGTCCTTCCAGTGAGCACTCCGGGCTGATTTCCTTCAGAATGGATCGGTTTGATCTTCTTGCAGTCCATGGGACTCTCAAGAGTCTCCTCCAGCACCAGAATTCAAAAGCATCAATTCTTTGGCGATCAGCCTTCTTTATGGTCCAGCTCTCACTTCCATACATCACTACTGGGAAAACCAGAGCTTTAACTATACGGACCTTTGTTGGCAAGGTGATTCTCTGCTTTTCAAGATGCTGTCTAGGTTTGTCATTGCTTTTCTCCCAAGAAGCAGGCGATCATGGAGCCCAAGAATGTAAAATCTCTCACTGCCTCCATTTCTTCCCCTTCTATTTGCCAGGAGGTGATGGGACCAGTGGCCGTGATCTTCGTTTTTTTGATGTTGAGCTTCAAACCACATTTTGCGCTCTCCTCTTTCACCCTCATTAAAAGGTTCTTTAATTCCTCCTCACTTTCTGCCATCAAGGTTGTGTCATCTGCATATCTGAGGCTGTTGATATTTCTTCCGGCAATCTTAATTCCGGTTTGGGATTCATCCAGCCTTTCGCATGATGACTTCTGCATATAAGTTAAATAAGCAGGGAGACAATATACAGCCTTGCCGTACTCCTTTCCCAGTTTTGAACTAATCAGTTGTTCCATATCCAGTTCTAACTGGAGCTTCTTGTCCCACATACTTGTGTTCCATGATTGCCACGTTCTCTTGCCCCTGACGCTCTCCTGCCCCCTTGCAGCTACGGCGGGTACTGCCCCCGTTACAAGTTCATGCTGGGCCAGACTTATGGGAAACTGACCTCGCAGCTGCTCACTAGCCCCGAGGCGGATCACTCTGGCCGGCTGCTCCTGCAGCCCAACTGCTCCCCCAGAGACACCGAGGAGCCTCCGGAGCAGAACGAGAGCGGAGGAACGCTCCCCCTGCTTGGCTGCAGAACCATCCCAGGTTACACAGGTAAACTCCGGGGGGGGGGAGAGCAGGAGGTCCCTCAGTCAGGTCGGGGCTGCAGCAGCGGTTGGCACCTGACTTGGGCAGGGGAGGCTCAAAGGGGCCAGAGGCAGATGGCTGTGGCCCCCGAGGGGATGGAGGGCTGGCCCTGGATTACCACCCTGGTCTCCTCTGGGAGGAAGGGTGGGATGGAAAAACCAGGCAGGAGGTTTCACTGTACTGTTCTTGACTCCTGCTAAAAACTATTTTTGTTTAGGGCTTATGCCCACTTAACTCTCCTCTGCACTTTCCCCTCGAAAACCCTTTACCACTGAATCGGAGCAAGGGGTAAGGAGCGCAAAACCCAGATTTTCGTTGGTTGTGCTTCTGTTTTAAAGAGCGGGTTTTGGCAGGGGAAATTCCAGGGGGAAACAAAGAACACAGCTTGGACACAGAGCTTTAAAGCTCAGAAATGTCTCTGGTAAAAGCAGGGTAAAAGCTAAGTGGGAAGAAGCCCCGAGAAGAGCCTAGCCAGATGCTCAGAAAATTGACGAGCGTATTAGGGTGGATCTAAACACGGGAGGAAAACACTATAAATAAGTCAGGAAACGGATCGTTTTAACAAAAAAAAGTATCTATGGAAAACTGCGTTTTAAAATTTCCTGCTCTCTGGCACCATCTGGTGTTGCATGTATATAGCACATTCAAATACCTGTTTCCTTACTAATGTAGCCGAGTCCTTAATATGTTTTTAGTCCTTTGTAATTCTGTCGTTAATTTTTCTCATTGATTATTTTATTGCTTTGTCGTTTTCATAAGCCCTTTGGAGGTCGCTGCTTTTGCACAAACAAGCCGTGCGCAAATTTTATGAAATAAGCAGCCCGAGGGCCAGAGAGAGACAAGGGTCAGAGGCGCCAGCGACTCTTCCCGCCCGTAGTTCAGGCTGAAGTCTGGGTCAGTCCCTCACACATATTCATAGAGAAAACAAAGCAGAGAATGGGGCACATGCTCTGGTCCACCCCAGAATATTCCCCAAGCCCAGGAAAACGCGGCAGCGGCAACGGAGAGCTTCCTTTCTCAGGGAGAAGGTGTGGAGCTCTCTTGCTCACGAGGAGGCAGCATATTTTTCTTGAGGCTACTTGTATCGTGCCCTTAATCCCAGGTCTCAGAGTGAGTGTCCGTCTGTCTCTGGAGACAATAAAGATTAAATGCTAGGGGCTGCCTCCCTGACTTACTCCACCTGCCAACCTTGCCAGCTGCTTTGCCCTTCCTCCACACCTGACCCAAGCCCCCCCCTTTTACATCTCCCCCCCCCCACTCTCTCCCTTCACCCTATGCTGCCTGGGCTGTTGAAACACGTCTTGTGTCCTGGCAGGATTCATCCCTCGGGCCCAAAACCACTTTGCCAAGACCTACAGTGAGATCTGCAAGGAGGCCAGGAGCGAGTTTGCCCGGCAGCTGCTGAGGGGAGCTGAGCAGCGGGAGGCCTGGAAGGTGGCCAGAGGGGAGTCTCCGAAGGACACCAAGCCGGAGTCTCACGTACGTGGCACACCTGAGGGTCAAGCCCTTTCGTGGGCGAGTGTGGCAGCCGGGGGGGGGGCACTTACATGTCACCAAAAAAACACCTGCATGAGATTCGCATGTGCTAACACTTGTATGCAGGCACAAATTTAGAAAGAAGCACCGTCACCGGTGTTTTGAACTCCACCAGCCCCACACATCTGGAGGGCACCAGGTGGGCACCCTCTGGCCTAGACTGCCTGGCATCACCTCTCCAGGGTCTCCAATGGGGGGCACATTTCCAGCCCTACTTGGAGACGGGGCCTTGGCTGGGTCAGGAGGCTGCTGGCTGGTCTGCCAGCACGTGCATCTCATTTGCAACTTGGGACCAGTTTACCTATGAGGTTGCCTCTCCCCCCCCCCACATGCACAAAATGTGGCTCTTTTCGGGGGGGGGGTTATTGAATTATTATTCTTATTTTGATTTTATGTATTGCGATCTTTTCTGTGAATCGCCTTGAGACCTCCAAGTATAGGGCGGTATATAAACTCAATCAATCAATCAATCAATCAATCACAGACACCTCCCCCAAGTGTCCCCCTTTTCCAGGGACGTCCCCAATTTAGAGAAGCCGTCCCGGTTTCTGATTTGATCCCAGAATGTCCCGCTTTTCCTTAGGATGCCCCTAATTTTCATCAGAGAAATGCTGGAGGGTATAGACTCGGCCCCTTTGATTGGCGGAATGGGCACCACCGCAGGTGCCACATAATGCCCGTTCCATATTTGTAAGAACTTGACACCTGCACTTTGGAACTCCCTGCCTCTTGATACCAAGCAGGCGCCTTGTCTGGCCCCTATGAGGCATCTGCTGAGAACATTCTTGTTTAGACAAGCTTATTCAGATGCTTAGAAAGTTGGTGTGCATTTTAATCTGTTTTTAGCATTTTAACTCTTTTGACAGTATTGTTGCATTCCTCCCCCCCCCCATTTTCTTGGCTTGTCTGTTCATAAACTGCTTTAAGGCTTTCTTCTTTACGATCAAGCAGTATATAATTTTTTTAAAAAATTAGTAAGTGAATAGATAAGTGGGTAGCAAAGTCTGGGGCCCCCACTTCCCTCTTGAATCTGCCAGGGCCACGTCTGTGAGGCTCCCAGGTTGCCCTTGAATCTATCTATCATCTATCTATCTATCTATCTATCTAATCTATCATCTATCTATCTATCATCTAGGGAGGGGCCTTAAAGTCCCCCCCTCTCCTTCCCCGTCTCCTATGCCTTGGTGTTTCTTTGAAATGGAAAGTGGCTGCAAAGGGTTTTAATAAAATCAGCAAAGAGACGCCTGCCTGGGCCTGACTCTGACCCTCCTGGTGCCCACAGAGCCTCGCCCCCAAGTGCAAGACCCCCCTGGCCGCCGTGTCAAAAGCTGCCGCCCCATATGTGTCTCGCCACGCCTTCCAGCCCCAGGGATCGCCCTACTCTCTGGAAGACAGCAACCCACAGAGGCACTTCATCTCAGGTGAGGCTCACCTGCCCCCATCCAGGCTGCGGGATGTTCTCCCAATGCAAGAAGCACCTCTGGCAGATGTGGGGTGGGTGTGGGTGGGCAAGTTAGGGGTACCTTCCACCTCCAGGTGTACCATGACCTTGCTCATTCTCCTCCACTACCCCCACCTGTTGCTATTTTCATCCTTCAAAAAACAGAACAAGCCCCTGTAAAGTAAATGGAGCAAGGCTTTTAAGGTCACATTTAGCCCTTGGATCAGGGATGCGGGTGGCACTGTGGGTGAAACCACAGAGCCTAGGGCTTGCCAATCAGAAGGTCAGCGGTTCGAATCCCCGCAACGGGGTGAGCTCCCTGCTCCTGCCAACCTAGCAGTTTGAAAGCACGTCAAAGTGCAAGTAGATAAATAGGTACCCCTCCAGCAGGAAGGTAAATGGAGTTTCCGTGTGCTGCTCTGGTTCGCCAGAAGCGGCTTAGTCATGCTGGCCACATGACCCGGACCTAATGGTCAGGGGTCCCTTTACCTTTACCATTAGCCCTTGGATCAGGGCTGGATCAGAATCTCTCTTGGCCTGCACACCTCCAGTTGGACAGGTGGGTGGGGCTGCAAAGGAAGACCTCTGGCCAAAGGGTCCGAGTTCAAAACCTGCTGCCTTGGGCAGGGATTGGCTGCTCTTGGGGACTCTGACTGGGAGATCTCAAGTGGAAGGAAACCCCATGGGGTGGGCATCTGGTGCCCAATTTGAAAGGCTCTCTCCTTGCCAAGGAGCAACTGGGAGGAGCCTTCAAGCCCCTCAGCTGATACTTGGCAACCAGGAGGTTACACATCGGAGGTCACATTTGGCTCCCTTTGTGGGAAGCTCTTGCCAGGGCGCCTTCCTTGCAGATCTTTAGATGCCAGGTGAAAACTTTCCTCTCTAACAAGGCCTTGGGCTGATGAAACAATCCATGGCCTTTTAAATATGACTGGAGAGGTGTAGTCTTTTTAGTATTCAGTTACAGTTTTGTGTTTTTATGTTGCAAAATAATAATAATACACCCCACCAGCTCTGGAGGGGGGTGGGCTTCTGTGGTGGGTCTAACTCTCTCGACTCCTGCAACGCAGGCTTCACTGGATTCATCCCTCGTGCCCAGTATCTGATTGGGGCAAGCTACCCAGTCATCACCCACCGAGCTCTGGCAGAGTTTGACCGGATGCGATGGAGGCAGAAGCAAGGGCCTTCTGGAAGCAGCTGCGATGCCCTCCCTCCGCTGACAAAGACCTACCCCACAGACACGGGCCTCCTGCCCCACTACAGGGGCTACGTTCCAGGTGAGCTGGGGGGCTGCCCCACCTGTTCATGCTCTTCTCCTCTGTGGGAGACCTGGCTTGACTGTGGAGACACCTGAGGAAAAGGAGCTGCCACAAAGGCTTGGACCAGTCCAGGAAGGAAAGTTATTCCAGGGCCGCTGGCCATGAGGACTAGGCTCTTGCCTCCGCAGAGGAGAGGTCTGCTCTTGGGCTCAAATCCTGCTTGTGGGTTTCCTATAACGGGCATCTGGTTGGCCCCTGTGAGAACAGGAGGCTGGAGTGGATGGGCCGTTGGCCGGATCCAGCATGTTCTTATGGAACCTCATATTTGCTAGGATTTGGGGGGGGGGTCTTCTTTAAAATATGCTCATTGCAGGGAGAGGTAAATTTTACAGACCTTTCAAAGCTGTGATGAGGTGCCCCTAAGGGGGGTTTGATCTATGCCAGCTGGCTGTCCCACAGCTGTAGGACATTATTTGGGTGGGGATACCACCAGTTCGAAAGCATGTCAAAGTGCAAGTAGATCAACAGGTACCGCTCTGGCGGGAAGTAAACGGCGTTTCCGTGTGCTGCTCTGGTTTGCCAGAAGCGGCTTAGTCCTGCTGGCCACATGACCCGGAAGCTGTACACCGGCTCCCTCAGCCAATAAAGCGAGATGAGTGCTGCAACCCCAGAGTCGGCCACGACTGGACCTAATGGTCAGGGGTCCCTTTACTTTTTTATGGAGTTATCTGACCCCCAAGCCATCTGAAGGCAATCCTGTATAGGGAAGGTTTTTTAAATGTTTGATGTTTTATTGTTTTTATATATGTTGGAAGCTTCCTAGAGTGGCTGGGGCAACCCAGTCAGATGGGTGGGGTATAAATAGTCAAGTTACCCTTATGGAATGGGATGTCCCTATTTTCACTGGAGAAATGTTGAGAAGCTCTGCAGGCCTGGAGGGGCCTCCCCTTCTGCTCCAGCTTCCTGAAAGCCCTTGCCACTCTTCCCCAAATGCTCTGGTCTGGAGGAGGAGGCGTCGGCAGACACTGCAGAGTTGGAAGGGACCCCCAAGGCTCATCCAGCCCAACCCCGAAAGGCAGGAATCGCAGTGAAGGCGCCCCCTTTCTCCATTCAGGCTTTTGTGTGTCTCCTTGCAGGTTACAAGTTCCAGTTTGGTCACACCTACGGCCAGCTCACCTTTGACGCCCTGGGCCAGAGCACCCTGGAGAAGCAGGTGCTGGATGGGCAGCCATGATGCCCCGCCCTCTCTGGGACTCCCCCCCCTCCAGGAGCCGCTTCTGCCCCCTTGCTTTGTGTGTGTGGTGTAAGGAAGGGAAACCGACAGCCAGGATGGAAGAGGACCCCTTCAACTCCCCCTCTTCCTCAGACAAAGGATCCCGGGTGGGACTTTTTTGAGGCGGGGGTGGGGATGAAAGGATGGATGGGCAGCTCCCCCTTCTGGACTGGGGTGTGTGTGGACCGGACAGCCTTCTGGTTCCCCCAGCTCTTTGAATCTATGGGGTCTGTTTCTCAGGAAGGTCCCAGTTGTTCCAGAGGGTTCAGTCATGTTCTGGGAAGCCCAGAAACACCCTTTGGAGAAGCTTTTTCACCCGCCAACCTTCCTCTTGCCAGAGGCCCCGCTGGAGACCAGCTGCCTCTCTGGGAAAGGACCACCCGGGGCCAGGCAGTCTTAAGAAGAGGGTCCGTCCCGCACAGTTTGGGAGAGGGGAATGTGGCATGTGGGGCAGAGGCCTACAGGGCATCTAGAAGACTTAGATAATATCAACCAGGGCATGTTCAACCTGAAAGCAAGAGGAAACGGTCTACATTTTTTGCTTCACTTTGGGATGTGGAAGCTGCACATGTCAACCCTCCCACAAAACAGGAGGGACTTAAAAGTGACAAGAAAACCCCTTAATTCAGGATTATTTTTCTGAGCTGGAAAATGCACAAAACGTCTCTGATTCTAGCTACACATTTCCCAGCCGTGCTCAGGATTTAGTTGCCACTTGCTAGGAATTAGCAGAACCGCTTTGAAATCAGCCTCCAGAGAAAACATCCCAAATGCACCCCATTTTTCACCTCTGGCTTCCAGGTAGCTCCGTTTGGATGGAGCAGACATAAAGGTAAGAGGAAGTCACAGGTGCTGCTGGGATACGACCCCAGGTGACCAAAATTAAGTAGATGCAAGTGCCGGGTGGGGAGTCGTGGTCCCATGAGATAATGAGGGCCCACCTGAGATCAGTCCTCTCCTGCCCAGCCCTGGGGATTTCCTCCCCTTTAGCAGAATCTTCTGTAACTCTGGGATTCAGCAGGCAATAGCTCCACCTTCTGCAGCAAGGCGAAAACTCTGCCGCAGACATTTGAAGAGGAGCCAGAGCTCAGTGAAGACCCTGCATGTCATAGGAAAGAAGCGCCAGGTCCAAGCCCTGAGGGAGAGGGGAAGGGGACGGGAGAATCACAGAACCATGGGAGCGTCATGTAGCCCAACCCTCCTGCAATGCAGAAACCACAGCAAAAGCCTCTCTGATTCTTCTCGCCTTCCAGAAGCACTGGTCAAGAGTCGCTTCTCCCACAACTCGGGGTAGGGGCAAGAAACGTTGGTTTTGCCCTGAAAAATGGAGGAAGACTTCCTTTCCCCCTCTTACTTTCTGACAATAAGAGCTGTTGGACAGTGGAAGAGTCTCTTTCGGAAGGTAGGGGCCTCTCCTCCCTTGGAGGTTTTCAAGCAGAGGTTGGGTGGCCATCCATCATGGATTCTTGAGTTGAGATTCCTGCCTTGCAGGGGTTGGGCTAGAGGACCTTTGAGGGTCCCTCTAACTCTACGATTCTCTGATTCTATGCCAAGGGCATCACTTGGGTGCTGGGCAAAGGGCAGCTGCTGCCCCCCAGCCCACTTTGTCCCTCCTTTTTGTCTTCAACCTTTTTCTCTATCCTCCAATAGATCTCCAATTAATCTTTTATTCTACCACCTCAAGGAGTTGCGTCAAGGCCTGCAATATCCAGAACTTCCCTGCAGGCTCCGCCAGGTGGAGGAGCCGCCCCATAGATTTCCTCCACTCCTGGCTTCAGAGTCCATCGGGGTGGGGAGGGGCCCAATCCTGAGGTCCCTGCGCAGGAAGTGGGTGGGTGTATCGACCGTCTCTGCAGCGGAGAGGAGCTCTTTAATCAGCACCTTTTTTTATTAATATGCATCATAAATAAAGAAATAAATAAAGGCGAGACACCCTGTTCTAACGCCGGAAGTACAAATTAAACATGGCGCCTTTTTCCGCAGGAGCCTCTGACTTCGCAACAGCAGCCACCCCTTGGGGAGAGGGCAAGGCGGGACCCCCAAGCCCAGCCCCTCAATACTGACCGACCGACTAGCTGGTCTTGGCAATAACACTGCCCTCTGGCTACACAGAGGGGGGGGGGAGACACGAGAGACCAGGACCCCCACCCCGCCCCCCAACGGAAAGGGAGAATGGCGAGGAGTCCCAACCCCAGAGAAAACCCTTCTCCCACCCACCCTGTTACAGACACGGGCAGGCAGTTTCACCAGTACCGCCTGGATGTCCTCTGGGGACCCCAGCAGTGCCCTTCTGCTGCTGGGTCAGGACCCTGGACCCTGTGGGGGGGGCAGCCCCCTGTGGCTGGAAGGGCCACCCTCTGCCCACCACCCTTGATTCCCCTTTGTGGGCATCGCCCACCGTCGAGCCTACTTCTAACACAGAACGGCCGTGGACCCCTACCAAACCACTACACAGACACACAGACGGGAATATTTTCCCTTGGGGGGACCCCACCCCCTCCCTCCCTCCCTCCCTCCCTCCCTCTGAAGCTAGATGCCCCTTCCCCGGGGCACAGGTCCCTTCCCACCGGCTGCCCCTGCGGTGTGGCGGGGGCCACAAGATGCAACGGGGGTGTTAATATATGTTAGCACACAGTTCGAGAGGGGGCATGTCTAGGGCAGGGCCGCCTGCAATGCCACCTGCCGCCACCGGGGGCAGCTTGCGGGAAAGCCCCCCCCCCCGAGATGGAGGCGGAGCAATGCATGCTGGGGGTTGGCTGCACCGCCCTACTTAGGAAGGGGGCTCCAAGGGCCATCCAGTCCACCCCCTGCAACACAAAGCGGCAGTCCTGGCGGCCGAAGGTCTATGCCGGACGAGCCCCGGGGGCAAAGCAGGTGAAGAGTTCCTTGTTGGGGGCGAGAGAGGAGAGGAGCATGCACAGCAATGACACTTGGCAACAGGAGACCCCTGGCAGGACAGGGGGCGAAGGCGGAGAGCAGCAGTGATTTCTGAGTTTCCTTCACAGCGAGGAGATCGGGAGACGGGATCAGGAGGAGGAGGAGGCGCCTGTGCGCCCCACACTGTCTTGCTGGGGGGGCACGGCCGGGCGCTGTGGGTCTGTGCTTCTCTGGGCTTCCCCGGCCGCCCCCGGCCCCCGTCAGTAGTCCTCGTCCTCCATGTGGGTGACGTACATGATGGGCACCAAGCCGCTCTCTGCCCCTCGCCTGCAGCGCAGCCAGTCGGCGTCCACCTTGCTCACCACGCGCAGGACGTCGCCCTTCTGGAAGCTCAGCTGCCCGGCCTCCGTGGCAATGTGGTGGCAGAGGGCCTTGACCTCGCTGCGGAGGGAAGGAGGGGGTCGTGAGGGAACAACAACAACAACAACAATTGATTATTTATACCCTGCAACAAGAATAGGTAAAGGTAAAGGGACCCCTGACCATTAGGTCCAGTCGTGACTGACTCTGGGGTTGCGGCGCTCATCTCGCTTTATTGGCCGAGGGAGCCGGTGTACAGCTTCCGGGTCATGTGGCCAGCAGGACTAAGCCGCTTCTGGCGAACCAGAGCTGCACACGGAAACACGTTTACCTTCCCACCAGAGCGGGACCTATTTATCTACTTGCACTTTGATGTGCTTTCAAGCTGCTAGGTTGGCAGGAGCAGGGACCGAGCAACGGGAGCTCACCCCGTCGTGGGGATTCGAACCGCCGACCTTCTGATCGGCAAGTCCTAGGCTCTGTGGTTTAGACGACAGTGCCACCCGCATCCCAACAAAATATTAAAAACACAATCAAGAATCAGACATTAAAAGCTTCCCTAAACAAGGCAGGCAGGGGTTGAGAGCCCTCCTGGGGGCACTGGGGGAGCCCCTCCCTGCCCAGGCAAGGCTTTTGTAGAATCACAGCACTGCCGAGGGGGTTGGGACCCCCCAGGGTCCTCTAGTCCAACCCCCTGCAAGGCAGGACTCCCAGCTCAAGATTCCCTGGCGGAAAGACACCCAAACGCTTTTGGGAAACCTCCAAGGAATCCTAGAATCCTAAAGCCATAGATGGAAGGGGCTGCCAAGGCCCATCTAATCCCATGGCAGGAATCACAGAGAGAGATGGCCACCCAATCTCTGCTTACTCTGCCAGTGAAGGAGAGTCCCCCTCAAAGCCCCTGGCAGGCAGGAGATCTGGGGTGCTGTGGGGGAGGAGAAAGGGCAGCTGCCCCCGAGACCCTCTCCTTCAGTGGAAGCCTTTCAGGAGAGGTTGGGGGCCCCTATTCTTTCAGCTGTGATTTCTGCCTGGCAGTGGGCTGGACTAGATGTTCCCCGGGGCTCCCTTCCAAGTGTGACATTCCAGGATTGCATGGTCACCACTGGCTGTTGGAGGAGGGGCAGTGGGGCAGCATGGGGGGGGGGGGTTCTCCACAGACAAGGGCTCCTCCTCTCCCACAGGGCACAATGGCCACAGCCCACCAGCTGCCTCTGGGGCCACTTCCATCGGCCGCAAGGGCTGGGGGCAAACCAGAAAGGAAGCTTGTCAGAGAGAAGAACTATGATGGGCTGAGCAGCCTCAAGCGCCTCCCCCCATGTCTCTGCACTCTCACTCTCACCAGACCCCTGGCTTCATGGGGGGGGGTGTCTTTCAGCACCCTGAGGGCCACAGATGCTCTCCGTCCCTCACCTGAGGTTGCTTTTGAGCCCAGCCCCCTCACACTCCCCCCTAGAGATCCAGGCCTCTGCTCCCCGCCCAGGCCAGGGGCTCAGTTCTCACCCCCGCAGGGCTTTCCATAGACCCCCTTGGACTGGTTGCCAGGACCACAAGCCTGAGGGGTCCCTGAGAGGGGAGGTCCTGGGCCTCTGGGAAAACCCCCTGAAAAGCCTTCTAGCTTGAGCATCCTTGAGACAGACCCCCTGGCCCACCAGCCCTGCGGCTGCCCCCACCCCCACCCCCTGTTGCCCCGCAGTATCCCTCACCAGGGTGTCTCGGGGGAGCCTCCCCTGTCCGGCAGTGGCTGCTTGGGATGTGCGGGAGGAGGGTCCGGCGCCAGCCGCTCAGGCTCCGAGGAAGCCTCTCTCCACACCGTGGCCCCCACTGTCTGTGCCATCAGCTGCAGCACGGAGCGGTCCAGGCTCAGCCAGCCAGAGGGCAGCCTGGAAGGGGAGAAGGAAGTCAAGACCAGTAGGTGGATCAGAGAACGACAGAAAAAACGTGAGAGGCAGCCGTCAGGGAAAGATTGGGGTTCAGCGCGCCATACCCTGTGGGTTCAGCCTGGACAGCAGGGCTGGATTAACCATTCAGCAAAAGAAGCTTGTGCTTGGGTCATCAAAGGGGCACCACAGAAATTTCCCATTGCCAGATTTTCAACATTAATGGTCACAATTGCTGTACATTAAAAATCCCAACAGAAGAACTCTGCAACGAGGCAGAACTAAGTACAGAAGCAGATGTGTGACATAAGGTTAGTTTGGAGGATCTGAGCACAGGCTTAGCAATTAGAAAAAGTAAGAGGAACGGCTTCCTAGCCGCCATAAGGGCCACCCAACTATCTCTTCCAGCAGGAGTGCAGAGAAGAGGCTGCTAGCACACCGCCTGAGCTCACCGGAAGTGGGACTTCCAGCTATACAGGTAGAAAAGGTCTCTGGAGCTTTGCTTCAATTCCGCGGGCGAGACTTTTATATGCACAGAGATGGAAGGACTCGTCACTACCAGCAATGGGAGAATGTCTGAGATGGAAAAACTGGCATGCTTAAGCAGAGAAAAGTCATTCTTAACATTTATGGGAGATTGGAAACTTCTCATAGACGTTTTGAAATAATGGCATTTGGATTTGAGGATGGAAGATAATATTTGCTTATAGAAAGTAGCTTTGTAGGGATGTGAATACAGTGGATGCTCGGATTGCGAATGTGCTCTGTGCAGGATGCACGTTCGCAACCCGCAGCATTCGCAACCCGTGTTTGCGCGTCTGTGCATGCACAGGTTGCGCTTCTGTGCTTCTGCAAAGCGCAATGTAGCGCTTCTGTGCATGCGTGACTGCCGAAACCCGGAAGTAACCTGTTCTGGTACTTTCAGGTTTCGGAAGTCCGCAACCCGAAAAAACGCAACCTGAAGCGGACACAACATGAGGTATGACTGTATTGCTTATATGCAGCAGTCAAATGAAGAATCGGAAGTTCTTTAACTTTTGAACTTTATTATTCTCCCACCTTTTAAATCTCTTGTCTATTTCTTCTTTATCTCCCTCTCTGCATTTCTTTTTCTCTACGAGTTTTATTGAATCCAAATCAATATTTTGATTTGGACCAAAACCCCCAGATATATGATATTAAGTTTTGTATTTCCCTGTATAAATCCTAATAACATCTATTCATAAACAACAAGTAAGAGAAAAGTTTTCAAATACAAATGCACGGAAATGAACATTATTTTCCATCTCACTGTAGGTTTTGTTTCATTTTGAAAAAATAAAAGTTTATTTGATGGTTTGTTATTGTTTGTATTTTGAATTAGATATATGGGGGGGGGGCAACAAAATCTTTTATATGCTTAGGGCCTTTGAAGGTCTTAATCCAGTGCTGCTTGATGAAGACACAGAAACATCTATAGTTTTAAGCATTCCCACCTTTGCCTGCTCAACCTTCTTCACCCCCTTTTCCGTTTCCATTCTGAAATGTCCCAGGTGCAAAAGATGCACCTGGGTCTGCCCCCCCCCCAGGCCTTTGCACCAGCAGCCCTGAACTGGGGTGGCTCAGGAGAGCAGCTGCAGGGAGGGAGGCTGCCCTTGGGGGGCCATTGCCATCCCAGGGCGGTGCCAGGGCAGCAATCGGGCTCCTTCGAAGGACAAGCGGCAATGTGGTGCAGTGGTGAGAGCGCTGGACTAGGACCTGGGAGAGAGCAGGGTGCAAATCCCCACTCAGCCACGAAACTCTCTGGGTGACCTCAGGGCGGCCTAGCCTACCTCTCCGGGTTGTTGTGAGGCTAAAACAGGAAGGCGGAAAGCCATGCCTGCCTCCTTGAAGGGGAAGCGGGAGGTAAACACCCCAGAGAAAGGAAGAGCAGACTGTCCCCTTGTTTGGAGTGACATTCACCCTGCTTCCTCCTCTGTTCCAGCCTCATCGTTATTGCCAGAGTTATTGGCACAGTGGGGGGGGGCAGTGTCCTTGGGGCTCCCTTTCTGCACCCCACAATCTCAGATTGGTTCTCAAATGCCTGGGTACTCAAAGTGCTTGGAACCCAAACACTGCAAACCTGGAAGTAAGTGTTCCGGTTTGCAAACTTTTTTCGGAAGTCGAATGTGTCCCGTTTTGAGTGCTACGCTGAGGTCTGTCTGTTTTTGCTATTTATTTTGCGTTTTTGTTTTTGCAGCTCTTTTTGTTTTGTTTTTGTGACTGTGTTGAACTCAGTTCAGCTACTTATGGATGGATTGTGTGACTGCAGTACATTGTTTATTGCTTTCATTTTATGAATCAGTGGTCTCATTAGATATTAAAATTCATGCTAAATTGCTGTTTTAGGGGTTGTTTTTAAAAGTCTGGAATGGATTAATTCATTTTGCATGACTTCCTATGGTAAAGCGTGCCTTGGTTTGGGAATGCTTTGGTTTAGGAACAGACTTCCGGAATGGATTAAGTTTGAGAACCAAGGGACCACTGTACTATCAACTCAGAGACCTCCAGGCCAGTGGCATGTCCTTTGCAAAAAGTTTGAGGTCAAAGTGCCACGGAGACCCCCTTCTCTTATTCCCGGTCTTTGGGGTCTCTGCCCATCCCTGGCCGCTCTAGGGTGCACCCAAACTGCCAGCACCCTCCTCCACCCCCAGGTTGCTGCCCGCACCCCACCTACCTGTTGGCCTGCTTGGGCTCCTTGGGCGCCTTTCGGGAACCAAAGAGGTGCCCCCACTTGGGGGTGCCATTGTCCTCCTGGGGACCCCCCTGGTTTGGGGCTGGCACCGCGTCCTTCTCCCTGGTGTGCTTCAGCTCCGTCAGCACCGAGTCCGGGGGGCTGCCCATCCAGAACGGCCGGAGGGTCTTCTCCTTTGCTGCCTCCCGGGCAGGGGGGGTCTCTGCCTTCCACCGAGGCTCAGTCCCTGTCGCTGCTACGTCCGCCGGGGGTCTGTCTTGGAGGGGCACCTCCGCGATGGGGCAGGCCTCGGCCCCTTCCACCACCCCCTCCCGTGGTGGAGGCCCCTTCTTGGGCTCGGCTGGCCAGGGCGTCCCCCCCGCCACCCCCTTCTTCCTGCGCTCGTAGCGGGCCAAGCGAGCCCCTTCCGCCGACCCTTCGATGTAGACCTGGGAGCTCTGCATCAGCTGGTACCACCAGCTGGCCTGCTTGTCTTTCTTGGGCTCGGGGGGCCCCTTCCACCGCGCTGACTCTGCTTCCCTCCCGGGGGGCGCCACCAATGGGGCCCCCTCGCCTTTGACCCTTTCTTCTGCTGCCTTCACCGGGGGGCCCCCATGGCTCTCCCGGCCGCGGTCCTGCTCCGCCGCCCCCCAGCCACCGACGCTCCTCTCCAGGCTGCTGCTGGTGGTGCTGCCGCCGGCCCCCATGGCTGCTGCTGCTGCTGCTGCGCCCCGGCTCCTCATCAGCTGGAGGGTGGAGTGGGCCGAGAGGACCAGGCCCTGCTGGACGCGGAGCATCTCCTTCTGCTGCTGCTGCTCCTTGCCCATCTGCAGCAGGTGGTGCTCAAAGAGGAGGTCCAGGCTGAAGGGGAGCAGCGAGAGGGGCTGGAGGAGGAGGAGGAGCTCCTCAAAGAGGCCCTGGCACACGCCGTGCGACAGCGAGAGGAAGCCCACCGGCTGGTAGTGCACCTGGACAATGTCTGCAGGGAGAGGGAGAACCGCGGGTTGTCATTCAGTCCACATGTGGTGGAGTGGTAAAAAATAAATGAAGAGCTTCTGGGAACTTATATACCATGAATTTAAAAAGATGCTCAAATTAACGTTTACCAAAAAAACCGAAGCCTTTCTCCTACCCTGTTTCCCCGAAAATAAGACATCCCCAAATATAAGACCTACTTCCAGTTTTGCCTCTCGCTGTAATACCCTGTTTCCCCGAAAACAGTGTCTTATATTATTTTTTGCTCCCAAAGATGAGCTAGGTCTTATTTTACAGCGAGAGGCAAAACTGGAAGTACAGTGGTACCTCGCAAGACGAATGCCTCGCAAGACGAAAAACGCGCAAGACGAAAGAGTTTTCCGTTTTTTGAGTCGTTCCGCAAGACGAATTTCCCTATGGGCTTGCTTTGCAAGACGAAACGTCTTGCGAGTTCTTGCGAGTTTGTTTCCCTTTTCTTAAAGCCGCTAAGCCGTTAATAGCCACTTTGCCGCTAAGCCGCTAAGTCGTTAATAGCTGCTAAGCCGCTAATAGCCGTGCTTCCCAAGACGAAAAAACCGCAAGACGAAGAGACTCGCGGAACGGATTAATTTCGTCTTGCGAGGCACCACTGTAAGTCTTATTTTGGGGAAACAGGGCATAAGGCATCCCCCCGAAAATAAGACCTCCCCAATAATAAGCCCCCCCGAACATAAGGCCTCCCGGGAATATAAGGCCCCCGAAGCTACTGTGAGGTGTCTGACTCCTCTGGACCGTAGCGGCGGACGCCGTCACGCAGCTCACTGATTGGCCGCAGTGCAGCCAGAGCTGTTCAGGCAGTGCGAGGTCTCTTTAAATCGAGAGAGCCCACATCGCCACCAGGACAAGCTGCCCCCTGCTGCTCGCTTTGCCCTGGCGGGGTCTGGCTGACTCACAATTAGACAATAAATGTGTACCGTATTCTTCTTCATGGAAAAATAAGGCATCCCCTGAAAATAAGACCTAGCGCATCTTTGGAGCAAAAATTAATAGAAGACACTGTCTTATTTTCGGGGAAACAGGGTAGGTATCATGGCATCAGATATTCCAAGAGAGAAAAGGAGGCCCCCCCACAGCACAGGCGGGTGGGTGGGTAGTGCAGCACAGCCCTGCTTGGCTCTGGGGGGGCACTCCTGCAGCCTCGGTGGCTTCCCTGCCCCGGTCACTGGCAACCCATGCTACACCACTGCCTCCACAAACTGGCCTGATCCTCTTTTAAAGGCATCCAAGTTGGTGGCCATCCCTGCCTCCTGGGGAAGCTGTGGAGAACAGGTGCCTGGCTCTCTCCCCAGTTCCGCTCACCCCCAAAATGCTCAATGCACCCTTCACAATGCCAAAACAAGGCTGATTCTCCGTGGCTCATCTTGCCCCATTTCTCGGACCTGACCAGGGCGCTCTCCTGCTTCCCCCGGCAAGGTGCTCAACCCAATGTGGGCAGCTCTGCAGAATCTTCCTTCCGGCCATTGGCCAAGATCCCAACCACCTGCCCCCCCACCTCCCAGCCACCTCTTCTTACCTTCGTGGTTGTAGAGGTGGTTAAACCAGAACTCCAGGGACCGGATGCTGTTGGAGGAGAAAGCAGAGAGAGAGAGAGAGAGGCTGAGTCGGTCAGTCTCATGTCCAGGGCCCACAAGTGTGGGCCTGGCAGGAAGGACACCCTAGCTGCCAAACTCAGAAGCAAGGCAGGCTGATAGCAGGAGTTTCGAGCGTTACAGGAGCCCCCAAGGAAAGCCCCGCTGCCATGTGGGGACCAGCACTGTGGGGAAAGGCCCCCATGGGAGTTTTGGCTGGCCAGAAAGTTATGCAAGAATCAGACTTGAGTTCTGGTTTGTGAGGTGGCAGAAAAGTCTCTCTCACGGAGAGATGGAGATTCCCCCAAGTCTTCAGGCTTGGCTTTAAAGCACAAAAGTCTCCTATGAGGCAGCAGCCAAGGGGTGGGGGGGGCTCCATGGAACCCCTTGCCTTCCTCCCTTGGAATCACATATTTGTGGAGTTGCAAGGGACCTGAAGGCACAACCCCTGCAATGCAGAAACCACAGGTGAAGCACAGACTTTGGGAGCGTTTAGCTTTATTGTGGGGGGTGGCGCCCTGGAGATTTGCTCGTTTCCCTCACATTCTCCCCCCCCTCTGCCCGCCCCCCTTAGGCCCACCCCAAAGGGCTGGCGTGAGATGGCGGAAGCAGCGCTTACTTGAGGAGGCCGAGGATGAAGGCGTTGAAGCGCATGGAGTGGCTGGTCAGCTCCGGGTATTGGCTGACTTTGCTGCAGAGGCCGTGCAGGACCTTGGTGGAGGGGCCTGGGGAGGAAGGGGAGAATCACAGAAGTGCAGCGTTGGAGGGGACCCCGAGGGTCATCTAGTCCAACCCCCTGCAAGGCAGGTATCGCAACACAACATCCCCAAGAGACAGTCAGCTGGGGGTCAGGCAGAGCACCCAGCCTGCGAGGAAACCCGGCCCGGAACCCAGGGGAAGGGCTGGGAGGGGCTGGCACCCGGGGAGAGCTTCCCACCTCCCAGAGACCTGCCAGGGAGGGAGGGGCTGGGAAGGATGCCCCCACAGGCCTGGAAGGGGGTGACTCTCGGCTTAAAGGTGACGCCAGTTTTCATCTGTTTTCAGCTTATTGCTATTTCAACTTTTCGAAAGTCTTAAATAGTTTCTGCTAATTTTTCTCATCAGTTTATTGTTTAAACTTTTTCTATAAATCACTCTGAGATTTGGGTTTTCTTTTGCGTAAAGGTAAAGGGACCCCTGACCATTAGGTCCAGTCGCGGACAACTCTGGGGTTGCGGCGTCATCTCGCTTGATTGGCCAAGGGAGCTGGGTTTCAGCTTCTGAGTCAGGTGGCCAGGGGCGGAGCAAGGTGGACGCAGTGGGGGTGGTCCACCCCGGGTGCCACCTCTTCCCGCTGCTGAAACGGTACGCCCGCTGCCTCCCTCAACAACTTTTGCTAGCTCACTGCCAATTTTTTATAGTGGGAGTAGATCGCAGTCTCTTGGGACATGCCTGCTATAAATAAAACAACACAAGCCAAAACACAATCCCTCCTGTAGATTTACCATATTCTTCGCTCCATAAGACACACTTTTTTCCTCCTAAAAAGTAAGGGGAAATGTCTGTGTGTCTTATGGAGTGAATGTGCGGTCGATTGCTAGCTCCCTTTCCGCCCCCCTGCCCTGCTTTGTTGAATGTTCTGCGGACGGAGACTGTTTGTTTCCCCAGTGACATGTGACTGGCTGATTAGACTATCTGTCTGGGAACTGTAGAAATTGCTCCCTTTCCTTTCGTAAAGAAGCTGCAGAATTGTGAGTTGAACCCCATAAAAACAGGATTTTTTCCCTTTGCAAAGTAAGCTCAACAACTTTGAGCTGATCCTCCAAAAACGGGGCTTTCCCCCTTTCCTCCTCTAAAAACTAGGTGCGTTTTATGGTCAGGTGCGTCTTATGGAGCGAAAAATGCGGTGAGTATCTGTCCACAGTTGCCTACTTGTTACCAGAGGTGGTAAGCAAATATGAAATAAAGTGAAATAAAGTCAAACCATTTTTGCAGGCAAAAAATTAAAAAATTTCAATGGTGACCAGAAATTTTCTGCACCGGGTACCAGCTGACCTTGCTATGCCACTGCCGCCCCGGACCCCTGCGCTGCCTACCCAGCTGGGTGGAGGCCTCCACCACGCTCCAGGGGATGTTCCTCCTCTGGCCGATAATGACGTCCAGGACGTAGGCCTTGAGCCCGTCGCTCAGCACGTCCCGGATGGCCGGGCACAGGTACTTCAGGATGAGGTGCCCCACGTTGGGGCTGACGGAGCTGTTCCCCAGTTTGGCCTGAGAAAGGAGGGGAGAGAATCAGAGGACGGCAGAGAAAGAAGGTTCCTTTGACCATATGGGGTGGTCTTGTAGGAAGGTTCAAGCTAACTGGGAAACGCTGGAAAGAAGAAGGTGTCTCAGCTAAAGGAGACTGGCAAGTGAAATTAATGGAATATGCTGAAATGGCAAAATTGACTTTGAAATTAAGAGGAAGAGATGACAATGAATTTAAAGAAGATTGGAAGGACTTTATTGCATATCTACAGAAGCAGTGTACACAGGTTAATACATTAGCAGGATTTTAAAAATACTTGTAAAGACATTATGGCTGGACAATAACTAATTTTAATGATTTTATAATTAAATGATTTTTATAATTTTAAATGGACATGTGGTATGATGATAAACAATAGAACCAGGGAAAGGAATAGGGGAAAGTCAACTCTGTTTTTTTTCTATGTTTGAATATGTATTGTTGTTTTTTACTTTTTGTTGTTTTTGGAAAATTAGTAAAAAAATGTTTTTTAAAAAAGCTTGCTGGGAAATGATATACAATGAATTGAAAAGGATGTACAAAATAACTTTTATTTAAAAAACAACAACACTCAGAAGCTTTTCTTTGGGGAATCATAGGGACAGAACTACCTAAATTGTATATAAAATTATTTATATGTGCTACTACAGCAGTGAGAATTTTACTTGCCCCAAAGTGGAAAGAAGCAGAAGTCCCAGCAAAGGAAGAATGGATACAAAAACTTATGAAATATGCAGAAATGGTGAAACTTACCAGAAGAATAAGAAATCAAGATAACAAACTTTTTCTAAAAGAATGGAAATGGTTTACGTCTTGAATATTTACAGATAAAAGCATTAGCAGGATTATTGTAATAACCTGCAGTTTCATAAGAGTATATATTTAAAGCAGATAATTAAATGAGCAAACTAAATGAATTTGGATATGCAGAAGATAATAAAATAAATAAATTTATGGAACAGCAGCAAGCAGGATTCAAACCCAGGGTGTTCTCTTAACCCCCTTTTAAAGTCCCATAGTGGGATGAAGCCCAGATAAGACAAAGGGATCTGTTTGACTTGACTCAGGGACCAGGGAACCGTAAATACTTTCCTTTGTACTTTGATGGAGTAAGCCTGAAAGACTGTATTTGAGTGACTTGGGCATGCCTGGATCTCAGGTTCTACCTGAGACCACACCTTTTCTGCGACATCTCTGTGATGTCTTGATGATGCTTCTGGAAATGTATTATGGGGAACTTTGGGGAACTTTTAAAAACTGACATAACTCACTGTTTGGGGCTACTGTCCGCTTCTTCTATGGTGTAGTTTGGAATTTTGTTGCAACAATAAAGATCAGGCCTTCCGGCCGCTGGTTTGCTTCAATTTCTTGGCTGTAGTCTTGTTTGACCTTCCGAACCTAAGCCTGCGGAACTCACTGCTGCAGGTTGGACTAGAGGAGAATTAGGGGTCCCTCCCAATTCTGTGATTCTATGATCTCTGGTTTAAAGGTGAGAAAGAGTCAGAGAGACAAAGTGTTCCTGCAGTAGGCAAGTCAATAAATCTGACCAGGCTCAGATTCATCCTGTTTGATGCTCTCTAATGATGCTTCCAGCCAAGAGAGGACAAAGGGACTGTCTCCTTAAGAGATAGTTTCCAGGTGTATGTTACTTTTCTAAGCTAAGTCTGCCTTCTAGGATCCTATTGTGAACAGAATGATGTGTGAGTAAACCTTTTTATACTTTGATAGAAGACTGTGTGGTGTCTTATCTTTTATGAGGGAATAAGGGGAAAATACCAGAACAGTTATTAGAGAGGCTTTAGCGAGCCTGTGCAAACGCATCCGCCGCGAGTTTAAAAAGGGGAATGTTACTCTGCTAAATTGTGAACATGTTAACACAAGTTGGAAAGGCTATAATCAGACAATATATCCTCTCCTGCATCCCTGAACCTTCCCACGGATGCACCCCAGAGCACTTTCCCCCAGGCCGATGACGCACAACACCCCTGCAGAGGAGGCCCCCATCCTTTCCCTTTAGCAAGCGCAAACTTTGAGAAGCGACTTGGCCAAGGCCACGCACTGAGTCAAGGGGGGTCTGGAGCAACGCCCCCCACCCAGCCTGTTTGGTCAGTGTGCTCGATTCCTTGCGTCTCCTTGCAAGCTCTCTCTCCCCCCCCCCAGGTCAGGGTTTCTGCCCCCACCAGATAAGGCGGGATTAGAGCAGTAAGATTAAGGAGAAACCAGACTTGAACTCGGCCCAGACCAAACTGCAGAAGCCTCAAGCTCTGCAGCGCTAAGAGATGCTCAAGGCTGTGACCTGTCTTGGCTGCAAATCCTCAGGATTACTATAAATAAGCGATACATAAACCCTGGAGGGGGGGCAGCTGGAGGCAGTTTGAGGAACAGGGCAGGGTCACGCGGCTGCAGATGTCTCAGCCTTTCCAGGAACAGGCGAGGCTCCCTTGCCAAACACACCCGTCTCTGGGAAACAAAACCCTCCTGCTGCAAGACACATTTCCCACTGGCAGAGGGGGATGGTCATAGAATAACAGAATTGCAGAACTGGAAGGGTCCCAGGGGTCATCCAGGCCAACCCCCTGCACTGCAGGGATCTTTGGGCCAAGGGGGACCTCGAACCTGTGTCCCTGAGATTAAGTCTCATGCTCTACTGACTGATCTATCTGGTCCTCAAGCCCAACCCCCTGCAGTGCAGGAATTGCAGCTAAAGCATCTCTGACAGATGGCCAGCCAAGCTCTGTTTTAAAAACCTCCAGTGGAGGAAAGTCCACCACACTGGTTTTGGTGCTACCGTACAGAGCAGGAGAAAAGAAGCTGGCTCCATCTTCCCTGTGGCAACCCCTGAGATCTCCTCTCAGGACTCGGCAAAGACACAACTGTTTGAATGTGCTATAAACATGCGCACACCAGATGGCGCCAGAGAGCAGAGAATTTTTATACGTGTTTTTCCATAGGGTTCCCCCCCTTTTGTTATAACGATCTAATTTCTGATTTGTTTATAGCATTTCCCGCCCGTGTTTTGTCCCACCTTCCGTCTCCTCTTCCCCAGCTAAACATCTCCAACTCCCTGAGGGAGCTACAGTACAGTGGTAACTCTGGTTGCAAACGAAATCCGTTCCGGATCCCCATTCACAACCTGAAAGGAACTCACCCCGTGTCTGCACATGCATGGGTCGCAATTCGCCGCTTCTGCACATGCGCATGACGTCATTTTGCGCGTCTGTGCATGAGCGAGTGGCGAAACCCAGAAGTATCCCTTTCCGGTTCTTCCGGGTTGCCGTGAGACAGAACCTGAAAACGTGCAACCTGAAGCAAACGTAACAAGAGGTATGACTGTATTGTTTTTCAAGATTCTGCAGAGTCCCCTTGCACCCACAGCCTGGATTCAATGGGCTTGGGTTCCTACTCTCCTGCCAGGTTTTCCTATGAAGCTTTGCCCAGGATTGCTGCAAGAAAGGCTTCTCCTCAAGGAGAGGGAGGGGTCCAGATCCTGACTCACAAAGGGCTCCTTTTTGGGAGCTGACCTGGGACCTGGCAAACCATGGGACGCCCTGGCCTCGTCTCCCCACTTGCCCACTGCTCTCCTGATCATTAACGAAGCTGAGCGTTGGAAGACTCGGGAGGGAGAAAAGGAAGCACTTTGCCAGCAGGAACAACTGCTTCACGCAACACAGAGTGAAGCTATGGAACTCCCTCCCACTGGAGGCAGTGATGGCTTTAAAAGAGGGTTAAGAGAACACCCTGGATTTGAATCCTGCTTGCTGGTTCTGTGGGATGTGAAACACAAGAGCAGTCAAGTACAACATTCCTAGAGTGAGCATGTTTACACATGGGGAGGAATGTTTGTCCAGCCAGCAGGTAAACTTCCTGTTTCCTTCTGGGCTGAGACAGACTTACAGACTTCCTCTGCATGTGACTAGAGGTGGGCGTGGCCTCAGCTGTGCAGGTAACAACAAAAGCACAGGGCAGGGCAGCCATCTCTCTCTCTGTGACTATATGCATCAAAGAAGCAACATCTGCTTAGCCAAAGATGCTCTCTTGTCCTCCAGCCCAGAGAGGACAAAGGGACTGTCTTCTTATGAGATAGTTTCCAGATGTATGTTACTTTTCTAAGCTAAGTCTGGCTTCTGGGATCCGATTGTGAACAGAATGATGTGTGAGTAAACCTTTTTATACTTTTAGAGAAGACTGTGTCGTGTCTTATCTTTTATGAGGGAATAAGGGGAAAATGCCAGAGCAGTTTTATAGAGGCTTTAGCAAGCCTGACCAAACACATCCACTGCAAGTTTAAAAAGGGAAATGTTACTCTGCTAAATTGTGGAACTTGTTAACACAAGTTGGAAAGGCTATAATCAGACAATATATCCTCTCCTGCCACCCTGAACATTCCCACGGGCAACTATGAGAAGAGGATGCTGGACTAGATGGGCTGTTGGCCTGATCCAGGACAGGCTCTTGCTACTTGCGCTAAAGGGACAAGGGCTGTGGGGGCGCAAGCAATGGTGGTGCCAATGTCTTGAAAGGCAAGGAAGGGCTCTGGGGGCCCATGGAGGATCCTGGCTGCTCCTGGTCACCTAGACCCAAAGGAGGGGAGGGGAGGCAGAGGGAGAAAAGGAGGAACTTTGGGGCTCACCTTCACCCCAGGATCCCTGCTGGTCCCAAAATGCGCCACAATCAAATCCACAGCCATGTTGATCGCCTTGACAAGACCTGGGGGGCGAAAAAAGAGGGCAGGTGGGTGAGGGCCCTCGCCATGCATCCCTCACCTGCCCCACACTCCAGAGAAGGTCCCAGGAAGGCCATTCCCAGAAGTTTCCTTCTTGGATAAAACTCCATGAATCCTAGAATTGCAGAGCTCCATCTGGTGTGTCCCTCGCCCCCCTGAAATGCAGGAAACCTGGAGATCTGAGGGTGTAATCCTGCTGCCTCCATTATCTTTGAGAACTCTGGGAGAATCCTGGTTCCAGGAGCCAGCAGGAATTCCTGCCCAGTTGCAACAGAAGAGGCGGCCCGCCTATCCCCTACACCTGAGTAGGAGAGAGAGAGAGAGACCAGACTGGGGGCGAGGCTCAGCCCCAAAATGTGTTCAAGAGCTTCAGTGCCCGAGTGAGGCTGCTGCCATCTGGAACATGCAAAGATGGGGCACTCAGATAAACTAGAAAGGACCAAATTTCCCAAAGACTCGTTCTGTGCTGGGAGGGGAGGAAGCGACTGGATCTGGCCCATGCGCTGGAGCACTGACTCTCCCCACACAGGCCATCTCCCACAACTGCCGGTAGCTTAAGCGGGAGGCAGGGGGAGAGATTATAATTTTTCTCATTTATTTGTTTCTCATCTCTTTCTCCCAGGATCTCAAGGCAGTGTTCCCCCTTGTGATAGTAATTTTGAGGTCTTAGGTATATGTTAAATGTTCATAGGTGTACCAACCAAGCACGTACAGAGATCAGCACAGGAAGACCGACCTGGAACCATTTTTGATTCCCAAACTGACCAAATGTTTTATCTGCAAGTTCAAAGGAAAATGGAAAAGCCTCCCCATTGTCTTTTCCTTCACAAATCCTGTCTTAAGATATGAATAGGGTGTGAGCCTGACCTGGCTCAGGACCTAAGTATTTATCATTACAAAAGACTGGCCAGGCTCCCCAGGCAATCCAATCAACTGAGCATTCAACAGGTAACCTGGCAGACAGGAGGTAAACAAAGCACGCAGATTTCTGCTGTAGACCACCCTTTCTGTGATGTAGGTATGATGTATCTGAGCTGTGGTCTTAGGTTACACCCCTTCTGTGATGTATGTATGTGGTTTCTGGGGGTGGTCTTGATCTACAGGGTGGCAATTTCAAAAGTCTATATAAGGGCTTGCACACCATTGTTCTGGGTCCCTCCTCTCTCCTGCGGGTGAGGGGAGCACCCTGTTGCAACAGATCAATAAAGATCAGGCTTACTGGCTGCTTTGCTTCTCAATATTCTCTGCTTGGCCTCTGTTATTTTCTCCTACCAATGGGGAACCTACGTAAGGACTCTATATGGGCTCTTGGATACCCCATAAGGGAGAAAAGGGCAGGTGTTTGTTTACAACATCCTCCTCAACAACAACCCTGCGAGGCAGGTTGGGCTGAGAGAGGCAGCGACTGGTCCAAGGTCGCCCAGTGAGCTTCATGTGGCTGGAAGGGGATTTGAACCCTGGTCTCTCCCAGGTCCTTGTCGTTGGGACACGGCAAAAAACGTGCATGCAGGAGGAGCCCCCCAGCCCCTGATAGGACACCCAGCCGGTAGCCCCCTCCTCCCCACACTCTCCTTCCTTTATCTGGGCTCCTCATGCACTATGGGGACACTTTTGGGGTCTGTCAATCGCCACTCAGACTGATGCCCCCCAGGGACCAAGAGCCCCCAAGCCCTTTGCTCAGTTGTATCTGGCTGAAGGGCAGGGCGGGGGGGGAGCAGAGAGCCCCACTTCCCTGCCTGGCACCCCACAGGTGCTGCTGGGGCCTCACCCTTCTTCTGCAGAAGATCGATGGAGATGGACTCTGTGTTGCCGTCCGGAGAGAGGCAGAATTCGGCCGGGGGCTTTTCCGCCAAGGAGAAATAGTCCGGGAAGAAGTCAGAGTAGCTGAGCTGTGGCTGCTTCAGGGAATGTCCTGCAGGGACAGAGGAGGGGGAAAAGACGGGCAGGGTCAGATCCAGCTCCTCTGTGACATGCGGAGTGGCTGGCACAACCTAGCCAGATGGGCAGGGTATTATTATTATTATTAATATTATTATTATTATTAGAGCAAAAGAAGAGCCCTGTTTCTGGATCATGCCAAAGGGGGCCCATTTATTCCAGCCTCCTGCCCCCACGGTGGCCACCCAGATGCCCCCATGGGAAACCCGCAAGCAGGATTCGAACCCAAGAGCAACTCTCCCCTCCTAGGGTTTCCAGCAACTGGGATCCAGAAGTAAAGCTGCCTCTGACTATCGGCAGAGTATGGTCTTCATGGCTAGCAGCCACTGGGAGAGATTGATCCTCTACGAATTTGTCTAATTCTCTTTTAAATCCACCCAAGTGGCAGGGAGTTCCATAGTTCAACACTGCGCTGCGTGAAGAAGGCCTTTCTTTTACCCGTCCTGAAGGAACAAGTGCTGGCTCTGGGGCTGGAGGGGGCTGTTGTCAGCCAGCCTTCACCTCCAGCCCCAATTTCCCCACAGAAAAGGGGAGAGCAGCTCCCTTGGGAGGGGGGGACAGAGGGGGGCGTCCTGCCCCACCAGGAGGACCTGCTGAGGCTGGGAGGGGTCTCTCCCAGGCAATATCCAGGGACATTTCCCTGCAGCAACATCCTAGGCAGGGCTCAGGCGACACCAGGGGCCGGGCGGATTTTGCCTGGCCCTGCACAGCTCCTGACTCTGCCCTGAGGGACGAAACTAGCATTTCGGTGGCTCTGTCCTTATCAGAGGGATGGCTAAAGACCAAGCTATGAATGCCTTAAATCAGAATCAGTTGCTGTTCCGAGTGAGGCTGCCATCCTGTCTCTCCATCTAGTCCAGGCACGTCCAACTGTATAAATAAAACTAGGATTGATCTGCCCATTGTCATTGCACAGAGTAGCTGAGCTTTTTTTGGGTGGAGAGACCAAAGTTCTTGAGCTTTCTTCGTGCGGGGAGACCAAAGTTGCATTAAATCGCTCACCCTACAGCCTGCAGCTCTCACTCCGTCACACACTTTCCCCACAGATGCAGGAAAATAAGGCAATCACAAAAGCGCTGGCGGCAGCAAGGGGAAAGAGCAACAGGGGCGCGGCGTGACACGATCGATCAGGGTCACGCCATCAGCCATGATCGACCAGGAATGCCCCACGATCGACCAGTAGATGGCGTTCGACTGGCTGGACATGCCTGATCTAGTCCCTGCAAAGGTAACGGCTGGGCTGCCATCCCACCAGCCTGGGCACACAAGGGCATCCTCAAGGCCCACTGGCTTCCCTCGGACTCTGGATCGGCCACAAAGCTCCCTGGCTGCCATCTTGGGCTAGCCTGGCCTACCTCGCAGGGCTGTTGTGTGCATTAAATGAGTGGGGAGAGCCATGCCTGCCAGCTTGAGATCCCTGGAGGAAAAGGTGGAATAAATACCGTATTTTTCGCTCCATAAGACTCACTTTTTCCCTCCTAAAAAGAAAGGGGAAATGTGTGTGCGTCTTATGGAGCGAATGCAGGCTGCACAGCTATCCCAGAAGCCAGCACAGCAAGAGGGAGAGCTGTGTAGCGCTTCTGGGTCACTGGCTTCCCAGCGAAGCAGGATGAGGGATGGTAGGGTCTCCGTAAGGGCTCCTTCCCGTCCCTCATCCTGCTTCGCTGGGAAGCCAGCAGACCAAGAGGTGCTGTGCAGATATCGCTCTTGCTCTGCTGGCTTCAGCGATAACTTGCTCTGGCTTTTCCAGGTGGGACAAGGGATGGAGGGCAGCCCGTCAGTCCCTTCTCCCACCTCCCGGAAAAGCAAGGAAGAGCCGATCTATCTTTAAAGAGCCGCGCCAAGCAAGCGTGTCTGCGGCTCTTGCTGGCTTTTCTTGTTTTCCTATTCTAAAAACTAGGTGTGTCTTATGGTCGGGTGCATCTTATAGAGCGAAAAATACGGTATATGATTTCAGAGACGGGGTTGGCATTCATGGCCCACCGCTGAGTCCTCCCCTTCCATCCTGCCCTTCTAGGGGGTCCCTCCAAGGCCCCCTTTCAGCCCCCCTCCCCACCCAGAGGGAAGAGGGGAGGAGAGCCGCTCGCTGGCTGCCTCAGCCCCACGGGAGGAGGGGGCCCACCGTTGAGTCTGCAGCTGGCGCGGCCTGTGCTCAAGGGGAGCTCGAAGATGGGGTTCCTCCAGGGCAGCCTGCCCTCCGGCTGCTTCCAGTCCAGGCTGCCGGCCAGCCCCGAAATGCGGTCCAGGCCCAGGGGGTTCCTCCGCCGGTACTCCCGCCACTTGAGGGCTTGCGGAGAGAGGTGGTTGGCTGGGGGGGCACCCGGGACGAGGCAGGGGGCAGCCGGAAGGAGAGATGGGGGAGAAGGAGAGGGGCAGAAAAGCAGGGGGGCAAAGGAGAGGAGGCAGGAACAGAGACAGGCAGTTAGTAGCAGCAGCAGCAGCATCGGGGTGTTCATGCGGTGAAGCCCCCAAAAAGGTGCAGGGGAAACACACCTGGAGGGCACACCTGAGCTGGGCAGGTGGGGCAGGAGGCAGCTGGGCAGAGGAGGTTGCAGGGACCCCTGACCATCTGATGCTTCAGAGGCCTTTCGCACACATGCACACAGGCATATTCTGCAGAATCCTAGAACTGTAAGCTGGAAAGGGGCCCCTAAAGTCATCTAGCCCACCCCCTGCAATGCAGGATGCGTCTCAGTTCCGGCACAGCCTGGCTTTCCCAGGGAGGGGAGTTGGAGAGGCGTGAACGGACAGGAGTCAGTGCACCCCCAGAACTGGAGCCAGTCCTTGGCCAAAGATAGGCACACCCACCCCCTGCCCTCCACTGGCTGCTCCCCAGGGGGAGGGTACGGGGGGGTACCCTCACTCACAGGCAGTGGAACCCTTGGCCCAGAGACGGTGCCTTGGCATGCGTTCCCCATAAGCAGGACCCACCCAGGCTGGCGCTGGCAGCCTGATAACGGCAGCCCATATCTCCCCCCAACACCCAGTGTTTTGGGGGCCCCTGAAGGAAAATGCCATAGCCCCCCCAAAAAACCCATGCACACTCCAGATCTTTTCCCCAACACCCCAACACTCTGCTGCATGACCATCTCTGGACCGGCTACCCACCATTGAGCGGCCGAGGGCCCAGCGATCCTGCGCCCAGAGCCTCGCTGCAGCCGAGGGGCCACTGGGGCTCCCCGTGGTCGCCTGGCCTGGCCAGGATCAGCCCGGGGGGCATCAGGGGAGGCAGGGCGGTGCTGTGGTGGAGCTGGCGCTCGGGCGCGGGGGCATCCAGTTCCGGCAGCAGCACGGGAGCCTTCGTGGGCGCGGGCGAGGGGCTCTCCTTCTTGGTCAGCAGGGCGGTGCCGTTGGCATTGCTGCTGAGGTTGGCAGCCTGGCTTCCTGCGGGAGGGGAAGTCCCAGTGGGCAGGAGGTTGGCAGAGACCGGGCAAGACCTGCTCCGGGGCGGGTGGCTCTCATTGCCCGGCGAGCAGGAGGAGGAGGAGGAGGAGTCCGCGCTCTGGAAAAAAGGCACGTTGTTTCGCACAGGGGAGTAGCTGCCCAGCGGGGACGGGCGCGTGGTCTCTGGCACGGGCTTCCTGGCACAGCCGTCCCCCAGGGAGGCCGCCCCGTCCGCCGAGCGCTGGCCGTGCCCCAGGGCCGCCGCCTGGACCACCATCTCGGCCGAGGTGGCGGAGGCGGAGGACTGGGAGGCGGAGGAGAGAGTCTGGCTGGCGGCCGAGCGGCTGTAGAGCTGGGAGAGGCTGGCGGCAAAGTGGCTGTGCAAGGCCCGCGCCCTGGGCTGCTTGGCAAAGTGGTGCTGGAACACAAAGGGCTGGATGGGCAGGGTGGTCGGGCGCTGGGCCTTGCTGTAGCGCACCACCGACTTGCTGTCCGCTGCGCCGCCTGCAGAGGGAGAGAGAGACAGCGTGAAAGGACACCAGGGGACCCAGGCGCCTCTTCTCCCAGCACCCAAAGGCCCCATAGAAGATTGGACTGCAGATAGACTGCCTCTGGAGCTGGAAGTTCCATAAGAGCATGAGGAGAGATGGCTGGGTCAGGTCAAAGGGGGCTAAGGATATCTCTAAGGACAAATATCTCTAAGGATGTAGTTTTATAAGAATTCTAAGGTCTCATATAAAACATAAATGTTCATAAATGTATAAGGCAAACACATACATAAGTATGTAAACCACGTGTCTGAAATAGTACAGGAGAGCAATCCTGAAGCCATTTTGACTCTCCCAAATGGACCTCAAATATTTCTCTGCAAGGAGGAAGGAAAAGGGGAAAGCTTTCCAGTGGTCTTTGGACTGTGGGGGCTGCTTACACCTCCCTTTTCAAATACAGCCTGGCAAGTATCTGTTACACTGAGCACACTCTCAATATGCGTAAGAGATTCAGGAACTAAGGATCTACCATCTCCAAGGAATGGCCAGGCTACCCAGAAAAGGCAATCAGATAAAGCCTTATCAGGTATCCTGGCAGACAGGAGAGAAGCAGCACATTCAAATTTCTGCTGGGGACTGCCTCCTTCTGTGATGTATGGATGATGTTTTGGGCTGGTGGTCTTGGGTTACAGGGTGGGCAATCTCAAAAGTCTATATAGGGCTTGTGCACCATTGTTCGGGGTTCTCCTCCCTCCTGCGTGTGGTGAGTGGGGACCCTGTTGCAACAGTTTATTTCCTTTAATAAAGATCAGGCTTACTAGCTGCTTTGCTTCTCAATATACTCTGGTTGGCCTCTGCTATTTTCTCCTCCCGATAGGGAACCCACTTAAGGAGTCTATATGGGTTCTGGAATACCCCGTAAGGAAAAGGGAGCAGTTTTTCTTATAAGAGTTGGAACCCGCACAGACTGCCTCTGGGTGGCACAGCAGCCTTAAGAGCATGAGAAGAGCCTGCTGGATCAGGCCCCAGGGGCCCCTTCTCAGCCAGCATCCTGCTCTCCTGGAAACAAGCAAGCACAAGAGCCACTTTCCCCTCCTGTGGCTTCCAGCAGAGTGAATTAAACAGCCACTCTCACCTCATCCCTCTGCACGCATTTCAGGATGGAGGCTCAATGAACAGTTAGCTGGAAGCATCCACTGCGCATAGGAGCCAACTCCATGGGGCCGAGGGCTCTTCAACCCCCCAATAAAGTTTTTGAGGGAGCCAGCCCCCCTCAAGCTGATGGGCATTGCCATTCATGTGGTGTGCATGCCCCATGCCATGTAATCGATTATGTGGGTGAGGGCTTACCTGAGCCCCCCCCCAATATTTTATTCAAGTTGGTGCCCCTGTGTGTGTGTTTTACTTTTTGCAGTGAAAGGCTCCGTCTTTGGCATAGATGTCTGTGAAATGATGCCCAGCACAGACGCTGTCTAGTCTAAGTGCCTCCATCAATCTGGAAACCTGAGTCAGAGGCAGCCTGGCAGGTGCTGCTCTGGGCATCTCCCTGAGGTTGGTGTGACCCTCCCAGGAGAATCACACAGGCAGCCCCTTTCGGAGCCTCTGGGTCAGTGTGCCCCTTGGAGCAAAAGGGAGGCGGAGAAGGGCAGGGCAGTGTGATAAGAATTTAAAGGTCTTAGATATGTAATAAATGTTCATAAATGTACCAAGCAAACACGTACATAAAGGTAAAGGTAAAGGTACCCCTGCCCGTACGGGCCAGTCGTGTCCGACTCTGGGGTTGTGCGCCCATCTCACTTAAGAGGCTGGGGGCCAGTGCTGTCCGGAGACACTTCCGGGTCACGTGGCCAGCGTGACGAAGCTGCTCTGGCGAGCCGGCACCAGCGCAGCACACGGAAACGCCGTTTACCTTCCCGCTATGAAGCGGTACCTATTTATCTACTTGCACTTAGGGGTGCTTTTGAACTGCTAGGTGGGCAGGAGCTGGGACCGAACGGCGGGAGCTCACCCCGCCGCGGGGATTCCAACCGCCGACCATACGATCGGCAAGTCCTAGGCACTGAGGTTTTACCCACAGTGCCACCCGCGTCCCATCAAACACGTACATAAATATATATAAACCACATGTCTGAAAACCCCACAGAAAAAAGTCCTGAACAATTTGACCTCAATTATTTCTCTGCAAGGTCAAAGTGGGAAACCTCCCCATTGTCTTTTCCTTCTTAATCCTGCTTAAGGGCACATTTAAGATATGAATAGGGTGTGAGCCTGTGACTAGCTCAGGAACTAAGTATTTATCATTACAAAAGACTGGCCAGGCTCTCCAGGGTATCCAATCAAGTGACCATTAAACAGGTAACCTGTCAGATGAAATAAACAAGGCACTCAGATTTCTGCTGTAGACCGCCCTTTCTGTGATGTAGGTATGATGTATCTGGGGTGTGTGTGTCTTGAGCTACACCCCTTCTGCGATGTATGTATGATGTTTCTGGGGGTGGTCTTGATCTATAGGCTGGCAATTTCAAAATGTCTTTATAAGGCCTTGGGCACCATTTTTCTGGGTTCCTCCTCCCTCCTGCGTGTGGTGAGTGAGGACCCTGTTGCAACAGATCAATAAAGATCAGGCTTACAAGCTGCTTTGCTTCTCAATATTCTCTGGTTGGCCTCTGTTATTTTCTCCTACCAATAGGGAAGCTACGTAAGGACTCTATATGGGCTCTTGGATACCCCATAAGGGGGAAAGGGGCAGATTTTTGTTTACAACATCATCTAGTTCAACCCTCTGCAATTCAGTTTCCCTCTCCTGCCCCTGCCTTGAAACATGCCCCCCTTCATATTTGCTTCAGCCCTCCTAGGGATGTGGTGGCAGAGCCCTGCCTGGTCCTCTGGCTCAGGGGCAGCAGCACCCTAGCCCCCAAACCTGGGAAAGAAAATCATCCCTCCGCTAAGCCCTCACTTCCAGCAGAGCTCTACAGCTAAGATGGATGCAAGCACAATCTCCCCCGCCCTCCATTCCTCTTCGTGGCCAACGGATCCCTGCTCTGCCCCAGCAACGTGGGCAAGTGGCCCCTGCTGGCACTACATGCCCTACCTTGATGTGGAGCTGGCACCTCAGCCAGGACTAGCTCCTTGCCCCAGGGCAGCACAGCACAGGTCAAGAATCGCACTGGGACAGCCCCCACCCACCACGCCAGGCCAGTGCCAAGCCCAGGAGGGATCCCCCAGGTGCCCGATGAATGAAAACCAGCAAGGCAAGAAGCCAGGGTGCACGGCTGGCTCTCATTCAGTTGGAGGCATGGCTGAACCTTCCCAGTTTATTTCTTATGAAATGTACGCCCCATCCTTCCTCCCAGAGGAGCCCACAAAGTGAGAAAGCAACCAAAGCAGCTTACAAACAACTTCAAAGCAGATGGAGAGCAGGAAAGATCTCAAAAGGCTAGTTGGGAGAGGAAGGGCTTCAGCAGGTGCCAAAAAGGCGACAGAGGCTGCCTAATATCCCAGCAGAGGGAAAATGCCCCGGAAAATGCCAGGCAAAGCAGGATGAGGGCTCAACCGGCAGCTCCTGTGGGAGCCACAAGTCTGGCTGCCCCGGAAGGACTTTGGCACCTGCCTGGGCAAGCAAGCCTCGCTCAGCCTCAGAGAATGGCGCAGGCCAACCTGGCAGGGCCGTTGTACGGGTTTCGAGGTTGCCATTGTGTGTGCCAAGCAGTCAGAGCCCTCAGAAGGTGCTGGGCAAGTCATTAGTGGTGCTAATTGGAATATCTGAAGGCCTTTTTGGGACCAAGCCATGGTCGAAAGGGAAGCCATGAGTCAGCCCAGTTCTGCCCCTGGACAAAGCGATCAGGCGCATCCTGCTAACATCACCAGATCCTTGGATCCAATCAGCATTTCATACAAGCATCTGAAAAGGGAAGAACAGCTTCTCTGAGGCTGTGCTGGACGAGGCCCTGGAAAAACTGTGTCAAGCTGGGAGGATGGAGCAGGGAGGCTCAGAAAGGGTCCCATGGGTGGGTGAGCAGGAGTCAGCAGTGGGGGGGGCAGGACCAGGGCCCTCTCTTCCCCCACCCACCCCAATTCACAGCCCCTTTCCCCCCCTGAACCATCTATGTGGGGGGGGTATGAGGGTTTGAGCCTCTGCCCTGGACCCTCTTGGAAGGGGGTCCATCTGAACCAGCAAGGGCCAGCAAGAGAACCCCACCCACCCACACACCCCGATGGGGGCTGCCAGGGCAGAATCTGCCCCTCTGGTGGCCAGGCATGTTTGCCTCCTCCTCCTCATGCAAGAGGGTCTCCCCCACCCCCAACACCCCCCAATCCCTCCAGACCTTTTCCCTTGGGATGTCCTGGGCTGGCGCTCCCGGCAGCTGGAGGTGTTTTGCTTCCCGGGAGAGGAAGGTGGAGAGCAGCTGCCTTGGCCCCTCCCTGAAATGGGAGCCCAGCTGCGCAACACGAGGGTCTCCTCCTGCTGGAGCACAAGACCAGCTTCTCCCCTTTCAGCTCTGCTCCTCCAGCCCAGCGGCTGCTCCCACTTGGGAGGCGACTCTGAGCTGCTTCGCTTTGGACAGAGATCTCTCCAAGGTCCAGGCAGGGTCTCTGGTCCTGCCAGGAGCCCCAAGAAGGTAGGGAACTGGGGAGTCCCACCAGCAGCCTCCCCATAGGAAACTGGGTGGCAGCCACAAGGAGACCAAGCGAGTTATTAGGTGTTATGCTGGAGTAGATGAAGAAAATGATGTTTATACCGTATTTTTCGCACCATAGGACGCACTTTTCCCCCTCCAAAAATGAAGGGGAAATGTGTGTGCGTCCTATGGTGCGAATGCAGGCTTTCGCTGAAGCCTGGAGAGCGAGAGGCATCGGTGCACACCGACCTCTCTCGCTCTCCAGGCTTCAGGAAGCTATCTGCAAGCCTTGCAAGCCCGGCGGGAGTTCCCGCGGGCTCACAAGGCTTGCGGGCAGCAGCCTGCAGCCCCGGCAAGTGTCCGCAAGCCTTGCGTGCCGGCGGGAGGTCCCGCCGAGCGCGTGAGGCTTGGGGCGGCAGCCTGTCACCCGAAGCACGGGGAGCCCCCCAGGGCTCTCCGTGCTTCGGGCGACAGGCTGCAAGCCTTGCGCGCCCAGCGGGAGGTCCCGACGGGCGCGCGAGGCTTGGGGCGGCAGCCTGTCACCCGAAGCACGGGGAGCCCCCCGGAGGGCTCTCCGTGCTTGGGGCGACAGGCTGCAAGCCTTGCGCGCCCGGCAGGAGGTCCCGACGGGCGCCCGAGGCTTGGGGCGGCAGCCTGTCACACGAAGCACGGGCGAGTGTCTGCAAGCCTTGCGCGCCCGGCGGGAGGTCCCGACGGGCGCGCGAGGCTTGGGGCGGCAGCCTGTCACCCGAAGCACGGGGAGCCCCCCGAGGGCTCTCCGTGCTTCGGGCGAGTGTCTGCAAGCCTTGCGCGCCCGGCGGGAGGTCCCGACGAGCGCGCGAGGCTTCGGGCGGCAGCCTGTCGCCCGAAGCACGGGGAGGCCTCCGGAGGGCTCTCCGTGCTTGGGGCGACAGGCTGCAAGCCTTGCGCGCCCGGCGGGAGGTCCCGACGGGCGCGCGAGGCTTGGGGCGGCAGCCTGTCACCCGAAGCACGGGGAGCCCCCCGAGGGCTCTCTGTGCTTCGGGCGAGTGTCTGCAAGCCTTGCGCGCCCGGCGGGAGGTCCCGACGGGCGCGCGAGGCTTGGGGCGGCAGCCTGTCACCCGAAGCACGGGGAGGCCTCCGGAGGGCTCTCCGTGCTTGGGGCGAGTGTCTGCAAGCCTTGCGCGCCCGGCGGGAGGTCCCGACGGGCGCGCGAGGCTTGGGGCGGCAGCCTGTCGCCCGAAGCACGGGGAGGCCTCCGGAGGGCTCTCCGTGCTTGGGGCGAGTGTCTGCAAGCCTTGCGCGCCCGGCGGGAGGTCCCGACGGGCGCGCGAGGCTTGGGGCGGCAGCCTGTCGCCCGAAGCACGGGGAGGCCTCCGGAGGGCTCTCCGTGCTTGGGGCGACAGGCTGCAAGCCTTGCGCGCCCGGCGGGAGCTCCCGCCGGGCGCGCAAGACTTGGGGCGGCAGCCTGCACCCCGAAGCATGCGGAGCCCTCCGGAGGGCGCCCCGTGCTTCGGGCAGGTGTGCGCAAGGCTTGGGGCGGCAGCCGCGGCTGGGGGGGGGAATAATTTTTTTTTATTCATTTCCCCCCCCAAAAAAACGAGGTGCGTCCTATGGGCCGGTGCGCCCTATAGAACGAAAAATACGGTATATAGCGGACAGGCCAAGAACCAGAAGTTCTTTAGCTTCTTAACTTCTTCCATTCTCTCTCTCTCTCTCCCCTAAATCTTTTTCTATTCCTTTTTCTTTATCCCTTCTTTCTTTCTTTCTTTCTTTCTTTCTTTCTTTCTTTCTTTCTTTCTTTCCTTCCTTCCTTCCTTCCTTCCTTCCTTCCTTCCTTCCTTCCTTCTTACCTCCTCTCCTCTCCTCTTTCTCTTTTTTGCCTTTAGATTAATGTTTTAGTTTGGCCAAAAATGAGAGAGAATATTCAACTGCGGGACTTGACATCTTTCCGCAGGGCCTGCAAGACAGAGCTGTTCCGCCTGGCCTTTGGTTTGGACTCAGTCTGACCCTTACGTTTTCCCTCCCCTTACGGTTCTGATCCATGGGCTACTTTTAAAATGAGGCTGTATTTTAAATTGCATTTTAACCTGTATTTTAAATTGTGTCTTTTTACCCCATTATGTTTTTATTGTAATTTTACTGGTGTTAGCTGCCCTGAGCCCGGCTCTGGCTGGTTATAAATTTATTATTATTATTATTATTATTATTATTATTAATCTTTGTATTCTTCTTTATAAGCCCCCGGGGCGGGTGCCAGGGCCCCAAACTGAAGGGAGTGCAGAGAAGAGTGGAGGCAAAGCTGCCCTTGAGGCCAGGAAGGGCCAGTGAGCATCTCTGAGGCCAGGACCCTTCCTGGTCCGGGGTGCGAAAGGGCAGTGGGAATGTCCAGGCAGTGGTGGGTGGACTGAGGAGACTCTGGTCTAAGTGCTCCTGAGCATGGATCTCCCTGGCAGGGGATTGGGGGGACTGGACAAGCCACCTTCTTGAGAGTAAAGGATTTGAGAGGAGTTGTAAAACAAATGCTGGGCAGGCTTTGGGATCGGGGCCCATTTCTGCTGCAGGCGGGTGCTGTGCGGCTTCTGAGCAAAGCCTGCCCCCCTCTCTCTTCCTCTCCCAAGGAGGCTCTTTGCACCCCCAGAGCCACCCCTTCCCTTCCTTCTCTGCTCACCTGCCGTTAGACGGCAAGACCACCCAGGGATCCGGCCCTTGTGGGCACATTTCAGATCCTCAGCAAACAAAGTCACGCGGTGGCATCAAGCTGGCGACAGAAATCAGGAGAAAGGTTTTGCTGCAAACCTCTGGGAGATGTTTGTCGAGAACAGAGGCTCCCCTTTGGGCAGGGTGTCGTCGAAAGAAAACCCAGCATCTCCTCCTTGTTCCAATGCTGGTCGCCCAGGATGCCTGAGCCCCAGACCAGCAGTGGCCAAGAGGTGAGGGAGCACAGCACCCCGGGGCCAACACACAGCCTGCCAAGTGCCCAAGCCACACATTCATGGGTGAGAGGGCTCTCAAGGGCGACTCTTTGCCTCCCCAGTCAGAGGTCGCAATGCTGGAATAACCAGAGAGGAAAGTTCTCTTGTCCTCAAATCCTGTTTGCGTCTGGTCGGCCACTGCGAGAACTAGAGGGGCCACAGCCCTGATGGAGCAGGCTCTTCATTTGAAAGGGGCATTCTGGCCATCGCCCCTGTATTTTCCCCATTGATCTTTGGGCATTTGGAGCTGTTGCTTTGCATTTTAAGTTTCAGAGGCTTGCCTCAGAGCGGAGAGTTGGCCAGGTGGCTCCCCAGGGACCCCTCCCCAAACCACCACATTAACCTCTCCGTACCTAAGAAGACAAGGCCCTTTAATTCTGACCAAATGCCTGCAGCTGCTGCTTCACTGCTGGTCTCACCTCTGGTTAATAAACACACAAGACGTAACCAGCTGTACTTTTGAATAAATAAGGTACAGTGGTACCTCAGGTTACAGATGCTTCAGATTACATACACTTCAGGTTACAGACTCCGCTAAGCCAGAAATAGTACCTTGGGTTAAAAACTTTGCTTCAGGATGAGAACAGAAATTGTGCTCCGGCGGCGTGGCAGCAGCAGGAGGCCCCATTAGCTAAAGTGGTGCTTCAGGTTAAGAACAGTTTCAGGTTAAGAATGGACCTCCGGAATGAATTAAGTACTTAACCCAAGGTACCACTGTATACTATTCATTGTATCAAATTGTAGATTTCAACGGAAGTCTCATAAAGTTCAACAAAAAAAGCAGAAGACCCAGTGGATCAGTTCATTCTCTCATCAGTTCATGCTTAAGGTCCACACATATAAAAGTATCTATTCCACCTGTCTGTTCACAGAGTCCAATAATCCACACGAAGGGCTGTACATACCAGATGTAATATTACAGGATAGTGGATCTTATAGCATAGTAGTAGTTGCAGTCAGCAGCGACTGTTACAAAGCAGGATTAGATGGACAAGCACAATATTGGTTTGAGTAACAGGTGTTGGCAATCCACAGATACAAAACTTCTTTCTTAAAGTGACCCATATGGCACAACAGAAGTAGCAATCCATGCTCAGATGTTGTAAACTCATATGTATATGGTATGTGCAATTGTTTATGGTTTTATATTAATTTTGCTGTAAAAATGTGTGAGATTATGATATTGTATTCATTTGCATTATCTAGAGCCTGTTCTACTGATGAAGCCTGGAATGGCGAAAAAAGGCTAATATTCCGGAAATCCTTGTCTCAGACTCTTTGAAAGGATTGTGTGGAACTGTAACAACCCTTCATGTTACGTCTTGTGTGTTTATTGAGTATGTTTCATGTAACCATAAGTTTGTTGTTGTTGTTTTGCTAATGGTCTCACCTCTGGGGCATTGTCAGCTGTGTGGTGGCTGCACCCAGAGACAGTGGGGTGCATCCACAGCTCCCCACATGGTCCAGCCCCACTGCATGCAAAATCTTCCCCTCAGCACTGAGCCTTTGGGGAGCCCCGAACGAGCCGTGCTGTCCCTCCCAGACACCCCATCACACAAGAAGTGGCCCCAATCCAGATCAGGACCCCCAGTTCACCCACAAGGATGTTCTGGCCTGGAAGGAAATATCCCCTGCTGGCCTCCAGGGCTGGTCCCCTGCCTGAAAAGCCTCATCCTGCCCATCATCACCCTTTGGGGGAAGCCATGTTTATAGAATCACAGAATTCTGGAGTTATCAGGGGCCCCTAAGGGCTATCTAGTCCAGCTCCCCGCAACACAGGAATTACAACTTGAGCATCCCTGACAGGGGGCCACCCAACCTCTCTTTAAAAGCCTCAGCTGAATCACAGCATCCTAGAATTGTTGAGCTGGAACAGACCCCAAGGGCCATCTAGACTGACCCGCTGCAATGCAGGAATCGCAGGAGGAGGAGACATTGAGCTGACTGCCCCTCCTCCAGCATTCAGACAAACACGCACAATCCACCGGCCGCGAGAGAGAAGCAGCCGCCAGTCACCCAGGGCAGTGGCTTACCATCAGCTCGGGCACGAATGTCTTTCTGGCCAAGGCCGCCGGCAGACCCCTGCTCCATCAAGGCGGAGAAGAACGGCTGCGCGGGCCCCTCTTGCCCGCAGGAAGGCGTCTCCCTGGAGCCCAGGCCCTTCCTGGGGACGCTTGGCCCCCTCTCGGCGCCACGGTGGCCCTCGCAGCTGCGGTTGAGGGCGTGGGACGGGAGGCTCTGGCTCTGCCTGGCCTGGCCCTCGAGGAAGACGGATCCGTCCCTCTGGTACTCGGGGATGGGGGAGAACTCCAGGGAAGAGTCCCTGCTGGTGCGCAGCGGGGGGGAGGAGCCCGTCTTCTTGCGGCCCTTGGCCAGCTCCGCAAAGGATGTGACCCGCTTGGGCGGGGAGCCCTGGGAGGGCATCGCGGGGCTGTCGCTCAGCTGGACCGGGCAGCTCATCATGCGCTCCAGGGAGCCCAGCCGCCCGGTGGGGCTGCGGTCCAGGCTGCGGTCATAGCTGCGGGACCGCTGCCTCCGCGGGCCAGCCAGGGTGGGCGGTGAGACGTTGACGTACACCTGCCCCTCGATGGCGCCCTTCTCGGCCTCCCCCTGCGACTCCTCCCGCGAGCAGTCGGTGTCGCTGTCGGGCCTCTGGAACAGGTAGTACTCTGTGGGCTGCAGGGGGCTGCCCCGCGGCTGCTCCTCCGAGCAGCTGGTGATGGACGAGCCGGCCGGGCTGGGCGAGGACTGGGAGGACAGGTCGCAGGTGACCAGCTTGTAGTAGTTCTGGGTGGCCACCACCAGCCTCGCCTGGCTCTGGAAGCAGGCCGTCAGGTCGGAGGCCTCGGAGGCGCAGGGGTCACACAGGGCAGGGTAGGAGTTGCAGTTGGCGTCCAAGACCGGGGAGGAGGCGTGGTGGCACCCGCAGGCCTGGTGCGGGTCGCCGGGCGCCTTGGGCTCGCCGGGCGAGGAGTGCAAGTCCAGGTAGAAGGCCCCCGAGTCTGAGCGGCTTCCGGAGGAGGAGTCATCGCAGGAGTGGGCCCCCGAGTTGAGGTTGGGGTGCACGTGCCCGTTCATCTTGTTGTAGAGGGCGCTGAAGTTGACCAGGACACCGTCGGAGCTGTTGCAGGACGAGTCGCTGACGTAGCCCATCGGCTGGTCGGGGGCCTCCGACTGGCTGGAGAGGCTGTAGCAGCAGCAGCGCTGCAGCTCCGCGCTGGAGCAGCTGCACGTACGGCTGCGGGGGGCGTCCCGGCTGTGCGCCAGCTCCTCGCCGTCGCTGGCCCACTCCTGCTCAAAGGAGAAGCTGGAGGGCTCGGCCCGGTGGCAGCCGTACTCGTCCAGCTCCATCAGCTCAGGCGCCAGGCGGCTCCTCTTGCGGGCGTCTTCATGGGACAGCTCGTCCTCCTCCTGGCCCTCCACCACGTCCGCCCGGGGGCTGGCGCTCCAGGGCTTCACGACGGGGCTGGTGTCGTGCAGGCGGAAGGGCGGAAGGGCCAGCTCGTGCAGGCGGAAGGGCGGCAGGGCCAGCTCGTGCAGGTGGAAGGAGGCCTTGCCCAGCTCATCTTCGCAGAGCTCCTGGGTCTCGCTGCCCCCCAGCAGGAAGGGGTTCTGCCGCTTGTTGGCACCGGGGGCAGGCGGGTCCCTGCGCGGGGCCTCCTTCTCTTCGGGCGTCTCCCCCGGGGCCAGGGTCGCTTCTGGAGCCTGGAGCAAGCTGCTGTAGAGCAGGGAGTCTGCCTGCGAGAGGTCCCGCTCCGGGAGGGAGCCGGTCCGCAGGGCACCTGAGTCGGTCTGCCCAAAGGGGTTGGCCCGTTTGCTGGTGGTGCCGCAGCACGGCCGGTCGGGGACCTGGCAGTGCACCAGGGGGATGTGGTGGACAATCAGCGTCTCGCCGGCCAGCTTGGGGGGGCTATCCATCGTCGTCGCTCTCCAGGACCCCCGCGGTCCCCAAGCTACCCATGGAAGGATTCAGGTGAGGAGGGACCACAGAAGCGCATCTCATCGAAGCATCCAAGGAGCACCTGGAGGGAGGCAAAGAGCAAGGAGTCAACAGCCTGGAAACAAACGAAACCGACTGAGGGTCCCACTGCTGGCTCCTGCCTGGACCACCTTGAGAGACCCCTGCTCAGAACTCAACAAGAGACTTAGGGACCCCCCCAGGGGTGAAAAGACTCGGGGAGGGGGGAAATGTAAAGAAAAGGAAGGTACATTCTTTCACCTCTGGTGGACGTGCCCGAAGATTAAGGCATTCTGGGAAATGATTTATAACGAACTGAAAAAGGTATTTAAATATACTTTCCCCAAGAAACCAGAGGCCTTTCTCTTGGGTATTGTCGGCCAGGGGGTGTTAAAGACAGATACAACTTTTTTTATGTATGCTACAACAGCAGCTAGAATACTTATTGCAAAGTACTGGAAGACACAGGATCTACCCACACTGGAAGAATGGCAGATGAAGGTGATGGACTATATGAGCTTGGCAGAGATGACGAGCAGAATCCGAGACCAGGGAAGAGAAGCGGCGGAAGAAGAATGGAAAAAGTTCAAGGACTATTTAAAGAAATATTATAAAATTGGAGACAGTTAGAATGATGTTGGATTAAAACAAGTGGTTACTATCAGTAATGGTTATGACAAAGAGAATAAGGGTGATTAGCATAAATTTATAATAAAATAAGGCAAGATTTCGCTGAATAACTGTAAGATTTTGGAATACAGAAACGGGAAGTAAGAGGAGGTCGAGGAAGTAAGGTTTAGAAATTGGGTTATGAAATGGTACTTGTTTTATGTTTTATTATTGTTGAATGTTTGTTCATGTATGTTTTGTTTCTGTTATATAAAAAATTGTTCAATAAAAATATTATTTTTAAAAAAAAAAAAGACTCGGGGAGGGGGAGGGGAAGGGAGGAAAGTGGCTCAGCACTACAACAGAGAGACCATCCCCATCACTGGTAAATCAGTCTTTCTCAGAAAAGTCCTCGGCAGACTTCTAAAAGCCTATAGACACTAAAACAGAGGTTTTCAACTTTTTTGAGTCCATGTTTCCCTTGACCAGGAGCCCAGTTAGGTCCCCCCTTGCCTGCAGAGCTGCCAGCCCCCCACCCCTTTTCAAACCCCCTCCTTTGTGGAGTGTTCCCTCAGCCTCCTCTCCCCTTTCCTTGGGAGTCCTCTGGGCAGGTGCTGCTGCCGCCCCTGGTCTCTGAGCTGCCCCCTGGCCCCCAAGAGGGGGGCCTGGGAAGAGGATGTCCCCAGCCTTAGTGGTCCAACGGAGACTGGCCAAAGGTGAACATGAGGCCAACGCCTTGCCTTGGGTGGCAGCAGCGGGCGCTGCCAGGCCTGCATGGCGGAAAGGCTCTCCTTCAGCACTGGGCGCTCAGCTCCCGGGCAAGCATTGCACACAGCAAGCCCAAGAAAGGCCAGTGTGGCCCTTGTCTGCCTGCCTGGCCTCTCAGAGACGCAAGAGGGCATCAGGAGAGGGAGGGAAGGAAAGGAGGCCAGAGGCCAGGGTTGCCTATGGCACCCTGACCATCATTCAAGGCACCCCAGGGGGCCACGGCACACTGGTTAAAAACCACTACAGTGGATGCTCGGGTTGCAAACGTGATCTATGCGGGAGGCACATTCGCAGTGCATCTGCGCACGCACGGGTTGCGATTTGGTGCTTCTGCGCATGCGCAAAGCACGATTTAGTGCTTCTGTGCATGTGTGACCCCCGAAACCCGGAAGTAACCCATTCTGGTACTTCCGGGTTTCAGCGGGTCCATAACCCAAAAAAACGCAACCTGAAGCACCTGTAACCTGAGGTATGACTGTCCACTAAAAGAAATTAGAGCAAATTAAAAGAGGAAGTAAATTTGTTGCTACTGAAGAGGAACCTGAGGTCATGCACTCCCCACCTGCACCCCAGCCTTATCTGCACTTGTTCGCACCTCCTTTCCCTGCGTACACAGAGCACAAAACAGCCCCCCACACCCCCAGTTCTCCAGTCACCACTCACGTCACCCCAAGGCCTTGAAGGGGTGTCTCTCTCCTTGCCTTCCCAGGACACGCAACATCCCATGACAACAGCCAAGCCGATGTCCCCCCTGGGTGCTTCTGCACCAAAAGCACCCTTTTTCTGTCCAGGCCATGGATCTGCTTCCGACCCCCAAGAGCCAGAAGCTGTGGGGCTGGAGGCAAGAGCCGCTCCCTCGCGTGCCCAGTCTCCTGAGGCAACAGAAGCAAAGAGCATTTTCCTGGAGAAGCCCATTGCCTGCCAGACTCCTGGCCTCTGGACAGAAGAGCGTTTCTGAGTGCCCAACTTGCAGCCGGACCCCTTGGCAAACGGACCTTCCTGGAACCAGCTGATATTAAGCCCCCTCCATTAGGGAAGCTGCCTACCTGCGCGGTGACCCCCTGCCCCCGCCAGAAATTAGGTTAATGGGATGCCGTGGGAACCTAGCAAGACCGTGTGACGCAAGGGAACCAGCGAGAGCCTTGGTTTCCTTGAAGGAAAGAAGAGAGGTGGAGGGGGCCCAATCCACTCACCCAGAGTCCTCCTTTCTCAGGAGTCTGGGGCTGGTGCCCTTGGGAAATGGGGGAGGAACTGTGTCTCCTCTTGAAGGGAACCCCAAGGCAGCAGCTGCCGACTGGCTGCCTTGGCCTCGCTTTCCTAATAAATAGCATTTGATAAATTATTCCTGGCTCTGCTTGGAAATTCTTAGCCCCATTCTTAGAAATGTCTCCTAGTCTGTGGTTCACCACCTGCCAGTTTGGGGGGGATGGATGAAGTTCTCAGCTGAGGTGTGGGGAATACCCCACGGGCATCTCTGATAGGCATTTAAAGAAAAAATGGTGATTTGTGGCTTCAGGAATCTCAGCCAAAGCCTCCATGGCTGGGTGGTGGAACGGCGGGGGGGGGCAGCACTGCCATGGGGTGACTCACCCCTAGCAGGATGAGGTCATGAAGCCCAGAAGAGCCATTGTGGGGTGTGGGGTGTGGAGAGGCTCCATAAAGGACGGCTGCTGCTCCTGATGCCCAGGACTGACCTGCTGGGAGCCCAAAGGGCCCTGCCCTGCCTCTCTCCACCTGGCTTGGGGGGGGGCCTGACAGGCTCCATAAAGGAGTGCATCTGCTGCTCAAACGGGGGGGGGGGCTCCTTTTTAAAATTGTTTTCTTTTTTATTTATGTCATTTTAAATTGTAATTTTATTACAATTTTATTGTAATATTAATGTTGTCTTTTTAGTTTTAGATTTTATGATTTATGTGGAAATCGTTTCCCATTTGGTTGTGTACCTTTTGATATGTTTTATTTATTGTTTATGACTTTTGTTATGTGGGTAATCATGTAAATCTTGTCATGTTGAGAGCCACGTTGAGCATTGTTTTAACTATGGAAAGGCGGCATACAAACAAAATGATGATGATCTGGCCCCGCCTCATTGGACACCGGAGGAGTCCAGCCAAAGGTTAGCTCCCAAACACTACTCTGCCCCCTCCCCTCCATCCCTGCCTAGCGGTGCATCGAAATCATGTGCACACAGCTGAGAAGGCTTTGCTGCGGCAGGACCAAACGGCGACTCACTGCGACAGGTGAAAAAGCAAAATGGGTAAAAATTCAATTAAAATGCAGCTAAAGACCCAAGAGCAATGAAACGCGTGGGACACTTTTTCACCCCAAAAGTAATCCACGTAGGTCCCTGAAGGCATCTAGGCCATGTGCTGTCTGCCCCCAAAATGGCCACTTCCCCCATCACCGTCTCCGCAGGTGAGGCAGCCCAAAGGTTGGCCTCAGCAGCTGATCACGAGGCTTATGCTAGTTATTTATTAAATTTGCACCCCGCCTTTCCTTCGAGGAGTTCAGGGTGGCACACACACTTTTCCTCACAACGGCCTTGCAAGGTAGGTCAGGCGAAGAGATGGCACCTCCCAGTGGGCTTCATGTGGCTGCCCCCAGGTTGAGCCCACACTCTAACCACTGCACCACACTGCCTCTGAAGCGCTAGCTACTACATCAAGGGCGCTGCATAAAAAACAGAATCTGTTGTCTCACAGGCAGCAAGGAAAATGGGAGTGAACTTTGGTGGCCATCAGCCAGACAGGAGAGGATTTGGCCAACTTGCAAGATCATGCAGCGCTTTCAAGACTGGAGCAACCGTATCCTGCAGCGAAGCAACCACCAGGCTCTGAATCTGCAACCACCAATAGGGTGATAAATCAGAATCCATAAACAGGGATTGGGGGCCAACCAGATTAATGAAGTGGTGAGATCTCCACCGATTATTATCTTTTTAGGCAGCAGTTTAGGGGTGATTTGGATCAGGGCCAGCTTGTTGCACTTAAAATATATATTAAGTGCAGCATGCTGGCCCTGATCCAAATCACCCCTAAACTGCTGCCTAATAATAATAATTGGTGGAGATAAACAGGGCTATTTTTCTAGAAAAAGAGGTTCTGGAACTCACCCTGAACACCTCCTTTGTTCTTTTAGAATAGCCAGGGTGCCCACCTGAGAGGGGCCAGAAGGGAGTTCTGGTGAATTCTGGCTGAAAAAAAGCCCTGCGCACATAGATCATTTTGCTCGCATGCCACCTTTCCCTAGTTAAAACCAAGGCGGCTTACAACACGGAAAAATATTAGAGAGTTACAAACGTAACAAAAGCAGTCACAAAGAAATAAATCATCAATAAGTACACAACCAAACTGAGCAATACTCCTCTCTCTCTCTCTCTCTCTCTCTCTCTCTCTCTCTCTCACACACACACACACACACACACACACACACAAACACACACACAATTTTGCCAGTACAAAACTCAGAAACACACACCTGAAAGCTATCTGCTAATTGCCCCACTAGGGGGAAACGGGTGAGCAGGTGAAATTTTCCTTTTTAGCAACGCTCAGCATCTGTCACTGTGCGGAAGTTAAAGAGATTGCGACTAAACATCAGGAAGAACTTTCTGACAGTAAGAGCTGTTTGACAGAGGAACGGTCTCCCTGGGGAGACGGGATCCTGTCCTCCCTTGGAGGTTTTTAAACAGAGGTCGGGGGGCCATCCATCATGGATGCTTCAGCGGAGATTCCTGCATCGCAGGGGGTGGACTAGAGGGCCTTTGAGATTCCCTCCAACTCTACGATTTTATGATTAAGGGACAGTTCACAGTGTCACACAATTCTGAGCAGGTGTAATTCACTCCCCCCTCCCCCCAAAAAACCAGTACTCCTCCAGGAGCACTTCAGTGGGACATTTGGCTCAGAATAGCCCCCCACCAGGAGAGAGTGAGTTAGCAGAGAAGCCAGCAGCGAAGCAAGAAATCCCCCAGCCCTGCCGCCTGAATGCATGTCTTGAAATGCCACTGGGGCCTTCAGAAGGCAGGGTTCAGTGGGGAGAGCAGGCAGGCAGGCTGGGGGGCGCACTGTGCGCATGTGCTCGCCTGTGTGCTCTGCGCATTGGGACCAGAAGGGGGAGGGCGGCCGCAGCAGCTGCAGCAGCAACAGCACCGAGCTGTCAAGGCTGCGGCTGCCGCTCAGGCGAGGCTGATCCAAACCTCCCCCGACGGCCGCTGGAGGGAAGCCCAGCCTCCAACCGCGCATGGATGGCTGCATGTGCGCATGGATGGCACAGAAGAGTGTCCCTGTGTGGGCTGCTGGCACGCTCCCTTCCAGCAGCTTCCTCGCCTTGACAGCGGTGCCTCTCCAAGCGGCCGTTCCCAGAGCAGCCGCCATCGCTCTTGACTGCCGCTGCAAAAAGCTCTCATCCTCGTCCTTGGCGCCAGAGGCTCTGCCAAGCCCAGAGTGGCGGCGGGGGGGGGCTGTATGCTCAGAAGCAGGGAGGGAGGGGGGAAAGGGTGCTCAGGGGCTTCGGAAGAGGGGTGCCGCCTCCGGAGGGGGTTCCTGCTTCTGGTATGGGGAGCGATGGCAGCAAGAAGGAACAGCCTGTGCAAAATGCCCTCATTTAAAAAGATCACACGGCCATGCAAGAGGAGTCAGTGTGGTGCAGCTGTTAAAAGTGTCAGACCAGGACCTGGGGGGCCAGGGTTCAAATCCCCCCTTGGCCATGAAGCTCACAAAGGTGGTCTTGAGCTCAGCCACTGCCTCTCAGCCTAGCCTGCCTCACAGGGCTGTCGTTGTGGGAGAGAACAGAAATGCAGCAAAGGGATTAATAAGAGCTGGAGGCACATGGGCGAAAAGGCCAGGCCTCAGGCTGCAGGAACCTCAAGGAGGCCAGCCGGGGATTCTGGGAGAAACTGTTGGCCTTGGAGCCTCAGCAAATCTCAAGTCAAGGATCGGGGTGCCAGGGGACACCGGGACTTACCCCGGGGCAGAAGGCTTGGCATTTATATGGGAGGGCAGGATGAAACACATCCTTTGATAAGCTCCAGCTCATATTGCAGACTAGTCTTATTCTTTTATCCTCTGTCCTCCTAAGGTGCAGAAGTTCAAAACACACCAAAATGAATTTAACACATGTAAATTAAAACATTCAAAAGTATACTAAAAGCCGTAAAACCAGGAGACGCCTAAAAACACCAAACACAGCTGAGAGGAAAGAGGAATCCTAGGACTGTAGAGTTGGAAGAGTCTATATTTAGGAATGAAGCTGAGGCTCCAGTACTTTGGCCGCCTCATGAGAAGAGAAGACTCCCTGGAAAAGACCCTGATGCTGGGAAAGATGGAGGGCACAAGGAGAAGGGGACGACAGTGGACGAGATGGTCGGGCAGTGTTCTCGAAGCTACCAGCATGAGTTTGACCAAACTGCGGGAGGCAGTGGAAGACAGGAGGGCCTGGCGTGCTCTGGTCCAGGGGGTCACCAAGAGGCGGACACGACTAAATGACTAAACAACAACAACATTTAGAAATCCTGCTGCAAGGCTTTATTTCACGCAGGTCAAAGACCCAGTTTGGCAAAAAACCAACAACCCACACACATTTGCAAACACACACAAGCTGGCAGCCTCAACGGGCACCTCTGGAGGCTTCACCTGGGGCAAAAAAAGCAGGCAGCGCCCCCCACCCCTGTACTTATAGCTCTGCCTGCCAACAGCCATCCCTGGATGGGCTCGAACCACCAACCTTCTGGTTAACACACAGACCCATTAACAGAGCAAGTCTCCAGCTGGCACCCAAAATGCCACATCTGCCTGGCACACCCCACCCTAAGCAGGCCTGTCCCCAACAGGGACCTGCTGTACCTCATGTAGCATGGGACCTGGGAGCAGAGAGCACCTTGCCTGAATCACAGATTCTCTCATCCTCAGCTCCCCCTCTGTGAAACAGGAAAAGCAGCAGCAGGCCTCGCAGGGCCGTTGTGAAGAGGTATGAGACCAGGAGATGCCACTACTTGCCCGGGCTCCCTAGGGCAGCTGTGCCCAACCCAAGACACCACATTTCCCCTGGAGAATGGCAGCCTCTAGACATGCAGTTCAGCTGCTGCTGAGACCACTGGTCCAGCTGGCCCAGTGCTGCTGGCTCTGACTGGCAGTGTCTCTGGGAGAGAAAGCAGAAAGGGAACTTGGCACCTCAGCCACAAAAACGGCAAGCTGCTTTCCTCAACCGAATCCAAGGGATCAGCCCTGGGTCAGCGGTAGCTGATCTGCTTTGCATGCCAATAGTCCCAGGTTCAACCCCCAGCTCAAGAGAGCTGCTGCCAGTCAGTGTAGACAACATCTGCCTCCTGCCAATGACTGTGCCAACGCAGCTGCCAGCCTTGGCTAAACACAAGCAGGTTCACCTGGAGTCAAGCGGCTGCCCAGCTGCCAGGTAAGCCTGTCTATGAGTAGAAGGAGAAGGCTGGCAGCATTCAATGAAGCTGGACATCTCCACGGAGCACAGTTAAACTGCAGAACTCCCTCCCACAGAAGGCAGTGATGGCTTTAATGTGGGAATGTTCAGGGATGCAGGAGAGGATATATTGTTTGATTATAGCCTTTCCAACTTGTGTTAACAAGTTCCACAATTTAGCAGAGTAACATTCCCCTTTTTAAACTTGTGGCGGATGCGTTTGCTCAGGCTCGCTAAAGCCTCTCTAATAACTGTTCTGGTATTTCCCCCTTATACCCTCATAAACGATAAGACACAACAAAGTCTTCTCTAAAAGTATTAAAACAGTTTACTCACGCATCATTCTGTTCACAATTGGATCCCAGAAGGCAGACTTAGCTTAGAAAAGTAACATACACCTGGAAACTATCTCATAAGGAGACAGTCCCTTTGTCCTCTCTTGGCTGGAAGCCAAGAGAGCATCTTTGGCTAAGCAGATGTTGCTTCTTCGATGCATGTAGTGAAAGAGAGAGATGGCTGCCCTGCCCTGTGCTTTTGTTATTACCTGCACATGTGAGGCCACGCCCACCTCTAGTCACATGCAGAGGAAGTCTGTAACAGCCCAGAAGGAAACAGGAAGTTTACCTGCTGACTGGACAAATATCCCTCCCCATGTGTAAACATGTTCACTCTAGGAATGTTGTACTTGACTGCTCTTGTGTTTCACACCCCACATTTAAGAGAGGATTGGACTAATTCATGGAGGAAGAGAGGGCTCTGGGTGGCTCCTGGCCAGGAGGCCTATGCTCTGCCCTCCAGAGTTGGAAGCAACAATGCTTCTGAACCCAGTTGCTGCAAACTGTGGGAGGGGAGAGGCCTCTGGTGGTTGGATCCTGCTCGCTTTCAGGTTTCCCACTGGGGCATTTGGCTGGCCACTGTGCGAACAGGATCCTGGACTCGATGGGCTACCATTGGCCTATACAGCTGCAGGCTCGTCTTTTGTTCTTACATGGCGAGAGCAGGATTGCTGCTGGGCTCCCGGAGTGGCGCTGGGTGCCAAGGGGAGTGGTCAAGACATCATTCCCAGTAGGTCGCGCCAGAGGGTTCACATCCCCACTGGGGGCGGTCACTGCCTCTCAGCCTACGCTCCCTCGCAGGGCTGTTGTGGGGAGTAAATGAGGAGGGAGAGAACCATGGATGCCTGGGAGAGAAAAAGAGGGGGATATAAAAGAACCAGGCAGAGGGCCTTCTGGGTGGTGGCGCCTCCCCCCCCCCCCGTGAAACACCCTCCCATTCGATAGCCAGGGGATAAGTAACTATGCAAGCTTTAGAAGACATCTGAAGGCAGCCCTGCATCGGGTTTTTAAATATTTAATGTTTTCTTATATTTTTATATATGCTGGAAGCCGCCCAGAGTGGCTGGGGCAACTCAGTCCGATGGGCGGGGTACAAATAATAAAATGATGATGACGATGAAGGAAATCAGTTCCTTGCTATGGAAATTGTTGAGCTCAGCTCTCTGGCATCAAACAACTGTGAACATCTGCAAAATGCGAGAACTAAAAGGAGACTGTTGCGTCTGCAAAAAGTGACCGGGGCTGAGAAGGAAGCTGAAGGAGGCCTTCATCAATAATAAACAGACTTGCCAAAAGTGCCATGCAAATTTTCGACTTGCCCAAGTGCCACGCAAATCCTCAGGGGTCCTGAATAACAGGCCTCTTTATTGTGTCCATTTCACAGACAAAGAGACGACCCACGGAGTTCTTGCTGCAAGGGGGCTTCCTCCCAGGCCAGGACCAGGCTCTACGCCACACTCTTTCCAGGGTCAGGGACGTTATTTTTATTCACAAAAACGTTTCTCTGCTACCGCCTTAGCATGAAATCTCAGGGTGGGGAACAACAACACAGCATGAAACCTCATCCGAAAAGAAGCAAATCATCACTAACGCGATGGGGGGAGAGTGGTCGATTTTACAGAGCTGCACATTTTTGGAAAGTAAGATGCTGACAGAGCCCGGCTCCCCGCTCGCCCCCGTGGGAGGGGAAGGAGCCCTTCCCGGCTCGGGGCCTGAAAGCCCCCCCCCAGGCCGGCCCCTGTCCCCCCCCCGCCCACCGAGACCCTCCCCTGCCGGGAGGAGGCGACAACAGCCACCCGGAGGAGGGCATCCCTGGACCCCCCCCCATACCACCCGGGCAGGAATCCTGGGAAGAGGCTCTCCCAGGCCTGCCGCCCCCCCCCAGCCCCAAATCTCCTTTCCCCTCCATTTGTCATCTCCTGATGCTGCTCCCCACCGTCGAGGAGAAAATAAGACGCACCGGAGAGACCCCTCGGCCAAAGCGCCCCCTCCCCTCCCGCGTCAAGCTCCAGCCTGCGCGCCCGCACTGCCAGCACCCCCCGCCCCCCCCCGCTCTTCCCAGGCCGCGCTCCCGGAATTTGCGAGAAGAAAATGGTGCCTGAGGACGGCGAGCGGCCGCCGCCTCCCCTTTCCCTGGCGAGGGTGCCCCGGGGAGGGCGAGGAGGCGCTGCGATGCACCTGCTGCAGACCCCGCGCGGCCCCCGGGGAGGGATCTCCAGCTGCCCCGGGGGGGGGTGGGGGGCATCCCTCAAGCTGCGCGGCCAAGCAGCTGTCAAAACTCCCGGCGCGGGGTGGGGGGTGGGAGGGCTGCAGCAGGTAGGGGCTCCAGGAGGAGGCGGTCCCCCCATCCTCGCCCTCCATCCCTCCGCATCCTCCCTGCCTCCATTGTCTCCTCTCCCCGCCCCCCCCCCTTCCAGGCAGCATCTCTCGCTCGCTTTGTCTGGCGGCAGCGCCGCTCCCTTTGCAGGTGAGCCTGGCCCGGAGCAGGGAGGGCAAAACCCCAAGGCACGACCCCCTCCAAACCCAAAAAAGCCCCCCTCTCACTAAATAATCACCCCCCCCCGATTGCAGCAGCAGCAGCAGCAGCAGCAGCCACACCCCGAGTGGCGGCGCGCAAAGGCGAGGATGCCCGTCGCCACCACCCTCGGGGCTCCGGGCAGCCAAGCGGCAGGACGCCTGGGTCCGGGTCCAGGGAGGCGGAGGGGGGGGGTCTGTGTAAGCCTGGTGCCCGGAGGAGCGAGTGCGGGCCGGGCCGGCTCCGGTGGCCCCGCGGGCCGAGTGAGGACGTGGCACGGGCCACCTGCGCCCCCGGGGACCCCGCGCTGCCCGGCTCACCTGGGGCGCCGCTCCTGGGCGGGCCGGCGGGCGTCGTCCGTGGTGCTGCTATCGCTGCCTCCGCCGCCGCCGCCGCCGGGCTCCGCGCTGCATCCCTGGCAATGCGGCGGCGCTGCGCAATGCCCGCTCCGCCTCCCGCGCCCGTGACGTCGCGCCCGGGACCGCGGCTCCGCTCCTCGCGCGCGGGGCACCGCGCAGGCCCCGCGGGACCAGACGGGGCGGCGGCAGGAGGGCAGCGGGGGGGGGGTGCGCAGACCGAGCGAGGAATCGCCGGCCCCCCGCACCCCCCGCCTGCCCAACGGGGCCAGGCGCGCTCCTCCCTGCCGGGCGCGCGCCGTCGCCTGGGGAAGCGAGATGCGGCCGCCAGCGCGGGAGAGGATTCCCTTTGGGGCCCCTGGGAGGAGGGCCCCACCGCACCCCAGCCGCCGCGCGTCCCATCCATCAGGATGTCAGAAGTGCCTCGGATGAGGCCCCTCCAGCGCAGCCTCCTGCTGTCGAAGGGCCAAATATCCCCGGGCATCTGGATAGACTGCCCCTGGAGCTGGTGGTTCCACCAGAAGCTAAGAAGCTCCTGCCGGGTCAGACCAAGTACCCCCCTAGTCTGGCACCCGCACCTCGCAGGGGGCAAGCAGCAAGCAGCATTGGGGCACAAGGGAAGGAGAAGCGAAGAAAAGCCACCTGGATGAGGCCCTCACCATGCTCAGCCAGATGCTCTGAAGGGATCTGAGCACAAAGGATCACAGGCTGTCCGGCTGAAAGGGACTCCAAGGGTCATCCAGCCCAACCCCCTGCAATGCAGGGATCCAGCTGCAGGACTGGCCTGATGTTCATAGATGGTCGGGGCCCCTGCTGGAAAGGACCAAGCAGGGCCATTTGCTTGCAACAACAACAACATTCCCCAGCCCCTCTGGGCGGCTCCCAACAGAATATTAAAAACACGATAAAACATCAGACATTAAAAACTTCCCTAAACAGGGCTGCCTCCAGATGTCTTCTAAAAGTCAGATAGTTGTTTATTTCCTTGACATCAGATGGGAGGATGTTCCACAGGGCGGGTGCCACCACCGAGAAGGCCCTCTGCTCCCCCCCCCAGACCCAGAGGCCTCTCAAGCAGCCCCAGGAAGTGGCCTGATCCACACCCCACAGGGCTCCCCCAGCAGCCTCTTCCTCAAATTCTGGGAGGGGTGGGGGTAAATGTGTAAGTGGGCACATGGGGGTGAGCGCCAGGAGGGGTCGGCTTCAGGAGAAAGAGCCCCAGGAATTTCTCTCTGTGGGCAGTGGTGGCCTTGGGAGGGGAGGGGTGGCAACAGATCTCCAAGGGGTTATTTTTAACACTCCCTCACATGTGAATGTCTGTTGCATTCAGGGAATGAAAATAGCCTGGTGTGGCACACCCTATTTATGCCCTGGCGCAGCAGAGTCCTGCATTCACGGGGGGTGGGGTGGGAGGAAGATAATAATAAAAACAATTATTTTATTATTATCACCCACCTGACTGGGTTGCCTCAGCCACTCTGGACAGCTTCCAACACATATAAAAACGTGACAGCTTCCCTATACACTGCAGAGCAGGACCACCACCCCAGCAGTTTTGAATCCCCCACAAAAGCACAGGGGGTGGGCTGGAAGGGGCCTTCAGGGAAAGGTTCCAGGGGGCAGCCAAAAACTGTGCCGGGAAGACTGAAACACTTGAGCTGCTAGGAGGGAGAGCAAACCGGAACTTTTGAGAGGGGGGTGGGGGCCTGTGCTAACTGGTGCCCATTGGGAGGGTGGAGGGAGGGAGGGAGGCCAGGAGCAGGGGGAGCAGCCAGAGGGTGGCATTCAAATAAGTTTGACTCAGAGTAGGCCCATTGAAATGAATGAGCATGACTATGCGATGTCTCAGGGGTGAGTGAAAATCTATATGGGGAACCGGGGGGAGTCAATATCTACATTCAAATCTGCTGCTGATTTATTATCACGGTCACAGACCAGTTCGGGCTCACTTACAATATCAGGAAAATCATAAAACACAACAGGAATACATTAAATTGCAATTGGGTATAACAGAGTCAATACAGATATTGTTGTTGTTGTTGTTTAGTCGTTTAGTCGTGTCCGACTCTTCGTGACCCCATGGACCAGAGCACGCCAGATGTACAGATATACAGATATAGCGGCAGTTAAAAAAATATATTAAATATTGATCACCAAAATATAACCTAAAATTGTCATTTAAAACCTTAATCATTTTGGTAGTAGCTGGTGGGCCCTCGCTGGCTGGCTGTAAGGAAGAGGGAAGGCTGTTGAGGGCTGGCTAAGGGCGGTGGGACAGTGCCTAATGCAGCAGCCATCACTGACCATGGCACACAGCCTTCTGGAGCATGATGTGCTGAGATCTGGTGTGGTTCAGGGGATGAAAAGCTGGGAGTGGATCTTGGGAATCTGGGTCCATGACACTGAAATGTGCAGATCAGGCCAATGGCCCCTCACCCTCGCCTCAGAGTGGGCAACCAGATTCCACAAAGAGAAGCCCACAAGCAGGATTTGGGCACAGGGGTCCTCTCCCCGCCTGCATTTTCTGGCAACCGCAGAGGCTCTCTCTTCCGATGGGAAGAAGAGTGAGCCACCGCCCGTGTCAGAGATGCCAAACACTATCAAGGCCGCACGAACGACAAGCAAGAGTTTGCTCACGTGCGCGACAAGTACTGGCTGAGTCCTAAGATTCTTGTAATGAATTCTATGATCCAGGGGAGTTGTCGCCAAGGAAACGAGCAACAAAGCACCGAAACCTCACAAAATATCAACAAAACAGTAAGGAGGTGGGCAGAGCTCTGCAGCAGCAGGTGGATGGAGCCAAAGGGGGCCCATTCAGTCTGGCATCTTGATCTGGCCACGGCCAACCAGGTGCCCGTCCTGGGAATCCTACAGGAGCAAAACAAGAGTCCTCTGCCCTCTTGCACCAGCAGGCAAGCGGACTCCGAGAATGGAGATGACCAGTAGCTCCTCCTGAGTAAATCACTGTGAGAAAACAGCTCCTCCTGACACAGAGAGATCATCTTTTACACATGAGGGCTTTGCAACCTGCAGACCAGCCAAGATCCTTACCTAGTTTTTCAGTCTGCCTACCAAACAGTTGATATCAAGCAGGCAACAGAAGCAGCAGGCACCAGTTCTCCTCGCGTGGCATGTTGTTTGTGAAACCTTCAAGGGCCTTGAAGATGCCAGCTCCTCAGAGGAAGAGCAACACAGCAAACACAGAGGAAGAGACAGAGGCAGCTGCCGGGAAAGAGGAAAACTGACCAGGAATGCCCCAGAGATGGGCGTCTCTCCTTGCTTCAAATATAAATGTCCGCACACACTAAGAATGTCCTTTAGGGTATAAGTGACAGAAGGCAGCACCTGCTTTCCAGGTGCCAACCATCACTCCTGCCCTCCTGCTTGCAGGTAGCAGCCCCTGAGGGAGCCCTCAGTCCTGGCCTCACAAGAGCCTCCAGATGCCACCTGCCTGACCCACAGAAGCCCCTTGGGGGTGAGTGAGGGGGGCATGTTCTGCTTGGTTCAGAGGAGCAGACCAGATAGAACCAAGGGAGGTGCTATGCAAGGTTCTTCAGCCAGCTCTCCTCTTCTCTTGGGTGCCTCCCCTTTGCAGTCTGCAGAGCCTCTGCCGGGGAGGTGGAGAGAGCGGCTGGCCACCAAGGGAGCAAAGCCTGGGCTGCTGAATGAAAAGGCCCAGTGTCCGTGCAAAGAAAAGCTCCAAGGAGGGGCCTGGCACAGACGCGGCTCGGGTCACAATCCCAGGGGAAAGGGCCAGGGCAGATCTGCTCTGCAGGCTTGGGCTGAATCCGCCGGCTGGCAAAGCACCACCTTTGCCAGAGATCTCCATGGCCCAAGAGAGAGGCACGGCTGGTGTGCACAGACTCATCTTGGCTCCAGGCTCTGGCTTCCAGCCCTTGGCCTGGGCTCCTCCATCTATCTTTTGCCCACCTGCAAGTGGCTCCACCTGATTCCTGGAGGCGCCAAGGGAGAAGAGAAGGACTGCCTGCGCCGGAGCTTGGCTGGAACAAACTCTCTTTGCAAAGCCCAAAGCATCATGCTCTTCTTTTCCATAATGGTGCATCAAAGAGGTGGGAGCTCCAAGTTATCCAAGGTGAAAAGTCCATCACACCTTTATCTCCCTTTCCTCCTCACACTGCAACTCTTCCAGGAAGGCACACACTCTTGACCCAGGGGCTGAGATGAGGCCTTCACCTCCTGAACCCTTTCAAACAGACTGGATTCCTTTCCACTGAAATTCCTCAGCAAATTCCTCTGTTCCAAAGTGTTGCTTCTTGTCCACAAAGAATCATTAACATGGTTTAACCCCCTCATAAAACAATTTCCTAAGAGCTTCTATTCAGAATTTGAAGCCACTGTGTTTATTATTCGACCGAGGTATCTTCTAACTTAATTTTTATTTAATAAATATGTTAGCTGCTTCTCAAAATAAAGTATTGGTGCAAGCTGTCATATCATGTCTGATAAAATCCGCTAAAGGCATATGCAATATTGCAATAAAACACTTGTACCATAACAAGTAGGAACAACAAAGATCACAGCAGCCATTTAAACAGTCCCCCCACCAAATCAAAAGCAATCTGGAGAAATCAGAGATCACCCCCTTTTTTTCTTTTCCTTCTTTCTTTTTCTCTTTCCCTATTTCCTCCCTTCTCCTAGCCTCTCTTTTCCCCACAACCCCACATTGCCTATAACAAAAATGTCTCAGACAGTAACTGACCTCTATGAAGGACTCTATGATTTGAAAACGGAGATGCAGAATGTACTTTTGTTACTTATGGGAAAACTTTCATTGAAAACATATTTAAACTACTAATAGTAATAATCAAGCCCCCTAAAGTCCAGGGCCAAAGCATGTCCCGCCGCATGTGTTGGATGGAAAGATTATCCGAGACAGGTTTGTGGGTGCCCTGAAGGCTCCAGAGGACTGAACCCCCTCCAGACCACAAGTATTGGGGAGCTGAGGGAGGGAATCCCTTTGGGAGCAGGGCGGATGGTACCTTAACAGAATCCCTGTCCTCTCTCAGGTACTCAGCACTGGGTAGAGAGACACCCAAAATCCACTGACTGCTGGACTTGCCACTGGCCAGGCAGATGCATCCAGAGAGGTCCCAGGCCCCTGCTCCTACTGCTTCCCAAGGTGCGCAGATATTCCAAGGAAACCCTGCACATCCCCCCCCTCCAATCACCCTGCCAGGTTTCCGTCACACCAGCCAGGCTGCTGTGTTCTTGCCCAAGGCCTTTCCATTTGCTAACCGGCTTCCAACAGAATATTAAAATACAATGATTCATCAAATGTTAAAAACTTCCCTAAACAGGGCTGCCTTCAGACGTCTTCTAAAAGTCAGATACCGGTAGTTGTTTATTTCTTTGGCATCTGGTGGGAGGGCGATCAACAGGGCAGGCGCCACCACCGAGAAGGTCCTCTGCCTGGTTCCCTGTAATGAGGGAACTGCCAGAAGGCCCTCGGCGCTGGACCTCAGTGTCCAGGCAGAACGATGGGGGTGGAGATGCTCCTTCAGGTATACTGGGCCAATGCCATTTAGGGCTTTCAAGGTCAGCACCAACACTTTGAATTGTGCTCGGAAACGTACTGGGAGCCAGTGTAGGTCTTTCAAGACTGGTGTTATATGGTCTCAGCGGCCACTCCTAGTCACCAGTCTAGCTGCCGCATTCTGGATTAATTGCAGTTTCCAGGTCACCTTCAAAGGTAGCCCTACGTAGAACGCATGACAGTAGTCCAAGCGGGAGATAACCAGAGCATGCACCACTCTGGCCAGACAGTCCGCGGGCAGGTAGGGTCTCAGCCTGCGTACCAGATGGAGCTGTTGCCCTGGACACAGAATTAACCTGCGCCTCCAAGGACAGCTGTGAGTCCAGAATGACGTGATGCACCTGGTCCTTCAGGGGCACAGTCACACCTCACCTTATTCTCCAAGGAGCTTAGGGTGGCATATATGGTTTTCTCCCCTTCCTTCTTTAATCCCCAAAACAACCCTGTGAGGTAGGTTAAGCTGAGAGGCAATGTGACTGGCCTCCAAGGGGGAGTCATGGCTGAATATGGAGTTTGAATTCTGGTCTCTTCTGGGTCCTGGCCCACCACTCCTGGAATCCTAGAATGGTAGAGTTGGAAGGGTCCTCTAGTCCAACCCCTGCAGTGCAGAAATCCCAACAAAAGCTTTCTCGGGCAAACAGTCACCCAACCTCTCCTTAAAAGCACCAAGCAAGGCGAGTCCACCACCTTCCAAGGGAGCCCGTTCTGCTGTGAACATCTCTTACTGCCAGAAAGTTCTCACACCCCCCTGCCCCCTGAAATAAAAGAATTAAGGTCTTATATATATAATAAATGTTCCTAAATGCACCAAGCAAACATGTACATAAATATATAAACCACATGTCTGAAGCAGCTCAGGAAAACAGCCCAGAAACCATTTTGACTCTCAAACTGACCAAATGTTTTCTCTGCAAGGTCAAGGAAAATGGAAAAGCCTCCCCATTGTCTTTTCCTTCACAAAGCCTGTCTTAAGGGTGTGTCTGTTTATGAATAGGGTGAGCCTGTGACCTGGCTCAGGAACTAAGTATTTATCATTACAAAAGAGTGGCCAGGCTCCCCAGGGTATCCAATCAAGTGAGCATTAACAGGTAACCTGTCAGACAGGAGGTAAACAACACACTCAGATTTCTGGCAAACAGCACGCTCAGATTTCTGCTGTAGATCGCCCTTTCTGTGATGTAGGTATGATGTTTCTGGGGGTGGTCTTGGACTCCAAGGCAGGGAATTTAAAATGTCTATATAAGGGTGGGCACACCTTTGTTTGGGGTCCTCCTCCTTTCCTGCGTGTGAGGGGAGACCCTGTTGCAACAGTTCAATAAAGATCAGGCTTACTAGCTGCTTTGCTTTGCTTCTCAATATTCTCTGGTTGGCCTCTGTTCTTTTCTCCTACCAATAGGGAACCTACGTAAAGACTCTATAAGGGCTCTTGTGTCCCCCATAAGGGAATAAGGGCAGATTTTCGTTTATTACACCCCCTTCAAGCTAAAGGGGGCAGGTGTCTGCAAGGCAGGCTGGGAAAGGGTGAGCGGAAGGATGAAGTCCAAGAGGAAAGGAGCCCTGTGGGGTGTGGCGAGTGTCTGTTGCCGATGATAGGGGGGCTGGGAGCTGGTGTGCCTGGGAGGGACAGAGAGATAATGGTGGATTTGCAGCTCTTCCGCATCTCAGAATAGCCTGTTATGCGAGGCCAAGAAAATGGAACAGCTCTGCCTATAAGGACCACTTTTTCTGGCCCATTAACATCCCAAAGCAGTGGAGTAAAACAAGGGAAGGAAGGCTTGACTCACCCACAATTTGGGTGAACGGGACTCCAGAGGGAGCAGGCCCTGAACAAGACGTCATTCTATGCAGAGCTTTGGGAGTTCTTGTTTCCTGACCTCACCTCACCCCACGCTGCCCTGCCAGTTTGCATCCTTTCCAAATTGGCTCAGACAATGACCAGCTTGTTTCGCCTTTCCTGTTCTGGTCAGGATCAAACAGTAATGAAGATTTGGGGGGAAGCAGTTAGGCGGAGGGTCTAGTTTAGGGCTGGTGATGAATCTCAGGCATCCCAAGGACTGAATGTGGCTCCTGGACCTTACACTGGCTCTCCTCTGCAGTTTCCTCGAGTGCTTCGTATTGCATGTTTTAAAACACTGTTGTACGTTTCTGCTCATTTTCTTGTTTGATTTTTTTGCAATCGGCTTTGGGTTTGTTTTGGGGGTTTGTTTGTTTGTTACAATCAAGCTGTGTATAAATTTTATGGGAGAGATAGATAGACGATAGATAGAAAAATATCACATCCAGTTCTGCCTCTGCCCTTGACCACCAAGGTGCCCCTGGGGGAATTGCAGCCTTTGGGCTGACCAAAGTTCCCTGCCTCGGTTCAGTCTCTTTGCTCTTTCCCTCCCTCCTCCAGTTAAGTGCTGGGCCTCCTCAGCCTGGGAGCCTCCATTCCTTGGGGTGAGCAGCGTCCTTGAGACGGGGAGGGTGCCCTGGCTGGATGAAACTACATTGCCCAGCATGCAGTGCTTTGGAGGAATCAAAACAACGCTCCCTGCTCATGCGTGAGCCCCGTTGCATGCTGGGTTATGTAGTTTCCAAAAGGCAAACCAACCTCTGTAGAAGCAGCCAGAAGCTGGTGGATAAGAACATGGAAAGAATTCGTTTCCATGGCTTTGCCACTGGAGGGGGCGAGTGGGGAGCAAGGCGTTGCCATGGCATCCCATTTTTCCGCCTCTAGCTCTCCGCCCAGCTCCAGCTGATGCACATCTGCAAAGCTCTGACTCAGCTGAGCAGCTCAGGCAGAAGAAGCACAGGGGAGGAACTGGGCCAGCCTGAAAGCAGGCCGCCTTCCCAGGCCTGGCAGCCAGCCAGTCTCTCCTCTCTCAGCCACGTGCAGCCACATGTGATCCTGGCTGGCCGGACCCGCCGGACTAGCAGGAGCCATGCAAAGAGCAGCCAGCCAGAAGGGCCATCTGCATCTCTCTGACAAAAACTGGAAGGCGTTTCATAGAATCCTAGAACTGTAGAGTTGGAAGGGAACCCCAGAGGTCCTCTAGTCCAACCCCCTGCAGTGCAGGAATCTCAGCTGCAGCATCCATGGCAGACAGCCATCCAACCTCTGCTGAAAAACCTCCAGGGAAGGGGAGTCCACCACCTCCCGAGGGAATCCATTGGACGGTCAAACAGCTCTCACCTGCCCAAAAGGTATTCCTGAAATTTAGTCGGAACTTCCTTTCTGGCCCCTGGAATCCAGTTGTGGGCAAGAGGTAAAGTGCAGCTGCACATGCCCTCTGGCCTATCCCTCTGGCTTTACAGTGCCGGATTTACGTATAAGCTACACAAGCTCTAGCTTAGGGCCCCACTCTCTTGGGGGCCCCCAAAAAATTTAAAGCGGAAAAAAACTGGATGTACATTTCCAAAATATAAGATAAAAAGCAAATAAAATAAAACCTACATACAGTTAGAGCTTAATAATTATTTCACTATTAATATACTTCTTCTTAATTGTACTTCACTATTAATATACTTCTTCTTAACTGTATTTCAGTTCAACAATTACTTCGATAAAATACATATTTTGTTATGTGCAAATGGTTAGATACCCATTAGGTCCATAAATTACCATATAGCATATACAGTGGACCCTCGGGTTACGTTATCTTTGGGTAACATAACTTTCGGGTTGCGAACGCTGCAAACCCGGAAGTGTATACTTCTGGGTTTCGCTGTGTGCACATGCGCAGAGGCGCTCTATCATGCCACGCATGTGCGCAGAAGCAGCACCTCTTCTTACAAAATTTTCAGGGTGCGCACAGACCCCTGGAACAAATTAAATTCATATCCGGAGTGTCCACTGTATTCAACACAAAAAACAGCAACCACTTGTTGTTGACAAAGGACAGCTAGACATACAAAGGGCCCTATTACCTTCAGGAGCTGAGGGCCTCATCAAACCTCAATCCGGCCCTGGGGTCTACTCACCCCACACCTTGACTTTCCCATGCAGACCTGGTCAGGCTTGCATGCCAGAAGACTGGTGAGGAAATGGCACTCTGCACCTGCTCAGAAACACACTCTCAGTACCGACCTCACCTGCTCCAGGGCTAAGCCCTTCTTAGGACAAACCATCCTGAGTCAATCCCAGCTCTGGCCTGAGTCACTTCCTCCTGCCGACTCCCTAGAATTGGCTCTGCTGAGTCACATGGAGGAACTGTTTAGTCCACAGTCCAAAACCTTGTCCAGGGGCTGCCTCAAGATGCTGGAGGTGGAAGCTGGGAGCTTCTGCCTGCCAAGAAGAGGTCCTTCCACAGAGCTGAGGCCCTTCCTAGCCGGATTCCAGAAACTCAGAAATCTACCAGTCTGTTCCTGGCTTCAGGTAGACTGCCCCTGAACACAGAGGCTCCATAGCCGCTGATAAATCCATCACACATGAAAGTCTGTTTGGTAACAAATGTGCATGTGCTTATTGCTCATCGCCCACACTTCTCTTCGGGTGACACAACCTTAATCCCACTGTTGGCCTAACAGGTTCCCCCAGCGCTCAGGCAGCAATATTCAGTGCCTGTGAAAATGGCAAACCTTCCTTTGGACGCACCGGCTACCAGGATTACTAGGCGGCACATGCCTGGTGTGGATCTCCTTTGCCATAGGAGGCTTGTGCACTGATCAGTGGTAAGTGTCGGACCAGGGAGAGAGTTCAAATCCCCACTCAGCTATGAAGCTCACTGGGTGACCTTGGCAAGTCACCACCTCTCAGCTCAACTGACTTTGCAGCGGAATAGACTCCCTTGGGAAGTTGTGGACCCTCCTTCCCTGGAGGTCTTTAAGCAGAGGTTGGATGGCCACCTGTCAGGGATGCTTTAGATGTCCAGCTTACAAGAGACTATGATCGACTCCCACTATAACAAAACTGCCAGTGATCTACCCATTGGATTGACAAAAGTTGTTGAGCTTTTTTAGGAATTTAGGATTGGACATCCTGTTGGACATCCCTGCTTTAGGGGGGTGGACTAGAGGACCTTTGGGAGACCCTTCCAACTATGAAAGAAAGAAGAGAGAGAGAGAGAGAGAGAGAGAGAGAGAGAGAGAGAGAGAACCATGTACACCACCATGAGCTCCTTGGAGAAAAAAATGGGAGATAGATGATAGATAGATAGATAGATAGATAGATAGATGATAGATAGATAGATGATAGATAGACAGACAGACAGATAAACGTCTCCCACCTACCTGCCCTCCCTGAAACACTACGCTACTTTCTCCGCCATTCTGCTGACTTTTTAAAGATTTAAAAACCATTTAATTATTGGAAGGCTGACACATGTAGCCTCGGTTTTTAATTGGGGCGGGTTGGGGTGGAGAAGAGAAACATGGCCGCGCCCTCCCCGCTACCTACAGATCCGTAAAGGGCCCTTGCCAGAAATATCCCTGGCAAAGGCTCAGCCAATCGCGATCCTGTGGGAAGGTGCGCGCCTCCACCTGCGAGACTCGTGACGCTTCCCTTTTGCTGCGCTTCTTAGTCAACGCTCGGCGCACATGGGCAGCAGCTGAGCCAGGCAAGGACCGCCCCCCCCCCGGGCTCAGGACTCCAGGATCCCCCCCCCTCGCCACTTACCCGGCGTCAGCCTCCTGCCCGGAGACCCTCCGCGATTCGGCCCCCGCGCGCAGCCCCGAGCCGGGCTCCCTCCAGCCTCCGAAGGCTGTCCTGGGCGGCGCTGCGCCCTGGAATGCCAGCAATGCATGCTATGCCCGAAATATGACGGCAGCCTGGCCCGGCAGCGAGGAGGCGCATCGGGAGCATCAAAACAAGACACTCCCCGGCGGCTGCAGGCGGCGCGCAGCTTCGGAGCGCGCAGACAGCCGACGGCCCGGCTGCGCTTCACACGCCAGCCGGTTTGTTTGGCTGCATTTGGAGACGCGGCGGGGTCTCCTAAAATTAGGCACGCGGTGGAGAGTGAGAGAATTTCCCCCTCGCTCGTATCATATCCCGGAGCTCACAGTCGCCCCTCGAAATGAAGCAAGAGGCCAGAAACAAGGGATTTGCGCGGCGCGTAAAACCGTGACCACCTGCAGCCCTTCCGTCAGATGGCATCAGGATGGCAGCGAAGCCCTTCCTTCTCCTGGCCCAGTGCCGGATTTACGCATAAGCTAAACAAGCTATAGTTTAGGGCCTCACTCTAGGGGGGGGGGGGCAAAAAAATTTATGTGGACAGTGTGGATTACTATGATGATACTGATATTATATAAAAATGCATTTTATTAACTACAGTTGCATTGTAAAGGTTATAACACTTAATTTCATATTAATAAAGCTATTTACAATTATTAGCAGTTTGCATCATATATTTACACCAATTATTATTTCATGTTATAGCAAGTTTCTAGAGAGGAGATTATGAGTCTTTGTAAACAGTGTTTCTAAAGGAACTTTTGTTATTGCCAAATGCCAATGTGTTTGCATTATTAAGTTTTTTTATGAATAAAAAAATCATTTAAAGTTAGAGCTTAATAATTATTTCACTATTAATATAAAGGTAAAGGGACCCCCGACCATTAGGTCCAGTCGTGACTGACTCTGGGGTTGCGGTGCTCTTCTCGCTTTACTGGCCAAGGGAGCCGGCGTACAGCTTCTGGGTCATGTGGCCAGCAGGACTAAGCCGCTTCTGGCGAACCAGAGCAGCGCACGGAAACGCCGTTTGCCTTCCCGTCAGAGCGGCACCTATTGATCTACTTGCACTTTGATGTGCTTTCAAACTGCTAGGTTGGCAGGAGCAGGCACCGAGCAACAGGAGCTCACCCCGTTGCAGGTATTCGAACCGCTAACCTTCTGATTGGCAAGTCCTAGGCTCTGTGGTTTAACCCACAGCGCCACCCGCGTCCCTCACTATTAATATACTTCTTCTTAATTGTATTTCAGTTCGACAATTACTTTGATAAAATACATATTTTGTGATGTGCAAATGGCTTGAGATACCTATTAGGTCCATAAATTACCATATAGCATATATTCAACACAAAAAAGCAGCAACCGTTTGTTGTTGACAAAGGACAGCTGGACATAGAAAGGGCCCCATTACCTTCAGGAGCTGAGGGCCTCATCAAATCTCAATCCAGCCCTGTCCTGGCTCCCTCCTGCACCGACCAGGGCTTTGCATGAGAAGAGCCCACCCAGTCCAGCCTCCTGTTCTCAAAGTGGCTGACTAGATGCCTCACTGGGAATCCAGCAAGCAGAATCTGAGCACATGAGTTGGACTCAGAGATATTAGTCCAAAAACAATGTTTCGAATGCGTTATAAACATGCAAAGACAGATGGAGCTGGAGAGCAAAAAAATAATCAATGCGATTTCCCATAGTGGTTTTTTTCCTTTTGGTATAATGATTTAATTTCTGACTTATTTATAGTGTCCCCCCCCCCCCTTTGTATAGATCCACTCTGGGATTCAGAAGCCTGACTACCTCTGGTGGTGAAACCAGAGCACCACCATCTTGACTATTAGCCACTGTTAGCCCTCTTCTTCATGAATTTGCCCAATCTTCATTTAAAGCTTTCTGGGTTGGTGTCCATTTCTGCCTCCAGTGGGAGGGAGTTCCACAGGTGAACTCTTTGCGAAGAAGGGCTGCTTTCTTTTATCTGGCCTTCAGCTAACCAAAAACCCTACCCAAAACCATGCTAAATTATCACATGCTGCCCCCCTCACCCCCCCCCCCCCGTGGCTGAGTGGTGATCGTCATTTGGCAACAAACTTGTCCAGAGAGGATGGTTTCCCCCCACTCTGCCCTGAGGTTCGGCTGGCCTTTATTTAGTATGGCATTATTACTATTATATTTTGATTTATACTCCACCTTTCCCCCCTGACAGGACTCAAGGCAACTTACAGATAAAAATAAAAACCACCCAAAATCTATTAAAGCCATCCAAATATTTGCCATAAAACAAAGTGGTACCTGCCCTTTTTGGCTCCTAGCCAGGATGGCTCTTCTGCAGTTGGAGACAGCCCTGCTTCTGAACCCCACTTGCTGGAAACTGTAGGAAGAGAGAGGGATCTTGCGTTCGAATTCTGCTTGCAGGTTTCCCATCGGGGCATTTGGTTGACTGCTGCAAGAGCAGGAGGCTGGACCAGATGGGCCATTGGCCGGATCCTGCAGGCTCTTTTATGCTCTTATGAGCCAGAGTCTGGAGAAGAGGATCTGGAGAGGCTCCTGGGCAGCCTTTTGGCCGGAAAGGACAAAAAGCCTCTTGTTGGCTGAAATGTGCCGGGAGAGCAAATGCTTCCTTCCTTTTGCTGGGATGGAACTGGGCCACGCCATGGTTGTCATGGCGACCACAGAACCACAAGCCTGGCCTGCAAGCCCCAGTCAGCTTGTGCCAAGTGTTGTCCCAGCTCATCAAGCAGAACTGCTCCCGCAGGCAGGGCAGCTAGCCCAGTGTTACCAGAAAAATACTGCTCCCTTTCCCTTATGGGGTACCCAAGAGCCCGTACAGAGTCCTTATGCGGGTTCCCTATCGGTAGGAGAAAATAACAGAGGCCAAGCAGAGAATATTGAGGAGCAAAGCAGCTAGTAAGCCTGATCTTTATTGATCTGTTGCCGCAGGGTCCCCCGCTCACCCCTGGAGGGAGAGAGGACAGGAACCCAGAACATTGGTGTGGAAGCTCTTATATAGACATTTGAAAATTGCCTCCCCTGTAGCTCAAGACCACCCCCCCAAAACATACATACATACATCACTGAAGGGGCGGTCTACAGCAGAAAACCTGTCTGCCAAGGTTACCTGATAATGGTCACTGATTGCTTTTACCTGGGCATCCTGGCCAGTCTTTTGTGATGGTAAATACTCAGTTCCTGAATCCAGGTCACAGGCTCACCCTATTCATACACAGATATGCCCTCAAGACAGGATCTGTGAGCAAAGAGACAATGGGGAGGTTTTTCCCATTTCCTTCCTCCTTGCAGAGAAACATTTGAGGTCAATTGGGGAGAGTCAAAATGCTTTCAGGATTGCTCTCCTGTACTATTTTGGACCCATAGTTTATATACTTATGTATGTGTTTGCCTTGTAAATTTATGGATATATGATATATATATATTCTAAGGTCACACACACACACACACACACACACACACACACACACACATATATATATAGAGAGAGAGAGAGAGAGAGAGAGAGAGAGAGAGAGAGAGAGAGAGAGACCTTAGAATTCCTATAACACCAGGGAGTGTGCCTTTTCCCTGAGCATGTCAAGAATGCTCTGCTTCCAGGCCCTCATGGCACAGCAGAGCCTCTGTTGCTGCCCACCCCACCCCCCAGGGAGGAAGCAAAGTGCATTGCCCTCCCTCCTGCCATCCCCTTGACTTCTGCACCCACAGGCACCCTCCTCTTCCAGGCGGAGAAAGCAGCTTGCCGGGGGTTGGACTAGATGAGCCTTGGGATCCCTTCCAAATCTGCAGGTCTATGAAAGTGGGAGCTTGGCTGGCGGATGCCTGAAGGCCTCCTTTGAATGGAGTGCTTGGCTAGGCCACCTTTGCCCCTGCCCCAGTTTTTAAGACTGTCCTGTCCTGGGTTGAGTAGCTTCTTTTGTGACATTTATCAGACTGACTATTCGTAGAAGGGGAACAGGCTTACTCTCAGGTTAACCTTTGCTGCACGATACCAAATGTAAGAATTCACTGATAAATGTATCTCTGTACTGGATCACTGGGAAAACTTGTTTTTTGTCCAAGGGAGCCCTTAGATTTCTCTGTTAACAGTTCAAAACATTTTCACCCTGCCTCTTTATAGCTCGAGGCAGCAGCGTCCAGCATCATCGAAATGAATTTTTAAATCCTAAAGAGTCTGCTGCATATCTAAAACTGTTCATCCCACGCATAATTTGGGGTGCCAAAAGATCAACAGAGACTATCCAAAGCTAATAATAGCAGCCAATTCACAGCTAGAGAGAATGCAAAGTTGGTTACCAACAAACCTATTTTAAGAAGAGTGTCTGTTGGATCAGCTTCTGGCCTTGCGGAAAAAGCAGTGGCAAGGAAGCTGACCGGCTAATTAAAAAGTTGCATGTTCTTAAAGTGACCTGCTCAGGAACAGCTGCAGCGGCCAGAGGCAAGACATAAAAACAGGCGTGTTGGTGGTGAGTCTGCCTCATGCCCAGGAGAATAACAGGCTCACGTCACAGAATCAGAATCAAGTATCATAGCAGCACAGAAGGAGCGCCACCCAAACTCCCAGGCACCAGTTATGTCCAGAATCCAAGGGGAAGAGGACGGGGGGGCGGCGGGGGGGTGCAGTTGGAAGTGGGGGCTCTTAAAACCCACCCACCCTCCAGGCAGAGCTGCCAGACTTCAGATGAGCCAGACAGGAAGGCTATTTTAGGCCAAGAATGAGCTGCTGACAATCCCCCCCCCCACCAAAGAGGAGGAGGGGGCTGCCGTCACCTGGTGTTAATTTTGCATAAAGACACACAAGAAGTCAAACTCTCTCATTAAGTAAGTGATGCACCAACTAATTCCAGAGCACGGCAAGAGGGCTAAAGGGTTCCTTAGTTTGTGGCCCATGAACTGGCTCCTGGGAACTCCCTGTGGGAGGAGAATCCCAGAATCCTAGAGTTGGAAGGGACCCCAAGAGTCATCTAGTCCACCCCCTGCAATGCAGGAATCTCAGCTCAAGCATCCCAGACTGGTGGCCACCCAAGCTCTGCTTAAAAACCTCGCAGGAGGTTGGCTGCTACAGAGACATTCCCTTCTTTTATGCTGAAGTCCGTTTCACGGTCAAACAGTTCTTATGGCCTGTGGATCCGCGGTTGAAGACGGCACATCCATCATATTCACATTTGTTTTTAATTGCTCCTTTAATTTCTTATATATTGCATGGAATTCAGATTGAAAAACAATAAATTACAATATATAAAATTGTATGAATATCCTAACTGATTTATAATGGTTTTTACTGCTTCTTTTATTTCTTGTGACACAATTTCAGTTCTAGGGAATTCAAATCATGATACAATAAAATGCAAGATGAAAGCAATATGGGAAGCAATAAAATTACAGCTTGAAATTACGATCTCTAGTCCAGCACATCCCACTTGCTCCAGCAAGACCCTCAGCAATTGCCAATTACTTGTGCTGCCCCCTTTTGGCACGGCCGCAGTTCAAAACCATTGATTATTGAACTAACCTTGATCAATAATGTTTCTGAAGAGGAAGAGAACAGCCATAGCCCTGTTCCAAGAATGCTTTGCAAAACAGTCAGCAGCCTATTTGCTTGGCCTGAAAATAACCTTTTCTCTCAGCTAAATATATCCAGTTCTTCAGCCTCTTATTACAGGATTTGATCCCTTCCTGCCTCTTTGTCCGTCTCTGGGGAGCCTTTTCCAATTCACCAACGTCCTCCTTGAACTCTGGGCTCCAGAAACTGAGTTCTCCCAAGACCTCCAGCCAGCGTCACACGCAGCAGTTCCCTCCCTTCCCTCTGGTCAGCCTGGGATGCTGCAAAGAGCAGCCAAGAGAGAAGACGGGGGCCAAACTCCACTCCATCCGGACCCCGACAACAAAGGCCCATCATGCAGCAAGTGGCAGCTGGCATGGGGACAGTAATGTGGGCGATGTCTCCGTGGGACTCTGCAGGGGGCAAACTGGGCCACATCCATTTTGGGGCCAGGAAAGTGAGAACCAGATTAGAGATGTAAGGGACTTGGGGACAGGGGGGTTGAATAAGGGGGGTATCCCTGTTGCCCCCCCTCCGCAAAGCCTTTGTTTATCTCCACCCCAAATGGAAAAAATGGAAAAAAATGTTAGATTATGGCATATGAAAGGGTAGGTAAGTTTGTTTTGATCTGGGCAAACCTTCCGTTTTCAAAAGTCCAGGATGCATTTGATGAAAAATATGAAGAATCAGAAACTCACTGCTCAGAACTGAAACAGACTAAACTGAACAGTGTCCCCTCGCGTCTTGACTCCCCATGCCTTTTTTGTGGCTCTTTTGATGGAAACGAGCACTTTCTGCCTTCTTGACTGAAATATCCTCGGAGTCGAGAGTGGATTTCCTGCTCTTCCTTCAGCTCACAGTGGTGAGGAGGAATGGAAGTTCCCCCAGGATGTCTGCTTTATATACATTATTTACACAATGGGCCTCATCTGATTGGCTAATTCCGGGATTCTCCTGTAGGCCAATCAGGTTGCGGATTCACTTTCACCTGGAGCTGGTTTGGGTGGCTCCTGTGGACCAATCAGACTGCTGCATTCTGAATCCTATTGTTCTAGGACCAATCAGACTGCTGCATTTTTGGATCCTATTCAACTCAGTACATAACATTGATACTGTGGAGGACATAGGGTTGTGCTCAAGTGCTAGTCCTATGCAGAGTAGACCCACCGAAGTTAATAGACATGGCTTGTTGATGAGGAGCAGCTTTGGAGACGGTCTGGCCAAGAGGCTCCCAGGGAGAGGGCAGAAGAGGGCAGCCTGGACCCAGGTTCATGGTGGGGGGAAACAGGACGCACCCCAGAGGAGGAGGAGGAGAGCTGGGAAATGTTGGTGGCTGGGAGTCGGAGGGCCTGAGCAAGGACAGGAATCAGGGTGAATAGAGGCAGCACCAGCTGAGAGTGGACAGTCTGCCAGACCCCCCTCCCACCCTCAGGACTCAGCTACATTAGTCAAAAAAACTCAGCAATTTGTATGTGTTATAAACATGCAACACCAGATGGCGCCAGAGAGCACAAGACATTTCTTTAGCATTTTTACATAGGGCTTTTTAAAAATAAATGATTTTTATCATTTATTTTTTTAAAAAATAATGATTTAATTTCTGACTTATTTATAGCGTTCCCCCCCCCCCCCGTGTGTAGATCCACCCCTAGAACAAGGGGATTACTCCACAGAACAGAACAGGAAACCAGGAAACCCCAAGGAATGTGCCTGGTGCCTCACCGTAGGCAGAGGGAGGGGTCTGAGACCTAGAAAATAGTCTGGGAGGGGCCACACAGCCTGAGCCCCAGCTCATGAGGAGGGAGTCTATTTCATGGATCTGAGCGGAGGGCCTTGTTTCCTTCTGCTCTTCCCAGAGGGTGTTTGCCGTCAGCTCCCCCGTGACAATTCCTTCCTTCTCTGAGTAGGACGTAGTTGGATGCAACTCATAATAATTCCAGAACACATTATTTCCTCCATTTCTGACTACCATGTTGGTGGTTTCTCCTCTTTTTACTGTTTTTTGCCTGGCAAAACGAAAGAGTTGCCAAAGAGCCTCTTTGCAGGTCGGCAGCTGGAAGCTCCGTGGAAAAGTAATTTCAGCCTGCAATTAGTGACTGAATACAATACGGAGTTGTCAGACCAGGCGCTGACCATCGTTTTATATCTTATTTATTCTGACTTACCTGTGATGTCAGTGAAAGGGTCCTTCCATTGAACAAAACTCACTTCCGCTGTCTGCAGCCATGGACAAAATTTAGCTTGATTTTGCTTGGGGATCAGCTGGGAGGGGCATATGCCAGGGCAAGAAGGCCCAAAGGGCCTCTGAGCACGTGCGGAGGGCCAGGAGTTGCAGTGGGGTCTTCTCTTTGGATTAGGGAAAAATCCAGACACCCCTCCACCCCCACCCCCAATTTCCCTAAACTGGTGGAGGGTCTGGATTGGCGCATTGACCAGGCTGGACTGCGTCCAAAGAAGAGGAGCAGACTGGAGGCGGAATGCTGCTGTGACCATTGGGCAGCGCTGCCTCTGGGTCGTTTGGGAAAGCTTGCAAGCCCTCCCCACGTTTTCTCTCTCTCCCAAGGGGATGGGGGCATCTTCCAGAGGTCTCCACGCACCTTGCTCCCCCCCCTCTGAACGATCCAAAGGGGAAAGGTGGCTGAGGGTTGGCGGTGTAATGAAGCACCCCCACTCATTCTCCCCCAGCCCCATCGTAATGGAAAACACACACACCCCCAGTCCAAATGCTGCAGCCTGGCTGGCTCAGCCCATCTTGGAATGAGCAGACCAAGCCCCAAAAGCCCTGTGGGTCTGGCCAGCAGGAAAAGCCCCCTTTGCTGAGTCTCCTGGGGTCTCCTCCAAAGAGCCCCCTACTGCCCCCTCCACTTCAACCAAGAGCCCCGTTCGCTGAAAGACCACAGGGAGATGCAGAGCATTTTCATTTGCTGTTTTATTACAAAGGGTTGTACAAACGGAAGACCAAAGTCTGTGGGGCGCCCCACGGCCTCACCTATATTTCCCTCCCACCCAGAGCAGTGCAAATGTGGCCTCCTCCCTCCCCAAAATCTGAAGCCCTGAGAGGGACCCAACCGGGACTGGTTCTGCTCTTCCCTGAGCATCAGCCACCCACCCCAGCACGAGCCCCGCTTTGCCATGGGGCAAGGGCCACCGGTGGCCAGGGGCCTTCATGCCACGGACAGCCGCAAAGTCCCAAAGTTAGGGGGTGGGAGAAGTTGACCTGGCCTGGCAGCATCACTCCCCCCCCCCACTGATAAGGTGCTTTGGGAAGAATAGCCGAGGCCCATGGGGGGCAGACGTCGCCCACTGCCAGCACCGAGGGGCCCCAGCCGTGCCACTCCCCATGCCATCTTTGGAATCGAGGAAGGGCATCATGACCGCACAGGGGGAAGAGTGGACCAGGCTGGCAGCCCAGCCCCACCCAGACCCCAGCACCTCGCCCATTCAGCCACGTGGGACGGCACTCTCCGCCCCAAACTGTATCCAGGCTCCCAGCCAAGGGGGCTCTTGAGTCTCTGGGGGCGTCCTGGCAGGGCCCCTCCACGCTTTGCCAAATCCACGCCTCCTGCTTCCAGGAGGAAGGGGCCAAGACCTCATCCTGCCACATCGAGCAGCTGGTCGCCACGCTGGAAACGGCACCCATGGCCTCTCTGCAACTGTCGTCTCCTGTTACGTGGTTCTGGGCGGATTGGGCCCGCCTCTTCTGGAAGAGCTTCAGGGGTCCATGGAGAGGAGAAGGGACCGGCCTCTCTTCTGGAAAGGGCTGTGGTGCAGGGGCCACGGGGGTCCCCTCTTCCTTCTCTCCCCTGGGGACCCCCTTCCTCCTCCAGGGAGCTCCGCGTGGTGCCCCATCTCCTCTCTCGCTCCCCAGGACCAAACAGTCTGGCCCCTGGGGGCCCGGGGCCTGCAGAAAAAGAGGGCCCCCTTTGCCCAGGCTGTCCCGTCAGCTCTGCCTGTCCCTGGTTCACGGAGCCCCCTCGCCCCCCCTTGCGCCTCACTTCTGCCTGTACTTCTCGCTGTTGGGGGAGAAGGACCTGGTGACGCCAAAGGGGCGCATGTTCCTCCCCGAGGTGATGAGGGCCCCAAAGCCGTACTGGTGGGAGAAGGCGTAGCCGGAGCGCCGGGAGGCCTTGCGCTGCAGGCGCCGCTTGGGGGACGGAGGCAGCTGCCCCTTCTGAAGCTGCTTCACCATGTGCAAGACCTGCGAGCGAAGGAGGAGAGAGGAAAAATTGCGGGGAGGGAGGAGGAAGGGCAGGCGGAAGCGTCGGCTGGGAGCAGGGGCAGGGGAGTCGCGCGGCTCTCTTGGAAGGTGGCGGCCTCTCCTTCTTGGAGGCTTTGAAGCAGAGGCAGTCTGTCAGGGATGCTTTAGGGTTGGGCTAGAGGACCTCTGGGGGTCCCTTCCAACTCTACAGTTCTAGGGACCTCTTTCTAAACTGTATTTTAAATTGTTTCCCCCCCTCTCTTTTCCCCCTATAATTTTTTTACTGTGATTTTATTGGTATTAGCCGCCCTGAGCCTGGCTCTGGCTGGGGAGGGTGGGGTATAAATAAAAATTTATTTATTAATTATTATTATTATTATTATTATTATTATTATTATTATTATTATTTTCTCCCCTAAGCCTCAGAAAAGTTGTGGCAGATTAAGCCGCCGCAGCCTCTCATTTCTATCTGCCAGGAGTGCCAGCAGGGGCGGGCTGGAGAGGATAGAAATTCAAGAAAGCAACAAGGAGAATTGCCAAAGGGCCCTTCAGGTATCACCAACACACAGGTGCCACCTCACAGCCAAGATTGTGGGTGGCTGCAGCAACTTTGCCCGTTGACTTTGAGGGGGCCCAGCACCCAGAAAGATATTAATGTGGGTGTCGAAGCAACCACAGCCTCCTGGAGTTGACGCAGGGCACCAGTGGGTCACTGGCAACAGGCTTTCCCCCTGGCCCAGATTTCCCTACAGAGTTTGAGGTCAGCAAAGTTGTGCGGATGCTGCGTATACTTACACAAGTGAGGAGCCCCCACCCCAGCCAACCCCCCCCCCCGTCCTGCCTTGGAGCACCCTGTGCCTCCCTGCAGAACGCACAACACCCGTGGCGGGGGCAAGGATTTGCAGCCTGCCCTTTTAAAGAAACATGCCCAGGGAATTCATACAAGCCTGGGAGCGAAAGGGGAAGACGATCTGGGCTTTCAACTATTCCCGTGCTTAAAACAGGAATATCGTAACAAGAAATGGAAATGTTCTGTTTCCAACGGCAACTCAAAATTGCAGCAGAACCTGGAGACCTAATTGGGGGGTGAGTGGGGAGGGAAAGGGGTCCCTGAAGGCAAAGCTCATCCAGAGCCAAGAGGCAGCCATGGAGATCAGGGCAGGCTCCCCTCTGCGCCCCCCAGGGAACCAGACTTTGGGGCTGGCAGGCTGAGAGGAAGCAGCAGGGGGCAGCAGAGATGCATGGCTGCTCTGGCAGATTAGGCTCTCAAGGGAGCCTTCCGGGGTCTTAAGGCGGCTCTGGGCTGGTTTGTTTGTTTGTTTGTTTGTTTGTTTGTTTGTTTGTGTCTGAAATGTTCAAAATAGTATTTTTCAATCTTAATAGCTCCTTGGCTAGCTTTGCTGCATTAAATGTGAATTCTCTATCTGGCTTTCTTATTTGGAATGTCTTATTTGGAAATCTTTAAGACCAACGTTGTACTATTTTTGTTTGTTATCTTGCTTTGAATGTATATTTCATATTTCATCTGCTTCTATAATGTTTTATTTGGTGTTTTAACATTTAAACCACTTTGAGATTCCCCCCCCAAATAAAACAATATAGAAATAAATTGAATAAAGTCAGCAATGATAACTCCAGTTTGGGCATGCTCTCATCTGCACTCTGACCAGAGATTTCAGATTTCTTTCACAGAGGGGCGGTGGGGGCTTCAGCCAGCCACAGCCCACAGGAGGAGTGTGGGGGGGGGTGCACAGTCCCTGAGCTGCAGCGCCTCCCCCCACTTCTTTCTAAAAATAGCCCTCTCCTCCTGCCCCAGTTCCTCTTAATCCATGGCCATAATCCGCACTCGCCTCTCAGCCACAGATGGCCGGGGTCACTTGGTCCCTGGGATGGCAGGAAGCACCGCAGAAGCAGGCAGAGGCCAAGTGAGGGCAACTCCTTGTGCCCCCCCTCACCCCACCGCTTAGAGGCAAGCAGCCTGCCCCCCAGAAGCACCTGTGGCCTCTGCATGCAGGGAGGGGGGGCCTTACCTGGTCGCTGATGGTGGGCTTGAGCTGCACCTTCAGGAAGCGGAAGCCGACGACGGGGAGGACGCAGAGGGTGACGCAGAGGAAGATGGACAGCCAGACGTTGGGCTGGTTCAGGGTGTTCCGAGCCGAGCCTGGCAGGGAGAAGAAGAAGCGGGCAGGCGATGAAGCCGCCTGAGACTGCTGCTGGGGCAGAGTGGGCAGAACAAGCGGGGCTGGAGGTCCTGGGGGGTCAGCGAGTGGCGGAGAAACTGATTCCCAAGTTGAGGGTCGCTTTCAGGACATGGGACTCTACGTGGGGCTGCCCTTGAGACTGACCCAGAAACTCCAGCGGGCGCAGAATGCTGCGGCGAGGCTCCTTACGGGGTCTCTGGCATGGGAGCATATTCACCCAGTGCTTTTCCAGCTGCACTGGCTCCCGGTAGAGTACAGGGTCAGATTTAAGGTGCTGCTTTTGACCTTTAAAGCCCTTCACGGCCTAGGACCCTCGTACCTACGGGACTGCCTCTCCTGGTATGTCCCACGGAGGACCTTATGGTCTTCAAACAGAAACATCTCGGAGGTCCCGGGCCACAGAAAGGTTAGGCTGGCCTCAACCAGAGACAGGGCTTTTTCGGCTGTGGCCCCGATCTGGTGGAACGCTCTGTCCCAAGAGACCAGGGCCCTGCGGGACATGACATCTTTCCCCAGGGCCTGCAAGACAGAGCTGTTCCACCAGGCCTTTGGCCAAGGCACAGTCTGACCCCCTCCTTTGGTCATCCTCACAGAACTCCAGCCCAATGGTTGCCATTAATCTGATTTGAATTGATTTTAGAATGAATTGGTTTTTGAATGCTGAATTATTTTACTGTTGTTAGCCGCTCTGAGCCCGGCTTCAGCTGGGGAAGGGCGGGATATTAATACTTTATTATTATTATTATTATTATTATTATTATTATCATCATCATCATCATCATCATTATGCAGGGGCCAGGGGGAACAAGGAGCCTCCAGGGTCCTGTTGCTCTGGAGGCCCCTCCTGCCTGTGATTCCTGCATAGCAAGGGATGGGGCTGGATGACCCCTGGTCCCTGTTGACTCTACAGTTCCATGATTCTGTGGGAGAGATCATCAGGGGGTTTGGGCTGGGTGTTGATCAGTATGCGGATGACACCCAGCTCTACCTCTCTTTCAAATCAGAACCAGTGAAGGCGGTGAAGGTCCTGTGTGACTGTCTGGGGGCTGTTGGAGGATGGATGGCGGCTAACAGATTGAGGTTGAATCCTGACAAGACAGAAGTACTGTTTTTGGGGCACAGGGGGTGGGCTGGTGTGGGGGATTCCCTGGTCCTGAATGGGGTCACTGTGCCCCTGAATGACCAGGTGCGCAGCCTGGGAGTCATTTTGGACTCACAGCTGTCCATTGAGGCGCAGGTCAATTCTGTGTCCAGAGCAGCTGTCTACCAGCTCCATCTGGTCCGCAGGATGAGACCCTCCCTACCCACAGACTGTCTGGCCAAAGTGGTGCATGCTCTGGTTATCTCCCGCTTGGACTACTGCCATGCGCTCTATGTGGGGCTACCTTTGAAGGTGACCTGGAAACTAATTAATCCAGCTAGACTGGTGACTGGGAGCGACTGCCGAGACCACATAACAACAGTCCTGAAAGACATACATTGGCTCCCAGTACGTTTCCGAGCACAAGTCAAAGTGTTGGTGCTGACCTTGAAAGCCCTAAATGGCCTCAAAGGCCCAGTATACCTGAAGGAGCATCTCCACCCCCATCGTTCTGCCCGGACACTGAGGTCCAGCTCCGAGGGCCTTCTGGCGGTTCCCTCATTGCGAGAAGCAAAGCTACAGGGAACCAGGCAGAGGACCTTCTTGGTGGTGGCACCCGCCCTGTGGAACACCCTCCCTTCAGATGTGAAGGAAATAAGCGGATATCTTATCTTTAAAAGACATCTGAAGGCAGCCCTGTTTAGGGAAGTTTTTAATATTTAATGCAGTATTGTATTTAACACTCAATTGGGAGCCACCCAGAGTGGTTGGGGAAACTCAGCCAGATGGGCGGGGTATAAATAATAAATTATTATTATTATTATTATTATTATTATTATTATTATTATTATTATTATTCCACATCTTCCTTTCCGCCCCTTTGCCTCTGAAGGACACCGTTGCCCAGGGAGGATCATCATAGCACCACAGAACCGCAGAGTTAGAAATGGGTCCCGAGGGTCATCTAGCCCAACCCCGCGCAATGCAGGTGCCCACCACCCTCTGCCCCCGATTGCAGCCCTTGGCACTCCCTGTTCCCCCAGCTGCCTTTGCTCAGGGCTCCTTGGCTTGCCCAAGGACCGTTCTGTGGAGCTGACGCCTGCATTCAAAGGGGGCTCCCCCCTGCCCTCGTCCCTGGAAGAAGGTGGCTCTACGGCCCACGAGCCAGAAAGGGGGGCTGCCTGCCGACCCCCCCGATACCCACCGACGAAGGGGAAGGAGCCGGTGAAGATGAGGTAGGTGCCGTCGCTGTACATGGTGAAGGTGATGGCAAAGTACATGGCCAGGCTGCCCCAGATGAAGAGCTGGTTGACGGCCGTCCAGTAGGCAGTGTCCAGGCCCATCTGCAAGAGGGAGGCCAGGGACAGCGTGAGAGAAGGAGGACAGCAGGAGAACCCGTGATCAGGCCAGGGGCCCCTCCAGACGCCAGTTCTCACAGGGGCCAAACAGATGCCCCACAGGGGAGACCGGCAAGCAGCCCTCTCCTTCTCTGCATTCAGAAGCATCGCTGCCTCCTGGCTAGGAGCCCTCGAAAGCCCTCTCCTCCTCTATGAATTTGTCCAATCCTCTTTTAGATAGATTCCGCCATGCCTTGCGGGACCTTGCTCCCCCTGGCGACTCATTGACTGAGCTTGTTGAGGGCTGGAATATCCAGCTCCTGGCACCGAAGCGCCCTCTGCGACCCCGCAGAAACCGGGCTCCCTGGTTTACCGAGGAGCTCCGGAAAATGAAGCGGGACCTCAGACGGCTAGAGCGAGTATGGCGGGGTGCCCGTGACGGAGCCTCAAGAACATCTTATAGGGCTTTTATGAAAACCTACGAGATGGCGGTGAAGGCTGCTAAGAAGTCTTACTTCTCGGCCTCCATTGCATCCGCTAGCTCTCGCCCGGCACAATTATTTAGTATAATCAGGTCTTTAACGTCCCTTGAAGGACAGCCAAATTTAAATAACAATTTGACACACGGCTGTGAGGCATTTGAGAGCTTTTTTGCGGAGAAGGTCCTGTTGCTCCGCCATGACCTCCCTGCCAATTTGGATACAATAAAGGAACTGGAGGCCCCTCGACTGTCCTCGGGTCCAGTATTGGACCACTTTGACCGGATATCCCCAGCCGATGTGGACAGACTCCTCCGAGCTGGAAAGCCCACCACCTGTCCTCTTGACCCGTGCCCGTCTTGGCTGATTAGAGCGTGTCCAGACGAGGTGCGGGCCCTCCTGGGGGATATCATCAATTTGTCCCTTGGCACGGGGACATTCCCAGGGGAACTGAAGGAGGCAGTGGTGCGCCCGCTCTTAAAGAAAACATCATTAGATCCTTTAGATCTATCCAATTACCGCCCGGTTTCGAATCTTCCGTTCCTGGGTAAGGTGATTGAGAGAGCGGTTGCTGAACAGCTTGGTGGGTTTCTGGATGAAACATCGGCTCTGGATCCATTCCAGTCTGGCTTCCGCACTGGTCATGGGACCGAGACAGCTCTGGTTGCCCTAACAGATGATCTTCGTAGACAGCTGGATCGAGGCGGGTCGGGGCTGCTGATTCTTCTAGATCTGTCAGCAGCTTTCGACATGGTCGATCATGAACTTCTGGACCACCGCCTTGCCGACGTGGGGATCCAGGGCACAGTCCTTCAATGGCTGCGCTCGTTTCTCTCTGGTCGGGGACAGAGGGTGGCGCTTGGGGGGGAATTGTCATCGCGCCACTCCTTGGTGTGTGGAGTACCTCAGGGTGCGATACTCTCCCCAATGCTTTTCAACATCTTTATGCGCCCCCTCGCCCAGCTTGTCCGGAGTTTTGGGCTGGGTTGCCATCAGTATGCCGATGACACCCAACTCTATCTGTTGATGGATGGCCATCCTGACTCGGCCCCAGACACACTGACCAGATGTCTGGAAGCTGTGGCTGGATGGTTACGTGGGAGCCGGTTGAAGCTAAATCCTTCGAAGACAAGAGGTCCTGTGGCTGGGACGGGACGATATGGGATTGGGGGGGCAACTCCCATCTCTTGCGGGGGCGCAGTTAGTGCTGGCACCGTCCGTTAAGAGTTTGGGTGTAATCTTCGACACCTCCCTTTCCATGGAGGCGCAGATTGCAGCTATAACAAAGGCGGCATTTTTCCATCTCCGCCAAGCTAAGCAGTTGGCTCCTTACCTCTCTCGCCCTGACCTAGCCACTGTGATCCACGCGACGGTCACCTCCAGACTGGATTATTGTAACTCGCTCTACGTGGGGCTGCCCTTAAGACTGACCCAGAAACTCCAGCGGGTGCAGAATGCTGCAGCGAGACTCCTTACGGGGTCTTCGCTGCGAGATCACATTCATCCGGTGCTATATCAACTGCACTGGCTCCCGGTGGAGTACAGGATCAGGTTTAAGGTGCTGGTTTTAACCTTTAAAGCCCTATACGGCCTAGGACCCTCGTACCTACGGGACCGCCTCTCCTGGTATGCCCCACAGAGAAACTTACGGTCTTCAAATAAAAACATCTTGAAGGTCCCAGGCCACAGAGAAGTTAGGCTGGCCTCAACTAGAGCCAGGGCTTTTTCGGCTGTGGCTCCGACCTGGTGGAACACTCTGTCACAAGAGACTAGGGCCCTGCGGGACTTGACATCTTTCCGCAGGGCCTGCAAGACAGAGCTGTTCCGCCAGGCCTTTGGCCAGGGCACAGCCTGACTCCCTCCCTCGGCAATCTTCGCGGAGCTCTGGCCCAATGGTGGCCAGTGGCTTGAATTTAATTAATTTTATAATGAATGATTTTAGAGTGTTGTTTGTGTTGTACTTTTGTATTGTTGTATTGTTGTTAGCCGCCCTGAGCCCAGCTTCGGCTGGGGAGGGCGGGATATAAATAAAATTTATTATTATTTTTTATTATTAAAGCTGTCACAACACCCAGTGGCAGGGAGTTCCAAAGTTTAACTATGTGCTGTATGAACTATGTGCTTCTTCCCACATTCAGCTTCCCTGGATGCCCAGATAGTTCTAGAGAGAGGGAGGGAGAAAAACTCCCTCCCTTCCCTCCACGGCAGGCATCGTTTTGTAAACCTCTATCGTGCCCCCTTTTCTCTAACCTGAAAAGTCCCCAGCGCTGCAGCTTTTCTTCCCTGGGGAGTCACTGTACAATCAAACCTTGGTTGTCAAACATAATCCGTTCCGGGAGCCCGTTCGGCTTCCGAAATGTTCAACAACCGAGGCGCAGCTTCTAACCCCTCTCCCTCTTTCCTTTTCCCTTTCTCCTTCTGTGATAGAACTCCTATTTGGGGACTTCCCTGGCTTTTTTCTGGCCCACGTAGGACCAGTCTGGATAGTTGGCCTTGGTGAAGATTTGACGTTTTCATCCCCCAAAAAGTTTTTGATTTGAGTTTCTACTGAAATGAGGCTGCACTTTAATGTTGTGTTTTAATCTTGTTTTTGAGTTGTATTTTAATCAATTGTCTTTATACCTGGTGTTAGCCGCCCGGAGCCTGGTCTTGGCTGGGGAGGGCAGGGTATAAATAAAATTTATTATTATTGTATTATTATTATTATTATTAATTGGCTGCAAGAGCCTCTTGCATTCAAGAGGAAGCTGCGTCAGACATTTGGCTTCCGTAAAACGTTCAGAAACCGGAGCATTTGCTTGGGGTTTTGGCGTTCGGGAGCCAAAACATTCCAAAACAGAGGTGTTCGGGAGCCGAAGTCTGACTGTCTTTCCGTTGCTCTCTCTCTCTCTTCTCCCCTCTGTTTTCTGCTGTGCTGAAGAGTCTTCATCGCACCCTCAACTCCCCAAGGAACTCCAGCCTCCCAGAAATAGGGACAGGCATCGACCCTTGCTTCTCTCACTCCAGGCAAGGTCATTCATTTGCAAAATCCTAACCCCCCCTCCCATATCTCCTGCCACCCCATGGACCACTTGGAAGTTGCTGAGGCTGTGAGCTCCTGCCCCCCACACTGAGGTCCAGCTCTGAGGGCCTTCTGGCGGTTCCCTCCCTGTGAGAAGCCAAGTTACAGGGAACCAGGCAGAGGGCCTTCTCGGTAGTGGCGCCCGCCCTGTGGAACGCCCTCCCACAAGATGTCAGAGATAAAAATAACTACCAAACTTTTAGAAGACATCTGAAGGCAGCCCTGTTTAGGGAAGCTTTTAATCTTTAATAGGTTATTGTATTTTAATATTCTGTTGGAAGCCGCCCAGAGTGGCTGGGGAAACCCAGCCAGATGGGCGGGGTATAAATAAATTCTTATTCTTATTCTTATTCTTATTCTTATTCTTATTCTTATTCTTATTCTTATTCTTATTATACCAGAATAAATTCTGGCCCACTTTAACCCTCCCTGAAATACACTCGGAGTTGAGAGTGGATTTCATGCTCTTTATTCAGCTCATAGTGGTGAGCAGGAATGGAAGTTCCCCCAGAATGTGTGCTTTATATACCGGTACATTATTTACACAATGGGCCCCACATGATTGGCTAATTCCGGGATTCACCTGTAGGCCAATCAGGTTGCGGATTCACTTCCACCTGGAGCTGGATTGGGTGGCTCCTGTGGACCAATCAAACTGCTGCATTCTGGACCCTATTGTTCTAGGACCAATCAGATGGCTGCCTTTTGGATCCTATGCAACTCAGTACATAACACTTCCCATCCCAATATGTCATTTTGCTGCATCAGCTGAGGACGGGAAGTCCTGCATTCTCCCCATGGGCCTGGCAGAGGCCCCAGGGCCCCACACAAGCCCCGCCCGCGGCAGGCAGCGACCCCTTACCTGGACGGAGACCACAATGAGCAGGCAGGTCTGGGCCATGAGTGCGAAGGACTGGTAGTCGGCGATGGCCTTCCCGTCGCTCCTCAGGGAGTCAAAGAGGGTCCCGTAGGGGACGAAGAAGAGGACCAGGGAGCTGTAGACGCTGTAGAGGACGCACTTGACAAACTCCTTCTTGTTGAAGTAGAGGTTCTGCTGGCCAGGCATGTAGAGCTGCGGGAATTGCAGGCTCCACCGGTCATCCACGTCCTGGGGGTGGAAAGTGGAGGGTGTGTGTTTTGAGATGGCAAACAAGGCGGCTGCCCACCCCTCCTCGCCCACCCTGCAGTATCCGCCCTCGACACCCACCACTTATGCAAAGCCTTTAGCTCAAACCGGCAGACCTCACTCACCCTCAAACCAAAAGTAAGTTGAAACCACGCAGGGCCAGCCCACCTATGAGGCAACTGCCTCAGGCGGCAGGACCAACAGGAGAAGCAGATTCGGACGCAGATCTTTATCCCCACCCCCTCCTTGCTCCGGATCTAGATCTTCTCTCAGCCCTTCTTCCCTGGCAGGAAGGGGGCACCTTTTGGTGGCTTGCCTCAGGTGGCAAAGTGTCTTGGGCCGGCCTGACAAACCATAATAATATGCAACCCTGCAATGCTTTGGGGTCTATTGTGACACAGACCCACATCTTTTCCCTTTCCCTCCATCTGCACAAGGCTGTGACGGGCTGTTTTGTACGTGGATTAGAGATGGCCACCTAGATCACCTCCTGCCCCACAGAAGAGCCCCATTCCAGATGCAACATCAGCATCTCTAAGCCCCCAGCTATTCCCAAGTGACAGTCTGCTGCCCTGCTCTTTCACTTAGGAATGTTCTTCTAAGTTTCTGGTTTTATATACAGTCATACCTCGGGATAAATACGCTTCAGGTTGAGTGCGTTACTTCCGGGTTTCGCCGCTCACGCATGTACAGACAGTAAAAATGACGTCACGCGCACGTGCAGATGTGCTGTTGTGTCTTACGTTCTGTTCGGGATGCGAACGGGGCTCCAGAACGGATCTAGTTCGCATCCCAAGGTAGCACTGTATAAGATTTTATTAAAGCTTCTCATAATACAGTACAATAAAAAACAAACTACAGTGGACCCTCTGGATACAAACTTAATTTGTTCCAGGGTCCGTTTGCACCCTGAAAATTACATAAATAGAGGTGCGCTTCTGCGCATGCATACACAGCAAAACCCAGAAGAATACACTTCCGGGTTTGCTGTGGCCGTAACCCAAAGATTCTGTATCCAGAGGGATACGTAAGTAGAGGTATGACTGTAATCCCAAAAACCCCAGAAAGAGCAAGAAGAAGAATTCAAGGTGGATCTTAAGCCTTGTATCACACAGAAATGGGAGGACCATCTTGGCTCTCGCCTGAGCGCATCTCTTGCTTCCCCCATTGTCCCACCTCAGATGATCTTCCCTTCCCTGCCCCGCACTACGGGGTCCTTGCCCGTCATCCTTCACCAAGAAGCCTCAGCGAAAACTGCTTCCACCGGCTGGTCTTAGCCTGGACCTCTAGGCTTCCACCCCTGGATACTCCCCATTTGGAAGATGCTTTCCTCCCCTCCCAGCCCAGCCCTGTGACAGGGAGGAACCCAGCGCACACTCCTGGGCTGAGCATGCCGTGTGTGTTGGAGGGGCAGCCTGACCCCAGGGCTGGGGCCAGAAAGAGAGCCCTCTGCTCCCGGTTGTGGGGCAAACTCCTGATCGAACGAAGAGGGCATAAGAGAAACCGAGGAGGCGTACCTGGTCAAATAGGCTCATTCCCAGGACAGGTAAGGAGGTGTACACCATGTTGTAAAGAGTGATGAACCATTCGTCATACACCGTCTGCAGAGGCCGAGAGAGGGAGGAAATGAGAAAAGCCCCACGCAGAGCAGCAGCAGAGGCAAGGTCCCAGGGCCCTTGGGCCCAAGGGTGCGTCGGGTGGCCTCTGCTGCAAGCGGGTGGGTGTCCCAAGGGAGGGCTAGCAAGAGAGGAGAACAAGGCCCAGGCAGCTGCTGGGAAGCCAAGGGTGTAAATCTGTGGTCGAAAGACAGGGGCAGAAATAAGGAGCCCACAGGGCATGGTCTAAGGTGAGTATCTCAGAGGGGAGGTAAAAGGTAAAGGGACCCCTCAGGTCGGAGCTAAACAATACAAACTGAGAGCATTTGCAGATGACCTGGTACTTACATTACAGGAGCCAGAAGCTAGCACGAAAAGAGTTTTGGAAATAATCCAAGAGTTTGGTCAATTGGCAGGATTTAAATTGAATAAGTTAAAGACTAAGGTATTGGAGAAAAATCTAACACAGATTGAAAAAGAAAGGTTTCAGAATGAGACGGGGTTGACTGTGGTCAAAAAAGTGAAATACCTGGGTGTGAACATGACAGCTAAGAATGTGAACTTATTTAAAGATAATTATGAAAAAACTTGGATAGAAGTGAAAAAAGATCTGGAGATTTGGTCAAATCTGAAGCTTTCCTTGTTAGGTCGAATTGCAGTTATAAAAATGAATGTATTGCCAAGAATGTTGTTTCTGTTTCAAGCATTACAAATTATGGACAAAATGGATTGTTTCAAGAAGTGGCAGAAAGATATATCTAAATTTGTCTGGCAGGGCAAGAAGCCCAGAATAAAATTCAAGATATTAACGGATTCAAAGGAAAGAGGGGGGTTTGCCCTGCCAGACTTTAAATTATACTATGAAGCGGCAGCTTTCTGCTGGCTAAAAGAATGGCTGCTTCTTGAAAACACAGACATTTTGGATTTGGAAGGATTTAACAATATTTTTGGGTGGCATGCATATTTGTGGTATGACAAGGTTAAAGCGCATAAAAGTTTCAAAAATCATATTGTCAGAAAAGCACTATTAAATGTCTGGGTCAGATATAAGGACTTGCTGGAAAATAAGACTCCAAGATGGCTATCACCAATGGAAGCTAAGGCAGTTAAAAAGCTAAATATGGAGTCGAAATGGCCAAGATATTGGGAAATCTTGGAAAAGGAAGGGGACAAATTGAGATTGCAGAGTTTTGAAAAACTAAAAGGGAAGGTGAGAGATTGGTTACATTATCATCAAATAAATGAAGTGTTTAAATTAGACAGTAAAATAGGCTTCCAGGTGGAAAAATCAAAATTAGAGACTGAACTGTTAGAACCCAGTACTAAGAATTTGTCAAAAATGTATGATCTGCTGTTGAAATGGAATACACAAGATGAAATGGTAAAATCAAGTATGATTAAATGGGCTCAGGACATTGGTCATAACATCATGCTTGCTGATTGGGAAAAGTTGTGGACCACCGGGTTGAAGTTTACGGCGTGTAACGCCTTAAGAGAAAATATAATGAAAATGATTTATAGGTGGTACATAACCCCAGTCAAGCTTGCAAAGATCTACCATTTGCCTGATAATAAATGTTGGAAATGTAAAGAAAAGGAAGGTACATTCTTTCACCTCTGGTGGACGTGCCCGAAGATTAAGGCATTCTGGGAAATGATTTATAATGAACTGAAAAAGGTATTTAAATATACTTTCCCCAAGAAACCAGAGGCCTTTCTCTTGGGTATTGTCGGCCAGGGGGTGTTAAAGACAGATACAAATTTTTTTATGTATGCTACAACAGCAGCTAGAATACTTATTGCAAAGTACTGGAAGACACAGGATCTACCCACACTGGAAGAATGGCAGATGAAGGTGATGGACTACATGGGTTTGGCAGAAATGACGAGCAGAATCCGAAACCAGGGAAGAGAAGCGGCGGAAGAGGAAAGGAAGAAGTTTAAGGATTACTTAAAGAAATACTATAAAATTAATGACAGTTAGAATGATGTTGGGCTTAAAATAAATGGTTACTATTAGTAATGGTTAAGACAGAGAGAATAAGGATGATTAACATAAATTTATAGTAAAATAAGGGAAGATTCGCTGAATAATTGTAAGAACTTGGAATACAGAAACGGGAAGCAAGAGGAAGTCGAGGAAGTAAGGTTTAAGAAATTAGGACATGAAATGGTACTTGTTTTTTGTTCTGTTAATGTTGGTTGTTTGTTTTTGTATGTTTTGTTTGTGTTAATATAAAAATTGTTTAATAAAAAATATTATTAAAAAAAATAAAAAAAAAAAGGTAAAGGGACCCCTGACCGTTAGGTCCAGTCGTGGCTGACTCTGGGGTTGCGGCGCTCATCTCGCTTTATTGGCCGAGGGAGCCGGCGTACAGCTTCCGGGTCATGTGGCCAGCATGACTAAGCCGCTTCTGGCAAACCAGAGCAGCGCATGGAACTGCCGTTTACCTTCCCGCTGGAGCGGTACCTATTTGTCTACTTGCACTATATGCTTTCGAACTGCTAGGTTGGCAGCAGCAGGGACAGAGCAACGGGAGCTCACCCCGTCATGGGGATTCGAACCGCCGACCTTCTGATCGGCAAGCCCAAGAGGCTCAGTGGTTGACCACAGCGCCACCCGCATCCCTTTCAGTGGGGAGAACCAGGTGGAAATCTCCGCTCAGCAGTGAACTGGGGAGGGGGTGTCTGGAAATGGCCTCCTCTGTCAGCCAGGACAGAGGTGAAAATATTGTTGTGAATTTTTGGGGGTGGGGTGGTGTCGGTGTCAGTGTGCGCCATGCACCAAATCAGTGAGAAATCAGCCTTAGTCCTGGAGTTGCGTCTTGAGGTGCCGTGTGCAACCACAGAAACTGGTTTGGGGCTGCTTTGGCAAGCTTGCTCTCGGACTCACTACCGTCACAGATAGAGGAGCCCCAAAACAGGGAGGTCCTCAGGACATCGTGCGCGTGGAGCCCCTCAATTCACAACAATATTAAGGATCATAGAACTGTAGAGCTGGAAGGGATCCCAAAGGCCGTCTGGCCTGACCCCGTGCCATGAAGGGATCACAGCTAAAGCAAGGTGCTGCAAGTTGGCAGGAGACCTTTGGAAAGGGAAGGAGCCCTCTCGTGTCACTGATCCCCAGGACTGCAGGAGCCCCCCTCCTGCGCCCCACCTGCTGCCCATGAACAAAGCTCTGTGCAAAGTCCCTGGGGTGTTCTGGAGCCCTTGGCGCCTGCAAAGAATGGTTGTGAGCACCCTGCGTGACAGGGGGTTGGAGCAGATGACCCTTGACGTCCCTTCCAGCTCCACAGAGCTATGACAACATTTGGGAGGTCCCAGGTCGCAAGGGGGTTAGATTGGTCTCAACTAGGGCCAGGGCCTTTTCAGTTGTGGCCCCGACTTGGTGGAACGCTCTGTCCCAAGAGACTAGTGCCCTGCAGGACCTGACGTCTTTCCGCAGGGCCTGCAAGACAGAGCTGTTCCGCCTGGCCTTTGGTCTGGACTCAGTCTGACCCTTATGTATCCCTCCCTTAAGGTCTTGATCTATGGGCTACTTTTAAAATGAGGCTGCATTTTAAATGGCATTTTAACCTGTATTTTAAATTGGGTTTTCCCCATCCCTTCCCACCTATTATGTTTTTACTGTGATTTTATTGGTGTTAGCCGCCCTGAGCCCAGCTCTGGCCGGGGAGGGTGGGGCATAAATATCATTTTTTTTTATTATTATTATTATTATTATTATTATTATTATTATTATTATTATTATCCAAGGCAGGAAGCTTCCTCCGCCCTTCCTGAACTGTCCCCTCCTGCAAAAAACCCCTACCTGGCAACAAGTGAAATGCAAAAATGAATGAGGGAGTGAAAATCTCAGAGAAGATGGAGAGAACAAAAGGCAAAAGGCAGAGGAAAGACCAGCTGGCCAGACCTGGAAGGAGCCAGTGTGAACATGCAAGGAGGGCAGCAGTCAGAAAGAGGGGCAGGGAAGGTGGGGCCCAGCACCTCCAGAGCCCAACGAGGCATTGCCCGGCTCCAGAAGATCCCAAGGGGTGCTCTGTGCAGGCTCAGAGTCTGTATTTGGGGCTGCACAGATCCAGCAAAGCCTGGCAGTCGAGCACAAACTGCTTGGAGGTCTTTTGTTTTTTTAATGGCAATCAAGCAATATATATATATATATATTGATTTTTTTTAAAAAAGACATAAATGAACTGAGTAGCTCCGCTCTCAGGAGAGGTACCGGGGTTCTCAGTTCTTGCTTGCTCCTGTCAGAGGAAACATTGGCAATTCCCGGCAATTTTAAGGGACGGTCAGCAGAGAGCAGCAGAGGCCTGCCAAAACGGCCGCCGCCTGCCAGCAGGGCTCACCTGTGCGGAGAATCCGGAGAAGAAGCCGTACCAGAAGTGGACCAGCGTGAAGGCGAAGTTCTTGTAGAAGAAGTAGGCCAGGAACTTGCACATGCGGATGTAGGACCAGCGTCCGTGGACCAGCAGCAGCCGCTGCAAGTAGCGGAACTGCGCAAAGGAGAAGTCGCTGGACAGCACAGCCTGCATCCCCTCCTGGCCGCTGATGCCAACGCCAATGTGGGCGGCTGGAAGAGAGGGAGAGGGAGCCCAGAAGCAGCCGCGTCAGGCCAAGGGGGTCCAGCGCCCTGCTGCCCCTGGGGCCAAGCAGCCATCCCCCTGGAAAGGGGGCCGCAAACAGCAGCAGCAGCCTCTGCCCTTGTGCTTCCAGCAACTGGCACTCAGGGGCACCCAAGGGGGCAAAACTGCCCCCCGCCTGTGCCCTCTGCCTCTCGTACACAGGTTTCCCCACCATCTGCTTTCTTACAAATAAAGTGGGGGAGGGCAGGGTCGACTCTGGATTCGTTTCGTTTCTACACCTCTTTAAATTTTTAAGAAAAAACCCTCAAGGCGCTTTACGACCTACATTCAAACATCAAACAGCACATTTCAAAACAAAACATTACAGAAGAAAATCAGCTGCACCCTATACATTCAAAGCGACGTCGTTAGCAGGAAACTGAAAATGTGTCCTAAAGATTTCAAAACAAAGCCTTACAAAGGAAGGTCGAGAACACACATTTGAAAGAGCATAATTAGCAAGAGAATAAGACATTATCGTATTAAACACGGATTGAGAGAGTAAGTAGAGATTCTTTTCCCAGCGAAGGAGGGCTCTCTGCCTACTTCTCCACCTCTGCAGAACCAGAGAAGAGCCTCCTGGATCAGGCCCGTGGGGGCCCATCTGGTCCGGCCTCCTGTTCTCAGAGTGGCCAAGCAGATTCCTCATATGGGAAACCCGCTAGCAGGATCTGAGCCCAAGAGCCCCCTCCCCTCCTGGGGTTTCCAGGATCATTGCGGCCTCCAGCCAGGAAGGCAGAGAATCGCCCTCCTATCTAGGAGCCATCGATAGTCCTCTCCTCCATGGATAACTCTAATCCTCTTTTAAATCTCCGGGATCAGGGCCAGAGAGAGAGCACAGCCCCAACCCCACTGGCCTCCCCCTTCCTCATCAAATAGAGCCCCCACCCCATAGCAGATTCCTCTTCTAGCGACAGTCCCAGGTGGGGCTCACCATCCCCAGGAAGTTGCTGTGGGGCATCCCTCTCTTGGGGCTGGGGGGCTGGGTGTCCTTCCCACCCCGCCCTTGTTTTGCATGTGAGGTCCTTTTAATCCACCCCATTATTTCCCCCACTGCTCAGAAACCGCAGCATCTCGCTTGACAGCCAATTAGGCACATTTAACTAATGAGAGCCTGCCAACCTAGCAGTTCGAAAGCACCCCCGGGTGCAAGTAGATAAATAGGGACCGCTTACCAGCGGGAAGGTAAACAGCGTTCCGTGTGCTGCGCTGGCTTGCCAGATGCAGCTTGTCACGCTGGCCACGTGACCCGGAAGTGTCTGCGGACAGCGCTGGCTCCTGGCCTATAGAGTGAGATGAGCGCACAACCCTAGAGTCTGGCAAGACTGGCCCATACGGGCAGGGGTACCTTTACCTTTACCTTTAACTAATGAGAGCATTGGATGCGCCCCAAGGCTGACGGGCTGCTGTGGAGGTTTCTGCAGCGCAATGAGCCGAGGAAGTCCTGAAGCTGCTTCTCCCTGGGACTCTGAGGCTGGATCCTGCCTTCAGTGGCCCAGGTGCCCCCCCCTCACAAAGGTACCCCCCCATGCCTTCCGATGGGCTTGCAGGGCCCTCACCCTTGATCATGCTGACGTCGTTGGCCCCGTCCCCGATGGCCAGCGTGACGGCGTTCTTGTACTTCTTCACCAGCTCCACCACCTGCGCCTTCTGCAGAGGCGTCACCCGGCAGCAGATCACGACCTTGCAGAGGCAGGCCGTGCGCACCAGCTCCAGCTCCAGCTCCCCTTCCTGGGCATAGGCCTGCAAGGGAGACGCACACAGGAGGGGGGGGGACAGGAACAACGTGGGGTGTGATACATAAGTAGCAGTCAAGTACAACATTCCTCGTTTTCCTAGAGTAGACATGCAGGGGAATAGTTGGTCCAGCCAGTTAAAAACTTCCTGTTTCCTCCTGGCTGGGCCATACTTCCTTTGCATGTGACTAGAGGTGGGCGTGACCTTACCTGTCCAGGTAACAAAAGGACAAGGCACGCAGCACTCTCCCTCATTGACTTCCTCCATCACTGGAGCAGCTTTTTAGCTAGAAATGCCCTTTTGTCTTTTAGCCAACAGAGGACACTGGGATTATCCCCATATGGGATAGACCCACATGTATATACAGTGGTACCTTGGGTTACAGACGCTTCAGGTTACAGACTCCGCTAACCCAGAAATAGTACCTCGGGTTAAGAACTTTGCTTCAGGATGAGAACAGAAATTGTGCGGCAGCAGCAGGAGGCCCCATTAGCTAAAGTGCTGCTTCAGGTTAAGAACAGTTTCAGGTTAAGAACAGACCTCCAGAACGAATTAAGTTCTTAACCTGAGGTACCACTGTATCTGTAACTAAGTCTGCCTTCAGGGATCCCACTGTGAACTGATGTGAGTAAACTTCAGTACATCACACACTGCGAGGGTATGGATGCAGTAACCTGAGGATCAGGGCTTGACCCCACCATACACCCATCAAGTGATAGAAAAGAGATATTTACATTTCTCTGTTTCCCAGCCAAGTTCATCACACCCTTTGGTCGTCACCTCGGTTTGTAATTGTTTCTGGAATGGCACCCAGGTCAGGGGCAGAGGAAGGGGGGTGCGGTCTGCCCCGGGTGTCACACTGAGGGGGGTGATAAAATTCCAGGTGGCACTCACCACAGGGCCTGCAGTGTGCCCGAATCACGCATCTTTCCTGGGAGAGACGCAGTGGCTTGGGCACCCACAGGCTCTGCGCTGCCCCAAATGGTCCGCCCGCTCGCTCCCCGCCAGCTGTAGGGCGACTGAGTAGGAGGAGGCAGGCAGACTCTAGAGGCCCTGCAGTGCGCCCTGCCCCTGGGTACGCCACCCCAGGCGCCCAAGCAGCTTCCTCCGCCGCTGACCCAGGTGTCAGGATGCCAGAGATTATCACTCAGGCAGAGGGGTGGCTGCCCTCCCTCATGTCCCAAGCTACCCCCTTGGTAGCCATTTCCTTCCTGAACAGAACAACGTTGGAATGGCGTGAATCCGATACTGGAGTGATTTTATATGAATTTCTGAAGTTTCCCCAGTGAGCCAGTACATAGATACATTTATCAGTGAATTGTTGCATTTGGTAATGTACAGGAAAAACTGTGATTTGTGAGGCCATTTGCAGAAGTGATTGTGTTGATTTTGGTAGTGGGGGGGGTGTACGATGTCCGCTGGAGGGGCCAACCCTCCTTTCAACCCTTACATAGATTCCTGCAACAGCGCCTTGCCACCTCCTTACCAGGCTGTGCCCATTAATGACCAGGCCGTATTCCCCGTTGGGCTGTTCCTCCGGCAAGACCTTGCAGTTGCCAGACTTCTTGACCTGGACGTCCATCTCATCGTCATCCATGGCGGCCTCCTGCATCATCGTCTTCCTCGCTTTCCTAAGAGAAGACCCACAATAACAAGCACTGCGGAAGCCAGCGGGGAGTTCCCCCAAACAGTAATAAATTTAATAAATGAAATAAGGGAATAATAACAAAAACGTTATCAATATGCAAACAAGAACAAAGCAAGACTCCCACCCCCTAACTGGTAGACAAGCAGACCATCTCAGCCCCTCCCTCGGAGAAGCCCCCCAGCAGGGCCTGAGCTTAGCAGTGCTCTGCCCACCTGCGGCTGCCAGCAGCTGGCAGTCAGGGCATGCTGGGGGGAGAGAGGGGCCCTCTTGCCTAGTAGCCCCCGGCAGCCTTGGCACAGCCTTGGATCTGGAGGGCATGTGAGATGTGATACATAAGTAGCAGTCAAGTACAAAATTCCTTGTTTTCTTAGAGTGGACATGCAGGGGGATGTTTGGTCCTGTCAGCAGAAAACTTCCTTTTTCCTCCCTAATGGGACATACTTCCTTTGCGTGTGACTAGAGGTGGGCGTGACCGTACCTGTCCAGGTAACAAACGGACAAGGCACGCAGCTCTCTCTCTCTCTGACTTCCTCCGTTGTTGGAGCAGCTTTTTAGCTTCCAGCCAACAGAGGACACTGGGATTATCCCCATATGGGGTAGATCCACATGTATATACTTTGTAACTAAGGCTGCCTGCAGGGATCCAACTGTGAACTGAATGTGAGTAAACTTCTTATATATATTTTACACAAGATGGTGGCGTGCTTATTCTTTTAAGAGGGATATAAGGGGACTTACCAGGAATCTAATATTAAGAGGCTTAAACAAGCCTGCAACCAGCTACCCACTGTGCGTTTAAAAGGGGAATGTGAAACTCTGCCAAGTAAAAGAACTTGCTAGTGCAAGTTGGGAAGGATATTAATAAACAATATATCCTCTCCTGCCTCCCTGAACATTCCCACAGGGCGGAGAAGGCCTTTACCTGAGTTCATGGCGCACTTCCTCAAAGGTGTCCCCCTGGATGAAGAAGATGTCCTTCATGTCGTCGTACAGCATGTTGCAGGAGTAGCCGATGTTCACGGCCGTCTCTGGAGAAGGATCACAGAATGGCAGAGTGGGAGAGGGTCCCCTAGTCCAGGCCCCTGCAAGGCAGGAATCTCTGGCAGGGGCCCACTCAACTTCTGCTTCAGCAGCTCCAAGGAAGGAGGAGATGCGCCCCATCACGCGACCAGTGTTAGGCCCCTGGCCCCTTGGGGCACGGACTCTCCCTCTCTCATTCTCCCCTTTCGTGGCAACGCCTCTGCCTGAGATGGACCCTTCAGGCTGGGTCAGCTGACCTGAGGGCCCCCTCCATCCCGGACGGCCAGGCGGAAGGCAAGAGCCCCTCCTGCACCCCCACATTGGCCCAGGGATTCCTGAAGCTTCTTGCTCACTCTCCTTCTCCCCTCAGCTTGAAGACGGCCTTGCTGGACTTCTTTTGGAAAACCCACCCAAACACCAGAGATGCTTCAAACACACATTTGAAGTTCACAGCTTTCCCCAAAGAAGCCTGGGAACTGAAGTTTGCAAGGGTGCTGTGAACTGTGGCTCTGGGAGGGGAGAACTACATTTCCCAGGATTCTCTGGGGGAGCTGATGGGCGTTAAATGTGTGTTGGCAATGCTTCAAATGGATTCTTTGCGGTTCATCTCATTTTTCTTGCCTGTGCTTCAAACCACGTCTGTCCCCCCTGCACTCGCTTTAAAGGGCTTTGACTTTTCAGTGCTCTTTTTCTCTTTTGCTCCTGTTGTCTTTGCTCTCCTCTCTTGTTACTCTGCTTCTCTCAGACCTCTTAGGATCCTTGGCGCATTCCTCGGATTTGGCCCCCCCAAGCCCACCTCTCTTTCCCAGCTCCTCCCATTTGCTGAGACAACTCCAGGATGACTTACGGCTGGTGGGAGCAGGAGGTCAGCCTCACCCCTTTTGAGATTCACCCACCAGGCGTTTCTCACCCGGGGGCAGATCAAGGGAGTTCTGCCCCACTGCGCAGGGAGCAGAGGAGGCCCAAAGTCACCCCCATGAATTGAGAAGGGGCTGCGCTGTTCTTTCCACCCTGTGATGTTACAAAGGATTCTGGGATGCACCTCAGAAGGGGGCAGAATCAATTGCCAGCTGTTCTTTGGGGGGGGTCATCTCCCCCTCCGGCAGTACCTTGCTTGTCTCCAGTGAGCACCCAGATTTTAATCTGCGCTTTCCCCAAGGTCTCAATTGTTTGTGGGACACCGTCTTGCAGCTTGTCCTCGATGGCCGTGGCACCAAGTAACTGCAGAAAGAGGGGGGTCACAAAGGGGTGCTCTGAAAGGGGTGACCAACGGACACCCAGTGAAGTTCGGGGCCCACCCAGACTTTCACTTATCCTGCTGCTTCCCTCCAGGAAAACCCGCCCTATAGCGAGTTGAATTGGAGCAAATGACTGCTGCGTTTTCTGTGGATTGATGTTTGTTCTGATTCAACACTAGAGAGCGGGTTTTCTGGGGAAAGTGGCAAGGCAAACAAAAAACCACTCAGACTCCTGCCTTCTAAGCATGGGAGATGGAAGGACAGGTGAGCCCCTAGGTTGAAAGATTCAGGATGGATGGAAGAAAAATCCTTCATCACGCAGTGCAGGGTTAAACTGTGGCTCAGATCCAGTTTGTAGTGTTATAGGAATTCTAAGTTCCTATATATATATAAAATAAATGTTCATAAATGTACAAGGCAAACTCATACATAAGTATATAAGCCACGTGTCTGAAACAGTAAAGAAGAGCAATCCTGAAGCCATTTTGACTCTCCCAGCGACCTCAACTATTTCTCTGCAGTAAGGGAGGAAAATGGGGAAAGCCTTCCCAGTGTGTTTTCGCTTACAGATCCTGTCTTAAGGGCATATTTGTGTATGGATAGTATTTACCACCTCGAAGGAATGGCCAGGCTACCAGAAAAGGCAATTGATAAGGCCTTATCAGGTATCCTGGCAGACAGGAGAGAAGCAACACTCTCCAATTTCTGCTGGGGACAGCCTCCTTCTGTGATGTATGGATGATATTTTTTTGGGGGGTCTTGAGCTACAGGGGAGGCAATTTCAAAAGTCTATATAAGAACTGTGTGGGAGTGGGGAGAGTTTAATAAAGATCAGGCTTACGAGCTGCTTTGCTTCTCAATATTCTCTGGTTTGCATCTGTTATTTTTCTTCTACCAATAGGGAACCTATTTTAGGATTCTATACGGGCTCTTGGGTACCCCATAAGGGATAAAGGAGCAGTTTTTTCTTATAACAGTAGGTTTCCACAGGCAACTGCTCAGCCACGACGAGAAGAGGATGCCGAACTGGATGAGCCATTGGCCTGATCCAGGGGGCTCCGTTTATGTTCTTATGACCTCCTAGAAGACAATCTGGCCCAGCGGAGCCCTGGCTGGCTCCATTCCGCCAGCCTGTGGGGCTCCAGGGAAGCGTCCCAGATGAAGGCGGCTCAGGAAGGGGCTTGCAAAATGCGCTCGCACATAGACTCTTAAAACGCAGGAGCAGGAAGGAGCCACGCATCATTGCGAGTCCAGCCCCAGGGCTCAACAAAGAGCTTTTTAATGAGTGGAAAATCAGAAAAGGAAAAGAGATGCACACACTGAAAGGGGGAAGAAGGACATCTCTCCACTGGGGCAGCGAGAATCAGGCAGCATCTGAAAGGCAAAGCCAGGAAGGGACCAAAGGCAGGGGGCTCTACTTTCCTGTAACTCAAACCCACTGGTTTGGGTCCTTCCCTCTGGAGCAAGAGAAAGCACGCCTGCTTGTTATGTTATGCTTCATTGCCATGATTCTTTTTTTGAATGGGTTGACTGTTTAGAAATACTCGGACAAATTAAAATAAACAAGTAACAACGGCATTCCAAGCTGCTTAAGTTGCAAGGCTGATAGAATCACAGAATTGTAGCGCTGGAAGGGACCTCAGGGGTCATCTAGTCCAACCCCCTGCAAGGCAGCAATCTCCGCTAACCCTCACCCTGGCTGACCAATCCCTATTTGTTCAGTGTCTGAGCCTTGAGTGCCTGGCTTCCCTCCTGGGCACCCCCACCTACTATCAGGTCTTTCTCGATTTCTTCGTACAGCTCAGACAGCTTCTCCTCTCGGTCCTGCAGGGCTGTGCTGGCTTCGTGGTGACGCTTCTGCCAGTCGGCAAAGGACTTCCTCTCCAGGTCCTTGTAGGCCACGACCAGCGTCCGGAGACCTTCCCCTGCAAACTCCTATAATAATAATAATAATAGTAGTAGTAGTTTATTATTTATACCCGCCCATCTGGCTGGGTTTCCCCAGCCACTCTGGGCAGCTTCCAACAGAACACTAAAATACAACAACCTATCAAACATTAAAAGTTTCCCTAAACAGGGCTGCCTTCAGATGTCTTCTAAAAGTTTGGTAGTTATTTTTTTCTCTGACATCTGGTGGGAGGGTGTTCCACAGGGCGGGTGCCACTACCAAGAAGGCCCTCTGCCTGGTTCCCTGTAGCTTTGCTTCTCGCAATGAGGGAACCACCAGAAGGCCCTCGGAGCTGGACCTCAGTGTCTGGGTGAATGATGGGGGTGGAGACGCTCCTTCAGGTATACTGGACAGAGGCCGTTTCAAGGTCAGCACCAACACTTTGACTTGTGCTTGGAAACGTACTGGGAGCCAATGCAGATCTCTCAGGACCAGTGTTATGTGGTCTCGGCGGCTGCTCCCAGTCCCCAGTCTAGCTGCCACATTCTGGATTAGTTGTAGTTTCCGGGTCACCTTCAAAGGTAGCCCCACATAGAGCGCATGGCAGTAGTCCAAGCGGGAGATAACCAGAGCATGTACCACTCTGGCGAGACAGTCTGCGGGCAGGGAGGGTCACATCCTGCATACCAGATGGAGCTGGCAGACAGCCACCCTGGACACAGAATTGACCTCCATGGACAGCTGTGAGTTCAAAATGACTCCCAGGCTGTGCACCTGGTCCTTCAGGGATGCAACTGAGCACAGAAGGGGTCAGGGGAAAGGAGCTCCACAGAGACTCCCCTTCTTAAAGCACCCTCTTTGTGGGTCTCACGAAGCCCCCAGGGGGTGGGCTGGGGTGAAGATGAAGCCGCAAGGGCATCGCTCTGGGGAGGCTCTGCATGCAAACTCTGCTGCCAGCTTACTTCCAAGTACTCGGTAGTCTCCTCCTTAAGAGGTACACAGGAAGGGTGCAGGAGTTCGTACAGGATCGTGTCCGCCCCCTTGCAGTACAGGGTCACCTTGCCGTCAGGGCGACGCACTGGGAAGAAGGGAAGAAGGGCAGAAAATGAGAGGGTGCCCAGAATCGCTCCCCACCCTGGACAGACACACGACACGCGGGCAGAGAGTCAGAGATGGCTGGGGGGAGGGTTTGTCCCCTATTATGTATTGAGTTGTCTTTGTCAACTGGTTGGACAGTGTTCTTGAAGCTACAAACATGAGTCTGACCAAACTGCGGGAGACAGTGGAAGACAGGAGTGCCTGGCGTGCTCTGGTCCAGGGGGTCACGAAGAGTCGGGCATGACTAAACGACTAAACAACAACAACATGTATTGAGTTGAATAGGATCCAGAATGCAGCAGTCGGATTGGTCCTAGAACAATAGGATTCAGAATGCAGCAGTCTGATTGGTCCACAGGAGCCACCCAAAACAGCTCCAGGTGGAAGTGAATCCGCAACCTGATTGGCCTACAGGAGAATCCCGGAATTAGCCAATCACGTGGGGCCCATTGTGTAAATAATGTATATAAAGCAGACATTCTGGGGGAACTTCCATTCCTCCTCACCACTGTGAGCTGAATAAAGAGCATGAAATCCACTCTCGACTCCGAGGATATTTCATCCCCCTTCCTTCAAAGATCTAGTCTTCCTGGATGGAAGGGCCAGAGCGGCTCAACAGCAGAACATCTGCTTGGCATGCAGAAGGGGAGGAGCCCTGCCTGAGGTCCTGGACGACTGCTGCCCGTTGTCACTGCAGACCACACTGAGTGAGATGTGCCAATGGGCAGAAGCTTCCTAACTGGAGGGCATGGCATCTCTCTCTTCTGGGGTTTTCTCACGCAGCCCCTCAAAGGGTGTCAGAACTGGAGCTCTTGCAAGAGTCCAGCCCCCTAGAAGTTCCTTTTCTATAGCGAGCAGGTAGTGGAAATCACTTTGCACCAATTCAGTCAAACTCCCGTCGAAAAGGTCTGCCCAGCTGGTTGACGCTGGTGGAAACAACTCAGCAAGAGCCACTCCACCAGGACACAAAGAGGAGACCCGGGCATGTGCAGAGTATTTCCCTGAGAACCAATCACAGGCGAGGCCCAGGGTTTGGGGGAGGGGAGGAAGGGGGCACACACCAATGACAGACATCCGCTTGCGCACATTGTTGAAATCCAGGATGGCAAGGAGCTTATAGACGATTGTCTTCCCCATTTCCACCACGGTGATGGTCTCTGGGGTCCGGGCGCGGAAGACGAAGCCAAAGTTCCGGGCGGCCGTCACCAGGGCCCCCTCGTCCGGAGACTGCGCCTGGTAGACCAGCTCACCTGCCAGGGGGGGAAGGGGGGGAGAGGCAGCGTCACTTGCAAGAGGGAGGCGGAAAAGTCCCAAGCGCAGCAACCGATTCGGGAGTCTTGAGGGAACAGGCGGCCAAGAAGAGACGCCCTTAAAGTTCCTAAAATGATGCCTGGCCTGGACAAAGGGGAGCAGGGAGAGGTTTTCTGCAGGAGGCGAGGGCCGGACTGAGGTTTGAGGAGGCCCTCAGCACCTGAAGGGAATGGGGCCCTTTATATGTCCAGCTGTCCTTTGTCAACAACAAATTGTCACTGTTTTTTTTGTGTTGAATATATGCTATATGGTAATTTATGAACCTAATAGGTATCTCAAGTCATTTGCACATAACAAAATATGTATTTTATCAAAGTAATTGTTGAACTGAAATACAATTAAGAAGAAGTATATTAATAGTGAAATCATTATTAAGCTCTAACTTAAAATGATTTTTATTCATAAAAAACTTAATAATGCAAACACATTGGCATTTGGCAATAACAAAAGTTCCTTTAGAAACACAATTTACAAAGACTCATAATTCAGCCCTTTGCACAGCCCTGCAACCAGTCCATGCAGAATGTCAGCACCCTATATATAGAAAGGAGCAAACCAGTGATATTTTAGGGAGCAGGCTAGCAGCCGGGGCCCATGACTTACATCATAGGAGCCTACACAACACAAAACATGGTTGCTCTATGTAGGTTTTATTTTATTTGTTTTTCCCCCCTTCTATTTTGGAAATGTACATCCAGTTTTTTTCCTTTACATTTTTTGGGGGGCCCCCAAGAGAGTGGGCCCCTAAGCTATAGCTTGTTTGGCTTATACGTCAATCTGGCACTGCTCATAACACTGGAACTCATGTGCAGCCAGCGATGCTGAATGTTGGGAAGACTCAGGACAGATAAAAGGAAGATCTTCTTCATGCAGCACCCAGGGCTGATCCACACCTCCGTTTGCCTCCCTGCTTTCCTCGGGGGAAGCCTCATCTTTGGTGCTGAATCGGAACAAACAGCCATCAGCAGGCTGCCATTTGTTCCAATGTAGCACTAAAGAGCAGGTTCTCCAGGGCAAAGGCAAACCCATGCTTAGAAGGTGCAGGACGAGCAGAAGTGTGAGTGAGCTCATAGCTAACCCGTGGAACTCCCTCCTACTGCAGGCAGGGATGGCCACCAATTTGGATGGCTTTAGAAGAGGGTTAGACAAATTCATGTTGGAGGAGAAGACAACGGGTAGCTACCATGTTTTCTGCCTCCTTCTTCTGAATCGCTGCTCTTGGGCTCGGATCCTGCTTGTGGGTTTCTGCTTGGCCCCTGTGAGAACAGGGCGCAGCGTCTGACCCATAAGGGCTCTTTTTATGTACTCAGGAGACCTTCAGAGTCCAACCCGCAAGAGCCCCCCAGCACAGCACCCCCAGGCGAGGTCCCCTCCTCTTCCCACAGGCCACACCGCTGCTCTGAGCCAGAGGTGCTGTCTCCCCACAGAATTGCAGAATGGGACCCTGAGGGTCATCTAGTCCAACCCCCTGCAAGGCAGGAGGCACAGCTCCACCCCTCCCCCTCACCTGGCTTCTTCTCTTCTGGCATCACCGTGTGGCAGAGAGAAAGGAGGCGGAAAAACTTGTGGGTGATGACATCTCCCGCCTTCACTTCCTCCACCAGGCTTTGGTCGTAGAAGGAGAATTTGGAGTCAGCGAGGGGGTTGTAGGAGAAGTCAACTTTTGGGGTACTCTGAAAGAGGGGGGGGCAAGAGAAAGGTTGCCACCATGAGAACTTTTCTGGGCTCATCTGCCTTCCTTCCTTCTGGCTGGAGAAAGACCACGAAAGACCACACAGAGGCTCCTCATCCTTCCCAGGCAGCTGGCTGCTCTGGGGACCAGCCTGCCAAACTCCAGGGCAATGGCAGCCTTGACCCAGAAGGTCCAGAACTTCCCCCGAGAGAGGAAAGGAAGAAGGAAATTTCCAGGAGGGAAGCTCAAGGGCCTCGGTCCTGTATACCTGATGGAGCGTCTCCACCCCCATCGTTCAGCCCAGACACTGAGATCCAGCGCCGAGGGCCTTCTGGCGGTTCCCTCATTGCGAGAAGTGAGGCTACAGGGAACCAGACAGAGGGCCTTCTCGGTAGTGGCACCCGCCCTGTGGAACGCCCTCCCATCAGATGTCAAAGAGATAAATAATTACTTGACATTCAGAAGACATCTTAAGGCAGCCCTGTTCAGGGAAGTTTTTAATATGTAACGCTGTACTGTTTTTAACACTGATTGGGAGCCGCCCAGAGTGGCTGGGGAAACTCAGCCAGATGGGCGGGGTATAAATAATAAACTATTATTATTATTATTATTATAAGGGGGGGGAGTTGAAATTCCTTTTGTTCACTTCAGCCGCCACACTGGGACACGTCCTGGCAAGTGCCGGGCAGGGCTGGAACCACAAGAATGCCCAGTGGCCCTGCCTGCCACCCTTTGACCCCTCGCAGCCCCTTACCTCCGTAATCTCCACCCGTTGTCCGTCCAAGTCAAAGACATCCCCTGTGGGCGAGAAGCACAGAGCCCAGCTGAGATGACAACAAACGCACACCTGGCTGTGAATTCCGGGCCTGGGCCAGTTTGTGCCAGCGGGACGACAGGGGCACCTGGGCACCTTTGGGACCCTGGCCAAGGATCTACAACTGCCCATTGGGAAGCAGGTAAGACACCAGGCCAGCATTGAAAAACAGGTGCAGGTGTGGGGCTCCAGAAGGTCTGAATGGTTCCTGTATTGGCACTTTATTTATTTATTGAATTTATATACCGCCCTATACCCGGAGGTCTCAGGGCAGTTCACAGAAAAGATCACAACATAAATAATCAGAATAAAAACAACAACCCAATAACACACACCCACACCGAAAAGAGCCACATTTTAAAAGGGTAAAAAAGGTAAAGGGACCCCTGACCATTAGGTCGAGTTGTGGCCGACTCTGGGGTTGCGGCGCTCATCTCGCTTTACTGGCCGAGGGAGCCGGCGTACAGCTTCCGGGTCATGTGGCCAGCAGGACTAAGCCGCTTCTGGCGAACCAGAGTAGCGCACGGAAACACTGTTTACCTTCCCGCCTCAGTGGTACCTATTTATCTACTTGCACTTTGACGTGCTTTCGAACTGCTAGGTTGGCAGGAGCAGGGACCGAGCAACGGGACCCCACCCGTTGCAGGGATTTAAACCACTGACCTCCTGATCGGCAAGTCCTAGGCTCTGTGGTTTAACCCACAGCGCCACCCGTGTACCCATTTAAAAGGGTATAGGATGTCAAACAGATCAACAAAGGCCTGGTTAAAAAGTGTTGATTTCAAGCCAGCAGAGCCAGCTTAGCTCTGAGGAATTTGGCCACCCTCCAGGTGCCCGGCTTGAATCCTTGTTGACCTCCCCTGCCAGCGTCTCCCGGCAGGATCAAGGCGAGGTCTCTTCGGCGATCCTTTTCAACGTGAAGAAGGACACACCACTCCTCCCCCTCCCATAACCAGGGGGGGGAATGAGACAGACAGAAATGTATCTACATGTCTTTATTTCTGTCTTTCAGCAGTACAGAGAAAACATGTCTGTACCCTCTGATTCCAACTGCAGAGAGAGAATAACTCCACCCATGTACTTCCAGTACAGGGTCATGTGCCACTCTGAGCTAACATCCGGCACTCAGTGCACTGAATAGACCGTCCCTGGTTCCCACGGTACATTCCAATAACATTCTCTTCCTGTTTACCATTCCAGCCACCTGGAGCTCGCTTCTGCATTGCTCCTTTTTCGTAACAAAAAGGAACATTTTTGTCTGGCGCCTAAAGGTGTATAATGAAGGCGCCAGTTGAACTTCCTTAGGGAGAGCATTCCACAGATGGGGAGCCACTGCAGAGAAGGCCCCGTTCTCGTGTTACCACCCTCTGGACTTCTCGAGGAGGAGGCACACGAAGGAGGCGCACAGAAGATGATCTCAGGGTCCAGGTAGGTTCATATGGGAAGAGGCGGTCCTTGAGGTATTGCGGTCCTGAGCTGCTTAAGGCTTTATAGGTCAAAACCAGCACTTTGAACTGGGCCCAGAAACTAATCGGTAGCCAGCACAGTTGGACAAGGATTAGTATAATATGCTCAAACTATTTTGCTCCAGTGAGCAACCTGGCCACTGAATTCTACACCAGCTGAAGCATCCGAACCATCTTTCCTTCCCCTCAGCCACCGATGCTGACTGGGACTAATGGATGAACAAAATCTTGGGGGGGGGGGGGACAGCAGGCTGGCAAAGGTCCATATTCCAAAGGAGCAGAAAATACTTTTAATGTATGTGACGAGAGCCGCAGGGATGTTATTAGCCCAGAGATGGAAAGAAGACAAAGTCCCTAGCAGAGAAGAATGGCAAACGAAGCTATTAGACTCTGCCGAAATGGCAAAACTGCCCAGAAAGCTCAGGAATCAAGAAGACCAAAGCTTTAATAAAGGATGGGGGGAAATTTACAATATATCTGGGAGACAGCTGTAAGCAGGTGAAAACATTAGCAGGATTGCAGTAACACAGATACTATGGACAAAATGGAGTGACATAAAATATAGATTCTGGAACATTATGCAATTGAAAAAGTTGACAATTGGAGCCATGGAGGGGAAGGTGCAGAGATTGGGAGAACTCCCTAAATATGGATATGTATTTTATATTGTTATAATCTTACACTTGTAAGATCAAATAAAAGTTATTTCAAAAAGATAAAGGGATGCAGCAGCCCCAGGAGAGCAGTCCCTACCATAGATCTTCCCGTTGATGCAGCACTTGTTGAAGACCATGATGTTCTGGGTGAGGGTCCCCGTCTTGTCGGAGAAGATGTACTTGATCTGCCCCAGCTCCTCGTTGAGGGTGGTGGTCCGGGCCTGGGCAGGGGTGTCATTGAGGGGGTAGTACATCTTGCGGTCCCACTCGATGTAGAAGCTGTTGCCCAAACGGATGATCTCTACGCTGAACGAGAGGAAGGAGGGGAGACCAAGGAATGGGCTGGAGCCCTGGGCAGGAAAAGCTTCTTGGCACTTGGGGTCCCTTTGCAAGCTGCAAGGGGGGGGGGAATCGGCGGGTGACCTGTGTGCAGAACGCCATGCTAGGATTTGGGAGGCCAGCTTTCCAGGCACCACTTGAGCATGCGGCTCCCTGGACAACGTTCGGTCAGTCGTTGTCTCTCAGCCTACCTCACAGGGTTAATGCGAGGACCAAAGAGAGGAGAGAGAACTCTGCACATGCCCTTGAGCAACTTGGAGGAAGGAAGGTGGGACAGAAATGTAGTCCATAAACTGCAGCCCAAGCGCATGCTGGGAAGCCAGAACCGGCTGCTCCCTCAAGGAAAAGGCTGGCCAGGGACCTCGGCTCCATCTCCCTCACCCCCTGACCTTCCCTGACACAGAAGTCGCAAGCATCCTCCCTGGAGCCCATGAAGTACAGTGGTCCCTTGGTTCTCAAACGCCTGGGTACTCAAACAACTTGGAACCCAAACACTATAAACTCGGAAATAAGTGTTCCATTTTGCGAACCTTATTCAGAAGCCGAACGTGTGCCATTTTGAGTGTTACACTTCCGATTTGAGTGTTACGCTGAGGTCTGTCTCTTTTTGCTATTTATTTTGCATTTTGTTTTTGCGGCTTTTTTGTTTTGTTTCTGTGACTGTGTGGAACCCAGTTCAGTTACTGATTGATGGATTGTATGACTGCAGTACATGGTTTATTGCTTTAATTTTATGGATCAATGGTCTCGTTAGATAGTAAAATTCATGTTAAATTGCTGTTTTAGGGTTTGTTTGTTTGTTTTTAATACTTTTTATTAACAGACCAATCAAATCAAATCACATAAATTCCAAATTACAAAGCCAAATTTTAAATTTTTTGTTGGGGGTACCCATATTTCAAGTTCCGAAAGGGATCCAATCATCTTGTTGCTGCTGCTGCTTTAATGTCCACAAATCTGTCCAAATAGTGTTCACAATTCTATCCAATCCTTTCTTCTTATTTTCCACATCTCTTCTTGTTATTTTCATATATTTTTCCTTTCTCTTTGTGACCTCTGATAGTCTCCACAAGCGGGTTGAAACAAATTGTAATCCTGTGTGGGTTAGTTTTAGGGTTTGTTTTTAAAGGTCTGGAATGGATTCATCCATTTTGCATTACTTTCTATGGGAAATCGTGCCTTGGTTTTGGAATGCTTTGGTTTTGGATCGGACTTCCAGGACGGATTAACTCTGAGAACCAAGGTACCACTGTAAGCGCGATGCCACGTCCGCTGTGAAGAAGGAAGTGGCTGAGTCGGAGCCTGGGCATAGCGCCATCATTGCGGAATCAAAGGAGAGAGTCACAGAGCTCCTTCAAAAAGCTCACCAGCCTTGCCAATGGGGTGGTTCCTCCTCCCCCCCCACAAGGGATGGGCTGCCAGAGTACACTGCCTGCCCTGGTTGGGCAAGAGGAGGAAACACGCCAGAAGGAGGGGCTGGCCCTCTTGGTGCCTTTATTGGTGCCCAGAAAGCGAAAGTAGGGCTGGAGGAGCAGTGCATGCTGGGACATCTCCCACTCCTTTTGGCTGACACTTGGACTGGCCTCTTCCTTAAACTACAAAATCCCAAATGCAGCAACTTCCTCCAGCGGCAGAGGAAGGGGGGAGGTGGGGGCAGTCCGCCCCGGGTATCACCACTGAGGGGAGTGACAAAATGCTGGGCAGCACTCACCCCTGCAGTGCACCCGAGCCACACATCTCTCCCCCAGCTGTAGGGTGGCCGAGTGGGGGGAGGCCCCACAGAGCGTCCTGCCCCGGCTGGCCCCACCCCTGGGCATGGGGCACGCATGCCACCCCAGGCACCTGATCGGCTTGCTTCACCACTGGCTTCCCCATAGAGGAGTCGCAACAACCTCTTGATCTTTGGGTTGCCATTTTCTGAACTTTCTAATATCCTTTTTCAGGCGAGGCGACCAGAACTGGACACAGTGGGTTGTAGCCAATGTTCCACCTACTCAGAGTAGACCTATTGAGATTAATGGAGCCGAGCGAGTCATCACAACGGCTCTAGTCTGGGTAGAAGTAACTTCAGATACAATCCCAAGTGCATTCGCAGCATTGATTCGCATACAGTGGTACCTCTGGTTACGAACACTTCTGGTTACGCACGCTTCACGTTACGAGCTCCGCTAACCTGGAAGTAGGTCTCCTGGTTGCGAACTTTGCCCCAGGATGCGAGCGGAAATTGCACACCAGAGGTGTGCATGCAGCGGGAGGCGCCATTCGCGAAAGCACGCCTCGGGATAAGAACGGTTTCCGGACATGAACGGACCTCCGGAACGGATTCAGTTTGTAACCAGAGGTACCACTGTAATGACATTACGATCTTGACAATCTCGTTTCGCATACTTTTCCCAGTGCTCCTGAGCATGGCTGCACATGGAGTCCCCATTGCCACATCTGCCCCTGCCAGGCCAGACCCTGTGAGGGTAGAGGTGCATGAGGACACGATGGCTTGTCACTCTTGAGCCCTCCACGTTTGGGGTTGGAATGCCAAACGACTGAAGGATAATAGGGAAGACTGTCAGGAGTGCATGCAGGAGCCAGGCCCTGTGACCAGTAGGCCTTCGCAGGACTGGGGCCTTCCTAAGTTTGTTCTGGGGAGGCAAGGCGCAGCTGCACAGGTGAGGCTGCTTGGTAACTCAATGCACCTGGTGGCAAGAGCTAGGAAGGGATATAAGGTCAGCATTTCCCTTCAGCTCTTGGCCACAGCAACACGTTCGCTGCCTTGCTGCGTTTAGCTTCTTGCTTCCTGATCCTCGGACCTCGGCTCCTTGACTCCTTACTTCTCAACCCTCGGACCCTTGACTTCGTGATTCCCTGCTTCCTGACCTTCAGGCCCCTGGCTTCTGAACTCTCGTTCCTGCTCCCACTCCGCCATCTTGCCCCCGGTCCCGACGTCCTCAGCTGGGACTTTGATCGCCCATAGACCGGACCGTGACAAAGACACACACACACACCGGTGCAAAATGGGCCATTTGGGGGCTGGCGCAGGGCACGTGCCTCCCCCCCCCCTTACCTGACGTAGAGGGAGATGGGCACCACCGTGTTAAGGATGATGACGTAGGACCAGAACATGAGGAAGGCGGAATAGAAGGCCGAGTGGACGTCGTGTGGCCAGGGCAGGTAGACCTGGAAGGCAGAGCCTCTCTTGTACTCCCAGATGCTGTTGCCAGTGGCCAGCACTGAGCACATGGCAGCCAGAAGAACAAAGATCTGCAAGGAAAGGGGAGGGCAGAAAGCAGAAGAACATCTATGTCCCACAGATGCAGAGTTTATGTAAAAGAACATTGTCAAAAGATCAATCCGTTGGCAGATTTTGATTGAGCTTTGGTGCGTAAATAGGATAATTCTATAAAATAAAATTTATAGTAAGTCAAATAATATGGAGAAATAAAAGTTTAAGTGCGTATTTAAGGAACTTAATCCGGGAATGCAATGGGAAGATCGGAGGTTGTGACATATTTAATCACAAATGGATGTACAAAGCAAGTTTAATTTCTACAATTAAACTATGGTGTAAAAGCTAAAAATGGAAAGAAAAAGGAGTAAAAGCGAAATAAGATGGAATGAAAATAGAACTGTTTTGAGGATGAAGAAAGTCAACTGGAAGGAAAGAAGAACTGAAATATTGTGTATACATTATTTATTATATGTTCTACATAAGTTTTTGTACTGATATTGCTTGTTTTGCTTTTTTCATTTCATTTCCTGCCCTCTCTTTTCTTTTTTCTGTTCTTTACTATTTTTATGTTCTGTTGTATGAATATGTATGTTTGTGTTAAAAAAAGAAAAGAATAGCTTTCTACATTAGGCCACTGGCCCATCTAGTCATAGAATCATAGACTCATAGAATTCTAGAGTTGCAAGGGACCCCGAGGGGTCATCCAGTCCAGCCCCCGCAAGACGGGAATCTCGGCTCAAGCATCCCTGACAGATGGGCCTCCAACCTCGGCTTAGAAGCCTCCAAGGAAGGAGAGAGGAAGGGAGTCTGCCGTGGTTTCAGTTGTGGAGGCAGAGCAGAGTCATTCTGGCTAGGAGCCCTCAAGAGCCCTCCCCTCCCTTTGGAGGCACCGATTCTCATTTCTGGGCACAGGATGGAAAACAAGCCCCAGAGGAGGTTTTGCTGGTCCTGCAGATTCTTAGCTGCTTCATCTGGTAGCTATTAGTCTGCTAAAATAGTTAATCCACGATACAGCATGTTGCACACTGAAAGAAAATCATATGAAAATGAAGTACCGGTGGTATTTGACTCCCACTAAGCTAGCAAAAATGTATAGGACAAGTACAAATACCTGCTGGAAATGTATAGAAAAAGAAGGGACCTTTTATCACATGTGGTGGACTTGTAGGGTGGTAAAAGCTTTCTGGGAGATGATATACAATGAAATGAAAAAAATGTTTTTTGTTAAAAAACCAGAAGCATTTTTATTAGGAATCATAGGTGCCAATATCCCAAAGGAGCAGAAAAGACTTTTTCTGTATGGAACAACAGCTGCCCAGATGTTACTAGCCCAGAGGTGGAAAGAAGATAAAGTCCCTAGCAGAGAGGAATGGCAAACCAAGCAGATGTACTATGCCGAGATGGCAAAACTGACTGGAAAACTCAGATATTAAGTGGACAAAAACTTTATAAAAGAATGGGAAAAATTATCAGTTATTTAGGAGACCTCTGTAAGCAGAAGGAAGGAAACACTGACAGGATTTTGATTTCACTTGTAGTCTAACGAATACTATGGACATTATGGATTGAGATAAAAGATAAGAGTATGGAAGAATATGCAGTTGTAAATGTTTAAAATGGGACCCCATGGAGGGGGTGAAGTTGTGAGACTCGGGGAATCTCTGTATATGGATTTATGTCTGGATTTTTATAACCTTGTATTTGTAAAATCAAATAAAAATGATTTCAAAAAAAAAAAGATAGCTAATCCATGAAATAATGCCAGTAAATTTCTAACCCTACTCCCTAAATCTACCATCTACCTTAGTTGCTGCCTGGTCCTTGCAAAGAAGGAGGGAAGGAATAATTGATTTCTGAGTCTCTTATGAATAAAGTCCCTGCATGCCCCCCTTTGCTGCTATTCTCATGCCCTGAGAGATGGAGCGAAGCCGCCGTTCGCACTCACCACCAGCACCAAGAAGTTCATCAGACGATCAATGCTGGTCCTTTTGAACGTGGTTCTTCCGCTGTTCTGCATCAACTTGGTGTCTGGTCCTGGCAGTTGAAACAAAAGTCTGATTTTTTTGTTGCACGGTCAGATTTTAATTTCCAGATCAAAGCACCTCCTGGGAGGCAGGAGACCCTGACAAATGGCAGCCATTGATGGATTTGAGGGAAGGCAAAGGCAGGCAGCATTTTGCCCAAAGGAGAAGCAGACACACCTGCGAGAGTCGGCCCCCTTTCAGGATGCAGAAGGGGCAGAGGGACCCCACTGCACAAAGCCACCATGTGGGATCGGGTCTGGGCATCCTGGGCCCTGGGGGAGATGCAGGTGCTTTGCAGAGTTGGAAGGGACCCTGAGGTTCATCTAGACCAACCCCTGCAATGCAGGAATCTAGGGAAGGGAGGTGCTTGGCAGCCCCATAAGCAGTGCCGGAAATAATAATAATAATAATAATAATAATAATAATAATAATAATAATAATAATTTTTTTATTTATACCCCGCCCATCTGGCTGGGTTTCCCCAGCCACTCTGGGTGGCTTCCAACAAATATAAAAAATACATTAAAACATTAGTCATTAAAAACTTCCCTAAACAGGGTTGCCTTCAGATGTCTTCTAAAAGTCAGATAGTTGTTTATTTCCTTGACATCTGATGGGAGGGTGTTCCACAGGGCGGGAGCCACCACTGAGAAGGCCCTTTGCCTGGTTCCCTGTAACCTCACTTCTCGCAATGAGGGAACCGCCAGAAGGCCCTCGGAGCTGGACCTCAGTGTCCAGGCTGGAAGATGGGGTGGAGATGCTTCTTCAGGTATAAGGTAAACAAGCTCTAGCTTAGGGCCCCACTCTCTTGGGGCCCCCCAAAAAAAACTAAAGGGAAAAAACTGGATGTACATTTCCAAAACATAAGAGAAAAAACAAATAATATAAAACCTACTTACAGCAACAGTGTTTTGTGTTGTGTATGGACCTATTAAGTCCATAAATTACCATATAGCATATATTTGACACATAAAATCAGAGACAATTTGTTGTTGACAAAGGACAGCTGGACATAGAAAGGGCCCCATTACCTTCAGGAGCTGAAGGCCTCCTCAAACCTCAATCTGGCCCTGGACACAAGCCAGGCTCTTTTCTGTGCCCCCCCCAGCTGTGGGCAAAAGACCCCTTTCGAGAGCTAGAGGACACAAACCCCCAATCCAGGTGAGAGGGGCTTTTACATGCTTGCACCAGAGACGTTTGGTCCCTTCCTCCTGCTTCTCTCGGCCACCTGCTCTTACCTGCAAAGATGACCAGTCCGAAGCACCAGTCCGTGTTGCGGATGGTGCAGCCTCTCAGCAGCATCTTCTCGTTGTCCAGGGCGTACTTCTCCCCCTTGAAGAGGAGGGTCCCCATAAACTTGTCCAGCTTGTTGTTTGGCGCTTCACACTTGATCTCGCCTGCAGGCAAAGAACAGGCGCTCTGAGTCGCCACCGTCCGCCGCTGGCCAGAGTCCCCGGCCGAGCCTGGAGATCTACTGCCCTTTCTGTTGGGATGGAGGCAAACCCAGGAGCAGAGAGGAGCTCGCAGCAGGGAGGGGGCAGGAGGGCCTCCCCCTTTTCGCTCCCAGCCACCCTGCAAGGCTGAGGGTCAGTCCCTGGCAATGGGTTTCATAGCCAGGCAGAGATTTGAACTCGGGCCTCGGTGGTCCACCGCCAGCGCTCTCTCTCATGCGTTTCCTCTTCTCCCCATTAGGAAGAGCAGCTGCCCAGAAGGCACTCAGGTGAGCTCAGGTGCTCTTTGCCCTCCCACAGCAAATAATAATAGTATTAATAATATTAATAATAATAATAATAAAATTTATTTATACCCCGCCCTTCAGAAAACCAGGCTCAGGGCGGCTAACAACAAATTTAAAACACTTAATTGTAATACAACATAGAAGCAGCATAAAATACAGTATAAAAACATGAATAACAATAAAATTCAAAGTTCAGAAATCAATTTGGGGGAAATCCATCCAATAAGCATTAGATAATCCCCAGGGGTAGCTGGCTGAATTGGTCCTACTTGGGCCAGCGAGGAGGTCAGGGGAGAATTAGCTGTGGGGTCTCAGAGTGGGTGATCTTCATAAAAGGGGAGGGAAGGGAAATAAAAGATCAGGCTGAATTCAAATTAAAGGCCAGGCAGAATAGTTCTGTCTTACAGGCCCGACGGAAGGAGGTTAAATCCTGCAGGGCCCTGGTCTCATGGGACAGAGCATTCCACCAGGTCGGAGCCATCACTGAGAAGGCCCTGGCCCTGGCGAAGGATAGTCTGACTTCCTTAAGATCCTCTGCAGGGCATGCCAGGAGAGGCAGTCCCGTAAATATGAGGGCCCTAAGCCACAAAGGGCTTTAAAGGTCAAAACCTGTGATTCCTGCAGAGGGTTGGGCTAGATGACCCTTGGGGTTCTCTTCCAACACTACAGAGCTAGGATTCTATGCAGCTGTGCCTGCTGACAGTATCAGCGTCAGGAGAGCAAAGGCTGTGAGGCCACCCCACGCTCACCGAGGGTCAAGGGCCTGTGTGTCCTTAGCTGAAGATTACCAGATTTTTTTCAATGAACCGACTGAAATGAGTCGGAATGATAGGATTTTGCCAGGGGACTGATTTGTAAATCTGGGGACTGTCCTTGGGAAATGGGGACATCTGGTAACCTTACCTTAGCCACATGCCAGAAGGGGGCTTTGTAAGAGTCATTTCGGGTTCACCCCAAACACCAGCCCAGGGGGGTCAGCATGGCAACATCCAAACAAGGTGGGGTTTCTGCACCCTGCCCCCCCCCCGCCTTGGTAGCTCCCCACCTGTTTGGCGCAGGGGCAGCACAACATTCGCTCTGTCCAAGGGGCAGGTGTGCAGGGAGGGGGCTGGGCTGGAGACCCCCCCCCCGGGAGGCAGCTGCAAAGCCTCTCTCTGTCTCCAAGGAAAGGGAGCCCAGCGCCCGCAGCTGCCAGCCATCTCCTCCACCCGGCCAGCCCTGCCCCTCCTCTTGCACAGCTTGGCATACCCACTCTCCGAGGAACACCAGGTGGACGGGTGCAAGCGAGGCCAGAGGGCAGAGTGGGACTAGGACCAGAGGGGTGAAGTGAAGCAGGAAAGGACTCGGAAGAGAAGCAAAGAGAGCAAAGATCTGCAAAGAGAAAGGGGGGGGAGTGAGGGAAAGAAACAGGCAGAAAGCAAGACAGGGTCCTCTCCACCCCCACCCCCACCCTGCGGAGAAGCCAAGGCACCCGTGCCAACGCCCGGCACACATGACCAGGCACCAGGTGCCACTCAGTGCAAGACATTTCTGTGGGGAGACAAGGAATTCTAGGCAAACCTCTGCCCCCCCCCCATGCCTGGCACGCAAAGTGCTCCACCATCCTGGGCAGCTTCCGCAGGGAACACTTTTTTGGCTTTCTCCTAGTGGGGCAGCAATAGACCTGCTGGCACCTTTGCGGAGCTAAGTAGGGTCCAGTATAGTTTCAAATTGGATGGGAGACAGCATGTTGAGATTCCTACGGTCACACGGGGCATTTACTGCAGAAGAGCCACACTTTTCTTCACTCATCATGATCCAAACATCCCTCTCCTACATTTTCCCACCAGAGCTCAGAAAACCAGTTTTTCTTAAATGCACACAGAATGGAATAGCAGTGCAATTTCCCCAGGTGCAGTTGATGCATTGTGCGCCGGCTCAGTAACATTTCTGGCCAGCTGTGACCTGTGTCGATTGCGCTACCCAGTTCCTTCTCTATGGTCTCTGTCCTCCTCCTCCTCCTCCTCCTCCAGGAATCAATTCTATCACTTTAACCCTGCATTTCCAAATATCATTGGCACAAAATACCACCATTTATTTTCTCCCCCACTAGTGTGCCAGATTGCGCCAAAGGGGCAGAGGCCGTGGCTCACGGGTAGAGCATCTCCTTTGCATGCAGAAGGCTCCTCCCGTCCAGGTGCTGCTCGGACCCTGCATCCCATCAGCCCCAGCCAGCAGACTAATGGTCAGGGCTGAACGGAGTGGGATTCAGTTCCATCTGGAGGGACACTGGGTCCCCAAACTGCTGGCTTCAGACAACCTACAGAATGGTTCATGTTTTCTGGGTCGCTGCTGAGATTCCTCGAGAGTCCAGGACTAAAATGGCCAAAGGGCTAATTTGACTTTCTGGTACAGGATCCCTGCACAACAGCTCCAGACAACACAAGGCAGGTGGCTTAAGGAAGCTGAATGGCAGGTTGCCATCAGCGCAGAAGGGTGGACCTCAATGTGGAGAATGCCTCCTTTTAAATCGGCCTCAGCAAAAGAGGTGGCACTTAAAATAGGGCAAAAATGGCACCTCGCCCGCCTATACAGGTAGCCCATAATAGCTCCTCCTACGCACCAAACGGCTGGAGGGGGTGCAGAATGCTGTGGGGTGGGCATGTGGGAAAGTGGCTCAGTTCTGCGAGGAAGAATTTGTCCAATTAAAAAAGCAATTGCTGGACAAAACGTCTGGATCTGGCTCTCCTCAGTCTCTTCACGGGAGACAAAATTAACTTACAGCTCAAAACTCTAGTTAGTTCTCTTTCTGCTTGTAGCCAGGCTGATAATAACAAGATGCTGTAAGAACTTAGGGCTCATTCACACTGCTGCTGCTTTGCCCCAGGAAAATCTGTGTTTCGGCGCTGAATTGGAACGAACAGCATCTGGGTTTTCTCCAGATTGGCAGAAGAGAAGGTTTTCTGGGGGGAAGTGGGGGACAAGGGAAAACAGCTCAGACCTGGGGCTAGAAGGCACAGGGCAGGAGGAAAACTGCCTGGATCCGTGCTTTCTAGCAATGGAGAGGTGGAAGTCTGGATGAACCCCAAAAGGGGCTTCTCTGATCATTGGAACAATAAACTGTGTCAAAGAGCGCTTACGGAAGAATTAAAAAATAAAATTGGCACAAAGCTTGAAGCCCAAAGACTCCTTTGTAAGTGATTGGCACAGCTCGGCTATGTGCATGGCTAAAACGGAGGCTCACATTATAAAACTTTTTGCTTCATTGAAACTGTTCATTGCTTTCTCTATAGATAGAAGTCTGGGATAATAGCTTATTATGATTCTGGGATGTTATTTGGTACACATTGTCCAAGCACCAGCTTTCGGTGTCGGGTGGGATATGTCATTATTTTTCTGTAGGATGTTATGTGCTGAAATATTTTTTTAATATATATTGAAAAATGGTTGGTGGGCTAATCTGACCTTCTGGCCCAACCCCTACAGCTTCAGGCAACGCTGGAGAGAGCGTCCCCTCCAGGGGCAGAAAGTGATCCGTGTTTCTCTGCCTCAAAGCATTCAGGAAAGAGCTGCCTCCATCCCAGAATATTGCTTCCTCTCCACTTCCCTGAATAGCACCAGAAAACCAAAGTGATAAAAACAGATGCAAAGGGTCACACCCCCCATCCTGGCCTCACACCCGTTGTTTATTCCCAGAAAATGTGGCCTCTGCAAATCACTTCTTTAAGCCTTGGACAGGGAATGGAAGGATCAAGCCAGGAGCCCAGGAATGAGAGGGGGAACTCTGGGCAGAGGCCAAAGAAGCGCCACGGCCAAGGGATTTTGCTGGGGTTAAAATGCCTGCCAAAAGGACATTTAAAAAACCCAGTAACTACTAAGCAAAGACTTTGAAATATCCCTGGGAACCTCCAGGGCCCTGAAGATGGAGCGATCTGCACCAAGAATAATAATTATTATTATTATTATTATTATTATTATTATTATTACCCTGCCCACCTGGCTGAGTTTCCCCAGCCACTCTGGGCGGCTTCCAATCGAATGTTAAAAACAATACAGCATTAAATATTTAAAACTTCCTTAAACAGGGCTGCCTTCAGATGTCTTTTAAAGATAAGATAGCTGCTTATTTCCTTCACATCTGAAGGGAGGGCGTTCCACAGGGTGGGCGCCACTACCGAGAAGGCCCTCTGCCTGGCTCCCTGTAACTTCGCTTCTCGCAGGGAGGGAACCGCCAGAAGGCCCTTGGAGCTGGACCTCAGCGTCCGGGCAGAACGATGGGGGTGGAGACACTCCTTCAGGTATACTGGACCGAGGCCGTTTAGGGCTTTCAAGGTCAGCACCAACCCTTTGAATTGTGCTCGGAAATGTACTGGGAGCCAATGTAGGTCTTTCAAGACCAGTGTTTTGTGGTCTCGGCGGCCGCTCCCAGTCCCCAGTCTAGCTGCTGCATTCTGGATTAGTTGCAGTTTCCGGGCAACCTTCAAATGTAGCCCCATGTAGAGTGCGTTGCAGTAGTCCAAGCGGGAGATAACTAGAGCATGCACCACTCTGGCCAGACAGTCCTCAGGCAGGGAGGGTCTCAGCCTGTGTACAGGAACTTATTTTTTTTCCTGGCGTGTGAACACGCAAACTGCCTTAGGTCAAAAAAGGCCACCTGTCACCCTTGCCCAGCACTGCACTTTCTCCTGTCCAGATCTCAGCAGCCCTTTGGTGGCTCCATCCCTGCACAGTTTCTGCCAAGGACTGAACAGGGGACCTCACACAGGGCAGTTGCCTTGCCCTGAGATGAGCCCCCCCCCAACATGGGCCTCCCTGCCCCATCCTAACTCCTTTTTGCTCTGCAGAGCAAGGCTGAGCTGTAGGAGTTGCTTTTCCCTTCCCCATCTTCAGGCTCTGAGATCCACAGGGCAGCAAAGCTCCCCAAAATCTGAGCCGTCCAATGCCAGGTCCCCTGGCCCACAATGGCCCACGGGGTCCCTTCCAATTCTAGATGGATTCCCACTTCAACCACGGGCTTAAGGTTGATTTGATTCCCCTTCTTACTCCTGGTGTAGATAGACTCAAATCACAGAATTGTAGAGTTGGAAAGGGTCCCGAGGGTCATCTAGCCCAACCCCCAGCAATGCAGGAATTCCCTGGTGGGGAGAGGCACCATTTGTGGTTTGCCTCTGCTGCCAAAACACCTGGAGCCGGCCCTGACCACGTGTGCATCCAAGAGCAGCAGAGCCACCCCCTGCTGGCTGGAGCGTCAGGAGCCCCTCTCACCTGCAGCTCAGCTCCTGGCCCCCCCCAGGGCTCCCCAGCCCCCCTGCTTGTGGGGCTGCCAAGCTCCTCCCTTGGGCACTCACCATCGAAGCTGCTCAGCGCCTGCAGATCCTCTCCCAGCTCAGCCGTGACGGTCAAGGCTTGCTTCACTTTCAGGTTGGTTTCCCTGCAATGAGAAATTGGATCAGACGCAAAACCACAAGGTCCTTCCTTCTCACGCTTGAGTTCCCTTTTCTCCCTTATTTTATTGAAAGTTCAGAAAGTGCATAATTATATGTGCACTAAACGTTGTGAAACGTAAATAAAAGAGAGAGAAATAGAAAGATAACCTGTGCAGAAGGGAAAATAAAGGGGAGGGGACCCAAAACTCTCTACTTTACAAGGTTGTTATTTGTACTTCACCAGATCTTAACCTATTACAGTATTTGTAAGAATGAATTCCAAATATCCTTTAATTTGTCCGTGGCAAGTCTGTGTTTATGTGCAAGTTGTTCATATGTTGCAAGCTTGTGTAAATCTTCAATCCAATCACAGGAGCCACGTTTTTATTTTTCCAATTCATCAGTATCAGTCTGGTATCAGCAGCTGACTGGTGAGTCGTGCCCCCCCCCAACTTGGCCGCATCCTGCTCCTTGCAACGAGGGTCCCCAGCACGATCCTGCTTTGCACAATGGCTCCTGACTGCCAGCCATCATCCAGACAACCTTTTCTTGAGCATTCATCCTGATTTTTTTGCACAAAGTCTGGACAGAAGTTAGGATCCAGTCCTTACTGATCGTTTGTTTGGCTTCATTTGCAGGGAGATTATGCAATAATGAGCATTCATTCCATTTTGCTCGTGGGATGCTTGAACATTGCCCTAAGAATCCTTCCTTCCTTCCTTCCTTCCTTCCTTCCTTCCTTCCTTCCTTCCATGTTTTCTTTTTTAAAAAGATTTTATTTATACTTTTCAAGTTTATACATTTCATTAGTTTTATAATCAATCAATTTAACATTGCAAAGTTTGACTTCCTTCCCCCCTTCCTGCAGTTCCTTAAATTAAGTTTTTAATATCTTCTGCATATCCAAATTCATTTAATTTGCTCATTTAATTGTCTACTTTAAATATATACTCTTATAAAATGACAGGTTATTACAACAATCCTGCCAATCTGTTTGCAATTTATCTGTAAATATTCAATAAACCATTTCCATTTTTTTAGAAAAAGTTTGTTATCTTGATTTCTTATTCTTCTGGTAAGTTTCACCATTTATGCATATTCCATAAGCTTTTGTATCTATTCTTCCTTTACTGGGACCTCTGCTTCTTTCCACTTTGGGGCAAGTAGCATTCTTGCTGCTGTAGTAGCACACATAAATAAATTTCTATACAATTGAGGTAGTTCTATCCCTATGATTCCCAAAAGAAAAGCTTCTGGGTTTCTTTTTACAAAAGTTATTTTAAACATTTCAGTTCAATTCAAGTTACAGGGAACCAGGCAGAGGGCCTTCTTGGTAGTGGCACCCGCCCTGTGCAACGCCCTCCCACCAGATGTCAAAGAGAAAAATAACTACCATCTGAAGGCAGCCCTGCTTAGGGAAGATTTTAATGTTTGATGCATTACTGTATTTTAATATTTTGTTGGAAGCCGCACAGAGTGGCTGGGGAAACCCAGCCAGATGGGCGGGGTATAAATAATAAATTATTATTATTATTATTATTCATTGTATATCATTTCCCAGTAAGCTTTAACCTTACCACAAGACCACCACATATGGTAAAAAGAACCTTCTTTCTCTTTACATTTCCAATGCTTGTTTGATTCCTTCCATACTTTTCAATGCACTTCCTTATCGCTTTCTTAACTGCAAAAAGTCCATTTATTTCTTGAGGTGGATTTGTTGTGCTGGGGCAGAAGGGCACTTTAATCCAGTCCAGTCTGTAACCAAACAGCCCTGAAGACCCTCAGCTGAGGTCTCCTCTTTGTGTTAGGGCTGTCGTTGCATCAGCAGCTGCTCCAGGGAGTGGCAATACTCACCCATCCAGTTCGGCCGTCTCAATGTAGGTCAGGCTGTGGGGCTCACTGCTGGACAGCAACAGCACGTCTGCCTGGAGGGAAAGAACAGCAAGAGGCAAGAGTGACAGGAGACCTGGCTCTTGGGGCAGAGAGCATGGCGAGAGGCACCACCAACCTCCATCCATTCATCCTTCCTTCCCTCAAGAAAAAGGTCCCGGATTTTGCAAATAAAACAATTTAAGTGTGTTTTAAGAACTGTGTCTCCAAAGGAGTCCAAAGGCGCATTTGTAGCCCCAGGAGTGGGGGGGGGCGCTGGGCCAGGCAGCAGCGCTCACCGTCACAAAGTTGTTGTTCTCCAACTTGATTATGTCCCCGACTTCGACATTCAGCCACAGATCATCCTTCAGGCTGGAAGAAAACCACACTTAATCAGCAGTTGTTGTTTTATTATGATTATTTCATAAAATTTCCATACCACTTGATTGTAAAAAAACAACAAAACATCCTCAAAGTGGTTTACAAAGAGAATAAAACAATAAAATTATCAGTAAAAGCACTAAAACATTGGAAAAAATGTCATCTGTTTTATCCTGCCTCTTATATTAGCAAATTTTGAAAAGGCTATTTAGCATTTGATGGACTCTGATGCTCTTAATTCTCCGCGGTGCCTCAATTTTAATTTCAAGAGAAGGTGGGATATCAGAGAAAATGTGTCGCCTAAGCCGATTACGAATAAATCCATTGGAAAGAGAGACGAAAGGTGAAGACGAGAGTAATGAGAAAAGAGACCCCACAGGGAGCCCTTCAGCCAGAGGGGGCCTGGCTGTGCAGTGGGGCTGACAGAGACACCCGCAAGCGAATCCAGCCGCTTTGCCCCCTTCCCTGGTGGCTGAAGGGGGGCTGCACGCTCTGCAACCCCACCCCCCTTCTGTCTTTGCTTCCTCTGCCTGGGAAAGGAGAATGAAGCAGCCCCCCCACTATCACAGGGGCTGCCTAGACCCCCGCAGCAGAGCCCCCAGGATCCCTAAGGCAAGGAAAGTCTGGCTCCACCCAGAAGGGATTCTGGGCGCATCTGGCTTCCAGCCATGCAAAGAGCGGCTGCTGAGTTTCCTTAATATTGATGTGGTCAATGGTGCTACTCAGAGGTGTTTGTAATTATAACCTGCATGGCAGCACATCTGTGAGCGCTTAATAATTCCACACACCTGTGGCATCTTAACAATTTAACTAATTAGCGGGGGGGCGGTGTTTACCTGCTGCACCGAATGCAGCGATGTGATAGGGTAATTGATTATTTTGAAAACTGTATTTAAGTTGACCAAATGCTTTGTATGGTACTGGCTGGTGTAGAGCGGTGAGTTGCAGCTGTTTGATTATTATTTAAAATAAAGATAAGCAAAGATATTGCGGGCAAGTTTTTATTCCATCGCCCCAGTAGCTGCGCAAACACGGTTGGCGAAGGAAGTCCAACAGCGACCGCCTTTCACAAGGGGCTTCTTGGGTCTGAGGTCCCAGCTCAGGGATTTGGGGGTGGGGGGAGAAGGAGCAAGGCATGGCTACCTTCCAAACACACTTTCTGTTGCTCTTGAACCCAAGTCCCTTGCCTAACGCACACTTCCACTTCTCCTAGAAAGATTGTGTCTGAGCAGTTTCCCCCTTGCTCTGCTCCTTTCCCAAGGAAAAGGAAATAAACTCAGTGTAGAGCCATCGGTCTCCTTGTGTTTATTTCAACTCACAGTGAAACAGTCAATCATCCTGTAGGATTCGGTGCTGCCCCACCCAGACCATATATACTTTTTTGACACCATCAGTCACACGGGATAGGCTGATTCAAACTCCCCTCCTGGATTGGACAGCTCCTACGGGCCAATCAAGTTACTGCATTCTACAATCCTACTTGCCTATTGTTCTGGGATCCAAGCTCAAGACATAACAGAAAACCTGTTCGTTAGTGCTAAATCAGAGCAAATGGAGAAAACCTGAATAGCCATTTGTTCCCATGGAGCGCTAAAGAGCAGTTTTCCCTGGGGGCAGGGGAGGGAACTCTGGATGATGCTGGCAGCCTGACAAGGCCGTCACAAGGGGAGAGAGCCCTGCTCACCTGCCGTTCATCAGCACCTTGACAGGACGGTTGTTGACTTGCTTGTCGTTTGCATGTCGATTCTGGAAAACATGGAAGGCAAAGATGGAACCTGAACTCAAACAGGGAGTTGGAAGTTAGCCTCTCTCCCTCTGGCAGCGTATCCTAGACATCAGTGTTGCCCCCTTATGTTTTATTATGTTTTGTATATGATAGAGCGGCTGGGGCAACCCAGTCAGATGGGCAGGGTGCAAATAACAGAATTACAGTGGTGCCTTGGTACTCAAACACCTTGGTTCTCAAACACCAGAAACACAGAAGTAAGTGTTCCAGTTTTCAAACATTTTTCAGAAGCTGGACATCCTATGTGGCTGTTGCCTCTTGTTTCCAGGGCGCCTGCACCAATCAGAAGCTGGGCCTTGGTTTTCAAACATTTTGGAAGTCAAACAGACTTCCGGAATGGAGTAAGTTTGGCGCTTTTGTTTTTGCTATTTATTTTGTGTTTTTGTTTTTGAGGCTTTTTCTGTTAATTTGTTTTTGTGACTGTCCCACATCACGCTGACTGCAGAACGGCCAGACCCTTCCAGGCCAGGAGGCCCACCGGCTGCAAAGAGGAAGCTGGGTGCTTGCTCCGAAGGGGGTCGGCCACAGGACAAGCTCTTTAGGGGAGGCCTTTTCAGGCTCAAAATTCTTACCACGTCGTCAATGGCGTCCTTTGCTGCCGACACGGCCAGCACCAAGATGAGGGGAACCACTGTGGTGAACCAGGAGAGGGAGGAAATCTCAGGGATGAGCTGCAGGGGGAGAACAGGCAGAGTCTGTCAGTTTGCATTTCTGAGTGCAGAAAGTATGGATCTGATGTGTAGAGATCTTTCCTATTCTAACAAATTCAAGAGGGTTCTGGAAGCTTCTCTGCGTAAAAGAAACAGGCAGAAGGTTCATGATGTTTGGATTATTCCTTCTGGGAAGCTGAGTACAGCTGGTTTAAATTCTTCTCTTATCTCTTTCAGTCAAGGTCATGTTGACTATAATAAGATGCCAGAAGGAGCCTGGGCTTCACTTTCTCTTTCCGTCTCTCTCCCTTCTGATGTGATGTTCTGTACATAGTATGCTTAGTGTTAAGGTTTAGACTTATTATAAATTACTGTAAGTTTGAGTCTTCTGCAGCTGGACTTCTTATGGACAGGGCCAATCCTGAATGTATGGGATTTGTGACCATGATGCTCATTTGCCATCAGGAGCAGGAAAGCTCTGCTGGATGAAATACAATGGCCTCTGGTCTACTTTTTGGGAATCCTGCAACATGTTTAAGTTTTTATTCTGCTTACTATACACAGGGGCATAGGAAGGGGGGCGGTGGGGGCAGTCAGCCCTGGGTGTCATCCGTGAGGCGGGTGACAAAAGGCACACTGTAGGGGGCTTGAGCCACTGCCCCCATGTGCGGCGCCCCGCTGCAGCCGTTGTGCGTGGCAGATCGTCCTGCCCGTCCCCTGCACAGCTCGCCCCGCCTCCCGGGTGCACAGCAGGGCCGCCGCTCTGGGAGCCCATGCAGCCAACTCCGCCACTGACTATACATTGGAATCTGCTCCGGATCAATATTGAATAGAATTCCATGACAGAGGCATCCTAGAACTGCAGAGCTGGAAAGGAGCTCCAAGGGCCATCAAGTCCAACCCCCAGCCATGCAGGAATCACAGATCAAGTTCCCTTGACAGACGACCATCCAGCCTCTGCCCAAAAAATCTCCAAGGAGGGAGAATCTGCCCCCTTTGGAAGGAGTCCGTTCCGCTGTCGAATGGCTCTATAAAGTGTTCATTCAAAGGGTCACCAGCCGGCTTTGCCCTGCTTCCCTGCCAGGGGCTCAACACACCGCCAACCAGGATTTGGAATGCGCCCCATCCAAATGCAGCTGGCAGGGCTGATGGAAGAGGGCGCCAGGTGGGGAAGGCTGCCTCCGGATGCGGAAGGGGAGCATCCCTGCAGCACAAGTGAGGGAAGGGAGAGGAGGAGGAGGAGGAGCTGGGGAACTCCTACCTGCAGGATGAGGAGGAAGAGGAAGTAGGCATTGGCCACCCGCTGGAACTGCTCAAACAGGTTGAGAGGCAGGAAGGTGAAGACGTTGTATTTGGAGGTTTGGATGGAGTTTCTCTGCAGGAAGAAAAGGCGGTGATTGAGGCCAGGAGAGAAAGGGGCACCCGGTCCACTTCCCTCCCCTTGGCAGCAGACAAGGAGGGCAGCACGCCAGCGACCCCCCCCCAAGGCAGCCACTTGTCCCAAGCTGAGCCACCCACCTCCTTGACCAGAGCCTGATCTGCAAGGGGGCTGCAAAGAGGCCCTGATCCCCACGGTTCCCCGACTCACCCCCATTCCATAAACTCACCCCGTGTCCCACCATAACCTATCAAAAGCAATATTCAGAACAGCAGCTTCCACGAACCACTCAGAAAGGTAATAACGCAATAAAATTCAAAAGGGTAGTGATCAGTTGCACATTCATTCAAAATCCCATTAAAACCATTTGGTTTAATTATGGCAACAAAAGTCTCAAACTTGATCCAGTGCTACCAGCTTTGCAAAGTCTTGTTGTCATTTACACCTCCATCACCCTCCCTGCTACCCCCTCAACTCTTATCACCCCCTAGGTAATCCTCCAACCCCTGGGGTGGTACCACGCACTTTGGGAGCCACTGGCAGTGGGGGGGGGCAGGAGGAGCCGAAGAGAATTCTGCTAGACACCACAAAGGGTGGGGGGAATGGGAGGCAGGGTCTCCATTTCATCCCCACAAGCAATGGAGAAAGTGAGTCAGCAGAAGCCCCCCACTGTCCCTGTCCTTTGGCCCCACCCCAAGAGTTTCCTTGCTGCCTAATGAGAAACAGAGTATTCCTCACTTATATGAGATACAAAGAGCTGCTTCAGGGACTCAGCTCCCCCCCCCCCTTTGGCAGTAGATAAGCAGAAGACAGGAGGGCCTGGTGTGCTCTGGTCCAGGGGGTCACGAAGAGTCAGACATGACTAAACAACAACAACAAGTAGAACAAAGCGAAAGGAGTCTCTTACCAGTTAGAAATTTTAATGATCATAGCGAGAGAACAAAGAATCAATTTCTAGGAATGAAGGTGCTCCCCACCACTTTCCCCCATTAAGGGTCCCGCCCACTTCCCCCCTAAGCACCCACATCACTTCCGTGTCTTGCAACCTGATCTCGCAACCACTTCGCTTTCTGTGCTGCCACCTTATCTGCTCTCCTTGACCTTGGGCTGAGCGGATGACGCTTTCCAGCAAAAGGGAGTCTGTTAACTCTCCCTCCCTCCCAGTGTTTTGTCTCCTAGTTGTTCCCCACCCAGTATTTCCCAGCTTCTGCCTTCTGTGCTATGTCCCTCTGCAAGCCACTGCTCCAAATCTATACTGTCCTCCTGCTCCTGGGAAGATTCAGGATCCTGATCAGGAGCAGGGGGAGAGGGATGGCTCCCACCATTCCTCCTCGGTGCAGCCTCCTCAGCACAGTCCCTGACACCTGGTGGCTCAGAAGAGGGTGCGAGGAATCAGGGGTTCCCCGGATGGAGGCAGAGAGAATGGGGGGCCTCGCTTTCAGATCCACCCCAAGTCAAGCGCCAACAACCACATTTCCTTCTTGGTCGCATGAAAATGCAGAAAAAATAAAAAAAAGAACCCCTCATCACTTTACAGGGAGCTGCTTTTTCAGAAGCCTCCAGGGGCACTTTAGCAGTTCCATTTAGGGGCCTGCTGAGAGTCAAATGTCCCATCTCTGCTCTCCGTGCCTCTTAATCTCCTGATCCGGGAAGGTGCACTGAACACTCACAGAGCCTCAAGATGGGCCAGTGGGACACAGCACCAGCCAGGGGCAGCCAGGATGCAGCAGAGAGAGGGCCTGACATGGCTAGTCAGAGACATGAGCTCCACCATCATATAGAAGCATAGAAGCATAGAATTGTAGACTTAGAAGGGACCCCCAAAGGCCATCTAATCCCACCTCCTGCAGTGCAGGAATCGCAGCTAAAGGATCTCTGACAAACCGCCATCCAACCTCTGCTCAGAAACTTGCAGTGCAGGAGAGTCCACCACCTTCTGAGGGAGGTCAAATGGCTCTTCCCATCAGGAAGTTTTTGCTAATGTTAAGTCAGAATCTCCTTTCTTGAGCTTTGAATTGGTTTGGGTCCTCCCCTCTGGAGCAGGGGACAACAAGCTTGCTCCATCTCCAGTATGACAGCCCCTGAGATGTTTGAAGATGTCTCTCATAGCACCTCTCAGCCTCCTCTTTTCCAGGCTAAATATCCCCAGCTCCCTCAACGGTTCCTCTTAGGGTTGGGTTTCCTTGCTCATCTTGGTCGCCGTCCTCCGCACCCCTTCCAACTTGTCAATTTCCTTCTTTTTAAACTTAAATCCTGTGGCGCCCAGGACTGCAAGGCAAAAGAGGACCCCAATCCCAAGCTTATTGGCTGAACTGAGCCAAACCCAGCAGCTCTGGAAGAAGGCTCAGCTCACACGCCCAGTTCTGCAAAGTTTCTGAATGTTCTCCGGGATGCATAAACAGGATGCAGGATTAATGCTTGCAAAAATGTGGAGACACATTTCTAGAGTGCCTCTAGACACAAAAAGGCTCGTGCAAACTCTTTCACATGCAGGGCGATGCTGAACTGGGGGCTTAGTTGGTGCCATCAAGTTCTGGGCTTCTCCCTTGACTGCTTAGGCTGCCAGAGAGCCCCCTAAATTTGGGGAGATGCCCCAGAGAGCAGCTGCGCTGGCTCAGCATCCCCTGCTCTTGCCGCTTTTGGGGATTCGGTCATTAGGAGACGGTGGAGCTAAGCAACCACTCTGCAAGGATTGCAACGCACAGCACTGCCTCCACCTCCTTCCGAAGTGTTTTGGGTCCTCCTGCTGTGTTTAACAGGCACTCTGTCTGACTGTGGCAGAGAGAAGATGAGCGGGTGATTAGCACTCGGCACATGCTCATCATTAAGCACCTTCCGTGCTGTGCTTGCCGTAATCCTCCCCATATGATTGCTACCATTGCGTGAAGTTGCAGCAGAAACATTCCCTTCCCAAGGAGACCCGCCTCTGCCCTGAGCAAGCGCTCTGCCAGAGAATCACAGCACCATAGAATTGTAGACAGTTGGAAGGGACACCTGGGGGTCATCTAGTCCAACCCCCTGCGATGCAGGAGACTCGGCTGAAGCATCCCTGACAGATGGCCTTCCAACCTCTGCTTATAAACCTCCAAGGAAGGAGAGTCCACCATCTTCCACCCTGAAGTCAAACAGCTCTTGCCATCAGAAAGTTTCTCCTGACGTTTATTCAGACTCTCCTTTCTTGTAACTTGAAGCCACGGATTCGAGTCCTACCCTCCAGAGCGGCAGAAAACAAGCTGGCTCCCTCTCCCATGTGACAGCCCTTGAGATATCGAAAGATATTGATATCAGTCTTCTCTCCACCAGGCCAAGCATTCGCAGCTCCTCCAACCGTCTCTCAGAAAGACTCTGCCCCGGCTGACCCGGACTGGGAGGCAGTGAGAGTGACACGGAAAGGCATCTCATTCACCTCTGGGTGAACTGGCAGGCAGAGGCTGCAGCCCTGCTTCCCTGCCATGCTAGCTGTGATGTGCCAGCTCGCACCTGGCCTGGGCTTGCAAAAGCTTCCTCTTCTCAGCTTCCTCCATTTCTCTTGCTGCACAGGACCACATCCTGGGGGTGCCAAGAGGGCTGCAGCAGTGAGCCTTGGCAGGAGGCCCTTCATCATGTCACAGAATCACAGAACTGTAGTTGGAAGGGACACCAGTGGTCATCAAGTCCAACCCCCCTGCAATGCAGGAATTGCAGCAAGAGAATCTCCAATAGGCGCTCATCCAAACTCTGTTTAGACTCTCTTGTCATTTGAATCCCCCATCCAGGGATGGGTGACTGGATTCTTCCCCTACTGCCAAAGTCCACAGACGCATAAGCCAGGACTCTTAAGAGCAGCCAAGGTGCCCATGGGACTAGATCTATGCCTGGGAACTGCTTGGGATAGATCGGGCCGTGGGTTCTGGTCATGACAGCTTTAGTGGAGCTTCCATGTTCAGAGGCAGTCTAGCTCTGGAAACCTGTGGCTGGGGAGAATCAGCACGGGAGGGCTCTGGCCCGGCTGCCCGGCTGCCCATTGGGGCTCCCTCTTGGCTACTGCAGGGAAGATGCTGATGCTGGGGACAAGCTCCTTCCCTGAGTCACTGCCGGAGTCTCCTGGTATCCTGAGCTCTCCTGCCTTGGCCCAGCTGCCTGCCTGCCAGCCTTGATGCTTGGTCAGAGGCTGGTGCTGCTGATAACACCAAGGCGGCAGCTTCAACCCCCTATGGGGCAGCTGCATGTTCCTGCATAGCAGGGGGTTGGACTGGATGACCCTCGGGGTCCCTCTACCATTCTAGGATTCTATGGCCTGGTCCTTCTCCAGGGGCACCGCATGGGACGTGCTCAGTGGCCAAGCCAGGATCCCCAGCACCAGAGGCCGGGCCAGCCAGTCTGAGCTGCGGCTGCTGTGCCTTTAAGCGCTTCCTTTGCCCTCGGGAGAGGCTCCCGGTTCTCTTTCCTCCACCCTGGGCAGCTGGGCTGGTTGACAGCCAAGGCCAGGCTGCCGGCCAGCCCGTTTCCTCCTCAAAGTCATTTGCTCTCCTCCTCAGCCTGGCCGCCTCCAGACAGACAGGCAGCCCCCACCAATTGTTCTGCTCCCAGCCCCCCTTGAGCTCAGAGGAGCTTCTGGGAAGTTGTCTGCCGAAAAGGAGAAAGGGCTGGTCAGCAGAGGAGGAAGCGGGAGACGCAGGGCCTGGGCTCTCTCTCTGCCCCAGGGTCCACCACCTTGACCAACTGGCTCTAGTAGGAGGACAAGCACAGAATCCTAGAATTGTGGAGTTGGAAGGGACCCCCCAAAGGTCATCTAGTCCAACCCCCTGCAATGCAGGAAAGACAGCGCAAGGATCCCTGACCAAGGGCCAGCCAAGCTCTGCTTTAAAAGGCTGTAGATGCCACTTGTTCAGAGATACGCCCGTCTTCAGCAGATAGGACGCCCTTCCAGAAAGCAGCTTTTGCTTCCAAAATAGCTCGCATTTGTACATGCCCCAAAGCGGCCCCTTCTTTTCTCCCTCCAACTTCCTTCTCTGCCATGCTCACTGCTCTAATTGTTCTGTATTTGGTTTCCTCCTTTTCTTTTGGAATATTAAAAGCTGCCTTGTTTCTGGTCAGAGTTCTGACCCATCGTATGCCAGGGTCGGGCCTAGCAGGGTGCCACCTACAATTGGTACAAGGCAAAACGGCAAGCGCGGATACGCAGAGACAGAGAGAGAGAGAGAGAGAGAGAGAGAGAGAGAGAGAAAGACAAGGGCAGAGAGGGACCAGGTTTCCCTCCTCCTCCTCCACCCAGCTAAGGAGATCTGTGAGCAAAGTTGGCCTTCTTCGCCAGCCCTCATGGATGGTGGCCTTGGGTGCACTGGGCAGAATGGTGGGACATAAATCTAAACAACTGCACTTGCATTCAAAGGTGGACCAAAGTGCAGGCAGGAAGCTGGACTGAGCATTTCACTGAGAACGTGGATGCATCTCCAAATGGCATCTGGGATGCAAACCCCAAACGGATCCCAGCTCCTGATCCCTCAAGCGACTCAGGTGTGGGTCTTATGATCAGGATCAGGGTGCCTGGCTCCAGAGACAGCCAGCACCATGCCTAGACACAGGCCAGCCTTGGACAGAGGAGTCTCCATCATTAGATGGCTGCCCCCTAAGCTGCCCATAAGAGGCCTGGGCAAATTCACGGAGAGAAAGGCGCTCAGTGTCAGAGGCATTATTCCCCCAAATGCCAGCTGCTGGTGGGCAGAGAGCTCTTGTGCTCATGCCCTGCTTGTAGGCTTCTCACAGGCAATTTGGTTGGCAGCAGTGAAAATGGGATGCTGGGGCGAGATGGCTCTTCTGTGGCCTGATTCAGCAGGGCTCTTCTGAGGGTCTTGCGTTCTGTTCCCTCCTCCTCCTCCTCCTTCCAGGCCTGCAATGTGATCACACCTTCTTCCTGCCAGGCCTTTGCCCCCCTGGGCTGCTCACAGGCCTGGGGGCTCCTGTTCTCACTCAACAGAGCAGCTTCAGGTGTCGGTTCGCAGCAAGGACTGGGAATCCACAGCGCTATTTTGGGAAGGGAGAGGAGGCTTGGCGGATCTCAGGGCGACTGACAATGTGAGATTTGGAAAAGGTGGCGTGTGTTTGTGTGCATCCTCGGCAGGCTGTCAGGCTCCTTGGCTTCCTCCCTCTTGCCTCCTTCCTCCTCGCTCCTGCAGAGCCTTCTGCTCAGCTAATGCAGGAACAAAAAGGTACAGTCCGGTGACAGGTTCACACGGGAAGCTGAGGTTTCCCTGGCCCTGAGGCTCTGCGGCAGGAAAACGCCTCACGAGGAGGAAGGGGACTGGTTTGCCAAGTATCTTCAGCACCAGGAACTCGGCTGGAAGTCACTCTGCACAAGCCCAGGGCTGGGCCATTGCCAGTGTTGCAAAGGCTGTCTGTGGTGCACACCCAGAACACCCCAGAGACTCTCTCCATCTGTGGGGCTCTTTGCTTCCACGGAGGGCTCACCCACTCTTCAACTTGTCCTGCACCTAAGAAGCACAAGTCTGAGCAACTTTGCCTCTGCCCCACCACTTTCCCCCAGAAAATGCTCCCCGCACTTCATTGGGGGGCTGCAATGGGGAAAAGAAGCCCAGTGCCATGGCGCCAGCAGTGCTGTTCGGGGCTCAGCAAAGCTCTGGCTGCTCCCCTTTCCCGCTCCCTGCAAACATCTGTTTAGTGGGTGCTTTGCTTGAGTTCCTGCTTTTGCAGGTTTCCAAGACAGATTGTGAAGCTGAGGCTCCAAGACTTTGGCCACCTCATGAGAAGAGAAGACTCCCTGGAAAAGACCCTGATGTTGGGAAAGATGGAGGGCACAAGGAGAAGGGGACGACAGAGGACGAGATGGTGGGACAGTGTTCTTGAAGCTACCAGCATGAGTTTGACCAAACTTTGGGAGGCAGTGGAAGACAGGAGGGCCTGGCGTGCTCTGGTCCAGGGGCTCACGAAGAGGCAGACACCACTAAACGACTAAACAACAAGACCCCTTGGCCAGCTCAAAGAGCTGCAGCAAAACAAACACACCCAGATGCCATTCAAGCACCCATCAGCTGCCCCCTGGGAGGGGTCACTCAGGGAGCATCATGGCCAAGTGGGGAGATTTGAACCCTGGTCTCTCAGGTCCTAGTGCAACTCTCTAACTGACGGTGTGGAAAACTCAGCCTGGCAACTCCAAGGTGCTGCTCCCCCCCCCCCCCGAGCTCAGGATCCCTGCTCCCCACACTCTCCAAGTGGCAACTCGAAACAGGCAGCAGTTCTTGCTCTGCGACCATTTGGCTCAAGCTTGGCTAGAATACGCAGCTCCTGGCGCCCAGTGACTTACGGCATATTCAAACTGGAGGTTGAAGGCTCGGTCGTTGGCGCGAAGGTGCCTCTCATGCTCTGCGGAGGAGAGAGAAGAAGTTAAGACACACAAAGTGGGACTTGGACACTGCTTGGAGATGCACTCTATGTGGGGCTACCTTTGAAGGCGACCCGGAAACTGCAACTAATCCAGAATGCGGCAGCTAGACTGGGGACTGGGAGCGGCCACCGAGACCATGTAACACCGGTCTTGAAAGACCTACATTGGCTCCCAGTACCTTTCTGAGCACAATTCAAAGGGTTGGTGCTGACCTTGAAAGCCCTAAACAGCCTCCGCCCAATATACCTGAAGGAGCGTCTCCACCCCAGACACCAGGGTCCATCTCCCGAGGGTCTTTTGGCGGTTCCTTCCCTACGAGAAGTTACAGGGAAGCAGGCAGAGGGCCTTCTCGATAGTGGCGCCCTCCCTGTGGAACGCCCTCCCATCAGATGTCAAATAAATAAACAACTATCACTTTTAAAAGACATCTGGAGGCAGCCCTGTTTGGGGAAGCTTTTAATATTTGATGAATTATTGTATTTTAATATTTTGCTGGAAGCTGCCCAGAGTGGCTGGGGAAACCCAGCCAGATGGGCAGGATATAAATATTATTATTATTATTATTATTATTATTATTATTATTATTATTATTTATTAGAGATACATGAAAATCATAGAACTGTGGAGCAGGAAGGGACCCTTGCGGTCATCTAGTCCAATGCAGGAGTGACTCCTAGAGAATCCCTGACAGAGGGCCGCCCAACCTCTGTTTAAAAACCTGTTTATCCATGTTCTTAAACACAAGTGTGGCCATGAGCTGCAAAAGCTACACTCTGCCTCCAGCTGGGCAATGCTTCTGAATTCCAGTTGCTTGTTTCCCACAGGCAGAACTGGAGGCTGGACCAGGTGGGTCTCTGCGCTGATCCAGCAAGCTCCTCTGATGTTCTCTCTCCCCAAGGTGTCTGTGGGTCCTGCAGCCGCTAGGGACTGGCTAGAGGTGGGATGCACATCCAGGAACACCCTTCCTCTTCCTGCTTTACAAGCCACCTACCGGGAGCCAGCACCACCGACACCAGGCTAAGGTCTGTGCAGAACTGATAAGGCCGGGACCCAAAGGTCTGTGCAAGCCAAGTGTGTCACCTGGACAAAGGTTAAGGGTGGAGGAGATAAAGGCAGAGCGAAGATGAGATAGGAGTCATAAAATGGGACAGGAATTGCAAGGAAAGTAAGGGATGGAGGACATACCAGGACACCTTCAACTGTTAGGAGAGGCTCAGAACTTACAGGGTTAAGAGTTCTGAGTGATGACGCCTCACATTCTGAGGGCGGGCTTAGAACACTGAAGGGAGTGGTTTACTGTGTTCTTTCAGTGTGCGTGTTAGCTCCGTTGAGAGAGCAAGCGACATGTCCGCTCTGTCGCCAGGCAGGAGATTTATTGCTATTGTGTTTTGCTAAGGAATAAAGACTTTAAGATAAGGAGACTGCTGCGTTTCAGCCTGAGTTATTGCCTTCACACGAAGAACGTTCAAGCTTCTGTTCCGCTGTGTTTTAAGCTCTGCTGAGTCAAAGGTCCCAGGGGGGAAGATCAGAGTGCAAAGGAAGTGTGCCGGACCCCCCGGACGAAATTGACCCCCAACAGGTTATGGTGGTCAGCAATAAAGATAAGCAACGTTCGTGCGTGTGAGAGGCCAGCAGCCAAAGGCCAGCTAAGGAGTAGCTGGAGCCAGCTGGAGCGAAGGGAGTTCGCTGGGAAGGATCTGCCGGACCGGGAGGTGCTACTGTATCGTGAGTAGGCTGAGCCCCGGGGGAGAGATGGCAGACAGCCAGAAGTTGTCAATCCCTGTTGATAAGGTGGACGGGAGCAAGCCCTGGGCCGGGAGAAGGCAGGCACTGAAGAAGACAGTGGGAGCCAGGCCAGAGGGGGCTGAGAATTGCTCTGAGGGACACCCAAGAGGCCCAGAGGGGGCTGGAAGTCCAAGAGGGGCTAAGGAATGCCCAGAAGGCCCAGAGGGGGCTGGGACTGTGTTGGAGGGCTGCCAGAAAGCCCCAATACGTGAGCTGCGTGCTGGAGAACAGCGGAGAGAAGAGAAGAGCTTTGCACCTGAGAGTGGGGTTGCAGGCCATTCCAAGGGTCTTGAGAGTGCCCAGGCTGTTTGGCAGGAGCTGGAGGGGGTTTGCAGAGAAACCACAGCAGAAGCCAAAAGCCATTTTCCCAACGGCAGGAAAGCCTCAAGGAGGAGTGCTGCTGGAAAGGTTGGGGGGGCAGAGAAGACCAAAGGCAAGTTTGCAAAGTTTTCCACTAGGCGATGTTTTGTTTGTGCCTCGGCTGAACACCTGCGTCGGAGCTGCCCACAGAGAGCAACGGAGCCAGGGCAGGATGTTTCCAAGGTCGCTTCCCATGGGAACCAGCCGGGTTTCCATGGCAACAGAGGGAGCAGGCGTGGGAACGCTTATCAGCTGACTGCTTCGATGGCTGTTTTGGACGACAACAACACCTGCAACGAGAGCCCCAAGGTCGGGGGCAGCAGGAAGGCAGTTGCTAAGGCAACAAAGAAGGACAACTCCGGAGGGGGGAGAGTCCTACGTTGGGTTGTTGACTCGGCTGCGAATGCCCATTTGGTAACAGCGCCACCTGATGGACAAATGTTGAACTGCAAGGCTGTTTCAACTGAGAAAACAGTTAAATTTGCTACAGGTTCACAGGGACGTGTAACCCATGTTTCTAACATGTTTGTCTCTTTCTTACAGGCTGAACTGAAGGTTTATGTTCTCCCTGAGATAAAACATTGCCTGCTATCTGTACCAAAGTTTCTGCAGCAGGAGGGTGGCCCAAGGTACCAGGAAATGATCTTCTGTGGATATGAGCCTGCGACAAAAGGGTGGAGATTCGCATACCCAAAAGGTGATCAGACCAAGCTTCTGGTCAGTTAACAGGCTGAGTTCTTTGAGCAGGATGGTTGGGCAAGGCGCAAAGCGCGCTCTGACGTTCACTCAGATTGTCTGTCTGACTCTGAGGAGGAAAGAGAGCCAGAGCCTGAACCTGCTGGTGGAGACCAGGTCCCTGAACAGAGTAGGGCGTCTCCACAGGTTGTTAAAGGAGTGTCCAAGAGTGAGCCCTCATCTCCTGTGCGCATAATGGAGAGAGCTCACAGACGTGTCAAGTCAGAGGGGGAGTCTTCTGATGAGGAAGACGCACATGCTGGCCCCAGTGGGTCAAAAGGAGCACCCCAGTTTGTGCCCAGGCGGTCATCGCGGGCTACAAAGGGAATTCCACCTGAGAGGTTTCAGGTCACAAATGCGTGGGTTGGTTTCGCACAGTGCGAACCTGAGGTTTGTGTGGTTCAACAGGTGCCTAACAACGATGCCAGGAAGGGGCGGAAGGCAATGGGGAAAGTGTTGAACACTCAGAGGTCCTCTCAGAACGTGATTCGAGAGGGGGTGTTAGGAGAGGCTCAGAACTTACAGGGTTAAGAGTTCTGAGTGATGACGCCTCACATTCTGAGGGCGGGCTTAGAACACTGAAGGGAGTGGTTTACTGTGTTCTTTCAGTGTGCGTGTTAGCTCCGTTGAGAGAGCAAGCGACATGTCCGCTCTGTCGCCAGGCAGGAGATTTATTGCTATTGTGTTTTGCTAAGGAATAAAGACTTTAAGATAAGGAGACTGCTGCGTTTCAGCCTGAGTTATTGCCTTCACACGAAGAACGTTCAAGCTTCTGTTCCGCTGTGTTTTAAGCTCTGCTGAGTCAAAGGTCCCAGGGGGGAAGATCAGAGCGCAAAGGAAGTGTGCCGGACCCCCCGGACGAAATTGACCCCCAACATCAACTCCCTCCCAAGGAGGGAGCTCAGGGCGTGGATCAGGCCAAAGGGGGCCCATCCTGTTCAGAGACCTGTTTTTTGCAGTAGCCAACCAGAGAGGAAGCTCAAATGCAGGACTAGCTGCAACAGCCATGTTCTAAGCCTCTTGCTGTTCCCATCCTGTCTCTGATCCTGGAAGCAGTATGCTCCTTCCACTGGGGGTCTTCTGATCCTCCCCCCTCCTCCCCTTTTCAGCTGCTCTTGACCGCTCCCAGTCTGGAATCCTCCTCAAGGAGGAGGAACCAAAGAGCGCCAAATCAGGGCAGAAACCTGAATTTGGCAACCTGTGAGGGAATCCCACCTACAAGGTGTTGGAGAACTTGGAAGGGTCCTCTGCATGGCAGCTCTTGAACCCCAGGGAGGGTGAAGGCAGAAAAGCAGAGCAGGGAGATTTCTGGCACCCAGCACAGAACTGAAGAGTTGGAAGAGACACCAAGGGTCATCTAGTCCTGCAATGCAGGAATCACAGCTGAAGAAAACCCCGACAGGTGGACATCTCTGCTACAAAACCTCCTGCGAAGAAGAGTCCACCGCCTTCCAATGTTGAGTAAGAATCTCCTTTCTGGCCATTTGAATCCCTTGGTTCAGGTCCTACACTCTGGAGCAGCAGAAAAGAAGCTTGCTCCATCCCTGGAGATATCTGAGGAGGGCTCTACTATCACCACTTCTCTTCTACGGGCTAAACTCCCTCAACTGTTCTTCCTAAGGCTTGGCTTCCAGACCTTCATCACTGCCCAGGATTCTTCTGCCCACAGAGCCAAGCCTGCGCCATGAAGCTGCTGAGAGACAGCAGTGGATCTCCTGGCCCAGGAGAGCTTGACGCCTCAAAGCACCAGCCGCCATCCAGCCTGCCTCTCCCAACAAGGCCCATAGACAAGGCTACACCTCATATATGAAGATCACTGCAGATGGTGACAGCAGCCACGAAATTAAAAAATGCCTGCTTCATGGAAGAAAAGCAATGACAAACCTAGACAGCATCTTAAAAAACAGAGACATCACCTTGCCAACAAAGGTCCGTAAAAGCTCTGGTTTTCCCAGTCGTGATGTACGGAAGTGAGAGCTGAACCATAAAGAAGGCTGATCGCCAAAGAATTGATGCTTTTGAATTATGGTTCTGGAGGAGACTCTTGAGAGTCCCATGGACTGCAAGAAGATCAAATCTCTCCATTCTGAAGGAAATCAGCCCTGAGTGCTCACTGGAAGGACAGATCCTGAAGCTGAGGCTCCAAGACTTTGGTCACCTCAAGAGAAGAGAAGACTCCCTGGAAAAGACCCTGATGTTGGGAAAGATGGAGGGCACAAGGAGAAGGGGACGACAGAGGACGAGATGGTGGGACAGTGTTCTTGAAGCTACCAGCATGAGTTTGACCAAACTTTGGGAGGCAGTGGAAGACAGGAGTGCCTGGCGTGCTCTGGTCCAGGGGGTCACGAAGAGGCGGACACGACTAAACGACTCAACAACAGCAACATATATGAATGGCTGCCGGGAAGCCAGGAGGGGATTCTGACCGAGCTTCGCCCTTCTCCCTCCTCTGACTTGCAGGGTGGCAGCCAAAAACCACCGCTCACCCTTCTTGGGGTGAATCCATGGTGTGACCTGGTCTGCTCAGCCCCCTGGCATTTATCTCCCATGGCCAATGGGCTGCCTGAGAGCAGGCAGTTTGGGCTTTGTAGTTAATGGGTAGTACAAACCCCGTGTTTGATATATCAATTGCTAGTTTGTGGGGCACTGCAAAATGCAGGGGTTTCGCTGCAAAATGCTGCAACCTCCCCAAACCCTGGCAAAACTTTGGCACAGGTTTGGAGAGGATCCCACATTTTGGGGTTCAGAGTTAATGGGTCTGCAAAGGATGCCTCTCAGCCCCTTGCATTTAAGAAATGGGGCAGGAGGAGGACTGTCAGGTCAAGAAGACCCAGATTTGAATTTCCCACTGAAACTCATGGCTGGGTCAGGAGATGCACATCAACCCACATATTTGGGAGGAAAGGCAGGGAGGTGGGGAAAGAGTGGGGTTTTTTTGTTTTTTTTTAAGTACACTGGAGGGAATGACTCATCCAACCTCCAATTTCACAATGTGGAAAATGAACAAGATTCTTGCGGCAGAAACTGGAGTCCTTTCTCTCCGCTGCCCCAGGCAGTGAGATTTGGGAAAGATGCCACAGAGCAACATCTGGACAGTGGGTGGGACATCTGGGCTAGCGGAGGGGGCTGCTGCTGCCAAACACACAAACTCAATGGGGCATGAAGTCAGCAGCAACAGTGGTGGTGCGACAGGTTGCAACCTCAGCCCACCTGGTGCAAGAAAGGAGGAAATTGCCCAGGGCTGAGTTGGGCCTGCCTAGGACAGAGAAACCTTCTCCCCACCCAACTCCAGTGCAGGGTTGCGGTTGTGATTCACTCCAAGCTGCCTCCCTCAACGTAGAACACAAGAAGAGCCTGCAGGATCAGGCCAAAGGATCTAGTCTAGAATCCTGTTCTTGCAGTGGCCAACCAGAGGTCATAGAATCAAAGAATTGCAGAGTTGTACGGCCCCGCAGGATCATCTAGTCCAGGGATAGCCAACTTCCAAGAGACTCCGATCTACTCACACAATTAAAAACTGGCAGGAACACGAAGAGGCGGACACGACTAAACGACTCAACAACAAAGCAGGTGTTAAAATCTAATTGAGGTTTCTGAATCTTGGCATATCCAGGCTAGCCTTCTCGTAAGGGAAGGAGAGCCAAGGAAGGGGCTCTGCGGGGGAGGGCAAATGGGTGGGGCCCACCTGTTAACTCACAGGTAAGAGGGAGGACAAAAGCCAGAGTTTAGAGTTGAATTTTGAGTGATGTTACCTAAAATCAAGGCAGCAAGCAGAGAGAGAGTCTGACTTCTGCTTGAATTCAAGGCTGCATCTCTGGGAGAAGCAAGACTCTTTTGGGGTGTCAGTGCTGTGAACCCCTCTTTCGCAGGCTCAGGCGGCATGTATGTGTCAACAAACCATCGATCATAAAGACACCAGTGTGTCTTCACTGTGTCTCATTCCCAAATGCAAACACAAACTCTAGCCAAGTGCTTGGAACCCCTGGAATCTCCCACCATTCAGAGATTGGGGCAGCGCGCAATGCACATACACATACAACCGCAGGTGCATGCAAGCACTTGTGGCATTGCGCCTCCACTCTGCAAGTGAGTTGTGTGCAGGTGGCACGAACCCCCTTCTCTCAGCCACAGATCTTCAGACCCTTTTCAAAAGCCATGTTCTTAAAAGATGCTCCCACAGGAGCCTCATAGTCTCTAAAGGAGGAGATGAAACCTTTAATTTTCCAGAGCTTCTTAAAATAGCACCGGTGCCGGTGGGAGAGTTGTGACACCAGTCCTGTCACAACAATGTGTTTAAGATTTCTATCCTGTTCTTACACTGTGGAATGAGTGCTCAAGGATGCTCTCTGCGAGGTAAAATGTTGGGTCTAGTCCAACCTGCTGCAATGCAGGCTTTGCTTATTCCGCTGTGAGAGATAAGGCACCCTGGCACACTCGGACGCCCTCTTCCTCACTCTGTCACCAGTGTCACGGCTGACACCTGGGTTCAAAGTCAAGGATCTGGGGGCAGCCCCACCCCCCAGCTCACTCACCCGAAAGGACAAGCTCTGGCCGCTCAGCCGCAGTCTTGGCCCTCCTTCCCGAGAGGTGGTGGCACTCCAGAGACCTCAGAGCCATTTCTGGTCTGGGGGATAATGGCTGGATTCATCCGCAGGAATCCAGAGAGCCTTTCTCCAGAGCAGGGGGGCCAAGACAGGCTGCCTGCCCTCAGCGAGAGGGTCAATGATTAAACAGCAAGAGAGATAAGGGGAACTGGAGCCCAGGGCTTCCCCAGACAGCGGGGCTTTTGTGCAAGGAATCCACAGGGAGGACTGAATTGCTGAGCACGATCCAGCAAACACCTCGGCTGCTGGGGGTCACAATGTCTTCCCCAGTGTTCCCCAGGAGCCCCTAGGGAAATGTGTGTGGGGGGGGTCTTTCTCCCGGCAAGCAAAGCCATTGAGGTTGCACTATGTGGAAGAGGGTTGTATGTCTCAGGGTCCTACTGGTCAGTGTCCATGTCATCTACAAGGGATGGTTGGCTTTTGCTGTTTTGTGTTTATGATTTTTACCTCTAAACCCCCTTGAGTCCTTATTAGGGGAAAAGGTGGGGTATAAATAATTATAATTATTTCTCACAATCTGATGTTTCATTGCAAGCCACCCTGCATGGACTTTAGTGGAGAAATGCAGAGTGGAAGAAATGGAAACAAGCAAAGGCATAAAGAAAAAGGGGCAACTCTCTCATGCGCCACAATCTTTGTGCCATTTAGGACCCTGTCAGTCAAGCAAGCAGGCAGACACACGTCACAGCCACACCATCTATGCAGAGCAAACTTAAAGCACTTAGCCCCCTCCCCAAAATCCTGGGAACTGCAGTTGACCTCCTCACGGAGCTAGAGTTCTCAGCACCCTCCGTAAATCCCAGATCCCTCTGGTTAGTGAGCTGGCGCTATGGGGCCCGGACTCAAGTCTACTTTAGCGCTAAGGAGAAATGCTGTTATTTATTCGCACCTGTCGAGGCCCAGGAAAGGAGGGCATCTAAACGGCGATATTGACGGCGGACACCGTTCTCACTCATGAATGCAGCATCTGGCGGCACCGCGGGAAGAATCTACCCCATTTTGAAGAAATCAGTCCAGGCAAGAGAACTCCATGGTGCTGTGGGCGGGATTGATTGGCAGGTGTCTCTCGCTTACTAAGGAGCTAGAGGTCCCCTGCAGAGAGGAGGGAGGGAGGGGCAGCAGAAGCGTTATCCATTCGCTCACTCACACGCAAAAATTGTGGTCACATTACCGCAAGTCGCCACTGCTTCCTCTACCTGGTTCTAACTCCCGCCAACTACCTGGGAAGTTGATGGGTCTCCTAGAGTGATAAAGAGGAGGGACTGTGCTCCCCCCACCTCCCTACCTACTGGGAGGTCAAACCCAAGAAGGATTCTCCCCATGAGAGCAGCCCAGCAGAGGCCACAAGCAAGTCACCTGCCGCAGGTGACTCAGGTAAGGGATGTCACACCTCAAGGCAGAGAAGCCTGTGACTTCAGGGCAGACAACCTCTTCTGCCTGCGCTAGGTCCCAAGTCCAGCCCCCACCCAGGGACCAATAAAGGGGTCTTGGGGAGCAGGGCTGGAAAGGACCCCCTTGTCCCAGGGTAGTCCTTCAGAAGCCATCTGACTGTTCACAACTAGCCATACTGGTTGGGGCTGGTGGAAGCTGTAGCCCTTAGAGCAGAGGATGCCAGACTTGATGGTTGGGCTCAGGAGAAGGCTCTGGGAGCTGGGGGCGATGGGGGGGGGGCTTGGATCCTTTGCACTTTGCATGCACATTGTGTCCCAGATTCAGCCCCATTGAAAAGGTCTGGTGGTGTAGGGCTGGCAAAGGACCTTCCTGCGACCCAGGTCTTTGACAGCCGCTGTCAGTCAGCAGAGACACTCCTGAGTCAGATGGAGCAGGGCCAGGACTCCCTAGAAGGCGGCTCGCTGGGTGGGGTCTGCTATTTGTGTTTCCCAGAGATGGACCACAGATGACTAGCACAGGTAGCTGCAGGCAGGTGGGCTTTTCCTCCGGAGTAGCCACTTTTGTGGCAGGGATGCTCCAGGGCGCCTTCGAGGCTGAAGTGACAAGTCCCTGCAGGAGGGGTGCTCCTGGTGTAAAGGTGGGAGGTCCAGCTAGGTAGCCCAAGGACTTGTGCCCGTCAACACCACCCACTGCAAAGCAGAGGGTGATCTCCTGAAGCCCCGCAGCTCTTAGACCAGCTGCTGGGATTGGAGCAGGCGAAGCCTCATGGTGTGCCAGACTTTTCCTGGGAGCTCTTCTTTTGCCATCATCTTGGTTCTGGAAGTGGGGAAGGGATGGAGGAGATTCCCTCTGAGCAAAGCATGGGATTGATCCAGGAGAACCTCAACAAAGCTGGACTCAGGAGACCTTCCAGCAACTGGCCCAGGAGACTAACGGCCGACAAGTCCCTTATGCTCCACACAGAAGTTCAGAGGACAGCGGCAGTGTGGTGGGAGGTCTTCTTGTTGATGCTAATGCTGCTGCAACCATATGTATTCTGTCTGAACCACCAGGGACAGCCTCCCTTTCCCAGGACAAAATATTCCACTTCACTCTGGGGTGGAGAAGGGTCACTCTCATGCCCTGTGCAAATATTTATGCAGGTGGGCCAAGGGACTTTCCTGCTTCTCTGTGATTTACTTAATAGTGAGATTCCCAGTATCTGCCCTGCATCCCCCAACCCCCAGGCCACCTGCACATCTTTGGAAGCCCATATCCTCCTCTTCCTCCTCTTCTGCCCTTTGCCACTCCTATGGCAGAAAGCAAAACCAGCAGCTGCTTCGCTTCCTCCTGGAAGCCCAAATGCCATGCAAACAGCACCTCCAGCACCTGCAGGCTTCTGGTCAGCCTTAGCCAACCTAGTGCCTTCCAGATGTTCTGGACTCTTAGCTTCTATCAGTCCCAGCCAGCCTGACCAAGGCTCCCTTGTGAGAGTCAGTGTGGTGTAGTGGTTAAGAACAGTGGACTCGTAATCTGGTGAACCGGGTTCACTTCCCCGTTCCTCCACCTGCAGCTGCTGGGTGACCTTGGGCCAGTCACACTTCTCTGAAGTCTCTCAGCCCCACCTACCTCAAAGAGTGTTTGTTGTGGGGGAGGAAGGGAAAGGAGAATGTTAGCCACTTTGAGACTCCTTAAAGGTAAAGGTAAAGGGACCCCTGACCATTAGGTCCGGTCGCGACCGACTTTGGGGTTACAGTGCTCATCTCGCTTTACTGGCCGAGGGAGCCGGCGTACAGCTTCCAGGTCATGTGGCCAGCATGACTCAGCTGCTTCTGGCAAACCAGAGCAGCGCACGGAAATGCCGTTTACCTTCCTGCCAGAGTGGTACCTATTTATCTACTTGCACTGTGTGCTTTTGAACTGCTAGGTGGGCAGGAGCAGGGACCGAGCAACCGGAGCTCACCCCGCCGCAGGGATTCGAACCGCTGACCTGATTGGCAAGCCCTAGGCTCTGTGGTTTAACCCACAGTGCCACCCGCATCTTTTGAGACTCCTTAGGGTAGTGATAAAGCGGGATATCAGATCCAAACTCTTCTTCTTCTTCCCAGGCATTGGAGAGCCAAGCCTGAAGAGTCCAGAACATCTGGAGGGAAGGAGGTTGGGGAGTTCCCCTAAGAAGCAGAGAAGGTGCCCCATAGGAAGCTCCCAAGCACCCACCTTCCCAGGCTGGTCTTTGCTTTCTCTCCTCCTGCTCAGATCCACACAAAGAGCTGTTGGGGGGGGGAGCAACACGTTCATCTCTCCAAAGGAGAACCCAAACTCCTGCTGCAGAGTTTCACAGCACCTTGTTCCCACAAGAGGCTCAGTCCCCTCCTAAATATCCACATCTGAAAGAGGACAGGAGGAAGGGGGTGACGCTCCACCTCGGCTAAGAGGCTCTTTTGTTATCAGTTCTGCCTCCAGGAGGGACGGCTGCTGCTTGCATGGCTTCAAGGGCACAGACAGCGACTCCGACTCAGACTCCTCCTCTTAAGTTGGGCAAGGGCCAAGTGGGGTTTTCCATCTTCCGCCGGCATCCTTTGACTTTCCAGTAAATGTCTCTGCTGGCCTTTGTTCTCTTCGAAAGCCTTTGCTCTGTCCACCTTTTCCCATGAAGCCGGGATAAGTGCGAAGAAAAGCAGGAAACGGTCAAGGCCGAGAAGGCTGAGCCAGAGGCCAGCCAGGAAACAGACAAACCCCTTTTCGTCTTCCAGCTCCAAATGTGGGATAAATAGATGTGTTTGCAGCTACGCCAAGGCAACAAGGCCAGAAAGGGGAAAGGCGAGGGGGCTCCTGAAGGGGCTTTGCTATACTGGAAGCTCTTGGTCTTTGCAAGGCAGCTGAAGAAGGGCTAGAAATGGCTCCTAGCCAGGATGACTCTGCTCTGCCTCCACAGAGGCAGCAATGCTTTTTCCAGTTGCTGGAAATGGCAGGAGAACTGTTCTGCTTGAATGCTGCTTGCAGGTTTCCCAAAGAGGCACCTAGAACAGGATGCTCGGCTAGAGGGGTCACTGGCCGGGTCCACAGACTCTTCTTACATTCTCATCTTTCCTCGGCTGCAAGCCAGGGCTCGGCTCTTCTGCCGCTTGACCCATCATCCCATGCTATGGCCAGCAGGTCACAGAGGCCAAAGGAGCCCCAGCTGTGACCCAGCACAGCCCCATGCCAGCCCTGGGCAGGTCCTTCGCTAGCTGGGCTGCTGGACCTCAGAGAGACTGGTATGGTTCTGCCTCGGATACTGTGCTGCTCACATGGTCCCCCTGAGGCTTCCTGATTCAGGAGCTACAACAAGGCCTCTTTCTCATAACTCACAGCATCTCCTCAGAGCCAGAGCTCAGGGAAGGTTGGAGCAGAGGAAGCTGCCGCCAGCCCATCTTCTGCACCCACTGTCTGGCAGGGTCTCTGCCTGGGTCTTTCCAAGCCCCTCCTGAAGATGCTCCTGGCTGAACCCAGGACCCCCCCTGCCCCGCATGCAAAGCTCTAGCTCCCACTGAGCTCAGGCCCACCCCAAACCTGTTTCCCACCCGCCTGGCCTGAGGCTACAGAACAGGCTTCCACCCGCCCCCACCCCATCCTTTGCAGGATTAGGGGTTCTGGTCTTTTCAAAAGAGGGAATTGTTTCGGAAGGGGGAGAGGGGGGACACCTACTTCAGCTCAGACATCCTGCGCTTTCCTTCTGGATATTTGCTCTTCTCATCTTTCCCCCCGGCTGAATCAGCTCCGAATCCCCCAGATCCGGGGTCCCCAGACGCTGTCATACGCAGCCCCCCTAAATCGTAAACATACATTTATTGGAGGTTTCCCCAGGAGAGCAGCTCTGCCCGGCTACTCTCTCCAGCCACGGCCAGTGGGGGGGGGGCGACTGTGGGGGGATGGGTGCCATGCACCCTCTCCTGAGTTGGCAGGATGTGGGGGGGGGTCTGAGGAAGAGAGCGCTGGGAAAGTTCTAAGAAAGGGAAAGTCAGTTGGTGGCAGTTGGAAGGAGAGGGAGGCCAGGAGAGACCGGAGGGAGGAGGAAGAGGAAGACAGGAAGGACCCAAAAGGGGGCTTGCAAGACACGAGATCTATCCATGGCGTCACTGTTACATAATGAGGGTGTTTTGAAAGCCATTTGAGGTCTGGTTCTTGTGTGCTATCGACTGCTTGCGTTTAAACTTTTTTAAACCACAGCACAAAGAAATATAGGTAAGCTTTCCTTGGAATAAAGATCACTGGGCAGCCTTGAATCTCCCCCACCCCAACTTATGGCTGTTGGCTTCACACAAAACTCGTGGTTTCCTATTGGGCTGCTCTCCTGCAAGAAATAAGTTTGGGGTGAGGGGTGGGTGAGAAATAAACCTTGCAGGAGCAACCAAGCCCCACTTTCCCTCCTGCATGAAAGGGGCAGACCAATTTCCAAACACCTCTTGGCCAGGGCGAGGGCGAGCGAAGGGGGACTTTGCGTGGACAAGTCAAAGGCTTTCAGAGGAGGAATCAGCAGGCAATGATCTGGCAGGTTGCACAATTTCCTCCCTTCTTGCTTAAGCTGCCCATTGAGCACAAAACGAGAAATTCAGCCTCCCCACCCCCCTCCCGACACACACAAACCAAAATGCACTGCCGGAGTTCATCTTGAATCACAGGGCGGGGAGGGGGCAGCCCTGAAAGCCCCCCAAGCCAGGCCACGTGCAGGAAGCCACTTTGCTCAAAGCCACAGAACAGCCCTGGGGAGAAGGTCTCCTCCTTTGCTTCCCAAAGGTCCAGCCCCCTCTCGGACGTGGTCCTGGCACTCCCCCACCCCAAAGAGCCAGAGGAGAAGTGAGAGGGGAAAGGGAAAGAGGCCAGGCTCTCTGGCGGGGCCACAAACCTCCTTCCACTTCCCGTTTCCCTGCACATGTGGAAGGTTGGAGACACAGAAGCCCTTGCTGGGCATTAGCGTCGCACGAGGGAGAAGGGCGTCGGAGCTGCTTCAGAGAGGGCAGTGCTCCTGCTCCACCTCTGCAGCAAGGAGGCTGCTGGGCTCATGCAGAAGCTGCCCCATCACCTGGGGAGGACGGAGCAACAGAGCCAGCACTTCCACACTCAAGGCCACGCTCCGTGGCGGCTCAGCTCTGCCTGCTTAGGGAGCAGTGCCAGATTACCAAACAGGCAGAGGAGGCCCTGGCTGATGTGCCCCACGGCAATAGATCAAAACAATATTGATTTGGTCTTGAAAGAAAATTTTAAAAATTAAGAGATGATTTGGGAGGGGGGTCCCTGAGATTTCAGCTGCCGAGGGGCCTCCATGGGGTTTAATCAGGCACCGATAGTGAGAGGCAGCCCAGCTGCTGGAAACCCAGGAGGGGCTGTTTGAGGGTGCCCCATTGGGGCCTCTGGCTGGCCACTGTGAGAACAGATTCCTCCATTGCAGGGGGCTGGACTAGATGACCCTCAGGATCCCTTCCAACGCGACAATTCCACGATTCCATGAATTGCAAGGGCTCTTTCCCCAGGCCAAAGCGACTGGACCAAGCCGGGTGTCCCGTGTACACCTCTGCGACCCACAGATCTGATCTCTCCGGGAGAGAAACCCCCTGCCCCCCCCCTTGTGGGAAGGGGCTGCCTACCCAGCCTCCTGGGCACATGGCCTGGGCTCCGCGCTCCAGGCAGGGAGCTGTAACCAGACGCCCGGCAGGCGCAGGCTCTGCTCTGCCGCTGGAGAGACGGGTTGATGGAGCGCCAGGCGGCAGCTGAGTCTGCAGGGCATCTGGGCAAGAGCCAAGGAACTGTGCCCACCGCAAGAGTCCAGCTCGCTTACCTTCCAGCCGCTTCTTCTGGCCGGACCCCAATCCGAAGAGCGGCATCCCGGCAGATCCTTTCAGCAGTCTGCTCTGGAGTTCCTGCAGAGGGAGAGAAAGAAGGATCTTGACTCCAAGGTGCCTCTTGCCTCTCCAGCCAGGTGGCTCAACCCTATTTCTGAGGAAGCAGACACAGTTCAGGGGGCAGGTACGGTTACAGCACCACGAGGAGGAGGAGGAGGAGGAGGAGGAGGAGGAGGAGGAGGAGGAGGAAAGTGGCTGCCTTGCTGCTGCTCACCTGTGCTACTCACTTTGCCTCGCAGCAGGTGACTGTGTGCTGCAGCCCACCTGGGGGCCTGTTGCTCACCTGTCCTCCTGCCCAGGTGTTCAGCATGGAGAGGCAGGAGGGGCAAAGCAACACTCTCCTGGCCTCCCCAAAAGGGCAGAGCAGCCGTACGAGGGCAAGAACAACACTAGGAACCCCCTGCCCAGTGACATCAGGCAGGTGCCCTCAATGAAACCTTTTGGACATTTTTGCTTAGGCAAGCCTGTCGAGAGATTCAGAAGGCCGGTGCAATTTTTAACCTGCTTTGAGTCTGTTGCTGCTTTAACTTTTCAGAAGTCTTAAATCGTTGTTGCCAATTCTTCTTATGATAATTTTAGCATTTTGTCCTTTCCGTAAACTAATTTGAGGGGTTTTTTTAAACAATCAAACAGTGTATAAATTTTATGAATTAAAAAAAAAAGTGAACAGGTCGAGAGATAACTGTCCTGAAATGCAGTGGATAAGCCTTCCAAGCAATAGGATGCTGAGAGAAACCCTCCCCCCTCGCCAACATGGAGGGATCTGTTTTGCCTGTTGCTCCTTGTGGGAAAGGAGCAGTAAGCAGCAGGGGCCAGCAGAGGCAGCTGCCAGCACCCTGCCTGCCCCCAGTCCGCCTGAAGCAGCGTCCGGCCCCCCATGCCTGCCTGAGACCCTCAGGTAGCTGAAAGAGGCAAAAGGCAGTTGCACCCCAGGGGGAAACAGGGAGAAGGGTGGCCCACAAGGCAAGCAGCTGTTGCAAGGAAGAGCTCCATCTACAGATCACAGGGAGAAGCCAAATCTCAGGTTGCCAGGAGTTTCCTGGGCAGCACCTGAAATCCTTGAATTGCAGAGTTGGAAGGGACCCCAAAGGCCATCCAGCCCAACCCCCTGAAATGCAGGAATCTCAGCTCAAGCATCCCTGACAGACGACTGCCCAACCTCTGCTTGAAAACCTCCAGCAGAAGGAGAGACCACCCTCTCCGAGGGAGTCCAATCTGCCTCGCAAGCTACTAGCCCTCAAGGAACACCAAGCAGCCACGTCAGGGCAGAGGGGTGTGTGTGGTGCTAGTCGTCCTTTGCTCCCCTCCCCTCCCTTCCCCTCCTTTCCTCTGTCCTCTTAGTCTTCCACCCCCACCCTCCCTGCCCCTGCCATAATTGGGGTGGGGGGACAGGGGCCCCTCACCCAGTCCCAGGACCAAGCAACCATCAGATACAGAGGCACCAAGAGGAGGGAGGAGGAGACAGCCACCGGCAGAGCTAAACTGAGGCTTCCTCATCGACAATTTAAAGGCAAATGGAATCTCGCCTCCATCCTGGGGCAAATGGCCTTGGTGGGGAGGGGGTCTCTGGACCAGGGCAGGGGCAAAGCCGTCTGTATCCCTGCCCCACCCTGCAAGAGCCGCCCTCCCTCCAGCTACAGGTCTTCGTCTAGTGTTTTAACTCCGTTATACGGTTACCTGCCTTGAGAGGTGCCAAGTAACCAGAGCCGACCAGGCGTCTGCCACCCCTTCCGAGACAACCATCTGCAGTAACAGGAGAGCCCAGCAATTAAGGGCCTACCGTTCCCCTCCAGTGCACAGGGATTGTTCCTCTGCAGAACCAGAGAGAGGGGGAAGAATAGGCAGCCGGGGCCCAAAACAGATTTGCACAACGGCCGCGATGTCGCCGCTAATGGCGCTTTAGGACGTGGTGGCAACTAGCCCTGCTCAGCTCCAGCAGGGAGGGAAGCCCCCAGAGACTTTGCGGAGGCCAGAACCAGACCGGTCCAGAAGGCATAATAATAATAATAATAATAATAATAATAATAATAATAATAATAATAATAATAATTTATACCCCACCCTCCCCAGCCAAGACCAGGCTCAGGGCGGCTAACACCAGGTATAAAAACAATTGATTAAAATACAACTTAAAAACAAGATTAAATACAACATTAAAATGCAGCCTCATTTCAGTAGAAACTCAAATAAAAAACGTTTTGGGGATGAAAACGTCAAATCTTCACCAAGGCCAACTATCCAGACTGGTCCTACGTGGGCCAGAAAAAAGCCAGGGAAGTCCCTAAATAGGAGTTCCATCACAGAAGGAGAAAGGAAAAAGGAAAGCTTTGCTCTGCTTCTGGAAGAGATTGCAAACCACATTCCATACACACGATGGGAAGCAAGCCAGGGCACAGACCTTCAGGAGCAGGGCGAGAGTGCAAGGACGTCCGGGGAGAGCTGGTCCTTGACCCCCGGCAGTAGCAAGAGAGATGCAGCCTGTACTATTTTCCAGGGCCTGCTAAAAACATTGCTATGAATTTGCTTGGACACCCACCCAGCCCTCCTGATTCCTGGGTACCAGACACTGGATTCAGCATGTTAAAATCAAGCCAGGCTGGCCTCTCCTGTTCAGGAGATCACCTGGGAGGGGCTGTTAAGCCCTAGAAGAAAGGGACAGGGAGGGAGGAGAGGAGGGGCGGAGGACCCTCCTGGCATTCAGGGTGTTGGAGATGAGTGGGGAGGGGCAACAGATCTGGCTGCGCCTCATTGACTGAGAGGACGCCCTGATTTAGAAGGCCTCTTGCAAGAGGGAAAAGCAAAGCAAATGTCTTCAGTTTGAAGATTAGTTTTGATCGGTAGTTGAATTAAGAGGAAGTATATTTTAGATATATGTATGAGACGTCCACTGCTTTGGGCTTGAGATAAGCAGTGTATAAACAATCCATTTGCTTAAGAGCCAAACTACATTTTAAATGTTCTGTTCCGAAGAACAAAACTCATTCCCTTTATTCACACAAACCAGCCGAAGTCATTCCCAAGTGAGCTCAGTCAGTCAGTCAGTAGCTCAGAGGGAAATGGTTAGCAGTCTCTGTGAACAGGATGAACAGGAACGGTTTTTGTGATGCTCAATAGAGTAAATGAGAGATTCCACTTCTGTCATTTGAAATGTTTTGATAAATTGTTTCATACCCTGGTCTAGCCTTGCTGCATCTCTCATACGCATTAGGATGAAGAAATAATAAATTATCTAGTTGAGCGACATCTGCCTGGGAGCAGCGTGGAACGTCTCCTTTTTTGGAGATCGCACCACTGTCCAGGGTCGGCTCCAGCTCTGGTCGCGTCACCAATTCTATTTTTAATTTTCCGTTTTGCACATCTTTTTTGCCGAAAGAAGACTCTCATGCCCTTTCCAAGATGTCCTTCCAAGCATTTCGGACACCGGCAGCTCCAGCAAATATTCTGTTCCACTTCCTGTGGTAAGACTATAATTTTGGCAGAACCAAAACCCAGCAGGCCAGAAATCCAGGTCAGTTAAAAAATGAGGAGGAGTGGAGGCCGAATAAGCAGGACCTACCAGCCGCTTAAGAGCTGTGTGGATCACTGCCAGAGAAATGATACGTGTTACACCTCTTTAGGCAGGGACATTTCTGACCCTAAACTTCTGCTGCCCTGTAGGATATCTTGAGGAGAAGAAAGGCTTCTGGAGGAAGTCCCTAAGGTGGTTGGATGGCGCCTTGAATGCCTCCCCCTGGCAACTCTGGCAGCCAAGCTGGTGCCCAACATCACCCTCTGCTTCCCTGAGGACCACATGAGGGAGGTCGAAAGGGGGTCTCATCATCTGGGCAGCCCAACCTCCAGACACACTGCCTGGGCTTGCACCCCAAGGAGGTCACTTCGGTGCTGCCAGCGCAGCGGCTTAACTTCACCCCCAGAGGTGCACTCCATTGTCTTCCAAGACAGGCAGATGCCAACAATATTATTCATTAAATTTGTTCATCTTGCCTAGGACAACCCAAAGTGTCTTAACATCCCACCCACGTCTAAAAGGCCACAGAGAGTTAAAGGTCAAAGGCCAGGTTACAGAGGGAAGTTTTTGCCTGGTGCCTAAAGATATAGAACAAAAGCACCAGGTGAGCCTTCCTGGGAACAGCATCCCAGAAGCAGGAAGGCGTCAAGGAATTATAAGGCTTCTCCTTTGGCCTGGATGGGGGAGGCAACAAGCGCTGCTTTGGGCTGCCTGGGAATCGTCAGACAGTGCGGAAGGGGAAGAGGAATCGAGAGGGAAAATGAGGCACCTTCACTTTCTGACTGGGAGAGGCTGTTTTGGTTCTGCCTGTGGCTGCCAGAGAAAGGAGAAAGGCTCCCTTCCAACCAGGAGCTTTTGGCTATTTGATAGAATTTGCCTCCTGCATTACGAGGAACTTTCTCTTGGACAGCGGAAGGCTCTCCCTTGGAAGGTTTTAAGTAGAGGTCACCTGTCAGGGATGTTTGGGTTGCAATTCCTGCATTGCTGGGGGTTGGGCTAGATGACCCTCAGAGGTCCCTTTCGACTCAATGATTCCCCTCGCGGTCCCAGAAATAGGAAAGCATTTGGGTAACATGCAAACTCTCCTTGTCAGCCAGTCGGATCAAAGGCAAATGACTGAAACAGGTGGGCAGACCTTGGCTTCCCCAGCCAGGATGCAGGTGCACAAAAAGGAAACACACACACACACACACACACACACCTCTGATCTGAGGAGGCCTGGGATTAAAGCAAGGCTCTGCCTTTTATCCAGTCCCACAGCTTTGGGCTTCTAGCCACATTTTTCTTCCCCAACTTGGCCAAAGCTCCACTGCCTTGTCAAGCCAGAAGAGCAATTTGGGGAGGGGGGGTAGCTCCCCTCGCTGGCTTGAACTGCCAAGCGGAAGCCTGTCTCTTCCCAGGGGCCTTCCAGGACCTTCGTCCCGACCCAGGCAGGCCTCCTGATCCAGGGGCCCCACGAGGCTCCCCAACTCTCTCCCTCCTCCACACCCCCCCTTCTCCTCTCCCTGCCAGGGAAGACCCGGGATCCTGGCCACATAGCAAGAGCAAAATCAAGGGGGGCAGAGCAGCACCCATGACAGCCAGCAAAAGCCGACTCACTTTTCTGTCACGTACCAACCCGCATCAGCGCTAGACTGTCAGTTCCAAGCAGGGAAACCTGCATCCGCCAGAACATCCCAAGGGCTCAGGAGGAGACCTGCGGCCACCACGTGCCCAGCTGAACCCAGGCCAGGAACCTGGCTGCGCCTCCGGCCTGCCTTGGACCAACATACCCTGCTCTCCGCAGGAGGATGGGCTTCCCTGTCGCTCCTTTGCCTTGACGCCAAGACCCTCTGCAGGAGCCCAAACATGTCCCGTGGCATTTCCTTCGCCCCAGAGTGGAGAGGGGCTTCTGCAAAGGAGACAGGGGGCACAGCTCCACAGCCTGACCCCCCAGCAAAGCTCCTAGATTTGCTCCGGCTCTGACGCCCTCCTGGAAAGGAGGCGTGGGGAAAGAGTTGCTCAAGCGGCGGCTCCTCCTCCTCCTCCTCTCAGACAACAGCTGGGCCACATCTGGGGCTGACAGGAAGGCAGACAAGTCACCCAAGGAGCTCCCATCTTACCCTGCAAGGCGTCGCCTCCCAGCAGCAGGGCTGCTCACTTCCTCCGCCTCCATGGGCCCTTTGCAACTTCCAGATGTGTCAGGCGCTCCACACACCCCCAGTCCAAACCCGACTCTGCGCAGCGTGGAGCCAGTTGTGGGGAGGGGAGCAGAGAAGGGGCACAGCTGTGGGAACAGGAGGCACCCCAGACCTGCCGATTGGAGGGGCTCAGAGCCAGGCAAAGGCCGGCCAGCTCTTCCAGGTCCCGGGCAGAGGAGTTGGGCTCTGCAGAGTTTCCTCCTCCTCTTTGCTCCACTCTGTGGTCTTGGCCTGGGGCCAAAGGCTTCTGTCAGCCCCCCCCCCCCCCCGCTTCCTGTAGATAGGGAAAGGGTGCTTGCTTCCTTAAAGCAGCTGCAAGGCTTTGAGGGAAGCCAAGGACCCAGGCAGGCAGGCAGGGACCTTGCAGGCGAGGAGCAGAAGGACCAAGAGGGAGGGGGGCTCAGGGAGATGGTGCCAAGGGGTCAGGTGCAGGAAGGGCATCCAAACGAGCCAGCCACCACTCTGGGAAAAGAGCCACTGAAACGACCCAGGGGATGGAGAGGCTCCCCGAAAGGAAAGGGAGCAGCGCTTGGGGCTTTTCAGTCTAGAGAAAAGGCAAGGGAGAGGAAACATGATTCAGCACAGATCAAAGGCAGTCCTTCTTCATGCAGAGCAGAGTTAAACTGAGGAACTCCCTCCGGCAGCAGACCCTCCAAGGGCCCCTGTTTTCCAGGGACGTCCCTGATTTAGAGAAGACGTCCCGGTTTCTGGTTTGAGCCTGGAATGTCCCGCTTTTCCTTAGGATGTCCCTATTTTCATTGGAGAAATGTTGGAGGGTATGGAGTTATCTGACCCCTGAGCCATCTGAAGGCAATACTGTATAGGGAAGTTTTTAAAAAAATGCTTAATATTTTTATATATGTTGGAAGCTGCCCAGAGTGGCTGGGGCAACCCAGTAAGATGTGTGGGGTTTAAAGAGTAAAATCGTCATTATGGGATGGGACGTCCCTAATTTCATCAGAGAAAAGTTGGAGGCTTTACCACAGGGGGCAGGGATGGCCACCAACTTGGCTGGTTATAAAAGAGGATTAGAGGAGAGGGTTATTGATGACCACTAGCCCTGATGGTCCTGCTCTGCCTCCACAGCCGGAGGCAGCCATGCTTCTGAACACCAGTGGCTGGAAACTGCAGGAAGAGGAGCTGCTCTTGGGCTCAGATCCTGCCTGTGGGTTTCCCACTGAGGCATCTGCTTGGCCCTGTGAGAACAAGATGCTGGATTGGACGGGCCATTGGTCTGATGCAGCCGACTCTCCTTGTGTCCTGTGCTGGGTCTGACTGCCTGGCTCCCTCCCCTGGCTCTGGCTGCTGGGCTGGGCTTCTCCTTGGGGGCCCTGAAGCCTCACGAGGAGCCTGGGCTAACACACACACACACACACACCCGACAAGCCCCCTCCATCGCTTTATTCGAGGCACCTGCTGGGCTCCCTGAGATAAGCCAGGATGCAGCCAAGCCTACCAAAGCATGTTTTCTGGCCCACCCTTCCCTCTGAGATCAATGGTGATGCATGGAGAGTATAGGGTTCAAAATTAGCCAGGCGCCAGTGTGATAGGAATTTTGAGGTCTTAGAATTTGTGAAATGTTCATAAGTGCACCAACCAAGCTCGTACATAGACCAGTACAGGAAGACCAACCTGGAACCATTTTTGATTCCCAAACTGACCAAACGTTTTCTTTGCAAGGTCAAAGGAAAATGGAAAAGCCTCCCCATTGTCTTTTCCTTCACAAATCCTGTCTTAAGGGTATGTCCGTCTGTGTTTGAATAGGGTGGGCCTGTGACCTGGCCCAGGAACTAAGTATTTATCATTACTAAGTATTTATCATTACAAAAGACTGGCCAGGTTCCCCAGGGTATCCAATCAAGTAAGCAGGCAATCCAATCAAGTGACATTAAACAGGTAACGTGTCAGACAAGATAAACAAGTCACTCAGATTTCTGTTGTAGACCACCTTTTCTTTGATGTAAGTATGATGTATCTGGGGGGTGGTCTTGGGTTACACCCCTTCTGTTTTGTATGTATGATGTTTCTGGGGGTGTTCTTGAGCTCCAGGGCAGGGAATTTAAAATGTCTATATAAGGGCGGGCACACCTTGGTTCTGGGTCTTCCTCCTTTCCTGCATGTGAGGGGAGCACCCTGTTGCAACAGATCAATAAAGATCAGGCTTACCAGCTGCTTTGCTTCTCAATATTCTCTGGTTGGCCTCTGTTATTTTCTCCTACCAATAGGGAACCTACGTAAGGACTCTATATGGGCTCTTGGATACCCCATTAGGGAGAAAAGGGCAGATTTTTGTTTACAACACCAGGCGCATTTTGCACCCATTGGCCACTAGGAGGTGCCACGCCAGGTGTGGAAGGAGCCTTCTTTTCAGCCTGTGCCACTGCCGCATGGGGGGGCACCATTCCATGCTCTAAGCAGCACCTGGTCGGCTTCAAGGCCAGGCTTGCGCCACTTGCGCTCGCCTTCACCTGGCTTCCTTCATAGCCTGAGGCTCCCCAGGATCTTCTGCACACCCCAGATCCCCCATAAATCAGCTTCAGGCAATATTCCGCTGCCCGGGAGCAAGCAAGAGCCCCAAAGGCAATCCAATTCCACGACTGGAAGAGTTTCAGCCGTGTCATTCAATCTGGCCTTGTGCGCCACTCAGGAGGGTCGAGCCCCAGAGCACTGGCATCGTATTCTGCCAGGGTCACTTGGGGGCCAGGAAACTTTTATGCTGGCAAACGTTATCAGTTGGGAGGACGAAGGCCTGAGCCCCTAGGAAGCCTTCGCTAGAAGAATCAACCCCTCACCAACTGTAAGATGAGGGCCAGTGTGGTGCAGGAGGGAGAGTGTCCGACTAGGACCTGGGAGAGCTGGGTTCAAATCCTCACTCATCAGGTCACTGCCTCTCAGCCTAACCTACCCTGTGGGGGGGGGCATTGTTGTTGTTGTTGTGAGGAAGACATGGTGAGGGCAAGAGCCGGCCCCACCACTTTGATCTTCCTGGAGGAATGGCAGGAGATAAGGGAGGCATTAATCAAAGAGATGGTGCTCCTGCGGAGGAAGAAGCAGCAAGATGTCGGAGAGAGAGTTGCCTGGACCTGGTCATGGGAGAGATGGGACTCCTCTGTCGCTGTGAAGCTTTGCCTACCAAAGGAGGAAGAGGAGCAGGAGCCCCTACAAAGTGGAGCTGGCAAGAAAACCCCCCTGGTCACAAGCTCAGCTCCAGAAGAAACCTGCACCTCAAATGCTGGGTGGACGCCCACAGGGTGCAGCAGCACAACAGTTCACCAGCCAGAGGCGGTCTTGGCTGCAGGAGCTCAGAGCTGTGGTGCAGCACATGAAAGACGCTCCGTCAGCCTGAGAGCTGTGCTTCCAGCCTATGGTTACCAGACTTTTTTCAAGGAATCCGGGGACACTTTAAAAAATATATAATTTCATGCTTTATTATTTTAGGAAAGGGTTGCCCAGAGTTCTTGACCTTCTTAAGGGCGGGACCCCAAAGTTGTTGGGCGTGCACCTCGACACAAGGCAGGCGGAGAAGCCCATCTACAAACACACAAACACCCCCCAAAAAGAGGTTGGGGTAGGGGGAGAGAGAGATCGAGTAAAGGCGCTCGCTGGTCTTGGGAAAACACGCATTAAAACACACACACAAGGCTCCATCTCTCTCTCTCTCTGTCTCGCAACGCAGCTCAGCTCTTTTCTAAGCTTCTCTTTTTCACCGCCTTGCTTGCCCCCCCCCAACTTGGGTGCGCAGAGCTGCCCACAGCAGAAGACCGCCGTGGGCTCTTCTGCTGCGGGCAGCTCTGCGTGATTTTGGGGCGAGCATTGATCTAGGAAGCGAGCCAGAAGGAAGCTGTCTGGCTCAGGCCTCGGTTTAAATAGTCCCCCCCCCCCAGCCAGCAGGTTGGCTGGCTGGAACTTTAACGTGGCCGGGACCTCCAGTGCTGCTCGCTGCCATGGCACCCACCATATTGCTTCACCAAAAGTCCCCAGGCAAAAATCAGGGAACATTAATTAAAATCCGGGGACAGATTTTGTCCAGGGACAGATTGGTGAATCCGGGGACTGTCCCCGGGAACCGGGCATGTCTGGTAACCCTATTCTGGGCACAATGGAAAGAGCTGGCTTTGGCCATCCAAGTCCGACGGGATTTGGGGCCTGGTAATGGGACAGACCACCTGCTCCCACAGGAACCTTCCTGGAGGTTGAGCCCATTGGCAGCGGACTCCTTTCTTTGCAAACCCCGCCCACAGTGGAGCGGCAGATGTCAAGCCAGCGCAGGGCCTTTTATGTGGTGACACCCTCACCAAAAAAGTTCAGCTGCCACCTGCTCTTAGTTTCAGCTGCCAGGGTAGAACCATTGGTTTTTTTTACACATGGCTTGAACCATCAAACAGCCCTGTTTTATGTTGCCACTTGATTTTTATCATTAGTGGGAGTTATCTTTATTGCACCTCGGGTTTCGGACTGATTCCTTCTGCTGCTTTTATTTGCTGCTGGTGCGGTTTCAGCATTTTGTTATTTTTGTTGAAATGAATTCAACCTTTTAATTGTCCTGTTCAGTGCAAAGATGGAATGTGAACATCATGTTCAATAAAGAAAAGGAAGCAATGGGGGAATGTCGCCATGTCTCACTGGCCTGGGAAAAGGAGGGTCTTTGCAACGGATGGAAGGTGAACGATGCCCCTGACCCTCCTCGCTTCCTCCTTTGCGCATTTGATCAGAAGGCCTGAGGGAACAAACCTCAGCTGTCTTCGCTGCTTTACTCCCTTTCACCATCTTTTTCTACTTGTCGCGGGGGAAGGGAGAAAAGCGAGGGAATCCAGGCTTAGCGGGTGCTGGGGACCGGACCCTGCACCTGTTTGCAAGGCCAAGAGTGAACCCTGCAATGTGTAAAGAGGAACTGAATGAGCCCCTGAACCAGCCTGGCGTGTGAGTCCCCACACCATTTGGGGAGGCTCCAGGTGAGAGAGGAGAACAGGGAATTATTTGGTGGCCAGGACAGACAGGGCAATGGGCACTGAGGCCCCCTCCCCCTCCAGAGGCCATACAGTGACCAGACTTACCCGGTCACTCGCAGGCACTCCTGTTTTCCTCCGTAGTCGTCCAACAGGGCAAGCACAAGACGATTCCTGGCTGCAACCATATAACCATTCCCCTTCCCTTGAAACTCAGGCATGCATGCAGCCCCCAATGGGTGCAGCCAGAAGCCCCCAACTCTGCCCAGTAGACCCCAGTAGCGCCTGCTGTGATCCTGGCAGCAGCACAGCTCAGGAGCACCTGGGCGGCCGCTGCAGGTGGGCAGAGACAGAGGAGAGGGTTGGCCAACTTCCTGCACCTGAGGGCGGGAGATGGCACTGAGCAGCACTGAGCAAATAGAAGCCTTTGATCGTTGGACTTGCCACTGAACACGGGGCTGTTGCTCAGGGCTCCTGCGCAATCCACAGAGCTCTCTCGGCTGCAGCCCCGTGAAAAGCTCACACTCCTCTTGGCAGCTGGGTGTGCAAGTGAGAGGGGCTGAGCTGGGGCGAGCACCAGAGCGCATTCATCGGATACCCTGCCAAAAGCGAGTGGATGAAAAGGTGGGCAGGTCCAGAGAAGAGGGCTGGTAAAGCAGCAAGCATTCAGGTGTCATGAGCTTCTTTAAGCCTGGCTAGGAGGCGCATGTGGAAGTGTCTGAAGAAAGTCCTTCTTCGCAGGGTTAAACTATGGAACTCCCTCCCACTGGAGGAAGGAATGGCCAACAACTTGGGTGGCTTCAAAAGAGGGTTTGACAAATTCACGGAGGAGGAGAGGGCTCTGCTCTAATTCCACAGCGATGCTTCAGAATACTGTAGGGGCATTATTGCAGTCAAACCGACAAGTCATGCTTTGGCAGATGGGAACATGAAGGGTCTGAGGCTCACAGAGCTTTCCTGTCACATTTGCTAGAGAGAACTCTGTGAGATGACTTCGTCTTTCTTCGCCACACTTCCAAGCTGACCGCACAGGCATGCCTGAGCTCTGCAGCTCAGATGCCATTTGTGAACTTACATTTTGTCCTTTTGCAACTTAGACAGCAGTTATAGCCCTGCCTTCATTTTGCTGCTGTAATGGCCGCTTCTAGACCCTGTGAGTAAATGCCCCTTATGTTCTTATGAGGGCACAGCCAGTGTTATTCGTGTTTTGCACTCTGCTCTTGCTGCCAAGTGCCCCAGAGTCTGTCTGCCTGGAATCAACAAAAAGGGATCTGTTTCTCTCCAATAGCTGCTTCAGACAGGCTGTTGTTATCTGGAGAGGGAACTGAGAAACGGGAAGGTTCTTTGCCATTGCATTGTATTGGACTTGTGGGAAACAGATCACACGTTTCGGAGAGGAAGTGAGCACATCAAAACTTTGGAGAACTGAGAGGCCAGGCAGAAGCAAGAGCCGGTGGGGAAATCCTGGTGTTCTAAGAACAGGGCCCCAAGGGGGGGGGGGAGAGGAGAAATAGCCGCACCAAAGATGGAGCTGAAACTCCTGAGAATGTCACAGCCAAGGAGGTGTTGCAGAGGCCAGTGCCATTTTGCAGTGCCCCCTGGCAGTAGCGAGGCGGCGGCAGCAGCAGCAGCAGCTCACAGCCTTTTGCAGCCCCAGCTGGGATCTGTGACACGCAGGCTCAGCCCCCCAAAGCCCCCTGCAAGCATTTGGATTGCACTTGGAGAATTTGCAGCCGGTCTGGGCAAATATTGCAGATAGTGGGCAAGATGAGAGGCGGCATGTGCAGCTCAGTCACAGCAAGCAACGTGGAAGGAGAGCGACGCTGCATTTCTGTAAAGCTGGAAGGGACCCAAAGGGTCGTCTCGCCCCCCCCCCCCGCAATGCAGAGGGCTTAAGAGGGGCCAGAGCAGCACATGGTCCCTGGAGGGAATGGTTGCACCCCCATCACCTGTTCTGCTACCTGTGCACCTTCATCTGGGTCTCCCAAGCACTTTCAAAACCAGAGAGGGAAAGAACGGTCAGTTTGCATTTCTTAGTACAGAAAGTACAGTGGTACCTCGGGTTACAGACACTTCAGGTTACAGACGCTTCAGGTTACAGACTCCGCTAACCCAGAAATGCTTCAGGTTAAGAACTTTGCTTCAGGATGAGAACAGAAATCAGAACAGTGTCAGAAAAGCACTGTTTAATGTTTGGATAAGATATAAGGACTTGCTTGAAAATAAAACCCCAAGGTGGTTGTCATCAATGGAAGCGAAGGCTCAGAAAAAGCTCAATATGGAGGCCAAATGGCCGAAATATTGGGAAATTTTGGAACAAGAGGGAGACAGATTAAAACTGCAGAGTTTTGAAAAATTAAAAAATAGAGTGTGAGACTGGCTTCATTATTACCAGATAATGGAGGCATATAACTTGGATAAAAAAATTGGCTTCCAGGTGGAAAAATCAAAATTGGAAACAGAACTGCTAGATCCTAAAATTAAGAATTTGTCAAGAATGTATAACTTGCTGTTGAAATGGAATACTCAGGATGAAACGGTGAAATCTGCTATGATTAAATGGGCACAAGATGTTGGACATAATATTATGATGGCTGACTGGGAACAGTTATGGACCACAGGTATGAAGTTCACGGCATGCAATGCCTTAAGAGAGAATATAATGAAAATGATATACAGGTGGTACATGACACCAGTCAAGCTTGCAAAAATCTATCATTTGCCCGATAATACATGTTGGAAATGTAAAGAGACCGAAGGTACATTCTTTCACCTTTGGTGGACATGCCCAAGGATTAAGGCTTTCTGGGACACGATATATAATGAATTGAAAAAGGTATTTAAATATACCTTTCTGAAGAAACCAGAGGCCTTTCTCCTGGGCATGGTCGGCCAATTGGTGTCAAAGAAGGATAGAACTTTCTTTATGTATGCAACAACAGCAGCAAGAATACTTATACCGTCTTGAGGGGCTGGGAGCTGGGGGCACTGTCTTACAGTGGTTCCGCTCCTTCCTCCTGGGCCGTGTTCAGAAAGTGGTGGTGGGGGATGAGTGTTCAGACCCCTGGGCTCTCACTTGTGGGGTGCCTCAGGGTTCTGTCCTCTCCCCCATGCTTTTCAACATTTACATGCAGCCGCTGGGAGAGATCATCAGGAGGTTTGGGCTGGGTGTTCATCAGTATGCGGATGAAACCCAGCTCTACCTCTCTTTTATTTTTTTTTTATAATATTTTTATTGAACAATTTTTTTATGTAACAGAAACAAAACATACATGAACAGACATTCAACAATAATAAAACATAAAACAAGTAGCATTTCATGACCCAATTTCTAAACCTTACTTCCTCGACCTCCTCATACTTCCCGTTTCTGTATTCCAAATTCTTACAGTTATTCAGCGAAATCTTGCCTTATTTTATTATAAATTTATGCTAATCACCCTTATTCTCTTTGTCATAACCATTACTGATAGTAACCATTTATTTTAATCCAACATCATTCTAACTGTCTCCAATTTTATGATATTTCTTTAAGTAGTCCTTGAACTTTTTCCATTCTTCTTCCGCCGCTTCTCTTCCCTGGTCTCGGATTCTGCTCGTCATCTCTGCCAAGCTCATATAGTCCATCACCTTCATCTGCCATTCTTCCAGTGTGGGTAGATCCTGTGTCTTCCAGTACTTTGCAATGAGTATTCTGGCTGCTGTTGTAGCATACATAAAGAAGGTTGTGTCTGTCTTTAGCACCCCCTGGCCGACAATACCCAAGAGAAAGGCCTCTGGTTTCTTGGGGAAAGTATATTTAAATACCTTTTTCAGTTCATTATAAATCATTTCCCAGAATGCCTTAATCTTCGGGCATGTCCACCAGAGGTGAAAAAATGTGCCTTCCTTTTCCTTACATTTCCAACATTTATTATCAGGCAAATGGTAGATCTTTGCAAGCTTGACTGGGGTTATGTACCACCTATAAATCATTTTCATTATATTTTCTCTTAAGGCGTTACACGCCGTAAACTTCAACCCGGTGGTCCACAACTTTTCCCAGTCAGCAAACATGATGTTATGACCAATGTCCTGAGCCCATGTAATCATAGTTGATTTAACCGTTTCATCTTGTGTGTTCCATTTCAGCAGCAGATTATACATTTTTGACAAATTCTTAGTACTGGATTCTAACAGTTCAGTCTCTAATTTTGACTTTTCCACCTGGAAGCCTATTTTTCTGTCTAGTTTAAACACTTCATTTATTTGGTGATAATGTAACCAATCTCTCACCTTCCCTTTTAATTTTTCAAAACTCTGCAATCTCAGTTTGTCCCCTTCCTTTTCCAAGATTTCCCAATATCTTGGCCATTTCGACTCCATATTTAGCTTTTTAACTGCCTTAGCTTCCATTGGTGATAACCATCTTGGAGTCTTATTTTCCAGCAAGTCCTTATATCTAACCCAGACATTCAGCAGTGCTTTTCTGACAATATGATTTTTGAAACTTTTATGCGCTTTAACCTTGTCATACCACAAATATGCATGCCACCCAAAAATATTGTTAAATCCTTCCAAGTCCAAAATGTCTGTGTTTTCAAGAAGCAGCCATTCTTTTAGCCAGCAGAAAGCTGCCGCTTCATAGTACAATTTGAAGTCTGGCAGGGCAAACCCCCCTCTTTCCTTTGAATCCGTTAATATCTTAAATTTTATTCTGGGCTTCTTGCCCTGCCAGACAAATTTAGATATATCTTTCTGCCACTTCTTGAAACAGTCCATTTTATCCATTATTTGTAATGTTTGAAACAAAAACAACATTCTTGGCAATACATTCATTTTTATAACTGCAATTCGACCTAACAAGGAAAGCTTCAAGTTTGACCATATCTCTAGATCTTTTTTCACTTCTGTCCAAGTTTTTTCATAATTATCTTTAAATAAATTCACATTCTTAGCTGTCATATTCACACCCAAATATTTCACTTTTTTAGCCACAGTCAACCCCGTCTCATTCTGAAACCTTTCTTTTTCAATCTGTGTTAGATTTTTCTCCAATACCTTAGTCTTTAACTTATTCAATTTAAATCCTGCCAATTGACCAAACTCTTGGATTATTTCCAAAACTCTTTTCGTGCTAGCTTCTGGCTCCTGTAATGTAAGTACCAGGTCATCTGCAAATGCTCTCAATTTGTATTGTTTGACTCCGACCTGAATCCCTTTAACCAACTGGTCCCTCCTAATCATATTAAGCAAAACCTCAAGGACCGATATAAAAAGTAATGGGGAGATAGGGCACCCCTGTCGTGTCCCTTTTTCAATCTTAAACTCTTCTGTTACAACATTATTTACAATTAATTTTGCTTTCTGTTCAGAATATATTGCACCTATACCATTTTCAAACCCTTGGCCTACCCCCATCCCCCGGAGGTTCTTCAACATAAAACTCCAAGAAATGTTGTCAAAGGCTTTCTCGGCATCCACAAATATCAAAACAGCCTTAGTGTTTATATTCACTTCCAACTTCTCCAAAATGTCAATTATATTCCTTACATTGTCCGACAAATGCCTTTTCGGGAGAAAGCCCGCTTGGTCCCCATGAATCTCCTCCATCAAAACTCTTTTCAATCTCTTTGCTAAAACATCAGCAAAGATTTTGTAATCCACATTTAGTAAGGAGATGGGTCGGTAGTTCTTAAGTTGGGTCTTTTCAGTCTCTGTCTTTGGTATAAGTGTAATGTAGGCCTCTCTCCACGTATCGGGTGCCCTTTTCCCCTTCATAATCTCGTTACAGACTTCCTTCAAAGGTTGTATAAGCCCTTCCTTCAAAACTTTGTAATATTTGGAAGTCAGTCCATCTGGTCCAGGTGATTTGCCCAACGTCATGTTTTGAATGGCATCTTCTATTTCCTGTGCTGATATCTCCTGGTTCAAGATTGTCTTACTTTCCTGCGAAATCTTTTTCAGCCCATTTTTCTCGAGGAATTGTTGTATATCTGTTTCTTTCTGCGGCCCTTGTGTATACAGTTGTCTAAAGTAGCTCTGAAAACAGTTCCTAATTTCCACTGGGTTACATATGTTCTTTCCCTCCACTTCTAAGTTTGTTACCGTGTTGAGCTTTTGTCTCTTCTTTATTTGCCAAGCCAATAACTTGCCACATTTATCTGCAGATTCAAAAGTCTTTTGTCTCATTTGTTTAATTTTCCATTCTATTTCTTGATTCATCAGTTCCATATATTGTGTTTGGTACAATTTAATTTCTCTTAGAATCTCTTGCGATTTTGGCTTCAATCTTAATTTCCTTTCCCCTTCTTTTATCTTATCCAAAATTTTCTCCTTCCTCTCATTTTGCTTTCTTCTCTTTAATGTATTTTGTTGTATCAAAAACCCTCTCATCACGGCTTTACTTGCGTCCCATACTATTCTTTTTTCTACTTTAGTCCTTAGATTAATTTCAAAATAATCTTTCAGGGTTTTTTGGGCCTTTTTACAGATCTCCTCGTCTCTAAATAAGGTGTCATTCATTCTCCATCTGAAAGAGCCAGTTGTTGTTTGCTTCATCACCATCTTTACTGCATTATGGTCGGAGAGAGTTTTTGGGCAGATTTCCACTTTCTTTACATTCGACGCCATACCGCTAGTCACCCAAATTTGGTCGATCCTAGTCCATGTCATTTTGGCTTCAGAAAAGAAGGTTCCCTCTCTCTCTAATGGGTGTTTTGTTCTCCAAATGTCAATCAAATCCATATTGTCAGTCATTTCAAAAAAGGTTTTTGGTAGTCTTCCATCTTTTGTGACTACCTGTCTTTGTGCTTTGTCCATATTTGTTGAAACTACTCCATTCATGTCTCCCATCATAATCAGTTTGTAGTCCATATAGTCTGTTAAAGTCTCATACAACTTCTTAAAGAATTCTGTTTTCCCTTCATTTGGTGCATATACCCCCACTATCAGAAATTTTTCTCCTTGAAATTGAATTTCAATTGCCAAATATCTTCCTTGGTCATCTTTAAAGATTTGTTTCGGCTGCAGATTTTCCTTTACGTAGATCACCACTCCTCTCTTTTTTACTTTATCTGAAGATATAAATTCTTGTCCCAGTCTCTTATTTATTAGCAATTTTCTATGTGCTCTTGTCACATGGGTCTCTTGTAAACAAATCAAGTCCAAATGATCTTTCTTTAAAGCATGAAATATATATTTTCTTTTTCGGGGGTTGTTTAGACCATTACAGTTCCAAGTTAGAAGTTGCAAAGCCATGATGGGGTTATTTAATTCCTCCTACAGCTCCCAATTGTTGTTCGTCCTTTGTCGGTGGTTCTGTGTCTTTGTCTAATCTTGAAGGATGTCCTTCTCCTGGATGGGTCTCTTTCTGTAGGTCTTCTTCGTGTTCTCCCAAGAACTTGTCTTTATCACTCACTGTTTTTATTCTTCTTTTCTTTCCTTTGTATTTAAAAGACAAGCCTTGGGGAAACTCCCACCTGAATAGTATGTAGTTCCTCTTGAGTAGTGTCACCAAATCCTTATAAGGACCTCTTGCATCCAAGATACTTTTAGGGATGTCTTTAAAAATCTCAATACAAAAATCCTCAATCCGAAGGGTTGTTTGGTAATGCAGGTTCAATATTTTATCCCTCTCTTCTTTGGATCTTAGAGTTATCAAGCAATCTCTGGGTCTATTCTTCTTCTGCCTTATTCCCAACCTGAATGCACTCTCTATTTTGAACTCTTCTTCTTTCAAATCTTGCTTCCAAAAGTCGGAAAACTCTTTTGTCAAATAATCCACCAGGTTGTCTCCTTCTTTTTCCGGCACAAGTCTAATCCTAAGGTTTTTCTCCTTGCGTCTCTCTTTTAAATCAGAACCAGTGAGGGCAGTGAAGGTCCTGTGTGAGTGTCTGGAGGCGGTTGGAGGATGGATGGCGGCTAACAGATTGAGGTTGAATCCTGACAAGACAGAAGTACTGTTTTTGGGGGACAGGAGGCGGGCAGGTGTGGAGGATTCCCTGGTCCTGAATGGGGTAACTGTGCCCCTGAAGGACCAGGTGCGCAGCCTGGGAGTCATTTTGGACTCACAGCTGTCCATGGAGGCTGAAATATACTCAGAGTCGCGAAGTGATTTCATGCTCTTTATTCAGCTCATAGTGATGAGGAGGAATGAATGAAAGTCGCCTCAAAGTATCTGCTTTATATACATTATTTACACAATGGGCTGCACATGATTGGCTAATTCCGGAATTCTACTGTAAGCCAATCAGGTTGTGGATTCACTTCTATCTGGAGCATGATTGGGTAGTTCCTGCCAACCAATCATACTGCTGCATTGTTCTAGGACCAATCAGACTGCTGCATTCTGAATCCTATTCAACTCAGTACATAACACCCCTCCCCTCTAAGTTCCAGTCCTGCCCGGGAGGTCGCATTCATAGTCCTCGAGGTACGCTGGCGGCCTATGTGTGCATTGCGGCCTGGGGTGTTCCCTGGTCCGGGGTTCAGGTTCTGGCTCGTGTTCCAAGGATGCTGGCTGTGATGGGGCTATTTGGTCTGGCGCAACCGGCTCGCTCAGTTGTGGTTCTGGTTCCGGTGTCCTTTCAGCCTCGCAGGTCCTCTCTGTATTTACTGATTCTGCCTCTCCTGCTGGCCCCTCGTGCTCTATGGGCCTCACTGCCCCTCTGTTCCCTTGGGACTCCTCTGACCTTTCCTCCTCCTGGTTTTCTCCCGGGAATCGTCGCCGTATCTGGTCGCAGTGGCGGCGCCAGCATTGCCCCCCATCTGTTAGCACCTCCTACGACACGGGGCCAGTGACCCTGGTGACTGTGGCAGGTACCCATGCTGGGCCTGCCCCAAAATTCTTTGCGTACACTGGGTCCTGGGCCTCGAAGGTCCGGGGGTTCCTGCCTTCCCCCACTACTACCTCATCCTGAGCTCTATCGGGGTGAATGCGGTCCAATCTGATTGCAAGGCGCCGACCCATTAGTAGTTCAGCGGGGCTCCGGCCAGTTGTTGAGCTGGGGGTGCTGTGCTGTGCTAGAAGGAATGTGGCAAGGCGGTACTCCCAATCCCCTTGCGTCATGCGGCGAAGGGTGTCCTTGGTGGTCCGCACCATGCGTTCTGCTTGGCCATTGGTGGCAGGGTGGAATGGCGCCGAACGGATGTGGTGGATGGCGTTCTGCGCTGTGAAGGTTTGGAATTCTCCTGACGTAAATGCAGTCCCGTTGTCTGAGACGAGAGTGTCAGGGAGCCCATGGGTTGCAAACAGCCTGCGTAGTACCCGGATGGCTGCGGACGTAGAAGTGGATGGTACCAGTGCGACTTCCAGCCATTTGGTGTAGGAGTCCACCACTATGAAGAATGTTTTCCCCTGAAAGGGGCCAGCGAAGTCCACATGCAGGCGTGACCATGGTGCTCGTGCGGACTCCCAGGACTGGACTGGGGCCCTTGGGGGATCTGGGCGGGATTCTTGGCAGGCCTGGCAGTGTTTGACCCAGGCCTCTATCTCTCCGTCGATCCCCGGCCACCACACATAACTCCTGGCAAGGGCCTTCATTCTTACTACCCCTGGGTGTGTCTCGTGTAGGGCTGTGAGGACCCTTTTGCGGAGGGGCTGGGGAACAACGACCCTGCTTCCCCATAACAGGCACCCCTTGTGGGCCGACAGTTCATGTTTGCGGGTTGTGTAGCCAGCGAATTCTGGCCCGGGGCTGCTGCTGGGCCATCCCCTCCACACCCAGTCCAGGACCCGGGAGATGACCCTATCTTTCTTGGAATGGTGTGCAACTTCTTGTGCCTGAATGGGGCGGTTGGGAAGCAGCTCCAGGCTCATAACCTCTTGTGCAGGTGCTGGGTCGGGGCCTGTTTCCGGTAGTGGTAGCCTGCTGAGGGCATCCGCATGGCCCATCGCCTTCCCCGGACGGTGAATCAGTGCATACTGGTAGCTGGCAAGGAAAATTGACCACCTGAGGACGCGAGGAGACAGCACTTGGGGGGTCTGCTTTTCAGGGGCAAACAAGCCAAGCAACGGCTTGTGGTCAGTCACCACGGTGAAGGGCCACCCGTACAAGAAATCATGGAATTTTTTTACTCCCTTCACGATTGCCAGACCCTCCTTGTCAATTTGCGAGTAGTTCCGCTCGGTTGCGTTGAGTGTCTGGGAAAAGTATGCCACCGGTACCTCTCTTCCATCCGGGAGTTGGTGTCCCAGGACAGCGCCAATTCCATAGGGCGAGGCATCGCATGCTAGCACCACCGGCAGCCTCTCGTCGAAGTGTGCCAAGACCGAGTTTGAGACAAGCAAGTCCTTGACTGCCTGGAATGCGGCCTCCTGGCGCTGGCCCCACACCCAAGGGGCCCGCTTGTCCAGGAGTCTGTGTAGGGGCTCTGCTACCGCCGCCTTGTGGGGAAGGAAGGAATGGTAAAAGTTCAATAGTCCCAAGAAGGCCTGAAGTTCAGTCTTGTTCTTGGGCGCTGGGGCATCACAAATGGCCCGTACCTTGTCCCCAGTCGGGTGGACCCCTTCTGCGTCCACCATAAATCCCAGAAAGTCCACCTGAGGCACTCCTAGTAGACATTTTTCCCGCTTCATCTTGAGACCTGCCGTCTGGAAACGGTGCAGAACGGTGCGGAGGCGGTCCTCAAACTCCTCTGGTGTGGGCCCGGCAATCAACACATCATCGAAGAAGGGGGTGACGCCAGGAATCCCTTTAAGTAGAGAGTCCATTAGATTCTGGAATATGCCTGGTGCCACGCTGACACCGAATTGCAGCCGCTTTACCCTGAATGCTCCTCTGTGCGTCACAATCGTCTGTGCCTCTGCTGTGGCCTCATCTACTGGCAGCTGTTGATATGCTTGGGCCAAGTCCAGCTTGCCAAAAATTTTTGACCCAGCCAGGGTGGCAAGAACATGGCTGACCACTGGCACTGGGTATGCATGGGCCGTGAGGGCCTTGTTTATGGTACATTTGTAGTCTGCGCAGATGCGGACTGAACCATTAGGCTTGACGGGCGTGACGATTGGGGTTTCCCAGGGGGCATTAGGCACCGGCTCCAGCACTCCTTGCTCCACGAGCCGGTCCAATTCCTCGTCTATACGGGGTTTCAGGGCGAACGGGACCCGGTGGGCCTTGAGCCTGACCGGTCGTACTGCGGGGTCAAGCTGTAGAGCAATGGGGGGGCCCGTATACTGTCCCAATTTCCCATCGAAAACCCCCGGAAATTCCTTGCATATGGCGTCCACGTCCACTTGTAAGCTAGTGTGGTTCACCCCGGTGACGGCTAGCCCCAGTGGTCCAAACCATGCCAATCCCAGTAAGCTAATGTAGGGGCCCTTGACCACAAGCAAGTCCAGTTGCCACGTCCGCCCTCGGTATTGCACCCTGAAGGTCCCCACCCCCATTGTGGGGACCTTACGTTTTTGGAAGTCCCGGAGGGTGAATGGGGCCGGCCTGAGTTTGGGACCCCCAGTAGGACACAGTCTCCTTAAGGTCCTTGCCGAGATTATGGATAGAGTTGAACCCGTGTCAAGCTCCATGCGGCATGGGGCCCCCTCTATCTGTACGTCAACATAAATTTTCTCTACGTTGGGGTGGGGCAACTGGTATACCTGGAAGTCCGTGAGCTCTGTCGAGTTGCCTTGGTGCGTTGGGCCCCGGGACCTGGGGCTCTTGGATTGGTCATCTGATGCCTGGCGTCGGGTGGGCCGAGCCCGACACACCCGGGTGATGTGTCCCAATTTTCTGCACTGCCTGCACTCTGCGTTGCGGAAACGGCAGGTCCTCCTCTCGTGACTTTCTCCACAGCTTGCGCAGTTCCCTCCTTCTCGTCGAGGCAGCTGTGGTATGTGGGCTGCTTGAGTGCGCTGCTGTACTCGGTGCACCTCCTCCCTGTCGGATCCTGAGTCGTCGGTGAGGTCTTCGTGGTGGACCCTCGGTTGGGACAGCTGGCTCGGCCGTGCCTCTTGCGTCGACCTCTCGGCAGCTTCCGTTGCCAGGGCCTCCTCCAGAGCGACCTGGAACGTTAGGTCCTTCTTAGCGTAGAGGCGTCGTTGCAGCTTCTCATCCTTCAGGCCACCGACGAGGCGGTCACGAAGCATGTTCTCCAGCTCTGAGAAGTTGCAGAACCGGGCGGCTTGGCGGAGAGAGGTCACAAACCCAGTTATGGTTTCCCCAGGGGCTTGCCGCTTTGCGTAGAAGGCATTTCGACGAGCCACCACTGAGGGCTGCGGCGAAAAGTGCCCCTTCAGCTGTTCCATTATTGTTTTGTATGGAACAGTAGCGACGTCTTCAGGCGCAAGGAGAGCCCGGGCGATTTCAAACGTCTCCTCTCCGCAGACGCTGAAGAATATTGCCCTCTTCTTGGCGTCTTCTTCGTCGGTGACCCCTTTGGCTTCTAGGAGGAAGGTGAAACGGGAGGCGTACGCTTCCCAGTCTCCAGATGCTGGGTTGAATGGCGAGAAGCTGTTGTCGGTTGCCATTCTGAGTTCCTTGTGTCCCGGAGCTGAAGCCTGGATACACGGTGCGAGGCAGCGGTGCGGCAGGTGGCGGTGCTGCGGTGCTGTGTGTGGCAGTCAGCTCAGCGGGATCCCACCTTCGTCGCCAGTGAAATATACTCAGAGTCGCGAAGTGATTTCATGCTCTTTATTCAGCTCATAGTGGTGATGAGGAATGAATGAAAGTCCCCTCAAAGTATCTGCTTTATATACATTATTTACACAATGGGCTGCACATGATTGGCTAATTCCGGAATTCTACTGTAAGCCAATCAGGTTGTGGATTCACTTCTATCTGGAGCATGATTGGGTAGTTCCTGCCAACCAATCATACTGCTGCATTGTTCTAGGACCAATCAGACTGCTGCATTCTGAATCCTATTCAACTCAGTACATAACAGAGGCACAGGTCAAATCTGTGTCCAGAGCAGCTGTTTACCAGCTCCATCTGGTACGCAGGCTGAGACCCTATCTGCCTGCGGACTGTCTCGCCAGAGTGGTGCATGCTCTGGTTATCTCCCGCTTGGACTACTGCAATGCGCTCTACGTGGGGCTACCTTTGAAGGTGACTCGGAAACTACAACTAATCCAGAATGCAGCAGCTAGACTGGTGACTGGGGGCGGCCGCCGAGACCATATAACACCGGTCTTGAAAGACCTACATTGGCTCCCAGTACGTTTCCGAGCACAATTCAAAGTGTTGGTGCTGACCTTTAAAGCCCTAAACGGCCTCGGTCCAGTATACCTGAAGGAGCGTCTCCACCCCCATCATTCTGCCCGGACGCTGAGGTCCAGCGCCGAGGGCCTTCTGGCGGTTCCCTCATTGCGAGAAGCAAAGCTACAGGGAACCAGGCAGAGGGCCTTCTCGGTAGTGGCGCCCGCCCTGTGGAACGCCCTTCCAGCAGATGTCAAAGAGATAAACAACTACCTGACATTCAGAAGACATCTTAAGGCAGCCCTGTTCAGGGAAGTTTTTAACGTGTGATATTTTACTGTATTTTTGGTTTTTATGGAAGCTGCCCAGAGTGGCTGGGGAGGCCCAGCCAGATGGGCGGGGTATAAATAATAAATTATTATTATTATTATTATTATTATTATTATTATTATTATTATTGCAAAGTACTGGAAGACACAAGATCTACCCACCCGGGAAGAGTGGCAGATGAAAGTGAATGACTATATGGAACTGGAGGAAATGACTGGCAGAATCCGAGACCTGGGAGAAGAGTCGGTGGAGGAAGATTGGAAGAAATTTAAAGACTATTTACAGAAACATTGTAAAATTAATGAATGTTAGAAGGATGTTGGAATGATGTTATGTGACTTTAGCAGGAAGGATATAAAGGATTTGGGAAAAACTGACTGTTAATTGGTGAAAAGAGGGAAAGTAAAGTCACATTATATTAAGATAAATTACAGGACTAAAATTTGAAAAGATGGAAAGGATTTGCTGAAATAGATAATCGATCTAGAATACACAAAAGGGAGGTGTGAGGAGGTCAAGGAAATAAGCTAATGAAAGATAAGTTATGGGAAGATTCGCTGTATTTTTCTTTGTTTTTTCTTTTTTGTTTAATGGATTTTATTTTTCTGGTTTTTCCCCCTTTGTATTTTATCCTTTTTCCTTTACCTATTGTGATGGGTTGTATTGTTTTTTGTTTAAAATGATGTTTTTTATTTTTGATTTTTGTACCCCTTAAAACTTTAATAAATATTATTTTAAAAAAAAAAAAACAGAAATTGTGCAGTGGCGACGCGGCGGCAGCAGGAGGCCCCATTAGCTAAAGTGGGGCTTCAGGTTAAGAACAGTTTCAGGTTAAGTACGGACCTCCAGAACGAATTAAGTACTTAACCCAAGGTACCACTGTATTGATCTGATGCGCAGAGATCTTTCCAATTCTGATTACTTGAAGAGGATTCTAGAAGGTTTCTATGTGAAAGAAACAGGAAGGTTTCTGTTGTTTGGGTTATATTTCTTCTGGGAAGCTGAGTACAGCTGGTTTAAACTGGCTTTGTTGTCCTTTTTGTCATGGTCATACTGGCTATTATAGTCAGGCCAGGAGAAGCCTGGCTCTCACTCACTTTCTCTTTTCTTTGTTCTGGTGTTCTGTATGCTGTAGTGTTAAAGTTTCATCTTATTACAAGTTTGCAAGCTTTATTTAAGTGCTGCAACTGGATTTTTATGGACTGTGCCAATCCTGAATGCCTTGGATTTGTGACCATTATTGCTCATTTCCCTTCAGCTCTGCTGGATGAAGTACAATTGCCTTTGGAAACTCTGTTACATGTTGGAGTTTTTTCCTGCTCCCCGTTCATGGGCGACAAGGACCTGTAACCTTCCCTGCAGTGATGGCAGGAGTCTTTTGCCACCAGCAGCTTTTTCTTCCCAATGTCTCTGGAAAACCTCCAGCCAACTTCTCTTGCCTGTCCCCAAACCCAGCTTTGCTCCAAAGCAACCGAGAGCCTGAGCTCAACCACGTTGCTTCTCTGTCTACACAAACTGATGCTCTGAGTATTCATGGTTCAAGGCAATTAAGTTTCCAGGACAGCATCCCAGTCATGACCCAGAGGAGGCATTTCATCCTGTGGCCTCCTTCGAAACAGAAAGGCAGTGGAAATGCTAAATCCGGATGTCTTGAAAGAGGCTGAAATAGCTAATCGGTTTCAGAAGAGTCTCTTCCTGTCTGGCTTCTAAGCTGACCATCTCCTGCTGGAGACAGGAGTCCTCTGCGTTGAATGTTTCCCCTTTCGGTCCAAGGAACAGTTCAGCCCCCCAGAGGTCCAGGCACCCACCAAGAGAAAACCTCACACCTCCTTAGCTTCTTTCCTGACTGCAGAGCAACAGGGAGGAGGCAGCACTGCAGAAGTCGATCAGCGCTCCCACGGGAAGAGGTGGGCAAGCAGCGGCTCTCCGGTGTAGCCGGTAGGAATAGAACAAAGCCCACCCACCCACGTGGCTCCTGGAGAGCTGCCTGTCAAGGCAAGAAAGGTTCTCCTGGCATCTTTGTGGTGACCTTCAACTCTCCCTCCAGACAGAAATCACACCGTGAGGCTTCTCTCATCTTTCTAAAGCACCACATTATTTTAAATTGTGTTGTTTAAATAATAAAGCGGTTCAGCCTGAACTCAATCAGAGATGCTCCAGAAGTGGTCCATCTATGCAAGAATCCTGCTTCTGATGGAAGATGCTAGCGCCTTAAATGGTCTTGAGCTTCCTCCGAAATTCATGACTTGCTCAGCAGGTGAAAACATCCCGTCTGCCCAGGCAGTGTCTGCTGAATTTCCCCCTGGGTGTGGGGCTCCCCCCACTGCCCCTCTCAAGCCTCCCATTCAGAAACACCAAAGACACACTAAACACACTGCCTATTTTTGCCACTGGTGCCAGAAATACAGATTTTGCTTTCTTTGTCACTAAGTCCTCAAGGATCTTCTTTCTTTTTAAAGCTCAGTAGACCAACCTCTTGTCCCTCAGGGTTGGGCCCTTCATCTCCTGACCCCTGAAAGAAGCGTCGCTTTGCATTTCTTAGTGCAGAAAGTATTGATCTGATGTGCAGAAAGATCTTTCCTATTCTACTGAATTCAAGAGGGTTCTGGAAGCTTCTCTGCGTAAAAGAAACAGGCAGAAGGTTCCTGATGTTTGCGTTCTTCCTTCAGAGATGCTGAGTACAGTTGGTTTAAACTGGTCCTCTTATCTCTTCAGTCAAGGTCATGTTGACTATAATAAGAGGCCAGAAGGAGCCTGGATTTCACTTTCTCTTTCTGTCTCTCTTCCTTACTGCTTAGTGTTAAGGTTTATTCTTATTATAAGTTTAAGTTAAGTCTGCTGTAAGTGGATTTATTATGGACAGGGCCAATCCTGAACGTATTGGATTTGTGACCATGATGCTCATTTGCCTTCAGTAGCAGTAAAACTCTGCTGGGTGAAATATTAATTGCCTCTGGTCTATTTTTTGGGAATCCTGCAACGTGTTTGTTTTCACTCTGCTAACTATATGTTGGAATCTGCTTTGGATCAATACTGAGTAGAATTTCATGACACGAAGGAAGCCTCTTGGCAGCTCTTGCATAGACAAGGCGCCTGGATGATGCCTGAAAGCCAACACTCTGACCTAGCAAGGAGCAATTGCCAAGAAACCGCCAGGAGGCAGGATTCTTCCCCAGGAAGCTGGGGACAAGTGTCAAGGGAGTGACTTGCCAGGCGACAGCAGACTTCTTCACACGGCACACAGGTAGCTTACAAAATTGCTGCCACCGGCTTTGGCAACGATCCCCAGCTGAGATGGCTTTAAAAGGGAGAACCAGGCACATGCATGGAAGAGTGAGGATGCGGGTGGTTGCTAAGCACCCTCAGGAGGTGGCAGGATGCTTCAAAGGTGCTGGGGAACGCAACGGCTGGGAGACGACATGTTGACTGCTGTGGGGATCAGGAGGCTGGACGAGATCCAGACGGGCCTTGGGTCAAATCCGGCAGACATCCCAAGGCCAGAAGCCAATTGGTGCTGGGGGGCCCAGCAGTGAAGGGCTCTGGAATCGCCCTCCATTTGGGGTTGGGATGGGAAGTGTCTCGCCTTGGGGATGGAGACACTCTTTGGGAGGCTAAGCAACGGGGGGCTCTCCCCAGGCCCACCCCTTAGGCTGCTCCAGACCCCGAGGCCTCTGGGGGAGCCTGAAGAGGAAACGGCTGGAGCCTGGCGTGCACCTTCAACCGGGGAAGTCCAGTAAGAGGGGCTGGAGGCAGGAGGTGCTGCTAAAAGGTCCTTTATTAAAGGCTACACAGATCGCTTCCTGCCACAGCGGCACATTAAACAGGGATTAAAAACCGCAACAGTAATAATTGTGGTGACCCAAAGAGCGGTTTTCTCTTACATCCATTGACAACAACTACACGGCGTCTAAAAGCAGGTCTGAGAAATACAAGGTCTGTTATTATACAGCTGTACAAGTGCCAAGAGAAAAAAAATATAGAAAAACAACCCCCCCAATATACAAATAGAATCCCCCCTCAACATGCGGCTCTTGGGTGTTTCTTTGAGGGCCACAGCACACGGAGGGCGGGGGCCGGGTCATCCGCCTCGGCAATCGGCAGCTTGGCTTCTTCCTACACGGTTCCTAGTGCAAAGTTGTTTCCAGTGGGTGGGTGTGTTCACGATGGTTGCACCAGGAAGCCTCTCCCTCCCTGCACGGCCCAAAAGCAACACTTGGGGGGGGGAGAGAAGGGGGGAAGAGAAGAGACTCCCAGGACAAAGACTTGGCGCAGAAACAGAAGAGGATGGAGAATAAGGCGGCCCTGAGAGAGAGGATGGTGCTCAGGTGGGCAAAGGGGGGCTTTTTGGTCAGTGTTGTGCTTGTCTGGGGTGGGGGGTAGGGGACAGTGAAGCTCCTGCAGCCCCCTCCTGCTTCCACTTGGACCCAGGCTCAACCAGGCTTCGGGCAAAACACAGCTGACCTTGGGCTTTCCTGCCCACCCCAAACCAGCAAAGGCTTCAGGCTCACCAACAGGTTGGACTCCCAAGGAATCAGCCTGGAACAAGCAGCTGCTCACCTTCCCCCTTGAACTCTCCTCTGCAGAACGTGGACACCCCCCAACCCCCCTCAGGCCAGGAGTGTCTGGCCCACCTTGGCCCATGCAAGAGAAGAACGTTCCTTGCTCCGCAGCGCCAACCCCAGAGGAGCAGCCATGACGGAGGCAGGCACCCCAAGTCCAAGTCCTCCCCCCCACCCCTGGCTCCGACTCTCTGCCTTCTGCTGAGGGTCCAGACAGGTCTCCTGCGGCCGACAAAGGGGCCGACCGAGACGCGAGGCTCCTCCCCGGGTCCAAGAGAGCCGGCAGCTGCGCTTTCCGCACACATTGGCATCGGTCACCCAAGAAGGGTGGAAACGCAGGAGGGCTCAGCTCCCTTCCTCCGTGGAGCGCGACTCCGACTTCAGCTTGACGAACTCCTTGGCCACTTCATCGTTGGTCCTTTGCGAGAGGATCCTCAGGACCGTCAGCCCCGTGTCGTCCATGTGGACCCTCCGCCCCAGCGGGCACCAGCAGGCGCAGCTGCCCTTGTCGGCCACGTCCCGGAGCTGCATCACGGCGATGCCCAGCACGCGGTCCTCGCGGGCAAAGCAGTAGTCCTTCACGCACACCTGCAGCTCGTAGGCGTCCGGCCCGTCCTCATTCCCCAGGATGCTGCAAGAGAGCGAGGGGAAGCGCCGTTAAAACTCTGGCAGGGAGGTGGGGTCCCGGGACCAGGAGCCCCCCACCCCAGTGGAAAAAGTCCTCAGGGAAGTTGGCATCTTCCTCCTGAGCTCCTGAGCCTTGCTCCGGCCAGGAGGTCTCTTGTTTTGTCTTGTCATATTCAGTTTTATCGCTTTGGTAAAGGCTTAGAAAAAAGGGACGTGGGTGGCGCTGTGGGTTAAACCACAGAGCCTAGGACATGTCAATTAGAAGTTCGGCGGTTTGAATCCCCACAACGGGGTGAGCTCCCATTGCTCGGTCCCTGCTCTGGCGGTTCCGTGCGCTGCTCTGGTTTGCCAGAAGCGGCTTAGTCCTGCTGGCCACATGACCCGGAAGCTGTACGTCGGCTCCCTCGGCCAATAAAGCGCCGCAACCCCAGAGTCGGCCACGACTGGACCTAATGGTCAGGGTCCCTTTACCTTTACCGGCTAAGAAACAATGCCAACAATATTGCCAAGGCCACCCTATGTTTGCAGGGGGGAGGCAAGGAGGTGAGGGAGATAAGGGCTGTGGGATTCCTGCAAGGCTCCCTCTGCGTGGCCTGATCCTGCATTCCCAGGCCGAGGGGCTGCTTGCCTGTCTCTTGGCCCAGTTGGGGAGAGGACGGGAGGGAGAGGACGGGACTTACAAGTGGAATGTCTCGTTGTACTTTGGGGCCCAGTTGTTGCTCTTCGACTTGGTGGTGAATTTCCGCTTCTTGTCGCTCTGGTGCGGCCCAATCATGGTCACCTCCACGAAAGGGCGGAACATGCCCGAGGTCTGCCACTTCAGGTCGTTGGCTGCCACCACTGCGGGAGGAGAGAAAGAGGCTGGGGGTGAGGTCCGGCTCAGCCGCTCCACATCCCCTGGCCAAGCCAGAGAGGGCAAAGGGGGTCTGGACTCGCAGCGAGAGGCTGCCCAAGGCAGAAGCCCAGCCCCTCTTGCCCAGCTCAAGGCACACACTCTCACTGGAGCTTCTTCCTCGGCCGCTGGCTGGCCTCCCACAGACGCATCTTCCCCACACCACTGTCCTGACCAGGGAAAAGCTCTTTCTGCCCTTTGGGGAGCCCGTGGACCAGTATGTGGCTGTGCAACTTGGGAGGCAGCTCAGCCTCTCCCAAAGGGCAGCTGGCCTCTCCACTTGCAACGAAGCCCAACCACCCATTGGCTGAGCAAGTTTCCAAGCCACGTCCCCAAAAGGCTGCTCCAAAAGGGAGTCCCCGCCCTGGTCAGTGACAGTCCTGCAAGGGGGCGACTGTGCGGGGAGTGCAAGGCGGGCAGCCTGTTCTGCTCAAAGGCTTACTCAGTGCCCGCCTGGATGGCCAACTCTCCAGCACAGCGGCTGCGCTGACGTCTCGGGGGTTGCCAGCCCAAGAGGCCAGGCCTGGCTGCCAGCCCACCAGAGGAGTGTGGGTGTGTGTGTGTTTGGTTACCTTTCACCGTGACCTTGTGCTCCCCGGTGCCGGGGTGTGTGTACAAGTCGATCTGAATGGACACTTCGCCCACGGGGTCGTCCACTCCTGAGCCTGGGGGGCAGAGAAAGAGAAAGAGCGCCACAGATGGCATTGGCATGTGCCTAGAGCTTGGGGGGGGCAACTGCATCCCGTTGCCCAAAGACTCCCACCCCACGCCTCTGCTCTCTTCCCCCAATGGACAGCTCCCTCCTGCCTTTATGTTTTGCAGCCTAGTTCTCTGCTATCTTCTTTGGACTGGATCCCTGCTCTCTGTCCTCCAGCCCAAAGCACAGTCAGCCCAGCTCTAGGCAGGGGGGCTGCCTCTTGCCCCATGGAGAGGCGGCTGTTCCACAGTCAAGAGCCCCTGCTGGCTGCGGATCCACAGCCCCCCTGGAGGCTCTCCCCTCCGCTCCTCAGCAACGCTTCCCACCGCTGACAGGTGTGTGTGTGTGTGTGTGTGTCGAGGCGTTTTAGCACCAAAGGGACCCAGTCGAGACAGTGGGTGGGCACTGCGAAAGCAGGCAGAGGCGCTGGCTCAGAGCTGCCACACGCTCAAGACTTTGGTTCCTGGAGACTGTCCTCTCAGACACACAACATGAAGGCAATGGCAGGGCCAGAGGGTGTGTTTTTTGGGGGTGGGGCTGCCAGGTGGCTAAAACAGGCCCTCTGGGGTGGCAGTTGTGTCTCCGCACAGCAGGGTTTCCAGTGCACATCCTTCCCCTGGCGCTTTGGGTCTGGTGCGGCATTTTAAAGGCTCCTGCTGATTATGAAACGAGTAAGGTGGGAGGAGGATGTGCGGAGAGCAGAGGCGAAGCTCCAACCTCAGCCTGCCTTTCACGGCCCCCGCCTGCTCCTGGGAGCTTGAACCCATCTTAACCATACAGACTCTTTAGATTTGCAGAAAGAGCTGCAGCCAAAAGCCAAGCCTTCATTGGACTGTCCATCACGGTGTCGCAAGAGGCCAACTGTTCGCCTGGGGTCCAGCACTGAGCACCATCTCAGGTGGCTGCTCCACAGTGCACTCGGTGCATGCTCAGAGGAGCCCTCTACCTTGCAAAGTGTGAAGCACCCTATTTCTCTCGCCGCGACGGCTGTTCGAACATCCAGAGTTGCAGACGTCTGCCATCAGGCTGACAAAATTCCCTGGGGAAAGCAACCTTCCCACCCCCCTGGGAGGGAGCCTGCAAGGCGCACACCACAAGATGCTACGAGGCGAGTGATCCAGGAGGGGTGAAAGGCCTGGGGGTGCTAGAGGGGGACAGAGAAAGGCCAACTGGGGGGGGTGAGGCGGGGCTCCAAAGCACAGCAGGTTTGCAGCCGGCCAATGTTGTTATGGCAACATTGGCCTGGAACGTACCCTTATCAGGACGGACATCCTCATTAGCCGTAAACCTAATCCCTTTCCCACCATGCACTGGGGCAAGCAGCAGGCAGGACGGAGAGAGAGAAGAGTTTGGTTACCACCCGGCCGAGATCACAATGCAGAAACCCACCGGGGCGGAGAAGGCAGGATGGGCCTGGGAATGGCTCAGAGGGGAGCCCCTCTCCAGGTGCCCTAAAATGGGCTGCCTTTGGGGCCCAAGTTGGAGAAGGAGGAGGAAGTCTCCTTGCTCTGGCTGCAGAGAGGAGGGAAAGCAGGAGCCTAGCCTTGCTCCTTCCGGCCCAGAGTCCTCTGGGTGAGACGAAGGTGGGCAAAGACGGAGCTCCCTTGCTGGTCGCTCACTTCTCAGCCCCTGAACGAAGCAGAGCCCTGCAGCTGTGACTCCCAGGCAAGCCCTGGGGGCTGGGGCGTAGGAAGGGGGTGCGGGGTGTATGGGGGGGGTGCAGCCCACCCCAGGGGGAATCCCTGAGGGCGTGACAAAATGGCACACGGCGGGGTCTGGCCTGCAGCACGCCTGGGCCACACATCTCTCCTGGGAATGAAGCAGTGGCTCGGGACCAAGGCTGCCCAAAACGGCAGTGTGGGGCTTCACCCACCAGGCGGACTCTGTGGGCAGATCACCACGCTGCCCCCATGTGCAGACTGCCCCACCCCCACTGCTCTGGGAGCAGCTAGCTACCACTCCACTTTGGGCCAGGCCAGGCCAGGCCGGCTCTCTCACCCTTTCACTCGGCCTCCAGTCAAAGCAGCAGCAGCCTCTCCCCTCGGCCTCCAGGCAGGAGCCAGAGGCAAAGGCAGCTGCCGAGCTGAGCTGGAGGAGGCCAGGCATGCGCCGTTAGGAGAATGGAGAGCATCAAAGGACCCCCTGGGATGCAGAGCTGGTGCAGGAGCGGCCCAAGGCACCTTTCTTACCCCCAGCAGAGGCACCACATGCTCCAAAGGGGGTCCATTCTCCCCCCCCCCACTTTGGACTGAGGGGCCCCTCTTGGACTTCTCTGGTGCTTTCCAGGGAGAAAGGGCTCTTGGGTTGCTTGTGCACTCAGGCCGACCCCGTCCCAGACAAGAGGCGAGCAAGGGCCTGGGAATCAGCTCCAGGGGCCACACGGCTGGCTCTGCCGGGACGGAGCAGCAGGCAGGGACCACCCAAAACTACCCCCCAGGGCATCAACAGGGAAGACAATGTGGGCATGCACCCCCTCTCTGCTTTTCCAGGGTTCAGCTCAGCTCACTCCCTGGACAGTCCCCAGAACATGGCTGCGCACGGCCTGCTCTGGTGAGCACATGCCCTTTGGAGGAAGGGCGCAAAGAGGCAACCTCACGGAGGCCCCCCCAGCCCTGCCCCATGGTGCCGCCGCTGCCTCTCCCCCCGCCTGAATGAGTCTCGCACTCGCGCAGGATCCTCACCTTGTGCCGTCTGCGTCTGCACAAAGGTCTTGATGAGCGTGTCGGTGGTTTGCGTGTAGAGGGACAGCGCATAGCGCAGAGACTGCAGGTCCGAGCTCTTCTCCAGAAAGGTCTTCTTCAGGCCGCTTCCCCCAGCATGGAAATATTGCTGTGGGAAAGAGGCAGTTGGGGGGGGTCGTGATGGCTGGGGGCTCGGGGGGGGGTCCCCTGTAGTCCCAGAACACTCTAAGGGACCCATCAGGCAGCGTCACAACATGAATTTAGGAGCATGACTTCATGACATCTTTGGTTTACAGAAAGTTGTTTCGTTGGGTGTTACATCAGAGGGGATGAGTTGAATAACATTTATATATAGCTGACAAAGAATCGGAAGTTCCTTGTTCTCTTAACTTTAATTCCGCCCCCCTTTTCTCCTCCCTTTGTCTCTCTTTCATTATTTCCTCTTCCTCTTCCCTCCTTCTCCCTTCTCTCGAGCTCTCTCTCTCTATTTGTTTTTGCCTTTCTTCTCTTTAGGTTTTGGGTCTTTACTTAGATTAACATTTTGGTTTTGATAAAAAAAAAAAATTGGATAATAATCTTCGTATCCCTTTTCCCAAATGCTAATAAAAAAATACTAAAAAACAAACACGCAACTGGAGGCTGGAATCCCAGTTTTTCCCTTTCCTGACGGGGCGGCTGCCTGAATTAAACGGGCCCTTCCAAGCCCTTCAACGCTCCGACAGTCCTTGTGGGATTTGCAAGGAAGGAGGCCTCACTGCCTCTTCTCTCTTTTTGGTGAGGCCCTTCTCACCAAAAACTAGACTCCTTCCTCCCCTTTTGGCCCACACGTCAGAGGCAGAAGGAAGAAGCAGCCAGGGACACACCCAGGGACCCACCTGCCCTGCTCCTTGGGCCACAGGGGGTGGGGACCCCCAACTGGCTCTCCCCCAAGCCCACAAAGGAGACTCCGGAACCGAGTGGTCCAGAAGATGGAAGGAGGAAGAGCTTCTCTCTCGGCTAGAAGAAAGCCTAGCGCAGTCTCTGTCTTACAGCCATCTATCTCCCTTGTGGACTGAGAAAGCAGCTAAAACAATTATTGCTCTTAAACTGGACTGCAATCTCTCTTTTTTTTTAATTTTTATTATTATTATTATTTACACCCTGCCCATCTGGCTGGGTTTCCCCAGCCACCCTGGGTGGCTCCCAACGGAATATTAAAAATAGAATCAAACATTAAAAACTTCCCTAAATAGGGCTGCCTTCAGATGTCTTTTAAAAGTCAGATAGTTATTAATTTCCTTGATATCTAATGGGAGGGCGTTCCACAGGGCGGGAGCCACTACCGAGAAGGCCCTCTGCCTGGTTCCCTGTAACCTCGTTTCTCGCAGTGAGGGAAGCGCCAGAAGGCCCTCAGCGCTGGACCTCAGTGTCCGGGTAGAATGATGGGGGTGGAGACGCTTCTTTAGGTCTACTGGGCCAAGGCTGCTTAGGGCTTTCAAGGTCAGCACCAACACTTTGAATTGTGCTCGGAAATGTACTAGGAGCCAATGAAGATCTTTCAGGTCTGGTGTTATATGGTCTCGGCAGCCACTCCCAGTCCCCAGTCTAGCTGCCACATTCTGGATTAATTGCAGTTTCCGGGTCACCTTCAAAGGTAGCCCCACATAGAGCACATTGCAGTAGTCCAAGCAGGAGATAACCAGAGCACGCACTACTCTGGCCAGACAGTCCACGGGCAGGTAGGGTCTCATCCTGTGTACCAGATGGAGCTGGGAGACAGCTGCCGTGGACACAGAATTTACTTACCGAACCTAGTCTCAGGCTGTTTTGGGACACATCTGAACTCACTGAACTTTATACGTTCTGCTGCTGCCCTTTTTAATAGGTAAAATGTCTTACCCGGGAACCTGATTTAGACCCACCCTCTGCCCCTGAGAGTCTGGTGCTGGCCAACATCCCCACCCCCTGGGTGGGTGAGCAACAACTGCTGTGCTTCCTGCTCTCCCTGGAATTCACAGAATCACAGAACTGAGGAGTTGGAAGGGTCCCAGGGGTCATCTAGCCCAACCCCCTGCAATGCAGAAATCACCATTGTTTGTGTTTGAGAAACCGAGGCGGGTGTGTGTGTGTGTGTCACTCACCTTAATGGTGTCTAGAGCCAGTTCCAGCACTGCACACTGCTTTGGGGTGAGACTCCGCGTTTCCTCCCTGACCATGTGATCCTGAAACAGCAGGTGGCAAGATTAGGGCTGTTTCGGGGGGGGGGGAGGAGTCCTTAAATGGTAAGGAGCCAAGAGGGAAGGCAAGCGCAGGGGTGGGTCAGGGATCCAGCGGAAGAAGCCTATGAAGAGACACGCGGCAGAAAGACGAGCGGAGCAGAGGGAGTGGGAATGCGGCCACAGGCCTGTCTCTGGAGACCTATGCAAGCTCACATGGGAGAGAAGACAGACACACACACCAGCCGCAAGGAAGAAAACACAGCACAAAGGTCTCCTGGAAGGGACCCCGGGGCCATCTAGTCCCACCCCCTGCCAGGCAGGAATCTTTTGCCCAAGGTGGGGCTCAAACCCCCAACCCTGAGACTGAGAGTCTCCTGCTTAATATGAAAAGAAAGAAAGATGTTAATTGGTTAAGCTAATCTTATTTGAAGGTAGTATTGGAAAACTGCTACAATGACTTATATGGAGACTCAGCTAGGAAGTCATCTAACAAGGATAATAAAACTGGGAATTTATCAGTTAGGGTAAATGTATGTTTGTTTGCTTGTTTTTTTGCTTGTTTTTCAGATTGTAATGTTTCTCTTTTTATGTTTGTTATAGATTTGGAAAATTAATAAAAAAAATTGAAAAAAGTCTCATGCTTGGCCAACTGAGCTATCCCAGCCAAGAGCCCCAGCCCACCCCCTTCCCCTGCCCAGCCCCTGCCCATTCAGGGCCCCTCTCTCTCGCCCGGCCATTGGGAGGGCCCCCCCATTGAGGCACAAGGGCTTCGTTCTTGCAGGGATGGCGGGCGGACAGACGGTGTGACAGCCTGCAGTCAAGCATCATGCGCTGGGAGCCAAGGCAAAGCCCAGCTTGCGCCTGGGCAGGGACTCAGGCACTGGCCACGGTTACGACAACGGGGACAAGACGCACAAGCAAGACAGCCACAGTCACAGGCAGGGCAGGCGGGGGCCGGAGGGCCATGCGCTAGTGGTTACCCCCCCATACCTTCAGCTTCGACAAGTGTCCCAGTTCTTTAGCGGCGCTGAAAATCAGCGGGGTCCCCTGCGGGCGTGATGAGTGAGAGAGGAAAGACAAGACAGGAGGAGCAGAAGGTTACACCCCGGGTTCTGAGCAGGCAAGGGCAGCCAGCGGGACCCTGGACGAGGCAGGAGACCCTCTTGCAAGCGCCTGCTTCGGTGCCCACTAGGGCTGCTTCAGGGGGAAAACATGGCGAAGGGGGGCAGCCTTCGTGGGTCACAGCAGTACAGTAGGGAAGAGGGACCGGGAGGTCTCAAAGGCTTTGCATCGAGTGGAACATGCTGGCTTGTCAAGGGAAGGAGAGGGGCTTGCGGGGGGAAGCCCCACTTATCTCGACTTGGCCGTCAAACGACCATCTTGGCAATCTCCAAGATACGCAGGAGTGGACGCAGCCAGCTTAGAGACAGAGCCACTTTCCCACCTAGGTGACCTCCCAGGAGTGGGCTGGGCCAGAGGTCAATGAGTGCAAATATTATCGTTGTACTGCAGGAGCACTTCTACACACACAACCTTCTCCGCCCTACATCTGGGCAACCCAGAGGCATCATCAGGGTTCAAAGACAGGCAGAAATGTCCAAGGCAGGTCTGAAGAATTGCTGGTAAGAGTCCAGGAAGAAGGCAGAGAGTCCAAAGTCTGTTTCAGGTGTTTAATTCAGTTTATTTTACCCAAAAAAAAGCTCTTTGGTTGGCCCTCACGCATGTTCACTTCATCAAAAAAGTTTGGACACCCCTGCTAGAGGGTCCTCACCCCTGGCTGAGAGGCTACCTGCATGCTCCTCCTTCCACTGAAGCCCCTCACTCCTAAGGAAGACCCAAGGCTCAGCTGGAAGGATGGAAGACAAGGCTGGTGTGGTCAGACTTGGGGGGCATTTTCTGCACAAAGGTTCCAGCAGAAACAAAAAAGGAGAGGAAAACTTCACTTCCAAGCCAGTAGAAGCTGCCCTGATCTGCTCCCCATCGCCCCTCGGCTCCGAAGCCCTTGCCACTGGCCAGCCTTGGGGACGTTGTGCTGGCTTGGTCATGGCGGCCCCTTGAGGTCCCTGGGGAAGCGAGGCTCTTCCTCCAGAACCAAGAGGAGACCCAAGCAAAGAACCCTCCTCCCCACCCGTCTGCTGCACTCGTGGGGAAAGGGCCAGTCGACTCTGCGTTGGTGTTTCCAGGCCCCTTTGCGCCACGAACCCCTCCCTCCCCACACCCTGTGGCCAGGCGCATATGAGGGAACATGCACACTCCACTCAGCCTAGAATCCAACTGGGAACAGCAAAGAGCCAGCTGGGAAGTCAGCTCTTGCAGAAACAGAAATATCTCGCCTGGCAGAGGCACGAGGGAACCCTGTGTGGAACCAAAATGGTGACCATGTTCCGGAAGGCCTGCAAACGCCACCTTGGTAGTCAGGATAACCCTGGGGCTGACTGTCATTTGCTGCCAGAATGAGCTCGCTTATGTTCACCTGCTTCGAAGTTTGGAAGCCTGAGTTTTGGTTCCGCTGGTGGGGAGAAGCGAGGCTTCTTAGAGATGGTCTTAGAGATGGAGGAGAGCTGGGAAGGGGCCTCCAAGCCGGGGGCAAGTTAACTGGGCTCCTGGGGCCAGATTACATAGTTTGTTTTTGTATAAGACGTGATGCCTAAATGCTTTCCTGGGTGCCGACAACTCGTGGCTTGAGTGCTGAGTCTGGCTCTGCAGTCTGTCTTGTACTTCTAATAAAGAGCTGGAACGGATCCCTCTGGCGTTTCTGACCTCCTCTGGTATCCCTGCACCAAACCACTTGTGCAGGCCCTCCTCCTTTGGGCCTGCGGATCAGGGCAACCCCCTCCACCCTTGGCCACCATCGCTGACTGCAGACCTTGAGGGACGGCTCCTCTTCCCGCCGTGGCAAATGCACCACAGAAAGACATGTGTGCCTTCCATTCACCCGCAGGCCAGTTGTGCTTCGCAGGGCACAAGATTTCACCAGGCTCTAGGGAGCTGGCAGCCATGGCCCCTGACCCAGAGTCTGATGGGCTTCTGGCCTCCAAGCATGGAGACATCCCTCAGTTACCACAGCACCAGAGTCGATTGGCTGAGCCGTCTCCTGACGACTGCAGCTGCCTGGCACTCCCTCTTCTCCCTCGGGGCTCCTGGCTACTCCTGGGACTGTGCCAAAAAGCACCAGGCCCACCCAAGCCAGGCTCCCCTGCCCTCCGGAGGGAACAGGTCTCTGGCCAGGCTGCAGCACCTTTCCCTCATCATCCTTAAAGCTTTCCCTGCAGGCACAGCATGGACAAAGGGCTGCTGAAAATGGGCTTTGCAAAATGTTCCTGTTTGTTCATGTTAATGGCTGCTACAAGGCTGGGTGAAAATTGCCCTCCCCATGCCAGGCAAGAGAGAGAGGAAAGATTTCAAAGGATGGGGGCACAAAGAAAGGTCTCTTGGCTGCCCCATGCAACTCTCCAGCCCCTGCAACAGTGGGTGGGGGCTTTCCTTGGCACTGCTCAAGAAGGCAACGGGTGGCTCCTTGGAGGAACACAAGGAGTGGGGGGCGGAGAAGAGGCTGGTGGGCCACTTTCCTTCCCCTCCTGGGAGCTTCAAAGGGTTTCTGCAGCCAGCCCCCCCCCCCCGTTTGACCCGCCTCCCCTCCTGCTTCCTCTCCTTTCTTTCTTTCTGAAAAGGCTGGTTGCCACCTGCCGCTGGGCTTGCCCCGCAGACAGCCTGACCCAGCCATTTTCACAGCTCCGCTTAAACCTCTTCGCGGCAGGGCATGCGATAAGCGTACAAAGGCGGGCAGGGCTTCTCCTTCTGTTTTGGCAACCCACACAAGCCCACGCAGCAGCAGCAGCAGGAGCGCTGATCGCTGGCAGCCTTCAAGGAAGCCCAGCCTCCAAGCTGGCTCACCGGCTCTGCATGGGCAGAAGCAGACTAGGGCAGCCCAGGTGGAAACAGGCTGGAGGAGGAAGCATCGGGGGGAGGAAGGTCCCACCTCCCTGGCTGTGCCTGAACGCAGCACCTTCTGGAGCCCCCTCTCCTCACACTCAGGCCTGCTCCTTCCTTCCCATCTGGTCCAAATGCCCCTGGGCTGGTTCAGATCCCCCTCCTTCCCCCCCAGCCCTTCAGCTCTTTGCTTACACTTAAAAATGTACCACCTCTGTTCTCTGTTCACCTGGGGGCTGTTGGGGGGGTGAAGGAAGGGGACAACTGCAAGGAGCAATGAGAGCAGCCAAGATTGGCAAAAGGCAAGAGAGGCAGTGTGACCTAGTGGTTAGAGTGGCATCCCAGGACCTGGGAGAGATTAGGGCTCAACCCCCCACTTGGCCAGGAGGCTCTGTGAGCTGAGACTTGGGCAGCTGCTGCCTCTTCGCTTGACCTCCTTGGGGCAAAAGGAGCGGGGGAAGAGGATTACCGTGTTGTCCGAGAAGGGAGGCAGCACGATGATCTTCTCCAGGGTGTTCATGACCACCCTCCAGAGATCCTTCAGCACCCGCTTCAGCACCGTCTTCTCACAGACGTCCGCAAAGAGCGTCAGGCTGCAGGGGGAGAGCAGAGGGTTAGGCTCAAGCAAAAGGACCTCAGCAGGACAAAGGGATCCCTGACTTTTCCCTGGTGGCCACAAGTGCCTGGCCAGAACCAAAGGTCCATCCAGCCTGCATTTGGTCTTCTCCAGCCGACTCCCTTGGCTGGACGCAACCAGCAGCTGTGGCCATGCCTTGAGGTCTGGCCAGGCCAACTGCTATTGCTACTTCCAGCTCTTAGGGGAGCTTTTGCAATTCACTCTGCGCTGCTTTAAAAGTCCTTCTGCCTCAGCTGGGACTGACAGAGAAACCAAGAAAGGGTGGGGGATTCTTCCGCAGAAGCAGCCCCCTCCATTTCCCAGCCCTGGGCTCAAGCTGAGGTTGCTCTTCATAGACGGCCCCCAAGAGGCCTGCGCAAACCCTCTAAATCTGGTGCGGATCTGCCTGGTGCCCTTACTTTCCATCCAGGAAGTCCATCAAGGGCCTGAGGACGTTGTCTGCATCTTGGGCCACCACATTCGGAGGGGCATTCCCCGGCCCTTTCACCTGGCAGAGGATATCCGACATCTGCTTGACGCAATCGTCGATCCGTGCCTGGAAACTAGAGGCGAGAAGGGACAAGATCACTCTGGGCGCAGCAACACAGCACTTACGGGCACCTCCCTCCCTTGCAGGCTGATGCCACCTGCTTGTGGGCAAAGTCTGCCTCTGCATGAAGGAAAACAGGGCGAGCCCTCAAAGCCCAGCGCTCAGCAGCCCCCTAACATGAGCCTGGCCCACCTCACCTCAGGCAGCTCACGGGTCGGGGGATTTATGCTCCCAGAAATGCAAGCTCTCCCCTCTTCCCCCCTTGCACTTCTCAGGAGGAGGGACATGGGAAGGATACGTGGTTATTCTTGGACGGAAGCCAGGCCAGGATGCTTCTATCTCTCCTTCCCACTGCGCTGGCAGAGCAAGGGAATGCGGGAGAAGCAGCAGAGGCGGAAAAGGGAAGTCCCCAGAGTTTAAAATGCCTCCCATATTTGGTTGCCAGCGGAGGAGATGGGCATTCACTACTAGAAGGAAATAGTTCAGGACCTAAGAGATGGGCTTGTGTGTCCCAAATCCAAGCAAGGGATTTACCCCACCCTTAAAATTTTTGGCTGGGCCCCTAGAACTTGTGATCAGTTTTGATTCTGTATTCCAGAGGAGGAACCCGACTTTGCCTTGTCAATATTGAGGAGAGCTCATCGGAATGCTCTTATCTCCCAGCCCTGACTAAGCGCTTGTGTGCTGATAGCAGAGCTGCACCCAGAGAGAGAGCACTTTCTCTCCCTTAATGCAGCTGCCGCTTGCTAAAGCCGCCATATCGCCCTCTGAATGTTAAGAGAGAAATTGCACTCGGTCAATGAGCCGGCAAGCAAAATCTGGCGCCGATAGGATCCCAAGAATATGAACTCGTGGCGGATTTCACAGTTCAGAGACTATTTCACTTTGAGCCAGGCGAGAAGTGCGTAAACGTTTCTCGGTTCTTCGGCTGCTTTCGTGCGTGAGGATTTGAGGATTAACAAAAGGGAAAGGAGCAAACGGCAGGCCTCTTTTTCCATCTCGTGAAGCAGACGCAGAAGGAAGGCCATCTCCCTCCGCAACCCCTGGGCCGCTGGCACCCACCTGTTACCAAACACAGCACTGAGCTCATCCAGCACGTTGTTCAGCTTCACCTGCAGCTCCTTGAGAGAGTCGCTGGCTTCTGGATCCAGCTGTGGGCAGGAGGAAGGAAGGGAAGTGAGAAGCGTCAAGAGCATCTGTGCCCACTGCCCCCATTGGGACACAGAGTTCTAGATCAACGGCCGGTTGGCTAGGAGGGTGCGTCAGTCTGTCGGTACTACGCTGGCGCTAGGAACTAGGAGCAAACAACTCTGCAGCAGCGCCTGGGGGCTCCAAAAGTTTTCCCGCTTCTAGCAACATCTGACTGGCATCAGAAAGCCCTGCCTGGTGAAGGACGTAGCAAGCGAAAGACCGTCCAAGAGGCCACGTCTCTCTGTCCCCCAGCAACTGCGGAGTTGAGGACAGTCCAGACCTGCCGAGCCAAGCCGGCAAGACTCTCTTGGCGCCAACCTGTGCGGCAAACACAAGACTTGGGTCCCGACTCAGGGCTACACACATTCACGGGAGAATTGAGAGGGGAAAGAAAGGGGAAGGGACCCCCAGATCCAACAGCAACGGGTGGAAGCCCATCTAGAAGGCAGCAGAGGGGAGACGCTGCCTGTCTCTGCTCCCTTCCATGCTGCAAACACGCCAAAATCCACTCAGCCATCCTGCCAGAGCCTTTGGCAAGAGAGATTCCTTAGCTACCTGTAGGCATTGCTGGTTTCTGGGCTCTGGGCCAACGCCTGCCATTAAAAACAAGCACCTTTTCAAGCTGGTTTGGAGTGTCTCTCTCAACAGATGTGCTGTCAGTTCTTTCCCAGGGATTATCATTTTAAGTACACTTGTTCTGCCTTTCCATTATATTCCAGGCAGGGTGGGGACAGAGGCAGGAGCCCATCTGTGGAGACAGGGTGTTGCAGCAACAAAAGGGACCCCCAATAGTTCACCCCTGGCCTCTGCCTATTGCACCCCTGAGAGACGCCTGCCCACAAAAACTTCTAGTTTTTTATATATGTAATGTCCCTACATTAAACATTGGCTTCCCTTCCACCCTTCCATGGTTTCCTCCATATAACAATTACTGCTGAATATTACAATCAAACCATACCTTCTTTCCCCCATCTTATTCTCAATGTAACTTTTACTATTGAATTTTCTCCAAACCTGCTAGCAATTTAACCTGTTTATGATAGTTCTTCGTATAATCTGCAAACTATTCCCAATCAGCCTTGAATACTGTTTCATCCTAGTCTCTGATTCTGCCTCCCTGAGCGACAATGTGGGTTTGCTCTTGTTTTCAGAGAGTGTTTGCGAGAGCCTAAGGCTTCTGAAGTCGAGGCCTCCAGAGCTACGGAATAAAAGCCCTGGGTGTGAAGGGCGGCCCCCCAACAGCCTGCCTGTCTCCAGCTGCAAAGGAGGGCAGAGCTGCGGGAGACAGACAAGGGGTTGCCATGGCAATGAGGCCGTGGCCAAACTGTGTCCCCATGGACCATAGTGGGAAGGAGGAGGATGCTTTTCGGGGCTCAGAGCTCTTGGATAAGACCCTGGGAGGGAGCGTGTTCCTTGCCCCCCAAGAAAAAGGGAAACTGATTTCTGGTCACCTTTAGCTGAGCCCATGAGAGCACTGGACTTGCTTGGACAAATTTCAAAGCAGAGTTTAGTATAATAATAATAATAATAATAATAATAATAATAATAATAATAATAATAATTGTTGCTAGTTTGGCCACAATTATTGTACCTACGGGACCGCCTCTCCTGGTATGCCCCACAGAGAAACTTACGGTCTTCAAATAAAAACATCTTGAAGGTCCCAGGCCACAGAGAAGTTAGGCTGGCCTCAACTAGAGCCAGGGCTTTTTCGGCTGTGGCTCCGACCTGGTGGAACACTCTGTCACAAGAGACTAGGGCCCTGCGGGACTTGACGTCTTTCCGCAGGGCCTGCAAGACAGAGCTGTTCCACCAGGCCTTTGGCCAGGGCACAGCCTGACTCCCTCCCTCGGCAATCTTCGCGGAGCTCTGGCCCAATGGTGGCCAGTGGCTTGAATTTAATTAATTTTATAATGAATGATTTTAGAGTGTTGTTTGTGTTGTACTTTTGTATTGTTTTATTGTTGTTAGCCGCCCTGAGCCCAGCTTCGGCTGGGGAGGGCGGGATATAAATAAAATTTATTATTATTATTTATTATTATTGCATTTAACAGCCACCTCACCCAATGCTTTAATCCTAAATTCACACTTTATTTCCGCCTGCAATCATTTTAACCTGATGTGTTTCCTCCCAGAACTGAAATGCTTTCACTGCTTTCCTGCCAATGTACTTTGGATAAATTTTGCGAATGGGTTTCAGCCTCTGGTCAGATGACACCACAAGCCTCTCGCCCACTGGGGCAAATTAAGGACCTCTGTTTCAATCAGCAGCCATTCGAGAGCTTAACGTCACAGAGCCCCAAGATCACACACAAGCACATGCCCCTGTTGATGCTGGGGCTTTGGAGACTTCTCACCTGCCCTGGAATGGGAGTGCATCTCAGGACTGGGTCAGGTGGGAGCCCCACACCTCCCCCCCTCCTCCTCGTCCCAGTTGGCGTAGGAAACTGGGCTGTGACCCTGCGGCAGAAGGCAAACTCTCCCTTTCCCCGGGAGGAGGAGGAGGAGGAGGGAGCACGCAGAGCTGGCTGCTTAAAAAAGCCTCTCAGGATTCAACCAGCTGAAGCTGGTGTGTGTCGTGCCTTATTAAGGGAGCCGGTCTCATTACTGTGTGAGCGCCGAGGGAACGGCTGGCCCCCTGGCATGAGTCACGCTGCCCAGGAACAGGTAGGCACTGGGCAAGCGCAGCCAAGAGCGAGATTCCCTCCCTCCCGGCCCCAGCATCTTTCTTCCTGCTCCACAGGTATAGCCCATAGCAAGATGCAGGTGGGCGGCCAGGGAGATCATCTCTCTCTCTTTTACTTAATAACATAACATTAAATATCTCTCAACTCAGCTTCAGTTCCGCTGGCTCAAGTCAGGGAGAATGAACATCAGCTCTGCTTTAGGCTGGTCTCAACTCCCCACCTGCTCTTACACTGCTGGGGATGGGCTGTTGTGGGATGACGTGGTTGTGCGAATGAAACACATCTAACACGAAACCATGGCTTGCCTAGCCAAAGGTCGGCTTCTCTGAATGTCCAAACCCAGCCCACCACAATAACCGTGGTTTACTTTCTGGTAACAAACCAAGATGTGATGCTGTGGTTTGTAAAGGGCTCACGAACCATGTTTTAATTATGGTTTTATGTCATGTCTGAAACCAAAAGTCTTAAATGACTATGGTTTGCCCACCCCACGCTGGGCATGTGCTAAGCAGCAGAGTCTGGAGGCAAGGGCACCTGGGAAACAAAGGCGGCTCTGGAAAGAAGTCCTGGCTTCTCTGCTCGACTGTGAGACAACCTGTGGCTTGTTGAACAAACCATGGTTAAACTATGTGCTTATTGCATCCATTGGAAATAATACTATTTATTGATGGCTCTTACACCTTAACACGGTCCAGTGTTCATTCGGCAGGAACACAAGAGAGAGTAAGGACTGATCCACACTTACCTTTCGCCTGGCATTTTCCAGGCATGAGTCTGCACTTTAAAACCCCAATTGCTTTTTATTTCGCCCTGGAGCATTCCACGTGAAAACCTGCTCTTTAAAGATGAAATGCAAGAAGCGGCAACTGGGTGCTTATGTGCACTGCTGTTTGCTCCAATTCAGCAGTAAAGAGCGGGTTTTCATGGGGAAACCTCTGGAGCAGGCATAGGCAAACTCGGCCCTCCAGATGTTTTGCGACTACAATTCCTGTCATCCTTGACCACTGGTCCTGTTAGCGAGGGATGGTGGGAGCTGTAGTCCCAAAACATCTGGAGGGCTGAGTTTGCCTATAGCTGCTCTGGAGCAAGAAAAAAAAAGTGCTCAGACATAAAACTTTAAAATGCAGACAGTGCCTGAAAAGTGTGGAGGAAAGGAAAATGTGGATAAGCTCAGAAAGAGACAGGAAGGCAGGAAGGCAGCCCAGTCCCTCCACCCCATTCTCCTCTCCGCCTGCCCACCCCCTGCAAAAAACTGGGAAATGCCTGATGGAGGCCCATGGATGCTGGACCAGTTGGGCCATTGGTCTGATCCAGCAGGCTACTCCCATGTTCCCCCAGTCTCAACTGCATGGAGACTCACAACAAAAGGGTCAACACACTCACACATGACAGGCTAGATAAGGCCATCAATGACTATGACTACTCTAATTCCTGGAAGGCAAGTTCCTGTAAGTGCAGGATTTGCTTTCATTTGGCAAGCCTTCCCGCTGCAGAAGACCTAGAGAAAAAGCAGCAGGTGACTCATGGGAAACTCTAGATAAGCTGGGAAGGGGAAAGGCTTCGGAGAGGGAAGAGTGAAGCTCTGCACTAAAACGAGCAGCAAATGTTTCTAGCTATTTGTTCAGCTGACTAAATCCAAAAGCGGGAGAACTACATTATCTCAGTGGCCGACACTCGCTAGCCAGGCTGAGGAACAGCATTCAGAGTCCCTGCACAGCACACAGGCGAAGGCAAGAGGGACTGAGAATCTGCACGGAGCAGAACTCGGAATGGAGGCACCAGGGGGAAACCGCTTAAGGCGCTTCAGGGACACCAAGGCCTCTTCCTAGCAGCAGTGCTGGAGACCAAAGTTGGCCAGAGGGAGCAAGAGAGACCCCATGGATGGCAAGACTTTGCCCAAGGCAGCCTGGGTCTGTTCTCCACACCAACCAATAGCCTCTGCCATCACTTCCCATTCCATGCTTTTTCCTAAGGATCTTTTGCACAGCTCTGAGCTGCTTCTTGACATGCTGCCAGGGAGAAGCCACCCGATGCCACGGTGCCACCATGGAGTTCCCTGCCACGTGCAGAGCCTACATCTATTCAGGATCTAGGGCAGAGCTTTCCAAACTTTCCATGTCGGTGACACACTTTTTAGACCGGCATCATTTCATGACACAGGAATTCAGTTTTACAAGTAAACTGGAGGTTGAACTAACCCCTTTCCAGCCCCGGGAGGAGCGCGGGGAGCATTCGCACCACACACCTACATTCTGCAGCCGACACACTAGCGTGTCGCGACACACAGTCTAGAAAGCTCTGATCTAGGAAGTCACAGCTAAGGAGGAAGTGTCTTAAGGCCAAGAGTAAGCAATATGGATTCTAACAGCCTTAGGATTCCTCGGTTCAGGATTCTGATTCTGATTCTGTTCCTGATTCTGATCCTTTTCCTTTTCCTGTTCCTGATTCTCATCCTGATTCTGAGTCTCATCCTGATTTTGATTTTGATCCTGGTCCTTCTCCTTCTCTTCCACATTCTCAGTCTTGGAAAGCAAGGGAAAGACAGAGACAGACATGCAAAGGTTAGACCAAGCATTCTCACAGCGTTACAGAAAATCTCACAGCTTGAATCAGCGACAGAGGGGGGAAATCCTGCCTCCAGTTAAGGACAACAGGCGTTTAAGGCTTGGAAGGCATCAGGCAACACAGCTGTATCCACACAGGCCCAGCAAGTATCCAGAATAATGAGAAAGGGCACACACAGTCTGTTCAGCTGCGAAGGATGACCCAAAGCCAATTGTAGCAGCTGGAACTTGCTTCTGGAAGAAGCACATTTTCAAACCAGACTCATTCAGCAAAGTCTTTACACATTTGCATCTCAGCTTTCATCAACCCAGCTTCACTCAAGTTGGCCGCCACATGGCGAATCGATGGTGTGAACGTTTCAGGCCATTTATAAAGTGAGAATCAGCACATCCATACGAACCCTTTAGAAACTCAAGAGTTAGGAAACGTGTTCAACGAAGGCCGTGATCTCATCTTCCCTTCCTTCTCTGACTATGACAGGAGTAGCCAACATGTCTGTCCATCTCCCCCCCCCCCTTCTGACCATTAGCCTTCTGGCTGGGCCTGGTGGGAATTACAGTTCACCACTTTGACTCTTGGTGGTGCATGATGTAATCAGGGGCAGGCCTGCAAGCTACCCATTTCCCCAGCCACAAAATCCAATCCCCGACCAGCTGACGAGGCAGTACTGAGCCCCACCCTCAGAAGGGCTCCTCCGAGCTCTCACCTCCTTGGCCCCCATGGCTTCAAACATCTTCTCCAGCTGCACCCTCAGCTGCTGGATGTTGTTCATCAGGATGCAGGGCTGAGCAGAAGGAGAAAACACCAATGACAGGTTACTAGTGAGACAGACAAATGCCAAGGCCACTGGCTCTCTCTGCGCAAAGCCTTCAGGGCCACACACACAGGTGAGAAGGCCAGGGATGGATGGCAGGAAGACCTTTCTTCCTTAGGCAGGAAGTGAGTTCTGCAAATTCAGTAGCCCAGCCAGCAGGATCTCTCTCTCCCCGCCGGTTTCCGAGAAGCCCAGTTGATGTTTGGAGCTGGAAGCCCAACTGGCAGAGAGTCTTGGAGTGAGAAACAAGTGAAATGGCTGGAGTGCCATGCCCACCCCTGCGCCCCAGGACCTCATGCCCTCCCATCACTATCAGGAGTTGGAGAGAGTCAGAGGGAACATTTTGTCAAGGCAGGAAGAAACCTAGCTCCCGGGGAACCAATGAACGAACAAGCACGACGTTCGGGGACAGGAAGCGCCTCTCATTTTGTGACCCTTCTGTGAGCGAAGGCTGAGCAACTTTCCCCTCCTAAGCAGCAGAAAAGGGTAAGAGGCACTTCCTGCCTTGAGAACCCGGCTGCAAAAAGTGCATTCCAAGAACGCCCATCCGTCTACAGACAACAATTTTAATATTTAAATGCCACCCACCTGACTGGGTTGCCACAGCCACTCTGGGTGGCTTCTGGCAATACACACACACACACACACACACACACACACACACACACAGTCAACCAATCTTGGGCAGCTATCTGTCCAAAGGTGCCTGGCCTTGAGGATATGGCTAAGAGGAGAGGGGCACGTCTTCTCCCCGTTTGTCCTCTGCGTTCCCCATCCCAACCAGGCAGAAGGACTCACCACTTTCTCCTTAGAGCAGTAGGCCTGGAAACTCCGGGAGACGATGTCTGCGTACTGCATCAGCACCTTCCCGATGGTCTGCAAGGAGACCAGAAAGGTTACCTGCCTCGTTCTGAGCGGCACAAGAGAAACATTTAATGGTTTGTCACAGCTGAATTTCATCTAGTTAAGTCTCTCTGAGGTTTCGTTTTGGCAAAAAGCCACTAACAAATGCTGCTGTTGACCATGATGATAATTGCACCCCTTTCCCCCTGGAGAACGAGGCTCCTAGAGACCCCGTGGGAGGAGGGGCATCACCTTGGCAAAGCGCCGCATGTAGCAGGCCAGGATGGCCGGGTCGGGGCATTCCAGCTTCTTGATGATTTCAAAACTCTGGTTGAGCTGGGTGAAGACATCCACCACCGAGCAGGAGAAGAGAGCATGCTCAGATGTCTGCTGGAACTGAACACAAACAAGAAACATGCAGTGTGAAGAAAGAGCGGGATAGCTCAGTCGGTACAGCATGAGAATCTTAATTTCAGGGTCCTGGGTTCGAGTGTCAATGCAGGGCAAAAGACTCCTGCATTGCAGGGGGCTGGACTGGAGGACCCTCGGGGTCTCTTCTAACTCCACGATTCTGTGATTCTACCTGGTGCCTTTGAGTTCATGCAAGCCTTTTACCATGGGAATTTTAATCTGAAACACTTTTCTATTTTCTACCAAGTCTTCCACAATCCTGAAGGATACCTGTTGGCTTCTTTATTTATTAAGTTTATACACAGTAGGACGGCAAAATGCACAAGGCATACAACAATTCACACATTGGACGACAGTACTGCTGTCCAATAATCCAATAACAGCCTAATTATATCAATGCCAAATTATAATACAGTTCCTAATACCAATCATTCAAATACCAAATTATACAATTTAGGTGGCCCCCCGCATGCTAGAATTGATGGTTTGATGATTTACTTTATTTCTGTGTTCCAAAACCTTACCCCATCCTTCTTATCTCTCTCCAGAGCTCCATGCAAAAATTCCAGGGACACGTCTTCATTCTCATCCAGCCACTGCATCACAAACTGCTCAAACCACCTGCGTTGGGGAGGGAGGGAAGACAACGTCATTTGCGTTTGCAAAGCCCTTCCCCACCAGCCGGCCGCTCTGGGGCCAAACTCGCCCAAAACTGCCCCCCAGCATTGGAAGGAGACAGAATATTCACAGGCCCTTGCCCCCCTCTTTCCCCCTCCCTCCTTCATTTCATGTCCTCTGCCTCTGTAGCACTGCAAACTGCAGGGAAGGAAATTACAGGGATTTGCATGACTTCCAGTGAATGAGGGGAGAATCCTGCTCTTGACTAAACACCCAAGGAAGGGGCAGGGACCCAAGGTCTGGATGTGGCCCCTTGGGCTGTGGGCATTCTGAGTCTGCCTCACGTGTCCCAGGTATTTCTGAAACACTGATTGCGCATCTTCTTTGCCACAGCCAAGGCTATCACAGCATCCCCAGAGGCCCAGAATCGATGTAAGAGATGGGATATTGGGAAAGTGACAGAGCTGCAGATTGCAGAAAGTTATGGCGAGGCAGACAAAAGACCAGTTGGGGGGAAATTGGTCTCCATTTATGTCTCCATTTATACCCTAATAAGAGCTGATGCAGCGAGAGGTCTCTCTCCCGAGGCAGAATCTCTTTCAGAGAAAGAAGGACAGCTTGCCATTATTCCCTCCAAGTGTGGAAAACAGAGTGACTGGCCTTCGGGTTGCTTCACTCGTTTTACCTAAATGCTGGATGATTGAATCGTTCTGTTTAGGTGCATGTCAACTAGATGGCTTCTCTCCCAAGCTTGTGTTTGTGTGTCTTCTTGCGGCAGATGACACTGCTCTGGAAAGCAGTCGAGGGATGGCACAGGCTCCCTCTCCCGCCTGCCCAGACCCAAAATCACCCTAAACTCTGTTCACATGGGCTGGATTGTCCTGGGCTGCTCCTCACCCTCCCAGTCCAGGCACTGCTTTTCAGGATCGGTTCTTTGTCAACCGGGACTGTCTGAAGTTCCGACAGCAGCCAGGGCGAGGCATCTTCAGGCCCCGGAGGCAGAACAAGCCACGGAAGAGGCCAGGGGGCTCTTCGTCCCCAGGAGAACAGAAACACCCGCCTGGCGCTGCGAGGCCGTTGTCTGCCTGCTTGTGTTCGTGCGGAGCCAGAGCCCGCCTCTGTCTAGAAACGCGGCTGAAACACAAGGTGCTTGCAAACAAGGGAAGGGGAGTCAACAAAGCGGCACATTGTGCGATCTTCGCAGCCGATTACGGCCCTCTCCAAACCCGCAGCTGAGTTTATACAAACGGCGCTAATTATGGGGTGCTTAAATTTGCAAAGAAAGTGAGAGACACTACGGAGGGAGCGAGAGCAAAGCCCAGAGCATGCTGGGAAGCCTGAAATAACCCTTCACACTTCAGAATAGAAAGGCACAGCCTACCCGATGCTGGGAATTGTAATTGGCACGGTGTTAAAAAGCTGGCATCGGCCCATCCGCACCGCAGCCAGCAAGTTTCCAGCAAGTTGCAAGCACCACAAAGCTCTGTTTGAATGCACACACGGCAGGGTATTTTGCAGTTGAGACATTTCACAAGAATCTGAGAAATTTGATTGCACACAAAGGTGGTCCAGGAATTAGGCACCCCTATTGGGGCTACGAGACAAACATGCCCCCAAAATTCTGAGGCACAGCGAAGTTTCCTATTGAGACCTTCTATGCACCCCTTTAACATGTGCTGATGGCAGTAGATGCTTGTGCAGTGCCTGGGAGGCACTTGAGCCATGATTAGGACCCAGAGCCAGCAGCCCTCAAACAATGCAAGAGTCCCATCCGGACTGGACAGGAACAGCCACATCAGGCCAGCAGCGGGCTGTGGATTCCCATGGCAGAGGCAGCTGGAAACCTCCAGAGAGAGAGCTGGGAGAGGCCAGGGAGTCTTCATGGAGGAGCGCAAGGCCTGCCGGAGGGTAAGAAGAAAGGCCAGGGAATCTCTGGCAGTGTCCGGGCCACACCTTGGGAAAAAGCGCAAGCATCTTAATAGTTGCTCAAGTGCTGTGATCATAGAGTCATGGATTTGCAGAGTTGGAAGGGACACCCAAGGGACATCTAGGCAAACCCACACCAATGCAGGAATCACAGTGAAGAATCCCTGACTGACAGGTGGCCATCCAACCTCTGTTTGGAAACCGCCAATGAAAGAGAGCCCATCGCCTTCCGAGGGAGTCTGTTCCACCGCTGACCAGCTCTCACCATCAGAAATTTCTTTGTGATGTTTAGTTGGAACTTGAGGCCATTGGTTCATGTCCTCCCCTCTGGAGCAGCAGAAAACAAGGCTGCGCCATCTTCCAGGAGGCAGCCCTTGAGATACTGGAAGATGGCTCTCGTTTCACCTCTCATTCTTCTCTTCCCACTCCCTCCACCGTTCCTGCTAAGGCTGGGCAGGCCTCCGCTGAGCCAGAAGACTATCAGGGGCTGGTGCCACCTGCTAAGGCAGTCAAGAGCAAGACCAGCCTTTCTCGGCAGCGATGAACACTCCCTGCGGTGCCGAGGAAAGGAAAGCGCAGCTGCAAGTGAGGAGACGCCGGGGTTGGGAGGAAGGCTCTGACGGCCCACAGGCAAAGCGAGTTCTCTGCCTGTTTGAGCACGGAGGCTGGAAGGAAGGGAAGCGAAACTGGGCGCTCTTGCCCAGCACCTTCCCCCTACTCTTTGAACCAACTGGAGTCCGCCAGCAGTGGGCAACGACGCCATCACATGTTATTTTTCCATCTCTTGCCCACGCAGAGCCCCGCTTCCAACTGTGATGAGGCTCCGGTTTGCCTTAAGTTGTTTGCTGACATTTGGAGAGAAAGCCAAAGCAGGGAAGTGTTAATATCGTCCAAATTTGATGGCGATGCAGATTATTAGGAAAGCAAGTGACTCAGCAAACACACATGCATCAAACCCGGGATCCTGCCAGGGCTGCTGCCAAGAGGCAAGGCAAGGCAGGGGTTGGAAGAGGCAGGAGGTGTCTGCAAACAGCCCCTGGGCTGAAATATGAGCCTGGCCCAGTGGCAGAAGGTGCTGGGAGGTGGCAGAGAAGTGCCATGGCAACAGGGCTGCCATCAAGAGGCAGTCCAGAGGGCAGCCAAGATCACACTGGCTCTCAGTGCACCCTCTGCTTAGTAATGCTTAGCATTTAGATCCGTTCTCCATCCGCAGATGGCAGGTGGCTGACTAACAGCCCAATTCGCCACACAGCCAAGGCAAAGCAGGTGACTTGGGCCAATTTAGAGCCAGGTTCCTTGCCATCCAACCACTCATGGGTGCCGCCTTCTCCTGGCTTTCTCGGTGGGGCAGCCTAGGCAAGTCTGGTACACAGGGAGACAGCTCAGAAATGCAGATTTGTTATCCTCCTGAAAGCGACTGAATCATCCTTGGCGCAGGGCTCAGAGTCGGGGCTGTGTGTGGTGGAAGCCGGCAGCGGAGATTCTCATGTGGGCTAGAAACAGGAAGCGTGGAATTGGCTTGGGGAAGGGGGTAATTAGCCCTTAATAATGAGCAGGACGGAACGCGCGCCATCTCTTCTACGTGATCCGAACACTCTGCCTTTCACAGCTCAGAAACACAGAGGCACAGCGTGGCTGCCGATCCTGGCGTCTGATTCACACTCCGGAACACTTCCTTCTTCAGACTGTTTTGCAGGTCCAGGACCAGGGAGCCAATGCCTGGCTGTACCCAAGAGGTCCAGAGCATGCCGGGATTCTGATGGAGGCTCTTGCTGGTGGCTGCGCAGGCTCCAAAGGCAGTTTCCACAAGACCAGAAAGGTCTGGAACCACAGTTAACAAGGCAGCATATCACACGTGACAACCTTCTTTTGTTCAGGACAAGGCCAGGAAGGAAGCCTTGCTCCAGCCCATGAGAGACTCAGGAGGTACTTTGGACCCCAATCAGGTCCAGGTTCTGCTCTAATCCACAGCCTGAAACTTCACAGCTACAGGAGCAATTCAGCCCCAGAATCAGATGCTGCATTTAATTTCTGGAGCTTTGCCAAGAAGTGCTGGCAGACTTCCAGCAAGGGTGCTAACTGAGCAAACTTCTTCCTGCTCTTACGATCTCCCTCCCCTTTCTATGGCCTAGGATGGCACACAAGGAACGGCAAGGCTGCATGTGTTTGCCCTGCTTCTGACACTGCTAGCGCCGGGGGGCAGGTCTCTCCCCCTTTGCAAACATGAAGGGCTGCAGCTCAGTGCTGCATGAACAAGGGCCCGGGCTCCTGGCGCTGGAGCTACAGGCACGGCTGGGATGGACTCCAGCCAGAAAGCCTGGGCAGCTGCTGCCAGTCAGGGTCAATACCACTAAGCTAGATGGACCAAGGGTCTGATCTGGCCTTTTATAAGAAGGGCTGGGGAACCTTTTTGAGCGGTGCAAAAGGAAGTCTGGATGAGCCCTTGGAGGAAAGTGGGAGGGGCTGGCAAGGGCCTTTGTGGGTGAAACTGGAGACCTAAGAGAGAAAGGGGCAGAACAGAGCTGCAAGTCAATCTATTCTGCCTTGGTCAGACCCCAGCGGGAATACTGCGCTCAGTTCTGGGCACCACAATTTAAGGAGGATGTTGATAAGCTGGGAGGTGTGCAGAGGAGGGCAACCAAGATGATCAAGGGTCTGGCAACCAAGCCTGATGAGGAACGGTTGAAGGAGCTGGGTATGCTTAGCCTGGAAAAGAGGAGACTGAGAGGAGCTATGATAGCTGTCTTCAAATATCTCTTGGGCTGCCACATGGAGGGTGGAGGATGCTTGTTTTCTCCTGCCCTGGAGGGCAGGACTCAAACCCATGGCTTCAAGTTACAAGAAAGGAGATTCTGACTAAGCATCAGGAAGACCTTTCTGACAGTAAGAGCTGCTCGACAGTGGAAGACTCCCTCCTTCCTTGGAGGTTTTAAAGCAGAGCTTGGATGGCCATTGGGTAGGGATTCTTTAGCTGAGATTCCTGCATTGCAGGGGTTGGACTAGATGACCCTTGGGTCCCTCCCAATTCTATGATTCCATTACTCTACGTCAGCTCTTCCTCTGTGGGGCCAGAGGCAACATCTGGTGCCAGAGCTGCCCCCTCAGCCTCCAGGAGAGAGACCAAGCAAGGACAGATAGCTCTGGCTTCTCCTCCCAGCTCAGACGGCCAGCCTTTGGAACTTCTTCTGTGATGCTGGGCCGAGCCCTCTAAAGTTTCTTCCTGAATGGGTGGTGGCGGTGAACAAACGCCAACAGAAATGTGTGTCTCGCTGGACAACCGAAAGAGTAAGTGGCAGAGACCGGCCTTACCAGGAGGTACCCCCACGCCTCAGAAGGGCCTCCCTTGCACCAGTGAGCATTTTAACCTGGGGAGGCAGCATCCTGCTCCACGTACCCCTAAGAGGAAGGAGGCAGGAGGCCGTCGGGAAAGGGCACTGTGAGTCACACAGCCAAATCCTCCGGAGAACTTAAGGCGCCTCCGCTTTCTGAAGGGGGGAGGCAGTGGCGCAGGGGTGGCGAGGGGTGTGTGCCTTGCAAGGGAGCCGGAGGTCCCGGGGTCAGCCAGGTACTTACGCAGGGTACTCAGGTATTTTCCCGGCAAAGGCTGGCAGGCTGCAGACATACTCGTTGTACAGCCACTTCACTTTGAAGTGCAAGTTCATGTAGTCGGCGCTTTTGCACAGCCGGTGCTTCTCGTGTTCTGTGAGGAAGGTGGAGAGAGACGAGCAGAGAGGGAGGGAGGGAGAAGGAACGAGAATGCTGTCAGGTGAGTAATTCAATCGGCTCCTTTCCCAGCAACCTGCCACAAAAACAGGAGCCTCCGCACATCCGCAGGGCAGAACGCCCTGCCACACGGTGCATGTCCAAAACCCACGAAATCCCCGCAACCTGGGATCCTGCTAACGATCGCAGGGCATGGCAGTTCATTCGGTTGGGGCCCGGAGCTGATTTTCCACACAGCACTTCAAAAATAGACGGGAAGAGTTTCTGGTTGCCATGGCAATGAGAGGAGAACAGCTTCTTAGGGCTGGTCCTCCTGCTAAGATGCTGCACACATCTCCTAGAGGAGGAAGCACAAAGCAAATCCCTAGAAACAAAAGCAGCCCCCCATGCTGGAGAGTCTTCTGGGGCGCCCTCTGCCCCCCGTCTCACCCAAGCCAGCCCAGTCCTTGGGCAAACCAGAAGGAAGGAAGGGGGGGGCACTGGGTTTGGCCTCCTGGATTTCCAGGCCCCTCCAGCCTCTCTAAAACGAGCTTCAGAATCCAGCACATGCAGCTTCCCGAACCAGCCGGGAGAAGCATTTGCCTGCTTCACAGAGGTCGCCAGGTCCAGTTCGAAAGGGCACAAAGCAGCCGCCTTGCTGAAGCTGGGCAGCTCTGGGTCTGGCCTGGCACTGGATGGGAGACCAGCGGGGAACCCCATGACTTTGCCTCGAGTTCCATCGTGGAGGGAAAGAAGGATGCAAATCTAAAAGTTGAAGAGAGGTTGCACTGCTTGCCTGCCCAGGTAACGAGAGAGACACTTCCCACAAGGCCATTGGGGCGCATGATGCCTCCATCTTGCCCCAGGTCAGTCGTCTCAAGCATGAGACCTTGTGCACAGATGTCTCCTCTTCTCTTTTTCCAAAGTCCCTCCTGTCCACCCCCTTCTCTGGCAGACAGCTGGGTGCTCTCCAAGTTGAGCGGCACCTTTTGCCAAGAAGTGACCCACACGCTGCAGCCACAAGGCCCAGGGAGCTTCTGCTCTCTCCTCGCTGAGGGCCAGTGGCTGCTGGGCTCTTCCCCAAGGTGAAACGGACCTCCCCCAATCTTCCGCATGAGCTCAGGACAGCAGCATGGGGGGCTCCTGGCCTGTCTCCCATCCAAGCGCAGGCCAAGCCCAGGAGGCACATCCGAGGCACGGACAGATCTAACCAGCTAACTCTTTCAAGCCACCTGAGGATCTGGAGGTCCTAACTGTGTGGCTGAAGCCACTGCTTGCAAGAAACAGTCCCCCTTCCCTCCCAGGAGCAGAGCTGCGCATTCTCTGGGCAAAGAGGGGCAGCAGGATGTGCCACCATCCTCTGCAGCCGATGACCCCGGCCAGGGCGCCCCCTCCTTCTCTTCAGCAGAAGCGGCCAGGGAAGCGTCAATGTCCTGGAATCCCCAAGGGCAGGTCGTTTGCCAGGCATGGCAAGGCCGGTCTAAGATCCCGAAAGCCCCCAGGGGAAAGGGGATTTACTGAAAGCAAGCGCAGAGCAATTCTGCGTCCCACTTCAGACAGCAGGAGGGTTTTATTAGCACTCAAGGAGGCCAGTAATTAAGACTTATTGGGGGAGAGAAAGAGAAAGAAAGGAGGTCACCTGGATACCCATTTAAGCCGGAAGGCGCGAGGAGATCCCCAGACATTTGGTAAGAGGAAGCCGCCTTCCTGAAAGCAAGAGTTCTTCTGCTACAGAATAATTGTAGGACCAATGTACCATATTTTTCTGTGTATAAGACTAGGTTTTCCGCCTAAAAAATAATTTCCAAAATTTGGGGGCATCTTATACACCTATAGCTCTCCCTCCATTTTCTTAAGTCGGAGTTCCCCAAAATAGGGGGAATCTTATACATGGGGGTGTCTTATAGACGGAAGAATAGGGTAAATTCCATCACTAGCCTCAGTTTCATTTTAAATTATTCAGGTTTAGGTAATTGGAATAAATCCCCTGCCCCCCTTTTCCTGTTCTACCAACACCAAGCAGTGCCACACATCAGAAGGAGCACCCCACACATGGAGGGCGTTCCCAAGACCCCTTGAGGGAATTCCCAGCAGCTGAAGAAGACCTTTGCATTCCTCCCCACACCTTAGGCTCAGGACACCATTTTCACCCTTACTGCTCAGGACCACAAGACCTCTGAAGAGAACAGGAAACACTCAGGCTTTTCATCTCCTCTGCATGTGTGATGGCCCTTCGAGGCTCCCTGCAGGTTTTTCCTGGGCTCAGGCCTCTTGCTGTCTGGCTCTCCCAGCCCATCTTAAGACTTCAGGACGCAGAGAGAAAAGGGCCAGGAGAGATGAGACGTCAAAGCCAACGCAGAGCCTTCAGCTTTTGGCACCTTCGCTTCCAGAATGTTTCCATGACACTTGTCTCAACGCAAAAAATGCCAACTATCCTGGCAGAAACTTTTCTAACCTTGGGCTGCCTAAATTCTTAAAAATTGCTGGTAAATGCCACTGATCCCCACTTGATAATATCCAGGGAAAACAGAGCCAATGGCATAACATGAAGGCACCGTGTATATTTGTATCCTGTGCCTCCTCCTTCAAGAAGGGGCCGGACCTCCTTCTCAAGATTTCTGCGCTTTCAGATGATACCCTGAACTTAAGAGGTCCCTGCTAAACATCAGGGAAAACCTTCTGGCCGTCAGAGCCATCCAAGGGAGACTCCCACGAGAGGCAGTGGACTCTCCTTCAAAGAGCCTAGATGGCCATCTCTCATCTATGACCGAGCTGAGATTCCCACACTGCAGGGGGTTGGACTACATGAGCCTTGGGGCATCTTTCAACTCCACGATTCTATGATTCTAAGACCGCAGTGCTGAAGTTTTGGACAGTGACGTCTAAAAGCCAATACGTTGGCAACGGCCAAGATTTTCACACTTGACCCTACAGAGAGGAAGGGCTGCAATGGCCGACAGGCTTTTCCTCCCAGGGACATCTGATGATGATGATGATGATGATAATAATAATAATAATAATAATAATAATAATAATAATAATAATAATTTATACCCTGCCCATCTGGCTGGGTTTCCCCAGCCACTCTGGGCGGCTTTCAACAGAATATTAAAATACAATAGTCTATTAAACATTAAAAGCTTCCCTAAACAGGACTGCCTTCAGCTGTCTTCTAAAAGTCTGGTAGTTGTTGTTCTCTCTGACATCTGGTGGGAGGGCATTCCACAGGGCGGGCGCCACCACCGAGAAGGCCCTCTGCCTGGTTCCCTGTAACCTGGCTTCTCGCAGGGAGGGAACCGCCAGAAGGCCCTCAGAGCTGGACCTCAGTGTCCGGGCTGAACGATGAGGGTGGAGACGCTCCTTCAGGTATACTGAACTGAAGCCATTTAGGGCTTTAAAGGTCAGCACCAACACTTTGAATTGTGCTCGGAAATGAAAACACAAAACCAGGATACCTTCGCCTGGACACTGCCAAGCAATGGAGCTCTCCCAGTGAGGCTCTCTAGAAGGAGGGCGGGCCAGGAGAAGGCCCTACAGTACCTGGCACCTGAAAAGAAGCTGCGAGGGAAAGCGCACTCAGAGCAGAGGAGCAGCAGGCGGGGTTTTCTGCAGGGTGGAGCGACAGACACAAGCTGCTTCCTGCCGCCACTGGCCTGCCATGGAAAGGGGCTCAGGCAGACGTGTCTGCTCTGCAAACTAAGCATCACTTTGGGGTTTGCGATCTACGCACAGCCTGGGAGGGGGATGGGAACCTGCTAAACTAGAATAAAGTCAGGGAGAAAGAAAAAAGGCTCTTACCGCCCTGGAAGAGGACCATGCGGATGCGAAATATAGGTGGGGCTTTGGACAGAGAAAAGGTAGGAGTGAACCAACCACCAATGTTCACACAGCCCTCCCTGACTCCCAACTCCAAAAAGCTGCCACTTGGCTGCAGATCCTTCTGTCTATTCATGTCGAAGCAGAGCAAGGCGAGAGGCCTCTGGTTGGCTGCCATCCTCACCAGGAATCGCTCTTCTAGAGAGAGATGCTCAGAAGGACCCTTCACGTCTTTATGATTATTATTTAAATTTCTACGCTGCCCTTCGTCCAAGGATCACAGGGCTGTTTGCAATATAGAAGCACAAGGCAAACCGAAAGCATACACCCCCCTCCCCCAGTTTAAAAGGCTACAGATTGTTTCATTAGCCAAAGGCCTGGAAGAAGAGGGATGTTTTTGCCTGGCATCTAAAGATAGGTACCAGGAGAGCACCCCATAAATGGGGAGCCATCGCAGAAAAGGCCCCGTTCTTATGCTGCCACCCTCTGGATCTCTCCCTTCATGTTCTACATCTGTTAATGTGGGGTGGGGGTGGGAGGCTATGTGCTATTATTCTCACTATGGAAAGGAAAGGTCTTTAGCAGAAACATTCAGAAGGGTCACCAAAGGGAAGGCTCTTACCACATGATGCCTTGAGGGTGCTCATTCTATCCAGAACTTAAGAGATGAGCAAGGGGTGAGACAAAAAGCACACACAGGCCAGACATTATTAGGAGCCCAGAGGGAAGAGGCTTAGCCCACCAAAATACAGGAGATGGAAGAGTCACATTTGCGCTCCTAAGGAAGAGCTCCACTTCGCAGCAGAACTGCAGCAGAGGGAGGACAAAATCTCAGGAGTGTGTGTGTGTGTGTTTCTCACTCCTGCTCTTCGAGGTGTCAGAACCAATTGGATGCTAATTACCTGAAGCGACATCTTGAAACACAGATCGCATCCCCTGTGCCTATTAGCCATGATCAAAATGCATCATGCTCAAACCCAGAGCATTGAAAAGGAAGCAAAGGCAGCAACGGCTTTAAAGGTTGAAAAATCAAACCCGCAGAAGGAGGCTTCATCATGGCTCAGTGCAGTTAACCGCCTGGCCCCTTTCCCCCTCTCCTCCCCCCCATTGTGTTTTGCATAAACAGGAGCTGGAGGCCTGGGATAATTATTACTCAAATGAGTATGCATGTTGCCAAGATATCGCAGGGTGGGGAGGAGTATCTAATGCCAGGATCCATGCCATGTATTCACACTTGTGTATTCTTCCTGCTGGTTTGATCCCTCACCTTGAGCAAACTAACCTCAGATGCCCGGATTTTTCTAATGCTCTGATCATTTAAGGTAACAACCAGAGTAGAAATGCCACCCCTAAATGCTCCCCAGAGACTAGTGGCTCATTTAGGGGCAAACAGAGTTTGGAGTGGGGAGTTTGCAGTGGATCAGTGGTCAGCCCTGTCTGGCCAGCTCTGCAAGCCTCCTCCAGGCACTGGAGCTCAGGAGAGGATGGTTCTGTTCCCAGCCAAAGCTGGCTGTGCAGGATGTGGCTGATCTCCCTTCCTGTCTCCCCAGATGGCTGTGCAGAGAGGAGCAACCAACAGGCCTCTCCGACCATCGCGACGGCCCCAGCCCCACCACAAGCACTGCTTCAATTTTAAAAAGCATACATTAAAAAAAGCATGCCATATATATAAAAGTGTAGAGCAAACCTTTCAGTGAGAAGGGGCAAAGAAAAAGTGGACATCAGCAACAGGTCTGGGGCAGAGGTGGGGGCAAGCAGCCCTCTCCCCTGCCCCACACCCCAGGATGCCAAAGAGCAGGAGAAGCAGAGACCCAAGACGAAGGTCCTCGGAAACATCCCATGAAGTGTGGGTCACCCTCTTTGCCCTGCTCCACTCAGGTACTAGCCCACAGCGCGAATCAAGGGGAGCAGGGACTTCGTGTCCTCTAGCTGCACAAATTCAGGGGCTAAGGGCAGAGAGATGCCGCCCTCTGTCCAGGGGGAGAGAGAATGGGAAGGTGATTGTGCCCAGAGAGGACAGAGCCAGCGGCTGCTCTTAGGGCTTGGCAGCTTCTCGCCTGGTGCAGGAGGAAGGCCAGTCCTCAGTCTCCTGATGGGCAAAGGATGCCAAGCTCCATTCCAAGAAGCGACAGCGGTGCTGAGCTGGCAGAGCAGCGCTGGCAAGGCTTCCTCGGATGGCCTGAGAAACTCCCCCGGGAGCTTTTGGCAGCTCCTCACAGAACACGGCACAGAGCTCAGGGATTCCGGCTGCAGCATCATGGAGAAGTAATTTGATTAGAGGACAGCCGGCCTTTGCAAGGCTTCGACCCAAGCGGAACGTGACTGGCCAGTTGCCGAGCAAGAAGCTGGAAGGCACGGCCCATGGGAGCCTCGCTGGAGCAGGGCAGGGAAGGCCACCATGTCATTTATGGCTGGTTGGGAGCCTCGACAGGAGACTCCTGGAAATCAAAAGGCACTGAAAGCAGCCGCTCCAGCCCACGGCCGGCCCCTGGCAAAGGTGCTCATCAGCAGGGAGCAAGGACCTCCTGCAAAACACCCGGGCCAAAGGCCAGGAACCGCTTTTGTAAAACCCTCTGCAGCAGTAAGGAATGCCAAGACCAGCCACCTACCTTCCATGGCGTATTTCATATCCTGAGCAAAGAGGTTCCACATGACTTCGGCGCTGATCTTCCCAACAGCCAGCTCCTGAGGAAACCTAAAGGGAAGGGAAGATCCCTGACGGTGGATCGCTCTCAGAAGACACTGGCAAGAGGGATTCTGCAGGATCCCGCAACCTTTGGCCAATGAGGTCTGTCTCCCAAATTACCACAAATTCCTGGGTCGAGTGAGAGTCCCCTGGGCTACATCCTGCCCTTCTTGCTCCCTTGACAACCTTGTTGCGTTATTCACTTGCCCCTCCCCCAGCCCCGCTTAGACCTAACATCCACACAGAGCTCTTGAGGGGAGTGGGGTGGAGGAGAGAAAGGCACCTGGAAGGCCAGAGGAGCTGCTCTCACCCCACTCGCCAGGAGAGTATCTGAGCTCTAACGCTGCAGGGGTGTGAGTGGGAACACCATCGAAACAGTGTCACCCCAAAGAGACAGGAAGGTCAGAAAGGCAGAAAGGCAAAAAAGACAGGCAGGCAAAGCGAATCCGGCCGGCTCACGGAGTCTGCTTCCGGCAGCAAAGCAAGAGGGGCTCTTACTGGTTGAGGACGGGGGCATAGGAGTTCTTGTCCTCTTCGACGATGGAGACAATGAGGGTGATGAGCTTGGGCCAGAAGTCCAGGTTCTTGATGCTGGGGCCTTGCTCCTCGGGAGGCATGTCCTGAGCTTTGTTCTAGAGGAAAAGCAAAAGGCACCAGATGGGCAACTGGGCAAGGGCCTGCGCCTTCTGCCAGAGCACGAGGGAAGCCAGGCACCCATAGCCAAAAAAATTGTGGGTGCCTGGGCCCACAGGGCTCCCTGGAGATGGTGCCGCTGCTCTCCAAATTTTTCATTTTCAGAATTCTGCGACTGAGATCTGGGCTTCCTTCTCCCTCCCACCTTCTGGGTCGTGTTTCTTAAGCTTCATCCAGTCTGCTTTTCGGGCTGCATTTCTAGGCACAGGCCGGGGCTATAAAGCTCTTTCTCCAAGTGTGTGCCCCCCCCCCAGCACCTTCTAGGGGAAAACCCGCGTTTCACTGCTAAATCAGAGCAACGATAACGGGTTTTTCTGTGGGTTGCCATTTGCTCCGATTCAGTGGTAAAAGACAGGCAAAAGGGCTGGCAGGGGGTGCTCTGGCGCTGAGCTTTAAAGCATGGACTGAGCCTGGAACGTGGGCCTAAGGGCAGAGACACTCTGACCCCTTACTAAGCCACTCTGGGAGGGCTTTCCAGATGAAGTGGAATACAAATGCTATTGTCACCCTTGACTCACAGGGTCTGTCTGGTATTCGCGGCTGTACAAATCCTGGCAGTTGTTGAAGATATACTCGTACGTTGAGTTGAGGCAGGCTTTGACACAATCCTTCACCACCTGACTGGCGCGAGGAGGGCTCTGCAATTCCTGGACCTGGAAAGGAAGGCAGCAGTGGGTGGGAGGCAGAGAGAAGCCGCATGTGCCACAAGTCGCGCCGCCTCTGAGGCTGGCAGTCAGGTCGCCCAGGCTTTGTTGCCTACAAAGGGTGTTAGAAACCTGCTGCTCTGGAGAATGCATGGGACCCCTGCGACTTTAAAAACCAGAGTTTTTGGAAGAGGGAAAACCTTAGATGCGGCTTCTCAGAACATTTGCAAACAGAGGAAAACGCCATTGCAGAACATTTATTCTGAATTTCTGCAGCAGTCAAAACAAACTCAGACACCTGGCCTGAAAAAGAACTTGACAGCACAGGTATTGATGTTCCAGGAGCAGAATAAGCCTGTTTGTTCAGATAAAATAAACAGGTGTGCCTGCCGCTTCCTGCACCAGCACTCACATCGAAGCGGTAATAGCTTTACGGGTGTCAGAAATCATCACTTGGCTTCCCTGTTAGCTGGAAAAGCACAAAGGCAGATTTCATTACCAATCAGCAGCCTTCACTGTGAATAATGGGCTTCTTGTTCCTGTAAAATGAATTGTTTTGTTCCAGTATTTAACTTTGTTTCCAGGGATATTTACAAATAAGCAGCATTTAATTAATTGGCAAATGAATAAGGCTGTCAGATAAGCACACGGGAAAGTTCATAGCCACATCAGTGAGCGAGATGCGATAACAACTCAGTTGGGACCTGCAGCAGAATCTCCACTTGCTGGAAGGATGGAGGAGAGATCTTGCATTCGGAGGCAAAGGCTGACCTCTCCTTGGACTAGGAGGCTGAAGGCTTCTCCACACTTCACATTTCTCCGCTCTTTCCAGGCACAGTCTGCATTTTAAAGCTCCATGTCCGAGCAGCACCCTTTTTTGCTCTGGAGCTTTGCCCATGAAAAACCTACTCTTTGAAGCTCAATTGGAGCAAATGGCAATCCGCAGAAAACCCGAACTGCTGTTTGCTCCAACTGAGCATTAAAGAGTGAGTTTTTGCAGGGAAAGCTTCAGGGGAAAAAACCCTCATGCCTGGAGCTTTTAAGCACAGAGCTGTGCCTGGACAGAGCAGGGCAAAAGTGTGGACAAGTCCATAGACTGGACAGTCTGAGAGGTGCTTTTCTCAAGCTCCTCCCCAGAGAAAGAGAGGAGGAGGAGGAGGAGGTCTCTGCCAGAGAGTGAGGGCTTGGCTTTGCCAGGAACAGCCACCGGGAGGAAGACCCCTACCTTCATTCTGAAAAAGGTGATGCTGGTCAGCAGGTCCACGGTAGATTTCAAGTCCTGCAAGCGGTCTCGGCTGCTGGCCGGAAAGTTGTTCTGTTGGCAGAAAAACCAATCCCCTTCTAAAAAAGGCAAAAAGGTGAGCATGGCTCAAACACCCAGGGACAAACACCCAGCTCAGTGGCCCAAACAGGCAGCAGCACGGGAGGCTCTTCCAAAGGTGGAGAACCAGGTGTTTTGGGGACTTCCCATCACTGCTGACTACTGGTTTTGGTGGCTGGTGCTGATGGGAGCTTCACATCGCTTAGAAGACCACATCCCTGCATGAGTCTAACCCGACAGGAAAAACTGCTTATAGCTAAACAAGACTGGGATGAGGGGCGGAAGGGAGGGGCACAAGGAAGGAAGGGAGACTTCCCCCTCAGTGCAGGATTTCCCTGGTCACAACAATGATACCAATTCACCCAAGGGCCACACGCTTGGTTCACTCTGTGTTAAGGCATCCTCAGAACGATAAACGCCCAGGAAACAGATCGGACGCTTCCTTTTAAAAGTTGGCGGTGAGCAAGAGCCAAGGCAACAAGAAAGAAACCTCTCTGGATGCTTCTGGCCCTGCTGGCTTCTGAGCCGGAGCTGCCCTCCCTCCTTGTTGACGTTTCCAGGGCAGAAGACACCTTTAATTAATGTGGAAGGGCTTCGCTCCCCAAGACAGAACGTCAGCTGCACTTTGGGGACAATCAATTAGGAGCCCATTTATGCAACAGAGTCTTATCATTACAAATTAGATCTAATTACATTTCACTGCAGCTCACACTAGGCTACTATTTTTGGCAGCAGAATGAACCGGCATCTCATCCAAGGATTAGCTATTCCCCCCACCATAACGAGCGGTATTATTCTACAATGTATAATTACACCATTCCCAAAGGCCATTTCCTCGTGCTGTTTCTAGCCAATGTGGTGCACATTCTTTTTTGTTTACTGCTATGCAGAACCCCAAACTGCAAAAATGAAACTGAAACTCTCAACATCGTCACCACGTGCCGAACTGGCTGTATACCAAGGCAGAGGAGCTCTCTCTACTTGATTGCAAGGAGGAGAAACTCCCTGCCATGCTCTGCATTGCTATAGCAATAATAATGGGAATAGAGGCTATCCAAAACATGATAAAGACCCAATCTAGGTATCACAGTCCTCCTAAGGTCACCTTTAAGGGGGTAAAGAGAAAATAATTGGCAAAGAGGCTTGCTTTAGTTGATGCCATTCAGCTGAGCCCAGTGGAAACATCCGTCAAGGGATCCTAACTAAGAGCCATCCAAACTGAATCCTGAGTGTTACAGGCTGGGCTTTCCTGGCAGGGGTGCAGCGATGCTGGACTTGTCTGGGCAGACGCATTGACCATGGTTCATAGTGCAGAAGCTGCAGGCAAGAGCGCGGCTCCCCTCCCCACCCCGAGTCTTTTGGAGAGGGCATTATCAAGCCGGCGAGAGCTGCAAAGCCTGTTCCCAATCTTTGCTAATTTAGATGGGAGCACGACAACTCTGCAAAAGGTCACTATTACACTCCATTTTTAAATTCTGAAGTGTCCTCCTCCCACAGGAGGATTTCTGAGTTGGAAAGCGGAAGGACAACTCCCCACCCACCCAGCCTTTGTCTGCTCAGACATTTCTTACCCTAGGTTTATTTTTAAAAAAGCAGAAAGGACTAGCAGGACTCCACTCAGTGGGAGCCAGGAAGCCCCCTGCCTCAGCCAAAAACCCGAGACAAGCCTCTCTCACCCTCCCAGGCCGACATGGGGATAATCAGGCTGGCCTGCTTTACAGCACAGCAGTGAGGATTACAGACATAATGAATGCGAGGCACTTGAAGGCTCAGGAGGGGGTTCACGAGTGCCAAGAACTATTCACAATCTCTCTGTGTGGCTCTTACCCGGTACATGGACAGGTCGATGCGGAGGGAATTGTGCAGCTGGTCCAGAAGTTTAACAAATCGCTCTTTCTGTGTGCAGGAGGAAAAGAGGATGTGTTAGAGGGGCGGCCAAAAACTGGTCCTTACCTATTTCCAGGCCTAAAGGGGAGCTCCCCTTCTGGGGTACATTTCTCTCCTCCCCCCCAAAAAAGGGCCACTCAGTCTGTTGGGACACACAAACAGAGTGAAAAGGTTTGCATCCATCGAAGCAGTGGGTGCAGAACTGTTTTCTGTCCGAGGGCTGCAACCTCCCAGGGTGGCCATGGCAGTGGCAAAAGTGAGAAGACCCATTCGGACAGCAGGCTGCAAAAGGCTAAGATGCTTTTTCTGCACACACTTTGCTCCACCTTCCATTCAGGCAAGCGAGAGGCACCGTCACTTCAAGGGCATATTCCAGCCGGGCAAAGGCACCCGAGAAGCACGTGAAGCAGGGCCCTTGAAGGGGCGTGGCCTGGGGGAGAGGGGCGTGGCCCACACAGAGTCCAGAGTGTGAAAGAGATGCCCAAAGGGCCACATTGGGCCCCCAGGCCTGAGGAGTAACGTGGTGGCAGAGGAATCTGCCCTGAGGAGGGCGGCTCTGTCAGGAAATAAATAGGATCCCTTAGGAATCACCCCTCTGTGGGGGAAAAGAATCCCATGAAGATTTAGAGCAGCCCCACTTACTTGACAGTAAGGGAAAACATCCAATCAGTGTTATTTTGGAACTCTTGAGGCCTTGGAGATTTGAAAGGATTAAAAGGCATTTTCACTGCCCACGTTTAAGGACTGGGACATCACTACTTGGTTTCGTTCTCTGCTTTAAAACCACAGAGCGGCAACACAAACAATTTCAAGATTGTTACATTATCAGGCATGCAACATCAAAAATCCAAAGAACTGCATGCAAACACCGATTGATTCGTTTCAGGCAGAGCAGGCCACTGGCATTGTTATCAAGAATTCTAAGGTCTCAAATACAGAATCAATATTCATAAATGCACACATATCTAAATATATAAGCCACGTGTCTGAAATAGTACAGGAGAGCAATCCTGAAGCCATTTTGACTCTCCCAGTGACCTCAGATATTCCTCTGCAGGAAGGGAGGCAAATGGGGAAAGCCTTCCCATGGTCTTTTCACCTACAAATCCTAAGGTATTAACCTTCACAAAAGAATGGCGAGAGTGCCCAGGTAATGCAACCAGCGGCCATTATCAGGCATCCTGGCAGACAGGATTTCTGCTGTAAACTGCCTCTTTCTGTGATGTATGTATGACGATTTGGTGGTGGTCTTTGGCTAAGGCGGTTGGGCAATGTCAAAAGTCTTTAAAGGTTCCTGCACACTTTTGTTCAGGATCTCTCCCTCCTTGGAAGGAGCGGAGAGAACTCTGTGGCAATAGAAAAATAAAGATCTGCCTTGCTTTCCACTGGATCCTGCCTCCATCCATTCTTCTCTGACTGACCATGGACTTAGGGGACTCAGTCCCAAGGGGAGTTGAGCAGCAAAAGCCAAGCCCCAATTTCTACATCAGCATCACTCGGGCAAGTGTCTTTGTGAGTCTAAAGGAACTTGCCTTGGCAGGAAGAAGGGGCAGCATTTCTTCCAACCTACAGAATGATGTTCCTTGTCCCCTTGAACCTGGACCCACAAGCAAGCAAGCGGGGGGCAGGGGGGAGACAGCAGGGGCACTTACCCCAAAGTTTGAAGCCGAGAAGCGGTCGGAGGCAGACACGTTGGTGGAGGCTGTTGTGTGAGCATAGTAAGCATTGATGTTGGCCAGCAAGGTGCTCATCACCGCTGGCACCCCCGGGCACATGTACTTGGAGGAGAGACATGCAAAATGCCTGGGGGAACAGAAGCCATTGGGGGCCATCAGGCAGAAGCTGCAGGGATGCTCAGAGCCATCTCAAGGAAGGACATGCGTAAGGTGCCTTTTATCTTCAAAAAAGACTCCCCCTTCTCCTACCAAGCATCAACCCAACCTCTGTTGTGCCAGAAATCACAGGGTGACTGGGATGCTGGGGGTGGGAAGCGAAAGCTCATCCACTCCAACACACGCCCCCCTCCCTGCAAAAACCAGGCCACAGGGTGCAAGTCAGGAGCAAAAATCTCCTCCTCCCCGCCCAATGCTTCCCCCAGAGCAAATGGCTCCAAGTGACTCAAGAGACTGGATGAGGCACCACGCTATGGGGGAAGTGGGGGTGGAGAGGGGCCTCAGGATCTAGCAGAGAGGCTCAGGTGTGTGTGTGTGGGGGGGAGAAATCCCACTCATAGCCCATAAAAGGCACTGAAGATGAGCAAGACCCATCCCACGATCCATCCCAAAGAGAATGAGACAGCCAAGAGCTTCACACCATGCAGAATCCCGGCTGCAAGGGGGCTGGTGCCAGGGGGTCCAGATGCTGCCAGGAAAGGTTCAAAGTCATCTCTGCCTGACCCCCGGCATCAAGGAGGCCACAGCAGGGAGCACGGCTAACTAGCCTGCTGCTTTTACAGACCGCCTTAAAAGATGCACCAGAATTAGGAAGCAGCTGGGAATAAACTTATCCAGTGCCCAGGAACCTAAGCCTCCCTGCCTCTGCCCAGCGCTCTGAGCGCAAGGACATCCCCAAGGGCAAGACATCCTTCGCTGCCTCTCCTGGGAAGCAAAAGCAGCAGCAGCAGCAGCAGGAGGAGGGCTCTCCCCACCTGAGACCCCCAGGAGCTGGGATGCAGAGCAGAGCCTCCTGTTGCTTCAGCTCCTGCTTAGGAATCTGGAGCAAGAGCCTCTCTGCTCAGCTCCGCCCTTCCCCTCCAGCAACTTTCCAGCAAGACTTTCTCGCCAACTCTATTAATTAGAGAGTGCTTCTCTCCTGTCATGTCTCGTGACATAATCCCCTTTCAAGCACTGTTTTCCCTTATTTATAGCAGTTTTTCTTTGACTGTTTACTTTAATCATCCCACAAGCCCTAGTGCTGGGGGAATGAGTTTTAAGTTTTCCTGCGGGAGGGTTTCTTTTCTGCACTTTAATGAGAGCAATTAAATGAGAAAATGCAAATGAGGCCACTTCCTTCCTGAGGATGGCAGGATGGGCCCAAAGGAACCTACAAGCTCCCTGAGCCTCCCTGGGGGACCTGGATCCAGTTTCCCCAAGGGGAGCACCAGACGCAGTCTGCTGGAGCCCCAGCCCCCTCCAGCCCCACCCGGCCCTGTCTCTGGCATCCCAGAATAAGGGAGCAGCATTAAGACACATGGCAGAAGAAGAAGATACCCTGCAGTTGGCAAAACTGGCATTTTAAATGGAAGTCTGATGGCCAATCATATTCTGATGGCCAGGATCATATTCTGCAGAAGAGTGTGCAGAAGGCAGGTTTTTAAAGGACGATGGTTCTCAAAAGTCCCGCCATCACAACTTCCTGAGCTGCTCTCAGACTCGACTTTCTCGCATCAAACCCAAGCCCGCCCCTTCCTAACCAGGAAACCTTTCCGCAATGGACCTTTCAGTGGCACCCGGGATGAAAGGGATGCTCAGCATCGGGCAGGAACTCACGTCATGGCCTGGTAGATGGACTCGATCCCGTAGCGCATGGCAAACTCGTCCACAATCTCCTGGCCCGTCTCGTCAAAGTAAACCTTCCAGGCGTCATCCCCTTTGGCATCAGGAATCTTCACCACCCCGTTTCCTTGCACATCTGTCAGGTGGTGGAAGAGGTTCTGGAGCAGAAAAGGAGACCAGCACATCAACGCTGGGGCTGCTGCTGCTGCTGCCACAGACCCGGACACATCACTTCTTTGGGTGTGAACCCAACAGAAGGTCAGAGTGGTACAGAGCACCCTCACAGTCAGGTTCCCTTTATCATTGACATACATGGCGTACTCTTAAAGAACTCAGAAAGGGAAGAGCAGCTGCCCAGTGGTCAGAGTCCACCTGCCTTCGTAGCTTGGGGAAACTTGTGGGGTTTCGTCCCCCACCCTCGCCTTCCCCCTGGCCTGAAGGTTGCTCTCTTCTCCAGCATTGCATCCTGACAACCTCTGCTGTCCCACCCAAATCTTTTCTGGTTAATCAACCCCTTCTGCAGAAAGCTAAAGCTCAGGGAGAGGGCTATTGCCAAGAACTTGTGTGAAGAGTTCAAATCCTCCCTGCGTGACCTCGACACCCTTTCTACTTCACAGGGGTGTTGTGAAGATAAAATGGGCAGGGGATCAAATCAGGGTATGTCACCCGTGAGCTCTCTATGCAAAGGTGGGATAGAAGTGACTATAGAGATGCGGCCCTCAATGCCTGAGTGGTGGCATGCAGGGTCCAAAATGCTCCTCTTCTGTGTCTGAGCTACCAAGATCAGTGTGCTGCTTCTCTCCAACTATCCCTCTGCGTGGAGCAGGCTCTTCTTCTGTTCTCCACAAGTGATCAGGAAACCGTGACGGGGACAGAACCAGGTCACAGACTGGGCAGCTCTGCTGGGCAGGCAAAACCAGAGAAGGTTGTGAGGCCGGCCTGGAGCAAAGCGCTTCCTTAAACAGGCCAGGCAGCCCCAGAGGATGAGTCAGTTGGCGGCGAGGGCCGGATGGCAAACCAGCTTGCCTGCTTCAACTCAGGTGGAGTTTGAATCACACTTCCCAGAGCAAAATGGGACTCCCTAAAGTGACCCCAATTAACCCCCCTTTTGGAGGGGCTATGAAACCATCAGGTGGCCGGGCAGAGAAAGAAGGCGAGGAAATGGCTTAAGCAGTTCACATACTGGTGTCCCGCTAGACATTCATTACTGGCCAGCTTTCTGTTCTTCGCTGCTGTCATGCAAATGAATTTCCTAATGACATCCCCGCTGGCTCAATTTCAGGCACAAATCATCTTTGAGCTTTCTGTCTTGTCAGCCTGCTCAGGGACAGCTCTTGTCCCCTCTGGGGCTCAGTAATGAACAGTCACACCAATGCAAAAGGCCCTTCAGCCAACGCAGCCTGAAAAGGACAATGTTGGGAAGATGGAGTCCATCTTCCTTTCCATTTGGTTCCTTGTTGAAACTTTGAGGACATGACCGTCTAATCATCACAGAACCAGGATTCTTCCAGGAATTTAATCGGAGCCCAGAGGCTCCAGTGCAGGAGATGCCAGCAGGCCATGAAATTGCTCATTCCAGAGCAGCAACTAAAAGTCAGCTAATAAATAAGCAAAGGAAATGGACGTGCCTCTCTTCCCCTAGGCAGGGGGCCACCCTGCACAAATCGAAGCAGGCTGTGCCCACAAGAGCAGGGGACTGTTTTGGGCAGCAGCCTGCAAATCTTTTCTGGAGAAGCTAACAAGGCGCCTGAAGCCAAAACAGGACCTGGCATTCAGAGGCATCCCTGCCACCAACAGGGAAGGCAGAGCAAAGCCAAGGAGTCTCGTAGCCATCAATAGCCCTCTCCTCCTCCTCCTCCATGAATCTGCTTCATCCTTCTTTAAAGCAGTCCAAGCTGGTGGCCGTCATGGCGTCTTGCAGGAGCGCAATCCATAGCTTAAGCATGTGTGAAGAAGGACATGCTTCTGTCTGCCTAGAATCTCCCCCCATTCTGCCCCACTAGCCTGCCAGCTTCCCCTGGAGTCCAAGAGACGCAAGCAAGGGAGAGGGGTTTCCAGAGTCTGAGGAATCGCCTTTGGGGAGGCTGAATTCGCTGTGCCCCAACATTCTTTTTGCAAGAGGAGAAAAGACGCTGCCGCCTTGGGCCTTCACCGTGCTGCGGAGCTTACCTCATGAAGGCAGGTGTACTGGACATGGTAAGGGGCCACCTTTTCTTCACCTTTAATCTCCACGTTGATCTGCAGGCGGATGGCACCGGACACAGCAGACTTGTCTGTTCTTTTTTCTAAAAGGAAAAACAAGCCCATTTTCAAGAGGGAAACCCTGAGCCTCCCCTAACACGGTTTGGGTGTCCACAAAAGCACAGCAAGGTTGGCTGGAGGAAGAAAGGAGAGCGGCAGCCGGAGCTAACCCTGCAAGGGTTAACGTAAAACAAACAGCTAAACATATTATTAAGAGAAACTAAATAATAACTTGAAGATGGACCAATGTGGAAAATGCAGTATGGAAATTTTAAATAAAAAGAAATCACAAGGGGGGGGATGAAGTCAAATATATGTGTATCAGAAAAATATGTGATTTGTGTCTTTGTAAGTCTTTGAAAAACCAAAAAAATGAAACCTTTTCTTTTAAAAAACAGAGTTAACCCTGCGCTCTGTACCCCAAGGCTAGGACTGTACCCCTTCTCCCATTTTTGGGCCTCTTAAAAGATCAGCGTTGGGGCTCTGCAGACAGAGAGCCGTGCCAACAAGACAGCCCTGCTCCTGCCTACCTGGCTCACAAACAAACTTTGCAGCCCATTCTCCATTCTCTGCAGCCCTGTGTCCCCTCAGTCACTGCAATGTCAATGGCAGGATCCTGCCCTTGGCTATAAAATCCTGGAGTTGGAGGCCTTGGGCTTCAAGAAACTGAAACAGCCCTTTCCTCCCAGGGGATCCAATTCCAGAGGAAGGAGACAAGGGAAGAGGCAGGAGAAGACTTCCATGTCTTCAGAACCCTGGCATGGCTCAGCCAAAAGTCAACTCAAGGATGCCTTGGGAGCACCTGCCTTGGAGCTGGCCATCAGGAAGATGGAGAACAGGCCAACTTCACAGGCTGTGAGAGGAGGTAGAGTTCCCTCTGTGACACAGCCAAGTGCCCCTCTCTGAAATGTCCCCCCCACAAACCTTCCCTCCCCACGAGAGCCCAGGCAAGAAAGCAGGAGACAGCTCAGCAGAGCAGGGGGGCAGCGGAGGACTCTTGCAGGCAACCAAGCCCTCCCCCCAAACCCAGGCACCATCTGCCTGGAGCTCTCACCAAGCCAGACTCTTCCCCAAATATTGCTGCCTCGTAGGGGGTGTTAAAGAGAGGTGTCTGCGGACGGCTTTGCTTCTGCCCACAACACTCTTCTGGGGGAATCTTCACGACAGCTGTTCGCTTGCTTGCTTGCTTGCTTGCTTGCGCAGCGAGAGGCAGCGGATCTGGGTTCTGAGCCCAGTCAGAGGTTGCAGACACTCCTGGCACTGCAACCGAGTCAGAGCTCAGAAGGCAGCCCTGCAGGGAAAGGCTCAGGGAAGCCACTTCTGTGGCCTCTCTGCCAGACTCTGCCAGGGCTTCCAGGTGGAAAGATTTTGCAGCTTGTATTTTTGAGGCCCAGAAACTAAATTATTGGCTGAGCACAGACTGAAGTGGGTCTCTCTCTGTGTTTCTCTCACACAATTTCCCTTTATTTTTGAAGGTAGTCTATCCACATGTCTACAAAGCTGTATTTCCGACTGAAGTGAAGCAGCGTAGGCCCAGGAATAATAATAATAATAATAATAATAATAATAATAATAATAATAATAATTTATTATTTATACCCCGCCCATCTGGCTGGGTTTCCCCAGCCACTCTGGGCGGCTTCCAAAAGAATATTAAAATACTGTGATACATCAAACATTAAAAGCTTCCCTAAAAAGGGCTGCCTTCAGTTGTCTTCTAAAAGTCTGGTAGTTGTTGTTCTCTTTGACATCTGGTGGGAGGGAGTTCCACAGGGAGGGTGCCACTACCGAGAAGGGCCTCTGCCTTCTTCCCATGTACAAGGAACATTGAACCTGCCTACAAAGCAGATGTTCTACCCCTGAGCTACGCCCCTTTTCCTACTAAGCATCTGCCTAAATGCCAGCAAGCAAAGAGGTTTCTTACCCAGGTTGTACCAGACGTCCATCTCCCCGCTGAGGGTTCGAACCTCAATAATGGTCTGCCCCAGAAAGTCATCCGACTCCCGTTTCAGCCTCTGTTTGACCCGGGACTTGATGTCGTCGTCTTCGTCCCAGACCCGCACTTTGATCCGGTCGGAGGAATTATGGCACTCACTGAAAGCAAGCCAGGAAGAGGAGATCATGGGCGTGAGGAGGCTCCACAAGGCTGCCTGGGAGGGCAGGGAGAATGGCCCCCTTCCTCCCTGTGCAGTGCGGGACAGCAGGGGATGGAGTCAAGAGCTCCAGCCTAACTCTCAAGATGTTCAAGGGACACAGAGCAAGGAGGGAGCGCACTGTCGTGTAGCTCAGTCTCCTGTCTTAAAAAAGCATCCCCCTCACTCCTCCACTGCCCCACATGCCCTCTGCTGTATTAGGCTCAGCTTTCCTAAAGAAATGCACCATTTGCTGAGGAAAGGAGGAAGGATTGAGGGATTCCAGGCCAAAGAAAAAAACATGCAAAGCCACTGCTTTGCATCCTTCCTCACATCCAGCTGAAATCTTGTACATATAAGCTGAGCCCACCAGATGACGTTTCCCCCACCCAGAAGGGCCTGGAGAGCTCTGCCAGCTATGAGGTTGGGAGACCTGAGCCTTCTCAGAGGGAGACAACTGGCAGAGGGAGCTGGGCTCTGCCTGGCAATCATCTCAGTTGGCCATGTTCAAATATATAAAAGGATGTCACATAGAGGAGGGAGAAAGGTTGTTTTCTGCTGCTCCAGAGAAGCGGACACGGAACAATGGTTCCAAACTACAAGAAAGAAGATTCCACCTAAACATTAGGAAGAACTTCCTGACAGTAAGAGCTGTTCGACAGTGGAATTTGCTGCCAAGGAGTGTGGTGGAGTCTCCTTCTTTGGAGGTCTTTAAGCAGAGGCTTGACAACCATATGTCAGGAGTGCTCTGATGGTGTTTCCTGCTTGGCAGGGGGTTGGACTCAATGGCCCTTGTGGTCTATTCCAACTCTATGATTCTATGATTCTATGATCTCTTTCCCAGGCAGCCCAATATGATGTTTCCTCAAGATGTGAAGACAGGCTGCCGTTTGCTTTTCACATCAGTTTAAAGCCATTGATTCTCCAGTCGATACAAAAATAACCCTGCGTGTGATCTTGGCACGGAGCGTGGACAATCCCCAGCAGAAGCTGAGCTCATTTCCAGGGGGAAAAGCTATAACCCTCTTCCTTGGTCCTGGACCCCCACAGGAATGCTCTTTCGGAACCTGTCTGCACGGCTGCTTATTGCGACACAGGTAAAAATCACGTGACATGAACATTTGCCACTCCTGCGGCTGTTTCCTGGGGTGCTACACTGAGCAGAAAGGAACCAAGCCAGCATCTCACAGCTTGCGCTTGAATCCTTATGGAAAACCTGCTTTCCAGAGGCATGCAGCCTTTTCAGAAGTCATTCTGGAAGCAATCTCTGGTGTGCAAATGCGATATTGAAGCCAACCTATAGGTACAAGGGACAGAGGATGCATGCGTTTGGCCTAAAGTCATTTTTGGGTCCACCTCTCTCCCTGCAGCCCCAAAACAGGTTTGTGTGTGTGTGTCTAGCAAGACCGGTTGGCTCCTGTGGCAAATGTCTCAGCTCACAAAGGGCAAGCGACAGAAAGGACGGAATGCAAGGCAGAGGCCCAGGTGGACCCAGGATGGGAACAATTACTCATCCTAACCAGCCCTGGCAACTACCCAGCCTGGGGAGGAAAACGCACGACCTGCCTCATCGCAGAGCCTGTGCTCAAGGCTTGGGATTTAGCCTTTTTAAGAATGCACCATCTGTTGCCAAGCAACCCGAAGAAAATGAAGAAGAAAGTGAAAAAATGGGTCATGGGCGAACTGCGAAGCTTCTGTCAATCAGGACAGTGGCATTTCCCTCGCTCTCCCCCAAGCCTTTGTGGGGCCTCCAGTTGCCACTGACCTGTAACTCGGGATCCATTAATTGACACCTTTTAAACTCCTGGCAATTTGTACGGCTGAGAGTGAATTAAATGGGAGACGTTCCCAGGGAGGCTGCCATCCATCTGAAACCTTCCTGCCTTTGGCTCCCACTGGGAAGCAGAGCTCCATTCGGACTCATGGAAGGCCCCTCTCTGATGGGGCTCCTCTCGCTCCCCGGGGGTGGAGCTGCTCTGCCCTCTCTGCCAAGAGGAGGGGCCAGGGGGTGCCACCTCTCTTTTCGGGCTTAGAATCATAGAATTGCAGAGTTGGGAGGGACCCCAAGAGTCATCTAGCCCAACCCCTGCAGTGCAGGAATCTCAACTACTCTGGAAATGCTGCATCAAGCAGGCTTCTTGAGAGTCAAACGCACCAGTAGTTGGGGTGTGTGTGTGTGTGTGTGTGTGTGGAGAGCCTGAGACACGTATCATAAGCCCAAAGACTGTGTTTCACAGAAACTCCAGTTTCTCCTTTTAGAAACCCTCATCCGACTTGGACTCCCTTCTCTCTGAGCATTTCTGAGCATGGGAATCTCAGCCAGCAGCTCCTTCAGCTTTTTGAAATTGGCCTTCTCAGAGCCAGAGTGCATGCTGGACCTCACCTTCTTGGCAGAGTTTGCATTCCAGCAGATATCGGGGAAGTTGAAGTCTCCCATGACTACTATATCTCTCTTTTCTGAATGGTTGGTAATCTGCATCACCCAAGTCTTCAGTCTGGCTTGGAGGTCTATAGCAGACACCCCCAGGAAGGTGCTTCTGTCTCCTACAGTTTTTACCCCATACTCTCAATCTGTTTTCTATGCTCCAGTCATGTATTTCTTCACAAGTCTACACATCCTTCACACAAAACCCGACTCCTCGTCTCAGAACTACACTGTGCTTTTTTAACAGGATGACACTGCAAGTGGTCAAATGTGGGCGGTCTCTCTCTGCCCAAGTCATGCCAATGTTTCAGAAGCTGCCAGGCATGGTATTCTTCCAGCCACATGGCAATGTAGCTGGGTGCTTTGTGGGGAGGGGGAGGGGAGTTAGCGGGGTACTTTTGTGATATATTTATTCCTTCGCTACCAAAGCCAGTCCAGCTGCTACAAGAGATGAGATGCCTCCCTGCAGCTGATGATCAATATCAGGTGTAGATGAGGCAGTCGCATGTAACAGTTTTGATTACCATTAAATCCTCTCCAACTAGCCAGCTGGGTGGTTAACTACAGTGTCGCTGCTTAAAAGCTTCCGCCTGGCTCTGTAATCTTTCTTGCAGGGGCCCAGCCTATTATCACGCTCAGCATCTCACCGAAATCCTGTGTTTATGCGTGATTATTCCCCTGATGAGCTGTGCTTTCTGGTTCCCCCTTTGAGACAATTACATCTGGAGACGTCAGCAGAGGTTCGACGTGCCCATGTCTCGGCTTCCCAGCTCCAGCCTTGTGAGCAGGCAGCTCTTCGGCTTTCCCAGGCGCTGGCATTGAACGGGCAGCGAATGTCCGGAAGAAACTGGCTTCCCAGCCCAGAGGGAAGAGAAACTCCACTCCCGGTGCTGAACCCGCCCTGGGGCAATGTCAGGACTGGTCGTTGTCCTCTTCAGATCACCACACGAACACTTCTTGTTCTTTTATAACTTTTTATTGCGTATTAACAAAACAATCTTATAAACGGTTCTTAAATATTATTCCTCAGAGTCACTTCTTTCAGATACCTTCTGAGCTCTGCTTCTCCATGACCAGCCACCCTCAAAATGGCGAAGGCGCCCTTCCCTTCGCTTTCCCGCTCCTTTTCCTACCCTCCTGGGTAGAGCTGGCCTGTATCTCCCCTCCTCCCAATCTGAGCTAGAACTCAACCCTTGCCTTTCCTGGGAACAGCCGGTCCCTCCCTGTTGTTCCTCTTGCTCCCTTCTATTAGATTCACTGCTCTCCTTCCCCCCTTGGGGAATGCTTTCTCCCTCTGATAAACTGAAAACTTCTAACTCTTCCCTGACAGGCAATAGGAAGGGTGACTGGGTGGCAGCTGATCCCTGGGATGTTCATGCACCCCTTTCAGCCCAATGCAAACCATCTCTCCTCCATTCACGCTCTTAAACCTGGAGGTGTCTCCACAAACTATCTACGGGTTGCAGAATCCATCAGGCCTCCTGTGGACAATTCTAAAGGAAGACCAGGAAGGCTTCCTCATCCATCCAAGCAAAAGCTTAGTCTTTGTAACATGCACAATTTTCTTGAAAACACAAACTGCATCTTACACTCAGAATGGAGTGAGATCCACCAGCTCTAGCTCACAGAAGACCCACTTCGTCCATTTTCATTCAAAATCTGCTCTGAAGGAAGAAGAGCCTGCGCAGCTCAGATAGCCGACAAAAGTACCAAACGAAAAGGTCCCTTGGCTGACACTTTGGGGTCTTCTGGGGGTAATGGGGCTCCTTTGCCCAGGGAGGGAGGAGACCAAGAGGAGGAAGGGAAAAGCTGGCCAACTGCTGTCGAGGAGGAGACCCTTTTAAAGAAGCAGAGTACCCATTGAACAAAGCTGTTCTGCAGCAGCCGTCTCTGCTTTAGGTTTAGCGTTAATTAAATGTGAAATGACAGCAGCAGCAACTTGAGGGCATCTCTTGTTAACTTGGCAACCACTTTGCAGACTAACAAAGTCCTTAGCTGCAGCTTTCTGTGCTCTCTAAGTCACCATGCTGCCTGCCAGGTTTCATGCCACTTGGCCACAGATACAGGGGTTGCACTGTTAACCGAGAAGCACCCTGCAGGCACCCTGCTGCCCTTCCTAAAGCAAGCTGGAGGGAGCATAATCCCTCTAAGCAGGGCCGGCCCAAGACATCTGGGCACCTGAGGCGAACCACAAAATGTTCTCTCCTTCCCTGCTTGGGAATAAGGGCTGAATGGAGATCTACATCCATAACAAGGGGGAATAAAGATCTACATTGGGATCTGCTGCACCTGTGGATCCTGCCGCCCGAGGCGGTTGCCTCACCTTGCCTCATGGGTGGGCCGGCTCTGCCTCTAACAGAGAACCAGAGGCCCATGTAAGTTTACTTTTTTCCTTTTTCCTTTGCCTTGTCCTGAGGGCAGCTTACAAAGAACCACTTAAATATCATTGATTTCAATAAAAGGAGCAAAAGTAGAAAGAATACTCCAAGTACTCAAAAATAAACAGTACAAATAAATATAAAACCTGGTAATGATGACAGATCCCAAGTTCTGTTAAAGGGTCAGGAAAGCAGGAGGCTTAGCAGAGAGTAATGAGGAGGCCGGGTCAATGTGTCTGGAGCAGGCAAAGAAAGTGGGACACCCCCACAGAAAAGGCCCTCTCTGCAGTGACAGCCCCCTCTAGCTTCTGGAAGGGCCTGATCAGATCTCCACTGAAAGGAAGGTTCTTACAGGAGAAGAGCCCCCAAGCTATAAATAGCTTTCTTGGTTAGAATCAGCACTTTCCAATGGAAATCAGAAGCCGGTGAAGTTCCCCCAAATGAGTACCATCTTGGCTGCTGTGCTCTGGAATAACTGACATTTCCAAATGTTTTGCATAGGCAGCCCCATATATACCGCACAGCAGTCCTCCAACTGGATGGATATCCAAGACAAGATCATCCCTTCCCAGAAGGGGAATCAGGTTGCACAACGTCTGGAGTCGTTGAAAGGCATCGGTTCTACTTAGGCATCTCTCAGCAAAGCTGGCTCAAAAGGCAGCCCTGAGCTGCCCACAGGGAAAGTGCAGTCCTGTCTACCTTTCCTGGTCCAACACATCACTCAACAGCAGCATCTCCACCTTCCCTGGGCTGAGCTCCAGCTCATCAGCCCACACCCAGCCCATCATGGAGCCCAAACGTCCACAGCCTCTTCTGGATCAGATGAAAAGGCAGGTACCCAAATCCCTGGCAACCCTCCCCTGTCAGTTTCAAGAAGACATTGAAGAGCTCGGGGGACAAGACAGAGCCCTGCAAAGCTATACTGTACAATCGCCGCAGACTCAGCACCACCTTCTCAGTCCAACCATCAGAAAAGAGCAGCTCTGCCACAGCACCCAATCTCCAACTCCCATCTCCAGCAGGTAATTTAGATGATCACCGCAGTTGTACCTCCTGCCTCCACCAAGCAATTTCACTACACAAACCAGACAAGAAGCCAGACAACTGGGCCCTTTCAATTGTCTTTCTCCAGAAATGCCTGTGGGTGACTGGCTACCCTCTTCTTGCGACCCTGGATGCTGCTATCTTGAATTAGGGCTAAACAGATTAAATGTGTCTTATTATTATCATCATCACCATCACACTCACCACCACCATCAACAACAACAAGAACTTTTGGCCTTTTTATTATTACTGAGATATTTGGCAGGTATTTGTCCCCCCCCCCCCAAGGTGTTTTGTAAACAAAAAGGACAACACGGGAATCTATGAAAGAGGAGTGGAAAAAACGACACACAAATACTTACAAGTGGAACTTTTCATCCCAGATGGGATTCAGGTTCCCAAATATTGTTTTTGTTCTCTTCTTTGTCTTGCCGACTTGGACTGTCACGTATGGGTCACTGGACCCCGTTTTGTCCTTGGCTTGCAGGCCTTGCGCACAGACCACTACGGGGGGAAAGGTGAAGGTTCAGAAAAACACATCATTGTAACAAGAAAGTACAGCTAAAGAAATACACAAGGCAGTTCCAGGAGCAGCTAAGGCACCTTCATCCCCCTAACGGCTCAGGCCGCCGTGCTGACCTGTGATGGTAATTTTTGCTGACCACTTGGAGGTACCGTCCAGAACGCTCTGCTTGACCGTCTTCATCTGCTGAGAGTGGGTCATTTTGCTCTCACTGAAGACATCTCTGATCAGGTCAAAGATCTCTGGTTTGTTCCTCTCTCGGATCTTCATGCGATCCTTCATGGCCATGATGATGTTCTGGGTGCGATCCTCAGCCCCATGCTTTGAGGACTTCTCTGCCGCTCCTGCAAACAATGCGGAAAGGATTAGCAAGGGAAGGCTGGCAAAGAGCTGACCCCGTCGATCTTCGATCTGGCCAGAAAGAGGGCAGGGGAGCAAAACTGCTCTTGGAATCATGCTAGCTTTCCAGGAAGTAGGACCCAACTCAATTCCCCTAAGCCAGGGCTGTGTGATATGCAAGACTGAGATTCCTGATGCCACCCAAGGCTCAATTGCGATAGCTATGTAGCAGTTGGAAACAGAGCACTTGTTGCTAATGGGAGAGCTGCAAACATGGAGCGGTGCATGGGCACAGACAGACAGACAGACAGACAGACAGACAGACAGAAACAGCGTTTATAAGTAGAGGCTGAGTAGGGGGAAAGGGGATCCTGCTAGCCTGTAACTTCAAGGTCTTTTCCTGGCCAGATGACAGAACAGCATCCCAGCCTCAGGAGCCCCCCCCCCCCCGTGGCTTCTGGCTCCCCCAGCATCTTGCGCAGGGTGGTCATAAGGAGAGGGAAGCCTCCAAGGGAACGTGCTTGCTGCACAGGAACTGGGGATCCCCTCGGGAGTTTTCCCCCAAGTGCCATTGCCTTAGTGGAGAAATGTGCACCTTCCTCCCGCTGGTGGTATGGGGGGCATCTGTTAGGTAGGAGGGTAATGCCTGAAAATGATTTGTTCTTGGAACCCTAAAATAGGCTTTGTGATTTAAAATAAAAACCAGCGTTCCTTCTGCTGCCCAAACACTTCTTGACAGAGAGCCTGTGACGAAACTGGCGCTCACAAAGGTTGCACTTCAATCACCGCCTGAACACTCAGCACCAAGGTTTGTAAAAGGAAGAGAACGAGAATTCCCAGCTGCATCAAGCTGCCCCTTTTGATCAAACAACCAGAGCGGAGTCGGAAGTGAACCAGCTCCCAAAGCGGCTGGTTGGCTTCCAGGGTTTGAGTCAAGGATGCTGCAGCCTCACAGCTAAAAGCCCTGCAAGATGCGCCAGGGAGGGGGACACCCTCCTCTCCCCCCTTACCTTCATTAGGGGAAATAGTCTCTCCCCTCTGCTCTGCCGGGGGGGGGGGGCGTTGAGGAGGGTTTGTGATGGGGCTCAAGACCTAATGGAACGTAGGCAAGCTACATGCTCCTATCAAACTCAATTCAAAATGGCGCAGAACTGGCACCAAGATAAAGTGTTTGCACGAACTACGACTTAAGAAATAAGGATATGAAACCCAAGAAAAGGGGGCATCCAACTGGCAGAGTCTGTTTCCAATCCTTTGTTCTCCTGCAGGAGTATCCCAAAGTGTACAGACTTTTATGTATGTCCAAATAATGATTCCAGGTCATGGCATTCATGGCATACAAGCAACTTTTCTGAGCCCCTGTGAACTGTTGCTCCTGCCCTGAGAGGAGGCCGCAGGGTCAGCAGCTGAGGCTGGACCAGGTATCTGGCTCCCAGCTGGATGCCCAAGCACCTACAGAACCAGAGTCTGGACCCTCCTGGGCGTCTTCTCCCGGGGCTCAAGGAACCTAGTGCCTCCCCTGCTGCCTAGACAGTCTGACAGCACCAGCCATGGAGTGCAGGAGAAGCGCTTGTGTTCAGACCACAGAAGGTCTACTACTCCAAAAGGGGTCAGAACCTTGGAGGGGCAGATTTGTGGGCTTGAAAGGGCCACAGTTCCACCTCACTGGGAGCTCTCCTTGGTGCTGCAGAGGCCCACCCGCCTTGCTCCACCGGCTCCTCCTTGGTTGGGACCACAACAAAGCCCACTCACAGCCACTTCAAGTCACAGATAGAAAAGGGAACCTGCAGAGGAACAGACTTGACTTCTGGTGGGAGTGAAGTTGCTCCCTTCTCTAAATGTTGACATTTGCAGCTGCAGATTCTTGCCATCTAAATTACTGCACAAATTTTGCTGCAAGATTTCTCATGCAGCAGGGAGGAAGACACAGCAACAGACATGACAAGCATTCTGCCTAGTTTGTCCAGTGCAGGACGCTCCCTCTAAGTGCTTTGCCCAGGTCCTGGACTATGGTCTCTCATCTCTGCCCTGTTCCACACCCCCCACAGATTTCCTTTCTGCATTCAGAAAGCAGGCCTCTTGACAAAGCATGGTCGTGATTCAGATGAATAATATCAAGCAGCAATGACCCGTCTAGTTCAACTCTAGGAAAAGACGGGCTGAGCAGGCAGCCTCAGCAAGTTGCCAGCAGTGGGTCAACTCTCAGAAAACCAAACCAAAATTAGGCCTCATAGCTTCCCTGCAGGATTTGCCATCTGGGCATCAATGCATCTGCCGCACCTGTTGCATTGAAAATGTGAGATTTCTATTTCTGTGAAGCTGCAAACCAGGTGGACTTCTTTTTCTTTTTTACCTCCCTCACAGAGCCATCTGTCCTTCACAAGACAAAGGAGGCAATTTGCACACACAAAAACAAGAGTCAACTCCTCCTGGGACTCCATGGTTGAAATTAAAATGATCCACCGAGACCAAAATGCTACTTGGCTGAAACATTCAGGTGCCAAGAGCAGAGGCAGGAAAGGAAACACAAAGTCCGGCTGAGTATTGATGTCAAGGGAGAGGGATGGGGCCAGCCCAGAACAAAGCTACTGCCCAAAGTGTCAGCTGTTCTGAGCTTTAACTCTTCCCAAAGACAGGAGGCCAAAGAGGTCAGAAGCTTACAAGGAAACAGCTTGTTTTTTCCATGGAGGGAGAAAGAGACCTCTCCTCCAAGAAGAGAAAGACAAAAACACAGCTTTCTATTTGTGATACAGACAGAAACCCACAAGAGTAAACTTATTTTATTTTGGCTTTTCCTTCAACAAAAAGGAAGAAAAGGGGGGCCCTCCCAGGACAGCTGCCATCAGTGAACAAGCGTGGACTGCGTCAGATCCAGAGGGGAGGTTGCCAAGCAGTCAGATGCTCTCAGTCTAGAGAGGACACAGCTGCCTGCAAGGTCTTCTGGCCACTGAGGTCACTTGGGTCTCCTGTGCCAAGGCTGGGTTGAAGAACATCTCCACCTCCTGCAGGGCAGAGCTGGCTCACCTGATGCCCCACGGCAGGTGCTGCTGGACTCCAACTCTCCTGCGCCTCCAGCCCCGATGGAACGAGGGGAGCTGGAGCCCAGCAACACTTGGTGGGGCCACCCATGACCCAGCCCCCGCCAGAGCAGACGAAGCACCATCACCAGGGAGACCCAACAGTGTCCTGACCGCTGTTCAGAATCTCAAGAGCCTTCTCTCCATTTCCTCGCCCCCCATTTTTTAAGCCTTTCCATTCATTTGCCTCATTCCTCAAAAACAAGCCACTGAGAAACGCAACAAACGTGGCTGCCCTACAGGCCCCCACCCACCACCCCCAGCAGTTCTTGCCCCACAGGAAACAGAGGGGCTACTCACTCTGCAGGCAGTCGGCATTCAGCAGATCTTGGCACTTCTCGTGGCATTTGACCCCACACTCTGTGCAGCGCATCCCTTGCCGTGCGATGCCCCACAGCAGCCCCTCGCACTCGTAGCAGTAGGTGGGGGTGGTGGCTGTCCAGACCTCAAAGTTGTGGGGGGTTGTGCAGGAGATGGGGTAGATTAAGGCTTGCAAGGTCTTCTTATATACATGTGATTTCTGAAACAGGAAGGCAGCGGAGTCACGGCCTGCGCAGGGGAAAGGCTTCAGCATGCGCGGCTGGCATTGTTTCGTTTAGGGATCAGGCCCCGTTTTCTTGAAGGGTCAGAATACGGGACCCGGCCTCACCTGCCAGCTTTATGGGATGCCTGCCGGGGTCAGCCCTGAAGCAGAGCCGCCCTTCCAGGCAGCGTGCAGAGAGCAGCACTTACGGCGAACAGCTCCTTGCCAAACTCAGCAAGGATGTGTTCAGGGCCAGTGTTTCCAAACCAAAAGAGGCCGGGGGGGGGGGGGAGAATGCTTCATCGCAGGAGAAGAGCTCCTCGAGTGTGCTAGCTGCCCCTAGTAACCAAAGCCAGAGTGGGGGGGCCTGATCCACGTAGGCTGAGCAAGCAGAGCCCTCCTCTCCTGTGAGCTTCCTTTCAACAAGGCCCGGCACCCGACCAGGCCGGCAATGCCTGCATTGTGTCGTGGTGGCAGCGTGTGGGGAGCCCTCCGTGGCCCCCGCCCCATCACCCCTAAGAGTCAGGCCCTGGGCAGCACTTTCAAAGGACAGGCAAGGAGCAGGAGACTTGATGGAAACAGCAGCGCAAGAGCCGCTCTGTTCCGTCTCCTCAGGTGCTGCTGCTTTTCCTTTCAGCAGCCCCACATAGGTAATTAACCGCCCCCCCGGCACACACCCCATTGTTCTTGTAATGGCTGTTCTGTGGGAGCAAGTTCAGCTCTCTTGGCTGCCTTTGAAAGTCTCCCCCTTTCATGCTATTTTGATCTCGCCTGTGCCGACGAGGGCGGACTTTCCACGCCAGCTTCGCTCTGAGCTGGCTTTTGTGCTACACGCAGAGCGCGAGGGGCACTCAGACCAAAGGCCAGGGCCTGCCAGAAGGTGGAGGCGAGCTCTCCGGCTCCCTTACCAGCTCCTCATCCTTGAGAGAAGTTCGGGTGGCCATGGCTGAGGTAATTCCGGCCTTCCGGGACTGGACCAGAGACTGGGAAAGAAAAGCAGCCTCAGTTATTCTGCACCCTTGTGCTTCTTTCAAGAGCATCGTTCACAGCTCAGGGTGGTCCCTGCGCATGTTGCTGACCCCCAAGTCAGACGCCCTGAGCTCCTTGAAGGGAGGGCAGGAAGCCAAACTAATAGGAGCGCAACAGATGAGAGGCTTCCGTGCTCCAGCAGCCTTGCCTGCTCTGCCATTCCCACCCCAAAGCAGCTCTTCTGCCCCTGAGAGGAAGAAGGGCCCCGAAGGAGGTCACCCACTTGGCCCCCCAATTAGCTGCTCATCAAAAGGTCGCTAGTCGGCCCTTCCTCGTGTCACAGGCAGGGCACAGAAGGAAGGTCCAAGGGAGGTCACGTAAAGGGATCCAACAGACCTACTGAATCCAGCCTCTTGCTTGGGAAAAAAGGCAAGATGTACCCAAAGGATCCCCAACAGTTAGATTTTTGCCCAGCGTTTTGAGGGCAGCCTTCAAGGAAGCTGGCCTCTTCCATTGCAGGATATAGTTCGGACCTTCCCCCCAGGCTGTGGGTGGGGGAAACCAGCAATTCTCCTCCGTGCAAGAGAGACAACCGGGACCAGAAGGGGCAGGCACCACGCATGGAGGGTTGAGTAAGGGAGAAGTGGGCATGCATGTCTGGATCCGTCCGCATGCCATGTTCGGCAGCCCCTGACTGAAATGAGCTTGCCCACTGGCTGCTCCCACTGTCAAGTGCACAGGGGCCAGGAGGCAGATCAGGGCCTCATCCACGGAGCCCTCCAGCCACACTCAGGCAAGGTGATGATGCTCACTCTGAAGGCGGCCCAAGCCCCAAAAACTAGGGCCATTTCACAGCAAGACTGTGTGGGATCCTTAAGGCACTGATGGGCAAGGAAGGGAAATGTGGCAGGGTATCCCCATTGAGCAAGCTGCAGAAATAAACAAAAAGGGGGGGGAGGGAACAGCCACCAGAAAGGGAAATGCAACTAAATAGGTGGTTGTAGGAAGGAGTGTATGGTTGGATCTCCACTTACCATGGCCTGTAGGAAGAGAATGTCAGCATACAAGAGAAGCATAACAGGTTAATTCCATTAGTCCCCCCCATCACTAAAGCTACAAACACATTGCCCAGGCTTCCTCTTTGCAAGGTTACCGATGCAATTCTCCAGTTAGCTATTATTCTACGCTGTGTGGATTAAGCAACACTGATCTTGCTGCCAGTGCAGAAACTAAGTTCACTGCTTTCCTTTGCTTTTGCAGAAATGTTTAGGAAGTACTACTCCCATCTCAGTGTCTAGAGGAATTGGAGACATTGGCCTTGGTCAATGCTACTGATAAGGAAGTGGAAGGACTCTTGTGCGCATCTAGTGTGTTCCTGAAATCTGTTGTTAAGTCTCAGGAATGTTAATCAAAACCTTTCTTGTTTTTATTTGTGCAGCTCTGAAAAACCATGGAAGCCTTATCACCAACCAGTGGCATAGCGTGAGTTGCCAGAACCCAGGGCAAGGCAAGTATCCTTGGCACCGCCCACTGACAGGCTGGAACAAAGGGGCAATGGGTCGGTGGCAGCAGTGATGTCCCGTGAGCGTCAAGCATGGCAAAGAACAGGACAGGGGATTGGTCGGGAACGGGTGTCTTTCTAAAGCCCTTCAGGGGGCACCCTAGCAACCAGCTGTCACCCAAATCCTCTCCTCAGTCCACCCTGTGAACTTTGGGAAATTTTCTGTGTGAGGGGGAGGGACTACGATTGATTATTGCTACTTTCTCTTTTCTTCCTTTCAAAATTTTGCACCTTTAAGAATTTTGCACCCAGGCCAGCTGCCCCTGTGACCCTGCCCACCACACTATGCCACTGTAGCCAACCAAATGGCACAATTCCTCTATATAAAGGAATCTCCACAACTCGTTTGCCATCCCCTTTTCACCAGCTCCCAATACATGAGGCAAACACCCAAAGGAGCCTTTGTTCAGAACAAGGCTCTTCCTGATGCCTAATTTTAAACCTGCTGCATGTAGCCAATTCTCTTTCCAAATTTGTATCCTCCCCCCCTTAGAGCACCACCTGTGCCTTCACCCACTGCCCATTTCACCCGCTACCCATGACTCCGGCTCTGATGTTTTCTGGTGTGTTTTGAACAAAGATTTACATCGCCTTGATTTACTGACTCTGATAATCTCTCCACCGCCTTCCTCTGCCAAATGCAAGGCATGAAAGCGGGCCCTTCGGTCATGAGTGTGGCCTCTCTTCAAGAAATCAGTGTTGGATTGGGTGGAAGAGACAGAGCCCTCATCTGGGCAAGAGACCATGTCATTTCCAAGTTGCATGTGGCACACAAGACCCTGGGAGGGCTAAATAAATGCTGAACGGCGGCAGCAGCATATAAAGCGAAACAAGCAAGACTTGAAAAGGGGACAGTCTGCAAAATACATCCACACAGCAGAGAGAGGCAAACGCGACACTAACACATTTGTTTCAGAGTCTACAAAACAGAGGAAACGCTTGGGAAAAGTTTTGTCTCTTCCCTGCCTTCCTCGCTTTTAGTTTAGCTGGACTGAGGGCAGGAGGCGGCCATGCAGAGGCCTCTGGAGAAAACTTGCTCCATCAAGAAGCTGCAGCTTTTCAAATGAGAGTTTGCCAGGAATCCACATTATCCAGGTCTAACTCATCATAAGAGCCTTGTTCCTATAACATTTCTGCACTTGAAGGAAAAGCAGTAAATACCACTTCCATTATATTCATGGAGGGGAGATGGGGGGCAAGTCTCACCAGGTCACTGACAAGTGGGGTGGGCTTCTTCTTGCGCAGGTCAGGCATGCTGTCGATGCCATAGAGACCCCCGGCTGGCCTAGAAAGCAAAGGGGGAAATGCATGAGGGCAAGCAGTGATGGCAAGCCACGAGTTATCATCTGTCAGCCAGGTGCTCTTGAAGGACCCACGCGAGGTCTCCTGCAGACTTAAGAATCACGCGGGCAATACAGAATCTTGCCTTGGCCTGGAGAAACCAACACCTAAAAACACATCAGTTCAACAAGGCAAGCAATGCTCCACGCTACAAGGAATAACCTTGACGTGACTGGATGCCGAGCGGCTTTTGTGCGGCTTTAAGTCTGTGAATTATTCCCGTCAGTTCAGGTTACACAGCACAGGCGCCCCTGACAGTTTTGAAATCAAGGGCGCCTTGCTCAAATCCATCCCATGTACAAATTAAATCAGGTTTTGTTCTCTTCTTTCCTCCAAAGAGGCATGGCAAGCAGCAATGGGGAAGGTGTCAGAATTCATCAGGCCATCATGGCAGCACACTCTTTGAACTCCAAAGAGCCACAACAGGAAAGCTCTTCAGACGCCTGTAATCTACATTTTAAAAGAGAAAAGCATCTGCTCATCAGGAGAGCCAGCGAGGAGGAGGAAGCCCTTCCCATCTCAGACCCCTCTCTCGGATGGGGGAGAAGATTACCTGTGGATTTGGGATGAGAGCCTTAGACAGGTTTGGGCTTCAAAATGATCTGATTCTAACCTGTGGCCCTCCAAATGCTGTTGGGCTACAGTTTCCATCACCTCTGCCCATTGGGGCAGGAGCAGGAGAGCAGAAGAGTCTGGCTGCCCTACAGGCCCAATGCCTGCCTCCTTTCCCTCGGGGGCAAACTGATTTGGACCTCATCAGGGAATAGGCAGAGCTCGCATTTTGTGGCCCAATCAGTATATAGAAGCACATGCACTACTTTAATGGCATTTGCCTAGTTTGGACATATTCCTTTCGGACTCCTCACAGCCCCGTTTCCTTCTTTCCTCCCTGAGCTATACATGGCATCACCACCCCATGCAGATCACTTAGGAGCACGTTAAAAAGGCCCAATTCCGTCACACACCACCCTTCGGCAGTGAGGCAGGCAGGAATTCTGGCAGGCAAGGGAAAAATGCAACCATTTCACTGCTCTGGAATCCATCTCGGCCGCCTCCCTGTTGCGCTGCAGGTGAACAATAACACGGAGTGAAGCTGTCAGCGAAACTTTAAATATTGCTGTACTAAGTTACATATATTTCACATTGAATAACTCTGGGGAGTGTGTTATCTGCACTGTGCTGGAAGTCTATTGCCCTCAGGAGAACGCTTGTCAGCTTTGATAATACCTTGTCATGCTGATGCGCACAGACGCTTGGAAAAACGTGAGCGGCAAAGTTAGAGACGAGCGGATGGGGATAATTGGCTTGTGCGCAACAAGCACACGGCTAATTATCTCTGCAAAGGCAGCAAGGAAAAGGAACCTCAGACCCAAGCCAGGAAGCCTTCACCCAGAAGGGAGACAGGATTCGGGGCACAATACTGCCCCCCACTCAGCACAGCCCATTTCCCCTGGATCCAGACACCCCCCCTAGGCTTCCTTCCTCGTCTCCCCTCAAGCTGGACGTCCTCCAGTCTCCCTGACCCCAGCTCCTCTTTCCCTCTCCAGCCGCCCTGCCTTGCTCCTGCCCTCCTGCCCTTTGCTTCCATTTCCATTTGCTCAAGAGTTTTTACAGAAGGGGGGGGGGGTAGAGAAGGAGGCCATGGCAAAGCTTATGGGGTTCTGCAGAGGGACAATGGAAGAGAGAAGTGGCCAGGCTAGTGGCCTTTGGGATCATGTGTCCACACCCCAAAGGCTCCATTTCTGTTATCTATGATGGCAACAGGTTAAGCAGAAAGCCAGAGACGGTGCCTTGGGGAGCCAGCTCACACTAGCAAGTTAGTGCAAGTGGCCCCAGGAAGAAAAGCTTGGTCTCTTGCCAAGGACAGGAGGTGGTGGCGGCTCAAGCAAGCATGGAGCCTCAGCTTCAACTCTCTGTCTGACACCTTCCCTGCAGCCTCTTCTCCAAGGCACCATAATAATATAATAATAATAATTTATTATTTATACCCTGCCCAACTAGCTGGGCTTCCCCAGCCACTCTGGGCGGCTTCCAACAAAATATTCAAATACCGTAATACATCAAACATTAAAAGCTTCCCTAAAGAGGGCTGCCTTCAGATGTCTTCTAAAAGTCTGGAAGTTGTTGTTCTCTTTGACATGTGGTGGAAGGGCATTCCATGACCCTCAATGACACTGCCCCCTGCAAGGCACACTTTTGGCCAGGATAACTGCCCAGCCACTGCCCAGGGCTGGCTGATGCTTCCGTTCAGCAAGGGGGGGGTGATGGGCTTTTGAGTTTTCCCCAGTTACAGCTGGCATAGCTGGAGTGAAGCATGCTGGAGTACATCTGCCCCTCTTTCAAGGCAGCTGAGTGTGTGCAATTCACAAGCAGCTCATGTGAGGAGGCGCTTCGCACACTTGAAGAAACAAAAACAGTTCCCTTGCCGCCTCTGGGGTGATGGCCCACAAACCTCCCAGCACAGGGGGAGTTGCTAAGCAGCGCGGCACATCTGCGGGTGTGGCAGGAGGAGACGAAAGAAAGAAGCCAGCTCAGGAAAGAGGCTCATTGAAATTAAAGCCTCCCCTCGTTTAATTTCATGTTTGATTAGTTTTGCCTAATTCATTGTTTGGAAACCTGATTTATATGCAGGGAGAGAGGCAAGTCAGTCTCAGGCAGACGTTTCGGGGTGGAGCCTCCAGTGCCCCCTGCTCAGTCCCGCCGGCTGCAACAGCACACCAGCCCTCGGAGGGAGCAGAATTCAAATATTACAGATCAAAGCCATATGGCTCTCATCAAACACATGAACACATTTAAAATCAAACAGCATGTAAAATGGTGCCTTCCCGTCTTTCTCCTGGCAAGCCTTCAGTTCCTAATGGGGGAAGGCGCAAGAGCAGGTGCAGAGACACCCAGGAGGAGCAGGAGGAGGAGGGAGATCACACCAACTTCACCGGCTGCCCTCTAAAGGTCCTTTGCAGGGCAGGCGAGAAGCTCCAGGCCAGCCCCTCAAGAGAGAAGCTGAGGGGGCTGCAGCCGAAAGAGGCACAAGTAGGGCTCACCACCGTCCCTGCCCTGGCCTGCCCTCCAACTCCAAGGGAAGCAGAAACGGGGTGTGCCAATTCATACCTGCCCACGTTTCCCAATGCAGCCACAACCTCGACAAGTGGCTGTGTGCGCAGGAACCTTATTTTGCCACATTTCCTTCACGGAAGCGATAATCCATATGAGCCGTCTATGGTGGGCGAAGCCCTCTCTTGCCTCTCGCCATGCGCTGGGAGGAAAGGAGTCTTCTGTAACCCAGTGGCTCAAGGAAGAGGCTGTCCTCTTGGCACAAAGGGGGGCAGATGAGAAAGGACTTTCTCACGCAGTGCACAGGTCTCTCTTGGGGTACTTCTCAAAGGAACGGCCTCTATGCAGCCTGAGAGAAGCAAAGGGGACCAGGCTCCCACCACTACTGCTGGGAACCTCAAGGAATTTTTTGGGTGGGGGGTTCAGCTGCGTGGCTCAGGGAGCAACCTGCAGGCCTGCCGCACTGCTCAGGGGACTCAGCTACATAGGTAGGACATGGTGGGCTTGGGCTGGGTTTGATGCTTCGAAGGGCTGCAAGCAGGGGGGGCGTGAGGCTCAGAGAGGGGCTTGGCGGCAGGGAGCTCTGGGAGCAGGACCAGACGGGGGGAGAACCAGCCAGAGAGGTGGGGGGGTGCAGCGGAGTTAAGAGTTGGGGGGGGGGACTAAAGTTTGATCAGAGGAGGCCCCCTGAAATGAAGGGATCTAACTTAGTGTCTGCCTCCCTCCCTGAGTAATTGAAGCTCATGCACTAACACAGAGACTCTGAGAGGCTTGTGTGCCATTACTACTTATTAAATTACTATACTGCCCTTCATCCGAGGATCATAGGGCAATTTGCAATATAAAAACAGAAGTTGTCAAAGGCCACTTACCCTCCTTTGAACCACGGTGACTTGGACGGATCGCCATCATCCAGACCCTTAAATGTTTTTTAAAGAGAGAGAGAAGGAGAGAGAGAGAAGAATTAATTGTGCTGAGCAAAGTTCAAGCCAGCTGCAGAGTTCAAAATCAGGGAGGACGTTTCATGCACGAAAATGCACACAAAGCGCTTCATGTTCATTAGCACCTCAGAGGACGGCAGGGAGGCTGTGCTGCCCAGTGGTGTGGACACGGCAGCACACACAGGAGAGGGGCCAAAAGAGCCTGTTCAGTGCAATGTGCTTTTGAGGGGGAATCAACCCACAAACATTTCTTTAAAAAAAACAAAACCCCAAGAGTTTGGCAAGAGCAGATCCTACGAGTTTGATTTGAATCTGTGAAGTCCTAATGTTGCTGAGAACATTTCCAAAATACTTATTCATTGAGAGCACACAAACAAACAGAACAAACGGACGTAAGGCTACGGACACTGGAATTGAGTCACGCATCTGCCTTCCCTTCGGCCCCTCTGAAACCAGGGGAAAGTGCCTGGTCTCACACTGCTTTTCAATCCCTAAGCCAGGAAACAGCCGGGGAGGGCACTTCTGTGAGGTGCCAGAGGAGCCTGCCAGCTGTTCCTGGCACCTGCACCACCAAGGAGCTGCAGCAGCAGCAGCAACAACCATTTAGTAGCAGCCTGTTTCCTGGAAGAACAAATACATGCTAGACAAATTCCTGAAAAGCAGCCATCCTTGCCTAGAGAGCACACGGGAACAAAAGGCTCATGCAGGCAGCAGCATCCAGTTCCCCAGCCTGAAGAGAGCACAAGAGAGAGGGCTCTGCCACCTCCATGGCTGGCTTCCAAGGCTCTCGACACGAGCAGCCCCACAGTCTGTGCAGGAAGCTGCCAACAGGATGAGCCCCAGAATGAGCACTGAGAGGAGGCAGGCTACTTCAATAGGAAGCCACTTATTCTAAGGTCCACAGCACTGTTGGAACCAGAGCAGCCAAGCAGTGGAACAGAAGCAGGCAAACAGTGAAAGGTGAAAGGAGGAGCCCCTTTTGGTCAATTGCTACCTTGTTCTTGGCCCCCTCAGTAGCCAACTGCCAAGTTTCTGCTAACTGCGCCAAGGAAGGCAACTGGCCCTTTGAATGAGGAGTTGGAGGGCAATTTCCACCCAGACCCCTCCCTGGGAATCCGTGGCTGCCCAGGACTACCTCTCAGAGGAATTCCTATAAGAGCAAAGGTGGAGGAATCAACAGGAAAGCTGCCTGCGCTGAGCAAGTCACAGATCAATCATGTGGCATTCAAGAAATCCACTCATGTGAAGGCACGGCGCCAGTGCTAGCAGAGATGACGTGGCCACTTTGACTCACTCCTGTGACACACGAGAAGGGCAGCAGAAGTGCTGGCTCACTCCTGTCGTGCTTCTGAACTAGCTGCAGGCATCTGCAAGAACAGGATGGTGGCCCAGACAGACCTCGGGTCTGATCCAGCTGCAGGTCTCCTCTGAGGTGCCTGGGCTTAAGTCTGCTGGCTTTGTGCAAGGATGCAGTCAGATTAAAGTGACAGAACATGTATTTGGAGTCCAGATCGGCAGTCGAATGAAGCAAGCCCACTTGGGGAAGCACTATTTAGACAAACATAAGCAAAGGCCTCTGGATGCACAGCCTTCTCACCCTGGAAACTGTGCATGGAGACTATCAAATCTTAAACCAAAATGTCAAATGCATGATCTCGCTAAGAAACATGTAGACAAACCTCAATTAGAAACCTGCTTTGCTTTTTACAGAACGTTGCTCTTGGGCTTCATCCCTCTGGTGTCTGACTTCTGAATAAAATGGCTAGAAATGGACAATGAGTCTTTTGAGTTCAAGGAAGCACAAGGATAAAGCCCTTGTTGCTTTCAGCCTGCAGACCCCTAAATACCATTTCTGCCCATCAGTTTGCACAGTTTGCACAATTGCAAAACAATTTTGCCCAGAAGCACCAGAAGAAATGGTGGCTCTGCCAATCCTTAGAATTAGAAGTAAGTCTTCTGCCAAAGTGACAAACACAAAATAATATTTATATTTTAAGTACTGCTGCCCAAGAGGTAAGAGTTGAGCCTCTGTGACCCACAGATACACACACACACTCAGGTAACCTTCCCACGGCACACAGTACATTTATCCTCTGCTGGGACTGGGAAGGAACTGCGTGCGCACAGCAGACATGGATTTGCAACATCAACAAGGTGTTAAGTAGGAATGTTTTCTTACTTTATAAAAGCTACCTGCACTGAACAGACTCCTCTCAGTTCATACACAAGATCAGGAATTCCTCCCAAGACTGTCGCATGCTGAACTTGCCAAGAGACTTGGCGGGGGGGGGGATACTTCAGGGGTCAGCCAAACAGCCAAGTGACAATTCAACAGGGCATGCACAAATAACACACTGGAGTGTCAAAAGTAGGAGACACACTGGTTAGAATGAACAGTATATAACCTGAAGTTCTCCTCTACTTCCTTCTGCAAAGGAGAAAGGGGTGGGGGGAACACAAAGGAGAGGAAAGGAGAGTCACACAGTTAACATGGAAAAATTATGCTGTTGACCAAGTTTGGAAAATGAAGCAAAGCAGTGCAGAGATGTAAGATTTCTGTATCACCCCCAAAATCCCTAGTAGGAAAGGTCCATTTAGCTTGAAAAACATAGGCTCAACTTTGTACACTGAAGGTGCTGGAAGGTTGGGGTGGTTATGTTTTTAAAATTAATTTCTGTTGCAGTTTCAATGAAACACTCAGATTTCATTTTCTTCTTAGCATCAACAACATATTGTGGGCACAGAATCTTAATTACAAGTAAACCTTTTAATTAGCATAGCATAGTCACACCTGCCTCGAAATCCACAACAGTACCAGGAACCTAAAAAAATCTTGACTCACTTAAGAAGTCATGTCCCCTCTCCTTAATGATGACCCACAAAGCTCCAGGGATCCTGAGAGTGGGCTGGCTCCCACAGCCTCCTGAGAGGATGTCTTTGAGCCTGGGGCAAAAGCGTCCAGGGAAGCTGTGGTGACACAACATTCAGATAACTTTTTGTTCCATAAGGAAGGGAAAAGCCAAATGCTTCTGTTACAAAACTGCAGCACTGTCCCAGAAGCTAATACTTTTAACGAAGAAGGTTGGATAAAACACCACACACTGATTTATCACGTCTAAATAACAATTCCATCAAATGCTATTGAAGACTTCTCTAAACATTTTTTTAAAAAAGAAAATATGCTGTGAGGTCTTGTCCCTCAGGACAAGCAAGCTAGCAGGGAAATGGATATACAGCTTTTTAGCAAACCCTTCAATTCAAAACACTCCACCTTGTGTATAAAAAAATGTTATGAAGGTTATTAGTGGTTCTTGGAACATTTGTTACACCAAGCAGTCCAATGAAAGGCCAATGAGTGGCACAGGCAGGGGGGGTCTTTCTCTGTCTCCCTCCCTCCCCACTTGACGCACTCTTAAGGCTCAGGCAGACTTCCTCTTGCACTGCGTTTCTGGGCTCAGGTCTGCACTTTAAAGCTCCATGTCTGAGCAGTTTCGTTTTCTCTTCCCTGCTGCTTTCACAGGTAGAGCCCACGTTTTACCACTGAATGAAGCAAACCACAATTGGGTTCCCCGCAGATTGCTATTTGCTCCGATTCAGCAGTAAAATGCGGGTTTTTACCAGGGAGGCGCCAGGACAAAACAAACAAAATGCTTGGACATGGAGTTTAAAGCATGGACCTTTGCCTGGAAAGTGTGGTGCAAAATGAAGTCTGGATGAGTGTTACCGGCAGCTCAGTAGGCAAAGCCCTCAATTCAGCACCTTGGACAGCACCATCTCAGCGTCTCACAGCTACTCAGCTTCCCTCCCCAAAAACCTGATATAGATCAAAGGGCCCAGGAAGGCCAAATCCAGGGGGGCATGTTCAATCTGATTTAATTTGAGATTAGACCATAAATTGAGTGTACATGCATCATGCGGTAGAATATGGCTTTTTACTTTTAAGAAAGTTGCATGGATAGTAATTTTAATCCATAATGGTGACTGCTGGCCAAAAAAAGGGAGGGGGGAGCCAGAGTGGCAGTTATTGTCCAAAAAGTAGATGACCCTTGGCTTTCAAAAAGTGAAATAAAATTGGTAAGGGGGTTAGGATTATGCCTAGAGAGAGAGCCCCATGCCAGAAGAATCTAATTTTCAAACAAAGAGCTGACATACCAGAAACACAGCCAACCATTACCTCAGAAGTTCATCTGAAACTGTCCCAAGGAAAATACCTGACAGGGTATGCTCTGACTCAAGCTTCTTTATTACAACAAAAGCACATTTTCTTAGTAAATGTCATCTAGTTTTTCTTGGGCATAAAAGAGCAAAGAAATAATTGGGGACCTAGGAGTCTGAAACATCAGGCCCACCTTTGCCCCATTCTCTCTCGCTCTCGCTCTCTCCTGTTTCAAATTCTAAATCTCCCATTCCCTAACGAAAACATGCACAAAAGGAACACACATGAGCAGTGATTTAACAGGTGGAGGAGAAATAAATCCTTCTCCCATCTGTTTTCGAAAGAGAACTGAAGCATTACTTGATAAATCTAGCACAAAATTGCTGGCAGATTTTAGCAACTGTTCCCATTTCAATTTTGGTAAATATTTGTTGTCAAATCAAAAGAACAAGAAATTAGGAAAATGAATAGTTTGTCACAAGCTCCCCAATGGCACCACAATGTCAGCCACTTATTTCAAAGGTCTTCCATTGTTGTTCTTAATTGTTACCTGAACACAAAAGGCTAATGTGGTTGGCAGTCAGAAACTGCCTCTACTTAGAAACCAGCTATTCTGAGTAAGATCAAGGTTTCTTATGAAGGAAGATGGCAAATGCTCCAAACTTTTGCCATCCCTCAGCAGAAACAACTTCTCTGCCTCCAACCCTAATAAGCTGATTTTATAAAGACCTAGAATAAATTTTCTAGGCCACAGGATGGATGGCTAGGGCATATTAATTTACTAGAATTATCATTATCTGGGACCATTTTGTGGCAGGATCCTTGCCTCATAAAAACCACTATTTCCATAGTAATATTGAGCTCATTACAGCCTCAAACCTTCTGCACTATCCATAACTCTGCTAGAGAATTTTACGACCCATGATTTATGAAAATCATTTAAAGTGTTGAAAGTGCCGTGCTGCTTTCCTTTAGTCCTGCAGAGGAGGAAATCCCCCACAACCCTGTTTTAGAACGGCAGAAATCAAATGGCAAGAGGTTTCAGCCTGCCCAGAGTGGGAATTGCAGTCAATCACAGCTCCTGCAAGTTTCCCACGTCTTCCTTGCATGCATCTCGCCTTCAAGCATCAAAGAAAAGTGTGCATCAGGGAAGTGGTTGTTCCCTAATGTGTAGAGCAGCCTTCAGTCTGTGAGTGAGCAAGGATGAGAGTCCAGCTCTCCCAAGCCCAACACTTGTTCAACTTGATGCTCTTCCTTCTGAAGCACAGCTACGACACAACACGTTAAAAGTATTTGGAAAACTGCTTTAAGCAGGGAAAGATGAAGTATTGGGGGAAGACATGAGGCTTCTCTTGGAAAGCGGGAGTTGCTGTCATCCCACCATCAAGAGCCCTTTCATACACTGCAGAAGCACTGAGTGCCGTCCATGTGTGCATCTGGTATGCCCCATAAATGTGGGAGATGCACATGCAGAGTACACCACGTCTTGATGTTGCCGCTGTGGGAAGCCACTGTGGTTCTGGCCTGGGCGCATGGACTGCAGGGTTCTGAGAGAAGTCATTCTCCCACCCGGGGCAATGTGTCAAACTGTCCTAGGCATGATGTTCTGTCTTTGTATACTGCACACAGCAGAAGAAGGAGGGGAGAGAGAGCCTCATCTTTATCCTTGGAGACAGGTGCTGCTGCCAAGTGTGGTGGAGGGGGCTACCACTTGGGCGCAATTTCAGGAAACATGCATCACACATGAGAGTCTGGAATCAGGTGGGAAACTGAAAGCGCCTTTGCCACTATACCCAAGGGTCAACTGCAAAGGTGCAATTTCAAATATGTGCAAATCTTTTGCTTATTTTAGTGAGTGAGCAGGTGGTGCCCCCCCCCCGCCCCCAAGACATGGTCCTTTTGCAGCTCAGTAGTACATAAGGACCAAAGCAGCTCCCTGAATCTTACTGGGTGACGCTTCTGATGAATTTTGCTTCTGCTCTTCCCCTTTGCTCTCCTTCAAGTCTCCTTATTGCTACCTAAAGTCAAGCTCCACTGTTCTGAAGTTTGATTTTCACAAACCCTCAAAGGTAAAACATGAAGCCTAACCCAAATGGAATCTCAAGTGCCTACAATCGCTAGGAAGCAGCTCACATGGACCCCACAACTGATTACCATCTGAACAGTCCTCAATATAAACTCCACAGAAGAGGGCTCTTGATATAAGGCGCATGACAAACATAACAGAGGGTACAATCCACATGAATTCTGCACTCCAACAGAACACCTCTTATGTGGATTTCTCAAGGGGCATCATTACATGGAGGGAAACAAGTGTTCTAGCAGAGCTCTTCCTTGGGGGTGGTTATTTAAACATTTCAGGCGATTTCAGCTTCCCTGGCAAATTTATATGGGAAATGGCAACTGGCTCCTGGTTCAATATTTCCTGTGAAAGTAAAGAGACATGGAAAAGCTCATGCTTCCAAGTGGATGGTATTGGAAACACTTTCCCAACATGCTTTCAGTTTGCCAAGAAGCAGATCTGAAGTCAATGTCTGCTTCCTTGGAGATAGAACATCACAAATCATTTGGCAGACCTCCAGAAACTGGGGTTTTGTGTTTGTTTTTTTTGCATTTGTTAAGGGTGCAGAGATAGGGCAGCCTTTGTATTTGGCTCTTATCATCTGCTATCTCTGACCAAACTTCAATAAACCATTTCTATTTAATCATTCTGCCTGCAGCTGCTAAACTTTCTGACAAAAAATGAGCAAGCATTTCACCAGCAAATCTCAAGAACTTTGGGAGTACCTGAATGAATCTCTTCAGCCGAGGAAGTCCAGCTTGCCTCCTGGGCCAGTTCCTTCAAGAGCCTCCGACGCATCTGCCTCTTTTCCCTCAGGACATTCTTGAAGTTGTTGATGCACTTGTTCAGGTAGATGGTCTCGGCACACACCTTCTCAAGGCTCATAGGTCGGCACCCGCCGGGCTGCACAGGTGCAGAACCCGGATCCTGCTGGGCCTCTCCAGAGGGGAAGGGCTGCTCCACACAGCTCTCAGAATCCGGTGGGGGCACCAGCTCGGGGACCGGAGCTTCATCAAGAGGCAATGAAGCACTGGGAAGAGTTCTCTGCATCAGGCCCACACTGTCACTGCTCACAGTCGTGTTAGCCTGGCTCTCAGAAGACTGACTAGGGGGAGTTTCAGCAAAGGTATCCAAGCTGCCATGCACACTTGGGCTACGGAGGGCAGGAGCTGGCTCACTGTTCATATGGAAGCTCTTTTCCCCTTCAAGGAGGACTTCTGGGTCCCCGGTCTCCAGTTTGTGGAACACCACTTGCAGCGCAGACCGGAAATGATTCAGTGCTTTGCCCAGTTTGTTAGTGTAAAACCTCATGTCCACGAGATCAATGCTGTCCCGAGAGTGCTCAAGGAAGTACTGGGAATTTTCTAGGACATCCCTGAAGACCTGATCAGTTGGGTCTTGCTCGTTCAGGTCAATCTGGATCATGTCTTTGAGCGTCTCACTGCTGTCAACCAATTTGCGCAGAGCGCCATCACAGCCGGGAGTGGTCATGGCCACCGGTGCCTCCTCCAGGAGACTGACTTGCTCAGGACTGAGAAACTCCAGCGTGGTGGCATCACAGTCCGTCTCGCTTTCCCCTGGAGTCAGCCCTCCTGCTTGGTCCTCTTCCACAGGAGAGGAGCTGCCCTTGGTGGCATTGTCAGCATCTGAGGCCCGTCCCCCTCCTCCCTTGCCCAAGTACTCCGGGGATGGCAAGGAATCCCTGCCTGTGTTCTCATGCCCAGGGCCTTCCAGCTTCTTGAGGGATGCATCAAGGACTCCAGCAGAAGAGCTGCTTTTGTGCAAAGTCTGCTCACTACTGCCCATTATTTGCACAACTCTCCCCACTTTTTCTTCAAGTTCACCAATTAAGTTGCTCTTCCTAGGTAGGGTGGATTTTGGTTGAAAGTTAAGCCTCTCCCCTACGTGGCGGTGAACCTCTTGGCAGGTGTTTTCCTGCTGAGCCTGGCAAGAGTCCACTTGGAGTTGCCCATCTCCGTCCGTCCTGACCACTTCCCCACGAATGTGCAAGGAGCCCCAGTGGTTCCCACTCTGGCCTGGCAAGGGCAAGGTGCCCAGCTGTGCCCCAGGACCCACCTGGCTATTCTGCTGGCTTTGCTCACCACTGGCCACAATGGTAACTCCTGCACTTTGCAAAAGAATCGATTTCTGGAGAATGAAGTCTCGCTGCTCAGCGTTAGCAAGCTTTACAACAGCGGGTCGTGGGGCCAGCTGCTTGCCTGTTGCTGCACCAGATCTGTAAGCATCCTTGATGTACTTGCTACGCTGAATGCCATTGAAACAGTGGTACTCTGACAAGAAACGGTGGACTAGCTCCTTGGTGTTCTCCCCCTCCTGCTCTGGGATGCCATAAAAATACAACACTGGCTCTCTGATGGGCCCTCCCAGGAGGGGCTCCCTGACCTTGGCCTTTGGCAATGGGGAGTTTTTGCTGGTGGGGCCAGAGCTGCTCTGCAGGCCCTCAATCTCGCTCAGAACAGTGTCCACGCAGCTGGAGACTTCGTCCACAGAGCCTTTGATCAAGGTGAGGTGCTGCTGGAGCTCAGCAATCTCAGTCTGGATGCGACTTATCCCTTGGAGCTCTTTCACGATGTACTCAATGACATCGGCAGAGCGGTCTCTGGGCCCAGGGCTGCAGGGAGTGTAGGCAAGGGGCTTACTTGGAGGGCAGGGCCCTTCCCCTTCTCTTTCCCCAGCAACTCCCCTCCAGCCGGTGCCAAGGCTCAGGGCAGCGAGATCGGCTTGCCCCTTGGGGCTCTCCATTTGCTCCAGAAGGCTCTCTGCAGCCAGGCGGCCAGAGACGCCCCCTAAGTCACACTGGCTTGGAACTAACGCTCGTGGGGCTTCGATGTATCCATCCCAGTCCAGCCCACCTTTACTGGCCTCCCTGGTCCCAGGGCTCCTCCCCTGAGCAGCGGAAAAGTCACTGCTTGCAGATTTCCTATTGACGCCACAGACAAAGGCGTCCGTTTCTATTTCCACGAGGGAAAGCTGCTGGTGGTGATTCTGGCTCAGGGAGAGCTCGCTCGCCGGCCCTTGCAGAAGCTTCTTCATCTTCTCCTCCAGAAACAGCAGGGCCTTCTGCTTCTGAGAGGGCTGCCCAGTTAGGAGTTTCACAGCAGACGTTCTAAGCACAGAAGCAATGTCATCTTCTAGCCTTAGGGTGCCTCTGCCGGCGCACATCCTCAGTGGCCGTGTTGGCGCCCTCTCATCATGCCACAAAGCGGCAGAGGCCTGTGCCCCTCGCTGCCCGCCCAGCAAGGCTCTCTCGGCCAAGGATTAAGACTCATCAGAAGCTGCTGTCAAGAGAAGGGACAGAGACGCTGTGTATCGGAGTCAGTGGAGAAAAAAGCGATGCACACATTCACACACACACACACACACAAACTAGCTTGGGCCACATAATCGAACAAAATTGCACCCGTGCAGCAGGACAAATCTATTTTTGCAAGCATGCCAGTATAACCTGCTGTTCCATTTCAGCCTTCCAACTGAATGAAGGTCCTGGGGCCAAGTGGTGTGCAGGAAGGTCTCCCTGACTCTTGCAACAGGTAAAGGATGCCTTCACCTCCCCCCAAATTTGCTTTATGAGAATGGTTTCCTTTTCCACCATGGAGACTGGAATTATATCAAAATTGAAGTCTTAGTAGCAGAGCCCTCTCTATTTATCCCCCTCAAGTACAATATCCTGGCCTATCCATTACCTGCCTAAATGCTCCTTGGCATGCAGCCAGCAGCTCTGCCCTGCTCCCTAAGAGGCGCAGGCACAAGCCAGTTCCAGCTTCAAGGTACGTCTTTGTATGGGCACAGATCTGTCTGTGTGCAGCTATCATTTTCACAAGAAAAATGATGAAAGAACACACAGAAAAGGCCTTGCCCGCATACAGAAGCTTTCTTTTTATAGCTTTAAGGTCATCTGCTAATATCCTAAAATCAGTTAAGGGAAGGCTCAGCACAACCACTTAGTCCTTGTCCCTTAATGAAGATACAGGCAAGTGAACAGAACATTCTCCCCCTCCCCATGTTGAAGGTCAGATTGCAATCTCCTTGGCGGCAGGAATACACTTCTTTTTATGAATTTAACAAAATTTGTGTGCCACTTCACTGCACAAAAAAACTTAAGCGGTTTGGAAGAAGATAGGTGCCTCTTTCCTTGCTGTTACTCCAGTGGGCACTAGTGGCATGAGATGCGTATATAATGCAGAAGACATTTTTATTGGGCCACCTCCTCACAACTGTGAAATAGGCAAGGTTTCACAGCATTGAAACCTTGGACAATTACATAATTCTACACCAACTGCGACTGGCCTAGTGAGCAAGAAACTCAGCCAGTTTCTGTAACTATTATTTTGCATCGGTAAGAAAGATTTACCATAAATCTGGTGAGAGTTAACATTTGCAGTTGTTCCTTAAAAATAAATAGGGGTAAAATAGTGGGTGCTGAAGGGTCCTGGAGGAGGAGGAGGAGGAGGAGAGGAACAGGCACTCGAGGCAGAGCCAGGAAGTCCAGTTAAACCCAGTGACACCACTGAGACCGAGAAAGCTAAGATCCAGGACAAAGCAGGCATTCCCCCTGACCAGCTGAGGCTGGTCTTTGCTGGGAAGCAGCTGGAAGATGGCCGCACGCTCTCCAACTACAACATCCAGAAGGACCCTCCTCAAAAAGGGGTGCCCTCTGTTCCAGCAAGCACCCCAGCCTGGCTCAGCACAGCGGGGTCTGCCGACACTCAGCTCCATTCAGAAACTGCTGGAGCAGCGAAACAAAACCCGCTTTTCCATGCTCAGTATTCAGCATCCCAGAGCGGCATATTGTGTGAAGCACCGTCTCTTTCCCAGTTCTACTGAAAGCTGTCTGCTTTTCTGCTTACTTTTCTGACTACGGACTGGAAGGCTGGGGCGGAAATCTTAATAATTAAGAAGACAACTTTTTTCCAATGGAAAAAGCTTCAATTTTGTTTAAGAGAAAAAGCCGCCGGACTGTTTCGGACGAGTCTGCAGGATTGGCCTGCTACTTGTGCGTTCTCTTGAGGGCGAGCGGCATTGCCCTGCAAAATCTCGTTTCTTCTGAGGGCACATCAATGACAGTGCCACCGTTTCAGCCCACAGAGTAAGCAGCCATTCATTTCCAGTGTCAAAGAACACTAACTATCTCTAAGTGACTAAGCACATTGGAGCAGAGGGGGCAGGACTGGAGACGCAGGCATTGGAAAGAGGGGTCTGTACCAAAAGATGGCTGCCCCCCAGATGAAGTTTCACACCTCAGCCCAAGCACAGGAACAATCCCCTAAGAGGAGATGCACTGCTTTGGGAGTGGGGGCAGGAAGAGAGGCATTTATCGCTAGAAACCTTGTTTGAAGTTTGCTGGGCTTGCAACTTCCACTGAGACCGTTAAGGACCATAATGGGAAGGGGTGCAAAAAAAAAGCTTATCCCAGAAGCTCAGGCTGGATAAGCAGTTTATGAAAATATGCAATAAAAACATTCTAAGTTGTTAAAAGCACTAAGACCAGCCCCAGAAAGGAAATATTTTATTTTTTCATGTTTAAGCTTTGCAGTCAGCAGAGAAAGGACACTCCTTAGCCGTGGGGCACCCCACAAGAGCCCCCACCTACAAGCCCCTGCTATTCAAAGCTGGCCTGACAGGCAGAGGGCACCATCCAGCAGCCATGTTGTTCCTAATGAGCCGCAAGGGAGTCGGCAAGTAAAACCCCAAATTGCTGCCAAGGAGGTGGCAGAGACCTAGCAGGGAGCACAAGGGAAAACAAGGTGCAGCCCCTTTGGGTGCCATCACATGCTCTGTATCAGGGCGGCTAAATTGTGTGCAGGCTGAGAACCACATTGGCCCTCTGGGGGTAGCATATCAAAGGGGGAGGGGCAGAGCACATTGTGGGCATCTTTCAAAAGGGCACATGGGGGCAGGTCTTGGGGAGCTACAAAAAAACCCCACCTCTTGGCAGCATGGTATCACAGCAGGGAACCTATGGGAAGTAGTCAATAATAAAAAAATAAAAATGGGGGAAATTGGGGGGGGGGGTCCTATCTGGGGCACAAACTTCTGGGCATCATGGAATCACAACAAACCAATTACTCTTTTTTGAGTCTGGAATTCTATGACTCCCCAAGGATATTTGTGTTCCTGGAGAAGACAAAGGCTTGGAGAAGGAGAATCGTGGCCAACGCAACAAAGTTTGGGAACTGGCAGGTGGAGGAGGGGATTTATAGCTTTCAGCTCTCTGCCAGTCCAACAGTGGGTAGGGAGGGAACATGGAGGGCAGTGTCAGGATTTGACCTTAGGATTTCTTCTGGTCCTAAACTCATCTCAGCAGCAATCAAACTGGATCTTGTGGTTGCAGCATACAGCTGATCAGATACCCTGAGCAACCACCACAGCAACAAGGGAGAGAGAAGGGGAGTTTTTATAAAAGCACTCCAATCTCCAGCCCCACGCATGGGGGGCTGATGGATAGCAGCAGCACATCTAGGGTGAGACAAGGAAAGAGTCCCTCTCCTGCTGAGATCTTCCTCCAGTAGACTCTCAAAATAGCATTCAAGAAGGCTGCACATTGTGAACATGTGTATCTGCCTCTTACGGTGACTGAAACTATGGGGAAATAAAGAGCAAGTGAGACGATAGCTAGCTAGCCTTGCAATTCTGCTAACCAGCTTTCAGGTGATAAAGGATGCTCCTTTGGTATTAAGGGCCCAGAAAAACTCATTTGAAGATAAGCTGATCCAGTCAAAGATACTGTTGCCTTGCAATAATGCAGCCATTAAGATGCTGAAATAGCTAACTGTAGCTCCTGGGAAAGCCAATCAAGTTGGAAACATTGATCAAGAAGAGTTAAACAGCAAGACACTCCTTGTCTCCTAATGCTAAGGATCACCCAAGTAAACTGATTGGAAGCACAACACAGAACTCACACACAAAATTCACCACCGCAAGGCACCATGTGGCGAAATGGCTGGGGAAGCTTTTTTCAAGGCTGACACAAATCTGTCTGATAGACACGGGCAAAGCTATTAGCCATGGAAGATGGGCTAGTGTAGGTTTTCCATCTGTCTTTGGTAGCCGTCTCGCTCTGGAGAACCTGAGCAACCTCAGCAACAAGGCCTCCGGGCTCCTCCCTCTTGCCAGTCTTGTAAGCCTGGACAGCAATGGGCTGGGTGGGCCTGGGCCTAATCCTGCAAGGCAAACCTGGCCGCCTTGCTTTGGGTTAGGCTTGCAAGGCTACAGCAGAAGCCGGAGAATGAAAACTCACAGCTGAGTGCCAAAGGAAAGGTTGCTATGGCAGCCCTTCTCGACATGCGGCAATTCTGACACTTGCTGGGAATTCTTACACGGCACCTTTTATGGCCAACGGAGGACTACGCCTGCTTCAAACGAGGCCTGGCCAACGTGCCGGCATGATGCTGCTTTCTTGGCTCCATCATCCCTGGAGGCTGGCAAGCAAAGATTGCAATTGCAATTTGATGACACTTCAGGACGACAGTTTCTGTCCTCGTCGCTTGCTTCCCAAACTGTTTATTTTCTAAAGCCTGATCTGCCAATAAGCAAGCTGCTAATCTCAGCGAGAGCTGAAGCAGGCACTACGCGGCTGGATGAATCACGTTTCGGAAGGTAGAGAGCCGAATGAGAACGCTTATCAAAGGGAAAATATTCTAAACTCCAGCCAGAGCAAGCACATGCGCTAGCAAGTCGCTCACCAAGCTCAGAAGGGAATTGAGACTCAGATCAAAATGTTTATAGAAGAAAACGGGAAGCAAAGAGAAGGATGCAAAATAAACAGATGTGGAGAAGATACAGCTGCCGGAGATGCTACAGCTGCTGATCAGGGCAGACAAGGCTGAGCTCAATGGGCCTGACTCCTAGGTTTCTACATCCATCTCTCTTGTTGCCAATCGCACCAAGATTCATGGGAGCCATTGCAGAGGCTCAGACTGGCACAGCCTCTTGTGCCAAGGAATGCATTTGGGAATGTAAAGGGACTCAGGCATCCCAAAACAAGCTACAGGTCCCATGACATCCTAGTTACATGGCAGTCAGAGGGACACATGTGGCAGAAAGCAACAAAGCTTTCTGGGGATGAATGACAAGAACAGAACACAAACTGATTGGTACAAAAAGCCGGTGATAGAACTTGTCAAGTCACTCAGCCTTGAGTAACCAGTGCTGATTGCTGAAAGGCTCTGTCATCCTAACCGCTTCCTCCTACGGAAGGGAGAGAAGCCACCTTGAAAGACCTTCCCATTCTCCTCCTTGCTAAGAAAGCTTATCATTAATGCCTCATCAAGATAAGCTCTATGAACAAAACTGAGGCACCCATTAAATTTAGTTAACGTTAGAAGCATTTCAACAATTGGCAGGTGACAATTTTCCTTCAGAAAGGTAAGTAAGCGTAAGGGCAAGCAAAAGTAAGCCTACGCAGACTAGCCTACTCTTTGAACAATCTAGAAGCAAAAGTCAACAGACATGGAAACCTACTCTTAGGAACAAGGTATGAAAATTCCAGTGACATTCTCCATAGTTGAAGGAATAGCAGAGACATTGCAGCCAGATTCAGAAGACATTTGACCAACTGAGTGCAAAGTGCAAACACTTGAAATGTGCTTGGAAAGTCCTCTGGGAAAACCTGAAACTAGGGGCACAGATGCCCGGGGGGGCAGTGGATTGGCCACTATTTGATCTATATGCTAAGAAACATGTTTCTTGTTGGCGAGAATGAAGTTTGGTTTCTGACAGCACGGCGAGGTATTTTGTCTCTGCTCCGCACGAGGATTCAAAGCAGGTTTTTAGCCAGGCAGACATGAAGCAGCAAGAGGCATGGCAGCTTCTGTATCCAAGGGTGACGCCAGCGCCCCTGGGAGAGCTGCAGGTCGGCCGCGGCCCATGCCAGGCTCCTCAGATCTCTTTCCCTCCAGACTCTTCTGCAAGGAAATTTGAAGCATGCCAGTTGTTTGCACAAGGAACTTGGGTAAGTGATGTCTTGGGCAATGGAGGCTGCCCGCTAAAAGCTGTCCTGGTGACACCCAAAAAGAAAAGCAAACAACCTGCAAGCCTCCTGTGTCATTGATTTTATGTTTCTGAACAATCTCCATAAAAGAAATGAACTCTGGTGAATCTGTGCTAGAGTGCCATTTCCAGGCAGCTGGCTGTGAAAGTTCACGCCCCTTTCCAAGACTGTGGGTCATCACTAACATGGGATTCTAACAGGAGCAGCAATGTGCACCCCTGTGAGGAAGGCTGCCTTTTTTCACTCCCTGTTAAACTCCAGGGCCTGGCAAACGGGGCTTCTGCAAAACCAGGACCAAAGTGCCCAGCCTGGGAATTAGAATGGCAAAGCAAGACTTCAAACAACAGTGAATTTCAGCACTCCCATTCCTCCCTGAGGAGCGACTCTCTGTCTCTTGTTCTTCCTTGTCAGCTTCACAAGTGGCATCACACTACAATTATGTGGGGCAGCAAGAAGCTTTTCCTATTTCTGCCTCTCGTGCAAAGCAGAATCCCAGCCAGGGATACTCACAACCCCCAACCCAGAGCTGGCTTCAGCCGGGAGAGATGCCAGGGTTCTCTTTGGATGAGGCAGAAGGGCAGAAGAAGGAATCGCAAGGCGCTCGGCACTTACGGCTCTGCCACCCACCAGCCTGTCTCCAGCCCCAGACGGGGGAAAGAGTTCAAGGGCAGAAATATCTTCAGCTTTGTGTGCATGTGTGCTTCAATTTCGCGAAGTTGCTGCTGAAAAAAATAATTCAACAGGCTCCCTAACCATGTGCCCTTCAAATAAGATTCTTCACCATAAAGTAAGTAGTCCTCCCCCCCCCCCCAGTGAATCCCTCAGATGCTCAATTCCAGTTGAAACAACTGACATGTAGGAATCTACCGATCCTAAAAGGAAGCGCTCTGATTTGTGAGCCGGAAAGACAAACCCCAGAGACAGAGCATGCCAAAATACTCCAGTTTAAGGCTACTAAGCATTAAGGGAAGCCAGCAGGTCAGGACCTGTCTCTCAGACACACACACAAACATTCACACAGAGCCGTCCATCTCTCCCCACCTCTTCAGAGCTGCCTCAAACTTCATGCTTGCAGTCTTAGAACTTACCTTGCGGCTAAAACACACAAAAGCACAAGGAGATGCAAACAGAAAAGAAACTTGGGGAAATCAAAGGAAAGCAAAAGAATACGAAAGCTCCCTTTCCCAGGAGCAGCAGCCCCGGGCGAGCCAACGCCTGTCCCACCGAGGGGTGGGGTCTTTCACGGGTCGTGGTGGGAAAGGCATCGGGCTCCACAGCATCCAGGCGGCAGGAAGTGAAAAGCGGAAGACTTCTTAAATCAAAAAAATCCACAGCTGCCCTGAACCCGAAAGAAGAAACAGCGAAGCCCAAGGAGCAGCGAGGTCACTCTGGAAGCGCTGCTCTAGAAGGGCCCTTCCCCAGGCACAGCTTGGCTCTCCAGCCTGCGGTCGGTTTCCCAGACAGCCAGAGGAGCAGCTCAACTTCGTCCTTCTCTTCAGCATTGTGCTGGGAAAGAAAAGGAAAGCCTCCGCCGCTGCTGCTGCTGCTGCTGCTGCCGCCGCCACCGCCGTGCAGCTCCTGTTACTTCAACTCCTCCTCCTCCTCCTCCTCCTCCGTTGTTTTCTGCCTGGAGCCATGCAGCCCCACACCCTCCCTCTCCCCCGCACACCCTGGCATGAAACAATTCCTTAATTTTATTATCCATTCAGTGGCAAAAAGCAATGTGACAAAAAGCAATGAAGGAGCTCCTCCTCGGGAAAGATGAGAGCAGGCAGCACAGCAAGGCGGGGACACACACACACACACACACACACACACACACACACACACGGAGCAGAGCACCCACAACTGATTTCTTCACAGCTCGCCAGGAAAGGGAGAGGTTGCAGGGGCTGCAGCTAATTGCAATTGCATAGTTGCGGGTGGGGGGGTCTTTTTTATCCCGTATCTCTTCATCACCGGCTGTACACCCACTCCGGCATTAACTGCCAAAACATCATCACTGATGCACGCAAACTTGGGCACGGAGACGGTGCTTCAGCGAGAGCAAGGTGGCTCTCCAGCAGCCCTGGAGAGCGGCTAGCCGACAACCCAGCCTGTATGACCTCAACGCCCAACAAGAACTAAAATTCCCTCTGCCCAAACCTCTCCAACTCCTGCTGTTACGCTTTATATTACTTTAAACTGACTTGCATTTATGCCTACTCCTCGCTACTAGTTTAATCGGTTTCCTGCCTTTTGCTGCACAGTTATTATTTTTTACCATATTTATGACTTGGAACTTGGAAATCACCTTGCAGCCTTTTGGGGGCCCAAAGGGAGAGGTGGAACTCTCTCAACAAGGTTGGAGCTTCTCCTCTGAAGGCTCCATGAGGCTTCCTCAAGACCAACTTGTCACCCCGAGGCTCACATCAGCAGGTGTTCCTCACGTCTCTTCTTGAGAAGCATGCAAAGTACCGTCCCACCCCACAAAACACAAGCTCTTCATCCCCTCCTGAGAACCTGGTCAAAGTTTTCAATGCTTGTTTGTTAGGTGGTCCTCTTTGTGTGTTTGGTGGAGTTTTAAGGACACACCCTCTCAAAATGGGAAGAGGTGGATGGGTTGTAGCAGCATTGAAGAACACAGCCTTAGTCCCCGTAAGACACAAAAGGGAAGTCAGAGGATCTCTCCCAGCTGCATGAATGGGCAATAAAATGGCAAACAAGTTTCAATCTGAATAAGCATGAAGTGATGGGGGGGGGAAGTGGGGAGTATATCCCATATATACTGAAGGAGTCTGAGCTGGTGACAACTGACCAGGAGAGAGATGTTGGGGTTGCAGTTGATAAATAAATGGAAATATGGAGCAGTGTGCAGCAGCAGCAGCTGCGAGAAGACAAATTTCATGCTACAGAGTATTAGGAAATAAAGTTTTAAGTACTGTACTGCTGCTAGTGAAATTTGTGGTGCAACCACATCTGGAATAATACAAATATATAAAAATAAAAATATTGTCCAGTTGCACCTAAGAGACCAACTAAGTTTGTTCTTGGTATGAGCGTTAGGTATCTGAAGAAGTGTGCATGCACACAAACACTCATACCAAGAACAAACTTAGTTGGTCTCTAAGGTGCAACTGAACAATTTTTTTATGTTTCATATATATTTCTACTGCATCAGACCAACACGGCTACCTACCTGAATCTGGAATATTACAGACACTTCTGGTTGCCTCATCTCAAAAAAGAACATCACAAGAGTTGCAAAAGGGACAGAAAACATGGTTCAAAATGATCAGGGAACTGCAGCACCTCCAAGAAGAGGAAATGCTGACTTTTGGAGATTTTTAGACAGATGGAAGTTGTGTGTATGAAGTGTGGAAGGGGGAGCTTAGTGCAGAGATTACACACAGTATATGGGAAGCAAAGGTTTTGCTTCCCACCAGATTTTCCCCTCTCTCTTTTGATCACCTAGTGAAACTGACTAACAGCAGATTCAGGACACAAGAGAAAATTCCGCTTCACATTTTTAATTAACTTACAGAACTCGCTGCCGGAATATGTGATTATGGCTACTAGCTTAGATGGTTTTAAAAGGTTTAGAGAAATTCACAGGGGGATGAGTTCACTGGCAGCCTTCAGATCTGCTACAAGCAGCAGGTCACTGCTTTCCGTGGGAGTTTTTCACCTTAAAGTCCATAAAACAAAAGCAGTAACTCAGAGCAGGGCTTTCCATGTGGCAGCCCCTGTTTTGTGGAACAGAATCCTTGCCGAGATACAATAGGGGCCAACTATCTGTACTTTCATTAACAATTAAATACGTTTTTGTTTGGGAAGGCTTTTGCAGTTGGATGAAGAGGTCTCTGCTTTCAGTGCTTATTCTGTATTGTTTTTAAACCCACCGTGAGTTTGTTTTTAAACCTATTTTTAGCCATTTTTATGGTACGTTGTGTTTGGAAAAAGGCATTTTAATTAATTAATTAGTCACAGCATAGTAACTGCTGTTATTTTGGTTTGCATTGGCCTGCTGTTTCAATTATACTTCCTTGTTTCTGAGCATGTACCTGTCATCAACACATCTTTTTTTTCTGATCTGCCTTCTGAGTGAGAGAGAGATGAAGAGATTGTGTAGCTATTTTCAAAAGGCCACAGAAGAATTCGATGGAAATAAATGACCAAAATGCTTTAGCGGAGGGCGAGTGATGGGAGTTGCCCAAGATTATGGGGAAAGGGAAGGGTCTGGAGAAGGCAAAATAAGCCCTGGTTCTCTCAGGTGAGTGTGTGGCAGCTCGTGTCAGGTGTGTGTGCAGGAGCCAGGCCCTGTGACCAATAGGACTTTGCAGGACTGGGGCCTTCCTAAGTTTGTTCTGAAGAGGCAAGGTGCAGCCACACAGGTGAGGCTTATTGGTAACTCACAGCACCTGGTGGCTAGAGCTGGGAAGGGATATAAGGTCAGCATTTCCCTTCGGCTTTTTACCGCAGCAGCACATTTCCTGCCTTGCTGCATTTGGCTTCTTGCTTCCTGATCCTTGAACCTCTGCTTCTTGACTCCTTGCTTCTTGATTCTTGGACCCTTGACTTCTTGACTCCTTGCATCTTGTGCCTCGAACCCCTGACTTCTTGACTCCTTGTTTCCTGACCCTTGGACCCTTGGCTTCTTGACTCCCGGCTCTCTGACCCTCGGACTCTTGGCTCCTGGACCCCCCTTCCTGCTCCCACCCCGCCATCTTGCCCCCTGCCAGGACTTCGATCGCCCGTGAACCGGACTGTGACAGCTCAAAAGACAAGCCACACCAGGGCAGGTCATCCAACATGAAGCTCACTCCCAGACCAGAGAGCGGAAGGAAGAAAAAGAGATCACCTCCAGACCTAACCTGGGGAACCTCCCGATGGTCCAATGTCAGGTTCAAAGGCCTGACAGCCACAACCTGTGAGAGACTCCAGGAGCCTCCTGCCAGGAATGCAGAGCACCAACAGGGAGGCTCTCCAAGCAGTTGTGTCGACCTCACCAGGGAAGCTGCTTTCTAATAGCAGCGCCTCCTCAGAACAAGCTGCCGCCACACAGAAGCTCTCTGGATGCATTCCTCGTGGAGGCAGAACAGGGCTTCAGTCTAGATACCAAGGAATTTAAGGTAGCAAAAGACAATCCACAGAGGAAGGGGTTGGAAGAGGTCCACTCTGAGCTGCAGCAGCTCTCCAAGAAAGCTTTATTCGGATGAAGCTGGAGAAGGAAGCTGGGAGCTTCTGCAGGCAAAGCGACAGCCTTTCCCTGGGGTTCCACTTCCAGTTAGGAGTTTAAACATTCTGCACAGTGGGGGCCTTGAGTTTTAATTCACTGCTAAGACTTAATTTGGGGCTGAATCAGTAAGGAATTATTAAAACTGATAAAGAAAGAGTTCAGCAATGTAGGCCAAGTGCTTTGATGTCTATGAGGTATACATAATTCTATATTTAAAAAATCCTAGTTATCTCTCTACTTCATTCCAACTTCCTGAAGAGTAAAGCTCTGAACTCCAGATAAACTGTATGGTAAGCAATTCTTCCCTAAGCATGTGGGTGGATAAACCACAGAAGATGCAGCTGAGCCTCTAGCAGAAAACGGCCCGTCAAATGAACACCAGAGCCCTCTCCCCCCGCCCCTCTCTCTCTCTCTCTCTCTCACACACACACACACACAAAGGCTCCTGCTCTAGAGAAGGGTGCAAATGCATTAGTGACTGACTGTACAGGGAGAGGAAGACCAATGCTCTGGGAGAGGCGAGGCAGGGAGGGTAACATCCATCAGATGCTAGACAAGAGGGGCTTGAGCTCTCATCTCAACCATCTTCTCAGCCCCAGCTCAGCATAAACCACAGAGCAGAAGAGGCTTCCCTCAAGTGTCTAGATAGAAAGAAATTGTGTCAACCACCCAGACCAACTTCTGATTTCAGAGACTGGCCTTGTCTACAATAAACTTCCCAGAACCATTTGGATCCATTGGTCTCTGGAGGCAGAACACATCCACACGCCCTGCTGCCCCGTGGAGTCTAAACTAGGGAATCATCTGACCATAACAACAAGGGAACTAGACCAAATTCCTCAGGTATACAGGACCGAGGCACAAGCAGGGAGGGGCAGGAGCCCTTTGGCACATCCCAATGCAGAATGAGGCAGTGGCAGGTGCTGCTGACCATGGTGCTGAAGGGCATCTCAGCTTCTTCCTCTTGTTTCACCGCCTTGTCTCTTAGGTCCACTAACACGGCTAGCTCTGTATCTTAGCTTGAATGACAACAGGAACATCTCCTGCGCCTCCTCCCTGGCAGGCTGCCTCTCGCTGAAAACGCACACAAAGAACCTTTCCAGTGAATATAACTCAGGTTGTCCCAGTCTGCGTCTCTATTTGAAATTGTTTTTGTATATGCAGCTGTTTTAAACTGCACATACAGGATAGTTTGCATATATGCAATTGTTTTTATTGTTGACGATTTTACTGTGAAATCGATTCAAGATATGTCATGAGAAGCAATTCACAAAAGGAATAGGTAGGAGGGCAAATGAGCGGGAGAACATGGTCCGAAACTGTGTCTCGGTGATTCCTTGACTGTGAGAGGGTGACCTCAGGATATTCTCAGCTCTTTTCCTGGGAAAAAGTCTTGGATGCACAAGCTGGTGGTACTGACAAGGTTGGGATAGTTGTTGTTGTAATAATAATAATAATAATAATAATAATAATAATAATAATAATAATAATAGAATGTATATACTGCCCTATAACCCAGAAGTTATCGCTATCCCTGTACCAGAGATTCCTTTCATTGTGATTTTTAATCCCAGTATGGGGTTTTATTGTTCTAACCTTTGCACAACTGTTAAGACAATTTGTTCTATGAGGAATCTCATATATGCAATCAATGTAAACATTTTGCAATCCTCCTGAAGAGCAAAAAACAACACCTGCTGCCTCGTATCATGTGCACTACACTTCCCTTTAAGCCACAGATGGGGAACACTTGTGGTCCTCCAGATGTTGCTGGACTCCCAGCTCTTACCAGCTCCAGCATCCAGCATGGCCAATGAGCAGGGATGGTGGGAGCTGGGAGTCCAATGTGGTCTGGAGGGCCAGGGAGGGGCACCCCTGCTGTAAACTGACCCATCACCCCTCCAAACACATCCAGTCAGCCACAGCAGCAAGGCTGTATTTGCTGCAGAGAAGATACCCTCTGCTGTTGGTCCTTACAAACTGCGCCTCATTCCATCAAGGGAGCTTCCCACTGCACTGAACCAGAACTGACACAACAATGCTACTTTAGGCAGACGCTTAAAATCTCTCCACTGCACCCGCCACAAAAAGCGGGACCCTCCAATTAAAGCTGCAAAGATGAGATAGCTCTCAAAAGCCCAGGGCGAGGATAAGCTCTGTTTGAAGAAAGGGCTGTGAAGCCCCACCTGAGAAGAAGGCAAGGCTGAAGGATGGGGCGAAGTCAAACAACGGAAACCCGTTAGCCCCAAAGGCAGCAGCCAGCCAGTGTTTGCAGCAGAAGGATTAGGCGGATCAAGCTCTCTAGCCTGCTCTCTTGATTGCATTTCTGCCAATGAGTCTCCCAGCCAACAGATGGGAACTGCAGGAGCTTCACCCCTTCGTGCATTTGGAAACCCAGGGTTACTGCTGGCATTTTAGCACTGATTTAAATTTAACCCCTTCAATATGCAGCTCCTGGATAATTTTTGTTGCCGGGGGACTGCACAACATCTCCCAAGCCCTTCAGTGCCATCCAAGTGCCTCTGAACACCAGCTGCTGGAGATCCTCTTGGGCTTCTCAGAGGCATCTGGCTGGTCATGGCATGAACAGGATGCCAGACTAGACGGGCCCCCATTTGTCTCTCCAGCTTCAGAGATCTCCTGATGCTCTTATCAAGATGCCGCCTTTGCACCTCTCAATAGCTCTAACAAGTTGCTCTTTCTGAGTATTACCCGCTGTGACATATCTCCTGGGGTGCCCTGTCCACTTAACCTCATTTGATAGACAGATAAATAATAGAAAAACTGTGCCCTGCGCCTCTCCTGTTTATTTCTATGGGGCTCAAAAGAGGGATATTCCCAGATGATTATGTCTTCAGCTAGAGAAGGTTCCAAATGGGAGAAGACTATGTTTGCAGGGCTTTCTTTCTCCCAAAAGCAAATGCTTCCTGTGCACAAACGGTTTGGACTTCATCTGCATAATTTATTCCCCAGAATTCTGTTTCACATATTTGCTTTGGCTTAACATTCAGTATCCCTTCTGCTTGGGAAGGACTTCTGAGTCCTAATGACAGCCCTCGCTCATTATTTAAACAGAAAAGCAGCCGCTGATGTTTACCAAAGTGCCCACAACTCCTGTGTTCTGCCTCCACTCCAAACGGGTTGTCCAGATGGCACCCCTGACCACAAAAATGCCCATTGATGCATCATAATGGGTCTCCAAAACACCACCAAAAAAGCAGACTAAACCATAAGGCCATGACAGATGAGCCCCATTTATGAGATTATTGGACACTTTTCAAAAATGAGGCAAAGAGAATATGGAAAGAAAAAATGCACCCACATCCTAAGCTGGCCATGTCTGAAAAAGGAGCCGCAACTTACCTGTGCACCTGCCTGCTTCTGTGCTAGGGGGAGGGCTATAGCTCAGTGGTCCGGCATCTGCTGTGCCTGCAGAAGGTCCCAGGTTCAATGCCTGGCTTCTCCCAACAGGGCTGGGTGAGACCTCTCTCTGCCTGAAATCCCAGAGAGGTCTGGCCAAATCAAAGTAGACACTGATGATGGGTCATTGCTCTGACTCACTATACGGCAGTCTCCTTTGCTCCTAAAGGTGATGGACTGATTTAAAAACACATGAAGTGGCAGGTTCACTCCCCTGGGCAAATTGCTAGCAGGTCAACCTTCCCAGAATGGTCAAAATGCAAAACATTCTTGGGTGCCTGTTTGGGCTCTTTGATTCGGTGTGCTATTATTTTCAGACCAGTGAGTTGCAAAGGGAAGTCAAGATGCTTTCTGGCATTTGTGCATTCACTACTACAGTCACTAAGTATAACCAGCAACTTCCATTACAGTTGACTGAAGGAGGATTGGCCCGGCTGTTGTGTAAAAGCACATCTTAAACAAACCCCTTAAAAAATGGGGTCACAGTCCAATTTTTCCCAACACCGACTGGCTCATCCAGTGAAGGAACACATCCAAGCTGCATTTTCCTATGGAAACAGAACACAGATTCATTCCACTTGCGAATGGACCTGTTATACCAGTGGCTGGAAACCCATAGCCCAGGAAGCAGCTGGAGCTTCATAAAGTTCTGACTGGACAAAACCTCTGCAGCAACCTTCCCCAACCTGGTGCCCTCTAGAAGTTTTGAACTACAACTCCCATCCGTGCAGCTCCATGGGGGTGGTGTAGATGGGAGTTGTAGTGCAAAACACCTGGATGGCACCAACTGAGGGGAAGGCTGTTCTATGGGCTTCTGTGAACTGCGTGGAGAAGCGCTTTCTTTTCTCTGTCCTGAATACTCCAAGATGCAGCTATGCTGGATGCCCACAAGTTCCAGGGTTATGAGAGAGGGAGAAAATCTTTCCTCTATTCACTGTCTCCATGTCAGGCATCATTTCATTATCATTTAAAAGGCTGCCCTTTTCTGAGCCTTTTCCAACTGTACGGCATCCTTTTTTCAGGCAAGGTGACCAGAACTGTACAAAGCATTCCAAAAGAAGACATCCCACAGATGTGTAAAACAGAAGTATGATGTTGGTAAGTTTTATTTTCAATTCCTCTCAACTGCCATTTTATGACCCATTCACTCAGAATGCAGAGGCTCTTTTTGGGCTCCTCAGAATCCCTTTTTTGTTTTAGCAACCTAAACGACTTAGAATCAGCAGCAAACTTGGCCACACCCCTAACTCTAGATCAGGGGTCAGCAAACTTTTTCAGCAGGGGGCCGGTCCACTGTCCCCCAGACCTTGTGGAGGACCGGACTATAATTTGAAAACAAAAAACCAATTGCTATGCCCCACAAATAACCTAGAGATGCATTTTAAATAAAAGCACACATTCTACTCATGGAAAAACACGCTGATTCCCGGACCGTCCAAGGGCCGGATTTAGAAGGCGATTGGGCCGGATCCAGCCTCCGGGCCTTAGGTTGCCTACCCCTGCTCTAGGATCAGCAGTTCTCAACCTGTGGGTCCCCAGATGTTGTTGGACTACAACTCCCATCATCCCTGAGCGCTGGCCTTGCTAGCTAGGGGTGATGGGAGTGTATTTCAACAACATCTGGGGACCCACAGGTTGAGAAAGGCTGCTCTAGATCATTTATGAACAAGTTTAAAAGCACAGGTCCCTGGAGGACTCCCTTCCTTCCTTCCCTCCAGCAGAACTGCTCATTTATTTCTACACTCTGCCTCTTGTTACTGAACCAATTCCTGGTCCACAAGAGGACCTCTCCGCTTATATCATGACTGCTAAGAATACTGGAGAGTCTCTGGCAAGGTACTTTGCCAAAAGCTTTTTAGAATCATAGAATCATAGAGTTGGAAGAGACCACAAGGGCCATCGAGTCCAACCCCCTGCCAAGCAGGAAACACCATCAGAGCACTCCTGACATATGGTTGTCAAGCCTCTGCTTAAAGACCTCCAAAGAAGGAGACTCCACCACACTCCTTGGCAGCAAATTCCACTGTCAAACAGCTCTAACTGTCAGGAAGTTCTTCCTAATGTTTAGGTGGAATCTTCTTTCTTGTAGTTTGGATCCATTGCTCCGTGTCCACTTCTCTGGAGCAGCAGAAAACAACCTTTCTCCCTCCTCTATGTGACATCCTTTTATATATTTGAACATGGCTATCATATCACCCCTTAACCTCCTCTTTTTGAAAGTCCAAGAACACAATGTCAGCCAGAACACCTCTATCTATATGCCTGCTTAAACTCTCAAAGAACTCTTAATAGGTTAGTGAGACTCTGCTTCAGCAAAGGCTTCTTCTTCTATATGCTTGGCTATTTTTATTTGACAATATTTTTCACCCGTTTTCCCAGGACAGATGTTAAGCTAAGCGAACTGTAATTTCCAGGTTCCCCCCTCCCCACGCCTGAATCCCTTTTAAACGTATTTGTGTCACATTGGACATGTTCCAGTCCTTGGGATCTTAGGGACAAGTTCCACGTTTCTGTTAGGAGATCAGCAATTTCACATTTGAGTGCTCCTAAGAACAAGGCTCTTTGTTGCATGAACCTTTTGACTCAGTAGAAGTCTGCTATCGTGAAACAGGCAGCACAGTCCGCAGCCCCATAGCAAAGAATGTGAAACTTAAACGGACTGTATTTTATAAAACCGAAAAGGGAAAAAAACACAAGAAGGAAAATTAACAAAAAACCAGTACGTGTATGTTTATCTTGTCTGCCAAGACGGGAGGGTTTCTAGGGGAGGCGCATTCTGCCTTGGGTTGCTCTGCAGGCTAAAGCAAATCCAAGGGGCACTCGCAGCTCCCCTTCTGCAACTTCTAGTAAAATGTGATCTGGCCCCTCACTGCAATCCAGATCAGAAGATCCCCCTCAGTTCCTCAGAGAATACACATTGCTACCTCCACGTAACATTACAAGGATTTCCAAAATGGTCCTCCTTTGCCAACAACAAGAAAGTAAGACTCAATTCATATGTGTCTCTTTAATAAGCCTGGCTATTGACATATAATTCTCTCCTGACTCTCATTCCAGATGGATTCACTTTCAATTTACCCAGAAAGCCCTATGAATATTCATCAACCAGGATATAAGTGTCGAAAACTTTATTAAGGACAACATGCAGACTTTGCCAATATTCAAGCTACTACGCCAGGAGTTAATGCGTGTAAATACCCCCACACACACACACACACACACAAAAAGGACTATAATCTCATATGGAAATGTAAACAGCTTTTTTAAAGGGAAGTCAAAAGTATATGCCACATAACACTTTTAGAATAATACTACATATGTATAGTCTTTTCTACACTATGTGAAACATATTTGTTATTTTGCACCCCAGATGTAATGTTTCCACACCAGTAGCCCCGCACAGGAACCTGCAACTCCAAGACAGACAGGTGTCTCTGACCAGCCTTTCACTTCATAGTACTTAAATCTACAAGACACACAAGGCTCTCCTTGTCCGTTTTGCTTTCCACACACAACAGCTGCGGTACCAGCTGCTGACAAACGCAGCAGAGCAAAATTCACACTCTGGCTTGCTTGCCTGAACTCCAAGCGTATCTGGTGTGAAAGGATTAAGATTTCAGCCAAACATCCACAGCTTTCAAGTCCCGATTTGACCCAGGACTGGTTAAGGTTCATTTGCAACAGAGGAGAACCCCAAAATGTGGAAAATTCACCCTTTAACCAGTGTGCACCTTTGCATTTCAAGAGTGTCCCATGGCCCAAGGCCCACACAGGGGAGGCAGACTCTGACCAAAGCAAAAGAAGGCATCCATGTTCCAAACCTTTGATTTGCCGGATGACACAGACCATGTGGGTGGCACACATGTGTGAGGGCATGGCTGAATTGCCAGGCTCCAGTTTGGGTCAAATGATTTCAGGAATGGAGCCTGCTCCACCAGGTCCATTATTGAAAAATGCTATTTCCACTGGAACCAAATTCCAGTTGGGACGATAGTTTGCTAACCTGAACAGCTCTGCAATGGGTGCAACTGAGGATGAGTATTGCAACTATAAGAGTTTCCAAAAAAGGTTATAGAAGATGCAAACCCAACGTATTGTTGCTGCTACTGAATACAACTCTCTTCCGTGAACAGTGAAACACGACACAAGCACAAGCCAGAATAACGAGAAAGAGTTAATGTACCAATCTTGACAGGCGCGCAAGGAACCTTCCTGCTCACAGCAGACAAGTTTGTACTCCTATCTCCCGCTCCCAGGAGACGCATCAAGAGAAAACCTTGGTGCTTCTGGAGAGACGCCAGTGCAGCATCTCGCAGTGGCAAAGGCTTTCCACGGCACATCCTGCCAGTTTCTCTGCCCCACAAGAAAGCAGACGGAGGGAGGCACTTGAAGGCAGGAGAGGTCTGCTTGCAGCCATCAAGAGCCGCTTGTCGTTCACACACCACCAATTCTCTTTGTGCGCAGAAGCCTCCAGCGCTCTTGAGAGTTTTACTTTTCAAAACAATTCACTAAATGATTCAAAGCAGCATTTTTCAGAAGACAGACAAACTCGCCGGGTTGTTCTGTTAAAGCTCTTGGGTTGACGGCTTTTTGTAAATATCTCACATTTCTTACACCCGTCAGGATCTTTTAATTCAACTCAACAGGCTTTTGACTTGCTTAAGAATTACAAAAGTGTTTTGATACTCTGTGTAGCAAAACACAGTTTCTGCCCTTAATGAGAAGCTGCTAAGAAAGCCCGACATCAGTGTCAGATAGGTGCTCCTTTTGCCTGCTCTTATTTTGCAGAATCCCCTAAAACTGTCACCCTGTATTTTCCCCACATTTAGCTCAGATTTCCCCTTTCCATGAAAAATATCATTGCTGCTAAGGACCCTTTTGTGCTACCTCAACAACACAGTTGCAATGCTAAGCCCACTCGCGGAAGAGCCTGGTGACATTGTGTAAATTCTGATCCATCTAAAACAACAAGGTTGCAAACATGAGCCTATTTTGATCCGGGGCACATCAATGGCCTTCTGCTGGCCAGGGAAGCATCCAAATGGCACAAGTCAACAATAAGATGGGGCAGAGAGGGAACCTGCTGCCACTCTCTGCTCCGGCCTCTTCAGACAACACTCGGCTTCTGGGTGCTTTCGGGAGTGAAACCGGGAGGCAGCCAGGAGCAGCACAGTAGTTCATGGAAGGGTCTCCTCTCCCACACACCCACAATGGGTTGGGAAAGCGTCTGGGAAGAGCATTCCACAAATGGGGAGCCACGACAAAAAAGGCCCTTTCTTGTGTTGTCACCCTCCAAACCTTTTGGGGAAAGGGAACATAGAGAAGGGCCTCAGAAAACAAACTACAGACACAATGGAACAGTGGTGTCAACGCAACACTTCCATAAATAATCCTGGTTTTTCTACACAACACAGGTAGCGAACTTGGTGCCCCAAGATGTTGCTGAGCTACAACTTCCCCCCCAATCCCAGCCCTGTTGGCTGTTGGGGCTGAGGAGAGAGTCCAACAAAATCTGGTGGGGCACAAGTTCTGCACCCCTCTGCCATGGGGTCAACAAATTAAGCCCACCACAGTCAACTTCAGCAAGTTGTTGGTACCAGAGAGGAACATGCACCGTTTGTGCAGTTGCCCCAGAATAGTGTCTCCCTTAGACAAGCAAAGCAACCTTCAGACAAAAGTCACGGCAAGGTTTACAAGCGCAGACACAGGTGGAAGGATGGGGGAAGGGACATTTCGCGGGCCCTACCTCTTCAAACTGAAGCCGCACTTTATTAATGGCTCGGATCCAGCGGGCTCTTGCAGCGGGAAGAAGGAGAAGTTCATTTTCATCAAGGTGACTTGCAAAAAAGAAAAACAAGGAAAAAATGAGTGCTGGAAACTCAAGAGCAGTCTCATGAAACTCAACACATGAAAAGAACCTTTTATTGTAATGGTGGGAACAAACGCTGAGAACAGTTGGCCCCAAGAGAACTGGGATGGCCAGCAAAAGACAGAGAATGGCATGGAAAGAACAGAAAGTGTGGCCAACAGGGACTGTGGTAGAGAACCCTGTAAGGGATGCACCCCATTAGTCACTAGATGGGTGTAAAATGATGATGATGATGAAGAGGAGGATTAATTAGATTTAACAACGTTTGTCCCACCCTTTCTGACCCTAGACACCAGTGGACTACTCAAAACCAGCTATGGCACTACATCCATATCCTGTTTGTCTCTCCCAAGATCAACCAGAAAAATGGCCTCGAGTTCAACTCCAAGGAATCCATGGCCAACGTGCACCACCTACCTGCCCGGTGTCTTTGTGGCTTCTTTGGGCTCATCCACTTCAGGAGGTAGTTGAGGTGTGGCATGCTCTTTCACCTTCCCCTCTCCTTCCCTGTGCACTTCCTGGGGCTCATGCTGCTCGCTAGGTGGTGCAGGGCCCTCTGTCGGGTGAGGAGGCACAGCAGCAGGCACCCCTTCTGCGAGCTCGTCCTCGTGTTCGGAGCAGGGCACACTCCCGTGATATTGGTCCAGCCCACTCTGCTGAGAGCTTCCCTGACTGATGTTACAGGAGGAACCAAACTTACTACTGCTGGCAGGACTGTGAGAGAGCAAAGCATTAGTAAGTCAAAAGGTCTTGGCAACCAGGAAACAGCACAATGCATGCACAGAGAGAGAGCGAGAGCGCAAATCCTAAGTACACCAGGCCAAAGCATCAAATGGAAACTCTAGCCGAGCAAATGTCTCTTGCACATTGCAGCCACTGTTCTCAGTCGCCCGCCACTTCCAAGTTTGTGTTTGCAATTTTTGTGCTGGGTCTAAGCCTCTGGACCCTATTGATATATCAATCAGAAACAGATAGCATCATCTGCTGTGCATCCTGTAAATTGTTTACAGGCCATAGGAAAATTAAGAGTGGCAGCAAAAGTTTCATGCACATTGAACCTCTAAGCTGCTAAGCTCAACACCTTCTTACGTTTGCCCCTAGCATGTCAGCTGCACGTGGATTCTGGGACATGAGGGTTTCATCTTCACTCCCATTTCATTAACACATTCTTAAGTTTCTCCAGCGGCTGAGAATGGATCCTGTTGTAGATGCTGTTTAGAAAAATCAGCCCTGTCTTCCAGCACAACAAGGGCCCATTGCTGTTGCTGCTTGGGAGTGACTGATTATTATAAGGTTGGAGTTACTGCACCAGGAGCTGTTAATTCAACAAGACACCCACACACTCTCTCTCCATTGTGGAATTCTAAGAGGGAAGGGGCACAAATGCTTCTGGGCCGCTATTTAAGTGCCGCCTGGCTTTTGGCAGCCCACATAGGCAGAGACAGCTGCAAGAGGACCCAAGGCAGCTACACTGTGAAAATCCCATCTACTCCTTGGGAAACAGGCTGGGCAGAAAGGAAAATGCTTGAAGCAGGATCCCTGCTGGGCCAATTGTCTAGAGATGGCGGGTGAGGAGTGCAGATTTAGCAATGATTTTAGTGACGAGCAGTTCTGTAACGAGGGAGGGGCAGCAAGAACACCGGCCCCAATCATCCCCTGGACAGGGGTAAACAGGGAGCAAAAGTCACTAATATACTGATAGCTGTAACATGAAATCACTGCAATTCTCTTCAATATGGAATTAAAAAAAACATGTTTTTGAGATATGGTAAACCAGAAAACCAGTTATCAGCTTGCTTGCTTGCTTGGAGCTCCTCATTGGCTCCAGATGCCTGCAGCCTGACACAGAAAAGCACATTCAGCTAATGCCGCTGAATACAGCTGGTAAAAGTAGAGAAAAACTGAATCATGTTAGCTGGGCAGTAACAGCTTCCGAGCAGCAAGAACTAGATGTTTCTGCATTAGTACCTTTAATAGTCAACGGCCATGTTTAAGTCGTCCTGGTGGGAGGGAGGAGGTTTTAATCACAGAATCTTAGAATGGCAGAGTTGGAAGGGACCCCCAGGGGTCATCCAGTCCAACCCCCTAAATGCAAGAATCACAGCTCAAGAATCCATGACAGATGGCCAGGCAACCTCTGCTTAGAAACCTCCAAGAAAGGAGAATCCACCAACTCCCCAGGGAGTCTGTTCAACAGCTGCTACTGTCAGAAAGTTTTTCCTGATGTTTAGTCAGAATCCCCTTCTGGGTGTTAGAAAAGTTATGCTGCAGGTGACTGAACTGCAACCACTTAAACAGCTTTTGCTGCCATCTGGGTTTCTCTCCCACCTTAAAACGTGAATGCCTTGTATGTTGTCTAACTAAGCTTTCTGCAAACCAAGAGAGCCCCCAATTTCCTCCCTCCCACCATGTCATCTAGAGGTGCAAGTTGTTTTATCACACACACAATTAGGCTACAGAAGGTTAATGAAACTAATACTCAAAGCTGCTCACTCACAAGGACACAGCACAAATGGAGAGCAAAGGAGAAGAGTCATCGCAGCCTTTTGGAACAAAGGAAACCAGAAGTTGAGAAGGAGAAGGGCAAGAGAGGCTCTGGGTGGGCAGTCTAGCAACTAGCGTTCACAACTCTACCTACCACTGGGTACTACTAATGCCAAACACAGCCTAGAGGAGTCTGATCTACGAGGTCAGGCATCTACTGTTACGGCACTTGCATTATAAATGGCTCACAAGTCGGCACCATTTATCATGCTGTTTTGGCTACTGGCCTTTTCTTCCTGAGTGGCTCAGGGCTACTCTGCTCCGCCGGCTGCAGTCCAGTGGCAAGTGTTTCCGTTTCTGGACAAGGGACACTTTCCTTCTGCTTTACTTCATCCAGAACCTGTGTGGCGCCTTCTGCTGGTTCCTCCAAAGGGAGCCCAGGAGGCTCACTGGAAATGGTGCTTGGCTCATCTTCCGTTTCTCTGGAGACCTCAAGCTCCAGCTCCTTGTTGGGCGCAACCGGAATGTCAGGTGTGGGACCATCGAAGCATTCATTGCTCTTGCTGTCAGGCTGCTTAGAAGAAAGGTCTGAATCAGCAGCACTGTCAGCTGGCTGGTCAGAGGCAGAGAGGTTTGGGCTCCCATCAGCCCCGGTCACATCCACTGCTTGTTCCTCGGCTTTCGAGACAGCTTCTGGTGCCTTCAAATCTAGTTTGGATGAAGCAATTGGGGCCACCTCCTCTTTGGAGGAAACTTTTGGTGTTGGCACATCTGGTTCCTTCTTGAGACTTGCCTCCTTGGCATCTTTCTGCCACGGAAATGAGAAGTCCAGCTTCTTTCCAAACACAGCACCCGGCGCGCCCTCTACTTTACCTGCTTTCTCATCACTTCCTCCACCAAACAGACTTGAGGAAAACTTGTTGAAGCTGGACACGAGGCCTGGCTCAGGCGCAGGCTTGCTTGCCGAGGGCGGCTGTGCAGAGAAGAAGGAGCCAAATGGCTTGCTGCTGTCTGCAGAAGACATGAAGCCGAATTTGGGCAAAGTGGGCATGCTTGGAATTTCAAACATGGGCTTGGTGCTGCTGGCCTCTGTAGGAGCACTGGCTGGCTTGCTCTTACCAGCCAAACTGCTTTTCAAGGGAGCAGCTTCTGGGGCTGCTTCGCTCACGGTTAGAGGCTCTTTCTGCTCAGGAGGAAGATCAGGTTTTATTTCAGGGACCTTTTCTATATCCTGATGGGGCAAGTCATGGGCCTCATCTGCAGCAGCTTTGGGTTCCATCTCCAGGGTCTCAAACGTGTCTGGTGGGCAAATATCAACATCTGCCTCATTCTTTATAGTTACTTCTTCAGTGGTTAGTGAAGTATCCGTCAGTTCTGGCAGTTTCAGGTGTTCATCTTCCTCACCAACCTTGGGTTCCAGCTCATGTGTACTGTCCAAATCCATTTGGCCAACATCTGTTTCTCCTGCCGGGCTCACTTGCTCTTCAACAGCAAGGACAGCATCATTTTCTAAGGGCTCCACAGGCACTTCACTCTTCTCCTGCAGCACCACCGTCTCAACTGCATCATGTACCTCTTGACTACACGGGGCAGCCTTCCCTGCTTCATCAGATGCCAGTAAGTTTGTGTCCAGCTGCACCACTTCAGGGCCCTGATCCCTACTTGAGTCTAAAGTTTCTGAAGCATTAAGGGAGGGTTCCAGACCATGTTCAGGTCTTCCACTGCTTTCAGCTTCCAATTCTGCCCTACATTCTTTTCCCGAACTCTCATCTGCTAAAGCAGAAGGGGCATCTTGTTTCAAGTCACTGCTAGCTTCTTTCTCTGTAGGTTCAGCCCTAGAGGTTTGGTCCGGTTGTTTCAAAACGCTGCCGGCATTTGTCCCTAAAAGTTCATCCCTAGAGGCTTTATCTTGTTTTGCGAGACCTTTACCAGGAACTGGGCCCACAGCCTCCTTTGCCCTGGAGCTCATTTCCTGGGGTTTTGAAGTGCCTGCGGTCTTCCCTGCAGGCTTTGAAAGGGTCTCATCTGTTGCTCCTTTAAAAATGCCAAAGAGATCACTTGTAAATGCTGGAGGAGGCCCAGTGGGCAGGGAGGAAAGGCCGAAAAACGAAGTGCTCTTCTTTTGGGCACTAGGAGCTGCTGGAGTCTGAGGCTGGGAAAAGAAGCCAGATAATGTTTTGGTTGGTTTCATCTTCGTCATGAAGCTGGAAAACATTTCAACTGAGGAATCTAGAACTGATTTGTCAGCCTCAGGTTCTTTAGGTTTCTCCTGCAGGTTAGGTGTTGCTGCTGCCATTTGAGGGAGAGGCCTCTGGCCCTGAGCCTGCTGCTCTCCTGCAGTATTTGGGGTCCTATCAGGTTGCTTGGGCTCCGGGGGCTTGACTTCAGGGGCGCTTGGTTTTTCTTCAGGTACAACCTCCTGTGAAAGGTCTCCAGGAGCAGGAGATGGCTCAAGAGCCACAGAGGTCTCATCACAAACTGGACCGGGCTCTGCCTTTTCAAAAGTCTCGTTCCCAACTAAAGGAACAAATTCCTTCTCAGAGGACATCACAATACCACCACTCTTTTCTGCATTGTCTTGCAGCTGCTCCTCTGGTTGTGGAATCTCCGGAAGGGAAGGTGCAATGTCTTCCTGCAGCGTAGGTACCTGAGAGCCAGGATCAGGATAGACTGAGTGGTCTTCTCTATCTGTACCATCATCAGGAGGTTTACTGGCCACAAAAGGTATCTCTCCCTCATTTTTCACTTCTGAAGCACTTGCTGCAGCATGCTCAGCCGCAGGAGTTTTTAACTCACTTGCCTTGTGCTCCGGGCCAACAGCCTCTTGCTTTCCAAGTACTGCTTCTATAACACCCGCCGCTGCCTCTTTATCCTTCAAGCCCTGCTGTCTGGCAAGTCCAATGCCAGAGTCAACAGAAACACACTGCTTCATAGATGGCTTTGCGTCTGCTTGCTGTTGAGGCGGCCTTCCCAGGTTGCTTGCTTGCTGCTGAGGTGGCTTTGCAATATTCCCCTTGTCAGCAGCAGCTGCCGGTGGTTTGTCATCCAGGAAGGAGGTCAGGTTGAAAAAGCTGAAGCTGGAGCTGCTCTGAGGCACGTTCTTCTTTGCGGTGGGCCCTCCGGAAAAGAAAGAAGGCATCTTGAACAGACCCTCTGCTTCCGGGGGCTTGGCATTAGGAGCTGCTGGAGCTGGGGCAGGGGCTTTCTCTGGGGCACCAAAGAAGGAGGAGAAGATGCTCTTGCCAGCCGGCTGTGGTGCCTGCGGAGGCTTCGAAGGTGCTGCCTGCGACAAGCCAAAAGGCAGGCTAAACCCAGAATCCCTGGGTGGCTGACTGGCTTTTCCTGGCTGAGTTTTACCAGGTATGGCTCCTGCATGGCCTTGCGGTCCCGGTGCAACAGCTGGTCCATGGCCATGCTGCCCTGGAGAGCGATTTGCTTGGTCCATTCGAGGGCCTGCCTGCATGGGAGGCTTGGGTTCTGCATTCCCTGCGGTGGGGATGTCCTCCTTCTTCACTTGAGCAGCCTCCTTGCCTACTTTCCCATGCTGTTCTTCCTTAGGGACTGCGGCCTTTTGGGCAGCTTCCCCACGAGCCTGCTCCACGGGGATTTGAGGAGCAGGAGTGCTGCTCTTACTTGGCTCTCTGCTACGCTGGTCCGCGTTGTCATTCGGTTTCAGGGAGGTGTGGGTTCCACTCTTTGGTGGAGCAGCGGCACTTGGTGGGGCAGGGGCTGCATCGACTTTGAAAAGATCCCCTATGGAACCAAAGAATGATGAAATGCCTGGGGGCTCCACTTTCTCCTGAGGCATTTTCTTCTCAGCTTCATTTTTCGGCAGATTTGGTTGGGGTGCTGGCGGTGGCTGTGGGGCTTTGTTGACCTGCGTTTTAAAGAAATCAAAGAACCCGGGGCCTTGACTTTTATTGGGTGCTGCGGTTGTGGAGGAGTCTTCTCCCAGGCTGAGAATCTTGAGAGCACTTTTAAACAAGGTGCCCTCAGCCTCCGTGGGCGCTTGGCTGGGGGCTGGCTGGGTTCTCTTGGGTTCATCCTCAGCCACTTTGGGTTTCTGTTGACTTGGGAGGGGAGCAGGCTTAACACTTTTATCCAGCTGACTGGTCTTGCTGTCCAAGGGACCCTGGCTTAGCTGAGAGGAAGACCTCACCAGCTGAGGCTTTTTCTGAGAAATCACTGGCTTTTCATCCCTAACAGACTTAACTAATCTGCCTCTCTCTTTTCTCTCTTGTTCATGCTCCGTGTGCTGCTGGTTTTGCATATCCTCTCCTGTTTTCCTGGGTGGCGAAGCTGGAAGAGCATCGTTTTTGTGTCCCAACACCACCGGTTCTCCTTTCTTCACAGCCGCGTCTTCCACTGTCTCATGCGCTTCCATACCCTTACCCATCAGGCCACCCAAAGCAGAGAATAAAGATGCGACTTTATTCAGAGGCGGCTTTTTATCTTCTTCAGTGGTTTTGACTTCTGTAACACTCTGAGATGCCGATGAAGGCTCAGGCTTAGCAGAAGACTGGAATATATGGAAACCAAACCGTTTTGACTGTGCACTTTCGGAAACTGTCACAGCAGGGGTCCTGTCCAGATGTTTGGGTAGAGCATCATCTTTTAGCCTCCCACTGGAAGCCACCCTGGAGTGAACTCTAAGGTCAAGGGTCAGGGAAGGCTCTTCTGAGTGCCACTCCATGTCATTCTCAGGCCTAAAGTCTACTTTGAGTTTTTGAAGTTTGTACCCTGAAAAGTCTAAAGGCTGCTCTCTCTGGTAATAAATGGACTCCTCAAACATCTGCGAAAAGGTCTCTAAATTCATGTTCATAAGTTGATCACTTCTCTGCAGAGCTACAGACAAATCAAGTGGTTTGTTTACAGAGTAATTATCCAATTGCTCCTCTTCAGCAAACCAGAATAACTCGTCTTCATTACCAAGAGGCACTTTGAAACCGCAAACGGCAATCATGTCATCTTCCAAGACAGTGTTCTGCAAAATGCTCTGCGGATAATTATAATCCCAGTAGTCTGGGTAGGTGTAAGTGTCAGGAGTGCAAATGTAGACATACTGCCCAGTGGGGTCAGTGAGCAGAGAATAAACAAACTGACCGTCCCTGTACATGTAATATCCACAATCACCATCTTCCGATGGCCACCACACGCCCTTCTCAAGCAGCATCAGCCAGTCCTGGTACTCCTGGCTATAAGATGAATAGACAAAACTGCCATCCAGGCTCAAGGACTCCTGATCAATTAAGGTCCACATATTGCCATCACATGCTGACGAATAGCTTAAGTCCATGGGCATCTCTTCCAAAATATAGCTGCAGTCATCAAATGGAGGAAAGTTTCCATTCAGAGAATGCGTTGTCCACATTTCAGTTTCTTCTAGACCTAAATCTTGTAAGTCTAACTGATCAAACGATTCGTGGGACATGACACTGAAATCCATGCTCAGAGCATCAAAATTCGCATTTGACCTCCAATCCACGACATTGGCATTGCCATCTTTTTTACACAAGTTCACTACAGCATCACTGGAGTCTGGCCATTCCAGAAACTCAGCCAGTGGGACAGAATTCTGCTGCAAGACGTAGTAAACTGGCAAGGAAACCTGGTGGGCGTTAAGAGAAAATGCTCCTGCATCATATTCCCAGTCAAAGCTAGAGTGGCTCCGTGTTTCCTCAAGAGCAAGATGCTGCTCTGAGTGGCCATACAATTTAGCATTCGGCAAAGAGGAATTGAGAAATTCATTTGACCTTTCGTTGAGAACTGCTTGATAAATATTGGAATCCGTAGGTTGTCTATAAAGAGTTGGCTGCCCCGATAAGTCTTGTATCTTTGGCTGTGAGCTTAAAGCATTCTGAGAGGGGGGGTGCCAAGGGACGGGCCCATGTCCGTTCTCCATTTTGCTCAGTTCTGGGTGAGGCAAATGACCATTCGCCTTCGCCGTCTCGGTCACTGCCTCCTCCACTTTTTCTTTTGGCCTCTGCATGAAGTTCTTTATGAAGCTGCCCGTCTCCTGTTCCCCCCCAGTGCTTTCTTGGGGACCGGGAGTCACATGTGAGCCAACGGACTTGTCACCAGAACTAGTCTCTTCGCTCCTCTCAAAAAACTTCATTATGCCCAGAGAGCCTGATTTTGACTTATCTGGCATACTTTCGGTCAGGTTTTCACTTGAAGCAAACCTAAATAATCCAGAAAGTAAGCCAGCTGATCTGCTCTTCTGGCTGTCCGTTTCATTTTTAGCATTCGACTCTTCCGTGTGGGTTATGTGGTCTGAAGACGGCCGCCGGAAGAGGCCCGAGAGCAACCCCTGCCCTGGCTGTGGGGCCTTCTTCGGAGTATCATCCATTACCTGGTCCTCTCTGATTCCACCAGGAAGCACTGGCTTTCCTGCTGTAGTCTTTAAGTCAGGTTCTTTTGTGGGGGCTGCCAACTCTCCCCTGGATTTGGAATCTTTGTGGTCCAGAGCACCCATGCCTTTGGTATCATGATCCATGTGTGCAATTTTTGAAGTGTCTGAGGTACCCTGCTTTTTATCTCCACTTTTTGGTGCACCCAGACCATCTTCTTTACTGGTTTCTTTCCTCCTCGCCGGCTCCTCTTTTCTCTGCCGTGCTTCGGGAACTGCCTGAGACTTTGACGAGTCCATTTTGACAGCTTCCGTGTTGCTGCTTTTGTGACCCTCTTCAGCCTTTGCTGGCTTGCCACCAAAACTTGGTGGGGCAGTTTGATCTTTAGAAGCTGTCAGGTTTTCCACAGAAGCAGCTTTCAAGAAGGAAGTGAAAATTCCTGGCTTCTCTTTGTTGTCCTGCGGTGGTTTGTCTGAAAAGCCAAAACCGCTCAAAAAGGGAATCTGGAGCTTACCGGTGAAAGGGAAGTTGGGTTCGCTGCTTGCGGAGCTCGTTTTCCTGACATCATCTTCAGAACGGTGACTTTTCCCCAAGCCCGGTGGTGGCTCCTTTGGCACAGTTTCAGTAGCAGAAGAAGGGAGTAGCATCTGGCTGAAGGATTTCTTAAGTGGACTGAAAAAGCTCTCAGATGGTTCCACCTGCTCCAACGGCGGAGCGTTACCAGCCTCCTTCTTGGCTTCACTTGGCTTGTTTTCTGGCACTTTCCCTGCAGGTTGTGGACTTCTTGGCATGTCTGGGTGTTCTTTAACAACTTTATCTGGCTGACTTGTGGCCTGTGGCGCCACATCAGAAGCCTTCTGTGGCCCACTTGCCTGCTTGGGAACAGCCAGACTCTCAAAACTGGCTTTCAAGCTGAAAGAACTAACGGAGCTCGACAGCTTGCCAAAGATGGAGGAGACGGGGCCGCTGCTTGCGCTCGCTTCTGCCTCGCTCTTGCTCGTTTCGGGAGGCGCAACGTTGGTGGGTTTTGTCGCGTTGCCTTCAGCTGCCTTCCCACCTGCCTTGGCTTCAGAAGCACTGGCATGCGTGGCTTCCACCTTCACAGCCTCCTCCTGTTTTGCAGTCTCTTTTTTCGGTGCTTCCTTTTCAGAGAAGATTTTCAAAGGGTTGAACATGCCGAAGACGGAGTTCACAACTGAGCTGGGGTCCAGAGAAGGGGGCGGAGCAGCGTTTGCTGAAGCATCCTGGACACTTGGAGGAGCCTTGTTGTCTCCTCCTGTCTTTTCCGGGATGCTGGCCTTGGCATCACCGGCTTCTCGCTCACGGCTACTCTGGGTCACAGAAGGGGAAGTTGCAGTGGGCAACCTGGCATCCGATTTGCTTTCTGCTTTCAGTTCTGGAGAGGCACCCTCAGACTTAGGCTTACTTGAAAACAGACTTGTGGTGCCTCCCTCAGGTTGACCAGGGGCTTCAGATTTCTCTGGTGTGGGAGATACAAGTTTTTCAACTGAGGCTGTTAAGTGCTTTGTTCCTGAGCCCACTTTTTCGGTGAAAGAACTAAATAAGGAGCTGACCGTGTTCTTTACCCCAGACAAGTCTGGCAATGCCTCTGTTATGCCTTTGCTGCCCTCGCTCTCCTCTGCGGCAGAAGCAGCTGGCTTTGCATGTTCCAAAGGGGCACTTTCCTCCGCCAACTTATCAGCACCGGCCAGTTTGGGAGAGGCACAATCGCTTGCGTTTTTGCTCGCAGGAAGGGTTTCAAATTTACTAATCTCCTCCTCTTTTTCAGCTAAGTATTCAGACACAGTTTCAACTAAGCACTGCAGTTCATCCATTGTGTCCACGTATTCTTCCGTTGGCTCTTCAACAGGAGAGAGGGTCAAGTCTTGCTTAAGAAAGCCGTGCTTTCCTCCTCTCATCCTATGTGAGTTTTTGTCCCTTGGTAACAGGGATATGGCACTTCCAGTACGGGCGTCAGTAAGGTCTCCAACATGGCGAACACTGGATTCACGCCATGCTTGGGAAAGTATTGCTATTTCTTCCATTTCCTCATCATCATCCGAAACTGGGGAGTACAGCAGTACACTGGACGAACAGCTGCCAAACTCTTTAAGGGCACCCATTGGCACAAAAGAGTGAGCTGGCTGTTCTGAATGGATCTCATTTTCACCATCAAAATGGACTGATCCCGAGTCATGCTTTGCGCGTTGGTTAGCGGACAACTTGCCACTCTTGACTAGAAGGCCATTCTTGTATGGACGCAGAACTGGATATTCCGGTAACTGTTCTTCACTTTCAATGGGGCTGCTGCCCCATTTCTCAGTTTCATCATAATCAGGATATAGGTTATGTTCAGTTCTTGCTTTAATGCTGCCTGAAGAAAATCTCCGGTTACCACTGCTTTGCAGTATAGTTCGGTCGCATTCTTCAAAATTGTTATATCTCAGCTTCTTCTTTCTTCTCCTGTCTATTGTGTCATATTCCTCTGGATAGCAAGGAACATCGGGATTTCCCGATTCTGGGCAAGCCTTCCATGAGTATCTTCCTCTTTCATGATGGCCAAAGTTCTCCCTTTTCGAGAGCCTCGGGCTCCTTCGTCCCTGTGAACTTCTAGTCCTGTGACTTTTTTCTAAAAAATCTTCTATTAACTGTTTGCCTAATTCCTCATAGTTCTCTTCACACTCTTCCTGTTCTTGGCCAACTTCGTAATCAAATGGAATGATCCTGACTTTCCCATTGCTAACTAAAGATCCTGGTCTGATACGTGTGGAGGGGGAAAATATAAGAAGGACAGAAGGGCAAAGAAAAAAAAGGAAAGAGCAGGAGGGGTGAAAAAAGAGCTTTAAACACAAAACTTGCAAAGGAGCATTTCATAAAGACCAAATGATATTGTGAATCACATGCAGAAAGCATATTAAAATATCATAACAATGAACCCATTTATTAACACAAAATGTTAGGAATCTCTCTTTTACTATTATTGCAGCTAAATAGTAGGGTTGTAAGGGTAGGAGAACATGAAACATGTATACCAGTGTTATGTATACTATAAAGTGATATATGGTATGTTATTTATAAGCTTCTGTTAAGAACAGGAATTGCAAATTAAAAATGTCAATGAGCAGCTACCTAAAATGTTACAAGTCACTTTCTGGAGCGTCTCAACGGAGTTTATCCCACAGAAAGCAATGATGGCCACCAACTTGGATTAAGAGAGGATTAGACAAATTCGTGGGGGGAAAGGGCTGTCAAAGTCTACTAGCCATGACGGCTCTGCTCTGTCTCGCAGGCGGAGATGCTTCTGAGCCCCAGTTGCTGGAAACTGCAGGAGAGAAGAAGAGGGCTCTGGAGCTCAGCTCCTCCTTCTGAGCTTCTCCCAGGCATCTGGTCAGTCACTGTAAGAACAGGATGCTGGAGAAGGAGGGCCACTGGCCTGATCCAGCAGGACTCTTGCCATCTCCTGATTTTAAGAAGGGGCATTTGCAACAGACTAATAATAAGTTATTACACTAAGCACACAATAAAGTGCATCGATTAATTAAATTTGCAATGTGACAAAACAAAAAAACAGGAAAAACCCATTACCTTACTTGTGGTTTATCGCTAGAGGTAAATAAATTAAAAACAACAACCATGTTGATAAGGCGCAAAATGAGGAACCGTTCCAATTATTATTTGGGGTTACTTCCATTAACCATGTGGACAGCACAAACAAGATTATGATGGGCAAGTCAGAGTTGGAAACATGAATCCTAAAAACTCCAGCTACAGTATTGACAGGACAATTAGAAACCAAAGTAATTATATGAGGATAAATTAGATAGATCTAAGATTCTAAAGGCCTAGTTTGGAGGAAAGCTAATGATTTGCATCACTTCTCTCTTTAGAGGGCTGGTACAAATGTTCTACATTTTTCCTAAGGAGGAAGTCAACAGAAACAAAAACCCAGTTGAAACAAGAGAAGCAACAGAAAACAGCCAGCCGGCAACTATACTTGGAAGAGGATGAATTCATGCAAACACTGATAGCCAGCCCAGGAACCCCAGCAGACCAAAGCCACGTCACGAGACACGGACACAGAGGCTTCGGAGAGGGTCACCCACCTATCAGACACCTCTAGTGAGTGCCGGCTCTCTAATGACAGCTGGCGGCTTGTCATTTGACTTGACTGTGATGCAGATCCCAGGTCAGTTCGGCCACTCACAGTGGAGTCTAAGCTATGGCGCCTTCTTCAAAAAGGCAAGGAGACGTTGGGAGACGTGAAGGACAAGAGCAACACAGAAGGTTCAAACAGCTTAGTATTGTAAAATGGAAAGTGAAAGCAAGTGTGTGGCGTGTGGGACTGGGGGTTGCGCAATCATGCCAGGAGTCTGGATGGGTGCAAGACAACGGAAGCCAAATCCCGGCAAGAGGGGCATCCTGAGGGGCAGCACGCCTTGCAATCTCAAGTGAAATTGATCCACATATTGTCAGTCACTCTTGGTCTCTCAGGGCGACAACCTGGGGATCCCAAAATTCCACAGCAAAAAGAACTGCTTACCACCAGCTCTGCTTCGCAAGGAGGAGGCTCAGCTGCAAAGCTCTCTTTGCTCCCATTGGGCTATTCTGGGGGGGACCAGTGTCTGGCAGCTGTTGCTCACTGCTCTTCTGTCACCCCTGAAGCAGCAAAATGGCTTTTCTTTTAAGAACCTGACCACAAGAGAGTCTGAAGCAGCCAGCCCCAGTCTTAGTAGCTTACGGTGAGTTTCTCCTGCCAATAAATTTGTGTTGGGGGAGAGAAAACGCCCTGGTTCCAAGGGGGTACCTACCTGATGGCTGCTCGTTCGTGGTAATCCAAATCATAGCCGTGCAGGGACTCCACACAGCACTCTCGGGGGACCCCCTGCTGCTGCAGGCGGGAAGCCACGGGGAACTGGTGCACCGAAGCATTGGGCTGCGAGGTAGTGTGGTACTGGGGAGGAATGCTGTTGCTGGTCTCACTGCGGTAGTCACTGTCTCTGTCATCCACAGCACTATCGTGGTCTTCAAAAGCTAGAAGACAGGAGAAGGTTGAGCAGCGTCTCCCAGTCCAAGATCGGGACACTTCAGACAAAAGCACCTTTCAAGCGAGCTTGTTTGTCTTACGAGACAAAGTAAAGGGCAGCCTAAAGGAAGAGCTTCTTTGCAAGGTTGCAGGCAGCACTGCCCTGCTTCTCCCCTCTCTTCCAAGGAGCCCTCAGCTAAGTAGCATCTCTCCAACCAGGAATGGGGAGGAAACATAAGTGGAAAGGACAGTCATGGCACATTTGGGAGTCAGGAAGAGGAAAGCATCTGTGACGGTGCATTGAGAAATACCTTGTGTGCACAACTGACAACATTTCCATTTAGGGGTATTTTAGAAGGTGCCCACTGAAACAAACAAGTCAAGTAAACATCACCCAAGGGGAAAGGAAGGACACTAGCTTGAATGGCAGCTCCGTCCCTCCCAGGAAGTTGCCCAGGGCTGGGGGGCAGAGGGAAGGGGAGCAGGAACAAACTGGCAGGATGTGCTGGCAGGTTGTTCTTGCGAGTGCCTAGGGTGATCACAGCTTAAGTATTTCTTTTTTGGTTGACAAAGTGGGAATGGTAAGGAGAACCGGCAACTTTTGCGGAGCTCAAAGGAGGGACTGCAGGAAAGTGACTACGCAACATCGACCCACAAGCTACAACCACCACCGAGCAACGGAGGGAGGACAATCTAACAGAAGCACTGTCTGAAGAGGGCAGATCTGAGCCAGGATGCCGGACGCCTCTTCCAGCATCCGCATGGTATAGTTGGCAGCTCCTCTGCCTCACTTGAATTTGTGGTCTGGAGAGCCCAGGCAAAACTGCCCACCAGAAATGGAACAGGGCTTGCTTCTTACAACCCTTTTGGTTCCAGACTCTCTTCCATTTATTCAATATAAGGGCTAGTTTCTACAGAAACAAGCTGTTCCTTGCCCCCCGCCCAGCCAGCCTGCTCCTCCCCCCGACATAAAGTGGAATTGCAACATGCATCTTAATAAGGAAGAAAAAACAGAATATGAAGCATCCTTAGCCAAGAACAACTTCAAACAGGCTTTCAACTTCTCTGGAGTAATTTGATTGTCCATGCTGGAAATGACACCATCTCCTGCTTTTTAAGCTGCCTTGGGTGGAAGCATTCTTGCTCATCTGCTAGGGGAAAGGGCTGATTTCAGTGTACTAAAATTTCTGGATTCACATGAAGGTGCTTATCTTGGCTGTTTGGTGGAATATAAATATAAATGAAGAGCAATTATCAATTTCTCTCTCTTTCTTCAAAGGAGAGACGAAGTCCCTTTCAAAAGTACATCTGTATCTGAGCAGGCAACCAATGTGGCAGAACAAAGTACCCCTTAAGGATGTTTCTTGATGTGCAAAGGAAGGGGCAGTATCCCAAAATGAGACCACCACCTGAAAGCCCAAAATGTTCCTGGTTCTGCTCCATGTTGTGCTTGAGCAGGTTTGTGAGACTGGGAGAGAACCTGCAGCAGTTGAGACATGGCTCTCCACCTTGATTTCCTGGTGAGCGTGAGCCTAGGGGTAGTCAGTTACAGCTCTAGAACATCATCCCAGGGGAACGTCCTCCTCCTGGGCCCATCGCCACATGGGAATGAACAAGAGCTCCCGCTCATTCTCATGGGGTCCCATGGAAGTTATTTTAAAAGGATTGTGCCTTCAGCAGGTTTTCTAGGAGGCCATCTCCATCATTTGATGTGTCACCTCAAGGGGGTGATTTTCATTGCTAACCCTGATCTGATTTAAAGTGTGGCTTCCTGCAGAAGGGTCATTTAGCATGGTGGCATCTGCCATGCCATGTGGAGCAAGCCCTCTGCCCCTAGAAACAAGGCCTGTGTCAATAATGTTAATTCTTTCCGTGTCTTTTCCCCTACCTAAGCATTTTCAGATGAGCGGTACTGACCCCTGAGCAACCGCAGAATTGTTTTTTTTATTAGGAGGCTATGTTGTTTTATTATGTATTGTATGGAGGTTTTCTTTTTTAATTCTTGAGTATACTGTTTTGGGATTTTAAAACAGTAAACTAATGTATGTTTACTTTTAAAAAAACCACTAATATGGGTATTTTAATTACGTAAGCAAATGTTTGAGAATAGGTGAAAACACATCACCATAACTGCAGGGAGAGAAGGTGGCGGGAGGCCTCGCCAAGAAGGGCCCCCTGTTCCAAGAAAAAGAATCTAATGTCTGTGGTGTTGGGGGGGTCTCCTACATGGGAGGGAGATGCAGGTGTCATAAAGAGCATTTCAGGCACTACTCTGAGGGGCTGGAGGAAGAGGAGGAGGAGGGGTGGAGGGCAGTGAATGAGAAACCCCACGCAGAGACCAATTGCATTTTCATTCCTCAGACAAAGCAGAGTGACAACAACTTCCCCAACCAGCTCTGGGTGTGCTGCTTTGATTGATGATTGATTGATTGATTGATTGATTGATTGATTTCATAAAAATTTATGTACCGCTTAACTGTAATAATAATAATGTATTGTAGAACTGTAGAAAACCTCAAAGCTGTCTACGAAAAGAATAGAGCAGAAACCAATCTGGATGCTTTGTATTTTACAAGTGCCTCCATTCTGGCTTCAAAACAGTCTCCCCCAACAGAAGAATCACTGAATCAAGCCCCTGTCTCCACCAGCATCTCACGCCAGGCAAAGACTTTTCCCGCCCTTGCCCCAACCGGTATGAACAGTTTCACACAAGCAGCTCTGAAGAATGGACCAGGTTTCGGGAGGGGAAAGAGGGATGCTCCATTTTGCAAGACCACGTGGTATTCATGCACAGTCTAGAACGAAGAAGGGCTCAGAGGCTCACATCCCACAGCGGCATGTTCACCAGGGTGCTACTACCACCCAGAGTCTGGGCTGGGGGAAGAGAGGAAGCAAAGAGAAAGAGGGGTGAAGAGGTTAGAGTAGCAACTAAAGGAAGGAAAGTCCCCTCCAAGCAGAGCTGGAGGGAGAGGGAATCCAAGGTCATTTTTAAGCACAAAGCATGGCTCTAGTCTCAGAATATTGTCCATTTTCACAAGCCCTTTGATTTGTTGTGCTTGAGTTTGTGTCTAGCATGGGGTCCCTTGCCACTACCACAGGCCTGACTGCCCAGCTAATGCCGACATGAGGAGCATGAGGAGCCAGGCAGAGGAGACAAAACTTACAGGCAATGTGTTCTCAAAATAACTGACAAATCGACAGTGTGTGTGTGTGTGTGTGTGTGTGTGTGTGTGTGTGTGTAAGCTTTTCTACAGTCCAACAGTTTATTGATCCTGGAACCTTGCCAGCAAGCACAGGAACAGCACTTACTGTGAGAGGGGCTGGCGGAACATCTTCTCTTCAAAAGGTCCAAATGTCTCATGAACAACAAATCTTTGAAACACATTTCACAACACAGAGGCACAATGCAGCGAGAACTTTAAAAGGTTTACTGGGAAAGACAGTCTTCTGCTCATATTAAAAGGGCAAAAGGCGTTGAGTGAAAAGAGAGGGTGGGTCTCTGGCTATGGCTTCCCTATTAATTTATTATTATTATTATTATTATTATTATTATTATTATTATTATTATTATTAAAGGGCTTGTGAGAATTCTATGGCCAGACATTTACGTCTTCTCCCCCTGCTTCTCTCCAAAGCAAGGGAGGCTGCCTTTCACATGGAAAAGGAGACTGAAAACCTAATTACTCCCCCATTAGCCTTTAAGAAAGGTTTTCTTTTAAAAAAAAATCCCTCCTGAAATCCAGGCAACTGAATGTCAAGGTGGGATGAGTGGGAGAGCTGCAGTGTGAATGTGAGTTTTAAGTGTCTTCTCTTCCACAAGAGAACAGCAGGCATTCAAGATGAGTGCGACTCCACGCCAAAAGCCTTGTCTCAAGGTGGCAGTCCACAAAAGTAGATCCTGTCAAAAAAGATAAGAGCTTCCCCAGAAATAGAGGGCTTGCCCTTTCCTCATCTGATGTTTGTTGGAAAAAGAGAAGTAGCCTGCCCTGTACCTTCCCGCTGCTGCTGCTGCTGCTGCTACTACTGCCGCTCGGGAGGAAGGCTGCTCTGCAGCGAAAGAGGCTACTGAACTGGCTGCAGGACATTCTGCACATGTCCCCCATTGTATCGAGGAAACACTAGCTGGGAGAAATCTCCATCAGCTCCAGGGAACCAATGCTAAACTCACAGCACACCCAAATGCTTTGCTTCCCTGCTGCTCCCCGGGGAGATGAACAGAGTGGCTTTGCACCCCACGCTTGGCAGGGGAGAGGGGTCCATTGCTGCCACAGAGGAAGATGGGGACATCCTCTCCCATCACAGAACTGCTGGGGCTCCGCTGAGAGGTCTGGCAGGAAACCTGCCTTCTCTCCCGCAAGAAGGCACTTCTGATCCCAGAGGGTGGAAGAGAAGGGCAGAACAAAAGTGAAGGTGCAGATGGGCACACCCTGCGTTAAAGCCTTGCGCAGAAGAGGCCCACTGGCCAAGCCTCGTGCCACCTGGGACCCCCAAGGTGCGCACACCTGGCAAGCTCCGCAAGCCTCTTGCTTTGAGATCACCAGTTGACAACAACCTGTTAGAAAATTAATCCTCCTCAACTCAGCAGAGCAGGTTCCTCGGGAAACTCCCCAAGGGCCAACGGTCCGTATTAATGGGGACACCGGTGCCAGGCAGTGTAGAGGAGACAGGCACAGGCTCCTCAGCACCGGCAAATGTCACCGCTCACAGGGCTTCGCATCAGAGTGGCCTCCGCAATCTGCCCACGGCACCGAGTTAATCAGCCCAGAGGGCGAGGTTGGGATTATGGGATCTCAGGAGGGGGAGAGACTCCTCGACTGCGAGATTGTTATTCTTTGTGAAAACCTCTCACTGCTCTGCAAGGTATACGGGTAGGAGGAGAGCACGCCTGTCACTTTGGCGAATGCCACACGCCGATCTGACTTTCAAAAGAGCAAGCGGGAGGCAGGGAAGGCTGAGCCTGCTGGCTTCCTCCCCCCACCCTGGCATTTGAAGACCCATCTGGTGGGAAAGGCACAAGTTCCTACTTGGAGGAAGGGGGCAGGGCAAGAAAGCAAAGCTTGGCCCCCCCCCCCCAACCCAGGCCCCAGACGCTCTTCATGGTGCAATTGGGCAACACTGGGAAACTGAAGCTTCACCAAAAATTTGCAACATGGACAGGTGTCTTATCTATCTGAAAAGGGGGGAGAGGGGTCTAGAGTTAATGAGGAGGGGCACATGACAAACAGAAGGAGAAATGCATACAAGCACTGGACACATGAAGGAGGACCAGGGCTGAGTCCGGTTCCCCCGGGGTGGAGAGCAGCAGTTTTCCTGATCCTGAGAAACAGGACACACTCTAGACCTTTCCTGATGGATCAGCAGCCTGTCCTTTTATGCTCAATAGCCATTTTTGTTTTTCGCAATTGGGAACCCATAGCAGCTGCTGTGTTGGGGGTCATTGGGGAGGCCGCGTGGCCCTCAAAGGCACCAGGCAAGAGAACATCCCTATTCTAAGGTACCATTCATTAGTTCACATTGCAAGGGAGAGGCATGGTAGGATGGGCACACACAATAACGGAATTCAACAAAGTAAAAAATAGCAGAAGGTCGATTGCATTTCACTCTTATGCATGAATACCCAAGATATCCTCAGCCTGGAGCATGGGGAAGCAATTCTGAACCGGAGAACTAGAAAGAAATTATTATTAAAGTGTTACATACTCTGCTCTTCTCCCCATCCGAAATAACTCCAGCTGCCTGCATGCAACAAATGGAAGGAAAAAATAGGAATGGAAAAAGTATAGATAAATATGACAAGTGAGAAGGGTTTGATGATATGTTTGCTGGGCAGAAGCTTAAAATTTAAAACATGTTTATTTTTGCCATGACAATATCCTACATTTTTCAGCAACTTACCACCTGTTGAAGACTTCTTAACTTGTGAGAAGATGGAAAATTGTACATGAATATTGAAGATTGCCAAGTCAATCTTTGAATTAATGGACAGCCCATCCCTTAAGCAGACCCTGCCCACATTAGGCAGGTCACTGTACAGCCATTCATTCAGCAGAAAACAACACTTGTTTTTAGTGAAGCGTTGAAATGGCAAATCCACTTGGCCAGTGTCATCATCTTAAGGAAGCCCCTTCTGGCCCAGTGCAACACCCCTTGCTCTCATTCCCAGAGAGTCGTAAGAGTCCATCTCCCCACCCTGATCCCTTCACCTCAGCCCCTCCAAGTCCTCGCTTTTCATTCTCCCACCAACTCATGACCTTTCTGTTGCCATCCCTACGTGAGCATTGCCTTTGTGGGGAAGCTCAAACATTCAGCAATGGCCAGCCGGAGCCCCTTGGAAACTCGCCAGCAGGGCTTGAAGTTAATTGAAAAGTCACGATAAACCTATTCTCTACACATTTGTCTGATCTACTGCCTAAGCCTTCGGAGCTATTGCTCATGTGGTGGTGGGGAACTCCAAAATTCAGCCGCGATTTGTGTGCAGCGCTTTCCTTCTCTTCGTCCCAAGCCCACCACCAAACACCAAATGATGACAGTTCCTTTTAGAAGCAAATTAGACAGGTCAAAATACAGATCCTGGGAGGAATCTGCTCTCCATTGTGAAAACTGGCCCTTAATTTCTAACTCTGCCTTCAGGGAGGTCTCCCGAAATCTGCATTGGATAGACACAGTTTAAACCTATTCATAAACGATTTTCAGTTGGGGTGAACCCCGAAATAAAGAGGGGGTGGTTCTTTCATATTTTTTTCTTCGTGCCAAAATAACCTTACAGAAGTGAAAATAAAACCTATGACTGAATGTTATCACAGTGTGAACCTTTTATTACTCCAATTACCACCACTATTTACTACTTGTAATAGTGAACTGTTTTTGTTTGCAAAGAGACCATCTCCAATACTTATTTAAAATTTAGATTTCTCACCAAGGGTCTCAAAGTCGTTTCCCGGAACAGAAATACAGATTAAAAACCAGATACAATTTAAAATCAAAACAGCATGAAAAAATACAGAACTGTCACCTCACTTCCATTCCCTGCTTCCCAACACAGACCCAGGCATTAAGGACCCTTCGCTCACGGGCTCCCTTTCCCAGGGAATATTTGCAAGTATTTCTGATGCTCTCTTGAAAGAGCAGCTGCTTCTCTTGTCTTTCCTATGGCCCAGCTGTTTTTATATGATGTGCTTTTCGAGATTTGGTAAAAATGGACAACTGGAAGACCATTCCAGGAACTGGCAGGGCAGTATTTCGGCAGTGGTGGAGGAGAGGTGGATGGTCCTCCCACTCCCAAACTCCTGGCAGCAACAAATCTGGGTTGGGAGAGGCTTTACAGGAATCCACAGTGCAGGAAACTAATGACTTAGCACACAACTGGGGCATGAGCTTTTCATCTTACCGGGCTAGATCAGCAGCAAATATTAATAGCAGGTTTGTTCGGTTTGGGGGTTTCTTTAGGAAAGGGGAAGGAGAGGTTAAAAAAAAATGCTTGCTTGAGCTTTTTATAGGTCACATAAATTCACACAACGATAGTAAATTGTTTGACAAGTCCTTCACCAACACAGAGTCTTTCATCTCAGCCATGTCACATTTTAGTAATACGTTTGCCAACCTGCCATCACAAAACATTTAACAAAACAAGGCGGGGGAGGTTCTATGAGCAAATATCTGACAGCCCAGGCGCTATTAAATTGGTTATTGGCTTACTAAAACTGAGCTCCTGGTTTTCAACAGTCTGAAGATGGAATGCATCTGTTGGGTCTGTAAGGTCCAGCCAGGCCTGCAATGGCTGGATTCCTCAGTCTCAAAAAATAAACCATGGAATTGCTAGTCTCTTCTTCGAAGCATCTCATGGGGAACGAGATCCCACCTTCTGTGAGTCAGCTGAACGCACAAAGCCTCCTTAGGCAAAGTCAGGCTGCTCAGCTCCCCAAGGCCTTTCACAGCACTGCCACCCAAAATCCTTTTCAACTGAAGTGCCAGGAATCAAACTTGGGACCTGCCACTCAGCTGTGCCCCAGCTCAAGCCCGAGTTTGAATCCAGAACTTTAAACGCCTTGACTCTGGTCAGCAGCAGCTTCCCCACCCTCCGGGATGCACCAACTTTTCTCTTCCAAGCTGGACTTTCCCCATCCTAGTCAGGCACAGAAAACATTTCTCATCTTTGCTGCTCTCCTCCAAAGCCTTGTGTTGGCTTATTCCCCAAAACCCTGTGACTAAAACTAAAAAGTTATCGCATAGCACGACATCTCAGCAGCACAGGAAGCCAGCTGGACTGCCATTGATCCCACATCTATACTTTTATAACGGGTTGTGAAGAAAGCAAAGAGGAGACCTTTGAAATAAGGGTCTTCAAAGCACCCAGGGCTGTTGTGTTCCAGCCACCCACCCACACGCCAGCGAGAGGAGCCTGAAGACATGATGTTCCTTTGGGTTTAAAAGCTACAAACCAGCCACACAAACCTCTGCAGAGAAATGCCAGAAAGCATCTCTGTCGCTAGTCCAGCTTACAAGAAATACTTCTTGCTTCCCCCTCCTGCTTGGCTAAGGCCCCCTTGTAAAATGACTCAGATCTTCTGGAAAGACCAACACCTTCCAATTAATGCTACAAAGAAGGCTCAATGGTGCCAGGATCGGGAGGGGAGCTGGGAGAGACCACAGCAAAGGCTGGAGGCTGTGTGGAATCCAAAGGGCTGAACGCTGCCGCCATGTTCCCAGAGAGGGACTCTCAGAAAACTATCATCTCCCTTTCTGTCTTGAAGCTGCGCCGATTAGTCATTCCTCTCTGGCAGCCGAGGTGGGTCTGTCGGAGCCGCAGGCAGAGTGCAGGCAGCCCCTAATCAAACTTAACAAGCAAAACCTGCTCACAGGAACACAGCACAGCAGGTCTGGAGACAACTCAGGTAGAGAAGGCACACAGCCTTCCCAAATGAGCTTCAGCACCTTGCCTCATCACGGCTGCAAGAATACCCGTTTAATCCGACAAGCAGCGGGAGGCTTCCCACGCCCTTTTTTCCACGGAGATTAGTGGTCTCTGAGCACACCTAGGTTGCATTTCTGCTTTTGGGCCCTTCATCAATCACTCGTCGTCTGGGCTCCTGGGGGAGTTTATAGCTGACGTAGGTCTGAGTCTGGCCAGTATCTGGAGGGGAGACCGTCTGTGAAATTTTCCACCAAAGCACGGTACCTTCCAGGAGGGAAGAAAACCAGGTATCCATGTAAATAAACAGAAGCTACAAGCATTGGAGTTATCAGGGATGTTCATTGTTTCACCTAACAAACAGCAAGCAGGTTTAATCTTTGCCAGGCCTGATGTTCTTCGTAAGGCAGAGGCTTTGCTTCCTGGCAGCTCCTGGCCAAGGAGAGTCCATCACCTTCCTTCCAAGGCAGCCTCTCTCACTCAAAGCAGCTCACGCCACCAGCTCATCCTAGTATTTAGTTGAAATCCAGCTGGTGGGGCAACAAAAACAATTCTGCACCTTCGTCTATCTTTTTCTTGGTCGGGAGAGCTCTTGCCATCTCTGTTGCCCTCCTCCTTCTCAAACAGTTGGGCCACGGCTAGAGCTCTCAATGAGTTGGTGTCAGTCATCTCTTGGGCAACCGATTCAGCTAAGCCTGTTAACTGCTTTTTGTAATTCACATTAGCTCAGAGCTTTCCCCCAATTAATCTACCTGCTTTAGGAAATTGATTCTCCGTGGTCCATTAGCTATTTCTATGGGAAATTGACAAACACAAGAGCTTAGTTCTCCATCACTGACTTAAAGGTGCATGGGTTCAGGAAACGGGGACATGGCTGGCGCTGAGCCTCTTGGGCTTGCCAATCAAGTTGGCGTTTCAAATCCCCGCAACAGGGTGAGCTCCCATTGCTGTGTCCCAGCATCTGCCAACCTGGCAGTTTGAAAGCACACCAGTTCAAGTAGATAAATAGGTACCACTGCAGCGGGGAGGTAAATGGCATTTCCGTGCACTCTGGCTTCCATCATGGTGTCCCGTTGCGCCAGAAGTGGTTTAGTCATGCTGGCCAGATGACCTGGAAAGCTGTCTGTGGACAAATGCCGGCTCCCTTGGCCTGAAGCAAGATGAGTGCCACACCCCATAGTCACCTTTGACTAGACTTAACCATCCAGGGGTCCTTCACCTTTATCAGTTCAGGAAAGAATCAGAGATTTGAAGGTGGGCCTAGCCTGGCCCAAATAACTCTACATAAGAGACTTGGTGATCAAAATGGCCACTTTATACCTCTCTAAGAAAGCATTATGGTGAAACTGTAGATTAAATTTTGGCATTTTCCTAATAATGTAGCTCAAGGTATATGCCTCCTACACTTATATGCCAATTTCAGGAGCAAAGTAATCACTTTCATGTCTCTTTTCATCTTCTATGCAGAGATACTTTTCTTCTTCTTTTAAATACCTTTTAAGGTTAAAATAGTTAAGCCTTGGAGTTTGTAAAACTGATGGTGAGAATGCCCAAAACTCTGTGACTTACAAAAAGGGTCTTATGTCTTTAAAAGGACCTCTATGCTGGGTGCCTGAAGAGCTCTGCAACAAAAAGAGTTTGGGGATCCTGCTAGGCTGAAAAGGATTCACCTGGCCATCAGGAAAGCTCAGGGGGCATTGGTGCACCTCTCAGCCAGACCCCAATTCAGACACTGTGCTGATCCGGATTATTCCGTGAATCATGTTAGCAGCCGTCATACTACACAGAAGCAGCTGCCCTCGTCAAGACTGATTTGAAAGAGAAGTTCAGCACTTGGTACCGGCTGATTTTGTCTCCCTACCCCAGCTTCTGCCACACTGCAAGAGAGAGTGTATAGCCTACAGCAGAACAAGTATCTTGCTGACTTGGCAGTGTATTAACCTACATCTGTCATGCCATTCACCTGCTTCCATTCCTCTCCAAAACACGGGGCAAAGTGACATACTCAGGAGAAGCAGAAAAAGCAAAATACACATTATTATTTAATAAGCAACAATAATAAGTGCATTTCAAGCACCCACAGAAAATGCCACATCCACTACGATGCCTTTGGTGCTGCCTCCAATGTGGGGCTGAGGGACTTATGGGCAGGACCCGCAAATTAGCAATGTGGCAACAAGCCACAAGAACAGAAGAAGAGCCTGCTGAATCAGGCCTGCCCTGCGCAAAACGCACAATCAAGACCTGAGCGCAAGAGCCCTCCTCTAGCCACTGGTATTCGGAAGCACTGCAGGGCCTTCTCAGTAGTGGCTCCTGTGGAACGGCTCTTACTGTCAGAAAGTTCTTCAAAAGGTTTAGTTAGGATATCCTGTCTTGTCATTTGAATCCATTGGTTCAGGTCCTCCCCTCTGGAGCAGCAGAAAACAAGCTTGTTCCATCTTCCATGTAACAGACCTTCAGATATTGGAAGATGGCTATCTGATCCCTCCTCGGCTATCTCTTCCCCAAGCTAAAGGTTCCCAGCTCCCTCAACCGTTCCTCATAAGGCCTTGGTTTCCAGGCCCTTTATAATATTTGATGTTTTTAAGAAGGATGTTCTAATAATAATAATTTTATTATTTGCACCCTGCCTTTCTGACTGGGTTGCCCCAGTCACTCAGGGCGGATTCCAGCATATATACAAACATAATAAAACATTAAACCTTAAAAAGCTTCCCTATACAGGGCTGCCTTCAGGTGTTTCCTGCATGCTATATAGTTACTCATCTCCTTGACATATGATCGGAGGGTGTTCCACAGGGATACTTGATGATTTAAGAAACTTCCAAACATCTGTATTATTTTTGCCTTTTTCGTTGTCTGCTTCCCTAGGCTCTTTTGGAAGGGAGGGTGGGGTAAAAATCTAATAAGGAGCAGCAAAGTAACAAGAAATCTACCATCTGTCTGCAGATGTGGAAGAATTCCTACCTCTCACTGGAAGAACTGAAGAAACAGCCAAGAAACAAACCACCATGGCCAATATTGCCTATCTATCCCACTGCAATAAAATGGTCTGCCTCAGAAGCCCTTCTCCCCCGGACAAAAGGCGGCTGGGAGAGGACCTGCCAAGGATTCTTCAGTGATGGACTGCATCCAGCCCAGACTTCCCAAGGCTGGGTTGGGTGACACCTGAACTATCGATGTGCTCCTGGAAGTGAAAGGCATTACCTGGCTGCCATGAGAGCCCCCGGGCAAACGGTATCTGAGTGCAGCAGGCATTGTTAGCCTTCTCCATGACAACCAGATGGCTGTGTCTTCCATAACAAGAAACGGAGGTGCCATCTGTCTCTACAAATATTGGACTCTCCACTTAATTATCCAGCCACAGGGACTTTATTTGGCACACGGATATGGGGGGAGTGGCACTTATTTGTTCTATATATTCTTCTCCAAACAGTTACACCATTTGGGACCATGGAAAATCACTCAGCGGCAGCCTCTTTGGCTCTCTGTGTTGGAATCTGAAGATTCACGGTTTGTGCAACGATGCATTCCCGCAGATGACAAATCCTTTGCTGAGCACAGTCTAAATACTGGCCTTCAATACTGGGATATCACATTTTCCTAACGTCAGAAGCAGGAGGTTTCGTCCGTCAAATTCTGATACATTCCACACCAGGTGGTCTTCCAGCTGCCACATCTGTGCTGCTGAACAAGCATCAGAGCACTTTGTGGCCACAGCATGTACAGATGGTGGCAACTCCATGCCAGGCCACTGGCCACCCAGTTTTCAAAAGGCAGCTTCAACACAGCCACTATTGGAATCTCAAAAGTCAGGAGCGCAGAAACCAAGTTCAGAGACTCTGAGCATCTTTCTGCACCATTTTTGTGTTGTGAATAACTGAGTAGAGAAGACAAGCCTGCAAGAGTGGGAAGATGACTCACTGCAGATTATAATGGAAGTTGACACCTCCAGAAACAAGCACGGATTGGAAATCCCAGCCTTCAAAAATGCTAAGCGGTTCTGACAGCCAGTGCCTTGGCAAACTCAGAGCAACCGAAGATCATGGACAAGCCCCTGTGTAAACAGCTTTTCCTGAGGCAAGCACCAAGAACACTCACATGTTACCGCTGTCCAAAGTGTATACACGTATATTTAATTTAGTAAAGGCTATGTGCTTCATGGTGCTCCTGAAGACCGTTCCTTGGACCAACTTCTGCTGGTGCAGGGAGCCTGCGCACTCCTGAGACACAAAAAAACCCTTCAGCCAGCAAACAGAAGTTTGCCAGTTCTCTGACACATGGATGGTGAGCTTGGATGCAAAGGCAAATCGGCTGAGCCACTGCAAACAGAAGCCTAGTAGCAAATCAACAAAGCAATACGAGCTGCAGAGGGATTCAAGCTGCTCGAACCGTCCACCCCATTAGATTCGAGAAGGGTCACTTGCAAGAACCTCTTGGAAATGACTTGGGGCGGGGGGAAGGAGACCCCCTGTTTTTCCTTAGCCCTTCCACATCCCTCTCAGGTTCCTCCACTGGGGTAAATCTGCAAAGACTTTGGAATTCCCTCCCTAGAGACATTAGGCTGGTTCCCTCCTTGTCCTTCCACCAGCAAGTGTAGATTTTCTTCTTCCAACGGGCTTTGGGGGAAAGGACTGCTTCCGTATGCTTTCTATATAATGTTGAGGGGGGAGCACAGGCTGTATGGCTGAGTCCCTTCGGATTCCTGGATCCAGCAGGGATTCAACTGAAGTAGCCAGGCCAGCTCCCAGTTAGGGCTCCCCTAAGTATGGGTCATAAAGGTAACAAAGGAAGAGGCTCTGTGCCAGAGCGCAAATGCCTGGGGGCCCCTCCCAAACTCGTGGGTAGTTAGGAGGACAAAAGCCAGAGTTGAGGTGCATGTGAGCTCAAAGCTGAGAGAGGCTGGAGGCTGAAGCCTGGGAGAGAGAGACATGCTTGATTTCTGCTGGAATCCAAGGCTGTGTCTACGGGAGAAGCAGGACCCTCTTGGATCTACAATTCTATGATTCTACTAATGCTGCAAGCCCCATCATCGTAGCCTCAAGTTGCACATATGTGCAAATAAAGCATATATCCTAAAGACACCCCCCCCAGTCTCTGCTGTCCCTCATTCGGAGGAAACCGAACCCTGGGGAAGCACCTGGAACCCCCAGAATCTGGTGCTGCTTGGAGATTGGGGTGGCATGTAGCAATATATATATAGTTTTAATTCTACCAGTGTTGCATTGTTTTTAAATGCTTTCTTCCCTATGATTTTAGCTGCTCTTATTTTTATCAGGAAGCCACCTTGAGTTCAGAGAAAAAGGAGGTGTATAAATAAATATATAGTAATTATAATAATATAGGCCTCAAACATGTGCTGCCATTGCTCCTGGTCTGATCAGTCCATGAACAGAATATGTTGAGATGTGTGCTGTACACTCAAACAGGTGAGGGCACCCTGGGGTGTGGGTTAGCAGAGGCTGCAGCTGCCTGCACCTTTCCCATTCGAGGAGGGAGGAAGCCCCTTGAATTCTGAGGATGAAACCCAACATGCGCGAGTCCCTCTGGAAGATCTTGGGAGCGCTCTGCGCATAAGCCAGCACCTGCTTCGGTGAGCAACAGAACTTTCAAAAATAGGTATTTTAAACCTGGAGCAAAAAACATGAAGTTGCTTTGCAATCTGCCAGTTGGCCTCTTCTCTCTCTGGCAAACAGAAGCGATTTTCTAACAAGATGTTTCCAACTTCTTCTTTTTATATAAGATTAAGACTATTCACACAGCAGGATATTTTTTTTTACCACTGTACAGCTATTTAAAAAATCAGCTCCATAACCGAAAATAAAGATCCTGCGCATTAGCCGCTTCAGAGAGCATCGGACCTTCCAAGCGACACGTGAGGTCAGTTTCCTGGGCGCTCACGGCTCCTCTGCAGCAGCCCTGCCCGTTTCCTGCGGCCACAGCGAGCTGCCCTTCCTTCCTGCCCTGCCCCTGTTGTTGCTCCCGCAAAGCCTTCTGCTAAGCTTATTTAGAGAAAGTACAAGCATGACATTTCACTTATCATTGCACGATGCATTTATCATGTTGCAAACGGCCAGCGTGGACAGAGCAGTTGCTCAATGTCCTCCTACCGGCTAGGGAGGAAATTCTTCCCGGTGCTAAGAGAGGCCTCAAGACCTCGGCCTGAGGACTCCTCCTGGAGAAAAAGCAGCAGACAACGTCCAAAGACTTCACAGTTCAAGGAATGGTTGTGCCAGATCAGAGAACCATAGAACTGTAGCGCTGGCAGGGCCCCCACATGGAGTGGTGCATTTTCAAAAAAATTTATTTGAACGATTTGAGAAAATTCCAACATCTAAGCAACAAATAGGCTAGCTATTTAAAATATTTAAGTTTTTACTAGAAGCAGATTATAATGGCATACATTTGATAAAATCAAAACGGGAAAAAGAATTAAATTTAATCATATATAATGAAAAACCATAGAATCGTAGAGTTGGAAGGGACTTCCAAAGGTCATCCAGTCTATCCCATTGCAATGCAGGCATCTCAACTCAAGCATCCAAGACAGATGGCCCTCTAACTTCTGCTTAAAAACCTCTGAGGAAGAAGAGTCCACCACCTCCAGAGGAGGCCCCTTCCACTGTCCAGCAGCTCTTGCTGTAAGAAAGTTCTTCTTCATCTCCTACTTGTAACCTGAAGCCATGGGTTCAAGTCCTACCCTCCAGAGCCGCGGAAAACACGCTTGCTCCAAGTGATGGAAGGGCTTGTATGCTCTGGTTGAGATTCCTGCATTGCAGGGGCTTTGACTAGATGACCCTCAGGGTTCCTTCCAACTCTATAATTCTATAACTTGATATTTTCTGACATTAGGAGGTGCGTTTCCATGCATGAAAATATAGGGAATATTTTGTGACTGTGGCTTTTAAAATAAGGAAACTAAAACACATACACCCCTCTTAGTCTGGGCTTCTCCATCCGTCTCAGCCAAGGAACGATGGGAGTTGTAGTCAAGCACAGCTGAAGGGCAAGGCATCTCCCCCAACTCCTTGTTCCATCATGCAGGCCTTTTGCGGCAGCTGCAGAGAGCCCAGCGCACAACTGGATGGAGCCTTTGTAATGAACTGCAGAGCTTGGTCCTGTGCCCACTTGCCATCCTGAGGCCTAGTGAGGATGATCTCCAGCCCTGCAGGGCTTAGAGCTGCGCAGCCCAGTTGCACTAATGCAGAGAACTGCAAGCCCTTTGGCTCTGCTGCTCAGTCGCACATGGACTTTAATATGCAATTAAGTCAATGTCCTTCTCCAAATCCTGTGCAATCCAAGTCAGTTTAAAACGGGGGGGGGGGGAATCTCCCCACACAAATACTTGCTTTGTAAAGTTTCCATGTAAACCACTTGGAATTTTTTATTCCTATTAAGTGGTATAAAAAATTAATAAATACTTGAATAGTGAGTTTATACAATGCCACTCAGTGATATTAGAAAAGTAATTAAGCTACTAGATATTTAATTTGCTTGTCCAGCAACAGGGTAATTAACAATTCCTAATGTTAACCTTCTTGAAGAGAGCCTCTAATCAGCCTAGTGGATAAGCAACCGGCAACATGTAATACTCTGAGTACCAAGTCTTACCAGGTTTCAGTGGAGGAGAGCAGTTCAGATATGCAAAGCCTTGGAGATTGGCACACCACTTAGGAAGGGAAAGCTGGATCTGTTCCGTTTTCTTTGCTAGCATTTGACAAAAGCAACAGAACTGCCCTCACCCCTTCCTACGCCCTGCAGTAAGCACTGAGATCCCCCCAGCCCCACATCTCCCCAGGGCATGGGGAAGGGCTGGGAATAGGGGCACCCTGGCTTGCAGAAGGAGCCATGGTTGACACTTGGAGCTCCTGGCTTGACAATGGAAGCATCTGACAGTGACCCACAGTTAGAAACAAACGGCGGCTTATCTCAAATGAGCAGCGAGCAAAGCTTGGCTTACAGTTGTGATTTGGAGGAAAATATCCCTCAAGTGCTGCTTCACACATCAACAGTAAGACAGGCGGTCTCACTTCTGCGCTCCAGTTGGGGGCAGAGTGAAGCAGGCAGGACTGAGCATGGGTTCTCCCTCATGGCAAACCATCGTTTATTCTATGCTGGGCTACAGAGAAGCATGAACCAGGCCACTGATGCTGATGCAGAATCAAGGCTTTGCATGCAGAAGGTTGTTATTTGATTTTGGATGTTATGCTCCCATTTCCACCAGAAAACTCAGTCTTGTCCACACACTGAAAGACACCTGGCCCAAGGGGTCCAGTTTTTTGAGCAAGAGAGCGGCCCTTCTAGGAGGCAGTCCACTTCGGCTCCCATTGCCATGCGACACAGGGGGGCCCTGCAGTGGCCAGCCGGGGGGGGGCGGCTTCAAGCCTGACCAGACTTGCAAGGCCAAGAATGCTGCTGGCAGCAAGGAAAGGGCTTGGCAAGGGGAGCTTCTGCCTTTGCCCCACGGGCCCCCTTGAACCCAGTTGGCTGCACTGAGACATCGCACTCTCCAAACCACAGTACAAAGGACAGGCGAACACCATGTCTGAATGCAACTACCAAGTTGTTGTGGGGGAGGAAGGGAAAGTAGAATGTGAGCCGCTTTGGGACTCCTTAAAGGGAGTGAAAGGCGGGATATCAAATCCAATCTCCTCTTCTTCAAGAGAGAGAGAGAGACCCAGACAGACAGGGCTGGCACAGGGATCATTATTGTCAGGGTTCTGAAGTACTGACAAGTCAGCAAACACTTTGTTCTACTGCAGAAAGAAAGCAAAGCACAACAACCTACTGAAGGACTGAAATACGAGCAACTTAACATTTCTCACTTACAACACTGGGAGGCAGCAGTGGGCAGCGGCTGCTTCTGGACCTCTTCCGCAAAGGAATGCTAAGGGGGGAAATGGGTAGAGATGAGGAATGCAGTAAAAGGATTTTCAGCAGACAGGGGCTCTCTCATTTAGGGGCACTCTCCTCCTCTTCCATGACATCAAACACTCCCCTCTCCCAAAGAAACATTTGCCCTGTTTCACGCCAAAGCTTCCGGGCACCTGCTCCAGGGTCCCCCTCGGTCGCTACAAAGCCCCAAACACTTTCCCCCCCAAGTGTTTGCAATCTGAGTTTGATTTCTCCTGTGCAGCCCTGCCTAGATTTGGAACAGGACTGGAAAAGAAACAGAAATGAATGAGCAGGAACTGGGACTCTGGTGGTGCCAAACTTTGTTGTACAGTTTTTATACTGTTTTAATCTTTGCTGTGAACCGCCCTGCGCATTGGGTAGGCAGAACATAAATGATTTAAATTAAATAAAAATGCAAGGAACTATTGAGGGCACAGGGTAGCGCGAGAACAGTGGTCTTCCACCTTCTCAGACCCAGGGACCAACCTTAAACCCACAGGTGCATCGGGGGAGCCATTTCCTTCTGTATTTGCCACCTTAGATCAGGCCACTTCTTAGCAATGGGTCCCAACCCACCAATAGAAGACCAATGGCCTGGAAAGCTGCACAACAGGCAGAAATCCTGCCCCCACCTCTCCCACCTGCATGCATGCACTCTGCAGAGATGAAGCAACACCTTGAGATTTCTTTTCAGCCAACACGGTCCCAGGATTCAGTGGGCTTTTGTTTGGTTGCTAAACAGGAGTTTTCCTTGGGGTCTTGGTTACTCCCCCCCCCCATTCTTCCCCTGTATTTCTAATAAATAACTGGAGAACCAAAGAACGCCTTCAGTTAACCTGCCGCTTTCAAAAGTGGTGGCTCATCTTGCCTTATCCGATGGTGCAATGGAAAGTCAGCCTGCACAGCTGGCTGGGTGGGAGGGCGTTCCACAGGCCGGGTGCCACTACCAAGAAGGCCCTCTGCCTGCTTCCCTGTAGCTTTGATTCTCATAGTGAGGGAACCGCCAGAAGGCCCTGGGAGCTGGACCTCAGTGTCCAGGCTGGGGGTGGAGACGCTCCTTCAGGTATACTGGACCGAGGCCACTCACTTGCCACGTCCGATAATGCACGAACAAATACTCTCACCCCCACCAGAAAGGGCAGCCAATTCTCCCTGGCACCTGGCCTGCTATACATGGGGGAGAACAGTCCTGGACTAACCTTCCTCCTGCCTGTAGGAATGTCTGTTCAATGGGCAGCATTCCAGCATAGGGGCACCTGGCTGAAATCACGAATTGTACCTTATCCAGATCCCCAGAAGCCCCCTATGGGCATTTGGCCAGACTCCAGCAAGAGGTCCCAAGGCAGGAGTGTGCCTGGAGCAGAGCAGAGCAAAGCGCACCCACCTCATCATCTTCCTCCAAGGAGTTTATCTGCTTTAACTTCTGAGTCCAGTATTTGGCTTCCTCTTCCGGGATGTCTGCAAGACAGCAGAATAATCAGGTGTCTGCTCCCATCCCCGTTCCCCAAAATATTATATGCATATTCTGCTCTGACATGGGGGCCCCAGAATCTTCCCACCCAATTCCACGGCTGCCCAGCCTCAACAATGCCACAGCATTGGGCGTCCCAGAACATCCATAGGGCCAGGCATGTACTTTTAAAAGCAGAGCATGCTTACGCAGAACAGCACATGACCAGGGATGCTGGTTCAATTCAGAATAGAAACAAAAACCACACACATAAACCTCAGCTGTAAAAACGACAAGGCTTTCTTGGGCTCGTTGAGAAGAGAAGGAATGGTGGACAGACCCTTGCGAGCTGCACAGTCAGATTACAGAAACGGAACTGTGTCAGCAGGTGAGGCAGGCGCACACTGCCAAGAGCCAAGGGGAAGGAGGAGCACGACTTCCTGGCCAAGGGTGGAGGCAGAGGAGGGCCAGGGGTCAGAACAATGAGGGCGGCAGCAACAGCAGGCACGGTGTCAACAAGCGCGAATTAGGTTCAATTAATGTTTCATACTTTCCCCACTTTTCAGATCAGACCAAGAAACAGGAGGCGGCAAAACACAACCGACTGCAGAGGCAAGGCAGAAAAACAGCTGTGGCTCAGAGGTCTCCTTGAATGGAAACATCACAAATCCAGCAACATAAAAGTTAAGTCTCTTGCTGGCTTTTTCAATTCCAGAATGTTTGGAACTCTGATTAAGGGGGGAAAGGAAAGGCAGGGAGGCTGGAGATGAAAAGCGGAGAACACAAAATCCATGGCCCAAAGGGAAGCATGCCTGTGCCTCAAGCAGGTGATGGAACTATGCGTGCCTGGAAAATCTCCCAGAAAACTCTGGCAGGTTAAGTTGGAAGCAGAGTGCTGGGCCAGGAGAGACCTCTTGCACTCTGCAGGTACCAGAAGGAGGTTTGGGACTGCACAGAGCTCCGAAACGTCACCCCGTCCCCATTAACCAAGGCGCCTCTAACTCAGTCGTCCCCAAGATGGAGGCCTCCAGATCTGTCGGACTACAACTCCCACCAGCCCCAGCCAGAACAGAGCTAACTACTGACATGCCCAACGACACAGTCAAGAACTCCGCTTCCAAAAAGGGATGGAAACCTCGTCCTCAGACGTGTCCCTGTCTTGCACTGCCCAGGCAGAGCGGAGGGGACTGCCAAGGGCCTGTCACATCCTGGCTTCAGGGAGCCATTCCCATAGCATGCTTCTGGGCATCTTATCCGAGATAAGACGATTCGTTTCGCAAACACCACCACAAACATGCAACAGCTCCACACCAGGTCATTATATTCTCTCTGTCATCAAAGAAAGCCTTGAGCAACTTTGGAAATGGCTTGTGGGAGAGCTTTTAAAGCCATCTGAACCCAAAGCTCACTCCATGAATATAAACATGCTGAACCAAACACACAGGTATACCGCTTCTTCCAAGTCCATTTTATCACATAGGAGAGGAGCTCTTTCACCTGGGAAATGAAACACAAGATTTCTAAATATATCTCCCCCCCCGGGGGGGGGATGGTGGGATATTGCTGTAGAGAGAGAAGTGATCTCATACTCAAAGTTGAAAGGAAGGACAGTGACCAAGGTGGGATCCACAACGCTAAAGCTCTTTCAACATTGATGCAATCTTTATCCTGAGAGCACATCATTCCTGCACCTGCAAGGAACCATGAAAGGCACATGGCCCTGGGATGCTGAGGCTGGAAAGGGTCCTACTTTTTGTCCCGGAGAGCCCATCACGGCATTCACTGGTTCTCAAACTCCTTAAGCAGAAGTAGCCTTCTCGTATTTCTTTAAGCATGAAATTATAATAGTATCTGAAAAGCATCATTGCACGTTCTTGGAAGATATGGCTCCCCTGCAACAGCAGAAACCTTTCCTGGAGGGGGAGGCACACAATTCAGACCATTTACAACTTGTGCACCGTTCTGAACAGCTAAGAGGGCGAGGAATGTCCCACTAAAGGAATCATTTTTGAGCCAAACTATGCCAGCTAAAGCCTGTGTGGCAACAGCCGTTACACTGTACAAAGAAATGGTCCAGTAAAACGGGCATCCAAGGTGGCAGCCTCAGTGAGGCTGCTTTGGGGGGTGCATTTCTTGGCCTGCAGTTTGGGCCCTGAAGTGGGTTTTCTTTGGGGGGGGATTACAATGGCCGCAGAGAGGACTCCTCCCCAGAAGCAACACAAGCCAAATTTGTGCCCTCTCTCCCTCTCAAAGTTTGCCTGAAAGGCCCCATCCCCCCTCCACAGACACAGACAAACCCCCAAATAGGAAGAGAGTGGACTGGCCCTCCTCAAAAAGGATACTACTGTTACTTGCATTATTTGCAAAATTCTCCGTTCAGAATTACCAATCATACTTTACAAACAAATTCAGAAACTGTATAATAGGGGCTGGACTAAAGGACCTTCAAGTTTCCTTCTATTAGTTGCATTCAGCAGTCTGATGACTTTGAATAAAGATTACTGGTTGCTAGGCAATGTGAAATAAGCACCACCCACCCACCCCACTTATGGAAAATGCTGTGTTGCAAGAAAACCTCAGGGCTCCAAAATTGTCCTCCCCTATACAGCACCGTAAGCCTGGTTTAATTGGAGCGAACGCCTGGAAGGAAACCACCACTAAGAAAAGACCCTCACGGTGGACCCACATCAGGGCAGCAAGAGGAAAGAGGAGTCTTTGAGTTTCACAGAGGATGGTGGGGGAGGGCAGAAAGTCATTTGCACTCACCGAAAGGCAACTCAAATCTTGTATCCAACAAAATCTGGTGAGGTGTTGGGTTTTTGGTGCCACAGACCTCATGGCCCTTCATCAGGACCTCAGCTTCCAGGGTAGACCACTCCCCAGGGCCCTCCTGGAAAGAGAAAGGGCATCAGCAACTTGACCAGAAATATCTCCCCATCCACCTTCCCACTCTTCTCACGTCTGTTATTTTATCACCCCATATGCAGCAGCCCCCAAAGTGCTGAAAGGCACAAGAACATGCATTTAGATCATTTATAAAACACACATCACAAAAAACTGTAAAATTTTAAATGTAAAATTAAAAGCTAAAAAACTTTACAAATACATCAAATCAATTTGCAAAACCGTCTGACTAGGTCCCCCCACCTCTGCAAGAGGGAATTGATATGGCAACTCCAAACCACATCAGGAAATGGTCTGAACTTTTGGAGGAATTCAAGCTTCTACAGAATACGTCAAAGAGACCACCAGAGTGCTGTTGCTGCTACAATTTAGTTACTGCTGCTTTTTGGAAGTCCAAACGCCCCCAAAGCAGCAAATCATCTATTAAAAACAAAATATGTATACGGTAGAGAACAAGCCGTGTGCCGCTGAACAAAATCCTGCTCATTTGCTGTGGCAGAATTACAGAACGGCTTTCACCTGCGGACTCAGAGCTTGAGACAAACCATCCTCTGCAGTCGACAGAAACCCTCTTGGCCTAAATGGGCTCTGAGAAGAAGAACCAAGAGGTCTGCTTTAATTCACGGGCCTTTCTTTTTTAAAAAAAATGAACAGCAGCGTTTCCACTTATAGCCTTAGAAGATAGTTCAGAGTGTGGTGCTAGATTACTTTTCCTTGCATGCCTTAAGCGGTCATTCTGCCTCGATCAGTTGTGACTGAAGTCAAGGGGTGAGGGGAGCTTTAGGAAAGGATTCCATAATTTCTGGGTCTGGCAACAATGCTGTGCGGAAGAAGTATGCAACATCTCCATCTCCTGGCTGGGTCGCATGAGAAGTCCATGCTAGCCTTTGCTTCAGTACAGATGAGGAAGGAGAAAGAGGCCAGAAAGACTCCACATGTTGTCGGACTCCAACTCCCATCAGCCCAGCCACTCAGGGGTGATGGCAACTGTGATCCAACACCATGCTGGATACTAGACAGATGCAGCCAAACGGCACAAGGAAAGCTCTCTGCCATTTCTTCACCGCCACCCCCAAACACCCCAGAAATCCCAGGGGGCTAAAGAGCAGCTCTCTCGGCTCTGAAGGTCTACTGACCTCATCCGACTGCCGGATGGCCTTCAGCTCAATCCACGCTGTCCCAACCATTGTGTCCCAGATCAGCCCTTTGTTCCATACTTCCACAATCAAGCCCAGGTCCAGGCGGCTGATCTCGCTGCAAAGGAGGAAAAGAGACACAACACATAAGCAGCTGGGGGAAACTGGACCCACACTTTCGCCTTTTTTTTTAATGTGCATTCTGATTGCTTCCCAACTGACTGCCTTGTCCCTGTTTTAATCTAAATAGCAACCGTCTTTCAGCTGCAGGTCAAGCCAGACCAAGAGGAGGATCTCCTGGGATCCCCCAGACAGGAGGAGGATGACCAGCCTCTCTCTGGCTGCCAGCCTCAGCACAGACAACTGCAGAGATGCATTTCGGCCACTAGAGGTCTATTCAGGACCACAAGTCAAAGCCTGCTGGGCTTGACTGCAAGATGCTCCTCTAGCCAAATCTCAACGCACAATTTGAAGTTACCTCTGACAAAGGACTCTACGACATGGTAGCCTGAGCCACAGTAGATTGCTCCACTTCTTTTAAAACCCAAGTTCACAGTCCTGACAGATCCCTTTCTCCCCCTGTGATCATCCCCGCCCCTTATTTTGTGCCTAAGCTTGCACATTTGCAAGGAATCGCCACCCCTTTAAGTAGACCAAGGGCAGGATCCAAAGAAGCAGATCCGCTGCTGCAAGAATTTCTGCTTGCTCAATGCAACTTCTACCACCTCGGTGGGAGGGGAGAGGCGAGGGAGGGGCAGTTTTGTTGCACAGCCCAAATGCCCTACGCTAGCAGATCTGTTTCACTGGATACCTCCCTAAGAGCGTGTGCTGTTGGGAAGGGGATGATGTCTGTGTGGAGAGGCCCAGGAAAGGTATTACAAAGAGCAACATGTGTTTTCAAGCAACACCTTAGCAACTTCCCAACAAACAGGCAGAGAAAGGCGAATGCTTCTGCTTTCAGTGTTTTTGGTTTTTTTAATTATAAATTACTAATATCAACAATTTAATACGCATTTAAACCTCAAAGGAAAGTAAAAGTCTTCAGAGTACCAACAATATTAACATTCAAAAGAAATACAATACTTACAATGCTCTTGGAAGGAAAGGGACACCATATGCCATAAATACAATCATATCCAATCTTTGAAACCCCTCCAGCATTACTTTTTCAATACAGTGATCATGCAATTTAACCTATCAATATGGTGTTTCCTCTCTTGCCTCTTTCCCAAGATAAAAAACATGTTTAAAGTTCCTAATTTCCCAATTTCTCCCATCTTATCCTCCCTGTATGGAATTTAACATAAATACTCGCTTTCCCGTAACTCGGTTGGTGGAACTTCGCTACCCCCAGCTAGTTGAGGGACAAAATCAACACTTGGCAAGACGGCACCACTCCCATTTCAGGCGTGACCTCGACCCACAGCGTTCACTTACAAGAGGAAGTCTTGTTCCCAGCATGGCTGGTCCCCTCGAACGGCAACAGTGGTGCTCTTCACATTTTGCACCTTCAGGGTCACATACGTATTGAATTTATCTAGAGAGGAAGCAGAGTTGTTTCACCTGAGGGTAAGTGTCTCAAACTCCTCCTTGCCAGCACATGGTATTTGGTGGAAAGAAAACAACTCCCACCAGCTGCACTTCAGCAGAAGAAGAAGATGTCAGGAGAGCAGGGGCAGAAGAGAAATTTCCACTGCCACCTCCTTGGTCTTCGTGATCTGGCCCCAATGACTGAAAAAGGCTTCACACAATAAGAAACACTAGCTATGAGTTAAGAACTGCGAGGAGTCAAGGGTGGTGGGTGGAATCTGCTCATTGCCTGGAACAACGATGAAGCTCAGTTTCCATTGAAATGTAAGAAATCAAGCTGCTTTCATTGCTGATAGCAAAGTGAAGCTGCTTCAGTTTAATACTCCAAGGCTCCCAAGTGTGGTTGCCTTACACTCCTGGAACTTCCTTATACAGAGGTACCTTGGTTTTTGAACGTAATCTGTTCCGGAAGACTGTTCGAGTTCCAAAACATTTGAAAACCAATGTGCTGAGATGGACTGGCTGAGATGACGGGCAGAATCTGTGACCAAGAAAAAGAGACGGTGGAAGAAGACTGGAAGAAATTTAAACTTTATCTTAAGAACTGCTGTAAAATTAATGAGTGCTAAAATGTCATGGGTAATGTAAAGCAGATTTGCAGCGATAAATGATTGGGTAAGAGAAAAAGGTTAAAGAAAGTGAATTATAAGTAATTGAGATTAGGGGTTGCTGAAAAAGTTTAAAATGGGGATGCAGAAAAGGGAGGCATGGGGAAGTCGTCGAAATTGGGTATAAGGAAAAAAAGGTTATGAAATTATACATGTTTATATGTTTGTTTGTTTTTGTATTGTCACTTGTAATGTGTTATAATATATGTTGGAAAATCAATAAAAATTTTATTTAAAAAAAATGAAAACCAAGGTGCAAAGGGTGGTCTGCAAATTCAATAGAGAAATTGGGGGAGAAACTCAGCAGAAGCCGTTCAACTTCCAAAATGCGTTTGAAAACGGAAGCATTTACTTTCGAGTTTTCGGTGTTCGGAAACCAAGGTACCACTGTATCTTGATGCTTTGGTGAAGCTGCTTCAGAAGCTCTTGAGACTTTTCAGTGGCCAAAGTCAGACCTATAACTGGGCATGGTTTTATTTTATCTTGTGAACTGCCCTGAGCTCTTTGTATGAAGGGAGATATATAAATCTAATAAATTTATTGTTGTTATTTTGTCCAACCATTTTGGATTTTAGAAGGAACTGCATAATTCAACCCTCTCTAGCAACAGGGAAGAAACAGGCCAGACACTCGGAAGCTAGAAAATTCCTGCCATGCACCACAGCAGAGAGCCAGCCAAGAGGCAATTGCAAGAACACGGATGTCAGCAGGCAGACTTGTTGGGCAGAAGAAAATCTGCGCTCACCTGGTGGCCCCTGGAGCTTCGCTTTCTTTACTGTAAAAGAAAAAAGAGGATGTCAGTTGATTATTCCAACCTCAAGCATTTTAACTCTCAGGTTGTTAAATATTTCGGCTGCAGATAAGGGAGAAAGAAGCCTTCAAGCTACTTTCATTTTTCACAACAAAGGAACCTGCATAAGAGGCCACTCCAATGCTTTGCCCCACTTTCCTTCAGAAAAACGGGGGAACATTTAAGAAATGCTGAAATGGAGAACAAAGCATGCTGTTGTCCAAGGAATATTGCACAGCCAGCACGAATTGGCTCTTGTCCCCCAAAGCCAGGAGTTCTGGATGATGGCTGTGCTTATGAGGAGCTTGGAACTGCAGTATCACGGGGAACAAGAAACCACTTATCTGGGTCCAAGACAACTGAGCACGGCTGGACAGGCCAAGTTCCACCTGCAGCTGAGCCTGCAGCAACCACTGCAGACTTGGAACAGCAGTGCCAGGAGGGCTCTGGGTACAAACTCTGTGTGTGTCTCTCCTAGTTCACCCTTTACAAGGAAGAAGAACAAGCACGCAGCCAATAGGTAGCCCCACCTGGCTGGTTAGCAACACAGGAAGTTGCCCTACGCTAGCCTTCCCCAACAGGATGCCCTCCAGATGTTCTGGACTCCAAGAGGATATGCTGGCAGGGGCTGAGGAGAGTCACAGTCCTAAACATCTGGAAGGGCCCAAGTTAACAAAGGTTCTCCTCACTTTCAGACAGGCATTTTCCCCACCCTCCCTGAAGGTGCTAGGGATTGAATGCGGGGCCTTTCTGCAGGCCAGGCTCTAGCAAAGAGCTATGGCCTTTCAGCTGGGATTCCTGCATTGCAGGGGGTTGGACTGGATGACCCTTTGGGACCCTTCCAACTTTACAACTCTACGATTCCCCATACCACCCTCGTTACGACTTGTATGGGCAGGTTTATGCAGGCTGCCCCCCTCCACTTTAAAGGAGACAGCAAGAAGAGCTGTGGCTTGCTTGCTCAGCTCTGGCCCTGCCCTTCCAGGAAGCCCGGCACAAAGCAAAAATATTGGTCCCTTGAGCCCTCATAGGCATCTGGGGGCTGACATTTGCCCAACTGAGCCAACTCTGGGTGACCCCAGCCCTTTCCAGTCAAGGCCCAGTCAGAGCAAGTAGCAGAAAGCCCTGATCTCTCCAGAATCGCCCTCGCTGTGCTTAGCGTTGGCATAGCAGGTAAGGGAGCCCTGAAGGGGAGCAAGGAGCCTGGAAGCCCAATTCACTTTCCTCTCTTCTTCCTTTTTTCCCTTTCACCTGCCTGAGTAAGAGGCTCTGTCTGTCTTCAATTAAGCCACCAGTTGCCCAATTACCAGCAAGTGACAGCTTGCTCGCTGCATGAACTATCCCCTCTCACAGTATAGAGGCATCAAGACAACCCGTGTGTGTGTGTGTGTGTGTGTGTGTGTGTGTTTGTGTGCGATTCATGACAGCTCCAACTGCAACTTCCAGCACGCTTTTATGCTAAAGCTCTTCCATTAAACACACTCTTTCTTTGAATACACACAGCAACTATCCAGCCTCTGGTTTCTCTCTGCAGAAACTATGAGCAGGTACCATACTGTCCAATTAAGAGCAAACCCCTGGGGACAGGGAGGAAACTAACAGCCACCCTTAACTGTCCTGCTTGACACACAAAAACTGTCCCCCCACAACTCCTGTGCTTTCAAAACTCAGCAGACTGGAGGCAATGAGCTTTGCCACATCTGATCTCATTTCAGACAGAGGAACACGCTGTCAGCAAACCTGGCAGCCCATAGAAAGCAGCAGAGCACCGGATGATAATCTCCCATGTTGCTGCGGATGCTCAGGTCAGCTGGGGGGGCGGTGCAGAAAAGCGAGAACACAAGCTATGGCCTAGATACTGAGCTTTGCAGAGCCACGAGGAACATCTGGATAGGCTCCTGATACAGATGTGCTGCTGCTGATCCTGAAGCAGCAGCATCACACACAGAGTTCCAGAAGAGGACATAGGAATGAAGAAGCAAAAGAAACAAGAAAGAGCACAGCTCTTGCAAATTGGCAAGGAACTGCTTTACTTTTTTAGTAGCTCTTATCTGCCAGGAAAGGAAGGTCTGGAACTGCACACCCGAGGATGGCGAAAGCAAGCCTGGGGAGAAATCCGAAGAGATTCTCCCATTGTACCAAAGCCGGGTCCTGCGAGGCATCCCTAAGCTATGGCCTTCCCTCGCCCGTCTTCTTTCCTGACCCAACACTATGGCTCAGTTTTCAAACAAGTAAATATTTATCCCAAATGCTGAATTAAGATTGTGTGTGTGTGCATGCCTGAAATCAGCCCACACGTCTTCCTCCTTGAAGAAAAAGGATCAGGAACCCAGCAGAGACAGCGGCAGGTGAGTAAGAGGACCAGGAAAGAGAAAGGATCAGGACCTCTTCCAGGAAGTTAGCACACTTGCCTCAGACAAGTGTCAAGGAGTCACCTGCCTGGCCACCTGTGGTGAGCAAAAGGCCTTCAGGCGATTAGATGGGGAAGTCTTTAGGAAAGCAGAGAAGGCAAACACCCCAACCAGACAACCAATGCGCCCTCTTTGGGGGTGACCTTCTCCCATAATGCACCTGCCCAAGGACTCTCCATCTCCCTGCCAGTGGAAGAGGTGTAGCAGAGGCCAACTATAAGCAGGCAGCAGAGCCTTGTGGGTTGTGGCACCCAGAATACGGAGCAACCATCCCAAGAGGTACTTCTGGCCCCTTCATTGCTCGCTTTTACGCAGGCTCTGAAAACAGTTTTGTTTCAGTGGACTTTTTTAAAGATAGTCCTCTTTAAAAATGTGGTCTAAATACAGCTTTCAATTATCATTTCAGATTATTAATATTTTATCTGCATTTTTGTGCCTTGCATATACTTGCATTACAGAAAGGCAGGATATAAACTATGAATAACAATGACAACAATAATTATATCTCTAAATCAAGTCTATCCCACCTTGAGCCACTCACTCCAGACCTTACAGGGTTATGAGGTCAAAATGGGAGAGGGGGAACCTTGAGCTCCTTGGAAGAAAGGGGGGTTGCAAATGTAATTGACGGGGTAAAATAACATAGATGCCGGTAATATAATTAAGTCTGTCTGTCTGTGTGTGCAGGCAGGTATAGTAGCAAACATTTGTACCGGTTGGTAATTTCTACAGATGATAACAGATGCTTGCTACTGCAAGTGACTTGGCCATGATTTAATTCAGCCATAAAGGATTTCTATCCCACCTTTCTATTTCAAAGAGAAACTCAAGTTCTAAAAAGCAAGAAACAACCAATTTAAAAACACAAAATACGCTAAAGCAGCAGGTCCCTACTCTTTGGATAAATAAGGCGGAGTGGCAGAGGGATTACTTGGCTCTGTGATCTCTCAGCCACAAAGCCCAAAGGCCTGTTCAGAAGACACAATTAGCTCCACTCCCTCTTTTTTGTATATTCTTGTTAATCTCCAAAGGCTTCAGAATAAAGCAATCCCTCAGCGCAAGGGTGATTCCTAACAGCAGGAAGCAAAGTCAGCTGGAGATATTGGGGCAAAAAGCTCAACTTTAGAACTGGATATTGGGGGGGGGGGAGATGGAACAGTCAGCGTAGCAAGAGAGAAAGAATGGCCAGATGGCAAAAAGATTATATAAATCCTGGGCATGATTTGCTATTCATTCCCCATAATGCAAAATGAATTCTACTTCAGCTGCATTTAAGTGCTGTGTGTATGAAGAAGAGAAAACAAGACCTAAAGCAGGGAGAAGTCAGCGACATGCCATCCTTGAACAAGCTGTTCTCCTGCACTCTTCTCACAAAAGCCACCACCTGAATCATTTTTCCAGCCACATCCTGAGCAGGCCCACTGTTCTGCCCACAGGCAAGTCCTGTCCCTGGTAATTCCGCAAAGCATTCCTGTGCATTTCCTATACGTTCTTGCTCTCTTCTCAAGCCTGCAGTGTGAAATTCCTTGACTGGGAAGGAAGGAAGGGCCACAGAATCCATCCAAAAACCCTTGCGTTCTCCTGCTCCGTTGGCAGAGATTTTGCTTTCCTGCCATCCACACAGAGTCAAAATGACAGTTAGAGCATAGGTTCAGGACGCCATTCTGCACTTCCACAATGAATCACAGCTCAACTACTGTGGAACCCAGCTTTCCACAAACTCATTTTCCAAAACACATTGCTACATGATAGCTGAAGAGAGACCTCTCCAATACAGTCACACCTCATGTTACATTTGCTTCATGTTACGTTCTTTCAGGTTACGTCCTGTGGTGACCAGGAAGTACTGGAAAGTGTTACTTCCGGGTTTTGCCACTTGCGCATGCGCAGAAGTGCAAAATGACGTCACACACATGCGCAGAAGCGCCAAATCGCAACCTGCGCATGCGCAGATGTGCCGCTGCGGGTTGCACTCTTTTCATGTTGCGAACGGGCCTCCGGAATGGATCCCGTTCATAACAGTAGCATTCTGGGTATTTAAAGGTTATTTAGAGGATCAGAAGAAGATATGTCAAGTTCATTTAACAAAGAAACCGCACTGTATATAAATCTAATAATGAATAATATTTAAAATAAAGCCAGGCCTCAGTCAGAGTCATTCTAGAAAGGGTTCAGCTCCCCGGCTACTCAAAGGCAGCTACAGACCAGCCACCGATACTTAGCTTGATGTGATCTAACTTCTACTCCTAGCAGAACTTCCTCTCTCTTGCCTTGTGCTGGGCTGCATTGGCCAGGCCTAAAAATGTTGTACGAACAAACCATGCTCTGGAAATTCTCTGTTTCCTCCTCCCCCTAATTTCCATTTCAAAATTAAAAATAGCCAGGTGCAAAAGAAAATAGGTAACTTTGGGGAATCTACCTTTCCCAGTATCTTATTTTGCCCAAACACCAAAAATATCCTTTCTAGATAATACACTCATCAAATTTCTGGATTTTTTCATTCAGTACTTCCTCCGGCAGAAATGTTTTTGCTTTAATATGGGAAACTGATTTGGTTCACATCATGTATGAGGCCTTCGGCAGCTGGCCGTGAACGAGCGTGACGAATCGGATATTATGACATAAATGAGAATGTGGCTGTTACTGAAGAAAGTGTGATGTCTGTGATGAATCCTTGCAGAAGGCCGAGAGGCTCAGCAGTTCAGTGAGCCTGAAATCAAGGGCCGCAGCTAGAGGCTTTTGCAGGCAACTGAGCTTTTCCGGTTCAACCTCACAAAGAGAAATAAAGCACAGAATCCTCTAAAGACATTCTCTTTTCCAGCTCTGTGCCAGAGGCTGGGCTCCGAAAGAGGAAGGGCTGCTGGAGATGCAGCCACAAGTGGCTCTCAGTCTAGTGGGACAAAGTGGAAGCACTAGATAGGGAATTAGGTCCTTGGGAAGGATCCTGCGCACAGGAATGAAAGAGAGGGGGCAGCCGTGGCTGGAGGAATGGTAGCTCAATGGCAAAGGAAGCAGATGGTCCAATCCCCGGCCTCTCCAGTTCAAAGGACCAGTAATTTGAAAAGCCTGTGCTTGAGGCTCTTGATAGCCTCTCCCAGCATGAGAAGACAACAGGGGCAAATAGGCTGCCTTGGTATAAGGCAACTTCCTACTGTTGTAAGACAAAAAACTGCTCCCTTTCCCTTATGGGGTATCTAAGAGCCCGTATAGAGTCCTTACATAGGTTCGCTATCGGAAGGAGAAAATAACAGAGGCTAAGCAGAGAATATTGAGAAGCAAAGCGTTTGGTAAGCCTGATCTTTATTAAACTCTTGCAACAGGGTCCCCACGAAGGGAGGGAGGAGAGAACCCAGAACATTGGTGTGCAAGCCCTTAAATAGACTTTTGAAATTGCCTCCCCTATAGCTCAAGACCACCCCCCAAAACATCATACATACATCACAGAAGGAGATGGTCCCCAGCAGAGGCGTAGGAAGGTCAGGTGGTACCCGGTGCAGAAAATTTCTTGAACCCCCCCCCCCCCAATTGATTTTTTTATTTTTATTTTTTGCCGGCAAAAATAGTTTTACATTATTCCATATTTTCTTACAAAGGAGTAATAATAATAATCAACTCGGGCTCAGGGCGGCTAATATCAGACACATAACATTGGTATAAAATCAAATAATAATTAAATTACCTCCTAAAAAAATGTCAACATCAAATTAAAGTCTAGTTAGACGGCTTTCCGCAGGGTTAGGGTTGGGAACAGTAAGTGCGCCACTGAATTGAAATCTCAGCCTTCATGACATAGTAAAAAGGCCAAGTAAACAGCTATTTTTGTGGAGGAGGGTCAATATATTAACTGATATGCATGAAATTTCATATATAGCTATATAATCCTTAGTGTAGTAAGATAAGACCTTTGGAGCAGGGATTTTAAAAAAAAGGTTTTTTATGAACTGCCCTAAAAAGGTAAAGGTACCCCTGACCGTTTGGTCCAGTCGACTCTGGGGTTGCGCACTCATCTCACTCTATAGGCCAAGGGAGCCAGCGTTTGTAGGCAGTTTTTCTGGGTCATGTGGCCAGCATGATTAAGCTACTTCTGGCGAACCAGAGCAGTGCACGGAAACGCCGTAGGGCAGTAATTGTTCCTTGATAATTTGTCGCCCCCCTCCATGATGGCACCCGGGGCGGCTCACCCCCCCTTCCTACACCCCTGGTCCCCAGCAGAAATTTGAGTGTGTTGCTTCTCTCCTGTCTTCCAGGATACCTGATCATGCCTTATCTGATTGCCTTTTCTGGGTAACCTGGTCATTCCTTGGGAGATGGTAGATCCTTAGTTCCTGAATCTCTTGCGCATATTGAGAGTGTGCTCAGCTTAACAGATACTTGCCAGGCTTTATTTACAGGGAGATGTAAGCAGCCCCTACAGTCCAAAGACCATTGGAAAGCTTTCCCCTTTTCCTTCCTCCTTGCAGAGAAATAGTTGAGGTCCATTTGGGAGAGTCAAAATGGCTTCAGGATTGTTCTCCTGTACTATTTCAGACACGTGGTTTGTATACTTATGTATGAGTTTGCCTTGTACATTTATGAACATTTATTTTATACACATATATATATATAAATAACCTTAGAATTCCTATGACACTATGTTCCTGTCCTTCCTGTAGCCATGGAATCAAGCTGAGAGTAGGTAACCAAGGCTGGAAGAGTCCTCAGAACATCAATGAGCTGATAGCGGTAAACTTTCCCTGAGCAGGTAGCTGCCAACAGCAGGAGCTGTGGCTTTGGTTCCACATCTAGGCTACAGACCCCAGCTGTGCAATCAGACCTTTGCTTCAAGCTACATGCAGCTCTTCCAGCGACTGGGACCTGGTCTTCCAAGCAATGGCAGATTCAGCATCTGACCCTATGAGACTCCCTTCTGGGGGTTTTTTGGTCAATTGTGAAACGGCAACCCCATTGCCAATTTGCTCAACCTTCCCCCTCTGCCTGGCCCAGACCACACCTGCATCATGGCTCAATGGAAGAGCACAAACTGTCCATGGTTCAATCCCTGATTGATTCCCTTATTTATGTAAATATTCCTATTTAAAAGATCCAGGTAGCAGGGCTGGGGAGGCCCTTTCTGCCTGAGATGAGGCAGAGCCCTGCCAGTCCAAGGGAACATGGCTGAGCTAGGTGGAACAACAGCCAAGTTATGTGGCAGCCTCCTGCGATCCTCATCTCTGTCCACTGCCCGGGAGTCAGCTAGACCAGAACCGTCCCTTGCCGTCCATAGGCCGACTTTTTGTCCATCTGAGCTGGCACTGAGAATCAGAGGCAGGAGGGAAATGGATGAAGCCCATCACTGATGAGCTGTGATTAACTGTTGGCTATTTAGGAAAAGCTGGGCATCCTTGGGAGCGTCAGTGGAAACCTGACTAAGGCTGCCTGGCACACTGGTTCTTGCCATTGCAGGACCCCCTGGGTAAGCACCCCATGACTCCTTTGGGAGAAAGGGAGGGATATAAAATTAATTAATTAATAAGCACGCTTCCATCAAGTGGTCCGTTGTGCCAAGATACACAACTGGCATGCACACAGCAAACAGAAAGCTCACTTCCTTATTACTAAATAAAGTCCCCATGTAATTTCATGAGGTCACGAGCGCTCTAGACGCTTCAATGTGTTCCCTACCACGACTGGAGCCGACTTGGAATTTTTTGTTTGTTTTCTTAATTTTGTTGTGCAGGAGCTGCAGGGTTTGAGGGTTCGGCTGATTCCTGCTGTTTCCCCCTCAAGAATCATCCTTAAGTTTCTGCCCAGCTGCTGCTTTGAACTGAGCACTGAGGACAGGAATGAAATCTCTAATTCAATCACTGAGATTATGGGATGTTAATCCTGCTGACGCTGGCAAGAGAGACAGGCCATTCTTTCAGGTGACCTGCTTCCCCAAACAAAACAAAAAAGTGGAGGGGAGGGGAACGTAAACTGTAATTTAGGCCATTTTAAGGAATGGGAATATCCCGAGAAGATTCTGCTTTGAAAAGCACATACAGTTATTTCTTCAAAAAGCAATTAGGAAGTCAATTTCATGCCCAGAACCATGACTGCCCCACAGTCCATACAATCCTCCTCCCTGTCATCAAAGCATGTGCACGTTAAATTCTAAATTGAATTCTATTTTAATTTGCAACTTCCCCTAAGGAGACGTTTCTGATTAGATTTGGTTTAAAGTTAAATCCCTTTGTATTGGAGAATTATTTGCTCATGAGAAGCAGCCTTCCCTGACAAGACAGTCCTGCAAATGTATGGCCTTCTCTGCCAAACTTCACTGACTTTATGCAACCGGTTGGAGCACAAACATTGCACATTCGTGATGGTTTGTGCTCATGATGCTATCAGGATGGTCACGTGGGATCGGACTTTCAACATTGTATTATTTTATTGTTGTTAGCCGCCCTGAGCCGGGCTTCGGCTGGGGAGGGCGGGATATAAATAAAAATTATTATTATTATTATTATTATTATTATTATTATTATTATTATTCGTACCTGCAAATGTTTTGCAGCAGTCGTAGAACCGTAATGTTGGAAGGGGCCACCAGGATCATCTAGTCCAACCCCCACAATGCAGGAATCTTTTGCCCCATGTGGGGCTCAAACTCACAACCCTGGGATTAAGAGGCTCATGCTCTAGCCTCACACGGCTTCACTTCCAATCTGCGCGTGTCCTCTAACTTCCTGCTGAAATTCGAGAACTTTTACACCACAAATGCTCAGGTTTATTATTCTCCTGCTTTTGTTGTGTTGCAGCCCCTTTGGAAAGCAGTTGGGTGGTAGCACTGAGGAAGTGTGGCAGAACATCACCGGTGCACTACTATTGTGTCAGGAACACGTTGCAGAATAACCACAAACACGCAACAGGCTGGAGGGATCCTAGAGTCCCGCAGCAGACGAAGAGCTAACCTTTGATTCAGACATAGCCAGCGACACCCTGATACCCAACAGAATAGGAATAACATTTGCACCTGCCTTTTCTGTGCCTCTTCTGGGTATAAAAGTGGGGCAAGCAGAAATTTGGAAAAGGAGAGCAAGGACTAGCTTGGGCTTTTGCTCAGCAGGGCTGCGAGGAGGCCATGGGCCACTTGGCTCCTTGCTCTTCCAGAAGAGGGGCAGAGGGGGGCACAGGTGCTATTTGCCCCCCAAGGTGCCTGCGCTGCCTGTATGCAACAGCCACACGCTCTAGGGCTGCTTCCACGCCTGCTCTCTGCAATTGCCACCCATTGCCACGCTTTCCCACCCAATTTCAACAGATCATCCAGACCTCACACTCGGCTCAATGAAGCGCCCCAGACACCTCCCATTTTTGAGACATTTGTAGTGATTCTTTGATAATAAAGGTACAAATGCAGCCCTGGCTGTGATAATGGGGACATCACTGCAGAGGCTTTTAAGGGCTCCTTTGCCTTTAAGCAAAAACTTCCTGCTTCGGGTTCAGTCCATTTTATTGCTTCCTGGTGAGCGCAACTGGGGGGATTAGCGATAAAAAGATGATTAATTGTCCTTCCAACTGCCTCTCTTAATTGCCCCCAGTTCTATTCCCACAGGAGGAGGTGCACTTTAAGGATTGGTTTCCTCTTCCTCATTTTTTGCAGTGATGTTTTTCCCCATTAAAAAAAATCCAAAGGAGAAGAATGAGAAGAAACGGAGGGGGGGGAGGGAGGGAGGATTCAATTAACTAGAAATGTTTTAATTAAAGCTGAACACTGACGCAGGATGGCCTTGCCGTGCGACAAAATTATATTCATTTTCCCGAATACTGAATCAGATACTGTCGTTTTAATTACTGCAAAGAACTCTCAGATCAAACTCTCAAGAGGAATCCTCTTCAGAGGAAAAGCTTGGCCAACTTTATGAAGGTGCCACAGAACGAAGTTTAATGGTGAGGAGCAAACAGATGAGCTCATTGAGCCAGCAAACAATGTTGAAGTGGAGAGCACCTTTTCCTTGACGACAGCACAATAGGAAGTGATAAGGGGAGGAAGTGAGGGAGAGACACACTGCTTGGATTTTGCAGAAGCAGCAGCCAAAGAAGTGATGGGGAGGCATAGGAGCAAAGGGGGCTGGCCTTGTACTCAGTGTTAGAAACTGAGATAGAAAAGCTAGGAGCAAAAGGGCACCTTAAACTGAGGTTATGGGTGCAACAACGGAATGTCTAGGCGAGCTTTTTTTATAACAAGAATACAAACAGAAAATGAATGAACTGCAGCTAAAATACTATGTTCCCCTGCCCACCCCCCTAATATTCTTAAGAGGGTCTCTTCTCCAGTCTTTGAAGAGTAGCTGGCAGTGGGGAGGCAGAAAAAGGTCCCCCTCTCCTTCCACTCTGAAGTTTTAATCTGAAATCTTAGGCGCAGGACTGCACCCAGAGCTCAGGAACTCCTCACGCTAAAGAAATTCCCCGTCGCAAAATGCGCCTAGAACAATGGGACTTTCAAATGCTGCTTGCACTGAGGGAGACCCCTGGTCCGCCCATCTCACTCCTCCTGCCTTTGCAGCCTGCACTGCCTGGCAGGGGCTCTGCAGGGTTTCAGGGAAGAGTTGCCTCTGCATCTCTTCTTATTATGTTTGACTACGGAAAACTGTAAAGTGTTGGCACCTGGAGCTGAATGCCGGCAGAAGCTGAACTGACACAGGCACCGTACCGGAGCAGCCCGCTCTCCCTGGACACAGCTACCCTGACATTGGAAAGCTTATGTTTGTTATGGGAAATACATGCGGATAAGCAAGGCGCCTGGTTCTTACCCAACTAAGGTTGTGCGTCTACAGCAGAGACAAGAGGAGGAATGACCGCTGTGAGGAGCAAAAAGAGAAGAAACGCCCTGGTGCATCTGCAGCAACACAACCGGGCACCTTCCTCTGCCCCAGCTGCAACAAACATGTCTCTCCCGCTTTGGTCTCTGCAGCCACAGCAGGTGCTGCAAGCTCCCAACACTTGGACTTCGCCCCCAAAGGGACAAATGCAAACCACAGTGGAGATGCACTGAGCCCTGTTCGCTCTGGTACCTCAAGGAAAGATCACAAAATCTCCAGAGGGAGGCAGGAAGGAGAGTCTGGGGATAAAGGATCTCAGGATTGGCTACAGAGAGAGCCACTCAGAGGGAGGGAAAATAAAAGGATCCAGTTCTGAGGGAGAGGCGTAGATAGGGAAAGGGCTGGGGTGGGAGAGGGACAGAGACAGAGCCGGGTTTGAGATGAGAGCTGCATCCGAAATGGTTGTGGACGTGGGGGATGATTAATAAAACCAATCCAAAGGGCAAACGGGGAATATCCCGTCATGCCCCCAAGTTTAGGACATTCTACGCCTTTCCTCAACAGAGCTTATTCTCCTTTGAGAAAAATAAGTGGCTCACTGAAACGTAAACTCCCGTATTTTTCGCTCTATAAGACGCACCAGACCACAAGACGCACCTAGTTTTTGGAGGAGGAAAACAAGAAAAAAAATATTCTGAATCTCAGAAGCCAGAACAGCAGGAGGGATCGCTGCGCAGTGAAAGCAGCCATCCCTCTTGCTGTTCTGGCTTCTGGGATAGCTGCACAGCCTGCATTCGCTCCATAAGACACACACACATTTCCCCTTACTTTTTAGGAGGGAAAAAGTGAGTCTTATAGAGCAAAAAATACGGTAAGCTTTAAGAAGAAAAAACAGTCACAAACTAACATGATGAGAGAAACTCAAGACAACAGCATGAGGCGAGTCTGAGGCAAGAAGAGGCTACTGGTCCCTCCTAACGGAACAGGTCCTGAAGGGAAGGTCTGATCCCGGAGCAGAGCCCACAAGCCCACCAGACCCCAAACCTCCAGCTGACCCAAGTTATAAAGCTCTAATAACACTAGAAAACGGCCAAATAAAAAATGGGTGGCTTTGTGGTTTCTGCAAAAACAAAGGAAGCCTCGTTAAAACTTCTGCATTATACACGGGTGAGGCTGTCCCAAACATGTAAGGAAGTCAATCCCAATTGTCGGAGGGGAGGCGCAGTCAAAGGTATATATTTCCATATGTGGTGGTGGAGTGTCATTGTCAAAGCCTTCTGGAAGGCTGTCTTCTAAGAAATAAGGTCAATACACAACAAAACAACGGAAATGTCCCCTGCACTAGCACTACTTGGGCTTCGGAGCCTGTCTGCTCAGAAGTGTCCTAAAGATGACCCCTTAGCCATTCTAGTGACTGCTGCTCATCTGGAGATAGCCAGATGTTGGAAAACCAGTGTTGGGCCAAACATTGATTCTTGGTATAACAGAGTCCGGTCAATAGTATTGGCTGAGAAACTAACATGCCAGGTGAGAGCCGCAAAGGGCAAACACAATCCACATTCTTTTTATCACAAGTGTCAAATGTTTACTGAGTACTGTACATAAATTGTTCAGACTAGCAGGATTCCACCCAGGACTCATGGGAAAATGTGGCGTGATCTCTTAGAGCAATCAAATGATACTTTAACACACTGCATGATAAAAGTCTATACCTGTTGTTTACTGTTGCAACAATTGTTTTCTCAAAAGTTATCTTCTGTACCATAAAAATAAATAAAAATAGTATTAAAAAAAACAAGGCCCCGGTGTTTCGCTTACAGAGATTGCCCATGCACCACTTGCGACCAAGGGAAGATGCCCGGGTGCCAGGATGGTGCCCGACGTCTGTCCCATCTGGAGGCGCATCCCTGGGGGTCCTTGGATCTGGACCGACCTCACCCACTAGCAAGACATCCTGTCGAATTCTATCCGCGATATTCTGGCTGCACCATCCGAATGAATTTCAGGAACCAGATACAGTGGTACCTTGGGTTAAGAACTTAATTCGTTCTGGAGGTCCGTTCTTAACCTGAAATTGTTCTTAACCTGAAGCACCACTTTAGCTAATGGGGCCTCCTGCTGCTGCTGCACGATTTCTGTTCTCATCCTGAAGCAAAGTTCTTAACCCGAGGTACTATTTCTGGGTTAGCGAAGTCTGTAACCTAAACCCTATGTAACCTGAAGCGTCTGTAACCCGAGGTACCATGGTAGTGGTGTCAAAAAAGACAATTTTAGAGCCGCCTGGCCCCCAAATGCCAAGTAGCCATTCTGTTTTGGTGACTGTAACCCTGGTTTGAGGAGCCATTTGGCACCTCGCTTATACAGTGGTACCTCTGGTTGCGAACGGGATCCGTTCTGGAGGAGAAAAGAATGCAACCCGCAGCAGCACGTCTGCACACGCGCGGGTTGCGATTCCCCACTTCTGTGCATGTGTGTGATGTTATTTTTGCGCTTTTGCGCATGCGCGATCGGCGAAGTAACCCTTTCTGGTACTTCTGGGTTGCTGAGGGAAGTATCCTGAAAGAACGTAACATGAAGCGGACGTAACATGAGGTATGACCGTATACCAGAGTTTCTAACACTGGATGAGAGAGAGGCCTTAGGTGAGGGTTTGCCTGATGGAGAGCTGCTTCTGAGTTGAGTGGAACATCCACCCTGAGGAGACCATCAACAGCCAAAAGAAGGAGCCTTGCAGCTCAGATAGGAAGAGCGGGTTGAGGGTCTGGGAGCAAAATGGAGGGATGAGTCTGAGCCAGGAGAGGCAGGTGCTGCAGGAAGACAGACTAAACCCGGGTCTCCTTCCAGTCAGGAGGGGAGATCTTCCAGAAAGAGAAGACTCTCAAGACCCCCTGGGTCCGTTAGAGTAACGGGAAGACCTCAGGGAGGGGCATTGCTAAGAGGGTGGGGAACTGAGGACAAATGGCCCTTGCTTAGGAAGCCAAGTACAGTGGTACCTCTGGTTGCAAATGGGATCCGTTCTGGAGCCCCGTTTGCATCATGAGTAGAACGCAACCCGCGTCTGCGTGGGTCGCAATTCGCTGCTTCTGCAAATGCACGTGATGTCATTCTGAGCGCCTGCGCCTGCACAAGCAGCGAAACCTGGAAGTAACCCATTCTGTTACTTTCAGGTCGTTGCGTGACGCAACCTGAAAAGACATAACCTGAACCAAACGTAACAAGAGGCATGACTGTATGAAGCTGTGTCAAAAGCATTTCACTGCCACACCTGTTGCAACTAAGTAAGGGAATGAAAGTGAAGTAACAGAAACGGAGTGAAGCATTTCAGCCCCGATTCCCCCAGAAATCCTAGCCAGGCTCCTCTTGAGCCCAGGCGCAAAGAACTAGGCCCTCGCCAGGTGAGCACAACCTGTTCCTATCTGTCATGAAATTTCATGGGAAATGTATTGCACGCTTGGTTACAGTATCACCATTTAAACAACCTGTTTAAATCAGATTTTAAAATGGGTTTGGTGAGTCAAACATCTCAACGAGAGAGAGACCTGCCAGACACTACTCTTAAAGTCATGTCAAAAATGCACAAGATGCTCTCAGAATGGCAAACAAAAGATGAACAAGCGAAATCCTCTAGGATACCTTGGGCAATAGATGTAGGACGTATTATAGAAATGTCAGCACGGGAGCAACTGTGGAATGCAGATTTGAAATTGACAGCATGTTTTGGGTTAAAGGGAAATTATTTGAACATGATTTATAGATGGTATTTGACACCTAATAGATGAGCAAAAATATATAAATCTGAATCGAATATGTGCTGGAAATATAAAGAGAAAGAAGGTACCATACCTTTTTCCATATGTGGCGGACATGTAAGAAGGTAAAAGTCTACTGGGAAATTATATATTATGAGCTGAAAAAAATGTTTAAGGTTAATTTTTCTAAAAAACCAGAGGCCTTTCTTTTGGGGACAATGGGATTAGAGATGCCTAAACAGTATAAAAGTTTATTTCTGTCTGCAACCACGGCAGGCTGTGTGATGTTAGCACCAAGATGAAAAGAAGACAACGTCCCGACCAAAGAAGAATGGCAAGAAAAACTACTAGAATACGCAGACATGGCAAAACTTACTGGAAGAGTAAGAAACCAAGACGATAGAGTTTTAATACAGAGCAGGAATCATTTATTGTATGTTTACAAAATAATTGTAAACAGATCAAATCATTCACAGGACTGATGTAAACATGTGCAGTGAAATAATATTGAATATATGGAATAATAATAATAATGTATTATTTGTACCCCCGCCCATCTGGCTGGGTTTACCGTACTTTTATGTTTACCGTACTCTTCCATGTATAACACCAGGGTTTTTTTTTACTAAAAATAATGTTAAAAGGGGGGGATAGTCTTATACATGGGTGCAATCTCCCCCATTTTATTAATTTTGAGTCCCCCCAAATAGGGAAAATGCGGTAATTTGGAAATGCAGAAAAAATGGTATCAAAATTAGAAACAGTAGAAAGAGGGGGAAGGAGGTCAAAATAAGATACTGGAATTTGTAGTGAAAAATCTTTTTTCTTTTGTTGATTTGCTGTAAAATGAAAAATTATTTAAAAAAAAATTAAGGAAATGTATTGCACGAAGAGCAGATGGTATTGGGGAGAGAAGGAGGCCGTTGGGACTGGCTGGTCCTTCAGCTGGTTCTGTCTTGACTGTGAGGGTGACAAGAGCTATGTGGCCTCCATGCGGACGCTGCCTGGAGGAGTTTTTAAATGGCACTTGCCCTTCAAATGCTGCCAGCCGGACAAGTGAAGATTCACATGCAACTCTTTGCATAAAGCATATCTTTTCATCACAAACAGCTAACACAACCCTCCAGCCATGGGTTATAGCCAGAGTTTCTGCGGAGCGAAAACAGGAAGACTGTTGGTGCCTGGTGGTCCATGTCAGTGACCGAAACATGTTGCCCCCCCCCCCGTCATGTCACTCTTCTTTGATTACTCCCTTGCATACGCTCTTGTTCCAATATTAAAAGTATTCTACAGACACTGCAGTTTAAAACTGAACTCTCTTTTTAAAGGTAAAACTCCCCAAGCACTGGCAGCGCATAAATATGCATGACACTCATGAGCATTTACGTCAAAACCCAGTTATCGCTAACAAAATTAATGGCCAGTTCCAAAAGCAACACCCTGCAGCCGCGTCTTCTCTCTCCCTTGGGTTTATTTCAGAATGGTCCACCCATGGCGAGCTCCAACACTGCCCCCCTTCAGCCTCTAATGGTGGCAACGGGGTGAAAACAAAGAAACAGTTAAATCTCCTGTTCTTGAAGAAACGGCAAGAGGAGAAGGATGTGGAAAGACAATTATTACTTTTATCCCAATAGCAAACTTGTTCTCCATGGGGTGGATTTTATGCAGCCAAAACAGCACCATCAATAGACGAGAAGGAGGCAGTGGCAGGGGAACCTCACTCAGGGTTGGCCCAAGTACAGTGGTACCTCTGGTTGCAAACGGGATCCGTTCCGGAGGCCCGTTCACAACCTGAAAAAAAAGCAACCCACCTCTGTGCACGCGCAGGTCGCGATTCGCTGCTTCTGCGCACGCGCGTGACATCATTTTGTGCGTCTGCACATGCGGCGAAACCCGGAGGTAACCCTTTCCAGTACTTACGAATCGCCGCGGGACGGAACCTGAAAACGAGCAACCTGAAGCAAGCGTAACATGAGGTATGACTGTACAAAAAATATTTAAGGGGAAAACATGTAGTGTTTGGGTGTCCCAAAAACCCCCGAAATGGGGTGGGGGAATGGTGTAGTTGGATACCGAATAGGACACTGAACACTTGGTTGGGAATCATGTAGAATTCTCCCACAGGGAAGCATAGAACTGCTCTTTGCAGCAAATGTGGAAGGAGTTGCTCAAGCTGTGGAACTCTTGGAGGAATGAGGGACCAATGGTCTGTTTGGGCTGGATTTGGTTGGGAGGGGGACTATCACAGGTGCCCGATTTGTCTTGGTGGAGGTGTTTATATATGGCACTGTCTTTCATGTATGGTTTGGATTAAGTTTCATCTTGATCTTTTAGATGTAGATATAGTTACGGTAGCTATATAGTTGTTCCCATGAGTTTGTTTTTAAGGAGTTTCACTTATGTTTGTAGTCCACATGATAAAAGACACCATTAATACATGTTATTGTAGTTTATGTTCTTAGCTGTAGTTCTGATGTTTTATTAGTTATGATTTCTTATTATGATTGATAGTTATTTCCCATTTGTTTATTTTATTTAACTATTTGCTAAAAGAAAAACATCATTCCTCTGGTGTTTGCTATAAGGATTTGGGCTGAGTTAGGTTCACCCTGCCCTGGGAATCCTGGATTGGGAGGCAGTATTTTGGGGGTGGGCGTAAGTTGTGCAGTTTCCTTCCCCCCCGAGGTCCATCGGGCACCTTCACTGTTGGAGACCTACCTGTCCCTGGGGTTTTTTTCTGGGCACCTAGCTTATACACCTGAGTTTCGAAAACTGGAACCAAGCCTTTGCAATGTAAAAACTACAGCTTGTGCATCAGGTTCCTTTATTCCCATTCTTTTGGAGGGGTTTCTTCTTGTTTACCACCCTTTGTAAATCACTTTGTGCATGCAGCATTTTTTATTCTGCTCAGTGACTAGAGGTGGTCCACAAAAAAACAGTGTATTGTAACCTAGAAAGCTAAGCAGCAGATTTTGAAGAAAAGGTTCTGCCTAACCTCTGAAACATAGCAAGGCTCAGGAGCTCCTGTAGACACTATCCAGCCCCCCTCCACCCCACCCCCGCAAAAGCAAGCTACCCCTGGTAAGGCCTCACATATCCTTGATGTTTCCACGCACTGAGACTGTGCAAGGCAAATAAGAAAGCAACAAGTCATAACCTTGAAAACAAAGAAGGCCCTCTTCAGTTAAGGAAGCACCTTTCTCCCCGCCCCCCCCCCCCAGGTTAACAGAGCAGAGGTTCAGGCATGGGGGAGGCAGGAGGGCTGTCTAGCTCAAGCCACATGTGAATGGCTATAGTTGAGTTCAGAGTTAGATAATCACTGATTTCAGCAAAGCATCTGCTCCTCTTAAAACAGCACTGATCAGAAATATGCAGATAGATGCCGAGAGTGCTTATTTTTATAGTGCTTTAGCCAAATCCTATTCCGCTCAGCGCTGCCATAGTACAGGGAATCTGAAGGCTTCTCTCTCTCTCACGGCGGCAGATGCAAGCTGGCAAGCGCAACAATGAAAATATTGAACGCTCAAACAAGGAAGCAGGTGAAAAGAAACCATGTGCATTTTGCTTTTCTGCTCACTGGCGGTTTTCCAGTGGCCGAAAAGTTCAAGCTGTGCAGAATAAGCACGACATATGCCCATCCGCTGCTTTGTCAACAGACAGGCTCATTATACACTGAGATAGGTGGAGTATTCGTCTGACACTGTATAAGGAAGCTCCCTATGTTCCAAAGTAACAAAACCACAAGAAATCAGCAGCGCACTGTGAAGAAAGGTCCCCCAATTTAGCCAGCCACTTCATACGCAGAATTTCCAGACCCACAGCTGACCTAAAAGCAGCTCACCAACACAGCTGTCACGCCCAGCATCTACACACCTGTCTTGCCCATCTCCAGAAGCTCCCCACATAAAAGTGGAGAAGGTAATACAATGGCAGCACGTTCTCTTCCCCTACTTCAGCGCATCATTTGGACAATCGAGGGACAATAAGGCTTCAGCAAGCGCATGATATAGCCCTGGCACACAAAAATCATGCAGACTCACATGGGATTTGTGACTTTTAAGGATACTGGTATTCTTGGGTGACGTGTTTGGTTTTTCTCCACCGACTCCCATGTTACAGCAACCAAGTGCTTAAAGGATGAGGAGCCTGTGGCCCTCTTGATGGAGTGGGCTGACAACATCCATCATCACTGGCCCCACTGGCTGAGTCTGATGTGAGTGGGAGTCTAAAATAAGCCCTCCCCCCTTCTTGCCTTACAGACTAACAAGTTCAGCCCAGCATCCTTTCTCGCACTAAGGTCCAATTCATCAGATGTGTGTTGTGTGTTGTGGGTATGTGCATACATTTGTACAGACCCACATATCTACAGAACTGCCACATGGAGGATGGAGCAAGCTTGTTTTCTGCTACTCCGGAGTGCAGGACCCAAGTCAATGGATTCCAGTTGCAAGAAAGGAGATTCCAACTAAATATTGGGAATAACTTTCTGGCAGTTAATAGCTTTTTGGCAACGGAATGGGCTTTCTCAGAAGCAGCCTCACATGCTGTAGTTCCTGGGGGGGGGGGAGCTGTGTTAGGCACCTGACTTGCCCTTTGTTACCAAAATACAGGTAAGAGGAGGGCTGTTTCCGTGTTGCTGCCCAGGTGTGTAAGCATCTGACATCACCAGATTAAGGAGCTCCTCATTTCACTTCCTTGTATTGCTATAAGATAACTGACCACTAAAATGAAACTCGTACCTGACCCAAGAGAGCCCCTTGGGCATCGCAGGACCAAGCGCCTGGGTTGCTTGCATTAAGTCTCCCTCTGCCAGCTTCTAAAAGTTCATTTCTTAAAAGTTGATCTAAATACTTTTGGGATCTCTTCGAACCCATGGCTTTATTACCGCGGGCACTGGAAGAAAGTGGACTCAATGTGTCTATTGGACTCACAGCTTTAAGCATAGCTGCCCACTTTCCCCTTTTCCTGCAAGGAATCCTATTCGGAATAAGGGAATTTCCCTTTAAAAAGGAGGAAAGTTGACAGCTATGGCTTGAAGGCCGAGCTGGAGAAAACTCCCCAGGGTGGGAGCCCGTTTCCCTCCTCCCCACATCCCCCCCCCATGGCCACATTTCCAAGGAGAGGCAGGGGCGCTGGGGGGCCGGGAGGGGCGGGGAAGAGCATCGGGGGGGGGGAGAGAGAGAGGCCGAAGCAGCACCACAAACAACAACATCAAACAACCCCCCCCCCCCGCCTGCATTAACCCTTTGGCTGCCGAGCCCTGCGGAAGGGAGGGAAGGGGGCGCCTTCTTGGGGGGGGGCGTCAGCATAGCTGCCCACTTTTCCCCTTTCTTGCGAGGAATCCTATTCGGAATAAGGGAATTTCCCTTTAAAAGGGGGGACGTGGACAGCTCTGGGCGCCGGCGGGAGCCTCCCCGTGATGATTACTCTTCTTCCCGGTTCTTCCCGAGGACAGCGGAGGCGCTTCCCGGGCCTGACTCACCTCGGACGCAGAGGAGGGACATGGCTGGGGCGGGCCGGGCTCAGGGCGCCCTCCTCCGGGGCGCCGCCGCCTCCTCCGGCGTCGCGGGGGCCTCTGCTGCGGGGGGGCGGTGCCGCGCGGCGCCCGGCCTCTCGTCCTCCTCATGCCCCCCACCCGCCAGGCCGAGGCCGGGACTCGAACCCGCGGCGCGGGAGCAGCCAGGAGCCAGGCCCGCCGGGAGGCGCGCCGGAGACCCCGTCGCGAAGGGCGACGCCGCCGCCGCCACGCAGCCAATCGCCGCGCCCGGACGGCGCCCGAGGGGCGGGGCCAGGCCGGACAGACGCCGCACCTGCCGAGGCCACGCCCCTCGGCGCACCTGCCCCGCCGGGAAGGAGGAGGGCGCTCGGCGCGCGCTCAGAGGTGCCCTTAGGAAGGGGCGCGCAGCGTCGGCGTCGTTGCTTTATCATCAGCAATAACTTCACTCTCCACTTTCTTTTCTTTTTATAAATGCTTTATTAATTTACCAGCAAAAAAAAATCCACACCAACAATCCATCATCAAAACAAGTAAAATAATGAAGAATAATAATAAAATTTTTCTATTTATACCCTGCCCTCCCCAGCCAGAGCCAGGCTCAGGGCGCTAACACCCGTAAAATTATGATAAAAACATAATGGGGGGGGACACTAATTTAATATACAGGCTAAAATACAATTTAAAATGCAGCCTCATTTTAAAAATAACTAAAGACACAGCAAAAAAGATGAAAAATAAAAAACACAAAAACACAAATATTTTTCCAATACGCAAACTCATTTCAGGACTAGGAACCATATTTTAAATAATCCGTACCCAAAGTTCCTGGAAAGAAGGAACAGAAAGAATGTGTAAACTAGGAAGGTAAATTCTTTTCACTTTCCCCACTCGCCTTGTTGCTGCTCCCCCTGAAGGCGGAGATCATGCAGCCTTCCCTGGGGGGGGGGAGCAGGAGGGAGTCGCCCCCCCCCCCATCTGCACCCACTGGCAGGGCAGCAGACTTTGGGGTGGGTCAGGGAAGAAGGAATAGTTATTTCTCTGCTAATTAGTGGGTGGGAGGGGTCTCTGTTGATTATTTGAGCGTAGTTAAGGTTATGCGCTATCATTCATACGGTGGGTGTGTTGTTTGTGACTTTGGGTTTCCCTAAGTTTTAGGTATTATATGACAATAGTAATGATCACCCCTTTTCCCCTTACGGTGTTATGTGTGTTTGTATATACACACAAGTTGCTGGGAGACTTTTGGGTGACAAGCAACCAGAAGGTTTAAAAAATCATTATGTTTATCATCATCATCTAATTTAATGTATTTTTAATCTCTTGTTGGAAGCCGCCCAGAGTGGCTGGTGAAACCCAGCCAGATGGGCAGGGTATAAGTAATAAATTATTATTATTATTATTATTATTATTATTATTATTATTATTATTATCATCCATGGCCTTCTTAGTGCATGTGTGGCCGTCCTTGGAGTGAAGCAGCCGGGGCCAGGACATTCAGCCCTGGGCTTCCCTCTTCCCCTGACCAGTCTCCGCCCGCTTGCAGGTGAGCCGCTGCTGCTGCTGCTGCTGCATGGCCTTTGCTTGAGCAGGAGGGAGCTGCGCACCTGTTTCTGTTTGCCCTTTCCCTGCCGTTTGCTTTGCGCCGCCTGTGCCTGGAAAGGCAAATAAGAGGCAGCCCAGTTAAACAACACCAGACGCAGAAGAGATGACTCAGCCTTCAGCCGCTGCGTGTGAACCTGGCGGCCAAGGGCAGCTGCCAAGCCACACGCCACCCGGGGCTGGCTCTGCCTCGCAGCCACCCTCCCAGGTGGGCAGAAGAAGCAAAGTGAGGCAACCCCCCCCCCCGACCTCTTCGGCAACATCTTCCCTCTGCTCCTTGGGATGTGGCCTTGCCTTGGTTATCCTCCAAGCCCTGTCGACTTGGGATTTGGGTTCCTGCCTTGTGTTTGCGGGAGGGGGCCGCCTTGGAAAGTGGCCTGGAAACTGAGTTCAGAATAGGGAGTTCAGGGACTGGACAATGTGAGGACATCAAGACAGGGGCTCATTATCTTCACCGGCTCCTCCTCCTCCTTTCCAGGCCCAATTCAAAGTCCTGGCCTGGACCTTGAAGGCCCTTCACAGCTTGAGTCAGGACACCTGAAGAATACCCCCCTCCCCATGGTTTCCTACCCTGACCTAGAGACCCTCCCCAAAGGCCCTTCTGCAGGTGTTTCCACAGGAGAAAAGGTCTCCTCCGTGGTGGCCCCCGGGTATGGAAGGTCCTTCCCAGAGAAGCTCATGGTGCCAAGCAAAGGCTCTTTCTGGAATTTTCTCAGCCTTTTCAATCTCATGGTGTCTAGTTCTGTTTTAGCCTTACGGTTTACTTTACGGTATTGGTTTGGGGCTGTTGTATTTTTCACTGTTGTTTTTAAAAGTCTCCCAAAAGGTTTATGTTGCAAGCAACCCGGGTGCCTTTTTGTTATAAAGTGGTCCATCAAGGCTGCAAGTAAATCGACTCGTTCTGCTTCCTCCCTGCTCAGTTCCCTGTAAACACTTCTTTGGGTGCTTCTGATTCTTGGCTCCTGTGAACCCTGCCTGCCCCATCCTCTGCACATGCCGGCTGCTCTCCGGCTGGGCGGCCATTCCTGCTACCCCTCTGAGATGGAGAGAGCCTTCTTTGCCCTGCCAGGGCCAGAACGAACTCAGCCTTAGTGAGAAGGCCTCCTCCCAGGAAGGACCCAAGGCTGCTCTGGTGAAGATGCAGTGAGTGGTGGGTTTGGGGTGGTCTGCTGCTGGATGTGACACACTGTGCAGCATTTGCACTTGACTAAATAAAAAGAATTGCACTCCAGCTGTCATTTCCTGAAGCACTTGATGGATTAGCCAGCTCACTGTGGCAAAATCTCACACCTATAAGGGCCCAAAGACTTGTCGGCATCTGGTCCAACCCCCTGCAATGCAAAAACCTTTTTGCCCAGTGTGGAGTTTGAACCCACAACCCTGAGATTAAGAGTCTCCTACTGTACTAACTGAGGGATGCGGGTGGTGCTGTGGGTTAAACCACAGAGCCTAGGACTTGCCGATCAAAAGGTCGGCGGTTCGAATCCCCACGATGGGGTGAGCTCCCGTTGCTTGGTCCCTGCTCCTGCCAACCTAGCAGATCGAAAGCACGTCAAGTGCAAGTAGATAAATAGGTACCGCTCCGGCGGGAAGGTAAACGCGTTTCCGTGCGCTGCTCTGGTTCTCCAGAAGCGGCTTAGTCATGCTGGCCACATGACCCGGAAGCTGTACGCTGGCTCCCTCGGCCAGTAAAGCGAGATGAGCGCCGCAACCCCCAAGTAGGTCACGACTGGACCTAATGGTCAGGGGTCCCTTTACCTTTACCTTTACCTTTACTGTACTAACTGAGCTATCCAGCCACATATCTTCAAAAGCCCCTCTGAATGGGCCCAATAGCAAAAGAGTGGAGTGGGCTCCTGCTCTCTGCGGAGCCAGTAGATTATTGAATGGCGCCTTGCTTTGCGCTAGCGCTTTGGAGCTTGTGCAGCCTGGCAGGGGCTGGCACTTCCAGCAGATGCCCTTCTGGGAGAAGGGCCTGGCATTGTTTGGCCATTGCCTGGCAACAGGGTGCAGGCTGAGCTCCTGGAGTGCCGTCAGCATAACAGAGAAACTCGATGGCAGGCTGATGTCACCCCAGTCCACAGCAACACACCATGTTTTCATAACAGGGCAATTCTGCAGACGTGGCTCCTGTTCAGAGATGGGGTTGGCTTCTTCTTAGTTTTATTTTATTTAACTGAGAACACTTACACCTTGCCCTTCCACTGTCAAACCCAAGCCCAGGGTGCTGTGTAGAAAAAAAATTAGAATTGCCAAAAAAACCCAGTGAAATTTATAAAATATTAGTAGAAAATGGAGGATCAACAGCAGCAATTAAAAGAGGTGTGGGAAAAGGAGACAGCAGGGCAGATAAATAGTCTAAGCTGGGGGTAATATGGGAGAAACACACTTTGAAAATGTTGTCTAGAAGAATAAAAGAAAATTATTATAAATTAATTTGGAGATGATATTTAACACCAGTAAGATTAAATCAAATAAACAAGGGATATTCTGTGTTATGTTGGAGGGGATGCCAGGAAACTGGGACTTATGCTCACATGTGGTGGGGGTGTAAATATGAACTTTGGGGGGGGGGCAAAAGGTGTGTAAGGAGATAACAGAAATCTCTAGGTTAAAGCTGACTGAAAATCCAGAGGTAGCATTATTATCAATTTATGATGGGGTGGAAGGTTCGCAGGCTGTGAAGGACTTGCTCACAAATTGATTGACAGCCACACGATTTATTATAGCTAAGAAGTGGAAGGGGCAAGCAGAATATAAAATAGAAGAATGGTATAAAGAGGTGTGGGATATAGCTATTAATGATAAATTAACGTGCCATGCAGGTAAGACAGGGAATATGCAGGAGAAATGATTTTGAGGAGATATGGAATGTATTTGTAGAATTTGTACTGTTAAAGTACAAACCATCACAAGGGGTTAAACCATCGCAAGAAGTGTTGACATTATGGGAGGCTGGATAGTTACAATGGAATGGTATTGGGGTGGGGTTTATTTATTTTTTATTATTACTTTGTCAAAATAAAAAATAAATAAAAATTCAAGTATACAGCATAAAAAAATGCAATAAATCATTCTGAAATTGAACATCATCTCATGAGGCAATAAAAACTGAAGATGGACGTGGAATATAGGAGCAACTAAGGCAAGAGGTCAGCCAACTGAAAAGTGCCAGCCAGCCAAATGCCCATGCAGGGAAGGGCCAAGGGCCAAATTTCTGGCATAAGCTGGCACTGGAAGTTGGTTCGACCTGCTGTGAAATGCCAGGTCTGAAAGTGGCAGGAGGAGTGGCAGTGATGCCCCAGTCCCACCAGGCAGGAGAGCTGACTGCTCAGACCTGGTGAACTTCTGGAGCTTCTGTTTTGCCAGAAGAAAAATCACGCAGGAGCAGGAGGCAATGGCAAGGGGTCATCACTGTCCTCTGGCTGCCTGTGGACCCTGGAGTGAGTCTCACCAGACCAGTGATGCCAGAGGAAGGAGCCGCTCTCTCCGAATTCATCGCTGAACGGGCTGTCGGTACAGACCCACAAGGCACATTTGTGCGTCTCTGCCTCTTGGCAGATGAATAGGATGGGCAACTGAGAATCTCCCTGGCACTGCCCTTCGTTGTGCCCCTTCTGCTGTAAGGACCATTATTTAAAAGGGGGAAGGGCAGGAGATCTGGGTCACGGCTCCCTCCCCGCAACAGTGCCCAGCAAAGGAAATTTGGGGGCTGGGAATCCTTTAAGAATCCTTTACCCTGTATGTAAGTGGCCCCCTTGGCTTTTTCTATCGGCCCATATGGGACCAGCACGGGCGGCCGGGCCTGGTGAACATTTAATATTCCTTACCCCTATGGTTGTGATTCATGGGTTCCCACTTAACTTTATTTTTATTTTTAATGTGAGTTTGAACTGTATTTTAACCAATTGTTTGTTTTTGTGTTTTTAACGTATTACGGTGGTACCTCTGGATACAAACGGGATCCATTCCGGAGCCCCATTCGCATACTGAAGCAAACGTAACCTGCGTCTGCGCATCTGCAGTGGTCGCGATTCACTGCTTCTGCGCATGCACGTGATGTCATTTTGACTATCTGCACATGTGCAAGTGGCGAAACCCAGAAGTAACACGTTCCGTTACTTCCAGGTCACTGTGGGACACAACCCGAAAACGCTCAACCTGAAGCAACTGCAACCCGAGGTATGACTGTATATATTTGGTGTTAGCCGCCCTGAGCCCGGTCTTGGCTGGGGAGGGCGGGGTATAAATAAACATTCTTATTCTTATTAAGAGAAGGGCCTCTGCTGTGCTCTGCTGGGGAAGCTGGTTCCTGGAGAAACAAAGGAGTCGGGTTTGGCATGGGAGGCAGCGGTCCGTTTCCTGCTCCGTGTTTCTCATCCTTCTGCTTGCATTGAGGACTTCCCAGCATAGCCAAGCTGCCCCCATTTCCTCCTGCTGAGCGGAAAGGAAGCCAGGATCCCGCAGCCGCAGCAGCTGGGAAGGCGCCTTTGACCCGCCGGCTGATCGGCCAACCAAGATAGTCACCAGGGGAGCAGCAAAGAGGCAAGGCGAGCACATAGAGGCTGGAAAGGCTGCTGGTCCAGCGCAAAGTCCAGGTGCTTTGATCTGACCCCTCTCCCTGCAGCGCCGAGAGGCCTGTTGCTGCCACCGCCAGAGGGGCTTCTTTCTGTTCTCCTGGACCCTCAAGGTCACCTGCTTGCTTCCATAAGCACATCAGCCTTGAGAGCAAGGCTGCAGGCTGCGTTCTCTCAAGCCACGCTGGCTAAGCGGCAGAACGCCTGAGTCTCCTTTTAAATAACACTGTCCACTTGGAGACGGCTCTGTCAAGAAAGTCAAGCCGGCCAAGTGGGCCAGCTGGCAATTCTGGGGGCAGAAGACACTTTGGAAAGAAGGGGGGGAGAGTTGAGAACACAAATAAGAACCTGGCAAGGAATGCAGTAAATTGGATCCCTCTGCCATCTGCAGTTAAAAATTGGCATTGCGGTCTAGATTTAGGTCTTTGCAGCCCATAGAAACAGATCCTGTGATCATTCCAAGTTTTAGCATTGTTGTCTTGAAATATATTGGGGGTTTTTTATGTTAACCAAACTCCCAAGTTTTTTCAATTGTCAGCCTGCTGATTAACTGCAATTCTGTTTTTTGCCTGCATCCATTTTTTAAAACCTTAAGTTTTATTTATTATTATTTATTAAGTTTTATTTGAAACCCTGCTACTTCTGCATTATTTTCTAATTTCTTCCAACACCCCGGGGACACGACAGCGGTTCCTCTATGGGCATCACTACATCATCAGCAAAGGCCTTTAATTTATAGCTCTGTTGGCCCACCTGCATCCCATTTATATCTGGATTTATTTATTTTTTATTCTTCTTGCCAGCATCTCTAGAGCAGTGATAGGGGAAACCCGTATCTTGTACCCTCCAATATTTTACATTTTTCAGTCACAGAATTATGGACAATCAAATTTGCGGTTTGCTCTGTAACCATTGCCTTGATTCCTTTTACAAATCTATCTACAGACTCCTTATTTTCCAACAACTTAATTATAAATGACCAAAAAATGTTGTCAAAGGCCTTGATATTTTTAATTTTTTTAAAAAAATATTTAATATTTTAAAATATTAAGACTGAGAACAATATGGGAAAATTGCCCCCTACGGGACTATAAATAAGGAATGGTAAAATAAAACAAGAGAGAGAGTTATACCGGTGACTGATGGAGCAGATGATCAGTATCAGCAGAAAATAAAGGATGGATATTAGCTCTTGAAATGCAGAACACGTGAAGTCCCTATTGAAATAAATTAATTGAGACAATATAATTGGATGTATTGTTTTTTGAATTTGGTAAGATTTGGTTTAATTTGTTATCAATATGAATGATTATTATTATTGGGAAATGAATAAAAATTATTTACAAAAAAAATGTCGTCAAAGGCTTTCTCCGCATCCAAAAATATTAATGCTGCTTGTTTTTCATTTCTTACCTCTAAATACTCTATTATGTCTATAGTGTTCCTAACATTATTACACAAATGTCTACCTGGTCGAAATCCAGCTTGATCTTGATATATGAAGTCCCTTAACACCACTTTTCAGCTGATTTTCCATAATCCATGCATATAACTTACAATCATTATTCAGCAATGAAATCGGCTGATGTTGTCTCTTAAGCTGACTATGGATACTTTTAGGGTTGCCCTATTAGGAAGAGCAAAAAAGAGGGTGCTATGAGAACTCTCATTTTAAATACCCCTAATGGATCCCTGCCTTGTCGTGGCGAAGGGGCTTCAAGAACTCAGAGAAGCTGTGAGCCATGCCACGCAGGGCCACCCAAGACGGACAGGTCATAGCCGAGAGTTTAGACTAATGTGATCCACCTGGAGAAGGAACTGGCAATCCACTCCAGTATTTTGCCAAGAAAACTCCATGGATATAAAAAAGCAGGAGCTTTGAGAAGAAAGTGAGAGTTTCCAAGGCATGGTTCATGGGGTCACGGATACGACTAAGATGACTAAACAACAACAACTATATGTAGGCTATAGAAGCTGTGATATATTGCTGGGGGGGCAGAAGAAGAGAAGAGGAAAGCAAGTCTTCAGCCCCAGTTATGCCCATGTCTCATCGAGAAAGTATAGCCAGAGACATAATGGCAAATTTGAAAAATGCACCTGGACAGAAATTTTACCCCGGAAAAAGAGGACACATGGCAACCCAGTGATGGCTCCAACACAAGCCTCGGGTTCTTGTTCTCTTTTTATTTTGTTTGCTGCCTAGAGAATTTACTTAATGAGGTCTCTCGTGAATATAAAACGTAACTATGTCAGTAAATAAATAAATTCTGGGTCCTTCAGTGCTGCTATGGTTGGGCTCTTGGCAAATGGTTGCCTCCGCGCCCTCGCTTGCTCTGCCCTTGGCTCCGAGACCTGCCTCGCCGCTTGCTTGAATTTTGGGCTCTGCCCTCGGATTTCTGTTTTCGGCCACAGAATATCCAGGCCCCAATTTTTGATCTCTTTTTTCTGCTGCTCGATCTCTGCTCCTTGATCCTCCATCTCTGCTCCTTGATCCTCCATCTCTGCTCCCTGCTGCTTGATCTCTGCTCTTTGCTGCTCGATCTCTGCTCCCTGCTGCTCGATCTCTGCTCCCTGCTGCTCGATCTCTGCTCCCTGCTGCTCGATCTCTGCTCCTTGCTGCTCGATCTCTGCTCTTTGCTGCTCGATCTCTGCTCCTTGATCCTCCATCTCTGCTCCCTGCTGCTCGACCTCCGCTCCTTAATGCTTGAACTTCGGCTGCTGGATCTCTGCTCCCTGCTCCTCAAACTCTGTTCCTTGCTGCTCAGTGTCTTCTCCTTGCCCCTCGATCTCCGTCCTCCACTTCCAAGCAGCCCATCTTGACTGAGCGTGCCTCTCCCTTCCCCCCTTGTTGTGGGCCTTGTGCCTCTCGCCCCACTCCTCCCTCTGCCCATTTCCGAGGGCATCCATGAAGCTGCCCTTACAGAAGATTCTTCAAGCCTGACATGGGACTCCATCCTGCCTGCCTGGAGCAGCTGCACTTTGGGGGTGGGGGCTGAACCCAGGCCTTGAGCCTCCTCACCTGCCTGCCCTGCAGAGTCTGCTACTTGACTAAAGCAACACTGGGTTTCTTCCCACTTCACAGTGACGGCTTCTCCTGCATAGCTTATGGCACCCCAGTGATGTTGAGCTCCCATTTCCTTTGCATGCCTCTGGTCCTCATGAAGGCCAGGCCCCTGGTGGCCCCGTGGCAGGCTCCCCTCCGTCTGCCTTCCCTGGTCATGCAGCCAGATGTGGATCCCCTGCTGTAGGCCCAGCTTCTTCTCCACGATGGAGCCAAGCAGGGACAGGTTCTTGTCAGTGTCCCTGTGGCGGCCCAAGAGGATGCTTTCTCCCGCGGGCAGGAACTGAGGTGGGTCTCCTTGCTCTCCTTTGCCTTCACTTCTGGGCTGGGTCCTCTGCAGAGCCCGGTCCCCATCAAGGACTTTTTGCTCTAGCGCCTGGCATGTCCTGCTTCCCTTGCCAAACTGGTGGGCGCAGGAGGCTGGGCGTGGTGCAGAATATTCGGCACATTCCTCATGGGACGTTGGCGCCTCTTCTGTGTCGTACCAGCTCTCTGGGCTGCTGCTGCTGCTGCATTTATCTGCGACCTCTTTTCCGCTCAAGGACCCTTCCCCGCTCTCCTGCTCCTCCTCTTGTTGGATGTTTTCCTCCTCCTCCTCGGCCTTTTCCTGTATGTCAAACTGGCCCCGACTCCCCTGGGGAAAGGCCACACCTCCTATGGGCACCAGCTGTTCCAGAGGGGGCTGTGGGGGCCTCTGTGTCCAAGGCCTGCCCCTCCCGACCTCGCCCAGAAGACCTGAAGGGGCAAAGATCTTCAAGGACTGCAGGACTCTTCTGGGAAGCCCCCACTGCCGCTGCAGCTTCATCTTCTGCAGGTGGAGCTCCAGGTGGTTACAGGTTGTCCCCGGGAGGAAGAGCAGCTCCTGTTCCAGGACAACCACTTGGATCCTGGCCCTACGGCCAGCCAGCAGGAGGGGAGAGCCTTGCATGAAGGCCCTCAGTGACCTCTGGATGAGAGCAGGCAACCCCCACAGGTGCTGCAGCCGTCTCTTCCTGACGCACAGCTCCAGGACGCCTCTGTCCGACTGGGCCAGGAATGGTGTCTGGGCCTCCAAGAACTCCTGGCCCATTTGCTGGGGGGCAAGAGGCCGAGTGGGTGGCCCACGGAGCACCACCCGCAGCACCTCCGTGTAGCGCACCCCCAGCCCCCAGAGGGAGGCCAGGTGGCTCCGGCAAACGGCTAGCTCAATCTGACCCACGTCCTCTGGGCGGACGAAAGGAAGGAAGCTGCTGCTGTGAGGTCGAAGGGCACCTTGGCCGGGACGTATCGGCCGGGGGAGCAACGGCCTTGTGGAGAGCGAGGCGAGGCGCCACGAAAGCTGGGCCACGGGAGGGAAGACCCCCAAGAGCACCTCCACGGACCTCTTTGCCACATGCTGCTCCATCTTCTGGTGCTTCAAGACCACTAGGTGAGCCTTCCGGGGAGTTGCCATGACACTAGCAAAAGCCCCCAGGTAGCCTCCTCTGTCACGGTCACCAGGGCTGCGTCCCTCAGGCAGAGCCAGGGGAGATTTTGCTGCTTCCTTCCTGGGGGGCTGGAGCCGCATCTCTGGAAAGAGGAAGCGCAGGGACTCCAGTACCAACTTGGGCAGCCCCCACCGCTGGAGAACGACCCTTTTCCGCACATTCAGCTCCAGTTTATGCCGGGTTTCCTTGCGGAGGAACAAGGGCCTCTCCTGGAGGATGGTCACAGTCCCCTGCCCACGCCTCTGGCGGCACAGCTGGGGGGTGGCGAGGAGAAGGTTGCGGAGGGAGCGCTGGACCAGGCCAGGCAGCCCCCAGGTGTGCTGCACCTGCTTCCTCCTGACGTGCCACTCCAGCTCTCCCCGGACCTCAGTGCCAACAAAGAGGGTCTCTGTTGCGGCAAACCTGGCTGCGGTTGTGCTGGCTGCGGGCGAGAGGGGAGGGCCGGGGACCAGGAGAGCCACGGACCTCCTGTAGAGCGTGGGCAGCCCCCAACGGTAGGCCAGCTGTTTCCGGACAAGGTTCAGTTCAATCGCCTGCAGCGCAGACTCCTCCAGGAAGGGGAAGGCCTGCGATCTCGGCCGGAGGGGTCTCAGCCCCCGCGGCAGGACCCTGGGAAGGGCCTCTCTGCCCACTCGGCGGCTGAGTTCTTGCGACAGACGCACCACGGGCGAAAAGAGGCCCAGCTGCGTCTCCAGGGCTTTCTTGGCCACTTGCCGCTGCAAGGCCTGCTGCCTGGAGCCCCAGCGCTTCTCTGGGGAGGAGGCGGCCCCCCTCTCTGGCAGGGCGGGTAGCTTTTGGGGTGGAAGCCGCTCAGCTCCGTGGGGCCAAGAGACCTTCTCCCTGTCCCTGGGCTTTATTGTTGGCGGGGGAGAGGGGCCCCGGAAGTGCTGGAGGGACTCCAAGACCCGCCTGGGGAGGCCCCAGCGCCTCTCTATCACGACTCTCTTGAGGTGGCTTTCCAGCAGCCTCTTGGTCTCTGGCGGGATGCAGGGCAGCTGCCCGATGGCAGGGCGCACTTGCTGGGAGCCCCGCGGGACGAGGAGGCGTCGGGTTGGTGGCCGGGGTGGAGGAGCCGGGAGGAAGCGCTGCAGGGACCTCTGGAGGAGGCCGGGGAGGCCCCACTGGTGCTGGAGCCTCCTCTGGAGGGCGTGGGTCTCCAGGGCGTCCAAGGCAGTGGGCGCCACAAACTCCAGAGCAGGGAGAGGTGGGGCAGGAGGCTGCAGCCTGGGGGCTCCATGGCGAGAAGGGAGAGCCACCTGGAGACGGGCCCGCTCAGGAGCAAGCGCCACCCTCTCTCCTTCCGCCTGCGGGTGGGGATGGCTTGTTGGCTGCAGGTACTTCCAGCCCAGGGGAAATGGCTTCAGCAGGGAGGCGGGCATCTTCTGGGCAGGCGGAGGGAGCTTCACTGGAGAGGCACCAGCGGGTCTGAAGCTCACGCCCCTGGCTTCCTGCTGTGCTCCTCCGGCCCCTGAACTCGCCAGCCCTCGGCCCTCGCTCTGGAGCACTTTCCGTGGTGCGGCTGGGTGCATGTGTTGCAGGGCCTCCCGCACCCTCTGTGGCAGCCCCCAGCGCTTGAGGCGCACCATCTTCTGGAGGTGCTTCTCGAGTCCTGCCCTGGAGTCCTCGCTCAGAAAGGAGGGCGCCTGAGGCTGGGTCACAGCCACAACCTCCCCCGTGGCCTTTCGAGGGGCAGACCCTGGAGCAGCGGGCATGAAGGCCCGGAGAGAGCGCAGGAGGGACTGGGGCAGCCCCAGGGCATGCTGGGCTCGCTTCCAAAGCACGTGCCACTCCAAGATTGCCCGGGCAGCCTCCTTCAGGAAGGGAGTGTCTGTGGGAGCAAACTCTGCCCTCAGAGACCCCCGTTTCCTACAAAAAACAGGAGACCCTTTCTCCCTGGCGCGCCCTCGTCTCTTGGGACGTCCTCTGGAGGGGCTGGTCCCTGGGGATTTCCTCTTCCTGCCAAAGGCTTCCTCCTCCACAGGCTCTCCCCATAGCCTGGAAGATGTGCTGCTCTCGATCCTCAGCGAACATTCAGAGACTTGCCGGAGGGTGACTTCGAGGGATGTCCTGGACCGAGCAGAAGAGGAGCTGTAATCTGTCCTGCTGGTGAAGGAGATCTCCGAGAAGGTGAAGGTGGAGGTGCTGAGGGCGGCCTGTTCTTCCGCCCAGTCGTCAGAGCAGCACATGCATTCCTCCAGGCCCCTGAGACCCTCCTGCTTAGCCTTCTTCGCCGCTCTCGGCTTCTTCGGGGTCCTGAGCTGGTGAGGACCTGTGCAGGGTGCTAGAGGTGCTCCCGGAGTGGAAAGGGAGAGGTTGCCGGCGGGGCCAGGCTCGCTGTCGCTCCTGAGCAAAGTGACAGAAGCGGGCGATTTGGACATGTCTAGGCAGCTGGAGTACTCCAGGCACGAGGTGTTGGGGTCCAGCGGCGCTGGCGAAGATGGGAGGCCCCGTCCTCTGGGGTACGCCAGCCGTCTGGCCTGCACAGCCACCCTGTCGCAGAGGGTGCAGGCGGGGTCAGCACACAGCAGGTGGCGGATGGGGTCCTGGCGAGGGGTCCTGGGCGAGGGGCCATCCTGCGCCTGTCCAGGCCGCTGTCCTTGGACGTCTGCAGAGGAGAAGAGGGCGAGCTGTTGGAGTGGGAATGACAGCACAGGCTTCGATAGGGAACCAACATGCAAAGACTGTAAAAGGGAGCGTGAAAGGATATTGTTGGGAGATGGTATTAAGAACGTGTCAAGGATCTTTGTGCAGGAAAAGCTCAGCCTTGAGCTATCCTGAGAGGAATCAGGCATCCAGCTCTGACAATGCCAGCACGCTTTTCCTTCTGAGAATGTGACTTGATTTTTCAGCAAATGTAAAATTAAGGCAAGGGAATGCCTCTGGATAAGGATGTGTGATTTAGAGGCCGGGAGACTCTTGTGGGATTCCCAGCAGCCACTGCTGCTCTGACCAAATAAAGTCACCCCAGACATCACAACTGTGTTTATTGAAGAAATCCACCGCGCTGCGTTCTCTGATGAAAGCAGGAGGCAGAACTCTGACCGGCAAGTTGCCCATCTCCCTTCCAGGAAAAAAGCGCACCAAGAACTCTGGCCAGTATAAGTTTCAGTCGTGGGAGTGGTCCCTACTCGCAAATCAGTAGTCAATTGTAACAAAAACTAATCCATTCATAAGTATGTATTCTGACAAGGATTACAAACTCAAACAGGGATTACAAACTCATAAGGATATGTCTAACACAATAATTAGTTACAGAATTAGAGATAAGAGTTTATGAGTAGAGATGTGAAGGTCTTGGTTTCAATCACTGAGCAGAACTCAGAAGTCAATTATGGATCAGAAACCAGTAAGTTCATGTTAGTCCATTTGAGTTTGTAATCCTTGGCAGAATACATACTTATGAATGGATTAGTTTTTGTTACAATTGACTATTGATTTGCGAGTAGGGACCGCTCCCACGACTGAAACGTATGTTGGCCAGAGAGCTGGGTGTGCTTTTTTCTTGGTGCATCTCCCTTCCAGGGCATGCTATGGAAGGTGTGGGAGACCCACCTCACAAGCACCCACTCCAGGGAACAGAGAGGAGAAAGGACGTTGGGGGAGGAGAATTTTGGGGCAGGCAGGAGTTGGGCCTTGGGGTCACCATTAGTGTCAGGATCTGGCCCAACTGCTGGTTGGGAAGGTTACAGGAAAGCCACAGCAGTTGTAGGAAGAGGAGCAGGAAAAGAGCTTGGCTGAGCTAAGGGGAGTTTGGATTTCACAGCCCTGCTTCCAAAACGGGTTCCTAACAGGACCACCTGGTGGTGCTGATACCAATTTGGGGGAGCTGGGATCTCGGGATGCCCCCAGGACCACCCGCCCTGCGTTACCTTTCGCCTTTTTTACAGTTGCCTGGGGCCGGTCTCTGCTCGTGGGATGAGCCTGTCAGGAAGAGACGAGGGAGAAGAGTTACTCAAAGGAAGGAAAAGAGCCTTTGTTAATTTTTAAATTTAATTTCAAACATAAAGAAAATATAGAAAAAGAAAAGTAAGAGAAAGGATAAACTTACATCAAAAGATCATACATATTCCACATATCGAGATTACTCTGAATTTCCTAACTCCCACCCCCGCCATCCCATCCATGGGTCCTCTTAATTCTATTTTCAGCTGCATATCAATACTTCTCCAATCTTTCGTCTTCCTAAGTTATCTCTACATCCTATAACATTACAAGTGTATATAAGGTAAAGGTAAAGGGACCCCTGACCATTAGGTCCAGTTGTGGCCAACTCTGGGATTGCGGCGCTCATCTCACTTTACTGGCCGAGGGAGCCGGTGTGCAGCTTCCGGGTCATGTGGCCAGCAGGACTAAGCAGCTTCTGGCGAACCAGAGCAGCGCACGGAAACGCCGTTTACCTTCCCGCCGGAGCAGTACCTATTTATCTACTTGCACTTTGACGTGCTTCTGAACTGATAGGTTGGCAGGACTGAACAATGGGAGCTCACCCCGTCGCAGGGATTCAAACTGCCGACCTTCTGATCGGCAAGTCCTAGGCTCTGTGGTTTAACCCACAGTGCCATCTGCGTCCCTACAAGTGTATATAGAATCCTGCTAATGTTTTAACCTGTTCACAATGATTTTGTATATACATTATAAACATAATGGCTCTGCTCTGCCTCCACAGTTGGAGACAATAAAAACTCTTGAATCCCAGTTGCTGTGTCCAGATCCTGCCTTTGGCCTGATCCAGCCAGTGTGGCCATATGATGCTGAGGCTGATGGGAATTGGAGTCCAAAACAGCTGGAGGGCACCAGGTTGGGGAAAAGGAGGGATTCTCCGGCGAGCTTAAACGTGGAAGCAGCTGCTCCCCATCTTCTCCCAAAGCATCCTTCACCCAGACTGAGCAAAGGGCACTTTAAGGAGCGTTTGCACTTGCTACCAGACTCATTAAGGAGCCACCAAAGCCTTGACTCTCCTTCCTCCCTTTCTGCACATGCTCAGGTGCAGAACCAGAGTTCCTAAACCAGGTCAGTTCTTGCAGATGTGGCAACAGTGTTGTGCGCCTGTGTTGCATGAAAGTCCTGGCTGCATTTCGCCTCAGACGCAGATACCCACCTGTGGCGACTTGGGCCAGGCACCTGCGGACAGCGGACAGGCTCTCCTCTCCGGAAGAAGCCTCCCCTGCAGAATCTTCCGGGAGAAGCAGACGAGGAGGGACAGGATGACGCTGCCACCAAGGAGGAACCAGGGGACCAAGCAGCAGGAGAAGTAGCAGCTGAAGGAGTCATCGTGGGACACCTCCATCTTGGCTGCCCAGGCCTGTGGGCCCACAACAACTAGGCCTCCCCTGCTGCCTTTCTGGGCCACCTGAGGCCCATGGCAGCGTTCCAGGCCACCTCATAAAGGCACCGGGCATGTCATAGAGGGGCACCCTGCCCTGAGCCAAGACCAATCCCTGGTCACCCTCAGGCACCCAATACGGTGAACCCCCAGAACATGCACCCCTTCTGTCTTACTGTGGACTCCCCTTCCTCACAATTCTGGCTGCTGCACATTCTCTCTCTCTCTCTCTCTCTCTCTCTCTCTCTCTGGACATGGGAAAGCAAAGCAAAGAGGCAACACGAGGGTCTCTCTCTCCTAAGTCCCACAAATCAATCTGCCAAGGAAACAGTTCGGTGGGGCAGCTGCACTTGCTGTCGTCTCCTCTCCCCACTGATTTAGCTCTTGGTATTAGGGCAGGGATGTAGATGATTCATGTAGCCAGCGGAGGAGGTCCTCTCTCTGCTCTGACTTTTTGTGAAGAAATAAATTCTCAACACACACAAAAAGTATGTTTTAAAGCTTTACCGGCAGAAAGTTGGTTTAAATGTTACAAAAACAATAAACGATACATCGTCTCAGTTATACATTTCTGTTCTTGCATATATTGATCCCATGTTGTTCGGATGCCTGATTATCATCTTCCAAAGCAACTACTCTATTCCCAACTTAAGAACAGAAAGCAAAATACTGGTGGACAACAAAAGAGTTTTAAAGAGCAAATCTTTTAAAAATGCATTATAAAAACTGATAATTGGGAAGCACTGGCCTCCGAGTGCTCCAGTTGGAGAACAGCCTCTGCTAATGGCATCATGGATTCTGAAGAAGCACAAATTCAGGGCGCAAGGGAGAAACGTGCCAAGAGGAAGGCAGGCTTGGCAAATCCACACCGTGATCAACTCCTGCCCAGAAACCGATGTCCCCACTGTGGAAGGACGTGTGGATCCAGAATTGGCCTCCACGGTCACTTACGGACTCACTTTTAATACCATGTTTATGGAAGACAATCTTACTCAGCTACGAGGGATCGCCGAAGAAAGAAGAGGAAAGATCAGACTCACCATAGGATGATGGGAAATTCATCTCCAAAGTGGAATATGACCCAGGCTGAACAAATAAACTGCCAACCAACATATAAATTAGGGCTGCCATATGCCCAGAATTTCCCGGACAGAGTCTCCATAGAGACTCCATAGTCTCTTACGGACTCACTGTTATGACTGTGTTCATGGAAGACAATCTTACTCAGCTACGAGTGATGACCAAGAGAGAGATTCCAGTATAAGACTCAAGAACACATCAGCTTTTTCAGCTAAAAATCAAAAGAACTCTGCCTCCATCTTTTCCAACTTGTGGCATTTTGGTCCATGCCCAGGGAGCCCTTTGTGTGCAAAAGCAATGCCTGACTGAGCGGTGGGGGCTGCTTCATTAAGATTAGTGAGAACTCGGAAGGGCTGTCCTAAAACCTGTGACTCAGTCATAAAACTCAGCTCACCCCACCTGTGCAATGGAAAAATACAATTCTTCACAGTAACTTGAGCACAATTTTATGGAAGCTTAAACCATTTCAACAATGGAGACATAGAAGGATAGGCAGACAGATCGACAGAGTGTCCCTGGTGTGTCTGAAGAGTTCTCTTGCTTTGTTTTCTCAAGCTTTGGAAGCCTTTTTTGAGACAATTCTGCCTGTCGGTCACTAGAGAGCAGCAGCGCCCTTCCTTCCTTTGAATTCCGGTTTAAAAACATGGAATTCTACCCAAGCCTTTCAAACGAACTGCAGTCAGTGCCTTCCCTGCCAAGCCTCCTTCCACAAGCTGCTACGTTGCGGAGATCCTGTATTATGTGCAGTCAGCAGGAACAATTGCTGTCCCCAGTCTGGTGAGTGACCACCTTCCTTATTGTCAGGCACACTTCCAAGAAGGGGCTCCAAATTTAAGTGGCACTTCCTTCGCTGTCAGCCTCAGACTGAGCTGGTCAGGGATAATACAAAGAACCACCAGTTTTCTGGGGCCAGAGCCACACCTTTCTGATCCCAAACACTGCCTACCTAACACCTCTTTTTCCGGTTCTTCTTCTTTGGCGATCCCTCGTAGCCGAACAAGATTGTCTTCCATAAACACAGTTTGAACAATGAGTCCGTAAGTGACTGTGAAGGCCAATTCTGGATCCACACATCCTTCCACAGTGGGGACATTGGTTTCTGGGCAGGAGTTTTTCCGGTACCTTGGGCTCAGTGCCTCTGAGCATGTGCAGATTCTCCTTCCCTCTCCCAAATGAAGCTAACCACCCTTAGGACAAAGTGTTCCTGAGTTTTAGTCAACAGCTTTTTCCTTCATGAGGAAAATGCCTTCTTGTCTGCCAAAGAACTAAAGTGGTACCTCGGTTTTCAAATGTCTCTGTTGACGAACATTTCAGTTTTCGAACGCTGAAAAACCGGAAGTAAATGCTTCGGTTTTTGAACACGCCTTGGAAGTCAAAAACATGCCATGTGGCTTCCATATTGAAATTTCTGTATCAAGGCTTCCATACTGAGTTTTTAGTTTTCAAACGTTTCAGAACTCGAACGGTCTTCCGGAATGGATGACGTTCGAAAACCAGGGTACCACTGTATTTGGGGGCGTCCTGGACTCCAGCTGTGCTCTCGGTCTTGTTTGCCTTTCTGCCCACAGCAGCCTGGGCTGATTTGTAAGATGGTTGCTGCCCGGCTGGTCCCTGCTTCAGCCTGGCTGGTTGGGAAATTGAAAACCTCTCCCAAAGGAGCAGCACTGCCTGTGCCCTTGCTGCCCGTGAGGGGCACAGCGCTCCCTGCTGCCCTGAGGACCCTGAATGCAGGACCCAGGTGTCTGGGGTCCCAGCAGCTCGCTCGCTGTCATTGATCTACAACCATAGAACGGTAGAGTTGGAAGGGATCCCCAGGGGTCATCTAGTCCAACCCCCTGCAAGGCAGGAATCACAGGTGACAGGTGAACGTCTGACAGGTGGCCCTCCAACCAACGACGGAGAGTCCATCACCTTCTGAGCGAGTCAAACTGCTCTTCATGTCAGAAAGTTCTTCTCAATTTCTTAAAACTTTACACCGCTTGACTGTAAAAACAAAACATACCAAACAACTGAAAGCCGTTTATGGAGAAGGTAAAAACAATGATCGACAAAAATATTAACAACTTTGTGTCCTTACATGCCATCTTCCCCCGCTCTCAAGCAACCACCCGCTCAGAACATAAAAACAGCCTGCAGGATCAGGCCAACGGCATCCCATCCTCACAGCTGCCTGTGAGAAACCAGTAAGCAGGATTCGAGCACCAGAGCCCTCTGCCCTCCTGAGGGTTCCAGCAACTGGAATTGAGTGGCATTGCTGCCCCAACTGCAGAGGCAGAGTGTAGCAGACACGGCTAGCGGCCCTCAAGCCTTCTCCTCTGCCATGAATTTGCCCAATCTTCTCTTAAAGCCCTCTGGGTTGGTGGTCACCACTGCCTCCTGTGGCAAGGAGTTCCACAGGTTAACTCTGCGCTTCATAAAGAAGGGCTTTCTTTTCTTGTTGCAGGAATTTATGTATAGGTTGGGGGGTTGTCCCTCTAGCAGATTTCATGCACATGCAGCCCACTACCAAAACCAGCACAATCACTTTTGTGACTTTTGTGATTTGTCCCCTGATACGGAAAGGGGGGGGGCATGTCTTCTTCACCTTCTTCTTCGCTACAATATATCCATTTATTTCCAATTGTCAATGTCAAAAGGGACTAAAATCTATAAAATCCATAGAAAATCAACGTGCCAATTTGCTCAATTTCTCTAGGACTCCATGACACCTTCCCTGTCCTCCATAATCCCTCAAGCAAGGTGTCAAGACCCTAATCCTGTCAAATCACTCTGCCAAGCCTTTCCTCCAGGCAATGCCAGTACATGGACCATTGTCTTCTCATCACCGGTACTCAGGATGTGCTTATCTGTGCATATCTCCAGCTCTGCATATTCCCCCCTCCCTCCTCCATGTGTTAATTCTGTGTAACCCAACCTCTTCTTAATGTATTCATGATGTAACTGTGATGTATTTTGCACTGTATTCTGGGACATGGAGGGAAGTTTTAAAAGTTCATGTCACCCCTTTCTCGCTGTTCAATCTCGCCTTGAACCTGTTGCGCAATAAACTTGGATCTTCTGCAGCTTGCTCCTGTCTCTGGCTGAGCTCATTTTCCTCCGCAGGGACCCGCGGACTTAGTCCGATTAGCTGGGTGGCAGAGCAGCCTCGCACCCAGATTTTACCGTAACACCCCACAAAACACTTCATTACAGTTTCTTCCTATCTATTCAAAGGGCCTCTGCTGCACGATACCAAATGTAAGAATTCACTGATCAATGTATCTATGTACTGGCTCACTGGGAAAACTTCAGAAATTCATCTAGACCTGTGAGCTCAGCTGCTCAGCAGCCCCTCTGCCTGAGTGATAATCCCTGGCATCCTGATACCTGAGTGCCAGACAGGTGGCCATTCCAGAAATAACAAACCCAGATGAAGACAAAAGGGTGGGATGAACTTGGCTGGGAAACAGGGAAATGTAAATATCTCTTTTGTTCCACTTGATGGGTGTTTGGTGGAGGGCAAGGGGAACCATGGGGCAGGGTTCAGGATGCTCAGATTCCTGCCCCCAGACCTCCCCTTTCGTGATGTAACTGTGATGTATGAGTGATGTAGTTGAGGGGGTGTAACATGGGGATTAGCAGCTAATAAAAGTTTGGGTTCTCTTTCGTTCAGGGCTTCCATCTTGTTCCACCTGGTGGCAGGTGGGAGTCCTGTCGCGAGAATCTTCAATCAAGACCAAGCCGACTGGCTGCTGTTTTGCTCTGATATTCCTGGATAGTGTCCTTGTTTTTTGCCCAAGGGAGCCCTCAGATTTCTCCATTAACATTCTCCATCCTGAATCTTCTAGCATTCAGCTTCCTGGATGTCTCCCTGCTTCAAGGCAGTGGAGAGCTTAGCAGCAACTGCACATGCTCACTCACCGAAGAGAAAAGCAACAAGGCCAGGGCAGCTCAGGACAGGAAGAGGTGACTCATTTCTTATTTTTACTTTTGCCCCTGGCTCTCTCTCTCTCACTCTTGCCCTCCTTTTGCTGCCCTTTCCTTTGGCTGCGCAGCTGCAACCTCTCCTCAGCCGCCTGACTCACCTCTTCTCTCGGGATGAGACCTGGGTTTTCTAAAGGGATTTAAAAACACCCAAACATCTGCTGCGGTTTTGCTCTCATCAAGTGAAACGTGCAGAGCAAAGGCAAGCGGGCAGCCTTCCCCAACCTGGTGCCCTCTGGGTGTTCGGGACTACAATGCCCATCAACCCCAGCCAGCACAGCTAAGCAACACTTGGTGGATGGCAGATGGGAGTTGTAGTGCACAACACCAAGTTGGGGGAAGCTGCATCAGAGTTCCCTGGTGAATTCTTTTTCAGGCCCAAATATAATGTATAAAAGAGTTTTGGAGGTTACCCAGATGAGCTTGGTGCTTCTGAGCCTCTTCCAGCCTCCCTGGGTATCTCTGGATCAAGAAGTCCATTCTGAACGAAGCAAAGAACAGATAGGTAACTTTCCCTTGATAGCAACTTCTGCCCCTGAGAACATTGGCCAGTGTGATACCAATTTTAAAAAATGAATATTGGAAAATACAGGTCAGGAGCTGAGCATCGATTCCGGGGAAAGTGCTGGAACACATTTCTATATCTATATAGCATTACAAAACATTGGATTTTGCTGAAGAAGGAAACAGCCTGGCTTCTGCAAAGGGAAGCCCTTCCAAACTGGCCTTTCAGAGCTCCTGGAGAATGTCAGTAACCCAGGGCCGGATTGAGGTTGGATGAGGCCCTCAGCTCCTGAAGGTAATGGGGCCCTTTATATGTCCAGCTGTCCTTTGTCAACAACAAATTGTCACTTTTTTTGTGTTGAATATATACTACAGTATATGCTAATTTATGGACCTAATAGGTATCTAAAGCCATTTGCACATAACAAAATATGTATTTTATGAAAGTACGTAATTGTGATATTTTAGGGATCAGGCTAGCAGGTGGGGCCCATGACTTACATCATAGGAGCCTATTACAACACAAAACACTGTTGCTGTATGTAGGTTTTATTTTATGTGTTTTTTATCTTATATTTTGGAAATGTACATGCAGGGCTTTTTTTTCCTTTAATTTTTTGGGGGCCCCAAGAGAGTGGCGCCCTAAGCTAGAGCTTGTTTAGCTTATGCCTAAATCCGGCTGGATCCACGGAGGCTTTTCGCTCCAGAGCCGGCCCGAGTGGAACCTCCAGTCCCAGGAGCAGTCCACGTCCAGCTGCTCTCCCGGTCCCTCTCCGGGCGGCGGGGCTGGACTGGATGGCCTCGGAGGGTCCCTCTGGGCCGGCCGCCCGGCTCCCGCCCCCCCGGTCCCGCCGCCCAATCAGGCGCGCCCTCCTCCCTCCGCGTCCCCGCCCACCGCGCTGTCATCACAGACCTGCACGTGGAGGGGGCGGGGCCGCCGCAGGAGCCGCGCCCCGCCATTGGCCGCCGGGCGGCGAGGTCTCCAATGAGCGCGGGAGGGGGCGGGGCCGGCGGCGGGGCCCGGAAGCTGCTGCTCCTGCGGGGCTGCGAGGAGGCGGCAGGCGAGCGGGGCGACGGCGGACCCGGATCTGCGCCCCCCCTGCAGCCGGAGGGAGACAGGTGGGCCGGGCAGACCCGCGGCGGGGCGGGGGAATTGCCCCGGAGCAAGCAGGAGGGGGGAGGAGGAGGAGCCTGATTTGGGGGGCGGGGGGCGGAGGGGTGGCTCTTTGGGGGGGGTCAGAGGCATCCCATGCAGCTTTGGGGGGATTCCCTTGGGGGCTGCGCAGGAGAGCTTCCCGAAGCTTTAAGGGCGTGGTTTTTTGGGGGGGTCCATAGCACTTGTCCCCCTAAGATTGCCTTGTGTCGCGACCCTTTTTCTTCTTCTCCCCCCACCAAAAATGAATAAATGGGAAGGTTTGCAAGGGACCCCCAAAGTGGAACTGGGTTGGGGTGTCAGCCCCTAGAGAAGAAAGGGAAGGCAGGATTTGGGGGTCTTGAGCCTGTGCCCCCCCAAAAGCCGAGGGGCTGCTTTGCATCAAAGCCCTGCACGTGAGTTTGGTGTTTTATTCTTTTCTCTCTCCCCCCCCCCCCCCCGCTTTGTTCCTCCTCCTGAAAGGTTCGCTGCCGGCCTGGTTGCCAGAGAGGGGAGGCCTGCAGGTAAGAACCGGATCTGACTTGACTGCTGCTGAGCTCTTTTCTGCCTCTGCTCATGGGCAGTGATGCTCTTTCCTGCAAAGGATCCCTTTCACCCAGCTCTGCTCAAGAGCCCCTGGAGCCTTTCAGGGCTGCTTTGCACATTCTTCTTCCCGGTGGGGGTGAGGGATTTTACTTACTTGTTCATTTTACTGTGTTTCTGTCTCAAGGATCTCAGGGTGGTAGACGTGGTTTTCTTCTTGATGTGGGGTCTTAGAATTGTAGAGGGTCATCCATTCCAACCCCCTGCAGTGCAGTGCCTTTTGCCCAAAAGTGTGACTTGAACCCGTGTCCCTGAGATTAAGAGTCCCATGTTGCAGCAAGAGTCCCAGCCACATTGTTCCCTGAGTTCAGGCACCTTCTTCTTTTTCTAGGCAACCCCAACCCTTCCATTTTATGGCTTTGATTCTTGCTTTCTCATTAAGGAAAAATGTTTGGGCACTGGAATACCCCAGAAATATTGCTGCACAGGCACTGCTCAGATGCTTCCAGGGAGAGCTGCAAGCTTGGTTGCTCTGTTGTGTGTGCACTTTTAAAAAGCTGAATTAAAGCAACAACCTAGCTTTACGGATTTTGCACCCATATCTCTGCACCCCGTCTCAATGTGCCTGAATTTGGGGTCTTTCTTTCCCACTCTGTGCTGCAATGCCGTGCGTACCGACTTGCAAATAAGTCCAGCTGAACTTAGTGGACTTACTTCTGAGTAAGTGTTCATAGGCATCTTCAGGGTTTTGTTTGGGTGAATAGGCCACTCCCTGCCCCAAAAGGTGCCTAAAGCAGCTCATAGCATTATAAAGAGACCCAGACAAGCATTAGAACTAGTAAAAGACAATAAATTGGAAAGAAAAATAGAGCCAGCTTAGCTGCTGTTGCTACCAAGAGCTTTCGGGGAGCCTTGAGAAGAACATTTGAAAATACCATTAAAGACGTCTCCTTGTTTGTAGACTTCCTCCTTTCCCCCTTTCCCAATCTTGCTGAATTCTGGGCAGGTTACTCCCCACCTCCAGTTACCAGAATGTCTGTGGCGAGGAGGGTGGGGTGTCTGGGCTCTGGGTTTCCTTTCATGACCACAACTTCTGCCCTGTTCCCCGGCCCTTGCCTGGCAACCTCTGGCTTCCCCATCGCTGTCTGGCTTCAGTGCTGTGACGACTTCCTGTCATTTGTGCGGCGCTACCAGTCTGCCAGCCAGGTGCTGTGCTGGGCAACAGGAGGGCAAGACAGCTGCCCGTGCCAGGACAGAGCTGCCTTATTAAGACAGACAAAAGGAGCAGCTAGGGGGAAGGTTGCGGTGGGGGTGGGAAAAGATGCCTAGAAGAGGGAGTTATCCTGACCAGGCTGTTTTGAGCGCATGGCGGTTGGCACCCAGCGAGAGGAGAACACCAAGGACAGTGTGCACAGAGAGTGGGGAGCAGGATCCCTGGGTGATTATACACGTCTTGTGGGGAGGAGTGGAATGCTTTCGGAGGCTGCCACTTGCAGAGACACCTGAGCTTTGGGATTTTGAACCCTTCTTGGCACTGGAAGAATGCCCTGTGCCCAAATTGGGGCTTCCTTCTCGTGCCACATTGCACCTTGAGCTTTCCCTGATGATTGCGTTGGCCTGCTTTGCTCAGGACCCATCATTTGACCCAGGACTGGACTTTGGTGAGTGAGGCCGGCATTTGGTGCCCCCAAATGGATCTTCTCAATTTAGCAGGCCCTCGGCTTGGCATCCTGTGCAGGGGAACCGCCCACACCGTCCTAAATCTGGGGCTACTTGGTCCCTCCCTGAAGTCTCATGTTGGTGGCAGCTGCTTCCTGTCAGTTCTTCTCTGACCTGCCTGGGCTTGTGCCCCTTCTTGATCCAGAATAAGTCCGTGGCATCCAGAGCGAGGTGTGGAGACACGCTGGAGGTGACCCTCTCACGTCTCCTGCCTCGCTCATTTAGCCACGCTCTCCCTTTGTTGCTGCAGCCAATCCTCTGACCTTTGCCTAGGATCATGGGGCACTCGAGTTGGAAGGGACCCCGAGGGTCATCCAGTCCAACCCCCTGCAGTGCAGGAATCTCCTCTGCGCACACTGCAGCACATGTGTGCCTCTGATTCCCCGTTGGCAGTGGGGCAGGGGGAGGACCCTCCCTGAAGGACTTGGAAGCAGGTTGTGTTGCGAAAGCTCCATGGGGCAGCATTGTGCAAATTTATAATAGCGAAATGAAATAAAATTGACAGGTTTGCTTTGGATTGCTTTGCTCTGGTATCGGCAGGCAGGGCTGGGAATGTCTCCTGCCTGAAACCTTGAAGAGTCCCAGTTGCCACTCAGTGTAGACAATCCTGAAGTCAGTGGAGCAATGGTCTGATTTGGTAGGAGGTCATTTCCATGTCCCGAAACCCTCTCTCCATCTTTTTGCCTGGGGCTTCTGAAATGGGCTGAGGCTGGAGCCCTGGGGAGACGCTCTTGTGGGTGGGTGTTTCTGTGTGTGTGTGTGTGGGGGTGTTCATATATGTCAAGCAGCCACCAAGACGGCCTTTGTCCTGTCTTGGATGTTCATGCTCGGTGCATGGCCTTTCCAACCCTGCATGTTGCCATCAGCTTATGTTTGTTTGTGGTGTGTGGGGCGGATTTGTAAGTGTGTTTTATTCTCCCTACCATGTTGTAGGAGTCAATATATTCCAAAATAATTTTACTTAGTTGACTTGGACAGATTTTGGGGATTTGCCCCCACCACTTGGGGGTAGGGAAATGCAGTGAGAGTAGTTGACTCGGGAGGCAGTAATGATTCTGAATACAAATCAATTTATTTTATTTATTTCATAAAATTTATATGCTGCTTAACTGTAAGGAAAAATAACTCCTCAAAGCAATTTGCAAAAAGAATTAAACAATAAAAATGATCAATTAAAAGCGGCCATTTAAAACACTCAAAGAGCAGTGAGAAGGAAAGATAAACTACAAACAGATTGTAGATATTTGGGCAGGCTTGCTTAAACAAAAAGGTCTTTAGCAGGTGCCAAAGAGAGTTTGGTGAAGGTGCTTGAATGATGTCACTAGGCAGGGAGTTCCAAGGACAGCTGCTGCTGCTGCGCTAAAAGGTGGATTTCTTACAGATGCGAAATGGGTGCTGTGTGGCACATAGAACAGTGCCAGTTCTGCAGATCAGAGTGGTTGCATGGGCATCTAGGCTGCAGAGCGCAGGAGCGAAGGCTGCCCTTGTGCTTGGGCCCTGCTCGTGGGTGTCTTGGAAGAGTATCTGATTGGCCACTGTAAAAATAAAAGGCGGCTGAACTAAATGAGCCACTGGCCTCATCCAGGAGGCTTATATTACATTCTTAGCTGGGGGAGCAGCAGGACGAGTAGTTTTGGCTGAATCATGCAGACATACCAGCAAGGACCCCTTCAACATTTAAATATATTTGCCTCTTTCTCCACACCCTCTCCAATGACCACAAAATTTAAATAAATATTTGAAGCGTTTCCCCCAGTGCTTTGGGCGCCTAGGGTGGTTCTGCAGAAATGGCTGAATCCTGTACTCCTGGCTGCAAGCTGTACCTCTGCCAGCTCCTGTGAATGCTGGACAGCCGGTGTCTGACTTGGATGGGAGCCCCCTCCCCAATCTCCCAGTTGGATCCCAAGGGGAGCTGGTCCCCTTCTGAAGAGCTGGAGCCACGAGTGGCCAGGGGCGCTCTGTGGCCTGGATTGCAAGTGCTTGCTGAAGGCCCAGTCCCTCTTGCAGGAGAGCCAGCTTTGGGATCTGGGCCAAATTCCAGCTGGGGCAATTTAATCCTCCTCCTCTGACCTTGCTTGCATGAGAGATTTCACACCCCCTTGCTTCCTGCCCTGGGGGTTGAGTAGGTGAAGCCACAACACCTCCCCCTGTGGCGGGTTGTGGCCCAGTTGGAGGGCAGTGGAGCTTGTCCTGCTCTCAGGGTGCCCCTGTTTCTAGATCCAGCTGGAGGTAGGTACTGCTTTGGCATTCCAGAATTGGTCCGGCCTGCTCTGGGTGTGGCCACTGATGCTCAGTCTAGCTTGGTGTGCCCCAGTTGCACAACAGATGCCCGGGGCGGGTGGCAGAGGTGGTGCCCAGGGCTGGGCAGCGTGAGGCCTGGGGAGCAAGCAAGCAGGCGAGGGATGTGCCGCCCGGTGGGTGGGAATGCCCTTTGGACTGCAGCTCCTCCGCATGGGATTCCCGGCCCAAAAGGGACCATCTAAAAATAACCGCTGCTGTCTCCTTCGGTCTCCCAGCGCGTGAGCAATGGGACTGTCCTGGAGGGGGGCAGCAGGCGGTAACGTGAGCTGCCGACATTACACAGCCTTTATCTGCCATATTATGTCTCAGCTCCGGGTGCCCAGAGCGGATCCTCTGCTGGGGGGAGGGTTGTGTGGTCCTGAGGGCCAGGAAGGAGACTGGAGAGGGGAGAGGGCTACTCTTGTGCTCGGATCCTGCTCGCTGGTTTCCCAGAAGAGGCATCTGGTTGCCCCCCCACCTGAGAACAAGCGGCTGGACTAGATGGGCCCCCTTTGGCCTGACCCAGCAGGTTCCTCTTGTGTTCTTACGCACAATGGGGAGCAGGCCTTTTGGAGCCGGTATGGTGTCCAGGGAGGACGCGGGGGGCGCTGTGGGTCAAACCACAGAGCCTAGGACTTCGAAAGCACGTCAAAGTGCAAGTAGATAAATAGGTACCACTCTGGCGGGAAGGTAAACGGCGTTTCCGTGCGATGCTCTGGTTCGCCAGAAGCGGCTTAGTCATGCCGTCCACATGACCCGGAAGCTGTCCGCCGGCTCCCTAGGCCAGTAAAGTGAGATGAGCGCTGCAACCCCAGAGTTGGCCACGACTGGACCTAATGGTCAGGGGTCCCTTGACCTTTACTGTGATGTCCGGGGGAAGGAGCGCGTCTCTCCAAGGTGGTCCCAAGCAGGCCATGGGGGTGGTGGTCTTGTGCCAAGGACCCAGCCTGCATTGGCTGGCAACTCTTTGGGGCTTCTCCCTGCCCCCCTCCCAGCAGAGAGGAGCCCTGGGGGGCTGGACACAAGGGTTGCGTCCTTAGAGTTGGGTAACCTTGTGCCTTGGTGCTTCCATTGTGGCACAGTGGGGTGAGAAGAGGGCGGGCGCTGTGTACCACCTCCAGGATCGGGGTGGGGGTAGTACATGCCTCTGAATAATGCTGATTTGCTTGGCCCCTGTGCGAACAGGGGGCTGCACTCGATGGGCTGCCTTTGGCCTGATGCAGCAGCCAGTCTTCCTACGTTTTGTTTTGCTTCTTACGGTAATTAAATGATTGATTGATTGATAAATTGGCCTTTCCTCCCAAAGGAGGCCAAGGCTTAAGAGGGTTCCGTCCGCCTCCCGTTGGGGCACAGAGACTCTCTCAGTGGCAGACAGAGTGTCCTGGGCATGTCTCGGTGCCCCTCGCCCAGGCCTGCCCACACCAAGTGGCAGAGCCTCTCCAGGTGCTCCAGCAGAGAAGGGCCTGCTCATCACCTGCTGCCTGTTCCTTTTAACAGTCAGAAGATGCTGCCAATAAACATTGCGCAAGCCGGGCATTTGGTGCAGTTGGCTAAATGGGCAGCCCTAAAGAGTGGGGAGGCGACACCAAGCAGTTAGCTCTGGAACGCCTTCTCAGCCCCAGGCCTTGGCCCCTGAGCATGTGGCGAGTTCCTTTCCTTGGCCACTGCTCAGCCTCTCCTGGCAATTCTTTCAGGCAGCCCACTCCCCCTTGTTGGATCTGGCCCTGGTCTCAGCCCCTCTGCACTGGGGGACAAAGCAGAGGGAAGGGGAGCAGAGCCCGCCCAGGCCACTGAGGCACGTGATGGAGGGGAGAGTCACCATGGCAACCCTTGCAGGGGCTGCTGCCGCTGCTGGAGGAGAGCGGAAGGAGCTGCCAGAGTGGCAGAAGTGGGGTGACTGTGGCAGGGCAGCCTGTCTCCTCCATGCAAGGTCTTGCCCACTCCCAGCAGGACCCCCGGAGCAGCCGCCTGCTCCGTTGCTGGAGGGGGCAAGGGTTCTTCATCCACCCCCCTCTTCCCTGCCCAGACCTCCTTCAAGGTTTCCGTGGAGGGGATCAGTCTCCCCAGACCTAGCGAGCACACCTGGACCGAGCTCCCCGGGACCCACGGCCATCTCCTCCAAACGGCCCTGATCTGGGTGCCCCTCTGCCAACCTTTCTCCTCTGCTGCTGGGTCCTGGCACCTTGGCTAGTGAGGGAGGCAGGCACAGAAATGGGGTCCTGGCTGGAGGTTCAGAACAACACAAAGCCGCCTTGCTACTGGTTCACCTAGTTCAGTGCTGCCCACTCTGACTGGCAGCCCCTCTCTAGGGGCTCCGGCAGGGGGTCTGTCCTCTCCCTACCTGGAAATGTCATGGGGGTGGGATGGGGAGAGTTGAAGCTGGGACCTTCTGTTCACGTTTTATTATTTATTTGTTCCATTTATCTCCCACCGTCTCATTCTGCTCTCCCCCTCCTCATTTAACCCCCAACAACAACCCTGCGAGGTAGGTTAGGCAGAGCGAGCCAGTGGCTGGCCCAAGTGAGGCTCATGGCCCAGTGGGGATTTGAACCCTGGTTCCCCACATCCTAGTCCACCGCTCTAATTACTACACTCCTGATGGGAGTTGTAGTCCTGAACACGAGTTTGGCGAAGGCCGCCAAATGGTCGTGGAACTGCCTTCGAGGGGGAGCCTGCGCTGGCTTTGCACTGCTCTCTGCTGAGTGGTAGTTCTGCCGGTGTTCTGCTAATGATTAAATTGAACTGGAAATGAAAATTATATCAGTAACAAGAAGACAGCAAGGCAACCTATAAAGGACAATCACTACAGGCCAGCCAGGCTTATCTGGTATTAAAACTTAAGTTGCCCCTTGTGGACTGACGCCTCTTGCACTGAAGTCAGCCTGGAGGTTCATGTAGCTGGGTGTTGCCTGCACAGACTGGCAGCAGCTCTCCGGGGCTGCAGGTAGGAGGACGAGCCTCCGGTGGGTAGGCCAGGCAATGCCACTGGGAACTGAACTTGCACCTGCACTGCAGCTCTCCACTTGGATCCAGGTTCCCCCCACACACTCTCTCTCCTCCAAGTTAAAAGGCACAGGGGTGGTATTCCAATGAAGCTTTACTCAGAGTAGAACCAACTGAAATTAATCTTAGAATTGGAGAGTTGGAAGGGACCCTAAGGGTCATCTAGCCCAACCCGCTGCAGTGCAGGAATCTTTTGCCCAACGTTTCTGAGGTTGCCCCAGAAGCGCGAGAAGAGCCGGCCTTTCAGAGGGCGCGGGAGGGCGCATAAAAAACCTTCCCCAAAAGGCACCTCCCACCCCCCCGCCCTGGAAAGCGGCCAACCTGGCAGGGCCGCGCTTTGGAAATCTTTGGTAACATGGGGCGCCCCCCCCCCCGCAATGGATCCTCTCCCTGGTGGATCTTCTCCGCGTTGCGCCCGGCGCGCTGCGCCCCCAGGGAGCGCGTCTCCTGCGGCGGAGCAGCGGCGCGCTCCTTCCCCGCCGCCGAGGGATCCCTCCCGCCTCCGCGCGGGGATCCCTCGGCCGCCGCCACGTCTCCTTCCTCCGCCGGGATCTCCCCGTCGGGCGGCGCCCCTGCGCCCAGAAGCTGCGCCCGGCGGAGGGAGGGCGAGCCAGGGCGGCGCGGAGTCGCTCGTGCGCCCCGGCTGTTGCGCATCCGCGGGCGGCGCATGGCCAGGGATTGCGCGCGTCGGAGCTGCGCGGACTGGGGGTGGGGGGTGTCAGAGGGGGCGGGGCTTTGGTCCGGGGAGGGCGGGGCCGGGGCTGAGGGGCAGGCGGGCCGTCCAATGGCGCGCCGGGGGCGGGGCGCGGCGGAGCAGCTGGTAGGAAATGGAGCTCGGCGGTGAGTCAGGCGGGAGGCCGGCGGCCGGGGGCTCCCGGGTCCTCGTCGCCCCTTGCAGGGGGGCTGCTGCTGCTGCCGCCGCTGCCCCAGGCCGGGACCAGGAGCAGGCTCGCCGGGAGGGGGCTGCCAGGTGAGCGCGGGCCGCCCGCCCCAGGGGCTTCTCCCCCAAGGGGGATCCTGGGAAGACGCCCCCCCAGCAGGGACGCAGCCTTTGTATCCGCGGAGGGAGGGCGGGGAGGGGGCTTCCCAGGGCTGCCTTCGGGGGGGGCTCCCTCTCCTCCCCCGACGAGCGTCGACATGGCACGGGGGGGGCGCTGTCCTTTGTATGGTTCCGTGTCACTGCACCCCCCCCTTGCATGGCTCTGTGTCTGGGGGAGGGGCTACCGGAGCCGCCTCCTTAGATGGGGAAAAAGGCCCACGGGCTGCCACAGATCTGGCAGGGTTTTTGGGGAGGGGGCGAGATTGGGGGCTTTGAGCTGGACTTGCAGACTGTTGCTTCTCCACCACCACCGATGGAAAGGGCTGCAATCGCGCCTCGGTCGTTTTAGGGGCAAGGTTGAGGGGGGCTGTAAAAGGACAGTACCCCCCCATAAGGGTTGGTGCAATGGGGGCTCTGGAAGGAGGCTGTGCCGCAGCTGTGGGTGCTTTTCAGCCACTCAAGCTGGGTTAGTATTATTAATAATTGTTTATTAAATGTGTATACTGCCCTATACCCATAGATCTCTGGGCAGTGCTCCCCCCCTCCTGTGGCTACCCCATTGAGAGTCCTGATTTGGGGGGGCAGGCAACTCTTTTGTCTCCAATCTCCTGCTCTCCCCCCCCCCCCCGCCTGCCAAGGTTGCAGAACCGGGTCTGGCAGGGGGCGGCTCTGCTGCTCAGATCCTGCGCCGGTTTCGGGTTGGCACAGCCTTTGCCCAGGTGTGACCCAGTCCTGCCCATTACCTCCTGGATGGGATGAGACAAGTGTTTGCTCACAAGCCAGGTGCCAGCGCCAGCTTCCCAAAAGCAGCCACCCAGATGTGACTCATTGCTCCAGGTTCCTGAGCTTTCTCAGCCCCCTTTGTTGCCAGGGTGGGCGGGGTTGGGGGGCAGCTGTGCTTGTGGCCCGGTGTTGGGTTTTTTGGTCCCAGGGTCTGTCTGGGCTGGCAGTGGCAGCATATGTTGGTGCGGGGCCTTTACCCAGTGGAAGAAGCAGGAAGGCCTCCGCCCCCAAAGAACTTACATTCTGAAATATCAGGAAATGGGGAGGGCTGAATGGGAGGGCTGTGAGGCAAGTCAGTTTCAGGGGCTTGGGCTTCAGAGGGGACTGTGAGGGTCATAGAATCAAGGGACCCAATTCAGCAAGCCATATGCTTTCTGGGTTTTGAGGATTGCTCAGCATTATCCTGTGTTAGCTGAGCTGCTTCCTTCCTTTTCTTTCCCCTCCCCTTTTTTGATCTCATTTTGCAGGCTCTCTGGGGCTGGGACCTTTTCCGTGTTGTTTTTCTGTAGTGCTGTGCTGCAAGAGCTCCAGAGGGCAGGGACACGAGGAGGGGTCTTTTCTGTGGTGGCTCCCCGTTTGTGAAATGCTCTGCCTGGGGAGCCTTGCCTGGCGCCTTTGTTACATATCTTTAGGCGCCAGGCGAAAACGCTTCTCTATAACCGGGCCTTTGGATGTTTAGCATTCTATGACAGCAGCATAAATTTAGGATGCAGCAGGGTGTGTGGGTGTTTGTTAAGGAAGCTTGTGGTGGGCAGCATTGTGGTGAGGCAGGGGCAGGGAGATTCCTTCCTCTGCCAAGCCCTAGAGTGGCTTCCTGGCCTCCGGGCAATCCTGGCAAAGGTCTGGGCCGGAGCTCTCAGCTGGGAATGCCTCTGGCTTGCCTGGCACTGCCTCTCCTCTTGCCCCCTTTCAACCCCCAGGCTCAGCTCTCAGGGACCTCGTTGCCCTCCTCCTCCTCCCTGCTCCCAGCTGGGCTGCCCAGAGGAGGGCGTGGGGCCTGCGTGGCAGGTGAGGCTGCCAGGGGGCATCTGAAGCAGCTGAGCTGGTAGGGCAAGCAGGCAGGCTTCCTTTGCACCAGCTGGAAGGTGTCCTTATCGCCCAGCCTTGCCCTCGCGTCTGGCGGGGCTCCAGGCCTCGGGGCCAGCTGCTTCAGCAGCGCCAGCCTCCCTTCCACCCCTAGAGCTGGTTCTGGAAGCTGTGGCAGGGCCCTTCCTGGCTGAATGCCACAGAGAAGCTGTGGCATTTATGGTGGCAGCCCAGCAGTAGGTGAGTCAGCCGGGAGAGAGGCGTCCTCTGGGGCTGACGCGGGCAGCTCTTGAGTCAGCAAGGAGGCCCAGCTGAGAAGTGGAGACAGGAAGCTGCTTCACCGCCGTGGTTCCCCTCGCCCCGACTTCTCCCTCGGCCTGCAGGCGGTGGGATCTCATGACCGCACTCCCCTCTGGCAGTGATCATGCGCAGGGGTGTGTGTACTACAAACAGGCATCATTTTATTTGCACGCCGCCTTTCCACATTTCAAGCCATGTTCAAGGCAGCTTCCAGCATGAGAAAAATGCAGAACTGCTAAAGTAGTCATGAACAATGAAAAAAGCTTTTAAAAAATGCATAACCAGAGTGACCAGTTTCCACATAAATCACAAGAAGAGCTAAAATAAATATACGAAAAAACAACAACACACCACCCAGCAACAGCAGCAACAACAACCCTCCCCCAACAACAAACCCCAAATAACTCCCCAGCCTAAGAGTCTGCGCAGCAGCTTTCGTAGTTGGAGTCAGTCCAGGCCCTGCGCTTCCAGGCAGCGTTAGAAGTTCAGATCTATAAGCCAGGCGCCAAATGACTTCTTTTGGGTTCCTGACATTCATTCTGATTCTGATTCTGCAGATAAAATATAGCAGATGGAATTTCACAGGATGTGTTGCTAGTGGGTGAAAACAGTCAAGATTCAAGGATCCCCAGGGATGCACCTCCAGATGGGGGAGACGGCAGGTGCCATCCTGGCCCCCGGGCGTTTTCACCACAAGTGGCCGACAGCCAGATGCAAAATGCACATGGTGCCTGGCACATTTTGAAAGCTGCTTCCAGGCTAGGGAGCAGGTGTTGCAGGGCTCACAGCTGAGCCGGTCTCTGGCCTCTTCTGCAGCCTCAGCTTCTGCAGCTGGAGTCAGTCAGGCCCCGCCCTGGACCAGGCCAAAGGGGGCTCACCTAGTCCAGCCTCCTGTTCCCACAATGACCAACCAGGTGGCCCCATGGGAAGCCCCCGTTGCAACAGCAACTCTCTGCCACTGTGTTTTCCAGAAACTGGGATTCAGAGGCATGAAGGCAGAGCAAATCGTCTTCCAATAGCCCTCTTCCTCCATGCCTTTGTCTGGTCCTTTTTAAAGGCCACACTTTAACTCTGCGCTGAGTTCCACAGTTTAGCTATGCTCTACATGAAGAAGAAGAAGGACTCTCTGTTCTCTGTCCTGCATCTTCCAAGGCTGCCCATGAGCTCCCTAGAGGGGGAGAGAAGCTTTTCCCTGTCCACTTTCCCAGGAAAGGCCTCGGCTGCTTCGTCGGGACAGCTGCCTTCTCAGCGATCAGTGCAGCGTGTCAATGGAGTCCAAAGGTTTCTGCAGCTGCTGTGCTTTTCTGGATTTTGTTCTGGAGCACAGAGTTCCTCTCTGAATCCAGGGTGCTCAAGCTCCTCCCCTTTGCTCAGTTGATATATTTATTTTATTTATAAAAATATTTATATGCTGCTTTTTCATTTTTTAAAAATCGAGGCGGTTTGCAACAAAAGCACATGCAGTTATGGGCTGTTGGCTGCTTTGAGAAGTTTCTTCTTGACTGCTCCCCTCATGTGTTGGAATGCAGCTTGCAGATTTGGGTGCACTTTGTCTTCTGCGGCTGATGGCCTGGCCACCTTCCCTTCTCAGTCTGGCCCAGTCTGGCTCTCTGGTACCCAAGAGCCCCTGCTCCCTTCCTGCCCCTGGGCTCTCATTGCAAGTTGCTGCAAATCCTGAGCAGGAGATGCTGACAGCGTCTTCACATCCCAGAAGAGGCATTTTCTTGGCCTCTGTGAGAACAGGATGCTGGGCTAGATGGGCCTCATCCAGAAGCCTCTTATGTCCTTATGCCCAATATGCAAAGATTTGGAGTGGGCAAAAAACAAAACTCTGGAACAGATTTGCTCTTTCAGCAGAATAATCACCAGTGAAATGGTTAATTGCTGTGTAATGGAGTCACTCCTGAGGCTGCTCCTTCCAGAGCGCCCCCCCCCCGCTCTACAAACATATTTTGTCTGCTTCTGCATGATAAGGTTGAGAACTCCAAACTTCCTAAGCCCAGGCAAAATGCTCTGTTATTTTTAAAATCGATTCCAGGGCGATCTATATTGTCCCCACCCATCCTATCTTTGCAGCAGAAGTAAATTTACTGTGAAGTAAATCCATCCAAGAGACAATACAGTAGCCGCCAAGTGAGTTTTGCGGCTGAGTGGGAATTTCAAAGTGGGAATTTAAAATAATATAAACTGATTCTTTGTTTGCCAAAGTATTATTCTCGGTGTTTGTGGTCCCCCACCCCAATTTGGTCGCTGCCAAAGGATAAAAATGAAAATGCAGAGTGTCCTGTGGGCTGGGGCCTGTGGCTGCCTTCGCCTCTCACCCTGGCTGGTCCCTTTGTCAGTATAGATTGAGCAAAAACCAAGAAAAATATCCACAACTTTCCTTTCACTTTGTAGAAACGCCCCGAGTAGCACTTGGTTTCTTTACATGCCAATTGCAAACCGAGTTGTGCATTACACATTTTGTGTTGTTTGAGCTGTTAGGGAAACTTCAGGTTCCCTGCGTCAGTGAGCCTCCCCCAGGCCTTGCAGAGCCATCCTGGGCCCCTCCCTGCTGCCTCGCTGGCACCTGCTCCCCCCTCGCCAACTCCCTCGCCTCCATTTCCTGGGGTAAGTTTGCCCAGGCTTGACACCAGCTGGTTCTTAGCCTGGCGCTGTCCTTTCCTGGAGCTCGCCCGGGTGTGTGGGTGTCCTGGATCAAGGGCTGGAGGGATGGGCTTGGAGCGAGTTCAGATTCTCCTCTCACCATTTCTCTTCCTCACCTGCAACGTGGGAATAGCAGCAGCAGCAGCAGCAGCAGCAGTCTACCTTGCAGGGCTGTTGTGGAAGCTCACAGGGCTGAGTCTGTCAAGCCCTTTGCCCATAAAATGCAGCATCGACTGGCAAGTAATAAGACACCTTCCATATTATAGGAGCCTGGGCAGCGGAGGGAGGCTGTATGGGCACCTCTCTGTGTGCCAACATGGGTGGCAGAGAAGGGCATGGCTGTGGGGCGGGGAAGCGACCCAGAGCTGTTCCTGGGGCTGCCCCTTGGGTCTTATCTGTCAGGAGCAGCCAGGGGAACTGCGTCTCTGCCCTGTGTGTGACAGAGAGAGAAAGGGACAGAGAACAAGCTTTGCTTAGGTGTGACTGAAATGGGTGCTGCAGCTGGGGGGAACGGAACGGCATCTGCCAGGGACTCTTTAGCTGTGGCTCCTGCTTTTCGGGGGGTTGGACTGGATGGCCCTTAGGGGTCCCTTCCAACTCTACCATTCTGTATTCCCCCCAGCCGTAGCTGGGGAAGGGGAAAGACCTGTCTTGTTGACCCAGGAAGTAGGGAGAGGGGAGAGGGCTTCCAGGCCTGGCTGTGAGTCCCCCTGGCTGCTTGAAGAGACCCTGCGGTCTAGTGGTTAGAGCGTTGGCCGCAGAGTCCAGGCCTTGAATCCCCACCCGGCCCTGCAGCTCCCTGGGTGACCTTGGGCGCCAGTCGCCCTGCCTCTCAGCCTGGCGTCCTCACAGGGGTGTTGTGCGGATTAAATGACGACCAGGAATGCCAGCCTGAGCTCCTCAGAGAGGAAGGAGGGGTAGAGCAGTCAGTTGTTCCCTGTTGGCACCCTGGCATTGGCTGTTAGGGCTTGTCCCAGTGGCGTCTCCGGGGGCAGCGGGGCTGGAGGAAGGCGCTGGCAGGAGACCCCCCCTGCCCCCCTCCAATGCCCCCTGCCCCCCTTTTGTTGTTTGGCTTTCTTGGCTGATTTACATACTGTGCTCCCATTGGCTGGCTCAGCCACCACCATGGTGACAGCTGACTGAATGGGGAGGGGGTGTCTGTCCAGGGGAGGTGAATTGGGAGGGGGGCAGCAAGCAGAGCCAGACCCTGAGAACTCCCTTTGCATAACCCACAACTTTGGGTCTTAACCCGCCTGGCACTTGTGCCAACGTGGGCAGAGGCCTCCCTCTCCGGCTCTTGGGGAGTCTCTGGGTGCCTCTGCAGGAAGAGAAAGGTAAAGACTTGCTTCAGAAGGAACTTCCTGCCTCAAAGTGGCTGAGGGCTGCCTTCCCCTCGGGATGCGGCTTGGCTCGCTTGCTCGAGCCCTCTAGCACTGACTAGATGTGCGGGTGGATCTGTGGGGGGAGCTGGGGGATGATCAGGACGGGGGGCAGCCCCACCCCTGTGGCAGGGGTCTGTCGGATTCAGCCTTTGCCAACTTGGCGCCCTGCCGATGGTCTGGTCTACCAATCCCATGATCCAAAACATAGAATCAAGATTTTTCTAGAGTTGGAAGGGACCCTGAGGATCATCTAGTCCAACCCGTCTGGCGGCAACTGGTTGGCAAAGGCTGAATTGGAGCGCCTGCCTGCGGTCCCTTGAGATGAATGGCATGGCCTCTCCCACGCGCAGGGGAGCAGGGCTGGGGTCTCCCGGATTCTGCCTGGGGACTTACAGCCCAGAGAGGCATGAGGAAGGGGGGCGCTTCTGGACCCCCCTCGTGGGCTCTGCACCTGTGACGCTTCCTTTTGCTTTGGTTTTGCCCCGTGTGGCTCCAGCGCTGGCCTTTGGGGGCATTTCCTGCCCATGCACCTGCTCCCTCCCGATCTCTGGTTTTGTGCTTTAATTCCAACCCCCGTTAAATACAGCTGGACCTTGGAAATAGAAGAGAATCCATTCTAGAAGTCCATTCGACTTCCAAAACGTTGGGAAACCAAAGCGCTGTCCCCTTGCTTGGTTTGGGGCCCTGGGCTTCTTTCTGCTCCCTGCCTCGCATTCTTCCTTGGGACTCCAGCATCCTCCTCGGCTCCTGTGAAAGGATTCAGTTCTCGCTGAGCCGGCGGCAGCAGCCTCTCTCCTGCCTCACTGCCCCTATTTGGAGCTTGCAGGAGGCTCCAGGAGAGGTCTGCCAAGCCCAGAGGCCCTGGGCCTCTTCTGCCCCCTCTCCCCCCATGCCAAATGCAGTGGGGGGGATGGGAATTGTGGGTGGCAGGGCCCCACCGCTGCCTCTTGCCCACGGGACTCTGACCCAACCTTGCTCAGCCAGAGGAACCTGGGGGCGTCTATAGTCCTGGTTCTCTCCTTCTCCTCCTCCTCCTCCTCCTCTTCAGGTCTGCCTGCTTCATCTTGAGGCAAGGAGTCCCACCAGTTCCTCCTTCCTTTCTCTCATGAGGCCGGCACGGCTCTTCCAGTTCAGATACTTCAAGGGATGCCGCCTCAGCCTGCTGCTTCATTTTGCCCAGAATAATAATAATAGTTTATTATTTCTACCCTGCCCATCTGGCTGGGTTTCCCCAGCCACTCTGGGCAGCTTCCAACCGAATATTAAAAACAATGCTGCGTCAGACATTAAAAACTTCCCTAAACAGAGCTGCCTTCAGGTGTCTTTTAAAAGTAAAATAGATGTTTATTGCCTTGACATCTGGTGGGAGGGCGTTCCACAGGGCGGGCGCCACCACCGAGAAGGCCCTCTGCCTAGTTCCCTGTAATCTCACTTCTCGCAGGGAGGGAACTGCCAGAAGGCCCTCGGAGCTGGACCTCAGTGTCCAGGCTGGATGATGGGGTGGAGAAAGGGCTGCTGGGAGGACAGATGCCACAGGAGGGACAGGCAGCACCTGAACCTGCCGTCCAAGGAAAGCAGAGCCAGGGAAAGTGGCCTCAGCATCTCTCACCCTCTTATTGCCAAGTGTTGCACAAGCCCCCGGAACTGCACAGATTCTTTTTCCACTTGCTCCTCCTTGGGGCGCTAGGCCTCCTGCTTTCCCTCTGCCCCCGCTTTCTCCCTCTATCTCCTGCTTGGCCCTTGCTTGCAGGGAGAGCAGGTTTGGCTCAGCCAGTGGCCTGGCTTGTGGGATGCACCTGGGCCTGCTGGCTGGCTCCTCTCAGTCTCCTCTTTTCCAGGATAAAGATGCCCGGCCCTTTCAACTGTTCCTCATCAGGCTTGGCTTCTAGACCCCTTGATCATCTTGGTTGCTCCCCCTCCCCTGCACACCTCCCAGCTTCTCAATATCCTTCCTAAATTGTGGTGCCCAGAACTGGACACAGTATTCCAGGTGTGGTCTGACCAAGGCAGAATAGAACGGCCCGATAACTTCCCTTGGTCAGGACTCTAGACTTCTGTTGATGCAGCCTAGAATAGTATTAGCTCTTTTTGCTGCTGCATCACACTGTGGACTCATGTTCCACTAAGACCCCAATATCCTTCTCACATGTACTACAGGGGTACCTTGGTTCTCAAACACCTTGGTACTCAAACAACTTGGAACCCAAACACTGCAAACCAGGAAGTAAGTTTGCAAACTTTTTTCGGAAGCCGAACATGCTCCGTTTTGAATGTTACACTTCCAATTTGAGTTCCACACTTCCATTTTGAGTGTTACGCTGAGGTCTGTCTGTTTTTACTATTTTACGTTTTTGTGACTCTTTTCGTTTTGTTTTTGTGACTGTGTGGAACCCAGTTCAGCTACTGATTGATTGATTGTGTGACTGCAGTGCAGTGGACGCTCGGGTTGCGAACGTGATCCATGCGGGATGCACGTTCACAACCCACAGCGTTCGCAACCCACAGCGGGTTGCAATTCAGCGCTTCTGCGCATGCGCGACCTCCAAAACCCGGAAGTAACCTGTTCTGGTATTTCCGGGTTTCAGAGCGTCCGTAACCTGAAAAAATGCAACCTGAAGCATCTGTAACCTGAGGTATGACTGTACATGGTTTATTGCTTTCATTTTATGGATTAGTGGTCTTGTTAGAAAGTAAAATTCATGGTAAATTGCTGTTTTGGGGGTTGTTTTTAAAACTCTGAAACGGATTAATCCATTTTGCATTACTTTCTATGGAAAAGAGCACCTTGGTTTTGGAATGTGTTGGTTTTGGAACAGACTTCTGGAACAGATTAAGCTTGAGAACCAAGGGACCAATGTACTGGCAAGCCATGTGTCTCCCACCTTAACTAATAAATATTATTTGGTACTTGAGAGAATTTGATGATTACATAATTAAGCATTATTTTTGTGCCCTTTGAGGGGCCACATCTCACCTGGTCCTCTGTGTGCTTTTCCCAGGTCTTGAAGAAGGTGCTCTGCCAGAATCGAGGGCTTCTGGGGTCTCTGCCGCTGGCGGAGTGCCATGGGAGAAGGCCCCTGCTGCCATTGCCGCTCTTCGTTTGAAAGGTCCTGTGGAACTGGTGAGTTAGCAAGTCAAGTAACCTTTCTTGGCATCACATAAGAACATTCAGAATACATTTAAAATAGATGGGCCAGTGCAATCTCGTCGCCACCCCAACGGCACAGTGACCCGCCAAAGGGCAAAAGAGGCAAGCAATCCGCCTCATCTCTGTGGGTTTCCAGCAAGGGCAGGATCCTGCAGCGTACTTCGGCAACAGAAAATCAAATAGAGGACCTTAGCTACTGTCTTGGTGAGCTCCTGGTCTCTCCCCTGTAATAAGAAGCGCATGACCTCCGTCTCTGGTTTCCATGTTGGAATACATAGATGGTCTAGAAATTGTTGGCAGAGATCATCATATGTTTTACAGTTAAGGGCCATGTGAGCGAGAGTTTGGTGAGTGAGCGAGAGAACAGCCTGCGGTTGCAGCATGATGCCTCCTTGCAGGGCAAGTCTCTGTTGAGCTTCCCACTGAGCAGGGACTGGGGACCCCTGGCCCCTCCACGCACCGCAGCAACCAGCCAGTGGCAGGGGGTGGGAGGTGTCATTCAACAGCACCTGGGGGGCAGCAGGGGCAGCCACCCTGGCCCCCTAGAAGAGACAAGGTTACGGTCCTAAGCAGCGCTAGAAATTCCCCAGGCAGCAGGCGTGTTTTGCACCTGGTGCAGGTCCAGTTGCAACCATGTGGAGATCCCTGGGTGCCCGGCTTGCGACTGACATCTCCACCTGGCTGGCCTCTCCAGCTTTCTTAGGCAGGTCAGCAAAAGAGCTTATTGGTTGCACATATGACCCACCTTTTTCTACAAAGGGTCCATGGTTCACCCCCTCCTCAGCTAATCTCTACAACGTCCCTGCAAGGTAGGTGAAGAGGCTGCGACCGACTCCAGGTCACCCCGTGAACTTCACGAAGGAGCGGTCTTAGTCTGACCCTCTGGCTTCCTGGAGTCCTTCTGCTGTGGGGCAGCTCTGTCAATTAAGTAGGTAAATAAATAGGGGGAAGCAAAATGTCCCTTAGAGAAGCGTCTGAAATAATTTCCTTGAAGTTTGAATTTGTTTTCTTCTGGATTGTTTTAGTGGGTGCTATATATATATATATATATATATATATATATATACACACACACACACACACACACATTTTAATTAATTTTTTAACATATCATTTCCAACAGTCATTTAATATAACTTCTTGTCTTATACAATATTTTAGACTTCTGTCAACAACCTCTGGAGATTTTCCATTCTTTATCACTTATTCTGCATTCCTTAATTTCTCTATTACTTTTAATTATCATTAATAATTCTCTTCATAGTCTTCCTTGCAATATTTCATATAATCCTGCTTAGAGAACTTCTTGCAGTCCTACTACCGTAATCTGTTTTATTACAATTGCTTTCCAAATAGTTCAACTATTTACTCCAATCTTCTAAGAATCTCTGGTCCCGCAGGTTTCGAATCCTTCCTGTTAATTTATCTAATTCTGCATAGTCCATTAATTTCATTTGCCATTATTCTTTCGTTGGTAATTCTTCTTGCTTCCATTTTTGTGCCAATAGTAGTCTTGCTGCCGTTACTGTGCATAAAAACAACTTACATTCCTGTCTGTTAACATCCTGCCCTACAATGCCAAGTAAAAAATGCTTCTGGTTTTGTAATAAATGTATATTTCAACATCGTTTTCATCTCATTTTATATCATTTCCCAGAAGTTTTTCACTTTCTTACATTCCCACCACAGGTGATAAAAAATTCCTTCTTTTTCCGTTTTACTGGATGTTTTAATGTGTTGTAAACCACTTTGGTTCGCCCCACCTTCAAAATATAAAGCAGTATAGAAATGAAATGATTAATGATGATGATGATTCTGTGTTTGTTTCTCCGCAGCCCCACTGCTGCTGCTGCTGCTGCCGAGTTGCCCTGTTTGCCCGCGAGGACTTTGAGGAGGCCGGGAGGCAGAACTCGCGCCGCAGCGCGTGATGGTGGGAGCCATTCCCAGGCAGCCACGCCGCTTCTGGGGAGTGCCAGGGTGGAAGATCTCGCCTGCCGGCTACGCCAGCCACCGCCTGCTGCTGGAGGGGGAGCCCAGGGCGCCCAGGGGGAGGACGAGGGACCCTTTGCAGAGGGGTGAGTGCCCGGCTGCTATGAGGCAGGCTTGCCCCCCCATGGGGCACTTGGGCTAGTGGGCTGCAGCAGGGGGTTCAGGACTTTGCTGCCGTGTCCCTTTGCCAAACTGCTCCTGAGCTGGAGAGCTGGAGAGTTTGTCTCTACTTGGTCAGGTTTGGCAAGGGCCGGAGGAGGAGACAGCATCACATGTCCTGCGGAAGTAGTACGACTCATGCAACATGTTGGCGACTAATATACACACAATAATTACCAAAATAATTATACATTCTTTATCAAGCTTCTTAGAAAAATACTCCCAAGGTAGTTTTCCGGGCAAGCCCCAGTAAAAGGGCCCCATCGGGGGCAAACAGCGGCCTCTTGATTACTTGGACTGCCAGGGCTAAACAGGTGCAAAACGCCGGCACCCTGTCATCTACAACTTCATTAGCATCCACCTACAACTTCACTAGCATCTCTCGGTATTGTGAACAACACCAAACTTACCTTTTGTTGCTATCTTCATGAACTTACCTAAAAAGATAAAGGAAACAAAAGACTGAGTTAAGCATCCATTGAAATCAGACATTACAAGTTCATCTTAGGTTAGGTTATGTGGCTTTGCATAAGGTTTTGTATTTTTCTCAGAAGATTGATAAAGAATGTATAATTATTTTGGTAATTACTGTGTGTATATTAGTTGCCAACGTGTTGCATGAGTCGTACTAGTACCTCTCCTAATTGGAGGCTGATGCCAGACTCGGCGGAACGGGGCGGGGGTGTATGTGTGGATTGGCTGCTCTTGCTATTTTGTTGTTGGGATCTGTCTGTCTCGAGAGACAATGGGGTGAAGCCAAACTGCTGCGTTGCAGCACCAAAGTGACCTCCCTGGGGGGCAAGCCTGGGCAGCGTGGAAGGAGGTTCTGGGCTGCCCAGACAACAAGACCCCCTCTCTTGGCTTCGCCCAAAGGAAAGCAGAGCAAGATGTTTGGCACTAGCTTGGATGCAGGAGTTGCTGGAAGGAGACCTACAAGGCGCCATCCAACCATCTTAGGGCAGGGGGCGGCAACCTGTAGCCCATGAGCCACAAGCGGCCCACGGGGGTTGTTTAAATGGCCCACGAGACACCCCCAAACTGAGCCACCCGCTCGGCGAGTCCCCGCGTGCTGCACTAAACCAGCGCAGCGCGGAGCAGGGACTCACTTTCGTGGCCCCGGAAATCGCGTCTGCGCATGACCCCTGATCTTAGGGGCTCCGCTCTGGATTTGTGGTGGGTTTCCTACTTAGCCTAATCTTCTTCCAAAGACATCCTGCAAAGCAGTGGACATTGAGGACCAGAGTTTTCCTTCTCCTGGAGTTTTCCTTCCCAACGTGACAAGCCTTTGCCTCTACACCTGTGGTTCTCAACCTGTGGGTCCTCCAGACGTTGTTGGACTACAACTCCCATCATTCCTAGCCAGCATGACCAGTGTCCAGGGACACAGAATTGATAAGCATCCTGGCAATATCTCTCCACTTTCTTGAGGCTGTACATGAGTTCATGAGCCTTTCCCCCCCCTGCCCCTCACTCGCCTTCTCTTCTCGTTCCAGATGCAGCCATGAAGCACACTTCATAGCAGGGGCTTTCTCCAGGCTCCCGAACGCCCCGCGGCACTTTAGCACCCTTCCCTGCCCCACCGCACCCCATGCGGCACATCAATGCAGAGTCGGCCCTCCCCCAGGAGCGCAGTGCAGGCACCAGCCGGGAGGAGGAGCAGGAGGAAGAGGAGGAGGAGGAAGGGCCCCTCCCCTGGCGCCGCCACCGCGGGGTCCTGATGGGTTGCGGCCCCCCGGAGCTCGCCTGCCAGAAGGTCTACCAGGTCTCCATCTTCTCCCCGCCGGCCGGCTGCTCCCCACCTCCGGAACAGAGGGCCCCCGGGAGGCAGCCCATCAAGCGCCCCTGCCCGGAGCCCCAGCGGGGGCCGGAGGGGGCCGAGTGGGACGCCAAGAGGGGCCGCTGGGAGGAGGGGGACGACGACATTGAGGATGGGCTGCTGGTGGACGAGCTCTCCCTGGGGGGTGCCGCCCAGCACTTCTCCCACAGCGGCCTGCGGGTGGTGGAGCACCGCCCCGAGAGCAGCCCCCCCAGGGCACGAGCGCAGGCCCCGCACACCCCTTGCGACACTTTGCACACGGCGAAGAGAGGCTGCGCCCCCGCCTCGCCGGACCCTGGCCCCGCCGGGGGGCAGGAGGAGAATGGGGGCCCCAGGGACCAGGGGCCCTCCAGCCCCAACCGCCTCCTGGGCCCTGGCTTGCACAACCTTGCACATCAGCCCCAGCTGGGGGATGCGGCCCTTGCTGCACCTGGAGGACACCTAGATCCTGGCACTCCGCCGGCATCTCGAGGCTCGGATGCCAACGGGCTGGGCTCTGCCGAAAAGACTCCACACCCCGGCTGCGGGCTCCTTGGCGGAGGGGCCGGCTGCTGCCCGGCGAAGCGGAAGTTGCTGCCCTCCTCGGCAGAGGGGGCGGCTGAGGCAGGGGCCTCCGAGGACGAGGGGCGCCCCCCTGCCCGGAAGAAGAAGAAGCGGGCCCCACCCTGCCCCCCTGTGCCAGCCTCCTGTCGCAGCACCGACGCCAAGGGCGCCCCTTTCTGGAACCACCTGCTGCCGGTGGCCAAGGTGAGATTTAGCTTTGCTTTGCTGGGGGGGGGGGCTGGGGGGGTGAGCTCCCCCCTTTGTGGGGGTCGGGGGAGGAAGGTTGCAGCATTTTGGAAAAGGACCAAGCTTCTGTAGTATTATTTATTATTTGTTTCATATATTTTATATACAGTCGTACCTTGGTTCTCGGACGGAATCCGTTCCAGAAGTCCGTCCGACTTCCGAAAACATTTGAAAACCAAGGCACGGCTTCCGATTGGCTGCAGGAGCTTCCTGCAGCCAATCGGAAGCCGTGGAATTTGCGTCAGACGTTCGGGTTCCAAAGAACGTTCGCAAACCGGAACACTCACTTCTGGATTTGCAGCGTTCGGGAGCCAAAACATTTGAGTCGCAAGGCCTTCGTGAACCAAGGTATGACTGTATTTATTTTATACGCCACTCGGTCGTAGGAAGGAACCCCAAAGTGGTTTACGGAAAAGATAGAACAATGAAAGGATCGCTGGGGAGATTTGCAACCGTGATGTGAAGCATGCGAAAAGTTAAATCCAGGATAGACTAGAGTAAAAAGATTGAGACCTACAAAATGTCGCCAGGGAAATGTTGCAGGCACTAGTTTGTCTCCCAGGGAGGAGCAGAGCCTCGTTTGGTCGTCTCTCAGTCTCTGCAAAGGATTTTCTCTGGCCCTTGCCTGCTATTCCTGAGTTCGAAGACTGGAGACGTCGGTGGGTACCTAGAAATGTGAATGCTGGTCCTGATGCGTCTTGTATCTGCAGCCTTTGGTAAAAGTGCGTTTGGCCTTGCCGGTCAAGTGTCTGCCCATGTGAGGCCAGAGGGAAGGGAGAGAGAGCCCTGTTTCACCCCAAAAGCCTAGAGCAGCGGTTCTCAAGCTGTGGGTCCCCAGATGTTGTTGGACTACAACTCCCATCATCCCTGAGCTCTGGCCTTGCTAGCTAGGGGTGATGGGAACTGTAGTTCAACAACATCTGGGGACCCACAGGTGGAGAAAGGCTGGCCTGGACTAAGACAGGCTTCCTTTAACCTGCCAGCCTGTCTTGGGGGCTCCTTCCTTGCTCGAGGGGTTGGGGAGGCCATTGTGGGGGTTGTGGGGCCCCTGCTGAGGAGGGCAGGGTGACGGGGGTGGGGGGCTGTGGTGGCGAAGCTCTGCAGGAGAGGAGACCCCCACACCCAGATGTGTGGAAGGAAGAAAGGGCCGCCTGCAGGGGCTCAGACGAAAGCTCTCTCCATCTCCCTCCAGCATGTCAAGGCTGAGCTCTGAGCCGAGGGTTGTGCCATGGGGCGTGAAGCCCTTTGGCACGAGGGATGCCTTGTGATGCCTCGGCCCCCGGAGGAGAGCTGCTGGCCCCTGCCCTTTCCCCCTCTCTGTGCCAGGGAGGTCACTGCCTGGTCACTGAGCATGTGACCTGCCGGCCTCTCTCTGGAAGAGCCCAGCTGTCAGCAGGCGGGCATCCTGCCTCCCACCTGGCCGCTGGGTCTCTCCTTGGCATCTGCCCACCCCCAGGCTTGGCTCCCCTCTCCTGCCCACGAGTGCCCACCTCCTCCAGGCACACCGGCTCCAGAGGACCCTCTCGTGGGACGCTTCCAGGAAGTCACTGCAGGGGCTTCTCCCCCCGAGAGAAGACCAGGCAGGAAGGCTGAGCTGTTGCTGCGGGGTGGGGGGAACGGAACCCCACTGACGGGGGTCCTTTGGGGCTTGGTGGGCAGGCGGGGGTCCCAGGCAGGCATCTGGAATAGAGGGTGCAGGTGGCTCGGACCCCTCGCCTCTGGGGCCTGTCCGTGTGGGGGAATGCGCGTGCGCATGCAGTTCCTGGGCTGGCTGCCTGCATGGCGGGTCTTGTGGAGCCCAGATGACGGTCGCTTTGTGGGAAGCGCTTTTCGAGAGTTCGGTGCGACCGCGTCTTCCATGGGGGTTCAGCCCCAAGGCTCCTGGGGAGACGCAAAGACGCGTCTTCTCCAGTTGCCGCTGCGTGAGCACCTCTAGCCTTCAGGAGCCAGTGCTGCACCCCCTGCCCCCAGCCCAGTAGGGGTTTCCGGGCACAAAAAGAGCCTTCAAGCTCTCTGCCCTGCTTGCAGCTTAACCTGTGGAATTCCAACCTGCTGGCCTGCAGAGGCGGAGCTGTTACTGCACGAGTCCAATGTGCTTAAGATGCCAATGCTTTGCAGTCGGACCACGAGTCTCCTTCGCTGCGTTTGGGGGTCCCGACTCTAAACTCCCGCTTCCCCCTTTATGTCTCCTCGCCCCCCACCCCAACCCCCCAGGGCTCGGCCACCAGCGGGTCTGCCAGCTGCCAGCTGAAGGCTGGGCTGCGCCTCAAACAGTAAGTGCCCCCCCCCGCGTTCCCTTTCGGCCCCTCCCACAGTCAGTGACCCCCCCAGGTGACTGCCCAGAGTTGCTGGACTGGTGGGGGTGGCTCTTGGGCCTTCCCTGCTTGGGTGCCCTGGCTGGCAGCCTTGCCCTCGTGCCCTTGGCTGTCTCCCTGGCAGAGGGAGGGGTCGCCCCCCCCAGCTCTCTGGAGATGCTGCCTGGGAGCTTTGCTCTGGCAGGTCTCCGGGGTGGGCAGGGCGTGGGGGGCCTCTGCTCAAACTGACCCCCCGACCTTCTGCCCCAACAGGAGACATCTCCGCAGCAGCCTGCCCAGGAGCCCAGCGGGCTGCCGGCCCCCCAGCGCCACCCCCTGGGCCACCACCTCCACCAGCCGCGCTCTGCTGGGGAACTTTGAGGTAACGGAGGCTGGGAGGCTCTGGGTGCGAGGGAGCGCTTCCTCTCGGGCGCCCGGGACTGAGGAGGGTGGGGAGGTGCCTCTTCCATGGGGAGACCGGCTCCGTCTGCCCCGGGGGGTGGGGCTGGAGGGGCAGCGGGTGTTGCCTCCGCCCTCTATGTGGCCCTGGGAGAGCTGAGTCCTGGGTAAAGGGCACTCTGGACAGGGAAACAGAGACTCATAGAGTTGGGAAGGACCCGAGGGTCGTGTAGTCCAACCCCCTTCAATCCATGAATCTCAACTGAAGCCTCCAGGACAGAGGGCCACCCAGGACATGTCCGCCCCCCCCCCCCGTGTAAAGAGGTTTCAGCATGACATGGCTCCTTTTGCCCACTGTGATGGCAAAGGGCTCCTGGGCACCCTTTTCTGGCCTCCAGTGTGGATGCTGTCAAGAGCAGCTGTGCAATCCAGCCAGGTGGTTGGGGTACCATGATGATGATGATGATGCAAGTGCCTGAGCTGCTCTTGCTGTTTGCACTGGGGAGGGAAGGGTTAAAGAGCCCTTTGCCCGCATGGCTGAGTTGCAGGACAAAAGGGGGGTTGGAGATGAGTTTGGAGGCCCCTTTGTGTGGGGGGAGGGAGCCCATTCCCTTCCCCTGCTGCCTGGCTGGCCCACCCACCCTCTTTCCTCCCTGCGCAGGAGTCCATCCTGAAGGGGCGCTTCCCGCCGGCCGGCCGGATCGAGGGCTTCACGGCGGAGATCGGGGCCAGCGGCTCCTACTGCCCGCAGCATGCCACCCTCCCTGTGGAAGTCACCTATTTCGACATAGCGGAGCACAGCGCCCCCTCGCCCTTCCTGGTAGGCGCCCTGGGGTGGGGGGGAGCAGGCTTTGGGAAGGGGGGGCTGGTGGCATGGCAGGGGCTGACTGCAGTGGACAGACCCACTGGGGCAATGGGGTGGCATTGGCCGCCCCAGGTTGGTCATGAGTGAACCTGGCTGGGATAAACCCCATACATTCTATTTTTTTTTGTTTAAATTGTTATTAGATTTTTTATTTTTATCATGTTAACATTTCAAATCGTCGAAATAGAAAAAACAAAACACATTTCCCAAAACAATCTAAGGGAAATCCCCACAACACTAAGCAGGTTCACACAGACCACGCTTAAAGCATGGAAGGAAGAAGCAGGCAAACTGTCCGCATCCCCACCGCCACTCATTCCCCTGGCTTACCACCCATTATTCCTTCATGCAGCACAAAAGCTCCAGATAAAAACCTGGCAAGGCAAAGGCTTATGCCGTCTAGCAGACTTCTACAAAAATAACAAACCCACTTTGACATAAGAAATACAAGACAAATTAGGGGCTAACACGTCACTGATTACATGCCCTCTTAAACAATCCAGTAGTAAAATCAGCAGCAACTAGGCCCCTGACAACCTTCGAAAACCTCCTCCTAACAACAAAGGGACACGGCAAACGGATGGCATCCGCAGTATTCAAAATACTACTCCAAAATCCCACAAACTCCCTAGACACAATCAAAAAACAATGGGAGGATGACATAGGCTATGAGATTAACCCCACTCAATGGACCAGAATGTGGTCTAACCCCCGCCTTCAAATTCATATCAACAAAAAGGAAAGAACTCACTCTGAAAATCACCTACAGGTGGTACCTAACACCAAGAAAACTAGCGCTAATACGCCCAGGAACCTCACCAAAGTGCTGGAAAGGGTGCACTTCCACAGGCACATACCTCCACATTTGGTGGGAGTGTCCCAAAATCCAACTATTCTGGACAACAGCCATACAAGAAATGTGTAAAATAACTAAGCAAATATTAGACACCACCCCAGAATTGGCCCTACTAAACATCTTCCAAGACAATAATGGCCACTCACATCACAAAGAACTTATAACCTACCTACTCCCAGCAGCCAGAAGCATCATAACCAGACACTGGAGAGACCTGTCAGGAGGAAACATGGACCAATGGTACCAAATAGTATGGGAAACAGCCTTATTAGAAAAATTAACCAATAAACTGAATCTGACACGGGAACAAACAGAAGAAGACGCCTTCACCCCGGTATGGCTCCCCTTTATCACACACACAGCCCAACAAGACAATGACAAAAATCCACCAACGGCATACAAATCAATATGGCCAACCTGATCTAAACACACCCACCCCACTCACACATGAAAACAAAGACCATCTCAGCCAACCAAAGACAACCACCCACCCCCTTGGCCACCCCCAACCTCTCTCACCACCAAGGAAATACAACAAGCGAATAGTAAGGAGACCCACACAAGTGATGCTGACACAAACCTCACACCTACACTACGTAGAATAGAAGCATTGCCACCTGACCCCGCCCCAAATACTATTCCCCTCTCTCCTCTTCTTCCTAACCTAACACTATATGCAGCACTAATGTCTTGCAACAAATGAAACTGATCTGTAGAAAACACAACTTGAATAAAGAGACAACGCATGTGTTTTTGCAAACTAAGAAATCTATCATCTGTCTATGGAAAGGTCTTAGCTAGTCCAGCGTTTCTCCTGTGGCTCAAGTGGCCACGAAATGCTCTGCCCTGGCTGCTGCCCAGCGGAACTGCCCTTTCCATCGCCCACAGCACCCCCCCCCCCAGGACTTGTGGCTTCCCAGTCTGCAAAGTGAGCGTTATTCCACTGCCCTAACCCAGGTGCCCCTTCTCTGCCCCTCCCACCGCCCTCTGAACCCCCCTGAGCCCCTAACCTTCTCTCTCTGCTCCAGGGAGTCATTGATTTGGAATCCTTGGGGAAGAAGGGCTACAGCATCCCCAAAACGGGCACCATCCAAGTGGTGAGTTGAGGAGGCGGGCAGGTGGGCAGCCTGGCTCCTGAGCTGTGCATGTGAAGAGAGGGGGAGCAGGGAGGTGTGGGGGCCGCGCTGGCCTAAGGTTTGGGGGTGGGGAGCCCAGAGACCCCTTGCAATGCCCCCCTCCGTGGGGCAGCCGCTCTCCCCCGCCTCCGTGACGGCCTCCCCTCTTGCAGACCTTATTCAACCCCAACAAGACGGTGGTGAAGATGTTCCTGGTGACCTACGACTTCCACGACATGCCTGCCAACCACCTCACCTTCCTGCGCCATCGCATCTTCCTGGTTCCCGTTGGCGAGGAGGTGGAGCAAGGCCCCAGCCCAGCCCAGAGCGAGGTGCCCAGGAAGGTCCTCTGCTACCTGATGCACCTGAGGTGAGGAAGAGCTGGCCGTGGGGCTGGCCGTCTGGGGTCCCTGGGCCCTTCCTGGGCTACCCTAGTCCTGTCCTGGCAGGACTATCTATTTACACGCCCAACACAAGACCTGCTTAGGGCTTTTGCTTCTGGGCCCAAGCATAGAATCCCAGAAGCGTAGCGTTGAGGGGGACCCCGAGGGTCATCCAGACCAACCCCCAGCAGTGCAGGAATCCCAACTGGAAGGTTTAAGGTGATTTCTGAAAGTCCTACGCAAAATATAATACAAATGCAATGTGAGTGTTTTTGGAGTCCTGGCTTTATCTGGGGCTGCTGCCACCTCCATATTTCCATGGGGCTGTTTCCCCCAGTTGCCTTGGAGGTGGGGAGGCTGCTCCTCACCCCCCTCCCGCCACCCCAGGCATGGCAGTCAAATGGTGCCTGATCCTGGCATTCTCTAGGGCAGGGGTCAGCATTATTTTTTAGCCGCGGGCCGGTCCACTGTCCCTCAGACCTTGTGGTGGGCTGGAGAACCAGCATGGGGGGAGCTGGAAGAAGAGGTGGGGGGGGCCAGCTGCTGTGCTTACCTTCCCAGGGGCGCGATCCGTAGCGCATTTCATCTCGGTGGGCTTGAGCGGTTCTTCAGGCGCTGAACAAGTGGCCTTGAAACGATTGTGGCTTACTTGCGAGTAAGCACATCTTTAGGGCTCTTAGTGTCCATGCATCCAGCGGCAGGGCAGGGTGCAGCTACGCTCTGATCCGCGGCGTCTCCTGGCAGTGCAGGTGGAAGCTGGCAGGGAAGGGAAAGCGGACTTCCGGAGGTGGCAAGGCGGGAGGAGCCAATCTCTGCCAATCAAACGCCGCTGAAGTAAACCAGGCACTGTGTTTGATTGGCAGAGACGTCCCTGTGCTATGCCGAGGTAAATCAGGTGTGGCAATTGAGTGGCAAAGCCGCCGCCGCCTGGCCTCTTCCTCCCCTCACCATCGCTAGGAAGCTCAGCTTTGCGGCAGGTTCCGGCTTTGGGGCGCGGGCTGGATTTACGACCCAGGTGGGCCTGATCCAGCCTGTGGGCCTTAGTTTGCTGACCCCTGCTCTAGGGGAAAAGCTGTCTTGGGCAGTGACATTTTTGTGCCCCATTTTCCTTAAAAGATCACAAGGAAATGTATTTCAAATAGGTATGGCCACTTTAAGAAGAGTGACAAGGCTCCTCTAGCCCAGGCTCCTGTTCTCACAGTGGCCCTAATGGGGAAACGGCAAGCAGGATTCGAGCACAAGAGATTTCCAGAAACTGGAATTCGGAAGCATCACTGCCTGCATCCAACGAGGCGAAGTAGCCATTCCAGTCCTCTTTTAAGGCTATCCAAGTTGGTGGCCATCGCTGCTTCCTGTGGGAGGGAGTTCCACAGCTTAACTCTGCACTGCATGAAGAAATTCTTTCTTGAATCTGGCCTGAATCTTCCCACATGTCGCCTCATTGGAGATCCTCATTCTGTCATGTCTTTTGTGTAGGGATACTTAATGTGGGAGCCAAGTGACCTCTCCTCTGCCTCCCCTTTCAGGTGAAGATGGTTTGCCCCAGCAGGTCGAAGCTTAGCACACCATCCAGGCTGGGCCCAAGCACCTTTAAGTGCTGGATCTGGCCCTTCTCCTCCAGGCCTCCTCCCCCCACTGCCCCATCAAAGCCAGTCCACTCGAATGGATCGAATGCCATCTTCCTAAATCAGCTCTGTAGGCTCTCCTCCGCTCCCTGCCAACGTCTTACCCCACTTGGGGCTATAGTGCCTTTGTTCCTCAAGCTAAGCAGACTGCCCCCCCTTTAGATTCATAGGGGAGAGGGCTTTGGATGCCTACAAGCCAGGATGGCTCTGCTCTGCCTCCACAGCTGGAGGCAGCCGTGCTTCTGAATGCCAGTTGCTGGAAATCTCAGGAGGAGAGAGTTGTTTTTGTGCTCAGATTCTGCTTATGGGTTTCTCCTTGAGGAATCTGGTGATGCCGGACTAGATGGGCCCCTGGCCTGATTCAGCTGCAGGCTCTCCTTATGGTGCTCCAGATTCCTAACCTCTGAAACGTGCCTCCTCTGCTTCCCAGGTTCCACAGCTCCAAGTCGGGGAAGATTTACCTGCACGACAACATCCGCCTGCTCTTTTCCCGCAAGTCGATTGAGATTGATTCGGGGATCCCCTACGAACTGAAGTCCTTCACCGAACTCCCGCGCAACCCCTGCTACTCCCCCCGAGCCTGAGGGAGGACGGATGGACGTGGGGAGAACCCCACCTGGAGCCAACAGGGCTTTGGCAGATGAAGAAGGAAGAGGAAGGGTCCTGAGTGTGAAAGATGAACTGGGCTCATAGTTTTTTTGTCTGCCTCGAGAGAGAGGCCTGCGCCCAGCCTGGATCTCAAATGCAGTGCTTCTAAGCTCTAGTTGCGGTGCCCTGTGCGGTTTGGCGGGGGTGGGGGCAGGAGGAACCGAAGGAAGGGGCCCGGCCGAAGGAGGGGCAGGGTGGCATTGAAACAGGGGTGGGGTGGGCAGAGACAAAGAGGGGCTGGGGCTCTGACATTAAGATTTGGGGCCATCAGAGTGGAGGGCGTGGTGAGACATATATATGTGTGTGTGTGTGTGTTGGAAGTATGAAGCACTGAAAGGGTCATGAGGGGGCAGGAGGGAAGGAAGACTGAAGAAGCAGCCTTGACCATCCAGGCAGAGGCCTCCATCTGCTTCACGGGCCGCCACCTGAGCGGAAATGGCTCGCATTGGCAAGCAGAGGATGGAGTCACGGATGTGCTGGGGACGGTGAGACCTCCCAGCTTTGCATTTGAACGTGCGAAGAGCACCTGTGCGTGGGGGGGGGGGGAGAGCAAGCCGTCCTTTGCACCCCACGGGGCTTCCTTTGCGTTCCGGGATTCCTTCCTCCTGGGGGCCAGGCTCCCTGCCCTTTCTCTAGGGCATCAGCCCACCCCTGCTCTCTCCTGCCTTTTGCCCGATGCACGAGACTCGGCAGCCCCCGGATCTTGCCCAGCTGGCCGAGGGCTTGGCGCAGGCAGGAGACGGCGAAAGGGCCCGGCTCCTGGCATCACAACGCCTGGTCCGCCTGGGGGGTTTCCAAGAGGCAGAACGCAGGAGGGGCGTCTTGGGAGAAGCTGTGTTTTGAGGGTGGGAGACAGTGAGTGTCGCTCGCTGCTGTGTCTCTGTGTCTTGAGCCAAGACCACCTCCCTGCCCATTCCATGCCCACCTCAGGTTGAAGACGTACACGGTGCCAAACTTGACGACGTTGCCATGGGTGGGTGGGGTGTAGAGGAGCCGAGTTGAAGTTGTTTTGGGACTCCTGCATGGCGGTTTCGCTGTATTGGGGTTTTTTGTTAGGGGGTTCTTGGGGGTGGGCTGGGGGTCAAAAATGCTGCCTTTGCAATCACCTTGAGGCCCCTGCCAGGGGGGTGGGAGGGGGGTGGCGCAGGGGCGATTTGCACCATTTCACAAAGGAGAAAGGAAGCCTTGCTTCTGTGAAGGATTTTGGTCTTTGAGGAGCAGGAGGAGGAGAGGGGAACTTCGCCTCGCCCTCCGAACTGCCCCTGCGTTGCGTCTCCTCCCACGTCCTGCTCCCGTGACGAAACAGGAAGGAGGAGAGGAGAGGGGCAACCATTGTAGACACTTGAAAATATTTATATTGAAGAAGAAAAAAGATAGAAAGGACTGTACCAGATACTTTCTCTCTCTCTCTTTTTTTAAAAAAGAAAATTCTATAAATGTGTGTTTGGAAATGTGAGTGTGTCTTCATTTTGTGCTTGCAATACTCTCCGGCCTCCGTTTAACGTCAAGAGGACCCTCCTCAGAAGACCCCAAAGAGCGGCCCGGAGCCTGGGCGTCAGTCAGGCACTGGCCTGTTGTCTTCAGAGTAATCTCAGCAGTTGCCCCTGAATGGAACTTGCCCAGGATGACTCTTGTAGGGCTGTTCTTCCCATCTGCGCCAGGAGAAAGGGTCTCTTTCACGCGTTTTCTGTTGGAGCCTTAGAGCAGCCCTGCTGGATTGCAGCTTCCCGTTTCCTGCACTGGTCAGTCTTCATCATCAACCACCAACTGCTGCTTCTGAGAAGCCCCACAAGCAGCCAAAGGCCTTCCCCTGCTTGTTTGTAACTGGTATTCAGAGGTAGACTGCCTCTGTCCAAGGAGGCCCATCTAGCTATCCTAGCTATTAGCCATGGCTGCCTCTCCCTCTCTGCATTTGCCCTCCTCGTCCTCAAAAGATCACGAAGCCACAAAATCATGTAGAAAGGAACAGCTCTCCTTTGCAAGAAGGGCTTTTACCCTCGCCACAAGCTCGGCTCTGCCCTCGCCGGTCCTGCCCAATGTAGGTGCCACTGCTGAGAAGGCTGTGTCCCACACAGCAGCCTACTGCATGGAAGACCCAGAACAGGGTCTCCAAAGATCGCTTCAGTGCATACGTATATGGTGTTGAATAGGAGATGGTCCTTCAAATATCCTGGTGCCAGACCATTAGAGCTTTAAATGTAAAAAACAGAACTTCAGCCTATTGCATTTTAGAACTCTTGCCTGACTACTGCATTCTGGGCCAGTTGCAATCTCCAAATACATTTCAATGGCATCCCACACATTACAGTGAGTATAATCGCCTTTGAAATGCATCAATGCAGGAGAAGGTGGTCTTTGTCATTTTGCCCTGGCTTTCAAACTCCCTACCTAAGGACTCCTCTTTGGGGACCTTTTGCCATTGCACCAAAACCCTTTTTGGCAGGAATGTGACTGCGGGAGCTAGATGTTGCCAAGGCCCTTTGTGGCTGTCACACTAGTAGAGTAGCCAAAGGACCCTGACTAGTGGGGAAACAGTCCTCAACTGCTCAGGCGTTTCTTTACACAGCTGCTTTTGTGTGTAATAATCAGCTGAGAGCAAGGAGAGCCAATTTGGTCCCCTTCAAATGTTGCTGGATTACAGTTTCCATCAGAGGTAATAATAATAATAATATTCATACCCTGCCCATCTGGCTGGGTATCCCCAGCCACTCTAGGTGATTCCCAACAGAGAACTAAAAACAGTTCTTTTTCCCTCCTTTGGCTGAAATTCCTTGTTTTCAGGCCTGAGGGAGCAGTAGTAACTTCCTTTGACTTCAGCCTGGCTTTCTGTGCATGGTGTATGATCCCCCCCACAACAACTGTCAGGGGTCCTTTACCTTTTTTAAAAACAGGTTAGAAGATGGCCTTGCTGCCACAATTAATGGGGAACTCTTAACAAGGGAGACACCGAGGTTCCGTGGTGTTCAACATTTTAAATAATATTTTTTATTTATTTATACCCTGCTCATCTAGCTGGGTTGCCCCAGCCACTCTGGGCAGCTTTCAACACATATAAAAACATGATAAAACATCATACATTAAAAACTTCCCGATACAGGGCTGCCTTCAAATGTCTTCTAATTAAGAGAAACGAACAAAAGGAGATTCGGTTTACAAATGGCCTTGACGTACCATTAAGGGAAGGTGGACTCTCTTTCCTTGGAAGTTTCTAAGGAGAGGTCGGATGGTCATCTGTCGGGGATGTCTTAGTTGCGATTCCTGCACTGCAGGGGGTTGGACTAGATGACCCCCGGGATCCCTTCCAACTATACTATTCTGTAATTTTATTTCCAGCAAACACTCCTCAGGACAAAATCCTACCAAAGCAGCATGTTTCAAAATCATCACCCACACTGTGTTACACAACAGGTGATGTTCCGCTTAAGTTTTGCTCCAGAGCAGACCTCATTTAGTCGCTGGACATGACTTTCACTCAGTCCATGAATTTCAGTGGGTCTTGTGTGCAACGAACTTCATGGAACAGCCCCCAGTACAGCAGATGGAGGTGTCAGGGTTTGTAAAAAAAAGAAAGGGTTCTGACCTCCCTTTGTTGCCTCAGCCTGGTCCTCGGACCCTTGTCGGCATAAAAGAGTCCACGAGAAGAGTATACTTGCAGAGTACTTTCTGCTTTTATTCTTAAAAGTCTTTCTGCAAAAGCGACTGACCAACTATGCACACCTCAACACTACCAGCTCTCACTAACCAACCAACTAACCCAACAACACAAACTAACATTTCTCACTCTATATATACAACCCGGTGCAGGCCGCTGACTCATGCTGACCCAACTTTTTAAGCGTTAAAGAAACAGTGGCCAATTTTAAGCCGTGACAGGATGGAGCAATAGGTTCGTTTATAAGTAGATAAAAATAATTGCATAATGTCCCCTTGTAAAACACCAGAGGACATCAAAGGGGGAACCACTTAAAAAGGGATCTGCAGAACCCGAATGGAAACGGCCGGTTCCTCCAGAGCCTGTCGAGCCAAGTGGGTCGGGCTTGTTGGCCAGAGGTGGGGGGCTGAGGCAGGAGGGAGGGGGTGAAGAGGGGCCTGGGGATCTTGTTGGGTCCCCTATTCGGACCTGAGCTGTCTTGGACAGAGAATCAATAATAGAGACAGGGAGATCCAATGAGCACACCTTTATTCAGCTGAGCAAAGAGGGCAAGCACATCCAAACAAAGGAGTGGAAATTTCCCACTGAGAAAAAGTTTTCCTTTCTTTATAAGCCTCTCCCCCCCCCTTTCCTCCTCCCTCCCTGGCTGTACAGTGGAACCTCCGGTTGCGAACGTGATCCGTGCGGGAGGCACGTTCACAACCTGCAGCGCTGTGTCTGTGCATGCCGTGATTCAGTGCTTCTGCGCATATGCAAAGCGCAGGAACCTGGAAGTTACTTGTTCCGGTACTTACAGGTTCGGCACCGTCTGTAACCCGAAAACACGCAACCCGCAGCGTTCGCAACCCGAGGTATGACTGTACAGTGGTACCTCAGGTTAAGTACTTAATTCGTTCCAGAGGTCTGTTCTTAACCTGAAACTGTTCTTAACCTGAAGCACCACTTTAGCTAATGGGGCCTCCTGCTGCCGCCTCGCCGCCAGAGCCCGATTTCTGTTCTTATCCTGAAGCAAAGTTCTTAACCTGAAGCACTATTTCTGGAGTCTGTAACCTGAAGCGTATGTAACCCAAGGTACCACTGTAATTAGATCAGCCTGACCTCGAGACCTCTTTTCTAGACACAGGAGACAAACTCCTTCACGCCTGTTCTAACAGAGGCCCTTTCTCTTTTACATTCCTTGGCTAGAACAAAGCTGATAAGGACAGTTGGGCTGATTAATGGGCTTTCACAGGAAACAAAGCATAGGCCAGGGATCAGCAAACTTTTTCAGCAGGGGGCCAGTCCCGCAGACCTTTTGAGGGGCCGGACTATATTTTTTTTGGGGGGGGAATGAATGAATGCCTGTGCCCCACAAATAACCCAGAGATGCATTTTAAATAAAAGCACACATTAAAAACACCAGGGCAGGCCCCACAAATAATGCCCCAGAGATGCATTTTAAACAAAATGACACATTCTACTCATGTAAAAACACGCTGATTCCCAGAGCGTCCGTGGGCCGGACTTAGAAGGCGATTGGGCCGGATCCGGCCCCTGGGCCTTCGGTTGCCTACCCCGGTCTAAGCTGCTTCAAAGAGCATAGAGCAGCGTTTGGGGCCATAAGCTCTTGACAGATTCATTTGCAAGAGCCATGACAGAAACCAGCCAGGCAAACTTCAAACAGGCCTAGGCAAACTTGGCCCTCCAGATGTTTTTGGGACTACAACTCCCATCATCCCTAGCTCACAGGACCAGTGGTCAGGGATGATGCGAGTTGTAGTCCCAAAACATCTGGCGGGCCGAGTTTGCCTAGGCCTGTTTGAAAAGCACCCAGGATTAATTCAGCAAGCGATTTGCACAGAAGCCAGACGCCGTTAGTTATGCCATATACAAAACAGACCCCACCATCCAGCCCCCGCCCGCCAACTCCGTGAAAGTGCCCGGCCTCCCGTGGCAGGCAGTTCCGCAGGTGAACTGCTTCGCTCCCGCGCGGCCGGCCCTTTCTCCTCCCCGCGCAGCGAGGGAATCCACGTCCGGTTCCCGTTCGCATCTGCGGGGCGAGAGCGAGGGACGGGGGGCGGAGGCGGCGCAGGCCGGCGCCCCTCCTCGCCCCGTTTCTCCCTCCCCGGCCAAGACGCCTCTCCCGAGCCAGAGGAGGCCGCGCCGAGGTCCCCGTCTCCCCGTCTCCCCGCGCCAGGTGCCGCCGGAGTCGCCCGGGAGCCGGCGCTGCGCGTGGTCCGCCCCTCTTTCTTGGTCCGGGCGGAAGGCTTTCGGGGCCGGACCGGCTTCCGGCGGCGGCGGCGGCGCGTGCGCAGAGCGAGGCAGAGCGAGCGAGGCGGCGCGGCGAGGGCGATGCTGGCGCTGCGGGCGGCGCGGGGGGTCGCGCGGGGGCTGCTCCTCCGGGAGGTGGGCGAGGGAAGGAAGGGGTGGGGGAGCCCGGGAAAGGGGGCGCCGCTGCTCCTGCCTCTGCTGCTTCCTCGGGGCAGAGACCCTGCCCTCCCTCCAGGGGCCCCTGAAGCCCTGGCGGGGGGGGGGGGCTGGAGTTTCATTCCCTTCATTTTATGCCTCTGTTTCGAAACATAGTCTTCGCCTCTGGGATCTCCATGGATCTATTCCAGGCTTCCTCAACCTTCGGCCCTCCAGATGTTTTGAGACTACAATTCCCATCATCCCTGACCACTGGTCCTGTTAGCTAGGGGTGATGGGAGTTGGCGGGCGGGGGCTGGATGGTGGGGTCTGTTTTGTATATGGCATAACTAACGGCGTCTTGCTTCTGTGCAAATTGCTTGCTGAATTAATCCTGGGTGCTTTTCAAACAGGCCTAGGCAAACTTGGCCCTCCAGATGTTTTGGGACTACAACTCCCATCATCCCTGACCACTGGTCCTGTTAGCTAGGAATGATGGGCATTGTAGTCCCAAAACATCTGGCGGGCTGAGGTTGAGGAAGCCTGATCTGTTCACTGGAGTTGGGCTGGAGGATCCTCAGGGTCTCCAATAAAAGCACACAGGAGAGGCCTTGGAGGAGAGGTTTAGGAAAGGCCGCAGGCGGCGGGGGGTGGGCTGGGGCAGGCGGGGCTGGGGGACTCCTTCTCTGGAGCCGGTGGGAGTGGGGCAGCCGGCGGGGGCAAAGGTGGAGATTCCTTATCCCTCCCCCAACTCGGTGCCCCCTTGGTCTCCTCGAGGGAGTCATAGAGCAGTGGCCAGGGGGGCTAAGAAGGTGGTAGGCCTTAGGGGAAGGGTCTCGGCCGGTGTTGCTTTTCTAAACCCGCTTTTTGTTGTTTGTTCAGGGATGTAGCGATTAGTGTCAGACTGTGGCCTGGCAAAGGTTCCCATCACCCTCACTCGGCCATTAAGACCTCTGGGGGTGACCTTGGGGCTCGGCCGCTTCCTCTCAGCCTAGCCTACCACACAGGGTTGAAGTGGTTATTAAACGGGAGGCGAAGTATATGCCACCTTGAGCCCCTTGGAGAAAAAGGTGGGATAGAAAGGCAGGAATATTACCCGCCTTTCACCCTAAGCTCCCAGGGGGGGTTGCAGCATTAAAACACGGTATTAAAAGCAATTGTGCCCAAACTTGCCTGAAGCTTTGGGGTGGGCACATGGACATACCTCTGTCTGCTTCCCTGTGTGCTCCTTGGTGTTTTCCCCCAACAGCTGGTGGAGTCTTCTCTCTGCACACTCTCAGACTTTCCCCCCAATGTCTTTGCAGAGCAGCAGGCGGCCGGTGCCCACGGTGTGGCTGGCCAGAGTGCCGCAGAGATGGTCCTCCAGCCTCCCTATGAACACGGTGATCCTCTTTGTGCCTCAGCAGGAAGCCTGGGTGGTGGAGCGGATGGGCAAGTTCCATCGCATCCTGGAGCCAGTAAGACGCAGTCCTGCTTTCAGCAATCGGGGTTTGGGGTGAATTTGCAGAGGGCGATTTTTAAGGAACCAGTGGGGTGCGTGCTGGGTTTTAACGGCAGTCCGGCTTACAAGTTTTCAGAGTTAGGGTGTCCTTGGCTTTCCGATATAGAGAAATGGCCAAAAAAATCACAAGACTGCCAAAATGGAAGCCCCTCTTCTGAAGGAGGGAAAGGAAGGAAAAGAGGGAAGCAGAGTGTTTTGCCTGGCATTGGATGAAAGTAGAAAGTGCAGGTTGGGCTGGTAGTGGAGATTGAGGTCATTGTTAACTAAAGTAAAGGGTCCTGTAGCACCTTTAAAGACAAACAAATGCTGACATTAGATTAGACGACACAGTTACATATTTACCACTTGATGGTTTCTCCCAGACATTAAAGGGACGCGGGTGGCGCAGTGGGTTAAACCACAGAGCCTAGGACTTGCCGATCAGAAGGTCGGCGGTTCAAATCCCCGTGACAGGCTGAGCTCCCGTTGCTCGGCTCCTGCTCCTGCCCACCTAGCAGTTCAAAAGCAAGTCAAGTGCAAGTAGATAAATAGGTACCGCTCCGGCGGGAAGGTAAACGGCGTTTCCATGTGCTGCTCTGGTTCGCCAGAAGCGGCTTAGTCATGCTGGCCACATGACCCAGAAGCTGTACGCCGGCTCCCTCGGCCAGTAAAGCAAGATGAGCGCCGCAACCCCAGAGTTGGCCATGACTGGACCTAATGGTCAGGGGTCCCTTGACCTTTACCCAGACATTAAAAAAAGAAAGAAATAGCAAGTGCAGCCTTCCAGGGACAGTGTCTTGCACTGAAGTTCACTCTTCAGTGTTATTTTCCTGTCAAAAATACCCCCCCCCCCGAAGTTCAGCCTCGAAATAGCATCTTCAAAGGTTTTTAACAGGAAATGTACGTGGGATTGATCAGTTGCATCCATGTAAATAACTGGATATCTTTTGGGAAAGTAAGCAATTAAAGCAATTCCAAGCAAAAGCAGCACAGTATCAACTAAACAAAACTGGAGTGGTGAGTCCCACAAAAATATCTTAAGTGTCAAAAGGGAGCATAAAGAGGTTTCTTTGGCATATGGAAAAAGCTGTATGACAGATTCTAGATGCACTACTGTGAGGAGAGAATTCACAACTGAGCAGCTGCCACAGAGAAAGCCTGTTCCCAGGTCACCATCCGTTGCACTTTTGAGGGTGCTGGAACTACCATGAGAACTCCCTTTGCTGCACTTAACACCTGAGAAGGTTTGTAGGGATGGAGGCCACCTTTCAGATATTTGGCACCTAAGTCATTCAGGGCTTTAAACACTAGCGTGAGCACCTTAAATTAATCCTGGGGACCAAACTGGCAAACAGGGCCGCAGGGTCTGCACTCCCCTGGTTTACAGCAGTGTAAAACGTAAGCTCAGCTTTCAGGTAATTCAGCAACCTGGAACAACTAGTTGCATGGAGAAAGAGGTGACTGTTCTGGAGAAATACTTTCCCCTTTGCTAACCCTTTTTGCCAGGGGCTGAACTTCCTCATCCCGCTTCTCGACCGCATCCGCTACGTGCAAAGCCTCAAGGAAATCGTCATCAATGTGCCAGAGCAGTCGGCTGTTACCCTTGGTGAGAAGATTTGGCCGGGGAGGCAAGGAGAGGAAGGGCCGGCCCTGGAGTGGGTAATTTGTGGCGTGGTCCATCTCTGTCTAGGCCAGCAAAACCTCCTTGCCAGTGCTGGATAACCCGGGTTCTCTAGTTTTCCTTTTCATAGTTACATGTGTGAAGACAGAGCTTTGTCTGTCTGTGTTCATCCAAGGCCTTTGCAAATTGAATGGGTCTACCTCAGAAAGTATTGACCAGATGCCTGTAGAGCAATTGCCTGGTTCTTAACCCTTCTCCAAACAAAGGGAGGCCTAGACTTTCTGTTCTCTGTGTTGGAAGGACCTTTGCTATTTGGTTGGGGAAACTCTTGCTTGTACCTGCACTTCCTTGGGCGTAGGTCTTTGCTGCCTCCTTCCCCTGCTGTTGGGCCTTCTCTGTATCTTCACCGTGGGCCCTCTGCCTTGTTCTCATGAAATGGTTCCTTGTCTCCTTGCAGACAATGTCACCCTCCAGATCGACGGCGTCCTCTACTTGCGAGTCATGGACCCCTACAAGGTACTCCCTTCCTGGAAACTGACTGTGGCCTAATCAGGCCAGGAGCCCCTCTGGGACGCAGCAGAGGATTCCACCCCACACCTCGGCAGCTCTTGTGCATGTTTGGGGTGTGCAGCTGAGAGGGCAAGAAGGGGGGAGGCTGCTGAGCTTTCTGTCATCTTCTGGGGCCAGGAGGGGTGAGGCCTTTCCCTTTGTCCTTGGCCCTGGGAGTGTCAGGCAGCCAGTGCTGCCTTCCTGTTCCATCCCTCTGCTCCTCCTTTTCCTCTCTAGGCCAGTTATGGAGTGGAGGACCCTGAATACGCCGTCACCCAGCTTGCCCAGACCACCATGAGGTCTGAGCTGGGCAAGCTCACCCTCGATAAAGTCTTTCGGGTGAGCCACGGGAAGTGGGGGGAGATCTGGGGTGTGTATCTGGCACAGGGGGGTAGAAGTGGGCGGGCAAGAGCTCTGTGGCAGACCAGGGCTGTATAACAGGAGGGGCGGCAGACTGGCTTTCTGGGGGAGCTGCAGAGAAAGCTTGCAGGGTGTGGATACGGCATGATACAAGGAGGTTCAGATCTGCCGCAGGTGCCCCGTGTGGCATGGCTTGGGTGAAGTGGGGGTGGTCGCCTGCTTTGAGGAATCTGGGGCACAGGCTTTGCTTCGCCAGGTCCTCTGGCTGGTGAGAGCACCCAGGCAGCGAGGGCTGGAGAACAGCCAGGCCTGGGAAAGAATCCATGGCTAAGCTCATACTTTGCCTGCAGGAGGTCCTGGGTTCAGCCACAGGCACCTCCAGTTGAAAAGGGTCAGGGGTGGAGAGGAAGGTCCTTCCCTGCCCAGGACTCTGGAGAGGTGTAGCTGCCAGTCAGAGCAGGCGGTGGCTGGCCTGGGGCAAAGCAGGCAGCTTCCTTTGCTGTCCCCCTCGCTGACCCCACATTTCCCCACTCAGGAGCGTGAAAACCTCAACGCCAGCATCGTGGACGCCATCAACCAGGCTTCAGACTACTGGGGCATCCGGTGCCTGCGCTATGAGATCAAGGACATCCACGTGCCCCCTCGCGTCAAGGAGTCCATGCAGATGCAGGTCAGCAGGGCCCTTGGAAGCCTCTCTGGGGCGCACTTCTTTATAGAGTCCTTTATAAAATTCCGCAAATCTTTTTTCAGTTTCCTTAGGGTCACTTATTATTTTGTCCCCAATTATGATTTTATTAATTATCCTTTCACATTCTTTTTTCTTTAGCTGCCAAGCCAGTAATTTGCCTGGCTTGTTAGCAAATTCAAAATTTCTCTGTTTCATTAATCTTCATTTCCATTCCATTTCTTCATTTATTATAATAGAATATTGTGACTGTAGTATTTTAATGTTTCTCTTTATTTCCGCATTATCTGGTCTCTTATATAATTCTATTTCATTTTTCCTGATGTCTTCTACCACTTCTTGCTTCTTCTTTTCTTTCTGTTTTCTTTGTATTGAGGCTGGGGGCAGACTGCCATTCCCTCTGCCTCCTCCGTCCGTGGTCCAGCTTGCTTTCTCTGATCTGGCTGAGGACTGGGAACGGGACTCCGCAGTCTGTCCTGGTGATGCCTCTCAGCTGCTTTTCCCTCTCCCTGGCGTGGGTACCGTCCTCGCAGGCTCTGGAACGCAGGAGTTTTTTGCCTGTGATGTGGGAGCCATCGATCCTGGGAGCGGTGATCTCTGTGTGTCTTGGGGCTCCTCTTTAGGGTCGCACGGCTTTTCTGCCAGGAGGTTGGCAGGTGTCTCACCAAGCGGCGCTTTCCCTTCCAGGTGGAGGCCGAGAGACGCAAGCGGGCAACCGTGCTGGAGTCAGAAGGGACCCGGGAGTCGGCCATCAACGTGGCGGAGGGGAGGAAGCAAGCTCAGATCCTGGCCTCGGAGGCGGAAAAGGCCGAGCAGATCAACCAGGCTTCCGGTAACCTCGGGAGGCCTCTCCCGGTTAAAGGCAGAGAAGGGCAGGGAGACCTCGGAGGCTGCCTCCCTCCTCCTCTGCCCCATAACTCGGAGCCTCTAGTGCTGTTGCTTGTGAGATGAATGGATGATGGGGTAGGAGGTATAATGTGTGCAAAGGATAAATGTGCAGCGGGAAACAGCTGGGAGTCTCAGCCAGGGAATAGAGGGCCGTCCTGTGGGGCAGGCGTGACACTTCATCCCTGAAGGAGGATATCTGCCTTGAGATCTAGAAACCTGCTGTGAAATACAGAGGTGGGATTTTGGGGGGTGCTGCTTGTGCAAAGGATGCCAGATCCCGACCCACCAAAGATGACATTGTTCCCCGTGGTCCAGCAGAACCCTGACCCATAGGAGGTGCCCCTTTCTCCTGTGCTGTTTTTTGTTCCATCAATTAAGTGTTTTATTTTTTTGTTAGCCACCCTGAGCCCGGTTTTCTGAACCGGGAAGGGTGGGGTATGAATAATTATTCTTATTCTAATTTCTGCTTGGCTTTCACCCACTCCTTTGGAATCGGGGCTTCTTTCCAGGCGGTTTGGGGAGGTTGCCTCATTTCCTTCCTAGCTCCTACACCCGGGGAAGCATCTGGGGCCCAGGGGTGTCTGGAGTAATTGGGGAAGGGGTCCTGGTGAAAGGAAGTCACTGCACTGCTTGTGCTGTGAGCTGAGCCCATTTTTTACCGGGGGGGGGGAATGGGTGGTTCATGGTCTTTGGGGCTCCCCTGAACCTGCCTGACAGCCCTTTGCTTCCTTTCCCAGGGGAGGCCAGTGCCATTCTGGTGAAGGCTCAGGCCAAAGCAGAAGCGATCCGAGTCGTGGCAGCTGCTCTGGCACAGCAGGTGATGGAGGGGGTGGTCTCAGGGGAAGCACCTGCCTGGGGAGACCCCTTGGGAGGGAGTTTCCCAGCATGCGCTTGGTGTCAGCTTGGAGCGGCTCTCCTAAGGCCTTGCAGCCAACTTCTGGCTAAGTTGCCACCCTGGGCTCCTTTGGTGGAAGGAGATGTTCGAAGCCCCTTCTGAGCCTAAGAATAGCCTGCCTTGTTGTCTTTCGTATGGGCAAGAGGAGATGGAAGTGCTTGGGTTGCAAAGCAAACGGATAGGGACTTGATTTGGTCCTTCCTCATCCCTCAGAAATGGTGTCCTCTGTCACACCAGAAGTACTGTTCTTGGGGGACAGGGGGCGGGCAGGTGTGGAGGACTCCTTGGTCCTGAATGGAGTAACTGTGCCCCTAAAGGAGCAGGTGTGCAGCCTGGGAGTCATTTTGGACTCACAGCTGTCCATGGAGACGCAGGACAATTCTGTATCCTGGGGAGCTGTTTATCAGCTCCATCTGGAACGCAGGAAGAGACTCTCCGTGTCCGCGGACTGTCTGGCCAGAGTGGTGCATGCTCTGGTTATCTCTCACTTGGACTACTGCAATGCGCTCTACGTGGGGCTCCCTTTGAAGGTGTCCCGGAAACTGCAATTAATCCAGAATGCGGCAGCTAGACTGGTGAATGGGAGCGGCCACTGAGACCACATAACACCGGTTCTGAAAGACCTACATTGGCTCCCAGTACATTTCCGAGCACAATTCAAAGTGTTGGTGCTGACCTTTAAAGCCCTAAATGGCCTCGGCCCAGTATACCTGAAGGAGCGTCTCCACCCCCATCGTTCTGCCCGGACGCTGAGGTCCAGCGCCGAGGGCCTTCTGGTGATTCCCTCCCTGTAAGAAGCCAAGTTACAGGGAACCAGGCAGAGGGCCTTCTTGGTAGTGGCACCCGCCCTGTGGAACACCCTCCCACCAGATGTCAAAGAGAAAAACAACTACCAGACTTTTAGAAGACATCTGAAGGCAGCCCTGTTTAGGGAAGCTTTTAATGTTTAACAGACTACTGTATTTTAATCCTTTGTTGGAAGCCGCCCAGAGTGGCTGGGGAAGCCCAGCCAGATGGGTGGGGTATAAATAATAAATTCTATTCTATTCAACGCCAAGCAAGCTGGAGGAGGAGAGCCCCATTCTGGGACATTTCTCTCCCTCTCTTCCTCCTCCCCCCGGTCTTTCTTTCCTGCGTCTTTGTACCATCTCACTTCTCTCCCTCCCAGAACGGCAACAGTGCAGCTTCTCTCTCTGTGGCTGAGCAGTACGTGGCTGCCTTCTCCAAGCTGGCAAAAGAGTCCAACACCATTCTTCTGCCATCCAGCACGGGAGACATGTCCAGCATGGTTGCCCAGGTGAGTTTGGTTGGGACCTGCTGGCACCAGTGGAGGGCAGGAGCTTGCAGGGCTGCAGGTCCAATAAGGAAGGAGATTTAGGTCAAACACCGCAAGAGCAAAAGATCCTTGCGTGCAGATGAAACAATAGCCGCTTAAGGCTTCTAAGGTTGCAAGAATTCAGCAGTTTCCTTGTTGGCCAGGGGTTGGGGAGGGAGGAAGAGAGGAAGTATCTGGTGGAAGGAATGCCTCACCTCGGGTCAGGAGCCTCCACTGGGCATCTTGCAGTCTGATCCCATCAGAACTAGGCGCTTCTCACACCACATAACACCAGTCTTGAAAGACCTACATTGGCTCCCAGTACGTTTCCAAGCACAATTCAAAGTGTTGATGCTGACCTTGAAAGCCCTAAATGGCCTCAGCCTAATATACCTGAAGGAGCGTCTCCACCCTCATCGTTCAGCCCGGACACTGAGGTCCAGTGCCAAGGGCCTTCTGGCGGTTCCCTCCCTGCGAGAAGTGAGGTTACAGGGAACCAGGCAGAGGGCCTTCTGGGTAATGACGCCCGCCCTGTGGAACGCCCTCTCAGCAGATGTCAAGGCAATAAACAACTATTTTACTTTTAAAAGACAACTGAAGGCGGCCCTGTTTAGGGAAGATTTTAATGTTTAATAGGTTATTGTATTTTAATATTCTGTTGAAAGCCGCCCAGAGTGGATGGGGAAACCCAGCCAAATGGGCGGGGTATAAATAATAAATTATTATTATAATATTATTATTATTGAAGCTGGTGCCCTGCCTATGATCCGGCTGTTTAGTGGAGCAGGAGCCTTGCAGTGCTGGAAAGCAACGATTGACTTTGAACCTGCAAGTTGAGCCTGCTTCTCATCTGACCCCCGGCATAACCGGTGTGTCGTCATCCACCCCATGGCTCCATTTCTCCTTGGGGGGTGAGCTAGTATGGTGAGGTCCTCTTGGAGAATGCAAAACAGCCCGAAATCTGGGTTGCTGGGTAGAGTGAGGGCAGATCCTTCCAGTTACTTCTGTGTTGTGTGATCCATGCCATGTGATGTGTTGAGGGGCTCTGACCTCTCCCTCCCTCCCTCCCTCCCTCTTTTCTCTCCCCAGGCAATGGGAATCTATGGCTCCCTGAGCAAACCCCAACCCACCAAGGCGGCCTCTGCAGAAGCCACAGCTCCTCCCGCCCTCCAGGCCCCTCCTCCACCTCCGCCCCCAAGCATAGAGTACACTGAGCAGGAGCAGCAGCCGAGCACCAGCTAACGGAGAAGCCCCCCGTGCCCCCCGCCCTTGGACTCTTGTCCTTCCCCTCTTTGGATTATTTTCTAATTTGGATTTAATCATGTAATAAAAGGAGATGGCCAGGAACCAGCGTCTCCCCTTGTTTTGGGGTGAACCTCTCTTGTCTCGGACTGGGATTTTCAACCACACGAGGATGAAGGCCCTGGGCTCATCGGCCCCAAATCCTGTGGAGGGCGCAAATAACCTGCAGGGGAATTTGGCAGGAAACTGTCCATGCCCCATTGGCGCCCAGGAAGGGTTGGGGGTGCCGTGAGGCTGAGGGCAGGTCCACTCTCTACCCTAGCGGTTTCGGGACAAAGGGTCTTGGTTACTGTTCGCCAGCCTGCCCCTTTGGTCTGGAGCAGAATGTGTCCCCCTGAAGTGAAGGATATAAGGCAGGAGTTGGTAATGCAGGTGAGCTACGCACAGGTGAGCTGCAAGCAAGCTGCCGGCCAGCTCTGTGGAGGCTCCTTTTATTGACACAATATGCAAACCCAGGCATATACATTTTGGGCTGTGACCTTTACACCTCTTCCAGTCCCAAAATAGTGGGGTGGTACAAAGTTATTTTAGCACCTGTTTCCACCGCGTCATTTTCCCCTTGCACAGTGCATGATGAAGGAGACAAAGGTCTCAGAGACAAAGGTCACAGACAGGACACGGCAGACTACTGAGACCGCAAAAGGTTAGGCAGAGGGCAAGATGTTCAGACAGCTGTGGCCTTATCTGTGAGGGGAATGTGCTACACAACCCAGCAATCAGTCCTACCACCCCCCCACACCTCTTGCCCTCGTTCTGCCCTCTCCTGCGCAGCATCGAGGGCGAGCTCTGCATGGCAGCTGGAGCTCCTCATCGCACCATGACCAGGTCCTGGCAAAGCGCAGTCTGCTTGTGTTGGGGGCTCTCGATGCACCATCACAAAAGGGAAATGGGCTTCAGTCCCTGTTGGCTCAGCCGGAGGTGAAGGGAGAGGCTCAGGGACACAATAACTTCGCAGAGTGCTGAGCTGCCTGTTGTCGCTCTTCTTAGGACGTCTTCTTGACTTTGGTATCTCTGAGCCCCTCTCCTGCACTACCTTTCAAAAAAAAAAATAATTTTTATTAACCGGCCAATCAAATCAAATCACATCACATAAATTCCAAATTACAAAGCCGAATTTTAAATTTTGTTGAGGGAACCCATATTTCAAGATCCGAAGGGGGATTCTGATCATCTTCTTGCTACTGCGTTAATGTCCAAATCAGTCCAAACACAGTTCATAATTCTATCCAGTCTTATCTTGCTGTTTCCACATCACATCTTGTTCATATATTTTCTCTTTTTTCTTTATGATCTCTTCTGATAGTCTCCTTAAGCCGATAAACACCAATAATAATCCTGTGTGAATTTTTCCGTTCTTCCAATCCTCAAATCGAGATGCTTTCCATATATCATCGCCTTCATAGATAACAGCGCTCTTTCAGTCATTAATTACAGAACTGTCGTTCTTAAGTCCCACTGAGGAGTTTCACCCACAATATAAAAACAGCTCTATTTCTCCTCTCAGACTTAAGTCCTCCAACAGAACTTCCCAATATGGCGATGGAATTTTTAACTGCGTCATTCCAAAGCCCTTATACATTCCACGCTCTTCTTAAAACATGCTTTGGTTCGAAAGTTTATCTCCACACAGCCTTAAATCCACAGCTTAAGTCCTTAAAACGACAATTCTGACTCGTGAGGGGGGGGGATTCTTGTTTAATCACATAAGGAAAGAAAGGAAAGTTTCTTCCCCTTCCCCATCAGTCCCTTTGCCATACCAAGTCTTGGCGTATCTTCTCATGATCTATACTTGTTCCTCCGACTCATCTTGTTTTATCAGAGATCTCTTCTGTTAGCAGTCTTTACTCCCCCTCCTTCCTTGAAATATGTGCATTTGCTTCATCCAAATTGTTTCTTTTGAAGTTCTTGCAGCTAGTGGCGCGGATCAGAGACGGCGTCCAGGAGCGCCACAATCCCACAGGAGGGCATTGTGCCTAGTGCCCCCATCCCCACAAATTCGGGGGTGGTATAGGGCACAGCAGGCAAGGCCAGTCCCACCCCACAATTCTGGGGGGGTAGGGAGGCTATTTACTCCCATCACAGCCTCCAAATTACCTCGTGTGGGTCGGAGAGATGTTATTGTCAGCCATCTTCTGATGCGCCCCCTAGTGGTCCCTCCCTGCACTACCTTTCCATCCTACTAGGAAGTTTAAAAACGCCACATCACAAACAGCCACAAAATCAGTTGGGCCACAAAGTTAAATGCAAGCTCTATCATTGAGCCCAGTTTCAGTACATGGGTAGAATAAGTGGGACCTTTGATGAGCAAAAGGGACACAGGTGGCACTGTGGGTTAAACCACAGAATCTAGGACTTGCCGATCAGAAGGTTGGTGGTTCGAATCCCTGCTATGATGGGGTGAGCTCCCGTTGCTCAGTCCCAGCTCCTGCCAACCTAGCAGTTCGAAAGCTCGTCAAAGTGCAAGTAGATAAATAGCTACCGCTCTGGCTGGAAGGTAAACGGCGTTTCCGTGCGCTGCTCTGGTTCGCCAGAAGCGGCTAAGTCATGCTGGCCACATGACCCGGAAGCTGTACTCCGGCTCCCTCGGCCAGTAAAGCAAGATGAGCGCTGCAACCCCAGAGTCATCCGCGACTGGACCTAATGGTCAGGGGTCCCTTTACCTTTTTTGATGAGCAAATCATCCCTGCTGCATTTGTGCTTGTCCGAAACTGCCCAACGCGGAAGCAGAAGTGGCAGGAAGAAGATCTCTGGTCACTCAGAGGGATCCCAGATCCTGGGTAAAGAACAGCTTCCGGGATATGAACAAGGAGGACCAACAAACCTGCTGCTGTCGGGTTATTTGTTTGCTGCATCTGTATCCCACCTCCCCCCCAGGTTGCTCAAGGTTGCCCACAGACTTCATCCCCTTTTATCCTCACAGCAACAACCTGGGGGAAGATACTGCAGAGTTGCAAAAGGTGCAGAAAAGGGCGAGTGAAATACTGCAGAGGCTGGAGTGCCCTCCTGTGGGAGAGCTTAAAAAGGTGTGCCTGCTTTTTAACTCTCCCACACAGGGTGAGTCAGGGGCCACATGGCAGAAGGGTGTGAAATTATGCAAGGGGTGGAGAACTTGGGCAGGAAAAAGTCTTCCCCTTCATCTCCTGAAGCCCAGGGGGAGAGTCACTCAGGGGAGCTGAATGTTGGAAGATGCAGGATGCATAAAAGAAAGTCCTCCATGCACTGCAGAGTTTACCTGTGGAAGTCCCTGCCACAGCAGGGAGGCTGTGATGGCCATCAACTTGGATGGCTTTAAAGAGGATTGGAAAAATTCACGGCGGAGGAGAGGGCCATGGATGGCCACTAGCCAGGATGGTCGGAGGCCGCGATGCTTCTGAATGCCATTTGCCGGAAACGCCAGGAGAGAAGGTGGCTCTTGTGCTTGAGTCCCATTTGTGGTTCTCCCAGAAGAGGCGTCAAGTTGGCTGCTCTGAGAACAGGAGGCTGAACTTGGTGGGGCCCTTTGGCCTCATCCAGCAGCCAGACTCTACTAATGCTCTTATACAGAGACTTTGGGGTTAAGTCAAGCACACCATGAGCTGGACCCAATTGATGGAGTGCTGCTCTTCATTTATTTCATCAAATTTATACATTGCTTGATTGTACAAACTAACTAACCTCAAAGTGGTTTACTTATTATTACAGTATTTATTTAAACCTGCCTTTCCCCCCGACAGGGATTCAAGGTTGTCCCGGCAGACTGGAGGAGGGCAAATGTTGTCCCTATTTTCAAAAAGGGGAAAAGAGAGGACCCAAATAATTACCGCCCAGTCAGTCTGACATCAATACCAGGGAAGATTCTGGAGCAGATCATTAAGCAAACAGTCTGTGAGCACCTAGAAAGGAATGCTGTGATCACCAATAGTCAGCATGGATTTCTGAAAAATAAGTCATGTCAGACTAACCTGATCTCATTTTTTGACAGAATTACAAGCCTGGTAGATGAAGGGAACGCAGTGGATGTAGCCTAGCTTGATTTCAGCAAGGCATTTGACAAGGTGCCCCATGATATTCTTGTAAAGAAGCTGGTAAAATGCGGTCTTGACTATGCTACCACTCAGTGGATTTGTAACTGGCTGACTGACCGAACCCAAAGGGTGCTCATCAATGGTTCCTCTTCATCTTGGAGAAGAGTGACTAGTGGGGTGCCACAGGGTTCTGTCTTGGGCCCGGTCTTATTCAACATCTTTATCAACGACTTGGATGATGGACTCAAGGGCATCCTGATCAAATTTGCAAATGACACCAAACTGGGAGGGGTGGCTAACACCCCAGAGGACAGGATCACACTTCAAAACGACCTTGACAGATTAGAGAACTGGGCCAAAACAAACAAGATTAATTTTAACAGGGAGAAATGTAAAGTATTGCACTTGGGCAAAAAAAATGAGAGGCACAAATACAAGATGGGTGACACCTGGCTTGAGAGCAGTACATGTGAAAAGGATCTAGGAGTCTTGGTTGACCACAAACTTGACATGAGCCAACAGTGTGACGCGGCAGCTAAAAAAGCCAATGCAATTCTGGGCTGCATCAATAGAAGTATAGCATCTAGATCAAGGGAAGTAATAGTGCCACTGTATTCTGCTCTGGTCAGACCTCACCTGGAGTACTGTGTCCAGTTCTGGGCACCACAGTTCAAGAAGGACACTGACAAACTGGAACGTGTCCAGAGGAGGGCAACCAAAATGGTGAAAGGCCTGGAAACGATGCCTTATGAGGAATGGCTAAGGGAGCTGGGCATGTTTAGCCTGGAGAAGAGGAGGTTAAGGGGTGATATGATAGCCATGTTCAAATATATAAAAGGATGTCACATAGAGGAGGGAGAAAGGTTGTTTTCTGCTGCTCCAGAGAAGCGGACACGGAGCAATGGATCCAAACTACAAGAAAGAAGATTGCACCTGAACATTAGGAAGAACTTCCTGACAGTAAGAGCTGTTTGACAGTGGAATTTGCTGCCAAGGAGTGTGGTGGAGTCTCCTTCTTTGGAGGTCTTTAAGCAGAGGCTTGACAACCATATGTCAGGAGTGCTCTGATGGTGTTTCCTGCTTGGCAGGGGGTTGGACTCGATGGCCCTTGTGGTCTCTTCCAACTCTATGATTCTATGATTGTTACGGAAAAATCTAGGTGTGAGGCTGCTCAGTCCCCCAGCTGGTCGGGCAGAGCCCTTGGGTCCCTGCGGAATAAAGGAAGGAGTCCAGTCACCAACGGGAGCAAATAGCTGTAGACCAAGGTTTATTGCGCAACATGTTGAAAGAGGAATTTTGAACCCCGAGGATGGGGAGACAAGGACTTTTAAAAGTTTCCCACCATATCCCAGAATACAGTTCGTACAGCATCATTGCTACATCCCTGACATGTCACCAAAGGGGAGGGGTAGACAGGGGTTACACTAGTTTAACCTTGGCAGACATGTCAGGGCAAGACCCAGGGATAAGATTAGCAGAGGAAAACACCTCTGAAGTCCCACCACCCAAAGTACAATAGAAGTTCCTTTGCATGTTTGGTGATGGGATTAGGCTTTCCTTGGCCAACAATCAGCTCAGCAATTGTCGCTTCTGGGATCTTCCTGGGTAGGAGGTGTGTATACATGGAGGAAACTGGGAAAGGAGTTGATTTTATATTATTTTTAAAGCTAGGTGGAAAGGATACATTGAGGCATAATATTTGTTACATTTAACTTTAAAGATTTGCCCCCCCCCCGTAATTTCTGTAACACAGGTAGAAACAGGAACAGCTAAAAAACGAGAAAGAAAACGCAGGAATAAAATCATTGAGGGGAAGCATAAAGCGAGAAGATTAAAACGGCAGAAGCAAGACATGTTGTTGTCTTTTTTCAAGCAGAAAGGCAAGCTCAAAGGCCAAGGGGGCGTTGTGCGCATGCGCGGCACCTCCGGGCGCAGGAGCAGTCTAGCCGCTCTTCTGGGCCGCGCGGGGGCGCCCTCCTGCCGCTCTGGCCCTCCTCTCGCTCTCCTCCGCTTCCGCCCTTTCCCGGAAGGGAGGCGGAAGGGCCGCCCTGGATCTCCCTCCCCCCTCCCACGCGCACCTGGCCGCCAGGTGGGGCCGCCGCAGCCCCGAACGGGCCTCCGGGGGGCCGGGCGGACGAGGAGGAGGAAGAGGAGGGCCCAGTCCGAGGAAGGGCGCGGCGGCGGCGGAGTCTGCCCCCCTCAGCAGGCAGGTGGGGGTCCCGGTTCTGGGGGAGGACAGAGGGGTGACCCCCCCCGGCCCAGGGCTGCCTGCCGGCGTCCCTTGGCCAAAGGCACCTGGCTCTCAGCATTCCGGGGGGGCCCCCCTTATCCCCAGTTTCTCCCGCCCTGGCCTTCCTCGGGGGGGGGCGTCGTCTCGTCGGGGAGGGTTTTGGCCTGGCAGCGACACCCGCAGCCCGGCGGAGCAGCTGGGAGGGGCAGCCCAAGGTCACCCCGACCGGCCCAGGGAGGGAGCCCCGGTTCCTCGCCCGCCCGGCGCCCTCAGCCGCCACGAAGCCCTTAAGCCAGCCCCCCCCCCAACTCGGCCCTCCAGGTGTTTTGGGACTACAGTTCCCAGCATCCCTGACCACTGGTCCTGTTAGCTAGGGATGATGGGAATTGTGGTCCCAAAAGAGCTGGAGGGCCGAGTTTGGGGGGGCCTGCCTTGGCCGTTGACGTAGAGCAGGCACGTCCAACTCTCTAGAGACTGCGATCTACTCCAAGTATGATAAAACTGGCAGTGATCTACCCATTGGCATTGCCCATCTTTGCTGAGCTTTTCTTGGGGGGGGGGGGAGACCAGAGTTGTTGAACTTTCCTTAAGGGGAGAGGCCGCAGTTGTTGAGCTTTTTTTAGGAACAATTGCCAAGAGGTGTTGAGCTTCTTTTAGAGGTGAGTGACCTCAGTTCTTCAGCTTTTGGGGGGAAGGATTGAACGGAGTAGTTGAGCTTTTTCGGCAAAGGATTGCATGAAAACGATCACCCTGCAGTTCGCAGCCCTAACAGCTACCACCACTATGCCACCAGTACAGGGAAAATAAGCTTTCACAGCAGCACCAGCAGAGGGGATGGGACACAGCACCAGGTGCAGGGCGCGGCATGAGCAACCGGCCAATCACTTTCTTAACTCCAGCGATTGACCTCGGGCTTTCTAGTGATCTACATCTCAATCACAGTTGACCAGTTGGACATTGCTGGCGTAGAGCAATGCATCGTTTATCTCATGTTTCACCCAAGCGATGATTTGTGTTATATTACGCCTTACACAGGTCATACCGCTTGTTCCTACGAAAACACCGGTGAGACTGGTAGGCTTTGAGCACCCAAGGGGTGTGAGGGGCACCCACTGCTCACCGGTCCTTTCTCCCCCCTCCCTGCAGGATGCAGAGAGTACCAGTGCTGCTCTTCCTCGCCTGGACCTGCTTCCTCTTCTTCTCGGCCATCGGACTCTTCACCAGCGGCTTCCTGCTCATGCGTGTGGAGCTGGCCAACCACAGCAGCTGCTCGGACCCCCTGGCCGCCTCCCTGCCAGGGGCCAGGGCCCCCCTCGGCTCCTGCTGGCTGCCAAGGCGCTTCCCCAAAGCTGTGCTCGTCATCATCGACGCCCTCAAGTTTGAGTTTGCCCAGTATGACCCCTCCAGGCGGGAGCCGCGGCCTTACGAGAACAAGCTGGGGTTCCTGCACCAGCTGGCCAGTTTGCAGCCCCTGCATGCCCGCCTCTTCCGCTTCCGGGCCGACCCTCCCACCACCACAATGCAGCGCATCAAGGGCATCACCACCGGCTCCCTGCCCACCTTCATTGACGCAGGCAGCAACTTCGCCTCCTACGCCATCCAGGAGGACAACTTGGTCTGGCAGCTGGCGCAGAACGGTGGGTGCCTCCAGAAGGGGGCGGTGAGGGCAGGCTCTTTGCAGAATGTCTTGCCTCTCTTATTCTAGCTGTTGTGGACTAAGGGAGGTGCTTTCTTCATCTTCATTTCTTCCTTCCTTTTCCTCAGATGCACTCTTCTCCCTACTCTTTCATTTTTCTCTCGGGACTTAGCCTGCAAGTGCTAGTGACAAAATGGTTCCTTTTATGTTTCTGGTGTAGATTTGCATCATGTGCTACTTCCTTGTAGGTTATGACTCGGGAGTTGAAAGCAGGCAGATTTATGTTTGAGGTTGGGAAGAAGCGTCTGGCAAGTTCAGTTTTGCTTCACTTGGGATGGGGTTGCTTTGACCTGCGGAACATGAGAGCCAGGGTCCTGGTCTCTGTGGTGTATATTGTGGTTTGGAGGCAGTAGCTGGATCTGGGCGTAGGCCAGCCCTCCTTCTAGGCTGGGCATATGACTTCATGGCATGTCATCCAGGCTTTTCAATTGCCACTTGCCTGGCTGCTTGTGGTGAGGGGAAATGGCCTTCAGAGCGACTAGGCGGGGATGTTGTACAAAAGCTTGTTCCCTGTTATGCTTCAGACTGACAGGTTACTGTGAAAAGACTACTGCAGAAATACGTGGGGAAATAAATTAGTACAAAACTGGCCGTGAACTAATTCTTGATGTGGTCTTATATATTCTGGGGACTTTTGCCTTTGTGGTTTGATGATGCAGGTTGGAGGAAAAGTTCAGACAGGGACCTCTTTTGTGGCTACATACACTGAGCACCAGCTCAAATCAGCAGGGAGAACTCAAGAGGTTGTGGGGGTCTGTCTGTGCTGTGTTTGCTACCAAGGCAGAATGTGGGCATGAAATGTGTGGAATGGTGTGGGTCATTGTTGATTGTTTGTTTAACACATTTATAAATGGCTTCATATTTTGAAAAGAAATTTTTAAAGTGATGTACAATGTAGAAACTATAAACAATATGCTTGCTGAAGCTGCCTCAGCACCTCAAGGAAAGCAGATTGTGGCTTTCAGTTCTTCCCATATGTATTTTTTTTAGAAAACCCAAACTTTTGTCAGGTGGAAACTGCACCACTGTGTTATTGGCTCAAAGGAGCTGATCTGTAGTGACTGTGTGATGCTGTTTCCGTGAGCTGGAGGAGAGCTGTGTGCATATCCCTCCTTGGCCTTGAAGGTTCTGGTTGGGTGGCTCTGAGGATGGATTTCCTGACCTCTCTAGAAAGCAACCAAGAGAGACGGAACCTGGAGCTCCTGGACTCCACTGACTAGGTTTCGGCTCCCTAACTTGGTGACCTGCTCATTGCTGTGCTCTAAACACCCCTCTCTCATTTCCCCCCTTTGCAGGGAAAAGAGTGGTGTTCATGGGGGACGACACCTGGGACGGGCTCTTCCCCCAGGCCTTCCACCGCTCGTACTTCTTCCCTTCTTTCAACGTGAAGGATCTTCACACTGTAGATGATGGAATCCTGCAGCATTTGTATGAGACAGGTGAGCCGCTGTCCCGGGCTGGAGTTCTTGGCTCCCTTTTCATGCCAGGTTGCTGGAGGAAACAGGCGGAGCAGGCAGAGGCACTTTGCAGCCCGGCGAGAGGCCTGCTGGAGTGGCCTGCCCTCTGCCTGCCCTACAGGTTCTCTGTCCATAACCTTGAAGGGTGATGTGGCCTTGAAGGCTTCAGGCTCTGGTGTGGCTCGAGTCCCCTTGTGCCAGCCAGAATCCTTGAGGAAGAGACATTCTAAATTGTTGAAGAGTTATTGAAAATTGTTTTTTGCAAAAGGGGGAATATTGAAAAAAAATTAATGTTTTGTTTTTAATGGGAAAACCTTGTTTTCAAAATGGATTGCCTTGCCTTGAATTTATGTCAGCTTTAAAAAGGGAAGTAGGGTGCCTCCTCGAATTTTGTTTTTGAAACGACTTGTTTTGCACTAAGCACGGCTCTGCAAATTGCATGAATGGAATTTCTTCACCCACAATAACATCCTTTCCGTGTGGTTTTTCCAGTGAGAAGCCACTCATCCTCCACCAGCCTTTGTCACCCCCTGCCCTCTGCTGGCAGCAAAGTCTAAAACGTCTGCTGGCTTTTTGCCTGCCTCTCATTGTCTTCTCCCTGGGTCTTCAAGGCCTGGCCCTGAGCACATCTGAAGGTGTGCATTGAGGGGGGAGGGGGAGAAATCTGCTCCTGCTCTTCCTCTCAGCCCTCAGTAAAGTGCGCCAGAGAAGAAAGAAACATTGGCTGCCTCTCAGAGCGGAAGGGGCAAGTCTTCATGCTTCTCCCCCCCCCTCTCTCTCTGTGGTGGTGCAGTCGATGGTGGCGAGTGGGAGTTGCTGATTGCCCACTTCTTGGGCGTGGATCACTGTGGCCATAAGCATGGACCAGACCATCCGGAAATGGCCAAGAAGCTCTCGCAGATGAATGACATGCTCAGGTGAGCTGGTTTCTCAGGTCATGTGGGTGCCCCTGGCTTCTCAGCACCAGCCCATTGTGTGCCAAGGACTGAAGCAGGATGAGCAGCAGCTGGGCCTTCCAGAGGAATGTGGATTGTGCTGGCCAGCGCTGGGAGGGGCAGAAGCGGGAGTTCTCCTGCTTCTTTTATTCTCCTTCCTCTGCTTTGGGCTCCAGCTGCTTGGGGACCTCAAAGGTCTTTGGATGTTTGCATTATGTTAGGGGCCCCTTCACCAACCTGGTGCCGACTAGACATTTTGGAGTGCATCAGGCCCTGCCAGCATGACTCTGCTGGGAGTTGTAGTTCAGAGCACCTGGAGGGCACCAGGTTGGCGACAGCTGTGTCAATGTCCCTTTAAACATTAGCTTTTGAGCTCCTTGTAGAGAGTGCTCTTGAATGAGCCTCTGATTCAGACTCTGAAGGACCCCTGGAGGCAGTTTGAACTGGAGCCACTTGGCCAGTGTTGCCCCAACCAGGATTTGAGCCCTGGCCCTCCCTGGAAGGGAAACAGCTGGCCTTGAGCCCCAGCAGCTGCACCCGGAAGTTAAGCCCCAGAGTTGGTTTGCTGCAGGAGAGCATCTCAGGCTGTGAGTCAGAAAGTCCCCCGTCAAACCTGCATTTGGGCTCAGGCCTAAACAACATGGCTGGTGCCCACCCACTTTGCCGTGGGGGGCACCCGCTGGCACAGGGAGGCGGCTGAAGTCCCGTGTTGTTGATGGACAGGTCACTGGTTGACCACCTGGCGAATGACACGCTGCTCCTGGTAGCAGGGGACCACGGCATGACGGGGACCGGGGACCACGGAGGGGACAGCGAAGAGGAGGTCAACGCAGCCCTCTTTGTGTACAGCAAAGCCCAGCTGTTCCAGAGCCACCCGCCTCAGGTAAGCCAGGTGGAGGAAGGCTCTCTCTCTCTCTCTCTGTTGCACTTCCAAAGGGATCTTTCCCTTCCCACCTTTTGCATCTGGTCAGCCACTGTGAGAAAGGAGGCTGGACTAGATGGGCCATCAGCCGGACCCAGCAGGCTCTAAATTACCTTCTTAGGTGGCGGAGAGCTTGTTGCAACTGGTGCAAATAACCCCTTGGCCAGTTGCGCTTGGGAAAGGAGATTGGTGCTCTTTTTCAGGCTTCTTACCTTTTAGAGCTGAAGAGTGCGGTCATGGCTGCCTGCCAGCTTCTTGCTGGCTGGCTGGGTGAGGAGAAGGCGGGAGGCTTTTGAGAAGGCCTCTGTGGCATGGCTTCCGTCTTGGATGCAGGAGCCCCAGGATCAATCCCCGATGGCACCTCCAGGCCAGGATGGGAGAGGCCCCTGCCTGCAACCCTGGAGAGCCACTGCTGTCAGTCAGTGTAGACGTAACTGAGCCAGAGGGACCCAATGGTCTGATTCTGTACCAGGCGGCTTCCTGTGCTCCTGGTGCTGCTTGCCTGCTGTGGGTGGGTGGGGTCCTGGGGGTCCCCACAGGATGCTGTTCTCCCTGCCCTTCAGCAGCTGGACCCCTCGCTTCCTCCCTCTCTCCAGGAGCCAGAGACCGTCCCGCAGGTGAACCTGGTCCCCACGCTGGCCCTGCTGCTGGGGGTGCCGGTGCCCTACAGCAACATCGGGGAAGTGATGGCTGAGCTGTTTGCTGCAGAGGGCGGCGCTGCCTCCTCGCTCCTCGCCCAGCTGGAGGCATACAGCATCAACGCCCGGCAGGTAAGAGGAGCTCGGCGGCCGGATCTTGAGGCAAAAGGCTCCTTAGAGTCCCTCCCCCTTGAGTGTTCCTGCGCTCAGTGACGGAGACACTTGGCGTTGCAGGTTGACCGCTTCCTGCGCTCCTACTCACGGGCAGCCCAGGACATATCGGTAGAGAAGATGCGGCGGCTCCAGGACCTCTTCTCTGCTGCCGTGGAAGAGCATGAGCAGCTCTCCGCCCAGCTGGGGCCTCCTGCTCTGCCTCACCTGGAGCACCTCCGGGGCCGCTTCCGGCGCTATCTGCAGGAGGCGAGGGCCGTCTGCGCTGAGTCCTGGGCCCGGTTCCACCCGGCCCGCATGTTGGCTGGCTGCGCCCTGCTGACGTCTTCCTGTGTGCTGTGCTACGTTGCCTCCAGAGTGGCCTCGGGCCTGAGCTTCTCCTACCGCCGCCTCCTCCTCTACCCCGTCCTCTGGGGTGTGGTGGGAGTGGCCCTGCCCGGCCTGGCTCACCTCCTCGGCTGGGCCGCTGCGGACCTTGTCCTGCTCTCCTCCTGGGGAGCGGCAGCCTCCCAGTGCGGCTTCTTCTGGCACTGCTGGGCCAAGCGGCCATGGAGGAGCCACGCGGCCAGCGCTTGTTCTCCCTCTGCGGGCACCAGCCTGAGGCAGAGGCTGCGAGCATCGGGGCTGGGCCTGCCCGGAGGCATCCTGCTGGCTCGCTGCGGCGCCATGCTCTCAGACAGCTTCGTGGTGGCCGAGGCGCAGGTGGCGCCCTTCCTGCTGGCCTCGCTGGTTCTGCTGCTGGTGCTGCGCCTGCACTGGGAGGGGCGGCTGGAGGGCGCCTCCCCCCCGGCCCTGCGGCTGCTGGGGCTGCTGGGCGTGGTCCTCGCCTGCGCCCGCCTCTCGGCGCTCTTCCGGCAGTGCCGCGAGGAGACCCCCTGCTGCCGCTCCTCGACGCTCCTGGCCCCGCTCTCCAGCCTGCAGGACCCGGGGGCCAAGAACTCCTGCTACCTCCTCTGCCTGGCCGTGCTGGCCTGCCTGGCCTGGGGCGTGCGCCGCTGGCTGCGCCACTACGGCAACCTCAACAGCCCCAGCGCCCCAGTGCTCTTTGTGCGCTGGGGCTTCCCACTGCTGGCCGTCTGCGTCGGGGGCTACTGGGCCATCACCTCCGGGGCCGAGGAGGCCCTGGTCAAGCTTCACGCCTGGGTGCAGCTGGCCCTGGTGGCCTTCCCCCAGGGGATCTTCGGCCTGGTGCTGGTGGGGCTCCTGCTGGTCCTCTGGGACCCCGTGACCGTCTTTGTGCGCGACAGCCGGGAGCCGGCCGAGGCCCCCATCGTCTCGCCCAGCTCCCATGCGGAGCTCCAGCACGTCATCCCCCAGCTCTACCGACGGATGCAGCAGTCCCTGAAGAGCCGCCTGGACGAGGCCAAGTCGGGCGGCAGGGCCACGGTCGCCGCCTATGGGCTGGGCAGCGTCTACTCGGCCGCGCTCCTCATCTGCCTGGCCCTGCTGGGCTTCCTCTTCATGACGCTGCACAGCGAGCGGCTCAGCCTGGCCTTCCTGCTGCTCTTCCTCGAGGCCTTCGCACTGCTCTGGATGCACGCCTGCGCCGTGGCGCTCTCCTCCTCCGCCTCCTCGCAGGCCGGTGAGTCAGGGCACGGCCCTGGATCTCCGCTCCTCCTGAGTCAGGGCTGTGGACAGCGTCCTCTTCCAGGAAGGGCTTTGCTCTCAGAGAAATGGCAGAAGCTCAAAATGGCCCAGCTGTTAACTGTTAAGGCCTAATGGTGCCCTAGGAATCTGCAGGGGGGGTCCCCGGGAAGAGGGGAGCGGGAGGAGGCCACAGAAACTGCAAAGCAAGCAGTGCGGTGCAGGGGTTAGAGTGGCAGACTAGGACCTGGGAGACCAGGGATCTCTGCTTGCTCAATGGGATGTTCCCCACCTCTCCGTTGGATTGTGCATAAATGTGCAACTTACTATCAGAGTTTTGAATTTTGTTGTGTTGTTATCTTCTTCAGTGGGGCATGCAAACAGCTATTCTGAATAACCCTTTTTAAAAGATGGGGTAGGGGGCACTGGGGACGGGTTTATGGAACTGAGGGGAGGGCGGTGGCCCCAAAACACTTGGGAACCTCTGGCAGGGGAGAGGGGAGTCTCGCCAGGCAAGTGGAAATCCTTGCTCGGATGGGGTGGGTTAGTTGACGTAATTCTGATTCCCGCCGTGGAAGCTCTGCCGCGTTGTGTCTCCAGGGGTTCCTTGCTGGCCCTGACGGTTCTCATCCTCCCACCCCCAGATCCCTTCGTGGTGCCCTGGTACGCCCTCATCGCCTGGGCTCTTGCTGCCGCCCAGTTCTTCTATGCCACAGGCCACCAGCCAGTCTTCCCAGCCATCCACTGGAACGCAGCCTTTGTCGGCTTCCAGCAGGGGCATGAAACCAACCTGCTGCCGGCGCTCCTGGTCGGGGCCAACACCTTCGCCTCCCACATCCTCTTTGCAGGTGAGTCCGCTGCCTCCGGGAAAGGCTCCAAGGCTCTTTCTCTGAGCTTGCAACAGGCAGAGCGTGAATGGTGCTTGCTTTGGCCCCAGGTGACTGCGGAGGGCAGCTAGGCAGAGGCTGCCTGCTCAGCACTAAGAGTTGGGTTTGGGTAGCAAATGAAGACTCTGGGCACCCACAGCAGGGGCAGGGAGCCTGTGGACTCCCCGGCATTGATGGACTCCAGTTCCCAGCATTCAGCGTGGCCACTTGTCAGGGGTGCTGGGAGCTGAGGTACAGCTGCACCTGGAGAGACGCGCCCCCCCCCCCGATCTACCGGCCCACAGCAGCTCCCGGAATATTGCCAGCATCTTGGCATCGGCAATAGGAGTGTGTGTGGGGGGGGTCTGTTTATAGGGCCTTACCTGGGAAGAGAAGACGGGTTCCCCCCACCCGGCATCTGTTAACATAGCTTTGCCAGGCATGGGAACTGCTATGAGGCAAGCACCCACACATGGTTTTAGGCACCTGCTTAAAACTTCTTTATTTCAGAAAGCCTACCTAGAATTTTGCTTGTTTTGCATGTTTGCTGATTTCATCTGCGTTTTATTGATGACTTTGCAGTCATCAATACAGCACATGGAGAATTTTCTGATTAAATGGTCTGTTTTTTTTCTTTCTAAATATATCAAACTAGGGAGTGCCTCCAACTTCCTCTGCATTATCTTGAGGGAGTCAGAGAGTTGAGTCTGCTGGGACCTGGTTCCTGATCGCCTTTTTGGCTGAAAGGGGGGCATAATCCCCCAGGCATTGCTTAGCACAGTGGTTTCCAAAGTGGGTGGTACTGGCGGGGGCGCTGGGGTTTCCTAAGGGGAGAGGCAAAGAGGTGTAAATGGCTACCAGACTTGAAAAAGCTGATATCCTTGGATCAAGCTCATCAGTTTCATTGAATTAATTAAACTGAATAGTTTTACTTGGATTCTGAATAAATTTTTTTTTGCATAATTTTTATTGAGTTTTCCATATTTCATTACACAAATCCATAACTTAAAGCATCTGAATAAATTTGCAATTAATTGTTACTGTTTTGAGTTGCATTGTGTTATTTTCTTCCTGTGGACTGTGCAAAACACTATTCTGAATAATGCTTTTTATAGGCAGGGTAGCAGGTGCTGGGGCTGCGTTTATGGAACCAAGCGGGTGGGGCCCCGAAACAGTTTGGGAAGCACTGATTTAGAGGGATTGATCTTCTTGCCCCTTTCTTTCCTCTGGGTTCCATCAGCCGATGGTCCCCGGCATTCTCTCCAGTGACCCCTCTCTCTTCCTCCTCCTTTCCTTGAGGTAGCCGGCTGCCCTTTGCTTCTGCTTTGGCCGTTTGTCTGTGAAATGCCCACCGCCTCCAAGGGCAAGAAGTCGAAGGCAGAACTTCCAGACAGGGAGGAGCAGATGATGGAGATGAGGCTCCGGGAAGCCCCAGAGAAGTTTTCAGCAGCGCTTTTGCAGCTGGGGCTCAAGTACCTGCTTGTTCTGGGGCTTCAGGTACGTGCCTGGGAGCAAACACTGGGGGAGGCCTTTTTCTGCAAGCCAGAGAGAGAAGGGAGGGAGAGGCGGTGATGGGGACTGGTGGGCTGTGCATGTGAGGATACAGTGAATGAACGCCAGGAGGTTTACCTGCAGCCTGAACTCCTTTTCTTTCCCCCATAGATTCTGGCTTGTGTCTTGGCAGCAATCATTCTCAGAAGGCACCTTATGGTCTGGAAGGTGTTTGCCCCCAAGTAAGTTGGGCAAGTGTCCTGTGGCTCTGGAGCTCAGTCCCCTCCGTGTGCTGGCAGGGAAAGGGTTGGGTGTTTCTGAGCCCAGGGCTGCCGGGCAGAGTTGCAAGGCTGGGTGGGAAATGGCTGGTCAGAGTTCTGTCAGCTGTAGGCTGCGCTCTCTCTCTCTCTCTGTCTTTTGTATTTTTTTTTATTTCAAATATACAAATAAATACATAGATAACAGACACATGCATTAATAACCACTACAGAATAGTAATAATATCAGACTTAATAACCTTACATCTCTACATATATATATATATATATATATATATAATGAAACAAACAGAAGAAAAGGAAAAAGACAAAACAGAGACAATGACAAAAACAATACAAGATTCTTCCATTCAATACTATTCAGAAAGAGAAAGCGCTGACCTGGCAGTTAACGGGGGCTGCAGGAATCGGGAGACTCATTGGCCGGCTTCAGGGTTTTTCCCACATTGTGATTTTTGCATAGCACATGCACACATCATGATTTGCAATATATTGCCAGGTCAAAAATTATGAAACCGGTATCATGATATGGACTTCAAAGTGGTTTTGGACCATATATCGCCTAGGCCAGGGGTCTGCAACCCGCGGCTCCAGAGCTGCATGTGGCTCTTTTACACCTTTGCTGTGGCTCCAGGGCGGATACTAGCGAGGGGAGGAGGCGCATTGTGCGCCCCGACACTTCCCACTGTGGCGGGCGCTGTACTGGCTGTGACGTCGCATGGGGGCGGTGCGTGTGTTAGTCACGCACCGTCCTGACGTCACCTTCCCGCCCACCCACTACATTGTAAGGGGCATGTACGCTGGTCACTGTTTTGAAGGGGAGTGAAGAACACACACACACAAAAAGGTAACTTGTTAATTTAATGTTTATTTCTATGAGGAGGAGTAATTCTGAGGGGTCAAACAAAGAAATAATAAAAAGTGACAAAAAAGTTATTTTTATAATGACGAGTTTTGCGGCTCCCAGTTTTTTTTTCTTCGGAAACGGGTCCAAGTGGCTCTTTTTGTCTTAAAGGTTGCAGACCCCTGGCCTAGCCCTACCGCCCAGCACAGAAATGAGTAGTTGACTTGCCCCTGAGTTAGGCCAGTTGCCCCTGTAGTGTCTTCACTAGCTTCCCCCCCCCCCCAGTGTGCCCCTCTTCCCTCAAGGGTTAAATTTGGGGCCTCTCGCATGCAGAGCACCTCCTGTGGAGCCTTTGCGGTACTTTCCTCACCCGGGGCTTCTGTTCTGCTTCCAGGTTCCTCTTTGAAGCTCTGGGCTTCATGGTGAGCAGCGTCTTCCTCCTGCTGGGCATCGGCCTGGTGATGCGGGTGGACTGCGCCGTCAGCCTGTGGTTCAAGCAGCTCATCCTTGCTCAGTCCAGGTAGCACGAGAGGAAGAGGGACCTTCTGGCAGTGCCCCCCCCCCCCCGCAACCGCAGAGAGAGCCTTGGGGAGATTCTCGCGCTGCCCACAACTCAGTGGGCTCAGCTTGGTGGCGGTTGCCGGGTCTTTTGTTTTGCAGAAAGAGCCTTCCCACGCTCCAAAGAGACGCCCTGATTTCACTTGCCACTCACAGCTTGTGGGTCGCCAGTGAAACACTGGGGAGTGGCCCTTTTGTTCTCTGAGTGGGGGGAAGAAATGCAGAGGCAGCTGCCCCTTGTTTCCAAAGAGAACACTTACGGCCGTGTGCGGCTGAGATCCAGATCTGTGGGCATCACCCTTGCGGGTGACTTCCTTGCTTCTCCTTAGTTCCTTCGTGGGACTGGAGCAGCTGCACATGGGGTGGGGGTGGGGGTGACGCTGTGGGCACTTCTTGGGAATGGCAGAAAGGGAAATCCATGCCCAGAGCTGGAGAGGCCAGATTCTGGACCAGGAAAAAGCACCCTCCGAGCTGACTGCCAACAGATTCTTTGCCAACCAGAGGAAGGTCTTGCTTTGACTGCTCTTTGAGGAATAAATGCCGCTGCTATTTCTAACTGGTGGCTGGTAGCACCTTCAGAAAGGCTTGATCGGTCTGTGGTTTTTGCTCAAAGCCCTGTCGGTGCAGAAACGTTTCTTCTCCTTCAAGAACCAAGGCTCCAACAGGAACAGAACACCCTTCTTGGTTGCAGGCACCTGGGTGGCCCCCAGCAGTGGCCAGAAGTTCTTTCGGGACCCAGCGTTTTTGAAGAACCTCAACTTTTTGGTGCTGAAGCCTAAGTCTCATTTCGTCGCTGAGACTTGGTTGTGTTTTGAGTTCCAGATTTCTGGATCTGGCCTTTTGAAGAAAAAAAATTGGAGTTCCAGTTCTCCACTAGGTAAAATTTGGCATGGCCGCTTGGCAGCCTCTGGCTGGGTGTTCTGGTAGTTTCCTGCGCTGACTTTGCTACAAAGGAAGCTGCTCAGTCCATCCAAGGCAGTGTAGTCTGCTCAGACAGACACGCTTTCCCGGCCTCAGGTAGATCATCCTTCCTCATCACTTCTGCCCGTGTCTGCTACCTGAAGATCCCACACCTACTGCATGCGAAGCATGTGCCTGTCCCACTGAGCCACAGCCTGCCTCCCCACCCCTGCTTTTATGCCTGCAGTAGTGTTCTGTGTAACTCCGCACCACTTCCTCATGGTGCCAGAACCCACCTCCCTGCTTCTCCTCCTCCTTTGGGGACAGACCCCTCGTTCTGGGCCTCACTGGCTGCTCTGGAGCATCAAGCCCAAAGGTCCCTTCCTTGAAGGAAAGGTCTGGGGAGAGCCATTTCCAGCCACAATTAGCCTGAACCTGCTGTGTGCTCAGGAGGAGGACGCAAGAGACGCCCTCTTTATCCTTGGCTGCATCTCTTCCTCCCTTTGGGCTTGTTAGTAAAGGAGTCATCAAATGAATATGCTCTGACTTGCTGTTTGTTGCTTCAGAATCCATGTTCTGTCAAGGACTTGGCTGCTGGATTCCTGCTCTGCTGCTTTGTCTCCCTTGAGAAGGTTGTTGGGTCTTGCTTTGGCTAAAACAGAGATGGGATGCCTTTCAAAGATGTGGGTTGGTGGGGCTGCTTTCAGAGGATCTGCATGGGAAGAGGGGAATTGCGCCCGGAGTCCCATTTTTATTTTTCTGCAATGCCTTCAAGGAGTCAGCTTTGCATTGAGCATGTGAGGCTGCTCAAGCGGGGACCACTTGGCCTGCTGGATCTTGTGATGGATGGATGGATGGTGTCGCAGCAGCCTCAGCCCAGGGAACTCGTCACAGTGGATGTGGAATGGACAGGTGCCTGGAAGCAGCTGAGCAGTTGTACCACTGAACGCTGCAAGATTTGGCCGTGCTAAGACATCCCTGATCTTTGTTTTGCTCTGCCTTACCATACCTTGGAAAACGGAGGACGCAACTCCCAATGTCAACACCTTCCTCTGATGTTTGTTTTCATTGTCAGTTTTCTCGGCTGCTCCAGGGTATTTGAGCCACGGGAGTGACCCTAATGCTGCTGTGCTTCTGTGTTCTTGTGTCATGGTAGATACATTCATTTTTATGGCCAGCTTACACAGTGCACAGGGAACGACTTCCATGAGGTGGTTGCAAAGGCTTGTGGTTGACATTCTTTATGTTGGGGCTGCTGCAGGCAAACAGGTGGGGCTGGTGGGGGGCCTGACCTTCTCCAGCCCCCTCAAACTCTATGCATTCTCTCTGCCCAGTAAAGCAATGCTAGTGAGACTTTCAGCCTTGCCTGCCAGTCCAGGTGCGTTTGCTGCTTCTCCCCCTCTACACAGAATTGGTGCCTTAAAAATCCTCATTAGCTGAAGCTTCCCTGAGACACGGGGATCTGGTCCTGAGAACCCGAGAAGCCAAGCCAGTACATTTTTCTGCCCCAAACTCGGCACAATCCAAGAGGTTTCTTCCTGGCATCTCTTGCCGTTTTGCAGATGTTTGGGGCTTAGCTTCAAATATCACATGCCTGCTTCCTTGCAATCCCTGATCAGTCAGTATTCTTAAGTGTCCCCTAAGTAGCCCCAGTTTGTCAGTTCTGAGCACTTGCTCTGAAGTTTAGTACCCACCATTTCCATGCAGGGGCAGATCCAGGCTCATTAAACATGATTTGCTGCTCTCGTCAGCATCCTTCTCCATCCATGATTTCACAGCTGTTTGGTTTGAAATTACTCAAGGTTAGCACTGCTGGCTTTTGCTTAAAAAGAACAGAAGTCGTACAAAGAGTTTCAGTGGTTATACTCGTTATGACTCACTACCTCCAGGATTGGGGCAGTAAATGCCTCTGAATACCACTTGCTGAGGCATCACAATAGGCAAGGGCTCTAGATGGGCTCCCTTTGGCCTGATCTGGCAGCCAGGTTTTCCTTACATTGCACTCAAAGAGCCAGAATTTCCCCAGGTGACGGCCTGCTTCATCTACTGTTAGAGGGAACTGTGAGCTGCAAGTTGGAGGAACCAGATTGAGATCTTGAAACTCAGTCTCCTAAGGGACAGTTGCTTTTACTATGAAGTATTATGTCAGAAAATCTGGGCTTCAAAATCAGAAGTGCTGCTTTTCAAATGGGAAGGAATTACGTTCAAACGTTTGAAACCATCAGTCAGGGCCTGTGTTCTTTCTTGGGCTATAAAAGCAAAAGAGAAATGCTCCTGTGTTTTTATATCCTGGATTTTCTGATGTTTGTTTCATAGTATATAGATAATTCTCCCTTAGAGGACCTGGGGACTTTCTACCTGCAATTCTGCTGCTACATGCCACAGAATCCTTCTCTGTAAAATGCTCTGGTGTATTCTAGTGTTAAGGAAGCACCCACAAATAGCCAGCCCTGTGGGTTTTGTCCTCCCCATAGATATGTACAAATCACACTTAGCAGGTTGCCGGAGCTTCTGTGGCTCAGACCAGGGGCATCGCTAGTTCTGAGCTGGAGGTGGGCTTATTCCTGCCCATCCTGCACATGGTCACTTTATAGATTCCTAGCAGGTGCCATCCATACTAGAGTTCTCAGATCTGGAAGGGTAGCAGAAGACTGAGAGTAGTGATAAACCCTCCAGTGCCTTTATTTGGCCTGCTCCTGCCTCTGAGGGAGACCAGACCATGGTCTGTAGTCTCTCCCCGCTGGAACCATTATTGCCTAGGGCAAGTGTTTTCACCTTATGTGCCTCTCTATCCTGACGTGCAAAACTGGGTATGCCCTGGCCTACCTCTGAGGGTATGTTTTATGGGAAGACCAAGAAAAGGAGTGGCTTTGCATAGAATAACTCTGCAGCTTCTTTTTTGTTTCTGCAATATGAAACCAAAACCCACGAGCAAGTAGTTCTGCGTTGGTCCTTTTATGCTGAATAGTCATCCTGTTAACTTCCTTTGGGGAGGGTCAAAAGTAGGTGTTGGAAGTTTTTTTTAAGAAAAGGGTTTTCGGTGCACAAGGTTGAAAGGGGAGACGTGTGCCAGGGCTGGCTCTAAAACTGCTGTAAATAAAATGTCTGATCCCAAACGATGGAAAATTGCCTCTTTGTTGAAGTAAACAAAGATCTGTACCCGGGTGGGGAGGAAGGAAGGTTGCGTGCGCATTCTAGTGATGATAGAGGGGCCGATGAATTGGGGGGGGGGCTGCAAGTGAGCCTGAGACTAAACTGTGTTGGAGGATTGGGTGCGCAGGGGCCAAAGGAAGGAACATGCTGGGGTGGAAAAGGTAAGTTTTATTTGCCCCCCTGAGTCTGCAACAACTGTCTTATTACTTGTAAGTCAAGGCACCTCTCAAAGTGGGCAGTGCCATCTTCTGCCAGCGTTCCCTTTTTGCAACCAGCTCTGAACCTTGTTGCTCCTGCAGTCCTTACTTTAGGGTGGGTTGCCTGACCAGTCAGTAGCTGGACTCCAGCTCCTGCCATCTTCTAATTGTTGCCAATCCTGGGAGCCCCAAAACGGGAAGGCCACGCTTCCCGCTCCTGCTGTGGGTGGTGTGTGGTGCTGCAGGTGCTGACCACATCGAGTGGGGTGGATCCCTACCAAACTTAGGCCTGAAATATCTGAAAGATCACCTTCTCTGCAGACACCCTCTTGGGCGTTGAGATAAGCCAAGAGGGCAACCTTGGCAGCTCCACCGTCCTCAGGAGTTCAGGGAGTGGCAGCTTCTAAACTGCAGGATCCCCACAGAGGTCCATCTTGCACCTTCATTGTATGGTTTCTGTCGCCTGCGGAAGATGTACCACTTTAGTCTGGCCTTGACGCCTGTACATACTGAGATATCTCACCTTATTCTCTTGACTGTAATTGGTTTGATCTGATTTAATTTGTTTCTATATTGCTGTAACCAGCCCTGGGTCTTCATGGTGAAGGTGGATAAGAAATTATGTTCTTGGTAGGTGTTTAAAACTGTAGGGGCTGGGAAAACTGGATGTGTGGGGTATAAGTAATAACTTATTATTATAAAAGATGATGATAATAATAATAATAATAATAAGAAGAAGAAGAAGAAGAAGAAGGAAAGCCCTCCTGCCTCAGAACAAAGCAACATGTGGGGAGAGCTCCACTGCTGCATGCAGATCCTGTTTGTGGGATTCCCATAATGAGCATCTGGTTGGCTTGCTGGGAGAAGAGGATTCTGGGCTAAGCAGGTTCCCTTTGGCCTGATTCTGCTTCAGGGTTCTTCCGGGGTTCCCCATAGCAGATATAGAACTGAGAACACCAGAAAAGCACTGAAGCTGCATCAGGCCAAAGGGAGCCCGCTTAGCCCAGAATCCTGTTCTCAGAGTGGCCAGCTTCTGTGTGAGGATCTTTCTGTGCTGTTTAATTTGAGCTGCGACTCTTGGAAAGGTGAGGGAGTTTGGCTTAATGCTGATCTCTCATCACTCTGCTCCCCATTCTGCTTCTGAGTTTCTGGCTTAGAACCTCCACCTAGAAAACTGCATTTCCCTGCTATTCCTTCAGCACCTGGACTGGCGGCAGCTTTCGGGGGACATTTCTCCCATTCCTGCAAGCTGAGGTGCGAGTGCCCGACTGCTGGGACCCGGGAAGCCAGGGTTCAAATCCTGCCACTTGGCCATGGAGCTCACTGGGTGAACTTGGGCCAGCCACTGCCTCTCAGCCTCACAGGGCAGTTTTGGGGGTTAAAGGGGGAGGTTGGAGAATCATGCGCACCACTTTGAGCTCTTTGGGAGAAAAGGGGGGAATATAATGAAAATGACACGAGGTCCCCGGAACTGGAGCTGCCGGGGATCGAACCGGCGGCGCCTGGGCAGCCGCGCAACGAGACAGCAGGCGGCCTTAGAGACTTCGGATCGTCCCGCTCTTCGAGAGCTTTATGGGCCATCTCGGGTGCCGTAGCCGTCCCTGTTCAATTTTGCCGCCCGCGATTTAGCGTCACGGCAACCCGTCCGCTCGCCCAATGGGAGCCGCCAGCGCGCTGAGCGCGGCCAATAGAAACAGCGGGGGTGGGGCCTGTTTCCATAGCGGCGACGGCGGCGAGGCCTTGCTCCATGGCTGGCGGCGGGAGCTGCTTGGGCCTCTGGCGGGGCGAGAACGACGGGCTGGCGCGGCGCTGGCGGACGGTACCTCTTCCCGGCGGCCTCCCTTGAGCGACGCCCGACCGAGGGCGAAGGAAAAGCGGCTGCTCCGCTACGGCAGGCGGGGGGCCCTTCAGGACCTGGGACTACAATTCCCATCAGGCCCCGCGAGCGCAGCCTCAGCCCCGCACCCTAGACCTCCTGGCCGGGGCTGATGGGAGTTGTAGTCCAAGAACACCTGGCAGCACCCCCTCCGAGGGGGCGAGCCGCTCTCCGCTGCGGGGCACGAGCGGGGCCCCTCCTGGACTCGGGGCCACAAGCCCTTTCGGGGGGCGGCGCTTCAATCCCTTCTCCGTGTTTTTATCATAATATTGGCTATTACTGAAACACCACAAACACAATATAAGTTGATTATTATTACTGAAACCTTTTTTAAAAAGAAATGTTTACATTTAATTTACTGTATTATTACTTTCATTTTTAATACTCTTATTAAAAAAGATTCGTGCATTGCAAGGGGTTGGACTAGATGACCCTTGGGTCCCTCCCAACTCTAGGCTTCTATCAATTTTGTATATAGTTTAGAAAACAATGAAACAAACACCATGGAAGAGAAATTGAGAAATATAGCATTAGCTGATAAAATTGAATATTTTATCTGTAAGCTGCATCGAGTCCCCGCCAGGAAAAAGGGTGGTGTGTATATAACTAGATGATAATGATGATGATAATAAGCGTCAAGGTGGTTTGTAATCATACAGTAAAAATGTATGAAGAGGAGGCCCAATGGCCATTTAGGACAATGGCTTTTGCAGATTCATGCCAACCTGCAGGCAAAGTCCACCCTATTACTCCCACCCCCATTTTAAACTACATTGTTTTATGTTACCCAGCTGGATGTTGGGCTGCCTTGCCTGCAGTTAGGCCCTCGGATCCAAGCTCTGGCTTTAACCTGATGGAAATACATTTACTAATTAAAGCATTTTTACCCCACGATTGTGCCAAAAAGACTCTCAGGGTGGAGTAGTATCAGTAATAATAGACAGCCCTTGGGCTTACAGAAGAAAGAGAGTCTGGTACAGTGTCTCTCTAGTGGTCCAGCTAGTTCTTTGTGAGATCTTACAAGTACAGTCGTACCTTGGCTCCCGAATGCCTTGGGAGTCAAACGTTCCGGCTCCCAAACGATCGAAAACCAGAAGTGAGTGTTCTGGTTTTCGAACTTTTTTGGAAGCTGAATGTCCAGCGTGGCTTCTGCTATTGTTTCCGGCGTGCCTGCGAAATCGGAAACCAATTGGAAGCCGCGCCTTGGTTTCCAAACGTTTTAGAAGTCAAATGGACTTCCGGAATGGATTCTGTTAGACTTCCGAGGTACGACTGTATTAATGTACTTTTGATGTTATTGTAAAGTGTCTTTGTTTCTGTCCTAGAATCTGTTTATGGTCGTTGTACTACTGTACTTTTTATTGTTGTGAGAGCCCCATCTTACCGTAAAGTGTCTTTGCTCCTGTCCTAGAATCTGTTCATGGCCGTTGTTTCTGACCTCCTCTGGACCCTTCAAGCTCCCTCCTCCTCTTTTCTCGGCAGGTGACAAGTTCTCCAGGTCCTGACAGTTCAGTGACACAAACGGCTCATGAGTGCCAGCTCGCCTTCACTAAGCTGCTGCAGAAGATCCAAGGTAGCAGTTCAGGAAAAAAAACACCTTTATTGGTAGGCTGGAAAATGGGCAGTAGCCAGGCCCCCTCTGTGGCACAAGTGTGGGGCAGCTCCTGGTGAAGTTCTGGGCTGACGTCTCCCTGATGAAACCGAAGCCAGCAGGGCTTTGCAGCCATATGGGGTTAAGCCTGGTTTACTTCTGCATGTTTTATTTATTTGTTCAATTTATAGCCTGAAAATCTATCCTCTAAAGGACCACCAGGCAATTCTAAAACAATACAATTAAAACTTCTAAAAAATACAACCCAATGAAAAGCAGTGTTCCTTAAAACCATTTAAAAAGCAACCACCTACTCCCAAACCAATAATTTCAGAGTAGCCAGTTATACAACTTTAAGCCATCAAATGCCAGGGTAAAGTGATTTTTTTTAAAAAAAAATCTCCCTTTCTCCTAGAATTTAATAGTGAAGGAGACTGATGACCCTCACGAGGGAGGGCATCGCACAAATAGGGGACCACCACCCAGAAGGCCCTGTCACAGGAAACCCCAATGGCAGCACCACCAACAGGGCCAGCCCAGCTGATTGTAAGGAATCTGGATTTCCTTGCTGCTTTGGTCTCTTCACATGCTTCTGGCTGGTTTTTTTGCCTTGGAGAGGGTGGTGAATAATCTCCCGCTCCACAAATTAAGCTGAAAAATGGCTGGCGTAGTAGAGACTGCTTTTGTTTCAGTCTAGCTGGATTGGTTCCCCACAGTCTCAGTTCTCAAGAGAGGAACGTCCAGGTGACGGCAACAGGAAAAGTATGATTTGCTTATCTAGCCCTTTATCTCTTGCTTTTCTTCCACCTTGAGAATCAAGGCGGTTCCAGGTGGTCTCCCATCCAAACACTGGCCAGGCCCAGACCTACTTAGCTTCAGCAAAAAGAGCTGCATCATTTGCTTCAGAGTGGAATGGGCTTCCTGTCTTGTGTGAACAGCTAGACTCTCACTCCCTGAACTCCGGCTGGCCATCCTTCCTTAACCTCACTGCTGCCAAGTCTGGAACCTGAAAGCACCAGCCTGCCCTTCCTGACTTTGGGTGCTCGGATCCTGCAAACCCCTTGGGTGCTGACCCCCAATGACCATTGACATGGGGCCACCTGTGAGTTCTGCAGGTGAATGGAAGGGTTGATCTTTGAATTCTCTCTCCCTCTTGTTTTGCAGGGCTTCCAGCTGCACTCCCAGCTCTGCCACTGGAGCTGGCTATCCTCTACAATTCCCTGGTGTTTGATATCTGCCTCTCCAGCAACTCTGGCGAGAAACTATTGGGAGCGATAGATCATGGGCTGAGCAGGGGTAAGAGAAATGTCTCCACATGCTCTCCAAATGATGGGTGGTAGAATCAAAGTCATGAATAAATACATACCTGGATGTTTTTGCTGCTGGCCCTGTTTTTTTGAGGAAGTGGGATGCCGGAGTTGGAGGGGATTCTTCCTCTCCTCCCAGGTGTTCCAAATCCACCTGTAACTCTGGATGGAGCCTGGTCTTTCTCTAAGTGCAAAGAATCCTACGATGCAGCACTTCTCTCCCCAACCCCACCTTTGACTGAAAGTTATATCCATGCAGGTTTTCCTCTGTCTGTCTCTGCTAGTTCTAGAGGTGTGTGCAGTGTCTGGCCAAGGACTTGGCTCAGAGGGCCGCTGGCAGAGGGTGCTCCAGGATGATACCCTTGAAGAACTGCAGGCCCCTCTGCATCGATTGGCTGCCCTGCAGGGGGTGCTGTGGCTTGCAGCAAACCGTCTCGCAACCGCGGAAGGCCTCTTTCAGCTTCTGAATGGCGCCAAGGTAGCTAACAGCAGCCTGGAGCTGCATAGCATCTGTATTGAGGCATTGCTCGCTCTTCCCTCCTAAGTGAAAGCTTTCCCCACCCTTTGCAAATGGGATGGCAGCTTGCGGTGCTGCAGCAGGTAGTTGGGCCTCTCATCAACCTCTACATGACCATTCAGCTTAAATTGTGGGACTGCAAGGAGCTCTGATGAAAGACCTGGCATGCGCTGACGGTTCATTGGCCCTGGTTGAATCACACACCAGTAACCAGCCTGAGGGGCCATGGGCTGGGAAAGGAACAGCAAAAGGACAGGTGGGCTTCTGCAGTTCTGCCTGGTAAGCCCAGTTGCCTGCCTATAGTTTGAAGCAGGCATTCCCCTCTGGCTCCAGCCTCTCCTCTGACTCTCCCTGCTGCCAGCCTGGCTGGCATGTAGAGAATGGCACCACGTCCAGTCCTGGAGGCAGGATGCCTCTGAGGACCAGCTACAGGGGAGCACAGATGGGGAGAGTCCTGCTTTTGGGCTTTCCGGAAGAGTCATCTGGTTGGCCATGACAGTCACAGGATGCTGGACTAGGTTTGCCCCCTTTGGGTCTGATCCAGCAGAGTTGCTCTTCTGTTCTTCCAAGAAATTCGCTAGTGTTTAAAGTGCCGCAGGACTCTTGACCGTGAACCGTTATTCCTTTTTCAGAGCCTGAAGCCTCCTCCTTGCCATGGCCATCAGAACAAGTTCCTTTCCCTGCTCCAGATGTGGCAGCCACCTGACATGGCAGAGTCTGACCCCCTCCTTGTGCAGAGTGTCCAAGAGTTGAAAGGCATCCTGTGGACTTCGGCTGCCTTTCTGCAAGGTGGGGCTGTGATTTCCCACTCTGCCTGCTGCTTCTGTACGCCTTCTCTCTTTTGACCCGCACCTCGGCAGCTACAGTTGCTTCTGCCAGGAAGCCACTTGCTAGGGAGGCAAAATCAGTCCGTCTGCAGGGTACTTGAGTCAGGGATTGAGTGTGCCAAGGCAGATTAAATGCTTTCCTCTGAGAAAGAGGAGGAGGAGGATGTGGTTTCGGATTATAACAAAGCTATAGCACTCCCAGTTGCTCTTCTGGCTCGGATGTTAGATAGACTTGTATTAATTGCTTTCCACTCTGTCTCAGGAGCAAAGTCTGGATAATAGAATTGTATAATTGGGGGGGGGGGGTCTTGTAGGCAGTCTAGACCAACCCCTTTTTCAGAGGGGGAAAACCAGAGCTCTAGAGCACCCCCTCCCCACCAACGGATGGCTTTTCAGCCTCCTGTGAGGGAGAGCCCAGCACCCTCCAATATAATTGATTTTGTTGTTTAAATGTTCTTCCTGTTGAGCTTCTGCTAATGTTCAGTAACTGTAATAGCAACTTTAAGTCATATTTTTAAAAACCCTACAGCTCTGTGTAAGCCCAGTTATCACATACAAGACCAAACAAAAGATGGGGGACCACGCTCTGTTCTGCTTTGGTCATGCAGCTCCTGGAGTTCTGTGTCAAATTCTACTCAGTAGGTGGGAACAGGTTTTCCTCTCTGTTCCAGGAGTTCAGGAACTGGAAGCCGGTGATCTCCCTGCCGCTGTTGCCCTTCTCCAAACAGCTGCTACGGGACTCTGTTCTAGGCGACGCCTTGCCCAGATCTTCACCTTAATGGGATGCTATAACCTGAAAATGGTATGGGTGCATTGAGGGGGGAGAGGGTGGCAGGGTGGCACAGCTTGTGAACGCAGCACGTGGAAGGAAAGGGGGAAAGTGTTGCTATTAGGGCAAACCTGTGTCAATATGCCCCTGAAGTGTGGGGCCTCCAGCGGTTCTGAGAGCCGCAGCAGAAAGTGCCATGTTGGTCTAAGTTCTCTTTCCCCCTTACCAGGGGGTGCTCTGCCTTGCCACCCCCCTATTGGGGCTTCTTTTAAGCACTGCTAATGCCAGAGAGATAGGAATTTGGCTTATTAAGCAGGAAAGGCCTAAAATTATGTATTTATTACATGCATTTGTCACTTATTACAAAAACATCTCAGAGCAACTCATAGTGATAAAAAGCATACATGGTAGAACACTTAAAATTCTGCGCGTTAAAAATAAGAATTAAAAATTTTAAACTAAAAGGCAATACTTCAAAAGAACCAGGTGGGTAGAATTTCTCATACTGCAGTATTCTTGAGATAAAACATAGGCATTGCAAATGTTTTCTTGCCAAGCAGTAATGATGTTAAAATATTGAGAAATACTTTAGTGAAATATCCTTTAATAAATAATGTTAAACATTGTATTTAGTAAATTAGGGTTACTAATACCACTCTTGGTGTGCAATGAGATAAAACGTGATGAAATACAGTAGGTACAAACGCTAAAAGCAATAAAAGCATTTCTGCGATTATACAATGGGGGGGGTGGACTTAACCCTCAAACTATGATCAGAAACCAGCTTTTCACAGATCTCTAGAACAACAAATGCACAAGCAGAGAATTATGGGAGTTCTGCTACGTACCTTTGTTTATTGGAAGGTAGTTTTATGCCCCAGGTTACAGCAAAGCACCTTTGGATCTCGGCGCTTCATATTGCATCTGCTCCTCTGTGTTCCAGGACAAGCCACAGATGGCAATTCAGTACCTGAAACGAGCCCTGCAGGTGGATTTCACATTCCTCCCTGCCCTGTACCAAGCATCCCTGTTGTACCACCACCTGGGGCTTCTGGAGGCTGAGCTGGAGGTCCTGGTGCTGCTGTATCAGGTGTGTCTCAGGTTTTCCTATCCCTGCATGGCGATGCCAAGGGGCTGCATTGGCACTGCAACTGCTCTGCCTGAGAAGAACTGGCTGAGCTTCTGGCTTGCTCCCCTCCCTACTTGACAGCTGAGGGAGCCAACTGACCAGGAGGTCTGTCCGGTCGCTGTAGATACCTGCCTGCCCTTCTCAAGGTCCAATATCCGCTCATAAAGAAGGGCAGGAGGAGTTAGCCAATGCAGATCTTTCCTTGGATGCACTATTCCACTCTGTCTGATGCCCATGGGCGGAGGAAGGAGGGCAGTGGGGGCCCTTTGCCCCAGGTGTCATCAGTGAAGGGGGTGACATTCGGCACCCCACCTGCCTGTGACTCCCTAGCCTACTCCGAGCCGTCGGGTGAAGGGGCAGAGCTGTGCCGCCTTGCCTGCGGCCTTTCCCCCTTCGTTTTGACAGCTCGGGGGAGGCTTAGGAGTCATGGGTGGGCATTGCACTGTTGCCCCCCTCTCCCAGGCTCCCCCCCCCAAGAAGCAGGTCGTCATGGGCGGCTTGCTCCACCCCCCCCATGGGTGTCTTGCCCCGAGATGCTCGCCGCGGTGCCCCTCTGGGATGCTTGCCCCGCCCTCAAGGCCCGCCCCCGGGTGCTGGAGCAGCTAGCTCTGCCTCTGAAATCACCAATGTTCCCATTTCCTCCCCTCTCCCTGCCTCAGGCTCTGGATGGTCCTGCACAGGTAATGGCAGAGCTTGCCAGTCCATGTTTCCTGATCCAAATGGAGCTGCTCACCTGCGCATCACAACTGAGTAGCTTCTTTGTCAAGAATTGTCCGTCAGATGTGAAATATTTGCTGGCACAAAGGAACCTCCAGGCAGGGAGGTGAGTGCCCCCCCTTCCTGTTACATAAATCTCCCTGCTTGCTCACTTGAGGTGGGGAGGGAATTGTTGGCTTCAGTTTTCTCTAGGGAGAACTTTCCTGAGGCATCTCAAATTACTAACAGGAGACTCCTGCTGGAAGCAGCGTCGTAGCGTGGGTTGTCAGCACCCGGGGCAAGGCAAGTAATTTGCGCCCCCTAACCCAGGGCAAGGCAAGTAATTTGCGCCCCCTAACCCCTAACCTGCCGCCGCTGCCAGCTGCTTCTTGCTGCTGCCTGGGCTGGGGTATTTACGGTAAGGTAGCCACGGCGGCGGCGGCGGGTCCGTGTCAGGTGATCTGAGGCGAGTTGCCGCTGGCGCTGCCGCCCAAAGGATGCCGCTTGCCCGGAGGAGGAGGAGGGCAGAAAGGCGAGGAAAATGCAACATGGCCCAGCAGCTGCAGCAGCGGTGGGGCTGTGAGGAGGGGCTGCCTGGCGCGCCCTCCGCGGCCCTGATGCGCGGGGACGGCAGTGAGCGCTGAGAGCCGCTGCCTGCCGGACGCCTTCAGCCCGGACGCGCGCACAGCTTGTCGGTTCCGCGAGACATGGGGCTCTGCTACAGCCTGCGCCCGAGGCTCTTCGGCGACTCCGGAGGCGGCGAGCACGCCCCCCCAGATGTTGCGCCCGGTGCGGCTGGCCCCCCCTGCACCCCCCACGCTACGCCACTGGCTGGAAGGAAATTGCTCACCAGCTCATGAGCTCACTTTGAATGAGGGCAGGGAGCTGTCTTTAGGAGGCCCATGGGATGTCCTTGTAGGTCCTTGCAGCTCCTGTTGTTTATTTTCATTTATTTATCAGATTCCTTATCCACCATTAGGGCCCAGGGAAGGTTACAACCATACAGTATTCAATTATAAAAACAGATGAAACAATCACAATGATAAAAACAAGTAAAACCATTCCAGAGCAGTATAAAAATGGCAAAAACAACAACCCCAAACAAAAACACCTTAACTGCCAGGTGTCAAGCTAAAGAGGGGGAGAGGGTATTTCAGATATTAGGGGGGGTGTCATTTAAGGCTTTAAATACTAATATGAGCACCTTGGATTTGGCGTGGAAGCAAACTGTTTTCTTTTCTCCTGCAGGGTGAGTGAGGCAGTGGAGCACTACCTGGACCTCTTGGCTCTGTTCCAGGAAGGGCCTCTTCACCAGGTTGGCACCTTGCAGCTATTTTATCTTCATGCCATCTACTGGTTTTTGTGCGAAGGAATGTGCAAGCCTCCCACTCTCAACAATAGCAGAGAATGGGCTAACAATAAATCAAATCACAAATGTAGCAAGTAGCATGGAAGTCCACTTAAACAGCTCCATAAAGAAGCACGATAAATGCAATCATCCCCCGAATCCTGGCATAAATGTATGGGGTTTATACAGCTAAAGGTTTAAATCGTTCTCCAACTGGAGCTTGACAGACTGTTTTACATTTGCTTTTTTAATTGTGCTTCCTAATCTGCAAGGGCTTGGTAATGCTCCTTGCTCTTCCAATGTGTTGCATGTGTGCAGTTGTCGAGAGGAAGATTTCAGTTACTGGGGCAGAGGGCGGTGGTGGTGGTATTCCGCCTTCTGAAGGTCAGCAGCAGCATCTTGAACAGTCTCTCGAAGATAACAGGAAGCCAGTGCCAGAGGCGTCCCAGGGAGATGAGTGCAATGTTTTTCAGTCTTCAAGGGCACGTGGAGGTCATGGTGGCCATTCAGCCTTGAGGTGATGCTTCTCCTTGTGTGCAAATGACTTTGAAGACTTAATCTTGTGTCCTTTCACAGTAACCCTCTGGGTATGTCAGTGCTGACTTGCCCAAATACACCCAGTGATCCCAGCATCTTTCTGGGGCAGCCATAGCCAAGGAGGACCCTTGTCAGTAATGATAAAGAAGTGAGGGATTCCCCACCACCACCACCAGTCTTTCTCATGTATCAGTTGCTATCCTGGCTTCCATTTTGGCTTCAGCAGCTGATGGTGGCCTGATACATTTGCACCCGCGCCTGCCCAATTTCTCTAGCATTCTTGGCTCTCAAGCAGTGTTTGCTCTACTGCCTGTGCTGTGTTCCTTGTTGTGAACCCAGCACCTTCTGATCCTTGGGTGGGGCCCTCCTCCTCCTCCTCCTCTGCAGGTGTCTCTGTGTGGTGAGCTGGCCTTGCCCAGGATCCCCGAGGTCTTCTTAGAGGCCGCCTCTGCCCTGGAAGAGCTGGCCAGGCATCGAGATGCCATTGCAGTGTGTGAAGAGGTGGCAACCCGGATGAGTGGACTGATCCCCGAGAGGCTGCAAATTGAGCTGGACTTGTGGGCTGCAGAGGACCTCCCGGGGCCTGCTGGGTCCTCACTGACAAATTCTGCTGCCAGCCTCATGAAGCGGAAGAGGGAAAGCCTGCTCTGCGTCCTTTGGCGAGCAGCGGCCTATTTGATCCAGGGCTTGGCATGGGCTGGGCTAGGAGAAGCCAAGGAAGCCATAAGCCACTTGAGCAGGTAATCGGGCTCCTGGTTTGTGATCCAGGGAAGATGGTTCTGAGTGCCTCGTCCTGTCCGTCCCTTAACTGGATGCTAGGAGAGCATTCTCTTGCAGCCGTTCGAAGGGAACTGGCCTTGTGAGACAGGATGGCGCCTTAGATGCAGCCCTCATCCTGCTTGTCCAGGGACTTTCCCTGGATATTCATGGATGTGTCCCATTAAGGAAGGCTGTGTCTACCTTGGTACTTAAAACATCCGTGTTCTGCCCCAGGACCCCAGATCCCGCAGCTCAAAGGAACAACTGCATGCCTCCTTGTTTGGTTCTGCTTGCCATGGAGTCTGCTGAGGAGCTGCAAAGAGTGTTGAAAATCCTGCCTCCACCCCTGAGCTTCTCTTTGCAGCCTTGAAATGAGAAGCCGGCCCCAGGGTCCAGTGTCTGTGCTTGTGTGGTCTGGTTGCATGCAGGCCGAAACCCGCCAGCATGCCCATAGGTGCTAGTTCCCCCTTCTGTCAGGAAAACTGAGTAGATAACCTGAATAGCTCCTCAAATTCTCTTGACTCTGGCTTTCATCTGAGAGCCCTAAGATGATTGTGCTTTGCTCCTTCCCCAACAGGTGTCTTAATGATCTTCTGAGAGTTCATTTTGTGACCACAGGTATGGATCGGGATGCTTACCGCCAGTTTCTGTCTGCCTTCCTCTTGGCTGGAGTGATTTCTGGAGCTGGGGAAAGCCCTTTTGTAGGGCTAGAGCTAGCCCACTGCTGCCCAAGGTGGGAATGGTTTAGGAGAGTCCTCACCTCTCATTTAATCATCCATGAGTCCAGACTGGTCCTTGTGTGATATCACAAGTCCAGCCACTTGGCACGAGAGGTTTCTGCTTCCATTTTCTTTCTCTTGACCCCCCCCCCCCCCGCATTTGGGAACAAGAGTAGACTCTGCAGAAAGGGTAGCGGGCAGGGAGAGAACAGGGCCAGAGAATTGGCTTTGTTTCTGTTGACCTCTCTGGCTCATGGCTGGGAGAGCAAAACCCAAGGGCAACTGTCTTCTTTCTCTACCAGGCAGCAATAGCAGCACTGGAAAGGAGGCAGAGCAGATGGGGCTGTCAGAAGCAAAGGTGCTTCCCCAAATCAGGCAGCTGGCCCTGACTGGACGAGGGATCCAGTTCCTGCATCTAGGGCGGAATAAAGAGGCTTTGGCGGATTTCCAGCACAGCTTGCTTGTCTGTCCAGGTACCCACAGCCAGGAATCCTCTACCTATGGGAGGGGCCTGGCCTCCAGTCAGTCTAGTGGTTAAAGGAGTGGGTGGGGAGGCTCGAGTATTTTCAGAGCATGCAAAATAAATTATGCAGAGTAAGTATTTAGATGTATGCTTAGGTAACTTCTGTATAGTAGGAGACAGAATTTGGAGCTCTTTGAGGCAGACTAAATGCAGGCCCTTTTTGCCCCTGGTGGAGGGGAGGGTGTAGACCAAGGGGGTGGGCGAGATGGGGCCACTCAGCAAGATCCAGTGTGGGGAGGGCTTCTCCTGGGGTCCCCAGCGGCCCTGAGGCCAGCTCTGGTCATGCTGCTTCCTTTGTGCTTTACAGACAGGCCCTCTGCTAACTTGTACCTTACGCACACCCTCTGGAAGCTGGACCGAAGGCAGGAGGCAGCTGCCCACTGGCAGAAGCTCCACGTGAACGCTGCAGGCTTGGAGGAAGAGGCAGAAAGGTGTGTGCATGCTGCTGAATCCTGTCCCTGCCCCCTGAACAGAGGATGAGGGAGTGCAGTATTGGATGTGGGAGGAGGCCATCTGCTGCGACTTTCCACCCATACATACACCTGGCCAACGATGCTCAGGCTGCAGGGAGGGCCTTGGTTTCTTGGCTGCTTGCAACACTTTGGGCATCTCTTCCCTCTTGCCCTCGGCACTGGTCACCATAGACCATGCTCTCCTCCTACCCTCGGTCATCGTAACCTGCCCACCTCTGCTTTAGCAACCACTGACACCGATTTCTCCCCTCCCTCCTTACGTTTCAGATCCTTCCCGATATACCTGCAGCCATGCCTGAGGCAGACAAAGTTTCCTCACACAGAATCCCTCGCCAAGAATGTGGGAAGCTTCCTTGTGGGGAGCAGCCAGGGACCCTAGAGGAGGAGCTGCTGCTGCCACTGCCTCTCCTCTCCTCTGCCCTTGCCCAGTCCTTCTTCCAAGCAACTTCCTCAGCGGATTTTCCAGGGCTCCGCTTTGGGAAGGGGAATGTTTCAGTTGCAGTCACCAAAGACAAGTGATGACAGTGACCCTCGTCCTAGTGGAAAGGATGTGGGGGTTTTGCAGAAGCTCCATGTCTTTGCTCCTGTATGATTCAGTTATTTTTGAGATTATGTCCTTAGTGGATGGAGGAAGCAAGCAAAGAGGGGTGACTCTAGTCCAGGTATTTGTAAAACAAAGCCCCACACTATTGTGAAAATCTCCAGTTGCTCTTTTCTTTGCTGCAGATTTGGGAGGAAGGGGTGGGGAGGGGGCGCTTTCTTAACTGGCAACAAAACAATCCATTCCTGAGGTAGAAGCAAGCCTAGCTCTGTCCTCTTGCTGCCTCTTCCTTTGTGCTTATCCTTTATGCCCAGGGCTCCATCAGTCATGTTGCTTGGCATTTACGAGAGAGAGAATTGCAAACATAGCACCATGTGGTAACAGCACACAGATGGGTTTGTGGTGTCTCCATTTTGGTCTGTGGGCACAATTGTCGGCTTTCCTGTTCATCTGATTCTGGGTAGCTTCTTTCCAAGCTGTTTTGGGGCGGCCCAAAAGATGTTGGGTGACACAGAGGTTTGCTTCCCCCCGCAGCTCCCCTTTTGAAAGATGTGTTGGATAAGCTATTTTCTTCCATTTGCCTGATCATCATAGAGGGTACTTAAGAATTTATAAAGCCTGTATTTCTTTTTAATGACTCATCTCTTGATTATCAAAATGTCTCTTGTGAAATCTTTAGTTCTAAATTATTTGAAGAGGGCCGTGGAGGGGATGAAGTCTGAAGCAATGCCTGCTGTGAGTGGTATTCAGTAATGTAGTACTCTGGGTAAATGGACCCAATTGAAGTCTTTTTCGTTAAATCTTGATGAGTCTAATTTTGAGTAAAATTTAGTTGAATACTATCCTGTGTTTTTCATCTCATGAGGGAATGAGGCCCTAGGAGTCCTGGAAAGATAGCTGTTGGGTCACTCAAACTGAAAGTACCAACTCTCCCTCTCATGAATAGTGACTATCTACCTGCTAACATGCGGGACACTGCGGTCTAAACCACAGAGCCTAGGGCTTGCCGATCAGAAGGTCAGCGGTTCAAATCCCTGTGATGGGGTGAGCTTCTGTTGCTCAGTCCCTGCTCCTGCCCACCTAGCAGTTCGAAAGCACATCAAAAGTGCAAGTAGATAAATAGGTACCGCTCCGGCAGGAAGGTAAACGGCGTTTCCATGCGCTGCTCTGGTTCGCCAGCAGCGGCTTAGTCATGCTGGCCACGACTTGGAAGCTGTACGCCGGCTCCCTCGGCCAATAAAGCGAGATGAGCGCCACGACTGGACCTAATGGTCAGGGGTCCCTTTACCTTTTACCTGCTAACTTCTAACTGGAGGGACCAAAGAGCAGTTGGCCCTGGCCCTGGGAATGCAGAAAAGGGCCTCACTCTTCCCACATCTCTCTGCTACGTTTCAGAAGTGATGTAGCAGCCTTCATATGGAGGAATGGTTGGAAGCAGAGCTGTTATGTTTCATTGGGGGGGGGAGTTGTCATTTATTGTTAATAATCAGACAACCCCTTTTAGACTTTTTGTGTGGAAATGAAAATTTGAGACATTTCATAGAATCAGAGAACTGTAGAGTTGGAAGGGACCTCAAGGGTCATCCAGCCCAACCCCCTGCAATGCAGGAATGTGGGTCTGAAGATTGGGGAAATTATTGCTTAGAAGAAGGTAGAACAGCAGGATGTCATTTTAGGGTGAATATTTTTTATGTAACTGACAGACAGAAAATCAGAATTCCTTTTTATCCCCTTCCCCTTTACCCCCCCCTTTTTATATTCCATATTCATTTTTTTCTCCTTTTGTTTTGTATGGTGTCCTCTCCTCCGGGACATTATTGGGATTATACACACAAGGTGATGGACGGTTGGTGAAGGACCCTGAGAGGCAGGGAAGGGAAGAAGTCCCAGAGTAGGAGACTGGGGGAAGAAAGGGAAGTTCCTAGGTGAGAGCTGGAAGGCTCCACCCCTTTTTGCGTTAAGAACTATACAGTGGTACCTTGGGTTACAGACGCTTCAGGTTACAGACTCCGCTAACCCAGAATTATTACCTCAGGTTAAGAACTTTGCTTCGGGATGAGAACAGAAATCGTGCTCCGGCTGTGTGGCAGCAGCAGGAGGCCCCATTAGCTAAAGTGGTGCTTCAGGTTAAGAACAGTTTCAGGTTAAGAATTAAGTTCTTAACCTGAGGTACCACTGTATTTAAGAAAGGACTCTGCATTTTCCTTTCTCTGATTTTATTTAGGTTAGTTTTTTAGTATATTCTAAATAAATTTTTATGGGGGGGATCAACAACAACGGTGGAACGGGCTGCCTCTGAAGGTGGTGGACATTTTTAAAGCAGAGGTTGGACAGCCATCTGCCAGAGACGCCTTAGCTGGGATTCCTGCATTGCAGGGGGCTGGGCCAGATAACCCTCTGCGACCCTGTGGTTCTAGGATCCCACGCAGCGGCAGCAGAAACCTTGGCGTGGGGGAGACGCCGCGTCGCTGTGGCTGCAGCAGGTGAGCGCGCAGGAGAGAGAGCCGCTCCCGGCTTCTCTGCCGCAGCTCCGAGCCTCCCCTCCTGGCCTCCCTGCGCCAAAGCAGCCCCGCCCGCCCAGCAGCAGCGCCTCTCCCTGCGGCGCGCTCTGCACATCCTCAGAAGCCCTCTTTCCCAGCCCCGCCTTCCCCTTTATGACGTCACGCGCCCCAGCAAGCCGAGGGCGGGAAATCCCCTTCCGGGGCCACGCAGCTCCGCACCGAGCCTGCGCAGAGTCCGCGGGGCGCGCGCTCTCCCATTGGCTGCCCCGCCACGCCAATCATCTACTTGTCACGTTGCGACTGGCTGCAGCGCGACCGTCGCTCTCGGGGCTCCACCCAATCCGCGCTGCGTTGCCAGGCAGAAAAGGAATCCGGGCGGCGCTCCCCCCTTTATTCCCCCCTCCCTTTCGCATCGAGGGATTTTTCCGATTGGTCCGCCCGTCCCCGACGGAATGCGCTACCCGGATGACCCCTCCTCCCTTCCTCAAACCTCCGGGTCCGGCAGCTTTGCGGCTTTTTTCCCGCCCCTCCTGCGGATTGGCCGAGCGGGGCCGGTTTCCTTTTTTCCGATTGGCCGCCGCGGCACCTGTTGCCAGGCAGAGCGCGGCCTAGCACGCCGGGCGGAGCGTCACTCCCGATGAGTCGGCGTTGATCCGTGAGGGGAAAGCGAGCGAGCGAGCGAGGAGAGAGCCAGCAGAGAGCGAGCGCGGCGCCCAGGCCCAGCCACCCTTCGAGACCGCTGCAGCCGAGCCTTGCCGCCATGGCCTCGGGAGCCGAGTGAGTCTCTCACGGGGGGGGGGGCAGGGAGGAGAGGAGACCCGCCTGACAGGAGGACCCCCCGGTCCCTCCTTCCCTCCGGGCCGCCGCCTGAGGAAGGCCTCGCCGCCTCCTCCGCTCCCTCGCCCGGTTACGAGGCCTGGAACGGGGGGCGGCGGATTGAGGAGAGAGAAAAGCCCCCCCGTCTTCCCCTCCCTCAGCCGCCGCCATTTCTCTCCCCCCCCCGTGGCCTCCCCCCGAAGCCTTTTAGCCTTGAGGGGAGGGGGGCGCCATCATTTCCTCGAGGGGAGGGGGCGCCGGTTCCTTCCTGGCCTCCCCCCATTGAGGGGGTCTTTCTGGGGGTGGGGTCCGGGGGGGCGTGATGCCCCCGGGCGCCGGGGGGGGGGACGGAGCCGGAGGGAGGCGGCGCTTCCTTCCCGGCGAGGCCACTTCCTGCTCCGCCACTTCTGCCGAGTCACCCGCCGCCTCCTGGGCCGGCGCTGGGAGGGGAGAGACAGAGAGGCCGCTCGGGGGGCTGGGGGGCCTCCCTTCCCCGGCGGATCCAGCGCCGCCTCCCCCCCGCCAGGCGCCTCCAGGCTGCGGCGGAAGCAGGGCCGCCCTGGCTGGATCTGCCGGTTCAGGGGGCGTCGCCGGGCAGCTTCTGAACGTGGCTCCCGAAGGGTTGCTGAATCACGGAGGAGGGGCAGGAAGGGGGCCTCCCCAGAAAGGAGAATACCAGCAGCAAGGAGCCCTTGGGGGCTCCAGTGATCTTCCGTTTCACATAAGAAACAAGCCTCTTTAATAAGAAGCCAGGGCCTTTAGATTCACACTTGTCAGATATGGGGAGGCGAGGGGTCCCTTCTCCAACATGCTGTCAAGTTGCAGGCCAGATGCTTCTATGGTTCTCGATGGATCCTCAAGCCATACTGGCGAGAATGCTTCGCCCGCTGAACTCCGAGGCTCTTGGGCAGCTGCTCTCTTCTCCCCAGTGCACAGCAGCAGGGTAACTGGCCTTGCTGCCTCTAGGTACTTTCAAGCCAGGTCCCCCCCATGTGGCTGGCTCAGTAAGAGTATGTGCTCAAGTTGGTCACCCCCTCCCATTGTTCCGAGGGAGAATTGTGGCTGCTAAACTTGCACCTGCTCCGCTTAGAAAAACACACTGCCTCGTGGGATTTTCTCGCTAGTAAGCAAGGTAGCATGCTGGTGTGCTTCAGTAGGAATTCTTAGCTGTGGCAGCCATCTTGTCATATGGAAGCCACAAAGCATTGGTCATGTGATACCAGCTAGAGAAGGACTCCTTAGGTTCACCACTTCCTGGTCTTAACTCTCAAGTGAACAAGGAATGGGAATAAAACCAATTTGCACATCACTTGCTGATTAGGCTCTTCCATTTTGGCTTGCTTGAGCTTCACTGGCTATTAGAGAGCAACATGTTTGGGTTTTCAAGCTGGTCTTATGCTATTGGTAGAGTAACTAAAACTTAGGATTATTTTAAAAATTTCTGTCCTAAAGGGCTCTCGACAGCTATGCTGGGAGAGGTGAGAAACAGTCATGGTTAAGTGATAACAGAAACAGCATTTCACAAAACATTTGCCACCTTGCAAAAATGCACTGTCCATTTTTTGGGGTGGGGGGAGATTTCCTGCAATATGAATAGCAATTGCCAATCAATAGTAAGGTCTGGAAGCATTGTTTTCTTATTTGGCATTATGTCACAACAACTAATTGACTTTGTGGGATTGGTACAATCCTGCTCTGAGCAAACTGCTTCATGCCCCCACTCTGATTTGGCTTTCTGATGTTATGCAGCAAAAAACCTCATGCCCTTTTAAAAACAGGAATCCTGAAGCAGCTGCTGGGAAGTGGGGTGGTGGGACAGTCCAACAATAGCCAAAGTTGTTTCTTACTATTGGCCCATCTAGCTCAGTATTGGGCTGACTGGCAGCAGCTCTTTAGGCTTTCAAGCATGAAGTCTTCTCAGCCTTACCTGGAGATGTCAGGGATTGAATCTGGGTGTTTTGTGCTCCTATGAACTATGGTCCCTTTTCACATCCTAAAAACACACTTGTATGAAAACAGCACTCTCTTTAAAAAGTGATAACAATAGAAGTCTTGGTCCTGCTTCTTCTAATTCTGCTACATTAAAAAAATCTGATGGCCGAAATAGGTAAGTTTGGGGGCACTGAGATCACAAGGTCTCCTTAACTAATCAGTATTGGAATTAATTTTGCATCACTGGGTGCTTCTCAACTTGGCAAACATTGCGAGGTGAAAGGAGCCTTGCCAGCAACTTCCTTTTTAAAACCTTGTAAAGTATGTCTGGATGACTTTGCATGAGAGCAGGAAGATAATTGGCAGGTAGGTAGACTCTTGAGTATTTTCTTCTCTTCACTATGAATGTGATATGTCCTGTGGAATTCTCTGGTTTCCAGTCAAAAGTACAAGTATTGGTTCCTCTACTTAAACATACAGGCCTCGAAATAAATGAATCTAACAGTTTTTAGCTTTTTTCTTAACTAATAGTAAACAGACAGCTGAACCCTTTCCTACTAGCTTTGTTGCCTAGAAAAATTCCTGAACCTTCATAAATTATTATTTGCAAATCTAGGCTTCATCTTCCTTTTGTTGGCTGAAGCGGATTTGTTTTTCTTTTAACCTGGTTGTTCTCAGGTGACATGGCTGAGGCAAGACCAGCTGCTTGAAATTCACAGGTGTCATTGCTGAGATCCTTCCTTCTATTTTTAATGCAGTTACAGCAGCTTGGAAGAACCAACTTTCCAGTTAGCTGTGAAACAACAGATCTCTTCCTCCATAATCTGCTTCCAGTTACAATTCCAAATGAAGTGTCTTCTGTGGTAGAGCTAACTGGTCCCTTGGCTTTCCTTTCCTCTATTTCCTCTAGTATTTCCTCTAGCCAAGTATCTTCCTGAAGATCTGTCGGGAATCTTGATGGCCTGGTTCTAAGAAAGTAGTAGCCGCCATGCTGTTATTTGAAACTTCATTGCCACAATGCTTGCTTATTCACCTTTGTGTTTTCTTCTGTTTTCAATTTTTGGATGTTCTGTTGGAGGACCGTCTTCCACTGGAAGTGACCTAGATTGGTACAGCCAACTGTGGATCTTGAGGCTTTTGTCCTCAAGCTGTCCTCTGTGTCTTTTCCTTTGCTCTTCTGAAGACTGCTGCCTGGCTGGTGCCCCATTCCAAAAGTCATGGAGAGGGTTAAAATCAGTTTCCTGGAGCTCTCTGATAGCTGCTTACATTTCCCAGTATTGTACTTACACTCTTCACCTCTGTTAATTGGTAAGAGGGACCTGGAGTTGCTCCTCTGCCACCAGGAATGTGGGTTTTCTTGCACTGGAAAATTTTCCAGAGAACTGTCTCAATGTTCCATTTCCAGATACGTTTTGTGATTTGATTTAGCATGTCTGTTTACCTTACATTAAGGCCACCCAACTAAAGTTTATGTTCTGCATAAATATTGTTTTCCAATAGCCCAAAGTAAATGAACTGAAAAACATTATTAGAAGAGTGCAGTTAGAGTACTTAAATGTTACCCCGAAGCAGATTCAATACTTTACGTCGAAATTATTTTACTGGAATTAAATTTTTAAAGATGTGCAGACTGATTACGTTTTAAGATATGCACACTCATTTAAGCTATATCCTTGCATTATTTAGAGGTAAGAAAACTTGAAGGCACTGAAAACTGTTTAACATACCTGAGAAGCTGTGCTTTCTAGGCATATGCAACGTGGGATGGGGAATCGATTACAACCTTTTTAGGGCTGACTGATACTTAATCCATTCCAGTTGCTTAGTTTGAATTGCATTATTTCTATTCATCATATGACTGACAATTTTACGAAGCAACTTGTGTTTAATAATGGCACGTTCCCCACCAAAATATTATGGTGGAGAAAACCCCCCACATTGCATTACTTGACAGCATCACACTTGAGCACATTAAGTTGCCTGAACAATATCTGGTCCCAGGTGCTGCATCTCACCCTCCTCCAAGTTTGGGTTTGCTGCTACCATAACAGTTGTTCTTCATCTTAGTTGTCAGCCCTAACTGGTGTAAACACATCTGTATTTCCTCAATTGCTGCATATCCCTGAAGGCAGATTTAGGAGGGTTGGCTTGGTGTCCTATTTGGCATCCTGCAAAGCATCGAACAGTCACTTCCAGTAGGCTAACTCATTTCACACTATGCTGTCATGAGTTTCTTAGGGGTTTTCTTCTTTTAGGCTTTGTCTATAAGCATATCTGCCAGGGAACAAAATACTTGAAGAACTCCCATTTTCATACCATTCGTGTATTTTCTGCTTAAACTGTGCAAGAGAAACGATCAGTTTCACTTTTGTTTTTGGCAATGTAAAGCTATGATGTGTCAGTTTCCAACTTAAGGTTGGAACTGATGAGCTAATGAAACTTACCTAGGCCTCGTTCAGTTCAACACCTTCTCAGACTTGTGTTGAAGTTCTTGCTTAGTTTAAAAAAAAAACAACCCTTGGACAATTTGGACTGCAAACTGGATATTGTAAGAGACTCTTCAGTGATTCTGCCTCTTCTTAGTGGAAGTGTTTGTAGAGCAACAAGTGATGGGATAGGGCTGCTCTTCATCTTCTTAGAACCTTTGCGCTGTGATCCTTCAGGGCTCTAGCTTATCAAGTCTTTGATCTTGCTCTGTATCTGGCCAGGGAGGTTGCCTGCCGGTGATGGTAAAGGGGGACTCGTGGCAGTTTATGACCCACCAAGGCTTGATCGATGGGGTCCAACTTCCCCAACTGTCAACCTTGAAATGTTCGTGGGACCCTTTCTGTGCATGTACTTTTGGGTTGTTAGGGAGCTTGATGAGGCAGTGTTAATGCTGCGGCAGCTGCACTTCCAGGGCACAAGTCAGGTGCTGGTTTTAGCTCACAGAACCTTAAATGGTTTGAGCAATTAATCTGTGTTGAATTTTGACCTCCATGTGGGAAATGAAATGTTGAGGGCTTGCAGAAGGACTCTGCCTATTGTACACCCTTTAATTCCTCCCCTCTCTTCTGATGCAGACTAAGCTTGGGCATCTTCTGGGAAGTCTACACAAACATTTTGACAGAATAAGTGTCAAGATTTGCCTAGGGACTATCACTTAATTGGGGGGGGGGCTCTTTGTATGTGGGTTGTTTGCCACATTGCTTGCTTTCTTTTTCACAATGGTAAGTGGTTTCTGAATGTTTCTGATCCATAACTGCTCAGTAGAAAACAGAGTAGAGGGCATTGTAGGAGAACACCTTGAGCTTTCATTTTTGTTTGTTTTGAAATTTGTTGCATAGAATGTTGTACTTGCCTTTCAGCTAAGGTTTGCCTAAGAGAAAATGTAACAAAGAAGCATAGATTGCAAATGGTTGAAGAAGGGTGTGGCTCCGTCTCCTATGCTCCCAATAACTCTTGTCTTCTCTTATTACAGTTCCAAAGCTGATGACTTGTCAACTGCAATTCTCAAGCAGAAGAACAGGCCCAATCGGCTAATTGTTGATGAAGCAATCAACGAGGACAACAGTGTTGTGTCACTGTCACAGGTGTGTTCAACATATCAATAGAGAGCGATATCACTGATATGTGCAATTTGTTGGTGACTCTTTGACTGACACAGAATGGAGGAAGCCGTCTCTGAACAGGCTATTTGTATTGCCTATTCTGACTTAGTGGCTCAGTGGGTTTTCAGGAAGAGGCTTTACATCATATCTAACACCCCCACACAGTTACAACCAGGTACCTGTGGGTTTTCACAACAGGACACTCTTTCTCCTAAATTTGCCTTTATTCTGCCTTGTATCCCTTCTGCTGATTAATATTTTGTTCTTAACTGGATGCTTTTATCAAACTAGTACATTACCAGTTGTAGTCAATTTCAGATCAGCAGAATTAATATACCGATTTGTTTTTAAAATTCAGTTGGGGACCTGCTTTCTCACACTTACTGTTTTCAGGCCAAAATGGATGAATTGCAGCTGTTTAGGGGAGATACAGTCCTGCTGAAAGGGAAGAAGAGGAGAGAGGCAGTGTGCATCGTCCTGTCTGATGACACCTGCTCTGATGAGAAAATCCGCATGAACAGGGTTGTTCGCAACAATCTGAGGGTGCGCCTTGGAGACGTGATCAGGTGAGGTCTGCATGTCCTGTTAAACACACAGAGTTAATTTGGTCAGTAAGCCTGTGGCTAATATGTGGAAAGAGTTCTTCCAAGCATGCTGCCTTGTGTTGGTTATTGTTGCCTGTTGGTAAAGGGAATTGTCAACATTAGTGGCATTGGTGTGGACTTGTTTATGAAGGTACTGATGGGTTAAATTAAAAACTTAATCAAGGGGAGCTTGATTAATAGCTTAATCTGACACAGTTGTTACCTAGAATAAACAGAGTTGAACAGGAAAACTGCCGAGAAGCTAACTTCTGTGTTCCCTGCTAAGAGGAAGGGAGCATGTGGTCGGGCTAGGGAATCACATGAAATGGCATGCTTTGAATAGTCTGTGACCTATGGAGACACTTACTCCATTTGGGAGTAAATAATGTCCCCTTTAAATCGACATTGCAAAACAAATTGCCTCACCCCAAAACAAATTGCCTGCTGAAGCTACCCCATATTCTTACCTCATTAAACCGGTATACCTATGTAAAAGTGGAGTCTTTGGAATTCTTTTTATCATGAGTTCTGGGGTTCTTATTATCATAATGTTCTTCACTTGGAAAAAATTATATCAATATTGACTTATTTCTATAAATTATGCTGAATTTGAGAGAGCTGTAGAGTTTGAAGCATTTTGTTCCAGTCCTTTTGCAGAGGGTGGGGGAGAGAAGGAAATTGGAAGAAAAAGTCCGAAGAGCTGGAGGCCAGGGTGGGGTGGGGTGGGGCAGAAAAACCAATTGACTAGGAAGCTGCCTTATTCCGAGACAGACCGCTGGACCATGTAACTCTTTATTAAGTGAGCTGGTGAACATTTCTACAGGGTTTTGGGTGGGGGCCTCTCCCAGCTCTACCTGGAGATACTCAGTCTTGACTTTCTACATGCAGAGCAGACAGTGTACCCCTGAACTAGGGCCCTTCCCAGATGGAGGGGGAAATGACAGGGACGGTCTGTAGCTGAGTGATTGGGCATCTGCTTTGCGTGCAGAAGGTCCCAGGTTCAGTCACCAGCATCTCCAGGTTGGGCTGAGAAAGATTCCTTGCCTGAAACTCCAGAGAGCTGCTGCTAGTCAATGTAGACAATACCAAGCTAGATGTCCCCTTGTCCTGACTGGATGAGAGAGATTCCTATGTTCCTAAGTCCACCATCGAAAAGTTGGAAATGAATAGGAAGTCTGAAGGAAGTGAAAAGGTAGCTGACTGCCCTGTCCTTTTCATCAAGACTGGGAAGTTGTTTCTTGTAGATGTTTCTCGTTCGCAAATTGGGGGCCACTTGAGGGTCACAAAGGCACCTTCTTTCTTTTCAGCATCCAGCCTTGTCCAGATGTGAAGTATGGCAAGCGCATCCATGTGCTGCCCATTGATGACACAGTGGAAGGGATCACAGGGAACCTGTTTGAGGTGTACCTCAAGCCATACTTCCTGGAAGCATACAGACCCATCAGAAAAGGTAAGGGCACTAAACCAGTAGAGAAGCTGCTGTGGAGAATACTTTAGACAAGCTTTCTTCAACCTGCTGTCATCCAGATGCATGTTTACTATTTTATTAATTGTATTTTTATGCCTCCCTTCAACTGAATTTTTCAGTTGGTAAAGCGTGGTCAGGGATGATGAGAGCTGGAGTCTAAAACACCTGAACAGTTTTAGTCCAAGACTATAAACTTTTATTTGGGTTGCTTGTGAGCTGGTGTCTTTGACTAAAATTTCCCAGTTCTATTTTGCCCCAAATGAAAGTCTGTGGCTTCCTGCCATGTGCAGTGAGCAGTGGTGTTGCAGAAACTGCCTCTAGACCATTATTTGCTGTTTGAAACAGCTGTCAGTGTCTAAGCCGTAAGTCTAGAGGGTCTTTTGATTGTGAAGCATTGAGAAGTAGCCAAGAGCAGAGGGGCCTTGTTTTGAGCTTTTCTGGTGTGTAGCCAACTTTACAATTCTGTGTGCCCTATTCAGTCAAGTGAGGCGAGACCGTGCAGTTCTGCCCCCCTCCCCCCTGGTAGTAGTGGTCAGGCTGGCTTGCCCTTTCTCCTAGTAGCAACATCTGCCATTCCTATTACCTTTGGGGAAGTTCCCAGAGCTACTAGTGCCACTGTGACTTTGTCCTAAACTGTGAGTCTATAGTAAAGGAAGCATCTCCTCTGGAAACCTCCAGCTGCTCCCTCATTTCTGAGCTTTCCTAAGTAGAGGGATGGGGAACCGTTACAACTCTTGAGAGTATTTTTTCTGGAGGTGGGTGGTGTCTTAACCCTCATTAATATGCTGATAATTTCAGGGGACATCTTCCTTGTGCGCGGAGGGATGCGTGCAGTCGAGTTCAAAGTGGTGGAGACAGACCCCAGCCCATACTGCATAGTAGCTCCAGACACCGTGATTCACTGTGAGGGAGAGCCTATCAAACGAGAGGTGAGTTGAGCAGGCCTCTTCCACAGCTCTCATTCTGTCACTTAGAGCGGGCCGTAAGTGGTGTGGTGGGGAAACAAAGTTGAGGATTAAAAGCACTGTCTGCTATTTGGTTCTTGGGGGAAAGTCCCCCTCTGGGAAGGAAGGCAGAGCTGTTGAATACCAAAGCAGCCATGTGCTATGTTCCTGTCACAGGAATTTCCTATTCCCAGCTAAAGTGGTTATTGTAGCTTTGGCACATGTTCCTGTGACAGATGAACTGGACAAGGCTGTAGAATGAGATCACTTCCTTGGGTGCTATACCACCCAAATGGGTATCTGGAGTAGCGACCGGCTGGTTTTTAACATACTGTCTGTTAGAAGGAAAAGAAAATGTTTGATAACATAGGTTAAGGGCCATGTTGGAAAATATTATTATTATTATTATTATTATTATTATTATTATTATTATTATTTGTATACCACCATTCATCTGAAGATCCCATGGCAGTTAACAACAGGAAAGTACAAAATGAGAATAAAAAATACATAATAAAACAAATATAGACCCTTCCCTTGCACAAACCCATTTAAAAAGCCATAAAATCTTAATCAGCCGAACGCCTGTTGAAGAGAGAGGTTTTTGCCTGGTGCCTAAAGATATGTAATGAAGGCACTAGGCAAATCTCCCTGGAGAGAGCCTTCCACAAATGGAGAGCCACCACAGAAAAGGCCCGTTCTCATGCTGCCACCCTCCGGACCTCTCATGGAGGAGGCACATGAAGAAGGGCCTCCAGTGATGATTGCATGGTCTGAGTTCATATGTAGAGAAGCAGTCCTTGAGGTATTGTGGTCCTGAGCCACAACTAAGCACTCATCCAACTTGACTGGATCTTGGTCCTTGAGTCCTTTTATGAGCTAGCTCATAAAAATATAGTATGCTTGGGACTTAGCATTTCTGAATTTATCTGATATGGTTGTCATACTGCTTTGACCATGAGGTCCTCAGTGCATTTATTCTCTGTCCCTTGAAAACATGCCAGGATGAAGAGGAGTCCCTGAATGAAGTGGGCTATGATGACATTGGAGGCTGTCGAAAGCAGTTGGCTCAGATCAAGGAAATGGTTGAGCTGCCTCTCCGGCACCCTGCTCTCTTTAAGGCTATTGGTGTGAAGGTGAGTATCTGGCCCCACTCATGATGGGTCGGACTCTGTGTGGGTAGCAAACATGTCCTGCAGGTGCTGCTTCTGCTCAGGTGTGCATGTACTAATGAATGCTAGAGCCCTGCTTCAAGAGTGCTCTGATATCATGCGCTGGTGTATCTCTATATTTAATAAAATCTGTATATAGCTTGATTGTTGAAAATCTCAAAAGTACTTTGCAAATAGAATAAAATAACAAAAATGTTGGTAAAAGCAGCTGTTTAAAGCTTTCAAATCGTCATTAAAATCAGCAATAACCTAAAGACAGATTAAAATGCATGTAAATATTCTACATATGTTGGTAGGGTTGTCCAAACAGAAATGTTTTTAGCAAGCACCAGAAGAACACAATGAAGGTGAAAATTGAGGCAGCATCTTCATTGCCACCTGCCCACCCAGGCAAATATGAGTGCCACCTTCCATCACTGTATCCGACTGGGAGATCAGGGCTACAGATAGTAAACTAAGGCCTGGGTGTGTGCACATCCCACACTCTCAGAAGGAAGATTATAAATCCACTCCCAACTCTTCTCCCCCTGCCGCTCACTTAGGGGGCAAGAGGGAACCCCAGCAAACCAAACTACCCCTCAACCAGGCTCTCACCCTGGGAGAGGGATGCAGGACTGTCTTCCACAATGTCTGGCCTGCAATTCTATATCATGGCGATGGGGGCGTTCACCTGTCTCTGTGACTCCTGAAATGGTGGTGAATCCCTTTGGCATCATCCCCTGCCACTCTTGGCAGGCCCTGTACCACACCCCTGCCTGTATTCACCCTGCCAGCAATCAAGCAGTGCCCCATGCTACAGTCAGCACAGACACACTTACCTGCAGGCAGATAACCATGCAGGTCAAACAAAGTGCTGCAGTGAAAACCCACACACTCTTGATGACTGGAAGAACAGACCAGGCACAGACCAGGATGATGTAAACCAACCCTTCCTTGCTTAGTCCTCTGTGGTGTACATAGGTGCCGAGTGTGTGGGGCTGTGGCTGCTCCAGCCCCCACAACATTCCCCACGACAGGACTGGCCACAAATGTTTGTGCCGGGAGGCATGCAGTCTGACATCAGCACGCATGCTGATGTGCACATGTGACGTCACGTGCACACTCTGGCGGGCGTGCCTGTGGCATGCATGGCCCAAGGCACCCACGGTCCTAGGGCCAAGCTGGCGATGTATGGTACTGGTTGATCCCAGACTGCGCAGATACTTTCTGGATAGCACTACAGGTCTTTACCAGAATTTGGATTTAACCCTCAAATGCTGAGCAACGTCCCTGCCTTTCTCTAGCCTCCCCGTGGAATCTTGCTGTATGGTCCACCGGGTACTGGGAAGACCTTGATTGCCCGAGCAGTGGCTAATGAGACTGGAGCTTTCTTCTTCCTCATCAACGGTGAGTGCCTGGGAGCAGCTTCATGGTTTTTGTTTTATTTATCCAAGTTTATATAGTGTTTGATAAAACCTCAAATTGGTTTACAAAAAAACCCATTAAAATTATCAATAAAAGACATTTAAAAGGGGTATTTAATTAAAATCAGCAGTAAGCTAAAACAGATTAAAGCACATGTAGCTTCTGCATGCCTGGATAGGTTTTCCTTTGTGTTTTAAGCCAATTTTGGAAAAGTGTAGTGAAGGCACCCACATTATTATTATTATTATTATTATTATTATTATTAAAATTTGTATATCGTCCTTATACCCACAGATCTGAGGGTAGTTCACAACATAAAATCATAATATAAAAAACACATAATACATAAGAAAAATGAAAACAAAGACAATGCAATAATCCTCCTGGTCCATAAGCAGGGAGTTGCAAAGGCTAGATGCTACCACGCTAAAAAGTTCTGTTTATTTGCAACTGTGGAATGAGCCTGATGTGGCATTGATGACAGTGACAGTTCCACAGAGTGAAGCGGTTGAGTGGGCTCCTCTAGGGTAAGGTAATCCTCAAGTAAACTGGTCCCAAAACTCTTCTGGGCTCTATGCCTTGAACTTGTTCTTGTAGCAGATTGGTAACCAGTGCTGATCTCTGAGCAGAGATGTTATATGCTAACAGGGTCTTACTCCTATCAGCAGCTGTGCTACAGCTTTCCAAACTAACTACAGCTTCTGGATCAGGTGCAAGGGAAGCCCATCATAAAGTGCATTGAAGTCACCATGTCTGAGTTGCTGTGGTCATGTTCACCTTCACGTTGACTCCTTCAGCTGTATGGCTAGCTTGATATTGAGCAAAAGGCAATGAGGTGGAGAGCAAGTAGAGGCTGTTTTAAAAATGTCTTTCCTTGTGGACAAGACCTTTCACAAGAGTTAAATTCTCGGTATGGAGGATTCCTTGCTAAAATTACATCTCCGTTTCAGTATTTGTATCTTCTTTCTCTGTTGGATGAGATTGCATCATACTGTGTATTGCTGCCAAGTGACTTTGGGCAGTTTTTGGTATACTTGTGCTTCCTAGCCAGCTTGCAGTGATGTGCAGCTCCCTTTCCTCCTGGATCATCATGGTGGTTGCCCATGAGCAGGGGAGCAGAGCCCCACCCTGCTGTGCTCTCCTTCTATAGAGCTGTTTCCCTCCACCTTTTGATATTAGTACCAAAGGGAGTTCTGTAAAATCCTGGATGAAGGCCAGAAAAGCGCTGCATTAGCACATGCTTCTCAGTCTGGGAACTGACACTGACTCTTCAGTTATTAGGTGACCTTAAAAATAACCTAAATAAATAGCAGATGTTATCAATGCAACTGACAATGTAGGGCAACAGCTCAAAATTACAATGTAGGCAGTAAATAAAATATAACAATATATCAAAATGCACCACTTTAACAAAGAACGTAGTACTAAACTCTTGGAAACATCTGCCCATTTTCAGTTATAAGATCTCAGCTCAGCCTTGCTTCAGGGGAAGATCCTTATTCTTCCCTTGGGTGCTGGGTGTTTATGAAAGGCTTTGCCAAACTCAGTTGTCAATAGAGAACCTGTCTCCTTGGAAACCTCACTTGCCCCTTGAGGAGCCTAAAGGAAGTACTTTGATCTATGCAGTGCAATTTCAGGTGAATGGAAAGTGGTAAGTCTACAGTGGTACCTCGAGTTACAGACGCTTCCGATTACAGACTCCGTTAACCCAGAAATGGTGCTTCAGGTTAAGAACTTTGCTTAAGGATGAGAACAGAAATCATGCTCCGGCGGCGTGGTGGCAGCAAGAGGCCCCAAGTGGTGCTTCAGGTTAAGAACAGTTTCAGGTTAAGTATGGACCTCCAGAACGAATTAAGTACTTAACCCGAGGTACCACTGTGCTCTCTATTTTTTAATCGGAATTAGCTGCATCAGTCTGCAGAGGTTCATTGCTCAGTTCACACACAACATTCAGCCAATCCATGACCTGGCATGTGTGTGCAGGCTCCCAGAGAGGAGATGGCAGCCACTTTGTCCCTCTGGTCTGCTGCTTATCATGTTGTCTTGTTTCAGACAAACCACAAGCAGTAAAAGAAGTAAAAGCCTTGGTTACAGCTTGTGGCATGTCTGGAGTGAGACAAACTATTTTTACAGAACATGCCAATCCAATCCATGGCTTAGCTCACAGCAGGGTGGCCCCAGCAGCATGACTGGGAGAGGAGCTAAGCAGCCATGATCTTCCCTCCAGGAACCTACATTCTTGCACATTCACACTAAGCCATGGTTGCATTTTAATGGAGTCATTGAAAGGCAGAGAAGAAAAATGGAAAGCCAGGATATGGAGCAGATGGAGTAGTTCCCAGACTGGCAGTTTGGGGCTGCCACTGTTGATCGGCTCAGGTGTTGGGTTGGAAAGGAGTTTGAGTGCCACGTGGACAGCGTTACGGACAAATTGTCCAACTGGGGTGGCAAGCCAAATAATATCACACCACAGGTGGAAAAAGAAAAGGTTTGTTCAGACTGCAGTCAGAAGATACAGCGGAAATCCAGTTCCAAATCATGTACAAAGGTTACACGGCAAGGATCACACAGATTTATACATTTCAAATGCATTGGTTCCAACTTGGTCACCTGGCTAAGGGGTTGATGGCATGTTTGGGGATTTCTCTAGTTTGTTCTGCTGATTAACTTGGTCAGTACCACGGTTAGAAACTGATATATGAAAGCTAGGAGCGAAAGGGTGCCTTAAACCGAGGTTATGGGCACGACAACAGAATGTCTAGGCACCTTTTTTTAAAACAAGAATACAGAGCTGAAAATGAATGAACTGCAGCTAAGATACTATGTTCATTTTTCACATGGTCTAGCCCTTCCCCTGCCCACTCCCCTAATATTCTTAAGAGGGTCTTCTCCAGTCTTCAGAGAGTAGCTGGCAGTGGGGAGGCAGAAAAAGGTCCTCCTTTCCTTCCATTCTGCAGTTTTAATCTGAAATCGTAGGCCCAGTACTGCACCCACAGCTAGAAACTGCTCGCGCTAATGAAATTCCCTGTAACAAAATGCACCTAGAACAATGGGAGTGTCGAACGTTGGTCAGAGAAAAGGACATGGTCACGAGATAGGGGAGTTTGGTGCCGGCAGCCTTCTGAAAGCTTTTGCTGACCACTGCAATGTATTGCTTACGGGAGATTAGTCAGGAGGGTGAAAAAGTAACAGACAAATCAAAAGGTTTTTTTTTTAAATGATATTTATTAAAATTTTTCCATTATAATACATAAAAAAAAACAAAACAAAAGAATTTAAAAACACATAGAATTCAAAGTCCTTATTTTCAATGACATATTTCCCTGACTTCCCCATACCTCCCGCTCTTGTATTCCAATTCAGATTGTTGGTTCAAGTAGTTCTTGTCCCCAATTTTTAACCTTTTTATATTTAATTCATTTTATAAAAACCAATTTTAACATATAAACATCAATATTTAAACAACAGTTCAACAATTTCTTGTCCCTAATTTTTAACCTTTTTATGTTTTATATTTTATATTTAGTTCATTTTGAAACACCCAATTTTCCTTATAAACATCAATACTTATACATCCGTGCTTATTCTTAAAGCCTTTTTCTAAAGTCGACCTAAATTCCCTTCCACGATTTCCTCAATTCTCATACAAATGACAAAACAAAATAAAAACAAAACAAATTATAGTTATACAGCCTTTGGATTCCCAAACTCCACCCCCCCCTTTCCCGGTTCCAATCCCCAATAATCGTCCATCAATCAATCTACTCTCAGCCTGGAGACCTCATGTCCGAGGCTCTTAATTCTCTCTCAATTCCTCTCTGCCGGCTTTTTTGATAGTTATTGGTATTAAACACCAAATCTCGGAGAAGCTCTAGTCCAATAAAGTCCATGTTTCTTCCAACCAAACCTCCATACTTAAAAGTGGAGCCTAAATCTTGTTTCTTACTCCTTTCAAGTCCAAATGTCTCCAAAGCTCCAACTTCCACCTTAATCAGATTTGTAATCCTTGGGTCTTCAGATCTCCACACAAGGAGATCTCTCCATTCTTCAGTCTCCAATTCAAACCAAATTTTCACCATCAAGTTCTTATTTTCCTTTGCAGCCATCATGTCAGGCCTCTGGCTCTCCTTTACCTTCTGTAAAATTACAGCTCCTCCTTCCTTTTTCTCAGGAACAACATAAATCTCTTTCTTCACACTCTCAAAGATCTCAAGTTTCTCTTCTTGTTCAGCTGCATGGGCTTCCTGAGACAATTCCTTGTCAGATTCAATGAGTTTGTTTACTGTTAAGTCCAGAGTTGTAACATTTGTAGCCAAAACATCAATTTGGCCTTGTAACTTTCCCAAGAGAACAAAGACTCTGTCCGATTCAGCTTGAATTTCCCCTCCTTCAGCCATTCTTGTAATGTCCCAAAACCCCCTCTAGAGGGATTTTGGTTACTTAGTGTTCTTTCCAGTTCAAATCCAAAAGTCAAATTAGTTTGTATCAGTTCTTCCTTGTTTCCAACAAAATATAGTCAAATTGTAGCAAATATAGCCAGCAGAAGCAACAGAAACAAAGTTCTCTTTTTCCGTCTGACAGCTAATTTGACAGCTGTCAAACTCTTCAATACCTTCAACAGGCTCTCTCGCGGATCACTCCCGGGTCGGGGGGGTGGCACTTCAGCTCCCAAAATTAGCTCATATCCTCCAGTAAGGTTTCTTCTAATGCCAAATCGTGAAATTAATGTCTTTTGCCCAATAATAAAAGAAAAAATTCTCTCGACCTTAGTTAGCAGGTCCTTGCTTTAGATTGTTTACAGGAGGAGGAGGCAGACTTCCTGTTTACACCTCCTCCAATCGTACCTAATTCACCGAAAAATTTTCTTTAAAAATCCAATTTCCGTACTACTCACGGGTTGTTATTTTGAAGTCCAAATCACAAGAAGAAGTCAGCGCTCTCTGGCCATGGCAGTTTTGGCTCTTCTCCATTCTAGCTGGGTTAAAAGGTTACTGGGAAGGCCAAAACTAATATAGCTAATTTCTGAGGCCAAAGCTAAAGTCTGCTGTATGTAGAAAGATGGGGTCTCTTGCCTGATATATGAGATGAAGCTGGGGTCTCTTTGGTTTTCCTCTTCTCAGGTTCCTACCAGCAGTGCTGCTTTAAAAAGGACTGTGACTTGGGTTTGTCACTTGCGACTGCTGTCACCTTCTTCCTCTTTAAGTAACATGCTGCCATTTTCCCACAGGGCCTGAGATTATGAGCAAGTTGGCGGGTGAGTCGGAGAGCAACCTGCGGAAGGCCTTTGAGGAAGCGGAGAAGAATGCTCCGGCAATCATCTTCATTGATGAGCTGGATGCCATTGCTCCAAAAAGAGAGAAGGTGAGTCTTCTGCCGATCCGTTGATGGAGCTCAGTTCTGTGGCTACAGCACTTTGAGAAGGGATGCTTGAGCAAGTGGTGAGTGATGGGCTGGGGCGCAGGTGGCGCTGGGCTGTCCCAAGGCCCTCAGTCTGGACTTAAGCTCGCCGAACGTTCTGTCTCCTGCAATCAGGTATTGTAAGGAAGCTTAGTGTTCTTATGAGTTGCATGGCAGAGGAGCTACACTTCTTTGCTGGGCCTAGTTAGGTTTTCTGCTTTGTAAAGGGACCTTCTGAGAGGAGGGCTAGGCAGCACACCTACCCATTCTGGATGATGATGGTGATGATAGGAATTATTGCAGCAGTAGTAGTAGTAGTAGTAGTAATAGTAATTTATTACTTGTTCCCTTCCCATCTGACTTGTTTTCCCAGCCACTTTGGGCAGCTTGCAACAGAAAGGAGTTAGTGTTGGGTTGCCAGCATTTTCCTCCAGTGTGCATTATGCATCTCGTAGGTCCTGAACTGAAGTCTGCATTTGATCCCATGTTTGCCCTAGAATTACTACTTGGGTTGGATTATCTTACTACTTGGTTTTTAAGCTTGCTTTTTGTGGCCAGAGGAAAGGGTGGCTTGTGGTGAAGCTGTACCCCAACTTGTGCCTTGGGATCGGGCGCTTTCCTAGCAGATCTTCATACTATCGGCTGTTCTCTTTTTTTTTTATAATAAATTTTTATTAAGATTTTACAGAACAAAAGATTCATCATTTCAAAATGTATCATTTCCATAAATAAGATTCATATAAAAAGCAAAAACAGTATAAAAACAAAAATATATAGCAGAACATAGAGAAAAATAGAAAAAAGAAAAGAAAAGTGAAAAACCCTTTTTCTTAAATTTCCAAAGTTCCATACCCCTCTGTCTTGACCTCCTCACATCCCCCTTTTTTGTGTTCCTCTTTATTCCAATCTAATTCAGCAAATTCAAAACCTTATTCGAGCCATACTTAATTTTCCATTCTTCTAGTTATTATGTCTTTGTTTTAAATCCATATCTCCTCTTATATACTATGACATAATAATGTTCTGTTCATAATCCCCTATCCTTTTTAACATTCTTCTTTTAAATCACCTTTAACCAAGTCACACAAACCCTGTTACCTTCACTTCCCACATCGTATTAACACTCCAAGATTTTACAATATTTCTGTAGATAGTCCTTAAACTTTTTCCAGTCCTGTTCAATCAAATCTTCTCCCTGATCGCGGATTCTGCCAGTCATTTCAGCCATCTCCATGTAGTCGATCACTTGCGTCTGCCATTCCTCCACGGTGGGTAAATCTTGTGTCTTCCAATACTTGGCGAGAAGTATTCTTGCTGCTGTTGTTGCATACATAAAAAATGTTCTGTCTTTCTTTGGCACCCATTGGCCAACTATGCCCAAAAGAAAGGCCTCTGGTTTCTTAGGAAAGGTACTTTTGAATACCTTCTTGAGTTCATTATATATCATCTCCCAGTAAGCCTTAACCCTTGGGCATGTCCACCAAAGGTGAAAGAATGTTCCCTCAGCTTCTTTACATTTCCAACACTTATTGTCAGGCAGGTGATAAATTTTTGCAAGCTTGACTGGGGTCATGTACCACCTATAAATCATTTTCATAATATTCTCCTTTAAGGCAATGCATGCCGTAAACTTCATACCGGTGGTCCACAACTGCTCCCAGTCAGCAAACATAATGTTATGACCTAAATCCTGCGCCCATTTAATCATTGCTGATTTAACCGTTTCATCCTGCGTGTTCCATTTCAACAGCAAGTTATACATTTTTGACAAAATCTTAGTTTTTGGTTCTAACAGTTCTGTTTCCAATTTAGATTTCTCCACCTGGAAGCCAATTTTTCTGTCCAAATTATAGGCCTCTCTTATTTGATAATAATGTAGCCAATCTCGCACTTTGTCTTTTAATTTTTCAAAACTCTGCAGTTTCAATCTGTCACCTTCTTGTTCCAGAATTTCCCAATATTTTGGCCATTTGGCCTCCATATTGAGCTTTTTCTGAGCCTTAGCTTCCATAGGTGACAACCACCTTGGGGTTTTACTTTCTAGTAAGTCTTTATATCTTATCCAGACATTAAACAGAGATTTCCTGACAATATGGTTTTTAAATGCCTTATGAGCTTTAACCTTGTCGTACCACAGATATGCATGCCACCCAAAAACATTGTTGAAACCTTCCAAATCCAAAATGTCCGTGTTCTCAAGAAGCAGCCAGTCTTTCAACCAGCAGAATGCTGCTGATTCATAATACAATTTAAGGTCTGGCAGGGCAAATCCACCTCTTTCTTTTACGTCAGTTAAAATTTTAAACTTTATTCTAGGTTTCTTGCCCTGCCAGACAAATCTAGAAATGTCTCTCTGCCACTTCTTGAAACAGTCCATCTTGTCCAGAATTTGCAAGGATTGAAACAAAAATAACATTTTTGGCAATACATTCATTTTTATAGCTGCAATTCGACCCAACAAGGAAAGCTTCAAATTAGACCAAATTTCTAAGTCTTTTTTAACTTCTGACCAACATTTCTCATAGTTCTCTTTAAATAAGTTCAAATTTTTCGCAGTCATATTAATCCCTAGGTATTTCACTTTCTTAACCACCATTAAACCTGTTTCATTCTGAAACCTATCCTTTTCCATTGGAGTTAAGTTCTTCTCTAATACTTTAGTTTTTACCCTGTTTAATCTAAATCCCGCCACATGACCAAATTCTTTAATCAATTCCAAAGCTGTTTTCATACTAGATTCCGGCTCCTGTAAAGTTAGAACCAGATCATCTGCAAAAGCTTTCAATTTATATTGTTTGGCTCCGACCTGAATTCCTTTAACAAACCGGTCCCTTCTGATCATATTTAACAGCACCTCCAGGACCGAGATAAATAATAATGGAGAGATAGGGCAGCCCTGACGTGTTCCTTTTTCTATCATAAAATCTTCAGTCACCACATTGTTTACAATCAATTTTGCTTTTTGTTCTGAATATATTGCTCCTATACCATTTTCGAACCCCTGTCCCACTCCCATCCCTTTCAAATTTTTCTTCATAAAACTCCAAGAAATGTTATCAAAGGCTTTCTCCGCATCAATAAAAACTAAAACAGCTTTCGTGTTGATATTCCTTTGCAGCAACTCCAAAATGTCAATTATATTCCTTGTATTATCAGATAAATGTCTGCCTGGGAGAAAGCCTGCCTGGTCCTTGTGTATTACTTCCGCTAATACTTTTTTAAGTCTGTTAGCTAGAATGTCTGCAAAGATTTTATAATCCACATTCAACACGGAGATGGGACGGTAGTTCTTTAGTTGTGTCTTTTCAGCTTCTGTCTTAGGTATCAATGTGATGTATGCTTCTTTCCACGATTCAGGCGCCCTTTTCCCTTCCAAAATCTCGTTGCACACCTCCTTTAATGGTTGAATTAAAAAGTCTTTCAAAGTTCTATAATATTTGGAGGTTAGTCCGTCCGGTCCTGGAGATTTGCCCAGTTGCATGTTCTGAATGGCACCTTCGATTTCTTGTTCTGTAATTTGCTGATTCGATACTAATTTATTTTCTGGAGATATTTTTTGTAATCCATTAGTTCTTAAAAATTGATCTATCTCAGTTTCTTTCTGCGGCCCTTGCATATAAAGTTGTTTGAAATATCTCTGAAAACACCTTCTAATCTCCTCCGGGTTCTGTATATTTTTTCCATCGATCTCAAGGTTTGTAATCGTATTTAGCTTCTGTCTTTTTTTCAATTGCCACACCAATAATTTCCCACATTTATTGGCTGACTCAAAAGTCTTTTGTCTCATTTGTTTAATCTTCCATTCTACTTCCTCGTTAATCAATTTCATATATTGCACCTGGTATAACTTAATCTCTCTTAAAATCTCTTTTGAGTTTGGTTTAGCTCTTAGCTTCTTCTCCCCTTGTTTTATTTTCTCCAAAATTTTCCCTTTTTTCTCATTTTGAGATCTCTTTTTTATTGCATTCTGTTGAATCAGGAACCCTCTCATGACCGCTTTGCTTGCGTCCCAAATTGTTCTTTTTTCAACCGTGGTTCTCATATTTATTTCAAAATAGTCTTTCAAAGTCTTTTGGGCCTTCCTTACAATGTCTTGGTTTCTTAATAAGGTGTCATTCATCCTCCATCTGAAGGAACCGATGAGTGTTAGTTTCATTTCCATCTTTACCGCATTATGGTCGGAGCAGGTTTTTGGGCAGATTTCCACCTTTTTTATCTTAGGTGCCAGGCCTCTAGTTGTCCAAATTTGGTCGATCCTTGTCCATGTCATTTTGGCTTCAGAAAAGAACGTTCCCTCTCTACCTAGGGGGTTTTTGGTCCTCCAAATATCAATCAAGTCCATATTGTCAGTCAGTTCAAAAAAAGTTTTTGGTAGTCTGCCCTCTTTCGTTATGGTCTGTCTTTGTGCTTTATCCATATTCGTAGACACCACTCCATTCATGTCTCCCATCATGATAATATTGTTATAGTCCATAAAGTCCATCAATGTCTCATGCAGTTTCTTGTAGAACTCTGATTTCCCCTCATTTGGTGCATAGATTCCTAAAATCAAAAATTTCTCTCCTTGTACTTGGATTTCAATTGCCAAAATTCTTCCTTGTTCATCTTTAAAGAGAAACTTTGGTGATAGGCTTTCTTTTGCATAGATTGCCACTCCTCTCTTTTTAACCTTGTCTGATGAGATAAATTCTTGGCCTAGTTTTTTATTGATTAGCACTTTTCTGTGCAGCCTAATCACATGTGTTTCCTGCAAGCATATTATGTCCAATTGTTCCTTTTTTAATAAATGAAAAACTTTCCTCCTCTTTTCCGGGGAATTCAAACCATGAATATTCCAGCTTAGCAATTGCAGAGACATGTTGAAATGATGTTATTTTCCTCCTGTTGCTCCCAAAAGTGGCGTGTCTTTCTCAGGATCTTTCAATTCCCCAGGTGCAGGTATTAGGCTTGATGATCCAGGTCCTGGATCGCTTGGCTCTTCGATCCCTTTCTGAAGGTCTTCTCCGTAATCGTTCAAAAATTTGTCTTTATCTTCCACCGATTTAATTTTAACTTTTTTCCCTCTGAAAGTAAAGGATATCCCCTGGGGGAATTCCCATCTGAAGATAATCCTGTTGCTCCTCAAAAGTTGCACCAAATCACCGTAATTCACTCTGAGCTCCAACAAATGCTTAGGAATATCCTTGTAAATTTCCAGCCTTGATTCTTGGATCTCTAGAGGCGTCTTAAAGTGCGTACTCAGAATTTTGTCTCTTTCTTCCCTTGTTCTGAGGGAGATCAGACAGTCTCTCGGCTTTATCTTCCTCCCTCCCTTTCCCAGTCTGAATGCACTTACAATTTTAAAGTCCTTTTCTTCTTCCAAGGGCCAAAATTGTGTAAATTCTTTTGTAAGGTACTCAATTAAATTTTCATTATCAATTTCCGGTACAGATCTGATTCTCAGATTATTTTCCTTATTTTTCAGTTCGATCATAGACAGCAGTGCCTGATGTTCCCCTATCTGTTTGCGCATAGGTTTGATTTCTCCCTGAAATTCTTCAACTTTCTGCTTTGCCTCCTCAGCTATTTTGCGATTTGCGGTAGTGTCTTCCACAAGCTTTCCAATGGTTTGTGCATTTAAATTTACCTGTTGGGTCAGGTTGTTAATGCTTGCAGTATTTTGGTCTATCTTAGCTGACTGGTCGGTGACTTGTTTACTTAAACCTTCCAATTTTTCCAGAATTTTGTTTAGCACTGAGGTAAAGTCCCCTCCTGAGGCCATTCCTTCCGGCCTAGGTTGTTCTATATCTTCCACTCGTGCCACAGGAATTGTGGGGACAGATGATCTGCGTAGCTGAGAAGTTAAAGTAGTTTGCACTGTTTTTGCTTTAGCTGATCTTGTCCTTCCACTCATACCCCTTCTTATCTATGCGTCAAGGTCAGTCTCACAGTCTGTCTTTCTCATGGAAATCCCCAAATCGACAGATGGAAAACTCCCCCAGTAGATTGCCAAACTGAGTTGTTCCACTAGAGGGATACTGTATTCAGGAGAGTTCAAAAATGTCGTAGTTCATAAAAGTTAAAAAGTTCCCTCTAGGAGTTAAACAGTATCCAATTTGCAAAAGACCTTCAGACTCCCCTTAAATCCCTTAAATTTCCACAGAGTTACTCTTTAACAAAATTAAATTGTCCCAGCAAGGTGCGAGATACTAAGTAACAGTTCCAAAACAGCCTTCAGATTCCAACCCCTGGCAGCTCAGTAACCAGGGATTCAATGTTTTCCAATCCCAAAGTTCAAAGAATAGGCAGGAAAAAGCTGGTTTTTCACCATACTATCGGCTGTTCTCTCCACAGACACATGGCGAAGTAGAACGGCGCATTGTGTCTCAGTTGCTTACACTTATGGATGGCCTGAAGCAGCGAGCACATGTGATTGTAATGGCTGCTACCAACAGACCCAACAGCATTGATCCAGCACTCCGGCGATTTGGTAACTAGGCTTGTTCTTTTGTGAGGGTGTTACAGTGTGGTAGATGTTGGCTCAATACTTGCAATAGTCTGTGGGTAACTTAAGTACTAGAGCAGATCTGCACAAAGCATGGATGCGGTGCAGTACCATTTATTAGTATTTTTAGCCCCTGGGAGAAATTTCAGGTTTGCACAGGTTGTAAACTCCCAGTGCCACTTAGAAACGGAAAGCTGTGTACTGTACGTGTGCAAATCACAGTGTTCCTTTGCTTAGACTTTCACATGATAGTGAGGGTACAGACGTGGTGACAGGAGAGGAATCGTAGCATTGTAGAATTGTCAAGTTGGAAGGGACCCTGAGGGTCATCTAGTCCAACCCCCTGCAGTTCAGGAATATGCAGCTGTCCCGTAGGGGGATTGAACCTGCAACCTTGGTGTTAGCAGCACTATGCTCTAACCAACACAGAGAGAGAGAGAGCGCTTCTTGGTGGGCACCTTTCAAACAGACATTGCTTGATAGCAGAGAGCAGATTGGCCCACCATCCAACTGAGGCTCTTGCCTAGTTCATACATGCAGCAGAAATGAATAAAAAAACCCATTTCCTGGATTGTACCACCTCCAGCTGCACCTGGGGATTTTCATGTGTGAATGCTGCTATGTAGAAAAACAGCATGTTAAGGATGGCTAAACTTGACCCTTTAAAAAACAAAAACAAAACTAGCTTTCCTCTGATAAATATGAGAGAATGTGGAAGGCAGGAAAAGTAACACTGACCCCATTAGCCTCCTCTTTAAAATGTATGTAATTATGTTTGGGACAGGGTGTCTGTGAAGTGTTAATGGCAGCTAATTTAACAAGCTGGATCAAATAACTTTCTTTTTCTTTCTTTTTTACTGAAAGAGACCTCTTTTCTTACCTTGGTCTTAAAACACATATTCTCTGAAATTGAGTGGAGTTTCTTTTCAAGTCAATATTCATGCAAACACAGCCTAAAAGCACACTGCTGAGATAAAGCTTCTTCACTTGTTAAACACCATCTTGTTACCTTGTGGAATGTCCATTAACTGTTGTGTTTCCCTGAGGTCTTTTTAACATCCAGTGCTTCCATTTTGCTGTTCTGCGGCGTGTGGGCTTGGCCTTGGTGGCCTTTGTGCATGGGGGAGTGACGTATGTACGGAAGCAAATAGCAGTGTTGCTTTTGGTGCCCCGCAGGTCGCTTTGATAGGGAGGTGGACATTGGCATTCCTGATGCTACTGGCCGCTTGGAGATCTTGCAGATTCACACCAAGAACATGAAGCTGGCTGATGATGTTGATCTCGAACAGGTTTGTTGGTTTCTTTTCTTGCCCCTATGTGATAAGGCTCACAAGTGTCATGATCTTTGGGGTCTTCTTGAGTGATGAGCAGCTGGGTTCCTTTTCCTCAAGGAACTGCGGCTTGGAGCACCTGCTTACTCCTGCTTCTCCTTCCCTTGCTTCAGGTGGCTAATGAGACCCATGGCCATGTGGGTGCAGACTTGGCTGCTTTGTGCTCAGAGGCAGCTCTTCAGGCCATCCGGAAGAAGATGGATCTCATTGACCTTGAGGATGAGACCATTGATGCTGAAGTGATGAACTCGTTGGCTGTGACCATGGATGACTTCAGGGTAAGGGGGATGCGTCCGTGTCTTCTCTCCCTGGGCGTGGGGGATCATGCCGGCAAATTGTGCATGTGTCAATGAGCCACCTCTTTCCACCTCTCCTTGCAGTGGGCCCTTAGCCAGAGCAACCCCTCAGCCCTGCGCGAGACGGTGGTAGAAGTGCCACAAGTTACTTGGCAAGACATTGGAGGCTTGGAAGACGTCAAGCGAGAACTGCAGGAGCTTGTACAGGTGAGGCTGTTGATGTCAGACTCCCAGTTACCTTCATTAGACCAAGCTAAGGGCCTAGTCGTAGGCAGCAGCATTGGTTATCAGTCACTCTTTTGCATAGGAAAATATAAATCGTTCTTTAAATATAAATGGATGATACATTGGCAGGATGGGGGGGGGGAGCCGGATAACCAGATGTTCTTTGAACTTCTACTGTTTCTTGGTTAAAAGTGTAGGAGGTAGTCCTGACTAAGGGCTGCACATAGCTCTTGCACACCCTTCCAGTTACTGAACAGGGAGGCCCCACTGGCACATAAGCCTTCTCTGTTCTCTTGGCTGTTTAAGTGTATCTTGCTTGAATGGTTCTGTTTCTAATGCCTGCCAAGTCTTTTTACAAAACTCAGAGCCCTGTAGGTTTAGGGCCACATACTTGCCAAGCAACGTGGCTTATGTACTTTCTCTGCATTTATAAATGCAGCTGGCGATGTTCCTTTGGGATCCTGGGGGTAGTGCTCTCATGGCTGACTTCAGAACAGAAGATCTCACTTTCTCTGAGCTTTTAAGCTGGATTGTTTTCAGTCACAGCATTACTTGTATGTCATTTATGTTTGGCACCATATGGCTGCTCCAGTGTAAGCATCAGTTATATAATTTTGGGTCGTGCGTTTGTGGTGAGATTAACGACCATGACGCCATAAAATCCTCAATCTACTGACCCCCAGGCCTTTTTACCAGGGTCACCAGCTTGTGCTCATCCAGTAGGTGAGGGGATGCCGGCTTATACTCCTGGGCTATTCTATAAGAAGTAGCAGCAGCAGCATGTGTGAGGAAAGAACAGACGTCCAACTCTGAGTGGATGTTGCACCCCTGCCTCTCTGTGGCTCAGTGAAGCATTGCTTGCTACTACAGAGCCCTTCCCAAGTGCTCCACGGCCACACAGTGTGGCGAGGCCCTGAGCTCAGGATGTTCTCTCCTCCCTTCCCTTTAACCTTGTGGGGCTCATACTGATCTTCTTCCTTCCACAGTATCCAGTAGAGCATCCTGACAAATTCCTTAAGTTTGGCATGACCCCCTCCAAAGGGGTGTTGTTCTATGGGCCTCCTGGCTGTGGAAAGACCCTGCTGGCCAAAGCCATTGCCAACGAATGCCAGGCCAACTTCATTTCTATCAAGGGTCCAGAACTGCTCACCATGTGGTTTGGAGAGTCCGAGGCCAACGTGCGGGAGATCTTTGACAAGGTACAGCTCTCCCTGCTGCATTTTCCCTGCAGGGTGGCCCCTTTTCACACTGGCATTTCCATGCTAGGTCTGGTGAATTGGTTTCCTAGCGCTTGCATGTTTGAGGTATGACCGAGCATCCTTCCTCCACGCAGGCCCGCCAAGCAGCTCCCTGTGTGCTGTTCTTTGATGAGCTGGACTCCATTGCAAAGGCCCGTGGTGGGAACATAGGGGACGGTGGCGGCGCCGCAGACAGAGTCATCAACCAGATCCTAACAGAGATGGACGGCATGTCAACCAAAAAGAACGTTTTCATCATTGGCGCCACTAACCGGCCGGACATCATTGATCCCGCCATCCTGCGCCCTGGGCGCCTGGACCAGCTGATCTACATCCCACTGCCTGATGAGAAGTCTCGCGTGGCCATTCTCAAGGCCAACCTGAGGAAATCGCCTGTGGCCAAGGCAGGTTTGGGGCTGGCAGGAATGCTGTGGGGGGTGGGGTACAGATAAATGTCACTTTTTGTGTCTGCAGAGAACTTAGGAGTCCTGCAGAGATCAGAGGTCATGACTTGGACCATGACGCAACTTTATTTAGCCTTCTGACACCCCCCCCCCCAATTTTTAATCAAGATGCATTGAAATATTTGCTTCCCAATTCTTCATGGTGGGAAAAGAAAAATTATTTGCATTAGAGTGAAGGGTGGGATATCATTTTTTTTAAAAAAATCACCTTCTCACAGTTCATAGAATCTTAAGAGTTGGGAGGTACCCAAGGGTCATCTAGTCCAACCCTTCCTGACAACTGATTAAAGTTACTTTGTTCTGACAAACATTTGTCTTACTAGGCAATTGATTGGTGTTTTATGTAGTAAACCTCATTTTAAAATGTTTGTTTTTATCTGCTGCGCCTGTTTTTTGTTGCTGTTGTTTTACGCAGTTTTATTTCTTTTTATGCGGTGCTTTTGTTTTTCCTTGCTGTCATACACTGCCCTGCATGATGGAAATGCATTGGAAGGGCAGGGGATAAGTTGGCTTTATAAATTAATGTGGGACCTCCCGTGTTTCCTCAGGACGTGGACCTGGATTTTCTGGCTAAGATGACCAATGGCTTTTCAGGAGCCGATTTAACCGAAATTTGCCAGCGGGCCTGTAAGCTGGCCATCCGGGAGTCGATTGAGAATGAGATCAGGCGGGAGAGGGAGAGGCAGACCAACCCTTCTGCCATGGTGAGTGTCTTTGGACTTGTGGTGGATATTAACTCTTGGGGTGGGAAGGGGGGGGGTTGACTGTGGCTGTTGGTGGCACCTTGTGCTCCTAACTGTGACTTTGCCGGTTTAGGAAGTGGAGGAGGATGACCCAGTCCCTGAGATCCGGCGTGATCACTTTGAGGAGGCCATGCGCTTCGCCCGCCGCTCAGTCAGCGACAACGATATCCGCAAATATGAGATGTTTGCACAGACCCTTCAGCAGAGCCGCGGCTTTGGTAGCTTCAGGTGAGCAGAGCATCTTGGCATGGACTTTGTGTCCTCCCTCTTAGTAGCTCCTCATATTACATGGGACTTCATTTATGACTCTGGGTTTTTGGAGAGGTCCAAAAGGGGTCCACCACAGTTGGTGTCAAAAATGTGCAACTTGTGCTTCTGTGGTGTACAGAGCTGCTTTTCCTACTGGGCCTTTGCACAGTACCTGCTGTCAGAAAAGTGCTGTCCACATTCCAAAACAGCTCCCATTAGACGGGACGAGGAACGCAGTGATTGCCATCGCTACTTGTGTTTCCCCAGTACGAGGTGTTGGGTCCCCCCCCCCAATCAATATGGTATTTGCAGCTTTTGGAAGAGTATGTTTATGGGAATCCGTGAATTAATTGTTATTTATTTTTTTACCAAAATGGCATGACTGTTGTGCAGGTTTAATCTGCTTGGTACTTAGAGTTAGTGAGAGGGGACTGGATCTGTTTGTAGATCTCTTCCCTCTGTAGCCCAGCACTGCTGCCATATCCCCTCCCCTCCCTGTTACTACCCAGGATCTCTGTCATCCTGCGGTGTCTCTTGTAGCTCTGTGCCTTCACGACAGAGTGAAGGGCCTGCATGGAACTGAGCAGAGGGGGAACCCCTTTGTGTGGCTCCTCCTTCCACAGCAAGGTGTAAAATGGGATGAAGCATACAGGACACGTGATGTCTTGACGCTTGGCCAGAGAGCCAGAAACCCAGAGGGCTGTGAGAGGGCACTTTGAGGTAGGGTGTCTGCCATGCATTTCTGTGCCACAGCAAAGGTGGGGAACTGGATCTGGCCAGAGGGCCAGACCCAGAAGTGGCCAGCTGTTGAGGGCCACTTTGACAGGTCAGGTAATTTGAGACTTTTGAGCCACAGCTGCGAAGGGAGAACTGGTCATGGGGAAGAAGGTGGCTGTGGCTTACCCCAAGCAGCCTTGATGGCCTCCTGCTCCGTGGAAGGTATTCAACAGCTGTTCTTCTCTGGCTGTTCCTTGCAGATTCCCATCAGGTAACCAGGGTGGTGCCGGACCCAGCCAGGGCACCGGAGGCGCCGGTGGTGGGAACGTATACAGTGAAGACAACGATGACGACCTCTATGGTTAAAGTGCTGCCAGAGCGGACCAAACTGCAGAGCAGGCCGTGTTGTACAGGGCGATTCCAATGGTCAGTGGACTCCTGGCTTCTTCATTCCTTGGTCAGACCCGTGTAGCTGCGTGCCAGACTCTGTCAGCAGGAGTCTGTTGCTGCTGCTGCAAATGCAATGTTGGTTGGGAGGCAGGTGGGCGGGCAGTTGAGGAACTGACTACACTTCTGGGAAATTTCTGTTCTAGTTTTATGGCAGAATCAGCAGCTTTAGCAACGGGTACAATAGCCTGTAAAAACAAAAAGTTTAAAAGTTTAAAACCCACAAAAATAAATTAAAAAAAATCCCATAAGTTCAAGTTGGCATTGGTCTTCCTTCCTTCCTTCCTTCCTTCCTTCCTGGTGGTCGTTTTTCTGCTGCTTTGGCCATCTGGGCTCTTGGAAAAGCTGCCTGTGCAGTTGTAGGACAGCAGGACTCCTAGTGCTTTTAACAGTCGGTTTGTACAGGATCTCCAGGGATTCTTTCAGTAGAAAATATTTAAAGTTTGCCAGGAGTGGAGGCTCATGCCTGATAATAGTGTTTCTGTAAGCAGAGGTGGTACTTTAGGGTCACAAGAGGAAGGGGATGTGCTTGAAGGCTTTGCTCACCTGTGGGAGGGAGGTGTTAGTGCCACCCTGAAGGCCAGGCGTTCTCTGTGCCCCAACCAGGGTTTGCTCCATGAACTTCATCTCTGCAGCTTGTGTCATCTTCTTGGTTGCAGGGTTTATGGTCTCCATTAGGACTTAATAGTGTTACAAACTCTGGTTTGCACACAAGCCTACAGTTTTCACATGGAATCTGACAGTTCTAGGGATCTATTGCACCCCAATAGTTGACAAAGAAAGATAAAGCAAAAATAAAGGTGCTGGATCAAAAAAGGGACTTTGTAAACGACACACAAACAGGCTCGGTTTAAAATGAGTGCAAGAGTTATTCTTACAAGCATGCCATAGGGGGAAAATGTGGGTGTGGTCCGATAAAGGGACAAGGGGGTATTGGTGGTGGTGTTACTTGCTTGTTAGAAAGAGATGGGGAAGTTGTCCAGGGAGGGTGGGGAGAGATTTTATAGGGCTTTGGTAAAGTTCTTGGGTAAAACCAAAGGAAGGCAGATGAGACAGATTAAGAAGGGGGAAGAAAGAGAGACCTGTTTGGGTTAAAACAGCAGTTGTGCCGGGAGGGGGGATAGTGAGGATTTTGCCAGCTGATGAGCTTGCCAGATGTAAAAGATGCAATACCTGTCCTCGTTGTGTGTGGTGGGGATTTGGTGGGCTGGAGTTGTGGGAACCTCTTCAGCGGCAAACGGATAGATGGGAGGATGGAGGGAGAACCAGGAGCTTGTTGGCTCACAGCTCTTTAACAGCTGCAGTAACTCTTAAGAGGTTTGAAACTTTGCTTTTGAAGGGCCTGAATTGTTGGGGCATAATCAGTGCAGGGCGTTCCTTCAGTTCTGTGGGAACAAAGACAATAGAACACATTTACCCAACATACTTCACTTAACTTCCACAATACTGGCCCTGTGGCTGACTTTTGAGGCATGAATCAGTAGGACCACCTGTGTAGAACTTAAACGTGTTCTGGGAGAGCTTGAATAGGAGAAGCTTCCAGTGGATTGTACCCTACAAGGCATAGAACCGCAAAACAAAAGTTGGTGATGAAATGATCCTAACAAACTGCACATAAACAACCTTTCAATGTTGGAATACTGAGAAAAGGGCCTCACTTTCATAGAACACAATTTCGGAGCAGGAGCAGCTTGCAATTAATAAGCTGTTGGGCCTGCCCTCTTATTATCTTCATGTTCACCGTTTTTGTCATTTGTGGCTGAATTCCACCCCCAGACCAATTATTACAATTTCAGGAACTCTGTTTGCTTGTGTCCTTCTTGGAATATGGCTCTGTTTTTTTGTTTGTGTTTACAATGGTTCTTTCTCTGAAGAAATCTAAGGGTTGAAGTAGAGGTTCTTTTCCTTTTTACTTATCCTTCTGTGTTGGCACCACAAGCTAGAATTATGTAAGAGACACCCCCTTCAACTTAACGATGCCTCATCAGAAGTAGGCATCAGCGTGCCTTGTGGGTAGGAAGAAGAGTTAGGCAAAAGTCTGCACCAAGAGCTAGCATCTGGTGGGGACCTGGGCTGGATGGAAGGGATTTCTCTTTCTTCACCAAATGCCAGCGCTCTCTCATCATGGTGCTCAGAAACACTACAACTGCTAGATGCAGTTCTAGGCTAGTTCATCAGCATTTAAAGCTGCACTTTTGGATTCTGGTTCACATGCTAACTTTAGAGGTCGTTTGGGGGCTGGTTATTTTGAACCAGGGCAGATTACATTGCATACAGATCCACGTAGCCCTGTGCAGATAGAATGAGAAGTACCTGATTTGCCCCTTTCCCAACCACTTCTGCTGTGAACGGCACTCGCGTAAGGCTCCCTCTCAAAGTGATTAGATAGATACTCCATAGCACGGCCTTTGCACATAGACTTTTTCATTCCCAAATCCACATCCGACAGGACACAGCTATGTGTACATTGAATGTTACCTTGGGAGCTAATACAGTTAATGCATATATTTATTTACCCTGTTCTTCAGCTGAAAAGAGGTTCCCAAAGTTGCTTACCAGTGCAAGAGTCCCTGCCCTCAGGCTTACTGACTAAAAGTTGTGACACAAAAACTTGCATCGGTTCCTCTACACAAATCCATGGTTTGACTGCACTGCCCACAGTTCTGGTCTCCACATCTCAGAAAATTTACTGTAAAGCTGGAAAATGTGCATAAAAGGGTGACCAAAATGATCAAGGGGCAGAAGAAACTCCCTCAGGAAAGTTTACAACAATTGTGTCTTTTCAGTTTAGAAGAAAAGTAAACTGGGAACAACAGGATGGAGGTGTATCTCATAGGGCAGGCATGTCCAACCAGTAGGTTGCGATCTATTGGTAGATCTCCGGCTGATCCTGGTAGATTGCGGGACCCTTATCGATCGTGGGATTAAATAAAGTTTACCGAAAGTTAACAAATAAAAGCTGAAGAACTCTGGGCTCAAGAACTCTGGGCAATCTACCCACCCCACGCATGCTCCTCCTCCCTCCAAAGACAACGTGTAGGTCACTGCCAGTTTTCTTATACATACTGGGAATAAATCACAGTCTCTTGGGAGTTGGATGTGCCTGTCATAGGGGAATGGGATTAGGGTGAGGAGGAGCCTCATATAATACTTGAGAGCATCCAGTTAAACTGAAAGATTTGCTCTTTTTTAACACAGGGCAGAGTTAATGAAATTTTCTGCCACTTGCAACAAAACACAACTGCAATATCAGAACCAAAATGCTTTTGAATGCAGGTTGCACAGCTGTTGTTGCCTTTGTCTCCTACTTGTGAGATGCCAGTTAGGACATTTGGTTGGCAGCTGTGAGAACAGGATGCTAGGCTAGAGGGAACCCCTTGAGCCTGATCTACCAAGGCCACTCTTTAGTTTAAATATATATATAACTTAGTGTTTGGGTGTGCTTTTTTATAGAGGCTCATCCATGAGTGTTCCTAAGATGGGCACTACAGGACATCACATGAAAGAGCTAAACTAACCTTTTTGATAAACCTCTCCTTCAGGATGACTTGTGACATGTTTTGTGGCTCTCGCCTCTGTGTCCTCTTTGTGATATTGGGCACAATTGGAATTTGGAACCTTGGGCAAAAGACGTCTTGCTTCTGTGATCACTCCAGACATTTCTGAGTAGAGAACTGGCTGCGTTGCTTATCAAATCAGCAGGATGGAAATCCTTCGCAATTCCAAGTAACACCTCACTATGACTTACTTTGAGCTGCTGTGAGAGAAGCTGGTTGTATTTGAGAGTCAAAGGCAGAAAAAGAACGGCTGCTCTTGGGACCCCTCTTTTCCAGCTTTGATAAAGAATAGTATTATCTATTTGTTTTTGCACCCTGCCCTTCTGCTCAACAACCCAGTTACCAGTTTTGCATTCAGGTGTTAAGGTTCAAAAGCCACTTTCTCTGGTTTTTACTCTTGAAAATAAGCAATCTTTTTTCCGGACTGGTTGCTATAGGAATATGGGAATCTTCCATTAACACTCCCTTAATTGGCTCAGCCAATGCTATTTTTGTCCTGCGCTTCCACCCCTTTTCACTCCATGGAACTGAGGAGCTATTCAAAGGGAAAGCTGAAGTTGGAGATCTTTAGCCTTGTGGACTAGTGGTTTGCCTGGAAGCTCTCCCCAAGAGCAAAAGGAAAGAGCCATTTGTTTTCTGAAATTACATAGGAAGGCTGGCTGCCAGAACATTTTATCTATTGTGAGTAGGATTAAGGCTCAAGCAAGCGCCTGTTTTACCTCATTTGTACTGACATAACTCAATTCTCAATGGTTCCAAAACAAGCAAAAACAAAATTTCAAGCACAGAGAAATAATGTTAATAAAATTTACTCAGAACCTGCCTCCAGGGTGTTCTTAGGCCTGATTGCTTTTGTTAGGCAGGCCTCACATGAGGACGTCTTCCAAGAAATGTGCTACAACTCAAAAGGTTCTACTCCTGTCTGCTGGGACATGTGTATCATACTTGAATGACTGAGCATTAAGAGCGTCACACTGGGACCTGGGAGACCAGGGTTAAAATCCCCATTTGGCCACAAAGCTCACTTGAACGAAGCTACCACATTTCAGCAAGAGAGGGGCGTACTTCAGATCTTCTCTAGACCACGGCAACTTGGTTGTTCTGTAACCTCAGCACTTAGAAATCTGCAGGAAAGGTCAAGGACTGCCCCCTGAATGTATAAGGATGCACACTTCGGTTTTTCCTCTTAACCTGCATCCCAGTTTCTGCTGCTCAGCCTGGAGGGGACAGTCCTCTGCTTTCCAAAAGTCTTGCCCACAGTCTTGCTTCTCACCCCTGCTTGAGAGACTCCATCAGATACTTTCAAGCTCTTTTCCAGGCTACAAAAGCTTAGTGTGTGAAAGAAAAGTGGGGAGGGGCAGGAGAGAAAAGCTAACTGAGAATTTTCTAATTGATGAATTAATGTGCTTTCTCTGGGGGGCCCATTCAACACTCTCTTTCTAGGTAAGACCAAGAGCCTTTGGGTAAAATGAGTAACATGCTGGGGCGCTCCTGCCTACACACATTGCAGGGGATTGGACTAGATGCCCCTTTGGGGTCCCTTCCAACTCTACAATTCCTTGATTCTTCAAAAAGCAGCTGAGCAGAGAATAAAAGCTCCAGCATCTTCTTTAATAAAACACAAGCTGATAGAACACAAGTCTGGTACTACATGATACAGCGAGGGAGGCAGATTCCCCAGAGGGCTTCCTTTCTCCCTCCCACCCACCCAGGCATGTGCAAAAAATAGTGCCAGGAGTATCTGTGTTCTCTTCAATGCAAGTCCCTGCCACCAATTCCCATTGAGAGTTCCTGCCATCCAAGACCTGCTCAGATGGACCCTCCCTGTAAACGTGTCCCAATTCCCCTTAAATCCTTTTTGTTTCCATGCTAGCGCAAGTGTCCCTTTGCTTAAACCGATTGTGTGACAGGATTTGCGGTTGATGGGGTGGGCAGCCATGCATTTGTGGCTCCATTTGTGCAGAGAAATGCAGGGCTTTGAGGGAGAGTGCAAATCAAGTGTGCATCAAGGAGATGTGCAAATCTCATTCCGAATTGGACCTCTGACATTAAGACAATAATTTTCTTTTAGCAGCCAGTGCTTAACAGATAAAATACACAATAAATAAATAAACACACACACACACACAAAATAAATTAAGTTAAAAACTTTGGCATCTCTGTGGGAAGGGCTGGGTCTGCATGAGAGCCACTGGCCCACAACCCACCCGCTGCCACTGCCCTGGGCTAGAGCCAGTATTGCTTGCTGCGAACGGGAGGCAGCTGCCGACTGAGCTGGTCTTCTCTCTTGTAGGTGGGGTCATAATAGTCCCACTCAAACAGCCGACCCAACAGGGGTGTTCCTGGACTTGCTTCGCAATCTGACAAGATCCTCACAGAGACACCTGCAAAAGACAGGTGGGAGGAGAGAAGAAGTCACTCAGATACTAGCCAAACATGCCAGCAGCCCTGCTAATTTAGCTACCATTATTTGTTCCCCAATTGTCGTGGGTCCTTATGTAGCCAAAACAGGCCGATTCCTACACAGGAGAAAAGCATCCGCAGGCTTTTGGGGGGGGGGACTCCCAAGGTTTGCAGGACACAAAAAAACCAGAAAAACTCTCAGGGTGCTCCCCCCCACCACCATGCCAATGAGGGGGGACAATGTCGCCTGGGATGGATTGTCCTCTAAAAGAAGCTAACGGATCCTGCTTCCAGTTTCACACTGAATGCCAAAGAGACGAGTGCCTGTCTTTGCTGCTTGGGAGGGGGGAGAATGCTGAAGAGAGAAAATGACATCATGCTGCCAAATCACAGCTTTGCTCAAATTCCTGGATTTTCCAATTGCTTTATGTGGGCAATTCTCGCTTTGATTCTGGGAGAGGAAGAAAAGGGGCCTAAACTTAGACTCTCCAGGAACTGGAAGCTGGCCATATTCCGTGAATCATTCCATGTTATGGTTGAGTGCTTTTGAGCCATTGAATGTTGGAGGGTGGGGGCCCCTATCTCCCTATCCTGAACTCTCTCCCCACCCAGAAATATTTAATGGGTTGAGTGCTGGTACCTAGCCCCAATTCTCCTTTAAGAGCAGCAGGGCAAGTTTTCTGAAAATGCCCAGGGTGCATCCACTTGATGGAAAGGAGAACAGCAAGAGATGATTGATCTGTGTGCCTCATGAGCCCAACATTATTAGACAGGAACCACGTCTTCCAATATGCTGGAAGGCAGCACCAGCAGAGGGCCACAGGCCTGGCTTGAAGCATTTTATCCTGCCATTACACACCAGCAAGGACCGTTTGTGCCTACTGATCTCGAAATAAAAAATGGTGCCTGGGAGGAAGATGACCAGGAAGAATAAGAGGGTTGAACAGGACATGGGAGGGAGGGATGTGGGAGCTGAATCAACTGGGAATGCCAAAGGTGGAAAAGAAGCTATTGGGAACTGGGCATCAGTCAGCTGCTCAAGGAAGTGATGGCACCAGCGCTGCAAGGCTAACATCCTGCCCAGCACCGGTAATATCACTGTAGCAGTCAAGTACAGCATTTCCTGTTTGCCCAGGGTGGACACACAGGGATGTTACTCCAGCCAGGAGGACTTCCTGTCACACCTGTCTGGAGCATCCGTCCTCTGCGTGTGACCAGGTAGATGAGCGTGACCCTAGGAGACCCCATAAAAGGGCCAGTCATGCAGCCATCTTTCTCTTGTTGCCATTTCTTCTCTTGACGCTGTTCTCTTGATGTTCTTTTGCTGTCTGCTGGTTCTCAGCCAGCAGCACATGGGCTCAATCCCCATATGGGATAAACTCACACTCTCTTCTGTAATCACAAGCTAAAGCCTGCCTTCAGGATCATACTCTGAACTGAATGTAAGTAAACTTCTTATCATTGCTTTTCAAGAAGACTGTTGTGTCCTTGTTGTTTTAAGAGGGAATTAAAGGGGAATTTACCAGGCACAATCCAATCTGGACAAGTCAGACTGAATTGCTTAACTCAAGAGATTCAAACGCATCTACCAGCTAGCTTCCTGCTATGTACAAGGGAATGTGCTCTGCTACTAGCTCACTAGCGTGCGTGAGGAAGGACAATATTTAATCCATATATCCTCTCCTACTATCCATAACATTCCCACGGCAGCAGGGTCACCCCAGGCTTGGGCCATTGAACCCAGACTAGAGGATGCCTCTGAATATCAGTTGCTGGGACCACAGGAGAGAGGGCTCTTGTGTTTGGGTTCAGCTCATGGGGTTTCTCTGGCCTGATCCAGCAACTCATCTTATGTACTTATTTCTTGCCCTGTCTTTGTTGGAAGGGGGAACAACCTGTCCCTTCACTGGGCAAAATTCACCCTATTTCCTGCAGCTGGTTCTCTTGGGACGAGAGCTTTATCCTCCCCTCAAATTCCTTTCCTGCTCATCACCAGCCACCTTCTTTCACCCAAGGTGTCTGGGGCTGAACACAACAGAATCTAACCCCCACTAGGCAGTCTCTGTAAAAAGCAGCCCCCACTCCCAGGCCTGAGGTGTCACTCACCAGCACTGGCACCAAAGTCCGAGTCCAGGCCTGGTCCTTGAGAGGCTGTGAAGTTTGCAGAGTTGAGCTGCGCCCTCTGGTCCTCACATCGGATGCTGCTGCCATGCTCAAAAGGCACCGCTTGTGGGTGGGTGGCAGACACTGGTCTGCTACTGCGGCAAACCTTGTTCTGGGTGCTGGTGTGGCAGCGGCTGAATGTACCATCTGGGATACCCTGAAAACCAAACAGAGGGATTCCAAATGAAGAGTTTGGCTCAGTGATAGGGAATCTGCCCTGCATGCAGAAAGACCCTCATCTGAAACTCTGGAGAGCAGCTGCCGTCTGTGTAGACAGTACTGAGCTAGAGAAACCCATGCCTGTCTCCGTCTTCTCTGGAGAAGGCAGAGGGTCCGTTTTGTGCCTTGCCCTATGGTTACCATTTTGCCGTAAAGCCTACACAAGCAAGGCCACTAGACTTCAAGAGGGGACGTCCAGTGCTGGAGGAGAGCTCTCTGAGCTTCTAGAAATGGGAAACTGTTGGTGGCAAGGAAAAAAATACAGGTATAAACGGAGAATTAACTGGATGCCAAGATCCAGGTTTGGGGCAAGTACTCTGTGGTGGGAGAAACCCCAACAGAGATTTAAAACCACAAATTATGCAGCAAAGAAAAGCATGGAAATATAGGCTGTTAGTCCTTTGAAATATGCCCTAAGTTCCTTCCAAAGTTCCCCTCTTCCTCTAGCGTAGAAAAAGACCACACATTTGAGAAGTTAAAAAATGGTTTACTTACAAACTCTCAGATTCATGTGCTTTTCCATGTAGCATGCCGGGGGGGGGGGAAGGGGGCGGGTGTACAGGCAGTAAAACGTGGTTTCGTTACAGAGTTGAAAGTCCTAAATTATTGGTAAGGGAACTCAAGAGAGGCTTGTGAGAGCCATGTGGTCTGAGCTTGGGGCAAGTCACATGTTGGGTGAGGCAGCCTCCTCAGATGGCTCTCCTCAAACAGCAGTACACCTGTTCTGCCACTCAGCTCCACCACTGGTCTCTCCAGCTTCTAGGGGCAGATAGGGACTGGTGGCAAAGTTCTGCAGAATGCCTCACCTCCTGCCAAGTTGGTGAGAGGGGTGGCGTTCTGCCAAAAGCTAGGCTGATGGGGAGATCTCCTCCCATTACTGGCAGTGTGGTTGGTGGAGCTTTGCCCCAGCTTCTGCTGAAAGGAGGTGCTGATGCAAAGCCCTGCTGCCCGGCTAGAATCTTGCTTTGTTTTAAAGGGAAAGAGCATCGCTCCCTGGAAGAGCACACAATTCTCATGCAGGGCATCCCGACAGCATGTCCAGGCAGGGAAAAGAGAGAGAGAGAGAGAGCGTGCGCTGCTGGAATAATGCTGTAGATGGACCCAGTTTATATTCATTTCCTAAAATCTACACAGCCCTCAATTGTAAAATAAATAAACTCTTCATGGTATTTAACCCCTACTAGGTTAGCAAAAATGTATAGAACTGCTACAAATACATGTTGGAAATGCAAAGAGAAAGAAGGCACTTTCTACCATATGTGGTGGATGTGCAAGATAACAAGAGCATTCCGGGAAATGATATAAAATGAGTTGAAAAAAATGTTTAAGATAACTTTTGTGAAAAACCCAGAAGCCTTTTTATTAGGAATTATAGGTGAAGAGATACCAAAAGAGCAGAAAAGACTATACATGGATGCAACGACAGCTGTGATGATGCTTTTTGCCCAGAGATGGAAGGAAGATAAACTCCCAACCAGAGAAGAATGAATAATCAAGTTGATGGACTACGCCAAAATGTCAAAATTGACCGGGAGGATCAGAAAACAAGAAGATAAGAAATTTAACAAAGAATGGGGGGAAATTATAGGTTATCTTCAAGAACACTGTAAATATTTAAAAACGTTAGCAGGATTGTCATAAAACTTGTAACAATTCTATGGTTAAAATTGGGAATTTGAAGAAAATTTGGGTAACATTATAAGATACAGCAGATAAAGCTTTACAATGGAACCCACGGAGGGGTGGAGGAAGTCCAAGGATTCAGGGAATCCTATATATGCATAAAAACTGATTGTATTTGAATGTAAACAATACTTGTAAAAGGTAAAGGTAAAGGGACCCCTGACCATTAGGTCCAGTCGCGGACGACTCTGGGGTTGCGGCGCTCATCTCGCTTTATTGGCCGAGGGAGCCGGCGTACAGCTTCCGGGTCATGTGGCCAGCATGACGAAGCCGCTTCTGGCGAACCAGAGCAGCGCACGGAAACGCCGTTTACCTTCCTGCCAGAGTGGTACCTATTTATCTACTTGCACTTGATGTGCTTTCGAACTGCTAGGTTGGCAGGAGCAGGGACCGAGCAACGGGAGCTCACCCCGTCGTGAGGATTTGAACCACTGACCACCTGATCGGCAAGCCCTAGGCTCTGTGGTTTAACCTACAGCGCCACCCGCGTCCAAAAATACTTGTAAAACAACACTTGTAAAACTTATTTAAAAAAGAAAACACTCTCCAAGCAGTTTACAAAAGTTAAAATGTTCAAGACTCAGCATAAAACACCTTCCTCGGGGAGAGAGGAAGAACAGCAGCCCCCAAGCAATGTTTGCCACTCGCCCCCCCCCCCCCATTAGCTCAACCGCTTACTTACCCCAGTCCCTGAGCCACTCTCGGGCGTGTTGGGGGGCACCAAGATGGTTTGCTTGTCCTGGTCACTGGAGGAGGAAACCGTTCCCCGGGACGCCCCATTCCCCGGGTGGCCCCTCAGCGGAGCTTGGCTGCTGCGATGGGGCCTGGGCGTCCCCCTAGACCGAGACCCCGAGGATGCAGCCGCCCTCCCGCTGCAGGACATGGGGAGCGGGAAGGCACGGGGACCCCCGGGACCCTCAGCTGGCTGCAGGAGCTGCTGCAGGACGACCCTGCCCTTGCCATCCTGCCTCAGCACAGCGCTGCCCGAGACCACCTGGAAGAGCTGGGGGGAAGCCGGGGGGGCCTGGCCCAGCTCCCGCCTCCCCACCCTTCGGCAGGTGGGTCTCCAGCCCAGCAGGAGCAGGAGGTTCAGGAGGAAGAGGAGAAGAAGGCAGGGGATGAGCAAGCCCACCAGCAGGCGGAGGGTGGGCTGCAAGGCGCGCGTCTGCTCCTCCACACCCGCCGGGGGATCCATTCTCTGACCCGTTAAATGCGGGCAGGGGCTTCTGGCTGCGCGAGGGAGGGAGAGGCTGAGGATGGGGCTTAAGCGCGCGCAGCTGGGCCGCCGAGCCTGCTCCGGCTCACAACCAGAATGGGATTCAGGTGCTGACGGAGGCTGGGAAAGGGACGCGCCGCTTCTGCAAAAGGGATCTCAGCTGCCTTTTGGGTTGCAGCTGAGGACGCCCGGAAGGGAAACCGCAAAAAAGTTGGGCCCTTTGGTAACCTATTGTGGGCCCGATCCTGTGCATGTTTACTCAAAGGTAAAAAGCCCGTTGAATTCAATTGGCTACATTCCAAAGGAACTTGGCGCACCGCTGCAGCCTGCGACCCTCACCCAAGTTGCGTACTTTGGCGCTTCATCCTATCCGCACTGGCCTGGGGGAACCGAAGAGCCTGGCCTGAGACCCCGATGATGATGATAAATTTATAATTTATACCCCGCCATCTGGCTGGGTGGCTTCCAGCAAAATGACTGACCTTCAGAGACATAACTGCCTCTGACAGTGGAGGGGTAAATCGCCATCCTGGCTGGCGGCCACCGGAAGCCTTATCCTCTTCCATAAATTCATCTAGTCCTCTTTTAAAGTCAGCCGAGTCTTGTGGGAGGGAGTTCCGCAGTTTAACTCTGCACTGCGTGAAGGACTTTCTTTTCTCCGTCCTGAATCTTCCAGCAATCGGCTTCCCTGGATGTCCACGAACTTCTACAGCTATGGGAACTTTTCTGCGCCTGCTTTCTCCATGCAACGCCTAATCCTGAAGCCTTCTGTCATGCTGCCGCTTCCTCGCTTTTTCTCTAAGCTAAAATCTTCATCTGTTGATTGCTGGGGATGAAGCTGCTGCTGAAAGCACAGGGTTTTTCTGGTCAACTGGTCACTAAACACGCTGGGTGTGTGAATCTACACTGCTGCAAACTTTCCTAACAGCGTGAGACTCTATGCACGCTCACTTGGAAGCAAGTTCCGCCCAAGTTCACAAGGTTCAAGAGCCCAGTCCAGGGGCCAGATGGCTGCTTCTCCTTGCTACCGCTGTGCGCAATGGTTGTGTGGGGCAGAAGCGGCCAGGGTCCATGCACCTTTAAGAGTGAAGGCTAGGGAGGGTCCCCAAGGACTCCCCGGTGCGCAAAGGGGCCGCGTTCCTGGGCAGCGATACTCCAGCCACGCGGCAGGGGGCGCTCTCCCATCGCTCAGAGGCTGGCAGGGCTCCCAGATGGTCCCGATGGGACACGTGCACTTTACTCTCTGGGTGTCTCGGCTTCCCTGACCTGACTGGCATGTGCCCTCCAAACCCTGTGCTTGGAATACCCTCTTATTAACACCTGTCCCATCTTTGCCTGTCTCCAAACAGCCCCCAGCCCCACCCCTTTCCTTTTCCAGCATCACATCCCTCCCCCCCCCCCCGTTAAGGATGCTCGTGCCAGAACATGGACACGCCCCTAAGCCCAATGCGCGGCTGAGCTGTCCTTTGGGGCGGGGCGGTGCTCTTTCCCTCCCCCTTTCCCCTGAGTCCTGATCCAGACTTCTGGTTTATTTATTTATTGCATTTCAACCCTGCCGTTTCCGCAACGCAGAGTGCAGGCAGTGCAGAAAATCGGGACACATCGCCCGGGTGTGTCGGGCTCGGCCCACCCGACGCCAGGCATCAGATGACCAATCCAAGAGCCCCAGGTCCCGGGGCCCAACGCACCAAGGCAACTCGACAGAGCTCACGGACTTCCAGGTATACCAGTTGCCCCACCCCAATGTAGAGAAAATTTATGTTGATGTACAGATAGAGGGGGCCCCATGCCGCATGGAGCTTGACACGGGTTCAACTCTATCCATAATCTCGGCAAGGACCTTAAGGAAACTGTGTCCTACTGGGGGTCCCAAACTCAGGCCAGCCCCATTCACCCTCCGGGACTTCCAGAAACGTAAGGTCCCCACAATGGGGTTGGGGACCTTCAGGGTGCAATACCGAGGGCGGACGCGGCAACTGGACTTGCTTGTGGTCAAGGGCCCCTACATTAGCTTACTGGGATTGGCATGGTTTGGACCACTGGGGCTAGCCGTCACCGGGGTGAACCACACTAGCTTACAAGTGGACGTGGACGCCATATGCAAGGAATTTCCGGGGGTTTTTGATGGGAAATTGGGACGGTATACGGGCCCCCCCATTGCTCTACAGCTTGACCCCGCAGTACGACCGGTCAGGCTCAAGGCCCGCCGGGTCCCATTCGCCCTGAAACCCCGTATAGACGAGGAATTGGACCGACTCGTGGAGCAAGGAGTGCTGGAGCCAGTGCCTAATGCCCCCTGGGAAACCCCAATCGTCACGCCCGTCAAGCCTAATGGTTCAGTCCGCATCTGCGCAGACTACAAATGTACCATAAACAAGGCCCTCACGGCCCATGCATACCCAGTGCCAGTGGTCAGCCATGTTCTTGCCACCCTGGCTGGGTCGAAAATTTTTGGCAAGCTGGACTTGGCCCAAGCATATCAACAGCTGCCAGTAGATGAGGCCACAGCAGAGGCACAGACGATTGTGACGCACAGAGGAGCATTCAGGGTAAAGCGGCTGCAATTCGGTGTCAGCGTGACACCAGGCATATTCCAGAATCTAATGGACTCTCTACTTAAAGGGATTCCTGGCGTCACCCCCTTCTTCGATGATGTGTTGATTGCCCGGCCCACACCAGAGGAGTTTGAGGACCGCCTCCGCACCGTTCTGCACCGTTTCCAGATGGCGGGTCTCAAGGTGAAGCGGGGAAAATGTCTACTAGGAGTGCCTCAGGTGGACTTTCTGGGATTTATGGTGGACGCAGAAGGGTTCACCCGACTGGGGACAAGGCACGGGCCATTTGTGATGCCCCAGCGCCCAAGAACAAGACTGAACTTCAGGCCTTCTTGGGACTATTGAACTTTTACCATTCCTTCCTTCCCCACAAGGCGGCGGTAGCGGAGCCCCTACACAGACTCCTGGACAAACGGGCCCCTTGGGTGTGGGGCCAGTGCCAGGAGGCCACATTCCAGGCAGTCAAGGACTTGCTTGTCTCAAACTCGGTCTTGGCACACTTCAACGAGAGGCTGCCGGTGGTGCTAGCATGCGATGCCTCGCCCTATGGAATTGGCGCTGTCCTGGGACACCAACTCCCGGATGGAAGAGAGGTACCAGTGGCATACTTTTCCCAGACACTCAACGCAACCGAGCGGAACTACTCGCAAATCGACAAGGAGGGTCTGGCAATCGTGAAGGGAGTAAAAAAATTCCATGATTTCTTGTACGGGCGGCCCTTCACCGTGGTGACTGACCACAAGCCGTTGCTTGGCTTGTTTGCCCCCGAAAAGCAGACCCCCCAAGTGCTGTCTCCTCGCGTCCTCAGGTGGTCAATTTTCCTTGCCAGCTACCAGTATGCACTGATTCACCGTCCGGGGAAGGCAATGGGCCATGCGGACGCCCTCAGCAGGCTACCACTACCGGAAACAGGCCCCGACCCAGCACCTGCACAAGAGGTTATGAGCCTGGAGCTGCTTCCTGACCGCCCCATTCAGGCACAAGAAGTTGCACACCATTCCAAGAAAGATAGGGTCATCTCCCGGGTCCTGGACTGGGTGTGGAGGGGATGGCCCAGCAGCAGCCCCGGGCCAGAATTCGCTGGCTACACAACCCGCAAACATGAACTGTCGGCCCACAAGGGGTGCCTGTTATGGGGAAGCAGGGTCGTTGTTCCCCAGCCCCTCCGCAAAAGGGTCCTCACAGCCCTACACGAGACACACCCAGGGGTAGTAAGAATGAAGGCCCTTGCCAGGAGTTATGTGTGGTGGCCGGGGATCGACGGAGAGATAGAGGCCTGGGTCAAACACTGCCAGGCCTGCCAAGAATCCCGCCCAGATCCCCCAAGGGCCCCAGTCCAGTCCTGGGAGTCCGCACGAGCACCATGGTCACGCCTGCATGTGGACTTCGCTGGCCCCTTTCAGGGGAAAACATTCTTCATAGTGGTGGACTCCTACACCAAATGGCTGGAAGTCGCACTGGTACCGTCCACTTCTACGTCTGCAGCCATCCGGGTACTACGCAGGCTGTTTGCAACCCACGGGCTCCCTGACACTCTCGTCTCAGACAACGGGACTGCATTTACGTCAGGAGAATTCCAAACCTTCACAGCGCAGAACGCCATCCGCCACATCCGTTCGGCGCCATTCCACCCTGCCACCAATGGCCAAGCAGAACGCATGGTGCGGACCACCAAGGACACCCTTCGCCGCATGACGCAAGGGGATTGGGAGTACCGCCTTGCCACATTCCTTCTAGCACAGCACAGCACCCCCAGCTCAACAACTGGCCGGGCCCCGCTGAACTACTAATGGGTCGGCGCCTTGCAATCAGATTGGACCGCCTTCACCCCGATAGAGCTCAGGATGAGGTAGTGGTGGGGGAAGGCAAGAACCCCTGGACCTTCGAGGCTCAGGACCCAGTGTACGCAAAGAATTTTGGGGCAGGCCCAGCATGGGTACCCGCCACAGTCACCAGGGTCACTGGCCCCGTGTCGTACGAGGTGCTAACAGATGGGGGGCAATGCTGGCGCCGCCACTGCGACCAGATACGGAGACGATTCCCGGGAGAAAACCAGGAGGAGGAAAGGGCAGAGGAGTCCCAAGGGAACAGAGGGACAGTGAGGCCCATAGAGCACGAGGGGCCAGCAGGAGAGGCAGAATCAGTAAATACAGAGAGGACCTGCAAGGCCGAAAGGACACCGGAACCAGAACCACGACTGAGCGAGCCGGTTGTGCCAGACCAAATAGCCCCATCACAGCCAGCATCCTTGGAACACGAGCCAGAACCTGAACCCCGGACCAGGGAACACCCCAGGCCGCAACGCACACGTAGGCCGCCGGCGTACCTTGAGGACTATGAATGCGACCTCCCGGGCAGGACTGGAACTTAGAGGGGAGGGGTGTTATGTACTGAGTTGAATAGGATCCAAACTGCAGCAGTCTGATTGGTCCTAGAACAATAGGATCCAAAAGGCAGCAGTCTGATTGGTCCTAGAACAATAGGATTCAGAATGCAGCAGTCTGATTGGTCCTAGAACAATGCAGCAGTATGATTGGTTGGCAGGAACTACCCAATCATGCTCCAGATAGAAGTGAATCCACAACCTGATTGGCTTACAGTAGAATTCCGGAATTAGCCAATCATGTGCAGCCCATTGTGTAAATAATGTATATAAAGCAGATACTTTGAGGGGACTTCCATTCATTCCTCCTCACCACTATGAGCTGAATAAAGAGCATGAAATCACTTTGCGACTCTGAGTATATTTCAGCGGTGCCATCTGGGACGTCGGCAAAGACGCCGGCAGGGCGGCAGAAGCACCGTCTGCTGTTTCGGCGCGGAGACTGGCTGTGCCGCCAGGAGTCAGCTGACGCAGCTTCCATGTTCCCAGAACAGCCTGGGCAGGCAGCAGGAAGTGGCAGAACTGCCAGAACCCAGCGAGGGACAAGGAGTCTGGCTTCTCTCAGGGGGACCAAAACACCGGGGAGTCACTGGCAGCCCTGGCTTCCTAAGCACCATTAAGCAGTGGGCCCAGGAGCCGTGGAAGTGAATGGCCATCAGTTCTTCTTCATGTAACACATGGCTAAACTAGGGAACTCTCCCACAGGAGGCAAGAATGGCCAAGAATCTAGATGGCTTTAAAAGAGGATTAGGCAGGGAAGAGAGGCCTTTTCTAGCATCTTTAGCCAGTGTGCCCAGAGTAAGGTAAAAGGTAAAGGGACCACTGACCATTAGGTCCAGTCGCAGCCAACTCTGGGTTTGCGGTGCTCATCTCGCTTTATTGGCCGAGGGAGCCGGTGTACAGCTTCCGGGTCATGTGGCCAGCAGGACTAAGCCGCTTCTGGCAAACCAGAGCAGCACACGGAAACCCTGTTTACCTTCCCGCCGGAGTAGTACCTATTTATCTACTTGCACTTTGACGTGCTTTTGAACTGCTAGGTTGGCAGGCGAACCGCCAACCTTCTGATCGGCAAGCCCTAGGCTCTGTGGTTTAACCCACAGCGCCACCCGTGTCCCTGTGCCCAGAGTAGTCTTGGCAATTTACAGCTGAAAACGCTGCCAGCAGTAAGATAAAATCAACAGTATACTGAATGGTATAGTTTTATAAAATCTGCAGGGATTTATGACATGTAAAACGAACCATGGAAAGAGAAGAAGGGAAGTCATTGATGTAAAATGAGTATTTTAAATTGTAAAACAGAAAACATAATAAAAATTATATACAAAAATAAGAAACAAGAAACCCCCCAGAGTAGTCATGGCAGTCAATGGCCTGTCAGGTTTGTAGGCTGGGAGAAGCTCTTCTGCCCAACTGAGAAGTTGCAAATGTTGCCCTCTCTTCAAAGTTGGATGTAATGAGGTGGGTGATGATGATGATGATGATGATTATTATTATTTACGTACTGCAACATAAAAATGCAATATAAAAAAACACAAAATACATAATAAAAAGAAGAACAGCAACAAACCAATAATTTCTCCCTCCCCAGAGGCATAGCCAGAATTTATTGGGGGGCAGGCTTTATGTTGGGGGGGCAGAGCTGAATTATCTGGGACACAATCAGTCAGTTAGTTAAATATGTTTATTTATTTACCTGATTTGGGGGGGCAGCTGCAACCCCCCAGCTACGCCCCTGCCCCTCCAGCAACACATTGTAAGGAGCATCTGATGTGAATCAGCCCAAGGCCTGGATGAAGAGGAAGAAGAAGAAGAAGAAGAGTTTGGATTTGATATCCCGCCTTTCACTCCCGTTCAGGAGTCTCAAAGCGGCTAACAATCTCCTTTCCCTTCCTCCCCCACAACAAACACTCTGTGAGGTAAGTGGGGCTGAGAGACTTCAAAGAAGTGTGACTGGTCCAAGGTCACCCAGCAGCTGCATGTGGAGGAGCGGAGACACGAACCCGGTTCCCCAGATTACGAGACTACCGCTCTTAACCACTACACCACACTGACCCTTTTCACCTGGTGCCTAAAGGTGTATAAGGCAGGTGGCAGGTGAGCCTCCCTGGGGCGCTTGAGGCGTGGGGCACCTTGAGTCCTTCTCCTCTGTCCCTGGAGCAGCCTGAGCCATTTTGCTGGCCGAGCCAAAGGACAAGATGGTGGTCTGCCCCCCGCCCCCCAACTTCTGTGCACAAAATCTGACTGGACTGGGAGCTGAATCTAGGCTGGCGGACCCCGTGGCTGACATTCCTAGGCAATTTCTGCCTCCCAAGGCAGCAACCTCCCTCTGCCTCGTGGAAGCGCCATTCCTGCTCCGCACCCTCACGGTGGCCTTGCCATGGGCAAAGCAGGGGCAGGGCTCCTTTCCTAAACCTGCTTCTGCCCCCTCTGAGCCCCAACTGAATGTGAAGAGGCTCCTTCTCCTCTCCCTGCCCCTCCCCAAGCCGCCTTTGGGGTCAGGAGGAAAGAGGAGGCCACCTCGTCCTCTGAACCCAGCTCCCCACAACCCTAGAACTTCTTCCAGGAACTGGTGTGGCACTGGTGATGCCTGTCCGTCATTCGAGACTCCCCATTTTCTCTGCAGGACAGCAAAAGGGAACACTCCCCAGGGTGTTCTCGGTGCCGAAGCTAAGCCTTGGAACAAGTGATCAAGACCTCTGGGCATGCACAGAGTGCCTTTCTTTTTGGTCATATCTTGGTTAAGGGCAGGGACGTGGGTGGCGCTGTGGGTTAAACCACAGAGCCTAGGACTTGCTGATCAGAAGGTCAGCGGTTCAAATCCCCACGATGGGGTGAGCTCCCGTTGCTCGGTCCCAGCTCCTGCCAACCTAGCAGTTCAAAAGCACGTCAAAGTGCAAGTAGATAAATAGGTACCGCTCCAGCGGGAAGGTAAACGGCGTTTCCGTGCGCTGCTCTGGTTTGCCAGAAGCGGCTTAGTCATACTGGCCACATGACCCGGAAGCTGTACGCCGGCTCCCTCGGTCAGTAAGGCGAGATGAGTGCTGCAACCCCAGAGTTGGTCACGACTGGACCTAATGGTCAGGGGTCCTTTAGGTTAAGGGCAGAGGTCTCCTGGTAGACAGGAGATGGGTTCGAAAGGGAAAGGTCTTCCAGGGACGCCATGCAGCCTTGCTGGCAGCACCGGAGACCCAGACGGCGATGGCGCTGCGTCCCTGGAGAGGGCGCCTTGGCACCCTTCAGCTGTGATGTCTGTGCCACCAGCTTCCGCCACCCACTTGCTGCCAGCCCCTGCTGACTTGACGGGGAGCCGCGCGCTGCCAGACACCCCCTCCTGCTTTGTGCGAGCACACAAATACACAATCCCCCGCCTGACTGCAGCTGAGGCTGGCAAGCCGCATGCCTTGCTCAGGAACTGGAGGGGGTGCAGCAGCTTTGTAGCCCCCCAGGTGGTGGAAGGGGGCAGTGAGGGACATGAGCCGCTTGGACGGTGACTTGTCCTTTGTGGAAGGAGGCCTGGGAGAAAACAGGCCTGGCTCACGGTGGGAGTTAGTGGGAGGGACCCTGGCGTTGGTCTCGGCCCGAGCAAAGATAGCGGGTGGTCACCTGACTCACAAGCAGGCCTCTCCCGGTTTGGCTGGCATGGTTCAGTGGGCAAAAATCGGTGGGCAAGCAAGGAGTGTGTGTGTAACTGGCCCAGGCTATGGCATTGATCACGCCTGTTGCTTTCAGCCTGCAAATCGCAGGGGCCACAGTGGGCTCAGAAAACAACCTTATGGCATCACGGAATAGTAGAATCCGAAGGGACAACCTAGGGTCATAAGTCCGACCCTCTGCAATGCAGGAATTACACTGGAGGCATGGCAGATGGCCAGCCAAGCTCTGTTGATGGTGAGCCGAACCATTGCTCCATCTAGTTCACCAACCCACGGAAACCCACAGAGTGTTATGAGTTGTGGGGGGTTAATTGGGGAAAATGAGCTGAATGCCCTCCAGTTCTTGGGGTCCTGTACCCAGGGAGGATTAAAATTCCACAGAGGAGCATGCAGAACAGGACAGATGAGCTCCTTTGTAAGACCAGGACCTCAGCCATTCGCACCAACTTGCCCCCATGATTAAGGGGGCTGGCACAGCATGCTCACGCCATGCGCACACACCATGCGATGTGCTCACGTCATGCATGCTCGCTGCACAACACGCTGATGTCATTTGTGTGTGCCACCCGACCTGCTGGCATCATTTGTGCCTGTTGCGCAATGTGCTGGTGTGTCACACGCATGCCCAGGCATGTGACTTGAGCGTGGCATGCAGCGTGAGTGAGTGACGTGAGCACATCTCATGGAGTACGCACACGGCATGCACACATCGCTGCAGAATACGGAGGTGCCCTGGCCTTGTTCTTGAAAATGTGGGGGGCCTTGGCCCCTCAGCCCCACCCAGATGGCGCCCCTGACCTCAGCTGGCCACTGAGGTGTCTCCATCAGCATCACAAAAGAATGAGCCCCATTGCAGGAGCTGCAACCAAGGGCTGGGCCCCCCAGCCTGATTGTGGGGGGCTTTCCTCCACCCCCTCACATGGCTGCTCACTGCTCAGAGGTTGTGGTAGAATGGATCACTGCCCAGTGCGGGAACAGCCTCTGCCAGACCCTCAACAGCCCATGTCCTTTGGTTCCCAGTGCATCTTGGGAAGGGGTGCTGGGTGGAGGGGGCGCAGGTGGCATTGGTGCCCCAGGGGGGAGAATGTCTGCTGGGGGAGCCTCCTTTGGAGACGGGCAGCTGCAAAGCGTCTGTGTTGATGGCAGAGGAGGGAGACACCTGTGGATCAGGTCTGCTGGCTGGGAGCTCAGCGGTGTCTGGGGGTGGAGTGGGGGCTGGCAGGCTGTAAATAAGCATCCAGGCAAGCGTGGGAATTGTTCTAGGTGCAAAGTGAGATGCGCCTCTCCCCCCCCCCCCGCCATCGCCACGAAAGGCAATGTGTGTCCTCCCACTCAACAGTCGCCGTTGTCGCTATAAAGGTGGGAAACTTGCCAGGAGCTGGGCTGGAAACCCTCTTGGTGGCAGGAAGGATGTGATGTCATCTCCCCAAGGGAGCCAGAGGCCTCTCTCTGCCTGCAGAAGATGGCAGACCCTCCAAGTGTGTCCCTATTTCCCAGCCGTCCTGGTTTCTGATCCAACCCCGGAATGTCCTGCTTTTCCTTAGCACGTCCCTATTTTCATAGAGAAATGTTGGAAGGTTATGCGACCCCCAAGCAAAAGAGATAAGTAGCTATGCAGCCTTTAGAAGACATCTGTAGGCAGCCCTGTAGAGGGAAGTTTTTAAATGTGGTGTTGTTGTTGTTTAGTCATTTAGTTGTGTACGCCTCTTCATGAAGCCCTGGACCAGAGCACACCAGGCCCTCCTGTCTTCCACTGCCTCCCGCAGTTTGGTCAAACTCATGCTGGTAGCTTTGAGAACACTGTCCAACCATCTTGTCCTCTGTCGTCCCCTTCTCCTTGTGCCCTCCATCTTTCCCAACATCAGGGTCTTTTCCAGGGAGTCTTCTCATGAGGTGGCCAAAGTATTGGAGCCTCAGCTTCAGGATCTGTCCTTCCAGTGAGCACTCAGGGCTGATTTCCTTCAGAATGGAGAGGTTTTATCTTCTTGCAGTCCATGGGACTCTCAAGAGTCTCCTCCAGTACCAGAATTCAAAAGCATCCATTCTTCGGCGATCAGCCTTCTTTATGGTCCAGCTCTCACTTCCATACATCACTACTGGGAAAACCAGAGCTTGAACTATACGGACCTTTAAATGTGTAGTGTTTTATTATGTTTTTGTATCTGTTGGAAGCCACCCAGAGTGGCTGGGGCAACCCAGTCAGGTGGGTGAGGTATAAATAATAATAAAATCACCATCATCATCATTGAGTAGGACGTCCCTATTTTCATCAGAGAAATGTTGGAGGGCATGAGGTGTGTGGAGGGGGGAGTTGGGCCACCCCCCCAGGGATTCTGGACCATCTCATGCTCCCAGGGTGCGGGATGTGAGAACGTACAAAGAGGCAGTTGGATCCAGCCAACAGGGACCAATCTATTCATAGAATCCCAGGACCACGAAACTGTATCTCCCAAGGGCTCCTGTGGCCCCAGCAACAGCCAGGAACACCAAGGCCGGCCCAGCCCCCAAGGTCACTCAGGGAAATGTGGTCCCAGGTGTAAACCTTCCACTTCCCCACCAGGCTCTTAACTCCTCTGATGGGACCATCGTCTTTTGCAAAGACGCTCAAGGGTTCTTCCACCCTGCAAAGCAGGAACAAGAAGCCGTAGAGAGTCCTATGTGCCAGTCAGGGACCCTACATAAAAGCTAAACAAGCTATAGCTTAGGGTTCTACTCTCTTGGGGGCCCCAAAAAATTTTAAAGGAAAAAAACCCTGGATGTACATTTAATAAAATACATATTTTGTTATGTGCAAATGGCTTTACATGCCTTACCATAGATAAATCACTGTATAGCATATATTCAACACAAAAAACAGAGAGAATTTGTTGTTGACAAAGGACAGCTGGACATAGAAAGGGCCCCATCACCTTCATCAGGAGCTGAGGGCCTCATCAAACCTAAACCCGGCCCTGGACCCTCCAGATGTGTGGGGACTGCCCCTGCCCTTCCCCATGGCCAGCACAGCCCATGATTCTGCGGCTCACGGGAGTTGCAGTCCAAGTCTTCTGGAGGGCGCCAGGTTGGGGGAGCCTGTTTTCTTATCTCAGTTTCCTTAACAAAATGTGTGGGCTCAGAAGCAAGCTGAGCTACATGAGCTTCAGGTGACCCCTTCCCCTCTTCTTTGTGGTGGGTGGGCAAGCATCAGCATGACCAACTCCCAGTTTCTGTATGGGGGGGGCGTATTTCACACACACCTAAAAAGGAGGTTGTGTGTGAACAGCCACAGGCACGTTCCGAGTGTGCATCGCTTGTGGCAGGGCTGCGTTGCCGTGGCTACCGTATCCTTGGCAACCAGATTCGCTGGTGCTTGGCAACCAGAGGCCGGGAGTGGCTGCCTTTCTGCCTTCCAAGGCTGGGGAGTACCAAGTGCTCCTGAATGGGCAGGAGTTGCCCCCCCCCCACAGCTGCCTCTCTCTCTCTCCTCCCCCTGCCCCAAATCTTGCTTCCCGCTTTGCCCACTTTAGGCGATGCGCCGGGGGCGTTGGAAGTTATACAATGCTGCAAGATGCTCCCACCAGCCGACGCAGCCAGCAGTGTGGGGGCGAGAGACCCTGCGAGTGAATCCCGTGACGTGGCGAACGGCTTCTCCCCACTTGCAGCCATGCGCTGCCACACGCCCCCTCGCTGACGCGCCCGCCTACCCACCGGCACACCTTTCCCTGCCAGAGAGAGGGATCCGCTCGATGTCACACGGCTGACGGGAGTGAATGGCCTCATTCATGCAGTCGCTCTGGAGACCCCGCAGACGTCAGCGCACCATGCACGGGCATATGGCAGCCACCGCTCGGGGCTGCGGGAACCTGGGCTCTATGCACACTTGTGCATCCCTTGCACATAAGGAAAGCCTGCTGGATCACCCGGTCCAGCAGCCTGTTCTCACAGTGGTCTACCCACAAGCAAGATTTGAGCACCAGAGGCCTCTCCCCTCCCGCAGCTTCCAGCGACTGTGGAGAGCTGTGGAGAGCAGGGCTTAGCCACTGTGGCTAGGAGCAACCCATAGCTCCCTCCTCCTCCTCCATGAATTTGTCTGATCCTCTTTTAAAGCCATCCAGGTCTTTGGCCATCACTGCTTCCAGTGGCAGTGAGTTTCATAGTTTGCACTACATGAAAAAGCACGTTCTTTTATCTGTCCTGAATCCACTCAGCTGGTGGATGTTCCCAAGTTTGAGCTTCAAGAGAGAGGGAGGGAAGCTTTTATCTATGTGCTTCCTCAATGCCGCAAATGATGTCGCAAATTTCTTTCCTGTGGCCTCACTTTTTCTCTAAACTGAAAAGCCCCCAAGACCCTCCTTGCCCATTTTAGAGAGGTGTTCCCTAATCTACCTGCCCACCCTTTTCTGTGCTGGCTGGAGCTTGTGGGAACTATAGACCAAAACATCTGGAGGGCACCAGATTGGCAAAGGGGCTGGCCTAGCAGGACGGAAGATGCCCCCTGCTTGCTCAGACCGGGGTGCATCCAGCTCAGCATCTTTCTCCCAGTGCCAGTGCTGGCCAGCCAGAGGCCTCCACATAGCCCCAAAGCAGGTGGGTGCCCAGACCCTCTGTGACCCTGGAGAAGCTGACCCAGTGGAGACGCTGACCCACCAAGACCAGCAGCCAGGATGGCCTCTGGCCAGGGGTGCTGGTGCTGGGATCTGTAGTTTGGCTATATCTGGGGGGGGCAGTTTGGGGGAGGCTTCCCCAGAGAGACACATCCCTCTGCATCTCTTTGGGAGGCCTCTTGACTGTCTCTGGCGCGGTCCTTTAAGGATAACCCATTGCTTCCTCGCATCCGTTACCTGAGGATATTCCTGCCCTTTTCCAATGTGATTCACCGCCGAGATCTCTCTCCTTCTCGCCATGAGTCACACGTGTTTCCCCTAAACAGAAATGTATGTTTACCTCACCTGCCCCGGCACGAAACAGATACCACCAACTTCTGGGTGCATCGGGGAGGGGGAACCTGTGGTCCTCCAGATGTGGAGGGGGGACTTCAATCCCACCTTCCTGCTGACCACTGGACATGCTGGCTGGAGAGAGCTGGAATTGCAACCATCTCAGGAGTGTGCCAGGGTCCCCATCCCTGGTCTACGTAGCATGACTATCTATGCCTGCCTTCTCCTGGGTAACTTTGCTAGCCCAGGTTTCCACCCTGCTGATTGGGGGCAAGTACTTCATGTTGAGAGGGACTTGGGTGGCCTTGTGGGTTAACCGACAGAGCCTAGGACTTGCCGATCGGAAGGTTGGCGGTTCGAATCCCCGTGATGGGGTGAGCTCCCACTGCTCGGTCCCTGCTCCTGCCAACCTAGCAGTTCGAAAGCACATCAAAGTGCAAGTAGATAAATAGGTACCACTCCAGCGGGAAGGTAAACGGTGTTTCCATGCGCTGCTCTGGTTCGCCAGAAGCGGCTTAGTCATGCTGGCCACATGACCCGGAAGCTGTACGCCTGCTCCCTCAGCCACTAAAGCGAGATGAGCGCCGCAACCCCAGAGTTGACCACAACTGGACCTAATGGTCAGGGGTCCCTCTACCTTTACCTTCACCTTCATGTTGAATAAATGAAGTCAATCAATGCGATGGCATGTTGTTGTTTAGTTGTTAAGTTGTGTCCGACTAGAGTTCTGCAGAAAACTGCCTGTCCCGTCTGGGCTCAGAGGCAGACTCTTGTCTCCTTGAATACTGTTTTGTGCTGTTGTGTTTGTGTCCTGCCTGTGCCATTCCCAGAGCTCCCTGTTTGGCCATTGTAGAACTGAGAGCCTGGAAGGGGCCCTGAGAGGCATCTAGCAGGAGCAGAATCCATCCATCGCTCCACAGTTCCTTAGGAGAATTTATTCCTTAGGAGATAACTAAGGGTACATCTGGACTGTGAGTGTTTCGTGAGAGGGAATTCAAGCACACCCTGGGAAATATAGGTCTGTGGAATTAAAAGTGGAGTTAAAAGTTCTGTTGCCCCCAAGCTTTATAAACTAATCAGACTGTTTGCAGTTTGGAAAGTGATGAGGATGTGCATTGAAAATGGTGGGATGAAGGAGTGATCAATGGGGTAAACGAATGAACAGCTTGCAAGCAATTCAGTGTGAATGCAGGACGAATGCTCATTGCTGAGCACCTCTCTCCCTGCTGCAGGCAAATCAGGATGAATGCTCAATAAAGAACAGATACAATCTAGCCTTTGTGCAAGCAATTCAGGGCCTTGGGAAGAGTTCCAAGTTCCACTCTGTTGTTTTTAATTCTGGGAATCGCCGGAGAGAAGCCCACAAGAGCTCCTTTTGCAGTCCCCCCCACCCCAGTGAGCGTTGACCTCCCAGATCAGGGTCAGGGCTCGACAGGAGCAGGTTCTGATGATGGTGATTAGCTTTCCCAGCTGCTCAAGAGGCAGCCCAGCACCTGCAAGACTCTGCGCTGCCTTCTCCTCCCAGCAGCAGCCAAACCTGCAATTGGCCTGTCACTTCTCAAGCCACAAAGAAAGGGCTGCTCCGCTTGCTGTGTCCCTGACTTGGCTCGCTCCTTCTTCCCCGAATCCAGTTTCTGTTCTTAGTAACCTTGCAGGGTCATTTCAGGTCAATTGCCCAATTCCCAGAAGAATGACTCTGCTGTGTTTCTGGCCTGCAATAACCTCAACCAAGAAATCTGGAATGAACTTTTCCCCTTGATTCTCCAGCCCTGGACAAATCTCTGGAGAAGTGAACTCTCCTTCTCTACCAAAGTTTTTGAGCCTGCTTCTCCGGGCTTGTTTCTTATGCCTTTCCAAGTCAAATAAGGCTGTGCACACACTTTGGTTTACTCTGCTTGAAAAGAGGATTAAACAAAACCTATCCTGTATCCATGAGGACGCGGGTGGCGCTGTGGGTAAAAGCCTCAGCACCTAGGGCTTGCCGATCGAAAGGTCGGCGGTTCGCTCCCGTCGCTCGGTCCCAGCGCCTGCCAACCTAGCAGTTCGAAAGCACCTTCGGGTGCAAGTAGATAAATAGGGACGTTTCGTGTGCTGCCCTGGCTCGCCAGATGCAGCTTTGTCACACTGGCCACGTGACCCGGAAGTGTCTCCAGACAGCGCTGGCTCCCGGCCTATAGAGTGAGATGAGCGCACAACCCTAGAGTCTGGCAAGACTGGCCCGTATGGGCAGGGGTACCTTTACCTTTAGCTTTATCCTGTATCCATCCTCTTGTTTCTTACAAAAAAAGCATTGCATTTTGAATGGGGTTTCCCCAAACCAGCTTCAACAGAGACTGAGAAAGAGAAGGACTCTGCTGCATTTTGTATGTCGCTCATATGCATGCAGCCTGTTTCCTTGGGATGAGAGAGGAGTGTCTTTGCAATATTTGCTTTATTCACAAACAGGCAAGTGCAGCCTGTGGAAGCAAATAGGTTATAGAAGAGACAGTCCTAAAAATTGGCAGCCAATCCCCAGAGAGCAAGGCAGATGTCTCTAGGAGACCCAGCAAGGGAACTTGAAGGCAGCAGGCAGAAACCCTCCCGCTTGCTTCCTCTGTTTTCTCCAGCCAAGCCTTCCCCAACTGGGTGCCCTCCCATCACCCTTTTGAGGCCACAGATTAAACATTCGCCACCAGCCTGGCCTGGTTGCCAGCCATCTGCCTAACAAAGGAAGGGCAGGTCAGAGGCCTTAACAGGATTTCTGTACAGTGGTACCTCGGGTTCAGAACTTAATTCATTCTGGAGGTCTGTTCTTAAGCTGAAACTGTTCTTAACCTGAAGCACCACTTTAGTTAATGGGGCCTCCCGTTGCCGCCACGTGATTTCTGTTCTCATCCTGAAGCAAAGTTCTTAACCTGAGGTACTATTTCTGGGTTAGCGGAGTCTGTAACCTGAAGTGTCTGTAACCCGACGTATCACTGTATATAAGAACATAAGAAGAGCCTGTGCTGGATCAGACCAATGTCCCTTGGCACAAAAATGGAAGCAAGAAGAATTACCGACAAAAGAAGAATGGCGGATGAAATTAATGGACTATGCAGAATTAGGTAAATTAACAGGAAGGATTTGATAAACCTGCAGGACCAGAGATTCTTAGAAGACTGGAGTAAATATATGAACTATTTGAAAAGTCATTGTAATGAACAGATGACGCTAGTAGGACTGCAAGAAGTTCTGTAAGGAGGACTATATGAAATATTACAAGAAAGACTATGAAGAGAACTATTAGTTAATGATAATTAAGAGTAATAGAGAAATTAAGAAATGCAGAATAAGTGATAAAGAATGGAAAATCATCAGAGGTGGTTGATGGAAGTCTAAAATATTGTATGATAAGAAGGTATGTTAAATGATTGTTGAAAATTATATGTAAAAAACCAATAAAAATGTAAATATATAAAAAAGGATCAGACCAATGTCCCATCTAGTCCAGCATCATATTCTCACAGTGGCTGAACAGTTGCCTGTGGGAAACCAGCAAGCAGGATTCGAACTCAAGACCCATCTCCCCTCCCGTGGTTTCTGGCAGCTGGTATTCAGAAGCATTGCTGCCTCCAACTGCAGAAGCAGAGCATAGCTACTGTGACTAGAAGCCATCAATAACACTCTCCTCCATTAATTTGTCTAATTGGAATCATCAAATCTTAGAGTTGGAAGGGACCCCGGGGGGTCATCTAGCCTAACCCCTGCAAGGCCCCCAAGGGTTTCAGCTATAGCAGCCATGACAGATGGTCAGGCATCCTCTCCTTAAAAACCTCCAAGAAAGGAGAGTCCACAGCCTTCCAAGGGAGACCGTTCCAATTGTCCTTTAAAGAGATCCAAGTTGGGGACCATAGCTGGCCCTGCAGGAGTTAGTTCCGTAGTTTAACTCCCTGCTGTGGGAAGAAAGGCTTTCTTTTAAGATCAGGAGTTGCAGAAGAGGAGAGTTCATGGTCACAAGGACTCCTTCAGGCTGGTCAAGCAGCCTGTTGACCAGGCACACCAGTTTTTTTTAGGCAAACTATGGGTGATGTGTTGCCATGGGAACAACTGTAAATGGTCAGACAATTGCTTCTTGAAATTTCCCAGAATGTTCTGAACAAGAGAAGATAATCAGAGAAGGTTCAGATTTAGGATGCTATCATCTCACTGTCCCTGTGTGAAGGAGAGTCAGGCAGGGAAGAAGGGGGGGGGGGCTCTTGGACCTCCACCATTCCTGACCATTGGCCATGCTGGCTGCTGAGAGCCTGAGAACTTTTGGAGGGTCTCAGAGTTCCTTTCCCTTAAGCTTTCTCCCCTGAGGCCTCCGTATTTGTGAATGAATGCAGATATTACAAAATGCCAATGAGACTCTGGTGGCAGAGGGCCTTTTCGGTAGTGGCACCCTCCCTGTGGAACGCCCTCCCTTCAGATGTCAAGGAAATAATGTATGAAATATGTAATAAGATGTCTCATTACATATGCTAACCATCTGCATTCTATCCCTTGCTTTTTCCTGTAGGACTAATTGCAGTCATTAACAGTCGTCAATATATATATATAAAATTGTCCAGTAGCACCTTAGAGACCAACTAAATTTGTTCTGGGTATAAGCTTTCATGTGCATGCACACTTCTTCAGATACCACGAAAGCTTATACCTAGAACAAAATTAGTTGGTCTCTAAGGTGCTACTGAAAATTTTTTTTAATTTATTTCGACTGCGTCAAACCAACATGGCTACCTACCTGAATCTACAGCTGAGAATGTGTGCAATATAAGCCACAGCTTCAAATTCACCTAGTCCTAAGTCGCAATTCTCACCCCACAACTTACAATAATAAAAGTTGGAAGAGACACCAATGGGTTATCGAGTCCAAAGCCCTGCGATGTAAGAACTGCAGCTCAAGAATCCCTGACGGATGGGCACCCAACCTCTACTTTAAAACCTCCATTGAAGGAGAGGCCATCACCCTCTGAGGCCATAGAATTATAGAACTGTAGAGTTGGAAGGGAACCCCAAAGGCCATCCAGCCTGACCCCCTGCAATGCAGGAATCTCAGCTAAAGCATCCATGACAGTGGCTATTCAACCTCTTTTTGAAAACCTCGGAAGGAGAGTCCACCACCTTCCGAGGTGGTTTGTTCCCCAGAAAGTCCTTCTGAACGCGACTTTTCCTGTGACTTTTCCCAGGCTCACGTTCCCCTCTCCTCCTCAAAACGACACGTGTCTGCGGCTGCCCTGCCCCATTTGGAGGCTCTTCCAGCCCAATTACCTCCAATTGCTCTCATTAACTAGCAGGCCTCACCCCGCCTGGGGAAAGCAGCCCTGCTCAGCCATTACTCAGCGCGGAAGCAGCTGGTCGGATCAGGGCGCGCACGTTACGCCTCTGGCGGCGGCATCCTGTTTTTCGCCGGGGTGGAAGGAAACGGGAGCCCCCCAGGGAGGGAAGAAAGGGAGAAGCGTTTCAAGGGAACGTGGGGAACATTTGCAAGCGCGAGATGGAGCCTCTGGTGGGCGCCTTCCGGGTGCCCGTTAGCCCTTTCAGTTGGCGACCGTGCGCCAGGAGAGAGGTGTGGCTGGCACACTGAGAGCAAGCTGGAGGGGTCAAGGGGAGAGGAAGGAATGGGCTGGGCTGCTTCCCGGGGAAACTTGCCTGGCTGGCAAGGCGGTGAATGACTTTTGCATAACACAAGCGGGGGGAGAAACCACCCAGCTGGCAGCCGCGGCGCGCCAGGCGGAGAATCGGCTCAGGTTGAGATGGGGATAGCGTTCATTAACGCCGCCTCCGCTTGGCAAGAGTGGAAGCAGCCTGGAAACAAAAAACAGAAAAAGGGAGGGGGATTCTGCGAAGCAACCGGAGGACGAAGTAATCCGTAGCTTTCTGAGCAGAAGAACACCAGAGGAGCCGGTTCAGTGGCGACGTGGGGCCGCATCCTGCTCTCCCAGTGGCCCAACAGGTGCCCAGACTGGAAGCCCGCAGGCGGAATTCGAGCGCAAGATTCATCTCCCTTCCTGCGGTTTCCAGCGACCGGGATTCAGAAGCACGGCTGCCTCTGACCATTAGGGCAAAGCGTTGCCGTTCTGGCCAGTGCCACAAATTGATAGTCCTTTCCTCCGGGAAAAGCGTTCTTCTCCTTGCAGAAGAAGGTCTTGCTGGATCAGGGCAACTGCCCATCTGCTTCAGTATCCTGGTCTAACATTTCTCTGATGAAAATATGGACGTCCTAATAATAATAATAATAATATTTATACCCTACCCATCTGGCTGGGTTTCCCCAGCCACTCTGGGCAGCTCCCAAGAGAATATTAAAAACACGATAAAAGATCAAATGTTATCTGTCAGATAATTGTTTATTTCCTTGACATCTGATGGGGGGGCATTCCGCAGGGTGGGTGCCTCCATTGGGAAGGCAACGAGGGAATCCCCACATCTGGAGCCAGGGCAGGCTCAGGTCCCTGACTCGGCCCAGCTGGTGTTTGTTGCAGGGGAACCTGTGCAGACTGGGACTCTTCAGGATCAGGCCCCAGACTTGGTTCAGATGATGCCTGAGGCAAAGGATCCGGGGGAGACTGAGACTCCTCTGGTTCCGAGCCCCAGTCCCAGGCCATCACAGAACTATAAGACCCCTGGGAGTCCCTTTATACCGTGGTACCTTGGGTTAAGTACTTAATTCGTTCCAGAGGTCGAATTCTTAACCTGAAACTGTTCTTAATCTGAAGCACCACTTTAGCTAATGGGGCCTCCTGCTGCTGCCATGCCGCTGCTGCACGATTTCTATTCTCATCCTGAAACAAAGTTCTTAACCTGAAGCACTATTTCTGGGTTAGCGGAGTCTGTAACCTGAAGCCTATTTAACCTGAAGCGTATGTAACCTGCAGAGTATGTAACCTGAGGTACCACTGTGGTTGTTTATTTCCTTGACATCTGATGGGGGGGGGGGGCGTTCCACAGGGCGGGTGCCACTACCGAGAAGGCCCTCTGCCTGGTTCCCTGTAACTTCTCACAGTGAGGGAACTGCCAGAACGCACTAGACTTCAGTGTCTGGGCACCACGATGGAGGTGGAGACGCTCCATTTGGTATACTGGGCCTTTGAGGCCGTTTAGGGCTTTCAAGGTCAGCACCAACACTTTTAATCGTGCTTGGAAATGTACTGGGAGCCAATGCAGGTCTTTCAGGACCAGTGTTATATGGTCTCAGCAGCCACTCCCGGTCACCAGTCTAGCTGCTGCATTCTGTGTTAGTTGTAGTTTCCGGATCACCTTCCAAGGGAGCCCCTAAGGAAAATCAAGACATTCCAGGGTCATATCAGAAACCAGGGTGGCTTCTGTAAATCCGGGACTGTACCTGGAAAATAGGGACACTTGGAGGGTCTGCTGTTGTCATAGCAGACAACCAGATGCCCCCAAGGGAAAGCAGCAAGCAGAATTCAAACTCAAGATTCATCTCCCTTTCCGTGGTTTCCAGAGACTGGGATTCAGAAGCACCACTCCCTCTGACTGTGGAAGCAAAGCCATTGTTGCTCGTAGCCACTGATAGCTCTCTCCTTCTCTATGGATTTGCCCAATCTTCTTTTAAAGCCATCAAAGTTGGTGGCCATGACTGCCTCCAGTGGTGGGGAGTTCCACGGTTTAACAAAAGGTGGTGACGGTGTCTGCCAGCTTGGATAGCTTTAAAAGAGGGTGGCCACTGTGAGATTAGGGCGCTGGACTAGATGGGCCACTGGCCTGATCCAGTGAGCTATATTTATGTTCTTGTGCAGGAGTTTAATTTTGATAAACATTGGTTCCATGAACCAGGCTTTACGTTTGTAACTGGGAAGTCTTCCTCCCACTTTTGGAAGGGGTGCTGTGTGTGGTTGCAGGCGGAAGGGCTGGTGGAGAGTTGGTTGTGCCACTGGCGTGCCTGAAGAGCTCCAGCCAGCAAGCCAGGCTTCTCTCGACCTGAAACCTCAGCCAGAGAACAAGGATTCTTGCCAGTGTCAGAAAAATTGCGCCACTGCAATGTGTGAAGGTGAGAGCAGGACTTGCTTGCAGAGTAGAAGTCTGTGGCGGGACTCAAATGCCTGCTCAGGGTCTAAATGTGGCCCTCTGTGTCTGGCCCCTGGAAGTCTCCCCTGCCCACCCCAGTCTTCTCCTCTCCTCAGAGAAGGCTCCTGAAATCCTCCACTTTCAGCCTGAACTCCCAGCCTTCTTTCTGAATGGAAATCCAGCCAGCCTGCCTTGCCTGAATGGAGCCGAGCCCCCTGCTGGGCTGCTCCTTATTGAGACCCCCCCCCCTTAATGACTTCCTCAATGGATTTCAGTCCAGGGCGAAGGGACTGAGCAGCACAGAACTGCATGTTGTTGAATGGTTTATTTAAATGTAAAGGTTCATCATTGTTGCACCCAATGTGTATGTCTTTAAGGGGCCAGAGCAAGGGCCAGAGTAAGATAACGAGACCCAGCTTTACAGCTGTGAAGCATAGCAGGTGCTGCTGAGTTGTATTTGATTAAGGTGTGTCAGCATTTGGGTGTAGTATATAAGGAGCAGCACCTAGCTCTCCCATTACCCTGGGGGATGGGTTGGTGGTTGGGTCTGGTTTGGTTGTTAATGTACTTAGTGTAAAAGGAGTTTTTGTTTTTCTTATTAAAACCTAGTTTAAGTTATTTTTGAGTCCTTTATTTTTTAATGCATGGTCTCCCCAGCAAGCTCTCTGCGCTACTAAACTGCAAACAGCCAACATCTTTGGTTATGGGCCCAGCTGCTGAGTGGATGACTGCATATTTTTGGACTCTGAGAAAGGTTTGAAAACTCCTTCTCCTGTTAGTGTAGTTCTGTGGGTCTGGAAGAGTTCCAGAATGGTTGACCGGGTTCCTGAAGCTGAGAAGGCTCTGGTCTTCCCACAGCTAACAGATGAGAACTATAGTTTATGGTCTTTTCGGGTGGAGGCGCTTTTGACCTCTAGAGAAGTATGGACCTATGTAACTGATGACCCTCCTGACCCTGTGACTAATGCTTGGTCGAAAGGAGATGCAAAAGCCAGGGCGATAATTAATTTGGCAGTCAGCGACCAGCAAGTAGTCTATATAAGAAATAAGAAAACTGCCAAAGAAATGTGGGACAGTCTTGCAGCAGTGCATGTTAGAAAAGAGTCAGCATCTGCATTGACGTTTTTCAAGCAGTTGTACCAGACGAAGTTGCAGCCTGGTGGTGATTTGGCAGCACACTTGAGACGTCTGGAGGCAATACGCGGCGAATTAATTCGAAGGGACATGGACATACCTGATATTCAGTATGTTTTTATCATTCTATGTTCCCTTAATGAGGACTTTGATGGTATAGCTAGCCAGATATCTGCTGTTCCACCAGCACAATTAACTGTGGAAGGGGTAACGGCAAGATTAATGGGCGAGTTGGATAGAAGGGAGGCTTGTGCCATAAGCACTCCTATTTCAAGAAGTAATGAGGAACGCCATATGCAAACTTGTGGTGATACAACTGTATTTAAAGCTGCCAAGCGTTGTTGGTTCTGCAATAAGCAAGGACATTTTGCAAAGGACTGCAGATCCAAAAGAAAGCAAAGTACTCCCAAGCCTGTTTCTGTTCGTCAGTCACGGTTGTCAGCCCAGCAGCTGACATCGTATAGTAGAGACAGAAACGAGCCGCGAGTTTTCCATGCTAGGACAACAGATCGTAAAAGACTTAAACGTGCCAAGTGGAAGTCTTTTGTTGTGGACTCAGGAGCATCTCAGCATATTTGCAACGATCGAAGCTTGTTTATTTCTTTCGAAGAGGAAATTGGTAATGTACATTTAGCCAGTTCACAAGTCTTGCAGTCGCTTGGCAGGGGTACTGTTAAACTTGACTCTTTAAACATTACGATAGCGAACTGCATTTACTGCCCGTCAGTGGACAATTTATTATCAGTAAGGTGTTTTGCTCGTCAAGGCATAACTGTGCGTTTCTTAAAGTCAATGTGTGAGTTTTTTGATGGGAACAAACATCTATTGTATGCCCGGGAATCTGATGGTTTATATAGACTGTATTTTCGCACCTACCCACAATTGCCTATAAACTGCAGAGCAGCACAGTCAAGCCAGGGGTTGAGGAATGTAAGGCCTCATTCCGGGTGTGTCCATGAGGCGCACAGAATTCTAGGACACCTGAATTTTGCTGATGTAATTAAGACAAAGAATATTGTTAATGGCCTCAACTTAAAACCATGTAAATTCTTTATGCAATGTCTATCTTGTTGCAAGAATAAGATTAAGGTTGCACGCAAGGGTAGGTGCTCAGATAGGAAAGTAACTGAGCCATTTGAGCGTGTACATTGTGATTTAGTTGGGCCACTCCCACCATCATTAGGAGGTTCTAAGTACTGGCTTACTCTGATAGACCAGTATAGTAGATATTGTTGGACTTATGCAATAGCTGAGAAGTCCCAAGCATTTGAGAAGTACAAAGTTTTTTGCAACTGGGTAAAAACGCACTTTAACAAACCAATTAAGAACCTGTTTTCTGACCGGGGTGGGGAATTTGTTTCTGAGGATTTTGAGAAATTCCTGGAAGCGCAGGGGACTACTCATGAGTTATCTTGCCCCCGAAGTCCCTGGCAAAATGGGCTTGTTGAAGTTGTGCAGCGTGACCTACAGGCAGGGGTTAAAACGTATCTGCACGATGCTAATCTGCCCAAAGACTTTTGGGCTGAAGCGCTTAATGCGTTTTGTTATGTTAGAAATCGCAGTTATCATTCTGGTTTAGATGTCACCCCCTATGAGAAGCTGTTTAAAAAACGCCCTAATCTGAAATACCTACGCATTTGGGGTTCAGATGTAATTATGCATTATCCTGCTAAGCAGAAATTGGGTGAACGTAGTGTCCAGGGAAAATTAATGGGCTACCAGCAGGGGGCGTACAGAATTTACATACCAGCAACTGGCAAATTTCATATTACCAGAAGCATGATACAAACTGTAAATTGGAATGGAGTTGCTGTCTTCCAAGATACTGATGGTATAGATAATACTGAGGAAGAAGAGGAAGAAGCAGCAGCAGCAGGAAATGGTGCTTCTGAATTAATGGAAAAAGACAAAAAGTCTGTTGAATCTGATTTGTTTGATGATTTAAAGTCACAGGCACCCAAGGGGAGGTTAGATTCTCTTGAGTTTTCTGACCGTGAGCTTAGCCTACAGGCATCTCTTCAATCTGACAATGATTTACAACCTGAAACTAGTGGTTCACTTAGTCCCATTAAGTCTGAGGAGTCTGACTCTCCTTCCGGACTGAGACGTTCAGATAGAAAGAGACAGAAGCCACAATATTTTGCAGATGAACATTTTAATACTGTGTATGCCAATAAGGCAGTTTTTGAGCCAAAAAGCTACAATGATGTTCAGAAATTACCTAAGCAACAAGCTGCAAATTGGTATAAAGCTATGAACTCTGAGATAGCTTCTTTAAAAAAGCATAACACTTGGTCTCTTGTACCACAAACCCCAGATATGAGACTTATTGATTCAAAATGGGTTTATAGAGTTAAAATGAATGACAAAAATGAAGTTGTAAGGTACAAAGCAAGATTAGTTGCTAGGGGTTTTCAACAAATTCCAGGCGAAGATTATGATTTGTGTTATTTACCAAGTGTAAAATATGAAACAGTTAAGCTTTTGTTAAAAGATGCATCACAATGTGGAAGAGTCCACTATGCAATGTTTCTCTGCTCTTAAGAGAGTGGTAATGTACCTTAAACACACCAAACATTATAGGTTGCAGTTTACAACATGTATTGACAAAGGTTTTGAAATTTTCTGCGATGCATCTCATGCAGTGGAACAAAATAATTGCAGGGGTGTGTCTGGTATGGTGTTTTGTTATAACGGTTGTCCATTTGAATGGAAGTCCCAGACACAAACCATTATTTGTCTCTCCACAACAGAGAGTGAATTATGTGCATGCGTTCAGGCCACTCGTGATGTAGAATGGTATCTGCAAGTATTTGCAGACCTACAGATGCAAGTAACACTACCAGTAAAAGTTTACCTTGATTCCCAGAGCGGACTCGCTATCCTGTGTTCAGAAACCAATACGCAGCGCACTAGAGTCTTAAGGTTACGTTTACAGTTTGTAAAGAAACTAATTGCTGACGAAATGATTGTATTTGAATATGTTCCAGGTGACAATCAAATTGCGGACATTTTTACTAAAGCACTTCCAAAGGTTACACATGAAAGACATGTACAGAATATGCTTTATGTTTTTGTTCCACAATGATGAACCGCAGGGGAAATGTTGAATGGTTTATTTAAATGTAAAGGTTCATCATTGTTGCACCCAATGTGTATGTCTTTAAGGGGCCAGAGCAAGGGCCAGAGTAAGATAACGAGACCCAGCTTTACAGCTGTGAAGCATAGCAGGTGCTGCTGAGTTGTATTTGATTAAGGTGTGTCAGCATTTGGGTGTAGTATATAAGGAGCAGCACCTAGCTCTCCCATTACCCTGGGGGATGGGTTGGTGGTTGGGTCTGGTTTGGTTGTTAATGTACTTAGTGTAAAAGGAGTTTTTGTTTTTCTTATTAAAACCTAGTTTAAGTTATTTTTGAGTCCTTTATTTTTTAATGCATGGTCTCCCCAGCAAGCTCTCTGCGCTACTAAACTGCAAACAGCCAACACATGTCACCCTGGACCAAAGCATCTTTCAAGCGGTTGCCATGGAGACTGGATGCGGGCACCCCTTCTCTGGGTGCAGCAGCCTTTTTGGAGACTTGGGCGGATCCAGTGGCGGCTTCCAACCGAGATGACTCAAGGATCCCAGCTGATAATCCAGGGAAAATATTTACCTTGTCGGCTCCAAGAGGAGCCCATCCCATAAACACTCCATGTCAGCAAGTTGAGAGGATTCCTTGATGGCACTTGCTCACATCCTGTCGGTGGCAAATAGCCAGCCTCTCTTCCCCGACGTCACCCTGAAGGAGGGGTGTCATCCTCTCCAGGGTGCCTGCCTGCCTGGTGACAATGAGAGCCTTGGGGCCACCCCTTTGGACAATGGGGAGGCCCCACAGAGCAGCTGGGAAGTGGAGCCCAGAGGCCATGTGACAGGGGAGGGCCAGGGAGGAGGAGAGGCGGTGATTATGTACCTGGGCACAGAAGGTGGCAGAAGGGCACCGGGAGGCGAGAGCCACATTCAGGAAAGATCTGGAGGAGCCAAAACCCCACCCCTGAAAAAAGAGGTCTCAAAGAGGACGGGGACCCCCCTGACTGCACTAAATTGAGTGTGCGAGGAATCGCCAGACCCACCACAAAAGGAGAAGCAGGAAGAGGACTTACTTGTGAGTTTGGAGGGGTTTTTAAGCAGCTAAAGTTTGCCAGTGGGGATTCGGGGAGATTTTTGCGTGGAAGGCGGCAACTGTTGCAGAGGGTGTCCATCTGTGTGTGGAAGGGTTGAGGTGTTAGGCCACTGGTGCTTCTCTTCTGAGGGCTCCTGCCACAGACTGGATCCCTTGTGTCTGTGAAGGATCCTGCAGTTGGGTCTTAATGGGTTAAGCCTCCAGGAACGTTGCCCTGGGCTTGCCCAAGTGAATTTGAAGATTCTGCCAATTGGTGTGTTTGCTTATCACTGCCATTGTTCTTGTTGTTAAGCTTATATGACACTTTCTTTATTCAGTGTATATATATCCCACCTTTTCCCTCCATGGAGCTCAAGGTGACTTACATGATTGGTCCCCTCCTCTTTTAATCCACACAACATCCCTGTGAGGTAGGTTAGGGTGAGAGGCAGCAACTGGCCCCAGATCACCCAGCGAGCTTCATGGCCCAGTGGGAATTTGAACCCTGGTTTCCTGGGTCCTAGTCTTTCATTCTAGTCAATGCACCACACTGGCTGTCATTACAATGTGGGGAAACAAGACAGGTCCCTGCCCCAAAGAGCTTGCAGTTTCATTTATTATAAAGAGGGTGTCTTTCTAGCTTGGACACTGAAGGGATTGACTGAGGCCCTTCTTGTGGGCGCCTCACACAGCTTTTGGCGTGGTGGCACCCACACTTCGGAACAAGATCCTCTTCAAAATGAGAGACTGGATTACTGCAATGCATTCTGCGTGGGACTTCCCTCCTGCTTGAGCTGAAGGCTGCAGCTGGTGCAGAATGTTGCAGCAGAATTGCTGACTGGAGCGAGCCCTGTGTCTGCTGCTGAGCCTGTACTGTTCCCTGCCTGAACAAATTTCTCTGCCTTCCTTCCAAGTAACAGCCCCTGCCTGTGTGCATTGAATAGTAGATGGGACAGTCAGGCTCTGCTAGGGATAAACAGCAGGGGAGAGCGAGTTGTGCTTTCACATCTCATGGTGTCTGGCTGGGCACTCTTGGACACAGAATGCCGGTCTGGTGGAGCAAAATTTCAGAATGGTGGATTTATTGGTTCTGGGTGCCGTCCAGTCTTAGGTTGGAATTAGGGTAGAAACTGGACTAGGAACTGGAGTGTAGTTGTGGTGATCTAATGCTTAGGCCACTTTCGCACTTGTCAACGGAGGTGATTTTTGCAGGTCTCTGCAGTATAAACATAGCATTAATACAGGCTAGTATGTACATTCAATTTTTTAAAAAGAAAAACACGCTTCATTTCTGCTTTCTGTCACATGTCAGCAATGTTTGTGCCTGCTCTGAAATAGCATGAAAGTGTCTGAGCAAAAGTGTTGCCTCGGAAGATGGTCTGTCATTCTGCAAGCGCTGTGAGCAAGTCTCTTCAAACTCTGTTTACAGAGCGGAGATAATGCTCATCGCTTGGGAATGATCTGTGTCATGGTCACCCTCATCACCACATAGACGGGGCAAGGAAAACATCTCCGGAACGGCAGGCATCTATGTGTACACAACATGCAAGCGCCACCCTTTCCCGCCTTGTCTTGGAGTTGCTGGCAGAACCATGAGCAAATTCCAAGTAGCTCCATGAACATCAACAGGGTCCAGAAATCGTGTGGCTTTCTCTCTAAGGCAGGAGGCACCCTCAGAGAGATGAGGTGCTCTCTGGAGTAGCTCTTCCCCTGGGATGGCCCTGCTTCCCCTTGAGGCTACCAGAAGCCCATGTCTGAGCATATTCTGGGATGGGCAGAGCATCCTGCATGACGCAATCCCTTCTGTTCCAACTCTCTTTCTGCCTGGGTGCACAGGTCTGACGTGCTCTGCCAAGTCTATTCTTGTTGCCCAGTGTTAAAACTTGGGACTGCTGGGCATCCCGTCTGTTGTTCTGCTAGCCTCACCCTGCCCTCTGCCAAAATCCCAGGGTAAGATCCAGGCGTTCGCTACTTCCTGTGGGAAAGCCAGATTCTTGTAGATTCTGGCCGAGTGGATTCTGAATCCTATTTGTGCCGGGAGCTGAATGGCCTCGGCATCCTTAACTTTCAGGATAGATAAAAGACATAACACAGCACACAGTTCGTGCCCACAAGAGGCAGGGATGGCCGGCCACCAACCTGGATGGCCTTAAAAGAGGATTAGACAAATTCATGGAGGAGGGGAGGGTGATTGATGGCTGCTAGCCAGGATGGCTGCGCTTCACTGTCAGAGGCAGTATGGAGGCTCTGAATGGCATTGCTCGGAACCACAGGTGAGGAGGGTGCTGTTGCACCCCATTTCCGCTTGTCGGTTCTCCATTGAGGCATCAGTTGGCCCCTGTGAGAACAGGATACAGGTGTTGACATTTGGCCCAATCCTTCCCACTCCTCTTTATGTCCTTATGTTGTCCTGTTACATAAGGATTTGAAAGGAACGACGTCAAGGCAGACTTTCAAAACGGGCCATTTTTCATTCATCCCCGGCAGAATAATGCACCCTCTTCTATTGAATGTTTATGTAGCAATAAAGAGGAAGAGAAATAAAGGGGAAGAGATTTATTACGGCACAATAGACTACTATGACTAGAGTCCACATCACCAGATGCGTGGAGCGTTGGTCTCATTCTGAGTTGGAAGGTGAGAGAATGGTAAACAATGGGACATAATAGCAAATAAGTACAGCCTGTGACCCTTCAATTACAGGCTAGACCTATGCAAATTAAGCAGTGACCTGCAGTAATTGGTGGCGGAACAACAGTATTTGCTGCTAAGCAAATTAACACCTAAAGGGGGACAGGAAGCCATTATTTTCCTTCAGTCCCCAATGAACAGAATCACACTTGGTTATTTGCTCCAATTCAGCTCCAATTTGCTCCAAGTCACTCTGCTGCATGAAGGCAACTTTCCAGGCGGCAGCAGGATGTCTAGGGAGATGGAAACATTCTGAATTTGTGTCTGTTGCTTCTTTGTCCTTTGTAGAATGCAGGAAGGCAGGAAGCAGGGGTGGTCACCAGCCTAAGGTAAAGGTAAAGGGACCCCTGATCATTAGGTCCAGTCGTGGCCGACTCTGGGGTTGCGGCGCTCATCTCGCTTTACTGGCCGAGGGAGCCGGCGTACAGCTTCTGGGTTGTGTAGCCAGCATGACTAAGCCGCTTCTGGCGAAACAGAGCAGCAGCGCATGGAAACGCCGTTTACCTTCCCGCCAGAGCGATACCTATTTATCTACTTGCACTTGACTTGCTTTTGAACTGCTAGGTTGGCAGGAGCAGGGACTGAGCAATGGGAGCTCACCCCGTTGCGGGGATTCGAACTGCTGACCTTCTGATTGGCAAGTCCTAGGCTCTGTGGTTTAACAGCCTAGGCAGCTTCAAAAGAGGATGAGACAAATTCACTGAGGATCAGGGGGCTATCGGGGGCTGCTGGCCACAATGGCTATGCACTGCATCCACAGTCAGAGGCAGTGATGCGTCTTCTGAATACTAGTTTCTAGGAACTGCAGGAGCGGAGAGGGCTGCTCTTGTGCTCAAATGCTGCTTGTGGGATTCTATGCAATTGTTAAAAATAAAGGGTTGACTTCTGCTCCATCCTGGCGTTCCTTTGACCCAAGAGTCAGGTGGCGCAGGCTGCCTTGGCTCTCCTAAACTCGCCCATTCAAAGAGGCAAAGCTCTTTTTTGTTACATGGAAGGGAGAGCAAAAGGCAAAGACTGCCACAGGCAGCTGTTGCCAGGGTCAAAGCCGGCGCCAAAATTAGAACACAGCCCAGGGCATCGGCCACAATGGCTTGGCTGCAATCCTAGGGCCTCTCTGGGGTGCCTCCTTCCCTGACATCCAGCCACAGGTCATTGAAGCCAGAGGAGCAGCTTAGGGGTGACTTTTACACTGGCCCATCCGAACATCCTTCTGTTTTGCCATTGCTTCGCTGTCACAGAGTGGAGAGCCAGTGTGGCATAGTGGTTAGAGCGTGGGAACAGGTCCTGAGAGAGATCAGGGTTCAAATCCACACACTTGCCCATAAAACACACTGGGGTGCCTTTGTGTGTGTGTACCACTACCTTGACCTTGCCAACAAAGGTCCGTACAGTGGTACCTCGGGTTACATACGCTTCAGGTTATATAAGCTTCAGGTTACAGACTCCGCTAACCCAGAAATAGTACCTCGGGTTAAGAACTTTGCTTCAGGATGAGAACAGAAATTGTGCTCCGGCAGTGCAGTGGCAGGAGCCCCATTAGCTAAATTGGTGCTTTGGCTTAAGAACAGTTTCAGGTTAAGAACGGACCTCCGGAACAAATTAAGTACATAACCAGAGGTACCACTGTATAGTTCAAGCTCTGGTTTTCCCAGTAGTGAGAGCTGGACCATCAAGAAGGCTGATGGCCAAAGAATGGATGCTTTTGAATTCTGGTGCTGGAGGAGACTCTTGAGAGTCCCATGGACTGCAAGAAGATCAAACCTCTCCATTCTGAAGGAAATCAGCCCTGAGTGCTCACTGGAAGGACAGATCCTGAAGCTGAGGCTCCAATACTTTGGCCACCTCCTGAGGAGAGAAGACTCCCTGGAAAAGACCCTGATGTTGGGGAAGATGGAGGGCACAAGGAGTAGGGGACGACAGAGGACGAGATGGTGGGACAGTGTTCTCGCAGCTACCGGCATGAGTTTGACCAAATTGCGGGAGGCAGTGGAAGACTGGAGGGCCTGGCATGCTCTGGTCCAGGGGGTCATGAAGAGTCGGACACGACTGAACCACCACCACCACCACCACTACCTCGCAGGGCTGTTGTGGGGATTAAATGAGGGTGGTGGTGGGGAAACGTGTACGGCGCCTGGAACTACTTGGAGCAAAAAAACCTGCTTAATAATATAATAATTTATTATTTATACCCCGCCCATCAGCCACTCTGGGCGGCTCCCAATCAAGTGTTAAAAACAATACAGCATTAAATATTAAAAGCTTCCCTAAACTGGGCTGCCTTCAGATGTCTTTTAAAGAGAAGACAGCTGCTTATTTCCGTCACGCCCTACGGAGATCCACTTTCCGCAGCAGGAGTTCCGGGACTCGCATGGAAAGGACGAAGCCTTTGCAGGCGCAAACTTCACGGGGCTGGGGCGGCTTCCTCGCGAGTAAGCGGACTGGGAGGCCACGACCCTGCGCCAGCTCGCCCCGGAGGCCCCAGTCGGGCGAGGAGACCGCCTGGCCGGGCAGCTTCTACTCGCGCGCAGCGGAGCCGCCACCGCTCGGGGCCCCACGTGGCGCCCCGCCCGCCCGGTGGGCGTGGCCTCCTGCCGGAGGCTCCCTGGTTGGAGCGCTCCCCATTGTGACGTCACGGGGCTTCCAGAAGCCTCCCGCGCGCTTCTCTTCTGCGCCGGGTGGGCGGGGCCAAAACCGGCACGCGAGGCAGCTCCGGCCAATGGCGAGGGCGCACGCGGAGGGGGCCGCTCCCCGGTCTCCTAGAGACCAATGACAGCCGAGAATGGGTGTGACTGGCTGGCAGCGCGGCCAATCGAGGAAGCGGGAGAGAGAGCGAGCCTGAGGGAGGCTGAGGGAGGGGGGCGGGGCGGAGCGGAGGGGGCGGAGCCTCTCCCCCTCGTTCTCCAAAGGGAGCGGCGTCTCGTCGAGATGGGCAGCTCGCGGGGCCAATAGGCGCGCGAGGGCGGCGCCGGAGCGGGCCGTTGCTAGGCAGGGGCGGGCGCCCGTCCCCCGCGCCAGAGGGCCCGGCCGAGGGAGGCGGGCGGGACGGGACGGAGGTGAGTCTCGCTCGGAGGGGGAGGCGGAGGGGAGGAGGACGCGGCGGCGCCCTCCGGGGCGAGGGGCAGGGGGCGGGGCTCTGGCTCTGGCCCCGCCCCTCAACGCCCCCTGGAAAAGCCGAGTGGGCTCCCCCCCCGTGGGTAGATATGGGGGGGGGACTGGAACTCGACCCCCTTCCTTGGGCCGGTGGGGGGGGGAGGACGGAGAAAGCCCCCCAGGGAATTTCCCCCCTCCCCACTTCGCCTAGGCCGGGCTCCCATTGCTGGTGGGGGGGGGGGGCGTCCTGGCTGCAGGAGGGGGGAGGACGACCCCCCCTCCACGAGCAGGGCAATTGCGGGGGTCTCCTGGGGGGCTCTGGGGATGTCGCTCCCCCCAGCCCCCCAAACTGACAAGATGCCTCTGGACGCCTCCCCCGCCCCCCCGTCCCAGCTGGAGGGCCTTTTCCAGCTGCCAGGAGGGGCGAGAGTTGACTTTCCTGCTGTGTGGGGGGGGCAGGGGGCGGAGAGGACGACCCTTCCCTTCCTCGAGCCCAGCCAAACCCCCCCCTCCTCTTTTGCCCTGTCCATCCTGATATGATGCCCATGGACGTCTCCTCCGCTTCCCATTCGGGGCACCTCCCCCCCCCCAGTCCCAGCTGCGAAGTGGGGCAGAGCCTCCCCTCGCCAGGGGCGTCTGGGGGGCCTTTGCCAGCTGCCAGGAGGGGCGAGAGTTGACTTTCCTGCTGTGGGGGGGGGCAGGGGGCGGAGGAGTGGGGAGGGGTCTGGGGGCGGCCGCTGCTGCCGGCTCCCTCTCCCCTGGCGCTGCTGCCTGTGTGGGCACCGGGTGGGCATGGCTGGCGATGATTCACCCGGAGTGTAATCATGACATTTCTGCACGCTGACTCCCTGCCGTCTTTGTGTCGTCGCTGGCGTCTCTGGAAGGGTCCCTCTGCCCGCCCGAGCGAGCGCACGGCATTCCTGCCTTGCCTGCCTGCCTGCCTGCCCGCGGGTGCCTGTGCGCGCTCCAGCCTCACTCGCTCACTGCTCGCTCCCGCACACTCTGCGCGCCTTGACCAAACTTGGGCTTTGAGCGCTGCTGCTGCTGCTGCCACCACCACGAGTGACTCCCTCCGCTGATATGCCAGCAATTCTGCTCTTCTGGAGCCGCGTGGAGAGGTACCCGCTTTCTCTTCTCTGGATCGGGACTCCGCTCTCCCTGCCCAGCCTCAGGCAGGGGATGCGGAAGAACACCCTCCTCCCTGGGGGTCTGGCACCAGCTGCATCCCTTTGGGGTCGGGGCCAGGCGGCTGTGCCTGCCTCTGGTTCGGTGGTGGGTCAAATGCCCCTTTGTTTAGGGGGCAGAGGAGCCGCTGGCAGCTCTGGGGACATCTGGTCCCCTGGTCCGGTCTGGGCTTCTCTGGAATCTCAGGGGAGGGCTGTGGATTGTTTGAGAAGGACCATTGTGTGGCTGTTGTTTGCTTTTTTTTGTCTGCCTGGGGTGGCCGCTGGGTGTTGGGGACTCTGAAGCGGACCAGGTGATCGGGGAGTGTGACCGGGAGGGATCCCTGGACAGGGATCTCTCGGGCTCTTCCTTGTGGCTGCTGCTGCTGCTGCCGGGGCTTCGGATGGACGTCCAGCGGCAGCCGAGAGTGGCTTTTGGAGCAGAGCGGCTCCCGGGTCGCCTCGAGCTGCTTCTTTGCTCAGTGGTGAGGTCTCCTGCTTACTTGCGCTCACTTGGGCGCCAGAGTTTCAGGAAGTGGAGTGACTGCATGCGCAGGTGCTAGTTAGACTCGGGAGTCAGCGTGGGGCTGGTGCTTTTGACATGTGTTTCAGGGATGGATGCTGTAGGGCTGCGGACGCTGAACTCCACCCAGCGCCAAGCAAGAGTCACTTTCCTTGGCGATCTCTGACACTGGTGGACCTCGCAGGGATGGCGTTAGCTTTGGGCCGGTTGTCTCTTGTGTGGAAGCCTTGAAGTATGCATTTTTTTGGGGGGGGAGAGGGTTTTCGAGAGGCGGACTGTCTCCCCACTTAGGCTTAAGAATTTGGCACCTTCTTCTCAAACGCCGTTCATTGAAGATGCCAAGCCGACTCCTGATGACTCTGGGGGCTGAGTTGGCCACCCATTCCCTGCCCTGTTCTGTCCTTCAGGGGGGAGGATCGCCAACAGGCTGTCCGGCGTGGGGCTGTGCACCTGCTGCTCAGTCTCCGAGGATGAGCAGAAGGGCAAGAGACCCCCCCCCCAGCTGGGCAGGAAGGCTGGTAAGGTCTGCTTTTCAGTCGGAGAAACCAATTAGAGGCGGAATCCTGACTGTCGAGTGATTTCATTGAGCATTTTCTGTGGCAAGCGGTGAGGGAGGGGGCTGCGGGAAAGCGCAGGAAGGGAAGCGTCTGGGAGGCTGCTGCCTTGTGAACCGCCGCTGCTCCCCAAATTCCCTCTGTCGGGGGAGCCTTTCGCCCTCTTCCTGAACAGCTGGCTTTGGAGTCCAGGTGTGCGTGGTGGGTCCAGGTGCCCTGTCCGGCTTGGCCAGCTCTTCCTCCTGGCTCTGGGGAGGGGGCTGCTTTTGGAGCCTGGCTGCCGTGGTGAAGGTGCCTCTGCCTCCATTCGTGGGCAACTCTTTCAGCGGCAGCTGCATCTTGGAGCTCCAGGCCCCGCAAGCCATGTTCCGGATCAAGCTGGAGCCTTTAAAAATGAGCGCCTGGGCTATGAATGTGTTTGTGAAGTTTCGGTAAGTGGCTGGCCGCCCTGCCTTGCCTGCTTGCGTTTGCCACGCTTGGGTGGTGGTCTGTCTGCTGGCATCCATCTTTGTCTCGTGTGCGGCGTCTGGCATCTGCTGTGGAGGGCGATGGATGGGGAGCTTGAGGAGGACAGCCTGTGCCTCTCTTCTGCCCCCCCCTCCATCGCTCCCTTTGCCAGAGGATCAGAGGGGCTGATGTCTCCCTGGCCGCCTGACCCAGCTCTGACATTGCCCAGGGTGGGGGCAGGATGAGGGGCTGGAGATGCATATTGATTGTGCTTCAGAGGGACCGGATGCTTAGTGGGTGGTCTTGGGGGTCCAGATCCCTTTGCAAAGGGGCTGGGCTGGGGTCGCCTTGCATTTCCCCTTTGGCTTCCAGCAGAGACTGAGTCCAGACTTTTGTGTGTGGATTTATCTGTGGAAAGGGCTGGTGTGTGTGATTTTGTGTGCGTCTTGGGGGGGGGGACTGGGCTCCTGCCCCCCTTCCGCTCGAGTAGGGCTGTGCTACCCAGGGATTCCTGAGAAGCACGCTCAGGCTTGCGCTGCTGAAACTGTGCATCTGTCTCCAGGTGGGAGGGAGGGGGTTATCCAGGGACCGAGTCGTGTTTTACCAAAATCTGTGTGGGGTGCTGCTCCGAGAGGATGGTGGAGCCGCACGGTGACCTATGAGGCTTGGCAGTCTTCCCTGCAGCTTGACGTCAGGCAGCCCCCACGCAGAGAAGATCTCTCTGCTCTTGTGGTGCCTGTCAGAGGGGGGCCCTTCCACATGCCCTTCCGAGCTGGGGGAGCTGCGGGCAGGATCGGCCCTGCTGGGTCACTGCTGAGGCTGGGGGAGTCTCTCCTCGCTTCCCTTCCACCCCTCCTTCCTGCATTGCAAAGGTTGGGCTACATATCCCTTAAGGGTCCCGTCTGAGTCTACGGTTCCTCCTCCAGCCCCCCCTTTCCACCAGTGGAAGCCCAGGTGGTTTGTAGTTCAGAGGAGAAAGAGGAAGGGGACTCTATCTTCCCAGCCCTCCTGCCCCTGTACTTGTCCCCTGCCCCATCCAGGTTTGCCCAAGGGGGCTTTGCCCCACTGTGCCCTATGAACCTGCCCGCTGCCCTTTAACCTAACGCCCAGGGTTGCTTATGCAGGCGGGCCGCTCAGAGGCAACCTGCGCATGGCTGCTTAGTGAGCCACAGGCCCCTGTGGTCCAAAGTGGAGCTGGGCTCTTGGAGGCTCCAGAGAAGACGTAGAATTGTAGAAGTGTAGAGCTGGAAGGGACCCCAAGGGTCATCCAGTCCAACCTGCTGCTTGACTGGCGATCCCCCGCGGTGGTCAGGAATCCCGGCCAAGAAAGGTTGTGCCAAATTTAATTCTGCAAGGTGGCACCACCCCAGACAGGCTGGGAGCAAGGAGATGCTCTCCCCTTAGAGCCTGAGTCTATGCCTTTGTTCCTGGCCCCTGCTGGTGGGCCGGAGCCTCATTCCTGTGGGTGAAGTCCCTGTCGAGCTGAGACTTGGGCAGGGAACGTCTGCTCCAGCAGCAGCTTGTAACTGTCGCCGCCACGGATTCCGCATTCCTTGCTGCCAGTGTGTTCCAGAGCTGCCACCTGCCGCCAGGTGAGCTGCTTGGCCTGGGAATGCCCTCCCTCCCGATGCAGCCTGGCATTTCATGCCCACCTCCCGTGGGCCGCCTTGTGCGCCTGCCCCCTCCCTCCGTGGCCCCGCGTGTCTAACAATAGAAACTCCCACCATGATGAGTGGGGCTGAGGAGCACCATCAGCGCTGCCCCCACCTGCCGGAGCCTTATTTCCAGCTAGTGATCTCACTAATTAACAGAGGGAATTGCTGCTTCTGTGTCAGCCACTCTCTTTCTGCCTCCCGGCTTACCCTTCAGAAGATGCTTCTCCGGGAAAGGGCTGGGCGTGATGTGTGGGGGTGCTCTGGGTGCCATGTGTCAGCAGCCGTGGGGCTGGCGGTGGAGGGGGCACCCACAGTGGGCCCTTGACCTTCTGCCCGGCAGAGAAGGAGGGCCTCAGCCGTGCGGATGCAGAAGGGGGCGTCTTAAGGGCTTTGCCTGACCAGAGGGGTCTGCAACTGTGACGTCAGAGCCAGCGTTGGTGTCGTGGTTGAACTGTGGGACAAGGGCCCGGGAGAGACCAGGGTTTGAATCCCCACTCCGCGGGGTGACCTTGGGGGCTGGCCCACCTTGCAGGGCTGTGGTGGGGATAAACGAGGAAAGGGAGATAAGTAAACGGGGAACTTTGGGACCTGGCAGGAGTCTGCTGGCTGATGACCGTGACCCTGTCCTTCTGTATCCCAGAGCAGCTTCAAGATTTCCCTGCCGCTTATCCCAAACTGCCCCACTCTGCCCTGTGCTTGTCCTGTCATCTCCTACGGAACTCCCTGCCCCAGGAGGCAGCGGTGGCAAGCCACCTAGAGGACTTAATATGATAACTGGGCAGGTTCATGGAGGAGGGGGCTATCGAGGGCTTCTGGCATCCAAACCCCAGTTGCTGGAAACCCCAGGAGGGGAGAGAGTGACTCTTGTGCTTGGGCCCAACTTGCTCATTCCCATAATGGGCACCTGGAGACCAGGATGCTGGACTAGGTGGGCCCTTGGCCGGATCCAGCAGATGCTTTTCTCAGGTGCTTACAGCAGGGAGAGACCCTGGGCTTCAGAGACCCAAGTCTTTGTCTTTTCTGGCTGCAATCGCTCCGTCAGCCTCAGTTCCCCATCTGTGAATTGGGCATAGCAGTGACTTGCTTCGCAGGCAGGAGACCTGACCTGTTTCAAATTAAAAGTGGCTGCAGGTGTTTCATCCTGTGACCCCAGGTGCCGCTGGAGCCTCTTGGAGGAACTTGGGACAGGGGAGCGCTTGGTTGCTTTGTCAGAGAAATGTTTTTGGTCCACCGGGGTCGGGTGGGGAGAGGGGAAGGAGGGCACTGCTGGTGTTTGGGAGGCTGGGGTGAGGAACTCCCCCAAGAAGCCCCAAGGAACTTGGTGGGGTGGGAGGCCATGAGCGGAGCAGGTAACAGGGAGGCGGGGGCCGAATGGGAGACTTTCTTTCCTGCTGCGGCCTCACGTGTGACCTTCACAGAGCTGTTCAGTTTTTTGGAGGAGGTTGTTTCCGTGCTGTGTGTGAATCTCTTGGCAGACATCCAGTCGATGGTTGCTAGGGCTGGAATGGGTGCAGTCTCTGTGAAAAGACTCCTGCTTTTGTGTGTGTGTGTGTGTGTGTGTGTGCAATCTATATATATAAAAATGTGATATAGGGAAGACTGTGAACTTCATCAGTCTAGCAATTGAGTGGGAAGGGGGTGCTTTAGCATTTCCTGACAAAATTCCCCCTCAATTCCCCCCTGCTTATGCAAAGGTCGTTGGGGACCAGTTCTGATTGGGAAATTTGCAGGTGGGGCAGTGGCTGAAGCAGCTCCTCCTGCCCCTGCCTGAGACTTTTGCATCTTTGGGTGGGGGTTCTGGTTTGGCCCAAGATGGCCAGTCGCTGACCTGGCATCTTATTTGGAGGTCAGGGTGTGATGTGGCCATTTCAGACGCTGGGATGAGAGGGACAGGCAGGGAGAGTGTTTTGTGCATGTTGGTGAGAGAGCCCTTGAGGTTCATCAGAGTTCTGCAAACAGCGGAAAGAGAGGGGAAGTAGCAACAGGAAGCTGGATCCCTGCCTGAATTCTGAAGTTCTGCAAAGGAAGGAATTTGGAGTCTTGGACTCCCTTTTGTGAAGGATTTTGTCTGCTCTGGCACCTGAAAACCAAGAGGGCTGGGCTGGACGTGGGTCTGAGACCTTTGCGTGGGGTGGACAGCGAGAAGCTCACCAGCTCTGGCAAAGAGAGACCACCGACCCTTAGATCTGACATGCCCCCTCGCTTGCCTGGGTGTGTCCTCTCTGGGTTCCTGGTCACTTCCTCTGGCTTCCCTCTGCAAATCGCAGGCTCTCCTCTCGCTTCAGCCGGGCTGGCGCTTACTTTTAAAAATAACTACCCCCCCGCCCCCCATTGCAAGATGTCTCTGTCTAACAGCTTCATCCTCTGCCGTCTTTCCGCTGGTACATGGTGGGAACATGTCCCCGCGTGAACTCCCAGTGCTGTATTGTTCTAAAAAGTTCTTTTAAGGCAATCTGCAAAAGCACAGAAGGGAGAGAGAAAAGCTGCGGGAAGGAATCCTTCCTTGGCTAATTAACCTCTCGTTCTGCTTCGTTATGAAGCCTGCTTTGAACACATTCTTCTGCCCCCTTCCACGCTGCCCCTGCCTCCTTCCTCCCCTTTTTGGGAACGCTGAGACCGGCCAGGCGCTCGGAAGGGCCGCCTGCCGCCTCCCTGGCCGCACGCTGCCCTCAACATACGCACAGCAGCTGCTTTTCCGCTGTCCGGTCCAAGGGCCGCCAGTTCTGCCCTTCCCAAGGCTCCTTCCCTGCACACCTATTTGTGGCCTGGCAAAACCGGCCGCCCTCTCCAGTTACAGCGTCACGTGGGGCTGCCTCCAAATATCAACACCGTCCCCCCCTCTCGCTCGCTCTGCATTCTGCCCCTGTGAACTGTGCAGCAGGAGGGTGAGTCAAGCGCCTTAAAAATCCCTCCCCCAACCCAAGCTGCTGGCAGATCCAGAGGGGCAGCGGCTGGCAAAGGTCTGAGAGGCCTCCCCCAGGACGCGGCCTGGACGTCGGGGCGCTAGAACCTCAAATCCCACCCCCGGTAGCGCAGGTTGGTGCTGAGCTAGCGGGCAGCTGTGTGGACTGACTGACCGGGGCTGGAGGGGGTGTGGAGGAGCCGTTCAGTGGTCAGCCTGGAGTCCTTTCTGACGCCCCCTCTCCCTCTTTCTCCTCTCCCTCCCCAGGAATAAAGAGTCTGCGGCGGCGGCCGGGACCGTCTCCACCACCAACATGGGGAAGGACTACTACAAAGCGCTGGGGATCCAGTCCGGAGCCAACGAAGACGAGATCAAGAAGGCCTATCGGAAGATGGCCTTGAAGTACCACCCGGACAAGAACAAGGACCCCAACGCGGAGGAGAAGTTCAAGGAGATTGCGGAGGCCTACGATGTGCTGAGCGACCCCAAGAAGCGGGCCGTCTATGACCAGTACGGGGAAGAAGGTAAGCGGGTGGCCGGGTCTCTTGGCTGGCCAGTGAGCTTGCGGTTTATTTGGGTGGGTGGGTGGGGGTCTAAGCCTGCCTCCTGGCCACAGTCCCTCCCTGCCTTGCTGCAGGCTTGCAGGGCTCAAGACACCCAAATCCAGCCTCTGGCCTGATGTGCCAGAGAGAGTGTCTTGGCCTGCTTCCCTGTGATAACCTTTGAAGGGCACCTGTGGAGGCACCTCACTCACCTGTGTGGCAAAGGTGGCTAAGTGGGGAGGAAAGCCCCCTTGTGGGCCTGGGGTGTGAGAAAAGCTGGCGGCAGCTCCCTGGAGAAACTGGCGCTTTTAATGGCACTGCTTGCAAGGACTTGGTTCCTCCCGGAGTGTGTGGAAATGCACTGGCACCATGATCTGTGGGTGCAAACACCTTCCCTGTGGCATAATTGAGGCTTGGCTCATGCCTTCTCCTTCTCCTCCGCTTCCTTTTCAGTACATGCTGCCGTGTGTGTGTGAGAGAGAGAGAGAGAGAGAGAGAGAGAGAGAGAGAGAGCCTTTCCCAATTTTAGTAATAGCTCCTTGTTTCATAAGCAAACCCAGGCTGTTGGCAGGGAACATGTCAGGTTCTGCAGGAGGAAGGGAACTGCTGGGAATAGCAGTGGCGTTAATCAGCCCGTCCAGCCCAGGACTTGCTGAGCAGAAGGTCTCAGATAAACAACCTCCAGCAGAGTTTATCCAAATTCTGGCCTGGAAATGCATGTTCTTTGATGGGAACAAGTGACACGGATTGGGTGGATTTGCATGCATTTGCTCTATGTGAATCTAGCTTCTGGAGTATAGTTTGCAAACTAATTTGGAGGGGCAGCAGGGGACGTTTGGCAGGGGACATGGAAACGGGTTGGGGGGGCTCCTGGGGGTGGGCCAGTAGCTGATGCCGTGACTTCTTGGGGCGTTCTGCTGGCTCCTTCCCTCTCTCCTCCACCTCCTTGCAGTTCCGCAGTTTCTCTGCCAACTTAAGGGCTAGTCTTCTTTTTTTAACGTGTGACCAAAGTGCGGCGAGGGGCCGGAGGAAGATGGGATGCTCTCCCGGGGAAGCTTTGAGATGCCAGAAGGAGCATCTGGCTTCCAGCTTTGGTCTGGAAATAAAAGCCGGGATCTGGCAGGTGTTCTCTGCCGCCTCCTGGGACTTGGGTGTGTGTCTCACGAGGTCACCGTTGTGATTGACAACGTGAAATTGCTGTAATTTCAGCTAAAAGCTGCCATTCTCTTTCCTGAGGGAATAAGTGAAGTCCTTAGAAGAACCCGGCCCCATTTAGATGCTTTCTCTCTGGGATCCAGTGGTTATGGGATTAAAGTGAAAGCCCTGGCTGCTAAGGAGGGAGGGAGGGGGCAGGTCCTCTGGGAGGCCAGAGAGCTCTCTTGGCCACGCTCCGTCCTCTTCCCTGGTGGGGCCAGAGCTGTGGAGGATGCTGCGCTAGAAGGTCTTGCTATTAAAAGCTTTGCAGCTGCAGGCTGGCTGCTAAATGGGGACCCAGAAAGTGCTGGCCTGGCCCTGCTCCTCTTTGCAGCCTCTCAAGCTCCCTGTTCTCTCCCCAAGTTCTGGGCTGCTGGCACTCCTGTCTCCCCTGGGCCCTTTGTCTTGCCGCCTGATCTCCTCTTGGGCTTGGAAGCATCCTGCTCAATCTCTGTTCTTGCAGTAACCCTTCCTCATCTTGTGGCTTAGAGGGGAGGAAGCCCCCCTGCCTGCACACTTTATGAATCATGGAATTGCAGAGTTGGAAGGGACCCCGAGGGTCATCTAGCCCAACCCCCTGCTATAATAATAATAATAATAATAATAATAATAATAATAATTATTATTATTATTATTATTATTTATACCTCGCCCATCTGGCAGGGTTCCCCCAGCCACTCTGGGCAGCTTCCAACAGAATATTAAAATACAATAATCTATTAAACTTTAAAAGCTATTCAGGAATCTCAGCATCCCCGACAGGTGGCCACCCAACCTCTGCTTAAACACCTCCGACAAAGGAGAGTTCACCACCTCCCACAGGAGTCTGTCCCACTGTCCAGCAGCTCTTACCGCCAGACAGTTGCTGCTCCAGATGTTTAGTCAGGATCTCCTTCCTTGTAACCGTCTTTGTGCTGAAGTACCAAATTATGCCAGCTGTAATCTCAGTTTCCCTGTGTGGTCTGGTTAGGCCATGGGGAACGGGGGTGTCTGGAAGGCACTTTAAGGGGGTACCTGAGCGCTCTGCTGAAAGGCAAAGGACCAGCGCCCTGGGGTCACGTATGGCTTCAGGGTCCTGCCCTGTTGGGTTCCTGGCCCTGTCACTGGGGAACCTGTGAAGATGCTGCTGGATGAGGCCAGTGGCCCATCTCGCCCAGCCTCCTGTTGTCGCTGGGACCAGCCAGATGAGAAACCCACAAGCAGGACCCGCGCATAAGAGCCCTCTCCTCTCCAGCAGATCTCCTTCAGGAATCCTGGAAACGGATTTCTTAAGGAGGCTGGGAGCTGTAGCTCTGTAAGGGGTAAACTGCAGTTCCCAGGATTCGTGGTGGTGGTGGTGAAATAAGAAACTAAGAAGCGCCTGCTGGATAAGGCCAATGGCCCACCTAGTCTATCTTTTTTTAATAATATTTTTATTAGGAATTTTGACATAACAGTTTATCAGAAAAAGCCATCCTCCTTCCCCACCCCGTTTTTCCCCTCCCCCCTCCCCAAAAAGAAGAAAAACCCACCCTCCTCCCCTGCCCCTCCAGACTTCCCTCAGCTCCTCTCTCTGGTTTCTCAGCACATGCTATTCTCTGCATATTATAAAATTGTAAAGATCCTTAATTTATCTATCTGTATATTACCAATAAAAAGTTTGTGAATGTTTATTCAAAACCTGCCAAGGAGTCCAGTTCATTTTGTTGTTTCTTTAAATACTTTGTAAAAGGTTCCCATTCTTCTTTAAAGTCACAGTTGTCCTTGCCACGTAGGGTGTGTGTCAGTTTCGCCAATTCCGCAGAGTCCATCAATTTCCCTTGCCACAGTTCTTTGGTCGGGATTTCCTCATTCTCCCATCCTTGTGCTATTAAGACTCTTGAATGGCCCACCTGTTCCAGCGTCCTGTTCTCACAGTGTCACAGGAGCCACTCTCCTCTCCTGTGATTCCAGAAACTGATATTCAGGAGCTGTGGAGGCAGAACAGAGCCGTCCTGGCTAGGGGCCATCAAATGTGCCTCCAGGTTCTTGGCCGGCCAATTCAGGCTGCCCAATCCTGCTTCTCTTAGTGAATTTGGTCTGTTTGTAGCACTCCTTTCCAGAGCACCTGCCTGACTGTCCCCCGCTCTCTCTCTGGTTCTGTTTCAGGGCTCAAAACCGGTGGTGGCTCATCGGGCACCTCTGGGAACACCTTCCACTACACCTTCCACGGAGACCCTCATGCCACCTTCGCCTCCTTCTTTGGGGGCTCCAACCCCTTCGACATCTTCTTCACCAGCGGCCGCTCACGGGTCTTCAACGGCTTCGACCACGACGACATGGACATCGACGATGACGACGGTGGTGACCCCTTCAGTGCCTTTGGCCGGTTTGGCTTCAACGGGCTCAACGGCGTCCACCGCCGGCACCCGGAGCCCATCCACATGCGCCGGAAGGTGCAGGATCCTCCCGTGGTCCACGAGCTGAAGGTGTCCCTGGAGGAGATCTACCACGGGGCCACCAAGCGCATGAAGATCACCCGCCGGCGGCTGAACCCGGACGGCCGGACCATGCGGACGGAGGACAAGATCCTGAACATCGTCATCAAGCGCGGCTGGAAGGAGGGCACCAAGATCACCTTCCCCAAGGAAGGAGACGCCACTCCCGACAACATCCCCGCCGACATCGTCTTCATCCTGAAGGACAAGCCGCACTCGCTCTTCCGGAGGGACGGGACAAACATCATCTACACGGCCATGATCAGTCTGAAAGAGGTGCGTCTGCGGGTCGAGGAGGGCGGGGTAGGGGCTCTGCGCGTCCCCCGTGGGGCTGCTGGGGCTGCAGACAAGAGGTTGGCACAGGAAGGCAGGGGCTGGTGGCAACGCTGCTGTTTGCTGCCCCACTCCGTCCTGGCAAAGGCTGCCTTTTGTGGGGGGAGCCCCTTTCCTGTGTTGTCCAGGATTTCGGAGGGTGCGGTTCCTTCGGGATAAAGGGTGCGCTGGCAGCAAGGGCTGTTTGACAGCGCAGCTGGGAAAGGGGTGGGCTTTCCTTCACGGGACCGCCTCTCCTGGTGTGTCCCATGGAGGACCTTACGGTCTTCAAACAAAAGCATCTTGGAGGTCCCAGGCCACAGGGAGGTTAGGCTGGCCTCAACCAGAGCCAGGGCTTTTTCGGCTGTGGCCCCGATCTGGTGGAACGCTCTGTCACAAGAGACCAGGCACCTGTGGAATTTGACATCTTTCTGCAGGGCCTGCAAGACAGAGCTGTTCCACCAGGCCTTTGGCCAAGGCACAGCCTGACCCCCTCCTTTGGTCATCCTCACAGAACTCCAGCCCAATGGTTGCCATTAATTTGATTCATTTGATTTTAGAATGAACTGATTTTAGAAAGTTGTATTATTTTACTGTTGTTAGCCGCTCTGAGCCCGGCTTCGGCTGGGGAGGGTGGGATATAAATAAAATATTATTATTATTATTATTATTATTATTATTATTATTATTATTATTATATTCAAGCAGAGGGTGGAAGGCCTTCCGCCAGGGATTCACCGGCTGTGATTCCAACATTGCTGGGGTTGGGCTGGATGACCCTCGAGGTCCCTTCCAGCCCGACAATTCAGTGATATGTGGTGAAGCAACATGACTTCTCGGGAGGAAGCTTGATGCCCTGAGGGGTGCAGGCAGGCAGGCAGGCTGGCACCTGTGCAGCTTCCCAAAGAAAGAGGATAGCCTACCCTAGAAGGGGTTGAAGAACCTCTGCATTGCTGAGGGCTGGACTAGATGAGCTTTGGGGGTCTCTTCCAACTCTGCAGTTCTATGATTCCATGAATCCCACAGAGGCAGACTCCAGTAGGCCTGGGCAAAGAGAGGCAGAGCGAGGGCAAGCCTTCCAGATGCTGCTTCCTGCAAAATCAGGAGATGAAATGGAATTGAGACATGTAGAAAGTTCCTCGATTCTCCCCTTTGTTTGAAAGATGCTGCAAGGTCGCAGCCGTTAAAGGAAACGATAAGCCTGACTTGTTTACCGCCTCCCCACAGAACGGGCCTTTGTCTGAAGGAAACAAATAAAATAAGCCTTTTGTTACAAGTCTGCCCTCCTCTCCCGATTCCCCAGCTTGTGTGTAGTTCAGTCTTTGCACAACCTTTGAATCTGGCTGAGCCTTGTGCTGGGTGCGTCTCTTAAGGAGAGAGACGGAGGGCAAGTTAGGGGAAGGCAGGATGCCTCTGGCGCTCGAGAGGTGGGGAGGGGGCTCAAGAGGATCCCAATGGATCCCCTGAGTCTTCACCTTTTCCCCCTCTCTCCCACCAACACCAAATTATTCCACGCTCTCACCCTTCCCAAACAATTGCATTGGCACACAAGCTCCTGCCTTTTTCGCTGCATCAGTGCTTCCCAAACTCGGGTCTCCAGCTGTTGTGCAACTACAACTCCCGTCATCCCTGACCACTGGTTCTGCTAGCTAGGGATGATGGGAGTTGTAGTCCCACAGCAGGCGGAGACCCCAGTTTGGGAAGCACTGTGCAGCATACAGGAAATACATTGAAGAAGCTGGCGTAGGGATCAGGCTGTGATGGTGGGACTGGGTCACAGCCGCTGGACCCCGATGCCTGGCCCCCCAGCTCATGGAGTGGCCTTGGGCACCCTCCTCCCTCCCGGCTTAAGCTGCCTTGCAGGGTTGTTAGGCAGACGAGTGCCCTCCCTTGGAGAGGCTGGCAGAGAGAAGGAGGACTTTCTGCAAGTCTGTGGGGGAGCTGAACTGCATAGCAAAGCCTCTGGCTCCACCTGCAGCATCTCCCTGGCCTGGAAGTCATCTAGCACTCTGCGCGGTGTCAAGAGACAAGTGATCTTCAGCCTCGCTATGGCATGAAAGGGGCTTTCCAAGGAAGCTGCCCCCCTCCCCTCTCGCTCAGCGGCAGAGCTGGACTGGCTTGCCTGAGGGCTTCCGGCCTCAGTGAAGGAGAAGCTTGTCTGGTCTTCTCCCCCCCCCCCAATCTCTCCCATTCCTAGTTCTTCAGCTGGCCTTCCTCCTCCAGCTTTTCCTCTTTGGGTGGGAGCCAGTCAGGGCCATTTGGGTATCTGCTGTGAAATCTCTCTCCTTCGCGCTCGTTGGCGGGTGAAGCCCCAAGGCGTGTGGATTTTCCCGGAGATACTGTGGGCTGGAACAAATTTATCCATTCCTAAAAGTCTGCGGGTGGCTCCTTGGGAAGGGGGCGGGGGGTGGAGACACAGCGGCTTCCAAGCCGAAACACTGATAATTCTGGGCTGGTGTGTGGGGCCCTGGGATACGTCTCTCTGGACTCACAGACCTGAGGGAGAGCTTTATAGGGGTCTGAACAGGACAGAATGGGGCTGGAAACAAGTAAGGCAGCTGCATCTCTTTCTCCGCCTAATAATAATAATAATAATAATAATAATAATAATAATAATAATATTTTATTTATACCCCACCCATCTGGCTGGGTTTCCCCAGCCACCCTGGGCAGCTTCCAACAGAATATTAAAATACAACAACCTATTAAACATTGGCATATGCAGCCTGGGGCACTGCCAGCCAGCTACAAGGTGCCACCAGGACCAGGGGATCTGAGCAAGCTGACCTGGGCTCTTGTCGCAGCAGCTGGGCTTACGTGGAGGAAGGTGGGACGGGACTCCTTCTTGATGCAACATCTCGCTGTTATTTCATCCTTTGAGTGCAACATCTGTCTCCCAGGAAGGAGGCTGCATAAAAGCAAGCCCATTGCTTGTTGTTAAACTATGGAACTCACTTCCACTGGAGGCAGTTATGTTCTGAAGGCTGCCTTAAGGCCACGACTTCATGTCCCTAGTTAGGAGCTGCCTCTGATGTACCTGGGGAAGCCTAGCAGACCTGCAGAGTCTCTGGGGAGACAGAGCAGCCCGGAACCTCCAGCCTTGCTGCTCAGGGTCTCCTCGGGAGAGAGGCAAAGGGCAGCCTGGGCTGGCTCCATAGTGGAGAGACTCGGCCACTTTTATGTTCCCTGCTGTACAATTATCGTATTTTTCACTCTATAAGAAGCACTTTCCCCCCCCTAAAAAGTAAAGGGAAATGTGTGTGCGTCTTATGGGGTGAATGCAAGCTGCGCGGCTAAGCCAGAAGCCAGAACAGCAAGAGGGATCACTGCACAGCACTCCCTCTTGCTCTTCTAGCTTCTGGCTTACACCCCTCAGTCCCTTTCCCCACCTCCTGGAAAACCCCCCAAGAGCCATGCTCCCTTTAAAGAGCCGTGCGGAGGGTGTGTGTGGTGCTTGGGGGCTTTTCCCCGTGAAAGGGAGCGCTGAGCAGAGCCTGGGATGCATACAGGCTCTGCTCAGCACTCCCTTTAAAGAATATTTTTTTTCTTGCATTCCCCCTCTGAAAACTGGGTGCGTCTTATGGAGCGAAAAATACGGTATGGGGGATAGGGAGAGACAGGAGGGTGCCGAAGGGAGCGCCCTGCCATCTTCCTCTTTCCCCACACAGGTCAGGGTCAGGGCAGATCCTTTGGCCGCTCTCTTTCTGCGTTGGTGGGTAAAAATAGCCCTGGTTGAGGCCTGTCTCTGCTGCCTCCGCCCTTCCAGACCATTATTGTTGAAGCTGGCCGGAGGGGATCCTCGAAAGTTTTAACTTCCTGGAAGTAGCATGCACCCCCCCCCCCAGGACTGAAAGCCGAAGCCGCCCCCTCCCGCGACTCTTGCTTTCATGAGCTTTGGAGGCCGCTGACTGCCAACCGGGCAAAGGCCGCTGTGTGTGCAACAGCTGAGCAGGCGCTGGAAGTCACGGCCGCCCCCCTCCAGTTCTGGTTCCCTTGCTGGGGATTAAGCCGTAAAGCCTGTCTAAATTTAGCCTGTGCTGGCTCATTCGCTTGGGCTCTGTGCAGGTTGCAGGCTGGAATTTCATAATTCTGCCCCCCAAGATGTTTCCTTTTCTGATCCTTTGGGGTGGAGTTCAGGGGCGACATAATAGAAAGGTTCTGAAAGAAAGTGCATTTTTTAAAAAGCAGGTATTGTGTGCACCTGGCGGCTGTTCCCTGAGCCTGCTAAAATAAAGTTGTGCTGCTTTTTATTATCTGAGTCTTGATATCTATTTTGCATTGGTTTAATTTTCTAAGCATTTAATCTTCTCTCTGTTTCTTGGTGTTTGCACGTCACCCGTACTGCTTCGAATTGTGCATGAGCAACGCTTCTCCTCCTGGTTGCAAGCCCTGCGGCTGGCCTAACCCTGCCTTCTCCTTCTCTTGCAGGCCTTGTGCGGCTGCACCGTCAACATTCCCACCGTGGACGGGCGCGTCATCCCGCTGCCCTGCAACGACATCATCAAGCCGGGCACCGTGAAGAGACTGCGTGGCGAGGGGCTGCCCTTCCCCAAGGTGCCCACCCAGCGCGGGGACTTGATCGTAGAGTTCAAAGTCCGCTTCCCGGACAGAATAGCCCCCCAGACCCGGCAGATCCTCAAGCAGCACCTCCCCTGCTCTTAGGCCCCCCCTCCGGGCTGGACGGCCCCCCGGCCTCTCTGCCAGGCCGGCCACCTTGCCTTCCGAGCAGCAATACTTCACGCACGGGTGCTGCGGTCCACTCGACCTTCGCGATGCACGGGGAGGGGGAAGCGCCCTGGCTGCCCACCCACGTCCTCCTTTTCCAAGAGACGCTCTGACCTGGCTTGTGTGCGCGCTCCCTCTTTTGCCCCATGGCCCGGCTGGCACCCACCCACCCGCTCTCTCCCCCTCTCCCTCCCTCTTGAGCCTGGCACAAGCCTCAAGACCCCTCTCGCCGCTCCTGGAGGGTTTCTACCGGGCAGTTTGACAAGCAGCCGGCTGTCGGAAGCACCCGGGACGTGGCTACCCCCAACCTACTCCGGTGTAAATAGGACCCGGACTTCTCTCCTGCTTCCTGCGGACGGTCTGAGGACCTCTCTAAGCGACTCTGTGCTCTGGCTGCCGCTGGACAATGTGCCAAGGAGCTGTCCGATCCTGCCTTGCAGAAGCAGGGCCTGTCCACACCTGGACTGGGCCCCCATGGTGCCATTCCTCCGTCGCTGTGTGCCTCTGCGTGGAACGGAGAAGGCCTGCTCCTGCCCTCTGCTCCTGCGCCACCTTCGCTTCGGAGCCCACAAGACGTCTGGGCTCTGCGGAGCCAGGCCAAGCTCACCTGCCTGGGCGACTCTTCCAGCTGGCGCGCCAACCTGCCGTGTTTGCCATGGAGCTCGAGGCCTGCTTGTCTTGGCGGCTCCTGGTTTTATGGGTTTTTTTTATGCTTAATAGAAATTTGCAAGGGTTGCTTTCTACTGTCCGGTGTGCTTCCTTTGAGCACTCCGGGGATGGGAGAAGCCGGCCTGAGAAGGGCGCAAGCTACGTAGGCCTCAAGGTTCAGAGCTGGGGTCTGAGGAGAGGTTTGAGAGGGGTGTATGTGTGTGTGTCTAGGGGCACAGGGGTGCCATTTTTCAGGGAGATCTGGAAGGGCCAGGCCAGCGTGGGGAAGAGGACAAGAGTCACCGGGAGACCTGCTTGTGTGGTGCTTTATTTTAGAGGCTGCATTTTAAAAAACTTTTCAGAGGGACATTTTCAGAGAAGCGTTTCTTATCCTCTCCAGCTGAGACTTTGCTCCACCCGCAGGGAAGGGAAGTGGGCTTGACTTCCAAAGGGTTTTGACGCTGTTTTGCAAAAGCACCCATTCTCCTGCCCCCCCGTAACTCCCCCCCAATGTGGTGCCAAACATGGTGCCCCCCTGTAAACCCCCCCCAACGTGGTGCCAAAACCTTGGGATCCCTGACTTCTGTTTTGCCTGTCCAGAAGCTGCTTTCTCTGACTTGAAACGGGGGCGCCTGTCTGGGCTGCCCACAGCAGTGCCCTGGGGGGTAGGAGTGGCGGCGAGCAGAGTGACCGCCCGCTTCAGCCTGGCTTTTTTCCTGAGCTGACCCTCGACTTGCCCTGTGGTCGGGCGGAGAGTCTGGACGCAGCACAGCGGCTGCTGCTGCTTCCTGTATAGCTGTATAGAACCTCACACTTTGGGTCCTTTTAATGTGCAATTTTTCTCTCCGAGGAGATTAAAACTGTTAATGCACTGTTGAACTTACCAACCAGTTTGAATGGTTAAGACGATGCCTTTCTTTGCCCCCCCCCGACGTGTGTGTGTGTGTTTTAAAACAAATACAAAAAAACTCAGGCTGCTGGTGGAGGTTGGCAGGGCTGGCGGGTGAGAGCGGGGCTGGGAGGAGCGCCTCTGGGGTTTTTCTCCGTTTCAGGGAGACCTCGAGTGGTTTTATAGCGGTTTTTTTGTATTTCTTTATTCTTTTGTAATGTCCCGTATTAATATTTAAAGAAAATAAAGTATTTTAAAAATAGCTTCTTTGTGTGCCTTTGCGTTACTGCGCCTGCCGCGGAGGGATGGTGAAAGCTGCCTTGTCCTCGCAGCGTTTCTGCGCCGGAGACCTCTCTGTGCCTGGCTCCGCTTCTCCTTAAAGAACCGGAGAGTCACTGAGTTGGTCTGGCTAGTCTGATCGCAGTCTTCCAGGTCACGCAGGTCCAGGACTCTTCAGGCTGGTCCTTAAAACCAGATGTATTTGCCAGGGTATGGAGCTAACACCCAACAATTAATATTTGCAGACTTTTTCAGCAAGTTGAGGGAAGGTTGCAATGTATTTTTTGCTGCATTAATTGCAAACATGTCACAGAGCAAGTGTTGAAGTTACAGCTTGTTTGAGTAGTGAATGCAAAGATACTTGATTGAAAAAGGCCCTGCTGTTTCCATTGAGCGCAGGGGAAGCTAATCTGTCTCTCTCTCTCTCTCTCTCTTACACACACACACACACACACACACACACACACACACAAAATTTTTATTAGATTTTATGTTTTATAATTTAGAATGTTCATTTAGACAACCTTAAAATATCAGTGACTTCCCTTCTTCTCTTCCATGGTTTGTTTTGCATAACATAATCCCTGCACATTTTATACAAACTAAACCAGGGGTCAGCAAACTTTTTCAGCAGGGGCCGGTCCACTATCCCTCAGACATTGTTGGGGGCCAGAATATATTTTGGAAGGGAAAAAAAAGAACGAATTCCTATGCCCCACAAATAACCCAGAGATGCATTTTAAATAAAAGGACACATTCTACTCATGTAAAAACACGCTGATTCCTGGACCGTCCGCGGGCCGGATTTAGAAGGCAATTGGGCCGGATCCAGCCCCCGGGCCTTAGTTTGCCTACCCATGAACTAAACCATTCAGTACAGTGGTACCTCGGGTTACAGATGCTTCAGGTTACATACGCTTCAGGTTACAGACTCCGCTAACCCAGAAATAGTACCTCGGGTTAAGAACTTTGCTCCAGGATGAGAACAGAAATTGCGTGGCGGCAGCAGGAGGCCCCATTAGCTAAAGTGGTGCTTCAGGTTAAGAACAGACCTCCAGGACGAATTAATTTCTTAACCAGAGGTACCGCTGTATTCCGTTATTACTTCCATCGAAATGTATTTACACTGTTGAATTTATCTTAATGCTGCTGACGTTTTCAAGTGTACACCATTTCCCCCCATATATTCAATAAACATTTTCCAATCTTCTTTAAAGAAATGTTCTTCTGGTTCTCTTATTCTATAAGTTAGATCTGCAAGCTGCGCGTATTGCGTCAGTTTAAGTTGCCATTCTTGTCACCTTTCAGGTGATGTTGGGCTATAAAATTCCCTTCAGCTCTGACCACGGTGACCAGAGAGAGATGATGGGAATTGTAGTCCAGGAAATCTGCCCCCACCCAAAATGGTTTTCAAAGCGCCAGAATGTTTTAATGTGCCCAATCTGTGTTTGGGAATGAAGACATTCCTTCGTTGAGACCCGTGCACTTCATGCCACAACAGAGAGAGAGAGCTTTCTATAGCTTGGATTTCTGCAAAGGAGAAAGCGACCAAAGCTTTTCCTTTCTCGCTCTGCCTCTGAGGTCCCTCTGCCACCCAGCCTAGACTACAGTGACCTATATATGCAAAGCTTTAAAGGATGGTAATTCGGAGTTCAAAATCAGGCTACGTGTGCTGGCTTTTCCACACAGATCCTTTGCATCCTTTGAAGTATTTTTGAATAGATTCTGCTATGGTTGCTGTGGCCTTTAATGTGTGCTTTCCAATTTAATCTCCCCACCTCTGGGAGCTCCCTTCTCTCACCAAAGGGAACCACAATCTTCCCCTCCACGCACCAACAGTGCTGTTGTTCTGTGGATTAGTTAACCTGATTATTTTCCTTCTTACTAAAAAGGTGACACCAGTTAACTTGGCAGTGATTTATTTTTTTAAATGTGTGTACTTATCAGAGGTGCAGATGATTAGTTCACATCTTGGAAGAGCCCGACCCTGCATTCTCATGTGCACAATTAGCCCTGCTTACTTAATCTTAAGTCTGGTGGCGCTGTGGGTTAAACCACAGAGCCTAGGGCTTGCCGATCACAAGGTTGGTGGTTCGAATCTCCGCAACGGGGTGAGCTCCCGTTGTTCAGTCCCTGCTTCTGCCCACCTAGCAGTTCGAAAGAAAGTCAAAGTGCAAGTAGATAAATAGGTACCACTCCGGCGGGAAGGTGAACAGCGTTTCTGTGCGCTGCTCTGGTTCGCCAGAAGCGGCTTAGTCATGCTAGCCACATGACCCGGAAGCTGTACGCCGGCTCCCTCAGCCAATAAAGCGAGATGAGCGCCGCAACCCCAGAGTCAGCCACAACTGGACCTAATGGTCAGGGGTCCCTTTACCTTTACCTTTACTTAATCTAAGAACCTAAGTGGCCTGTTATGGAAACATCTAGGTGCGAGGCTGCTCAATCCCCCAGCTGGTCGGGCAGAGCCCACAGGTCCCTGTGGAATAAAGGAAGGAGTCCAGCCACCAACCGGAGCAAATAGCTGTAGACCAAAGTTTATTGTGCAACAGGTTCAAAGAGGAATTTTGAACCCCGAGGATGGGGTGACAAGGACTTTTAAAAGTTTCTATCTTATCCCAGCATACAGTTCATTAAGCATCATCACTACATCATTGCTACATCAGAAAAGGGGAGGGTTATACATGATCAACATAGTAGGAGGAATGTGTTGGGGCAACAGGCGGATACAGGATATGTGTTGGGAAGTACATTTTAAGCACCTACTGCAAAGGGACCATAGAACTTAGGTTTGCGTAGTCTGCCACCTGGGCAAGTCCAATGAAGCAAATTGGTGGTGGAATAAAGGAAACTGGCAAAGGAGTTGATTTTACATGATTTTTTAAAGCTAGGTAACTTCCCTGAGCTGTCAAGTCAAAAGGATACATTTATGCATAATATTTGTAACATTTAACAACTTTAAAGATGTGCCCCCACCGTAATTTCCGTAACAGGCCCATCCAGTTCTTACTGGAGGCACCCTGTTCTCTGGGAAACCTGTGTTATAAGAAAAACACTGCTCCTTTTCCCTTATGGGGTATCCAAGAGCCTGTACCGAGTCCTTAAATATCCTATCAGAAGGAGAAAACAACAGAGGCCAAGCAGAGAAGATTGAGAAGCAAAGTGGCTAGTAAGCCTGATCTTTATTAAACTGTTGCAACAGGGTCCCCACGAAGGGAGGGAGGAGAGAACCCAGAACATTGGTGTGCAAGCCCTTAAATAGACTTTTGAAATTGCCTCCCCTGTAGTACAAGACCACCCCCCAAAACATCATACATACATCACAGAAAGAGGCGGTCTCCAGGAGAAATCCTGTCTGCCAGGATACCTGATAATGGTTGCTGGTTGCATTACCTGGGCAGCCTGGCCATTCTTTTGTGATGGTAAATACTCAGTTCCTGAATCCAGGTCACAGCCTCGCCCTATTCCTACACAAATACACCCTTAAGACAGGTAAGCAAAAGACAATGGAGAGACTTTCCCAGTTCCTCCCTCCTTGCAAAGAAATATTTGAGGTCACTGGGAGAGTGAAACTGGTTTGGGAAAGTCAAAATGGCTTCAGGATTGCTCTCCTGTACTATTTCAGACGTGGTTTATGTACAATCATACCTCGGGTTACAGCCACTTCAGGTTGCGGACTGCCGAAACCCGGAAGTACTGGAACAGCTTACTTCCAGGTTTCGGCGGTCGTGCATGCGCAGAAGCGCTAAATTGTGCTTTGCGCATGCGCAGAAGTGCCGAATTGCAACCCATGTGTGCACGGACACGGATTGCGAACGCTGCGTGTTGCGAACGTGCATCCCACATGGATCACGTTCGCAACCCGAGAGCCCACTGCACTTATGTATGTGTTTGCCTTGTACATTTATTAACATTTAATTTATATATTTGAGACCTTAGAATTCTTATGACACCTGCAAACAGCCTTTGAGGACTTGTTCCATAGTTAAGTGTAGAATGAAAGAAGTCCAGACTCCGGCAGTTTTGGGAAGGCGCCTTCTAGTTCTGTGATTCTCTGCGGAGGCACCGGGCAGTGGCCATGCAAGGCCAGCTGGGCAGAGGTTTCCTGGAGGGGGCGCTCCTTCAATGGGGGCGCTGCATGGGGAAGACCTGAAGGATGCTGTCAATGTTTCCTCAGATACCATGGAGGGTCTCTGCCCCTGAGGGCTGTGACTGATGCAGATTCTCTGCCCCCCCCCCGAGTTCTGGGTTGCAGCAAAGGCCCCAGATGGGCTCTGTGGGGAGCAGGGGGGGGGGGAGTTGCTTTCTTTTGGGTGCAGCCCGCCCTCTGGTGGTTGCAGAGGGGAATGACGTGAGCACCCCACATGCAAAATGAACAGAGTCAGGCCCCCACCCCCATTTTATTGAGGAAGTATAAAAGCAGCGACAGCATCTTAAAAAGCAGAGACATCACCTTGCCAACAAAGGTCCATATAGTTCAAGCTCTGGTTTTCCCAGTAGTGATGTATGGAAGTGAGAGCTGGACCATAAAGAAGGCTGATCGCCGGAGAATGGATGCTTTTGAATTCTGGTGCTGGAGGAGACTCTTGAGGGTCCCATGGACTGCAAGAAGATCCAACCTCTCCATTCTGAAGGAAATCAGCCCGGAGTGCTCACTGGAAGGACAGATCGTGAAGCTGAGGCTCCAAGACTTTGGCCACCTCACGAGAAGAGAAGACTCCCTGAAAAAGACCCTGATGTTGGGAAAGATGGAGGGCACAAGGAGAAGGGGACGACAGAGGACAAGATGGTGGGACAGTGTTCTTGAAGCTACCAGCATGAGTTTGACTAAACTGCGGGAGGCAGTGGAAGACTGGAGTGCCTTGTGTGCTCTGGTCCAGGGGGTCATGAAGAGGCGGACACGACAAAACGACAAAACTACAACAAAATACACTTGAGCAATAATAAACAGTGATAACAACACAATATCTCTTCGCACAGTCAGGTGTCCACAGGAAGAAAAATGTGAACTTTCAACCACAGCATTATGTGGAAAACCTACGGTACATTTACAGCACCATCTGGCAACTGGTCGGAGACATATCAAAATGATGATATTGCATCTGCAGAGTCCGTAATAAATGGTTAGGATAACCAAATGTCTAATGCTGCTTTTGGAAGCTGATCTGTTTGTCCATGATCATTGGCATAAAAGCTGGGGGTTTTTTTTTTTAAAATATCCTCATATCACCCCCCTCTAAAAGCTAATGTCCCTTTGCTGTCAACCTGCTGGCAGTCATTCCAGGGGCAGCACATTCTGTTGCTCCCCTTGGCCTTTTAATATTTATTATTATTATTTTCATTTTTATCCCACTTTATATAACCCTCAAAGGGGTTTACAATTGCATCAAATAAACATTCCAAAGCGAAACATTGCAGCAGAAGGTCACCTATGAAATATACATTCAAAGCACCATAACTAGCAGGAAACTAAAATATTATCTTAAAGATTTCATAAATAAAACATTATCAATGGAGGTCTATAGGATACACTTGAATACAGCATAATTGGGAAGAGAATATTTTAAGCTGTTTCAGCCCAGGGAGCCTCCAGTCAAGCCGGCCTCCACCTCTTCTGCCCAGGTGGGGGTTGTTCCTGCAGGTAAGTAGATGCTCAGCTCACCTTGGAGGTGTAACAAGGACCGTGGGGCAGGTGCAGAGGACAAGACCTTTCCTCCACCCCCACCTTCTGCTTGCACAAACTCTTTTAATACAATTTTTTATTAGATTTTGTGTTTTACAATTTAGAATATTCATTTAAAAAACCTTAAAATATCAGTTCCACAGAATCCTTTCACAGAGTTTAAAACAAGGATGATCCACTGTCCTGTGATATCATTTACGAGTTTGCACTACTGATGAAGCCCAAGATGGAGAAACAAGGCTAATATTCCAGAAATCCTTCTTTTAGACTCTGTGAAAGGATTCTGTGGAACTGCAACAACCTTTCGTGTGGATTAGGAACAGACAGGTGGAATAGACACTTTCACATATATGGACCTTATGCATAAACTGATTAGAGAATGAACGGATCCACTTGGTCTTCTACGTTTTTCGTTGAACTTTGAGTTACTTCTGTTGAAATCTACAGTTCAACACAATGAATAGTATATGTCAGGGCTGCCCTAGGTCCCAGCTCACAAAGGACCAACGCTGCTTCGTTGTTAAGTATAAAAGTCTTTACTGAAGTTCAGTTTCACTTCCAGAGCCGCAGCGCGCAGCCCCACGTCTAAAGTGTCAGACCACTGATGCTCCGTCTGAGTCTCCTCCCCCCTGACACCAATTTAAGATCCTAGCCTTGCTCCACCTTCTCCGCTGCTCCTTCCTCCTCTGGGTCCGCCTGCCCGCCGGGGTTCCGCCCTTTCTAGCCTCTTCTCCCGCTGATTCCCCTGAGCCTTCTCCCTCCCTCCGGCGGGCTTTAGGAGCTGGTTCCCCATCCGGGTCTCCTGCTGTTCCGCGCGCCTGCACATTTGAACTTGGCGCGCGCGCCCAGCCAGCAGCTTTCCTCCTGACCGTTTCACTGCTGCTGCCACTGCTTCCCCCTTCGGGGGGGCTAGCTGCAACTGACCTCCCTTCCGTTCCCCCACTCTCCGATGGAGGCGTGGTCAGCCCTGACTCCCTCTCTGGAGGAGACGCTGGCCCTGACACATGTGACTCCTCCCCCCCACTATGCTCTGGTGGGGAAACTGGTCCCGATCCTCCACTGCTGCTTTGGGGTTCCCCTCTGGCTCCTTGTTTCTGGTGCGTCCCCCCTGGGACCCCCCTTGCCCTGACCATCGGCGCCCCCTTCTGGGAATCTTCTGATTCGCTGGAGAAGCTCATGGAATCTCTCGGGCCACTGTCATACTCCCCTACGCTGCCCTCAGATTCTTCCCCTTCGCTCTCCCAATCCTCTCTCCCCAGTGCTCCTGCTCCTGATTCCCTGACAGTATATATATATATTTTTCCAAACGTACAGCCGGTTACGTCTTGTGTATTTATTGAATATGCTTGGATGACTCAGCTGGGCGCCAGGTGGGGTTAATCTCTGCTCAGGGAGTTGCAGGTGGGTGGGGCCAGGGTTTAAAGCTCCCTCTGGAGGGGTGGGGGCATTGCAGGGGGGAAACCAGGGGGCAGAGCTGGGGAAGGACCGGGGCCTGGAAGGTATATGCTCTCTGCTATGGGAGGCTTAGGGGGGAGGAGGCACTGGGTGTTGGGTGGGGGGCTCAGCCACCTGGCTTGCTTGCAGAGGGTGATGGCTTGACTGGTCCTCTTCCTCCCCCAATTAGTTTGTCTCCAATTAGCAGACAATTGAAATGAGCATTGTGCTTACTATTTGCACTGGTGCAAACTGGAAGCAAATCCCTCCGTGATTATAACTGTTACCCCCTTTTATTAGTGCAACTTTTCCCCCAAGGGCTAAATCCATTTAAATTTTTGGACTTGAGGATGCCTTTGTTGTGTGAGAAAGAGAGTTGGGGGGAGAGGATTTAAAGGAGGGAGGGAGTCTTGGCTGGTCTCTTTTCTTTCTTTCTTAAATACATTTTTATTACACATCATTTTCAACAATCATTTAACATACTGTAACTTCTTATCTTATACAATATTCTATAATATCCGTCAACAACCTCTGATGATTTTCCGTTCTTTATCACTTATTCTGCATTTCTTAATTTCTCTGTTACTCTTAATTGTCTTTAACTAATTCTCTTCATAGTTTTTCTTGCAATATTTTGAATAGTCCTCCTCCCAGAACTTCTTGCAGTCCTACTAGCGTCATCTGTTCATGGCTGGTCTCTCGTCACCTGACTCCCACCCCCAAGTCTGGGCTCTTTAGGCAATATCTGCCTGCTCCATAATGGGCTTCTGAGCTCATTTATTCACTTTGCATTTATACCACACTTTTCCTTCCAGGAGCTCAAGGTGGGCAGCCTCTTTATTCTCCCCCCTCCCCATTTATCCTCAAAACAGTCCTGTGAGGGGGCTTAGGCTGAGGGGCAGCCACTGGCCCCCAAGGTCACCCAGTGAGTTTCATAGCCCAATGGGGAGTTGAGTTCGTGTCTCCCCGGGGTCTGAGTTGGACTCGTTGACCTTGACTCTGGGGTGTTGTATCTGCTTGGAAAGGAGCTTCTTGCTCTCTCCAAGTCTTGCAGCTCAGAAATATAGAGCTGGGAGGAACCTCAAGGGCTCATCTTGCAATGCAAGAATTGGAATTCTTTTCTGGTGGGGAATTTTAAAAATATGTTTTTGGGTGTGAGGAATTCAAATCTCCGGTTATTTTTGCGACCGGACAAGACTTAGCTTGATAAGTCTATGATAAAGAAACACACAAAATGCTTTCAGAAAAGCAAAGCATTTTAATTTTCTGAAAAAGCCAGGTAATGCTTAATAATAATAATGAGTAATAATAATAATAATTTTTATATAGAACATAACCACAGGAACTTGGCAATCATTTTTACCGATTTCTTTGCAATTTCACACCCACTTTACTCACCAAGCAAACCTCAATTACGTTAATTTAACCAAACCACCTTTTGAATTCCCAAGTCATCTTAAAACTTTTCAGAGCCCCTCATTTTTGGAATTTGAAAGTTTAAAAATTCAGCATGCTGTGCAGCCTTGTAGGTTGGACAGAAAGGTCCATTGGCCCATTTTGCAGCCTCAGAAGTTGACCTTTGTTCTGCCACTGCTGCAAGGAAGTATGGCTCAGTGGGCGGGTGCTTATTTGAACGAGACACTCCCCCCCCCGTGTGTGTCTTCTGCTGGTACTGTTTGCTGTGCCTCTGTGCAGGACAACCAGGGAGGTGGCTCTTATGGCTGGTGATGCCAAAGTATGCCGCCAGGTGCAATCTTGGTCTTCCAGCTGTCTCTTGCTTCTTGAGTTTCCTGACAGTGCACCTGGGCCTTCAGCGGCTGCACAGGAGGCAGGAACTCAGCAGGCAAAGTTTCTCCGTCTCCGCATCTCCTAAATGCTGTGGAAAGCTTCACCTGTTGAATTCCTGGCTGTTAATGCAGCCGCTGTGAAGGGTGCAGTGGGAACCAGGAGAGATAGCGGAAGAATGTGCCTTTGTTGAGGGGCAGCAGTCTGGTACAGCTGGGGTTTGGTGTCGTTGATAGAGGGAGGATTCTGGAAACAGAAGACTCGTGGAATCCTAGAGCTGGAAGGGACCTAAAGGGGCATCTAGACCAACCCCCTGCAATGCAGGAATCACAGCGAAGATCTCCTTGGCAGCTTTGCTAGTGGGAAGCAATTTACTTCTGTGGTAGAGGCCCAACTTTGCATGGAGCTGATCCCACAGTCACCCTCAAACCATTTCCTTAACAGAGTGTGTGATGAAAGAGGTTTCCTTCTGATAATATATACATATATATATATGTATGTATTTGGGGTAGAGGAGGGCGTGGGGGAAGGTTGTTAGCGGGCTAGTTGGGCAATGTGGCCTGACTCCCAAGCTTTGCTGTACACCATGTCTTTTTTGTGAGGCAGAGTGTGTGTGTGTGTCTCTGTGCTTTCTGTTAATGCGGGTGAGAATAGCTCTTGGAATTTGCAGGTTGAACCATACCTCTTGAAAGGGGCATCTCTAATAAAAGTTCTTCAATTATTGGACTGTCATCCTAGATTTTCAGAAACAGTTGTTCTCGCACCTCTAGGGTAGTGGCTGATTTTTTTAAAAAAGATATTTATTGAGTTTTTCCACCTTTATACATTAAAAAATCAAAAAGAAAAAACAAAAAAGTTAAAAACACATAAAGTTTACAATCCTTATTTTCAATAACATATTTCCCTGACTTCCCCACACCTCCCCTTCTTATATTCCAATTCAAATTGTTAATTCAACAAGTTCTTGTCCCCAATTTTTGACCTTTTTATATTTAATTCATTTAAAAAAAAACAACCAATTTTAACTTATAAACATCAGTATTTAAACATCAGTGCTCATTCTTAAAACTTTTTTCTAAAGTCGACCAAATTCCCTTCCACGAATTCCCTAATTTTCATACTAATAACAAAACAAAATTAAAAAAAAACAGATTATTATTCTGCACCCTTTGGAATCCCAAACCCCACCCCCCCTTTCCCGGTTTCAATCCCCAACAAATGTCCATCAGTCTTAGTCTACTATCAGCCTGGAGACCTCACGTCCGAGGCTCTTAATTCTCTCTCAATTCCTCTCTGCCGTTTTTTTTGGGTAGTCCTTAATATTAAACACCAGATCTCGGAGAAGCTCTGTCCCGATAGGGTCCATATTTCTTCCAGCCAGACCTCCATACTTAAAAGTGGAGCCTGAATCTTGTTTCTTACTCCTTTTAAGTCCAAATGTCCCAAAAGCTCCAACTTTCACCTTAATCAAATTTGTAATGCATAGGTCTTCAGATCTCCACATAAGGAGATCTCTCCATTCTTCAATCTTCAATTCAAAACAGGTTTTCATCATCCAGTACTTATTTTCCTTTGTAGCCATCATGTCAGGCCTCTGGCTCTCCTTTGTCATCTGCAACATTACATCTCCTCCTTCCTTTTCCTCAGAAACAACATATATCTCTTTCTCCACACTCTCAAATCTTTCAAGTTTCTCTTCTTGTCCAGCTGCATGGACTTCATGAGTCAAGTCCTTATCAAATTCAATGGATTTGTTTACTGTTAAGTCCAGAGTTGCAACATTTGTAGCCAAAACATCAATTTGGCCTTGTAACTTTCCCAAGAGAAGAAACACTCTGTCCAATTTAGCTTGAATTTTTCCTCCTTCAGCCATTCTTGTAATGTCCCAAAATCCCCTCTAGAGGGATTTTGGTTACTTTATCTTCCTTCCAGTTCAAATCCAAAAATCAAGTTAGTTTGTATCAGTTCTTCCTTGTTTTCAACAAAATATAACCAAATTGTAGCAAATATATCCAGCAGAGATAGCAGAAACAAAGTTCTCTTTTTCCTTCTTGACAGCTAATTTGACAGCTGTCAAACTCTTCTATATCTCCTCAACAGGCTCTCTCGCGGATCACTCCCGGGTCCGGGGGGGTGGGGTGGCACTTCAGCTCTCAAAATTAGCTCTTATCCTCCAGTGAAATTACTTATACTGCCAAATCGTGAAATTAATGTCTTTTACCCAATAAAGAAGAAGAAATTCTCTTGACCTTAGTTAGCTAGTCCTTGCTTTAGATTATTTATAAGACAGGGAGACAGACTTCCTGTTTGCGCCTTCCCCGATCGTGCCTAATTCAAAAATTTTTTTCTTTACAAATCCAATTTCCGTATTACTCACGGGTTGTTGCTTTTAGAGTCCAATTGTTCACAAGAAGAAGTCAGCGCTCTCCGACCATGGCATGCGGCTTCACTCCGCAGGAGAAGCAGTCGACTCTCAGCACCGCGCCGCTCACCCCGTCCCCCGTTCCGAAGCCTTTAAAAAGGCTCCTTTGCGGGTTGGGGGGGTGCAAATGGTGCCCGCCGAGTCACCAAGTTCACAGGCTTCAGCGCCTGTGATTTCTGAGGGTCCCCGCGTCGCCGCAGCGGCAAGACCCGGATCCTGCGGAGCCGATTCCCTCCGGAGCTCGGAGGGAATCCGCCATTAGCCGATGGCGCTAACCCGGAAGTTAGGGTAGTGGCTGATTTGATGCTTCTTCATTCAGTTGCTCCCCTCACCTGACACACCTGATCCATTAGTATCATTGGGCTAGTCCGGTGGAACTCTTTGCCACTGGAGATTCAGCAGGTACCTTCTGTGTCAACTTTGAAACACCTGCTGAAAACTTTTTAGTACCTTCAGAAAATAAAGAACGCACCCTTCCACAATGGTTTTTTTTTTAAAAACCCCTTTTTATATGGTTTTATTGCTGTAAACTGCAATTTTTCCAATGACGCAGCAGTATACTAGCATTTTGTAAAACGCAGGTTCTCATTCAGTGCTTCACCCAAAGGTCCATGCCCATCTCTCACCCTGTCTTTGCTCCCTCCCCTCCCCTATATAGGAGTTGGCAGCTGTGGGCACAGAGAAGATGTGGAACCCCCCGCTCCGGATCCTGGTCTCGGGTTCAGAGCAGTCTGGGAAGTCCACCCTCATCGGTCACCTTCTCTACAAATGTGGGCATCTTAAAGCAGAAACTATGGAGACCCTCTGGAAACAGGTATCTCCTTCCTAATTATTAAGTTTGTGGCTTGCCTTTCTGCCAAATGATGCTCAAGGTGGCTCAAAGCAAGGAAAATACAAAGTATTTTCACATGCCACCCCTGTCTCCGAGTGGCGAGAGACCCCAGGAGCTGCAGGTGCTCCAGAATATCTGGATATCTATACAACCTGAGCGTAAGATGGAGGGGTTCATGGCCCCAACAGCCCCGGTAGATCTTGCTTCTCCATTAATCGCAGCTTTGGGTCCAGTGTAGAGCAAGCAGGTCACTGGGTCTCCTTCTTCAAGCCCTTGCCCAGCTTCCAGCTCACCTGGCAGTCAGGTGAGCAGGGTGGAGAAACGCCCCCTCCCCCAATCAGCCTGGAAGGTCCTCATTCTTTTGGGATGCTGATGAGGACATTTCAGTAGCCAGCGAAGGTCATGGTCTTGCAAAGGAACTTGTCTGACTAGTTCTGAAATAAAAGCTTAGATTCTCCCTGGGTACGGGACCCCCAAGAACTGGAATGGACTCGGGGCATCATCCAGACTGAAACCCCTCCCCAAAACACCCAACAATACAGTGGTACCTCGGGTTAAGAACTTAATTCATTCCGGAGGTCGGTTCTTAACCTGAAACTGTTCTTAACCTGAAGCACCACTTTAGCTAATGGGGCCTCCCTTTGCTGCCGCGCCACCGGAGCACAATTTCTGTTCTCATCCTGAAGCAAAGTTCTTAACCCAAGGTACTATTTCTGGCTTAGCGGAGTCTGTAACCTGAAGCATATGTAACCTGAAGCGTCTGTAACCCGAGGTACCACTGTATTTTCCATTAAAAGGACATAAAATCAGTGTAAGTGACATCATATAGGCAGTGCCAATAAAGCATGTCAATGAATAAAGTGTTAACCTGGATACTGCTCGGCATACCTAACTGCTGTTAAACTGGGGTGGGGGTGGTGTCCACTGTATGCCCCCGCCTGCCTGGGATTTTCTGCCACCTCTGTCTCCTTTGCAGAAGGTGGAGCAAGGCAAGTCGTACAGGCAGTTGCTGGAGACCCTCCAGCAAGTTCAGAAAAGCGGTGAAACTCCCGGGAGGCGGAACTACAAGAGCCCCAAGTATGAGGTCGCCATTGCAGACCCCCCAAGTCGTGTAGGGATATACCGCAGCTGCTCCTTGCAAGGCCAGGAAAAGGTGAGAGTCTCTGCTCCTCAGTAGCTAAGGGGGCAGGTGAGGTTTCATGCCAAAGGTTGTGTCCTGTGCATGCAATAAATGTGTTGGGCGGGAAGGGGCTGGGTGTGAAATTCTCCCTCCTCCTCACTCTCAGTTTTGCCCTTTTAAAGCTCAGCAGGAGGAAGAGGGGGGCATAAAACGAGAATTCCTTGGCTCTGCCAGCCGCTCCCTCTGGCACCACCTTCTGTCCACCTCCTTGTCTTCTGTCCTGCCAGTTCCAATGGGTACCAGCCACCACTGTCTTGTCAAATCTTTGGGCTCTTCCTTGGCCTGGACCTTCTCAATCAGGGGCCGGCAACCTAAGGCCTGGGGGCCAGATCCGGCCCAATCGCCTTCTAAATCCGGCCCACGGATGGTCCAGGAATCAGCATGTTTTTACATGAGTAGAATGTGTGTTTTTCTTTAAAATGCATCTCTGGGGTATTTGTGGGGCTCTAGGTCAAGCCCACCCCCAGAAACATCATGCATACATTACAGAAAGGAGGGGTTGAGGGAGGAGTTGTGGTGGTAACCTGAGTGTCCTGTCACCTGGCTGGTTCCCTTCTCCTCCTCCCCATGAGTCATTTTCTGAAGACAAAAGGTAGTCGCAGATTGGGGGGGGTTTCCTGCTACACTTGCGCGCTGCGCTAAACTGGCGCAGCGTGGTGCGGGGACTTTCTTCTGTGGTGCCGGAAATTGCGTCTGCGCAGATGCTGGAAATGGCGGGCGCACGTGTGATCCAGCCCACAGAGGGATCTCTGCTGGAGTGAACCGGCCCAGGCAAGGTAAACCTTGCGGACCCCTGTTCTAAATGAATCCCCCCCCCAACACCCTCTGATGCAGTAGGGTCATTCCCACAGGAGGCAATGACAGCAATTTAACATGAATTTTACTATCTAATGAGACCATTGATCCATAAAATGAAAGCAATAAACAATGTACTGCAGTCACACAATCAATCAATCAATCAGTAGCTGAACTGGGTTCCACACAGTCACAGAAACAAAACGAAAAGAACTGCAAAAATGCAAAATAGCAAAAACAGACCGACCTCAGAGTAACACTCAAAATGGAAGCGTGGCACTCAAAAGAGAGCATGTTCAGCTTCTGAAAAAAGTTCGCAAACTGGAACACTTACTTCCGAGTTTGCAGTGTTTGGGTTCCAAGTTGTTTAAGTACCAAGGCATTTGAGATGCAAAGTACCACTGTATGCGCTTGCATCCAGGGGGTCGTGGGGGCTTCATCCCCTACAATAAAGCCCCATGAAGGGAGGGGGCTCTCGTGCCTGAATCCTGCTTGCAGGTTTCCCATTGATAATGTGATAGGAATTTTATGGTCTTAGATATATGGCAACGTTCATAACCACACGTACATAGATCAGCACAGGAAAGCCAACCTGGAACCATTTTGATTCCTAAACTGAGCAAATGTTTCTCTGCATGGTCAAAATGGAAAAGCCTCCCCATTGTCTCTTCCTTCACAAATCCTGTCTTAATCTGTGTTTGAATAAGGGTGTGAGCCTTATCATTACAAAAGACTGCCCAGGCTCCCCAAGAAATCCAATCAAGTAACCTGCCAGACAGGAAATAAGCAAAGCGACAGGAGAAAACAACATGCAAATGTTCTGTTTTAGACCGCCTTATCTGAGGGGTGCTCTTAGGTTACACCCCTTCTGTGATGAATGCATAATGTTTCTGGGGGTGGTCTTGATCTAGAGGATGGGAATTTCAAAAGTCTTTATAAGCCCTTGCACAGCATTTTTGGGGGTCCTCCTCCTTTCCTGCGAGTGAGGGGAGCACCATGTTGCAACAGATCAATAAAGATCAAGCTTACTAGCTGCTTTGCTTCTCAATATTCTCTGGTTGGCCTCTGTTATTTTCTCCTACCAATAGGGAACCTATGTAAGGATTCTATATGGGCTCTTGGATACCCCATAAGGGAAAAGGGCATATTTTTATTTACAACAAGACCTTCTTGGCCGTTGTGAGTAGCGACTGCTGGGCTAGAGAGCCATCTTCTGATGTTCTTATGGAATACCCTTCCCTGGCAGAAAGTCAGGGCCAGGCGACTGAGAGTTTTGACGGCCTTTTCTTTCCTCCTCTCCCTCCCTCAGGTGGACTGCCTGCTGTTTGTGATCTCTGCAGAGAAGAGGGACTTTGAAAAGCGTTGGCACATGACCAAGAAGCAGATCCTGGTAGCCAACAAGCAAGTGAAGCAGCTCGTGGTGTGTGTCAACAAGATGGACTCTTCCACGCCGGAGCCTTACAGCTGCAACCGCTACAAAGACATCGTTGGGAAAGTGTGGGACTGGCTCTGGGTGTGGGACAGGGACCCCGGTAGGGTGCTCTTTCTCCCCATCTCAGCCCTCTATGGGGACAACCTGCAGGAGCCCAGCCTCAAGGTAGGCGACCCATCTCTCTGGGACTGAGGGTAGCAGATGCCGTAATGCAGTTGGGAGGAATACCCAGCTACCTAAATCAGGGCTTCAGATTCTGGTTCAGGCATCAGTTGCAGGACCAAGAGGGATCGAGGTCCGTAGAGCCATTTTTAAGGGGTTATTTCCCATAGTGGTTCAGACAACCAGCTGACCCAGTCCTGCCAATAAGAAGCCGGGCCATGCTGGTCAGGTAGAGGAAGTGGGGAGGTGGGTATCTCAGGTGGAAATTGCTAAGGGATTTCTCAATCTCCCTGACGGATGGACTTAATCAGTAATCCATGGACTCGACTTCTTCGTTAACCGGGCTGGCACTATAATGGGCCAAGGTGAGGCGGGTGCCTCAGTTTGCAGAATTGGAGGAGGGGCAGTTTTGGTTCAGCAGATGCAAGGTTGCTCTGGAAGTTGAACTGGGCAAGAATCTGAGAGCCGGGGGGTCTGTCTGGGTCTCTCCTTTGCAGATGACCTGGTTCTGCAGGTGGGAGATCTTCAGGGAGAGAGGAGGACTGGTCAAAGGCACCACTTTGCAGCAGTTCCTGGACGCCGTCCCCGCTTGCCATCTCAAACCGGACCTCCTGTATACTCCTTTAGGTGGGTAGAACTCTTGAACTTGAGGGGTTTTTTGTCTTAACATTTATTGATAGATAAATTCAAAGATATACAGAAATGCATACCCATTACAAAGTCTCTTTTTATAACATGCTGAGATAAAACAGATACTTAATCTAGAAAAGAGCAAAGTCTGGAGGAAGAAAATGCAAGAAAAGGAGAAATCTAAAGAAGGAGCAAGCAAGAGAAAAGGAAAGAAAGAAAAAAACGGAAGAAAAATAGAGTAGAATAAAAGGACTCCCGGCTCACTGCAGCTACAGATGATATTCATTCTTTAAGCTCCAACCATTCTATCTTCTCTAAAGCAGTATTTTTTTTTCAATCTTCAAATCCAGATATTACAAGTTCATTTTCTCTTTCATGGAAAAAGTCCTTTTGGGAAGGCTGGAGGGACCAAGGAGCCACTGGGGTCAGAAGGTTCTCCTTGACATGGGTGCAGAAGGATGCTGTGGGAGAAAAAGGACATGACGGTTGCCTGTCAAAGATGCTTTAGCTGTGATTCCTGCATTTCCGGGGTTTGGACTTGATGGAGATGGATTGAGGATTAAGTCTGTAAATCAAAATTCAAGCATTCTATCCCATCTGTGTGGGAAAAATATGAAGGGCTTTTTAGCAGAGTAAACACACGTGCTTTTGCAGCTTACTGGAAGCTAGGAATTAGGCAATTGCACCTTTTATCCCTGTTTATTTGTGTTCTGCTGATCTTTTCCCTCTCTGTCCCTGTTGCTAAGAAGGAACCGTATGTTTTAGTAAAAACATAAATGTTTACTTACATATATAAAAGTAGTATGCAGGTAAAATAGTTTTTAGTTACAAAATACAAAACTAGTTTCCAAAATGGAGCCTGGTCTTTGAGCATGACCTTAACAGATTGCACCAGACTGGGTGCAAGCTAATAATGAATTTTAACAGGGACAAATGTAAGATCCTTCACATAGGCAGGAAGAACCAGATGCACAAATATATGATGGGGAAAACCTGATTTATTAGGAATAGATGTGAAAAGGATCTAGGGGTCTTAGTGGACTACAGGCTTAACATGAGTTCACAGTGTGATGCCGCAGCAAAAAAAGCTAATGCTATTCTAGGCTGCATCAACAGAAGTCTAGTTTCCTGATCAAGGGAAGTAATAGTATTCTGCCTTGGTCAGACCACACCTGGAGTCCTGTGCCCAATTCTGGGCACCACAATTTAAGAAGGATGTTGACAAGCTGGAAGGTGCGTAGAGGAGGGAGACCAAGATGGTCAAGGGTCTGGAAACCAAGTCTTATGAGGAACGGTTGAAGGAGCTGGGGAAGTTTAGCCTGCAAAAGAGGATATTGAGAGGAGGTATAAGAGCCATCTTCAAATATCTCAAGGGCTGTCACATGGAAGTTGGAGCAAGTTTGTTTTCTCCTGTTCTGGAGGGTAGGATTCAAACCAATAGCTCCAAGTTGCAAGAAAGGAGATTCTGACTAAACATCAGGAAGAACTTTCTGACAGTATGAGCTATTTGACAGTGGAATGGTCTCCCTTGGGAGGTTGTGGATTCTCCTCCATTGGAGGTTTTTAAGTAGAGCTTGGATGGCCATCTGTCATGGATGCTTTAGCTGAGATTCCTGCCTTGCAGAGGGTTGGACTAGATGTCCCTTGGGGTCCCTTCCAACTCTGCAATTCTATGATTACAGCTGCTCACATTGCTTACTTGGAAGGAAGAGAGAGACTGGGGCAAGAAGGAAGGAGAAAAGATTGAGATCCTTTGCCCTACATCCTACCACAAGACGATATATCACCACATAGACTTGCCTTGCTTAGCAATGGAGGAACTCAAAGTGTCTTAACCCCTCCATATGCTTATTTAGCAAATATAATGTTCATTTTGACTGCAGATTATCCCACTCTGGGTACCTCCCAACTCTACAATTCTATGGTTCTGTGAATGTTTTGTAGACTGGACCGAGAAGGAAGAGAAGATTCTCCTGAGGACATGGAGGAGTCTCTCCTCCCAGGCACCAGACCACGTCCCCAGCCCTTCTATGATGTCTACGGCTCTCAGGCAGGCAGGAGTCTGGCGCTCTGCAGAGCAGTGTCGCAGCAAGGTGGATGCCCTCCTGAGGCGCTACATGGCCGACGTGCTCCAGGGAGGAATCGAGTGCTCCCCTTTCTACTGGGAACTGCATGACATCCTGGGATATGATGTCTCCACAGCAGCCTTTCAATTGCGGCGATTTAAGCAGGAACTGGTGCCAACAGCAAATGCCCCCACTGCACCTGACCTGGGTTGGGCTGAAGATGTGTTTCTCCTTCTGGGGCCTTCTGGTCAAGGAGCACTTGCCATCCCAAAGGAGGGGGAGAAAGAAGAAGAGCTTGTCATCCCTGGGCCTTCTGGTCAAGAAGAACCTGTTGCTCCAGAGGAAGCACAACTTGTCCGTCCTGGGCATTTTGATCAAGGAGAGCCATTTGTCCCAGAGGAGGGAGAGAGAGCAGAACTCATCCTTCCTGGGCCTTCTGGTCAAGAAGAGCCTGTTGTCCCAGAGGATGGAGAGGAAGCAGAACTTGTCCACCCAGGGCCTTCTGGTCAAGGAGAGCCAGTTGTCCCAGAAGAGGGAGAGGAAACAGAACATGTCCATCCAGGGCCTTCTGGTCAAGGAGAGCCTGTTGTCCTAGAAGAGGGAGAGGAAGCAGAACGTGTCCATCCTGGACCTTCTGGTCAAGGTGAGCCTGTTGTCCCAGAGGAGGGAGAGGAAGCAGAACATGTCCATCCAGGGCCTTCTGGTCAAGGAGAGCTTGTTGTCCCAGAGGAGGGAGAGGAAGCAGAACATGTCCATCCAGGGCCTTCTGGTCAAGGAGAGCCTTTTGTCTCAGAAGAGGGAGAGGAAGCAGAACATGTCCATCCAGGGCCTTCTGGTCAAGGAGAGCCTTTTGTCCCAGAGGAGGGAGAGGAAGCAGAACATGTCCATCCAGGGCCTTCTGGTCAAGCAGAGCCTTTTGTCTCAGAAGAGGGAGAGGAAGCAGAACATGTCCATCCAGGGCCTTCTGGTCAAGGAGAGCCTTTTGTCCAAGAAGAGGGAGAGGAAGCAGAACATGTCCATCCAGGGCCTTCTGGTCAAGGTGAGCCTGTTGTCCCAGAGGTGGCACAACATCTTGTCGATGCAGGTATCCTTTCTCAAGAACAGGTTGCCAACTTGGTCCACCTGTTATCTCAAGGAAAGCCTGCCACCCTCCCGGAAGAGGGAGGAGCTCTCCCTGGGTCTTCTGGACAAGGTGAGCCCATCATTCTAGGAGAGGAAGTAGGGGAGCTTGTCATCCCAGGACACCTGGCAGCTGAAATGTTTGGAATGGGGAGTGGGCGGGCTCTTCTAAAGGAGGAGCTAGTCAGAAGGACCCCTGCCTCTTGGAGACCAGGCCTTGGGGAGCCTGAGGGACTTCAGGCAATTTCCCTCTTCACCCATGACCACTGACCACGCTGGCTGGAACTGAAAGAGTTGGGATTCCCACAATATCTGGAGGGCTGCAGATGTTCTCCACCCCTGGTCTAGATGTTCAAAACTTGGAGGTTGGGACAGGGTGACCTTAGGGCTGGAGGCACCAGGGAGCATCAAGCATGTAGGACCAGTTGTGATGGTGCAGGGGTCGGGGGGTTGGTTGAAACCTGTGGGTGCACAGCTGATTTACGGAGTCACTTGCCTTGTTGGAAGCTGCTAACCCCCTCCCTCTCTCTCTTTCTCAGGACAGGACTCTTACTCAGAGACCAAAAGCACCCCTCAGCGAAGAGCCCTTGATACCCCTGACTCTGCAGAACCACCTCTGTGCCCTAGGCCCCCCAAAAGCCCCAGAAGTCACTTCCCCTCTGGGCGCTCTGGATACAAATTGTGTCCTGGTCCTTCAAGAACCACCAGATATGAGCTGCCTCCTCGATTTTTAAGGATATTCAAACCTAACCCCCAGCCTGGTCCCTCGACCAGCAGTTCTGGACAAGATCCGTACCCTGGGACCTCCGGGAACTTGAGACCTGACTCCCACCCTGGACCCTCGACCAGCAGTTCTGGACAAGATCCGTGCCCTGGGACCTCCGGGAACTCGAGACCTGACTCCCACCCTGGAAGCTCGACCAGCAGTTCTGGACAAGATCCATGCCCTGGGACCTCCGGGAACTCGAGACCTGACCCCCAGCCTGGTCCCTCGACCAGCAGTTCTGGACAAGATCCGTGCCCTGGGACCTCCGGGAACTCGAGACCTGACCCCCAGCCTGGTCCCTCGACCAGCAGTTCTGGACAAGATCCGTGCCCTGGGACCTCCGGGAACTCGAGACCTGACCCCCAGCCTGGTCCCTCGACCAGAAGTTCTGGACAAGATCCATGCCCTGGGACCTCCGGGAACTCGAGACCTGACCCCCAGCCTGGTCCATCGACCAGAAGTTCTGGACAAGATCCATGCCCTGGGACCTCCGGGAACTCGAGACCTGACCCCCAGCCTGGTCCCTCGACCAGCAGTTCTGGACAAGATCCGTGCCCTGGGACCTCCGGGAACTCGAGACCTGACCCCCAGCCTGGTCCCTCGACCAGCAGTTCTGGACAAGATCCATGCCCTGGGACCTCCGGGAACTCGAGACCTGACCCCCAGCCTGGTCCCTCGACCAGCAGTTCTGGACAAGATCCGTGCCCTGGGACCTCCGGGAACTCGAGACCTGACCCCCAGCCTGGTCCCTCGACCAGCAGTTCTGGACAAGATCCGTGCCCTGGGACCTCCGGGAACTCGAGACCTGACCCCCAGCCTGGTCCCTCGACCAGCAGTTCTGGACAAGATCCGTGCCCTGGGACCTCCGGGAACTCGAGACCTGACCCCCAGCCTGGTCCATCGACCAGCAGTTCTGGACAAGATCCATGCCCTGGGACCTCCGGGAACTCGAGACCTGACCCCCAGCCTGGTCCCTCGACCAGCAGTTCTGGACAAGATCCGTGCCCTGGGACCTCCGGGAACTCGAGACCTGACCCCCAGCCTGGTCCCTCGACCAGCAGCTCCAGACTTGAGCTGTACCCCAGACCCTCAAGAAGCTCCAGACACAATCTACCAGGTGCTGGGCCAGAGAGGAGGCCAAGTTCTGCAATCCCTCTCAGTTCCCCAGCGTCTAGGAGCGACACAAGAGTTTCACTAGAGGAAAAGGAGCTTGTGTTGATGGAGGAAGACACTCGCAGCCCTGGTGTTCCAAGGGGTTCCTGGGGGAACCTAATTGGCCCCCCGCTCTTGCTGTGCCCCACCCATGGGCTCCCAGTGGTGTTTCCTTCCCCATACCCCCTTCCTCCAGCCCTGTTGCAGCAGGGGCCACGCTTCCCCGGGCCAGATCCTGTGTACCAGCTGCCGCTGCTTGGTGAGCCTTCCTGGGCCCCTGTCTCCAATGCCATGTCTTCCCATTCGCAGTCCCCTGCTGCCTCCTGGGACCCCCTCACCCAGCAGGCCCAGTCTCCCCCTTCCTTCCCTCCCTTCCAGCAGCCCCCTGCCCAAGCTATGCCCTTCATCTCACAGCCTTTCGTGCCTCCGGATTCCTTCCATGCTCCGCCGGGGCCTCAAGGGCACCTGGTCTTCCCACCCTCACCTTCTGTGCCAGCCCCCCTGGCCTTTCCGAACCCGTGGCCCCAGACCCCATACCACGCCCAGGACTTTCCCTGGGCCCATGCCAGGTCGGGGCCATTCTCACTCCACTCCCTCCCATGGCAGGGCAATCCTGCATCTCCCCTGAGCGTCAGAGTCGTCCTCCAGCCGGCTTCCTGGCCACAGAGGTTTCCTTCCGCAATGGAAGCCTCTGCCACAGCCACCCAAGGCAGAGAGCTTCCTGCCCCCGCCTGTCACAGCACCCCCCTTGCGTCCTCGCCCACCCTCCCTGGCAGGGCCTGATCCTGACGGCGTTGAGGCACCGTCCTCTGCTGCTTCTCTGGCTCCAAAGCCCACGTCCCAACCTGGGAGCCCCTTGTTGTCGCCCCCCCGGCCCAGTCGCAGACCCCGTGCCAAACTCCCCCCCTTAGCACTGGCCCTCTGCCTCCTTTAAAATCCTGCATGGCCCCCAGCAGGGCTGGGGGTCAGGCTATCAGGCTTCCTCCCCCTCCTCCCTTGCCCTCCGGCTCCCCACCCCAGATTCCAGGACCTCCATCCCAACCTGGGAGCCCTGGGTCCCCGACCTCCCGGCATCCCCCTAGACTTTTGAAAGCGCTCCCTCCCCTGGCCCCAATCTTACCTCCTTTGTCACCCTTCCCACTGACATCCGTTCCTGGTGCTCCAGACTTCCTGGGCAACAGGCCCCCACCTCTAGCTGCCACCCCCACCCCCAAGGTGCCCCCAGGCCGGCCACTGCATCTCTGCAGCAGAGTCTGGTGCCCATGTCCCCACCAGGTCACTCTCCACTGTCCCCACCGAAGCCACGGAGCCCTTTCCCCACCTCCCCTTCCTCTCCTCTCTAAGCACAAATTTTTTTGGGGGGGGGGCAGCCCAGGCCAGGGAGGCAGTGGGGCTTTCCCCTCCTTTCCTAGCCCTCTAAGGAGCCCTGAGCAGGCTCCCATCTCCCCTTCACTCTACCTTCCACTCACTGCCTGGGCCTCTTGAGCAAAGGTCTCCCGGCCTCCTTGCCCTTTAGCTGCCTCCTGGTGGGAGCCCTTTGGCCTTTCCCCACTGCTGGGCCAGCCTGGGAGCTTATGGGGCAGGAGTCAGACCCCCCCTCTCAGCCCATGATCTGGATGGGTCCATGGGAGGTGATGGGATGTTTTAACCTTTCAGCATGAACCAAGCCTCGTTTGGCGATGTTCTTGCTTTTTAATCATTTGCAACAATAAACGACCTTTTTTATTGTAATCCTGCTTCTTGGAATCCTTTCCTCCTTCCAGGTAGCTCTGGGGAAACATCCTGAGCCATGAGAGGGTTAAATGCCAATCTCTTAGAGGCGAGAGACCTCAGGGGTTCCAGGCACATGCCCAGGTTGGGTTTCCTTGCAATAAAGGTCAGCGGAGACGGGGGTGTCTTCAGTATATATGGCTTTTGTTGGGATGTGAATAGATGCTAGGAGAGAATATATTTATTAGATATCATCCATCCTTCTTCACCTTTGTGAGTTCAGCAGAGTTGCATCCCTTTGCAGCTTAAAAGGGAAGCTTAGATAGGCTACTTTTAGCCTTTTAGTTTAAGTAATCCAGGATGCTCCTGATATTTCCCCCTTTTCAACAATATTCACACAAACAGTCTTGCAAAAGGTAAAAAGAACATTTGCTCACTTGGAATACTTGCTGAAGAGCAACAAATTCAGCATCTTTGCTTAGGCAGGCTTCAAATGGTAGTTCGGTTACAAAGGCACACCTAAGTCTAGCTTAAAATGTAGGCAGAGCACGGAGCTCAGACTTGGCAGATGTTCTCACGTTGCTGGCAGCATGGAAAGAGAGCGAGAGTGTGTGTGCCCAGGAAGGTAGGAGAAGATCTACAGTTATGCCCTCTGCCTGTCAGGGCACAGTGGGAGTCTCTCTCACATAGTTCCCTCTTGCAAACTTGCAGGAAAACTGTGTGTGCTTCAACTCCTATCATGTGCCTGTCTAGCAAACCACGAATGGTTGGTTTGACTGCATTTTAAATATTGCACCGTTTTATTTACACATGTATACAACCTGAGCATAAGAGGAAGGAGCTCACAGGATCCACACCCCAACAGATATTAGTCAGTTTTGGATCCAGCACAGAGCAAGCAGGCCTGTGGGCCTCTGGCTTCCACCTCAGCCCTCTCCCACTTTTGCTTTTGTTCTCCTATCTAGCAGCTGCAGAGCGGAGGGGAAGACCTGCCCATTCATTCTGTGTCACAGAGCAACCTTTTGGATTATGCTGGTTGTGGTGCTTAACTAGTCAGCCACAACATTTGTTAAAACTGTTGGGATACTGCCGGGGAGACGGGGGCATCAGGCAGACCCCCAGCTGGCTCCAGCCACTGGCCGGCAGCTGGACAATCACTGGTCTCCCTTGGAACAGCATCTATCAGCCTCAGATACGTTTAGAGACCCATGCACGTTTGGAGGTCAATGACGTCCGGGGGTCCGGCACACTTCTCTTGCGCGGCTCTGGTCTTCCCCCTCTGGGACCTTTGACTCAGCAGAGCTTGTAAAACACAGCGGAAGCAGAAGCAGGAACGTTCTTCGTGTGAAGGCAATAACTCAGGCTGAAACGCAGCAGTCTCCTTATCTTTAAAGCCTTTATTCCTTAGCAAAACACAACAGCAATAAATCTCCTGCCTGGCGACAGAGCGCACATCTTGCTTGCTCTCTGTTCGGAGCAAACACGCACACTGAAAGAACACAGTAAAACCACACCCTTCAGTGTTCTAAACCCGCCCTCAGAATGTGAGGCGTCATCACTCAGAACTCTTAACCCTGTAAGTTCTGAGCCTCTCCTAACAGCACGCTCCATCAGCAGAGTGAATAAATCTTCTCACAGCAGAAGAGGTGGAGAGAGAAATGTGTAAGCAGTATATTACAGCATTTTATTCAGCAGCAGGAACAAAGGAAAAACATGTCTGCTTCCCTTCGTCTCCAGGCAAAGCAGCTAAAAAGCAATATACAAATGGAAGTTCCCAGCAGACTGTGCTGGAAGTAAACAGGCATGTGACACACAAGTCATGCCTGAACCCTTTTAAGGTGGAACGGAACTACATCCTAACAAAAACTACATTTTTGTTCCTCCCTGCCTCCAGTAAGTTACATGATTCATCCATTTTAATTCCCCCAATAAGCCTGTCAGGTAGGTTAGAGAGTGACTGACTAGCCCAGGTTCATCTAGTGAGTGGAAATCCAAATTCCTGCATTTTTGTGCATGACAATGCCTTCTGCATGTGGCCACTAGGTGGTACTACTGCCTTTTACTTAAAGTGCTGCAAATTATGGCACCAGCCTAAGGGAACAAAATAATCATGTTGCTTAGAGGAAATGAACAAAAAGTGCCCCTAGGTGCTGTGCAGGAAGGAAAATAAGCAGGACTTTAGCTGAAGGCTCTGTTTATTAAGAGAGAGAACGAGAGGGAGAGGAGGGGATGGGGAGATTGGGGTGGGAAAGAGACCACATATTAGCTGAGAGGCAAGGCATTTAAAACAAAATTGGCTGCATGCAGGAAAGAGAAGTCAAATAGAACATCTGGAGAGGCACTTGCAAGAGAGTTCCGGGAAGGAAATTCCCCTGGGGGGTTCAGGAATGGAGACTCCCCCCAAATTGCCAATTGGTCAGACTTTATTCAGTAATGGATTATGGGAGGAAGTCCAAGGAATTGGATAAAGCATTTCCATCAGGACACAGACTGTATAGGCAAAGTATCCATTCTCCCAGCTGCTCCTTTTACCTAACCATCTTCTGCCACCCCAATACTACACCATCTCTCATCCAGCCACAGTCCATGAAACACAACTTACTCAGCTCCTTTTTCCTAGGTGTCTCAGAACCCTCCTTGCATCTTATCCGGAGTTCCTTTTCAGCCGCCAGCTGCCAGGCTCCTCTGGATCTTGGGCTGGTTCTTACAAGTCTTGAGATCCAGAGGTTGCATTCTGGAGCAGATGACATTGGCCTCACTTTACAACAGACCTAAGAAAAATCCCACCGCAGGCTGGCTTCTCCCCACACCAGATGTTTTGGTCTCCAGCACCTATCAGGCCGGCCAGGTCAGCTGGAACAAGATTGGTAGGTCAAAACATCTGGAGGAGACCCAGCTAGGAGAAGTCCGTTCTAAGGTTTTTTTGTTTTTTTTTTTGCAGTGGGTCAGAAGAGGCCATGCAGACGGGAGAGGAGAGCCAAGGGAGGGGAGGCCGAGTCCCCAGAGGATGCTGCCTTCTAGCCCAGGACTGTCGACACTGGCTGGCAGCCATGGCTCTCCAGCATTGCAGGCAAGGCGTCTCTTCCTGCCTCTGTCTGGCAAGGCTGAGGACTGAACCTGGGACATCAGTCATGGATGCTTTAGCGGAGGTTCCTCATTGCAGGGGGTTGGACTGGATGTCCCTCAGGGTCCCTCCTGTAATAAACAAAATCTGCCCTTATTCCCTTATGGGGGACACAAGAGCCCTTATAGAGTCCTTTGTAGGTTCTCCGTCGGTCAGAGAAAATAACAGAGAATATTGAGAAGCAAAGCAGCTAGTAAGCCTGATCTTTATTGAACTGTTGCAACAGGGTCCTCACTCACCACACGCAGGAAAGGAGGAGGACCCAGAACAAAGGTGTGCCTGTCCTTATATAGACATTTTAAATTCCCTGCCCTGGAGCTCAAGAACACCCCTTCATACATCATACATACATCACAGAAGGGGTGTAACCCAAGACCACCCCCCACAAACATCATACCTACATCACAGAAAAGGCGGTCTACAACAGAAATTTGAATGTTGTTTTTCCTGTTTGCAAGGTATCGGATAATGCCTTATCTGATTGCCTTTCCTGGTAGTCTGGCCATATTTGAGATGGTGATTTCCCAATTCCTGAGACAATGGGAAGGTTCCCTTACCCCCTCACATTTGGTCAGTTTGGGAGTCAAAATAGTTTCAGGGCATTCTTCCTGTGCTCCTCCAGACATGTGGCCCACATATCTATGTACATGCTTGGTTGGTACATTTATAAACATTTATTATATATATATATAAGACCTTAATTTATTATTTCACTCCCAACCCTACAATTCCACGATTCTGCATGCAGAGCAGGTGCTCCCCGCTCTGAGAGGGCAGAGGCGCTTGTTAGATGAATGGGAGGCCTGTGGTGGAGAACAGAGACAAAGCAAGAATAAAGCTCAGGAGTGTTTAAATTCATTAGCATGAAACAATAGCGGGAAAGGTGAGCGGAAGTACGGAGGTGTAACCAGATTAATGCACAGAGAATTAAGTGAGAAGATGAGAAGCGATAATCGGTGGGAGCTGAGCAAGAGGAATACGATTAAGCAGGATATTACCATAGTCAACAAGAGAGAGTGATTGTGTAGGACTAGGTAACAAAGGAGACGTTTCAGAAACATGGCACACAGGATGGGTGCGGGGAGGAGAGAGGCATGTTGCTCTCGCAGCAAAAATGACAAAAAGAGGCTCATTGCACCTTTAAAACCAGCAAATGCATCATGGCATAAGCTGGTTCCCAAAGTGGGCGGTACCACCCACTGGGGGGTGAAGTGGGATTACAGGTGTGTGTGTGGGGGAGGGGGGCGCTAAGAGGAGAGGGTGGCAGGGGTGGCAGGGGTCACCAGAGGTGTCCATGGCTATTGGACTGAAAAGCCGGCATCACTGAGCTGAGTTCATCAGTTTTGTTAAATTAATTAGACTGAATGGTTTTAATTGGATTTTGAATCAATATGCAATTAATTGTTACTGCTTTGGGTTTTATTGCCTTATTATCTTGCTCAGTGGGTCATGCAAACTGCTCTTCTGAATAAAGCTTTTTAATAGGGTACGGTGCAAAGCATGGGGGATGAATCTATAGGCCCATGGGGAAGGGGCCCCTGGAAAAGTTTGGGGACCACTGAGCCAGAGGCTGTTTCATCACACCCCCACAGGCCACAAAAGCCTATGCTGCTATAAGTGAGTTAGTCCTGAAGGTGCCACAAGACAGATGGCCAAGCATGCAAAAGGAAGGGAGATAGTAGTAATGGGGGACTTCAATTACCCGGATATTTGTTGGATGTCAAACTCAGCCAAGAGCATAAGGTCAAACAGATTCCTCACTGGCCTTGCAGACAACTTCATTGTCCAGAAAGTGGGAGAAGCAACAAGAGGAACAGCCATTTTAGATCTGGTCCTAACCAATGTTGATGACCTGGTTAGTGGGGTAGAAGTGGAAGGATCATTAGGCGCGAGTGATCATGCTCTTCTGAAGTTTACTATACAGCGGAAAGGAGCAGCCAAGCATACTAAGACTCAATTTCTTGACTTTAAGAAAGCCGACTTCATAAAACTTAGGGAAGTGCTGGGTGAGATCCCATGGACAGTAATACTAAAAGGAAAGGGAGTTCATGATGGCTGGGAGTTTGTTAAGAGGGAGATAGTAAAAGCAATACCGATGAGACGGAAACATGGAAGGTGCCTAAAGAAGCCAGGGTGGCTATCTAAAGAACTTTTAACTGAGTTAAGATTAAAAAAGGATGTGTACAAAAAATGGAAAAGGGGGGAAACCACCAAAGAGGAATTCAAACAAATAGCCAGCATGTGTAGACACAAAGTCAGAAAAGCTAAAGCACAGAATGAACTCAGGCTTGCTAGAGAGGTTAAAAGCAACAAAAAAGGCTTTTATGGGTATGTTTGTAGCAAAAAGAAGAACAAAGAAACAGTGGGGTCACTCAGAGGAGAAGATGGTGAAATGCAAACAGGGGACACAAAAAGGGCTGAACTCCTCAATGCCTTCTTTGCCTCAGTCTTCTCCAATAAAGAAAACAATGCCCGACCTGAAGAATTTGGAGCAAATGATTCAGCAGAGGAAACACAGCCCAGAATAACTAAGGAGATAGTACAAGAATACTTGGCTAGTCTAGATGTATTCAAGTCTCCAGGGCCAGATGAACTGCATCCAAGAGTATTAAAAGAACTGGCAGATGTGATTTCAGAACCACTGGCAGTCATCTTTGAGAATTCCTGGAAAACAGGCGAAGTCCCGGCAGACTGGAGGAGGGCAAATGTTGTCCCTATTTTCAAAAAGGGGAAAAGAGAGGACCCAAATAATTACCGCCCAGTCAGTCTGACATCAATACCAGGGAAGATTCTGGAGCAGATCATTAAGCCAACAGTCTGTGAGCACCTAGAAAGGAATGCTGTGATCACCAATAGTCAGCATGGATTTCTGAAAAATAAGTCATGTCAGACTAACCTGATCTCGTTTTTTGACAGAATTACAAGCCTGGTAGATGAAGGGAACGCAGTGGATATAGCCTACCTTGATTTCAGCAAGGCATTTGACAAGGTGCCCCATGATATTCTTGTAAAGAAGCTGGTAAAATGCGGTCTTGACTATGCTACCACTCAGTGGATTTGTAACTGGCTGACTGACCGAACCCAAAGGGTGCTCATCAATGGTTCCTCTTCATCCTGGAGAAGAGTGACTAGTGGGGTGCCACAGGGTTCTGTCTTGGGCCCGGTCTTATTCAACATCTTTATCAACGACTTGGATGATGGACTCAAGGGCATCCTGATCAAATTTGCAGATGACACCAAACTGGGAGGGGTGGCTAACACCCCAGAGGACAGGATCACACTTCAAAATGACCTTGACAGATTAGAGAACTGGGCCAAAACAAACAAGATGAATTTTAACAGGGAGAAATGTAAAGTATTGCACTTGGGCAAAAAAAATGAGAGGCGCAAATACAAGATGGGTGACACCTGGCTTGAGAGCACTACATGTGAAAAGGATCTAGGAGTCTTGGTTGACCACAAACTTGACATGAGCCAACAGTGTGACGCGGCAGCTAAAAAAGCCAATGCAATTCTGGGCTGCATCAATAGGAGTATAGCATCTAGATCAAGAGAAGTAATAGTGCCACTGTATTCTGCTCTGGTAAGACCTCACCTGGAGTACTGTGTCCAGTTCTGGGCACCACAGTTCAAGAAGGACACTGACAAACTGGAACGTGTCCAGAGGAGGGCAACCAAAATGGTCAAAGGCCTGGAAACAATGCCTTATGAGGAACGGCTAAGGGAGCTGGGCATGTTTAGCCTGGAGAAGAGGAGGCTAAGGGGTGATATGATAGCCATGTTCAAATATATAAAAGGATGTCACATAGAGGAGGGAGAAAGGTTGTTTTCTGCTGCTCCAGAGAAGCGGACACGGAGCAATGGATCCAAACTACAAGAAAGAAGATTCCACCTAAACATTAGGAAGAACTTCCTGACAGTAAGATCTGTTTGACAGTGGAATTTGCTGCCAAGGAGTGTGGTGGAGTCTCCTTCTTTGGAGGTCTTTAAGCAGAGGCCTGACAACCATATGTCAGGAGTGCTCTGATGGTGTTTCCTGCTTGGCAGGGGGTTGGACTCGATGGCCCTTGTGGTCTCTTCCAACTCTATGATTCTATGATTCTATGTTTCCTCCTCCTCACACTGTACGTAACGTTATAGGCACGATATTGCTCTGAAATCAAGCAAACGTTGATATGGGGAACCCTCGCCACTTGAGTGAGCTTTCATCCCAGTCACCAAAGGCAGAGGGGAGACCTCTGCCACTATCCTAAAGGAGAAAGAGGCCCACGTCTCAACCAATAGCCCCCTTGGCAGGTCAGTTGTTCTCCAAAACCTAATCCCTGGTGTTCTGCATTCCTCTGGAAAAACCGCTTTCTGAATTGCAAAACCATGCATTCAGGCTAGAATTTGCTCAGTTCTGCTTCTGCCGGATGTTAATTTTTGCGTTTCTTCTCCAGACATCTGCTGCAAAGTCTCTTTCTGGCTGGGGGAGCTGCCCTATATTATCCTGCCTCTCTGAAGTGCCTTCTCAGGAAGGCCGCTGTTGAAATATTGACGTGTCTTCTGCAGCGCTTGAGAGTCCCTGGCGGGCCGTGATGGATGAGGCTGCCTTCCTGGTGCCCTCAATGGTCGTGCTTCTTGCTCGAAGGCTTTGGTGCCGGCCGGTCAAACCAGAAGCTCCCTTTCAGTCCTGAGTAGTGCCCCCCCCCGGGGTACGCATACCCCGAAACATTTTGTGAATCTAAGTTTGGCCTCATTGAGGGTGGTATTTCAATACGAGTAGGAAAATGAGAGTACCTCTAAACATTTTCCTTTTTTAAGAACAAAACCACTGGTCCTGAGCACGTGACATGGGATGTCAGGGAATAAATCTGGTTTCCCGGTGGAAGAAGGGGAGCCAACCGAGCTGTTTCTAGCTCTGGCTGTGCCTGAATTCGATATAGCCAAACAAAAACACCAGATGAGGGTGACTCCCAAGGGCCACATAAAGATGGTCAGAGGGCCTCATTTGAAGTTCTCAGCTTTCCCATGCCTGCTTTGGGTGCTCTCCACCCTTCCAGCAGGAGGGGTTGTGGGCCAGTTCTCAGGGCCAGTCCTACTGTTAGGCAGCTGCCTCAGGTGGCAGATGCTGAGAGATGGTGTGTGTGTGTGTGTGTGTGTGCTCGCTCGCTCGCTCACAACCTGTCCTGCACCCCCAGCCAGCCACCCATGTCCCACCACCCGCCTTGAAGTAATATTCAACTCAGCCACTTCCAGAACCATTCCCAGCTCTGTCTGCTGGCAGAGAGGAGAGTGTCAGGTTCTTTGTGGCCACAGGCTGGCGTTGCACATGAGTGTTCCTCTCTAGAGGATGACGGCGACGACATGAATGTGTGAATGAATCACGACAATGCCACCGCCTCAGACAGAGCTTCCTCGGCACCCATCATCACCTCAAATGCAAGGAGGCTGCCCCGTGGGGGCCAGTTCACACATTCGGCTGTGAGTCATCAAGCGATGAGCAATGGCGTGGGAGGTGCATTGATGTGGTGGTGCAGAGCTGCCTTTGGGAGGATGCTGGTCAGGAGCTGGCAAAAAGCTTTGGAGTGAGTCTGAAGATGGGACTCTTCGTGGAAGATCCTTGAGGGTGTGTGTGGGGAGAAATCACATCAGTCTGGACTGGAGTGGGGTGCATATTCTGCTCCCATGGGCAGAGGTCACAGCTGCACTGTGTGTCTGTCCATGTCTCAACTTCAGAGTTGCCTAGCACTGGGTATAAGGATTGCATGTGAGAATCACAGACCTGCATGCAAACCACACACACTTCAGAACAATGGTTATCTATCTCATCCAAATATCAATGTCCAAAATGTTAGCTTTCAAGTTTACCCTCCAATGCCAACTTTCTAGGCCTCATGGCAAGGAGAGGAGACTGAAAAGATATTGGGCCATACCAAGTGAAATCCCAGAAGCTGGAGGAGGGAGAGGATTTTTGGTGGTGGGCCAAAGTTTTGGATGGCTCCTACCCCACCAGAATAAATTGTGCAAAAACCCCTCAGGCTTAATGGTTCAACCCCCAGAATAACATTGCGAAAATCAGGAAAAACTATGCAAAAACCAAACGTGCTCAATGTACATCATTTATTCAGATCACAGAATTTGGGTTTCCTTGGTACAGAACTGAGCAGGAGCAGTGGGAGGGCAAAGGAAGAGAGAGGAGTCTAGACTTCCTGCAGTCCTGCTCATGGGTTTTCTCATCTTTGCAGAGTCCTCTGAAAAAGGCCCCCTAAAGATTATGGAACAAGTTTAAGAAACAGGTTCTGTGCAACTTGAGAGCTGTACGTCTGCACTGCACATGTTTGGCTGGTCCTTTGGCTTTGACCAATATGGCTACCTCTCTGGGATGCATTATGTGCAACATGGCAGATTCCTATCCTAAGGTGAGGCCATCCCCTCCAGTTGGCCTGGCCTGCTTTGGCTTGGGGAGGCTCTGCTGGGCAACCGTGGCAAAGTCCGAGTTGCCACCTTCTGTCAAGTGCAGAGGGGCCTCCTCTGCAGCCACTCTCTGTGGGAGACCCTCTCTCCCAATATTGGAACCCAACGGGGGCTCTCCATTCAACAAAACTGGAGGGCGTTGGGTTCAGAACAGACAAGAAAGACTTCTTCACACAACACAAAAGTTAAACCATGGATTTGGCTACCACAAGATGCAGCAATGGCCACCCACTTGGGTGGCCTTGAAAGCAGGTTGAGCAAATGAATGGAGGATAAGGCAATTGATGGCCACCAGTTCTGATAGTTCCCGATCCTGTATATAGATCACCTCCAGGATTAGAAGTCATCAGCCTCTGTCCCTTCCGCTGGGCTTCCTGTAATGGGCATCTGGTTGGTCGCTATGGGAGGACGATGGGGACTAGATGGGGCCCCCTTTGGCTTGATCCAGCTGCTCTTCTGAAGATGGAAGGGAGAGAGGCAGACACCTTGAGGGGTTTCATGCCCCAGGCCATATCTGGGTGCTGGGGGGGGGATTCAGGTGAGTTGGCCTGGAACAGCAGGAACGAGAGAGGGGCATCCCCAAAATACAGGGCAGATCCTCGTCACAAAAGGATGGGAAATCCTGGTCACTGTGCGTGTTGGATAAGGAGGGTTCTCTCTCAGTGGGTGCAGTTGCTTTGGCAGAGGGTGAAAGAGGGTGGGATGGGGGCCAAGGCTGACCACCTGTCTTGCTTTCCCCAAGGTACAGCACATTTCTCCAAGTGGGTGGGGAGACTGGGTTGGTTTAAAGCCCTTGCGAGACCGCTCCCTAGAGGGGGGAGGTCTCCCCCAGGCTCCTTCCTGGCGCTATTCAGCCATCGCTCTTCCACTGTAATCTACAAGTCATGTTGTGTTCTTGCTGCAAGTCTCTGCCCATGCTAGTAAGCCTGACTTGGCTGCTGTGTGAAGGGGTGGGGAAGGGCCAGGTCACCTGACCAGCCACTGAAGTGCAATGCACACTGGCTCTCACTTGGCAGGGATCCAGCAGGACCCTTCTTCCGGTCTTGCACGGCCAAGGATTGAGGCTGAGTTAAATAGGAACAGCCAACAGCGAGTCAACAACGTGATGCAGCAGCAGAAAAAGCGAATGCTGTTCTAGGCTGCATCTACAGAAGTCCAGTGTCCAGGTCAAGGGAAGTCACCGTCCTGTTCTATTCTGCCTCAGTCAGATCAGGCCACCCCTGGAGTCCTGTGTCCAACTCTGGGCACCACAATTTAAGAAGGATGTTGACAAGCTGGAAGGTGTGAAGAGCAGGGCAACCAGGGTGATTAAGGGGCTGGAAACCAAGCCTGATGAGGAACGGTTGAAAGAGCTGGGTATGTTTAGCCTGGAAAAGAGGAGACTGAGAGGAAACAGGATAGTCATCTTCAAATATCTCAAGGGCTGTCACATGGAGCAAGCTTGTTTTCTCCTGGTCTGGAGGGGAGGACCAGAAAGGATGGAATCAAGAGACAGGAAAGGAGATTCCGACTAAACATCAGGAAGAACTCCTTGACAGTGGAGTGGGCTTCCTCAGGAGGTGATGGAAGCTCCTTCATTGGAGGTAAAAGCAGAGGACAGGGCAGGATGGTCTCTTGTAAGGTTTCCCCAGAGGCCACTAGCTGCTCTAAGTTAACGGAGTACAAGAGCGGAAAATACATGGAGGCTCCACCTGCCTTCTGTTCTTACTTACTATCCCTCTGGGGAGCAGGCACAACCTGCCAGCTTCCTCCCTCTTCATCTCAGAGTTGCCCCTGTTAGAACTAGAATCAGCTACCTCTGGTGTCACCTGCTGTTGGTCCTCCTGCGTCCTGCCCTACCAGTCCCAATGGGCACCAATGGGCATCGCCGCTAGATGGACCCTCAGCCTGATGGACCCATGTCCCAGGTGGTTCATGTAATCTTCACTCTGTTCTCCAGGCTGAGCTATCAGGAGCCTTCCTGGGAGTAGAAATCACTCAAAAAGGGACAGGGGAAGCATGTTCAGCCTTGGCCAGAAGGTAGCTTCTCCCTGTTCTGCTGAAGTGCGCATCCTCTTCCTGGGGTCATCTCCTAGAGATGCAGAAATAGGTTTCTCTGGAATTCCCCTTGCAGGGTTCCAGGTCCTTAGGGGCCAGGATCCACCACAGTGGCTGTAAATATGATAAATTGGAAGGAGGGTGGTGGACAAAGAGTGGAGATTTGGGTTTGGCAAATGACTCTATTTTGTGGCAATGAGCCTGTGCTCTGTCTAGCTAGCACTTCCATTTGCAGTTTGCAAAGGCCACTACTGAGAGGTGAAACTGCAAGATCCTGCAGGCAGCCCATGAGCTCGGCACTCTCTCAGCTACTCAAGGGCCAAGTTGTCAGTTCCAGTTTCTCTCACTTTCTTGTTTTTCCAATCTTCTGTTCGGTTCGACACATTTCAAGAGCAGTTTGAGAATTGTTGACTTTCAGGCGTCCTCATGAAATTTCATCAGCATCAGCCTGCCTGCGCATATTACATGGCTGGGGAACTGCATGGCAAAAATTCAGAGAAGTGTGAATTTGGAGGAACAGCTGTCTTTTGATTCCTCATATTGTCTAGGAAAGCCAGGCAAGCTCAACTTTAAACGGGAACTGAACAGATTTCCTCCCTCCCTATTGAAAAACGAGTGTGTCCTCTGCCTGTAGCTGATTCCTCCCCTCCCCTTGCAATAGCTAATAACAAACTAGAATGCAACAGGGACTTTGTGGGGGGTTGGTTTGGATGACCCTTGGGGTACCAAGCCTACAATTCTATGATTCTGTGATTTCTTGACCAGGAGCCCAATGCTGAGGCTTTGATTTTGTCGGTGGCCATTCAGGAAGGTGCTGAGATGAGCAGATGCCCAGGAACCCTGGAACTTGGCTGCGATGCACAAGCTCTTTGGCCCTGCCTGCTGGATAATGAGAAGGCTGAGGAACGCTTGAGTTTTCTTTTGGCTCTAAGCAGGAGCTGTGAGGTGCAGCTGGAGGATCTGAACTGTTTTATGAACTGGCCAACCTGGAAGTGAAATGTCTACGTTTTAAACCGATTGATAAAAAAGGGGGTGTCCCTGCCCAATGATGTAGCCAGGGTCCTGCCTATAGGTCTCTGTGGGTGTGTGGGGAGAGATTCAGAGAAGGGGGTGAGGGGGGGGAAGTGATGGGCATAAGGGCCAAATGCTTTGCCCTCCATCATCACCAATCTCCTGGCTGTTTTCTGGCTTGTGTCGTTTGGCTGCTCCAGCAATCAAGAAGTTTTGCCCGTGTCAATCCAGATGGCTTGGCAGGAGTGTGGAGACTTTCCTGCTCTTCCCAGCGAGGCAAATCTGTTTGTCTCTGACCGCCCCCCCCTTGCCAAGCGTGCCCCTATGCCAACGGCTTCAGGTGGATGGCAGGGCTGTTGGGCCGGGCGGCAAGGATGTAGATGGTGCTCTCTCGCAGGAAAGTAGGCCAGTTGATGGTCCGGCTGTGAAGGAAACAGAGGGAGGGAAAAGCTTAGCAGGATGGAGCCCCCAGCAGATGCCGGCCCTAGAGCAAGGCTTAGCCTTCCCCTGGTCTGGTACCTCTGGCTGTTCTCAAAGACAGCTCCCAGCAGAAATTTAAAGAATATTTGGCTAAGTATTGTGATACAAGATAATTCGAAAATTCTTGGAAGTAAGAAATAGGCTTAGGGGTAGAATAAGAATATGTGGTAGTAAATATTAAGGATTAGAATATTAATAAAAGAGAGGAAGATAGTAAACGAAATGAGTGAATGTTATTAGAAATATGAATTTGGAGAACTGCTATACAGGGGTTATAATGAAATTCAGATAGAGGGGATTTGAGGAAGTCAGCTATCAATGTAACGAGAATTAGAGATTTGAAGTAAGAATTCTGTTTTGTGTGTTTTTCTTTTTCTTTTTCTTTTCTTGTTGTGTGTCTTGTAATGTTTTCTCTTTTTCTATGTGATAAATATGGAAACCAATAATTTATTTTTTTTAAAGACAGCTCCCAGAAGCCCCAGCCAGCATGGCTATATGATGCCGGGGATGATGGGAGTTGTGGTCCAAAATACTTGCCAGGCATGGGGAAGGCTGAGCCAGCGGCTTGGCTGGCCCAGAATGAAAAGGAGCTGGGCATGAGGCAGCCCAGTAAGCCAGCTTGCCCCCCAGGGCGGAGAGTCCAGTGCTGACCTCCTAGAGAAAGCCAAAGCCACGATTGCGTGACGTAACTGGTGTGGGGCAAGGGCTCCTGCCCACTCGGCTGTGAAGCTCACTGGGTGGCCCTGGGCCAGTCACCGCCTCTCAGCCTTACCTGCCTCGCAGGGTTGTTGTGGGGGGATTCTGGGAGGGTGGTGGGGAGTTTCCCTTTGACAAAGTGCAGGATCATGGCAATGAAAATAATGAATAGAGTTGGGGCAGTGACAGAACCCTGTTTAACACCTGATCCCACTGTGGATGGGTCACTTTGAGAGCCATTGTTATCTGCAGTAGAACTGGCCTCCATGGTCACTTACAGACTCATTGTTAAATCCGTGTTTATGGAAGGCAATCTTACTCGGCTATGAGTGACCGCAGAAGAAGAAGAAGAAGAAGAAGAAGAAGAAGAAGAAGAAGAAGAAGAAGAAGAAGAAGGAGAAGAAGGAGAAGAAGGAGAAGAAGAAGAAGAATGTGAGGATGGGGAGAACCATGTGCACCCCACTTTGAGCTCCTTGGAGGAAAAGGTGGGGCAGAAAGACAATTAAAAAAGAATAATAATGAAAGCCCCCAGCAAGGTGGGGCACCTTAACCTCCCTGGGGAGGGAGATGTGTGGCCACTGGCCTCTCAGCCAGCTCTTGTCTTCCCTCCTCTTTTTCCTCTTCCCATTTCCCCCCCCCCAATCATCCCAGTCCCGCCTCCCCCCCTCCCTTGACTCTCTCAGCAAGGAGAGAGTTGCTATTAAATTACTCTTCCCCTTCCACCCGTTTTCCCTTCAGAGGGTTCAAGGTGGCACACACGGTTCTCTGCCTTCCCATAGGACCCTCACGAGAACCCCGAGAGGCAGGCAGGCTGAGAGGCGGTGCCTGGCCCAAGGGAGCCAGCCTTATGTGGCTGAGTGGTGACTCAAACCCTGGGTTCTCTCTCGGGTTCTGTACTCATAGAATCAATCATAGGATTAGGTTGGAAGGGACCCTGAGGATCATCTAGTCCAGCCCCCTGCAATGCAGGAATGTGCAGCTGTCCCGTACGGGGATTGAACCCACAATGTTGATGTCATCAGCTCCAGGCTCTAAGCAACTGAGCTACTCTAGCCATTAGACCACACAGCCTTATTGTACTTTACTACCTCGCCCTACTCCAGGGAGGAGCGGTTCTTGAGAGTCAAGTTTGCTCGCCAGAGATGCCCGCCTTTGCTCTTATGCCAATCTGCTCCAGGCCTGAGTGACAGTACGTTGGCAGGCAGGCCTGGCGAGAGAGACGGCGACGGCAGAACCAGGCAGATGGCTGGGGAAACGTGTCGTTGCAGGATGGCTCCCCTCTCATTTTGGATCCCACCAAGGCCTCGGCTCACAAGCAGCCCCCCTCCCAGCTGCGCTTCTCCATCTCGCCCACCACTCCCCACCCGAACCGGGAGTCATCTCCCCCGAAACTGGAAGGATGCTTAGGGTTTGCCTTGCTGCCAACAGTCGCCATGGAAACCCGGGAGCCTGAGCGCGGCTCCTAATGAGGCAGAGCGATATTGCAAGTGTTGGCACATCTCTCCAACATTTAGGAAAGTCAGGAGTGACATTACGGCAGTGGAAACTGAGGCAGGAGTTGGCAGCAGCGATGCTTCCGAATACCAGTTGCTGGAAACAGCAGGAGGAGAGAGTTGTTCTTGTGCCTGGTTCCTGCTTGTGGGTTTTGCACATCTGGCTGGCCATTGTGAGAAAAAGTGGCTGGATTAGGTGGGCCAGTGGTCTGATCCTGCAGGCTCTTTCTAGGTTACTGTGTGAGGAGGGATCAGGCGAAGAACCTGGGGTGCCTGCAGAGAATTGCTCAAAGACTGGGGAACATAATCCAGGCTTCCTGAGCTCCAGAACCAGTATGTGACCCACAGACAGAGGATAATTCCTGGGTGCCGCCCCAGAGTCTGATGAGGAATGGCTGAAGGAATTGGGGATGTTTAGCCTGTAGAATAGAAGACTGAGAGGAGATATGATAGGTAAAGGGTAAAGGGACCCCTGACCATTAGGTCCAGTCGTGACCGACTCTGGGGTTGCAGCACTTATCTCGCTTTATTGGCAGAGGGAGCCGGCGTACAGCTTCCAGGTCATGTGGCCAGAATGACTAAGCCGCTTCTGGCGTACCAGAGCAGCGCACGGAAACGCCATTTACCTTCCCACTGAGCGGTACCTATTTATCTACTTGCACTTTGACGTGCTTTTGAACTGCTAGGCTGGCAGGGACCGAGCAATGGGAGCTCACCCCGTTGTGGGGATTCGAACCGCTGACCTTCTGATCGGCAAGTCCTAGGCTCAGTGGTTTAGACCCACAGCGCCACCCGCATCCCAGGAGATATGATAGCCATCTTCAAATATCTGAAGGGCTCTCATACGGAAGATGGAGCGAGGTGGTTTTCCCTTGCTCCAGAGTGGATCACCTGAACCAGTGGATTCAAATGAGAAGAAAGGAGATTCTGACTAAATATTAGGAAGAAATTTCTGGCGGCAAGAGCCAGTTGACAGTGGAATGGGCTCCCTTGGGAGGATGTAGAGGCTGAAGGGCCACCTCTCAGGGATTCTTTAGCTGCAATTCATGCATTTCAGGGGGTTGGACTAGATAGCCACTGGGGGGTCCCAGTACAGTTCTATAGATTCCTAGCCAGTGAGGCACCTGCAGTGGTTTCTTCATCTGAAACAGTCTAGTCTTAGCTGGACCCTGCCACATGGTTCTTCTGAACTTGCAGACTCTGCTGGAGGCCTCTCCCTGGCATCCTTTAAGGACAGACTACCTTTCTCTGTCAGGTAACCTGCTTACCTTGGTTCCTCTGGCTCTGGATTCAACAGCACCTGGTCCTGGCTTGTGTTGCTGGCTGGGCTGCTCTCTGAGATGGGGCCCACGTGGCTGATGCTGTAAGGGGGCAAAGGGCACCCCCAGGGTTACATCACCCTAATGAGCAGCCTGATGAAGGACTCTGGCCACAGGTGCCCCACAAACTGCACCCCAAGATCACCTGTGGCATTGCGAAGATCATTGCAAGGGTGGGGGAGGCCTGGCCCCTTCCCCCAGGCTGAGAAGACTTTGCAAAGGTGCCCCAAACTCCCAACAGGTTGGAGAAAAACTAGGCAGATGCCCAGAATTCTCAGGCCAAGGGGAAGAGCTTCTGCTTAATAATAATAATAATAATAATAATAATAATAATAATAATAATTTATTTTATCCCGCTCTCCCTGGCCAGAGCCAGGCTCAGGGCGGCTAACACCAGTAAAATTATAGTACAGTGGTACCTCTGGTTGTGAACGGGATCCGTTCCAGAGGCCCGTTCGCAACCTGAAAGGAACACAACCCACGTCTGCGGGTCGCGATTCACCGCTTCTGCGCATGTGCAAGCTGCGAAACCAGGAAGTAACCCTTTCCGGTACTTCCGGATTGTCGCAGGATGCAACCTGAATACGCTCAACCTGAAGCAAAGGTAACATGAGGTATGACTGTAAAAACATAATGGGGGGGGGAACCAATTTAAAATACAGGTTAAAATGCAATTTAAAATGCAGCCTCATTTTTTTTCTTTTCACGATGCATAATTTTTGCTTTAATTCTGTAGCATAGGGCAGCAAGATGAGAAAGCCAAACAGAGCCAAATTGGGAAGGGGATGAATTTGCCATCTCAAATATTCAATGCAGCCTCATTTTAAAAGTAGCCCATAAATCAAGACCATAAGGGGAGGGAAACATAAGGGTCAGACTGAGTCCAAGCCAAAGGCCAGGCGGAATACCTCTGTCTTGCAGGCCCTGCGGAAAGATGTCAAGTCCCGCAGGGCCCCAGTCTCTTGGGACAGAGCGTTCCACCAAGTCGGGGCCAGTGCTGAAAAGGCCCTGACCCTAGTTGAAACCAATGTAACCACCTTGCGACCTGGGACCTCCCAAATGTTGTCATTTATGGACCTCTCTGCAGGGCATACCAGGAGAGGCGGTCCCGTAGGTACGTGGGTCCTAGGCCCCATAGGGCTTTAAATGTGCCCATGTGCCCAGTGGCAAACGCAGGAGGGTTCCCAGCCAAGCCAGGGAGGCTGTGGCTCAGAGTGGGCAGGTGAGGACCTTTACCTGACGTTGCAAGAGGGCACCTCCTTGTGCCGCTTACGGAACCACGTGTGTTGGCTGCGCCGACTCTCTGCCTCGCTGATGAGCCCGTCCCCGTGCTGGTCCAGCGACAAGAAAGTGGATCGTGCCCGCTCTCTCTCCTTGCCCGTCAGCAGGCGCAGCAGGGCGTTCTGTGGGGGGGAAGCAGAGGAGGAGCGTGTGATTAGAGCAACGTCTTCGAAGGGGCTTTGGCTGTGAGGGGTGTGGAAGGGGCTTTGCACTCCTGAACTGGCTACCACAGCACTCAGGACTGATGCAATGTCTTGCCAGGGCTCAGAGAGTTGCTGCCAGCTGGGCTGGAGGCACCCATGGACTGAGTGACTCAACAGAAGGCACCTTCCTAGGTTCCTCATGGGAGTCACCTTCACCCACCTGTGTCCGTGATCTCTGCAGCTGCAGGACGGACTCGTGGGAGAGGAAATCCACCCATTCAACACGGCCTTTCTTCTCTGGATCCAGCGCTGAAAACTGCAGGGCGTCCTGGTCTTCCTGCTCCTCGCTGCTGGGCTGCTGGTTCGACAGCCGCTTGTAGCCCAAGAAGACATTCAAGGTCAGCGCACTGTCTGTGGAGCCACCAGATGGGAAAAGTCAGTGCCTGCTCCCTCTCTCTCTCTCTCTCTCTCTCTCTCTCTCTCTCTCTCTCTCTGCAGCGCCTTAACCCCTTGAGCTGTTAGCGCTGCCTGGCTCCCCTCATAAGAATACAAAAAGAGCCTGCAGGATCAGGCCAGTGGCCAACTAGTCCAGCATCCTGCTCTCACGGTGCCTGCAAGAAACCAGGAAGCAGGATTTGAGGGGTTTCCAGCAACTGAGACTCAGAAGCCTTGCTTCCTCCAGCTGTGGAGGCAGAGCAGTCATTGAAAGCCCTCTACTCCTCCATGCATTTGCCAAATCCTTTTTTAAAAGCCATCTAGTTTGGTGGCCATCACTGTGGCAGGGAGTTCCACAGTTTAACTAGGCGCTGTGTGAAGAAGGACTTGCTTTTCTCTGTGCTGAATCTTCCAACTTTCATGTCCGTGAGTTCTAGATTTCTAGTGGGGAGAAGGGAGAAGAACATTTCTCTGTCCACCCGCTCCATGCCATGTATAATTTTTATAAACATCTACCATGTCCATTTTTGCCTGCCTTTTCTCTAAACTAAAAAGTCCCAAATGCTGCAACCTTTCTTCAGCCGCTCAGCTGTTTCTGTTGCCCTTCTCTGAACTCCAACTCTGCAATATCCTTTTTGAGATGAGGCAACCAGAACTGGACCCAGTACTCCAAATGCGGTTGCACCACAGGTTTCCATAATGGCGTTACGATATGGCCAGTTTTTGTTTAGTTCCTTTCCTAATGATCCCTAGCGTGGAATTTGCCCCTCTTTTTTGCAGCTGCTTCACCCTCTCAGAGGGAGGGCCCCCAGTTAAGGGGAGGCCTCATCCTTGAACCCAGCGACGCACCTAGTCCCGCTCAAGACCCCCAGAATCACAGATGGCCCAAGACATTTTGCCGCCCGAGGCGAACTTCCCTCCTGGCTGTGTCTCATTCCCACAAACAACAACCCGGCTTTTGTTTCACAGGCACCCTCACTGAAGGGCTGGGCAGGACATGTGTGCAGTGGCAGAGCAAGCCGACTGGGCACCTGGGGCGGGGCCACCTGCTGGCGGGGGTAGGGCGAGCTGGTGTAGAACGCTCCCTGGGGCCTCCTCCCACTCAGTCGCCCTACAGCTGGGGGGGGGGAGCAGTGGGCAGACTGTTTGGGGCAGTGCGGAGCCTGCGGGCCCCCAAGCCGCCGTGTCACTCCCAGGAGAGACCCGTGGCTCAGGCACGCTGCAAGCCCCGCGGTGAGTGCCACCCTGCATTTTGTCACCCCCCCTCAGTGGTGACACCCACCCCCTTCCTCCACCCCTGCATGTGCGGAGTGGCAATTTAGGAGAATGCACCAGCAGCTAAATTAGGGGCAGGAGGGTGCAGAAAGCACAGCCAAGAGAACAGGTGTGGGGTTGTTTGGCGACCCCTTTTGGGGCCGCCAATTGCCTCTCCAGCAAGGGAAGTGAGCTAGGACCCGGATCCCAACCTGCCACCCTCTCCCATTCTGCCACCGAGGTGCCCACTCACTTATAGAGCCAGCCCTGCCCACAGCAGCCTCCTCTTCCGCTTGCTACCACGGCCCACCAGGCTCCCTCACCATTGCTTCGCCTTCCTCCATGGGGTGGTACGGAGGTCTGGAGTGGCCTCCTGCCCCCACAATGAAAGGCAAGACTCCCAAGACTAGGTCATGGCGAAGGCAAGGCCTGGTGGTGGTGGGATCATGGCCACTGGCCCTACTCCTTGCTCTCCAGGCATTCCCTGTCCAAAGTGCACTCTGCTCCCGCGGTTTGGGTGAAGGGGGCGAGAGACTGGCTGGCATGGGTCCTTCGCTTCACCCCTCTTTGCATGGATGGGTGCATGACCCAGGAGTCGAGTGTGGGTCCGCAGCACAGGAGGCTTACCTGGGGCGACCTTGCCTTGCTGGAAGGCCTGGAAGAGGCTGCTCATCTCCTCCTCAGTGAGGAGCAAGTTGAGATTGTCCTGGGGTGGGGGGAAGAAAGGAGGGTGGGTCAGTTGCTGGGAGGCTCCCAGGACCCAACTGGGTGGATTTGCAGATTCAGAGCCCCCTCCCCAATGCCCCCACTCCTTCAGTGCATGGTCCTCAAAGGTAGACTGCATTCAGAAATGGAGGCTTCCTTTCACCATCATGGTTATCTTTTCCCTTTCTGCATGGGTGCAATCCTCTCTTGGAAAGGGGAGGGTAAGTGACCGCCCCTCAGGCTAGGGACCCCCAGTTCTTCACACTGGAAGGGAAGATGTCTCCCTCCCCCTTCCCCAGCACCCCAGGGCCCCCACCCGCTGCTTACGCAAGAGTAGCAGCTCCAGCCGGTCTCCGAATGGGCCGCCTCAATGACCTCGCTGGTGTTGTCCTGGGGCAGGAAGCCCATCCGGCGGAGGCAGCCGTCGTGGTAGACCCTCGTGCAGACGCGGCAGGGCAGGAGGCTGTCCGCTGTCCACACTTCGCACACCTCGCACGTCTCGTCGTTGGTCACCTGCGTGGGGAGGGGAGGAAAGGCTGAAGCCCTGAGCAGCTGCAGGGACCCCCAGGAGAAGGAGGTCACCCTCAATATGCCCTCCTCAGTTCAGGAGAACCCATGGCATTGTCGACTTCTTCCCTACTCTTGCAGCAGCAGAAGAGGGTGGGCATCTGCCAGGGATCCTTTAGCTGTGATTCCTGCATTGCAGGAAATTGGACTTGATGACCCTTGGGTCCAGGGCAGCTGTTTACCAGCTCCATCTGGTACGCAGGATGAGACCCTACCTACCCTCGGACTGTTTCGTCAGAGTGGTGCATGCTCTAGTTATCTCTCTCTTGGACTCCTGCAATGCACTCTACCTGGGGCTACCTTTGAAGGTGACCCAGAAACTGCAACTAATCCAGAATGCAGCAGCTAGACTAGGGATTGGGAGTGACCGCCAAGACCATATAACACCAGTCTTGAAAGACCTACATTGGTTCCCAGTACGTTTCCGAGCACAATTCAAAGTGTTGGTGCTGACCTTTAAAGCCCTAAATGGCCTCAGCCCAGTATACCTGAAGGAGCGTCTCCACTCCCATCATTCTGCCCGGACACTGAGGTCCAGCTCCGAGGGCCTTCTGGCGGTTCCCTCTCTGCGAGAAGCCAAGTTACAGGGAACCAGGCAGAGAGCCTTCTTGGTGGTGGCACCCGCCCTGTGGAACGCCCTCCCACCAGATGTCAAAGAGAAAAACAACTACCAGACTTTTAGAAGACATCTAAAGGCAGCCCTGTTTAGGGATGTTTTTAATGTTTAATGCTGTATTGCATTTTTAATATTCGGTTGGGAGCTGCCCAGAGTGGCTGGGGAAACCCAGCCAGATGGGTGGGGTATAAATAATAAATTATTATTTTTATTGGGGCCCCTTCCTGGGGAGGATCTGCAGCCAAATCACAAATGCATGATTGCTAGAAAGTCACAAGCAGGTGACTCTATGATGTTATATCCTCTAAGCTTTTGTGGTAGAAGGGAGAACAAAAGGAACCTAATCTTTTTTCTGTCGCTGCTCCTTCTTCTTCTTACCTGCAATGGGCAGGGTTCGCTGTGAGCTCTCCTCCAGGGAGCGCCCTCCATTTTGAACTGGACTATGGACGTTTGTAACTTTTAAGGATTATCGCCTGCTTGATTTCCATCACTGAACATGCTGAATCCTGGCAAGACCTTTAAGTGAGTATATATTTTCCTGGTTTACTCAAACAGTTTGAGAGTGATTTCTTTGTTAAGAAGGAACCAGGAGATGACCCAAGTCTGCCTAAACAACCTTGGATAGTAAAGCTGCTCTAGAAAGTTGCGCAACCGTGTCCTAAAAGCTTCTAGAGATAAGCTGCCCACAGATGGTGGTATTACTCTGCTGAAATAGGTATTTGCATTCTACACCCGTGAGAAAAAGAGGAAGGATAATTAATAAGTAAAATATCCTCTCCTGCTCATCTAAATCCATCCAACGCGCCCAACTTTATTATTTGTCACGCCCCTCTGGTTTTCTTGCCCCTGCCCAGGGTGCTTCTGTTCCAGGGGTTTATCTTGTGCCCACCTGCTCCCTCTGCTCCAGGCTGATCTCAATGGGCTCGTCATCCTGCTCCCTCCGAGTGGGCCGGGCAAAGGCTGGCGGCGTGAAGAAGGTGGTGCGGTCAAACTCTTCGGGCTCCACCCCTCGCCCGTCCCGCAGCCTCTCCCAGGCCGCCCTGCGGAAGCGGGTCTCCTCTTTCTGCTGGAGCCCCGCCGAAGACCCTGCTTCCGACGCCTCCTCTTCTCTGAGTTCCTGCACCGTGTCCTCGATGGTGCCCCTCCGGCTGGTGCTGCCCTCCGACTTGCGTTCTCGCAGCCCGTCCTTGAAGGCCGACACAGCCAGGCTGACCTTCTGGACCTGCTCCACGGTCTGCCGCCTGGACATCAGCACCCCCATGGCTCTGAAAGAGAGGCAGCCGTGAGAAGGGCTTGGTACCAATTAGGGTTCTATGAGAGGGGCTAGCGAGGGGAGAGCTAGCTCACCCATGCAATAAACGAAAATCTGCCCTTATTCCCTTATGGAGGACAAAAGAGCCCTTTCAGGGTCCTTTGCAGGTTCTCCATCACTTGGAGAGAATAACAGAGGCCAACCAGAGAAAATTGAGAAGCAAAGCAGCTCATAAGCCTGATCTTTGTTGAACTGTTGCAACAGGGTGCTCCCCTCACTCGCAGGAAAAGAAGAGGAACCCAGAACCTAGGTGTGCCCGCCCTGGAGTCCAAGACCACACCCAGAAACATCATACCTACATCACAGAAAGGGCGGTCTACAACAGAAATTAGAGTGATTTCCTTACCTCCTGTCTGGCAAGTTACCTGTTAATGCTCCCTTGATTGGATACCCTGGGGAACCTGGCCAGTCTTTTGTAATGATAAATACTTACCGTATTTTTTGCTCTATAAGACGCACCCGACCATAACACGCACGTAGTTTTTAGTAGGCATGCCACCCGTAGGCATTCCCTCCATAACACGCACATACATTTCCCCTTACTTTCTAGGAGGAAAAAAGTGAGTGTTATGGTGCAAAAAATACGGTACTTCCTGAGCCAGGTCACAGGCTCACCCGATTCATACATAGACATACCCTTAAGACAGGAATTGTGAATGAAAAGACAATAGGGAGGACTTTCCATTTTCCTTTGACCTTTCAGAGAAAACATTTGGTCAGTCTGGGAGCCAAAATGGTTCCAGGACTGCTTTCCTGCGCTGCTTCAGACATGTGGTTTATACATTTATGTATGTGTTTGCTTGGTACATTTATGAACATTTATTATATATATAAAACCTTCATTTATTTATTTCACCCAGCAGGCAGGTGGGTGACTGTGGGGGAGAGGTGGGGCAGCTGTACATGCAAGCTCCTCTGGGGGGAAGAGGCGGAGGATATCACTGCCTCCATACCCCAATCCCAGAAATCCTAGAGTTGGAAGGCGCCACCAGGGTCATCTAGTCCAACCCCCTGCAACACAGAAATCTTTTGCCCAGTGTGGGACTCGAACCCATGACCTTGAGATTAAGAGTCACGAATGGATTATCTCAGAAGATGGTAGTCTCTCTTTTTTAAATGAAGGTTGAGTGGCTATCTGTCAGGGATTCTGTAGCTGTAATTTCTGCACTTAAGCAGCTTGGACTAGATGACCCTTGGGTACCTTCCAGCTGTGCCATTCTTAATATTCTAATGGGGCCAAAGACCTGGCTGAGTGCTGTGAGAACAGGATGCTGGACTAGGTGGGCCACTGGCCTGATCCAGAAGGCTCTTCTTACATTATCACGCTCTCTTTCAGTGGAAAACACCAGATAGCAGAATCGGGCCTCGGATACTGGTTGCAGAGTTCCCTTTGCATCCAGCAAGCTATCATTTGTGATTCCTTGGGGTCCTTTCCAACTCTACAGTTCTATGAGTCTATAAAGTTATATCAGCAGCTGCCTTCAGTCATAGTCCAGCGACTGCCCCCATTATCCCAACACAAGGGAGTCTTCTGGCATTTTAAAGACTTAGCGGATTTAAATCTCCTTTCCAATCGGCTGAAGGCGACTCTTATCCACAAAATCTGAGGCCGCAGTCGTCTGCTCGTCTTGCAGGTGCCACAAGGCTCTTGCTTGTTATTGAAGCAACACAGCTGATGTCTCCCTGCAAGGTCTTATCTTCCTGGCAAGGCAATTCCCTACAGCAAGGCTTGCTCTTTTGCAACTTCGCGTCCCTGTGACCTTAGAGGTCACCCCTGAATCCAGAGGACAATGCAGGCCCTGAGATATTCTCTGCTCAGCGCTGCCATCATCTCATGTTCCCTACTTCTTGAAACAAACAAACAAACAAACAAACGCCTTAAAAATTAAACAAGGAGTTCCTTCTCCAGACAATAGCAGCGTCACCCTAACCTGTTTTCGTTTTTGCCAAAATCACTGTCTTTGCTTTCAAAAGATCTGAGCATTGCCGTGACTCTATTCTTTTATGAAAAATTCCGAAAGGTGGGGGAAAGTCTAGTTTCTCACTAAACGACTGGGCAGAATTGTGGCCGAATGTTCTTCCCTGTACTTTGAATGCCACAAGGCCTAGAGAATTGGTTTTCTAAATGAAAGCAATTTATAAATTAATCCAATTTATTTATTGCATTTATACCCCACTTTTCCCTCCATGGAGCTCAGGATGCCAATAGTAATAATAATAATAATAATAATAATAATAATAATAATTTATACACCACCCTCCCCAGCCAAAACTGGGCTCAGAGTGGCTCTCCCACTCCTCTTTCAACCCCCACAACAGCCCTGTGAGGTAGGTTAGGCTAGGAGACAGTGACTTGCCCCCAAAGTTACCAAGTTGAAGAAATGATTGCCGTGTGTGGAGCACACTTCCGCCCTCAGACAAAGCCACAGCTGTCTGAACATCATGACCTTTGTTTCCTTTGTCATACATTGTGCAAGGGGAAAATGACGTGGTGGAAACAGGTACCAAAATAACTTTGTACCACCCCACGATCTCAGGATTGGAGGATGTGTAAAGTTCACAGTCCAAAATGGATCTGACTGGTTTTGAATATTGTGCTAATAAAAGGAGCCTCTACAGAGCTGGCCGGCAGCTTGTCTTGGAGCACACTTGCCAGCGTGCTTCTGCACAGCTCACCTGCATCCAACCTCCTGTCATCCTCCGTTATTCCTACACCAAGTGAGCTTCTTCGCAAGTGGGGATTCGAACACTGGTCTCCCACACCCTAGTCCAGCAACCATTATGCCACACTGGCTCTCTGGTTAGGATGGATCCTCCAGTTATTATGGGTCATTCAGAGGGGCAAGTGTCTCCCCTTTCCCCCTCCAGACACATGCTACAAGCCTGTCCCAGTCTCATCCCCCCTCCTTTTGGGTCTTTTTACTTCTAATTTAGTCATGAACTGGACATGACATGGACTTCTGTTCTTCTCTCCCCCCCCCATTCCAAGGCCACGGGGTGTGGGGCATGGACAAAACAAGGACAATGATCTTTGGGATACCAGAAAATAAGTTCTGTCCTTCCGATGGTGCAATGGCTCAGCGCATCCGGCAGTTAGCCAGAAGGTTGGGGGTTTGAGCCCACCAGGGATGGCTGTGGGCAGGATTACTGCAGGGCACGGGGTGGAACTAGATGCCCCTCGGGAATCCCTTTCAATTCTACAATTCTATGGTTCTATGAAATAGGGTGAATTATGGTGAATTCTGGTGCTGGAGGAGACTCTTGAGAGTCCCATGGACTGCAAGAAGATCCAACCTCTCCATTCTGAAGGAAATCAGCCCTGAGTGCTCACTGGAAGGACAGATCCTGAAGCTGAGGCTCCAGTACTTTGGCCACCTCATGAGAAGAGAAGACTCCCTGGAAAAGACCCTGATGCTGGGAAAGATGGCGGGCACAAGGAGAAGGGGGCGGCAGAGAACGAGATGGTGGGACAGTGTTCTCAAAGCTACCAGCATGAGGGAGGCAGTGGAAGACAGGAGTGCCTGGCGTGCTCTGGTCCAGGGGGTCATGAAGAGGAGGACACGACTAAACGATGCCTTATGAGGAACGGCTAAGGGAGCTGGGCATGTTTAGCTTGGAGAAAAGGAGGTTAAGGGGTGATATGATAGCCATGTTCAAATATATAAAAGGATGTCACATAGAGGAGGGAGAAAGGTTGTTTTCTGCTGCTCCAGAGAAGCGGACACAGAGCAATGGATCCAAACTACAAGAAAGAAGATTCCACCTAAACATTAGGAAGAACTTCCTGACAGTAAGAGCTGTTCGACAGTGGAATTTGCTGCCAAGGAGTGTGGTGGAGTCTCCTTCTTTGGAGGTCTTTAAACAGAGGCTTGACAACCATATGTCAGGAGTGCTCCGATGGTGTTTCCTGCTTGGCAGGGGGTTGGACTCGATGGCCCTTGTGGTCTCTTCCAACTCTATGATTCTATGATTCTATTCTATGACTAAACAACAACAACAACAACAACAATGAAATAGGGGTGGCTCTCCTGCCCAGCAAGGCACTGAAACCTGAAAACGGTGGTCCTCATTTGCTTGATGGCTCCCTGCCCTCCTTCCCATCATCGAGCTGGGATCGATCACACACACACACAAACACACCCAAGTGCAGGAGACACTTCCAATGATGGGAATAAAATCCGCATGGTTTAGGGTCCAATGCCAGGAAGCAGCTATCTTCCTGGTTAATGATCCACGATCGACCTGCCAATACGCAAATATACACCACACGCCAAACAAGGATGCATTTTGTGTTTTTGCTCTTGCTGGTTCCAGCCTTTCCCCCTCCTGGACTCTCATGCAAACCTGCAGAACTTCCACAGCACCCCCACCCCAACGGCAGCCTTATGGAAAGTTTCCGGGCTGAAATACTCCTCGATTCATTTGCAATCATGCAAACAGCTTGCACAAGATGCCCCTCCCACATTTGGCATTCCCAGACCCTCCCCACCCCCTCCTTCTCTGCTAGCTGCCTTGCATTTGGGTGTTATTGATTCCATCTCCTGTTGCCAGGGTAACCCCGGATCCCACCCCCGGGATTTGACAGGTGAACCATATGCCAGCTCTTGTCTCTGCTAAAAACCGCACCCCCTCCCCATTTATTATTATTATTATTATTATTGGGAGCTGATGCCTGTTATCGATCACTGGGGGAGCAAGGCAAACTCTCTGGCCTGATTCACCTGATTCAGCTGTGCATTTGCTGTCTGGCTTTGCCTTCCCTGTCTGGAACACAACCGACTTTCAACATGACCAGTGCCTTGTTCCAAAATGTCATGGAAAGTGAAAATGAGGTTGTAGATTAAACTCTCTCTCTCTGTCTCTCTCACTGCAAAGTCTACAATGGAGCTCCCAATAAATTGCACGATATTGTTTAAAAATCCTTGATCCTTGAACACTATTATACTGTTGTGGGTTTTGGAAGGGGGTCAGTCTGGATGATGCCCCGAGTCCCCTCCAATTCTTGGAGTCCTGTACCCAAGGAGGGTTAGAATCAAACAGAGGAAGGTGCCGAACTGCTCAGACCAATTTCTTTGTGAAGCATTGTAAGACAAATGACCTTAGCCCGCGACTTAGGTGTACTCATCACCATCACAAAAGTTTAAGCAAGAGTTACAACTAAATGGCAGTTTCCTCCAGGTGAATGGCAGGAATGGGCTTTCCTCCATCCCCATCTCCTAACTGCCAGGTAGGAGAACATTAGCCAGGGTGGGGTGTGAGAGCTGAGCTGGAAACAGGCTGGAAGCTGGAGACACTGAGACATGCTTGATCTCTGGTGGATCTGCTGGAGAAGATCTGCTGCAGTACTAATGCTGTGATCTCCTCCATCGGAGGATAGCTCAGATGTTAGAGCATGAGACTTAATCTCATGGGTCATGGGTTCGAGTCCCAACTTGGGCAACCCTCCCTGCATTTCATGGGGTTGGACTAGATGACCCACATGGTCCCTTTCAACTCTATGATTCTATTCTATTTTATGCTCAGATGGCACTGTGGGTTAAACCACAGGGCCTAGGACTTGCCGATCAGAAGGTCAGTGGTTTGAATCCCCACGACGGGGTGAGCTCCCGTTGCTCAGTCCCAGCTCCTGCCAACCTAGCAGTTCGAAAGCACACCAGTGCAAGTAGATAAATAGGTACCGCTCCGGCAGGAAGGTAAACGGCATTTCTGTGCATTGCTCTGGTTTGCCAGAAGCGGCTTAGTCCTGCTGGCCACATGACCCGGAAGCTGTACGCCGGCTTCCTCGGCCAATAAAGCGAGATGAGCGCCACAACCCCAGAGTCGGCCACGACTGGACCTAATGGTCAGGGGTCCCTTTACCTTTACCTTTTTAACTATGCATCTTAAAGACACCACAGTCTCTGCTGACCTTCATTCCAAGGAAACAGAGCCCAGGTAAGTGCCTGGAACACCTGAAGATTGAGGTGGTATGCAACAAGATTATTTCAGAACTCCAAACACCCTAAGAAAATTCCATATTTCTCATGCTAGTCTGACAATAAACAACCACAGTCAAAGCCAGATCAATGAAGTGAGTAGGTAGACAGGCTCCCCCCCCCCACGGAGTTGCTTACGGAGTAAATCTTACTTACTCAGATGCCAGCCCCGCTGTGTTCAGCGGGATTTACCCCATGGTAAAGGAATTGCAACTGCGGAGCGTTTCCATCACAGGCAGGAATGCAGGTGAACCACCAGTTGGAGGGTTTGCAAAGGATACAGGTGATGCTGAAACGGCAGGGCTGCTAGGCAAACTGAGCCGTGGGGGGGAGGGGGGGAGAATCTGGGCGGGTCCTGCCTGTGACTGGTGACTGTGCCTGCCAATCAAGTGAAGAGCTCCTCCCCTTGCTCCCAGGTTGGTTATAGAAAGAGAGGATGAAATCCACCCAAATGGAAACTGGGTAAGTGATGGCTGCTTTCATCAGTGCTCTCTACTTCGAAGGAGGGTGCTTTACTTAAGTGGCCCCAACAAGAACGTCTGGCACAGAAGATGGGAAAGTGTCACAGCACTGGGGGATTAGGAGAAAGGGGAATCAGAGGGAACATGATAGATGTTCTTGGAATTGGGCAAGGCATGGAATAGGTGGACAGAAAAGATTTTTCCTCTCCTAACACTAGAACTGGAGAACACCCAATGAAACGGAATGTTGGAAGATTCAGGACAGATGGAAGAACGTCCTGCATTAACTCAGCACATAGCTAACCTATGGAACTCCCTGCCACAAGAGGAAGGGACGCCCACCAATTGGATTTCAAAGAGGAAATTCGTGGAAGTAAAGTCTATCACTAAGGGTGGCTGTGTTCTGCTTCCGTGGTCGGTGGGAGGAAGCACTGCTTCTGAATACCAGTGGCTGGTAACCACCAGAGGGGAGAGTCCCGCTTTTGTGTTCGAATCCTGCTTGTGGGTTTCCCTTTGGGGCACCTGGAGGACCACGGTGAGAGCAGGAGGCTGGACTAGATGGGCTACAGGCCTGATCCAGCAGCCTCTGCTTATGTTCTTAAGTGGGAACCTCGCAGAAAAGCCTTGCAGGCAAACACTTACTTATTCATTTATTGCGTTGTAATTATACGCCGCTTGATTGTAAGAAAAGAAAAACCAACTCAAAGCGGTTTACAGAAAGATAAAACAAGAAAGAAAAGAAAAATTTACAAGATACTATAAAACATACAAAAAATATGAATAAATACAATAAGATACTGAAACAGATCAAAATTACCGCAGCTTTCTAAATGTCTGGGTAAGGTAAAGGGTAAACGGATCATTGACCATTAGGTCCAGTCGTGGACGACTCTGGGGTTGTGGCGCTCATCTCGCTTTGCTGGCCGAGGGAGCCGGTGTCCAGCTTCCGGGTCATGTGGCCAGCATGACTAAGCCACTTCTGGTGAACCAGAGCAGCGCACGGAAACGTCGTTTACCTTCCCGCCAGAGCGGTACCTATTTATCTACTTGAACTCTGACATGCTTTTGAACCACTAGGTTGGCAGGAGCAGGGACCGAGCAATGGGAGCTCACCCCGTCGCTGGGATTCGAACCTCCGACCTTCTGATCGGCAAGTACTAGGCTCTGTGGTTTAACCCACAGGTAGGCTTGTCTAAATAGGAAAGATTTTAGCAGGTGCCAGGAATCCAGTGAAGGCGCCTGCCTGATATCAAGTGGCAGGGAGTTCCAAAGTGCATGCTTACAAATGCAGAATGGGTATGATGTTATTATCACCTGTAGTAGTGCCAGTTCCTCCCATGCTCTTAAAAAACACTGCCTCCCCTCACTCTAAACCATGCCTGCAGCTTGCTTGGGTGGCTTCTGATCCCTTCCTATATTGGGGAAATGGGTGGCTGCAGAAGATGGAATAGATGTGTGCCAATTTTGGTGGAGGCATGGAAAGGCAGAAGTTTAGGCAGCTAGAAGAAGAAGAAGAGTTTGGATTTGATATCCCACTTTATCACTACCCTAGGGAGTCTCAAAGCGGCTAACATTCTCCTTTCCCTTCCTCCCCCACAACAAACATTCTGTGAGGTGAGTGGGGCTGAGAGACTTCAGAGAAGTGTGACTGGCCCAAGGTCACCCAGCAGCTGCACGTGGAGGAGTGGGGAATCGAACCCGGTTCACCAGATTATGAGTCTACCGCTCTTAACCACTACACCACACTGGCTCTCATTGCCATGCATTGAGAGATGCCAGGGAGCATTGGGGAAAGAAGCCCCCTTGCCAAGGAACCCAAGGGGCTGCAGCTCAGGGCCAGAGCACCCGCTTTGCAAGCTGAAGGATCCAGGTTCAGCCCCTTAAAGATGGAATTGTGAGGGGTGGACTAGATGGCCCCTGGGGTCCCTTCCAATTCTACGATTCTGTGATTGACTTCAGAGAAAGACCCTCCTCCGCCTGAGACCCTGGGGAGCTGCTGCCAGCCAGGGTAGACAACATTGGGCTGGATGAGCAAGGACTCTGAACCGGAGTAATCCAGGTCCCTGCGGGGTTGTTGCTCTGCCATCTCACAAAACCATGCGCTTCCAACCAGTTCATATAAGAACAGAAGCTTAGTTAAGTTGGGTGATGGATTCATATAGCATGTAAATCTAATTTCTCACCATTATAATCACAAGAGCATAAGGAGAGGCTGCTGGAACGGGCCAATGACTCGTCTAGTCCAGTATCCTGTTCTCACAGTGACCAAACAGATGCCTCTGGGAAACCCACAAGCAGGATTCGAACTCAAGAGCAACTCTCCCCTCCTGTGGTTTCCAGAAACTGGGAATCAGAAGCATCACTGCCTCGGGCAATAGTGCGCGTTGGAGCCGTGAGCGGACTCAAGACCCTTATCTTTCCCCAGCGCACAAAAAGTCAGCTGGAGGATTTTTGGGGGGCGAGTTTCTCATTCTCTGCTGGACCCCTATGAGCCCCACTCTGCCATGGGGTTTTTTTTGGGGGTGCGCTGAGCCCTGGCGATCACCCCTAAAGCTCTATTTGCCAGAACCGTGTCGCCCCTTAAGCAGACGGCACACAGCTCGCCGCCATAGCCTCTGCAGCGAACCAGAAGTTGCCTAATTCTCTTTTAAATCTATCCAAGATGGTGGCCCTTGCTGCCTCTTGTGGGAGGGAGTTCCGCAGTTTAATGACGCACTGCACGAAGAACTTTCTTTGTCCTAAATCTTCCAACACTCAGCTTCATTGATCTAGGACAAACTTCATTTTCCAGCTGTTTTTGGACTGCAATTCTCATCATCCCTGGAAACTGGTCCTGCTAGCTAGGGATGATGGAACTGTCTCCCTCAGAAGGTGGTGTCCTCTCCTTCCTTGGAGGTTGGATGGCCATCCGTCCCGGATGCTTTAGCTAACTTGACATGAGCCAACAGTGTGACGCGGCAGCTAAAAACGCCAATGCAATTCTGGGCTGCATCAATAGGAGTATAGCATCTAGATCAAGGGAAGTAATAGTGCCACTGTATTCTGCTCTGGTCAGACCTCACCTGGAGTACTGTGTCCAGTTCTGGGCACCACAGTTCAAGAAGGACACTGACAAACTGGAACGTGTCCAGAGGAGGGCAACCAAAATGGTCAAAGGCCTGGAAACAATGCCTTATGAGGAACGGCTAAGGGAGCTGGGCATGTTTAGCCTCGAGAAGAGGAGGCTAAGGGGTGATATGATAGCCATGTTCAAATATATAAAAGGATGTCACATAGAGGAGGGAAAAAGGTTGTTTTCTGCTGCTCCAGAGAAGCGGACACGGAGCAATGGATCCAAACTACAAGAAAGAAGATTCCACTTAAACATTAGGAAGAACTTCCTGACAGTAAGAGCTGTTCAACAGTGGAATTTGCTGCCAAGGAGTGTGGTGGAGTCTCCTTCTTTGGAGGTCTTTAAGCAGAGGCTTGACAACCATATGTCAGGAGTGCTCTGATGGTGTTTCCTGCTTGGCAGGGGGTTGGACTCGATGGCCCTTGTGGTCTCTTCCAACTCTATGATTCTATGATTCTATGATTCTAAGATTGCTGCATTTCGGGGGGGTTGGACTAGATGACCCTCAGGGTCCCTTCCAGCTCTCCAATTCTATGATTCTATAATTCACTGGATGTCCACATGCACTGCTGTTGAGAGCAAGCAAAGCTCTTCTCTCTCCAGTCGGTGCACAATTTTATAAACTTCTATCATATTGTCTCTTATTCAGCTCTAAAAGGCACTTCGGTTCAACATCACACTGTTCTGCTGGAAGCAGGAAGAGTGCATAATCCGCATCTCCCTTCCAGAGATTCTGTGCGCTGGATAAACAGGTCCCCCGCTGGGATGGGGGGACAACCTGATCTCTCTTCCTTCCCTAATTAATGCATTTCTTGTCTCTCGGTGGAGCTCTAGCTGCGAGCTTAATCTGGGTCTCAAAAGCAGGTCTGCAGTCAGAACAAAGCGAAGACCACAATTATTAATAATGGAGCTCCAATAAGTGGAGTTTGTCATCCAGGCGCTCTCTGTGGTAGCTTCAAAGAAAAGGTTGGGGATTTTGTGACGTCGTGATACAGGAGCATCATATGAGTCCTGCTGAGTTTGACGAAAGATCCCCGTAGCCTGCCGGCCGATGACGAAAAATCCAAGAAGCTGGGATGGGAGACAGCCACAGCAGCCCACTCTGCTGGCAGGCCCCAGCAGCCAGTACTGGGAGGTAGACTGCCACTGAACATGGAGTTTCCATCTAGCACCGGGTTTAGTAGCCATCGATAAACCAATCTTATTCCACAGACTGGCCGCCTAAGTCATTGGCTGCCCCCACATCTTGAAGAAGTGAGTTCCAGAGGTTACCTGTGCAGAGTGAGGAGGCGGTTTTCCTTTGACCTGCCCTAATCAGCTGCTGTTGTTTTTGTCCATGGAGCTTTCTTGGCAGGGATACTGGAGTGGCTTGCCGGTTCCTGCTCCAGGTGGATCATGTTTGGTCAAAACTCTCCACTATGACCTGTGCATCTTGGGTGGTCCTGCATGGCATGGCTCATAGCTTCTCTGAGTTATTCAAGCCCCTTCGCCATGGCGAGGCAGTGATCCATGAAGGGGCAATGACAAATCTAGACAGCATCTTAAAAAGCAGAGACATCACCTTGATGACAAAGGTCCGTCTAGTTCAAGCTCTGGTTTTCCCAGTCGTGATGTATGGAAGTGAGAGCTGGACCATAAAGAAGGCTGATCGCAGAAGAATGGATGCTTTTGAATTCTGGTGCTGGAGGAGACTCTGGAGAGTCCCATGGACTGCAAGAAGATCAAAGCTATCCATTCGGAAGGAAATCAGCCCTGAGTGCTCACTGGAAGGACAGATCCTGAAGCTGAGGCTCCAAGACTTTGGCCACCTCATGAGAAGAGAAGACTCCCTGGAAAAGACCCTGATGTTGGGAAAGATGGAGGGCACAAGGAGCAGGGGACAACAGAGGACGAGATGGTGGGACAGTGTTCTTGAAGCTACCAGCATGAGTTTGACCAAACTGCGGGAGGCAGTGGAAGACAGGAGGGCCTGGCGTGCTCTGGTCCAGGGGGTCACGAAGAGTTGGACACGACTAAACAACAACAACAGCTCGGACTGCGCAAGGAAGGAAATGGCAGGGCCAAGAGAGGAGTTTGCCTGAAATTCGGCGCCAGCTCTGGTCCAGGGGGTCACGAAGAGTCGGACACGACTAAACGACTAAACAACAACAACAATCAGCTGCTGACCTGCTGAGACAGTGCAAAACAGGACATCTTTGTCCGCTGGGGCATCTCTGACCATGCAGGAAACAGGCAAGGCCAAAGTGGTTGCGAAATTGCTCAGCTTGGGGCCATTAGGCAGTCACTCAAAGGGAAAACTGGTTTTAGGAAACAAGGAAGGGAGGCCAGGTGCGTGAGGGGTCTGCAGGTGCTGGCCTGGAGCTGGGCATGCAGAGAGGAAGTGCTGCAGGCAGCCTGTGGGCGAAATCAGTTTCAAGTCAGCTGTGGCCCTGTGTAAATTCATAAAGGATGGAGGCCGCCAGACACCCAGTCAGCCTGCAAGCTTGGCTGAGTCACCGATGAGATGATAATTACATCAGACACCTGTAGGGCACTTGGGGGGAGGGGAGGGGGGGCTTGTTACAAGGCAAGGAGAGAACAAAGAGAGTCCGTCACTGTTTAAAACTGGATCAGAGAGGAGGTTTTGTGCAGACATAGATCCCCCCCATGCTGGTTTTATATACTGGAAGGACAGAGGAAGGTACAATTAGGGGAAGGGCTGAAACTCAGTGGTAGAGCACCTGCTTGGCATGCAGAATCATGGAATTGTAGAGTTGGGAGGGATTCCCAAGGGTCATCTAGTCCAACCCCCTGCAATGCAGGAATCACAGCAAAAGAATCTCTGGCTGGTGAACATCAAACGTCTGGATGAAGCATCCTTATGCATGGCAAGGAGAAAGTGGCTAGAGAAACCTTTTTTTCCTTCTCCTAGAACTCTTGGATTTCCAACAAAGCTGAATGTTGCAGGATCCAGACAGACTTCTTCACGTGATGCAGTTAACCTGCGAAATTCTCTGCCGCAGGCTGCCAAGCTGGACAGCTTGAAAAGGAGAGAGAGAAATCCATGTGGAACAAGGCTATCAAAGGCTGTGATGAATATCTGCTATCTACAGTTTTGGAGGCCATGTGACACTCAGTACCAGTTGCTGGGGAATTTATTTATTTTTATAGGGCTTCTTTCATAAAATTTATCCACCGCTTGACTGTGAAAAAGAAAACACACCCTCAAAGCAGTTTACAAAAAGATGAAACAACGAAACCAAGAAAGAATTACAACAGTACTTAAAAATGAAACACAACTTAAAATGCTGTACTAAATCAGATGAAAATGACGCCCATTTTCTAAGCACATGGGTGGGCTTCTCTAAACAAGAAGGATTTCAGCAGGTGCCCAAAAGACTGCAGTGAAGGAACTTGCTTGGTATCAATAGGCAGGGAGTTCCAAAGGGCAGGCGCTGCCATACTAAATGGAATGCCGCTGGGAGAGTTGGTGCCCTGTCCTGCTTGAGGGAGCCTCATATTGGGGATCTTAGTTGACCGCTTTGCCAAAGAGGATGCCCCATTTGTACCGATGCAGGAATCTCTTCTGAGGTGATTACGCTTTTCATAGAGAAGGTCATGCAAAACCAGGGGGTGGGGGTGGGGGTGGGGAGGGAGACCTTTTAACCCAAGAGTCATGTTCCCTGGTGGGCTACTTTCTTGTGTTTGTGCATCTCATGCCAGGGATGGGAAGGGCGAGAGGCAAGAGGCAGTGGAGCCACAGAGGTGGCCCGGAACATTAAACAGGAGGCTGCATCTCGCTCATACCAAAAGTTGAGAGATTTTTTTGCCTGCTCCACCCCAATGTCACAACTTCCCCTCTGTCTGTCCAGGCAGGAAAGTGTTAGGATTACAGGTCAAGTACACCTCCCAGCTGGGCCAAAGCGCTTGAGAAGGGCGTGAAGAGGAAAGAGGATAATCCCAAGGGTCAAGCGCAGAGCCCTCCTCCCTCTGTGTTAAAAGGATCTCTGGCAGCCAGGGTGCAAAAGACATGCCAGTCAGAGCAGACAACACCAGCTGCCTTTGAGTGAGAAACAGACCCCTGGGACCCATCTATCGCAGCCTTGCCTCCTCTGACAGACAACTGTTCCTCAGTGCCTGAAGCCAAGAGAGGCAACCGTCTTTCACGGTAGATTGTAAGCTCTTTGCGGGCAGGGGACTTTCCTTTTCGCTGCCATTGTTTGAAGCGCCATGGGCACATTGGTGGCTGTCTGTATACCAGTTCCACGGCTATTTACCACTGCATACACCAACAGTGGTGTACAACCTGCATTGTAGGGGGTTGGACTAGATGACCCCTGGGTCCCTTCCAGCTCTACAGTTCTACGATTCTACTACTGCTAAAAGTAACTTTCTAGTCAAAACGAGCATGCAGCCCCCTTCTGGGCTGGAGATGCAGGAGGGCAGAAAGGCTTTGCCGTCTGCTGAGATGCTTTTGGTTTCGCAGGTCCTGCCAGGCTGTGCCCCTTTCCCCCTTCTCCCTTGCCTAGAAGTATTATGATGAACGACCCCCAGGAAATTACAGCAGTCCAAAGCCGTGCTGGGAGACTGCCAGCTGGGCTGCGCTTGGCGTGTGCCTACACTCCTTAATTCATAAATCGCAGTGGCTGGCGAAAGGCGTGCCAGCCAGGGCGAGTTCCTGGGGGATGGCATGTGGCTGTGCGGGTGTGTGGCTGTGCTGTGTGTTGGCACACAAACAGGAGGGGGCATGCACAGAAGCCCAAGCAGATAGAGCCCTCCTTGCTCCAGCCAGCTAGTCACAGACTCCAAGGGGAAACCCAGGACGCAGGTGTGCTGTGGGCATCAAGGTCACCTGCATTTCATTTCTACCTGCAGTTGCAAAACAATTCTAGAGGCTGATGCCTGTAAGGTGAGAAACAGGGCGAGGAGTTTCCTTTGAGCCCAGTGACTGCAGTGCACCAGAATGGACTGGGTGCAAGAGAGCTTAAAACTCTGGAGAGGCCTGCCAAGCAGGGTTAACCCAACTCAGCTACCTTCCTGTTGTGGTTTTTTAACCAACAACCAAAACACAAACAGTGAAACCCCCAGGCGGCTGATACATTGGGTATACATAATCAATAGTAACATATTCAAATCAACCACATGTACAATTCTATATACCTTAACACTCCTCCCTCCACAAGGTTTATTTAACTTTTAACATTTTAATTGCCCCAAATTGTTCAAACCTGCCCAAATAATTCAATATCTTCTCAAACCAATCCCCCTCCTCCTCACTGACCTTAAACCCTTTCATTTTGTGTATCCTCACAGTTAGATATTCTAAGATTATAATATTTTTCAGCTTTTCCCTCCATTGATTCACCCCTAGCTCTTCTGCATTTTTCCAGTTACTCGCTATAACCTTTCTGGCTGCAATTACCCTCAATTTTACCCATTTACATTCCTCTTTTGTTTCTAACTTGGTGCTACTCAGGCTAATAAGAACCATTAATTTAGATATTTCCACCTTCCTACCCACAATTCCCGATATTTCTATACCAATCTGTTTCCAGAATTCATTAACTAACGGACAATCCCACCACATATGACTGTACGTTCCCATCACTCCACATTTCCTCCAACAATTCTTACTTCCAGATTTCGTAATATGATATAACCTTACAGGTGTGTAATACCATTTTTGTACAAACTTCAACCCTTGTTCCTGGATTATCCTAGAGGTCGCAACAAAGGGTGGATGCCGAAAGATTCTTTCCCAATCTTCATCTAAAATCTGCTCCTGAATATCTAGCTTCCAATATTCTTTCAAACTTTCCTTTGGTGCCTTCGTATATTTCTGTGAAAGTCCCAGGAATCTCTCTGTGTGTGACTAGAGACAAAACTGTCGCCCTTTCCTTGGCATGACTCTGGAACCAGATCAACCAGAAGGGCAATTGAAGCTGAAAGTGTCCCCGGATTCATTGAAAAGAATCTGGTAACTTTACTATATGTAGCCTTTAGAATCTGTGATATATTGCTTAGGGGGGTGGGGTCAGGAAAAGAGAAGAGGAAAGCAAGTCTTCAGTCACCAGTTATGTCTATGTCTCATCCAGAAAGTATAGCCAGAGTAAAGGTAAAGGTAAAGGTACCCCTGCCCGTGCGGGCCAGTCTTGCCAGACTCTAGGGTTGTGCGCCCATCTCACTTAAGAGGCCAGGGGCCAGCGCTGTCCGGAGATACTTCCGGGTCACGTGGCCAGCGTGACAAAGCTGCATCTGGCGAGCCAGAGCTGCACACGGAAACGCCTTTTACCTTCCCGCCAGTAAGCGGTCCCTATTTATCTACTTGCACCCGGGGGTGCTTTCAAACTGCTAGGTTGGCAGGCGCTGGGACCAAGCAACGGGTGCGCACCCCGCCGCGGGGATTCGAACCGCCGACCTTTCGATCGGCAGGCCCTAGGCGCTGAGGCTTTTACCCACAGCGCCACCCGCATCCCTACAGCGCCACCCATGGCAAATTTAAAAAATCCACCTGGACAGAAATTTTACCCTTGAAAATGAGCATGTGTCCTGGAAAAAGAGGACACATGGCAACTGTACCATCCAACCTCTGCTTAAAAACCTCCAGTGAAGTAAATTCCATGCCTGACCTCTCTGCTGCTCCAACGCCCTCCTTGCCCATCCGAAGAACTCCTTCTCCTTCAAGCAATTCCATCCTTCTCCCCTTGCTGCCCCACATGCTTCTGTGACAGGTGCCTCCCCCTCCCCTTAAATCCATCCTCAAAAGTCCCCTTTGTTGAGACACCTTTGGCTCACATTCTGGGCTGTATCTGGTGCTAGTGCTGCTCAAAACAGACCCACCAAAGTGAATGAGCACGACTAATGTAGGTCCATTCATTCCAATGGGTCTACTTCTCAAATTATACTGGAGTGAAGCAGGAGGCTGTGCAAACACCACACACCCTCCCCAAATAATCTTGGGAGTTGTAGTTCACCCCCAACAGAGCCACAGTTCCCAGAATACGTGTGTGTGTGTGTGTGTGTGTGTGTGTGTGTGTGTTGGAATGGGCTTTAGAAGTACAGTATGATGTTTGTGCAGCCAAAGTATATGGAATGGAAAAGGACCCAGGTTTTATTTGCTAGTCTCTCCTCTTCCTCTACTGCCTGACCAAGTGGACTGTAAGCTCCTTGGGGGCAGGGACCGGTCCTCTTGGGCTCTGTGAAGTGCCCGGCACTCTAATGGTGCTGTGTAAATAATACCCCATAATGAAGGCAGCACTTTGGGGTTAGCCATTTGGGAGCACATTCAATTGCATCACACATTTGAATAATGTTAGGGCAAAAACCGAGAGACGATGAATGGGATCCTCCCATGAATTGTCGACCAGGAAGCTGGAGATGAATGGACCGTTAATTTCAGAGGCAGCCGAGGGAGCTTGATTCATGGCCTGCTTTTATTCCAGAGCTTCCATTGTCTTTGCAAACTGACGTTTTGCTGCAAGAAGCCAGCTGGCACACAAAGGGACAGAGCCGTCTGCAGTTTGGCTCCTGACACATCCAAAAAACCCAGCGGCAATATCTCACCCACAACAATTCTAGGTCTCTGCCTTCCCAAGGGATGGAGCTGGCACCTTGCCCTTGGCCCCGTGGCAGCTTCCCGGCCACACAGGTGTACTGACGCATGCCGTACCTGTTTGATTTCTGCCCGCCGTGGAGCTGTCCAAAGCGTAGAGCTTCACTTGGCAGCCTTATTGAGAAGGAGGCGTGTTTCCTGGCACTGCTGGGTGACTTGGGAATAAAGCCAATGGGGTCATCCCTGGTTCTTAGAGGTGTCTCATCTCAGCAGGCTCCTGCCTGCCAGATGCGATCCAGGTTTCCCTCAAACCAAGGTTTGTGCAGCTTGGTCACTTGGTTGGACAAACTGCCTGATCAGCAGGCCAAGGGGACTGGGAGGTCAGCAGGGAAACAGACCAATTATAGGGGGCAGCAGAGCCAGTAGCGGGCAGAGGAACATAATTCCATAAGGCTGACCAAAGTGAGTAGAGCCCTCCTAATGAAGCTGCCAGGTGGGCAGGGTATAAATAATAAATTATTTTATATTATTATTTAAATGATATGCCTCCACTGCCACAGGTCCCTGCCTGGGATTCAGACTGCAGTAGTATTTTAACTTGTGTTGAGGGATCTCATGTATGAATGAGCCACTGGGTCACTTGGGAATGTGTGTGGCCTGTTCTGATCCCTGAATTGGAGGGGGTTGGGCTGGGCGATCACTGGGCATTGCTGTCAACTTTTTCTTTTTCTTGTGAGGAATCCTATTCAGAAGAAGGGAATTTCCCTTTTAAAAAGGGAAACATTGACAGCTATGGCACTGGGGTCCCTTCCAACTCTACTGTTCCGTGATTCTATGGCCAACCCATAGAGGCAAAAGACAAAAACTCACATCTAGTTCAGGAATGAGAGGTGGTTTAGGACACCCTGTCTGCCTCACCGTCACCCAACATCTTGATTTGACTCAGAGCTTGAACCCGAGAACGTGTGAAATTAGTTTTGTTGAGGTTCCTTTAATTCCTATTAAGGAAAATCTGGTGAATGGGCTTCCTTTATCTAGCACCTACACGTCTTGTATTTAAGGTTTGAAGGTCACTGACCTGGCCTCCAGCCAAGTAGGTCACTGTGATCTGGCCACTGGCCAAGGGTGTGGTCATTCTTGGGTCTATTAAGAGGGGGCTGAACACAGCCTCTTTGCTTCGCTGAGAGAAAGCTCTGCCAGATTGGTGCTGAGCTCTGTGCTGTATGTGTGCTTTGAGTTGTACTTGCTTTGCATTTGTAGCCTGAAGCTTCCACTAGGGATCATGCGGAATCCTGTATATAGTGAAACTGCCTTAATGATTTGGACCTGCCAGTAAAGGACTGAACGGTCTGATGATTTGGAGTCTGACTGAATTTCTTCCAGCACAAAATGGCACTGCCACAAACCTACACGCTTGGGGAGCTGCACACACCATAGGCCAACGAGTTTATTATCAAGGGGCCTCTGAGCATGAGCAGAGTCCTTTTCTCTCTCAGCTGAGAAACCACGGCATCTGAGATTAAGATGGTGGGCCTCGCCACCTCCTGTGGGAGGGAGTTCCATAGTCTAACTACGTCTTGCAGGGAGAAGAGCTTTCTTTTAGCCAACCTGAACCTTCCAACCTAAAAGACTTGCAGCTGAATCTGATCACATTTCAAACCTCCCCTTGAAATTGATAGCAAGCGTCTCCTCCTGTCCTCTTTCCAACGCCCACTGGAAGATAACAAAATTGATCGCTGCAAATGTGATCGACTCAAGTGCCTCAGTTCTGTCACCTAGGAGCCATATCCTGAGATATGGGAAGTGATAGGTGCTCTGCACATGCTCTGGTGCTCTCTCTTAAGACCACTCCCCTTCTCTATTCGTTCTTCTCTGTTTTTATTTTTCCCACCACAAGCCTGATGAGAGTCCTGATGCCCCAAACTGGCCTAGCTCTGATAAGGTTTACCTGAGGTTCAGCTCTCCAACCAAGCCAAGAAAAATCCCTCTGGAGCCAGTGTTCTTTAGTGCAGCAAATGTCCTGAGATGAATAAACTTTGGGGTCGATGGAAAACTGTTAGCTCTTTTAAACACCTCTTTTTAAAAATAGGCAGCCCTGTCTGTTTTCTCTGGCTGGCTGCCTAGAACGGAACACAGTTTTCCAAATGGGATTTTACCTGTGCTGGAGAGAGCAAGGTGGTTACGTCCTGTACCTTGAAGCATCTATTTCTGAGGCTGCAACTTAAAACACCCTTGGCCTTTTGAGCTGCAGGATCACATTGCTGGCTCCTGTTCCGTTTGTTCTGCACCAGCCCCTTCCCACTTTCCTTGCAAGTGCTGCTGCACAGACGGCGATCTCTCCCGTTATCCTTGGGCACCTGGCTCTCCTCTGTAGCACAACAGACTTCACAAGTGTCTCTGGTGCACGTCACGTTCTGCTGTCTGCACAGCTGTCCTGTTGGGTGATATCATCTATTCTCACAAAGGAATCCCACACAAACCGTCTATGGACCAATATGGTGCCTTTTCCTCCAACATCCTGCTTCTGTCACCACTCTTTGGTTTATTAAAATTATTATTCTTTATTAAATGCATATACCAGTCTTAGGTCTCAGGTCAGTTCACAGGATAAAATACAGAACAAAAACAACCCAATAAATTTTTCAACACATTTTAAAAGGGCATAGGATGCCAATCAACCACAGGCCTCGTTTGCTCCATCTGGCTAAGCTCCTTGCATCCTCTTTACCCAAACGTGTGTGGCACCCAGTTATCTTTCCCTGACCTCCTGGTGACATTGATACCCTCACTGGTAACCAGGACCCTGTCTTGGCTCCTCTACTGGCCCCCACTCCACCCGGCCACCAACACAGCGTTAATTCCTGGGGTTTTTTTTTCTTCAGGCACAAATATATTTGGATCCCCTGTACCTACTGGATGCAGAATTAAATTATTTCCATCTCCCTGAATTCTTCATTCACCAGACAATGAGAGACATGCCTTTTGGTGAGTCTGCAGTTCAGAGAGATCGCTGCAGAAGTGTGTGTGTGTTGTGTGGGGTGGTATTCTGTGCTTCTGTTCTCAAAACAAGCAACTGCCCCTTCAGAATAGAATGATGGGGTTTTCATTGATTTTTTTTGGCCACCAACGTGAAGTATGGGAAGGAAAAGATAAATCTGAAGTGCTGCAGACTCAGGTCAGAAGGCTGCTTGGCTGGGATGCTGCCCACAGATCTGTGTATTCCGGATGTCAAGGAGCAGAGTTAAGGCACTGCACCCATTCACACAGAATTAAGGTGTTGCGCCCACTCCTACCTCCACCCCCTGAACTTCGCGTTCCCCGGCTGTGTAGCTTTTACACCCAGAATTTGTTTTCTTTTGATGTCTTTCCTGTGGACCAGACAAAATGCAATGGGTAGCGAGAGAGAGGCAGGCGTCAACTCAGGCTGAAGCTTTTGCTCTGCTCGGTGTCCTCTCCTGTGTGGGCACTTGCCTTTTGGGGAAGGGCCATGGCTCAGTGGTTAGAGCACCTGCCTTGCATGCAGAAGGGCCCAGGATCAATCCCCAATAGCATCTCTAGGTATTGGGGGGGGGGGAGGAATACTCCTTGTCTGAAACCATGGAGAGCTGCTGCCAGCCAGTGCAGTCAAAATGAGCTAGATAGATGAATGATCCGACTCAGTGTAAGGCAGCTTCCTATGAACCTCTTGCACCTGCCCAGGATGCCCAAGGCCACCTGGCATGGAAGGTTGCCCACACGGGCACCACTCTGGTGCCCTCTTTTCTTTCAAACCAAGCAGCCCTATGACCTGGGAGGCTTTGAGGGGGTGGGGAGTAGTGGTTAGCGGCAGTGGAAAGTGGATTTGGGTCTTTTCTAGGCGAGTGGCCTTGCGGGGAGGGCTTTGAGAAGGGCTTCATTCCTGATGGCAAAAGGCAGGCAGCCCCAGCTTCTCAATTCTGCCCATGGCCAGGAGCGCTGCAGTGCCCGCCCGACCAAGAGAGCCTGCTTGTGAAACCGGCAGCCGGCCCCTCGCTCACCTTGACCAGCCGCTCTTGCGTCACAAGAAGGGATCCTCCACCCCTTTCGCACGACACATTGCAGGGGGCATGTTCGTGCCACTTCCCTCTCGCAGCATGATGCCAGCCTCAGGCCAGAGATGCATCTCAATGATGCAGCCCAGCCAAAACTCAGCCACGTCTCTCCACGACCCACCCAGACTGTGTTGCCCCTTCCTAGGAGGGTCTCTGCTTATGCAGTCTGTGCGACACCCAGCATGCAAAAGAACCCGCTTTCCTGTTACGATTTATTACTTTGGAAGTGTCAGGCGGGGGCAAATGCAGTTTTTTTTTAAAGGTCTCAATCCAGGTCAGTCCCTGGAGCCAGGACAGCATCCATCGCACCTCCCACCTCAGCCGAAGCATCCTTAATCCCGGGGGTCCTCTTTGGACCAAGACTCTCCTTAGGTAGCCCTGCCCCCTCACCTGCCTGCCAGAGACCCCGGACCAGCGCTTTCCCACCCTGTCTGCAGAGGGCAGGGCTCCGCAAAACGACCCTCCCCCCCTGCCCTGTTGCGATCCGCTCACCTGAGGTGGTCTGCCTCGGTTCCACACCTAACAAGCTGCCCACTGCAAGCCCATCACCGTGGTCACCCTTGCATCGAGAGAGGCGCCGCCGCTGCACTCCTCGGAGATGCGGGATGGGATGCCGAGGCTGGTACCCAGGAGGAGGGATGCTGCGCGCTCTCTCCAGGAGATGCAGGGCGGAGAGAGAGAGGGCAGGGCGGTACCCCGGAGGAAGAGCCCGGAGCGCTCTCCGAGGATGGGAACAGCAGCAGGAGAGGACAGCCCAGGAAAGGAGCCGCGGCGGGCAGGCTCCGAGGACGCTGGTACCCAAGGACCGCTCTCTCTCCAGGGATGCAGGAGGGATGCAGCGGCGGGCGGGCGGGCGAGAGGGATGCGCAAGGAAGGGAAGGGAGCCAGACCACCAACTCCGCCTGCTCCGGGCTCCCTGCACCAGTCAGTCCCCAGCCTGCCTCTCTCTCCTCCCCGCCTGGAAAGGAAGCTGCTTTTGCTGGGAAGCACTAATGACACCCGCCCCCCTCCCAGTCTCAACCCAGCCCCTCCCTGAGCTCCCTCATTCGCTGAGAACTGAGGATTCTGCGCCAGTTCCCTGCCCGCCGCCGGAGAGGGAAAGGCAGCTTCGGGCGGGCTCCGCTTCCCGCAGGACAAACACTCCCCCGCCCCACTCCGCCCCACCACGCCCCACGCCCCCTCCTCCTCCTCCAGCCCCAGATCTGTCTAGGCTGTTGCCCCAGTCTGGAGGGGGCTGGGGCGGGGAGGGGATGGAGCTACATCCCAACTCCCACCCGCGTGTTGACAGTCAGGCTCTGGCGGAACTGTGGCCTGGGTGGCGGGAGGGGGGCGGCAGACTGCAGCGCGCGGCGCCATGTGGCAAGAGGAGCCCCCCCCCCGCTCCGTGGAAGGCACAGCTCCATCCTCCTGCGTGCCTGACTGGACCATTTCTGCAGCCCTGGCCTTGGGAGAGGGAGGTGTCCCTGCGATTTCGGAAAGGGACACTCAAAGCCCATGCAAGCAGCCCCAGGAAGTCTCTCCAGGCCACTTTGCACACAGAGTTTGATTTGCAGAATGCCACCCTTTCTCATACCCCCCTCTCGGCCAAAAAGTTTTTTGTTTTTTTTAGGGAAATGCAGTGGCAGCGATGGGGAACATCTATGTGTGGGGCAGCCTCCTGATGTGGCTGGACTCCAGTTTCCACTCTCCCCCAGCAGCCAGCATGGTCAGGGGATGATGGGTGTTGTAGTTCAGTAACACCTGGGGAGCCCCTGCAGATCCCCCACCCCAGGGACTTGGGCTTAAGTCAGTCTCAACAGCTGCCCATTCTAGTTGCGTGTGCATTTGGTGGCGAGGGACTCACACGTTGCACATGGTCAGCTGTGTGGCATTTTAATAGCTAGCTCTGGCATCAATAAAATATTCTGGGACCAAAACCTGGCTAAGATCAAGCCCCTTCCTTCTGGCTCCCCTCTGACCTAGATTTCATTTTTAATAACCCAGCCTTTCTCCAAGGGTCTAATGATTCCACCTTCCCTCACAGCAGCCCTGTGAGGTAGGCTGAGGCGAGAAGGAGTGCCTGGCTCAAGGTCTCCTCGTGAGCCTCATAATGGAGAGAGAACATGGACTCAGGTCCCTGCAGAACTAGGCTGACATCACCCTCCACTTCCATTCTGGGTGTGATCCTGTCCTCTCTGAGCTCAGAATGAAAATGTTTCTGTCCCTAATTCTGGGTGAGGTGCATGGCAGCTTCACATTTGGCTAGAGGACGAGGTGGGGCTGGAGTTTGAAAGCTTAGAGGTTCCCTTAATGCCACATATATGTAGCAGAATTACAACGATCTAATGCTTTGCTGCAGCTGAGAGGAGACGTAGCAGATGTTGAAAGAATATGAGTGATCTGTAGCACGGGTAATTATAATATTAGTCACTTACAAAGAACGAAATCGATACGCAGCAGGATTTGTTCTAGAAGACAATGGTTCAACAATGGATGTGTATATAAATATTGTCATCTGTTTTGTATGCTAGAATAAGAAACCTGCTGGATTAGGCCAGTGGCCCATCTAGGCCAGGATCCTGTTCCCACAATGGCCAACCAGACCACCCTTTGGGAAGCCCAGATTGTGAGAGCGGCACTCTCTCCAGCTGAAACTGCCCGCAAGTGGTATGCAGAAGCATTATGGCTTGTGGCTGCGGAGTAAAGGCAGGAAGGAAAGAGCCAACATGGAATGCCTCATGGATCAGTATCTCGGCCTTTGCCGTGTTTTGTTCCTGGGGATTTTATACCCAGTTGCCCTGGGTTTGTCATCGGCAAACACAACTTTCATAGAACTGCAGAGTTGAAAGGGACCCCGCCCACGTTGAAAGAACCCCGACAGATGGACACCCAACTTTTCGGGGTTTTTTAAAACCCTCCAATGAAGGGGAGTCCACCCACTTTGAAGGGAATCTATTTCATGGTTTAGTTGCAGTCTCCTTTCTTGTAACTTGAATCCCTTGGTTTGAATTCATCCTATTCTCCAGAGCAGTTGGAAACAAGCTTGCTCCATCAGCCCCATGACTCTTATATCATCTATCAGCCTTCTCTTCTCAAGGCAAAACATACCCAACTGCCTCAACCATTCCTCATACGGCTTGGTTTCCAGACCCTTGGTCATCTTGGTTGCCCTCCTCTGCACACCTTCCAGTCTGAAGCTCCCAGTCCCAGAATGGTTTGGGGCAGTGGAGAATGAGACGGTCCCTCTACCAAAGGCATGCATCATGCCTATAAATGGGCAACTGAAGACTCCAGCAAAGTATCTCTGTGCAACACAGTGAAGTTTTAATAATTTCTTTCAGCCCTCTGTTCGTAACCGCATGAGGCAGCTGTTTCCTCTGCTGACAGTTCTCTGGAGGCCCTTATTAGCAATATCTCTCTTGCCACAGCTTTGCTTGTTTTATCCCCTCCCTCCCCAACTAAAATATCCCCTGACATCTCCTGCCTTTTTTGCCATTTAATTAAGATTATGATGAGGGAGGCAGCAGTCCCCTTTTGGTTCAGCCGGGCAACTCTCATCTGGTTTGCAGAATCTCTGCTCCAGCGTCTTGCCACTGCCCGTCATCACAGCAGACAGGCAGCTACAGATGAAGGCAAGCTGTGGGCAAAGATCAGCCTCACTGATGTAAAATCTGCCCCCCCCACTCATTCCGGCTGTGAATGAAACAGGGACTATTAATTAGTTTACTTTATCTTGCTTCCTCACCATGTTCCTGCTTGCTGTGACTCTCGCTCTCTTGACGACGACAGGGTGCTTTGCTTGTTGGCCAAAGGGGACCTCAGAGCCCAACTCAAACTGGCGATGTGAGGAACAGCAAAACACATCGCCAGCCCATCTGGGCTGCGCCTCTTTCTCTCCAGGCTGAATGCTCAGGTGATGGGCAGGGAGCAGGTCTGGGGTGGGGAAGGGACAAAGTTATACGGCCCTTTTTGGGATGGGTCACAGCAGCCCAGTGGCAGGACACCTGTCTGGCATGCAGAAGGTTCCGAGACCATTGCGCAGCATCGTCTCCAGGTAGGGCATGTTTAGCCTGGACAAGAGGAGGTGGAGAGGTGACTTGATTGTCATCTTCAAGCACCTGAAGGGCTGTGAACTGGAAGATGGAGCAAGCTTCATTTTCTGCTGTTCCAGAAGGGAGGACCAATGGATTCAAATGACAAAAAAATAGACATTAGGAATCTTTTTTTTCTGGTGGTAAGAGCAGTTCAACAGTGGAATGGACTTCCCTGCAAGGGGGCACACTCTTCTTTGCAGGAGGTTTACAGACAGAGGTTGGACGGTCCTCTGTTGGGGATCCTCTAGCTGTGATTGCAGGGGGTTGGGCTAGATGACCCCTGAGTTCCCTCCTAACTATGATGGTATTAAAAAACCCCAAACTTTTACTGGTTTCTGGTTTGTTTCTGGGCCCAAGGCAGGGAGCTTGTCTTGACTTACAAAACCCTAAGGGGTCTGGGTGTGGAAGACAGGAGTGCCTGGCGTGCTCTGGTCCAGGGGGTCATGAAGAGTCGGACACGACTAAACAACAGTAAAGGGGTCTGGGAGAGAGGGAGCGAAAGGCCTTCCTCTTCATCCGAAATTGCAAAGGTCATTAATGTCCTTTTCTCTTCCTTTCACCACATCTTAGCTGGTGTTTTATTATTTCTCACTGGCATATTTGCTCTCCTGCTTTCTTTCTGTTTTTTTTTTTAAAAAAGGATCCTTACCGTCTTCGTTGAATCTGCTGCCAGCTGCCCTGAGGACCCTTTGCATTGAAAGCGAGGGTCAAACATTTCTTAAGGAAAACAGAGACTGAGAGCCAATGGCAGCCTCCTGCCCTGCAAAGCGAGACCAACCTTTCTTTAGGAATTGCAGAACCAGCTGGCCTTTGGCTGCGGGTGACTGGCACGCGCGAGATCCGTTGCCTGTTTGTTTACAAGAAAACGTCTGTGCCAACAGCTTGAGGGGCACAGGGGGCTCGCTGTGTTGCTTGCTGCTTTGGATTTTATTAAAATGCAGCTTGAGGGTTTGAGACAAGGTGCAGTCCCTGAACTTATTCTCAGCCTGAAGAAGAAAGCACATTTGAAATGTATCCTGTGTGTGTGCATCTTTTCCGGGCCCAATTCAAAGTGCTGGTTTTGACCTATAAAGCCTTAAATGGCTCAGGACCGCAATACCTCAAGGACTGCCTCTTTCCATATGAACCTTTCCGGACCCTGAGATCATCTTTTGAGGCCATCCTTCGTGTGCCTCCTCCTCGAGAGGTCTGAAGGGTGGCAACACAAGAACGGGGCCTTATCTGCAGTGGCTCCTAATCTATGGAATGTCTTCCCCAGGGAAGTTCGACTGGCGCCTTCATTATACACCTTTAGGTGCCAGGCAAAAATGTTCCTTTTTAACCAGGCCTTTGGATGATCTTACTGACATCCAACACCCTTTTAGAATGTGTTTTTTTTTGGGGGGGGGTTATTGAGTTACTGCTTTTGGTTTGATTTTATATGTTGTGGTCTTGTTGTGAACCGCCCTGAGACCTCTGGGTATAGGGCAGTGTAGAAGTTGAATTAGCAGCAGCAGCAGCAACAACAACAACAAGGTACCCCCCACCCTCAAAATCTTGGCTTTAACAAGGGAGGTGAGCTGCAGGGAACTGTGGCTGTCTGGTGACAGAAATGCACCTCCAGGCTCTTGCAGAGAGTGGGCTACGCCAGTTGGGAACTTGCAAGCCAGGGTTAAGTGCATCCTTTAGCTTTCCTTTTGCAAACCCTTCGACGCAGGGTGATTTTTAATTTTTACTTCCCTTATTTCCATGTATCCCTCTGTGATATTTTCCAGTGTATGGACAAGATTCTGTTCAAGGTTGTGCCCCAGACAATCTGCTCCTTTGGGGCCTTCGAACTGTTCCTTGTTTCCTGGACACTTTCCTCCATAACTCTGCCGAACCTTTGATGTTCAAAGTCAGGTAAACAGCAGATCCTCTGGTGGCGAGGCTGGCAACTAGGGAAGCATCTATGCCACTGTTTGGAAGTGTTAACTGCTGCATCATGCCTGCTTAGAGAAAGGCCTCTCTCCCCTGCCTGCCATCCCTTTCTTTGCAAACAGCTATTCCTCCACCTGTACCAGAGGCTTTGAAGTGACTGTCGGCACAGAAGGTTTTCATAGCCCGCAGTCCTGCCTGTGAGCTGAGGCCCTCCCTCCTGCCCCTTCTCCCTGCCAGTGTGATCCTCTGAAATCTTTATCTGGCGAAAAAGCTTCCTACCAGCAGACTGTGCCTAATGAATGTAGAATTAGCTTTGGAGCTTGCTGGCTCAGCAGGGCCCAAGAATCTGCAATCAGGCCTCACTTTTGGTCAGCCAAGAAATGGAAGCTGCAGAATGCCAAGAAGCCAGACAAGGTGGAGAATGGTGGGCTGTTTTGGGGGTGGGGGCTGCAGTTTGAACCACAGGGTGTTCTGAATTCTTTTGTCACAAGAGACATGGATTATAACAAGCAGGGGCAAGCGTACAGGAAGACACCTTTTTCCCCAAATGCACAAATGCATTCAGTCGCCAGACAAAATCTTCCGTTGGAAATGTATGCGACCACAAGCCCTGTCTCTACATACAAAATATATAGAAAATTGTAATAGCTGTTGCAGCCGATAGTGGCAGAGAGGCTGGAACTGGGGGTCAGGAAGCTACCGCTGGTCCATCATTGAATTGGTGGCCATAGACAAGCTGTTCTCTCAGCCTCAGTCTTTTCTTCTGCAAAATGGGGGATAACAATACCGGCTGCTTGTATGACTTGCAACCAGATAATGAATGTGCAGCACTGTGAATACCCTAAAGCATGATACAAACATTCCGTTGTTATTTAACAAAAGTGTATAGTAGGCCAGCTTTGCAATAAGAAACAACGTGTGTGCAATTTTGATATTTGGTCACTGGAAATTCAGTGGGAAGCTGGTCAACTTGCCCGTTTCATAGAGAAACTGACTAATGAATTGGAGGATTCATGTACATCCCATGCATGAATCTGGAGGTGTTTCCAGGCGAGTCTGAAAGAGCGGCAAACTACACAGGCCTTTCCTTTCCTGCTAGCACCATGGACAGATCCTCCTTCAGGTTTCACTAGAAGTGGAAAAGTGGACCTCTCTATCTTACAATGTAATTTCATCAGACTCACAGACTTGACTCAGGATTTGAACTCTTACTGCAGATAGAACATTCCAGGCACACTTGGGGGGCAACCAACCCCCCCTTTCAAAATACAAACTTAGCACCCTAGGAATTTTTTTTCTACAGAATGACTGTTACAGTCTTTTCAAAGTCTTCCACCCAAAATCTTCTAGGGAGAGCAATTATACCTGCAGTGTTACAATCCCTTCCTAAAAGAAAGAGAACTCTGCATTTTTTGGGGAGGGGGCAGTAGCCATTGACAACTGTCTCCTCCATGAATTTGTCTAATCCTCTTTTAAAGCAGTCTAGTGTTGAAGAATTGATGCTTTTGAATTATGGTGCTGGAGGAGACTCTTGAGAGTCCCATGGACTGCAAGAAGATCAAAGCTATCCATTCTGAAGGAAATCAGCCCTGAGTGCTCACTGGAAGGACAGATCGTGAAGCTGGCCACCTCAGGAGAAGAGAAGACTCCCTGGAAAAGACCCTGATGTTGGGAAAGATGGAGGGCACAAGGAGAAGGGGATGACAGAGGACGAGATGGTTGGACAGTGTTCTCGAAGCTACCAACATGAGTTTGACCAAATTGCGGGAGGCAGTGGAAGACAGGAGTGCCTGGCGTTCTCTGGTCCAGGGGGTCACGAAGAGTCGGACACGACTAAACGTCTAAACAACAACAACAAGAACAAGTCTTGTATACAGTGTTAGGTTAGGAAGAAAAGGGGGGAAAGAGGAGGAGAGGGGAATGGTGAGTGGGGTGGGGTCGGGTGGCAATGGTTCAGTTCTTCTACTGGAACTCCTGTGGGAGGGAGTTCCATAGTTTGGCCACGCTGCCTGGTCCCTTGCTGAGGTGGGGCTGCTGTGGTGGTGGTGGCAACACATGGTGGGATCTCATCCTTTTGGAAGCACCCCAAATAAGAAGACGGCTGGGTGGGTGGCTGTTGGGCTAGATTTGGGTCTGGAAGAAACCCGTCTTTGGGAAGAGAAATGATCCTGGAGATACTGTGGGTCCCAGCACCATGAAGAAGAGAAGATGGTGGCCATCTTCAAATAACTGAAGATGGAAGATCTTCCACATGGAAGATGGAGCAAGTTTGTTTTGCTTCTCCAGAGGGGAGGACCTGAACCAGTGGATTCAAATTCAAAGGAGATTCCAACTAAACATTAGCAAGAACTTTCTGATGCCAAGAGTTCTTTGGCGGTGGAGTGGACTCCCTCCGAAGGTGGTGGACTTCATGGCAGGTTTATAAGCAGAGGTTGGATGGTCTTCTGTTAGGAATTCTTCTGCTCCTATTCCTACTTTTTGGGGGTGGGACTAGATGACTCTTGGGGGTCCCTACCATCTCTAATATTCTGTGATTCTCCCACCCTAAGAGCTCCAGCCTGGCAAAGCCTCTTGCTTCTTCCCGGGCACCCAGTGCCATGGAAACGCCTGCAGGCAGTGGGTGGTGAGGAAGAGAAGCATCAATTCGTGGCAAGACGGGGCTGTTTTTTTTGCAAGTGCTCCTAATGCATCAAAGCCACAAGCTTCCTGGTGTCCGGCTGCACAGCTACTCCAGAGTGAGCCAACTGGCTGGAGATGCAGAAACCCCTCCCTTCAATCATGCTGCGAGCACTTAGGAAGGAGGTTGGCGCCAGCTGGATAGGAGTCAGGGGAGAGCGATAAAGATGATCAAAGGACCGAGGATGGGATGGACAGGGCTGGCTGGGATATCTGGCCCAGGGACAATAAGCAGGGTGGGTGGAATGGGCCAGGTAGGGAGATGGAGCCTGAATTCCTTGGTCCCCATGAGCAATCTATGCTGAGGCAGACCTTTGGCTTTTCCTAGCACATCACTAGCAACTCTGGCTGGCAGCTGCTCTCCAGGGTCTCGGACCAAATAATAATAATAATAATAATAATAATTTATTATTTGTACCCCGCCCATCTGGCTGGGTTTCCCCAGCCACTCTGGGCGGCTTCCAACAAAGATGAAAAATACACTAAAATGTCACATATTAAAAACTTCCCTGAACAGGGCTGCCTTCAGATGTCTTCTGAATGTCAGGTAGATGTTTATCGCTTTGACATCTGATGGGAGGGCGTTCCACAGGGCAGGTGCCACTACCGAAAAGGCCCTCTGCCTGGTTCCCTGTAACTTGGCCTCTCACAGTGAGGGAACCGCCAGAAGGCCCTCAGAGCTGGACCTCAGTGTCCGGGCAGAACGATGGGGGAGGAGACGCTCCTTCAGATATACTGGACCGAGGCCGTTTAGGGCTTTAAAGGTCAGCACCAACACTTTGAATTGTGCTCGGAAACATACTGGGAGCCAATGTAGGTCTTTCAAGACCGGTGTTATATGGTCTCAGCGGCCACTCCCAGTCACCAGTCTAGCTGCCGCATTCTGGATTAAGCATTTCCAAGGCCTGTCCCCTCTCCTATATGCTAACAGCAAATTGGTTCTCCGCTCCAAATGGGGCCCCCAATGCAGTTAAGATGGCACCAACAAAGGAATACAATGAACGAATAGTAAAGAGGACCCACACAGGTGATGCTGACACAAAACCCCACACATACACTAAGGAGAAGAATTGAAGCATTGCCACCCAAGCCCACCCCACTCACCATTCCCCTCTCCTCCTCTTCCCCCCCTTTTCTTCCTAACCTAACATTGTATACAACACTAATGACTCACAAATAATAATAATAATAATAATAATAATAATAATAATAATAATTTATTTATATCCTGCCCTCCCCAGCTGAAGCAGGGCTCAGAGCGGCTAACAACAGTAAAATATTACAGCATGAAACTGATCTGCAAAAGACACAACTTGAAAAAAGAGACAATACATGTAGTTTTGTAAATTAAGAAATCTTTAATAAAATTATATATATATTTTAAAAAGATGGTGCTTCTTCGCATAGTGTATATTTATACCCTGGGACTCCCTGCCACAGGAGGCAGGAAATCAGCCCTGAGTGCTCACTGGAAGGACAGATCCTGAAGCTGAGGCTCCAAGACTTTGGCCACCTCACGAGAAGAGAAGACTCCCTGGAAAAGACCCTGATGTTGGGAAAGATGGAGGGCCCAAGGAGAAGGGGACGACAGAGGACGAGATGGTGGGACAGTGTTCTCGAAGCTACCAGCATGAGTTTGACCAAACTGGGAGGCAGTGGAAGACAGGAGTGCCTGGCGTGCTCTGGTCCAGGGGGTCACGAAGAGTCAGGCACGACTAAATGACTAAACAACAACAACTTTGATGTTAGCCGCCCTGAGCCTGGTCCTGGCCGAGAAGGGCAGGGTACAAATAACATATTATTATTATTACACTTGCTTGATTGTGGGGACAAAGCCCACAAGATGATGATCACCTCTGGGAAAGTTGGGCAGGAACACATATCTCTTGTTTGGCAGCCTGATCCATCAGGGTGCTTGCTCTGAAGTTTCCATTCCCTCCCAAGAAGCGTTTGCCCTGGCCCCTGCTGGAATAGGGAAAGAAATGGCAGTGGGTTCGTATTACACAGAAGGGACATTTCTACAGCATCAGGAAAAATATTTCCAAACTGTAAGAGCATTTCAGGAATGAAGTAGATCAGCAGAGCAAGTGAGAAACAGAGAATCTCTTCTCCCTTGGGCGTTTTGTGGCTCTTTGGTGCAATATTTTCCCAGCTGAGAAATATGTGGGGAAAGCTGCTTCTAGGAGAGACATTTGCCTTGGTATTATTGGGGTACCTCTGCACTGAAGACATCTTTCCTTGCCCCTGAAGAATAAACCCACACCATGGTTACCGCAAGCTGAATTATGCCAACCGTAGGTATTGTGCAAATTACACATAACCACAGGTACATTTTCTCATTTTGTATCACTTCTTCTGCTTCGTGGAATACATTAGGGGTCTGTCTGCTGACCCCCTGAAAATGACTCTCAGTGCTAGCTTTGAGATATATAGATATATAGATATACAGTCATACCTTGGGTTGAAGTTGCTTCAGGTTGAGCGCTTTTGGATTGCGCTTCACAGCGACCCGGAAGTAACAGAATGCGTTACTTCGGGGTTTCGCCACTCGCACATGCGCAGATGGTCAAAATTATGTCACGCACATGCGCGGAAGTGGCAAATTGCGACCTGCGCACGTGCAGACGTGGGTTGCGTTCGCTTCAGGATGCGAACGGGGCTCTGGAACGGATTCCGTTCGTATCCAGAGGTACCACTGTATAGATTATAGATGATATAGATATATAGATATAGATATAGATATAGATTTACCATGTATTACCCGCACACTTTCAAGAATATCCCCTCCATTATAAGGACTAGAAACTTAGCTTCCCCCCTTTAAATAGAATTGAACTTCAGATGCTGAATTCTGTGCCCAGTCCCAGCTTTTCCTGCTCTTACAAAACACCCCCAGCCTTGGTTTGTTGCTGCTGGTGCCAGGCGTGTGTGTGTGTGTGTGTGTGTGTGTGAGAGAGAGAGAGAGAGAGAGAGAGAGAGAGAGAGAGAGAGAGAGAGAGATTTCATCCTTTCCACATGATCCCCTCCCCGTGCCCAGAATGGAGCGGTTTATGCTCCTGCTTGTAAATGTTGCATGCGCTCTGTAATGACACGTTCCAGCTTTGCCTCTCCGGCCGGAAGGAATGGAAATGAACTCCCAGCAATGAACATCATTAATGTTCCCATCTTCACTGGAGGGTGGGAAGGTCTACGGAGATAAATGGGGTCACCCCTGTCCGGAGCACCCGAGCGTGTTAATGCAAGCCTTGGCACAGAAAGCAACCCGTGGCTGCCGGCGGGAGTGGGACGTGGCAGACGCGCACCGGGGGTGCTTGCATGATCCCCCGGGGGCGCCGCTGAACCTTTCTTGCTCTCTCCAGGGGGCCGGAGAGGCAGCCTTCTGCCGCTGTTGTTGCTCCCAGGAATTGCATTGTATGCGCGGTCTGTTTGTCTGAGGGAGGAGGTGATAGCTGCTGATGTACAGACAATGACACTGCTGAGCCGGAGAGATCCATCGCAGAGCTTCCCTCCCGCTTAACATATTGTGGAGAGCTGTGCCTGGTGTTATGCAAAGGGAAGCGCGTGCCCTCCCTCCCTCCCTCTCTCTCGCTAGCAAAATGTGTTATGAATATAGCTTTGAATACAGGCCAAAATCGCAGGAGCCCGTGCGGTGCCCTTTAGATGTCATTGGGCTGCAGTTTCCACCCACCCAAGACAGCATGGCCTGTGCTCAGAGATGAAGGTTGCTGTCGCTTAGCAGCCTCTGGGGGGCACCATGTTGGCAGCCCCTGAGAGAACCATTTCTTTGCTACACTTCAAGTGGCTGCTGTTAATCGATATGGTCCCCACAGGCCTTGGACTTGTCTGGCTTAGGGGATGTGCCCCCTCCCCCTAATAAGCATAGGTAAAGGTCAAGGGACCCCTGACCATTAGGTCCAGTCGTGGCCGACTCTGGGGTTGCGGCGCTCATCTCACTTTATTGGCCGAGGGAGCCAGCATACAGCTTCCGGGTCATGTGGCCAGCAGGACTGAGCCACTTCTGGCGAACCAGAGCAGTGCACGGAAACGCTGTTTACCTTCCCACCGGAGCGGTACCTCTTTATCTACTTGCACTTTGATGTGCTTTTGAACTTCTAGGTTGGCAGGAACAGGGACCGAGCAACAGGAGTTCAACCCATCACAGGGATTTGAACCGCCAACCTTCTGACTGGCAAGTCCTAGGCTCTGTGGTTTAACCCACAGTGCCACCTGCATCCCTCCTAATAAGCATAGAATTGTAGAATTGAAAGAACCAAAGCTAAATGATCCCTGACAGGAGGGTAGCCAACTTCTGCTTAGAAACCCCCTAGGAAGGAAAGTCCACCACCTTCTGAAGGAGTCTGCTCTGTTGTAGAAATCTCTTCCTAATGTTTAGTCTAAAACTCTCTGGCGGAGTGGGGAGGAGCCAAGATGGCGCTGAGGCAAGTCACGCTCTCCGGCGCTCACTTTTATTCTTTTAAAACCTTATCTTAATTGCCCTCCGGATGCCAATTTTTAACAAACGGAAAACATTTTAAAGACTCTGAGCACTTTATAATTCCTGTTGGCTCTGCGAGCTTGTCTTCAGCTTGTCCCAGCCTGCTCCCTCCCTCCTTATCAGCTGCCCGGTCAAGGTTACCAGAGAGGAGAGAACGCTGCTGCCTGAACTGAGAGCAGAGAGAGAAGAGGTCTAAAGACAGAACTGTGAACTGCTTACCCGACCAACGGTGCCTGGAGAAGGAGGGTAAGGAGAGACACGACTGTGAGCCCTGCTTTGAGACTGGCCCATAGACACCCAGCTCTGCTGAACACAGAGAAAGATAAAGCTTGGAGATTCGGGGGTTAATTGAACTGACTGACCCCCACCCAGCTGGGGGGCTGTGTGAACTAGCTGGGGACAGCATTCCTGCTTCGCAGCTGAAGAGGAAGTGCAGTAGCTGGAAAGACTCTTCATTTTAACAAACTGTTTTCTGAGGAGACCAGCATTTATACTCTCAGAGACTCCTGGTGAAGGCATCCTGAGTTTTTTACAGGAAGTTTTTAATCTACACAATAACTCTACAACAGTGTATCGGATAGGACCCTCTGGAGGTTTGGAATACCGGCTTCAGCAAGATATCGCTCTGTGCCCTGCCTTATGTGGTAGGCCTCTGAAAGACTGTTTAGAAGGAATCAGTGAACCAGCCCACAGAAAGTTTCCCTTCTGGGGCTCTTGGATATCCTTCGTTCAGTATAGGGCGGTGGGAGATGGCCTCTAAAGACTAAGCTAGGGCCCGAAATACAAGGTTATCATAGCTGTACATGCGCTATAGCCAAACTCCACTATTATCCTTTTCCAGCTGCACATAAATTGCCTAAATAAGGCAATTTTAATTTTAATGTAGTTTTTAGCCGTTTTATTACTGCTGTCCCTTTGGCAGCATTGTTTTATTATTATACTCTGACTAGGTTGCAGCATCTGTGAAACAGCGCTGGTCACATGATTGAGGTGAAAACTACAGGCTTAGGACAATCGCCAAGATCTAAAAGCAGAGAACGCAAAATAGAGAAATATACTGAGGCTGTTGATGAGTACATCAGGAAGCTGCTGCAGAGAGCAGGTGGGAATATAGATTGATACCCCCACTTGCCCCCCAATTTAAGGCAGTCGCACCTGGGGTAAACTGCCCTCTCTCTATATCAAGACAACTTTTACCATGGTTTTTACTAGAAGAACATATAAGGAGTTGGGTATACTGCCTGACTCGGCAATCAGCCCCCCGGGCCCTGGTAAAAGACAAAGCAAAATCACAAATTACTTTCCTAAGATGGAGGAGGGTAAGAGTCCACAAAAAGAGTTAATTCTTGATGAAGTAATACCCCCCTCTCTTACTGTTCTTGATTGGACGTCTCATTTTAAAGAGATATATCAAGATACTGGAAATATTAACTCCCCATGCAGCCTAGCGCAAGAACTAGCTTTAGCCGAGGAACTTCAGGAGGGAAATACCTCTATCACTAAGGAACAGCTGCCCACGGAAGAAATTACATCAACCCATCAAAACCAGATACCTATTCCAAAATACTCTCAAACGGAATTGAGTGACGGCCGCCCTTTGGATTATTCCTTAGCAATAAGTACTGATCTAGCCAACATAAAAAATTATCTAACAATAACGAATGGGCTACTGCTGACGTTAGTAGAAAACTTCATACCTCAATTAAAAGAGATGAAATTAAATGATAAGCCCCAAGAACATAAAACAGTTGAGCTAGTGGGGACGAACAAACCAGTAATAAATAAGAATTTGCAAAGACATAACTCAAGGGCAAACGTGAAGAAAAGTAAAAATATCAAAACAACAAGGAAAGCCAAGTATACCTGCAGTAATCGAAGCATACATTGGCAGAAATTGTTTAAACTTCTTCCCTCGGCCCCAAATAAATCGACCACACGGGGCAGCAAAAAGAAGGGTAAAAAGAGAGAAACAAAGATAGTTACACAGCAACCGGCTAAGGAGGACTCGCCAAGGCTGACTCCAGTAGCAAGTGAGAAGGCAGAAGTAACAGTTCAGTCCCTGGATAACCAACTATTTAACAAACCTGATGCTGCGGAAGTTGAGGCCTCTACCTATGAAGGCAATAAAACACTTAGCAAATCGAACAGCGGGGAGGAGGAAGTGTTCAGTAGAGATGATACCCCCCTTCAGACCTGGCAAGCCTCCAGTCAGGAAAGAGATTGGAATTTGATCCTAAATCCCCACAAATTGGTACTCACGAACTTCCCGAAGCCTAAGGGCTTCCTTACAGGGAAACAGCGAATAATGAACTTTGTATCTAGCCTAAATGACATACTGCCAGGAATGGTTAATTCTAATGATATCATCTCGGTGGAATATCTACATTATGATGGTCACTCAGTGAGAGCACTGACCACTTTTAGGGATCAGAACCTGGCCAAGTTTATTTTTAGGTCAAGACCTGCCTTTTCAAAAGCACGGATAACAATACTTAGGCTCTTTGAAAATAAGGCTCCTTTGAGCCCCCTTTTGAGAACTAAGCAGGCAAATCTTAGAAAGGGGAAACAACTCTCAAAATTCTGGCCTGACAAACAGAATCCGCAATGCCTTGTGAGCAAAGGTGAGGATTTCTTTACTATGGAAGAAAATATCCTAATTGACCAATTCTGGATGTTCCCACCATTAATACAAACTGACATCTTGGGAAGACTAGACAAGCTAAGAGATAAGCTGGCCGAGAGAGTTTCTGGCAACGAGGTTATTAAGGGGGACCAAAAAAGACCACAACACGCAACCTTCAGATCAAAGCGGAGATTAACTTTCCACCAAGAGAGAATGTGCCACCCTTCAAGGAGAGCACTACATCACCCCCTCGAAGGAGAAATATCCCTAAGGTGACCCCACCAGACGTATGGGACAAAATGAGATACCTAGATGAAACAGAATTGGGCCAAAATCAGGCCGCAACAGAATATCCACAGAAGGAATTTATGCACAATAAAGATCCAGTGTTCACAAACGTGAGCACTTTGCATCCACCTATTGAAATCATAGAGCGGCTGGATAGCCCGCCATACAAAGTCGATAGGCGACCGATACATAAAGCGATAAACCCTAAAAGTACATTAGCTAATAATTGACAAAGACTCGACTGTGATAAAGCCAATCTTAAATTTTTATCATGGAACATTGCTGGTTGGCTCAACAAGGCGACTGACCAATCATTTGTCAATTTTATTCAAGATCATGATATAGTCTTCCTGCAAGAGACATGGCTAACAGGGGATTTAGATGTAAATGGTTTTGCCTCATTTTCGCTCGCAGGTTCACCAAGCAACAAAGGGGGACGAGTTAAGGGTGGGCTAGGCATTCTAATATCCACAAGGCTGAGAGCATCTTTCGTCGAGCTGGAGCCTCTGAGCAGTGTGGCCATGGCATTATTAATGAAATGCAGATATTGCACACTTCTATTGATTAATATATATGCCCCTCCCCAAAGAGGCAAGCAGCTTATCAAAAATATCTGGCATAGACTAGAATCATATGTCGATGAGCTAATGAATCAAACTCCTGCAGCGGCAGTGCTGCTGGCTGGGGATTTAAATGCCAGAATTGGCCAATCAGACGAAGCGTTATATGCTCATTTCCATGACGTACCTCCCATTTCTGAAGAAGCCCTTTCTATTCCCCCAAGGCTCTCAAAAGACAAGGGCTGCAACTACGCAGGCCTATGCCTCCTACGTTTTTCCAACAATCTGGATCTGACTGTATTAAATGGTCGTGTCGACAGAGAACCCAGTGGGGAATTTACATTTATATCCAACATGGGAGCCTCCACTATCGATTACGTCCTGGTGTCATCTAACCTTTTGAGCAGAGCACGGGAATGTAAAGTGGTGGAGAGGGTTGACAGCGACCATCTACCGCTCTGTTTAATACTGGATGTAAGAAAAGATCTATTCTGCTCTGATAAACTTGTAGCCCCATGTTTCGAAAACATGGAGCTAAGATATTCACGTATTAAATGGTCCAGCAAATTGAGTGATGAAATATCGGAAAGACTTCACTCAGATACTTTTCTTGCTAAAAAGGAGAACCTCGTTAATTCCCCAACTCCTGAGGCTAGATTAGACATGTTCCGGGAACTGATTTCGTCTCTACAACCTTATCTGACCAACAAAAAAACGCCATGGCAATCTCTACACTCTAATAAATCCAAACCTTGGTTTGACCAAGAATGCATGGCTATGAAACGCCTCCTGCTGGACAAGTACAGGAACTATAGATCAGCGAACTTACCTTCGCTTCCATTAGACTGGTTTGAGTTAAAACGCAGCTATAAAGCTTTGATTAACAGGAAAAAGCTCCAGTCACAAAGGGAGGAATGGCAGTGCCTAGTGGAGGCCTCCCGAAGGAAAGATTCTGCCACGTTTTGGAAAACAATCGCAAAGGGCTGGAGAGACTCCCCGATCGAAGTCGAATATTCTATACCCGCTGGAGCATGGGAGGCCTATTTCCTCTCATTATATTCATCAAATCAGCTGGTCCCAGTTCTGCTTCCTGCTTCTAGTGAATTTGGCACGGAATGGCCCCCTGTAACCACAGAAGAAATTACTGGCCTTATTCAATCTCTTAAATCAGGGAAAGCCCCGGGTGCTGACAATATCCCACCAGAAATTCTTAAGGCAAATGTTGAATGGTGGGCCCCTGTGCTAGCCGCCTTGTTCACTAGTATAAATCAAACGGCTATTATCCCCGAGGACTGGGGTTTAGCCATCATCATTCCAATATTCAAGAAAGGAAGCAGAACTGAGCCAGCTAACTACAGACCAATCAGTCTATTAAGTATTATTAGTAAACTATACGCTGCTCATTTATGTGATAAATTAGTGGAGTGGATGGAAAGAGAGCATATTCTATCAGAAGCACAAGCAGGTTTTAGAGCAAAGCGCTCAACTATAGACCAGGCCCTTATCCTTCAACACCTGGCAGACAAATACTCTAGAAAAGGGGGGTCTTTATATGCAGCTTTTGTGGATTTTAAATCGGCTTTTGATCTAATACCAAGGGACAGACTCTGGGAAAAGCTTGGCGCTACAAACATAGATAAACGCTTATTATGCCTTATCCGTGGTCTATATGAAAACACCAGGGTGAGGGTAAGATGCGATCGGTCAGGCCATCTAACTAAAGAAATTCAAACGCACTATGGGGTTAAACAAGGATGTGTCCTCGCGCCAACGCTATTTAATTTTTATATTAACTCTCTAGCAGTAAATATGGCGAAAGAAAATGCCCACCCTCCCAATCTGGCAGGCATGCCCCTCCCGGTGCTTCTGTATGCGGACGACGCAGTCCTACTCTCCTTTTCCTGCGTTGGCTTGAGGAAGCTTTTGAGATCACTTGCTGACTATTGTCAAGCGGAACAACTATCAATAAATTACAGCAAATCTAAAATTATGGTGTTTTCAAAGAAAAGAAGGAAACACATATGGAGAATTAATGGTCAACCTATTGACCAGGTAGCAACTTTCAAATACCTGGGAATAACTTTTCAGGAAAGGGTCTCGTGGCACCAACAGATGAAAAACGCCATTGCCAATGCAGGAAGGGCCAATAAAGCCCTTACAAGATTTTTTCACGGGAAAGGGGGTAAATACGTTCCGGCGGCCTCCCAGGTTTTTGCTGCAAAAATACTCCCACAACTCACTTATGGATCCCAGGTTTGCAGTTTTAAAAATTTTGCGCCTATGGAGGCATTTCAAACAAAATTCTATCGGTGTTTATTGGGGATCCCCCCCTGTGTATCTAATATAGCTGTCCGCTTAGAAGTTGGACAACCACCCGTTAACGCGCGGTTGTGGATTCTAAAGATACACTACTGGTTAAAACTTATTTTTTCCCCGGCCGGTTTGGCTCCTTTAACACTCTTAGACACCTTTCATTCTACCTGGAAAGCTTCCCTGTTTGAAAAGATAAGAAGCTTGGGATTCTCCCCGCAGATCTTGATAGCGGCAGGATATGAGAGAGCCAGAAGTCAAGTGCTTCAACGCATTAGGGACATAGAACTGCAATGTCATATGGGCAAAATGGATAAATATGCCACAATTAGAGACTTTGGGAGAGGGTTCTCACCCGCAAATTATCTGGCTGATTTACAAATACCTAAGTACAGACACTCCTTTACCCTGGCCAGATTTAACGTTCTGCCCTCTGCCCTGCTGCTAGGCAGATATGAGGGCAAACCATATGAGTCACGTGTTTGCCCATGTGGCTCATCGGAAGTGGAAACAAATCTGCATGTATTGCTGCACTGTAGTTACTATGAGGACCTATGCCTGACCTTTATTGCCCCAGTTCTACAAAAGCTTAAAAATGAACCAGAACTCCAACGTATGAGAGCCTTGGTAGAAGATAAGGTTCCTGAAATTACGATCAATGTTGCCAAATTCTGTGTAGCCGCTATTAGGCGCAGGAAACAAGAGCTTTCCAATGCCAATATGCAGGCGAAGGCAAATACTTAATTTTACTTATGCTGTCTAATTTTAAATTGCTGTTATGGCCTAATCTGTATTGAAATTGTCCTTTGTTTTTTCCGGTGTTATGCTTTGCTGACTAGCTGTACGAGTTAATCTGGTCTGTGACCGTTTTTAATAAATTTGATTTGATTTGATTTGAACTCTCTGGCTGGTAAGCTGAATCCATTGGTTTGGGTTCTACCCTCTGGAGTAATTGTAAAGGAAAAGGAAAAGGAAAAGGTAAAGGGACCCCTGACCATTAGGTCCAGTCGTGGTCAACTCTGGGGTTGCTGCGCTCATCTCGCTTTATTGGCCGAGGGAGCCGGCGTACTGCTTCCGGGTCATGTGGCCAGCATGACTGAGCCGCTTCTGGCGAACCAGAGCAGCGCATGGAAACGCCGTTTACCTTCCCGCTGGAGCGGTGCCTATTTATCTACTTGCACTTTGACGTGCTTTCGAACTGCTAGGTTGGCAGGAGCAGGGACTGAGCAACGGGAGCTCACCCCGTCATGGGGATTTGAACCACCGACCTTCTGATTGGCAAGCCCTAGGCTCTGTGGTTTAACCCACAGCACCACCCATGTCCCTAATTGTAATTGTAGTGGTCCCTAATTCCTACAGACCCCCGTCATATGGCATTTGCTCCTGAACTCAGCCCCAAACAGCTCTGTGGGGTTGCTGCTGCTGTTGTTTTTAGAAAGCAAGCAATTTTTAAAAAAGCACAATAGGCAAATTGTTTAGAGAGCTGTTGAGCAGTTAAATATGGCATTTTAGCATCTAATTGCCTTCCAAGCTTTTATTAGTACTATTGTTTCTGGGGTGCCCTCGTGACTTTTAATGCACCATGAGCTGTCTTTATTTGTGGGCACAGTTGAGTCTTTTCCTTGCCCAACCTGGTGCCCTCTGGATGGGCACCAGGTAGGGCAAGGCTGTCCTATAACCATTTCGGACTGCCCCCTGATTCACATCAGGCGAGGGGAGAAAGCTCCACTCTGAGCTTCAGATTTTGGTGCACGCATCAGGGAATTGTGTGTGCAACCCTGCACTGTCTGCTCCCAGGCCTGGATGATATGTTTAGCCTGGATAAGAGGGGACTGACATGAGATATGATAGCCATCTTCAAATATCAAAAGGGCTGTCACATGGAGGATGGAGCAATCTTCTTTTCTGCTGCTCGGGAGAGTAGGACTCAAACCAATGGCTTCAAGTGACAAGACAGGAGATTCTGGCTCAACATCAGGGAAAACTTTCTGACAGCAAGAGCTCTCTCAGGAAGCTGTGGACTCTCTTTCATTGGAGGTTTTTAAGCGGAGGTCAAATGGTCACCTGTCATGGATGCTTTAGCTGAGATTCTTGCATTGTGGGGTTGGACTAAGACAGGGGTCGGCAACCTAAGGCCCATGGGCCAAAAGCAGCCCATGGAGGTCATTTAACCAGCCCCCAAACCACCTCCGAACCGAGCTGCCTGCTCGGCGAGTCCCTGTGTGCTGTGCTAAACCGGCACAGTACGGAGCGGGGTGTCACTTTTGCGGTGCCGGAAATCATCTCTGCGCAGACACAGATGCCAGAAATCATATCTGCACAGACGCAGATGCCGGAAAATGTGGGCGCGCACTCTCACATGTGCACACGATCCGGCCCACGGAGAGATCTCTGCTGGAGTGAACCGGTCCAGGCAGGGTAAACCTTGCTGACTCCTGGACTCAGCTGACCCTCAGGGTCCCTTCCAACTCTACAATTCTATGATGCTCCAAAGAAGAGCCTGCGGGATCAGGCCAATGGCCCACCTAGTGCAGGATTCTGTTGTCAGATTGGCTTACCAGATGTTGAGGGAAACCCACAAGTAGGATTGAGCGCAAGAGCCCTGCCCTCCCCCCTTGTGGTTTCCAGCAGCTGGGGTTCAGACGCATTGATGTTGCTGACAGTGAAGGGCAGAGCATTGCCACTGTGACCAGTGGTCTTTGATAGCCCACTCTTCCGTGAATTCATCAACTTCTTTTGGGGTTTGTCTAATCCCACAGGAGGCAGTCATGGCCACAAACTTGGAAGGCTCTAAAACAGGATTCATGGGATTCATGGAGGAAAGGACTCCTGATGTCTACTAACCACAATGGCTACACTCTGCTTCCACAGCTGGGGTCAGCAATGCTTCTGAATCCCAGTTGTGGGGAATTCCAAGAGGGGAGAGGTCTCTCGTGCTTGAATCCTGCTTATGGGGTTCCCACTCTGGTCAGCCACTGTGAAGAAGAAGAAGAGTTTGGATTTGATATCCCACTTTATCACTACCCTAAGGAGTCTCAAGCAGGGATGTGCGGGTGGCGCTGTGGGTTAAACCACAGAGCTTAGGACTTGCTGATCAGAAGGTCGGCGGTTCGAATCCCCGCAATGGGGTGAACTCCCGGTGCTCAGTCCCTGCTCCTGCCAACCTAGCAGTTCGAAAGCACGTCAAAGTGCAAGTAGATAAATAGGTACCACTCTGGCGGGAAGGTAAATGGTGTTTCCGCGCGCTGCTCTGGTTCGCCAAAAGCGTCTTAGTCATGACCTGGAAGCTGTACGCCGGCTCCCTCAGCCAGTAAAGCGAGATGAGCGCCGCAACCCCAAAGTCGGCAACGACTGGACCTAATGGTCAGGGGTCCCTTTACCTTTACCTTTAAGGAGTCTCAAAGCGGCTAACATTCTCCTTTCCCTTCCTCCCCCACAACAAACACTCTGTGAGATGAGTAAGGCTGAGAGACTTCAGAGAAGTGCGAGTGGCCCAAGGTCACCCAGCAGCTGCATGTGGAGGAGCGGAGACGCGAACCCGGTTCACCAGATTACAAGTCCACCGCTCTTAACGACTGCACCATTAGTGGTCCATTAACCTGTTCCAGCAGGGCTCTTGTTTTCTTATGTTTGCTCCATCTTACTGCATTGGCTACCGATTAGTTTCTGGGCCCAATTCAAAGTGCTGGTTTTGACCTATAAAGCCTTAAGCATCTCAGGATTGCAATACCTCAAGGACCGCCTCTTCCCATATGAACCTACCCGGACCCTGAGATGATCTTCTGTGCGCCTCCTTCGTGTGCCTCCTCCTCGAGAAGTCCAGAGTGTGGCAACATGAGAACGGGGCCTTCTCTGCAGTGGCTCCCCATCTGTGGAATGCTCTCCCTAAGGAAGTTCAACTGGCGCCTTCATTATACACCTTTAGGCACCAGGCAAAAATGCTCCTTTTTAACCAGGCCTTTGGTTGACATGAGTGACATCCTATACCCTTTTAAAATGTGGCTCTTTTGGGGGGTGTTATTGTTCTTATTTTGATTTTATATATTGCGATCTTTTCTGTGAACCAGTCTGACACCTCTGAGTATAGGGCGGTACATAAATTCAATAAATAAGTAAATAAATAAATCTTCCCATAAAGGATTTGAGAACCAGATCTTTCAAAGATCACTGATAGAGGTGTGGGAGAGGTACAAAAATTTGTTGGAACTGAGACTCCCCTGCTGGATTTCACCGTTAGAAGTGCTGAGTGTGAAAAAGATTAATATGAGGGGGAGGTGGATAACATATGGAGAATTGACAGTAAGAGAGGGGGGGAAATGGAAAATGAAAACTTATGAGGAAGTGAAAGAATTTGTTTATGATTGGTTGCATTATTACCAAGTTAATGAAATGTTTAGAAAAGATTGTAAAATGTGCGGGCATGAAGGAAAAGAATCAACATTTCAGACAGAGCTATTGAATAATGAGTATAAAAACTTGTCTAAAATGTACAAAATGTTACTAGAATGGCACACAAAAGATGAAGAGGTGAAATCGGTAATGATACATTGGGCTAGAGACTTTGGTTATAACATACAATATGATGACTGGATGAAGTTATGGAATGAAAAGCTAAAATTCACAGCATGTTCTGCATTCAAGGAAAATGTAATGAAAATGGTTTACAGATGGTATATAACACCAGTTAAACTGGCTAAAATGTATAAAACATGTAATAAGTGTTGGAAATGTAAAGAAAAAGAAGGAACTTTCTATCATATGTGGTGGGAGTGTAAAAGGGTGAAAGGCTTCTGGGAAAAGATATATAATGAACTGAAAAAGATGTTGAAATATACATTTGTTAAAAAACCAGAGGCCTCCTATTAGGTTTGGTAGGAAATGAAATTAATAAGAAAGACTGTAAACTTTTTCAATATGCAGTGACAGCAGCAAGGATACTTCTGGCCCAAAGATGGAAGCAGGAAGAAATTCCAACAGTGGAAGAATGGAGAAGGAAATTGACTGAATATGCAGAATTGGATAAATTGACTGGGAAAATTCGATATCAGAAAGACCAAAAGTTTATCGAGGACTGGGGAAGATTTACAGAATATCTGAAAAATATATGTGATGTACAGACAACGCTTGTTGGTTTTGAAGAGACTCTGTGAAAAATTAAGAAATATTGTAAAAAAGAGTGTATATGGGAAAAGGAGTTTTTAAAGGCAATATTAAGTTCAGAAATGCGTTAATAATAGAAACTTTACGAAAGATTGGCAGAGAAACTGAGGGAAGTCAAAAATTGATAAATGAGTGATAAAATGTGTGTTGATTGTATAAAAATGTTTGGAAAATGAATAAAAATTATTATAAAAAAATATAAATAAATAAATCTTCCATGTGTCTTCCCTTCAGATATTTGAAAGTATCTATAATATTGCCCTTTAATATTTTCTAGTCTAGTGTGTTGGTATGTATATGATTTGGGGGGGGGGAATTGTTTTTGTTTTTTTCTCTTTGTTCTTTTTTGTTTGTTTGTTTCATTCTCTTTCTAGGACCGGGTATATGAAATTTGTATATAATTTATGTATACATGTTGGAAATTATATTATAGTAAGTCCTGTAATGTAATATGACAATGTTTACCGACGTAATATAAGAATGTTAACAAATAAATAAAATGCAAACTAAAAAAGAAAAAAAGAAAGTATCTATAATATTGCCTGTCAGTCTTCTCCTGAGTCTTCATTTCCCCTGTGCAGCCCTGGGCCTTCTGCTCTGACGGTGACCTTGCAAGGACTGTGAAGTTCTCCTCCACCTTCCTGGTCTCTGAGCAGGAATCTCAGCCCCTTAGATAAATGCTGCAGACCAGACATGTGAACCCAACGTGATGCGTCCAATAAATCAACAGCCGTTCAACCGGCCCATCCGACTGCCAGCTCCTTGATCCATCATCCATCACCCCCCCACCAATTAATTAGCCTTCGTCAGCCTTCGATTCTTCCCTACTCAGGGCTAATAACAATAATCCTAATGGATGCTATGAAATTTGTGCTGCCTCAAGGCAAATAAAAGCCTGGCAGCCTTGACTGTGGAGCAGAGCAAGTCAGGGTCAGTGCAGAGAGAGAGGCCATATATTCAGATGACGCTTCTGGGCGCATCTGGGCAAGGACCTGCCTGGTGAGAAGGGAGTGCCTCTCATGACTGCAGGTGTCTGGGATGGTTCTGGGCAGACCTTTGCCCAAGTGTCCCCTAAAGTACCCTGGAGAGCAACTGTCCTTCAGAGCTGGACGAACACCATAAGCACACCACAATGCCTAGAGGAAACTAGGGACTTTTCATTGTTAGATCAGAGGCTCCAAAAACCCTTCTCCAGCGACACACCCTGCTTTAAAAGCAGCTGGTTCTCCTGCTCTGGTTAAAATCAGCTCCAGATATATGCTCCACATTCCCTGGGATTCTTACTTCAGTTGAAAAACACCATTGCTCTGCCACACCCTCCTTGTCCAGCCTGTGCATCTTGCATCCGTCCACAGAAGTCTCATGTCCAGATCAAGGGAAGTCATAGTCCCACTCTATTCTGCCTTGGTCATTCCCCACCTGGAGCCCAGTGTCCAGTTCTGGGCACCACAATTTAAGAAGGAGATTGACAAGCTGGGAGGTGTGCAGAGGAGGGCAACCAAGATGATCCAGGGCAGGGGTTGGCAAACTAAGGGCCGCGGGCTGGATCAGGCCCAATTGCCTTGACGATCTGGCCCACGGACTGTCTGTGGATCGGCATAGGGATTCTGTTCATTTGGGCTGCACCATTCTTTTTGCGTCATTCCATTCCCCCCTTCCTCACACAAACAGCCACGGCACTCTTCCCTTTCTCCTCCTGGCTTCTCCCCGCCCTGCCTAGAGGAGGAAGGGGGCTGGGCTGAGCTGGCTGAGCGCCATTTTAAGCAGCCCCTCTCCAGAGCCAGCCCTTTCGTGCCACTCATCTTCCCTCCGCCACTGATGCCGCTGCCGCCCTGGTGCTCCTGTGCTCCAGAAAGCAGAACACATGAGCTCCCTTTGCCTGCCCTGCATTTTAATGTTGTATTTTAATCTTGTTTTTAAGTTGTATTTTAATCAATTGTTTTTATATCTGGTGTTAGCCGCCCTGAACCTGGTCTTTGCTGGGGAGGGCGGGGTATAAATAAAATTTATTTTTATTATTGATGCTTTTCAATTGTGGTGCTGGAGGAGACTCTTGAGAATCCCATGGACTGCAAGAAGATCAAACCTATCCATTCTGAAGGAAATCAGCCCTGAGTGCTCACTGGAAGGACAGATCCTGAAGCTGAGGCTCCAAGACTTTGGCCACCTCAGGAGAAGAGAAGACTCCCTGGAAAAGACCCTGATGTTGGGAAAGATGGAGGGCGCAAGGAAAAGGGGACGACAGAGGACGAGATGGTGGGATAGTGTTCTCAAAGCTACCAGCATGAGTTTGACCAAACTGCGGAAGGCAGTGGAAGACAGGAGGGCCTGGCGTGCTCTGGTCCAGGGGGTCACGAAGAGTTGGACACGACTAAATGACTAAACAACAACAACAACAAAAATATTATTATTATTATTATTACCCACGAGAAGCAGCAGCAGCGGTGGTGGTGGTGGCAGCGGCAGCCCCTGGGGAGGTAAGCGCAGTAGCTGCGGCTAGTGGTGGGTGATGGGGAGGAAGACTACTTGCCCCCCTCGCCTCTTCTTCTAGCTCCCCTCCCCCAGTGCCTGCCACAAGGTCTGACGGACAGTGGACTGGCCTGTGGCTAAAAATTTTTGCCGACCCCTGATCCAGGGTCTGTAAACTAAGCCTTATGAGGAATGGTTGAGGGAGAAGACGAAACTGAGAGGTGATAGGACAGCCACCTTCAAATATCTGAAGGGTTGTCCCATGGAAGATGGAGCAAGCTTGTTTCCTCCTGCTCTGGAGGGTGGGAATTAGATTCTGACTCCACCTTAGAAATAAGTTTCTGAAGGTAAGAACCATTCAACAGTGGGACGGAAGGTGGTGGACTCTCCTTCAATGGGGTGTTTTGAAACAGAGCTTGGATGGACATTGGTCAGGGATTCTTAAGCTGTGATTCCTTCATTGCAAGGGGCTGGACTAGATGACCCTCTTGAGCATCTTTCAGCTCTACCATTCTATGAAACTGTTTCTGTTCAGTCAGGATGGGATGACATCCCAGGCCAGTCCCACAGTCTGCTGCTCAAGGCTTCCCTTTCCCATGCTGACTGTACCGTAGCTGAGCCTGGGTCTCCCCGTCTGTGAAGCACAGCTGTGGTGGGTCAGAGGGGCAAAGTGCAACCCTAGCAGGACCACCTTAGCTACCTTTCCAAGCACAATTCAAAGTGCTGGTGCTGACCTTGAAAGCCCTAAATGGCCTCGGCTCAGTAGACCTGAAGGAGCGTCTCCACCCCCATCGTCCAGCCCATACACTGAGGTCCAGCGCTGAGGGCCTTCTGGCAGTTCCCTCCCTGCAAGAAGCAAGGTTATGGATATGAGAAATTGAAGTCAAAAGTAAGAGACTGGCTTCATTATCATCAGATAAATGAAGTCTTTAAACAGGACAGGAAAATTGGCTTCCAGGTGGAGAGGTCAAAATTAGAAACAGAGCTATTGGAACCCAACACTAAGAACCTGTCAAGAATGTATAACTTGCTGTTGAAATGGAATACACAGGATGAGACGGTCAAATCAGCTATGATTAAATGGGCACAAGACATTGGTCATAACATTATGTTTGCTGACTGGGAACAGTTATGGACCACCGGTATAAAGTTCACGGCATGTAATGCCTTGAGAGAGAACATTATGAAAATGATTTATAGGTGGTACATGACCCCAGTCAAGCTTGCAAAAATTTATCATATGCCCGATAATAAATGTTGGAAATGTAAGGAAACTGAAGGTACTTTCTACCACCTTTGGTGGACGTGCCCAAGGATCAAGGCATTCTGGGAAATGATTTATAATGAAATGAAAAAGGTGCTTAAATGCACGTTCGTGAAGAAACCAGAAGCCTTCCTCCTGGGCATGGTAGGCCAATTGGTGTCAAGGAAAGATAGGACGTTTTTTATGTACGCTACAACAGCAGCAAGAGTATTATTAGCGAAGTATTGGAAGACACAAGAACTACCCACACTGGAAGAATGGCAGACTAAGGTAATAGACTATATGGGACTGGCTGAGATGACCGGCAGAATCCGTGACCAAGGGAAAGAGACGGTGGAAGAGGACTGGAAGAAGTTTAAAATCTATCTTAAGAACTGTTGTAAAATTAATGAATGCTAAAATGTTTTTGGGTAACGTAAAATAGAATTGCAGCGATTAGCAATTGGATATGAGAAATAAGACCTAAAGAAAGTATTATATTGATATTAGGGGATGCTGAAAAGATTGTTAACAGGGATGCAGAAAGGGGAGGTATGGGGAAGTCGCTGAAAGAAGGCTTAAGAAATGAAAGGTCAAGAAATTATACGTGTTTGTATGTTTGTTTGTCTTGTATTGTGTTGTATTGTCTTATATTATGTGTGGAAAAAACCAATAAAAAATTAAAAAAAAAAAAAGCAAGGTTATGGGGAACCAGGCAGAGGGCCTTCTCGGTGGTGGCACCCGCCCTGTGGACCGCCCTCCCACCAAATGTCAAGGAAAGAAACAACTATCTGACTTTTAGAAGACATCTGAAGGCAGCCCTGTTTAGGGAAGCTTTTAATGTCTGATGTTTTATTGTATTTTTAATATTTTGTTGGAAGCCACCCAGAGTGGCTGGGGAAACCCAGCCAGATGGGTGGGGTATAAATTAATTATTATTATTATTATTATTATTATTATTATTATTATTATTACACCATGGAGACTTTTCACTGCTCTTATTTTTTATTTATTACTTTTATAACAGTTCTACATCCTCCCCAGTTGTTTTTCAACTCTCCTTTTTAAAGCAGCAGGTTGGGCGAGATATTATCTCCAACGCTGCCATTCCAAAAGCTCCTTTTCAATAAATCTTCCCTCCAGCTCCTGCCCAGTATGTTGGCTTGAGTGCCCAGGCCATTTGCCTTATAGTTCCTAACCATTCTGACATATATCTCTCAGAAAGAGCAGCTGGAAAGAGGGTCTTTGTGGTCACGTCCCTCTCCAGGTAATGGAAGCAATAAAAAGAGAAAGCCGGCAGTCATGTGAGAGCCCCTAAGTCACGGGGTGTCCCTGCAAACGGGAAACTCAGCCTGTAAATAACCAACTTGGCTCCTGCACTTCAAGGAGACAGCACAGCCAGCCATCCCAACCCAGAAATAGCCCCAGAAGTTCTTAATTGCTTTCAATATGTTTTTTACAATTCTGTTCTTTGCCCCTCTCCCAGCATCTTTAGGTTCACAACCTAGATGGTTTCGAAAGAGGATTAGGCAAACTCATAGAGGAGGAGAGGGCTATCTTTTTCTTTCTTCTTAATAACCTTTATTATACATCAATTAATATTAATTTAAGGGACGCGGGTGGTGCTGTGGGTTAAACCACAGAGCCTAAGGCTTGCCGATCAGAAGGTCAGCGGTTCGAATCCCCGCGACGGGGTGAGCTCCCGTTGCTCGGTCCCTGCTCCTGCCAACCTAGCAGTTCAAAAGCACGTCAAAGTGCAAGTAGATAAATAGGTACCGCTCCGGCGGGAAGGTAAACGGCATTTCCATGCGCTACTCTGGTTCGCCAGAAATTCCTTGAAATGCTAGAGAAGACACGCAAGGGAATGTTTGGTCCAGCCAATCAAAACTTCCTGTTCCTCCTGGCTGGAGTATCCTTCCTTTTGCATGTGCCAGAAGATGGGCGTGACCTAACCTGTCCAGGTAACAAAATGAAGAGTCACGCAGCACACCTCTCTCTTTTTGACTTCCTTCTTCATTTGACCAGCTTCTAGCTAAGACTGCTCTGCTGGCTCTAAGCTAGCAGAAGCACTGGGATCATTTACCCATATGGGGTAGATCCACGTGAACATATTTGTAACCAAGTTTGCCTTCAGGAATCCAACTGTGATCTGATGTAACTTAACTTCTTTTATTGACTTTGAATAAGATTCTGGCATCTTTATTCTTTTAAGAAGCATTCAAGGGAACTTACCAGGAACGTACAATTCTATCTGAGACAGACTGAATTGTATAATAGTGAGAGGCTTACACGAGCCTGCAACCAGCTATCTGCTGTGCATGGAAAAGGGGAATATAACTCTGCTAAGTAAAGGAACTTGCTAGTGCAAGTTAGGAAGGATATTAATAAACACTATATCCTCTCCTGCCACCCTGAACATTCCCACACTGATTCCCACCCCCAAGCATGACATGAGTGCCTGCGTTCCAAGGAGTCCTTCCCAGGCTGGCACGGAGGAGAAAGCCACCCCCTTCAGGCTGCCTCCAGGGTTGACTGCCTCTGGGTGTGGAAGCCACATAGTGACCATGAAGAACATGTGCCTCTCTTCCTCTTCCTCTCTCCACCTGCCTGATCTCTTTTAGAAGCCATCAGTGCTAGAGGTTGTCACCACATCTTGTGTTAGGAGAGGCTCAGAACTTACAGGGTTAAGAGTTCTGAGTGATGACGCCTCACATTCTGAGGGCAGGTTTAGAACACTGAAGGGAGGGTTTTACTGTGTTCTTTCAGTGTGCGTGTTAGCTCCATGGAGAAAGGAGCAAGATGTGTGCTCTGTCGCCAGGCAGGAGATTTATAGCTGTTGTGTTTTGCTAAGGAATAAAGACTTTAAGATAAGGAGACTGCTGCGTTTCAGCCTGAATTATTGCCTTCACACGAAGAACGTTCCTGCTTCTGTTCCGCTGTGTTTTACGCTCTGCTGAGTCAAAGGTCCCAGGGGGGAAGACCAGAGCCGCGCAAGAGAAGTGTGCCGGACCCCCGGACGTCATTGACCTCCAAATCTTGTGATGGGGAACACCAGGTGCTGATTCTGCGCTTTCTTCTCTCTTTGTCTCAAGCACTCTGCCAATCAATTCCCTTAAATAGCACCCTCGAAGTTTTGGCATTTTGGAAGAACCTCTGCAGTTGATTTTTCCACACCACTTTTCATTATGGAAAAACCTCTCCTTTAATTGAGCATTTTCCAAAAAAGAATAATAATGAAAGGGCCTTTTAACATCTTAACCCTTTAATGGTAAGGAAAGTCTCCCATTCTGAACAGATCTTCTCTCTGAGAACATTCCTGGGCTCACAGTGGCATAGCATGGCTTGCCAGTGCCCGGGGCGACATGGAGGGAGGTTGAGAGGGAGGGAAACCGGTGGAGTCTACAAGTGCATTCAACTGCCTAGTGGTGTCCACATCACCCATGAGATCACAGCCACAGAGATAAGAAAAGAAGAGTTGTTCCGTTGTCTGGAGGGGTCACTTCTTGGTTCACAAAGAGTACCCATTTTCAACGGAGCCCAGAAACAGAAGGACACAGCTGTATTGAGGCAGCACTGCATGTTGAAATTTTGAACCCCCTAACAATTTTGCACCTCCCTCCGCTATGCCACTTCATGCTCAACAACACCAATTTTGAGGTCATGTCTGCGCTACCAGCCAGGGAATGCTCTATGCTTCTTGCCACCAACTCTTGCCTCAGAGCAATCTTTCCCAACCTGGTGCCCTCCAGATGTTTTGGACTCCCATCAGTCCCAGCCAACACAGCCATGCAAGACTCTTGCAAAATTCAGCTATTGGAGAGGACCAAGGGGTCTTGTAGTCCATAGCATTTGGAGAGCACCAGGTTAGGGGACTTAGCCAATCTGTGATCCACAAGAGGACCTCTCCTCTTATTCCTTGACTACTAGGCTTACTCAGGAATCTTTGGTGAGGCACCTTCTCAAAAGCTTTTTGAAAGCACTAGCATGCCATATATATTCACTTTCAAAGAACTCTAATGCAGGGGTCAGCAAACCTTTTCAACAGGGGGCTGGTCCACTGTCCCTCAGACCTTGTGGGGGGCCAGACTATATTTTGAAAAAAAAAATAATGAACAAATTCCTATGCCCCACAAATAACCCAGAGATGCATTTTAAATAAAAGTGCACATTCTACATTCCCCTCCATACTTCCTTCTCTCGTTTAAGCAGCCCACGAGAGGTTTACTTCATTTTACCATCACTCTCCCTTCCCGCCCCGACGCACACACTTTTCAGGATTTTTATGTAAAAGGCCTTGTCCTGGTGTTTCCATAGCAACCCTTTCCCAACGTCTGTTTGGAGCAGACTTGAAAGTGAGCACGGAGATTGGAGGACGGCTTATTTGGAATGATGCTGGGAGGATGCCTGACTCCTATCTGCCTCTCTCTTCCCATTCAGCAAAGGCCTTGATCAGAGCCGGGTGGGACTGACAGAGACATTGAGAGCTGCAAATCTCCCTGGAATCAAAGGCCTGGACGGGGAGAGGGAGAGGAAGCGAGGAGGAAATGCCCAGCGTCACACGAAACGCATTTGCTCTTTAGAGAAAATGTGCGCAGGATGCAGAGGGATCTCGTGCCAAAACTATTGATGGTGGGTAGAGATGATCTGGAGGATGCTTCCATGGAATCACAGAATTGCAGAGCTGGAAGGATAGGGTCATTACTTTCAATAGGCCTACTCTGAGTAAAAATTAGCTGACTACCCCCCCATACTGTTTAAGTTGACTTGGGGACCCTTCTGAGGGCTGAAAGGCAGCATTAAATTGTCAATCAATTAATATCTGGGTTTACACATGCATTGATGGAAATATTGAATCACAGACTTGGAAGGGACCCTAAGGGTCATCTAGACCAACCCCCTGAAATGCTGGACTCTCAGCTAAAGCATCCATGGCAGATGGCCATCCAACCTCTGCTTGAAAACCTCTAAGGAAGAAGAGACCATCTTGTGGTCAAACAGCTCTGACTGTCAGAAAGTTTTCTCTGATGTTGAATCGGAATCTCCTTCCTTGTAACTTGAAGCCATTGGTTTGAGTTCTTCTCTTTGAAGCAGGATAAAACAAGCTTGTATCATCGTCCACATGATAGCCCTTCAGAAATCACAAGAAAGGAGATTTCCAAGAAAACATTAGGAAGAGCCATTCAAGAGTAGAACGGCTTCCCTCGGAAGGGGGTGGACTTCTTCATTGGAGGTGCTTAAACAGAGGTCAGATGGCCATCTGTCAGGGATTCTCTAGGCTGCGATTCCTGCATTGCAGTGGGTTGAACTTGTGCTGGGCCCGGGGGTAACCCATGAAACGTGGTCCAGGACCAGACCAGAATTCAAAGGTCCTGCTAGGAGTCAGTCCAACAGGGCCAAGGCAGGACATGAGGCAGGAAACCAGGCAAGGACAGGTACAGGATCTCAGGCAGGATTTAGCATACAGCAATGTTGCTCCCGCAACCTGGGACAGGGTCCGACAGCCTTTTATCTTAGTTGGGGTAGCGGCCGGTCCTGATCCCCCAGCGACTCACCTCCCTGTCTTGCCCGAAGGCGAGCACTCCCCTGCGAGTACTCAGGTCTCTCCTTCTCTCAGACCTTCGTCTCTGCAGCTCGGGAGACGTCGGTGGGTTACTAGACCCAGGGGCCGCCTCAGCCTCCCTTGACCCAACCGGTAGTGGAGCAGCTGTAAGTGATGGCCCAGCTGGAGGCAACGAGGGAATCCCCGCATCTGGAGCCAGGGCAGGCTCAGGCTCCTGACCCGGCCCAGCTGGTGCTTGTTGCAGGGGAACCTGTGCAGACTGGGACTCTTCAGGATCAGGCCCCAGACTTGGTTCAGGTGATGCCTGAGGCAAAGGATCCGGTGCAGACTGAGTCTCCGCTGGTTCCGAGTCTGAGCCTCAATCCCAGGCCATCACAGAAGTATAAGACCCCTGGGAGTCCCTTTATACAGTGGTAAGGTAAAGGTAAAGAGCCCCTGACCATTAGGTCCAGTCGTGGCCGACTCTGGGGTTGTGACACTCATCTCGCTTTATTGGCCGAGGGAGCCGGCGTACAGCTTCCGGGTCATGTGGCCAGCATGACTAAGCCGCTTCTGGCAAACCAGAGCAGCACACGGAAACGCCGTTTACCTTCCTGCCGGAGTGGTACCCATTTATCTACTTGCACTTTGACGTGCTTTCAAACTGCTAGGTGGGCAGGAGCAGGGACTGAGCAACAGGAGCTCACCCTGTCATTGCGGGGATTCGAACCTCTGACCTTCTGATTGGCAAGTGCTAGCCTCTGTGGTTTAACCCACAGCGCCACCCGCGTCCCTCTTATAAAGTGGTACCTCGGGTTAAGTACTTAATTCGTTCCAGAGGTCTGTTCTTAACCTGAAACTGTTCTTAACCTGAGGTACCACTTTAGCTAATCGGGCCATGCGATTTCTGTTCTCATCCTGAAGCAAAGTTCTTAACCCGAGGTACTATTTCTGGGTTAGCGGAGTCTGTAACCTGAAGCATATGTAACCTGAAGTGTCTGTAACCCGAGGTACCACTGTAATTCTATGGTTCTATAAGACACCAGCAGGGAACGAAGGTGGGACCTTCTGCATGCGGAGCCGGTGGCCGTGGTGCTCCTCTCTGCAGAGGAGAAGGAAAGCTAGCCTGGAAGGCAAGGGCAGGAGGAGCCTTTTGCTTGCAGCTCGGCGTGTCTGGGCCGCAGTCCAGATGCCCAGGGGAGGATGCCGTGAGAGAGTCACAACCCCTGGGAGAGATCTGGCAGGCAGAAGACAAACATCCGCGTTTAGGAAGGCGGCTCATCCCCCTGCGGTGCTCTGTCTCTAAATGGAGACAGGCCACAGGCCAACAATCCACAAGCAAACTAATAAAAACAGCCAATGAAAATAGCGCAGAGTCCAATGAAAACCACGCGCCCAGAAAGAGATTTCAGGAGGCTTAAACTGAGCTGGCATTTCCATGCTGGTGAGAGGAGCCTCGAAGCCCAAGCAAATACTCGTCGTGACTTCTATCTGCCGGAGAGAGTAGGATCTTCCTTCCTCTCCCTCGGGGGCCAGCAGAGAACAAGGCAGCGCTGTCAACAAAATTTATGGTAGCTCAGCTGTGGCCTCCCACCCATGAAACATTTAGGCTACTGGGACTCCACCAGCCCAAGCAGATTGTAGGATTCAGGGCAGATAAAAGAAAAGAGATCTTCACGCAGTGCATGGCAAAACTGTGGCAAGGAGGGCCACCAACTTAAAAGAGGTTTAGACAAATTCGCAGAGGATAAGGCTGTCAATGGCTACAAGCCATTGCTGTTGTCATCTGTCTGTCTTGGGAGATGATGGAGAAGTGTGCCTTCAGGGGTGAAGTCCAACCTCTGGAGAGTTACAGCGCCTGCTGTGGTTGTAGAGACCGATGTGGGAGAGACATGTTTTGTTGCAGCTGGGACAGAGGAAGGTGTGCTGCTGCAGATGCACCAGCACGTTTCTTCTCCCTGTGCTCCTCCCAGGTCTTTCCTCTTCTGGTCACTGCTATGGATACAAGACCTGACTGTCTGCAGTCTACAAGGGATTCCCACACGACAGGTTTGATGTTGCCAGCCTTCATGCCATGTTGGCAGGCATCTTTGTAGCACAGCAGAGCTGGTCTGCCAACTGGCCTGGTGCTGGAAGCCAGCTCCTGTAGAACACCTCCCTGGGGATCCTGCGATCTTCCATTCTGTGGACATGGCCAAGCCAGCATAGACGTCGCTGAGACAGGAGTTCGAACATGCTGGGACTGTGGGCTTGGGAGAGCTCATCTTTGTTTGCCCTGTTATGTGATGCCCCAAACCTTCCTGACACAGCGCATGTGGAAGGCATTGAGGTGTCACTCCTGGCGGTTGTAAGTTGCCCATGATGCACTTCCATAAATCAGCATGCTCAACAAGCAAGCCTGATACACCTCCATCTTGGTATTGGATGTTAGCATCACATTCTCTCAGATCCTTTTGGAGAGGAGAGGCGTTGCTGTAGCTGCCTTGCCAATACACTTGCCCAGCTCAGTGTCAATGGAAAGGTTGCTGGCTATGGACTCTCTCAAGGCAATTCTTTAAAAAAATGTAGTATAAAGACCGACAACTGGGAAACACTGGCCTGCGAGCGCTCCAGTTGGAGAACAGCCTTTCCCAAAGGTGTCATGGGCTTTGAAGATGCTCAAACTCAGGACTAAAGGGAGAAATGTGCCAAGAGGAAGGCACACTTGGCAAACCCTTACTGTGGTCAACTCCCTCCCAGAAACCTATGTCCCCACTGTGGAAGGATGTGTGGATCCAGAATTGGCCTCCATGGTCACTTGTGGACTCACTGATAAAACTGTGTTCATGGAAGACAATCTTACTCAGCTGTGAGGAATCACAAGAAGAAGAAGAAGAAGAAGAAGAAGAAGAAGAAGAAGAAGAAGAAGAAGAAGAAGAGGAGGCTGGTTATCCCAGGAAGACAAAATCATTTACCACCTCAAGTGTGTGGTCCCCAAGGCTGATGAGTAAAATGCTGGCGGTGTCCTGACCCAGGATGTTGGTTTTTGCCAGGCTGGTGGTAAGGCAGAACTTTCCTGCCTCTCTCCCTCCTTTCTTTCCAAGGGGCTGAAGGTGCTGTAGATAGTTCTCCCCCTCCCCATTTTGTCCCCTCAACAACCCTGTGAAGTAGGCCGAGAGTGGCTGTGGCTGGCCCAAGGGTCACCCAGTGCACTTCATGTCTGAGTGGGGATTCAAACCCTGGTCTCTTGGGTCCTAGTCCGACACTAGCCATTACACCACACCGTCTCTTTGTAAGCAAGGCATAGGGAAATAAGAGGCAGTGAAGAGCCATGTGGCCATCCAGTAGTTTAGTTGGCTTAAAAAATGAATATGTAAGGAAGAAGTAGACAAAGTCCTGGAGGAGAGAGAGAGAGAGCGCTCTCTGTGGAAGCTCCATGTGCTATAATAGTCTATTTCTGAATACCAGGTCAAGGGAACAAAGAGTAGAGCCTTGGGGCCATCTCTCTAATGTTGGGGAAAGCCTGCAGGATGCCAAGCGATTCTCCTCCTCTGCCTTCTTCTCTGATTCTCTTTGGTACTTAATCAGGGCTTTCCCTCCTCCAAGCCCTGCCGAAGTAATTGCATTGTTGATTAAGGAATTCCGCTAATGAACCTGAAATTACTGCCTCTAATTGCGTCTGTGATCAGGAGCCAATCCTCCACCCACAGTGGGCCGTCAAATTGTCCCTGCCTGGTGCACAGGGAAAGTGGATGGAGGCGGCTCTTTGGGATCTCCCTAGAACCCGGGGCAACTCGGGACCAAAGCAGCTTCTCAGGCCAAGGCTGAGTGTGCAGCCATCCCTCTCTCCCCCCCCCACTTCCTGGCTGCCAGTTTCCCCCAAGGCAAAAACCTTGTCATTTGTATGATCCTTGTTTTCCAGGGATGTCCCTGATTTAGAGAAGCCGTCCCACTTTCTGATTTGATCCCAAAATGTCCCACTTTTCCTTAGGACGTTGCTATTTTCATTGGAGAAATGTTGGAGGGTATGGAGTTATCCGACCCCTGAGCCGTCTGAAGGTAATCCTGTACAGTCAAACCTTGGTTCCTGAACGCCTCTGTTATCATACATTTCGGTTCCCGAACGCCAAAAACCCGGAAGTAACTGTCCTGGTTTTTGAACCATTTTTGGAAGTTTTCTTCTTTTTTTCTCCTTTGACTTTGCCAACCACCCTTTGATCCTCGGTTGTCAAACGTTTCGGAAGTCAAACAGTTGGCATTACATTCGACAACCAAGGTTTGACTGTATAGGGAAGATTTTTTAATGTTTAATGTTTTATTATGTTTTTATATATGTTGGAATCTGCCTAGAGTGTCTGGGGCAACCCAGTCAGATGTGTGGGGTATAAATAGTCAAATTATCATTATGGAATGGGGCATCCCTATTTTCACTGGAGAAATGTTGGGGGGTATGCTATTTCTAGAATAGCTTTCAGTCCATAGCCATTGTCTTCACTCTTAATACGGGGCCAATCCTAAATTTCCCTGAACTGGGTGTTGTTTTTTTCAGGAGAGGGGAAGTTTGGGAGGTGCCTTATTTTACCTTATTTCAGAGATGGCTTATTTGAAAACTGCACTTATTTAAATGAATTTACATATGCACACAGTACTTTTTCTGGTGGGGGCCAAAGTAAATACTACAAGCAGAAAACTTATTTAACAGAAAAGAGGGAGGAGACTGGTTTCTCACAAATGAATGAGAAAAACGGTGCCTGCACATTTCGCCCCATATCTCAGGTTCTGCAAATGCTAGGTGGGACGTGGGTGGCGCTGTGGTCTAAACCACTGACCTTTGGGCTTGCCGATCAGAAGATCAGAAGGTTGGCGGTTCGAATCCCTGTGACGGGGTGAGCTCCCATTGTTCGGCCCTAGCTCCTGCCCACCTCGCAGTTTGAAAGCACGTCAAGTGTAAATAGATAAATAGGTACACTCCGGCAGGAAGTTAACGCCGTTTCCGTGCGCTGCTCTGGTTCGCCAGAAGCGGCTTAGTCCTGCTGGCCACATGACCAGGAAGCTGTACGCCAGCTCCCTCGGCCAGTAAAGCGAGATGAGCGCTGCAACCCCAGAGTCGGCCACGACTGGACCTAATGGTCAGAGGTCCCTTGACCTTTACCTTTTACAAATGCTAGAATCTTTTATTTTAAAATGGAAACTTGGGACTTGAGGGTGATGGCTTGCCTAAGTAGAGGCAACAACTGCCCCCTTCCCCTTCCCCTCATGGGGGCCCATGATTTGCATGTGAGGATTGAGCATGCCCCTCCCCATAGAAGAGGCATCTCCCCCCGCAGGGGAGGTTCCCCTGGGGCCACAGTGAAAACCCGTCATCTTTCTCCTGCTGGGAGCAACACAGGCTCACAGCAGAGGCCCACAGAACGCGCAGGTTAGGAACATCTGTTCTCTTTTCATCTCTCATACCTGCTTTGCCATTCCCTGCCCTGGAAAAGCCATTTAGCATATTAAAATTTCATAAGCCCATCTGAAGTGGAAGCCAAAGAGTCTCCATTGTTTTAATCACAAGGCTGTTGCGTCTCAAGCAGGCTCAGGGGAGCAGGAGCGATGGATTCTGCGAGATGATGGTGCAGAGAAGGGCATGCTGGGAGCCGTAGTTCCCCAGAGCCGTAGGCACTTCTCTGCAGTAGCATGGAACCCCCTCTATCCCTCAGGACCCAGAGCGACCCTTCCGTGCCTCCTCCCTGCAAACTGGTATGAAGTTCACAGGATCTGCACCAGCACTTAGTCTCATGCACGGAATATCTGGAGAGAAACTCTTGTCTTGCTACGCTGTTGTGGGCATTTACGTCCAGAAATTATTCAGGAACGGCAGGGCATTTCCCCACTTGAGACTGAAACTGCCTCTTGCAATTCCACACTCCATAACCGATGTGCTTGTACAGCCTGCATAGACTTAAAAATAGCTCTCTCCTCACTTTGCAAGTGTTTCCACACATGCATGCATGCCCAAGCATCGCACGAGAAGGTCAAAGGTCCCTCATATGAGGCTGCCGTAAGGCCAGGTGAGATGCAAACTGAGCACCGAGTATTATTTTCTGTGCATTTGGCTTGTCTGCCCACCCCCTTCCAACCCTCATGCAGATCTTCCTTAAAGAGAATCTGGTTCGTTATCCCTTAAATAGGCTTCCAAGATCTTTGGGCTATCGATGGCTATTAGCCAGGACAGCTCTGCCCTGCCTCTGCAGATGGAAGCAGCAAAGTTTCCGATTACCAGTTGTGAGTCGAGGACCCGCTACCCACATAGTAATACAATAAGACACAAAGACACATTATTTTAGGTTAATGGGCAAAATTAGGCCACAACTTGATTGGTTACAGCATGTGAGTACTATTGGCTTAGGCGTTGGATGAAACAGCAATACCAGACTCCACAGGAGTCATATCAGGGTTAACTACCAATGGGAGGAGCTTGTTGGTGCAAATACAACTGGAAGCCCCCCCATGACGTCACCGGGGGTCGTGCCATGGCCCTAGCCACCAGCAGGGCATCAGACAGGATCCACGACCACCAGATTCCTTCAACGGAATACCCAAAAGAGGAGGGGTAGATGATGGCCCATACCCAATCCTCCAAGACAGCACACCTATTCCAATGCCTAACCGCCGATACCAGAAAGTTGTGACGAGTTGCTACGAGGTAGGCGAAAAAACCAAGAGGCTGGTGCCAATTTGCCAAATGGATAAAACAGTCCTACCAGGCCCCTTGGCTAACCAGGGCAACCAACCGAAGTCCATAGCAAGGTCAATACGCAAAGGTGTAAGAAGGAACTGACTGGAACAGAGCACTGCCATGGCTGTGGGAATGTTCAGGGATGCAGGAGAGGATATATTGTTTGGTTATATCCTTTTCCAACTTGTGTTAACAAGTTTCACAATTTAGCAGAGTAACATTCCCCTTTTTAAACTTGCAGTGGATGCGTTTGCTCAGGCTCGCTAAAGCCTCTATAATAACTGCTCTGGTATTTTCCCCTTATTCCCTCATAAAAGATAAGACACGACGCAGTCTTCTACAAAATTATAAAAAGGTTTACTCACATATCATTCTGCTCACAATTGGATCCCAGAAGGCAGACTTAGCTTAGAAAAGTAACATGCACCTGGAAACTATCTCATAAGGAAACAGTCCTTTTGTCTTCACTTGGCTAGAGCCAAGAGAGCATCTTTGGCTAAGCAGATGTTGCTTCTTCAATGCATGTAGTCAAAGAGAGAGAGAGAGAGATGGTTGCCCTGCCCTGTGCTTTTGTCATTACCTGCACAGGTGAGGCCACACCCACCTCTAGTCACATGCAGAGGAAGTCTGTCCCAGAAGGAAACAGGAAGTTGACCTGCTGGCTGGACAAACATTCCTCCCCATGTGTAAGCATGTTCAGGGGGGGGGTCATCACATCAGGACTAGAAGCCATCAATAACCCTCTCCTCCTCCATGAATTTGTCTAATCCTCTTTTAAAATCAGCCAGCTTGGTGGCCATCGCTGCCTCCTCTGGGAGAGAGTTCCATAGTTCAAGTATACACTGCATGAAGGACTTTATGACTTTATCTCTCTTGAATCTTCCAACATTCGGCCTCATTGGATATCCAAGAGTTCTGGTGTTATAACAGAGGGAGAAATAATTTCCTCTCTCCGTTTTCTGATGCCATGCATAATTTTACAAACTTCTATCATGTCGCTTCTTCCTTGCCTTTTCTGTAAACTAAAAGGTCCCAAATGTTGTTCTTCTCCTCTGAACCCTTCCTTCCTTCCTTCCTTCCTTCCTTCCTTCCTTCCTTCCTTCCTTCCCTCCCTCCCTCCCCTGTTGGCCCATCATGATCAGGAGGGACCAGCCCAGTCGGCTACTCCTTCTGTTGCTGCCAGTGCCCTGCCCTGCCCTTGCTTAGCGTGGCTCCTGCTTTCTTTCCACAGTGTGCGAGAGAAGAGGAAGATTTATGGGAGCTGCTCTGGAGATTTTCTCCGTAATGACTAACAAAGGAGAACAGCACGAGCCGGACTTAAACAACAGGATCCTAAACAGCCAGTGAATTATTCAGCTCCAATTAATATTAATGGCTGGCAGGGGTGACGGATGGCAGGCGGGCAAGGAGGCTTGTGAGATGGACCCCCCTCCCTCTCCTCTGGTTAGGCAGGATGAAGCCGCAGGAAAGGCCTGACTAGATACCTTGGGAACACTGGGGCAGAAGCAGGGCAGGGAAGAATGATTCCTACAACAGGTAAGCTAATAGAAGGGCTTATGGGATGGGGTGGGGGTCTCTCTTAAGTCCACTCTCCAGGATCTTGTAAGTTCCTATTGGTGGCAGCGGCGGAGCAAGCCAATTGGGTGCCTGGGGTGACGTGTGTGCCCTATGCCCAGGGGCAGGGCAGCTGCCCGTGGGGCAGGGCCAGCCGGGCAGGATGCTCTGTGGAGCCTCCGAGGAGTCTGCTTGCCTCCTCCCACTCAGCTGCCCTACAGCTGAGGGGAAGGGGGCGGGCGGACTGTTTGGGGCAGTGTGGAGCCTGCGGGCACCCAAGCCACCGCGTCACTCACAGGAGAGACGCATGGCTCGGGCGCACTGCAGGCCCCACAGTGAGTGCCATTTGGCATTTTGTCACCCCCCTCAGTGGTGACACCTGGGGCAGCCCGCCCCCCCCCGCCCCCTTCCTCCGCCCCTGATTGGTGGGCACTGAACAGTCTATCACCACATCAGAAATGTTCCCTTCCTGTTTCTGCCATCTTGATTGCTTGTTCAGTCTTGATTTCAAGGTGATGCACAGAACTTACTGCAACAGCCTGCCCAGTTCATGATCCCAGTGAAAGTAAGAAGAGCCTGCTGGATCAGGACCAGGGGGCCCATCTGGTCCAGCATCCTGCTCTCACAGTGGCCAGCCAGATGCCCCAAAGGGAAACCCGTGAGCAGGATTCAAGCCCAAGAGCAACTCTTGCATCCTGCGGTTTGCAGCAACTGGCATTCCCACGCATTGCTGTCTCTGACCATGGAGGCATAAGCGCAGTCACTGTGGCCAGCAGCCATCAATAGCCTTCTTTTCCATGAATTTGTCTTTTCCCACTCATAAAGCCATCCAAGCGGGTGGCCATTGCCGCCTCCTGTGGGAGGGAGTTCCAGAGTTTAACTGGGCCCCATGAAGAGGGACTTCCTTTTCTAAAAATATTTTTTATTAGGAATTTTGACATAACAATTTATCAAAAATACATCATCCTCATTCCCCCCCATTTCCCCCCTCCCCTAAAAAGAAAAACCCACCCTTCCACCCCCCCCAGACTTCCCTCTCTCTGGTTTCTCAGCACATATTATTCTCTGCATGTTATAAAGTTGTAAAAATCCTCAATTTGTCTATCTGTATATTACCAATAAAGAGTTTGTGAAAGTTTATTCAAAACCTGCCAAGGAGTCCAGTTCATTTTGTTGTTTCTTTAAGTACTTCGTAAAAGGTTCCCATTCTTCTTTAAAGTCACAGTTGTCCTTGTCACGTAGGTTGTGTGTCAGTTTCGCCAATTCCGCAGAGTCCATCAATTTCTCTTGCCACAGTTCTTTAGTTGGGATTTCCTCATTCTTCCATCCTTGTGCTATTAAGACTCTTGCCTCCATTGTTGCATACATAAAAATGTTTTCTTTTCTTTTCTTTCCTTGGCAGGTCTTTTCCTGCAAGAGGGATTCCCTTTTCCCTGTCCTGATGCTTCCAGCTTTCAGCTTCATAAGAGGACCATGAGTTTTACTTGCATATGAGAGAGGGAGGAAAACTTTTCTCTGTCCACTTCCACCTTGCATTGCATAATTTTAGAAACTTCTATCATGTTGCCTTCTTAGGACTTAACCACACTTCCTCTTGTGCTGCTGCATTCCCCTGCGGGAAACCACTCTTTTGCCCTCAACCGGAGCAAATGGCAATTTGGGTTTTCTCTGGATTGACTGTTGCTCCTATTCAGTACTAAAGAGTGGGCTTTCCCTGGTGTAGGATGTGGGATGTAATCCACTGGGAGCAGTCAAGTACAACATTCCTTGTTTTGCTAGAGTGGACATGCAAGGGAATGTTTGGTCCAGCCAGTCAAAAAATTCCTGTTCCTCCTGGCCTGGAGAATTCTCCCTTGCATGTGACTAGTAGGTGGGAGTGACCTTTCCAGACCTGGTAAAAGGACAAGTCATGCTGCTCCCTTCCTCTTTTCGACCTTCCTGTTCGTCCTGCTTGCTTCCTGCATCACCTGGACAGTAAAGGTAAAAGGTAAAGGACCCCTGGACAGTTAAATGCAGTCAAAGGGGTGCGGCGCTCATCTAGCTTTCAGGCTGAGGGAGCCGGCGTTTGTCCACAGACAGCTTTCTGGGTCATGTGGCCGGCAGGACTAAACCGCTTCTGGTGCAATGGGACACAGTGACAGAAACCAGAGTGCATGGAAATGCCGTTTACCTTCCCGCCGTAGCAGTACTGCTGGCTGCCACAGCAGTTCCCCAGGTTATCTCCCACATGGGGAAAACCTGTTTGTACATGCTTGTAACTTTAAGCCTAAAGCCTGCCTTCAGGGATCACACTCTGCTCTGCCTGATCGCAAGCAAAACTACTTTTTTTTTTACTTATGAATAAGACTGTGGTGTCTTTATTCTTTTAGGAGGGATTCAAAGGGGATCTTACCAGGAACACACAATTCAATCTGAGCTAGATTGAATTGTATGATAGTAAAAGGCTCAAGCGACTCAGCAATTTGTTTTTTGCTATGTCAGAAGGGAAATGCACTCTGCTAAGTGAAGAAATTTGCTAGCACATGTTAGGAAGGATATTAATAAACAATATATCCTCTCCTGCCACCCTCAACATTCCCACATGGGAACATGGGAGGGGACAAGGGAATAATAATAATAATAATAATAATAATAATAATAATAATAATAATAATAATTTATTATTTATACCCCACCCATCTGGCTGGGTTCCCCAGCCACTCTGGGCAGCTTCCAACAGAATATTAAAATACAATAGTCTATTAAACATTAAAAGCTTCCCTAAACAGGGCTGCCTTCAGATGTCTTCTAAAAGTCTGGTAGTTGTTGTTCTCTTTGACATCTGGTGGGAGGGCGTTCCACAGGGCGGGTGACACCACTGAGAAGGCCCTCTGCCAGCTTCCCTGTGGCATGGCTTCTTGCCGCAAGGGAACCGCCAGAAGGCCCTCGGCGCTGGACCTCAGTGTCCGGGCTGAACGGTGGGGGTGGTGACACTCCTTCAGGTATACTGGGCTGAGGCCGTTTGGGGCTTTCAAGGTCAGCACCAACACTGAGCTGTGCTTCCAAGGTGCTGGACAAAGCAGGAGTGTGGACGAGCCCTTACTCGCCTTTCTGGGGCGGACTGTCCTGAACTTGGCCAGCCTACAAGCCTCCCCCTCTTTGCCTCCGCTATTGATGGCGATGATGCAGGCACTTTTCATTGGGTGAGAATAATGCATTTCCCAAATATTCCACCCCCCCACTGCTTCAGTCATCCTTCAGGAAAACAACCCACCTTCTTCAAAAGCTGAGTTTTACACTTGGGATTCAGCTGCAGAGCAACAGGCCCTTGGTGCTTCACTCAGGGTTAATTCTAGCCTGTAGCTGATTAGAGATGGACTGTCTTGTCAGCCTCATATACACGCTGTGATTTCTCCCCCCCACCCCCCACTGCTCCCCACCACCCAGAGGCATCTTCTGGCCCAAGATGGCAGTGCCACTTCTTCCAGGCTGGAGGGAATCTCTCCTCTCCCCCCAGCCATCCACTTTCCATCTGCAGCCGCACTTAGCTCTGCTTGGTTGCTCCATTTCTGAAGAAGCCACAGAAAGTGCTCTGTGCGCATTGAGCAGAGTGACCTCAGGGCACCTGCCCTCCAACCGAGGCAGCAGAGGCCGTTTTAGAGTAGCACGGCCGCTCTGAGTGCACGGGGCGCTGTGTGGCAGAGAGTACCGCTACAATGTTGTAGAACCTAGTGTGAGAGGTGCAGGGGCACCCAGTTTTAGCGTTGCACAGGGTGCCACTGAAATTTGAGACCCCAAAGTCTGCCTTGGGCCAGTGGCAGAGCAAATGCACGGTTCCCTGCACGGTCAGGGGAAAAACAATGCTGTCCAAGGTTGTAAAGACTGCGGAGAGAATAATTGGGTGCACTCTTCCCACCTTAGATCAAATCTACGCTTCCAGGTGCCATAACAAAGCTGCAGAGATAGCGCAGGATAGTGCGCACCCCAGAAATGATTGCCTCCTAGAAGAAGGTTCAGGGTTATAAAGACCAGGACTAGCCTCCTGAGAAACAGTTTCTACCCAAATGCGATTTTGGTTTTAAAAGCAGTGTAAGGTAGTCTCTATGGGAGTATATTGTATTCAGTTATGGGGTATCAGAGTTTTTAGGGGGCTAACCAGGTTGGGATAGCTGGGATATCAGGCTTGTTGGTTTTTGAAGGTCTGATGTAGATTTTTTCAATTTTGTTGTTCTATATGGGACAATGACAATAAAGATTATCGTATCGTATTATCGTATCGTATGCCCGTGCTGCCCAGGGTGGGTGTTCTCCTGAGGGGGACGTGGCGTGGAGGGTGCCCTCCCAAGCGTGGGATAGCCCATGCCGGTCAGCCGCCTGTGGCTCCCAAGCCTCCCCCCAAGCTGTCCAAATGAAGGAGGAAGGGGAGAATGTCGCCGGCAAAGTGGCACAGCTCCCCCCTTATCCCAACGGCTCAGGGTAGGCTTGGGAGTCCTGGGTGGGTGGTGTGCCAAATGTAACCCTCTCAGTGAGGGCACCTGGGGCATACGTCCTCACTGCCCCCCCTTCCTCCTCCCCTGCCTTGGGCTTCACACAGCTGCTTTGCATACAGGGAAGAGCTCATCCATACTTCTGTTTGCCCCACCCCCAGGAAAGTCTGCTTTTTACTACTGAATCAGAGTAAAAGGCAACCGGGTTTTCTGTGCAATGGCCATTGCTCCGAAAAGACACAGTCGCGTCTTACTTTCACTTCAGGATGCGAACAGGGCTCTGGAACGGATCCTGTTCGCATCCAGAGGTACCACTGTACATCAGGACAAAAGGAAACATGTCTGATCTCCTTCGTGTCCAAAGCAATGTGACAAAAGCAAAAGCTATACACAAAACAGAAGTTCCCAGCATACTGTGCTGGAGTGTAAACAGACATGTGATACACAACAATCATGCCTGTTCCTTAAGGTGGAATGGAATATCCCAACAGTTGTTGTTGTTGCTTACAATCAAGCAGTCTATAGATTTTATGAAACAAACAAATAAATGGGTCCTGGAGCTGAGCTGAGCTCGAATAAACCTCCCCAGGTGCCCAGAGGAGGAGCCTGGCCTGGGGCTTGACCCCATGCCCAAACCACAGAAGTCTTCCACATGTTTGCAAGCTCCTTGCACCCATACTTCCATCTCTTCCATGATTTCCCATGTTTCTAATATATATCTGGGGTGCCTCAGATGGTGCATTCGATTGAAATACTTATTTCAGCAGGCTGGAGAAGCTGCCAGGGCATCTCCACCTCATTATCTGGGTTGACGCATCCTTCCGAAGGTCTTGCTTTCGATGTGGCCACAGAAGTCCTTCTTAGCAGAAGCTTCACTGCCGAGCCTCTGGCAGCATAAACAATCCAGGCTGATGCCTCAACAATACCTTTCATTAGGCTGCCTATGCCCATAAAGCTGCCTCGTAATTGGCAACGTGCGGCACGGGTTTCGAATGGAGGTCAGCAGCACCCACCAGCCAGCTGAAAATCAAAGGACCAGCTCCGTGAAGAAGAACAGAAGTTTTGTTACCTGTCAGTTGTCAAATTCAGCCAACTCCATGGAACCAGACACAACTCACAGACCAGTCCTTCCCGAAACACGACAACACACCTACGCAAGACAGATTAATCCCCTTAAATTTGGATGCACTATGTACCAAAAGAAGCAAGCCAGCAAGTTTCTAGGTTTGATGGGACTGAGAAGAGAAACTTTAAAAGCTTGAAAGCAACGCCTCCTGGTGGGAGAGGGGGGTCCCCCAAGCCAAAGTGTGTCTGGGAGGAAATTCCAATAGCTGGGAGGAGAGGGAGAATTGCAATTCTCAATGCCCAAGACTAGCAAAAGTGCAGCTCCTGGGGCCACCAGCAAGCAAAGGGGCAGCTAGGACATTTTAGAGCCTGGAGTCCTGTGTCCAATTCTGGGCACAGTTAAAGAAGGATATTGACAAGCTGGAATGTGTGTAGAGGAAGGTGACCAAGATGTTCAAGGGTCTGGAAACCAAGCCATAGGAGGAAGAACTGAGAAGTACTAAGGGGGGGGGTACTAGGGGAGAAAAGAAGGCACCTTTTATCATAGGTAGTAGAAATGTAAGGTAGTAAAAGAATTTTGGGAAATGATATATAATGAGTTGAAAAAATGTTTAAAATAACCTTTTCTTAAAAACCTGAAATTTTCCTTTTAGGAATTCTAGGTGCCGAAATCCCAAAAGAGCAGAAAAGACTATTTATGTATGCGACCACAGCTGTGTAGATGTTATTGGCCCAGAGACAGGAAAAAGATCAAGTCCTGACCAGAGAAGGATGGCAGATCAAGATGATGGACTATGCCAAAATGGCTAAAATGACCGGAAGAATCAGAAATCAGGAAGACCAAAATTTTAATTAGGAATGGGGAAATTTTTAAACTTATGTTAAAGACCATTGTAAAGCGTTAAAATCGTTAGTAGGGTTGGAATAACACTTGTAGTTTAATGGTGAATTTTGGACATAATGGAGGTATAAAAGATTTGGATTATCATAAAAGATGCAGGAGGAAATGATTAATAATAGGACCCACAAAGGGGAGGGGGGAAGTCCAGGAGATTCCTTGGAATCTTGCTTTTATGTTGTATGTTGGACATGTGATGAGAGAGAGAGAGAGAGAGAGAGAGAAGTCCTATGGCACTGAGAAGAGAAACTTTAGAAGTGTGAAGGCAATGCCTTCACTGGGAGCCAGTGTGGTGTAGTGGTTAAGAGCGGTAGACTCATAATCTGGTGAACCGGGTTCGATTCCCCACTCTTCCACCTGCAGCTGCTGGGTGACCTTGGGCCAGTCACACTTCTCTGAAGTCCCTCAGCCCCACTCACCTCACAGAGTGTTTGTTGTGGGGGAGGAAGGGGAAGGAGATTGTGAGCCGCTTTGAGACTCCTTCGGGTAGTGATAAAGCGGGATATCAAATCCAAACTCTTCTTCTTCTTCTTCCTGGTGGGAGGGGGTGTTTCCTAAGTTAAGGTGAGTCAGGGGGGATGGACATTTTAGCTCTAAATCAGAACAAACAGCAATCCATAGAAAACTTCCATCACTTATTCTGATCCAGGGCTAAAGATCGTGTTTCCCTGGTGGAAAACAACGGAGTAAGCGGAGATGGGGATAAGCCCTAATTGCAGAACCTTCCGCCTGTCCCTACTGGATTGCTGCAAAGGAAGAGAAATGTTGCTGGTTGGTCCTCCCCCTCCCCCACTCTTCATCCTCAACCTTCCCACTGTTGGTGTTCACCATCATCAGAGAGCCATTTCAGCACATCTGGCTAATCTCTGCAGCTATTAGGCAAGGGGAGAAAACTGATGGTGTTTGGGAGCTGCTTGTCACCATCAATGCTGCATATATAGACCCAGTGGCTGGATCCTTCTCAGTTTTTGGATCCAGCCAAAATAGGCTCCCTTGCAACCCATAGCGGGGGGGGGGGGGACACACCAAAAGAGGACCAAACTTACCAAGAGGAAATCCCATTCTTCAGGCTAAGCCAGGGAAATCCCTGCCCTCCTGCTCCTCCCAAACATTTATCACCTCATTATCCCAGTTAAATAATTGGCAACAGCCTCTCTGCTAGAGGAACAGCTGCCTTCATTTGCAAATCAAGAATGATGGGGAATTCGCCAGTCCCCGGAGCAGATGCCTGCCTTTCCCTGAGAAAATGCAGCCGGCCCAGAACGCCTCGGGGAAAGCGCCAGGCCGCCATCAGAAGGGAAAAGGGAGAGGTGACGCCATGCGCCACAAGTCTGGCACGCCAGGGGTGGCTGCTGGTTGCTGGTGCCCAGTGGGACTCTCAAGGTGGGAGGCGGCAGGGAGGCCAACAGCAGGGGGCGCCAGAGTGAATGGCAGGGGGGTATTAGAGGAGCCTGCTAGATCAGAGCAATGCCCCATTGCTGCCTTCTTCTGTGAGGCAGAGCAAAGGCAGCATGGCTGGTGGCCATCCATAGCCCTCTCCTCCTCCATGAATTTGTCCAATCCTCTTTTAAAGTCATCCAAGTGGGTGGCCATTGCTGCCTCCTGTGGGAGGGAGTTGCACAGGTTAACTATGCCCTGTACTTGCTTTTATCTTTCCATAATCTTTCAGCATTCGGCTTCATTGGATGTCCACACATTCTGGTGTTTCATAAAGATGAGAAAAGCTTCTCTGTCTGTTTCCTCTGTGCCAGGCATCATTTTATAATCTTCTACCTTGTTCCTCCACCAAAGAACTGATGCTTTTGAATTCTGGTGCTGGAGGAGACTCTTGAGAGTCCCATGGACTGCAAGAAGATCAAACCGATCCATTCTGAAGGAAATCAGCCCTGAGTGCTCACTGGAAGGACAGATCCTGAAACTGAGGCTCCAATCCTTTGGCCACCTCATGAGAAGAGAAGACTCCCTGGGGAAGACCCTGATGTTGGGAAAGATGGAGGGTGCAAGGAGAAGGGGATGACAGAGGATGAGATGGTGGGACAGTGTTCTCGCAGCTACCAGCATGAGTCTGACCAAACTGCGGGAGGCAGTGGAAGACAGGAGTGCCTGGCGTGCTCTGGTCCAGGGGGTCACAAAGAGTCAGACACGACTAAATGACTAAACAACAACAACAGTGCTGTAGTATAGAATCCTACAATGTCATTTGCTTGGGTCAGTTTTTTCCAGCTAGTTCAGTTATCAGCCGTTGAGAACAAACACGTAAATCTCTCATTAAAATGACTAGGTTAAATTTTTTTTAAAAAAAATTATACGTTAAAAGATGCAAATCTTCCTCAAAGCCTGTTGGGAGATGAGGCTGTCCCAGAGTCAATCCGTAAATATTAGTCAGCCTCAGATACAAATGCATGTAAATATGTTTCAGTAACACCATGAATATCACCTGCCTGCCTGTCTTGTACCTTCAGTGTGACAAAAGCAAGTACACCAGGTAAAAGTCGTATGTTATTTTTAAAACTTAAATAAAATTGCCTTGGGTAGTTTTTCAAGGAGAAAAGAGAACTACCAAAAAGGGTCAAACGACCCTGGGCAACTTCCACGCAACTCTGTAAATTATATTTTCCATACAAAGAAGGATTAAAACAACCCCCTTCCCCAATTAACATAGCATAATATGGAAGCACTATTAAATTATTAAAATCTGAGCTTTAAAAAGCATGTCAAGTAGCAAAATTCAACCCCAAAATTCTAATGCATAATTTAGGGCTTTTTGCCAGATCAGTGTTGCTTTCTTGCAGATCAGAAACTTTCTCTCAAGGTTGTATTCATGCTGTATAAATGCAGCATTTTCTCAGTATTATTTTTTTGTGTGTAGCAGGAAATGCGATGCCTTACCTTGCCCAGACGTGGCACTTTGCAGGCTCTAAGTCGTCATGATCACAGGGGTTGCAAATGGGATCTGTCACTTTAAGGAAGACACAGAGCAGTGGGAGAAAATCTGAGGGGCGTCCTCAGATATATAAGAGCCTCAAAGGCCAGTGCAGTGCATGCAAAAGAGCTTTTAAGCATGGCGGGCATAGAGAGGTTAAATCCATAGACACCCTAATGCAAGAAGGAGTGTCGCTTGGCATGGACACAGTAGTGCAAAGAAGGTATTTTTCAAAATCTGGAAAACAATTGCAACATTTGATCAAAAGCAAAATATTTTCAATCACTTCTTTCCCCAAGATCTACAAAGCAAAGCACATAAAAGTACAAAGCACTGAAATATGCCTTTTCCTGGGATGTGCAAAATAATCGAAGAAAAGCAAACGGGGAAATCAGACGTCTGATGAGAAAAAGAGCCATTCTTGCATAGCTTCAGAATCCTAGAAATTAAAGACCTTTCTGATTTATTATTTAGGTTCTGAGGCCCAATCTACCTCTGTGGTGGGAGGACAAAGAAACTAGCAAATGAAACAAGGAGGCAACACACTGGTCTCCCCACCCTCCACCACCACCAACTCTTCAGCAAAATAATATCGGCCTCCAGAACCTGGTCAAGCATTGGGCAAGGGCACATGCAGGTGAGTTAGAAATTTCTCTGGTAGAGCTTTATAAGACCTTGGAGGCTGATTAAAGGGTAGAGGAGAAGTTTGGATGGTTGTTTGTTGTTCAGTAGGTGCAGCAGAAGGGTCTTCAGGGTCTTGGGTTTGAGCCCACTTTGGGGGAAATATTCCCACGTAGGAAGGGGTAGATGATCGCCTCATGGTCCCTTCCAACTCTGCAATTCCATGTTGCTATGAAGTGGTAAGAGCAGTCAAAAGAACCGACAGCTTTGCTGGCTCCTCATTTGCAGGAATTAACCTGTGGCACTCGCTCCCACATGAGGCAGTGAGGTCCACCAACTTTTTGTTGTTGTTGTTGTTTAGTCGTTTAGTCGTGTCCGACTAAATCAAATCAGAAACTGTGACAGCTTCTGTAAATCCAGGACTGTCCCTGGAAAATAGGGGTCCTTGGAAGGTCCGTCCGCATTGCAAAGCACTGCCAAAGCTTTCTTTGTGCTCCTGAATGGCATGTTTTGCTCCCAGCTCCCCACGGAGGCTCCAGCAGGCCCTTGGCCTTAGGAGGCTCCTTCTTGCATCTTTGTGGCATCAATTGCTGCCATCTAGAGGCTGAAGAGGCAGCAATGGCAGGAGATGCAATGCCAGAAAAGGGTTTTATTTGGAAGCAAATCCCAGTGGAATATTTGAGCTGGTGATTCCGAGCTATTCATTGCCTCCATGAGTCATGACTGCTGGACATCTCAGTTTCCCATGTGCCGATTCCTCCTAACCAGCTTGGAAGAGGCCCTCAAGGGAACGGAACACACTGCAGCTATTCTCAGATAGGCGCTTGCACAGAGAGCACAAACTGGCTAACTGTGGGTTCTTCGGGATTGCAGAACACCCGTTTGCAACAGCCTCAAATAAAACTATTCTGAAGAAATACCCCACATTCTGCTCCAAGAAAATAACAATAAATCAGATGCAAACACAAAGGAGCATTCATTCTGATTTGTTTGCAGGATGGTAGATACTTCCTTCTCACAAAAAGGTCAGTTATTTTGGAGATGCCGGTTTTTGTGCAATACTTTGCTGGAAACCAGAGGAAGGGAGAGTGCTCTTGTGCCCAAGTCCTGCTTGCGGGCAGGGGTGTCAACCATAGGGGTGGAAGGGGCTTCGGCCCCCTCAATATTGAGGGAGTCGCTATCCGTCTCAGGGCCTGAAAACAAGCTTTCTCCATCTTCCATGTGACAGCCCTTGAGATATTTGAAGATGGCTATCATATCTCCTCTTAGTCTCCTTTTTTCCAGGCTTGCCTGATTCGCCAGTACGCCATGGGAAAATGATGACAGTCTGGAATCCTAAGAGCAGAAAAGTTGGTGCCCGACAGTTAAGGGTTGGTGACAAATTTTGCAGAAATGCACACCTCTGAACTCCATGGGTCTGCACTGCTGCACCAGATGTGTAGTGATGAAATAAAAAAATTAAGGTCTTATATATATAATAAATGTTCATAAATGTACCAAGCAAACACGTAAATAAATATATAAACCACATGTTTGAAGCAGCTCAGGAAAACAGACCTGAAACCATCTTGACTCCCAAACTGACCAAATGTTTTCTCTGCAAGGTTGAAGGAAAATGGAAAAGCCTCCCCATTGTCTTTTCCTTCACAAATCCTGTCTTAAGGGTATGTCTGTGTATGGATAGGGTGAGCCTGTGACCTGGCTTAGGAACTAAGTATTTATCATTACAAAAGACTGGCCAGGCTCCCCAGGCAATCCAACCATTAACACGTAACCTGCCAGACAGGAGATAAACAACGTACTCAGATTTCTGTTGTAGACTGCCTTTTCTGTGATGTAGGTATGATGTATCTGGGGGTGGTCTTGAGCTACACCCCTTCTGTGATGTATGCATGATGTTTCTGGGGGTGGTCTTGGACTCCAGGGGGGGCAATTTAAAATGTCTAGGTAAGGACGGGCACACCTTTGTTCTGGGTTCCTCCTCCTTTCCTGCGTGTGAGGGGGGCACCCTGTTGCAACAGTTCAATAAAGATCAGGCTTACTAGCTGCTTTGCTTCTCAATATTCTCTGTTTGGCCTCTGTTATTTTCTCTGACCGATGGAGAACCTACAAAGGACTCTATAAGGGCTCTTGGATACCCCATACGGGAATAAGGGCAGATTTTTGTTTATTACAGTGATCCCTGATGCCACATCCCTCTTGAGGAGTTGTCTGTATGCAAAGACAGGCGTCCCACACCAAGCATGGGAAACGGATGCGTCATTATGTCATATTTCACTCACGTGATGTCGGAGTGGTTTTAGCTGGGCGCTGTACACGCCAAGTGGTGTTCTGCCACTTTCTATTCCAGAAATTGAATGTCTTTTGCAAATCAAATACATCCTCAGATATTTCCATTGCCTGACTCTCCAGCCGTAAGAGCGAAAAGATCCGGGTGGTGGAATTACTGTCCTATCTCAAAGTTCCATACTGATGGGGGCTAATGGGGTGACACTTGTCCACAGCCTAGTTACCTCCAGGTAGCAACTATTTCCGTTGGAACACACTCGTCACGGGCAGTTTGACTGGTACAAAAGAGTGCACTCGATCAATTGTGGGAATGTTCAGGGATGCAAGAGAGGATATATTGTTTGGTTATAGCCTTTCCAACTTGTGTTAACAAGTTCCACAATTTAGCAGAGTAACATTCCCCTTTTTAAACTTGTGGCGGATGCGTTTGCTCAGGCTCGCTAAAGCCTCTATAATAACTGTTCTGGTATTTCCCCCTTATTCCCTCATAAAAGATAAGACATGACGCAGTCTTCTATGAAAGTATAAAAAGAGTTTACTCACACATCATTCTGTTCACAGTCGGATCCCAGAAGGCAGACTTAGCTTAGAAAAGTAACATACACCTGGGAACTATCTCATAAGGAGACAGTCCCTTTGTCCTCTCTTGGCTGGAAGCCAAGAGAACATCTTTGGCTAAGCAGATGTTGCTTCTTCGATGCATGTGGAGAAGGAGAGAGAGATGGCTGCCCTGCCCTGTGCTTTTGTTGTTACCTGCACAGGTGAGGCCACGCCCACCTCTAGTCACATGCAGAGGAAGTCTGTCCCAGCCCAGAAGGAAACAGGAAGTTGACCTGCTGGCTGGACAAACATTCCTCCCCATGTGTAAGCATGTTCACTCTAGGAATGTTGTACTTGACTGCTCTTGTGTTTCACATCCCACATCAATCTGGTGGGTCACTAACTTCACATCTGGCACAGCAGTGCAGACCCATGGAGTCCTGAGGTGTGCATTTCTGCAAAATTTGTCACTGACCTGGGGACCAGTTTTTCTGCTCTTCTGATGCGATGCTCCTGGGTGCCAGATGGAGAGAACCCAGGGAGTGTTCCAAAGGTTGTTTTTTGATTGTTGGTTCTAGAAATGAGCCGAGAACCACTCCTTTGTGATGTTCTTTAGAATGCAGCTGTAGCCAATGCAGGAGGAGCGTCATTGTCTGGGAGAACCATGCTTCCGTTGTCTGTGGGGCATGTCCATATGGAGAATCCTCAACCTGGCCCTCATCTTCCTCACCAAAAGGATCCAGGGTGGCTCCTTCCTGAGGCGCATCAGACTTGGCAGCATGTGGAGGAGAATCTTCTCTTTCTCCGTGGGATGGGAAGCTTCTGTGACTCCTGCCTCCGTAGCACAAGAAGTGAGCAAGTTATTATTATGATTTGCTGAATTTGTTCTATCATGTCCAGGGCAACCCAAAGCAACTTACAGCCAAGCAAACAAGCAGACAGCCCTGCCAATGGTTACATTAAAATAAAGGAGAAAAAAATGCATTAAAAACATCCCGTCCACTTCTAAACTGCCACAGATACAGTAGTTAAAGGCCTGGTTATGGAGGAAGGCTTTTGTTTCTCCTCCTAAATATATGTAATGAAGGCACCAGGTAAGGTTCCCCAGGAGAGCATTCCACAAATGGGAATCTGCTCCAGAAATGACCCGTTCTCATGCTTTGCCAGCCTCTGGACCTCCCATGGAAGAGGCACGTAAAGAAGAACCTCAGGTGAGTGCCCAGGTAGGTACATATGGAGAGTGGCACTTCTTGGGGTACTGTGGTCTTGAGTCATTTAAGGCTTTATTGGTCAAAATTTGATTTGGGCCCAGAAACTAATTGGCAGCCAGTGCAGTTGGGCCAGGATTGGCATTATATGCTCAAAGTGTCTTGTCTGTGAGCAACCTGGCTGCTGAATTCTGCAGCAGCTGAAGTCTCTGAGGCATCTTCAGAGGCAGCCCCATGTATAACGCATTGCAGTTGCTCCTCTCTCTAAGGCTGGCCCACCGAGGGCAAGGGCCAAGGACCCCTGCTGGTGAGATAGTCTGGCCATCTGAAGGTGACTCACACCACACGGCCCATTCCACTTCAAAGGTCATCAGCCACTAGTGTCCCAAGGTGATGACATCGCGACAGCACTGTGGTGACATCATTTTGGTGTAAGCGGTTTGTTAACGGGTCAGCTCAGTGCACCAAGCATATTGTGATACATCCTTTTGCTCTGGATGAATTTACAGAAATATGGGCCTTTCCCTCTTGCCTTCATCAAGCATTCTGGTCCACAATCCAAGCATCCCTTGCCAGTGTTATCCTTTCTGATGCTCTGTGGTTTCAGCTTGATCCATGCATGTTGACCCAAAACATTCCCTCCTCATGGCTCTGATCCTGGGAGTCTCCTCCATATGTTCCGACACTGGTTGTCTGTCCACTTCTGGATCCAGCAGATGCTCCTGGTCCTTGAAAGCTCCCCTACCCCCCTCATATTCTGAGAAATCCTTTCCCATGGCCTTTGCTTTTTCAGCTCTACCACCCTCACCTCACCACCAGTGGTCTTCCTGCTCTCTCAAAGAGGCACCCATCTCTCCCTTTTCCCTCCTTATGCTTCAAACAGTCTGCTGGTCCCAAGACACCTGTCTGATGAGGCTCAGAAGAGGGTTTTTGCCCAAAGAGAGGGATCAGCTCAGACTCCAGGTGCGGGCCATTGATGAAGAACCTTCCCAGTGGATGATTTCATAATACAAGATGGCAGGCCCCTATCTTGGGAACAGGCTCCAGGGCTCGATGGAGGGCTGGACTGGGACTAGCACAGGCACAGCACAAAAGATCAAAATGTTCTATAGCTTGTAAACAGGAAAGAGTCTTCACAGAACAGTAGTATTGGAAGGTCCTCTAGTCCCAAAGGTCCTCTAGTCCAACCCCCTGCGGCGCAGCAATCTCAGCTGAAGCAGCCATGGCAAATGGCCATCCAACCTCTGCTTTAAAACCTCCAAGGAAGGAAAATCCACAGCTTCCCAAGGGAGTCCTTTCCACTGTTGAACAGCTCTTACCATCAGAATGTTCTTCCTCAGGTTGAGTCAGAATCTCATTTCTTGCCGTTTGAGTCCACTGGGTTCGGGTCCTCCAGAGCAGGAGAAAACAAGCTTGCTCCATCCTCCCTGTGACAACCCTTCAGATACTTGAAGCTGGCTATCGTACCACCTCCCAGTCTCCTCTTCTCCAGGCTAAACATACCAAACTCCCTCAACCGCTCCTCATAAGGCTTGGTTTCCAGACCCTGGACCATCTTAGTGCCCCCCAACACCTTTATTGCTGGGCTGATTCTACATAGCGGCTCTGTTGTTTCCACAGGTTCATCGTGGCTTTAATTTGTAAATGACTTTCAAGTGCATGGGTTGGGGAGTCCTGAGCCTGTGACTCCAGAAAGCAGGAAGATCAGGGACACCCCCTTCCTCCTGAGTAACTTTGCTGCCTCCTCTCTTCCTGGCAGGATCCTCTGGAAAGAAGAGACCAGCCCCAGGCAAATGTTGACAAAAGAGAAGGTAAGGCATTCAGGCAAGAGCCACATTCCAGGGATCTGTACACCCAGAGGGACCAGCCAGAACTTCTAGCTCTGCTCCGCTGTCAGACGCAGCAGCGTCTCTCTGAATGATGCCCGTTGTTGGGAATGGCAGGTGGGCCAAATACCGCTGCCCTCAGGCTCTTCTTCTGGGATTCCCTTGAGTGGCCACTAGGACAACAAAATGAGATGCCCCCTCTATGGGCTTATCCAGCTGCAAGGCTCTTCTTGTGACTTGCAGGAAGCCCACAAGCAAGTCAAGTGGGCTTTTGATTGTACTGTTGGATGAGCACTTTAGATAACTTCCATTCTGTGTGCTGTTTTCCCCTTTGACTTTTAATCGATTTTAAGATGCTTGCATCTCATCTTGTTGCTAAGTCCCTTGGCATGCCAGTCATAATCACGACCACTGCATTCTCCTTCGGGTGTTGCCCCACAATTGGTACCGAAAGGACTACTGTCACTGATCCATAGGCTTGTAGAGTTGGAAGGGACCCTGAGTGTCATCTAGTCCAGCCCCCTGCAATGCAGCAATATGCAGCTATCCCATACGGCAGCCTTTCTCAGCCTGTGGGTCCCCAGATGTTGTTGAATTACAACTCCCATCACCCCTAGCTAGCAAGGCCAGAGCTCCCACAGGTTGAGAACCACTGCCATACAGGGATCGAACCTGCAACCTTAGCATTATCAGCACCACGCTCTAGCCATCTGGGCGACCAAGGCCATCCTGGAGACAGAATGCGGCCATTGTGACTAGGAGCCATTTATCTCCTTATTGCCCAATAATTTGCTGAGCCCCCTTCTAAAGCTGTCTGGCCGCTGTCGAAACAGGACGCTCTGGGATTACCTTTGGGATAGCTCAGTCGGTAGAGCGTGAGGCCTTTAATCTCAGGGTTGTGGGTTCGAGCTCTATGATTCTATGATGCTGGACTGTGAGGGTCCCTCTTGCAGGTGTTCTGCTTGTGCTTTTTATGCTTAGCATGAGCCACCCGGGAGCTGCAGCTGCTGCTGACCTCTGTGTTTTGACGGGAGCATTTTCCAGACGCTGCATGGAGAATCCTCATTTGGGAGGCATGAAGCGGCGTTGGTGTATCTCATGAGGTGATGTCTGTGTGAGATGTGACCCATGAGAGGCAGTCAAGCACAATATTCCTTGAAATGCTAGAGAAGACACGCAAGGGAATGTTTGGTCCAGCCAGTCGAAACTTCCTCTTCCTCCTGGCTGAAGCATCCTTCCTTTGCATGTGATAGAAGGTGGGCGTGACCTCACCTGTCCAGGTAACAAAAGGAGGAGTCACGCAGCACACCTCTCTCTTTTTGACTTCCTTCTTCGTTTGACCAGCTTCTAGCTAGGACTGCTCTGCTAGCTCTCAGTGAGCAGAAGCACTGGGATTATTCCCCCATATGGGGTAGTTCCACATGTACATATTTGTAACTAAGTCTGCCTTCGGGTATCCAGCTGTGAACTGATGTAACTGAACTTCTTTTATTGACTTTGAATAAGATTGTCGTGTCTTTATTCTTTTAAGAAGGATTCAAGGGAACTTACCAGGAATGTACAATTCTATCTGAGACAGACTGAATTGTATAATAGTGAGAGGCTCACATGAGCCTGCAACCAGCTATCTGCTGTGCATATAAAAAGGGGGAATGTAACTGCTACATAAAGGAACTTGCTAGCGCAAGCTCGGAAGGATATTAATAAACAATATATCCTCTCCTGCCACCCTCAGCATTCACAGCAGCGTTTCCTGGCACTGAAAACATAGCCCAGGTGTGGCAGGTCTGTAGAACTGCAGAACTGCAGACCCAGGGGTCATCTAAGCCATCCCCCTGCAATGCAGGAATTGTCCGTACACCCTTTAGAGCCGACGTCTTCAGCGCCTGCATGGGCTGGGTGTCGGGAACACCTTCACTGACCCTCCGATCACAGGAACGCAGAAACAGCAGAGCACAGCGTTCCTCTAGAACAGGTCCTGGTGCAGTGAAATCACATTTGCTGTTGTGAACACCTCAATAGTAGCAGAGTAATGGAAGCGAAACAGTGGAGGTTTTGTTGCATACCTAATTTTATTACTACAGTGGTACCTTGGGTTACATACACTTCAGGTTACATACGCTTCAGGTTACAGACTCCACTAACCCAGAAATATTACCTCGGGTTAAGAACTTTCCTTCAGGATGAGAACAGAAATTGTGCTCTGGCGGTGCAGCGGCAGCAGGAGACCCCATTAGCTAAAGTGGTGCTTCAGGTTAAGAACAGTTTCAGGTTAAGAATGGACCTCTGGAACGAATTAAGTTCTTAACCCAAGGTACCACTGTACTGATTAAACAAAACAAAAGAACATAACGGACATGCACGAGAGAGTCAGCTCTCTCTCTCATGCCGCCACTTAGTCTCTAGACAGATCAAAGAAAAACCAGTACAGTGCTAGGGAGGGAAGTCTGGAAGAGTGGTTTCTGCTCCCTCCTTTCTCTGATACAGAAAGCAAAACAAACATGATCTGGTGATCTTTGCAATGGGAGGGATGAAAATACTGAGAGGAATCGCAGGTGTGCATGTATATGGCAGGAAAGGGGCTCTGGGTCTGGAGGAAAGCTGACCGGTGCCTTCCTGTCTCCTTGCAGGCCCCAGAGTCCGGGAGAGAGAAATAGTGACTTGGCAGCTGCTAGACAGGACCAGCCCCAGCATCTCCATCCGCAGGTTGCTGTGTGACAACGCAGCCTGTCCCTTGTGCGCCTGCACTGCTACGGAGGCCGAGCGGCTGGCCCAACGAAGCCACCTGGCGGGGTTGCCCACTGGCTCTTACATAGAGCGCTCCAGCCTGCCAGCCATTCCTGTCCTGGGGAGAAGTGCTACCTTTCCGCTGAGCAGAAGCAACCCTGCCCCTAACCCTGGGGACCTCAGTCCGGGCCTCGAAGCAGCCCCCTTGCCCTGGAAGGGGCAGCACCCTCACAGCCGCAAGGAGCAGCAAGAGGAGCTGCGCTGTTTGCATCCCCGCCACCCTGCAAGCAGCCTTCATTTCCAGGGCCCCAGCTCGTCAGCCCCAGGACCAGGCCCTCCACACTCCCAACCCCACAGCCCGGCTGCCCCCTGGTGCAAAACAGGCCCAGGCCCTGATGACAACAAAGAGTTGGGAGACCAAGAAGACCACCCCAGGACCTCTTCTAGACCACCTGAGCCGTCTTCCAGCAGCTCCTCTTCTAGCCTGTCCTCCTCACCCGTCCGTAGCCAAGACAGGGGCAGGTTTTGGGGGCTGCATGAAGCCCCACTTCCTAAGCAGGAAAAATATGAAACTTCCTCTCCGAGCGAGAGCAATGCCTCTTCCGAGAGCGAGGAAGAGGATGGTCAGGGTGGGCATTTTCTTCCTCAGCAAAGAAGGTACAGTCATTCTTGGCCCCTGAAGGCCTCACCTGGATCTCACAAGCATCAGAGGCACAAATTTGCTTCTGTGGACACTCCTTTCATGTCCAATGTGGCACGCATGACCTTGGAGTTGCACTTGGTTGTGAAGAGGCTTCAGCATGACCTGGGGCTGCCCTTGAGCCTCCTCAAGACCTCTTTGCCTCCTGCCCCAGACCCCACATTTCTGGGGTCCACAAAGAGGGAGGCGGATGCAGTGACAAGGCCTCAGGATCTCCCCTTCCTGGCTGTGGCCAGCAGGAAGAGGCTGGAACAGCACATGAAGAGAGTGACTTTCTGCAAGCATCAGGGGCTACCAAGGGGAGCCCAGAGGACCTTCTGGCACAGGAAGACGGTCTCTCATCACACGATAGACAAGATCTCCTCTACATCCATGGAAGAGGAAGGCCTAGGAGGAGTCAAGCACCCGAAGGCAGAAGAACCACATCAGCATGCTCCCCACCTCATCTCCACAGCTGGGAGTGGCACCCTCAAATCTGCCCTATATTCCTTAACTGACCCCCAAGCTGATGCCATGAAGAAGTTGCTTGAGAATGGGAAGGAGGCATTTTCTGAACTCATGGGGGATTTCTCGGAAACGGCCTCCCCAGGCGTGGGGAAACTACCCCTGCCCAAGCTGATCCCACAGCAAAGGAGCCACCCTCAGCCACGCTGTGGGCCAAGCCTGGGTCTCTGGAGGAAGGCGTATTGTGTGGACGTGAACATCAGGAGCAAATATCTTCAGTCCTATACCCAGAAAGTGCCCAGTGCTCTGGAGCTGGCAACCACACCACCTCAGAGGCATCCCACCACTGAATCTGGGCATGCGGAAGAGTCCTTTCTGCCCCACTATGCACAGCAGCAGCTGGAATCCCACCTCGCCAGGAAGAAGGCTGAGCCCCAGGAGGATCAGCCCAGCCTGGTGCAGTGGTCCTTGCAGCAGTTTGTCCCACCTCCACCACAAGAGCCCCGCTTGTTCCCCATGCTGTCCTTGCGGGTGGAAGGGGAGGTCCTCCCTGACAGCTCCCTGCCCACCTTCCTCACCCTGGAGACCACGAGGCAGATGGACGGCCACATCAGGAGCAAGATCCCAGAGAGACAGCGGGGCCTTCCCAAGCGGGTGACGGCATCTCAACAGCACACAGTCAGACCGTGCTCCCCTCTGGCTGTAGAGACACCCAGGGGTTCAGAGAAGGCCTCAGAGTCCATCCGAGGGGAGAGGGGATTGAGACGGCCACCGTTTACAGAGGCACCAAGTCCAGAGCGCCCTCCAAACTCAGCACTCCAGAGATACGTGGCCAAAAGGGTTCTGGAAATTCAACTGAAGCTGTTTGACTCTGCACAGCATTTGTCTCAGGCACCTGATGGCCATCTCAGGAGGCCTGAACTGCCTGGGTTGAGACTCGCCCAGCGGCCACGATCCCAAAAGCTTCCGTTTGTGGACCAGGTAGTTCTGGACTGCCTGGAGCTCAACGTCACCCACAAAGACTTGTCCCGCCGGTGGGGGCTGCCTACACTCTATGGAAAGTCCCTCTCTCTCCAGCTCCAGAAGGCCTCAGCTCAGGCCCCCTCTCCTCCCTCATCCAGCAAGGGCACCATGCTTGACTTTGCCTCAGTGGACACTCCGTTCCTCAGCCAAGGAACCCGGGAGGATCTCGAGTGGCACGTGAGGGAGAAGAAGCTGCAGCACTTTTGGGAGCTGCCAGGCCTTGTCAAGAGATCCCTCCACTCCCTTTCCCCAGATGCCCCCCATTTGCGGGCACGTGGGCACGTGGAGGTGACCGTCCTTCTGGCTGACAAGGTCCCCTTCCTCAGCAATGCCACCCTGCAAGAGCTGGAGAGGAACGTGCGGAAGAGAGTCTTGCTCCAGCGATGGTGCTTGCCCAGGAGGGTCCTTGAATCTCTCAGGACGTTTTACCCGGAGGTTGGGGTTGGGGGAGGCACAGAGCAGAGGTCCAGGAAAAGGAGGGTGGCGGCGGCTTCCTCCCCATGGGGTCATCCTAGGCCCCCTCTGCTGCCTGCGAGAGACACAGGAAAGGTGACGTTCCACCTAGGCAAGAAGTGTGTGGCGGCACAGCTGGGGCTCCTGCCTGCCTTGACCAGGCCTTCTGGACAAAGCACGTCCCCCTCAGTGAGGCAGCCCCTCCCCAAGCTCATCCTACCCAGCCAGAAGCCCCCCCAGGCCCGCAGCCACTTCCTGCCCTCCCAGAGGCCAGAAGACATAGGCCAAATTGAACTGGCCATACGGCACAACCACTTAATGTCCCTCTGGGGACTGGGCACCCACTATGTAGAAGCTCTGGGCGGGGTGGTGCCCAGGCCATCCTTGCAGCCTCCCGGGCCCAAAAGAGCACCCGTGTTTGTGGAATCTGAGACACTGTTTCTTTCAGTCCTGGACCGAGAGGCCTTGGAGCTGCACATCAATAAGAAGGTGATCCAGCATGAATGGGGCCTCCCTGGCCTTGTCCAGAGGTCTCTGGCAGGCTTTTCAGGTGGGGCTCATTCACCGCAGACCCCCCACGTGGCAATGGTGGATCTCCAGATAAGGCAACAGCGGCTGTCATTCCTTCCAGCTGGTGTTTGTGACTGTCTGGAGAAGCATATCCAAAAAAGGAAGCTCCACCAGCAATGGGGCTTGCCCAGGAGGGTCCTTCAGTCCCTGAGATCATTGGGTCTATGGCCTGAGACAGCAGTCCTGGGAGAGGAAGCCCCGAGGCCTCATCTTCCACCACTAGGCAGAAGCCGGAGGAAAGTGACAGAGTCTTGGGTTGGGGAAGAGTTGGATGTTCAGGGGGCTGGAAGGACAAGGGCTGGCTCTCTTCCACCGACGACTCAGCTCCTCAACGCATCTGGACCAAAGGTCTGGGAGAAGATGCAGCTCCCCTTTCCTAAGAAGTGTGTGGAGTTTTCCCCAGATGTTGTAAGAGAGTCTTGCCAAGGTGCGCCGGTGTCTTGGAGGCCACCCCTCCTCAAGCCTGCCTCCCGAGGCCACTGGGCCCCACAACCACGCAGCACGTTCCTGCCATTTATATGGCCAGCGGAGGTGGCCCAGGTGGAGTTGGCCATCCTACGCAATCACTTGGCATCCCTTTGGGGGCTGGACAGAAGCTATGTAGTGACTGTGGGTGCCCTGAAGCCCAAGCTGCCCTCCAGGCCCCCGAGAGACATGGATGTGGAGTTCTTAGAGGAGCCGACGCCATTCCTTGAAGCCCAGGTCAGAGAGAGCTTAGAGCTGCACATTCGAACAAAGAGGATCCAGCATCAGTGGGGTCTCCCAGTCCTCATCCAGAAATCTCTGGTGGGCTTCATGCAAAGGGCTCCCCCACCACCCAGCCCCCCAAAGTCTGAAGTCCACATCCATGTTCTTCGGCAGGAGCCATCCTTGCTCCTTCCGCGAAACGCCGTCAGGGGCTTAGAATTCCACATTCAGAGGCTGGAGATCCAGCGACGGTGGAGGCTGCCCAGGAGGGTTCTGGAGTCTATCAAGCAACTTGGCCCTGAGTTTGGGAGCAGTACCTTTGGCCTGGGAGGGGCTGGGTACAGGAAAGACCACCCCCAGTGTCCTGACTGTGGGATGGTTCCTGAAATGTCAGAAGTCAGGACTGGAATGGGCTGGAACACACTATGGCAAGGTCAAGTCACGGACGAGTTGCATCTCCACTTGGCGAAGAAGAACCTGGAGGTGAAGCTGAAGGACCCCCAAGATTTCACCAGCCTCCCTTGGGCATGGGCGCACCTCTCCCCCAGGCAACCCCTCCCAAAGGTCATCCCTCCTGGCTTTATGCTGCACCAGCCTCGTTGCTCCTCTTGGCCCCACTTCCCCATGGGTGACGTCAAGCAAGTGGACCTGGCTGTTCAGGGCAGGCATCTGGCATCCCTGTGGGGAGATATGGGGACAGACGACATGGAGTATCTGAGCAGGATGGTGCCCAGACCATTCACTGAGCCCCTGGGACCTAGGAAAAGGCCCATCATTGAGTTCAAGGAGGCACAAACGCTGTTCCTTCTGGACTGGGAAAGAGAAGCCTTAGAAGTTCATGTCATGAAGAAGAAGCTCCACCATGCATGGTGCCTCCCGGGACTTGTCCAGAAATCGCTGAGGGCCTTTGTAGGAGACTTTCCCCTCCTGCCCACCCCCCAAAGAACCAAGGTGGTTCAGGTTCTCATCGTTCAACAAGAGCCAATTTTCCTACCTCAAGAAATCTGCAGCCACTTAGAGTTTCACATGCGTAAGAGGAATCTCCAACACCAATGGGGGTTGCCCAGGAGGGTGGCCCAGTCCCTTCAGTTGCTGTCATCGGCTGATGCGCCAGTAGAAAAAGGTCCGAGGTCTTGTCTGGATGAGATCTGGCCCAGCTCTGGGAGTGCTCCAGTACGGTGGGCTGTGGGCACAGAGCAGGACGCCTGCAGAAGAAGAGGAGTGGCCAGCCCCACACAAAATGCAGCTCATCCACTCCCCACACTGGAGTCCAAGAGATTGAGGGCAATGTGGTTTCACCTAGCTAAGAAACATATGGAGCTCAAGTTTGGGGTTTCCCCAGCTGCTGCTGCTGCTGGGGTCTCTGAGCTACCTGCACGCCGCCTTTTAGGACAACCCCTTCCCAAGCTGATCCTTGCTGGCCAAGGGGCCCTGTGGCCTCGTGGCATCACCATGACTATTATGCCCACAGAAGATATCGCCCGGCTTGAGTTGGCTGTTCAGCGCTGTCATTTTGGGGGTCTTGTTGGTGACAGAAGCATGGCTACAGAGAGGAACAAGGAAAAGAACATCTCTGATGGGAACCTGTCTTCTCCTAGTGAAGCAGACATCACGGATGACCAACGGCAGGGCAGGGAGGAAGTGAGTGGTGGGATATCACGAGCCAAAGAGAATGAGGGCATAGCTGCAGAGAGCCCACAGGAGGCCACAAAGGAAGAAAAGACTGATGCCCAGAGCCCACAGCTGGAAGAATCAGATGGCGAGAACCCAAATGCTACAGAAGCAATAAGCACCCCTCATGAGATCACACAGGCTAGTGGAGAAAACACAGCAGCTACCCAAACCAAACAAGTGACAGAGGAAAGAAGCAGTGGTAGCCCACAAGCCACGGAGGACATTGCTTCTGAGAGCCCACAGCCCACAGAGGAAGCAGAGATCACAGAGGAGATCCCACAAGCCACTTCTGAAGAAATTACCACAGTTACTAGTGAGAGACCAGCAGCCACAGAAAGAGAAAGCCTTCCTGCACCAGAGCTTCGAGATAATGTTGCTAGTGAGATGCCAGAGGCCACAAAAGGTCTTGGTGGTGAAAGCCCACAGGATGCGGGGAATGGGAGTGTGGTTTATGAGATCCCACTGGCTGTAGAAGGAGTTGTGGCAGAGTGGGCTCCAAGGGCAAAGGAAGGGGAAAGGAGCACACCTGAGGCACAGAGCCCACCATCTGCAGGTGTCCCTTGCAAAAGCCCTCCAGCAACAGAAGATGAAATGAGTGTGGCTGGAGAGAGTCAGGGGGTCACAGCCATGGGCCACGCCCAGGAGGAGGAGGAGGAAATGACGGGTCGTGTTGGTGAGACTGGACATGCTGGAGAAGAGGGAGACAACAGAGTTCCTCCTGGGAGCCAAGAGGGGGCAGAGGAATTAGCCGCTGCAGGTGGAAGTCCAGAGGCCATGGAGGAAAAAAGCAGCAGCACCGATATGAGTTCGGAGGCTGCCGAGGAAGGGAATGTCCCCACGGAGTGTCCGTCTTCCGAAGAAGAAAGACATGCCGATGGGGAAAGGCCTTTAGCAGAAAAGGCATCAGGAGCCGCTGGGGAGCAGCCACAAGCTCTGGCCCCAAAGGGAGGAGAGGGAACTAGAGGAACCCATGAGAGGCCGCAGCTCAGAGAGAGAACAAGCGTCAAAGCGGAGAGCCCCCCACAGGCTCCAGGAGGAGGCCAGGTCTGTGGCCAGAGCACATGGCAGGATGCTAAGCTGCGTGTGGCCACCCACCCTGGAAGACTGGCTGTGGCCTGCAGATGGCGTGTTTCTGAGCAGATCCAGGACTCGCTGAAGCTGTTCCTTCGCCACTCCCAGCCCAGACTTCACCGCTACTATAAACCACTCAGGGTCTTTGGACACCGATCTGTGGAGGAAGGGAAAGTGGGATCCCACTCAGGCTTGCAGAAGAAGCCACAGGGCCACCGGACCGAACTGCGGCTTCAAGTGGGACAGGGTGGGAGAATTACTTCTTGTGTAGCCTCTCCCTCTATTTCCCCAAGACACCATCTCTCAGCAGTGACCTCACTGGGAGGCAGCGGCCAGGAGAGGAAACATGGAGGGAGTGTGTCAAGGAGCCCATGTTCCAAAGGAAGGGCATTGCAGGGCACCCCTGAGCTGAGATTCGTTCTGGGCATGTCTTTGCAGGACCCAGGAACCTTTCGGGAGCCACAGGAGGAGTGTGGGATCCTGCCACCTCCCCTTCTGTCGGCTCGGCCTAAGGACTACAAGCAGGATGCCAGGCCTAGCGGCAACCAACTTATCAACTGTTTGGAACACAGCTCCCTGGACAGCGGTGTTGAATCAGCCCTGGAAAGATGCATCGAAACATTGCTTTGGGATAAAGAGAAGATTTCAGAGTGGCTGGACCTCAGCCTCCAGAGAATGATGCAGAACCGCCAGCATCCAGTAGAACCAACGCCATCATCTCCATCCCCAGAAATTGCTACCCGCTCTACCTGCATGGGCCACACCACCACTTATCAGAAAAACAGGACGTTCCCCTATGGGACGGATGCACATCAAGGTTGGCAGCAGCAGGAAGAGGCCCCCGCCATGGCCAAGGGTGCAGGAAGCGGCTCCTCCCCCTCTTCAGAAAGAAACAAAACCCAGGAAGAACCCAGTTTGTCCTTTGCGGAAAGCAGGGTGGATATTAACCTCCCAGAACAGGAGGGCCCCCGCAAGTCTTCTGAAGGAGCAGCCAGTGGCCTGCTTGGGGCCCACATCTCCCAGAGAACTCTGGGGTCCTTTGTGCACCCGTCCCATGCTATCTTGCCACAGTCCACCTACGAGGCCATGGTGCCCAGGCTGGACAAAGAATGCCAGGAGAGACTGAGGGGCCAGATCCATGGGGAAAAGGCCAGCCTTGGGCTGTCTGCAGCAGGTAGGGTGGGGCCAACCTTCCAGACCCAGGAGGACCACAGAACCCTGTTTGCACCCACAGAGCCAGGGGGCTGGGCTGATGGGCAGAGAGGGGAAGTCGGCACAGGCCTGAAACCTCCTTCTCCACCCCTCAGCGTAAGCGGGAGATCCCTGGAGCAGCAGCAGCAGCACAATGCTTTTCTCCCAGCTGCTGAAGGAAGCAGGAAGGCTTCATGTGAGGGCTCAGAAGACTCAGGAGACTCCAACCAGCATCTCTCGTCCAGATGTTTTCTGGGTACTGGTGAAGAATTTCCAGCCCCTCCATCCGACTGGTTTCACTCAGATGCAGAAGAGAAGGGTGTAGAGAGGATGCCTGGAACCAGCGGTATCTCAGCCTCTGAAGGCATTTTTCTGAGGACACCACCTGACCACCCGCCAACGCCGTGCCCCCTGCCAGCAGAGGACCAGTCGCCCTTCAGCACAGAACGGAAGAGGGAGAGGGTCCGGCACCGGGGCAGCAAAGCCATCCACAGCAGAGAGAGCCTGGCGAGAGAGGAGCCCTGTGCTAAGGATGATCAGAATGTGAGGGAAAGGCCTGGGGCAGGATCCTGCCCCAAAGCAGCTGAGGCTGTTAGGAGACCTCAGAGAGAAACGGCCTCTCCTGCCAAGGATGCGGAAAAGCGCTTGTTCATCATCTCTGCCATCCTGGAGGGGAAACTGAACCTGAAGCACGGGCTGCACATCTGGTTGCAAAGCCAGGAGAGGCGGAGAGTATCCTGGAGTGGGGGCATCCAGCCAGGAGCCCCCACTGCCAGCTGCCTGGAGGAAGAAGAGGAGGTGGGCAAGACTGATGGGTTCAGGATTGAGCCTCGCAGGGGTGCTGATCCTGCTGTGAAAGGAGGCGTCTCAAAGAGGCAAACGGGAGCCCGTTCTGTGGTTCAGAGTGACAAGGAGGCCCACAGAACCGGTGTTTCAGATGCACGCCCGTCTCCGGCGGAGAACACGAGATCCCAGAACAGACCTGGCCTTTCCGCAAGCTCAGCCTCCAACCCACATTTTCTGGGGAGGCCCTCCAGAACGAGCCACAGCAGAGAGAGGTCCACGGGGCCGGACAGTGCATTGGCCTCGACCAGGAGCAGGAGCAAGGCTTTGGGTGTGAGGTCTTGTGGGGGCAGAGAGGGGAGAAGGCAGAAAACTCCCAGCCCAGGAAGGCTGTCCAGGAGGGGAGCTGGGGGCAGGGATGGGGCATCCAGCACCAGGAAAACGAGGCTCAGCACCAGGGGGACAGAGAGGCCATTGAGCAGTGCCTCAAGCAGCGAGGCGTGGAGAGAGCGACCTCTGGGCCTCCAAGTGGGGACACCCCCAGGGAAAGGGGGGAGGCTGCACCAGAGATCCGTTATCCGAGTGAGATTTGCACAGCAATGTTTTGCGGGTGTGCCCAGTGGGCAAATGGGAGCTCCTTTAAGGGGGCAGCCGAAGAGCAGGGCCTTTTTCCAAAGTGGCGTTTTGGAACCGCGGCCTGAGGACTGCCACGCCACAGGGGCAAGTGGGCACTTAGCTCCAGAAGTGTCTCATGAGGGTGTTCCTGGGAGGAACCATCACCCCCGGGGCTCTGCTTTCACAAGACACGTGGGCAGGCGGAGTGGGGCAGCCTCCGAAGACCCCTTCCGCAACCTAAAGGAGAAGATTCTTTTGAGGCGCAGGGCGTTCTGGAGCTCAACAGACAGCGAGGAGGAAAATCGTGTATAGGTTTTAGGTTTTTATTATTTTATTGGTTTGTAAATAATAGTCTGTATTTTGTTTTATTTGTAAGAAAATAAAAAACCTCTGCTTTTGTTAAGATGCTCTTCCTTGGCTGGAATTTTCAGAGGGCTCTTTCTGTTACATTAACCAGATATGCAAAGAATCATAGAGTTGTAGAGCTGGAAGGGACCCCATGCATCATCCAGTCGAACCCCCACAAGGTCCCGTTCTTGATCAAGTTTCCCAATGGTAAAGGCCTCCTTCCTCTGTTGCCCTTCTGCCTCCCTCTTCCCTGAGCATTGAGCCTTCTGCCCAACATCCCTTGTTCTCCCTCAGACTGTTGTTGTTGCTGCTTTCTATCATGTCTCTCCTCCCATTTCTTCCTCTGCCTCCTGGGTCCTCCTCTAAGCCTCTTTTGCAAGTCTTGCTGCCGACAGAACCCAGAATGTTTGTGAACATTCTGTGATGTTGGAGCATCTCAGGCATTTAGCAGGTGACAGGCAAGTTTTCAGCACTGGACAACTACCCAACTCTCTCTCAAACCTAGAGGACTATAAATATAAGCATGGGCTTTCGAGATATGTTCAGGTTTTGTTTTTTTAAAGATATCTGATCTGACATGGGGTGGAACCCCACCTTAATACAAAACCATTAGAAAACTGGGCATTCCAGGAACAGATAGGAACATACTACCATATGTGGTGGTCCTGTCTAGAGATACAAAGGTTTTGGAATATGATTTATGAAGAGATAAAGAGATTGATAAAAACTACATTTAGCAAGAAACCGGAAGAATTTTTACTAGGAATGGTTTCAGATAATATTCCCACAAATAAAACCAGGTTATTTATGTATGTAATGTCAGCAGCAAAGGTTATAGTGGCAAAACACTGGAAAGATAAATATACACCCACTAAAGATGAATTTAACTTATATGCAGAATTCATCATGTGAAAGGCTGGGATGGATGAATCCCTAGCCGGAATTAAGATTGCTGGAAGAAATACCAACAACCTCAGATATGCAGATGACACAACCTTGATGGCAGAAAGTGAGGAGGAATTAAATAACCTTTTATTGAGGGTGAAAGAGGAGAGCGCAAAATATGGTCTGAAGCTCAACATCAAAAAAACGAAGATCATGGCCACTGGTCCCATCACCTCCTGGCAAACAGGAGAAGAAATGGAGGCAGTGAGAGATTTTACTTTCTTGGGCTCCATGATCACTGCAGATGGTGACAGCAGCCACGAAATTAAGAGACGCCTGCTCCTCGGGAGAAAGGCGATGGCAAACCTAGACACCATCTTAAAAAGCAGAGACATCACCTTGCCAACAAAGGTCCCTATAGTTAAAGCTATGGTTTTCCCAGTAGTGATGTATGGAAGTGAGAGCTGGACCATAAAGAAGGATGATCGCCAAAGAATTGATGCTTTTGAATTATGGTGCTGGAGGAGACTCTGGAGAGTCCCATGGACTGCAAGAAGATCAAACCTCTCCATTCTGAAGGAAATCAGCCCTGAGTGCTCACTGGAAGGACAGATCGTGAAGCTGAGGCTCCAATACTTTGGCCACCTCATGAGAAGAGAAGACTCCCTGGAAAAGACCCTGATGTTGGGAAAGATGGAGGGCGCAAGGAGAAGGGGACAACAGAGGACAAGATGGTTGGACAGTGTTCTTGAAGCTACCAGCATGAGTCTGACCAAGCTGCGGGAGGCAGTGGAAGACAGGAGTGCCTGGCGTGCTCTGGTCCAGGGGGTCACGAAGAGTTGGACACGACTAAACAACTAAACAACAACAACAAAGATGAATGGGTAGTCAAATTGTGTGAGTACTTGGAGCTTGCAAAGCTAACAGATGAAATAAACCTAAAAAGATGGTGAAAGAAGAATGGGAATGATTAAATAATTATATAGGGGATAAGGGTTCATTAAGGTCTAGGGGATAAGGGTTCATTAAGTTAAAGCTATGGTTTTCCCAGTAGTGATGTATGGAAGTGAGAGCTGGACCATCAAGAAGGCTGATCGCCGAAGAATTGATGCTTTTGAATTCTGGTGCTGGAGGAGACTCTGGAGAGTCCCATGGACTGCAAGAAGATCAAACCAATCCATTCTGAAGGAAACCAGCCCTGAGTGCTCACTGGAAGGACAGATCCTGAAGCTGAGGCTCCAAGACTTTGGCCACCTCATGAGAAGAGAAGACTCCCTGGAAAAGACCCTGATGTTGGGAAAGATGGAGGGCAAAAGGAGAAGGGGACGACAGAGGACGAGATGGCGGGACAGTGTTCTCGAAGCTACAAACATGAGTCTGACCAAACTGCGGGAGGCAGTGGAAGACAGAAGTGCCTGACGTGCTCTGGTCCAGGGGGTCATGAAGAGTCGGGCACGACTAAACGACTAAACAACAAAGAAAGAACTGGTTATGTTTAGAATGATACATGCACAGGGAAATGTTCCCTGATACCAAAATGAAGGATTCCATGGAATGCAGATAGAGAGAATTGATAAGAATAATGATCTGTTATGACCTTGACGGAAGCATACAATAGATGAGCCTTCTTGTGTTTTGGCTCATCTTCCTCTTTTTTTTCTTTCCCCCCTTTCCCCCCCTTCCCTCCTCCTCCTCCTCCTCCTTTCCTTTTCCTTTTCCTTTTTTCTTTCCCATAATGGCTTATGTTCTATGCCATGTACTTTGATATTTTTTGTAGATTTTTAGCTTTATTATTATTATTATTAAGGATTTTTCTTTTGTAATTTTGGTTGTTTATATTTATCTGTATTTGTTTAAAGCAAAATAAAAGTATTTTAAAAAAATTTAAAACAGAAAACAGAAAACTGGGCGTTCCAGCCTGTCTTGTCCCTGAATGTCATAAGAAGAGCCTGCGGGATCCATCAGGCCAATGGCCCACGTAGCCCAACATCCTGTTCTCACAGTGGCCAACCAGATGCCCGTCAGAAACTTGAAAACAGGATCCGAGCACAAGAGCCCTCTCTCCTCCTGTGGTTTCCAGCAACTGGTATCGAGAAGCATTGCTGCCTCCAACTGGGAAGGGAGAGAGTAGCCATCAACAGCCCTCTCCTCCATGCATTCGTCTAATCTCTTTTTTAAACCATCCCTGTCTCCTGTAGGCGGGAGTTCCGTAGTTTTAACTATGCGCTATGTGAAAAAGGATTGTCTTGAACCAGGTTGGATGGCCGTCTGTCATGGATGCTTGAGCTGAGATTCCTGCATTGCAGGGGGTTGGACTAGATGACCCCAGGGGTCCCTTCCAACTCTACAGTTCTGTGACTCCAGGAATCTTCCAGTGAGGCTGAATGTTGAATGGTGTCCCTAAGGAGGTGGCCAAGTTGGTTGGCTGTGGAGGACATTCCAAGGCAGATTCCATCCACCTCATGGGAGCCTCACAGAGTTTCTTTTTTTTTAAAAATATTTTTTATTAAGAAATTTTTATAACCACACAAACATAACATAAACACAACAGATACATAAACAAACAAAAACAAAAAACAAAACAAGAAACAAGTACCATTTCATATCTTAATTTCTTATACCTTTCTTCCCCGACTTCCTCATGCCTCCCTTTTCTGTATTCCAAATTCTAATCAATTACTCAGCAAATCTTCCCTTATTTTAATTTAAATTTAAGCTAATCTTCCTTGTTCTCCTTGTCTTAACCATTACTAATAGTAACCCTTTACTTTCCAGTCCAACATCATTCTAACTTTCATTAATTTTGTAATATTTCTTTAGATAGTCCTTAAACTTTTTCCATTCTTCTTCCGCTGCTTCTCTTCCCTGGTTTCGGATTCTGCTCGTCATTTCTGCCAAGCCCATGTAGTCAATCACCTTCATCTGCCATTCTTCCAGTGTGGGTAGATCTTGTGTCTTCCAGTACTTCGCAATAAGTATTCTGGCTGCTGTTGTAGCATACATAAAGAAAGTTATATCCGTCTTTAACACCCCTTGGCCGACAATACCCAAGAGAAAGGCCTCTGGTTTCTTAGGGAAGGTATATTTAAATACCTTTTTGAGTTCATTATAGATCATTTTCCAGAATGCCTTAATCTTCGGGCACGTCCACCAAAGGTGAAAGAATGTACCTTCCTTTTCTTTACATTTCCAACATTTATTATCAGGCAAATGGTAAATCTTTGCAAGCTTGACTGGGGTTATGTACCACCTATAGATCATTTTCATAATATTTTCTCTTAAGGCATTACATGCCATAAATTTCATCCCGGTGGTCCACAACTTTTCCCAATCAGCAAACAAAATATTATGACCAATGTCCTGAGCCCATTTAATCATACTTGATTTAACCGTTTCATCTATTCTTTTTTCTACTTTAGTCCTTAAGTTAATTTCAAAATAGTCTTTCAAAGTTTTTTGGGCCTTTTTGCAGATCTCCTCGTCTCTAAGTAAGGTGTCATTCATTCTCCATCTGAAGGAGCCAGTTGTTGTTTGCTTCATCACCATCTTTACTGCGTTATGGTCGGAGAAGGTTTTTGGGCAGATTTCCACTTTCTTTATGTTCGGCGCCATATTGCTAGTCACCCAAATTTGGTCAATCCGTGTCCATGTCATTTTGGCTTCAGAAAAGAAGGTTCCCTCTCTTTCTAATGGGTGTTTTGTTCTCCAAATGTCAATCAAATCCATATTGTCAGTCATTTCAAAGAAAGTTTTTGGTAGTCTTCCATCTTTTGTGACTACCTGTCTTTGTGCTTTGTCCATATTTGTTGAAACTACTCCATTCATGTCTCCCATCATAATTAAATTGTAATCCATATAGTCCATCAAAGTCTCATGCAACTTCTTAAAGAATTCAGCTTTCCCTTCATTTGGTGCATAAATTCCCACTATCAAAAACTTTTCTCCTTGAGATTGAATTTCAATTGCCAAATATCTTCCTTGATCATCTTTAAAAATTTGTTTCGGTTGCAAACTTTCCTTTGCGTAGATCACCACTCCTCTCTTTTTTACTCTGTCTGAGGATATAAATTCGTGTCCCAATCTTTTATTTATTAATAATTTTCTATGTGCTCTTGTCACATGGGTCTCTTGTAAACAAATCAAGTCCAATTGGTCTTTCTTTAAAGCATGAAATATATTTTTTCTTTTTCTGGGAATATTTAAACCGTTACAATTCCAGGTTAAAAGTTGCAGAGCCATGATGGGGCTATTTACTCTTTCCTCCTACAGCTCCCAATTGTTGTTCCTCTTTTGTCGGTGATTCCGTATCCGTGTCTAATGGTCCCTTGCTTGAAGGATGCCCTTGTCCTGGAAACGTCTCTTTCTGTAGGTCTTCTTCGTGTTCTCCTAAAAACTTGTCTTTATCACTCACTGTCTTTATTCTTCTTTTCTTCCCCTTGTATTTAAAAGACAAGCCTTGAGGAAACTCCCACCTGAATGGTATGTAGTTCCTTTTCAGCAGTGTCACCAAGTCCTTGTAAAAACCTCTTGCATCCAAAATACTTTTGGGAATATCTTTAAAAATCTCAATATGAAAATCTTCAATTTGAAGGGTTGTTTGGTAGTGCAGGTTCAGTATTTTGTCTCTCTCCTCCTTTGATCTTAAAGTTATTAAACAATCTCTGGGTCTGTTCTTCCTCTGTCTTGTTCCCAGTCTAAATGCACTCTCTATCTTAAATTCTTCTTTATCCAGCTCCTGCTTCCAAAAGTCAGAGAATTCTTTTGTCAAGTAGTCCACCAAGTTGTCTCCTTCCTTTTCCGGCACAAGTCTGATCCTTAAGTTCCTCTCCTTGCGTTGCATATCCTGCATAGAGAGTGCCAGCTCATACTCATCTAGTTTCCTGTACACCGGTGGAAACTTTTCCTCGGCAGCAGTTGCAATTTCTTTAGCTTCCTCGGCTATCTTTCGTGTTGTAGATGAATCTTCCAATAATTTCCCAATTGCTTCTGCATTAGAGTTCACTTTGTTCCCAAGGTCAGTTATACTTTTTGTATTTAAATCAATTTTCCCAGAGATTTCTTCAATTTTCTTGTTTGTTTCAGCAACTTGTACTCTAGTTTCTGCGCCTTGCTTTTTTAGTTCCTCCAAAGAATCATTTATTTTCCCCAAAACCTTAGCAAATGCTTCTTCTGAAGACATTATTTTCACTTTTGCCTTTGAGACAGCTGCAGTTCCAGAGGCTCCTGATACAGAAGCCCTTCTTTGCATAGAAAGATCGACTTTGTATTGTCTGCCAGATCTCAAGGTTGTTTCTTGTGAGTCCTCTTTCTCTTTACCATCTGCCATAACAAAATCTTTCACTCAAGGTCATTCCCACACTCTTAGGCTGTCAGACAAAAGTTCTCAAGTTTTAAGTTCCACTTGTTGCTGAAACTATTCGCAAGTCCTCTAGAGGGCGTAAAACCAATTCTTTGCCTTCAAGTTGGTCCCACACTTTCCAAAAAACAAACAAAAGCCCTCCAAGTCCTTTTCAAATATTCTTTTTTCTTTTTAAAAGATCCAGATCAATAGTATCCTGCATATAACTTTGCTGTGCAACAAAGTAAGGTATTTCTAAGTTGAGAGTAGCCAAAGTCAATATTACAGTTACTTTTTTACCTTCTTGTAGCGACAGTCCTTAGCCGGTTCCTTTTCTCCGACAGTCCGATCCCCAGGTTTAAGAGCAGCGGTAAACAGTTCAGTTTCTTTTAAACAGGCAGGAAAACACTCTAAAATCTTCTCCCCCCCCCCCTCCTGCCTTCGGGGAGGAAGTTCTTTGCTTGGTGGTGGATTTCTTAGTTCCCACAACTCTCCTTTCAAAAAGTTACAGCTTGAATGCCTTTCGCTTTGATCTTGCTACAGAACGGAAAGCAGACTTCCTTTTTAGTGCTTGTCCGTCTCGGTGCCCAATTTCCTTAAATTTAACGTCCAATTATATTTTGAAGTTCAATCCTACTCACGGAAAGTTGTTCTTTTTAGTCCAAATTCACCGGAAGAAATTAGCGCTCTCCGCTAATGGCGACGCGGCTTCACTTCGCAGGCTGGGTGAAAGCGACTCTCAGCACCGCTCCACACACCCTCCGCTGTTCCGTAGCCTTTAGAAAGGCTATTTCGCAACGTCGGGGGGGCGCAAAGGTGCCCGCCGAGTCTCCAGTTCACAGGCTACGCGCCTGTGATTTTTGAGGGTCCCCGCTCCGCCGTGGCTGCTGGACCCGAACCCACGAAGCAGATCTCTCCCGGAGCTCCGGGAGAAATCCGCCATTAAGCGCTGGCGCTGACCGGAAGTCGCCTCACAGAGTTTCATGAGTTAGAAAAAGTCTAGTCTGTTTGGGAAATTCAGCAATAGTGTCTGCGATGCCAAATATCTTTCTAAATGTGAAAGTTGGGTGTGAAATTTTCTCTCTCTCTCTCCCTCCCTTCCTCACCCCACCTCTTTCTCAAATACACACATATTGTACCCAGAGCCTGAGTCCAGTTGTTTTCTCTCCCATCCACCAATACATTGCATGTACAATCATGCCTCTTGTTATGTTTGCTTCAGGTTAAATCTTTTCAGGTTGCGTCCTGCTGCGACCCGGAAGTACAAGAAAGGTTTACTTCCGGGTTTTGCCGCTTGCACATGCACAGACGCTCAAAATGACGTCACGCGCATGCTCAGAAGTGGCAAATTGCGACCCACACACGCGCAGATGCGGGTTGTGTTCTGCTCATGTTGCAAATGGGGCTCTGGAATGGATCCCGTTCGCAACCAGAGGTACCACTGTACAGAAACAGCCATTGCATCCCTCCATTTTCTGTTTTAGTGCTTTTCAAATGGGAGGTGAGTTTTGAACATAAGCAGGGGCCAACCAGATGCCTCTTCTGGGGAAGCAGGAAGCAGGATTTGAACACAAGAGCAGAACTCTCCCTGCTTGCGTTTTCCTGCAACTGGGATTCCTCCAGCTGCGGATTAAAGAGGGGCAAATCTGTCTCACCTTTCTCCGCATTTTAACATCCTAGAATTGCAGAGCTGGAAGGGACTCATCGACCCCAACTCTCTGCCATGCAGGAATTAAAACTAAATCATCAGTTTGTGGCTTTTTTATCATTTTAAAGGCTCATAAAAATTTTATTTTTCTCATGAAAATTCATGGGCATTTTAGTGTGAATTTCTCATTATATATGTTTCTATGTGATGTTGCCTAATACATACATTTTTACAAAGCAATTTCTCCCAATAACACATTTTTCCCTGCTGTTTTCACTTGTATGGATTCATAGGCACTTCCCCCGCCCCCCATACATGCATTTCTTAACACATTGCTTAGATGGAGAAACCATGCAAATTTTAAAGGGCGGTTCTATGTTCCGGTTTTTGTATTATTTTGGAAAGAGAGTTAGGGAGGTTTGCCTTTAAATGAGAACCAAACAGAATTTATGTTCTATTCCTAGTTGGGGTCCCATCAGAGGTCAGGGCTGCTGTTTCCCAGTATCCTTTGCCCCACAAAAATCCAGAAGTGACTCATCTTTCTTGTTTGCTTTACTTATTTCTCCCCTCTATTTTACTTTTAGATGCTCTGAATTTTTCTTTTTCTTTAAAGAGCAGGATAAACATTAAAACAATGAAGCATTAACTGGCATAAATGAAGCACTTAAACATCATCTTAAAGAGAGTGGCATCATAAATCACAGCATCATGACAGGATAATTAGAATGCCAAAATAGATGGAAGATTACTCACGTCTAATGCTGATGATCTAACTAAACCTGCGTATCTTTTAACTAATCAAGAGTTGAAAATCACACCAAGTTTTCAATTTTTCCAAGGCACAAGGTGAGAAAGAAGTGAAGGCATTCATATGAATTTACATAGAATTATAGAGTTGGAAGAGATCCCAGGGTCATCCAGTCCAATTTCATTTACCCCCTCACAAATCTATAATTCCCAGCACCATTAACAAACTACAGTTTCCAGTATTCTTGTTGTGTGTGTGTGTGTGCTTTCAATGTGCTTTACATCTATGGCCCTAGCCCAGGCATAGGCAAACTCGGCCCTCCAGATGTTTGGGGACTACAACTCCCATCATCCCTGACCACTGGTCCTGTTAGCTAGGGATGATGGGAGTTGTAGTCCCAAAACATCTGGAGGGGCGTGTTTGCCTATGCCTGCCCTAACCATTGCAAGTTAGCATCTTACAAAAAACCAACCATTCGCAAAAGAGAGTGGTTGTCCTGGAAAGAAGAGGCAACTATCCTGGAACTCAAGGAGGAAATGAGGTTTAATTGGTGCTACTGGGTGACAATGGACAGGGCTCAGCCACGTTGAGCCTCACTTTGGTCTATGGGGTCCCAAAGGAAAAGCAATGAGAGATCCATCTGCCACCTTCCGCGATCACATCTGGCCTCTATCAAGGGATGGACGAGAAGCTGAAAGAGAAGGGCAACCCAGTTAGACTCCACAATGAAGTACAGTGGTACCTTGGTTCTCAAACGCCGGCCCAGACAAGGTAAACCTTGCCGACCCCTGAAACAAATTGTTCTGTGCCATAAAAGAATGGGTGAGTCTCTGTGAAGCGGGAGAGGCCTTGTAAGGAACTGGATCACGACTTGCTCATTGCAAAAGGGTTTACTCCCATCAAACGCCAAGAAGCATGTGTGGGGGGGAGAGGTCTGTGTGCACATCCCAGGGCACCCTGACCCCTACACTTACGCATGCCATCCAGCCTGCAGGCACTTTTCTGCAGCACTCCCTGTGGGGTCATACACACCCGGCTGCTTCCATCGGCGATGTCTTGGAGAGGCTGAAAGGAGAAAGGGGGTGTGTGAGCTGGTTGACCTTGCTTACTTACTTACTTAGGGACATGGGTGGTGCTGTGGGTTAAACCACAGAGCCTAGGACTTGCCGATCAGAAGGTTGGCGGGGTGAGCTCCCGTTGCTTGGTCCCTGCTCCTGCCAACCTAGCAGTTCGAAAGCATGTCAAAGTGCATATAGATAAACAGGTACCGCTCCGGCGGGAAGGTAAACGGCATTTCCATGCGCTGATCTGGTTTGCCAGAAGCGGCTTAGTCATGCTGGCCACACGACCCGGAAGCTGTATGCCAGCTCACTCAGCCAATAAAGCGAGATGAGCGCCGCAACCCCAGAGTCGGTCATGACTGGACCTAATGGTCAGGGGTCCCTTTACCTTTACCTTTACTTACTTACTTACTGCTTGATTGTAAGCAAAAACAAAAAACAAACCACCTCAAAGCAATTTACAAAAAAGATAAAAATAAAATTTAACAACAACAATTTAAAACCTTTGCAAAACTTAAAATCACAAGAGACTAAAACAGCAGATGAAAACTTGCACCAACTTTCTAAGAGTTTGGGTGAGCTTGTTTAAACAAGAGGGTTTTTTTTAGCAGGGGCCAAAAGAGAAGGCACCTGCCTGATATCCATAGGCAAGGAGCTCCGAAGTGCAGGTGCACGTTAATCGTCTGAGTTCTTACAGATGCAGAACGGATATTTTGTGGCACCTGCCACAGAGCCACTTCTTCCGTCAATCATGCCCTATAGAACTTGCCTCATTCATGCCGCTTAATGTTTTCTCAGCTTCTTAGCTGTCTTTTCAGGCTGGGAGAAGCTAAGAAAATGCTGTTTGTGCCAGGCAGTTAAGTAAGTTTTTGTGGGCTGTTCATACCGCAAACTTAGGGTCTTTGCACCAGCACCACACACTGGGCTGCCAAGCCTCCCATTATTATAACCTGCCCCCCTATAACTTTCAGCTCCCACTCCCTTGCCCCCAAACCCAGTCTCTAACCCGCAGTCGCCCTGAGGCCTCCTCCACCACTGGAACGAACTGGGGGTCTTGCAGGCTGACACCCCTCCGGTGAGCTCTCTCCTGGGCTTTGTTCCTCAGCAGCTCTGGTGGTGGCATCTCCTACACGGAAGGAAGGGTGTCAGAAGAGGCTGATTGATTGAAAGCGCTTGACATGCCACCTTTCAAAGCAGATATTCCCAGAACAGCTTGCAGTGCAATACTTCGTTTTTAGGAAACCCAGATGAAATCAGTAGAAAAACAAACCAACAAAAACTCCTAATGAAATTTCACCTAGCAGCAGGTGCTTCTGGCTTAAAGCTGTTAAAAAGATCTGGGATAATGCCTCTACCTCTGATTTAAAACCCCAGATTTTCATGCATGGACCACCTCCAGGGGGGGTGAGGCGCCTGAATAATGCACTAAACTCTGCAATAGCCTCCCTTTGCAACTTGGCAAGTTCTCTATCAAGAGAGTTTCTGCTCAGTGTTTTGATTGCATTGGTGGTGATTCAAGCAGAGCGTTGCAAATCTGCCTGTGTGTGTCCAGGTCTATCCAGTGCTGTTTACTTGCTTCAAAGGGAGGGGAACAACCACTTTGAACAGCTCCATATGCCTGGCAGGTCTAGCCGAGACAGGTTGCTGTTCCCTGCCTGCGAAGGATAATTGCTATTCATGGGCAATTTACCCCCTAACAGCATTATGTGCATTCTAATTAGAGCACTGAGCTTTGTAGGTAAGAGGGAGGCACTCAGCATCCAAGTGTGACCACACAACACATTACTCCCTTCCAGAAGGTCAGCACTTGAAGGATGCATTTATTTAGATTTATGCTCAGTGTTGCTGCCTTGGACCTGCTGCCAGGGATGCCCTCACCACCAGCCCCTTCTAAGGACCGTCCTTCAGACTTCATGCTGTTTCATGCGGAACGTGCTTCATGTGTTGGCAAGTTCCATAGTTTAACTTTGTGCTGCCTGATGAAGGATTTTCTTTTGATGAAAAAATCCACATTCCCAGCAAGGGGCAGGACCTAGCCAGGATCTCTTCTCTGTATACAAATGTGTGCGCATGCTCACAAGTGGGCAAGGATAGCTGTCACCATCACCAGAACCTATTACATTTATAGACCACCATATAGTTAAAGCTCTGGTTTTCCCAGTAGTGATGTATGGAAGCGAGAGCTGGACCATAAAGAAGGCTGATTGCCAAAGAATTGATGCTTTTGAATTCTGGTGCTGGAGGAGACTCTTGAGAGTCCCATGGACTGCTAGAAGATCAAACTGATCCATTCTGAAGGAAACCAGCCCTGAGTGCTCACTGGAAGGGCAGATCCTGAAGCTGAGGCTCCAAGACTTTGGCCACCTCAGGAGAAAAGACTCCCTGGAAAAGACCTTGATGTTGGAACAGATGGAGGGCACAAGGAGAAGGGGACGACAGAGGACAAGATGGTGGAACAGTATTCTTGAAGTTACCAGCATGAGTTTGACCAAACTGCAGGAGGCAGTGGAAGACAGGAGTGCCTGGCGTGTTCTGGTCCAGGGGGTCACGGAGAGTCGGACACGACTAAATGACTAAATACAACCACCACCTTTTCCTCCTGAGAAGCTCAAGGTGCTGTAGCTTTTTTTAAGCTCAAAACAACTCTGTGAAGAAGGATGCACCAAGAGGCAGTGACTGGCCCAGGGTCACCCAGTGAGCTTCATGGCTGAGTAGGGATTTGAACCATGGTCTCCCAGGTCCTAGTCCAACACTCTAACCACTACACCACATTGCCTCTGTTCCTCCCAGTGGTCAGGCCTCCATATGGACCTCCTTCCTCCATCTCTTACATCCCTCAGTCACCTGGAGGTTCTTATCTTGGGTCATGCTGGACTTGACTGGCTCCAAATCCACTCTGTACCCTCTTTGTGCTGCGATGGGAATAGCACCGAGCTGGAGAGAGAGAGAGAGAGAGAGAGAGAGAGAAGGGGCGAGGTTCATGCAGGGCGTGCATTCAAATTTTTGAAAGGTCATCCTATGTGGTGTAGTGGTTAGGAGCAGTAGTCTCGTAATCTGGGGAACCGGGTTCGCTTCCCCGCTCCTCCACATGCAGCTGCTGGGTGACCTTGGGCTAGTCACACTTCTCTGAAGTCTCTCAGCCCCACTCACCTCACAGAGTGTTTGTTGTGGGGGAGGAAGGGAAAGGAGAATGTTAGCCGCTTTGAGACTCCTTAAAGGGAGTGAAAGGCGGGATATCAAATCCAAACTCTTCTTCTATGAAAGATGGAGCAACCTTGTTTTCTGCTGCTTCAGAGGGGAGAAACAGAACCCATGGATTCAAATGGCGAGAAAGGAGATGCCAACATCAGGAAAAACCTTCTGACAGTAGGAGCTACTCCTCCTGGTGGCCTCTCCTTCACTGGAGACTTTTAAGCAGAGGTTGGGTGGCCATCTGTTGGGGATTTTTCAGTTGTGGTTCCTGCATTGCAGGGGGTTGGGCTAGATGACCCGTGGGGTCCCTTCTGAATCTTCAGTCCTATGTTTCTAAGTGGTTCCACTCCGCTGGACTGGGGAGAGTTGGAAACGCCTTACCTGCTCATTACATTCTTGCTGCCTCAGTTGCTGCTCCCTCAAGGCCTTCTTCTCATGGACTGCTTTGGCGAGCCTCCTCTTCTGCGGGGAGGAAGGCAAAGACACCACAGTTGGTTTTGTGGAAAGAGCCTGCCCCGAAGGGAGGGTGTACTTGCTCGATGCTCTGGGGCCGTCTCCCTAGTGAGGTGGGGCAGGCTGATGGCAGGACTCACCAGGTACATGTTGTACCTCATCATCTTCTTCCTGGCATCAGAGACCGTTGAGCCCATCTCCCTCAGCTTGGCTCTCATGTCGACCATCAGGTGGGCAGGAGGGTCCTGGTTGTTTTGGAGCTTGGTCACTTCAGTCAAAAGAGGCCCCAGAGATTCATACAAGGTTGAAATGAAGTTCCTGAGAGAAGGACAAGCAACCCAGCAGTGTTAATAAAAATAAGAATAAAAATGAAAATATAAATAATAAATTTTATTTATACCCCGCCCTCCCCAGCCAAGACCGGGCTCAGGATGGCTAACACCAAATATAAAAACAATTGATTGAAATACTGCTTAAAAAACAAGATTAAGATACAACATTAAAACATTAAAATGCAGCCTCATTTCAGTGGAAACTCAATCAAAAACTTTTTTGGGGATAAGAACGTCAAGTCTTCACCAAGGCTAACTATCCAGACTAGTCCTACATGGGCCAGAAAAAAGCCTGAAAAAGTCCCCAAATAGGAGTTCTATCACAGAAGGAGAAAGAGAAAAGGAAAGAGGGGGAGGGAATCAAATTGATTCCAAGCCAAAAGGCCAGGTGGAACAACTCTGTAATAATAATAATAATAATAATAATAATAATAATAATAATAATAATAATAATTTATTATTATACCCCACCCATCTGACTGGGTTTCCCCAGCCACTCTCGGCGGCTTCCAACAGAAAATTAAAATACAATAGTCTATTAAGCATTAAAAGCTTCCCTAAACAGGGCTGCCTTCAGATGTCTTCTAAAAGTAAGAGCCTCAGAAAAGCCCTCTGTCTAGCCCCCTTTTATAGCCATCTAGGTTGGAGGCCAACACTCCCTCCGGTGGCAGGGAGTTCCACAGTCCAACCATGTGCTGCACTTACACCGTCTCCTCATCCAGTTCCTCTTCTCCATGCAGGGTGTTCTCGGTCATGGAACATCGAGGCTCAGCTACGCAGGGGAAAGAAAAGGGGAGAGGACATGGCAAATGAGTGGGGGTCTTTTGGCCCCAGATAGCCTCAGAGCGGTGGGCATGCTGAGGCACAGATCCTCTGCAGCTGGTAGCCCCTGTTTGCACCCGTGCCCATTCCCCCATATCTGATCCTTGTGGTGTATGAGTGAGCACAGCTGGGCATGTTGCTTGAGAAGCCCACTAGCCAAAACTGCCTGGAGAGGTCCCCCCTTTAACTGCCTGTGGGTCAAGCTTGGAAGCTCCAGCTGAAATAGAAATATTAAACAATGAATGTAAAATAATGTCTAAAATGTCTAAAATACTGTTGGAATGGCATTTGAAAGATGAGGAAGTGAAATTGGTAATGATACATTGGGCAAAAGACTTTGGATATAATATACAGCTTGAAGAATGGGAAAGGTTGTGGAATAAAAGGATAAAATTTACAGCCTGTAATGCTTTGAAAGAGAATATGATGAAAATGATGTATAGATGGTATATTACACCAGTGAATTTAGATAAAATGTATGAGACAAATAATAAATCTTGGAAATGTAAAGAAAAAGAAGGAACATTTTATCATATGTGGTGGGAATGTAAGAAAGTAAAGAACTTCTGGGGAATGATATATAATGAGATGAAAAAGATGTTGAAATGTACATTTTTTTAAAAAACCAGAAGCATTTTTACTTGGTATTATAGGTCAGGACATTAATAGGCAAGATGTTAAATTGTTTTTATATGCAACAACTGTGGCAAAAGTATTGTTAGCCCAGAAATGGAACCAAGAAGAAATTCTGATGAAAGAAGAATGGCAGACGAAATTAATGGACTATGCAGAATTGGACAAAATGACAGGAAGGATTCAAAACCTGCGGGACCAGAAATTTACAGAAGATTAGGAAAATGAATAAATGACAAATATGAGAAGATGGGACTGGAAACATCATTGCAGTAAGGAAAGCAGCACGAATTTGGATCTTTGGATTCCTGACGATCGAGGAGCATGGGTACCCCCCACAAAAAATTTTTTTATTTGGAAAACATTTGGACTTTATGATGTGTATTGATATAATTTGGACTAATTGGTATGATATGTTTAATTTGGCAAATGGAAACTTAATAAAAATTATTGGGGGGAAAAAAGAAATTTACAGAAGATTGAAAGAAGTATATGAATTATTTGAAGAGCAACTGTAATCATCAAATTACGCTAGTAGGACTACAAGAAGTTTTGTAAGGAGAAATATACGAAGTGTTACAAGTTGGAAAAAGATAGAGATATTGGTTATGAGTTTGAAATGTAATAGGAAAAATAAGAAATGCATACTAAGAGATTAGATTGGAAAATTTTCAGACAGGATTGATGGAAGTCAAAAAAATTGAATAAGATGTAAAAGTATGTTTAATTACTGTTGAAAATGATATGTTAAAAAACTAATAAAAAATTATATATATATATATATATATATAAAGCTTGGAATCTCCAGCTGCTCCCCAACCACTACTGAGCCAATAGAGATTTAGCCTTCTGTGGCAAACTTTAAACACCTGCTGTGGGATGTGAAACACATAGCAGTCAAGTACAACGTTCCTAGAGTGGACATGCAAGGGGATGCTTTGTATCATCCAGGAGAAAACTTCCTGTTTCCTCTTGAGCTGGGACAAGACTTCCTCTGAATATGACTAGAGGTGTGCATGACCTTACCTGCCCAGGTAGCAAAAGGGGCAATGTAGGTAGCACACTCCCATGTTACTTTCATCGAAGAAGCAACAGCTCTTCACCTCTAGAGATGCCCTGTTGGTTTCCAGCCAACAGAACATAAAGGAACTAACCCTCTTATGGGATAGTTCCATGTGTGCATATTTTGTAACCTAAGTGCCTTCAGGGATCCAATTGTGAACTGATGGTACTGTGAGTAAACTTCTCTTACTGATTCTAAATAAGATTGTCGTGTTTATTCTTTTTAAGAGGGAAAAAAGAGAATTACCAGGAATCCTATATTTAGAAGCTCAAACAAGCTTGCAACAAGCAAACCGCTGTGTGTTTAAAGGGGAATGTTTAAAACTCTGCTAAGTTATAGAACTTGCTATAACTCCTGCCTCCCTGAACTTTCCCACAAAAACTTTTCTATTCCACCAGGCCTCTCCAACAATTAAGAATGGATGCCTGAGTTTAACTCTTTTAATGGTTTTATTGCATGCTTGTTCGGGGTTTTGTAATTTAATACAAGGACCTTGAACATATCTCAGCAGTGGGTGGGAGGTCAGTGCAACTGTTTTAACAATGGTGCCACATGTTCTCAAACAGAAGACCCCGTCAGCAATCTGGATGCCCTCATCCTCCGCCAGCTGGAGCTCCCAAACCAGACCTGAGGGCAGCCCCACATAGTCCAGTTACAGTAGCCCAGCTTCAAGGTTATCAGTGCATGGACTACATGGATCCATGAAACCTATGGAAAGAAGGAGTGTCCATCTTCAGGCCAGAGTGTTGGTCCTTTGATGGGGTGGAGCCTGGAGGTGGGAGTGTGGAAACAGGCAGCAAGGACCTTGACCAGCTCCTTCCAATCTTAGCTGGACCAAGTTGTTTGCTTGGAGCTGTCCATGGTCCAGCAATCGTTGACCAGCCTTGTCTCCAGCCTTCCTTCTTTTTACCTGCAGGTTCTGGCATCAGATCCAATATATAGATGGTATAGATGGTCCACTTGGTGCCTTGGATGGGCCAGGCACCTCCATGCTCCCAGCTGCTACAGGAGACAATTCTCATCTCCTAAATTCTGCACTGAACAGATTGAAGGAGTGTATTCTAGCTATTTTACTGTATTTTATTTTTTAATTAAATTTATATACTGCCCTTTATCAAAAGATCTCAGGGTGGTTCACAGAATAAAACACAAGATAAAACACAGTACAATTCAGAGAAATGTAGTGTTGGAAGGGGTTCCATGGACCATCTAGTCTGACCCCCTGCAACACAGGGATCACAACTGAAGAAACTCTGACAAATGGCAACCTAACCTCTGCTTAGAAACCTCCAGGGAAGGGGAGGCCGCTACCTTCTGAGGGAGTCAATGTCGCGAATTCTTCATAGCACTTTAGCAGAAATGCTCAGAGTTCCAGGTTCTTCAGTGCAGTATATTTATTGTGAGCTATATATACAAATCTTAAAAAGCAGAGACATCACCTTGCCAACAAAGGTCCCTATTGTTAAAGCTATGGTTTTCCCAGTAGTGATGTATAGAAGTGAGAGCTGGACCATAAAGAAGGCTGATCGCCGAAGAATGGATGCTTTTGAATTCTGGTGCTGGAGGAGACTCTTGAGAGTCCCATGGACTGCAAGAAGATCAAACCTCTCCATTCTGAAGGAAATCAGCCCTGAGTGCTCACTGGAAGGACAGATCCTGAAGCTGAGGCTCCAAGACTTTGGCCGCCTCATGAGAAGAGAAGACTCCCTGGAAAAGACCCTGATGTTGGGAAAGATGGAGGGTGCAAGGAAAAGGGGACGACAGAGGACGAGATGGTGGGACAGTGTTCTCAAAGCTACCAGCATGAGGGAGGCAGTGGAAGACAGGAGTGCCTGGCGTGCTCTGGTCCAGGGGGTCACAAAGAGTCGGACACGACTAAACGACTAAACAACAACATATATACAATATTCTACAGGCTATAATACACGAGCAGTTCATACAGTCAAACAGAGTAACTGGCTGCACCTTAAGGCAAATATGAAGACTATCTCTCTCTGACCACACTCCTCTACACCACCACCTTTACTGCAGGACAGGTTTTCCCTTTTAAACCCATGACAGCCAATCAACTGTCAGCACCTTACGGCTGAGTCATTTTGACCCAGCACTTCCATAGAAAGCATTGTAGGCTGATTGCACCAGGCAGTTGCATCAGCTAGCAAACTCAAGCCTGCAGACTTACTATCTCACACAGCATTCTGTGAATCCTGACAGTCTATTCCACTCTGATACAGCTCCTACCGTCAGAAAGTTCTCCTGAATGTTTAGCCAAAATACCTGCAAATTCAGCCTTAAATGTAGCTGAGAGGTGGCCTTTCTCCACTGTCATGGGAAGCAGCCCCTTCCTCCCATTCTTGCATTGAACCACCTGCCTCTCCTGCCTTCCTCCACTGATGTTACCCTGTGTGTGTGTGTGTTCAGGGGTTGTGTGAAGTCGCCCTTCTTACCTGGGAGGCTGGGGGTTGCAGAACCTCTCTGATCCATGGCCTGAAAGAAAGAAAAGAGGGAGCCTTGTGCGAGGCTGGTCTACTCTAAAGATGCGCTGAGGCATCTCCAGCCTTGAACGTTTAATTTATTTATAAGAGCATTTATAAATCATTAACTCGTTTAAAAATAACCCATTATGGTGGTGTACAATAAAATTCTTTAAACACCATAAAGTCATAGAAGACATATTTATGCCTGGATATCTAAAATAAGCTGTTCCAGAAATCGATCAAGTAATAGTGTTTAACCTTATAACTGCTGCTACAATCATAATAGCTAAAAATGGAGAGAGAAACAGCACACCATCAGTGATTTGTCAGTAGGAACTATGGTTAAGCTAACTCACCACAAAGGAATACATATAAAACCAGCCTAACGGGTTTGTGGAAAAAATGATATTTTTTGTATTGTTTCGGAGCAACAAGTTCAGTAATAACCTCCAAACTTATGTTGCTTTCAAACTGCTGCCACTGTATTTATTTATGCTCTTTATCTTTGTTTTGGTTTGTTTATTAATAAATAATAAGTAAAAAACCATAAAAGACAGAACAAATGGTCAACGCAGAATCACATTAATTCTCCAAAAACCCTTGGCTAAACAACTGTTTTTGTGGGTGAAAGAATATCAAAATGGTGGCTGCCTTGATGGCTTTCTGAGCACAGGGCGTGGGCAGGGCTGCCTGGAGTAGACTCCATCATGGCATTTTTAAAAAAATTATTCATTTTTCTTTTTCATTCATTACATACACCTCGATTTCTTAACATATATTATATATTCCTCCCTCCCTCCTCTCCAAGGTTCCCCCAACTTCCGCTTCTGGTTTGTTTCTCTTTTCACCCACTTTGCTATCTCCTAAACGATAAAGTTATTAATAACATAGCATCAAATAAAAGTAAATACACTATAATATTTCACAATTTTCTATACATTTTCTAATACTAATAATGTGAATGTTGATGAACTCTGCAGAACTGGCAAAAATGACAGATAGATTAAGAGAAAAAGACAACAGAGACTTTGAAAAAGAATGGGAACCATTTATATTATATTTGCAGAATCAAAGAAAGTCAATAGACTTGATGGCAGGATTTAAATAAACATCATGGCATTTTGTGTCCCCCGCCCTTTTACAAAGTGGCGCCCAGCCCCAGGGCAAAGGCAGACTGCTGCTAATAATTTCCCGTTGGCAAAGTGCTGCCTCATGAAACGTCACTGCCGCACAGCGATGAAAACCATCCATGGCGAGTTAGTGGCTTGCCATTGAGGCCACCAAGAAGTTTACGCTGAGGTCTCCTTCCCTCTTCCCAGGCCTCCTGTTGCCACTTCTCTGGAAACTTTGGCTGAATCAAAACCCACAGGTAGAAAAGTGAAATAAAATAAGAATCCTTTGCCCCCAGCAGAGGGCAGTGTGGGAATGGTCCAACATTCTCTGCATCAAAGATCTTTCGGAGAAGAGCATTTGATGCAACACACAAATGGTCTCTTAGCTGCCAGTTTCCCTCCTCAGGCTCCCAGAAGGTGGGGAGAGGCCTCAGGCTTCTAGCTGAAGTGAAGGAAACAGGGGTGTGCACAGGGGCGGAGGAAGGGGGTGCGGTGGGGGCGGACAACCTCGGGTATCTTCGCTGGGGGGGTGACATTTGGCGCGCTGCCTGCCCCTGACTCCCAAGCCTACCCTGAGCCGTTGGGGTAAGAGGGGGACCTGTGCCGCTTTGCCGGTGGCATTCGCCCCTTCCCCCTTTGCTTTTGGAGCCACAAGTTCAGTGATAATCCCCCAACGTATGTTGCTTTCAACCTGCTGTCACTGTATTTATTTGTGCTCTTTATCTTTGGTTTGTTTAGTTTATTCATAAATAATAATTAAAAAACCATAAAAGACAGAACAAATGGCCAACACTGAATCACATTCGGTGGGGAAGGAGGTTTGGGAGTCACGGGTGGGTGGCACGGCGTATGTCCGCCATTGGTGGCTAGCTCTGCCCCCATAGACGGCTCACTCTGCCCCTGGCCAGCTCAGCCCAGCTCCCTTCCTTCTCTAGGCAGGGACAGGAGAAGCCAGGAGGAGGGAGGGAAGAGGTGCTGCCGCGGTGTGTGCGTGCGTGGGGGAATGGAATGGTGCAGAAAAATAATGGCGCAGCCTGAACGAACAGAATCCCCACGCCAATCCACAGACAGTCCGCAGGCCAGACCCTGAAGGCCAGTGGGCCTGATCCAGCCTGCGCTCCCTGTTCTAGACCGAAGAGGTCCTGCAGAAATGTATACAGGACAACACAGAACATGGTTTCCTGCAAACAGAATGTGCATTCATCACTTTCTGATCAAGGCTGAAGATTCCCGGGAAATGAGGCTCTTTGTGTTACTTACTGCTAAGGAGAGGGAAATTTCCAAGACTCTCTCCTGTCGGGAAGGCAGTCCTCCAGAGATAAAAACTCATAAACATTTGGGGGGGGGGTGAGGCAACTTGGAGGGAACAGAAACTTCACATTAGGCGCTCATCCTGGTTTGAGTCTTTTGGCACCCCTCCCTGCCTATTCATTTTATTGCACATTTTCTGTTTTATTTTCCCTAGCATTTGGCGAATAGGAGGCAACATGGTGGAAGTTTTTGCAATCATACGTGGCGTGGAGAAAACAGATAGAGAAAAGTTTCTCTCTCCCTCTTGTGACGCTTGAGCTCACGTACAAAGCTGAATGTTGGAAGATTCAGGACAGAGAAAAGGAAGTGCTTCTTCACGCAGTGCATAGTTAAAACTGTGGAACTCACTGCCACTGGAAGCAGCAATGGCCACCCACTTGGATGACTTGAAAAGAGGATTGTACAAATTCATGGGAGAGAGGGCTATCAATGGTTATGAGCCAGGATGGCTATGATCTGTCTCCACCTTGGATGCCACAATGCTTCTGAATTCCAGTTGCTGGAAGCCACAGGAGCGGAGAGGGTTCTTGTGCTTGGATCCTGCCTGTGAGTTTCCCATTGGGGCATCTGCTTGGCCACTGTGAGAACAGGATGCAGGACTTGATGGGCCCCCTTTGGCCTGATGCAGCCAGGCTCTTCTTTTGCTCTTATGGAACCTCCAGCTGCAGGAGCACTCTATCACGATTCCTAGGTTCTTAGAGTTCTTTGGCCGCTGTGAGAACAGGATGCTGGACCAGAGGGGCCATTGGCCTCATCCAGCAGACTCTTCTTATGTACTTGGGCCATCATTTTATCTGTCATTTTGCTGGCTCTTTCAGCGGTTCTCAACCTGTGGGTCCCCAGATGTTGTTGGACTACAACTCCCATCATCCCTGAGCTCTGGCCTTGCTAGCTAGGGGTGATGGGAGTTGTAGTTCAACAACATCTGGGGACCCACAGGCTGAGAAAGGCTGTCTGATATTCTTTCCCATGGTTGCTTTGTTACTATCATAAACCATTCTGAGAACTGAATAAAAAGAGAGGGAGTGTAGCTGAAACTTGCCTGGAACTCGACTGGAGAAGATTAGAGAGAGCCGGGAGGTTTTCAGGGGTCAAGTGGAAGGTTTCTAATAGGAGGAAGAGGATCTTAGCTCCATTTAAAGAACGACAGTGGCCGCCAACTCGTTTCAGGGAAGAATTCCAAGAGCTGGTTTTGATCTTGAAGTCTGAGATGAGCTGGAACTGAGAGAGCTGGAGAACAGCCTGCTCTTGCATGCATCTCTCTTGAAGGCAGAAGTGTTGCTTTTGAGACCCTTTCCAAAATAGCTCCATCTTTCTGAGATCAGGTGGATGAGGACAAGGGACGAGGCCTTTTTGGTTGTGGTGCCCCATTTCTGGAGCTTCCTTTCCTGGCCAGGCTTTGCTATCAGACTTCCTCTCTTATAGGAGGCAACTGAAAATGCTCTATTTTTTTTTTACGCTTTTTATTGAGTTTGATGTGTGCATTGCTGAAGCTAATTTGGGGGTGGTTTTTAACCGGCTAATTTTAATATTGGTTTTTACGTGATGGTTTTCAGTCTCCTAGTGAAACTTATGACTCAAAGTGAGATAAAGTCCCAGAGAAGGGCAAAACATTAAGACACAATTTAAAAGTAATTTAAAACAACTTCCAGTAATAAAAAATAAGTTACCTACACCTCACGTGTCAAGAGGCAGGGTAAAGAGGGGTGTCTTCAGCATCCTCAAGAAACTGTGCAATGAAGGGGCCAGGTGTACTTCTGCGGGGAGTTCTACAGTTCAGGGGCCACCACAGAGAAGACCCTCTCCACCTGGGCAGCCACCCCCTGAGCCTCTGAGGGTGGAGGAACTACTAAGAGGGCCCCCTCTGCTGATCGTAGAAGCTGAGAGGGTCTGTAGCGAAGGAGGTGGTCTCTCACAAAAGCACATCTCTCCCCACACCCCCCAGCACTGCATGCTCCCAGACAGAATCCTACTGCATCTGAGACCTGGCAGATTCTACATGCTACATGGTCCATCCTTAAAATCCTGGTCACACCTCATGTCCGCCTGTTGTGGTTTGCTGGCTTTGGGAAGACCTGGGAGATCCCAAGCAACTCACCTCAAGGGGAAGGTTTCTGAGGGGCAGCCGGCCTCTTCTCTGGTGTGGTGGTTGAGAGACCCACCCAAGACGGGACCTCCCTTGGCCTCTTTCCCCAGCCTGCTCCTTGGAGTGGCTCACCAGATGGATGTTGTCTTCTGGTTGCCGGGAGGCTGATGCCACTGGCTGGTCTTATGAGGTCACAGAGGAAGGTGGCTGATCATGGAACGTGAAGGTGGAAAAGCAGAGACCTATATGTTTATGTTCTTGTTCTTGTTTAGTCATTTACTCGTGTCCAACTCTTCGTGACCCCCTGGACCAGAGCACGCCAGGCACTCCTGTCTTCCACTGCCTCCCGCAGTTTGGTCAAACTCATGCTGGTAGCTTCGAGAACACTGTCCCACCATCTCATCCTCTGTCGTCCCCTTCTCCTTGTGCCCTCCATCTTTCCCAGCATCAGGGTCTTTTCCAGGGAGTCTTCTCTTCTCATGAGGTGGCCAAAGTCTTGGAGCCTCAGCTTCAGGATCTGTCCTTCCAGTGAGCACTCAGGGCTGATTTCATTCAGAATGGATATAGGTTTGATCTTCTTGCAGTCCATGGGACTCTCCAGAGTCTCCTCCAGCATCAGAATTCAAAAGCATCCATTCTTCAGCGACCGGCCTTCTCACTTCCATACATCCAGCTCTCACTTCCATACATCACTACTGGGAGCTGGAACTGGCAAGCCACTCCAGTATCCCTGCCAAGAAAACTCCATGGACAAAGACAACAGGCATATATTTATATATTGGGGTTTTTTCTAACCTCCTCCTCCCCATTTCACCACAGGGTCCCTTGGACGGGATACAAGAAAGCAATCCTACAATTTCAAATCAAATAAAGTTCTTCCTAAGATTTAGTCAGAATCTCCTTTCATCTCATTTGAGTTGGCTTGGTTTTATTTGATTTTTGTTTGAAAGAATTGTAGAGTAGGGAGGGACACAAGAGTCCAACCCCCTGCATTGCAGAAATCTCAGCTAACAAATGGCTGTCCAACTTCTGCTTAAAAACTTCCAATATAGGAGATTTCACCTGCTCCCAAGGGAGTTCATCCCACTGTTCTTAATGTCCGAAAGTTCTTTTTGATGTTGAGTCGGAATCTTCTTTCTCGTAACTTGAAGCCACTGGTTTGAGTCCTACCTTCCAGAGCAGGAGAAAACAAGCATGTTCCATCTTCCATGTGGCAGCCCTTAAGATATTTGATGATGTCTATCCTTTCTTCTGAGGGGTGCGGGTGGCGCTGTGGGTTAAACCACAGAGCCTAGGACTTGCCGATCAGAAGGTCGGCGGTTTGAATCCCCACGACGGGGTGAGCTCCCGTTGCTCGGTCCCTGCTCCTGCCAACCTAGCAGTTCGAAAGCATGTCAAAGTGCAAGTAGATAAATAGGTACCACTCCGGCGGGAAGGTAAACGGCGTTTCCGTGCACTGCTTTGGTTCGCCAGAAGCGGCTTAGTCATGCTGGCCACATGACCCAGAAACTGTACGCCGGCTCCCTCGGCCAGTAAAGCAAAATGCGCGCCGCAACCCCAGAGTCGGCCACGACTGGACCTAACGGTCAGGGGTCCTTTTACCTTTATCCTTTATCCTCTCAGTCTCCGCTTCTCCAGGCTAAACATACGCAGCTCCCTCAACCTTTCGCCACAAGGTTTGGTTTCCAGACCCTTGTCAATACCTTTCTCCAACTGTGGTGCCCAGAACTGGACAAGGGACTCCAGGTGGGTCTGATCAAGGCAAGAAGGCTGAGCTTCTTATCACCTGCTTATTGACTATTCACCCTGATTGTATAGCTGGATAGCTCAGTTGGTACAGCATGCAACTCTTAATTTCAGGGCCATGGGTTCAAGCGCCATGTTGGGCAGAAGATGGACTAGATGACCCTCGTGGTCCCTTCCAATTCTATTATATGTTTCCAGAGAGATTAGATACCACAGCACCAAAGCGAGTCTTATCCTGTCCTTTCCAGTGCGTTTTCCCAGCTCTTTGCTGATTGGAAAAAGCCCACAATCTTTTGGAGGAAGCTTGTTGCACAACAGTATTGAATCAGCTATGATTGTGCCACCTGGGTTTGTTGGCATGTGATGGAGTCCATCCCAAAATAGCAACATTTTCCCAGTGGCAGGAAGAGAGAACCCATCAAGTGTGATCTAAGTGGGGTCAAGGTCATTGTATTTGAGCTACGTACACAGAGTCAAACCAGGTCCTGTTATTCTCCACAGAGCCAACTTGGGAAGGGAGGGTGTTGTTTTCTGGGCAGTGACCCAGATTGCTGAGCCTTGTAGTACAGAGTCCAACTGCGGAACTCCTTTCCACAGGAGGCAGTGATGGCCACCGACTTGGATGGCTTTAGAAGAGGATTAGACAAATTCATGGTGGAGGAGAGGGCTATCGATGGCTCCAAGCCACAATGGCTATTCTTTGCCTCCAAAGTTGGGAGGCAGCAATACTCCTGAATACCAGATGCTGGAAACCACAGAAGGGCAGAGTTGCTCTTGCACTTGAATCCTGCATCTGACCGGCCACAGATGCTAAGGCTAGATGGGCCATGGGCCTGATCCAGTGGGTTCTTCTTGTATTCCTAGGTTCTTAATGTTGCCATGGACTTGGATGTAAAGACCACAGACTCAGCTGCATTAGTCAAAAACCAGCATTTTAAATGCATTATAAACATGCAGCACTAGATGGCGCTGTAGAGCACAAAACTTTTCTATGCGATTTTACAGAGCGTTTTTTTCTTACAATGATTTAATTTATGACTTATTTATAGCGTGTGTCCCCCCCCCCGTGTGTAGATCCACCCCATCTCTTCCTCCATTCTGCTATGAGTCAAGCCCCACCACCAAGTGTTGCATAGTGGTTAGAATGTTGGACCAAGACCTGGGAGACCAGGGTCCCAATCCCCACCCATGAAACTCATTGGGTGACCTTGGGGGGGCAGGGTTCAAATCCCCACTCGGCCATGAAGCTCTCTAGGTGACCTTGGAGGCCTGTCACTGTCTCTCAGCCTAGCCTACCTCACAGGAGATTAAAGGAGTCGAGTGAGAACAATTTAGATCACCTTGAGCAGGCATCCCCAAACTCGGCCCTCCAGCTGTTTTGGGACTACAACTCCCATCATCCCTAGCTAACAGGACCAGTGGTCAGGGATGATGGGAACTGTAGTCCCAAAACAGCTGATGGGCCGAATTTGGGGATGCCTGACCATGAGCCAGAAATGCAACAAAAAGCATCTCTTCCACCTTCACCCAGACCACATAGAGAAGGTGCCCAGGCTGCTTCCGGGGTGACCCAAGCAGTCATCAAAGAAAGGGACCTCCATATCCTCCATCATATCCTCCATATCTGTCTCTGTCCAGCCTGGCCTGTTTCTGCCCCTCCTGCCCATCTCCCTGACAGGTGCTTTCCATACATAAAGGTAAAGGGACCCCTGACCATTAGGTCCAGGCGTGACTGACTCTGGGGTCGCTTTACTGGCCGAAGGAGCCGGTGAACAGCTTCCAGGTTATGTGGCCAGCATGACTAAGCCGCTTCTGGTGAACCAGAGCAGCACACGGAAACACCGTTTATCTTCCCGCCAGAGCGGTACCTATTTATCTACTTGCACATTGACATGCTTTTGAACTGCTAGGTGGGCAGGAGCAGGGACTGAGCAACAGGAGCTCACCCCGTCGTGGGGATTCGAACCTCCAACCTTCTGATCGGCAAGTCCTAGTCTCTGTGTTTTAACCCACAGCGCTACCCGCGTCCCTTTTCCATACATACTTTAAAAAGAAAAAAAGAGCCCCCCCCATGAGCAGATACTAAGGGGTTGTCCACACTTGCCCCATGGATCCAAGCAGTCTCCCCCCTTGCTCTGCTCTTTCCCCAGGGGAAACCTGTTGTTTAATGCTAAATCAGAGCAAATGGCAATCCGGAGAAAACCTGGGTTTCTGTTAGCTCTGATTGAGGGATAAAGAGTGGCTTTCCTCAGGGGAAAGCAGCGGGGCGAAAGGAAGTGAGGATAAGTCCCGACAGAGAACTGAGTGGGCAAAGGACATCCTGTGACTCCTTGGTTGGCAGAAGCCAAAGTTGGGGCAGAGGGATCAAGTGTGAACACGCCATAGTTGCCCAGAGAGGGAGGGGGTGTAACCACAAACTTCCCTATATTGGTAATTTAGGTCACTGGGCTGAGGAACATGTCCCAGGAGGTGCTGGAAACATGTTGCAGTTCCTTTCAGAATGAAATATGAGACTGGAGATTTGGCAAATATTGTGAAAGCCGGCTCGCTTTATCTTTATTTAACAAAGTGTATACACCACTTGATTGTAAGGAAACTTATAAGCGGTTTGCAAACACTCTAAGCTTCTTGACACCAGCTTGTCACTGGCATCTTCATTTCAGTACTTTGGTGCTCACTGCAAAGGTAAAGGTAAAGGGACCCCTGACCATTAGGTCCAGTCGTGGCCGACTCTGGGGTTGCGGCGCCCATCTCGCTTTACTGCCGGGGGAGCCGGCGTACAGCTTCCGGGTCATGTGGCCAGCAGGACTAAGCCGCTTCTGGCGAACCAGAGCAGCACACGGAAACGCCGTTTACCTTCCCGCCAGAGCAGTACCTATTTATCTACTTGCACTTTGACATGCTTTCAAACTGCTAGGTTGGCAGGAGCAGGGACCGAGCAACAGGAGCTCACCCTGTCGCGGGGATTCGAACCACTCACTGCAAAGGACAGGACAAATTGAGGAGAGGGCTATCGAGGAAAGAGTTCTCCCCACAAAATCCAGCTCTTCAGCACTCAGTTGGAGCAAACATCAGTTCAGGTTTTCCACTGAGCTTTAAAGAGAGGGTTTCCATAGGGAAAGCTCTAGAGCAAGCAAAAAGGTGGTTGGACACTCCTTGCGCAACATTTATTTATCTCCCTCTTAATCATTTTCAGCATGCTTTCCCATCATTTTTCTAACTGCAAAAAGTCCATTTTTTAAAAAAGGGTGGGCAACAGAGTACTGCAATCCACTTGAATTTCCAATGTGTACTTGAATCATTCCCACAAAATCCTGACAATCTGGAGGCAACTTACAGGATGGGGAATGCTTAGGAAGAGAGTCAATAGATCCCAGAAGCGAGGGTGCTTTGCTGCTGCGGTTGCTGAGGAAAGAAGCCTTGGTTGTTGAAAGCCAGAATGTTTGCAACAGGCAGCCCACACGCTCCAAGTCTCTAGAGGTCTTCAAAGCAACACTGGCCAGAAAATCTTGTGCAAAAGGCTTTCCACTTGACAGCTAATTCCCACTTGCAGTGTGTGTTTGCGTGTGGCATATCATTACATTGGAAAGTCCCCCTTCTTGAATTGACTTTCCTCAACCCTTTTCTGCCTCTCTTTTTCTGGAAATGGAACTTTGCCTGAAGGCTGGGCAGGGAAGAAGCAGGGGGGGGGGTCCACTTTCTATTTTGCTGGGCTGTTGACTTAAGCAATCAGGACGAGATCTGACTGGGGAAACAAAACCAGAGAACAGTTCCCACAAAGGCAGCTGGACCTGGGCCAGCCTTCCCTCCATGTAAATCATAACTGGCAGCACCTGAAAATCCGAGAAAGAGAAACTTTTGGGTTCATGGCCCTTCCCAAAAGTTGTTGCCAGGACCCACAGGAAAGCAGATCACTTATTTGAATCTTCAGACTCCTCAAAACTGTGTCCCTGAAAATCTAATAAGAGTTGGGCTCAACTTGAGCCAAAACATGGAATCATAGAATTGTAGTGTCAGAAGGTACCTTGAGGGTTATGTAGTCTAAGCCCTGTAGTGCAGGAATCTTAGCTAATGCATCCCTCACAAATGGCCATCCAAACTTGGCTTAAAAAACTCCAAGAAAGGAAGTCTACAACTTCCTGTGGGAAACTGTTCCACTGTCAAATAGCTCTGACTATTGGGAAGTTCCTCCTGAGGTTTGGTCAGAATCTCCTTTCTTGTGACTTGAATCCATTGGTTTGAACGCTACCCTTTGGAGCAGGAGAAAACAAACTTTGTTCCATCTTCCATGAGGCAGCCCTTTGACCTCTCCATCTCCTCTTTCCCAAAGCTAAACATACCCAGCTCCTTCAACCGTTCCTCATCAGGCTTGGTTTCCAGATTCTTGACCATTTTGGTTGCCCTCCTCTGCACACCTTCCAGGTTGTCAACATCCTCCTTAAATTGTGGTGCCCAGAATTGGACACAGGACTCCAGGTGTGGTCTGACCAAGGCAGAACAGAGTGGTACTATTACTTCCCTTGACCTGGACACTAGTCTTCTGCTGATGCAACCTAGCATTAGCGTTTTTTTGCTCCTACATCCCCGAGCGAGTCCCATAGTTTAACTATGTGCTGCGTGAAGATGGACATACTTTATCTGTCGTGAATCATCCAGCCTTCATCGTCATTGGGTGGCCCTGCGGGGTTCTTGTATTATGAGAGAGGGATAAAATGTTTCTTGACAACATGCATCATTTTAGAAACCTCCCTCCTTTTCCCTCTAATACAGTGGACGCTCGGGTTGTGAACGTGATCTGTGTGGGAGGCACGTTCACAACCCACAGCGTTCGCAACCTGTGACCCGCGAATCGCAATTCGGCACTTCTGTGCATGCGCAAGCGCAATTTAGTGCTTCTGCGCAAGCGCCGAAACCCAGAAGTAACCGTTCTGGTACTTCTGGGTTCAGCATGGTGCACAACCCAAAATCACGCAACCCGAAGTGTCTGTAACCTGAGGTATGACTGTACAGGCTTCCTCAACCTTGGCCCTCCAGGTGTTTTTGATCCCATGATCCCTAGCTAGCAGAACCAGTGGTCAGGGATGATGAAAACTGTAGTCTCAAAACATCTGGAGGGCTGAGGTTGAGGAAGCCTGATCTAATACCCTGCAGACATCACAGGTGCACATGCAATGCATTTCTCATGTGATGCCTTTTCCCGCTACATTGCAGTGTGTGCTTGAGCATCCAGCCAGTGGGCACCAGGCAGAGTAATGAGCGAGCCCCAGTGAGGTTTTGGTGGACCAAGCTGTGTGTGCAGTGCAGGCCGTGATCTCCCAGGTGCAACGGTGGGTGCTGCTGAGCCACTTTCTGCTTTGATGTAAGATCAAAGTGCCACTCCACTGAGCTTCTGCAGGTGGAATGGGGAGAAGGCAGACACCTCTCTAGTCCAGTGGTTCCCAACGTGGGTGCTACAGCCCCTGTGTGCTGGTCCCGGGGGGAAGGTTACCGTTGGCGTAGTCAAAGTCCGGTCCTGGGTCACTAGCCTGGAAACAGTTCACAAGGAGCGGGGCGAGGTCCGAAGCAGGAAGCCGGGCGGGGACAGGAACACTGGAGGGTCAGGTCTGGGTCCGGGCAGGAACAGGAACTCAACAACGACGTTGCTCCTGCAACCTGGGACCGGGCTGACTGGCCTTTATCTTCTCTGAGGCCAGGGGCGGCCCCGGCCCCCAGGAGACCCGCCTCTTCCGGCCTTAAGGCGAGCACTCCTCCTGGGAGAAACCAGCTCCCTCTGCCTCTCTGCCCTGAGCCTCTGCAGTTCAGGAGAGGCTGGAGGGTTACTGGGCCCAGGGGGAGACTCACCTGTAGGCACTGAGTCCTCAACCACCTCTGGAGCCAGAGTGGATTCACCTGGTGCCTGCTCCTGAGGATCTGGCACAGGTGCAGGCGCTTCAGAATCAAGGCCCTGCCCCAGTTCAGCCGGCCCTGGAGGCGGGGACTCCTGTGCAGGCTGGGATTCCTCCGGTTCAGCCTCTGAATTGGATTCCTAGGCCATCACACCCTGGGATGTAGATGGGTTATCTAGTGGGATGCTAAGAGGCAAGGTGGGGGCAGAGGGGCACTGGAGATGGACCCCTCCAAGATCATTGACCACTTACAACTGACCAGGCTACAGCCCACTCCTTTCTTGGCTTTGTGTTTGAAATGTTACTTCGCTTTCAAAGCAATTTCTGATTGCTATCCTGCCCCATGGGCAGTGGTTAAGAAGCTCCTTGTTGCATTTGCGACATCCATTTTCATGGAACGTGTCTTTAGTGTGGTCATCCAACTTCTCTCCAAGCAAAGAAATTGACTCCAGCGTACTGAACGTGGTGATTTGAAACTCCTGATAAATGACTGTAAACCAGATTCAGGTAGGTGGCCGTGTTGGTCTGACGTAGTTGAAATATACAAAATAAAAAAATTGTCCAGTAGCACCTTAGAGACCAACTAAGTTTGTTCTTGGTATAAGATACCCATATCTGAAGAAGTGTGCACGCACACAAAAGCTTATACCAAGAACAAACTTAGTTGGTCTCTAAGGTGCTACTGGACAATTTTTTTATTTTGTATATTTTGACTTTAAACCAGACATTGGGAAACTGGCGTCACTTCATCAAGTCCACCCATTGCATGAAAGAATTTACTAAACAGGGAAGTAGTTACTGAGACTCTTGCTAAATGACTATCAGACTTTAAAAAGCTGGTCTCACTGGATAAAGCTAATCAGTTTTGTTGTATCAATTAAACGTAATAGTTTGAGCTGGAGTTTGAATAAACATGCAATTAATTGTTGCTGTTTGAATTTTATCGCGTTAAGATCTTCCTTAGTGGGTCATGCGAACCACTATTCTGGGAACTGCTTTTTATAGGGTAGAGGGCATTGGGGATGAGTTTGTGGAGCCAAGGGGTGTGTGACCCCAAAACGTTTCGGGAACCACTGGACGGATCCTTTGTCTCAGGCAGTGAATCATCTTGGGCAGCTCTGACCCGCCGTAAAGCTTTGTGAGGAGATTGAGACATCAGGAGGAGCAGGATCGGGTTCCCTGAAATCTGGATGGTGTTTCCTCAGTTGGAAAGACACACGTTACTTACTGTAATCTGCAGTTTAAAATAATGCAAAAACAAAACATGTGCACATGCATACTATTAGCCTGTGTGACATCGCCTTGAATCTGCTCCAGAGACTGGCAGCTGTTCAACTGGACTATCCGATGGCATCTGAACCCCTTCCCCAAGTTCAACACACGTCCGGGCAGGAAAGCAGGCCAGATGCCAAGGCGAGGCGAGGCGAAAAGAAAGCGAAAGTCTTAACGGAGGAAGTATATAGAGGGGGCAGCACACAGCAGGCAGTCCATCTCTCTTGCAGCCTCCTGACTGAGAAGCCTCCTGAGAATCCAGCTGTGAACCTCTGCCCTAGAGATGGCTCTCCCTTCTCTGCCCAGCATCTGCCTCCTGGCTCTGGCTGCAGCTTTGTGCGTCTTCCAAGCCGAAGGTACTATGTGCATCTGTGTGTGTGAGAGAGAGACAATGTGGTGATGGGGAGAGAGAGAAGGGGACTTAGTTTCTGGAGAGATGTTCTGATGCTTAAGCAGGCATTTAGCCCTGCCTGCAATTTCAAGGGAGTGTGCTGCTGGCATTGCAGGGCTTAGGTGGTTGCAAGAGAAGTCCCAGCCCAAAGCTCATTTCTTTCCTTGCAAGCAACAGATGTTCCTCCTCCCTTCCAGCGGCTGCTCCTGGGCTTCAGGCATCTTTTATGCTTCCTCTAGTGGGTTCTGTATTTTGTTAAACGGCAGTTCCCAAGTGCAAATGCTTCTTACCGTTAAAGACATTTGCTCAGCAAACCTGTCACAGCTGCCTATTGTACACTCAGCTGGAAGCAAAAAATTCTGCCCTGAGGCAGCCCGGATTTATCTACCTAGAATAGCTGGAATCTGCAACTTGAGGCAAATTGGTTTGGCTACCCTGATTTTACAAAATACATTCTGCCCTTATTGCTGCTTTGCATTATTTAATTCTGGGTTAATTAAATTTGGCGGAGGATCCAGGGTTAATTGTATTATTTAATTCTAGGAGAAGATTCTGGGCTTATTTAATTACCGTATTTCATAGGCTCGTAGAACTGTGAAGTTGGGAGGGATGCAAAGGGCAATCTAAGGACCTGCAATTTTCTTTTAAAATGCAAAGCGAACAAGCTTTGATTCTCAGGGAACTGAATTCTGTGTCCAGCACCACATTCGGAACTCTTTCTGTGTTCCTGCAAAAGCCTCCCTGTGCCTATTTTACAGACGAAGGAACTGAGGCCAAAAGCCCACTAGCCCTAGAAACCCACATGGTTTAAAAGCTGAGTTGGGGCAAGTTGACCTGTGAGCTCCAGGTCTATTGAGCAGCAAGTCATGACAAGTCACTAACACAGTTAATAGTAAAGGTAAAGGGACCCCTGACGATTAGTTGTGGATGACTCTGGGGTTGCGGCGCTCATCTCGCTTTACTGGCCGAGGGAGCCGGCGTACAGCTTCCGGGTCATGTGGCCAGCATGACTAAGCCGCTTCTGGCGAACCAGAGCAGCGCACGGAAATGCCGTTTACCTTCCCGCCAGAGCGGTACCTATTTATCTACTTGCACTTTGATGTGCTTTCAAACTGCTAAGTTGGCAGGAGCAGGGACTGAGCAACGGGAGCTCACCCCGTCGCGGGGATTTGAAGTGCCAACCTTCTGATCGGCAAGTCCTAGGCTCTGTGGTTTAACCCACAGTGCCACCCGTGTCCCTCAACACAGTTAATAGAACCACAGAAAAATAGAATTGTAGAGTTGACCGGGCCCCAAAGGGTCCTCTCGTCCAACCCCATGCAATGCATTCAAAACAGTCTACCAGCTTTCACATACACCTGAGTGTAGTTGGGCTTCAGAAGAGCCCATAAATGTGCCCCCCTCACCCAAAGTTCCCTCTCTTTTCTTATCCAGGAAGACTGAACACCGTGCAGGACTGCTGCTCTCGATTCAGCAACAAGCCTCTCCCTGTTAATGCGGCCCACCGTATACAGTCTTACGAGAACCAGGGGCCACATATGGGCTGCACTCTCCAGGCCATTGCGTGAGTACCTGGCAAATTGGGGAGGGGGTTTCTGGGAATGCAGAGACCACCCTGTGCTCCAGATAATGGTCACCCCCATCCTATATTCAAAGCACTCAGCTTCCTCCTAAGACTCAAATGAGCTGTAGTTCACCCCCTACAGAACTGCAATTCCCCACATCCCCAGCAAACTACAGTTCCCAGAATTCTTGCCTGGGGGGTGTCTACTTTAAATGTGCTTTAAACTCCCTTGGGCTCTCCAGTCACACATCCATGTAGGTATCCCCCAAGTTAGGATCCAGGGGAAGGCAGTGTGGTGTAGTGGTTAGAGTGTTGGATTGAGCAGGGTTCAAATACCCGCTCGGCCATGAAGCTCACTATGAGCCAATCACACTGCCTCTTGAGCTAACCTAACTCCCAGGGTTGCTGTGGGGATTCAGTGAGGACTTGGAGCTTGGAGAGGTCCGGGTTCAAATCCCCACTTGGCCATGAAGCTGAAGGGATGACCTTTAGGACAGTCCCTGCCTCTCAGTCTAGCCTACCTACCTCACAGGGTTTGCTGTGGGGGATTAAAGGAGGAGAGGGAGGACCTAGAGCTCCTTGGAGAAAAAGTTGGGATATAAATACGAGAAATAAACAATAATAAATAAATACTGAGGGGGTTGAGTAGTTGAATGAAATGTAGCAGCACTTAAATTTTGGAACTCCCCGCCTATTGATACCAGAAAGGCGCCTTCGCAGCACTCTTAAAAACATTGTTGTTTCAGCAAGCCCACCCAGATATTTAGAAAATTGGTGCATGTTTTAATCTGATTTTGGACTGTTGCTATTTCAACTTTTCAAATGTCTTATTCTTGTTAATTTTTCTTATTGATAATTTTCTTGTTTTATCTTTTTCATAAACTGCTTTGGGGGTTGCTGTTTTACAATTAAGTGGGCGTGCATTTTACGGAATGAAATACCATAAAATCCTGGTTTCCTGGGCAAGGCTGTGTCTCAGCAACAGTGTCGTCTGTTGAGGGGGCAGTGCAGGTTGCAGAGTGGGGGGCTGACGAAGACCTCCCCACCACCACCATCCTCATCCTCTTCCATTCTCCTTTCCTGGTTCAGGCTGCTCACCAAAAATGGGCGCTGGCTGTGCTTCCGTTCGGATGATGCGAACGCTCTGCAGATTGTGAAGATCCTGAACGCGAGGAGGAACCGCAAGCAGCAAAACTCCCGAAGAGTGTAGGAGGCAGGCATGGTGAGGATCTGTGGTGACGCAGTGGGGGGAGGACAGAGGGGAGGCTGGGATGGAGCCCTAGAACTCATGGGCAGGCCACGAAGCAGGAAGATTCAGGACAGATCAAAGAAAGTCCTTCTTCATGCAGTGCACTGTTAACCTGTGGAACTCCCTGCCACAGGAGGCAGCGAGGACCACCAAGTTGGGTGGCTGGAGGATGGAAAGGCTACTGATGACTACTACCTTTGTGGCTTGGGGCCCTCGTATCTACGGGACCGCCTCTCCTGGTCTGCCCCACAGAGGACCTTAAGGTCCATGAATAATCCTAGTTTAGAGGTCCCGGGCCCTAAGGAAGTCAGACTATCCTCCACCAGGGCCAGGGCCTTTTCAGTGATGGCTCCAACCTGGTGGAATGCTCTGTCCCAGGAGACCAGGCCCTTCAGGATTTAACCTCCTTCTGCAGGGCCTGTAAGACAGAGCTATTCCACCTGGCCTTTAATTTGAATTCAGCCTGATCTTTTATTTCCTTTCTCTTCCCTCCCCCTCCCCTTTTATGAAGATCACCCGCTCTGAGACCCCACAGCTAATTCTCCCCTGGCCTCCTCGCTGGCCAAGTAGGACCAATTCAGCCAGCTAGGCCTGGGGATTATCTAATTGATTTTTTATTTTTTATTGTTATTGTTATTCATGTTTTTATACTGTATTTTATGCTGCTTTTATAATTAAGTGTTTTAAAGTGTTTTAAATTTGTTGTTAGCCGCCCTGAGCCTGGTTTTTGAACCAGGAAGGGCCGGGTATAAATTATTATTATTATTATTATTATTATTATTATTATTATTATTATTATTATTACCCAGGATGGCTCTGCCTCCACAGCTGGAGGGAGCAAGGCTTCTGAATACCAGTTGGAGGGGAGAGGGGGAGCTCTTGTGCTCAGATCCTGATTGCAGGTTTCCCAGAGGGATTTGGTCAGCCAGTGTGAGAAGGGAATGCTGGACTAGATGGGCCATTGGCCTGATCCAGCGCAGGCTCTTCTTGTGGTCTTTTGTCTGATCCAGCAGTCAGGCTCTTGTGTCCTTCTATGTTTTGCTTTTTCCTGCTTCATTTGATCTCTCCAACCAACCGCTCTCCTTTTCCCCTCCAGGAGAACACGCCATCACTGCCTCACGGACTGGAATTACGAAGGAAATCCCTCTGCCATAAACATGGACAAAGAGATTGGCCTCTGTGCTTACCTTCTTCTCTGCAAATGTGTACCTGGGGGTGGGTGGGACGGGACCCCTTTAAATCCTCTTTCTCAGTTAATCTAGCCTCGTGCTGCTTCCTTGAAAAGTGCCTTCCACTTCTCTGTTTGGTAGATTAGACTGAAAATGTCAGCGCCTGAATTTCCAGGGTGCAGAACATGGAGCCCATGGCAGCTATTCATTCAAACCTTACAAATAGAGAGAGAGATTCGGAGCTCCTGACTAGCACGCACCCATGAAAGGGGCCTGTAGTCTGGGTTCAGTCCTGCTGCATTGCAGCGGGTTGGGCTAAATGGCCTTTTGGGTCCCCTCCAACTCTACAATTCTATGATTCTATGTCTCTGATGCCAGGCCCCATCCCTGAATCATGTGAATGAATGAAATGGACATTTCTCAGGGCGTGCTCAGCTGTGGATTTCCCTAACCCCAGAGCAAACACAGCATAAGCCTCGCACATCTGGCCAAGGCTTTGTGTCCTCCTTCGACAATTGTATTAAAATAATAATGATGATAAGCTAAACACTGGGTACTTCCTTCACAATGGCAGCTTCCCGTTTCCCCACAATGATGGGGCCTTGAAGGCCATGGGACTTAGCATTTCTGGCAAGCAAGCATTGAGAAAGCCTTGGATGAATTCGTCGGATGACTGAATCTAGTTTGTTGGGGGAAAGAGGGAGAGAGAGAAATCGGTCACCTCTCCCCATATATTAGGCAATGGTTGTGGGCATTTAGGAATGGAAAAACTGGCACCGGTGTGGCCATGCTCCCATCTTTGCAATGTAATAAGCGAAGCATGTAATCTTGTATACAAGCCTGTCTCCTTCTGCTCTCTGTAACGGTCCCCACTGTTTTATACTGCAGTTTGCTTGATTAAAAACATTTTATTTCTTACCATGTGCCTGTGGTTCCTTCTTTTTTGCTCTCTCAGCCCAAGAGAATAATCCAATGGCAAGAAGAGATTGATGCTGTCAATGGAGGGTTCAGATCCCACCTTCCCTAGCCCTGCCCTTTAGCAAAGGGGTCTTTTTATGCTGAAAATGAATGATTCCCACACAATAAAGGGGTCCCAGAGCAAAGCAGGGAAAATGGTTCATATTGTCCACCCAGAGAGCAGGGAAAAGAAGCAGTTAGGGAGGGAGATCTTGTCAACATATACCGTACTTTTCGGTGTATAACACCCTCCTGTGTATAAGACGCCCCCTATTTTGGGGGACTCCAATCTAAGAAAAGGGATGCGGGTGGCGCTGTGGGTTAAACCAGAGAGCCTAGGACTTGCCAATCAGAAGGTCGGCGGTTCAAATCCCCACGACGGGGTGAGCTCCAGTTGCTCAGTCCCTGCTCCTGCCAACCTAGCAGTTCGAAAGCACGTCAAAGTGCAAGTAGATAAATAGGTACCGCTCCGGCGGGAAGGTAAACGGCGTTTCCGTGCGCTGCTCTGGTTTGCCAGAAGCGGCTTAGTCATGCTGACCACATGACCCGGAAGCTGTACGCTGCTCCCTCGGCCAGTAAAGCGAGATGAGCGCCGCAACCCCAGAGTTGACCACGACTGGGTCCCTTTAGCTTTACCTTTAATCTAAGAAAACAACCTAGAGTTGTGGAGCTTTTGGGGGGGAGGATGGCCCTAAGTTGTTGTTAAAATTGCTCGCACAGCTCGCTGACAATCGCTCGTGTCGTTCGCGTCTGCAACAAGCATCTGCCCGATCACAAACAGCAGCAGGAAATAGCAAGCACAATTGCCGCCGCAGCAGCCAGTCCACAACAGCCCTTGCCACAGCCACCAATCACACACAAAATTGCCAGTGACAATCTGCAGCTCGCAGCTGCAACCAATCACCCATCACCTCTACCCACTACCCGTGTATAAGAAGCCCCCAGTTTTTAAAGCTTATTTTAGAGTAAAAAAAACTTGTCTTATACACGGAAAATTACAGTGACTCCTGTGCTCAGAGCTCTGCTCTGGCTGCTGATTTGCTACCACGCCAAGTCCAGGGTGTTACTTTGTTGTTGTTGTTGTTTAGTCATTTAGTGGTGTCCGACTCTTCGTGACCCCTGGATCAGAGCACGCCAGGCACTCCTGTCTTCCACTGCCTCCCGCAGTTTGGTCAGACTCATGCTGGTAGCTTCGAGAACACTGTCCCACCATCTCGTCCTCTGTCGTCCCCTTCTCCTTGTGCCCTCCATCTTTCCCAACATCAGGGTCTTCTCCAGGGAGTCTTCTCTTCTCATGAGGTGGCCAAAGTACTGGAGCCTCAGCTTCAGGATCTGTCCTTCCAGTGAGCACTCAGGGCTGATTTCCTTCAGAGTGGATCGGTTTGATCTTCTTGCAGTCCATGGGACTCTCAAGAGTCTCCTCCAGCACCAGAATTCAAAAGCATCAATTCTTCAGTGATCAGCCTTCTTTATGGTCCAGCTCTCACTTCCATACATACAGGGTGTTACTAATAGTACTTAAAAAGCCCTTCACAACTTGGGACCGGTTTACCTGTAAGATCTCCTTCCCCCATATATGCCCACCTGAACACTTCAATCTGTGGAACTGGCACAGCTGCAGGTGATGCATAACACCTGCTCCGCATTTGTAAGAGCTCTATCTCTCATTGTGGCAGCACTTAAACTATGGAACTCCCTGCCTATTGACATCAGGCAGAGGTGCCACCACTGCACTGTTTTCGCTGCCTGCTAAAATAATTTTGGTTTCGAGAAGCCGACTCACATGTTTAGAAAGTTGATGTGATGTTTGTGGTCCATTGCTATTTTAACTCTTCGAAAGTCCTAAATTGTTACATTTCCCTAGTGATAATTTTATTGTTTTGTCTTTTTTTTGGTAAACTTCTTGGAGGGTTTTTTCTTTTCTTTTCATAACCAAATGGTGTATAGATTTTATGAAACAAAATAAAAAAATTTAACTACAGGGAAGTGGATTTATCTGAAATATTACAATAATAATAATAATAATAATAATAATAATAATAATCTGTGGCGTTTGTGCAGGAAACAATTCCAGGGGTCTGAGTGCAAACTTTGTGCAAATGGTGTCTTTCATTCTCTTTTTCTGTTGCCTAACCTACAAAAGAAGGGGCTTTTTAACAGGGGTGTGTGTTTGTGCGTATGCAGCTATAAAGCGTTCTGACTTGTGCCAAGGACTTTGTTTAATCATGAACTACTGAGATAACATAGGCTGATAAAAGGATACATGAACCTGAGCGCTATCAGCAAATCTCTACTGCTCCATTCACATTCCATTATCACACATTTGGGTGGATGGGGTTGGGGGGGGCGGTGCAGAGGGAGGGGGAATTCTCTGCTCTGCCAAATTCCCCCAAGCAGAGCCAAAAAAATTGCTTCTCTTCCATCAGCTCTGCCTGCCTGGGGATGTTATAGCATTTCCTGCCTGCAAAAAACTAAAAGGGAATCTCCAAGCAGCATCACTTTTAAGGACAACAAAGGGATGTTGGGTTGCACCCAGTTAAACTCTACGCACAGCTTACACACCGAGATGAATAGACCTAAGTTAGTCACATCCATGAATTCCAATGGGTGGCACTTGATTAGGTTTTGCTCAGAGAAGACCCACTGAAATGAATGAACATGATTAAGTTAGGTCCATTAATTTCATTAAGGTCAACCCCGAACTAAAACTCAGTTGAATACCACCCAATGAGTCTACTTTGAGTAGAAGTAACATCGTCGAGTTGGAATAATAATAATAATAATAATAATAATAATAATAATAATAATAATTTATTTATATCCTGCCCATCTGGCTGGGTTTCCCCAGCCACTCTGGGTGGCTCACAAGAGAATATTAAAAACACGATAAAAGATCAAACATTAAAAACTTCCTTATGCAGGGCTGCCTTCAGATGTCTTCTAAAAGTCAGATAGTTGTATATTTCCTTGACATCTGCTAGGAGGGCGTTCCACAGAGCAGGTGCCACCACTGAGAAGGCCCTCTGCCTGGATCCCTGCAACCTCACTTCTCACAGGGAGAGAACCACCAGAAGGCCCTCGGAGCTGGACCTCAGATACCCCCTTGGAGTCATCTACTCCCACCTCCTGAAATACAGGAATCAAAAAATCTCCCACAGATGACCAGTCAACTCCTGTTTAAAAACTTCTAACAGAGTCCACCACTACTTCTGAGTAAACATGGTTAGGCTTGAAATGTAAGCGGTTTGTCTGTCACATAAGTTTTCACAGGAAGCATTGAGGGTCCAATTGACTCTATATCAGGGGTCGGCAATTTTTTTCAGCAGTGGCCCGGTCCATTGTCCCTCAGACCTTGGGCGGGCGGGCTATACTTTTTTGGGGGAAATGAACGAAATTCCTATGCCCCACAAATAACCCAGAGATGCATTTTAAATAAAAGGACACATTCTACTCATGTAAAAACACGCTAATTCCCGAACCGTCCGTGGGCCGGATTTAGAAGGCGATTGGGCTGCATCCGGCCCCTGGGCCTTAGTTTGCCTACCCCTGCTCTATATCTTTGCCTTCTTGGTAGCTGCTTCAAAACTGTGGTCCTTCCTGCTGGCATAGACTGAGCAAAGTGTGAGCAGGAGCATTTTCTCGAGGTGCCATCAGGCTAACTCAAGATGCCTTTCAGCAATGGCTGGAGCTCAGTACAGTGGTACCTCAGGTTACATATGCTTCAGGTTACATACGCTTCAGGTTACAGACTCCGCTAACCCAGAAATAGTACCTCGGGTTAAGAACTTTGCTTCAGGATGAGAACAGAAATCACACTCCGGTGGCGCAGCGGCAGCGGGAGGCCCCATTAGCTAAAGTGGTGCTTCAGGTTAAGAACAGTTTCAGGTTAAGAATGCACCTCCGGAACGAATTAAGTACTTAACCTGAGGTACCACTGTATGTCAAAGCTGATTTCTATCCACTGAGTGGATATTCAGTGAATCTGTCTTTACTTGAGTTTTAGGGTTGTTATCCTGACCTTTGGATAAAGTGAGCTAGAAATGCAACAAAATAAAGTAAAAGAAGCATAGAGGTATGTGGAGATCTGGACGGAGGTGAGAGCAGCACCATGGACAGCGATTTGGGAGTCTCCTTTTCCAGACCACCCTTCCTTCCAAGGCTAGAGTTGCACAGTGTCCAAAAACATCTGGACAGAGTTCAGCGAAGGCTTCCTTTATTAGGCCTCCAACATTTCCATCTAGTTTCAGGGCTCGGCTGGTGTCCTTGGGGAAATTCATTCACACAATTAACATCACATCTGTTTTGGCTCTGAAAAGTGGAAGAAGAACAGCAGGTCACGCTTCTTGTAGATACTTGGTGATTTATTATTCTTCTGGGCAGAAAAGCACCTTGGGCTGGGGGTAGGACTCTACCTCGAGGGGTGGGCAAAGGAAGCAGGTGGAAGCCACTGCAGAATGTAGATGAAATATGGGTGCCCCACACCTTGCCAAAACCAGAGGTCCTCTGGCTTCTCAAAAAGTGTAGGTCTGTGCCAAGCATAATATGGTCACCTAGCTCCCTGTCAACCACTGGAAGGCACAAGTGGTGCAATTCTGTGCTGTCCTCCTCTCACCCTGGGGAGAGGTGGTGGTGATGATGGACCCTGCAGCCTGTAGGAAATCTCCCAAGACCTGACCTGAGTTCTGGTAGCATCTCAAGTGCTACTGCTACCAGAGCATGTCCCACAGACAAGCTAACCAGCCTGGTTTTGAGGAAGATGAAGAAGAAGAGAAGGAGGAGGAGAAGGAGGAGGAGGAGGAGGAGGAGGAGGAGGAGGAGGAGTTTGGATTTGATATCCCACTTTATCACTACTCTAAGGAGTCTCAAAGTGGCTAACATTCTCCTTTCCCCTGCGTCCTCTCGGCAGAGTGGTGCATGCTCTGGTTATCTCTCACTTGGACTACTGCAATGTGCCTATGTGGGGCTACCTTTGAAGGTGACCCAGAAACTACAACTAATCCAGAATGCAGCAGGTAGACTGGTGCCTGGGAGCGGCTGCCGGGACCATATAACACCGGTCTTGAAAGACCTACACTGGCTCCCAGTACGTTTCCTAGCACAATTCAAAGTGTTGCTGTTGACCTTTAAAGCCCTAAATGGCCTCGGCCCAGTATACCTGAAGGAGCATCTCCACCTCCATTGTTCTGCCCGGACACTGAGGTCCAGCTCCGAGGGCCTTCTTGTGGTTCCCTCATTGCGAGAAGCCAAGTTACAGGGAACCAGGCAGAGGGCCTTCTCGGTAGTGGCTCCTGCCCTGTAGAACGCCCTCCCACCAGATGTGAAAGAGAAAAATAACTACCAAACTTTTAGAAGACATCTGAAGGCAGCCCTGTGTAGGGAAGCGTTTAATGTTTAATAGGTTATTGTATTTTAGTGTTCTGCTGGAAGCCGCCCAGAGTGTATAAATAATAAATTATTATTATTATTATTCTCTTTCTCCCCCACAACAAACACTCTGTGAGGTGAGTGAGGCTGAGAGACTTCAGAAAAGTGTGACTAGCCCAAGGTCACCCAGCAGCTGCATGTGTAGGAGCGGGGAAGCGAACCTGGTTCCCCAGATTACGAGTCCATCGCTCTTAACCACTACACCACACTGGCTCACTGAAGAGGTAAATTTCCTCCTTTGCTCCCCGCATCACTTGAAACTCACAGTGGGATTCTGCTGGTGGGCTTCTGGCTCTGCAAAAACTGCGCATGCACCTGCTCTTCAGAGGCTCTTACCTTTCCTTTCTATATTGAGCATTTCTTGGAAACGTCAGAGGGACTACAGATTAAGTGCTGGTGTTTGGGTGTGGCTGGGCAACCTCTTGCCCTCAAGAAGCTGGGCTATATGGAAAGAAATGTATCTCTGAAAAGGGGAAGGGACCTCAATTTCACTTTGAAACCTTCTTTCAAAGTATTTCAACCCCCCTCTCCCAAACATCTGGAGAAGTGGGGAATTCAACATGATTTCTCTGGAAAGGGAAGGGTACAGAATTCTGTGAAAAGAAATCGTTTGCAGGGCAACGCTGCAGATTAAGAAAAAATGAAAGAGATAGTAATTGCTGTGATGAGTTGCTGTCTCAGGATAGAGCCAAGCAGACTCCAGGATGTAAGAAACAGGCAGACTTGGGTTGATTTGCTGAGCTTACTGGTCACAGTTTTGCAGACTGCCAGGAGAAAACTCCATTTTTTCCTTCATCAGAGAATCATAGATTTGGAGAGTTGGAAGATACCCAAAGGTTTGTCTAGTCCAACCCTCAGCAGTGTGGGAATCACAGCTAACCCCGCCATCAGTAGTTCCCATGGCAGAGGGATTATCGCTTAGTGGTAGACCACATACTGTATTCAATTTCTGGCATGTAAAAAGGGGGATCCAGTGCCTGGAGAAGTCTCTGCTGGAGAGAAAGAGCAGCTTCATCTGAAAACTTCTACAGATGGCTTTTAGAAGGCTGCACAGGAGCCATAAAGGGTATTTCTTAAGTCAGTTGCAGACATCGTGGTCAGCACAGAATGAAAGGCTCGTCAGAAGAGAAAGGGCCCCAGTAGGCAGCAGTAAGTCAATGGGGAGAGTGCCCATCTAATATTCAAGTGGGAGGCAGTTCCAAAGGGCCAGTGCCTCCAAATTAAAGGAATGGACCTCCTGAAAAGATGCACTCACCTGCCGAGTGCAGAGACGATATTGGAGGTATCCTGATCCTGAGCTGCATAGGGCATTATCATCCCAAAACAGCGTCTTGAACTTAGCCAGGTCACCAGCTGGCAGCCAGCACAATTCTCCCAACAGTAAGACAACTTGCGGCGCAATATCCTCCCTCTGTGAGCAGGTGAGTTACTGCATTTTGCCTTGGCAGGGAACCAGGCAAAGGGCCTTCTCGGTAGTGGCACCTGCCCTGTGGAATGTCAAAGAGAACAACAACTACCAGACTTTTAGAAGACATCTGAAGGCAGCCCTGTTTAGGGAAGCTTTTAATGTTTGGTGGATTACTGTATTTTAATATTTTGTTGGAAGCCGCCCAGAGTGTCTGGGGAAGCCCATCTAGATGGGCGGGGTATAAATAATAAATTAATTTTTTTTTTATTATTGGCTGCAGCTTCTGACCAACCTCAAGGGGCTGCCCCACATAAAGTGTTTTGCAGCAATCCAGCCTGGAGGTTACTGGTGATTAGACAACAGTGTGGACAGGCTATCCTGGTGCAGAAACGGCCATGGCTATCTTACCAGCCAAAGATGGTAGAAGGCATTCTTAGGCACTGAAGTCACCTGGGTCTTTAGCAACCAAGATAGATCCAGGAACACCCCAGATTGCAAACCTGCTGTTTCGGGGGAATAGGACCCCATCAAAAAGCAGGCAATTGATCAATGACCTAGACATGGGAACCACAGAGCACATCCATCTTGCTAGCATTCAGTCCAGTTTATTGGCCCTGATCTAGCACATCATTGGCCAAGTAAACTTTCTGGTCACCCAGAGGTCAGTTTGCCCCCAGTGGTGTGGGGAAGGGACTCTGTTCACTCTCTGGGGCAATACTTGGGTTTCCTTGGTGCTCCCTTTCCCCACAAGCAGTCAGATGTTCCAGGAGGAAATGGTAAATGAAGGCACAGAATTATGTCTATAAACTGAGCAGGGGATAGGGAGAGGGAAGGGAGAAACCCAGGGCACTTCCAGACAGTCGCTATGCAGGTTGCGCAATTAAAGTTGATGGGAAGAACTTGCACAAACAGATGCTCTTGCACCCCAAACCAGACTTTTTGCAATAAGGAAAATGAGGGGAAATGCACTGCAAATGGGTGGGGAATAACATTTACTTAATGCAGCACCGGGGACTTCCAGACAAAGTGGTTATTGAGCATCCACTCTCATCTCTTTGTGGGGAGGTTAAAGATAAAGATAAAGGAACCCCTGACCATTAGGTCCAGTCGCGGCCGACTCTGGGGTTGCGGTGCTCATCTCACTCTACTGGCCGAGGGAGCCGGCGTACAGTTTCCGGGTCATGTGGCCAGCATGACTAAGCCGCTTCTGGCAAACCAGAGCAGCATTGCACGGAAACGCCGTTTACCTTCCCGCCGGAGCAGTACCTATTTATCTACTTGTGCTGGTGTGCTTTTGAACTGCTAGGTTGGCAGGAGCAGGGACCGAACAACGGGAGCTCACCCCGTCGCGGGGATTCGAACCGCTGACCTTCTGACCGGCAAGCCCTAGGCTCTGTGGTTTAACCCACAGTGCCACCCACGTCCCTCCAGGGAGATTAGACGCTGTTAAAAACATAAAACAATGTTCCTTGAAATTCCATCTTCATTGTGACCAGACAGTGGCTGCTGTGGTCTAGTTTGTGAAATGTCCTCCCTTTCTTTGCACACATGCACCTGAAGAACGTAAGACTATAAAAAGAGCCCACAAGCAGGAGCTGAGCACAAGAGCCCTATCCTGTCCTGCATTTTGCAGCAACTGGCATTCAGAAGCATTGCAGCCTTGACTGTGGGGACAGAGCATAGCCATCTCGGCTAGTAGTTCTCAATATCCCTCGCCTCCTCAATGAATTTGTTCAATCCTCTGTTAAAGCCATCTAGGTTGGGAGCCATCACTGCCTCCCTAGTTTAACTTTGCCCTGCATGTTGTGTCAAAGCAAACATTACCCCCCCATTTCCCAGCATTCCCCCATCACTTTCCTTCTTGCAAAGAGTACGATCTTCTGGAGGAAGTGAGTTTTCTGCGCAAGGCCTCCCAAAATCAACCATAATTTGACAGCATGAATTTGGTGGTATAGGACTAGATCCCACACCGAAATTGCAATTGACTGGAACCCTACAATGCAAATGGCAAACCAGATTGTTCCAGGATCCCACCACCATTTGAACTATAGCTCCATTTTGCAGAAACATCAGCACCCATTAGCAAGCACCCCCCTTTTTTTTTACCCAACCCTGTAGCACTAGTCTTGGAGAACTAGACCAAAATTAACAAAATGAATTTCAATAGAGAAAAAAAAGTAATGTTCTGCACATAGGCAGGAATAACCAGCTGCACAAACGTAGGATGGGGGACACCTGCCTTGCTAGTAGTACATGCAAAAGGGATCTTAGTGGACCACAAACTGAACATGAGAACATTGTGATGCAGCAGCATAAAAAGTTAATTCTATTCTAGGCTGCATCAACAGAAGCATAGTCCCACTCTATTCTGCCTTGATCAGACCACACCTGGAATACTATGTCCAGTTCTGGACACCACAATTTAAGAAGGATATTGACAAGCTGGAACATGTGCAGAGGAGGGCAGCCAAGATGACCAAGGGTCTGGAAGCCAAGCCTTATGAGCAGCGGTTGAAGGAGCTGGGTATGTTTAGCCTGGAAAAGAGGAGGCTGAGATGAGATATGAGAGCCATCTTCAAATATCTGGAGGGCTGCCCCATGGAAGAAGAAGCAAGCTTGTTTTCTCCTGCTCTGGAGGGTAGGACTATTCTGACTAAATATCAGGAAGAACTTCCAGATGCTAAGAGCTGTTTGAGAGTGGAATGGACTCGCTTGGGAGGTGTTGGGCTCTACTGTACTGGAGGTTTTTAAGCAGAGGTTGGGTGCCCATTTGCCAGGGATTCTTCAGCTGTGGTCCCCGCACCGCAGGGGGTTAGACTCTGTGACACTTGGGGGTCCCTTACAACTCTACAGTTCTATGATTCTGCCTCCCTCTGCTCAAGAACCCCTTCACATTCTCCAGGACTCAAGCCACATCCCTTGAGCAAAGAGACCAAGCCCTCAGGTGCCGCAGCAGGCTGGCATTCCTGGCACAGTGCCCAGGCCACAAGCCCTGCCTGGGCCTCTTCTTGTTCACCTCTGTCTCTGGTTCCCTGGGATTTCCTCTGTTACTCACACCAAGAAAGTGAAAACGAGAGCAAGGGATCGCAATAAATAGGAGAGGCGGGAGCTGGCTCCACGCTAGAGCATCAGTTACCCAGGGCTGGCTGGGTCGTTCTTCCTCTCTGCGGCATCCTTGGCACCCACAGCATGGCAGCAGGCATGGCAGCACACGGCGGCTGGATCCTTGGGTTGGTGGCTCTCTGTGTCTGGAGCACCCAGCAGGGTAAGAGAGAACATCTTCTCCCCTTCTGGGCTGCCACACTGCTGGGTCCAATGTTGAGGAGCTCTTTCGGCTGGGCCTCTCCAGGGCAGGGGAATCCTTCCTTTTCCTCTCTCATTCCACTGCCTTGAAGTTGGCACTCAAGCTTCTCCCTGCCAATGCTCTCTGGCTCCCAGTAAATGATGGGGAAGTCCCTCGACCTGGGCTGCGTCCCCTAGCAGTTAAGCCTCCTCTCTGGCAAATGGTGGGTCTTCACTAGCGCTTGCTCTGGAAGCTGCAGTCGGTGCAGAATGCTGCAACGCAGCTGCTGACAGGAGGGAGGCCTTGCGCCCAGAGATCTGCACTGGTTTCTAATCTGATTCTGGGCCAAGTTCAAGGTCTTAGTGTTAAATCCCTTAGCAACTTGAGGACCAGTTTGCCTGCAAGATCACCTTGCCCATCTGACCGCTTCAGACAGCAGAACTGGCACTGCTGCAGGTGTCACCCCTTCCTCATTTGTAAGAAATCAGTCTTTTAGTGTGGCACCTCTAACTCCCTGTCAATTGACACCAGGCTGGCACCTTCCCTGTGCCCTTTCCAGCACCTGCTGAAACATTGTTGTTTAGAGAAGTCTGTCCAGACATCTATAATGTAAAATATACTTTAATCTACGTTTAGTTTATTGTTGATTTTATGTTCTGAATGATTTGCAGAGTTGTTTTCATGGGGTTTTTAAAGCCGATAATTTTATGGTTTAGCTCTCTTTGAGGCTTTTTTCAAAACAATCAAGTGGTGTATACCTTTTCTGAAATAAAAATAAATACTATTTGCCATTTTAATGCCCGCATGTCTAGTTTGGAAATACCCTTTTCAGACTGATTGCAACCCTTTCTCGTGTTTACTGCCTTATATTTGCTGCCATGTCCCACAAGACTGGCCTCTGCTTCTGCTACTATAGCCTTGTAGTCAGAGGACCCTGGAGATTTGGGCTATGCAGGTAGATGCCGGCAGCCAGTACCTTCTGGAGGAAGCTGACCTGATGGATGAAGATGTTGTTGCTCCTTTCCCATTGCCCACTTGCCCACTTGCCAGATGGGATCCTTGCCAGCTCTGGCTGGGCTGTGCCTGCTGTGGCAGAGAAGGGGCAACAGGTGGCCTTGGAGCAAGGCGCTTCTCTTTCTCTAACCTGGATTGCAAAGTGAGCGGAGAGAAGGGCAGAGCCTCCGTTTCCCCTCCCTTACACATTGATTTTTCCTTTCCTTTCCTCAGTTTCTGGTGATTATCAGGTCATGGACTGCTGTGTGAGAACTAGCTCAATGCCCATTCCTGCCAAAGTTGTCCGAGATTACCGGGACCAGTATGTTCAAGACGGCTGCCCAGTCCGGGCTGTGATGTAAGTTGTGGCTCCTACTTTGCATTCCAGGAGTCGGCTTTTTAAAGGGGAGGGGGTAGTGTGTACATAGATCATTGTGCGCCCTTGCATAGACCTCTAGCAAATCAGAGAGGAGAAGAAAATAGGGGGTGCCACACAAGCCTTTTTAGGGCGCAGGACCCAGTGAAGTGTGTTCAGATTACATGAAAAGAATTCTGACTAAACATTAGGAAGACTCTTCTGATGGTGAGAGCCTTCAACAGTGGAGGAGACTCCCTCAAAAGGCGATGGGCTCTTCTTCAAAGGAGGTTTTTAAGCGGAGCTTGGGTGGCCTTCTGTCAGAGGCAGGGCCCGATTTAGGTTTGATGAGGCCGTGGGTGGCGCTGTGGATTAAACCACAGAGCCTAGGACTTGCCGCTTCGTATCCCCGTGACGGGGTGAGCTCCCGTTGCTCAGTCCCTGCTCCTGCCAACCTAGCAGTTCGAAAGCACGTCAAAGTGCAAGTAGATAAACAGGTACCGCTCCGGCAGGAAGGTAAACGGCGTTTCCGTGTGCTGCTCTGGTTCGCCAGAAGCGGCTTAGTCATGCTGGCCACATGACCCGGAAGCTGTACGCCGGCTCCCTCGGCCAGTAAAGCACGATGAGCGCCGCAACCTCAGAGTCAGCCACGACTGGACCTAATGGTCAGGGGTCCCTTTACCTTTAAGCTTCTAAGCTTCTGAAGGTAATGGGACCCTTTATATGTCTAGCTGTCCTTTGTCAACAACAAATTGTTGCTGTTTTTTTGTGTTGAATATATGCTATATGGTAATTTATGGACCAAATAGGTATCTAAAGCCATTTGCACATAACAAAATATGTATTTTATCAAAGTAATTGTTGAACTGAAATACAATTTTAGGGAGCAGGCTAGCAGGCAGGGCCCATGACTTACATCATAGGAGCCTACACAAAACAAAACACTGTTGCTGTATGTAGGTTTTATTTCATTTGTTTCTTATCTTATATTTTGGAAATGTACATCCAGTTTTTCCCCTTTAAATTTTTTTGGGGCCCCCAAGAGAGTGGGGCCCTAAGCTAGAGCTTGTTTAGCTTATACATAAATCTGGCACTGGTCAGAGGTTCTTTAGCTGCGATTCCTGCATTGCGGGGGGGTCAGTCAAGATGACCCTTGGTGATGAGTCTATGATTCCTTGGCTATTTTTAAACAGAGCTCCAACATGCTTAGAAGGAAAAGAAAGGGCTGGAACTGCAGCTGGCGGGGACAGCCCAGAAGAGGCGATGCACCATGGCTGAATTAACTTTGCTGCCAATTAACTTTGGTGACAGCAGGTGCTTCTCGTCCTGAGTGTACCGTTCCCACCTGCCTGGCTGCCCTCTTGCAGACCTTTGTGGCCCCCCATTTATCTTCATTCCACATCTCCTCTGCTCCAGTGACTTTTCTCGGTGGTGCTGAATTTACACGCTTCCAGTCACCTTTGGCCACGCAGTCAAGTGTGCAAGAGGCCCATGGCAGCTTCCTCCAGGACAAAGTGTCTGCTGTGGGAACGGTCTGGAGCTTCAGCCTTCCCTTGCAGGAAGGACACAGCTTGGGGGTCAGGTTGGAGGTGCTGCAGGGTTGGGGAGATGGAACCCCACCTGGCATAGAGGATTAGTTGACCCCAATGAGAGCGGTGGTTGGGATCCTGATATGCTCAGATGATTCCCACAAGCCCAGGTGTGGGGAAAGGAACAAAGGATTCTCCCCACGGCCATTCCTTTATGCGCTTCCTTCTTGATGGGTGTTCCTCCTATCAGCATGCAGCAACCACTAGGCAGGATGACTGGGCTCTGCATCTGAAGGCAGTTTCCAGAGACCACAGGAGGGCTTTTGGGCTCAAACCCCTTTGAGATATCTGGTTGACCATTGTGGGAACCGAAGGCTGGACTTGGTTGACCCCCTTTGGCCTGGCTCTTCTTATGTTCTTAACCAGCCATCCCAGACCCAAACGGCAGCTGATAGGTCAAACTTCCACCAACCTGTTGCTCTACGGAAGCGGCAGACTACAACTCCCATCGGCACTAGCTGGCTGGGATAGATGGGAGTTGTAGTCCAAAACAGCTGGAGGGCATCAGTTTGGGGAATCTTGGAGGAGACATTCTCCTTCTCTGTCCCATGTAGTTGCTAGCCATGCGCTGTTGAGCAAGAGCACCCTATGTGGAAACCGATTTATTTTTTTAGAAAAACCCTAAATGAAGTAATATTGTGTTGGCTTTGTAGTAATGGGTAATGACAAACATTGTTTCCAGTTCCTATGAGTTGACTTCTTGTTCTGGGCCTACAAAGTTTAGTAACCCTGTCTTATATTAAATGAGGACTTCACAGTCCTCCTTTGAGATGGGTGGAGGGTTGTCTTAGGAAGAATTCAAAGTTCAGAGGAGTTAAGCATGCCTGTTTTCATCTAGTTTAAGAAGTGTCTGTTGTCTGGGACAATCAGTGTAACCAGAAACCTCTCCTTGCAGTCCCGGAGCCTGCAATTCTCGGAGTCCTGCATTTCTTGTAACCTGACATCACTCCAACCCACTCCATGCTCTGTTAAACCCACAGGAGGGAAATATCCGTTGCATTTCCATTCCTCTGCCCTCCGGCTGCGAACAAAGAGAGCAAAGTTCAGGTTTACACTGTCTTCCCCTGCTACTATCTAGGCACATAATGGGATCAACTTCCATGCAAATAAAACGACTTCTGTGGTCTGTGGCTTGCAGCCAAAAGCGAGGCTGAGAGAACATTGCACAAACTTCAGCCACCACGTCCCGTTCACAGCGACTTCCCTGGCACGGTGCCAGGCTGTGCAAATGAGGTGGAACGAGATCCCATCAAGGCAACTTCGGTTGCTTTCAAGAAGTGGCAAAAGTGTTGAGTTGCACGGACCATTTCCCCTGGCAACTTAATCATGGATTCTCACCGATAAAGGGCTCCACAGAACCAGAAAGCATGAAAAAGGTCATTTGGCCCCACCTTTCCTCCTGGGGGGGGGGCAACGTGGCAACTGCTGCCTATAGATCTCTGGCACCCAAACTTTTTGGAGGCGCTGCCTGCTTGGTTCTATAAATTTATCCCCAGTGCCCCCTACCCAACCCCATAGAAAAGCATTGTTCAGATTAGTGGTTTCCACTAAGGAAGAGAATAATGCAATAGAATTTGAAACAGTAACAATTAATTGCACATCTATTCAAAATCCAATGAAAGCTACTTAGTTTAGTTAATTCAACGAAATGGGTGAACTTGATCCAGTGATCCACTGCCACCCTCTTGCCTCTTAGCAACCCCAACGTAATCCCACTGCCCCTTCAGGGGCCACTAACTCCATGGAAAACGAGGGAGGTCCCAGCCAAAGAAGAATGGCCACTTAAACTGATGGAATATGCGCAGCTTGCAGACCTAACTTATAGAATAAGAGAACAAGAAGAACATTTGTTTAAAGAAGATTGGAAAATGTTTATTGACTATATGGGGGGGGGAATTGTGTACACTTGAAAACGTCGGCAGCATTAAGATAAATTCAGCAGCATAGATAAGGTTTGACGGATGTAATAATGGATGTAAAATATGCAGGGATTTGTGGTATGCAAAATGAACCATGGAAAGAGAAGAAAGGAAATATTGATATTTTAAGGTTGTTTAAATGAATATTCCAAAATGCAAAACAGAAAAAATTAATAAAAATTATACAAAAAAGGGGGGGAACAACTGCTTTAGGCCATGCAATACAGATATTTCATGAGGGAGGAGGGGGTTAACAAGAGGGATATCTAAGATGGCAAAGGCATCCTGGTCAGCTGCTCATATTTTTTCCTGTTCTTTGTGTTTCCAGTTTCATCACCATCAGAGGGAGGAACCTCTGCGCCCCTCCCCATACCCCGTGGGTGAAGCATCTGAAAGAGACGTTGAACCGCCGAAACCATAACAGGGTGAGGTGTCTTTTTTAGTCACCCTTTCCCAGGGAAAATGTACTCTTTGGAGCTAAATTGGAGTAAACGTCAATCCGGAGAAAACTGAAATGGCTGTTTGTTCCAACTGAACACTACAGAGTGGTTTTCCCCAGATGAAAGCTGCTGTGAGATCTATTTGAGGTCTCAAGTAGGATCCGATCCAATGGATTCAAATGGCAGCCTCTCTCACAAGCCACCAACTTCTGAGGTCGTAGAGGCATAGGGTCGCAAAGGGACCCTGGGGTCATAGAATCACAGAATTGTAGAGTTGGAAGGGACCCCAAGGGTCATCTAGTCCAACCCCCTGCAATGCAGGAATTTCAACTAACTCTTCCAAGTCAGATGGCCACCCAACCTCTACTTAAAATCCCCCAAGGAGGCATTTTTGAGGGAGTCCTTTCCACTGTCAACTGGCTCTTCCCATCAGAAAGTTCTTCCTGATGTTTCGTCAGAAGCTCCTTTTCCCCTCCTCTGGAGCAGCAGAAAACAAGTTTCCTCCATCTTCTGTGTGGCATCAGTGAATGTGGGGCTGGAGAGGGGTGGCAAAATTAGTCCCAGCAAAGGCAAGAAACTGAATCTGGAAAAGTCTTGTTTGTTCGTTTTTATTTCATCAAATGTATACACTGCTTGATTGTAAAAGGAACACCTGAAAGCAGTTTGCAAAAAAGAGACACAATAAAATTATACCACTAAGAGCAGTTAAGAGCAATAATTTAAGACATTCAAAAATGTAAAATGACAATAGACTGAAATCAGATTAAGGGCTCCTTCACACTTCTTCTTGTCTTGTGCCAAGAGAGCCCAGTTCCAAGTGGCTTCCCCCTTGCCCCACCCCTTTCCCAGGGAAAATGTACTCTTTGGTGCTAAATCGGAGTAAACGTCAATCTGGAGGAAACCCAAATGGCTGTTTGTTCCGACTGAACACTATAGAGTGGTTTTCCCCGGGTGAAAGCAGCGGGAAAAGAAGATGTGTGGATAAGACCCAAGACTCGCATCAACCTGCCAAACATCTGGGTAGGCTTGTCAAAATGACAATGCTTTTAGCGGGTGTCAAAAAGAGCCCCGTGAAGGTGCCTGCTTGAGACCAAATGGACAGGGAATTCCAAAACGTAGGTGCTGCCACACGGAAAGATTGAGTCATTACAGTTGAGGAATGGGGATTAGGTGGGACCCATAATAGGGCCAATTTTGCTGATTGAAGCAGTTTTGACTTCCCTGGTTGTCAGTATACAGTGCTGGGCCTTGGGACAACCTGACCTGCTGAACCCTTCTGTCTGGGTGGGACAACTACCTGAAGAAATGCTGAGTTTGGCAGGTTGGGCTGGCCAATCCACTAATGTTGCTTTCCCTCTTCTCCCAGAGGTCATCCTGGCGTTCCTTCTAGATGGCCGGCTGACCCCCTTGCATCCTAGAGGAGGAACCTTGAGCAATCAGCTTCATCCAACGCCTGCATTTCCCCAAGATGGACCACGCATCTAATCCAGCAAGCTCCTTCTTTGTGCTCCTGCGTTTGAGCAGTTTGCCCCCTTGGAAATGGGGGGTGGGTGGGTCTTTGCCTCTAGACCATTGTAAAGCCTTTCTGCTGCATTCTTGCATTTGCAAATATCCATCTCGAGTTAGCTGATTCAAACCCCACCAGTTGCAAAAGCTCCCAGCTGTTTGCTATACACCTTCATACATAAATCCCAGTTTCCTGAGGTTCAAAACTTCCCACTGTCTTAATAAAAGGTAAAGGTAAAGGTACCCCTGCCCGTTCGGGCCAGTCTTGCCAGACTCTAGGGTTGTGCGCTCATCTCACTCTATAGGCCGGGAGCCAGCGTTGTCCGCAGACACTTCCGGGTCACGTGGCCAGCGTCTTAATAGGCGGCCCATTTATTCTTGACCTGCCTTGGGGGCTGCTTTGCCTTCTTCCTAGTCACAATCTGCCCACATTCGCTGCTCTTCAGGGAACAGAGAGTTCGCCTTCAGTTGCTTGGGCTGTTTCCTTGTTATTCTGAAATCTGAAATCTTGTTATTCCTTGTTATTCTGAAATCTTGAAATTGTGCTGCTGGTGGTGCATTTGGTGGGTTAAGGAACAATATAATAATAATAATAATAATAATAATAATAATAATAAAAAAACAAGCAAATTATAAGGATTATGAGGCTGCAAAAGATGAAGGTGTTAGGGCGAAGAAGAGGAGGAGAATGCAGAACATTGGTATGAACGTGGTTTGGGGCAGCTGTGGCCCTGCAGATGTTGCTGGACTACAACTCCCATCATCCCCTGACTAGCTTAGCAATGTGGGCATATTGTAGAACCATCCTTGGGTGTGTTAGGTGTGCCAGAACCCTTGGCTTTTTTAAACATGGCCTGGAATTGCCTCTGCGCATGTTTAAAAATGTTTCTTAATGAAAATTAAGTCAAAGCTAACCATCATGCATGCAATCTGTGTGCCCAAAAGGTAGTTTTTTTCTCTTTTATCGGCCAAAACAAATAGCCTGTTATTCAAGGCCAAGAAAATTACCATACTATCTGCGAGGAACCCTGTGGATCTTGGTGGTGTGATTTGGCAAAAGAAAGGAAGGAAAACTCACAATGATGCAACGGGGCAGCTAGTCAAGACAGTGGAAACACAAGGATGAGAAAGACAGAGCACATGATGGGGCACAAAGGCCCCAATCCGAGACAGATGCAACATTCCTAACCACAAAACAGGAACTTTAAGGCAGATCTGGGATGAATTTGCTTCTCAAATGCTCCTTGAACTTCTCCCTTGTGAATTTTGTTGTTCATCTTCTCCAGAGGTTATCTGATTCCTTGAATATTTGTTGAATGTTTTCTAGCTAGTTGATATTGGGTATCCAATGATATTGGGATTTCAGTGTTTAATGCCTTACCGCTGGTGCGTGACAGCACATGGGCTGCTTGGCGCTTGACAGCACTGACATCTGAATCTGTTTCCAGTCTTCAGGGACAAATGGTCTCTCCTGCCAAGAGAACCTGCACATCTGCTGCAAAGCCCCTTATGCGTTGCTTAGAATTCTGGGCTCACTTTCAATTTAGGCCAATTGTGAACCAGAAGTGTGGCTTAGAACAAACCCAATATATCTCCATGACAGTGCAGAGCAGAGACATTTCACCAGGCTGCCTTTGAATATCACTTGCAGTGATAATGAAGGTTTGACAGCTGATTCAAACTGTCAAAAGATTCATGAACAAAGGCTAGGGCATTACCAGATGCAAACACTTCACATCCAAAATGTGATTTTCAATGCTGAATTAGAAATCTGAATGACAAAACTGGGAAGTTCAGAAAAAGTTGAGTAGCTGGGAGCTTTCATTTGAAATCTGATTAACTGGTGAGGGCATCTTATTCCAATGTTTTGTGTTTCTTAAAAAAATTATGGATGAATTAATCAGTAGTGTTTTCAAAAGCATTTGCATGGTTTCATGTTATTCTCTTTTTTGTGTCTTCTCTTTGCGGTTGTCCTACAAGTATATACTCACGGATGCTAAATACAAATGTAATTCAAATTTCCTTCCATTGTGTCTGCTTGCAATCTCTATAAATTCTCAAATAAAAAATGGGAATGACCGTTACTGTGTCTTATTTGGGAAAAAGTAAGGATCTGCTGCTTGTGGGGCTGTTTGAGAGGGGAAGAAAGTGCCTGGGGAGATGGCTGGCTCTCCTTCATCAGGTACTGTACTTTTCCATGTATAAGACAAGGTTTTTTCCTTAGAAAATTATGCCAAAAGGGGGGGGGGTCGTCTTATACATGGATCGTCATCAGGGGGACTTGGGATTGGTTGCTGCTGCAAGCCGGAGATTGTCAGCGGCTATTGTGCGTGTTATTGGTGGCTGCGGCAAGGGCTGGTATTGATTGGATGTCGCTGCGGCAATTGGGCGGACGACTGGCGAGGGGACAGATGATAGGTGGGTTTTGCGACACGTGAGAGTGGTTTGGCGAGTGAGCGGTTTTTGGAATCCCCCCTAAAAAATAGCTCAACAACTCTGGGCAATCTCCCCCCATCTTCCTAATTTGGAGTCCCCCAGAATAGGGGGCGTCTTATACACGGAAAACTATGGTATTTCTAAACAGAGGCTGGGAGGCCACCTGGGAGGGATGCGGTGGCCGGAGGATTCTGTGCATCCACAGCACAATAGACAGACGCAATGGCCATAGTGGTCCCTTCCGAATCTTCATGAACAGAAGAAGGTGAGAAGAGCCTGCTGAATCCAGCCAGCGGCCCGTAGGGTCCTTCCTCCTCTTCTAGCAGTGATCAACCAGCCGCCTGTGCAAAGCCCACAAGCAGGATTTGAGCACAAGAGTAGCCCTCTGCCTTCCTGTAGTTCCACTAAATTACATCCCCGTCTAGCTGCTCTTCTCTCACACCCTTGTCCCCCACCGCACAACAGGGAACGTACCGCCTGGAGGAGAGTGTGATAGGAATTTTGAGTTCATAGATGTATGTTAAATGTTCATAAGTGTACCAACCAAGCACGTACATAGATCAGCGCAGGAAGACTGACCTGAAACCATTTTGAGTCCCAAACTGAGCAAATGTTTTCTCTGCAAGATCAAAGGAAAATGGAAAAGCCTCCCCATTGTATTTTCCTTCAAAAATCCTGTCTTAAGGGCACATTTAAGAAGAAGAAGAAGAAGAAGAGTTTGGATTTGATATCCCGCCTTTCACTCCCTTTAAGGAGTCTCAAAGTGGCTAACATTCTCCTTTCCCTTCCTCCCCCACAACAAACACTCTGTGAGGTGAGTGGGGCTGAGAGACTTCAAGGAAGTGTGACTGGTCCAAGGTCACCCAGCAGCTGCATGTGGAGGAGCGGAGACGCGAACCCGGTTCCCCAGATTACGAGACTACCGCTCTCAACCACTACACCACCACACTGGCTCTTTAAGATATGAATAGGGTGTGAGCCTGTGGCTGGCTCAGGAACTAAGTATTTATCATTACAAAAGAGTGGCCAGGCTCCCCAGGCAATCCAATCAAGTGACCATTAAACAGATAGCCTGGCAGACAGGAGGTAAACAAGTCACTCAGATTTCTGCTGTAGACCGCCTTTTCTGTGATGTAGGTATGATGTATCTGGGGTGTGGTCTTAGGTTACACCCCTTCTGTGATGTATGTATGATGTATGGCGGGGTGGTCTTGAGCTCCAGGGCAGGGAATTTAAAATGTCTATATAAGGCCTTGCGCGCCATTGTTCTGGGTTCCTCCTCCCTCCTGCGTGTGAGGGGAGCACCCTGTTGCAACAGATCAATAAAGATCAGGCTTACTAGCTGCTTTGCTTCTCAATATTCTCTGCTTGGCCTCTGTTATTTTCTCCTACCAATAGGGAACCTACGTAAGGACTCTATATGGGCTCTTGTGTCCCCCATAAGGGAAAAAGGGCGGGTTTTGTTTACAACAAGAGATTAGAGAAAGTGTGTTGGGGGAAAGTGTTAAATTCCTCCCCTTAACAGCTTTTAACTTTTAAAAAGATAATAGAATCGTAGAGTTGGAAGGGACCCAAAGGGCGTCTAGTCCAGCAAGGCAGGAAAATAAGAATTATCAGCAATGTAGGGGTTTGCGCGTGTCTGAGCATGAATGTCCCACCTCCCCTGCCTCAGCCGGGTGTTTTTCCTCTACTTCCTGGCACATCTGCCCTCAGGGTGGGCTCTGACAGTGTTATGGCAAAGCAAAGCGTCACTCTGATCACCACCAATCCCTTGCACATTGTGAAGCTGGCACAAGGAGCTTATTCCAAGTGGCAACGGACCCGGAAGCCAGGGGAAAGTACCTTTCTTCTTCAAGTAGTTGTGCAATATGCTGTGGTTTGAGTGCCTGAAAAACAGAAAGCTTTGCCAAACTAGGAGTACTTCTTTGAGAGAAGGTGCCTAGCGAGTGCCACAGGGCACCTGTGTTTCCTGAAATGGGTTCAGTGGGTCACCACTTCCATACCCTAGGAGGGACGTGGGTGGGGCTGTGGTCTAAACCACTGAGCCTCTTAGGCTTGCTGATCAGAAGGTTGGAGGTTCAAATCCCTGCAACGGAGTGAGCTCCCATTGCTCTGTCCCAGCTCCTGCCAACCAAGCAGTTTGAAAGCACACCAGTACAAGTAGATAAACAGGCACCACTGTGGAAGGGAGGTAAATGGCGTTTCTGTGCACTTCTGGTTTCTGTCACAGTGTTCCATTGCACCAGAAGCACCACATAACCCGGAAAGCCGTCTGTGAACAAATGCCATCTCCCTTGGCCTGAAAGCGAGATGAGCATCGCAACCCCATAGTCGGCTTTGACTGGACCATCCAGGGGTCCTTTACCTTTTTACTTTTTTTTTTTTAACCATACCCTCCAAGTGCCCCTATTTTCCTGGGACAGCCCACAATTATGAAAGCCATCTCAGCCATCTGATTTGATCCTGAAATGCCCCTATTTCCTCCACCGGTGCTGCTGCGGACGAGATCAGACAGGAGGGTGAGTGGCACTTGTTCTGAGCGTTGCAATTGGTGGCTGTGGTGGCTGCAAGAGAACACCCCGTTTCTTCTCCATAGCCTCTCCATGGCTGCTGCTGCTGCTGGACCCTTCCCTTGGGCAGCTCATAGCAGCTGCTGGAGAGCGGGCGAGGAGGAGAGGCTGCTGCCGAGGCCCAGCATCATGTGTTGCCCCAGCTCTGAGGGGCAGGCATTCAGAAGCATTGCTGCCTCCAGCTGGGGAGACAGAGCCACTATTGCCTTCGATAGGCCTCCTCTTCTCCATGAATCCATCTAAACCTCTTTTCAACCCAACTAGCTTGGTGGCCATCTTTGCTCCCTGCAGCAGTGAGTTCCGTTGTTTAACTATGCATGAAGAAGGACTTTATTTTATCTGTCCTTAATATTCCAATGCTCAGCTTCATTGTATGTCTAAGAAGACTGCATACAAAACAGGATGCCTTCTCGCAAAAATGCTGCTGAATTTCCATATATATATATATATATATATATATATTCCATTTAATATTATACATTCACATCATCTTTATCTACTATACTGCCTTGGCTCTTAGAGCCTGTCGATTTCCTTCCCTCCCGCCTCATGGCTTTCAAAATTAACCTTTATATCACTGCATTTTCTTCGTTTTCCAATTCTAATTACACTCATTACAAAATGACTCAAAATTTAAATAAATATAGAAAGGTAGAAAATTTCTCATTACAAGTCTTCCGGCAACCCTGCTAATGATGCTAATTGCTTACAATAATCTTTCGGATATCGTATAAATTTATTCCAGTCCTTTTGGAATACTTGATCATGCTGTTTTCGGATTTTTCCCGTCAGCTTCGCCAGTTCTGCAAAGTCCATCATCTTCACCTGCCACTCTTCTTTCGTTGGTACTTCTTGCTGTTTCCATTTGGGGGCTAAAGTATTCTTGCCACAGTTGCTGCATACATAAACAGTCTTTTATCTTGCCTTGGTCTCTCTTCACCCACTATCCCCAATAAAAAGGCTTCTGGTTTTTTTTAACAAAAGTATTTTTTAGACAAGAACTCATGAGTTCTGGAAATGTAAAGAAAGGGAAGGTATCTTCTACCACATGTGGTGGACTTGTAAAGAGGTATAGGCTTTCTGGGAAATGGTATATAATGAGCTAAAGGAAACGTTTAAAAAAGAAAATGCTGCTGAATTTTCATGCAGACTTTTTTTTTAACCCACAAATTGATGGGGAAATGAGTAGGAGACTTAAGATAGGAAAAACGAGAAATGGATAGAAACCGAAAGCAGCATATTTGCTCATCCCTCGCTGGCGCACTGTCTTTCACTGCTGCTGAAGAAGAAGAAGAGGAAGAGGGAGAAGGGAGAAATCAAGAGGTGTATCTGAGTCTGTCTTGCCAGGCTAGGCTTCCGAGGACACGTCTGCATGGGAACAGGAGCCACACCTGCGGCAGCTGATAAGCTGACCTTTGTGTCTGCGGCCTGCAGCGTCACGCGAAGCAACACCAACCCCCTTGAATTTCTCTTGGGGCTTTCCAGCGGGGAAAGCCCGTGTCCTTATTTCGAAGGTGAGAAGACAGTTTCCCAGTGGAGCTGGCGGATTCCCACCCCACACCTGCCCCGCTGTTTATTTGGGGTAAAGGCAGCCAGGAGGTTAGAATGGCAGGAGCAAACACCTTCCGTCAGGCTTTGCCAAAGGAGTAAAGCATGCCAGGGAAGAGAGACCCCAGGCCTTGCCAGGAAGTCACAGCTTGGAGGGTTCCTGCAAACTGGTACCCACATCCCATTCCTCCCATCTTATCCGCATAACCTAGCAATTCCAAAATATAGACATGCTTTTGCCCTCGCAAGATTGAATGTACTGGCCTCGGCTGTACTTGAGGGACGATTCCAACAGATGCCACATGAAAAACGCTTCTGTCCCTGTGGAGATGGCAGTCCTGAATCAATGGTGCATGCCCTTCTGGCTTGCTCTCTTTATAAAGACTTGAGGAATGAGATTATCACCCCTCTTTTATTGTCCACTCCGGGTTGCCCAACCACTGCTACAGTGTCTTTTCTCTTGGCAGATCAAGACGAGCAGATGACAACAAAGGTTGCAAGGCTTTTAGCTGGGGCAATCAGAATAAGGTCCACTATTTGACTGTTGATTCAGGACCCTCAAGTGTGTTTTATAGAATTGACTTTTTAATTTCTGTTCTTTGTATATCACATTGTTCTTTTGTTGCTATGGCCGATGGGTGATGCAAATAAAGATTAATTCATTCATTCCCATTCATTCCCCCCTCTCCACCACCACCTGGCCTCAAAATAGGCATAGACAAATCAGAATAAGCGTTGGAAAGAACTTTCTGGTGGTGAGAGCTGTTTTGACAGTGGAACGGACCAGCTCAGAAGGGGGTGGACGCTCCTTCCTTGGAGGTTTCTCAGCAGAGGTTGGAGGGCCAGCCATCAGGCATTCTTGAGTTGAGATCCCTGCATTGCAGGGGGTGGACCAGATGCCCTTTGGTGGCCCCGATGCCCCTTGGTGGTCCCTTCTGACTCTACAATATGATTCTAGTGAATTCATGGAGGAAAAGTCTACCAGCTACAATGGCAAGTGTTATAAGAAAAACTGGCCCCAAGCCATTTCTCCCCAGCTGATCCATGCAGTTCAGGTGAAGAAGGGGATTATCATCATCGCCCCCCCCCCCCGGGGTGACTGGGGAGAGGCAACTGGCCTTCAGCCCCTGCCACCTCCCAGCCATGACTTTTAGAAATCGAAATACCTGTGTGCTGACAAGCATGCAAATTCTACCTCTGGGCTGGTACAGAAGGGTTCGAAATTGGGCAAGGATATTTATCCCTTCTCAGAGCTTAAAGAACTGCAGGCTGCTGAAACTGTGACACACTTCTGACTCTCTGTTCTCGCTGCCTGCTGCACTTAAGCTCTTCTGTCCTGCAATCTTGTATTTCAATTGTTAAAAGCCGACAGGTCTGGGCAGGGCTGCTTCCAAGAAACAGATTCAGCTCAAATGCTGCCGAACCCCCCCCCCCTTGCTCCCAAGATGGGCAAAGCCCCTGCCTGACAATCTCTTAATCCTTCTAATGGGTTAAGGAAAATCTTAGGAGATCCCACTCAGGGAAGTGAAGAAAGCACTGCTACTTGTGTCTGAATAATCGAAACCAGAAGCAGGAATGAAAAGGAGGCAGCCAGCTGCTGGTTTCTGTGGTGCTTTCATGATATTCAAGGGCTTTTGAATTGCTGTGTTGGCAAGATGGAAGCACGGTTTGTAAGAACCTGGAAGTTTGTTTTTCTTGCAAGAAACATGACTTTGCAAGAAATCATACAGGCTCTTGTTTGTGGCATGGCAATGACAACTACAGTGGTACCTTGGGTTAAGAACTTAATTTGTTCTGGAGGTCCATTCTTAACCTGAAACTGTTCTTAACCTGAAGCACCACTTTAGCTAATGGGGCCTCCCGTTGCCGCCACACAATTTTTGTTCTCAGCCTGAAGCAAAGTTCTTAACCCAAGGTACTATTTCTGGGTTAGCGGAGTCTGTAACCTGAAGCGTCTGTAACCTGAGGTACCACTGTATAGAGTTGGAAGGGATCCCAAGAGTCATCTAGTCCAGCCCCCTGCAATGCAGGAAGCACAATTAAAGAATCCCAGACAGATGACTGTCCAACCTCTTTTTAAGTACAGCTGGTGATGTGATGATGACAATCAAAACTGAGAGCCCTGTTGAAAACACACAGGCCTCTTTTAAGCTGGGCCAGGAGTTGGATGAAATCACGACAGCTGATGGGAAAACCAGCAGACCTTGCTTCTCAGTTAGTCACAGCTTTGGATCAGCTTCCAGCTCTGCTCACAGATACCACCCTGGTTATTGTTCTTTTACATAGCAGCTAGGTGGGGGGGGGGAAGGTACACCCATTCTCCTGGGGGCCCCCATCACTTAGCTGTAGCTCCCGCAACCTGGTTCATCCTTTTGGGATGGTGATGAGGACACTTAAGCGGCTGGCTAAAGTCATGCTTTTACAAAGGAACTTGTTGGACCAGCAATCTCCTCTCTTAGATTCCAGCACTCACTGGGTACAGGACCCCAAGAATTGGAAGGGACTCAGGGCATCAGCTAGACTGGCCCCCTCCATACCCACAACATCATACGCGCGCACAAACAAAATAATAATTTGGAGGAGGGCGGACTAGGCTGCTGCTGCTTTTCGTAACGGTACTTCTGTGATTTGTTCTTGTGCCCTTTTAGTGGATTGTGTTTTGTATGGATTGAATTCTATTGTAAACAAAATCTCTGCCCCTTTTCCCTTATGGGATATCCAAGAGCCCATGTACAGTCCTTCCCTATTGCTAGGAGAAAATAACAGAGGCCAAGCAGAGAATATTGAGAAGCAAAGCAGCTAGTAAGCCTGATCTTTATTGATCTGTTGCAACAGGGTGCTCCCTTCACACGCAGGAAAGGAGGAGGAACCCAGAAGAATGGTGTGCAAGGCCTTATATAGATATTTTGAAATTGCCACCCTGTAGATCAAGACCATCCCCAGAAATATCATACATACATCACAGAAGGGGTGCAGCTCAAGACAACCACCCCAGAAACGTAAAGGGACCCCTGACCGTTAGGTCCAGTTGTGACCGACTCTGGGGTTGCGGTGCTCATCTCGCTTTATTGACTGAGGGAGCCTGCGTACAGCTTCTGGGTCATGTGGCCAGCATGACTAAGCCACTTCTGGCGAAACCAGAGCCGCGCATGGAAATGCCATTTATCTTCCTGCCAGAGCAGTACCTATTTATCTACTTGGACTTTGACGTGCTTTCGAACTGCTAGGTTGGCAGGAGCAGGGACCGAGCAACGGGACTTCACCCCGTTGCGGGGATTCGAACCGCCGACCTTCTGATCGGCAAGTCCTAGGCCCTGTGGTTTAACCCACTGCGCCACCCACGTCCCTACCACCCCAGATACTTCATACCTAAATCACAGAAAAGGTGGTCTAAAACAGAAACTTAAATGTTGTTTTTCTCCTGTCTGGCAGGTTACTTGATTGGATTGCCTGGGGAGCCTGGCCAGTCTTTTGTAATGATAAATACTTAGTTCCTGAGTCAGGTCACAGGCTCACACCCTATTCAAACACAGACATACCCTTAAGACAGGATTTGTGAAGGAAAAGACAATGGGGAGGCTTTTCCATTTTCCTTCGACCTTGCAGAGAAAACATTTGGTCAGTTTGGGAATCAAAAATGGTTCCAGGTCGGTCTTCCTGTGCTGATCTATATATGTGCTCGGTTGGTACACTTATGAACATTGAACATACAGTATATCTAACACCTCAAAATTCCTATCACAATGCCTTCTTCCTTCCTTGCCTGTCTTGTGAACAGCCCTCTGGCCTGTGCAAAATCATGATAAACTGCATGTTTTGTTAGGAAACTGGGAGGCTGCCTTATACTGACTCAAACCACAGACCAGCCTTGCTCAATATTTCTACCTTGACTGACAGCAGTTACTCTGCAGGATTTTAGGCAGGACTCTTCTCCCAACTATCCCTGGAGAGGATGCCAGGAATTGAACCCGGCACCTTTTGCATGCTGGACAGATGCTCCACCTCTGAGCTGTGGCCCTTCCCAAGAGGAGAAAGGATACCATGCTGGCTGATAGTGGATTTGCCTCTGTGGACACGGCTTGTTCCTAAGCACAGGCTAAAACAGGGGCAGCAGGAATGCAGGTGAGAGATGGCAGGCAGCCCCGCTCAGACTGTTGACCAGAGGCGTGGAGCTGCTGTCAGCAGAACAGTGGAAACTCCCGCAGAGCCTGGCTTCTGTTTACACGCTGCCAGTGACCTCCAACATCCTGGCTGGCTGCTTGGCCTGAGACGGCCCTTGTAGGAAATGGGGAAATTGCTGCTACTGGGCTTTGATAGTAAGAGAGTCTCCTGCATTCGGGAAGCCCAGAGGTCAAGGCCCTTCTGGTCCTCGAGCTTTCAAGAGGCTCCATCTTCAAGGGATGAGCAATGGAAAAAACATTTGGCCTTGGGGGCTTACAACATCCGTCGAAACGGGACAGGTTGGGAAGGGGCCAAGCAACAGATGTGGGGAAGTACAAAAAAGGATGAAGTCAGGGAGGGATGTGCTTTTGGCACCGCAAGGGAAGTGGGGTGAAATCACCAAGAGCGGAACCTCAGTTGTTGAACATAATCCTGTTCTGGAAGATAGTTCCACTTCCTGAAAGTTCGACAACCGAGGCGCAATTACCGGTCGGCAAAATCCATTGGAAAAAAGCGCCGTTTGACTTCCGAAGCGTTCGACAACCGAGGTTCTACTGTACAGTGGTACCTCTGTTTACAAACTTACTTTGTTCCAGAAGTCTGTTCTTACACCAAAAGCGTTCTTAAACCAAGGCGCGCTTTCCCCAAAGAGGCCTCCTGCCGCCGGTACCTTTCCACTGGTCGCCATCTGTTCGTCTTCCGGGGCAAAGTTTGCTAACCGGAACACCTACCTGCGGTTTTGTGGAGTGCCTTGCCTGAATCGTTCGTTAACAGGACTCCTCTTAGACCGAGGTACCACTGTACTTGTATGACAGGCATCATCAAATATCTGAAGGAGCGTCTCCACCCCCATCGTTCTGCCCGGATGCTGAGGTCCAGCGCCGAGGGCCTTCTGGCGGTTCCCTCATTGCGAGAAGCAAAGCTACAGGGAACCAGGCAGAGGGCCTTCTCGGTAGTGGCGCCCACCCTGTGGAACGCCCTCCCATCAGATGTCAAAGCGATAAATAACTACCTGACATTCAGAAGACATCTTAAGGCAGCCCTGTTCAGGGAAGTTTTTAATCTGTGATATTTTAGTGTATTTTTGGTTTCTATGAAAGCCGCCCAGAGTGGCTGGGGAAACCCAGCCAGATGGGCGGGGTACAAATAATAAATTATTATTATTATTATCTGAAGGTCTGTCACACGGACAATGGTGCAAGTTGGTTTCCTGCTGCTCCAGAAGGCAGGACGTGAACCAATGGGTCAACAGTGTGATGTAGCAGCAAAAAAAGCTAATGCAACCCTAAGCTGCATCAACAGAAGTCTAGTTTCCAGATCAAGGGAAGTAAGAGGGCCACTCTATTCTGTTTTGGCACCCAGAACTGGACATAGGAGTCTAGGGCAGCTCTGGGTGCCAGTTAAAGAAGGATATTGACAAGCTGGAATGAGTGACCAAGATAATCATGGATCTGGAAACCAAGCCTTAGGAGGAACAGTTGAGGGAGCTGGGGATGCTTAGCCCGAGAAAGAGGACACTGAGAGGAGATCATAGAATCATAGAATTGCAGAGCGGGAAGGTACCTTGGGGTCATCTAGTCCAACCCTCTGCAAAGCTCACTCCACATTCCTTGCAGTGGCATCTTGAAATATCTGGTGGGCTGTCATGTGGAAGATGTGGGATGTGATACGTAAGTAGCAGTCAAGTACAACATTCCTTGTTTTCCTAGAGTGGACATGCAGGGGAATGTTTGGTCCAGCCAGTCGTAAACTTCCTGTTTCCTCATGGCTGGGGCAAACTTCCTTTGCATGTGACTAGAGGTGGGCGTGACCTAACCTGTCCAGGTAACAAAAGGACAAGGCATGCAGCACTCTCTCTCTTTGACTGCCTCCGTCGTTGGAGCAGCTTTTTAGCTAGAGATGCTTTGTTGGCTCTCAGCCAACAGAGGACACTGGGATTATCTCCATAGGGGATAGGTCCACATGTATATACTTTGTAACTAAGTCTGCCTTCAGGGATTCAACCGTGAACTGAATGTGAGTAAACTTCTTATATATACTTTACACAAGATTGCGGCATGTTTATTCTTTTAAGAGTGATATAAGGGAACTTACCAGGAACTGAATAGTGAGAGGCTTACACAAGCCTGCGACCAGCTACCCACTGTGCATTTAAAAGGGGAATGTAGAACTCTGCTAAGTAAAGGAACTTGCTAGCGCAAGTTAGGAAGGATATTAATAAAGAATATATCCTCTCCTGCCTCCCTGAACATTCCCACAGAAGATGGAGCAAGTTTGCTTTCTACTTCTTCCCAGGTTTTCAGGTTTTTCCCTTTCTGTAGTATTTCATTTAAGAGTTTTTAAATGGAAGTGCTAAAACTTCCATTTTCTTGTAGTGTAGAATGGGAAGTCCATCCAGGAGATTTTCCTAGTTGAGAATTTATTGTTACCTGGTGGATCTCCATTGCTGTGATTGGTGCATTTAATTGTAGTAACTTTTCTTATGGTATTTTTGGAATCTCCTTCCCTTGTAGATACAATGTCATCTCCTGATCATTCTCTTTTCCCGCCTTGTATAATTTACTAAAATATTCTAGAAAACAGTTCACCATTTCATCTTGTTTGCCCAGAACTTGATCATCTTGGACAAGTTTGTCGATTTGTTTTTCTTTTTGTTTCTTTTTTAACGCTTTTAAATTATGAAATTGAGAAGAAAATCAAATGGATGAAGCAAACAAACAAAAAATTGAATTAGGGAACAGACCAGGAAAATTACTTGCTTGGCAGTTAGAAAAGAAGCAAGTTTGCTTTCTGTTGCTTCAGAGAGTAGAACCCAGCCCCTCAATGGATTCAAATGAGGTGAAAGGAGATTCCGACAAAACATCGGGTAGAACTTCCTGAGAGTAAGAACCATTCAACAGTGGAATGGACTCCCATGGAAGGTGGTGGATTCTCTTCCAACAGAGGCTGGATGGACACCTGTCAGGAATTCTTCAGGTTGTTACGGTAAAATCTAGGTGTGAGGCTGCTCAGTCCCCCAGCTCATTGGGCAGAGCCCGCAGGTCCCTGCGGAATAAAGGAAGGATTCCAGCCAACCGGAGCAAATAGCTGTAGACCAAAGTTTATTGCGCAATAGGTTCAAAGAGCAAATTTGAACCCTGAGGATGGGGTGACAAAGACTTTTAAAACTTTCCCACCATATCCCAGAATACAGTTCGTACAGCATCATTGCTACATCACTGACATGTCACAAAAGGGGAGGGGTTAACCTTGGCAAACAGGTCCAGACAAGTCCTTGGTACAAGATTAGCATAAGCAGACATGGCAGGGCAAGACTCAGGTATAAGATTAGCATAGACAAATATGTCTGAAGTGCCCACCACCCAAAAGTACAATAGAAGTTCCTTTGCATGTCTGGAGCCTGAGGCGAGTCAGGTGATGAGATTTGGCTTCCTTTGGCTAACAATGAGCCCAGCAATTTTCACCTCTGAGAACTTCCTGGAGTCCTTTTGCAAGGGGAAAATAGCTTTGGAATGGAGGAAACTGGCAAAGGAGATGATTTTATATTATTTTTAAAGCTAGGTAACTTCCCTGAGCTGTCAAGTTGAAAGGATACATTCAGGCATAATATTTGTAACATTTCATAGAATCATAGAATCATAGAGTTGGAAGAGACCACAAGGGCCATGGAGTCCAACCCCCTGCCAAGCAGGAAACACCATCAGAGCACTCCTGACATATGGTTGTCAAGCCTCTGCTTAAAGACCTCCAAAGAAGGAGACTCCACCACACTCCTTGGCAGCAAATTCCACTGTCAAACAGCTCTTACTGTCAGGAAGTTCTTCCTAATGTTTAGGTGGAATCTTCTTTCTTGTAGTTTAACTTTAACTTTAAAGCCCCAGTAATTTCCGTAACACATGGAAGGTGGTGGACTCTCTTCCACTGGAGGTTGGATGGACACCTGTCAGGCATTCTTCAGGCCATCGGTCTGTCTAGCTGGAGATGCCATCAGAGATGGACCCGGGATCTCCAGCGTGCAAGGCAGGTGCTCCAAGCTCCAGCCTGCTTCCCCAGTGCCAAGGGCTGAAGGCGACCACGTTGCAGGTTCACGATGGAGAGAGGGGGAGAGTTTTGCAACCCTTCCCTCCTGCTGCTGCTCAGCTTCTGCAGCTGCCGCCCAGCATTTTGGGACTCCACCAGGAGACGATGCATCTGCTTGTCAGAGGGGATATTGGATCCCTGTGGGAAGAAATAAACAGCACATGTTTGTCTGCACAAAGCCATTAAATCTGCAGCCGTGTTTATCCAGTAAGTTAGAAACGAAGGAAGCGCCAAACTCCAAAAGGGATTTGGAAGGATCCCAAGCCTTGCCGGCTTGGTGCTAGAAATCCACCCAGAGCCTTGGATGGTCTGCTAGCAGCCTAGTAGTCCTTTTTGCAGGTGGAAACCCAGAGTGAAGGAATGTGAGAACGAGGCTGGATCACAGCCAGCAGTTTTAATCTGTTCTTAGCCTATTGCCGTTTTAACTTTTCGAAAGCTGTAAATTATTGTTGTTTATTTTGCTAGGCGATAGCTTCACTGTTCTATTTTGATGATGATGATGATGATTACAGCATTGCTTTAATGCAATGTCATCTCCCTGCAAAGAAATCAGAATGGATGCCCATCAAATAGCCAGAAATTCCTGCTTGCTTTAAAGAGGAAGGCCAGCAAGCACGCATCCTGACTCCTGAACGGTGTCTCCTTCGTGAAGGCGAAGACTTCTTCCTGTCTTTTGGGGGCACCCTGCCATGAATCCAGTGGACTTTCTATGACCTTCTCTGCTGGAAAAGCGGGAAGAACATTCTCCTGTGTGTGAGCAGCACGCGGGAATGACATCCACTCTCCCAGATAAGCCTTTCCCTATCCCATCTCTTGCTCATGGCTGCCTCTGCCAAGTTCTGCTATCAGTTTCTGTTCTGGTTTCAGGACTTGTTTTCAAAAACATTTTCCTGAAAGGAGAAGGCCAGAACTTGTGACCCCAGGCTGAGGCCACCAAGGGAGATTTCCAGAGCAGAAGGGACTCCCTGGCTGGTTCCCAGAAGCAGCTGGTTGTAGGAAATGTTTGCATTGGTGGCAAAAAATCACAAGCAGCCGCTGCAGGCTGGAGAAATCAAAACTTGTCACTTTGCAGGTAGAGAACCAGCTCTTTGCTGAAGCGCCAAGTTGATCTGGTCTTGGAAACAGAGAACAGGGGCACAGAACTCAGTTGGCGGCTGTTGCATGGCTTGGCTAAAACATGTATTTTAGGAAACAGAAAGCCAAATGATCAAGGGGATGGAGTGGAACATTGCTATGTACTGAGTTGAATAGGATCCAAAATGCAGCAGTCTGATTGGTCCTAGAACAATAGGATCCAAATTGCAGCAGTCTGATTGGTCCTAGAACAATAGGATCCAGAATGCAGCAGTCTGATTGGTCCTAGAACAATAGGATTAAGAATGCAGCACTCTGATTGGTCCTAGAACAATAGGATCCAGAATGCAGCAGTCTGATTGGTCCCAGAACAATAGGATCCAGAATGCAGCAGTCTGATTGGTCCGCAGGAGCCACCCAATCCAGCTCCAGGTGGAAGTGAATCCGCAACCTGATTGGCCTGCAGGTGAATCCCAGAATTAGCCAATCACGTGGGGCCATTTGTATAAATAATGTATATAAGGCAGATATTCTGGGGGAACTTCCATTCCTCCTCCTCACCACTATGAGCTGAAGGAAGAGCATGAAGTCCACTCTCAACTCCGAGTATATTTCAAACATTTTTAGTTTAGAAAAAAGGCAAGGAAGAGGCAGCATGATAGAAGTTTATGGAATTATGCATGGCAGGGAGAAAGTGGAGAGAGAAAAGTTTTTCTTCCTCATAGCTCTAGAACTCATGGACATCCATTGCAGCTGAATGTTGGCATATCCAGGCCAGACAAAAGGAAGTCCTGCTTCATGCAGTGCAGAGTTCAACTGCGGAACTCCCTGCCACAGGAGACAGGGATGGCTGCCAACCTAGATGGCTTTAAAAGAGAGTTAGACAAATTCATGGAGGAGAGTTCACATGTGGATGGCTGGGGGTGCAGTGGGGTCTCAAAACTTGAAAAACCACCCGGGCTGTTTCTACGCCACTTTCCTTTCCTAGTGCTGCCTGGGACATTTGCTCCTCTGCAACCAGCCGGCAACAGGATTAAAATAGGATTTAATATATCATTTCTGCAAATCCCACAATGCTGGTTCTCCTGGGCAAAATCTTGCAAAGTGTTAGCTCTAATTTGACTCTAAGTTGGCAAAGGCCCTTTAATTGTTTCCTGTTCCTTCCTGGACACCAGCCGTTTAATTACTGGTTTCATTTTTTAGGTATCATAGCAATCTGACCACCCAATCATTCGTTCTTTACTGATCCCTCTTTTCATTTGCTTAATTGTGCTTTAGCAAATAATGAAACTGTATGCAGTAACAGCAGCCAGAATTTTGCTGTCTCAGAAATGGAAACAGGAAGAAATGCCCACGAAAGAAGAATGGAGAATGAAACTTATGGAATACGCAGAAATGGATAGACTGACGGGGAGAATTAGGAACCAACGAGATCAGAGATTCACTGAGGACTGGAATAAATTTACAGAGTATATCAAAAATGTTTGTGATGTACACTTAACACTTGTGGGTTTTCAAGAAGCTCTGTGAAATTATTGATAGAAATATTGTTTTAAAAATATGATCAGACTAAGTATGTTATAGTGCAATATAAAATTGAGAAATGTGTGAGGAAGTGATAAATACGGAAAATTGTCAGACATGCTGATGGAAGTCCAAAAGAAGGACCAAGTGAGAATTAGATGTTTAATTTTGTATGAATTTATGATAGAAAATTAATAAAAACGATTTTTTTAAAAAAGCAAATAATGAAACTCACAATATTTGTTTCAATCGAGAGAAAAGACTTTTCTGATGTTTCATTCCGCTTCCTTTCTGGAGACCTTGCGAGAAATCCCCGTCTTGTCGGAAGGAGCAGCCCGCCCTCTGGTGGACGAATCTGCATATAGCGGGATTAACATTTCATGCCTCTGAGGAAGGGACCCGTGCAGAAATTCTGTCCTTAAGGTCCAAGAGAAACCCATCAAAAATAGCAGGTAGCTCTGTCAATTCGCTGGAGAAAAACTCCATCATCACTGCATCCGGGCATCTCAAGATATGGAGAGTTCCCTTGTATTTTTCATATTGAAGGTAACTTTTCCGTCTCTCTGAAATCACTACCTTGCCATTTCTGCAAGATGCTTTTCTGCAGACACTGACAGACAGGCTTATCCCTCTGTGTCCCTCACCCCAACACTTATTCTTTTTAATTTTTACAACAAACTATTATTGTTGAATTTTATGTATATAACCCAAATAGCAAAACAGAGCTTCATGAGGCAATTGCTTAAAAACTAAACTGCAACCAAACCCAAGATGGATATGGGATGTATACACTGACAACTAATAATGAACCATATGTTGTAGATATTAAAAAAGGTAAAGGACCCCTGACAGTTAAGTCCAGTCGCAGATGACTCTGGGGTTTGCGGCGCTCATCTTGCTTTACCGGCCAAGGGAGACCACAGCGCCACCCGCATCACTGTTGTAGATATCACTCCAGATTTATTATGCTATTTTTGTGATATGCAAATGGCATGAGAAAACTTGGAATACTTATTTGTACAACATTATCCTGGACGCGGGTGGTGCTGTGGGTTAAACCACAAAGCCTAGGACTTGCCGATCAGAAGGTTGGCGGTTAGAATCCCCACGACAGGGTGAGCTCCCGTTGCTCGGTCCCAGTTCCTGCCAACCTAGTAGTTCGAAAACACATCAAAGGGCAAGTAGATAAATAGGTACCACTCCGGCGGGAAGGTAAACGGCGTTTCCGTGCGCTGCTCTGGTTCGCCAGAAGTGGCTTAGTCATGCTGGCCACATGACCCAGAAGCTGTATGCTGGCTCCCTCGGCCAATAAAGCGAGATGAGTGCTGCAACCCCAGAGTCGGCTATGACTGGACCTAATGGTCTGGGGTCTCTTTACCTTTTTATCCTTGTTTATAAAACCCAATAAAAGTTATTCAAAAATAAAATAACTGAAATTGTGTCTTCCTACTGCCCAGGCAACTGAGGATCCGAGTGGGGGATTCTTTCAGGAGGGGCACGGTGCCCGCCTTGGGCAGACCAATGGGGCGAAGGGCACCGTGTTTGCTCAGGTGTGTGCATGTGGGGGGTCTGAGGCCCACTTCCAGCCACCTCTTGTGGATGCCATCCTAATCCTACCGCATCTAATCCTCCTGACACTAAGATTTGCCAAGAATGTGCCTCTGCCAACCCTGCTCAGTTCAGAAGGGGATTCCCCCCTCCAAAACACAAGACAACAAAGCAGGTGAAACAATGCCTGTTGATTTGCAAAGGTGTGTGGGGAGCCTTGGCTGACTGCTTATTTTTACAGGGTCCATGTTTTGAATCGAGCAAGTGGGGCGTAGAGAAACACCCGGCGTTTTCTTGCAACACTGAAGATATTGGGAACAAACCCTTGAACGCTTTTGCGCGCACACACAAAGAACCTCTTTAGTCTCTTTGCCTGATGGGGTTAAGGAGCAAACTCCATTCAAAGCGGGGATGCGGAGCAGAAAATTTCCCAGCACTTAATTTTTCTGCAGAAAATCTTTTGTTTTATAAATTTATTGGGCTGCCAGTTTCAAATAGATGTTAGGCAAGCCTCATTGAATTGCAGAGTCCCTTTGGGGTCATCTCGCCCAACCCCCTGCAATGCAGGAATTGCAGCTGAAAATCCCTTACAGATGGCCACCCAGCCTAGCCTTCCAACCCAGGCAGTTTCAAGGTTTTTAGCTTTGGTTACTGAATATAAGTAAAATGAGGTCTAGGGCACCAGAATTCCCCCCCCCAATGCAAATTATCTCCTGAAAATCACCCTAATTTGCATAGGAATTGAATTGACCCACCCCCGGAAAACCCACTCCACTTGCTTAAAGCGAACAAATGGACACCATAATAGTAAAATATTTTTACCCAATGCAAATTATCCATTGAAAATCACCCTAATTTGCATAGGAATTATTTCCAGAAAAAAATTCAATTCATTTCCCCCTCCAGAACTCCCAGTCCACTTGCTTAAAGTGAGCGAAAGGACACCACAATAATAATAATAAAGAGTACAATGGGGGGGTCAGTTGTTATGATCCAGATCGGACCCTCAGCTGCCTATTCCTAGTCTGGTGCAAGCATGTGGTGGAGTTTCAGGCTTACTCTTTTCTGAGAAAGAGATCTGTGAATCCTGAAAACTTGCATGCAACTTTGCGTCTGGCCAATGCAAGACTGCTCCCCAAACAGCAACTCTTCCCCTTGAACTCTTCCTGGTATGCTCCTTTCCGATATTCACAGCAGCTGAGAATTAGCATTTCCCCATTTGAAGAACACAGAACCGAGGGATCAATCCTTCCTTCCTTCCTCGGAGCTCTCTTCTGCTTTTTTTCAGAGGGAAAGCAAGGTTGGTTTCATGTACAGTCACCCATCTCAGCTGATGCACCAGGTACTTTCTACGCTCTAACTTTCCCCTGACTTTCACTCCCCCATGAATCTGAATACTTTTCCCTAGGAGCGGAAAAAATAAAGAAGTCAGTCAATGGAGAGGCTGTAGCTTCACAGTCCGAGACTCAATCCCTGACAGGCAGCATCTTCAGGCAGGACTGGGAGACCTGTGCCTGAAATCATCATCCTTTGAAGGACCAGGTGCGCAGCCTGGGAGTCATTTTGGACTCACAGCTGTCCATGGAGGCGCAGGTCAATTCTGTGTCCAGGGCAGCTGTCTATCAGCTCCATCTGGTATGCAGGATGAGACCCTTCCTGCCCGCAGACTGTCTCACCAGAGTGGTGCATGCTCTAGTTATCTCCCGCTTGGCCTTCTGCAATGGGCTCTGTGTGGGGCTACCTTTGAAGGTGACCCAGAAACTGCAACTAATCCAGAATGCTCAGAGATACTGAGAGAGAAGCGCAGTTCATGCGCTGCTCACGTGTAGTGGAGAAAGTGTGGGTGCAGGGCCACGGGGCCTCTTCTTCCAGGCAGTGTGTAAAAGAAGCACAGCATTGAGCATTTACACAAACAGGACGCTTTGCATCTCATGGGGCCATGGGATGGCAGATTCTGAAGGGAGCCTGAGGGGCATAAAATTAGAGAAATGCACACTTCCAACACTTCTGGACATTTAAGCGACATTTTCTCCCAGACACTGTTTCTGGCAGCCAAATCCCAGCAATGTCTGGAAAATTCCAGACCTATGGCGACCCTAAACTAGAAGTATTCAGTATGGTAGACCCAAATCTGTGGAACTCCCTTCCAGTTGAGGTCAGACAGCACACACCCTCTTCACTGAATGCCTGGCACTTGCTCAATACTTTTTTCAGCCCAGCGGGGCACTTTAACTGAAGCCAGGTTTGACAGTTGTAACCAGTGTTTTTTTTCCTGGGGGTATGCAGAAGTACGAATACCCCTAAACATTTTTTGAATCTTTGTACTTTTGTCCATTTACTGGATTTATTTTTCCTGATTTGAACTGAAAAATGGTGATTTTCTTGAGTCAAAATGAGAGTATCCCAAAACATTTTTTTAAAAAAGAAAAAAGCACTGGTTTTAACTAACATGCTTAAAAGCAAAGCAAAACAAAAAACCCTCCATTTGTATCTTATTTATTTATTGAATTCCTATACTGCCCTTCATCTGAGGATCACAGGGCGGTTTACAATATGGGAGCACATGGACTCAGACTGAAGGTGTGAAATAAACCATATTTCTTAAAGCTACAACCGTCTCCGCTGCATCTTCGGTTCTCCAAAGAAGCACAAACTCTGGGGAGGCCTGGAACCCCTGGGATCTTGCTACCACTCGGCAGATTGAGGACGGCTCCCAACATCCATAACAATAAGATGCTGGGGGTGTTGTAAGAAAAAAACTGCTCCTTTTCCCTTATGGGGTACCCAAGAGCCCGTATAGAGTTCTTATGTGGGTTCCCTATCGGTAGGAGAAAATAACAGAGGCCAACCAGAGAATATTGAGGAGCAAAGCGGCTAGTAAGCCTGATCTTTTTGCAACCTAAAATATCATACATACATCACTGAAGGAGCCTGTCTCCAGCAGAAATTTGAGCGTGTTGCTTCTCTCCTGTCTGCCAGGATACCTGATAATGCCATATCTGATTGCCTTTTCTGGGTAGCCTGGCCATTCCTTGGAGATGGTAAATACTTAGTTCCAGAATCTCTTACGCATATTGAGAGTGTGCTCAGCTTAACAGATACTTGTCAGGCTGTATTTACAGGGAGGTTTAAGCCCCTACAGTCCAAAGACCATTGGAAAGCTTCCCCCATTTCCTTCCTCCTTGCAGAGAAATAGTTGAGGTCCATTTGGGAGAGTCAAAATGGCTTCAGGATTGTTCTCCTGTACTATTTCAGACATAGGGACGTGGGTGGCACTGTGGGTTAAACCACAGAGCCTAGGACTTGCTGATCAGAATAGTGCCACTGTATTCTGCTCTGGTCAGACCTCACCTGGAGTACTATGTCCAGTTCTGGGCACCACAGTTCAAGAAGGACACTGACAAACTGGAACGTGTCCAGAAGAGGGCAACCAAAATGGTCAAAGGCCTGGAAACGATGCCTTATGAGGAACGGCTAAGGGAGCTGGGCATGTTTAGCCTGGAGAAGAGGAGGTTAAGGGGTGATATGATAGCCATGTTCAAATATATAAAAGGAAGTCACATAGAGGAGGGAGAAAGGTTGTTTTCTGCTGCTCCAGAGAAGCGGACACGGAGCAATGGATCCAAACTGCAGGAAAGAAGATTCCACCTAAACATTAGGAAGAACTTCCTGACAGTAAGAGCTGTTCGACAGTGGAATTTGCTGCCAAGGAGTGTGGTGGAGTCTCCTTCTTTGAAGGTCTTTAAGCAGAGACTTGACAACCATATGTCAGGAGTGCTCTGATGGTGTTTCCTGCTTGGCAGGGGGTTGGACTCGATGGCCCTTGTGGTCTCTTCCAACTCTATGATTCTATGATTCAGAAGGTCGGCGGTTTGAATCCTGGCGACGGGGTAAGCTCCCATTGCTCGGTCCCTGCTCCTGCCAACCTAGCAGTTTAAAAGCACGTCCAAGTGCAAGTAGATAAATAGGTACCGCTCTGGCGGGAAGTTAAACGGTGTTTCCGTGCGCTGCTCTGGTACGCCAGAAGCGGCTTAGTCATTCTGGCCACATGACCTGGAAGCTGTACGCCAGCTCCCTCGGCCAGTAAAGCGAGATGAGCGCCGCAACCCCAGAGTCAGCCATGACTGGACCTAATGGTCAGGGGTCCCTTTTTTATCTTTACTATTTCAGACACATGGTTTTTATACTTATGTGTGTGTTTGCCTTGTACATTTATGAACATTTATTTTTTATATATAAGACCTTAGAATTCCTATAACAGGGGGAAACAGAGAGCGCTCATATGATACTGAGAGAGAGCAGAACATCTGGTGAACAGCTTCCCAGTGAGAGAGGCCATGCCAGCTGCCTCTGCCTGGCGTTGACCTTCTTTCTGCTGTCTCTTTGGGGTCACAGAACCACGGAATCCCAGCAGAGGATGGAGCAACTGACTCTGGTGGAGGCCATCTTGGGTTATCCTCTTCCCACTGGATTTGAGGGTGCCGCAATTTGCCCCCACTCAGCAACTGCCAGAGGCTGTTGTGTGACCTCTTGCCTCTCAGAGAGGTGGTCTTCTTGGCGGTTCCCCCTGAGCCAGCTCCCGGCTGGCCACAGGTGTCCTCAGTTGAACTGGGAGGCAGCAGAAGCTCTGGCACAGCAAGAGTCTGGCTGGTCAGACTGAGCAACTCGGAAGGCGGACTCTGTTGACACTTGAGGAGGGCCTCGTTTCCCTTCCCTGCTCCTGGAGCACTTCTTAACGGAGGCCTGTTTCACACCAGGAGGTGGGGCTGCTGGCTGCGTCTGTTAAGACAGGGATGGGGAACCTGTGACCTTCCAGATGTGGTTGGATCACAACTGGTGGACACCCAACGAAGCTGAGCATTGGGAGACTCAGCACAGCATTGTCCTCTGGAACTCCCTCCCACTGGAGGCAGGGATGGCCACCAACTAGGATGGCTTGAAAAGAGGATTGGACAAATTCATGGAGGGCTCTTCTTAGGTTCTTAATCCCTGACAGGTGGCCATCCAACCTCTGCTTAAAAGCCTTCAGGGAAGGAGAGTCCACCACCTTCCAAGGGAGTCCATTCCATTGCTGAACAGCTCTTACAATTGGTTGTGTCCTTCCCTTCCCTGCCCATCACCATAAGGTTCCAGAGCAGTCAACAGCAGTGTAGACATATATTAAGATCACCCAACAGGGAGAAGGATGTTCTTCCAGGAGCTTGTCCTCCTCTCGAGTAGGACCCTGGCAGAGACACATGCCCGACTGGCATGTTCCCTCCCTCCTGGTCGATCGCTCAGGAGCTTCAAAAGCTTTCTTCAGCCTGAACATCACAGCGACCGATGCCAGCCGACACCGGTACACTTAGGGATCCGCAGAGTCTTTGCAGCTTGCGTAACAGACCTCAGTAACTCAGCATATTGGCTAATCTACTTTATTTACATATAAAGACACACGGAGCACTGCAACATGGCTCCCTCTCTCTCTAGCATCAGACAGCAAAGAGAAAAAACAAAGGTCAATAGTCCCACTTCACAGAACACAGTAACACAAACATCCCGTCTCTATCACTTCCCACTTTGTGGAGTTAAAACATACACCGTCATGTGAAAGACAACAATCCCATGACTGCCATCACGGAGCAGGAATTCTAACAGATAGGGGCAGCTGAACTCTAAAGAGATGGGTGCAATCTTCTAGTGGAGATGTCTACCCCATTAGGCTGGCATTCCACTTCATGGGAAAGGGAGGGCAGGGCAAGGCAGGGGATATTCCAGCTGACCCAAGTATTTGGTGTCCTTAGGGGCTTCTGCTGTGGCCATGGAGTCTCTGTTGACTGAGATGTACAGCCTCAATTCCCCCAAAGCCCCCACTGCCCAGTCCATGTCGGAGAGGAGAGAGATGGTGTCTGGGCTACGCTGGGAGAGAAGAGACAACTGCAAAGCCAAGAGGGGAGACCACGCCTACCAGGTCAGTAGACCTACGCTAGTTGCAAGTTCAAGGTGTCAGTGTTAGTATAGGTAAAAGGTACGGTAAAGGACCCCTGGACGGTTAAGTTCAGTCAAAGGCGACTATGGGGTTGCGGCGCTCATCTTGCTTCAGGCCGAGGGAGCTGACGTTTGTCCACAGACAGCTCTCTGGGTCATGTGGCCAGCAAGACTAAACCACTTCTGGTGCAACGGAACACTGTGACAGAAACCAGAGCGCATGGAAACACCGTTTACCTTCCTGCCACAGCGGTCCCTATTTATCTACTTGCACTGGCGTGCTTTCGAACTGTTAGGTTGGCAGGAGCTGGGACTGAGCAACAGGAGCTCACCCTGTCACGGCAATTCGAACCGCCGACCTTCCGATTGGCAAGCCCAAGAGGCTCAGTGTTTTAGACCACAGCACCACCCACGTCCCTACACTGGCAGAGGAAGAGGGGAGCGGGAGGAGCGCACACCACCCCCAGCAGCGTGATCTTGGGGGGGTGCCATCACGGCTGCCCCCCCACCAGCTCTAGACGCCATGCCCCTGCAGGCAACTGGCCACACACCCCAGGACGCGCGCCAACCATGCCCCTGCCTGCTCTCCACCTCCCAGTGCCGGAGCATGAAGCTCCGCCACTGTGTCCCTATAGTGTTAGTATTTACAGTGGTACCTCTGGTTAAGTACTTAATTTGTTCCGGAGGTCCGTTCTTAACCTGAAACTGTTCTTAACCTGAAGCACCACTTTAGCTAGTGGGGCCTCCTGCTGCTGCTGTGCCACCAGAGCATGATTTCTGTTCTCATCCTGAAGCAAAGTTCTTAACCTGAGGTACTATTTCTGGGTTAGCGGAGTCTGTAACCTGAAGCGTATGTAACCTGAAGTGTATGTAACCCAAGGTACCACTGTAAAGCCCTGAGCAACTTGGGACCAGTTTGCTTACGAAATCGCCTTACCCCAAGCGTGCCCACTCGACTGCTGCAATCGGCAGAATTGGCACTACTGCAGATGCCGCTCAATAGCCATTTTAGTGTGGCATCTCCCACACTTTTGAACTCACTGCCTGTTGACACCAGGCAGCTGACTTCGCTGCTCTCTAAAAACAGATGGCGCAGTCCAGATGAACCTCTGTTCTCTCCGTATCTGCCCCCAGAAAAAGCAGCAGCAGCAGCTGGAAGCCGGAGCGCGTGAGGATCCCTTGGTGCAAGGAGCGGAATATGTGGAGCAGGTAGGGCCAAGGATGGGAAAGCCATGCGGACTTTGTGCCCTCCAACCACACAAACACACACGAAGCCTTACAAGGGTCCCGACTGTTATGTACTGAAGTTCTCACCCTGGGCCAGCAGGGGGATACTGTAGATAGTTTAGGTCCACATATGCAAATAAGGGATTGAAAATGACGTTCAGTGATTGGATAGTTACAGAAAATGGTTACTGTTGCGTTCTAGTGGAGCTCTATATAAGCAGGCTGGCTGAACCCTTCAGTTTAGTTCTGTTCTGGCCTGTGAATAAACAAGAGCTGTTTGAAGAATTGCTGTGTCGTCTGATATGTTCACCCACAACTTAACACCGACCTTCTCCATCGCTTCATCCGCAGAGCAGCCAGGAGGTGAAGAGGCCTCTGCAGCAGGAAGCAAAAGGAGAGAAGTGCCGCCTTCAGGCAAGTGGGCAATTCTGAAGCCAGGTAAAGGATGTCTGGAGGTGGCGGTGGTGGAGGGAACAGCTGAACCACAAGAACAGAAGGAGAGCCTTCTGGATCAGGCCGGGAGCCCATCACACAGGGACCAACCACAAGCCTCAATGGGAATCCAGCAAGCACTCAAACCCTCTCCTGGCCTGAGGTTTCTAGCAGCTGGTATTGATGGTACGGACAATGGATGCCTCCACAGTCAGAGGCAGAAATGCTTCTGAACATGGCATAGCATGGAGTGGGGGGTAGACTCAGGCACATTTTTTTGAGGGACACAACCAGGTTCCCCCATGGCAGGTGTTGTAAACAAAAATCTGCCCTTTTCTCCCTTATGGGGTATCCAAGAGCCCATATAGAGTCCTTATATAGGTTCCCTATTGGTAGGAGAAGATAACAGAGGCCAACCAGAGAATATTGAGAAGCAAAGCAGCTAGTAAGCCTGATCTTTATGGATCTGTTGCAACAGGGTCCCCCACTCACCACACGCAGGAGGGAAGAGGAACCCCAAACAAAGGTGTGCCTGCCCTTATATAGACATTTTAAATTCCCTCCCTGGAGTCCAAGACCACCCACAGAAACATCATACATACATCACAGAAGGGGTGTAGCTCAATACCCCCCCCCGATACATCATACTTACATCACAGAAAGGGTGGTCTACAGCAGAAATCTGAGTGCTTTGTTTACCTCCTGTCTGCCAGGTTACCTGTTTAATGGCCACTTGTTTGGATTGCCTGGGGAGCCTGGCCAGTCTTTTGTAATGATAAGTACTTAGTTCCTGAGCCAGGTCAGGCTCACACCCTATTCATATCTTAAATGTGCTGTTAAGACAGGATTTGTGAAGGAAAAGACAATGGGGAGGCTTTTCCATTTTCCTTTGACCTTGCAGAGAAAACATCCTGGAAGGAAGAACGGCAAAAGAGGCTTGAGCCCAGAAGTCAGCCTCTTTTCTTTTGGCCTTAGGCCCACCTCCGGCCGGCCATCCATTGTCCTCCCTGGCCGAGGGCGGGTCAAAGGCCAGCTCAAGCAGGTGGGTGGCACCTGCCCAGGTGAGCCTTGCTCGGTGCCGCAAACCCCGCCCACCTGTGGGGAAGGGAGGGCGGATATTCCTTTGACCTTGCAGAGAAAACATTTGCTCAGTTTGGGAATCAAAATGGTTTCAGGTCGGTCTTCCTGTGCTGATCTATGTACGTGCTTGGTTGGTACACTTATGAACATTTAACATATATCTAAGACCTCAAAATTCCTATCACACAGGCTGCCTCATCAAGGGAAGCTGCGCCCAGGCCCAGCCTTCAGGCCTCCTTCTCCTTATGGCCACCCCTGGGCCAGCCAAAAGGGAGGGGGAGGCCAGTTGGCTGCAGCTCCACTTCTGCATCAAGCCTGCCCCCAAGGGCAGAAGCTGTGAAAGGGGGACAGGCAGAGCGGTCGCTTCACTACCCCTCTCCTCTGCTGGGCTCCGGTGCATGAGTGTGCCCCATGGCATGCCCACTTCCCCGATGGGCATGCACAGAGCCCTGCAAGCGAACCCACCCTGCACGGCAATAGGAGATGTTCTGCCCCTGTTTCTGAATACCAGTTGCTGGAAGCCACAGGAGGGGAGAATGTTGCTCTTATGCTCAGTCTCCCATAATGGCAGCTGTTTAGCCACTGTGAGAACAGGATGCTGGTCTAGATGGGCTGTTGGCCTGATCCTGCAGGCTCTTCTTGTGTTCTTATTGTGGGATTGTTGGCAATGCAATGTAGCTACGCGACTCGGCTGATGACGGTGCCTGAGATGCTGTGTGCATTCATGTGTGTGTGTGGTGGGGTCAATACAGTAATGCTGACTCTCTTTCCTGCAGGGCAGAGACCTCATTCGGCAAGAGGAAGGGCTGGAGTCTAATGGCTGGAGGCTGGACTGGGAGTCAGAGTCAGTCCACGAAGAGTGAGTGCAGAAGTATTTCCAGGGTCCAGCAGCAGCCTCCTTGCTGGCCGGGCCAAGCCAAGCCTCCTCTTTGGAGCAGCTTGACCTGCCTTAAGGGTGTCACCTGCATCTGGAAGGTGCAAAGGAGACCTGTAGCTTAGCAACAAGCATCTCTCTCTGCCCCCCTTCCCCCTCCATCCTTGGCCTGCCATTCCAACTCCAGGGGCACACAATTTTCAGGTCTGATCTTCACCTGGGCCAAACACTTCTTCTCCGAGGTGGGAGCCTCTCTGCTCAGCGGCCTGGATCTCCCCTCCCTTCCTTTTCTCTCGTGCAGGATTTATTGGGGCTGCTTCTACTTCTTCCCTTGGCTCAGGATGTGCAGGAGAGACAAAAGGGTGCAGCCGTGACAAGGTACGTCAGCGCAGCAGAGATGGGATGTGTGGTCAGCCAAAGCAGGTGGACGTGGTCAGCAACTGGTCAGTCGCCTTCCAGGGTTTCGGTCTATCTGGAAATGTCACTGGTGATCAAACCTGAGACTTATGCATGCAAAGTCGATGCTCTGGCTCTGGGGCTGTGGCTCTTCACTCCCCCACCCCCCAAAAAGAGGTCTTGGTGGGATGATGGAAACTGCACCCAAAGTCCGGCTGAGTGTCTCTTCAGCAGCAGAAAGGCAGCTTCACAACATTCGCTAGGAAATTACCGTATCTCTGGAAGTAGCAGAAAACCACCGTAAGAATAGAAAATTAAAACATGTGTACAGTTCTGGTAATCCCATACAGTGGTACCTCGTGCAGATATTTGATTTTTAAAAAAGGATTAGAAGAACTACTGAAAGGGACACGGGTGGCGCTGTGGGTTAAACCACAGAGACTAGGACTTGCCGATCAGAAGGTTGGCGGTTCGAATCCCCGCGACGGGGTGAGCTCCCGTTGCTCGGTCCCTGCTCCTGCCAACCTAGCAGTTCGAAAGCACGTCAAAGTGCAAGTAGATAAATAGGTACCGCTCCGGCAGGAAGGTAAACGGCGTTTCCGTGCGCTGCTCTCGTTCGCCAGAAGCGGCTTAGTCATGCTGGTCACATGACCCGGAAGCTGTATGCCGCCTCCCTCGGCCAGTAAAGCGAGATGAGCACCACAACCCCAAAGTCGGCCACGACTGGACCTAATGGTCAGAGTCCCTTTACCTTTACCTTTAGAACTACTGATGGTACCTTTCCCTTAAAACAGGAGTCAGCAAACTTTTTCAGCAGTGGGCCAGTCCACTGTTCCTCAGACCTTGTGGGGGGCCAGACTATATTTTTTTTTGGGGGGGGATGAACGAATTCCTATGTCCCACAAATAACCCAGAGATGCATTTTAAATAAAAGCACACATTCTACTCATGTAAAAACATGCTGATTCCCGGACGGTCCGTGGGCCGGATTTAGAAGGCGATTGGGCCGGATCCGGCCCCCAGGCCTTAGTTTGCCTACCCATGCCTTAAAAGTTCAACTAAGGGCGTGTCTCCACTTCCACTTTCCCGGCCACTTTCCCCTGGGAAGAGCCCTAGATCGCCTTCCTTGTGAAGATCCCCTTAAGCAGTTAAGGAGGTTTTTAGCTTTAACTTAGAAGCAGGGAGAGGAGCTCTGCTCTTCCCTTTAAAGGAAGGGGAGCTCAAATTCTGCCAGGCGTGGTTTGACTCATGAGCAGGGAGTCAATTCCGGTGTCATCCATCATGTTTAGTGCTGCTTTCGCAAGAGCACCAAGTTCGTGAGCATGCATGAAGCTGTGTTACTCTGCAACCTGAGATATTTTAACTGGATATGCCATGGGGGAGCCTTCGCATGCCAAAGCATGTTCCCTGCCACCAAACTCTGGGCCTCCTCCTCTGATCTTGGCTTCCAAGAAGCTTTGTTTCAGAAACCCAAGAGGGAGCGAAACAAGCTGGCTGCAAAGGCGAGGCAAGGGGTTACGATTTCACCTGCATGGGGGGTGAGATCAGCTGTGAAATTGAATCTCCTCCCAGTAGCAGATGTGCCTAGACAGATCCCTCAGCCCCAGAGCCATGGCTGCTCCTGTCTGCACCTGGAACGACCAGAGGGCACGAACTTTACGGAAAAAGGCTGTAGCTTAGTGGTAGAGCACCTCCTCTGCATGCAGAAGGTTCCAGGTTCAATCCTGCCATCTCCAAGCAGGGTCAGGTAAAACTCCCCACCCGCTGGAAGAGTCAGGATAAAATAAAGTATTTCTTCATGCCAGGGGTGTAGCGCTCATTGCCAGCCTGATGCCAGGCGGGTGCTCACACACAGGTCAGGGGAAGGGCATGGGGGGGGTGAAGCGCATCCTCTGCCGTCACCCGGCCCTTGCCACTGATGGCCAGCAGGGCATGATCTCTGCAGGGGTGCCTGGTTTGTGCCTGCCAAGAGTCTGGCCCCCCATGCTAAGCCACTGCTTCATGCAGAGCATCATTAGACAGTGGAACTCCCTCCCACAAGAGGAAGGGATGGCCACAAAGCTGGATGGCCTTAAAAGAGGATGGGACAAATTCTTGGAGGAGGAAAAGGCTACGGATGGCTTCTAGCCAGGATGGCCGTACTCTGCCTCTACAGTCGGAGGCAGCGATGGTTCTGAATCCCAGTTGCTGGAAACTATGGGAGAAGAGATTGCCCTTGTGCTTGAATCCTGCTTGGTTTCCCAGAAGAGGCATCTGGTCAGCCGCTGGGAGAACATGATGCCGGATAAGTTCTTACAAAACCATGGAGGGCCTCTGCCAGCCAGTGTGGGCAATATTGAGCTAGATGGAGGAGATTCTGTATAAGGCAGCTTCCAATCCTCCTCCGTTTGTGAGTCTCTCCAACCGCCTTCCAGAGCCAGCTCCAAGCAGACACCAGCAAGGAGAGACCACAGCCAGGCTGGAGGCAAAGGGGGCAGGGAATGGCTCTGGCTGGGGCTGGTGTCAGTTGTCGTCCAAAGCAGCTGGAGGGCGCCTGGTTGGTGAAGCCTGCTCTGGGGTGTGGGGCTCATGCTTGACGGGGCGAAAGATGGCTTTGCGCTCTTCTCATCTTTCTTGCCTTTTCCTCCCTCCAGTTGACCCCAGGCAGGGGGCGCTTCCTGTGATGTTTTCCCTGCTGCCAGGACCCCGGTCTCACCCCATCACTACCTCCCCCCAAATATGCCCCCTATCTTTAGCCAGATCCCGAAGGATGCAACACAAGCCTCTATTTGCCCTGCCCAGCGCTGGCCGCCCAGATATATCCCAGTTGCTGTTCTTTGGAAGGACTGAAATCTGCAACACCCTGGAAATTAAAAGCTTCTTCCTGAAACTTCCTGCTCCAGCTGCCAAATTTCTTTTTTGCCCAGGATGAGCTGTTTTCATCTTCTGCCACCAGAGGGTGCTGGTTCCCCGAGGGAAGAATTCCTTTGGAGCAGAAACCCAGGCTCATTTATTGCAAGACATTCCAGCATAAATATACCGTATTGGCCTGAATATAAGCTGCACCTTTTTTTCCTTCCAAATTCCGATCGTGAAAATTTAAAGTGTGGCTTATATTCGGGCCAATACGGTACATTGGGTGTGTGTGTGTGTGTGTGGAATTAAAACCCCTGCATCTGCATGGAGGCGCAATCTCAGTGCTCCCCACAAAATCCTTTCATAGAATTGTAGAGTTGGAGGCTTTTAAGCAGAGTTTGGATGGCCATCAGTCAGGGGTGCTTTAGCTGAGATTTCTGCATTGCAGGGGGTGGATTAGATGAACCTTGGGGTCCCTAATAATAATAATAATAATAATAATAATAATAATAATAATAATAATTGTACCCTGCCCATCAGGCTGGGTTTCCCCAGCCACTCTGGACGGCTTCCAACAAAGATTAAAAATGCATTAAAATGTCACACATTAAAAGCTTCCCTAAACAGGGCTGCCTTCAGATGTCTTCTAAATGTCAGGTAGTTGTTTATCTCTTTGTCATCTGATGGGAGGGTGTTACACAGGGAGCCACCACCGAGAAGGCCCTCTGCCTGGTTCCCTGTAACTTGGCTTCTCACAGTGAGGGAACCACCAGAAGGCCCTTAGCGCTGGACCTCAGTGTCCGGGCAGAACGATGGGGGTGGAGACGCTCCTTCAGGTATACTGGGCCGAGGCTGCCTACAATTCTATGATTCTAAGTCTTTGCAGGGGGGTTGATAGCTTAGGTAGGAAAACAGTGCAGCACGAAAACAGGGAGGCTCCGTCATCTCGAATTCTAGAAGCTGGTTGTTCCTGAGGTCCACATCTCTGGGTGTGTGGCCCAGAAGGTAGGAGATGTCTTGTCCTAAGACGATGACGAGCTGCTTGCCTGTTCTCCGCCTTCCCAAGCCCCCCACCTTTCCAGAAGGGTCGTACCTGCTCACCATGTGAAGGGTTCCAGGAGGAAGACAGTTGTTGGGCTGTGTGTGGCCTTGACTCGCCTTTGGCAGCGCAGAGCGGCACTGAATTGCTTGTAGGGGATTGCTCCCCACCCACCCTTTTTTGTCCAGGAAGCCCCAGAAGTAACAAAAAGCTCACTTTCCTTCATTTTTATTTATACACGAGTGTGACGAGCCCACAGCTGTTACACAGTCCGGCGTTAGCTTATTGCAACCAGGTTCACGGGGCACCAAATGCCACCCGAAACGAGAGCACCCGAGGGAGCCAGCTTAGAGGAGCCCATGGCAAGAATCGATGGAGAGGGGAGTGAAGAACTTTGCCTGTCCTTGCTTGGTTGGGGTCAATTTCTTTGGAAGAGCAGAGAAGACTGTGGGGCGGCGGCGGCAGCAGCAGCAGCAGCAGGAGAAGGCGGCAACTTCTTTTGGAACTGGGCGTAGCTGTCACCTTTCCCTTTTCTTGCGAGGAATCCTATTCAGAATAAGGGAATTTCCCTTAAAAAAAGGGAAATGTTGACAGCTATGGAACTGGGATATTTGTGGGTGCAAGGAAGGGAAAGAGCAGAGCTGTCATTGGCAACTTGGAGGCAGGGATGGGGGCGGCATGGAGGGCCAACTGGTCTCCCCCCACTCCTGCAAGCCCCACACATATACAACATCCATTGCCAATCAGGAATCTCATTGACTCACACACAGAATCTCAGATCTCTCTAAAACAGTCTGAAATGCAAATTGCAAACCAAAGTAACATACACACACACACACACACACACACACACACCCCGCACCAAGGAAAGCCAAGAATTTGCAAGCTGAATAAATCATGCACTTTTTGTAGAATTGTGTGCTTTGTAGGTTTTGCCCCCCCCAATTTTGCATAGCTTGATGCTTTGCATTATTTATTGTTCCTTTTTGCATGGTTTATTTATTCAGCAGCTTCCTGGGAGTGGGCTCAGACTGCTGAAGCCCTAACAGACCCCGCTCAGGATCCTCTTAGCTTCCGGGAGCTCCCCAGACAAGGCCCCTCAGTTTCAATCTTGTTTCCGCAATCATGAGGGACAGAGGCATGACATACTCTTTAAAACGGAAGTGGGAATGCTGCTTTCTGTACCAAATATGGAATTCCCCATGAACACACACAGACGTGCACACACGCACACAGCACCAAAGGACCCTTCTGCATAGTCTCCTAAAAGGGCTGCGATGCCAGCCTGTGGATGCCACCCTTCACCCAAAATGCACGAGAGCCCTACCAGGCTGCAGGGTAGCTGTACTGAAACCCCTTCACATTTACACCCCGATCCACTGTCATTCAGACCTTGTGGGGGGCCGGACTATATTTTGGAAGGAAAAAAATATGAACGAATTCCTATGCCCCACAAATAACCCAGAGATGCATTTTAGATAAAAGGACACATTCTACTCATGTAAAAACACGCTGATTCCCGGACCGTCTGCGGGCCGGATTTAGAATATGATTGGGCTGGATCTGGCCCCCGGGCCTTAGGTTGCCTATCCATGCCCTATAATGTCCTGGAAGGGCCCCAGTGGCCGCAGGCAGTCCAACGACAGCAAAATGGGCTTGAAAGACTGGGTCAGACCTTGTGGTCTTGCACGAGCTAATGGACACCTGTGCTGGAAAAAGGGTGGGAGAATTTCTTCACCCCCTGGAAATGAGGAAAAATGAAGTTGACATTCTCCCATTTCACGGCTGTTGATGACCTCCTCTATTGCAGAGCTGGAGGGCACCCTGGGGTCATCTGCAATGACCCAACTGCCTGCAATGCAGAAATCACAGCGATTGGGGACATTTAAGGAGATGTTTCCAAATACCTGTTTCTGGGGATCAAGAGCAGGGAGAGGGGCAGTTGTGCTCAGGACCTGCTGGGTGGGTGTGTTTCCCATTTGGGGCCCCAGGTTGACCACAGAACAGGAGGCCAGGCTAGATGGAGACCCCTTGGCCTGATCCAGTACAGGAGCTGGGCTCTTCTCATGTCCTTGAGAGGCCACCTGCACAGCACTCCAGAGTGAGAGGGCAGAGCCTCCAAACAAAATGAAAATCTTTTCTATGGAGCGAAGGAAAGGGGAGTGTACACAGACCGAGCGCAACACACGCGCATCGGTGCCCAATATCTCCATCTCCCCTCTTTCCACCATAAACTCACAAGGTTCCCTCTGTGAAGACGGCACACCTGACCTCTCCAACTCCCTCTTCCTGGCCAGTCCGGACATGCACAAAACTTCTCCCTGCAATGACCTGCCGGGGAACCGATGTGTTAGTAATTGTTGCTTGGGTTGTCAAACCAACCTGTAAGCCAGTCCCACAATTCACAAGAACACAGGAAGAGCCTGATGGATCAGGCCAAGGGCCCATCTAGTCCAGCATCCTGCTCTCACAGTGGCCAACCACTATCTCCTGTGGCAGTGAGTTCCACAGTTTAAATCTGCACTGCATGAAAAACTTTATCTGTCCCCAAACTCTCAACATTCAGCGTCAGTTGTAGTTGTTAAGAGGAGGGGGAGAAACTTTTCCTCTCTCCGGTTTATCCAGGCCGGGCATCGTCTATCATGTCACCTCTAACCCCAAACTTTCCTTGAAGCTAAGCTGCTGCTGCGTGAGAGGAGCAACAAACTACAGAGGCATCTGCAGTCCTTTCTGAGGCCCTGAGCCCTTCCTCCCCTCCGCCTCAAAGCAAGGCGGTTCCAGGTAGCCTTTCCTCCAGCTGGCAGGGAGCATCGCTTTGACCCCCGTGCTGTGGTCCAGCCATGCCAGCATCCTGGCAGGAGTAAGTGTTCCTGGCTATTTTTAGCCTCCCCACCTCCTCTCCCTCCTGTCATCTGGCGCCTGCTGCCGCCGCCACTGCTTGCCTTCATCTCAGAAAGTTTCCATTGAGTTTGCTGCCTCCGGGGTTGGCAAAGGCCAGAGACTCCTCACCGCACGGCTGGCCCCACCTCATCCGCTCGCTGGCTCCGGGGTGGTGGGTTGGCACGGCCGAAACGTGTGTGAGCAATTGCTCAGAGGGGCCTGGAGGCAGTGGGAGCGCAGAGGCAGGAAGCCTTGCCCAGACCCACACCTTAAACCCATGAACCCGGGATTTGCGGGAGACAGCGCAGACTAATTGCACACACACACACATTCCGGAACAGAAGCACCTGGGGAACATGCACATTGACACACTCCCTAAACACGACAGGCAATTTGTTCGCCTCACTCCGCAGAACCAGGCCACACACACACAACCACAGAGCATAGGAAGACCGTGAGTTGTGGCTGCATTTGAGGCCAGGATCCGTCTCAGTGAGAATCTTGTCTCCCTCTGCAGCCAGCCAGGTGCTTCTGGGAATCCCACAAGTAAAATGCGACGGCCGCAGAGCCTCCATCCCCAACACTTGTGTCCCAAGGTAGACTGCCTCTGAAGATGGAGGTTCTATTGACAGCCACCGCTAGACCTCTCCTCTCCTGTGCTGGACTCCAATTCCTATCAGCCCCAGCCAGCCTAATTTTGATGGCCGGGACTGATGAGAGTTGAGGTCCAGGGATGCCTGGAGGCCAACCATCTCCACCAGACTTGCGCTAAAGCCCATAGATGCCACTGCGGCTTGTAGCAAGATGCTTTGCAAGGAGACCTTTCTGTCTATCCTGGGTCTTTGTGGGAATGCACAACCAATGCCTGCATGCGGAAGAAGCCCTTGGCCACCTGGGGGGGGGGGCGTGGAAGTCACTGAGTTGCAGAGAGGAAAGTTTTCTGCTCTCCTCCTGCTGACTTGCAGGATGGCCACCTATCAGAAATACTGTATTTTTCGCTCCATAAGACGCACTTTTTTCTTCCTAAAAAGTAAGGGGAAATGTCTGTACGCCTTATGGAGCAAAGGCGTGGTCCCTGGAGCTGAATTGCCCAGGGGAGAAAAGCAGATCATGCTCTCTTTTTTTTGAAAGAGGGAAGTGGGTGTTGAAACAAAGCCGCTGATTGTTTGTCGATCGGGGAGAGAGATAAGGGACGCTAGAGATAAAGGAGGCTGCCTGGGAGGGGGAGGTAAAAGCCCATGGATCCTTAGGATTTTTACATTGGGTCACCCCAAATTCACCATCAGATCACATAGCATGTCCATGGCTACAGCCTGAACCAAAATAATCATGCACCCACTGTTTCATGGGGCTGCAATGGTGCAAAAATGTGGTTACAAAGCACGGATCCACATAGATCCTCAGGATTCACCATCAGATTACATGTCTGTGGCCACAGCAGGAACCACAAAAACCATACACCCACTGTTTCGTTCAGAATATTTTTCTTCTTGTTTACCTCCTCTAAAAACTAGGTGCGTCTTATGGTCAGGTGCCTCTTATGGAGTGAAAAGTACAGCACTTTAGTTGTGGTTCCTGCATTTCAAAGGGTTGGAATAGAGGAACTTTGGGGGTCCCGTCCAACTCACCGATTCCTCCCATTGCTTGTATCTCCAAGAAACAGGAAATCTCTCCCCCACCTCAGCTGCCTCCTGATCTCTATATTAATTGTGTGAATAAAATATGCATCTCTCTCTGTGTGTAGGTGTGAACCCTCAAGAAGCGCCCCCTTCTCCCAGAAGAGCTACGGGTGGCCACCAACTTGGAACGCTTTTAAAGAGGCTTAGGGGAGCCCCCGGGAGACACAGCTTCCCTTGGCTACCAGCAACGATGGCTCCAATGGCTCCATTCTGCCAGCACAGTTTTCAGCCACTGGGAACAGCCAGTGGAGAGAGTGTGGTTGCATTCGGGTCCTGCGGGGGGGGGCACTTCCCATTTGGCCCCCTCACCGGCCACCGTCAGAAGGGGAACCTGGACTAGATGGGACCCTTTGAGCTGATCCCATCTGAAGGCTCTTCTGTCCAAGTCCAAAGCACAGAGGGATTAAGTGGGGGGGGGGTCTAGGGATTGGAAGGGGGGCAGGCTGGCATGGCGGGGAGGGGGCAGAGAAAAAGGGCTACCCACTCCCAGCCCCCCCTCCTCCAGGGTCTCCACCTTCTGAAGTCCTAGCAGGTGTTTCCCACATGCTGATCATCAAGAGTGAGAAACATGCTTCCATTTTCTTAACCCCCCCAAAAAAACCCTAAGATTCCCAGCTCATGCCTAACAAGGTATTCCCCAGCTTTTGTGTTACAATCATGGCTGAATCTGCACCCACAGCCCCGCACCCAGGATCCCGTAAGGAGCTGCCTCTGAATGCCAGAGCGTGGAAGCCTAGTGAGCCCAGTCTCCTCGCATTTCCAGCACACTGACAGTGTGCCAAACTCTTCTTTGGGTGCAATGCTTTGCACCGAAGTTGAGCTGAACCGATACAAGCAGAATCTGATGTCCTTCAAGCTATATATGCTAAATATTCATTGCAACAAAGAGAATTCAGTTCCAGGTTTCAAACGCTGAGAGTAGCTGCATCTGTACAAGTTTACACGCGTGCACACGGACACACACACACACACACACACAGACAGATGGCTGCCCTCCTTCAGGGCTGGGGACCCTCCAAATGTTTCTGGCTTCCAGCTCCCGTTATCCTAACTGGGGCTGCTGGGAGCAGTGACATATTGAAAACCCCCAATTCCACAGCTCTGCCATCCTTGTTCCTTGCCTTTGTGGTTCGTGGGGAGGCTTTTGCCATCGCCTTGCACCCTGAGGTCTCCCCCTGGTTGGTGCTCCCTTCCTGGAATGGGATGCAGGATCCCACCCCTAATCCTCCATGCCCTGCAGATGCCACACACCCACACCCCTGCCACGCGCTGCCTGGGCTCCAGGGAAGCAGGTTCCATAAGCGATGCTGCCTTTAACTCGGGGCAACCGTTGAGGGAGGGGCAGGGTACCCAAAATGTCCCAGTGTCCCAAGAGTCACACTCTGGCTCCTTGCGGGTGATGGGGGCACCAACCAAACTCGGGGGCGGTCCTTTTGCCCCAAGCTGTGCCAGCCAACACCTACTGGCGCCCCCTGCCAGGCTCGGTGGGCAACGAAATCTCAACATTCTCCTCCTCCTTAGCTGTTCAGAGGCTGCCGGTCAGTCCCAAAACAGCATTCAGTCTGCATGAGGAAATGGGGAGAAGAGGATGTCTTGGGGGGGCTGGTGCTCAGCCAGCAGGGGTGCCCCCCAGGGCCAATACACCACCCCCAAATGTCCTGTTGATGAGCTTCTTTCCCAAGAGAGTCCTTCCATGGTGGTGGGGTCAGTAGAGGGGCATCCTCAGTGCCCCCCAGTCAATATGTAGCTGCGACTGGCGAGGTCAGTGGCGCTGATGTCCCTCTTGTTGGCGTGGGGGGTCTGCTGCCAGTGGGGAGGGGGGAGAGGTCCTTGCTACAAGATCTGAGCTTCTGCAGGAGGGGAAAGAGAAAAGGAGGAGCAGTCATAAAATCGCCTGAGAAAAACATTCTTCCTTCGACAAGCTGACTGAGATGCCCAGGAAACTGGTGTGTGTTTTTGTTCCTTTGAGGATTTTAACTTTCTCTGTGTTTTAAACTATTGTTGCAGATTTTTCTCAGTGACAACATTACTGTTCTCCGGTGCTTGCTAAAAAGATTTCCGGTTCAACAATGCCACCAGAAGTTTAGAAAGTTGATGTGAGTTTTAATGGGTTTTGAGTCTATTGCAGATTGCATCTTTTGCACCATTTTAAAGAGGTGCTTTTACAGATAATTTTATTGTTTTACTCTCTTCGTAAACCACTTTGATTTTTTTAAAATAAAAAAGAAATTCAAGCTGCATATAGATTTTATGGGATAAATGAATGAGAACTAAGAGGGCAATAGAGAAAACCAAACAACCGACGTGCAGGAAGAAGGAAAAACCAGAGGAGAGCGTCCTGGCACCGGACGGACCAGCAGCCACACTGAGGACTAGAGTCTCCTGTCCTGCATGCCTGTTGATGTGCATCCCAGTTGATGCTTTAGTTGAGATTCCTGCATTGCGGGGGGTTGTACTAGATGATCACCAGGGGTCCCTTCCAACTCTGCAGTTCTTTGCTGCAGCCCCATCCAGGAAGCCGCCTGAGCCCTTGGGAAGCTCCGTCATGCAGGATCTGCACAAATCCCAGGTCTCCCTGCTAACGTCTCTTCTGCTCAATGCTGCAAGCTTTGCAACGTCTATATGGCTGAGCTCCCAGGAATGTCCAGGCTGCTCTGCATGGAACATATTAGGTAAAGGGACCCCTGATCATTAGGACCAGTCATGGCTGACTCTGGGGTTGCAGCGCTCATCTCGCTTTACTGGCCGAGGGAGCCTGCGTACAGCTTCCGGGTCATGTGGCCAGCAGGACTAAGCCGCTTCTGGCGAACCAGAGCAGCGTACGGAAACACCGTTTACCTTCCCGCCGGAGTGGTACCTATTTATCTACTTGCACTTTGACGTGCTTTCGAACTGCTAGGTTGGCAGGAGCAGGGACCAAGCAACGGGAGCTCACCCCGTCGCGGGGATTTGAACCGCCGACCTTCTGATCGGCAAGTCCTAGGCTCTGTGGTTTAACCCACAGCGCCACCCGCATCCCTTTACCCGCCTCTGAAACCAGCCATATGAGGCCTCGGCCGGCAGGACTCTCCTGGCAAGAAGCCCCTTTGGGATTCTGCAGGCCAAAGTGGGGGGAGGACGCGTTTCCAGACCGGTCTGTCTGCAGCAGCACCCCCTCTCTGCAGTCCCCACCCTGGACCTCACAGCCTTCAGGCAGGTGTCAGGGGCGTCTGGAGGAATATGGAGGGGACGCATCAGCAGGGAGATTTGCCCAGCTGTGCATCCCAAATTAAGTCCGATCAGAAGGTTGGCGGTTCGAATCCCTGCGACGGCCTTGAATAATAAGCAGCCAGCAAGAGGGTGGCCTGATCCTGCGGGCCCCAGGACAATGCCAGAGGGAGGCTTCCTGCCAGAGGAGGTCTGTGCACTCTGAGGTGGAGATGCTCCTGCCCCATATCCCCTCTTGGGGGAGCATCTTGTCCCCCTCCCCTTCCTCGCCCTCCCCACAAGGTGCTGTACTCACTGGGCAAGGCCTTCATGTGGATGGCAGCGGCAAGGAGGTCGTGGTTTTTCGTGGCCTCTTTGCTGTGCTTCTTCATTCGGACCCTGGGAAAGATGGGGAGGGGGAGAGAATTGAGGCGGGGGGCGCTTAGCCATGGGATGCATGTTTAACCTGGAAGAAAGGAAACTGAGAGGAGGTGGGCTAACCATCTGCAACTATCAGAAGGGCTGCCCCATGGAAGGTGAGGAGACCATGTCTTCCCCTGCTCTGGAGGGGAGGACAAGGACCAATGGATTCAAATTGCAAGAAAGTAGATTCTGACTCAATACGAGGAGGAACTTTCTGACTGTGAGAGCTGTGGAACAGGTCTCCCTTGCAAGGCTATGGACTCTCCTTCCTTGGAGGTTTCTAAACAGAGGTTGGGTCTGTCATGGGTGCTTTAGCTGAGATTTCTGCATTGCAGGGGGTTGGACTGGGTGACCCCCAGGACCCCTTCCAACTCTACAATTCTTTGTTTTGTATTTTTTTATAGGATTTTGGTTTTTTTGTTCTTGCACTTTTTAACACGATGATTGATTAATTTATATACCGCTCTCCATCTGAAGACTGCAGGGTGGCTTACAGCATATAAACAAAACACATGGAATAATAATAGAAAACAACAATATTTCCCCCCCACACACACCTTTAAAATGCCCTAGATTTGTTTGTATGCCACCTTGATATTTGACAGGAGGGGGCTGTCTGCAAATATATTTTAATAAATCTGAATCGGTGGTTCCCAGAGTGCGTGGTACTCTGGCCACACTAGCTGGGAGGGAGGGGGAATTACCAGGGTGGGGTGCAAATAGGCAAGGGGGCAGCGGGGGCGGGGGAGGCTGGAGGTGTGAATGGCTAGAGACTTTTAAAAGTTGGCATGGGCGAATCAAGTGCATCCATTTTGCTGCATTAAACTAAACAGTTTAAATTTGATTTTCCATAAATGTGCATAACATTGCTGCTGTTTTGGATTTGATTGTGTTACTGCCTTCCTTAGTGGGTTGTGCAAACTGTAACACTTTTTATAGGGTATTGGGTGGTGTTAGGGGCCTAGAGATGAGCTCATGGAACCGAGAGGACAGTGGCCCAAAAATGTTTGGGAGCCGCTGATCTAAATGAATGAACTGCCCAGGTTGTGGTACTTCGCTGTGTTCTGCCTCCTGCTCTGGCAGGGCCTTTCTGAGGCTCTTCCAAGCAAGTCCAACCCAGTCCAGCCCCCTCTCTGCCCATCTGGACTTCCCTTCCCCGGAACTGCAAGCCTTTATTCCGACTCTCCCACCAGCCCCAGCCTTGGAGACACAACCAATTTGCGTCTTGTTTTAGGTGGACGGTCTCCAGAATCGGGGTGGATTCCAGCCAGCGAAACACAACAGGCCAGGCTGGGCAGAGGACGGGGCACAATCACAGAATTGTAGTGTTGAAAGGGGTCCAAAGGGTTATCCATCCTAACCCCCTGCAGGATGTGGGGCTGGAAGTGGCAGCCAGACCTTCTCCCCTGTCAGACTTCCCACCGGCCATTACCCACTGGTAACTTCCCCTAACGCACATATTTTTGCAAAGTGATTTCCCCTAATAAATGCATTTTTATCCACACTTTATCTCGGAGTACACATTACTTGACTGGAGAACCTCACTGCAAAATTCAGAGATGTGGGCCTGCGTTTTGATTTGGGCGCTGTTTCTGAAAGTGCAAATCTGGTAGGCTGGCTTGCCAGTGTGAGCAGACTCATATCTCTCCCCCGTCCCTGCTCACAACTGGGGGGCCACCACAGATCAGGCCCCGCTCCCATCACCGTAGGTTGAGTCACACCTGCTGACACAACCATGCCAAGGGCGGAAGCCAGGGTTTGAGGGGTCGGAGGCCCCCCAAGTATGGAACTGGTCCTCCCCAAGCAAGGTGCTCCAGCAGAAGTGTTGGAAGGAAGGGCCTCATCCCTTCTGGAGAGAAGGGAGGGTGAAATCACACTTACCACATCAGAAAGGCGAAGACCAGAATCACCGCCAGGACAAAGAAGGCAAAGACGCCCAGCGACACCAGAACCGCCACCTTCTCCGTGGGGTCGCTGTGGCCTGTTAGGGGCAGAAGGGAAAGGGGTGTGATGGCCTGGGACTGGGGCTCAGACTCGGGACCAGAGGGGACTCAGTCTGCACTGGATCCTTTGCCTCAGGCATCATCTGAACCAAGTCTGGGGCCTGATTCTGAACAGCCCCAGTCTGCACAGGTTCCCCTACAACAAGCACCAGCTGGGCCGAGTCAGGGGCCTGAGTCTGCTAATATATATATATATTTTAAAAAAATAATGCAGCACCGAAATCTCAACACAAATTGAAAGAGCTTGAGATTGGATGGTGCCCGTCTCCCCCTTTCTCTGTGTGGGGCTGAGAATGAGAGACCTACCAATGGGGCCATTGTTGGGGGCCAGAGAAGGCTCCTCCGCTGGGCTTTCTGCCTTGATGGCTGCAGTGGCTGTTTCGCTGGGTACCAAAGTTTGTCCTGGGGAAAGAGAGAAGCATTTTAGGGAAAAGAGGGAGATTACAGAATCATGGCTCTCCCCCTCCTCATTTAATCTACACAGCAACCCTGTGAGGTAGGTTAGGCTGAAAGGCAGTGATTGGTCCAAGATCACCCGGTAAAAGCTTCTTGGCCAAATTGGGATTTGAACCCAGGTCCAAGTCAGACACTCTAACCACTGCACCACACTGTTTACTCCTCCTGCATCCTTCCTGATTTGTTTGCAGGGTGTTGATGTACCTTTCCATTAAGTCAATCATTCACCCCACACTTTTCAACGCATTTCTCTGTCACTTTCCAAACAGTAAAAAGTCCTATTCTTCTTCCTTTTAAAGTGGAAATGTAGCAATTCAGGACACATCCAGACTTCCTTTTGTGTCGCTTTTCTAGGTACGGGTCTGCACTTCAAAGCTCCATGACCAAGCACTTATTATTTTGCCTTGTTGCTTTCCCCACGAAAACCCGCTCTTTACCATGGAAAAAATATATGAAGAAATCCCAAATTGCCGTTTGTTTCGATTCCGTGTTAAAGAATGGGTTTTCCTGGGGAAAGCAGTGAGGCAGGCAAACAAACGAACCAACAAACAAATGCTCAGACACAGACCAGGAAAGTGAGGACCTGAGTCAAGAAAGCGCAGAGCAAAATTTAAGTGTGGATGAGACTTCGTGTTTTAATCCACTTTACATCATACCTCATGTTACGTCCGCTTCATGTTACGTTCTTTCAGGTTACATCCCACGGTGACCCGGAAGTACTGAAAAGGGTTACTTTCGGGTTTTGCCGCTCGCGCATGCGCAGAAGTGCAAAATGATATCACGCACATGTGCAGAAGTGGTGAATCGCAACCCGCACGTGCGCAGATGCACCACTGAGGGTTGTGCTCTTTTCATGTTGTGAACGGGCCTCTGGAACGGATCCCGTTCGCAACCAGAGGTACCACTGTATTTGCACAAACGTGAGGTTATGGTATGTGCTTGGAACCCCCTTGCAAAGCGCCTCCTTCAAACAAGGCACATGCCTCACAGCTGTGAGGGCTGCTTACCCGTGGCCGGCATGGCCCACGCTTCAGGGGTCCACTCGCTCCAGCTCCCAGCATCCAGGAAGTCCTTCGCGCTCACCTGGACCACATGCAGCAAGCCCAGGAAGGCATCTGTTATCACCTCGGACACGTTGGCCGTCTCCACCTGCAGATCCAGGATACACACAATGGGCAGATGCAGGATGAGACCCCTACTCTCTGCTTCCCAGAATGTGGCATCCTGTCGGGCAGTTCTTATGTTTCTGTTTTTGGGAGGGTGCTCTCAGCTCATGCCACCAACCAAGAGCAGGCCATAAATCTGTGAGCCGTGAGCCCCTGTGGACACATACTTCAAGACTGGTGACAATGGATACATGCCCTTGGGGCAGATCCTATTCGCCAGGATCAGTCTTCTTGGAAGGGAAGCCCTGATAAGAACCTCATAAATACAGGAGCAAACCATTGGCCCATCTAATTGTGCTAAACTCACAAGCTCACAATCTTTCCACAAAACCCTGAGCACAGCTGGCTGAACAGTGAAGATTCACAGAGATACTCAGAATCAAGGAGACTTTATTGTTAGTTAACAGAAGTCTGCATTTAAATCCAGATATTTTGGAGGAGAAGGTGATGGGACAATGGAGTTCTGGCAACAAGGACATTTATATATGTTTCCTGTTGTGACCAAGATACCAATGTTGGCATTCAACACTAACAAATACAACACAGATTGTTGCTGAAGACACCCAGCTTGTCTTATCCTTTACATCTGCAGGTGAGGCAGTGGAAGTGCTGGACCGTTGTCTTGCCTCGGTAATGGACTGGATGAGAGCCAACAAACTAAGACTCAATGCAGATAAGATTGTGCCACTGTTACTGGGTGGCTCCCGAGACCAGATAGATGGGAGATCGCCTGCTCTTGATGGGGTTACCCTCCCTCTGAAGGACTGGGTGAGTAGCTTGGGGGTCCTCCTGGATCCTTTGCTAGGTAATGGGACTGGCAAATTCAGCAAACAACAAGAGCAATGAAATAATAATTCAACAACAAGCCAATGCCGGGCAGCTGAGCCACAGTTTCAGAAGTGGGCAGGCAACACTCCTCTTTCTGAGCATAAGCCCTGGGCTCCATCCGCTCCTGTCCCTCAACTCACCATAGCCCAGGAAGTGGAGGTGACGGGTCGGTATCGCAGGCGGAACTTGAGCAGGAAGTGAAACTCCTTGGTCCAGCTGGAAGGGTATTCCCAGCTCACCTGCAGCCGGTTGGGCACCGAAGGCACTGGCTCTACCCGAAGATGCTCCGGTGGGTCTGGCTTGACTGGGGGACAAAGCAGAGGGGTGTTGCAAGCGATGGAGGGGGGCAGTGTTGGGATTTGGACTACGTGCCATTCTGTGCAGCTTCACACCAAGCAATTAGAAGTTGGCCGAAAGCCAAGGATGACCGAGCAGAGAGGAGTTAGTGGAGCTTGGATACAGCTCTACCACTGGTTGAAGTCTCACACAGGCATGATGACTTATGACCTTACTGACTGGATAGTGTGGTGTTCTGGGTTCTGAGAGTCTTTGGAGTTTGTTGAGAGACAGCTAGTAAAGATCCGTATCTGTATGTGTTCTTGTATATAGTAACTTGTAGTAAAAAGGTAAAGGGACCCCTGACCATTAGGTCCAATCGTGGCCGACTCTGGGGTTGCGGCGCTCATCTCGCTTTACTGACCGAGGGAGCCGGCGTACAGCTTCCGGGTCACATGGCCAGCATGACTAAGCCACTTCTGGCGAACCAGAGAAGCGCACGGAAACACCGTTTACCTTCCCGCTGGAGTGGTACCTATTTATCTACTTGCACTTTGATGTGCTTTCGAACTGCTAGGTTGGCAGGAGCAGGGACTGAGCAACAGGAGCTCACCCCGTCGTGGGGATTCGAACCGCCGACCTTCTGATCGGCAAGTCCTAGACTCTGTGGTTTAACCTACAGCGCCACCTGCGTCCCGCTAGTAACTTGTACAGTCTGCTGTAAATAATAAACACCTCTAAGTAACCAAGTTACTAGTAGCAGCGTCTTGTTCCTGCTTCGTCCATCCTGCCTGCAACTGATTGCTTTCTGGAACTCTGCGCATGCTCTGCTAAGGTCTGGCTAAGGTCCTGCAACAGGTCAAAGTTGCAAAACACCAATAGGAAGCCCATTCCTTGAGATCGGCCGGCCAGCCCTGGAAATGCCACCCTATCTGTACTCAGCTTTGGACTGATGGTGGGCACATAGTTTGGAAGAAGCATTGCTCCTGGAATGAAAGAAGAGACTGCCTTTGAAATACTCCACCCTGCCTACTCGATCTGGGCCAAAGAAAATGGCTCCGGCAAAACCAGGACATTGCTGTGCTTCTCCCCCCCCCCCAAAGGGCAGGACTTACTGATGCCTTGCATGATGACGTTCAGGAGGCGAAAGTTGGAGCCCAGCGGATTCACCTCCGTCACGTTGATCCAGTAGCCGGTCCAGAACAGGGACTGGTGGATGGTGCAAGAGAACGGGTGGGCAGGATCCTGGATGCAGGGGCCCTCCACAATGGGCAGAGACCTGGCCAGAGACAGAAGCGGGGATAGGAAGGCTTTGGCAAAGGCGGTGATACGATTGGTGGGATCCGCTGTGCAACCCTCTCCTTCCGCAGCCCACCCCACACCAATGCAGAAAAAGAAAATAAAACTGCCAAGTCCACGAGGGGGAAATCTGCAGGAAACAGCTGCTTTTTGGCAGCAAGAATATTATTGGCACAAAAATGGAAGCAAGAAGAATTACCGACAAAAGAATGGTGGATGAAATTGATGGACTATGCAGAACTGGATAAATTAACAGGAAGGATTCGAAACCTGCGGGACCAGAGATTCTTAGAAGACTGGAGTAAATATATGAACTATTTGAAAAGCAGTTGTAATGAACAGATGACGCTAGTAGAACTGCAGGAAGTTTTGTAAGGAGGACTATATGAAATATTTCAAGAAAGACTATGAGGAGAATTATTAGTTAATGATAATTAAGAGTAATAGAGAAATTAAGAAATGCAGAATAAGTGATAAAGAATGGAAAATCATCAGAGGTGTTGACGGAAGTCTAAAACATTGTATAAGATAAGAAGTTATGTTATATGATTGTTGGAAAAAATATGTTAAAAAACCTATATATATATGAAACAGCTGCTTTTCTAGGGCCACTCAATAGGGCACAAAGAAATCCCTGTGTTTTCAAGTTCCCCAAATCTCTTAATGGCCACGATTGTGATGATGCAAGAACTGGTTGCACCCCAAGAGACAATCTGCACCTGCCTTTACCAATCGAGTGCTCTCTGAATGTTTTGGGCTACAGTTTCCATCTCCCCAGTCAGGTTCCCTGAAACATCTGTAGGGCACCAGGTTGGTGGACTGTGTGGATCTACACAGTCAGAATAATCACATGTTAGGAGTTCCACCATTTCAGAAGGTGAGAGATTTTGTATGGGAAGAGTACCAAGTGTGTGTGTGTGTGTGTGTGTGTGTGTGTGTGTGTGTGTGTGTCTGTGTCTGGGGATAAGATGCACAAAAGCAGGACCTGAGCACAGGAGCATTTCTCCTCCTGCAGTTTCCAGCAGTTGGCATTCAGAGGCATTTACAGTGGAGGGAGAACACAGCCCTCAATAGTCTCATAAGAAACAACTCAGACCTTGTGATCACAAGATAGAAAAGTATGTTTAACAGTTGCTGAAAATGATATGCTAAAAAACTAATTATATATATATATATATATAGAGAGAGAGAGAGAGAGAGAGTGAGTGAGTCCCACAACCTTGGATGCCTTCATTACACACCTTTAGGCGCCAAGCAAAAGCGTTCCTTTTTAACCAGGCCTTTGCTTGACCTGACCATAACCTTTTAAAATGTGGCTCTTGGGGTGTGTCTGCATATTATTGGGTTATTGCTTTTATTTTATATACTGTGATCTTTTTATGTGAACCACCCTGAGACACCTGGGTATAGGGTGGTATAATAATAATAATAATAATAATAATAATAATAATAATAATAATAATAAATGCCTGATAAAAACTGAAAGCCAATCATTGCGCACCACGACCCTCTGTGTGCCCAATGTGCTGAAGAGCCTTGCATACTTCTGCATTGGGACCTAAGCCTGGAGAACCAGTTTAGCCCTCGACTGGAAGCGTCAATGAGGCCTGCAAGGGTTTTCAGGAGAGCAGGGGAAAGTCAGCCCCTCTCTCCCCAGCCCCTTCCCCCAAATGACATCACCATTGTTCAGGAATCTTGCCTGCCAGCGTGCTTTGTGTGCCTTGGAGTAAACTTGCACACCAGGGGTTTCCTGCTTCCTGGCTCAGAGCCAAGATGCTTTTGCATTCCCAGAAGGTCGCAAGCAGGTTGCAAGGAGCCTCACAAGTGGGGAAAGGAAACCGAGACGGATCCTTCTGGGCGTGCGATGCTACGAGGCGAGGTGATCGCGTGCGAATCGTGGGAGCAGCTGGGCTGAGGCGTGCAATCTCCGAGGGCACAGAGGAAGGAGCCGTCAAGCCCAGCTGCAAGATGGGAAGGTCTTCCTTTGCTGGAGGCCCCAGTGGGGGAAAAGACGAAGGGAAATGGGAATGGGAAGCGTCCAAGAAAGGATAGGAAGCAGGGGCCATCATCCATTAGTCCTGCCAGCCTGAAAAAAGAATGCCTACCTTCATTGCCGACAAAGGTCCGTATAGTTAAAGCTATGGTTTTCCCAGTAGTGATGTAGGGAAGTGAGAGCTGGACCATCAAGAAGGCTGATCGCCGAAGAATGGATGCTTTTGAATTCTGGTGCTGGAGGAGACTCTGGAGAGTCCCATGGACTGCAAGAAGATCAAACCTCTCCATTCTGAAGGAAATCAGCCCTGAGTGCTCACTGGAAGGACAGATCCTGAAGCTGAGGCTCCAAGACTTTGGCCACCTCATGAGAAGAGAAGACTCCCTGGAAAAGACCCTGATGTTGGGAAAGATGGAGGGCACAAGGAGAAGGGGACAACAGAGGACGAGATGGTGGGACAGTGTTCTTGAAGCTACCGGCATGAGTTTGATCAAACTGCGGGAGGCAGTGGAAGACAGGAGTGCCTGGCGTGCTCTGGTCCAGGGGGTCATGAAGAGTCGGACACGACCAAACGACTCAACAACAACAACATCCCTCTGAAACCTCCAAGACATCTCCTGGAAAAGGCGGTTTTGAGAGAAATACCATCTTGAGTCCCTTCTTCAAAAGGCAAACTTACTAAGTCCTTTCAAATTCAATGGGAGATGTATAGGGTTGTGCTGTGATGCTTTTAAAACGATAAAAGAGTTGAGTTTGCAAATATTTGCTGTGCTAGGCTCTGCTTCCACAGCTGGAGGCAGCGGTGCTTCTGAATACCAGATGCCGTGAATCGCAGGAGGGGAGAGATGCTCTCATTTTTATCTATTTCTTTGATTTCATAAAATTTATACACTGCTTGGTTGTAAAAAAACAACAACCCACCGAAACTCTCAAAACAGTTTACAAAAACAAGAAAAACTTTTAAACATACCGAAGTTAAAATAGTACAGTCATACCTCACGTTACGTTTGCTTCATGTTACGTTTTTCAGGTTGCGTCCCGCGGTGATCCGGAAGTACTGGAAAGGGTTACTTCTGTGTTTTGTCGCTCGCACATGCGCACAAGCACTAAATCACGCTTTGTGCATGTGCACAAACGCCCAATCGCGCCACGCACCTGCGCAGATACGGCACCTTCAGGTTGCGCAATTTTCATGTTGGAACGGGCCTCCGGAATGGATCCCATTGGCAACCAGAGGTACCACTGTATAACAAAATTCCTGTGTTCGAGTCCAGCTTGTGGGCTTTTTCCCATTGGGGCATCTAGTTGGCCGTTGTGAGAGATGAGCCACTGGCCTGATCCAGGCGGCTCTATTTATATTATTTAAAAGGAGGTCAGAAAGAAGAGGTGGAATGCTCAGCTGAAGCTAAGAGGAAAGGGCCCAAGAAAGAAGATTCCACCTAAACATTAGGAAGAACTTCCTGACAGTAAGAGCTGTTTGACAGTGGAATTTGCTGCCAAGGAGTGTGGTGGAGTCTCCTTCTTTGGAGGTCTTTAAGCAGAGGCTTGACAACCATATGTCAGGAGTGCTCTGATGGTGTTTCCTGCTTGGCAGGGGGTTGGACCCGATGGCCCTTGTGGTCTCTTCCAACTCTATGATTCTATGATTCTATGATTCTATAAGCCAGAGGGAGGCAGATTTGGGTTCCATAGGAGGAGTCCTAAGCAGATGGACAGGAAAGTCTTCCCTATAACGGAGTTTCTGCAAGAGAAGCCAAAGGAGCTATCGCTTGGGGCATCCCTGGGACGCAAACATGACAGCCTTGAGACAAAGGGCTGGACCACAAGAACTCACCTTTGCTTCTTGGATTCAAGATCCAGGGATCCACTCCTGCGGGAAAACGGGAGAAAAAGGGAGAAAGCATTGAGGAAATCTGGCACGTGAGCAGGACTTTGGAACAGGGAGAAAACTGCATTCTACTATTATAAATAAAAAATTATTATTATGCGCCCTCCCATCGGATGTCAAAGAAATAAACAACTACCAGACGTTCAGAAGACAGCCTTCAGATAAGGCAGCCCTGTTTAGGGAAGTTTTTAATGACTGATGTTTTAATGTATTTTGAATCGTTTGTTGGAAGCTACCCAGAGTGGCCGGGGAAACCCAGCCAGATGGGTGGGATGTAAATAATAAAAATTTGCTTTCTCCATACATGCATCTCCTAAATTTGCTCCAGGGGTTTCCCCAACCAATCCGCTGGAACAGGTTTTTTTATGGGGGCAGGTGGGCACAGGGAGAAGAAATGGCAGGGAAGTTACACTGTACTTTTAAACGCTGTTGCTCTAGCGTGATTGTTTAGTCGGACACCGCCCTCCATAATTATTACAGCCATCCTGCAGTTATTACCACATTCATTTGCTTATTTCATAAAATGTATAAACCGCTTGATTGGTTGTAAAATAAAATTAAAAAAACACTTCTAAGAGATTTACAAAAGGAATAAACAATAACATTATTGGTAAAAAAATTTTTTAACTCATTTAGAATGTTCAAAAAATTGAAATCAGTGATAAACTGAAAACAGATCAAAATGCACTTTGGTGTTTTCTACATGGCTGGGTAGAGTTTTCTAAAGAAAAACGTTCTGAGCAGGCACTGGAAGGAGCACAGCAAAGGCGTCTGCAGGATTATATTTAACAATATTTATGCCAAACAACTTTTATTACAATTTACATTTGATTGTAATAAAACCTCCGAGTGGTTTACAAAAAACAAAACACATTATAATTACCCATATAAAAGACAGTTAAAAACTGCTGTTTTGAAAATACACACGTCAAAAACTAAGCAAAATCAACAATTGGCTGACAGCAGCTTAAAATGCAAAAAACGTTTACTTGTCTGGATAGGACTTCCTAAACAAAAACGTTTTCAGCAGGCACCAGTAAGCATAGAGCAAAGAACTTTCCCCATCTCTCTCTTTCTCTCTCTTTAAAGCTTTTTTATTTTAATGCTTTATTAACTGTAGTTACATCCATTACATCAAAGACATTTTATAGTCTGTAAATCAAGCTCATCAAAATAAAAATTCCATCGAAGAAGTATATATCTTCATAAATTTGACTTCCTGTCCTTCTCAACATCTTTTCACTCTAGTAAACCTATTGCCAAAATTTATCAGCAAAATCATAATAAAGTATTAATATGCATCTATGTATATATATCCATTTTAGCCCATTTAACCTTTATCTACAGAGCTTATTCAAAAGCTGCTACCGAATTCAGATTGCAACACTTATTTTTTAAGTAACTCTTTAGAGGTTTCCAGTGATCAACGAACTCATTGTTTTTGCTTATCTTTAATCTTTTCCGAGAGACTATCTAGTTCAGCAAATTCTACCAATTTTAGTAACCATTCTGATCAGATGGGGATTTGGTAACTCTTCCAATGTCTTGCTATGAGTACTCTCATGACTGCGGTGCCATGCAGAAAGATTTCCCTTATCCTCCTGGCTATATCTGGTCCTGTAAAAAAGGTAAAGGGACCCCTGACCTTTAGGTCCAGTCGTGGCCGACTCTGGGGTTGCGGCGCTCATCTCGCTTTACTGGCCAAGGGAGCCGGCGTACAGCTTCCGGGTCATGTGGCCAGCAGGACTAAGCCGCTTCTGGCGAACCAGAGCAGTGCACGGAAACGCCGTTTACCTTCCCGCCGGAGCGGTACCTATTTATCTACTTGCACTTGGACGTGCTTCTGAACTGCTAGGTTGGCAGGAGCTGGGACCGAGCAACGGGAGCTCACCCCGTCGCGGGGATTCGAACTGCCAACCTTCTGATCGGCAAGTCCTAGGCTCTGTGGTTTAATCCACAGCGCCACCCGCGTCCCCCCTGGACACCATAAAAAGGTAAAGGTAAAGGGACCCCTGACCATTAGGTCCAGTCGTGGCCGACTCTGGGGTTGCGGTGCTCATCTCGCTTTATTGGCCAAGGGAGCCGGCGTACAGCTTCCGGGTCATGTGGCCAGCAGGACTAAGCCACTTCTGGCGAACCAGAGCAGCGCACGGAAACGCCGTTTACCTTCCCACCGGAGTGGTACCTATTGATCTACTTGCACTTTGACGTGCTTTCGAACCGTAATACCCAATAAAAAGGATTCTGGTTTTTTTAGGGGAAGGATGGATTTAACATTATTTGAAACTGCGTATGTGTGTCATTCCAGAAGGTTTTGAACTTTTTACAAACCCACCACATGTGGAGCATTGTTCCACCTGATTCTCCGCATCTCCAACATATATTAGGGACAGTTTTGTACATTTTGAAGAGTTTAGAAGGGGTTAAATAGCTTCCCCCTCTCAATAGGCAGGGAGTTCCAGAGAGGAGTTGCTATTATTCTCATCTCCATATTGGAGAATAGTGGCAATGAGGGAGGAAGAGGGATAGGGAGAGCGAGAGAGAGAGAGACAGAGAGAGAGAGAGAGAGATGAAAAACAGCGCTTGGTGAGCTTGTGTTGGTGGGAGGTTTGATCCTGGGGTTTTTTGGCTCACAGCTCCTGCTGTCACCTCCTAGGCCACCTTGGCCGTGCTCCTTGAGCGTATGGGAGGGCACATGCCCTGTGGCCGGCCAGCACCCACACCAGGGCCCGTTCCGTCCTGCAAAGGAAGGGCACTGCACCCTGGCCAGCTGCTCCAGCGTAATGCCAAGGTTTGGCCTGAAGGAGGCAGCCTCCTTTCAGAGTCAAGAGCGGATGCCTATTATTCATTCATTCATTTCGTTCATTCATAAAATTTATACACCACTCGATTCTAAAAACAACAATGTCAAAGCATATCCTACAAAGACAAAACAAGAAAATAAAGAACCCTGCTTTAAAACATAACAAGAAGTTAGAATGCTATAACATATTAAAACTGGGACATCTGTCTAATCCTCTTTTAAAGCCATCCAGGGAATTCTTGAGAAAGCGAGTTCCAAAGTTCAATTTTTCTCTGCCTCTTAGCCCCCTGCTAGGTAGTCCCGTTGCCCTTGAGGGGTTGCTATAGCCCGCTTTGGGTACCACTGGGCTAGCATGTCAATGCCCGGCTTGCCCAACACCACAAAAGGTTGCCCACATGCCTTCTAAACTCCAGATGTGCTCTATGGCAGAGGTGCATGCACGGCACAGGGGAGGCAAGATCCCCTCTAGTCGGAGCAGGGAACTGATTTGGCTGGGAAGCCAGATGTTTACCTCCCCCACCAGCCAAGTTTGGCAGGTGAGCACCTGTCAATCTCCTAGCATCACAATGACTGTCAAGTGAATCATTTCCTTTCCATGCATATTTAAAAACCAATTTCCCTGGCAATCAGCTGGCCTGGGGTGCCTGCAAAACCTCATTTTGGGGGAACCAAAATTTGTATTCAGCAGCCAGAATGGTATTTGCCCCAAGGTGGAAGGAGGATGTTGTTCCAATCAAGAGATTAAATTGATGGATTATGCCAAAATGGCAAAATAAATGGGTGTGGTAAGAAACCAAGAGGAATTATTTTTATTTTTATTAAAGAGTGGGGAACATTTGTGGAATATTTGAAAAATCATGGCATGCAAGTAAGGGCATTAGTAAGGTCAACTCAAATCAAGCAGTTAAAAGTATTATCAAGATTAATTGTAGAATAACTTTAAAATGGAATAAAGTGGAAAAATGCAGTGTTAAATATTTAATTGAGATAAGAAACCACAGAAGGGTTGGAGAGGGAAGACTAAAATGTATTTGTATTGGAAGTATGTCATGGTAAGGTGCGGATTTGTAAATTTTTGAAAACTTAAATAAAATTTATGAAAATAAAATAAAATGGGGAGGTCCTGCTGGTGGAGCCCAGCTGGCGTTGACCTGTGACAGGGTCTTTTTAGTGGCAGTCCCAATGCTGAGTTGGAATCACCTTTCACGTGATGGATTCACAAGAAAGGAAATTCCATCTCAACTTGGGGAATAACTTTCTGATGGCAAGAACCGTTTGCCACTGGAACGGACTTCCTCAGATCGAAAATTTTAAAAACAATTACCAAACCATAGGACACGGGTGGCGCTGTGGGTTAAACCACAGAGCCTAGGGCTTGCCGATCAGAAGGTCGGCGGTTCGAATCCCCGCGATGGAGTGAACTCCCGTTGCTCGGTCCCTGCTCCTGCCAACCTAGCAGTTCAAAAGCACGTCAAAGTGCAAGTAGATAAATAGGTACCGCTCTGGCGGGAAGGTAAACAGCATTTCCGTGCACTGCTCTGGTTCGCCAGAAGCGGCTTAGTCATGCTGGCCACATGATCCGGAAGCTGTACGCCGCCTCCCTTGGCCGATAAAGCGAGATGAGCGCAGAAATCCCAGAGTCATCTGCGACTGGACTTAATGGTCAGGGGTCCCTTTACCTTTACCTTTTTACCAAACCATAAAGTGTCGTCTTACAACAGATGTTAAGTCTTGTGAGCATCAAAGCAAGCTCAGAAAATTTTTTACATTACAGATTAAGCTCACATCCACAGGGCACACTTTAATCTAAATCATTAAGATAATTTCTCCATAATGGCTGCTAAATTACAGTATTATTGGTAATAAACGAAGTAAATCGAGAACATATGGATCAAGCCAATCTTTCTTTGTTCTTCCTATTACCATCCTCTGATGATGAGTTTAAGCACCACTTAAGTGCTATATTCCACACTTCTTGTGTCCAGGTGTGTGTGGAGCTGCCCGCCCCCCAACTGGAAGCAACGATCGTATTTTTCCGTGTATAACACGCTCCTGTGTATTTTGGGGGACTACAAATTGAGATGGCCCAGAGTTGTTGAGTTTTTTGGGGGGAGGATTGCCCCCAGTTTTTGAGCTTTTTGGGGGGGTTGCCTAAAATCACTCACCTGCCTGACCAACGCTGACAATAGTGAGTGCCGCCAAAGCCACCAATCGACTGCCCAATCACCGCCAGCAGCTGTCAATCGCACCCCCAATTGCCACAGCGCCAGCCTATCAATAATTGCCGCAGTCACCAAAGACCCGCCCTTTCACAGATGACAATCTCCTGCTCGCGGCAGCAACCAGTCGCCAGTCCACCCTCTGCACTCTCCGTGTATAAGACGACCACAAATTTTCCACATTATTTTCTAATCCTCGCCTTATACACAGAAAAATACGGGATTTGTCTCACTGCTGTCATAAGAAAGAAGACCCACAGTTTACTGCGACATGTGGATTGTTAATGTTTTACACTGACAGCTGGGCTAGCATAGGAGCAGGTAAAAGATGTTGCCCTGTTATTACGGAGGACAATGAAATCCCAACCCCCTAGATGATAGATAGATAGATAGATAGATGATAGATAGATAGATAGATAGATAGATAGATAGATAGATGATTGATAGATAGATAGATAGATAGATAGATAGATAGAGGTTACCAGATGCTTTTCAATGAATCCAGGGACACTTTAATTAATTAATTCATTCATTCATTAAATACGATGCATTTCGGACATTGATGCTGCAGCGATGGCGGTGGCAGAGGCGCGGCCACCACCTTGACCTCAAACGCCACATTTCCCCTTCCTCTGAGGTTTCTATCTCCTTTCTCCATGAGCTTGGGCAGCCCCTGAATAGTTGGTTCTTCAGTGGTGGTGGTGGGGAAGCAGTGTGCGGTGGGTCAGGCATGGAAGGTGGAGAAGGAGGGCCGAGAGCAGTGGCGGAGGAGAGGCTAGGGCAGTGCGATGCCTCCCTTACCATTGGAGCAGCCCCAATCCCATTCCTCCTTGCGTGCAAGCGGGAGGGGGCAGGGATCCCTCAGCTGGGAAGGGAGGCTTCCCGTTGCCTAACTGAGAGATCCCTGCCCCCTCCTGCTTCCACGCAAGCTCCATTAGGCAGCGTGAAGCCTCCCTTCCCAGCTTAGTTGCTGGGGTCAGGGAAGGTGGAGGCAGCCCGGAAGCTGCGTCTTTGAGCCCCTGCACCACCATCATATGGGGACTTCTGAGCAGCTCCTGAAGCCAGCCAGAGCCAACTGCTCCGGGCTGCTGAGACGGCCACTGCTGAGTTTCCCGGGGACATTAGATGAAATCCAGGGACATTCCGGGGATGGAATTTATCCAGGGACATATTCGCAAATCCGGGGACTGTCTCCGGGTGTGTGGGTGTGTGGATGTGCTCAGCTTGCTTCCTTCTTCCTATAGGCCGTCTGGGCCAGGAGTCAACCCCAGAATGGCAGATGATGATGATGGACTATATGGAACTTGCCGAACTGACTAGAAGACTCTGAGACCAGAGAGAAGAGATGGTGGAAGAAGTTTAAAGAATATTTGAAAAGTATGTTAATATTTAAATCTTAGAATAGCTTTGGAAGTGGATATAGGCTGTAGGGTTAGAAGTAGAAGATAGTGTTTTTTAAAATAGTATTATTTGTAAGTGATAAAATGTGAAGATTTTTATGGTAAAAGTAAGTGTGATAAAAAATGGTTAAAACTGTATATGTTAACTGCTAAAGATGAGGTAAAATGAAAATCAGATGGGGGGACTTGGGGAAGCTCACCTAACAATGTTTAGAAAAAATAAGGATACGACAAGAACTCGCTTGTATTGTTTGTTTTTCTGTTTGTGTTGTTTAGTTGTGTTATAAAATGAATAAAAATTTTTTTCTGGGGGGGGGGAGGAGTCAACCCCAGCCAGGCGCTCCCTTCTTGAAGAACGCCACAAGAGATCTTCCTGCTGGGACCATGGAGCTGTTGTTGTTGTTGTTTAGTCATTTAGTCGTGTCCGCCTCTTCGTGACCCCCTGGACCAGAGCACGCCAGGCACTCCTGTCTTCCACTGCCTCCCGCAGTTTGGCCAAACTCATGCTGGTAGCTTCGAGAACACTGTCCAGCCATCTCTTCCTCTGTCGTCCCCTTCTCCTTGTGCCCTCCATCTTTCCCAGCATCAGGGTCTTTTCCAGGGAGTCTTCTCTTCTCATGAGGTGGCCAAAGGATTGGAGCCTCAGCTTCAGGATCTGTCCTTCCAGTGAGCACTCAGGGCTGATTTCCTTCAGAATGGATCGGTTTGATCTTCTTGCAGTCCATGGGACTCTCAAGAGTCTCCTCCAGCACCAGAATTCAAAAGCATCAATTCTTCGGCAATCAGCCTTCTTTATGGTCCAGCTCTCACTTCCATACATCACTACTGGGAGCTACCCCTCACTTTTTTAATAGGGAGGGAGTGTGACTTTGGGTTCTTTACAGCTTGGCTAACTGTGTCGGAAAGGTGCCAGAGGGGCTTCAGCCTCCCTTCCCCCCTCCCACCCTGCGGTGGACTTGGTGGGCCTGGAACCGTCCTCTCGGTTACTCCACCCTTCTGGAATGTCGGGTGGAGACATCAGGGGCCCCCACCTCCCTTTCCGTCCAGGCAGCACTTTCCCCTTCGTCTGGAAAGACACAAATCTTTCTTCTTCTTGGTGAGTATCGATTTGGACAAAGCAATGGAAAGCCGCGTGGTGTGTTTTTTGGGGAAGGGCCTCCCGGCCAGCCAGCCAGCCAGCAAGGTTTGGAAAAGAATGCAGCATTTGCAAGGGCAGGAGAATGCAAAGTCAGAATGCGAGGAGAGGGAGGGAAGCCAGCCGGAATTGCTGCTGCAGCGGCTTCTGCTGCCCCACCCTAACCTGCATCTCCCACCCCATCCCTCTACTCTGCCTGCATTAACTGAGAAATGGGTCCAAGTGTGGGAAGAGAGCTGCCCCGGCCTGGACGTTCCTTTGATCCACGTTACCATCGCGGAGGAGGCAGACCACGGAAATGAAGGGTCTGGAAACAAAGACTTAGGAGGAATACTTCTGGGAGTTGGGGATGTTTGGGCTGAAGAAGAGAGGACCGAGAGAGGACATGAGGATACTGTTGGCATCCTGCTGTCTCAGGATACGAGGAAGGAGTGTGTCTTTGGGGGTGAAGACCAACCGCTGGGGAGTTATAGCACCTGCAGTGGCTGCAGAGACCGATAAGGGAGAGACATGTTTCGTTGCAGCTGAGGCAGAGGAAGGCGTCTGGTTGTGCTGCTGCAGATGCACCAGGGCGTTTCTTCTCTTTTTGCTCCTCACAGCAGTCATTCCTCCTCTTGTCTCTGCTGTGGATGCACTGTTAGAATTCCTGCTCCGTGATTGCAGTCATGGGATTGTTGTCTTTCACATGACGGTGTATGTTTTGACTCCACAGTGTGGGAAGTGACGGAGGCAGGATGATTGTGTTACTGTGTTTGTGTTACTATTGTCCTTTGTTTTCTCTCTTTGCTGTCTGATGCTAGAGAGAGAGGGAGCCATGTTGCAGTACTCTGTGTGTGTTTATATGTAAATAAGGTAGATTAGCCAAAATGCTGAGTTGCTGAGGTCTGTTACACAAGCTGCGCAAACTCTGCAGATCCCTAAGTGTGCCGGTGTCTGTTGGCATCAGTCGCTGTGATGTTCGGGCAGAAGAAAGCTTTTGAAGCTCCCGAACGAAAGACCAGGAGGGAGGGAACATGTCAGTTGGGCATGTGTCTCTGCCAGGGTCCTACTTGAGTATAGGCTGAACTCCTGACATGCACAACCTGACTGTCTCCTGGCTCTGCAAGGGATTCCCACACAGCAGGGCCTTCATGTCATGTTTGCAGACAACTTGGTCTGCTGGCGGGCCTGGTGCCTAAAGCCATCTCCTTGGGGACCCTGAGAGCCATCTTCCAAGAAGGCCAGCATGTTTTCTGTTTCTCCAGAGGGTAGAACCCGAACCAATGGCCTCAAATGACACAAAATGAGATTCCGACTAACCATTAGGAAGACGTTCCTGATGATAAGAATTGTTATCAGACTCCCTTGGAAGGTGGTGGCCTTTCCTACGTGGGAAGGTTTTAAGCGGGGGGGGGGGGGGACATCTGTCAGGAAGTCTTAGCTGTGATTGGGCTAAGGGGGTTGGGCTAGATGACCCTCAGGGATCCCTTCCAACTGCACAATTCCATGATTTTATGAACACACGAACTAATCTGCCATGCTGCACACCAGCTGGAGGTGGGTTCTTAGTTGTGGCGCAGGTACGCAAGGCCCCGATCCCTTCTGCAGACCTAGAGGCCTTACCTGTAGGAAGTGATGTATCTGGTGGGCAGGAAGGTCTCGACGGTGGAAGCCCAGAAGCAGGAAAGGTCCTCATAGTTTGGTGCCGTGCACAAGATGGAAGGCTTCCCTGGCAGGCCTGCGGGAGAAGCAAGGTGCGGCTTGGAGTAAGGGCACAAGCAGGGCAGGGAGCATGTTTGGCCTTCCTCCAATGGCTCCCACCTCCTGCCTAAGTTCAGGGGAAGCCCAGCTGCCCAGTGCTAGCATCCCAGATCAGCCCTTTGCTCCTGGCAAAAGCTCAAGGCTGGCCCAGCATTTGGGAAAGGGCCATAGCTCATTGTATGCAGAACATTCAAGGTGAGCATCGAGTTTTGGGTGGCCATTTCTTTCCGCAGCAGAGTTCCTTTTACAGAAAGGTTTTCCTGAATCTTCTACTTCTTTACAGCATCAGCATTCTAGCTATCTCTTAGCGAAATTCCCATTACAGGAATAAATACCATTTGGTTCTGTTTCTAAGAGTCTTTATTACAGTCATACCTCAGGTTACAGATGCTTCAGGTTGCGTTTTTTTGGGTAACGGACCTGCTGAAACCTGAAAGTACTGGAAAGGGTTACTTCCGGGTTTTGGGGGTCGCGCATGCGCAGAAGCGCCAAATTGAAACACGCGTGTGCACAAACACGCCGTTGCGGGTTGCAAACGTGCATCCCGCATGGATCGCGTTCGCAACCCGAGCGTCCACTGTATTTACAAAACCTTATGCTGGTCATTAGTAAATAAATAGAAACAAATAAAGCAACATAGTTGATCACATGCCCTAATAAAGGCACCTGTTACTGGGGAAATTCTCCATCGCCTAGCAACTTCTTCAAGACCATTTCCAAGTTTCTTCCAGAATATTCCGTCAGGTTCAATCCTCAGCATCTCTCAAGCTGGGAGAAACACTCTGCTTGAAACTCTGGCCGGTGGAGACAATTCTGGGCTCGATGGGACTTCCTATGTTCCTAACCGCCCCACCCTCATTCCCAAGAATTTCCCCACCTTGCCATGAACCTGTGCAGCCCAGCGGCGGAGAAAGCCTCTGTGGCACTTGAGGAACTGCCCATAGGAGGGATGGGACGGGGCGTGCGGCACCCATTCCCACCCCCTTCCGTTTTTGCTCACCTTCCTCTTTCCCGTTCTCTCCCCAGTGGGCCGGGCAATTGCGCCTGGCTGGGGAGTGCGCTCTGCCACGGTGGCCAGGTTGGGGTGCGTGATCTGGTGTGGCTGCCATCAGACCCAGCCAGGATTTTGTCATCCCCCTTCAGGGATGGCATCCGGGGTGCACCGCTCCGCCTCTGGTGCAGCCGACCCCAAACTTACGTCCGAGACGGAGCACAGTGGAGCTGAGGAGGACCCCGCTGGTGTCGTGGCAGCTGTAGACCCCTTCGGAGGAGAGCTGGGTGTGGGACAGGAGAAGCTGTCCAGCCTGCACCGCCGAGTCTTCTGGGAGGACGGTGCCTCCGTTCCACCGCCATTCCACCAAGGAGCTGAAAGCCAGAAAGCCGCAGTGAGGATGCACAAGAGGCAGAGACGTCTTGTCTGCAAACATGCCCTCTGTTCCCATCGAGGGGCCCAGAAAATCACCCTGGCCCGTCCCAAGGTGGTTCTTGCCTCCCCTCCCGCACTCAGAGGTCTTGCAGCTCCTCTGGAGGGGACCATGACTGCTTGGAGACACCTACCCGGGACTTGCTCCAGCGCACGTCAGGATCACTTCTTTCCCCAGCTGGGCATACGTCACCCCTGGAAAAGAGGCCCATGAACATGAACAACAGGGACACCCCATTTTGTATGGTGAGGAATCTCACACAAACATCCCAGAGCCGGCACACTGAGCAAGCCTTGCCCCCCAAGCAAGGAGGAGAGCTTAAAAGCTCTTTTACACGAGTTCTGCTTGGGTCGCCCGGCACAAAAAGAGCTTTTAAGCTCTCCGCATCGCTTCCTGGTAAGCCTCGCTGGGCAAACAGTCTCTGAGAGTTTGGGATTCTCTCTCCCTCCACCCCCCAGGGTTTGGATATAAGCAATCTTTGGGTGTGCATGCGAAATGTGTGCCTGAAGAAGTGTGTATGAACACGAAAGTTCATACAAATAACAAACTTAGTTGGTCTCTAAGGTGCTACTGGAAATATTTTTTTTTATTTTGTTTCGATGATGATGATGATGATGACAATTTATACCCCGCCCATCTGGCTGGGTTTCCCCAGCCACTCTGGGTGGCTGCCAACAGAACATTAAAACACGATAAAAGATCAAACATTAAAAACTTCCCTAAACAGGGCTGCCTTCAAATGTCTTCTAAAAGTCAGATAGCTGTTTTTCTCTTTGACATCTGGTGGGAGGGCGTTCCACAGGGCGGGCGCCATTACCAAGAAGGCCCTCTGCCTGGTTCCCTGTAACCTCACTTCTCGCAGGGAGGGAACTGCCAGAAGGCCCTTTGTGCTGGACCTCAGTGTCCAGGTAGAACGATGGGGGTGGAGACGATCCTTAAGGTCTACTGGGCCGAGGCCGTTTGGGGCTTTAAAGGTCAGCACCAACACTTTGAATTGTGCTTGGAAACGTACTGGGAGCCAATGTAGGTCTTTCAGGACCGGTGTTATATGGTCCTGGTGGCCACTCCCAGTCCCCAGTCTAGCTGCCGCATTCTGGATTAGTTGTAGTTTCCGGATCACCTTCAAAGGTAGCCCCACGTAGAGCACATTGCAGTAATTGAAGCGGGAGATAACCAGATCATGCACCACTCTGGCCAGACAGTCTGCGGACAGGGAGGGTCTCATCCTGCGTACCAGATGGAGCTGGGAGACAGCTGCCCTGGACACAGAATTGACCTGCGCCTCCATGGACAGCTGTGAGTCCAGAATGACTCCCAGGCTGTGCACCTGGTCCTCCAGGGGCACAGTGACCCCATTCAGGACAGCAGTCTTGCTCCCGGTCACCAGTCTTGCTGCCGCATTCTGGATTATAGACATTATGAAAGGAAATTAAAAAAAATCATCTCCCCCCGCCCAATCTCTGTGGTCTCTTGGGCTGCTTGAAAGAGCTTTAGCCCCATGCTAGGTAATGCAATCGGAGGACAAAGGAACAGGGCTGCTCTCCTGTTCAATACCTGCAAGGTACGTCAAGTAACAGGAAGAACGAGACTCACGAGCCCCAACCTGCTGTGCCTAAGGTGAGGCAGCGCTGGGGCTTGTTTGTGGGGCTGCCAGTTCACCTGCCCCCACGGGAAAAGGAAGCAGGAAGAAGCTGCTGCCAACTTGGCCAATAGATCTGTCTGTCAGCAACATAACATGCATGCCAGGCAGGTGAGTCCTTCTGCCTCATCTCTCTGCAGCCAAAACACCTGGAGGGCACCGGTTTGGGAACGCTGTCACAGAGAAAAGCCAAGTGCAGTCTCCCCAGTTACAGGGAGCAAGGCTGGGGGTGGGGAACGACTCTCTGCACCCAGTAGCCATAATAGGCACTAAGGGCCCAGTTTAAAGATTAAGAACCTCAGAACGGAAGAAGAGTCTGACGGATTAGCCCAATGGCCTTTCGATTTCACCATCCTCTTCTCACAGCAGCCAACCAGTGGGAAGGGCAGCAAAACCTGCCCCAGTCATTGGTACCGTCCAGGAGGCCGGGCGAGAGACTTGCCATCATTGCTCCCCACCCTGACATTTCCTTTTAGTGCTGCCAGCCTCCTCCGGAGAGATGCGGGAGCAAGAGGTTTGCCGCCCAGCCTGTATGCCAGCTGCGTGCCATCAAAGCCTCTCCTGAGAACGCCACTCAAGCCGGGCTCCTTGAGATGTAGCAAGACCAGTGCCAGAAACTTCATTATCGGCTAGCTTTCATTTTTGCTTCGAATTCACGTACTTAAGCTTTTCTGCAATGTCTCCTGTGCTTGCCAATTGTTGATTTTCGTTATTTTGAAATCGCTGGCATGTTCTGCATTTTGCATATTTGCATTGCTCTCTGTTTGGCTGTTTTGAATGCTTGCTGTGAGCTGCTTTGGGGACAGTGCATTGTGGAAAAGCCACATACAAACTCAATCAATCAATCAATCAATCAATCAATCAATCACAATCAAACCAACCCACAAGCAGGACTCAAGCACAAGAGCAGATCTCCCCTCATATGGCTTTCAGCAACTGATATTCAGAAGTATTGCTGCCTTTGATTGTGGATGAAGAGCATAGCCATCGATAGCCCTCTCCTCCATGAATTTTGCCTAATCTTCCTTGAAAGCTATCGAGGTTCTCTGAATAATAATAATAATAATAATAATAATAATAATAATTTATTATTTATACCCTGCCCATCTGGCTGGGTTTCCCCAGTCACTCTGGGTGGCTTCCAACCGAAGATTAAAAACAATACAGCGTCAGACATTAAAAACTTCCCTAAACAGGGCCGCCTTCAGTTGTCTTTTAAAAGTAAAATAGTTGTTTATTGCCTTGACATCTGGTGGAAGGGAGTTCCACAGGGCGGGTGTCACTACAAAGAAGGCCCTCTGCCTGGTTCCCTGTAGTTTTGCTTCTCGCAATGAGGGAACCGCCAGAAGGCCCTCGGTGCTGGACCTCAGTGTCCGGGCAGAACGATGGGGGTGGAGACGCTCCTTCAGGTCTACTGGACCTTTGAGGCCGTTTAGGGCTTTAAAGGTCAGCACCAACACTTTGAATTGTGCTCAGAAACGTACTGGGAGCCAATGTAGGTCTTTCAGGACCGGTGTTATATGGTCTCGGCGGCCGCTCCCAGTCACCAGTCCAGCTGCCGCATTCTGGATAAGTTGTAGTTTCTGGGTCACCTTCAAAGGTAGCCCCACGTAGAGCGCATTGCGGTAATCCAAGCGGGAGATAACCAGAGCATGTACCACTCTGGCAAGACAGTCCGAAGGCACCTAGGGTCTCAGCCTGTGGATCAGATGGAGCTGGTAGACAGCTGCCCTGGACACAGAATTAACCTGCGCCTCCATGGACAGCTGTGAGTCCAAAATGACTAAGAAGTCCCAATCACTGAGACCTGTCTTCATAAGAGAGCCCTCGATAATTTTGCTTTCCCCTTGGTCCCTGCTTCCCACCACTCTGAGCTGGTCTGTTCCTTGGCCCCGATCCTGCTAAGACTTACCTCCCTGGCTCTAACCCTGCAAAGCAATCCTCCAAGCCCTAGAGCAGGCACCCCCAAACTCGGTCCTCCAGGTGTTTTGGGACTACAACTCCCATCACCCCTAGCTCACAGGACCACTGGTCAGGGATGATGGGAGTTGTAGTCCCAAAACACCTGGAGGGCCGAGTTGGGGGACTGCCTGCCCTAGAGAGATACTCGTCTGCAGGTGTCAGCTCACCTTCTTCTCCCCATTCTCCTGACATGGTGATGGACGTGGTCACCGAAACAGCCGCCAAGAGGACCACCACTCTGCCGACACAGGAGACAAGGGTCAGCATCTGAGAGCCAGGGAAAAAGAGGGGAGAAAAGAGACAATACTATAAGGCAGGTGGTCCAACCATCTCAAAACCAGCCAATGGGAAGGGCAACACACAACAGGATTACCTACAGATGGGCAATGTTACGGGTGCCGCACAAGACTCGCCATTTCTTAGTGTGGCAGCACCTACACTTTGGAACTCCCTGCCACTTGACACCAGGGAGGCGCCTTCACTGTACCCTTTCCAGCACCTGCTTAAAACATCTTTGTCTAGGCAAACCCATGTAGAATGTTGGCATGGGTTTTAATCTGTGTTTTTAGTTTTAATGTTGGTTTTAATTAGTTTTTTTAAATACCTGTTCTTGACATCAACCGTCAACTTCTGCATTGCAAGGATTCGTGGGGTCCCTTCCAACTCTGCTGTTCTAAGATTAATGTTTATTAAATTTATTAGTCGCTTTTGTTGCCACAGCAACTCAAAGCGACTTGCAATATTTTAATTTAATACAATTTGCTTTAAGTAATTTTTATGATGCCTATTTATGGAATTAATGTTTTTAACCTGTGGGGTTTTCCCCCCTCTTAAACACCGTGCTACTTGGTGAAGGAACTGCTTAATTGACCGTAAACTGCTTTGTGTCCATCGGTGGTGATCTACAATGGCGATCTACAAATATCAGAAATGAATAAACAAATGGAAGTTTTTTGAAGGGTGGGGGCATCCCAGAATGAAACCCACTCTGCTGGTTTACCAAAAGCTGGAAGGGGTGTGTGAACCCTCTGGCAGGCTTGGACCACGTTGGAGCCACGCATGGAAAATCAAACAGCTAATCTCCACAAGCAAATATTGGAACAGGGAGGAATTGGAGTCCGGAAACAAAGGCGCTTCCCTTGATTGCTACCTGCGCCAGGTTCAGGGTTCGGTCTCAGGTATCTCCTGCTCCCTCAAGGCTTTGGGCCAAGGAGAAGCAGAGGACAAAAGGGTGGGAAGGGGCACCCAAAGGCCATCTAGCCAAGGGTCACCCCTGCCCACAGGGGTCCGAGAGGGATCAGTTTACTAGGCTTCGTGGTAGTGCTAGCCTGGGGAGGAGCCGTTCTGGTGAAGGGAGGGAAAGAGATTTAGTAAAAAATAATAGAGTGCTGGACTAGGACCCGAGTTCGAATTCCCACCCAGCCATGAACCTCACTTGGCGGCCTTGGGCCAGTGGCTGCCTCTCAGCCTAAGCTACCTCACAGGGTTATTGTGGGGGTTAAATGAGGAGGTGGAGAACCACGCATGCCACCTGGAGCTCCTTGGGGGAAAAGGTGGGCTATAAATGCCATACAGAGAAATAAATTAAATTAAACGGAAACTCCGTAGAGCCAGCGAACCCATAGAGCCAAAGGACCAGGCTCATTGGCACAGTCCCACCAGGCTCTTAGGCATTTCTTGGGGAGGCTAAAGCACCCTCTAGCTGCGCTGGACTACAACTCCCATGAGCCCCAGGCAGCATGGCCATTTGGGGGGTGATGGGAGTTGTATTCCCAAACAGCTGGAGGGCGCTAGGTTGTACACAGCTGTGCTAAGGGTGGGCTGGGATGTTGCGGCTGGCAGCGCACCCTTCTTCCTAATATCCTGCTCCCTCGCCCTCGTCCTCTTGCCCCAGTTTCCAGCTACACTTTCCCAGCAGACACACCATGGCTACAGAAAGCACGCTCCATTGACCCGCTCACCTCTCGAGCTGCCGTGGTCCCACAAGACAAACAGAAATGAAACAAACAGGGAGCAAAACAGGCCTGAGTTGTGTCCTCTCCAGCCTGTCCTGCTGTATCTGCCGGATCTGGCCCCTCTTGCTGCCACACGAGTGGAAGATCCCAAATTGGTGAGGTGGTGGTTTGGGACTGGACCAGCCCAGTATAGGAAGGTCCTTAAAAGCACTCCCTACACTGTGTTTTCTTTCAAATATGGTATGGGAATGTGGTACCCAACCTGCATCTTTGCAGAAGTCGTAACTTGGGATCACAGCACCCAGATCGCGGCAACCTCAACAAGGTCACTTGCACCCCACAGTTTAATAAGGGCATCATTGCTTATTTTCACATCAGTGGAGTATAGTCATATAAGGATGTGTGGAAGTAAACAAGACACCCAAGTTCGTTCCTGGCTCCTTGGCTGCCTGTCTGTGTAGGGTGCCCAAACTTTTTTCAAAGACGGCCAGATTTGATGAAGTGAACATGCGGGAGGGCTGAACAAAGTTGTTGAGCTTTTTAAAATAATAATAATAATAATAATAATAATAATAATAATAATAATAATATTTTTTAATTTTTATCCCGCCCTCCCCAGCCGAAGCCAGGCTCAGAGCAGCTAACATCAATAAAAGTAACACAGCATTCTAAAATCAATTCATTCTAAGATCAATTCAAAATCAAATTAATGGCAACCATTGGGCTAGAGTTCTGTGAGGATTACCAAAGGAGGGGGTCAGGCTGTGCCTTGGCCAAAGGCCAGGCGGAACAGCTCCGTCTTGCAGGTCCCGGGGAAAGATGTCAAGTCCCGCAGGGCCCTAGTCTCTTGTGACAGAGTGCTCCACAAGATCGGGGCCACAGTCGAAAAAGCCCTGGCTCTGGTCGAGGCCAGCCTAACCTCTCTGTGGCCCGGGATCTCCAAGATGTTTTTATTTGAAGACCGTAAGGTCCTCCCTGGGACATACCAGGAGAGGCAGTCCCGTAGGTACGAGGGTCCTAGCATTGAGGTTGCCAAGCTTTTTAAAAGGATTTTACCCCAGGACATATACTGCCACGGGGGCTGGATTAAATCGGCCAGATTAGGCCCCCAAAACGGACTTTGGACATGCCTGGTGTAGACAATATGGGGCTCAATACATTACAATGAAGCTTCCAATGTCCAATGCTTTTTTGGAGACACTGCAATGATTATTTTAAAACAAGTCAACTGAGTACAGCAGCCTCCACCCCAAACAAACCTTCAAGGAAGATTATTTTTACCCTGCTCTGGAGGGCAGAACCCAAACCAACAGATTCAGATGAGAAGAAAGGGGATCCCAACTGAACATTGGGAGGAACTTACTAATGGTAAGAGCTGCTGGACAGTGGAACAGACTCCCTAGAAAGGAGATGGACTCTCCTTCCATGGCGGTTTCTAAGCAGAGGTTGGGCGGCCATCTGTCATGGATGCTTGAGCTGAGATTCCTGCCTTGTAGGGGGTTGGACTAGATGACCCCAGGGTCCCTTCCAATTCTACAATTGTACGATTCTATGAGACAGGCCTGAGCTAAGGCCTATTGGGAAACTGTGAGCAGAATCAAAGGTTCTCCTGGCCCCTCTTCCCTCCGTGACTCGCTGTACGGAGAAGACAACAGGCAAGGATTCCTTTCGAGGTTGCTGAGTTCATTCCAGAGCGCTTAGTGTTCAAAAGGAGAGCGATGGAGGCACAGACTGCTCCTCCCACAATCTGGTTTCAATAAATGCCCGTTTCACAAAGAGACGTTTCCCGGGACGCAGTCCAAGGACTGAAGACCAAGCCCCCCCCCCATCAAAGCGGGTGACTAAACTCGGGGGCAGGCTGACTCGTGAGGGACTGGGCTTCCCCTGGCAAGTTGATCACAGCCTTGCGAAATCAAAGAGCCGGTTCTGCCAAATGAGTGGACCCGACGCAACACGGATCGCAGGGGAATCGCCTGGGAAGAGCGGGGGCAGAGTGGATGACCTCTGGGGAACCTCTTGACCTTGCAACCGGCCTGCTGGAGGAAGCGCATTGCAGGCCATTTGCCGCCATGTGCGGAAGAAGCCAAACAGGCAAGATGGTGACTGGACTTGCCTTGAGGCAGGAGAGGCCTGGCATTTTCCAAATACAGTGGACACCCGGGTTGCGAATGTGATCTGCACGGGATGCACGTTCGCAACCCACAGCGTTCACAACCCGCGTCTGTGCACGTGCAGGTTACGATTCAACGCTTCTGCGCATGCGCAAAGCGTGATTTAGCACTTCTGTGCATGCACGACCCCCGAAACCCGGAAGTAACATGTTCCGGTACTTCCAGGTTTTGGTGGTCCGCAACCCGAAAAAAACGCAGCCTGAAACATCTGTAACCCAAGGTATGACTGTATGAGGCATTTAGCATTGACACAAGACTGAAACGGCCACAATGGACACAAGAAGGGCCTGTGCTGGATCAGGCCAGTGGCCCATCGAGTTCTCACACTGGCTGAACAGTTGCCTGGAGGAAACTTGCAATCAGGATCCCAGCACAAAAGCCCTCTGTCCTCCTGTGGCCTCCAGCAAGTAGTATTTAGAAGGATTGCTGCCTGCAACACCCTTCTCCTCCACGAAATTGTCTAATCCTCTTTAAAAGCCAACCAGGTTGGTTGCCATCTCTGTCTCTTGTGGGAGGGAGTTCCATAGTTTAATGCTGAGCTGCGTGGACAAGTCCTTTCTTCTGTCTGCCCTGAATATCCCAAAATTTAGTTTCGTCGGATGTCCACAAGTTCTAGTGTCACGAGAGAGGAAGAAAAACTCCTCTCCAGGCAGCGACTGGCCCAAGCTCACCTAGTGAGCTTCATGGCCGAGGCAGGATTTGAACCGAGGTCTGACACACCAACAACTCCATCCCAATGACCTTGATCTAACATTGAAACAGACACACTGGGCATTTATCTTGTCCATTTTATTTCTTCTATGCCAACTAATGCCACCCTTGAAAACTGACTCAAGGAGCCTGCTCTTTTTGATAGACGTGTGTATGTTCAAGAGGCCGAGATAGAGAATAACCTACGCCTCATAGGGACGCGGGTGGCGTTGTGGGTTAAGCCACAGAGCCTGGGACTTGCCAATCACAAGGTCGGCACTTCAAATCCCCACGACGGGGTGAGCTCCCGTTGCTCGGTCCCTGCTCCTGCCTACCTAGCAGTTTGAAAGCATGTCAAAGTGCAAGTAGATAAATAGGTACCGCTCTGGTGGGAAGGTAAACGGCATTTCTGTGCGCTGCTCTGGTTCGCCAGAAGCAGCTTAGTCCTGCTGGCCACATGACCCGGAAGCTGTACGCCGGCTCCCTTGGCCAATAAAGCGAGATGAGCACCGCAACCAGAGTCGGCCACGACTGGACCTAAAAAAGTGGGATGGAATTGACTGCTTGGATAGCTCATCCAGTAGAGCCTGTGGCTCTTAATCTCAGGTTCACTGGGCAAAAAGATTCCTGCATCGCAGTGGGTTGGGCTAGATGACCCCCGCGGGTCACTTCCAGCTCAATGAGTCTACGAACAGCAATGCAACAAAACACCTTCCCCATATTTAGACAGCCCCTATTTTGCACTGCTGAAAACACCTCCACCTCCCCAGATTTCCGTACACACTCACCCAAGCGGCTCTGGTCCGGCCTCCCAAATCAAACAGTCAGCTTTTCCCCGGCCAAAACAGCCGCTCTTGGCAGGGAGGGATGCCCAAGTCTTGGGTACAAATCCAGCCCGCACCACTGAGTGGCCTCCCAAACGGGGCAACAGGCAGCGCGCTGACCCAAGAGGATGCTGTTGGGGGGTCTTTATAATTACCAGAGCGGTTCTGCCCCAGGGGCATATTTAGCGAGCTGCTGAGTGTTCAGCGAGATGCATTTGGAGCCTGCTGGAAATATTCCTTTAACTAGCTGGCAATACTTTGCTCGAACTAAGGCTTTATTGTTCCGAGCCGACCGTCGATCCCAAATACGAGAGTTTTCGTTTCTTGTAAAGAGCAGCTCCAGAATAAGCCTTGCTGTGTGTGCCGGGACTTCCTGGGCCTCTCCTGACCTCCCCCCACAAACCGCAGCAGGACCAGCCTGCGGCTACCACACTGTCCGCCACCGCCCACCCCCAGGCACCACCGGCTCAACAGCCGGGTGAAATCCCTCTCTAAGCCCCTGGCTTTTGCTTCACCCGTCCCGGACCAGGCAGAAAGACTTTGGTGAAGCAAGATGTCTGGAATAGTTTGACATGGAAAAAACAACATCTCTCCAACCTATAATGGATTGGCATGTTTATTTATACGTGGATTCCAGGGACCGATGTGGGGCTGCAAACAGAGCAGAAATCCTAAACAGGCCAATTGGAGGCTCTGTCCTTTGCCAGCTGCTTTCTCCCTTCATGAACGCCAGGAGGGGGCGTGGGGGCTGAGCTGGTGGAAGCAGACCTGCCACAGAGATCAGGATTAGACCCCAAACTCCTTCTTCCAGCAGCGCCGTGGTGTTCACACACCGGCAGTGGCAAAAGAGAGAGGGATCGAGTCTGGCTGTGGTTTCCAGGACAGGCTGGGAACTGGGTGCAGAGGGACCCAACTGCAAAAGAAGAGGAGTTCAGGGATATTTGTAAAAAATATTTTTATGAGTTGTGTGCCTTTGCTTGTCCATTTGTATTGTGTTATTTAACGCGCCATGAATTGCTGCCATTTTTATTGATTACGGTCTAGAAATTATTTATTGTAATTGTGAAGAGTCGATTTCTGTTTAACTATTATTTGCTGATATTTAATTTTATTGTGTGCTTTTATATTCTAAAGGGTTATTGAATGTTACTTTATTTGATATAAGTTGTTTATTTCAAAGCTATGTTTTCCTTATGACATTTTTGTATTGGGTTACATTGGTGTGATCTTTGCTGTTCCTTCAGCTTGTGTGTTGTAAACAGTCATACATTGGATCCCGAATGCCTTGCAAGTCAAACGTTTTGGCTTCCGAACGCCGCAAACCCGGAAGTGACTATTCCGGTTTGTGGATGTTCTTTGGAACCCGGATGTCCGACGGGGCTTCCGATTGGCTGCAGGACCTTCCTGCAGCAAATCAGAAGCTGCGCTTTGGTTTCCGAACATTTTGAAAGTTGAATGGACTTCCGGAATGGATTCCGTTTGACTTCCAAGGTCCGACTGTATAGCAATGTACAAAGGTGGTACACAAATCAAAGATGAAATGAAGTGAAGTGAGATGGCCTCTTGTCTGCAACCTGGGCCAAACGCCTCCAGGTCCCCATAGCAGGAGGAAACTGCAAGATCAATTCAGAGCAAAGGCCTCTTTCACTAGCAACTCCGTCTTTTCAAGGCCGCGGCGCCTATAGGATGGTTTACGGAGCCTTCAGATCTCTGGGCATCTTCCTGTGCCCATGAGCTGCTCTGGCAGGACGGAAAACACCAGTGTTTAGCCTGTGTCCGTCATTGTCACTCTGTTTGTTTATCGCCGCTCACTGTGGCTTGAGCGGCAAGGATGGCTTGTTTTTCCACCCTGTGCTCTTTGATTTCCTCTCCCGAGGGCAGGTTCGAAACCTCACAGGCCGTCCCACAAGAAGTCGCCACCACCATCGTTCTGGGCAGCCGCATCTGTGCCAATCCAACCTGGGGGGCGGCTTTCAAAAGGAGAGGCAGAAGGGGAAATCTTTGGTGGTGTTCAAAGAGAGAAGGCAAAACTGGAGAGCAAACTGGACTCTCCTTCCCAGCAGACATTGCAAAGCTGGAAAAATTAGGATTGCTTCACCATTGGGGATTCCACAGTCATTGTCGCCGCGGATCAGCTCACTTATTCGTTTATTTCCCTTTCCTACGGACTTTTCCCAGATGCCACGCTGCTCAGATCCTACCCTATACGGCCCTTTTGGAATAAGCAGCTGATTTGAAGGCATCAAGTAGTTCTCTGACCCTGCCAAGACTTTGTCGCAAAGAATCAGACCTTGTAGGGGAGAAGAGTCCCTTGGAACAAGGGCAGAATGCAGTTTCTATTTGGTTAGCTTTTAAAGCTTTCAGGGCAGCGTAAATCACAGGGCTGGCTGGCTCGGTTGTTTTCTTACACAGCCGGCATTTGGCGGCTAAATGACCGTGGAACTCAGCGCCACATGATGTGGTTGGGCAGAGGCCAGAGGTCTGGCAAGCTTCCCTGAGGAACTGAGGCAGGCAAGTGTTTCCAGATGTACAGTCCCTGCCAGGAACAGGGGCTCACAGAACCCCAATGTGGGAGAGAGAGAAGAGACGCTTTTGAGCTGAAGCTAATCTACTGAGGGGGCTCATTTGCATCACATAACTGAACTGCTTTTGAGGTGGTTTGACTGTCAGCACAAGAATCTTGCAAACAATGGCACCTTTGTGAGGGTGCTGAGAATTCAAAGTGCCAACCCTTAAGGCGCTTCAGCTGTGGGCCTGAGCTTGAAACAGGTGACAGAATCACAGAACTGGGTTCCCATGAAGCCATCTAGTCCAACCCCCTCTTTCACAATTGAACAGATCTTACGGTGAGAAAGTTCTTCCTGATGTTTAGTCGGAATCTCATTCCATGAAATATCTGAAGATGGTTATTGTTATCTCCCGGCTAAACATACCCAACTCCCTCCACTGTTCCTCATAAGGCTTGGTTTCCAGGCCGTTTTGTAATGATCTGTGGAACTCCTTCCTGCAGGAGGGCAGCCACAACTACCAACTTGGATGGCTTTAGAAGAGGCTTGTTATATAGTGGTTAAAATTGAATAAAAAAACCAGAGGCCTTTCTCTTGGGCATTGTCGGCCAAGTGGTGCCAAAGAAGGACAGAACTTTTTTTATGTATGCAACAACAGCAGCAAGAATACTCATTGCAAAGTATTGGAAGACGCAAGATCTACCCACTCTGGAAGAATGGCAGATGAAACTGATTGACTGTATGGGATTGGCAGAAATGACTGGCAGAATCCGTGACCAGGGAGAAGAGTCGGCAGAAGAAGATTGGAAAAAATTTAAGGACTATTTACAGAAATATTGTAAAATTAAGGAATGCTGAATGATGTTGGATTGAAATTGAGTGGTTTCTAGCTGTAATGATATAAAGGAATATGGAAGAAAAAAAGGATAGAAAATAAGGTGATATTATAAGCTGTAATGCTTTAAGTTAAGGATTTGCTGAACAAATAATTTGAAAGGGAATACAAGAAGGGGAGGTATGAGGAGGTCAGAGAAATATGTTATTGAAAAGTTTGTATCATGAACTATATGTCTTTTTTAATCTTTTTGTTTGTTTTTTGTTCGTATAAAAAATTGAAAAATTTAATAAATATCTTTTAAAAAAAACTGAATAAAAAAACATTTAAAATGGAAAGAAAAACACCAGGAAGAACTTTCTGATGGGAAGAGCCATTTGAAACTGGAACAGATTCCCTGGGGAGGTGGTGGATCCTTGGAGGTTTTTAAGCAGAGGTTGGATGGCTGTTTGTCAGGGACGCTTTAGCTGAGATTCCTGCACTGTGGCGGAGGTGGGGGTGGACTGGATGACCCTGGGGTCCCTTTCAACTCTACGATTCTATGGCTCTGTGATGCAGGCGGTCCAGGCCTGGGAAAGCTAAGGGAACAAGGATGGGGTTTTTGAACCCCTTTGGGCCCCAGAAAAGATGGTGGAGCCCATTCCCCTCACACCATCCTACCCTGCTTGTAATTGCTTTAAAAATTGATTTGTTAACAAAAAGAATACAAATAGAACAAATAGAAAAGAAACAACAACAAAATCACGGGAAAAAAATAACATCTCTAATTTAAAACATACAAGAAGTAAAAATATTTAAAACACATTAAAATTACCTCAGCTTCCTAAACACCTGGGCTGGCTTGCCTGGCGCCGAAAAAAGTTCAGCGAAGGCGCCTGTTTATCTCAAGAGGCAGGGAGTTCCATCATTACAAAGAATAAAGCTTCCACATAGTCTTGTATGAGCCAGACCTTTGCAGTTGCTGTTGGCCCTGAGGGAGCATGCATGTGCCTCAAATTCTTATGAGGAATAAAATTGACGTCCCCCCTTTTCTCTTGCAGGCAGCATGGACTGGCACGGAAGATGAGAGCCATTGTTTTAACAGCCAGCTCCAACACCCTCTCCCCCCCCCCCCCGCTTGCACATATGCTGTTCAGACTCACACGTAAACAGCGGGGCCATAAATCCTTTGCTTTCCACATGCTTTCTCCATTAAAGCACACGGGAAACCCATTGCGCTCCAGCCCTCGCCCAATAAATGAAAAACTACCTCGTCAGCCACAACATTAGCTAGCCATATTTTTGCCCTGGACTCTTGGCTCTGAAAGGAACATATCTGCGTCCTCTGGACTTGTGAAATTTGATTTCTTTGCTGGTTTTTGTGTGCATGCGTGTGTTAAAAGTAAAATTCGAAAAACATCCCACTCAAAGAGCGAGTGAGAGAGGCAGTGGCAACAGACTGCAAAAGAGGGTTCGGAGGGATGGCTGCACAAATGGATGCACACACCACCGATGGTCACAGAAGGGGCACAATAAATGGCTCCAGCCCCTGGTTTCGTAGGTCACGCACCAGATCGCCAGACCAGATATTCAACCCCAGGAGACGGAGGGGGCTGAGGGGCTGCCAGCACAAATCCTTGGGTCCCGACTTTCTTGCATGCACTTTATGCAATTCGTAACAAAATACATATTTCATGTTCAATGCACACACAGCTCTGAATGGCTTGAGAATCTGTGCCATGAACCGAGCATTTCTGACTTAGACAGTATGGCAGGTCATATGATTATGCGCAGACACATTTGCATGTTTTTGTAAGCGAAACCCTGCGGATACGACCAAGCAGTTGTGCAATGCACACTGCGTTGTGTTACACATACAAGTTTATAGAGCGTGGTTAGCTCAGAAACTACCGTGTGGGCGCTTATGCTATCGATATGAGTCATTAGGCTCTTAATATTCTCAACAGGTACAGATATTATCATGTTTATTATTAGCATAAAAATGAGATCACGCATTATTAAATAGCCCGTGTAAATTAAGCAGTCGATCTGTGAGCACTTAGAAGAGGATGCTGTGATCACATCCTTCATTAAGGGCTCACAGACCAACTGCTGAATGATCTGTTCTAGGACCTTTTCTGGTACTGATGTCAGGCTCACCTGTTGGTAGTTACCAGGGTCTCCCTTCCTGTGGTTTCAGGCAGCTGGTATTCAGGAGCAGCGCTGCCTCCAATTACAGAGGGAAAACTGCCCATGCCAACACACCTTGCCAGCATTGACCCACAACTGGGGGGGTGGGAGTGGCTCTCTTTAGCTTCCCATTTTAAAGAACTGCTGCTTAGTACCGCAAGCTGCTAGGTGGGGGTCCTACTTGAAGGCTGACAGACGTCCCCGATTAAATCAGGTGATCTATTTTTGAGGAGGGGTGGTGCTTCAAAAATATTTTTAATACAGTGGTACCTCGAGTTACAGGGACGCGGGTGGCGCTGTGGGTTAAACCACAGAGCCTAGGACTTGCCGATCAGAAGGTCGGCGGTTCGAATCCCCGCGACGGGGTGAGCTCCCGTTGCTCAGTCCCTGCTCCTGCCAACCTAGCAGTTCAAAAGCACACCAATGCGAGTAGATAAATAGGTACTGCTCCAGCGGGAAAGTAAACGGCGTTTCCGTGCGCTGCTCTGGTTCACCAGAAGCGGCTTAGTCATGCTGGCCACATGACCCGGAAGCTGTATGCCGGCTCCCTCGGCCAATAAAGCGAGATGAGTGCTGCAACCCCAGAGTCGCTCACGACTGGACTTAATGGTCAGGGGTCCCTTTACCCTTTACCTCAGGTTACATACACTTCAGGTTAGAGACTCCATACCTCGGGTTAAGAACTTTGCTTCAGGATGAGAACAGAAATTGCGCAGCAGCGGGAGGCCCCATTAGCTAAAGTGGTGCTTCAGGTTAAGAACAGTTTTAGGTTAAGAACAGACCTCCGGAATGAATTAAGTACTTAACCCAAGGTACCACTGTACACCTTTTGCAGACAGTTCCAAAAGGCAGCAGGCAAACCAAGACTTCTAAGGAAGAAGAGGGGCAATGACAAGGGATGAAGAATCAATGAAAGTGAGACAGCTTGGTTCCAAAGCGGCTTTGCTGAAGAATCAAGTCTTAAGAGGGGATTTAGAAGAAAGGGGAGGTGACGTGAGTAATTCAAGGGCCAATGCCTGAATGATTCAAATATTCCATCCTTAGCCTTGAGGACTAGGCACCTGACTTTCTATTCCAAGCAACCAGAGCTCCTAAGCATTTGTCTCTTTTAAAACACAGGTGCACCGGAATTCTGCAATTCGCAATCACCGTCCAACGTTGGTGCCGCACAACACAAGAATAACACCCTGCATTGGCTGCATTCCTTCCCCACAAGGCATCTCCTGGGTCCTCCTAACCCCTTTTGTTCTTCTCTAACCAGCCTGCCGCCCGATTCAGCAAGAGCTATAGGCAAACAAAGCCGTGGGGGCTGGGCTGGGGAGGCTGTTCTGGTGCCAGCCTCGCCCTCCCTCCCTTTGCCACCACAGAGGCTGCTGCTCAGCAAAGCACGGTTTCATAACTCAAGCAAACCACAATTGCCAGGCGAGATTGCTGTGGCTCTCTGGCTTTCCCTGGGGGGACAAAGGCTCTGCAAACCAGGAGTTGGGTAAACGGGCAGAGCTCCTGCTTTGCGGTACCCCCCCTTTCACCACACAACCCACTAGGAACTTCTCTGTTTCAGTGTGGGCATATCCGGAACAAGGCCTGCGGCCGAGAGAAAATGCTGTGCTTTTGAGAAAGCCTTGCATCATCGGAAGTTCCTGGAGGGCTGGGATGCGAGAAGATAAGAGCAAACAGCGCTCTGCTTCTCCGAAGGACACCGCGTGAGCTTCCAAGCTCCTAATTCATCTGCCGTTGCCGCGTCTGCAAGTAGACAACTTTATAGACTGAGCTCAACTTCCCGCTCCGAGTGAGAGTAATGTCTGGAGCAAGGCCCCTTTCCATGACAAACCTGCCATGAATTCGGCGACTCCGAACTCCCATCCCGTTTAGGAGCAAGTGGTCGCCAAATGTGTCGGAGAGTTCACAAGACACTGATCTGGGAGGACGCTGATGTTTTCATCTGCACCGCAAGATCAGAGCCCAGCAGTCTGATGAAGTAACAAGCCACAATTTATGAATGGCATAAACAACAAATGTTTGCGGGTTATGAATTACCAACAGAGAAGCTAATTCCAAACACATTCGCGCTCAGGCGACTTTGAAGTCAATGGCAGTTCAAAGAGAGCAAGTGTATTTACTAAGCGGGATCAAGGGGATCAATGAGAATCAAAGTAAACGCATTCCTGGGAAAGAAAGACATTTCAAGAGCTCATGGCTGGGTGGTGGGGAGGATACTTCTTCCATTCAGAGCCAAGATAATCTCCATTGTATGGAGGAATCCTACTCAAGCAGGGAAGAGGTCCGTAGTACTATAGCAAAGCACATACTTGACATCTTTCCGCAGGGCCTGCAAGACAGAGCTGTTCCACCAGGCCTTTGGCCAAGGCACAGTCTGATGCCCTCCCTTTCGTAATCTTCACAGAACTTCAGCCCAATGGTTGCCATGAATTTAATTTGATTTTAAAATGAATTGATTTTAGAATGCTGTGTTACTTTTATTGTTGTTAGCCGCTCTGAGCCTGACTTCGGCTGGGGAGGGCAGGAAATAAACAAACAAACAAACAAACAAACATTATTATTATTATTATTATTATTATTATTATTATTATTATGCTCAAGGTCCCTGAAAATAAGATGAGCTTGCTGGACCAGGCCAAATGCCCATCTAGTCTGGCATCCTGTTCTCACAGGGGCCAACCTGTGGGATTTGGGTAAAAAGTTTTCCAGTATCTGGTATTCAGAAGGGGCATCGCTCAGGGCCAGAGTGTCTGCCTTGCAAGAAGGTCCCAGGTTCAATGGTAAAAAGGTAAAGGTAAAGGACCCCGGATGGTTAAGTCCAGTCAAAGGCGACTATGGGGTTGCAGCGCTCATCTCGCTTTTCAGGCCAAGGGAGCCGGTGTTTGTCTGCAGACAGCTTTCCAGGTCATGTGGCCAGCAGGACTAAACTACTTCTGGCACAATGGGACACCATGACGGAAACCAGAGCACACGGAAACGCTGTTTACCTTCCCGCCACAGCAGTACCTATTTATCTACTTGCACTGGTGTGCTTTCGAACTGCTAGGTTGGCAGGAGCTGGACTGTGGCAAGAGGGCTCCACGCTCCCAGCCCATGCGCATTCATCTGAAGTGTTCCAGAAAACATCTTTTCTTTTCCTTTTCTGGGTCAGACAAAGGAATGAACTTCCGCACATCAAGTGTAATTAAATTGATGGAACGCTGTGTCACAAGAGGCGGTGACAGCCATTAGCTCAGATGGCTGTAAAGAGGAATTAGACAAACTCATGGAGGCGCAGGGGGGCTGACTGCCATTGGCATGAGTCACAATGCCGAACATCCGGAGCGTCTCAGGGAGAGGCAGCGGGGGCCACTGAGTGCAGGAGATGGGAAAGAAGGCTGCTGCCTTCACGTCCTGCTGGTGGACATCTTGGGAAGCTGGATGCTGAAATGGGCGGCCCTCTGGCCTCATCCGGCAGGCCAGGCTCTCAGGATAGGTTAGGATAGCTGAGAAAAGGCTTGGCTGAAGAAGCAGGCTTGGGAAGAGACATGGAGGCTGTGCATAAGACATTGCACTCATGCATCAACCCCCAAATAGAGGACATGGATTTGTGTAAAATGTGCATGTGCTAATTTAAATGTGCAGGTGCAAATAGCTGGTGGATTCTCTTTCCTTGGAGGCTTCTCAGCAGAGGATGTACAGTGGTACCTCTGCTTGTGAATGGGATCCGTTCCAGAGGCCCGTTCGCAACATGAAAAGAACGCAACCCGTAGTGGCGCGTCTATGCATGTGTGGGTTGCGACTCGCCACTTCAGCGCATGCGAGTGACATCATTTTGCGCTTCTGCGCATGCGCAAGCGGCAAAACCCGGAAATAACCCTTTCTGGTACTTCCGGGTCACCGCAGGACGTAACCTGAAAGAACGTAACATGAAGCCGACGTAACATGAGGTGTGACTGTACAGTGGTACCTCCGGTTGCAGATGGGATCCATTCCAGAGGTCCAGCAGATCACAAGGTTTTCGCAACCGGAGAGACCACTTCTGCGCACACACACACGCATGACGGTAGAGCACTTCTGAACATGAGAATGGGGCAAAACCCCAGAAATATACTTCCAGGTTTGCCGCTTACGTATCCCAAAGTTTACGAAACCGGAGGTACGACTGTATGGCCATCTATTATGGATGATCTAGCTGAGACCCCTGCATTGCACGGGGTTTGAGTGGATGACCTTTGGAGTCCCTTCCTACTGTACAATTTGATGAGTCTTTGAATTTGAACAGAAAAACATCTCTCCCGCTGGCCCTCCATACCTCAACTCAATATGGGTTGTGAATCTTTCCACGTCTCCTTTAACTACCCCTTGTTCCGGCCATAACTCTCCTCCAGGTATTGCTGCCCCAAGCTTTCTTCTGCCTATATTCGGAGATTCACCATGTGGCTGATGTAGCCCTCCTACTTGGGTCTTCAAAGCAGAGGGAATATCTGGATTTAGGGAGGAGAAAACGGAGGACGGTGCTTTTTGGAGGAGAGCGAAACAAAATTCTTATCATGAATTTCTAGTCCAAGAGACTCCTGGAGGACAGCCCTTTACTTCTGGGATTGTTTCGATTAATAAGATTGATTATACGGGGGGGGGGGGGGAGAGAGAAAAGACAGGGGGCTCTCCTGCTTGTGAGCTCCACTCCCTGCTCTCTCCCCCCCCCCTGTATAGTACATTTCATTAATGAAAACAATCCCAGGAATAAAGGGCTGTCCTTCAGGAGGCTCTGGGAAATGTGGTGTGCGTGAGGAGGAATTGAAAGAGGGCACCAGGACTTCACATTGGAATGGGCTCTAGATGTTTTCAGTTAGAGGGTGGCATAGCTCTGCTCATGCCCAGGACACAACAAAAAGGAAAATCGGGTCCTGCCTTCAAAGTCCATCAGAGGTTGGCCTTTTCATGCACCTAAAGGGGTAAGGACGTGAAAGGAGAAAAATTCAGCTGGAGAGAGATTGTATCAGAGACGGAAGGCCATGCAGTGGTACCTCGGGTTACATACGCTTCAGATTACCGACTCCACTAACCCAGAAACAGTACCTCGGTTAAGAACTTTGCTTCAGGAGGAGAACAGAAATCATGCTCCGGCGATGCGGCAGCAGCAGGAGGCCCCATTAGCTAAAGTGGTGCTTCAGGTTAAGAACAGACCTCCAGAACGAATTAAGTTCTTAACCAGAGGTACCACTGTAAAGGGGAATTTGGGAGGCAGGTGAGGGCAAAGGAGGCCTCACACAGACCCCATAAGCCTTTGCGGCTGCCACCATAAGCCAAGTTGGCACGGCTGTCTGGGCAAACTGGGCAGAGATGCTGGCGCTAGTTCAGTGCAGCAGAATTTTGGAGGTTGGGGGTAGCAGAGGAAGAGGAGCGAGGGGGAAAGTCTCCTCTCACCTGCCTCCTTCTCTCTCAGCCCCCAAGACCTCGGGACAAGGAAGGGCTTTGCTGCCAGCCCAGCTGTTTTCCCTTCTGCTTTAATCTCTCCATGACTTATGGCCAGGAGCGAGGCTGGAGTGATTAAGGGCTGGCAAAGCAAGCCGCATACACAGCCCCAGTGCCAATGAATACTTAGCAGGGGCACAGTTATGAAAGCCTGATGCAGCGCGCCAAGCCAAGGCCTTGGGATAAGACGGCCTCTTCTCCAGAGCCCAGAACGCCCTGCAACAAACTTGCCCGCTGCCCAAAGGCTAAATAAAGGATTGTTCCCACCAGATTCCTCCCCAGGGGAAAACTGGCAAGGTGGGAGACCCTAACTCACAGCTGCCTCTTTGGACTGGGCTGGTCAAATGGGTCCCCAGTAAGATGTGAACATAAGAAAAACATTTTTCAATTACATCTCACAGTGTTCCATTTTCTCCTGCATTCTTCTATACAAAGAAAGCAAACATTTAAAAAGCAGAGAAATTGCAACACCTCTTTTAACGGCAACACATATAGCCATAGCGAGAAACGGGAAAACTCTGAATTCTCTAGATATAGACCAATGGGATAGCACTGTTTGGCAAACAGCCTTATCGCAGAAATCAAGTGTCCTGGGAACAAAAAACCCCTTGACAATTTTCATCAAATCTTGCATGGCTTCATTGTATGTAAATTAAAATGAAGCACATGGCAAGGAGGCACTCCCAGTTCATGGCACAGTTTGGCTAGTATAGACCAGAGGTGTTAAAAAACATATTATGTATTATTTTTATTATATCCCATCATCTCCAGCCTGCAAAGGAGTTAATGCAATAAGTGAAATGCCACAACATTAATAGTGCATTATGATTTGGTATTAGTACACCGTTGATTCCAAAATCTGAAAAGAGGCATTTTCCCCCATTGAACTCTTAGATGCTAATGACTTTCATTTACTTTAGTTTTTGCATGCCTGAGAATCTTGTTTTATTTTCCTTTTGGTGTTTGTTAATATTTTTAAATTCAATAAAATCCGAACAGAACAGAACAGAACAAAGAAGAAGGCTGAAAATAAAGACACAAAACGACTCTGCTTCACAGCCTCCTTACAACCCAGAAGATGAAGGCCGTCCCGGGATTTGTTACTTTTCCCAAAACTCATGCAATAGCCAAAAGTAACGGCCATGAGGATGCGATCACCGGCTTTGACACATGCCTTGCGCGGGGATGAGTGCATCGCTGAGCCTGACCATCTTGCCCTGAGAAACCACGCAGTCAAGCCACGTCCCAGCCAAACAAGAATGCCTTTGATTCCTCCTCTGCCGCGCACTCGAACCCTCTGACCCGTGGTGCTCATTGAGCAAGCCCGCCTGGGGAACACAGAGGCCCCCAGTCAGCAGCTGCGGGCGGCGGAAGAGCTGAAAGCTTCTGGTAGCACAAACAGGGTTGCGCAGGGGAAATATTTGCTGGGGAAGCAGAGGCCTTGCCGACCAACGAAAGGGAAAGCTGCGCGGAGAGACTCCGTTTGGGGAAAATTCCTTGCTGCTCCTAATCAAGAGCAAAGCACTCCTTCATTCACACATTACAGCTTTGAGTGCACACTTTGGATTCTCCTTCACTTTACATCTCCAAACTGGTTTCTTCAAGACGGGATTACTGCAATGTGCTCTATGCGGGGTTTCCCTTGTGCATAGGCTGAGACCCTATCTGCCCGCGGACTGCCTCGCCAGAGTGGTGCATGCTCTGGTTATTTCTCGCCGGACTACTGCAATGTGATCTGTGTGCGGCTACCTTTGAAGGCGACCCAGAAACTGCAATTAATCCAGAATGCGGCAGCTAGACTGGTGACTGGGAGCGGCCGCCGAGACCATATAACACCGGTCTTGAAAGACCTACATTGGCTCCCAGTACGTTTCTGAGCACAATTACAAGTGTTGGTGCTGACCTTGAAAGCCCTACACAGCCTCAGTCCAGTATATCTGAAGGAGCATCTTCACCATCGTTCTGCCCGGACACTGAGGTCCAGCGCCGAGGGCCTTCTGGTGGTTCCCTCATTGCGAGAAGCCAAGTTACAGGGAACCAGGTAGAGGGCCTTCTCGGTAGTGGCACCTGCCCTGTGGAACACCCTCCCACCAGATGTCAAGGAGAACAACAACTAGCAGACTTTTAGAAGACATCTGAAGGCAGCCCTCTTTAGGGAAGCTTTTTAATATTTGATGCATTACTGTATTTTAATATTTTGTTGGAAGCCGCCCAGAGTGGCTGGGGAAGCCCAGCTAGATGGGCGGGGTATAAATAAATTATTATTATTATTATTATTAGTAGTAGTAGTAGTAGTAGTAGTAGTAGTAGTAGTAGTAGTATTGAAACTGGAAGCTTCAGTGGGTGCAGAATGCTGCAGCACGATTGCTGGCAGGAGTGAGGCCTTGCCAGCATATGACACCTGAGCTCAGAGATCTGCACTGGCTGCTCATCTGCTACTAAGCAAAGTTCAAGGTGTTTACTATTAGTAAATAAAGCCCTTTAACAACTCCAGACCAGTTTACCTGTGAGATCAACTGTCCCCATATTCACCCACTCAACCACTTCAACCTGCAGAACTGGCCCTGTTACGGGTGCCGCATAATTTCCGTCCACATTGGCAAGAACTCAATATCACTTTTGCTTTTTGATATCAGGTAGGAACCAGCCTCGCCTGCTAAAATTTTTTGTTGTTGTTTAGACAAACCTACTCAGTAGTTTAGAAAGTTGATGTTTAGAAAGGTAGTGTGAGTTTTAATCCATTTTTAGTCTATTGTTAACTTTCTGAAAGCCTTGCATTATTGTTGCTAACTCTTCTTCCTCGTAACATTTCTGTTTTATCATTTTTTCTAAACCGCTTGAGGTTCTTGTTATTTAGCACTCAGGTGGTGTACAAATTTTATTAAATGGGATAAATAAAATGTAATTTGTAGGGGAAGCAAACCTGAATTGGCACAAACATGCCGTCTTGTTTGCTACACTTGCCAGAGTCTTAACTGGGAACTGTTTCACCCACTCTGCTCCTGCACCACCTATTTTGTTCACCCTCTCTCCTGTTGCAGGAATTTATGTATAGCTTGGGGGGGGGGGGAGTTGCCCTCCAGCAGATATCATGCACATGCAGCCCACTACCAAAATCAGCACAATCACTTTTGTGACTTTTGTGACTTGTCCCCACAAAACACCCCATCACAGTTTCTTCCTATCTATCTATTCAAAGGGCCTTTGCTGCACGATACCAAATGTAAGAATTCACTGATCAATGGATCTCTGTACTGGCTCACTGGGGAAACTTCAGAAATTCATATAGACATGTGAGCTCAGCTCCTCAGCAGCCCCTCTGCCTGAGGGATAATTCCTGGCATCCTGATACCTGAGTGCCAGACAGGTAGCCATTCCAGAAATAACAAACCCAGATGAAGAGAAAAGGGTGTGATTAACTTGGCTGGGAAACAGGGAAATGTAAATATCTCTTTTGTTCCACTTGATGGGTGTTTGGTGGAGGGCAAGGGGAACCATGGGGCAGGGTCCAGGATGCTCAGATTCCTGCCACCAGACCTCCCCTTTCATGATGCAACTGTGATGTATGAGTGATGTAGTTTGGGGGGGGGTGTAACACGGGGATTAGCAGCTAATAAACGTTTGGGTTCTCTTTTGTTTGGGGCCTCCATCTTGTTCCACCTGGTGGCAGGTGGGAGTCCTGTCGCAACAGTCTTCAATCAAGACCAAGCCGACTGGCTGCTGTTTTGCTCTGGGATTCCTGGCTGGTCTCCTTGTTTTTGTCCAAGGGAGCCCTCAGGTTTCTCCGTTAACAGTCCTACCCCCCTGGGGCAATTTGCCCTATTTCCTGGCTCCCTTCTCTTCCTATACCCCTTACAGAGACTGTTTGGGAGCAGGAGGGTTAGCCAGAGCAGCCTCCTCCAACCTCTAAGGTCTTCCCCCTCTTTGGGTGCCTTTCCATCTATTGTATGACTGCTATGCTCCTCTCGCATCCTGTACAGCAACGGGAACACAATCCTGGTGCTACGATGTTGGGATGAGAAATGGCAAATAAGAGACGGCATGATAGAAGTTTGTAAAATTATTGATGGCGCAGGGGAAAAAATGGGCATACAAGGAAGCTGAATGTTGGAAGATTTACAACAGACAAAAGAAATGGCTTATTCCTGCAACACACACTTAAACTGTGGAACTCCCTGCCACAAGAGGCAGCAATGTCCACCAACTTGGATGGCTTTAAAAGAAGATTAGAGAAATGCATGGGGGAGGGGGGTACCTAATGGCTGTTAACCATGATGGCTTTTCTCTACCTGCAGTCAGAGGCTGGTTGCTGGAAACTGCGGGAGGGGAGAAGGATCTGGTGCTGAGGTTTTGCTTGTGGGTCTCCTACAAGCATCTGGTTGGCCAAGATGAGAGCAGGATGCTGGCCTAGGTGGACACTGGCCCAATCCAGCACAGGCTCTTCTATTCACACCCACAAGTCAGAGAGACCTGACACCCTTCTTCCAGGGAACCAGCCCTAGAAGGTCTTTGCCGCTGGCTCTGTTTCCCCTGCAGCGTGACGGATGGGACGCTTGTCAGCTCAGTGCCCTGCCCTGTCTGAATGATGGGGAAGGGGGGGGGTATCGAGAAGATGGAGGGGAGAGGCTGGCACACAGCAGATGCCCGGGGTTCCTGGGGTAGTGCTGGGGCTGAGCCCACTTTCCATGGCAGCTGGCACACTGGCCGCAGTGTGGGATCCTTGATCCAAGCCAAGCCGGGATGAGTGCACAATGCGGGGGGGGGCACTGAGTGCCCCCTGCCGAATGCCACCTTGGTGGTCCATGAACCACAGAGCAGGCGTCCTGCTGCTGGGAAAGGAAGAGGGGAGATGAAAAAACTTGGCAGTCCTTAATGCCCCCCCCCACATACTACTTGTTGATGTCAGAGATGTCTTCGGAGACTCCACAACACCGGGCAGAATTAAGTGGGACAAGCCCAGTCTCCTCCCAGTCTCAGGAGCTAAGGGGGCTTCCAAGAGGCCTGTTTATCCGGCCATTCTTCCCAGTTTGTTTGCAGACTGATCAGGTGGTGTTGGCTATCTAATGACCGTTCCTTCTGATCTGTTTGAGGGTGTTGCAGGACACCTCCCCCCCCAATCATTCAGTTTGTACAAACACGACACACTCACACACGACATACGCAATGCTTCTGTTATAAATTCATAGAAAATCACCTATACATTGGATCTGTACCGTTCCACTTTTATTTTACACCATGAAGGAAGGAGTATCAAAGGGGCAGTGGCGTAGCGTGGGTTGTCAGCACCCGGGGCAAGGCAAGTAATTTGCGCCCCCTAACCCATGGATTTGCGCCCCCTAACCCGTGGATTTGCGCCCCCTAACCCTAACCCCCAGATGTTGCACCCGGTGCGGCCGGCCCCTCCTGCACCCCCCACGCTACGCCACTGGGGGAGGAAGCAAAGCAGAACCTCAAGGGATTTGTTGAAGCTGTTATAAATCAAGTGTTGTTGTTGTTATTATTATTATTCTCATTCATAAATAGGACATGTTGAAAGCTTACCAGTGCCCTGCTGTTGCAATCCTTTACTCTCTGGAGGGCTTTTTTTTAAAGCAGAAAGATGGGTTTAAATGTCTTTTTAAAAAGAATCAAAAGTGGTGTTCACATTTACTAGGCATTATATTCCTACAAAACAAATTCTCATTAACCTTTATTTTTTTAAGTTAAAGTATGTTTGCTGCTGTTGCAGCACTTTTACCTCACAGCTTTATCCTAACCTAAAACATGCCTGCTTAGCCCCACTGTGCTCCATGGGGGTCGTACTTCCAGAGGAAAGTGCAGAGTTGGACCCAGTCCTATCTTTGCACAGATGGAAAAATTGTCTGACATATATTTGTCAGACGTACATTCTTAAGGGAGGGGATTGGCAAACTCCAGGTCCGGGATATGTGTTCTCCTTTTACTATGGGAAAAGATTTCCCAAAGGTAAACCATCCATAAAAAAAATTATGAATGGGTGGCGACGTGGCAAGCCTACACAGCTCTTATTATCAGGGCTCGTCGCCACTGTCTCCATGCGGCTCGCAAGCCCTTGGCGTCTCCAACCTTTCAGGCGTCTATATTATTATTAATATCCATCCTATACCCCTCCGCCTCGACCGCATCGCCCTGCGTCTCCATCCGCGCGGCGAGATTTCCAGGGCGACAGGGCAGGCGCTGCTGCTATGCAGACTCCCTCACGCTGGAAGCCAAGCCCGCGTCCCATGTTGCGCGCCCTTTTCCAAAGAGGAAGCCGAGCGTGGCGAATGGGACACAGACTGCCATTGTCCCCGCGACATTTTAATAACCCGCACCTACAATATTCAACCTGTTGTTTGCACAGGGGACAACCCTGCGACACAAAAAGAACCCACCCAATGGGGGCCGGCAGGCAAAGCGCCTGGGCAGAGAGACTCGGCGCTCCCAGGCGCCACGGTCCTCAGCCGAGGGGACTCCCGCGCGGCGTGGGCGAGGAGGAGGAGGCGGCCCCCGCACCCGCGGTTTCCCTCAACAACCGCCTGGGCGTTTTGCCCGAGAGGCACGCCAAGGGCGCCTCACTGCCCTTCCACGTGAGAAGGACCAGGCTCGCCGCTCCTCCTTTAAAAAAGGGGAAACGGCGAGAGGTTTCTTGGAAGACGCGTTTGTTCTGCTGCCTCCACTCTGGGAGGCTCGCGCGTTTAAAATCCAAATGGCGTCGTGCCAGCTGCTGGGAATCGCACTTGTTGGGGATGCTCCCCGAGTCGCGCCCCCCCAGATTTTGCGCCCGGTGCGGCCGGCACCCCTGGCACCCCCCACGCTACGCCACTGCAAAGGGGGCAGACTTGACACAAGGCAGCCATAATTCCCCAAGCCCTCAGCGAGCCCTACCCAGTTGGCATGCTAACCTTGATGGTCCTAGACAGAAGATCATTGCACTCACAAAGGAGCTGCATATGGGAGTGGATTCAGCACAGACTGATATAAAGGACAGTGATCAGCTCTTCCCTCTGGAGACAGGAAACTGCAAACTCCCCTTTGTCCTCTGGAAATGACTCATGGGGAGGGGGAAAGGAGGAAGCCGCCAGGTGACAAGATCCTCAGGTTACTTCCACAACCCCTCCCTCAACCCCTCCTGTTTGTGATGTGTCAATGATGTAGTCATGATGTAGTTGTGATGTAGTTCTAGGGGTGCAGCTTGGGGGATTAGTAGCTAATAAAAGTTGGGGTCTCCTTTTGTTCAGGGCTTCCATCTTGCTTCGTCTTGCAGTGAGTGGGAGTCCTCTCGCGACAGTTTTCAATAAAGACCAAGCCTACTGGCTGCTGTTTTGCTCCAATTGTCCTGGTTGGTGTCTTTGCTTTTTGTCCAAGGGAGCTCTCGGATTTCGCCTCTAACAAGTGGAAGTTAGATGAGGTTGCAAAGCCACTCTGCACTATGGTTTCAAATTGGACGGAGGAATGCGTGTTGCATTGCAAGGGGTTGGACTAGATGACTCTAAAGGTCCCTTGCAATTCTATGCTTCATCTAGGCTGCTGGTTGGTTCTTACTGGAGGACCAGCAAATTGCCTGCTGGCCGGTTATCAGGTGAAAACAAACAGCTGAAAGAGAGTCACTTTGGGTGTAGATTGCAAAGGTAAACAGTGCCCAAGGAGAAGGGAGGGTCAGAGCTGTGCTCAGACAGGATGAATCCCTCCCAGCACAGGGCTGCAAGGCTCACCTGGCCCTTGAAGCAACCAGAAGGAGCCTGTGCCCTCTGCGCTGCTCCTTTCATTGGCTTGTGGGACAGAAAGATTCTTGGGAATCAGCTGGCCAAGCTGAGGGCAGCAGCAAGTGCCAGCAGCAATGGGCAGGATGTGAAACGGGGGTTTTGCACATGCAAATATCTGCCTGGGCGCCCCCAACCCCGCAGGACCCAGAATTGGCCTCCACAGTCAGTCACACTGTTAAGACCAGGGGTCAGCAAACGTTTTCAGCAGGGGGCTGGTCTACTGTTCCTCAGACCTTCGGGGGGGGGGAATTGGGGGAGAAAAAATTCCTTTGGAAAAAATTCCTGTGCCCCGCAAATAACCCACAGATGCATTTTAAAGAAAATCACACATTCTACTCATGCAAAAATACCACGGCAGGCCCCACAAATAACCCAGAGATGCATTTTAAATAAAAGGACACATTCTACTCATGTAAAAACACGCTGATTCCCGGACTGTCTGTGGGCCGGATTGAGAAGGCGATTGGGCCGGATCCAGCCCCTGGGCCTTAGTTTGCCTACCCATGGTTAAGACCGTGTTCATGGAAGACAATCATACGTGGCTACGAGGGATCGCCAAAGAAGAAGACGACATGATGGGGAGAGAGCCTTCTTGGAGGCAGCACTCAGCTGATCCACCGCTCTTCTCTAGGGAAGTTCACCCGGCACCCAAGCTGTCAGGTTTGCAGCAACAGGCAGAGAGACCTTTTCAATTTCCCCAAGGCTCTTTAAGAACATTTAACAACGAGTTGATTGGGTATTAGGCTGCTTTTGTCTGCTGTTTTTAATTTCTGTCTGTTATATTGGTCTTATATTATATTTTATTGCATGAATTATATTTTTACGACATGTATTTTATTGTACGCAATCCACCACAGTAAAATGTATTTGAGCTGAGGGATAAAAACCTACCAAACTTTAAACCTGAAATGTGAATGGCGTAGAGCAGGCACGTCCAACAGGTAGATCGTGATCTACTGGTAGATCGCTGGACGTCTGTGGTAGATCACTGGCTCCCCCCCCAAAGAAGCTAAAAAAGGCCTTCTTGCACTCCTCAAAAGCGGGGCTTTCCTCCTCCCTAAAAAAGCTCAAGAACTCTGACCTGAAGCCCCTAAAAACACAGTTTTCCTTCCTAAAAAAAGGTCAACAACTTGAACCCCCAAAACGGAGGTAGATCACTGCCAGTTTTTAACTCTGTGAGCAGATCGCAGTCTCTTGGGAGTTGGCCACCCCTGGCGTAGAGGTTTGGGAGCAAGCCGAGGAGGGAGGACTGGGCTTTCTTGCACTCCTGAGTTCTGGGCGTGAAGAAGGAAGCCAGGAGGGCTCACAGGGCGGCTGGCTCAGAGTCAGCATCAGAAACTCAGACTCAGGTTATGGTCACCACAACAGAATGCCTATTGGCCCGGGGGCTGGACTAGTTGACCCTTGAGGTCCCTTTCCAATGCTACAATTCCACAATTCTTTGATCTCAACTACAATGCTCTTACAACTACATATTCACTTGTCCCAGTATGCAAGAAGGAGAAGCACACACAGTGGAAATGGCATTAACTGTGGACTAAGGCAGATTTTGAAACTGTGGTCACCGACCTGGTGCACAGAAATCTCCACCTAGTTGCAATTGGACCTGCACCAGAAGCAAAACGCACCTGGCGCCTGGAAAACCTCAAGCATTGCTCACAGTCCCAAAGATGAAGGGAGCCCCCCGTAAGATAGTACTTCAATAATAATAATAATAATAATAATAATAATAATACATTTTATTTATACCCCACCCTCCCCAGCCAAGACCGGGCTCAGGGCGGCTAACACTAGGTATAAAAACAATTGATTAAAATACAACATTAAAATGCAGCCTCATTTCAGTAGGAACTTGAATCAAAAACTTTTTGGGGGATGAAAACATCAAATCTTCTCCAAGGCCAACTATCCAGACTGGTCCTACATGGGCCAGAAAAAAGCCAGGGAAGTCCCCAAATAGGAGTTCCATCACAGAAGGAGAAAGCAAAAAGGAAAGAGGGGAAGGGGATCAAGCTGATTCCAAGCCAAAGGCCAGGTGGATCAACTCTGTCTTACAGGCCCTGCAGAAGGAAATCAGATCCCGCAGGGCCCTGGTCTCATGAGGCAGAGCGTTCCACCAGGCCGGGGCCAGTGTTGAAAAGGCCCTGGCTCTGGTTGAGGCTAATCTGACTTCCTTAGGGCCCAGGACCTCTAGGGTGTTGCTATTTATGTCCTCCATCCATACTCATTCCACTCTAAGTGTTATTTACTTATTTATCGAAATCTACATAGTACTTGATTGTAGTAAGAGACAAAGAACTTAGATTTGAGCACAAGAGCAACTCAGAAACTGGCATTCAGAAGCATGGCTGCTTCTGACTGTGGAGAGGAGAGGCTAGCAGCCATCGGAAGCTAGCCTCTCCTCTCCACATCACTGGCCATCACTGCCTCCTGTGGGAGGGAGTTCCACAAGTTAACTCTGCACTGTGTGGAAAAAGGGCTTCCTTTTACGCATACATTACAAAACCTCAAAGGGGTTTACAACGCAAAATGAAATACTGAAATGACCAACAAAAGGCAAGGACAGCTATTCAAAGAAACATTCAAAACTAATTAAACTCAGCAACAAACTGCAAAAGATGAAGACACGCGTCTGCATAGTACGTGTCTTGGTTGTTAGGGATGCGTTGCAGTGGGTTGGACTAGATGACCACTGGGTTCCCTTCAATCCCTACAATTCTATGATTTAGTGCAGTGGCAGAAAAGGGGAAATGCAAGAGCTGTGAGTAACATTGGTCGGGGGGAGAGGGCGACCCACCCAAGACTTCCCCCGCTGAAAAAGCCCCCTTTCTGCCCCCCCAATGCTCCAGGAAGACTGTTTGGCACAGCCCACCATGTGTTCCAGGTTCCATCCCTTCTCCCCCGGCCCACCGAGCTTGCAGTGGACAGAGGTGCCTCTTGCCGCGATGGTTCCATGAAACGAATCCTGCCAAGCACAACAAACAGCCTGTTCTTCAGCTCATGGACCACTTCCATGCTGCTGGCATTTTATAGGGGCTTTAATTGCATTGCGTTATAATTGTGCAGCAGCAGCCCCAGGACCTGGTCAGGCTTTAAAGAGCAAAGAGGCGCAAGGGAGAGAGAGTGGGGCCAGCTTGTTTCCATCCAGCCAGCCTGCCCCCAGGAGCCTGCCAAGGACCATGGGCAGCGCAGAGTGCCCAAAACAGAGGGCGGGGAGCAGAGAGGCTGCCTAAAACCACTGGGACTCCATCCCAGGACGGTGCATGGGACAGCCAGGGGAGCAGGAAAGGCACTCTGCACGTTCTCAGATGCATTCTCTGAGGGTCAGGGCCTGGCAGCAGCGGGGGAATGAGAAGTTAAGAACATAACAGCATAAGAGGCGCCTGCTGGATCCAGCCAAAAGGCCCTTCTAGTCCAGCAGAGACATCACCTTGCCAACAAAGGTCCGTATAGTTAAAGCTATGGTTTTCCCAGTAGTGATGTATGGAAGTGAGAGCTGGACCATCAAGAAGGCTGATCGCCGAAGAATTGATGCTTTTGAATTCTGGTGCTGGAGGAGACTCTTGAGAGTCCCATGGACTGCAAGAAGATCAAACCTCTCCATTCTGAAGGAAACCAGCCCTGAGTGCTCACTGGAAGGACAGATCCTGAAGCTGAGGCTCCAAGACTTTGGCCGCCTCATGAGAAGAGAAGACTCCCTGGAAAAGACCCTGATGTTGGGAAAGATGGAGGGCGCAAGGAGAAGGGGACGACAGAGGGCGAGATGGATGGACAGTGTTCTCGAAGTTACCAGCATGAGTTTGACCAAACTGCGGGAGGCAGTGGAAGACAGGAGTGCCTGGCGTGCTCTGGTCCAGGGGGTCACGAAGAGTCGGACACGACTAATTGACTCAACAACAAAAGTCGAGCACCCTGTTTTCACAGTCGCCCAGCAGACGCTTTTGTGAAACCCACAAGCAGGATTCAACCGCAAGACCCTCTCCCCTCCTGCGGTTTCCAGAAACTGGCCTTGAGAAGCACTTTTGACTCTAACAACGGAGGCAGAGTAGAGCCATCGATAGCCTTCTCCTGCTCCATGAATTTGTCCAATCCTCTTTTACAGACATCCAAGTTGGTGACTTCCTGTGGAAGGGAGTTCCAAAGTTCCACCATGCGCTGTGTCAAGAAGGACTTTCTTGTATCTGCCCTGATTCTCCCGACGTCCAGCTTCCTTGGAGGTCCACAAGTTCTAGTGTTATGAGAGAGGGAGGGAAACTGGTCCCTATCCGCTCTCTGCATGCCAGGAAGCATTTAAAAAAATTCAATCCTGTTTCCTCCCAGTCGTCTTTTCTCTAAACCAAAAGGTTCCAAAACGCTGTCAACTTCCCTTGTCACTGCATCCCATCTATCATTTTGCTTGGCCTTTTCTGAATGTTTCCCAACTCTGCAATACCCTTTCTAAGGCCAAGCGACCAGAACTGTACACCCCCATCCAAATGCTGTTGCCCCATAAATTTATATAATGGCATATAATTTTGAAAGTTGGAAGTCCCTGCCTATTGATATCAGGCAGATGCCTTCGCTGTATTCTTTTTGGTGCCTGCCAAAAACGTCCTGGTTTAGGCAAGCATACCCAGATGCTTAGCAATGCTGTTGTGGGTTTCATCCGTTTTGGTATTTTAACTATTTGTATGTTTCAAAGTACGGTTGCAAATCTTTCTGGATCTTATTGTTTTATCTTTTTCCAAACTGCTTTGGGGTTTTTTTTTACAATCAAGCAGCACATACATTTTATGGAATAGATAAGGTAAATAAATAAGTTGCATGCACATGTTCCAGAGGGCTCACACACGCACATCGATTAAGCCTCGCATCCTCAGCACTCGATCCAAGCCTGAGCCACAGAAGAGTCCATATTATGTCTGGGTTTTGGAGAATTTCCCTGGCCTCCCACCTCACAAGTCCCCTCCAAGCTCTCGCTGCGCTGCCATACTTCAAACTGCGGTTTCTCCTGGCGAAACCCGACCCGACTCTCTCTTTCCAGAGACAAAGCCGGGCAAGAGCTCCAGTTCCAGGCCAAGAGACTCGGTTTGGCTTCTGGAGCTGAAAAAGGGAGCGTAACGTCTGTTTGAAAGAGATGGCAGGCAGGCAGGCAGGCAGGATGGGGACCCCATGATGGGCCTTGGGCCAAGGGCAGAGACTGCAAACTTACTATTTTATTTATTTATTGCATTTATTTGTTGTTGTTGAGTCGTTTAGTTGTGTCCGACTCTTCGTGAACCCCTGGACCAGAGCACACCAGGCACTCCTGTCTTCCACTGCCTCCCGCAGTTTGATCAAACTCATGCCGGTAGCTTCAAGAACACTATCCAACCATCTCGTCCTCTGTCGTCCCCTTCTCCTTGTGCACTCCATCTTTCCCAACATCAGGGTCTTTTCCAGGGAGTCTTCTCTTCTCATGAGGTGCCCAAAGTCTTGGAGCCTCAGCTTCAGGATCTGTCCTTCCAGTGAGCACTCTGGGCTGATTTCCTTAAGAATGGAGAGGTTGGATCTTCTTGCAGTCCATGGGACTCTCAAGAGTCTCCTCCAGCACCAGAATTCAAAAGCATCTATTCTTTGGCGATCAGCCTTCTTTATGGTCCAGCTCTCACTTCCATACATCACTACTGGGAAAACCATAGCTTTAACTATACGGGCCTTTTTTGGCAAGGTGATGTCTCTGCTTTTTAAGATGCTGTCTGGGTTTGTCATTGCTTTTCTCCCAAGAAGCAGGTGCCTTTTAATTTCGTGACTGCTGTCACCATCTGCAGTGATCATGGAGCCCAAGAAGGTAAAATCTCTCAATGCCTCCATTTATATATCCCACTTTTTCCTCCCAAGGAGCTCCAGGTGACCCCACATATATGCTTCTGCATTTAATCCCCAGAACAACCCTGCAAAGGAGGTTAGACTTGAGGGGCAGCGACTGCCCTCCACAAGGTCACCCAGTGAGCGTTGCGTGGCCAAGCAGGATTTGGAACCCAGGTCTCTCCCAGGTCTCGGTCCAACACTCTAACCACTATACCACGCTGTCTGCCTGAGAAAAGGGACAAGGCCATTGCACTGGAGAAGACCCGGTCAGCCAGACTTTCTTCCAAGCTGATTGATAGGGTGTTCTGCTCGCGTACAGAACTGAACAGTTTTTATAGGGATGGCAATGTTATCGCAACTTGATTCATGGGAGGCCACAATAAATTTGCTGTGAAAAGAAAAGGAAAACTCAGGAAAATGGCCTTGCTGGTCAAAAGCATTGAATCATTCCACACTCCCTTCACAGTTCACCTTTTAAACTTTCAGCCACCTCCATATTTTTACACTCTAACAGAGATGCGACTCAGACTTGCAGACCCCAGACCCAGACACTCAGCTTCCATAATACCAAGATGTTCCTGTGGGCCAACATGCCTCAAAGCCTTAATTACACTGCTAATTGTTTAGCATGTGCAATTAACTGTATTCCCTCTTTGCAGCCACCCTGGGAAAACAGTCCCCAACTGCATCCTAGGCAAGAATATTAGAAATCGGGGCAATTTCTTTTCTTTCTTTCTTTTTTGCAATTTTATTTATTTATTAAAGTTCTTATGTTACATCGGTAAACATTACCATATTAAATCACAAGGCTTATTATATTGTAATTTTCAGTATGTATACGAAGTTTATAAACTTAAAGGAAAGAAAAAACAACACAAGGACAAAAAACTATTCCAAAATCATATATATACCAACACTTTGGGCTTCCTGTCTATCCCATTGTATATTCCTTTTTTACAAATGAATGTACTCTTATTATTGTATATTTCTTTACATTTTATCTAATACATTCCTATATCGATATGTACCCTTGGTCTTATTTCTCAACTCAGTCTCTCTCCAACGTCAATCGAATGCTATCATAGATAGCGAACCTTTGCTGTATTTTTGAACCTATGTCTTATATCTATCCCACTTTCCCATAATTTCCATAATCGGGGCAATTTCTAATGGAGCTGATTTGCTGCATGAGGCTCATGTCAAATCTAAGCAGTTATTGGCACAATGCACAGGCAACCTGGACAGCTCACTGCCGCAAGACATGTTAGTAATCACAAGCTTAAATGGCTTGGGACCAAGACTTGGGAGACCAGAGTTCAAATCCCCACTCAGCTATGGAACATGCTGGGTCACCTGGGGCTAGACTCAGTCTCCAAGGCTGACCTATCCTACAGGGTTGTTGTTGAGGATGAAATAAGGAAGGGGAGAACCACGTGTGCCAGCTTCAGCTTCATGGGCAAAAAGTAGGCAATAAATGTCATAATAATAAAATAGATAAGACTCGCTCTTGCCTAGACTTCCTGTTTGGGTGCCATGGCGAATGGCTGTCCCCATTACATCAGAGCCTTTTTGTATGGAATTTGAGGATAACATGGGAGTAATTATCCTCCCATCCCCCCCAGGGTCGGGGGGGGCAGCTTCACCCGCAGATTGTCCAATACCTGCTGCCTGTCTGGAAGGAATGAGGGGGCAGGGGGTGCTGGGTGCAATGCACCGTATGTTTTTGGCAACTCTCCAAAGCCGTCAACATGAGCAGCGGACACCTGCTTTTAAAGATGAAATTTGGACTTAATTAACAGGCATGCTTTGAACTAGGGGAGATAAAGTATTCTGCTTATTGACTCAGCCACTGGGTGCCAAGGATTCGATCTGGAGAAGGACCATCATTGCAATCGGACTGGTATGTCAGAACGGAAGGGTGGGGTGAAACTCCATTATTTCTCTTTGATATATTTTGCATTTGCTATTCTACCTGGCAAGCCTCTCTCGAAAGACTGACTGCCTGACTGTTTGAAGTATGCAAGCAGGATTGAAAGAATCTTTTACTATCGTGATGATTATGGTTTAACTACAGAATTGACTGCGTGAAATTGGACTACGATTTTGGCAATCACTTTCTACGGAATGATAAAAAAGAATTTTTCATGGGAATCATGGTATTCTTGCTGAAGCAGCGGCTTATTAACACACACACACACACACACACATATATATATATATATGGCTTGCTCTTGCCTAGCCCTACCCCCACCCCCCACCCTGGGCTATGAGACAAACACATAAAAAACAAAACAAACCCGGGCTGGCATGGGATGCTACATTCACAAGAAGAAACAGAACGCTTGAGGTTTTTGGACTGGCAACGTTTCCCCCCTACAAAGCTAATTCCTTGTGGTTTCTTATTAGCCGAGTTGTGACAACTTTGCCGTCTTTATAAAAGCTGTCAAGTTCTTTATGCAAGCAGACGAATAGCCTGCCGGTCAGCCCAGGAGAGAGTATGGCTGGCGGGGTCTTCTCCAGCACAATTGCCCTGTCTAAATAAACACAGGGTCTTGAACAGACCTTTACCCCTTTAAGGTTCTCAAAGGGTGTGGCATGCCACCCTGGTGTGGCATGAATGGATGGCAAGTGTGACAGGAAGATTCAAGGACAAAGAAACATTTAAACATTTCAATGTGGTATACCATAGTATCAAAATATTTTTTTCTTTGCAAAATGCAGATACAGTGGTACCCTCAGGTTACAGACGCTTCAGGTTCCAGACTCCGCTAACCCAGTAATAGTACCTCGGGTTAAGAACACAACCCCAGAATCGGTAACGACTGGACCTAATGGTCAAGGGTCCCTTTACCTTTAAACAATTTATTTAACTAAAACAATAACATTATTGCATATGTATCCATGTTTGCTAACTGATGTGGTTAAACGATTAAAAAACACACACCCTTAGACTGAGTTTTGGCACATATGAAAAACAAATCCTTATTTCCTGATGAATAGCCTTTGGACTTATAATGCAACTTAAATAGAAAACTATCTTTAGAAAGATGTTTCCTCCAAAAGCATTTTATTTTAAAAATCCCAATTTAAATAAAAAAAATCTGATTTAAATAAAACAAATCCAATTATTTTATTTTATTCTTAAAAATCATTGATTTTTATCCACCCTGATTTGTACCCTAAGGCTATTTGAGTCTCCCTTTCCCAAGGGTCAAGTGACTTCCTTATAGGAAATGTGTCTGGTGTATAGGACTGGCCAGGATGCAAAACTTCAGCTCATTAATGAGGTGCAAATTGCTAAGGTTTAGACATCTTATTACTCCACCACCCAGGTGCTAATGGGTCTTGGTCCTCCCTGGCATGAGACCCCACTCCTGTGAACTAGCCTGCCTGATGCAGGCATATTCCTGAGGTGCCCCCATCCTGACAAACAGAGGCCAGCTTGTGAGCAAGGAAGTGCCACCTGCTCCACACTGTCCTAAGTGTGTGACAGATTGGTTTGCACTGGTATCTCCATCGGTTTCCCCAGAGGACATGTTCAATGATAAGAGCACCAGGTGCCAGGTGCAAACCACAAGCTTGGTTGGTGGACCACAAGCTTAACATGAGTCAACAGGGTGATGCAGCGGCAATAGAAGCAAACACTGTTCTCGGCCGCTTCAACAGAAGTACAGTGGTACCTCTGGATGCGAACGGGATCCGTTCCGGAGCCCCATTCGCATCCAGAAGCGAACACAACCCGCGTCTGCGTGTCTGCGCGTGCCACGATTTGGTGCTTCCATGCATGTGCATGATGTCATTTTGAGCGTCTGTGCATGTGCATGTGCGAGCGGCGAAACGCGGAAGTAACAGACTCTGTTACTTCCGAGTCGCTGCGGAGGGCAACCCGAAAATATTCATCCCAAGCTACTTCAGCCTGAGGTATGACTGTACAGTTGTACCTTGGTTCCCAAACGCCGAAAACCCAGAAGTAAGTGTTCCAGTTTGCAAATGTTTTTCGGAAGCCAAACATCCGAAACGGCTGTCGGCTTTTGTTTCTGGGGCACCTGGACCAGGGGTAGGCAACCTAAGACCCGTGGGCTGGATGCGGCCCAAGCGCCTTCTAAATCCAGCCAGTGGACGGTCCAGGAATCCGCATGTTTTTACATGAGTAGAATGTGTCCTTTTATTTAAAATGCATCTCTGGGCTATTTGTGGGGCAGAGGAATTCGTTCATTATTCCCCCCCCCCCCCAAAAAAAAAATAGTCAGGCCCACCACATGGTCTGAGGGACAGTGGCTGAAAAAGGTTACTGACCCCTTGCCTGGACCAATTAGAAACTGCGCCTTGGTTTTTTAACATTTCAGAAGTCAAATGGAACTTCCGGAACGGATTAAGTTTGGCGCTTTTGTTTTTGTCATTTATTTTGAATTTTTGTTTTTGAGGCTTTTCCGGTTCATTTGTTTTTGGGACTATGTGGAACCCAGTTCAGTTACTGATTGATGGATTGTGCGACTGTGGAAACGGATAAAAGCCCCCTATCCAAACAATGAGTATCATCAGCGCAGGTAAGAATTTTTTAAAAAAAACTTTTATCATCTACAATCTTGTCTTATTTATTTTACAGTACAGTACATTGATTATTGCTTTCCTTTTATGGTTCAATGGTCTCATTAGATAGTAAAATTCATGTTAAATTGCTGTTTTAAGGGTTGTTTTTAAAAGTCTGGACTTTCTATGGGAAAGTGCGCCTTGGTTTTGGAATGGACTTCTGGAATTAAGTTTGAGAACTAAGGTACCACTGTATAGTTTCCAGACCAAGGTAAGCAATAACCTTTTAAATTGTGTGCAGGAGTTATTGTTTTTGTTTGTTACTCTGTTCTGTATTTTTGTGCTTTTATATTGTAAACCGCCTTGTGATCCTTGCATGAAGGGTGGTATAGAAATTTAATATATAAAATAAAATAATAAAATAAAATAAAATAAAATAAAATAATAAAATAAAATAGAAGAGGCTTGGCCTTCTCTGCAGAAGGCTAGATTTCTAGGTAAAAGAGTTTTGTTCCATGGAGGGGCATTCTGTGACGTGAGTCCCCACCTGCAGTCCCACGCAATACAATCCAGACGTAGATTTACTGCCTCATCTGTTGTTTACAAGACCCGGATCCAAGAGTCGACGGTGATATCAGAGGCCTAGAAAACAATCCACTGTGTTGGTGCAAGATGGGTTATATTTAAATGCCAGGGGCCAGGAGCATTCCTGGGGAAGCAGCCAGTCCCTATGGAAACTGAGACGCCTGAACATGTGTCCGTCAGCCGGGAATCCTGGCTCCACACTTGACAGTTGCCGGTCGTCAACCGTTTTACTGCGTGTTGCACAACATGCCCTGTCTGGCTTTGCAAAACGGCAGCAACCCAGCAGGGCTTTAAGCGATTCAGCCACCAAACCAAAGGCTCTTGTCACTGACCCGCCTTCCCCATCCTTTAAGGACCTTAGGAATGCTATTGCCAGGTCAGCTCACAATCCGCAAATCGCTTTGCAGATTATTTCCACAAAGCGGGAAATACAAACATATGACACACCCACAGAAAAGATATACCCAGATTCTGAGCTAACAATGCACAAAGTAGTGTCAAATGCCAGACTGTTTTCTTTTTTCAATGTATTCTTATCTATTTGCTTTTGTTGTGGCAAAAGGGCAGTACAGTGGTACCTTGGTTCTCAAATGCCTTGGAACCCAAACACTGCAAACCCGAAAGTAAGTGTTCCGGTTTGCAAACTTTTTTCAGAAGCTGAACGTGCTCCGTTTTGAGTGTTACACTTCTGTTTTGAGTGGCACACTTCTGTTTTGAGTGTTACACCAACAATTTGAGTGTTATGCTGAGGTCTGTCTGTTTTTGCTAATTATTTTGCATTTTTGTTTTTGCAGCTTTTGTTTTGTTTTTCTGACTCTGTGGAACCCAGTTCAGCTACTGATTGATTGTGTGACTGCAGTACATTGTTTATTGCTTATGGATCAATGGTCTCGTTAGATAGTAGAATTCAGGTTAATTTGCTGCTTTAGGGGTTGTTTTTAAAAGTCTGGAACGGTTTAATCCGTTTTGCATTATTTTCTATGGGAAAATGCACCTTGGTTTTGGAACACTTTGGTTTTGGAACTGACTTCCGGAACGGATTAAGTTTGAGAACCAAGGGAGCACTGTATTTAAATAATTGAAATGAATACGGAACAAACAGTCGTCTCTGCTTGTGTTCAGTGGGACGCCGTCTCTAGGCTTGGAGAAAACAACTCCATTCACAAATAAGCACACACATATTTGGGTTCACACTAAGCAAAGCAGACTAAGCCAGGGCATCACATCTGGGCAGTGATATTGAGACGCAATGCAAGGAGAGGTGAAAGGCATGCCGTGGCCCTGATGGCTGGATCAGGAGATGACCTGGTCCTGTGTGTTCCTCGAATCCTAGAACTCAATGCGTCCCTCTCTGGTGCTCCAGCTGCCTCAAAGGAGGCCCACTTGGTACCGTCTCAGCAAAGGTCTCCACTGCACGGACACCCCCTCCAAAATGTTATGAGAACATAGGACAAGTTTGCTGGATCAGCCAATGGTCCATCCATCCGTCATCCTGGGCTTGCAACGGCCAACCAGACGCCAGCGGAAGCCTGCAAGCTGTGCATGAGCCCGGCAGCAGTAAGACCGTGCCCATCTGCCAGCAACTGGAATTCAGAAGCGCAATGATGCACAGGATTGTGGCATTATCAGATTGATGCTTGCAAAAAAAAATATTCTGGAATAAATCACTACTGTCAAACCTCAGCTCCCAAACGCCTCCGTTTTGGAACGTTTCGGTTCCCGAATGCCGAAAACCTGGAAGTACCATATTTTTTGCTCTATAAGATGCACCAGACCACAAGACACACCTAGTTTTTGGAGGAGGAAAACAGGGAAAAATATATTCTGAATCTCAGAAGCCAGAACAGCAAGAGGGACCACTGCGCAGTGAAAGCAGCAATCCCTCTTGCTGTTCTGGCTTCTGGGATAGCTGCGCAGCCTGCATTCGCCCCATAAGACGCACACACATTTCCCCTTACTTTTTAGGAGGGAAAAAGTGAGTCTTATAGAGCAAAAAATACGATAAATGCTCCGGTTTTCAAACGTTTCCCAGCAGCCAAATGTCCAACGTGGCTTCCACTTGATTGCAGAAAGCTCGACAGCTGAACATTTCGGAAGCTGAACAGGCTTCCAGAATGGATTGTGTTCGGAAACCGAGGTTTGACTGCACTCAGCGAGAACATCGACGTCACAGCATAGGAAGAGCCTGGCTGCTGGATCAAACCAAAGGCACATCAAGCTCAGCAATTTCCATTTGCCAGCTCTTCTGGAAAAAGCATGTCTGTATCCCACATGAAGGCTTCAGCAAAGGAAAGGGGTGGGCCAGCCTCTGCAATCCGTCACACACACACGGAAGACAGACATGACTTGTCACAAGATCCCATCATTCCTCTGCTCTTCCCCAAAACAACAACCCCTTTGGACATATGCAGAATGGCTTCTTCTATGGATGAAACTGAATTGTCTAGAGCTATTCTGCCTGGCTTTTAATTTGAACTTAGCCTGATCTTTTATTTCCCTTCTCTTCCCTCCCACTCCCATGTTATGAAGATCACCCGCTCTGAGACCCCACAGCTAATTCTCCCCTTGCCTCCTCACTGGCCCAAGTAGGACCAGTTCAGCCAGCTAGCCCTGGGGATTATCTAATGCTTATTAGATGGATTTCCCCTAAATTGATTTCTGAACTTTGAATTTTATTGCTATTCATGTTTTTATACTGTATTTTATGCTGTTTTTACAATTAAGTGTTTTAAATTTGTTGTTAGCTGCCCTAAGCCCGGTTTTTGAACCGGGAAGGGCAGGGTATGAATAAAATTATTATTATTATTATTATTATTATTATTATTATTATTATTATTATTATCAGGGAACTGCCATCGGCTCAGGGGCGAGAGGGGAAAAGCCGGATGGATTACAGAGAGCAGCACCTCCTCAGCGGAGCAGAGTAGCCACACCTCCAGTGGAGAGGAGCTTCAGGGCTCAGAGGAGGCGAGGCGGTGCCAGGACACCTTGCCTGGGCAAAGCGGGGAGGAGAGAGGTCCTCCGTTGCCCACGCCCTCCCTGCACAGTAGGCTTCCATGCTGAGAGGGGAGGCGCAGACTGGGCGTCAAGAAACTACTCTGCTGGGGAAGGTTTAAGGACCGCCCACTCACAGATTCTGCCAGTGAATGAGCCAGCCACAGAATAGTAACGCTCTGCATGGTGAAGGATTTTTGGCACCAATAACGAGGCTTTACAGCTGACCAGAGAGGCATTTGCCTGATTGCTCTCGAGTAACCCCCTGATGTTGTTGTTATTATTATTATTATTATTATTATTATTATTATTATTATTATTACTACACAGATGGGAAAACAATGAGTTGCACAAGAAAAGCCATGCTGATTGGCATGTGCTGGCTGGCGAAGCATTGTAGGGCCCACAACTCTCCAAACACCTCCAACCCGTGTGCATTTAATCCATCAAGAGAGCATGTCCACACTGCAGCCCTGCAACTCAATCCCTTAAGCCTCTCGCCGCAAGGCTTGCTTGCATTTTTCGTTAAAAATTCAGATTTCTTCGCAAAAGCATCCAGACCTTGTGTGACTCAGTTTCACACAGGCAGAGGAGGACGCTCAAAACATTGGAGCGAAACGCCACGCCGGCTTTCAACATCTATGCCTGGCTATTCCAGTGGGTTTCAGAATTTTCTAGCTGTAGAGAGCCCTTTCCAAGTCGACGTGTGTCTGCCGAGCGACGGCTTATTGCAGAGGATTGTGGGAAGCGTCCCAGGGCGTTCACGCGAGGCGCCGGCCAATCTTGCTGGGCGTCACTGTGGCTCTGTGTAAACGGAGAACGCGTCCGGGAACACACCAAACAACACTCGCCTGCATTTGTGCATGGCAGGAGTTGATCGGTGTTGGTGGTCAAGCCCATCTTTCAGGGAAATCTGCCTTGCAGCACTGACCTTCTCACTCTGGAACCGCAAATCACCTCCAAGAAAGCCTCAGTTTCTCCGGGACAGATGCTCATTTTCGTATGACATGTATAATAACTCAGTGAGTCCCCTGTGCCCGTTTCCCTCAAGTGTAGTTCGAAATGAAAAAGGAAATCTTCATTAGCTGGCATGCAGATTTCTATTTTTAAAATGGCTCTTTTCCACTTTCTACACCTCATTAACCAGCTTCACACTTTTCGGACCGAAAAGCATTTTTAGCACCACTTGCGAACGTGTCCTTAGATGCTCCATTAGAAAATGCCAAGGTGCACAAACCAAGTACGAACGCCTATTTGGGGCACATCCGCTGCACTAACTCGCATCCGTTGCCTATCACTTTGGCATCACTTCACCGGAAGAATCCCAGGAACTGTAGCTGGCAAGATGGTCTGGATCCTGTTAGGCGCTCCTAGCCCCCCCACTTAAAAAACTACAGTTCCCAAGAGTCCCTGTGAAGAGGGGATACGATTGTCAAACCAGTTTTCACTCATATAGAGTTTAGAGTTTCAGGAAATACCTCTCAGGATTTATGAGCAGGAAGGCAAAACAGGGAACAAAAAGCAATGATGAACTCCATCTGTGCACACTGAGAGAAGCAACATCCGACCGAATTGTCCCCATTTCACTGAGTCCAGAAAATTACCATCTGTGTGCCCGGAATTCAAATCACCTCATACACCACAGGGCAAAGACCTAGATTTTCAAACTGCATTTTTAAAAAGCACAATTAAAATAAATCTATTTGCTGAAAGAGCTCTTTAGAAGGCCGCACAGAATCACTACCGCCTCGACTGTATTGTTTCATCTGCTGAATCCTTCGAGAAGGCCGGGCGCCATTTTGCCAAGATGGAAGCCGAAGAGTTCTTTGACTGAGTTGCTGCTGGGCTTGTGGTTCTTACAGCAGCTACTACTATGCTATAAGATCCACTGTCCTTTGATATCATATATGAGTTTGTACTACTGATGAAGCCCAAGACAGTGAAACAAGGCTAATATTCCAGAAATCCTTGTCAAACTGCAACAACCTTTTGTGTGGATTGTTGGACTCTATGAACAGACAGGTGGAATAGACACTTTCACATATATGGACCTTATGCATAAACTGATTAGTGAATGAACTGATCCACTGGGTCTTCTACGCTTTTCATTGAACTTTATAGAATCATAGAGTTGGAAGAGACCACAAGGGCCATCGAGTCCAACCCCCTGCCAAGCAGGAAACACCATCAGAGCACTCCTGACATATGGTTGTCAAGCTTCTGCTTAAAGACCTCCAAAGAAGGAGACTCCACCACACTCCTTGGCAGCAAATTCCACTGTCAAACAGCTCTTACTGTCAGGAAGTTCTTCCTAATGTTTAGGTGGAATCTTCTTTCTTGTAGTTTGGATCCATTGCTCTGTGTCCGCTTCTCTGGAGCAGCAGAAAACAACCTTTCTCCCTCCTCTATGTGACATCCTTTTATATATTTGAACATGGCTATCATATCACCCCTCAGCCTCCTCTTCTCCAGGCTAAACATGCCCAGCTCCCTTAGCTGTTGCTCATAAGGCATCGTTTCCATTTTATTGCCTTCCCTGAGCCTTTAGAGTGGAGCAGGCAGTAAAATAAATTGTCCCTTAATTTCCTAGCTTCAAGACAACACGACAACCCATCCAACTGTTTAAAAAAACTCCCTCGGAAGGTGGTGGACTCCCCTTTGCTGGAGAGCTTGAATGACCTTCTGTCAGGGGTTCTTTAGCCATGATTGCCACATTGCAGGGGGTTGGACTAGATGACCGCTGGGGTCCCCTCCCAGAACTACAATTCTGTGAGTCTCTGTGCCACCCGAACCAAGACTACCAGGCTTGCTACCAGGTTCCTTCCCACCAGAGATGGCAAGGGTTGAACGTGGGCACCTTTTGTGTATCAAAAGCTCAGCACCTGCCACCTTTTCTGTCTCTACGGTGGGACCATCTCTCCTTGCTTCCCACTGTGGCAGAGCTCCCATGGCAACAGACCGATGCTGGATCTTCCGGTGGTAACTTAGAAGGCTCCTGGAGAGCCGGACAATTTATTTTACTGCCTGCTCCACTCTAAAGGCTCAGGGAAGGCAATAAAATGAATAGAGACATAAGACCTCATTAAAACTGAATTTCCTTCCAACACTGAAATCCATATTTTGAAACCCAAACCCTCCAGCTTTTTCCTCTTTCAGGAAAGGACAGAAATGCCAAACTCTGAGTGTCCTGCAACGTGTGATTTGCTTTTTATTTTGTAAAGGGTGCTCTTGAAAACATACAGAATGGATTTCTTTCAGAACGGAGCAGTCACAGCTAAGCTGCACGAACCTTGGAAGAGGGGCAAGCGCTTTTGGGCAGGCTTCACCACATAAGTGTTAACCTGGGGGGGCTTTACCCCTCAACAAGGAGTGGCCAGAGCTCAGGGACAGACCAAAGGTCCTGGGTTCAACAGCAGAAGGTGATGATGATGAGGCCATCTTCAGCACAGTTGAACTGTGGAACTCCCTGCCACAGAAGGCAGGGATGGCTGCCAACCTAGATGGCTTTAAAAGAGGAGTAGACAAATTTGTGGAGGTTATTGCTATCGATGGCCAGGATGACTATGCTTTGCCTCTGCAGTCGGAGGCAGCCAGGCTTCCGAATCCCAGTTGCTGGAAGCCACAGGAAGGGAGAGGCCTCTAGAGCCTGGATCCTGCTTGGAGGTTTCGCACAAGCATCTAGTCGGTCCCTGTGAGAACAGGATGCCGGACCAGATGGGCCACTGGCCTGATCCAGCAAGATCTTCTCATGTTAGAATGAGTCTTTCACTCATCCTGCCATAAGGTAAGGTAATGCCACAGAAGACAGAATCAGAATTCAAAATGACTTTTACAGATTGGAGTACTGGGCGCAAGCTCCCAAAATGAATTTCAACAGGGACAAATGTAAAGTTAAGCACTTAGGCAGGAAGAACCAGATGCACACATATAAGATGAGGAACACCTGGCTTATCAGTAGGAGACATGAAAAAGATCAAGGGGTCTTAGGACCACAAGCTTAACATGAGTGAACAGTAAGATGCACCAGCAAAAGAAGTGAATGCTATTCTAGGCTGCACCAACAGAAGTCTAGTGTCCAGATCAAGGGAAATAATAGTACCACTCTAGTCTGCCTTGGTTAGGCCACACCTCGAATACTGAGTCCAATTCTGGGCATCACAATTTAAGAAGGATGTTGACAAGCTGGAAGGTGTGCAGAGGAGGGCAACCAAGATGATCAAGGGTCTGGAAACCAAGCCTTATGAGGAACGATTGAAGGAGCTGGATACGTTTAGCCTGGAGAAGAGGAGGATGAGAGGAGATATGATAGCCATCTTTAAATATCTTAAGGGCTGTCACAGGAAGATGGAGCAAGTTTGTTTCTTCTGAAGGGTAGGATTCGAACCAATAGCTCCAAGTTGCAAGAAAGGAGATTCCGTCTAAACATCAGGAAGAAGTTTCTGACAGTGAGCTATTTGAGCTATTTGAAAATGGAATGGTCTCCCTTGGGAGGTTGTGGATTGTCCTCCACTGGAAGTTTTCAAGCAGAGGTTGGATGGCCACCAGTCAGGGATGCTTTAGCTGAGATTCCTGCATTGCAGGGGGTTGGACTAGATGACCCTTGGGGTCCCTTCCAAGATTCTAAGATTCTATGATCTTTGTCCAAAGACAGATTTCCCCTTGGAAATCCAGCTGAGCAAAAGCACATTTCCTCTCTGACATTTAAACCGCCACCTTCAGCTCTTTACCTCCTCAAATTCTGAGCCTGCCTGGAGATGAGGAACTCAAATGCTGCCAAGATACGCTGGTGATGACTCCTCATGCCCCTTTCACGCCACAGCCATGCAGTTGCCGGCATTTGACCACACCGGCCAAGCGGGCTCCAAAAAACATTTGGCGTTGTCTACCGGATTGCAACATCTGCTTGGGTAGCTAACGCTACCAATTCGGCCACTTGGGAAGGGAGTGTGTGGAAATGGGTCTCTTGATTTCAGCCTTCCCAAAAAATCCAGAATGACACAATTCATCTAGGTTGTGAAAGCATAACAGAATGTTGGATTTGGGAGGGATATTGAAGGCCTAGAAGGCTGATGGCCGAAGAATTGATGCTTTTGAATTCTGGTGCTGGAGGAGACTCTTGAGAGTCCCATGGACTGCAAGAAGATCAAATCTCTCCATTCTGAAAGAAATCAGCCCTGAGTGCTCACTGGAAGGACAGATCCTGAAGCTGAGGCTCCAATACTTTGGCCACCTCATGAGAAGAGAAGACTCCCTGGAAAAGACCCTGATGTTGGGAAAGATGGCGGGCACAAGGAGAAGGGGACGACAGAGGACGAGATGGTGGGACAGTGTTCTCGAAGCTACCAGCATGAGTCTAACCAAACTGCGGGAGGCAGTGGAAGACAGGAGGGCCTGGCATGCTCTGGTCCAGGGGGTCACGAAGAGGCGGACACAACTAAACGACTAAACAACAACAACAACAACAACAAATTGAAGGCCTAGGAATTTACAGCATCCCTGACTGGTGATGGCTGCCCAGTCTCTGCCTCGGCAAAAGAGAGGGCACCACATCCTTGAGGCAGACTGTTCCACTGTTGAACGGCTCTTGCCATTAGGAAATTTCTCGTAATGTTCATAGCGCTGGTCCTGCCCTCTGGAGCAACGGGAGAACAAGAGTTCACTCCATCTTCTGTGTGAGACAGTCCAGCAGGTATCTGAAGACCTCTGCCATGGCTCACATTAATATAAGCATGAGACAAGCCTGCTGGAGCAATGGCCCATCTAGTCCAGTGTCCTGTTCTCACAATGGCCAACCAGTTACCCCACTGGGAAACCTGCAAGCATCTGAGCACAAGAGTAGCCCTCTCCCTTCCTGCCGTTTCCAGTGGCTGGTATTCAGAAACAGTTCTGCCTCCAATTGTGAATAATAATAATAATAATAATAATAATAATAATAATAATATATTATTTCTGCCCCGCCCACCTGGCTGGGCTTCCCCAGCCACTTTGGGCAGCTTTCAACAGAACATTAAAAACAGAATAAAACTTCAAACATTAAAAACTTCCCTATGCAGGGCTGCCTTCAGATGTCTTCTAAAAGTCAGATAGTTGTTAATTTCCTTGACATCTGATGGGAGGGAGCTCCACAGGGCAGGCGCCACTACTGAAAAGGCCCTCTGCCTGGTTCCCTGTAACTTCTTGCAGGGAGTGTCAGAAGGTCCTCGGATCTGGACCTCAGTGTCCGGGCAGAACGATGGGGGTGGAGACGCTCCTTCAGGTATACTGGGCCAAGGTTGTTTACGGCCAAATATAACCTTCCTGACTAGTAGCCATCAGAAGAACTTGACACGCCATAAATCTGTCTAATCTTCTTTAAAAGCCATCCAATTGGTGGTTGTCACTACCTCCTTGTGGCAGGGAGTTCCATAGTTGAACTGTGCACTGTGCGAGTATTTTCTTTTTATAAACATCTATCATGCCACTTTTTTAACTCGCCTTTTCTCTAAACTAGAAAGTCCTAAATGCTGCAACCTTCCTCATAGGGGAAGTTTCTCCATCCCCTTGATAATTTTCATCGCCCTCTTTCCCACAATAATCCACAATCTTTCCCACAATAATCTTCTCTTCTCCAGGCAGAACATACACAGATCTTTCTGTTGTGCTCCACAGCAACTGAACTATAACAGTTCCAGAGAAAGTAAACTGCAATGCAGCCAGAGAACTATAAAGGCAGAAAAATGGAAGCCAATTCCTCCGCCTTCACAGAGTCCGTGCACAGCAACGGGTTAAACAGAGATAGAACCAAAACAACTTATTTGGTTAATAAATGGCTAATAAAAGAGCGGCGATTTAATTGTTTGAGGACCTAGCTCACCCCACCCTGGAGACTCGGAGGGCAGTTAACAGATTAAACAAACGAAGCATCCACTTTAAATCCAATTCGGCATTAAAAACTCAATTGGTCTCTTAACCCCACCACCGTTTTTCTGCTTGTCCCCTGCAACAGAAGCCACCCCAAGCAGATTGTGCACGGCTTTCAGAAGGCTTTGATTAATCTCCGAGGGAGAGCGTTCCATAAATGCAGGGTCCGCATGCCGAAACTTTCTACATACCCCTCCTGGTTTATGGCCCCATTAAAAGGTTGCTTTGGGTTGACCTTGGAGAGTTGGATGAGATACAATTGACCAGGGCGGCTGCTGCTGCTGCTACTGTCACTGCTGCAAGGGTAATAAGTCTGGCAAAGCTTCGGCTCAGGAGATCTAGAGAAACATTTCGGCTTAGATAGCCTGAGTGGAAGTTTGAGCAACTCACACAAAAACAACAGCACAAAGCAGCTTGCACCACCATTGCAGTAGTGCACCAAAGTTAACTTTGGAAATAAATTTGGAAGCTTCTTTTTTGAGCGCTAAAGTGGTAAGAGTTTTGGAATATATTTATTAAATGCCGTAAAGCAGCTTTGTGGGGTTGTTGCACCCTAAACGGCGGAGCAAATACATTTAGCAAGGAAACGGCTGCAGCCCTAACAACCTCTCCCTGGCTGTGCGGAAAACACACGTTGTAAAAGCAGCCCGAGACTTGTGTGCAGTGCGCCCTGCAAAACGCTTTGAACTGAGCTGCGCAGGACTGAACGCTTCCCAACGCTCTGACTCAGATACGAGAGAGTCCACCGCGTGCGGTGACCCCGTTGACGCAGGGGTCCCAGAGTGCTGACTCAGTGGATTGTGACTCAGCGATGCCGTGTCGCCTCTGGAGGAGCCAAGCTCCTTCTGCTGGGATCGGCCAGAGGAACACAGCCCGGCGCCCTCGGAGCATGCCCCACGTGCCATAAAACACATGCACAGCATAGGGATGGAGAGGTTCAGGCAGCGCATGGATCCTTCAGACACCCCGTTTCCCCTAGCAGTATCTAAACCACTTATAACCCACGGGGTTTCTCCTCTGCCTGGTGCAACCGGACAGCACCATGCTCCGGAACCCACAACTACTAGTCTCCCTCGTCCATTGGAGAGTGCAGGGTGATTCCTGCCGTCCTGTGGCAAGAGCTTACCTTCAAGACCTGGTGCTGCCTCTGCTGCCTCTGCAGTTCCCCATGGCCTCGCAGCCGCCGCCAGATCACAAAAACTCTGGGAAAAGAAAGAAAGGAAAGGGGGGTTGGTGGAGGGGGCCGCTATTCTTGACGCTGGCTGCAGCCGGAGAGCTGGGAACACACCCACCCAATCCCCACCGCGACCCCCGCTTCTGCCCCTCACCCAAGCCTCCCCGCAGCCCAAGCCCCCTCCCCTTGGCAGCCGCCCCACTGCACCCAACCCGAGCCCCTCGCCTACCCGTAACCTGAGGCTCTGGCAGGAGCCGAACAGCAACTGCTCTGTTAACAAGCAGAACGGCAGCCAAAGCAGCCCAGCGGCTCCTGCCTGCTGCTCGGGAGGAAAGGAAAACCATTTCCCCCCACCGCCCTCCCCCCACCAGCCCAGCCACACGCTGGAGAAATTCCTAAAAATAATGTCAAAAGCAAAGCGCTCGTAAAAAAGTTTGGCGGCTGGGGAATGGAGTGGGGGAGCCGGGGGCCGGGTTCGATTTCAGGCTGCAGATACCAGGAGCGAAAGGCAAGGCCTCCCTGGCTCTCCCCTTTGCAGGGGGAGTTTCCGGGACAGGGCAAAAGCGAGCGAGGAGAGGAAAGGAGCATCATCAACCTGCGCAGGTGTGGGTATCAGCGGGCAAGGGAGAGGAGGAAGAGGCGACCCGGGGTGCTGTGAAAAAATCATGCACAAATCACGCAATCAAGGCTATGGGAAGTCACGCTCTGCAGGAGCTAATGGCCACTTGAGCAAAGAACGGGGCTTGAGGAAATTACCTGAGAGGCAATGGGGTTGTGGGTGAAAGCATATATAAAGGGCCTGCTGGATCAAGACATCTGGACCTCGCACAGATGCCCCAAAGAAAAACCCATGTCTTCCAGCAAATGGGATTCAGAAGCATTGCAGAGCAGAGCCGTTCCACTGAGTTAGTGTTAGTAGTAATAATAATAATAATAATAATAATAATAATAATAATAATAATAATTATTATTATTATTATTATTATTATTATTATTATTTATGTATACCCCACCCATTCCCCAGCCACTCTGGGCGGCTTCCAACAGAATATTAAAATACAAGAAGAAGAAGAAGAAGAAGAAGAAGAAGAAGAAGAAGAAGAAGAAGAAGACGACGACTTTCCTCTCTCCACCTGCTATGCCCTATTGCGCTTATTATGAAACTCAACCATACAGAGCAGGACATGAGCACATTACCATTTAAGGCGCTTCCTCTATGCCAGCTTGTTCCAGTCCTTACAAACAACCCTGCAAGGTAGGTCAGCGCTGTCACCCCCATTCTGAGGGAGAGGGGGCACCGAGGTGGGGAGAGCATGGCTGCCTACAAGCACCTAACAAGCTGGCTGAGGTTCACCCCAGAGCCTTGTTTAGTTATCTTTGGGAAGTCAGCGTGAGGGCTGGGGAGGAGGCTTCAAATTCCAGCCTTGCGACAAGGCACTGTGCGGCCCACAGGTTCCATGTCAAAGTACTTTTGCAGCCCAACTCTGTCATGGGAGCCTAGGAAGGAGCCTTATACTAAGCGAAGAATTGGGTCCAACTAACTCAATACTGTCTACTCTGACTGGCAGCAGTGGCGCCAAGCTTTCAGGCATGGATAATTCCCAGCATTAGCAGGAGATGCCAGAGGGACTGGAGTCTCTGAGCTACGGGCAAGTGGCTAGACCAGACCACTAGACTAGAGGTGCTCAGCTGAGCTGGGAGGGGTCCTGATCCTGCTGCCTTTCCTCCAGAAAGAAGGGGTCAAAGGGCTCCCCGGGCACCTGGGTCCCTTAGCCGTCTGCCCGTTCCTCATGGCTTCCACCGCCACCCTTTCAAAACCACATCTGGGCAACCTCTTTCCTGCTGGACGGCTCTCCATAGCTGTGCTTTGGCTAGCGACGCCTCCTGGCCCAGGGCAGGGCTGAGCCACAAGCCGGCTTCCAAGCACAGAGGCACTCGGGTCAGCCAGCAGGCGAGCTCCAAAGCAAACAGCCCACTGCCGCTCCCGTGCTCCTTCGCTCGCCGGGACGGGAGCGCTGCATTCCAGCCGTGCAAAACAGCCCTCTGCCGCTTCCAAAACAAAGGCCCCTTTTGGGCTCCGGGAAGCTCCAAGCGCACCTGAGAAGCAGCCCCTCAAAAGGCGCTGGGCCATCGATTTGGTCCAGGAAGAGGGGGGGCCCCGTTAACCTCTCAGCTCCCAGGGAAAAGGAAAAGTCATGGGGTTTGGAAAGGCAGAATGTGGGCGATGCAAGATCTGTTCTCTTCCCACCCATAAATCATGTTCTGCTTCGCGCTGGCCTTGCCAAGCCATGTGGTGGCCATCGCCACAGCAACCTCATGTCAGAAACAAATCACAGAAGAGGGTAGGCCTCCTGTCCCCCAGCAGCAGATATGGGCAGGATTCGTTGCAGGAACGCCGCACCCGCGAAGAGACTAATCACAGGTCTGCGGAGACGCTGAAAGGCAACAGCCGACTGCGTCAGATGCCAGGCATGGGAATCGGCACAGCACAATGTGCATTTTACAGGGAGAGAAAAAAAGTTCCATAAATGCTGAGAGGTCAGGCTTGAAAAAGGAGCAGAAGTCCTTCCATCAGGCTGCAGAGCTGGCGGGGGGGGGGGGGAGTAGCAAAGCAGGGTCAGGCCATCTCTTCCTTTCTTTGGCCCTCGCTCAATTGCCACCTGGCAGCAGAGATGCCATCAGGCAATCCGAAACCGTTTGAATCAAAGTTGCCCGTTATCAGAATTGTAATGCTAAGAGCTAGTGCACAAGCATGTTTTCCCCCTTCCCATTTATTTGTTTATTTCAGAGAATTTATATACCACTTGATTGTAAAAACAAACATACAAACAATTGTATCACTTATGTACTTATTTACCCTACTGTATACTCTGTTGTATAGGCTGATAGCCGAAGAATTGATTCTTTTGAATTCTGGTGCTGCAGGAGACTCTTGAGAGTCCCATGGACTGCAAGAAGATCAGACCTGTCCATTCTTAAGGAAATCAGCCCTGAGTGCTCACTGGAAGGACAGATCCTGAAGCTGAGGCTCCAATACTTTGGCCACCTCATGAGAAGAGAAGACTCCCTGGAAAAGACCCTGATGTTGGGAAAGATGGAGGGCACAAGGAGAAGGGGACGACAGAGGACGAGATGGTGGGACAGTGTTCTCGAAGCTACCAGCATGAGTTTGACCAAACTGCGGGAGGCAGTGGAAGACAGGAGTGCCTGGCGTGCTCTGGTCCAGGGGGTCACGAAGGGTCAGACACAACTAAATGACTAAACAACAACAACAACAACAACAACAACAACATACTCTGTTGTATGGTTATTTTTCCTTTTTCTTTCCTTTCACATTACAGTCGTACCTTGGTTTTCAAACAGCTTAGTTCTCGAACGTTTTGGCTCCCGTACATTGCAAGCCTGGAAATGACTGTTCCGGTTTGCGAACTATTTTTGGAAGCCAAACGTCCGATGGGCTGCAGAAGCTTCTGCTGGCCTCACTTTGGTTTACGAACATTTTGGAAGTCGAACGGACTTCTGGAATGGACTCTGTTTGACTTCCAAGGTACGATTGTATTCATATTTCTTTTATTTCACAATATCTTTTTCAGTGAAAACTTCTAATAACTAACTAACTAACTAACTAAAACTAACTCTAAACGATCCAGTTCTTACAAATGTGGAACAGGTATCAAGGAGTCCCAAGGAGCTGCTAGGCCCAAAACCCCAGAGAAGACTCTTAGGAGAGATCATGCCTTTATGGAATCCTCTGAGGAGGGAAACCAGAAGGGAGGAAGGACTCCTGAACCTTGACTGGTGGTTGTGCACATCTGGCTTCTAAAGCCTCACTACGTGATACTTCTTCTTCTTTTTTCTTTTGTATTTTTATTTAGATTTTCCGTCATACAATTTAATTAAAAAAAAGAAATAATACATAGCAGAAAAGAAACATTAAATCATTATACATTAAATCATTATACAATATCCAAAAAGAAAGAGAAAAAACATAAACAAAATAAAATAAACCCACCACCCTGTTTAACTTCCCTCCACTGCTACTCGTCTTCTCTAGAATCAATTTCACCCTTATTATTGCATTCTGATTGTTTTTATTTTCTCTATATACATACATATGTCATAGTTTTGATGCATTTACATTCTTTAAGCATATTAGCATGTCTTTTTTAGAGCAAAATTTTGTCATATAACCATCAAAGCATTGCCATTCGTTTTTCAGTTTTTGATTTGACTGCTGTTGTAGGGATGCTGTTAATTTAGCCAGTTTTAAATATTCATTTAATTGGAGAATCCATTCCTCCTTGGTAGGTAGTTCTTTAGCTTTCCATTTAGATGCTATTACTATTGTAGCTTCAGTGGTCACATATAAGAAAATTCTTTTTTTCAATTTCGATATTTCTTTTCCTAAAAGGCCCAGTCTGCCCGCAGACTGTCTGGCCAGAGTGGTGCATGTTCTGGTTATCTCCCGGTTGGACTACTGCCATGCGCTCTATGTGGGGCTACCTTTGAAGGTGACTCGGAAACTACAACTAAACCAGAATGCGGCAGCTAGACTGGTGACTGGGAGCGGTCGCCGAGACCACAAAACACCAGTCTTGAAAGACCTACATTGGCTCCCAGTACGTTTCCGAGCACAATTCAAAGTGTTGGTGCTGACCTTGAAAGCCCTAAACGGCCTCGGTGTATACCTGAAGGAGCGTCTCCACCCCCACCGTTCAGCCTGGACACTGAGGTCCAGCTCCAAGGGCCTTCTGGCGGTTCCCTCGCTGCGAGAAGCCAAGTTACAGGGAACCAAGCAGAGGGCCTTCTCGGTAGTGGCACCCGCCCTGTGGAATGCCCTCCCACCGGATGTCAAAGAGAGAAACAACTACCTGACATTTGGAAGACATCTGAAGACAGCCCTGTTTAGGGAAGCTTTTAATCTTTGATGCATTGCTGTATTTTAATATTTTGTTAGAAGGCCAGCCAGATGGGCGGCATATAAATAATAAACTATTATTATTATTATTATTATTATTATTATTATTATTATTATTGGTAAGCCTCTGGATTTTTCGTTAATGGGATCTTAAGCATTTTTTTCCAACTCCTCATGTATTTCTCCCCGCTACGTGATACTTCTGACAGACAAACATGAGGGGGGGAAACCCAGCATAGAAGACTTGGACTCCAGAGGTTGAGCTGACCCAAAAATACTCAGAATCTGGAAGCGGACCCGCTCCTTTCTTGGTAGCACATGCAGCCCACGTGCCTGGCATCCTCCGTTGGCCCATCTGCAGTCCAGGCCCCTTTTTGCAGAGGGAGGGGGGCACAGTTCACAGCTGGTTGCAGGCCTGACGCAGCATCTATTTCCCCCTCCGCTCCAAAAGCTGGAAGCCTTTGCTCCTGGCTCCGCCAACAGAGGGCAGCTGTCATGGGGCACGGCTGGCAACTGTGCTGTTGGCGCGACCCCCCTTCCTTTCCCGGTCAGCAAAGACCCTGCCAAAAGTTCCCCCTTCCCCCGGTCACGATTCCTGCCCCACCCCAGCAGTCAGAGAGGCCAAATTTCTGGCCCTCGCGTGGGGGCCTGTAAAGCAAGACTCCCTCAGGTGCGTTTGCCTTGGCGCGGGTTCAAGCCCCGGCCAATTAGAGCTACAGAAAACATACACTAAAAAAAAAAACACCCCAAATGGAGGAAAATAAGCTTTGCTGGGAGGAATCGTGTGTGTGTGTGTGCATTTCTATCGAACCCAGATGGCGAAGGCGCAGAAAGGAGAGGGGCAGGAGGGGGGAAACAGAGGCCCCCAAAATAATAAAAGGGGAGCCTTGTTTGAGGCAGGGCTGTTGAGAAGGAGGGGGGCAGGAGGGCTGATTCAGCTCCAGCAGTAAATTGGTGGCGTGGGGGGGGAGTGGAGAGAGGGGGCCCAATGCAGGTTTGGGGGAAGCAGATCAGATTCCGGAGGAAAGATGCGGATCGCAGGCATCATTTCTCTGCTTCTTCCAAATTTATTTGCTTGTTTATATCACATTTCTGTTTCCAAGGAGCTCAAGGTGGGATAGGCAGGGCATCGGTCTGGGGAGACAACAGAGAAGTCCACCTTTGGGGGTGAGGTCAAGCTGTTGGGAACTATCAGCGCCTGCTGTGGCTGCAGAGACCAATAGGGGAGAGACATGTTTTATTACAGCTGGGCAGAGGAAGGCGCCAGGTTGTGCTGCTGCAGATGCACCAGGGCTGGTGTGAAGGCCTGAGGAGCCTGCCTTTTCTGGGGGTGGTTTCTCACAAGCCCACTTCCGTCTGCTCCTCTCCTGAGCAAAACTGCAGCCATCTTGTCTCCAGTGGCCCATACAAGAAGACAAAGGATGCTTTGGCTGGCATTCCTGCATTGCAGGGTTGGACCAGATGACCTTTGGGTTCCCTTCCAGCTCCACATTTCTATGATTGGATGGTGACGAGCCATTCAGGGCTTAGCCACACCTCCATTTGCCTCTCCCCCCTGGGAAAAGCTGCGGTTTAGAACTGAATTGGAACAAACGGCAATTGGGTTTCCTGTGGATTGCAGTTTATTCCGATTTAGCACTAAAGAGTGGATTTTCTGGAGTGTGTGCAGTGGGGCAAACAGCTCAGAATTCCATCCCTGATGCGTGAGCAAAACAATATTGGCTGTAGGTGCTCCTTCAAATCCTCATTCAAGGATTTAAAGAAGTTAAAGCCAGCAGTTCAATCTCAGCTCAGAAATGCACTGGTGGTATTTAACGGGGGGGGGGGGGGGAGACATGATTCAGGCAGCCATATTTCAATACGATGAGTTTTGAAGAGGACTTTAAAGGGCCACACAGAGCGTATGGCAGCAGTCAAACCAGTCAAACCATGGCTTGATCATGGATTTCTGTGGCCAGGTCAGGTTTCTCCAGCCAGAGGTGAGATTGTGACAGCATATCCCACCTGCGCCCAAAGGACCGCACTGGCTGCAGCCAACTTAAGGTTTAACTATTTCATTTATAAAAGTATTTCTGCACTGTCCTCTGGTAAAATATTAGGGGGGTATACAGTGACACGGAAAACATTTAAAAGCAATGCAGAGCAATCATTAAAACGACGAACTGCTCAAGGATATTTTAAATGACTCTGTAGGTTTGTCAGCTTAGGATGCGTGAAACTCAAAAGGAAGGATGCCAAATCTCTGCTCAGTTTAAGCCGAGAGAGAAGACAAGGAATAAAATGTTACAGTTGTCAATGCAAGTAGACAGAACAAGGGTCTGAACAAGAGTTTTGGTGGTGCCTGTAAAAAGAAAAAAGGTGGCAAATTCTGTCTTGAGGGTCTCATTTTACATTAAGGTTACCAGATATTTTTCAATGAATCAGGGGACACTTTTCAACTTCAATGGATTTTGTATGGGGACCGATTTGTAAATCCGGGGACTGTCTCCGGGAAACAGGGACGTCTGGTAACCTTATTTTACTTTTCAAGATGTAGAGGAATCCTTTTGAGGGAAATGATACTTGACTTGCAACACACGGATGGACAAATTCAAACAAGGTCATTAGGACCTTCAGCAGGGACGGCACTTTCATCTTCTAAACTTGATCCCGGGCACAGGTCAGTATGCAATCAGAGCGTCTCCTCTTTAGTCAGATGCATGAGTAACCGTTCTTGAATGCAAACATTTATTGAGAAATCACGCCTCAGTCTCAAGCCAAATATGCACTTATGCAGTCAATCGGAGGATAGTGCTGTATTTATAAATTAAGTGACTGTTCCTGAAGTCTAAATTTGGAAGCATTAAAAATATCCAGAGCACAGATGACACTCATTGCCTCACACAAAGGCAATTACACTTCGGAAACACAGCAATTGTAACCCAAGGAATGGACGAGAATGAATAAGAACAGCTGGCTCTCACATCAGACCTCTGAGACCTGACCTGTCTGTCTTCTCCTGACACTTCCACTACCCCACATCTGGCACCCAGGGGTGCTTCATCCAGTCCAGCACCTTCTTCCCACAATGGCCAACCAGATACCTGTGAGGAACTTCAACCACGGAGGCAGAGCACAGCCATCATGGCTAGTAGCCGTCGATAGCTCTCTCTCATTGGCCACGGTGAAAACTTCCAGACTGGACTACTGCAACATGCTCCCTATGGGGCTGCCCTTGAAGACTACTTGGGACCTAAGAACATCAGAAGAGCCTGCTGGATCAGCCAATGGTTCATCTAGTCCAGCGTCCTGTCCTGACAAGGCCAACCAGATGCTCCAAAAGGGAAACCAGCAAGCAGGATTCCAGCACAAGAGCCCTCTCTCCTTCTGTGGTTTCCAGCAACTGGGAGACATCATCATCATCATCATCATCATCATCATCATCATCATCATCATTTATTTGTACCCAGCCCGTCTGGCTGGGTTTCCCCAGCCACTCTGGGTGGCTTCCAACAAAGATTAAAAATACATTATAATATAACACATTAAAAATTTCCCTGAACAGGGCTGCCTTCAGATGTCTTCTGAATGTCAGGTAGTTGTTTATCTCTTTGACATCTGATGGGAGGGCGTTCCACAGGGCGGGTGCCACTACCGAGAAGGCCCTCTGCCTGGTTCCCTGTAGTTTTGCTTCTCGCAATGAGGGAACCACCAGAAGGCCCTCGGCGCTGGACCTCAGTGTCCGGGCAGAACGATGGGGGAGGAGACGCTCCTTCAGGTCTACTGGACTGAGGCTGTTTAGGGCTTTCAAGGTCAGCACCAACCCTTTGAATTGTGCTCGGAAACATACTGGGAGCCAATGTAGGTCTTTCAAGACCGGTGTTATGTGGTCTCCCAGTCACCAGTCTAGCTGCCGCATTCTGGATTAGTTGTAGTTTCTGGGTCACCTTCAAAGGTAGCCCCACGTATAGCGCATTGCAGTAATCCAAGCGGGAGATAACTAGAGCATGCACCACTCTGGCGAGACAATCTGCCGGCAGGTAGGGTCTCATCCTGCATACCAGGTGGAGCATTGCTGACTCTGACTGTGAAGGTAGAACATAGCCATTGTGGCTGGTAGACATTGATAGCCCTTCCCTCCATGAATGTGTTCAATCCTCTTCTAAAGCCATCCAAGTTGGTGGCCATCATTGCCTCCTGTGGGAGGGAGTTCCATAGATTAACTATGTAGTTCAACTCTGGAAATGTGGCAATTGTTATCCAAGGGCCAATCTAGAATGAAGATGATCTGCTGGCAGTCCTTGAGACCTCTGAGACCTGACTTGCCCGTCTCCTCCTGCACTTCCACTGCCCCAAATCTGAACATCCAGGAGGGCGCTTCATCCCCTCGTTACTGATGGCCCATCAAGGAGTTGCCTCGCTCTCTCCTTTGGCCTAGCAAGCAGCTGCTCCTCCCAAACTGGAGCCACTGGAGGTGCAAGTCCTGGCAGTCTCTGCAAAAGGGACTCGGCAGCCTTGCCAGCCAGCCGGTCAAGGCAGCAGTTGCAAACAGAGCGCTCTGCGCCCTTCCTGCCTCGGCCGGCTTCCTATTTCGCTTGGCGCTGGCCATGTTTCCGAAAAGGCGGCGACTCTGTCAAGGACCCAGCAAATTCCTGTGCTGCGCGTGCTATTTTTTAGGTGTGATGTGGGGAAGCAGCAGCCAAATAGCACCTAGGAAACCAGAGGGCTATTTAGAGAGGAGTCAGGGTGTTGGGAGGACGAAGGAAGAGACGAAGAAGAAATGCAAAGCGTGGGGCAGACTCGGACCCCTGGAGTCTCCCTCAAACCCTACACCTCAAGACTGGCAGCCTTCTAATGCCAGTCTAATCTGAAAGGGAGTTATCCAGTGATGTAGCAGAGGTTACCAGTGCCCGGGGCTGCATGGAGGGGTGGGAGAGAGGGAGAGAACGGTGTCTGCGTCGCCCAGGAGACCACAGCCACAGAGATGAGAAAAACAGAGCCGACCTGTTGTCTAGAGAGGTCACTTCCTGGTTTGCCAGGAGAAATTGTTTGCAACAGAGCCCAGCAATGGAAGCAAACAGCTGTATTGAGAAAGCACCGGGGGATGAAATTTTGGGCCCCCAACAATTTTGCACCTGGGGCAACTGCCCCTGTGCTATGCCACTGGAGTTATGCGGGTGGTTCAGTGGGGACACGAATCCTGCACTGCAGGGGGCTGGACTAGATGATCCTTGGGGTCCCTTCCAACTCTACTGTTCTATGATTTCTATGACATATCTCAAGAAAGCTGGGTGCAATCCACAGGCTGCATACACAACATGCATTGACAGCACACACCCTGCCCATGAAATAATCCTGCAGTTTCCTACGGGTGCTGGGAATTGTGGATTTGTGGGGGGTGAACTACAGTTCCCAGTATTCTTCAGGAGGGGCTGTGTACTTTAATGCACATTAAAACCTATGTACAGTGGTACCTCGGGTTACAGACGCTTCAAGTTACAGACTCCGCTAACCTGGAAGAAGTACCTCGGGTTAAGAACTTTGCTTCAGGATGAGAACAGAAATCATGCTCTGGCTGCGCGAGGCCCCATTAGCTAAAGTGGTACCTCAGGTTAAGAACAGTTTCAGGTTAAGAACGGACCTCCGGAATGAATTAAGTTCTTAACCCGAGGTACCGCTGTACTTTAAATGTGCTTTAAGTGTGTGACTTCACCATTTGACCCTAAACAAAACCATTCTGCTCCAGCCTCAGTTTCCCAACTGTAAAATGAAAACTGGCACTCACAGGAGTGAGCTGTGTGTGTGTGTGATCTCAAGATGAAACAGGAAGAGAAATGTGCTGCCAATGTGTTAGATGGAAGCAAAGAGCATTCAGGAAGAAGCTCCGCCTCTGCCCCGTCGTTTCCAGGACCAACACGGGCCCCTGGCACCAACCGGCCAGCTTGCTCCACCAGAGGCCAGAACTTCCTGGCCGGATTCTCTCCTTGCAGCCAACTGCTTTCCCCTCCCTCCTTCCGCAGTGACATATTTACAAGAAAGCCCAGCAAGAGGATGCAGCGTGTCACCAGCTCGTATTTTCACACTTGCTGGCTTTTGTTTGCCCAGCAGGCAGGCTTCCTCCCCTCCCAAAATAATATTAGCGACTCAGCTCTGATCCAAAAGGCTGGCCGTCAGCAATTGGCCAGAACAACTGGCACTGGGGCATCGGGGGGGGGGAGCGGAATGTCAGGGGTTCTCCCCAGCGGATATGAAATGCAAGACGGAAAGAGTGCGATCCAGAACAGCAGAAGGCACCCAAGGGTGCTGCTCACACACACCTCTGAATGTGAGCATAAAGCTGTCTGGCTAACATCAGGACTGCATCAGAACCAGAGCTCAACTGCAGAATTGAGAAACTGATACATTATCGGACATGGAATACAGAACACAATATTTCCTTGATGCATTAAAAAAATATATAAAGTGGAGGAAAATGGAAAGAAGCTCATCCTGGAAACAGAGGAAGAGGACAAAGTATTGTGATGGAAGAAGAGACTGAGAAGAGGCTCTTGCACCTTTTCCTTGCACAACAGCCCTGCGGAATAGCTGAGCTGCACCTTTCATAGAATCGTAAGAGTTGGAAGGGACCCCGGGGCATCTAGTCCAACCCCTGCAATGCAGGAATCTCAGCTAAAGCATCCAGGACAGATGGCCACCCAACCCCTGCTTGGTTTTGCCCACCAAACCTTCAAGCCTCGCTCCTCTCCTCCCTGTCTAACAGCACTTCCACTATATAGCACAATCCCTCTTTATCTTGTATTTGGGTATACTCAAAACATTAAAGTGCTAGTTTTGAGCTATAAAGCCTTAAACGGCTCCGGACTGAATACCTCAAGGACCGCCTCTTCCCATATGAACCTACCCGGACCCTGAGACCATCTTCTGAAGCCCTCCTTCGTGTGCTTCCTCCTTGAGAGGTTTGGAGGATGGCAGCATGAGAACAGGGCCTTCTCTGCAGTGGCTCCCCGTCTGTGGAATGCTCTCCCCAGGCAAGTTCGCCTGGCACCTTCACTATACACCTTTAGGCACCAGGCAAAAATGTTCTTTTTTCAACCAGGCCTTTGCATGACTTGATCTACATCCTATACCCTTTTTAAAAATGCTGGCTCTTTTGGGTTTTTTTAAAAATTGGGTTGTTGGTTTTGTTTTGGTTTTATGTATTTGATATTGTATGTGAACCGCCCTGAGACCTTTGGGTATAGGGTGGTAAAGAAATTAAATAAATAAACATAATAAACATAATACAGTCATACCTCGGGTTGAATGTGCTTCAGATTGAGCGCTTTCGGGTTGTGCTCCACAGCAACCTGGAAGTAACGGAGCGTGTTACTTATGGGTTTCGATGCTCGCGCATGCGCAGGTGCGCAAACTAGCATCACGCGCATGCGCGGAAGCGGCAAAACATGAACTGTGCACGCGCCGTCGCATCTTACACTCTATTCAGGATGTGAATGGGGCTCAGGAACGGATCCTGTTCACATCCCGAGGTACCACTGTAATAATAATAATAATAATAATAATAATAATAATAATAATAATAATAATTTCATTTTAAATGCTGCATACTGCCCCGAGAACCTTTCATTTGAGGGGAGGCGTAAAAATATATCAAGCGAGCAAAATAAAACAAATGCATCGTTTCCATTCCATGGCCGTCGCAAAGAATTTGCCCTCCCCGACGCCCGGGTTCAGTCCTCCCTGTCTGGAGAGTTGCCCCAGGGGCATCTGCCTTCCTGCACCCCCAGGACCCCCACCATCTGCAGAGGGGAGGAAACAGACCTGGCAGTGTTTGGCAAGGCTTGAAAAGTTACTTCTGGGAACTCAACATCAAGCCCGACAGGCAGGCAGGCGCTTCCGTGACTCTTTGCCCCCACAGAGCGACACTCAGGAAGCCCCCTCTCCTCCCAGAAAGCCATAGCCCCCACAAGGGGACAGAAGCAGGATGCTGGGTTTGCATTCCAGCTGCAGGGAGAAGGCTGTTTGCAGAAACTGGGAAGAAGGGCTTCTGGGCTGCGTTCCCAGCTGCAGGGAGGCAGCGAGGTAAAAGGTAAAGCTAAAGGGACCCCTGACCATTAGGTCCAGTCGTGACCGACTCTGGGGTTGTGGCGCTCATCTCACTTTATTGGTCGAGGGAGCCGGCATACAGCTTCCGGGTCATGTGGCCAGCAGGACTAAGCCGCTTCTGGTGAACCAGAGCAGCGCACGGAAACGCCATTTACCTTCCCGCTGGAGCGGTACCTATTTATCTACTTTGACGTGCTTTCGAACTGCTAGGTTGGCAGGAGCAGGGACCGAGCAACGGGAGCTCACCCCATCGCGGGGATTCGAACTGCCGACCTTCTGATCGGCAAGTCCTAGGCTCTGTGGTTTAACCCACAGCGCCACTCGCTTTCCTTAGTAAGACCTATACAAGATTTTGGGGTTCTGTGCAGAACCGTGCAGGTCGCTCAGATGTCGACCCAACATGCTGCGGCTGTGAAAAAGGCAAATTCCACACTAAGGATCATTAGAAAAGGGATCACTGGAAAGAAGACTGCCAATATAATAACGGCAACATACAAATCTGTGGTGTGGGCACAGCTGGAGTACTGGGTTCCGTTCTGGGTGCCTCACCTGGAAATGGATAGTGTAGCATTGGAAAGGTTCCAAAATACGGAAAGGCTGCAGAGTTTGGGTTTTTAATTTAGATAAAAGGCGAGGAAGAAGCAGCAAGATAGAAGTTTCTAGGACTGAGTAAGGGATAGAGAAAGTAGATAAAAGTTTCCCTCAGCCTCTGACAACCTTAGAACTTGTGAATGTCCACCTATATGTCCATGAGTTCTAAGGCTGTCAGAGATGGAGGGAAACTTTTATCTACTTTCTCTATGCCTTGCTCAGTCTTAGATGTATAGGTGGTTTGTTGTTGTTTAGTTGTTTAGTCGTGTCCGACTCTTCGTGACCCCCTGGACCAGAGCACGCCAGGCACTCCTGTCTTCCACTGCCTCCCTCATGCTGGTAGCTTCAAGAACACTATCCCACCATCTCGTCCTCCGTCGTCCCCTTCTCCTTGTGCCCTCCATCTTTCCCAACATCAGGGGAGGTTCTTAGCCTGCGTACCACTTGGTTACCAGCCAGATGGCTATATTCTGCTTCTGAATGCAAGTTGCTGGAAACCCCAGGAGGGGAGAGAATCTCTGGTGGTTGGATCTTGCTTGTGGATTTCCCACTGGGGCATCTGGTTGTTGGCCCTTGAGAACAGGAGGCTGGACTAGATGGGCCACTGGCCTGATACAGAAGATGCTCTTCTTATGAGTTTTGCAAGAGGCACCTTTCCGGTGGAAAAAGGGGGCCCTGGTGCAGATGGGCATGCAGCTAGTCTCACCCAGCAAAGCAACGCACCCCTTGCCCCGGACCCCGCGCCATGTTCTCCTTTAAGAGGAGGGAAAGACAGCCTTGGAGAAAGGAGGCCAGCTCTGCTGCTCGCTTCTCCATCATGTGTTACCTTTTAAGTTCTCTGCCTCCTGGGCTCCTGGGACAGACACTTGACCGGCAGCCAACACTTATCCAGCCCTCTTTCATTCGAGCTCTTTTACAAGCTGTGAGGAGATTGTTGAGTTGGGGGAGGAGGGAAGGAGAACAAGAAATCCCAAAATCTGCAAAAGGGAGGCTGCACCTCAAGGGCTCTTTTTCCAAATCAGATTTAACCTGACAGGCTCAGTTTCTGATACATCTGTCACCTTGTCACAGAAGAATACCTGTCCAGGTAACACAAACAGAGTTGAGCTGGTCTTTCGCACCGAACATTATAGAGTTGGGGTCCCAGACATGACTCTCAGAAGAATCCCTCGCTTCTGTTTTTTTCTCTAACAATATATTTTGTCCAGGCCCACTTTTTCAATTATTTTCAGATGTCCTATATGTCACTGGCTTTTTTCTGCCCCACGTAGGACCAGTCTGGATAGTTGGCCTTGGTGAAGTTTTGATGTTTTCATCCCCAACAAGTTTTTGATTTGAGTTTCTACTGAAATGAGGCTGCATTTTAATGTTGTACTTAATAATGTTTTTAAGTTGTATTTTCATCAATTGTTTTTATACCTGGTGTTAGCCGCCCTGAGCCCGGTCTTGGCTGGGGAGGGCGGGGTATAAATAAAATTTTATTATTATTATTATTAGCCTTTAGATGGTTTTTAAAATTGTTTTCAAACTTGCTTTTATTTAATTTCAAATTATATTGTTCTAACCATGTTCACGGTTGCCACGCCGGGATCCTTTGGGAGGAACAGGAGGATAGAAAAGCAATACATTAATAAATATTATTTAATTGACCCATAAGAACAGCCTGTAGAATGAGGCCAATGGCCCATCCAGTCCGGCATTCTGTTCTCGCAGTGGCCAAACAAATGCGCTGGGGGAAAACTCGCAAGCAGGATTCGAACACAGGGACAACTCTTCCCTCCTGCAGTTTCCAGCACGTGATATTCAGAAGCACTGCTGCCTCCTTCCTGGTCAGTATTCATCCAGAACATGGCAGATGAATGAGCCTAAGGCGACTTCAAGTATTGTTTCTTGATGAATCACCTTTTGGAATGTGACATCGTGGAATGGAAATAAAAATATGCAGGAGGACGGTTAGGAAGCAACCACAAAAGGAATTTCTCACTATGAATTTTGTGGGGGAGGGAGAATTACTCTCTCTCTCTGTTATCACTGCCTGGCTTAACTCCCAGAAGGATTCCCACAACCCCAGTTAGCCCAGAGGACACAGCTCAGCGGGAAGGACATCTGCCTGGCATGCAGAAGGCATCAGCTTCAATCCCTGCTGGCATCTGCAGGTAGGGCTGGGAAGGGCTCATGCCTGAAACCCTGGAGAACCATTGCTGCCAATCAGTGCAGACCAGGGGTCAGCAAACTTTTTCAGCAGGGGGCCAGTCCACTGTCCCTGAGACCTTGTGGGGGGCCGCTCTAATTTTTGAAAAAAAAATGAACAAATTCCTCTGCCCCACAAATAACCCAGAGATGCATTTTAAATAAAAGGACACTTTCTACTCATGTAAAAACAGGCTAATTCCCAGACCACCTGTGGGCCGGATTTAGAAGGCGATTGGGCTGCATTTGTTTCTTCCTTCTTCCAGTTCTGGAGTCCAGAAGCTTCTTGATACAGCTGCTCCATAGGAAGGGCAAGGGAGGGGGCAGGCTCCTCCGCAGAATGGCTGTGACTGGCAGTGCCAGGTCTGAAAAGGGACTTCAAACTGGGGAGTCACATCACCCACAGTGGCTCAGAGCAAGACCCAAGAGAGATGGAGGGGAAAGGTTGGGAACCATCCCGCACATGCCATGTTCTTTTAGGTGCAAACAAGGGAGGAGTTTGTGAGCCAGGAAACGCCAGCTTTTATGTCCTGCCATCACTCACAGTGGCAGGCCTTGTCTACACACAAGCACAGTTTCCCTTTTATTTTGTTCAGATGCAGATTGGAAATCAGAGAAATCTGTGACCTTTAGAACCAATGAAGGAATAATAATAATAATAATAATAATAATAATAATAATAATAATAATAATTTATTTATACCACGCCCATCTGACTGGGTCTCCCCAGCCACTCTGGGCAGCTTCCAACCAAATATCAAAAACAATACAGCATCGGACATTATAAACTTCCCTAAACAGGGCTGCCTTCATGTGTCTTTTAAAAGTAAAATAGTTGTTTATTGCCTTGACATCTGATGGGAGGGCCTTCCACAGGCCCTCTGCTAGTTCCCTGTAACTTGGCTTCTTGCAGTGAGGGAACTGCCAGAAGGCCCTCGGCGCTGGATCTCAGCGTCTGGGCAGAACGATGGAGGTGGAGACGCTCCTTCAGGTCTACTGGGCCTTTGAGGCCGTTTAGGGCTTTCAAGGTCAGCACCAACACTTTGAATTGTGCTTGGAAACGTACTGGGAGCCAATGTAGGTCTTTCAAGACTGGTATTATATGGTCTTGGTGGCCACTCCCAGTCACCAGTTGGGCCATTTTCAGACCTGTGCTCAGACATTTCAGCCATGGGTGCCCCAGAATGATGAGCACCCTTTTGTTTCTCTTCAACGTCATTGAGAGGGTGACTGGCCTGTTCATTCTTGGAAAACTCCTTTGGGCATTGGCACATGCCTGCTGCTCTCTAAAGTGTCAGCTGGGTTTTTGTGTACCGGCTGGTAACAAGGCAGCGTTTTCGCAGTAAAAAGGATAAACTGAAAAGAGAACGGTGTAGGGAGACTCTGACCACCGGCGACGCAGCGATCTCACAGTTCCTCTCAAAGCTTTCCTCAGTGGCACCCCCTGGCCAAAATGCCCAGAGATATTTTGCAATGGGGAATGAAATGCAAGAAGTCGTGTTGTGGAGCACTCTCGCCTCCCAGGTGAGACTTGCACCCTCGTTTCTGGTGTCGGGTCAAATCTCATCTCTCTCTTCTGGAGGCTGTTGGGTCAGCAGATCTTTCCCTTCTCTGTATTCCTGCCTTGCCATTTTGCTGCCCTTGTGATTATTTTTGGTTTTGTGGTTTTGCTTTAATGGTTTTCATGTGTTGTGTATTGTTTTAAATTGTGATATTTTATGTAACCTGCCCCGGGGCCGTTCGGCGCAGAGAGGGCTTATAAGTGTTTATTTATTTGAACATCATTTTTTTTCCCTTTTAAAATTGCTGGGTGGAATGCTTCAGCCAAGCCTTCGTTTCTTCCTGGGGCTCTCCTGGCTAACCAACAGCAGGCATTGTGTAGCTTAATGAAATGTGGGTGGGTTTTCCCCCCTGTTTCTGCTGATGTTTGGTTCTTTGGGAATTAAGAAAAAAACGAACTCCGATAGCCAGGCTTAATTGAATTTCTGTTAAATCAATAGTGAAGCAAACTTACAAGCTAATCCCCTTCTCCTCACAAAAGAGGTGCGAGAGGCATCGACATGCCAGCTCCCTCCTAGTCCTTTGCAAGAACCAAAACGCAGGATTGCCTTGTAAGTTGGCCCCCAAATTTGGAGGCATGTGGTCTTTAGCTGGCTGCGTGTGTGGCATTGCAAACATGGCATTTCCAGCTTTGCAGGACTGTGTGTGGAAAAGTACAAGGGGTGTGCGAAGGAGGGAAACAAAGATGATGGAGGGTTTTGGAAACCAAGCCTTGGGTGGAACGGTTGGAGGAGTCGGGGGTGCTTAGCCTGGAGAAGAAGAAGAGACTGAGAGGAGTTAGGATTAGACAAATTCATGGAGAAGAAGCATATTGATGGCTGCTAGCCAGGATGGCTCTGGTCTGCCTCAACAGTCAGAGGCAGCGATGCTTCTGAATGCCAGTTCTGGAAACCGCAGGAGGGAAGAGTTGTTCTTCTGCTTGCTAGTTGTTGTTGTTGTTGTTGTTTAGTCGTTTAGTCGTGTCCACCTCTTCATGACCCCCTGGACCAGAGCACGTCAGGCACTCCTGTCTTCCACTGCCTCCCGCAATTTGGTCAAACTCATGCTGGTAGCTGCGAGAACACTGTCCCACCATCTCGTCCTCTGTCGTCCCCTTCTCCTTGTGCCCTCCATCTTTCCCAACATCAGGGTCTTTTCCAGGGAGTCTTCTCTTCTCATGAGGTGGCCAAAGTATTAGAGCCTCAGCTTCAAGATCTGTCCTTCCAGTGAGCACTCAGGGCTGATTTCCTTCAGAATGGAGAGGTTGGATCTTCTTGCAGTCCATGGGACTCTCAAGAGTCTCCTCCAGCACCATAATTCAAAAGCATCCATTCTTCGGCGATCAGCCTTCTTTATGGTGCAGCTTGCTAGTTACCTCACAGGTTGGCCACTGTGAGGACAGGATGCTGGACTAGACGGGCCATTGGCCTGAGCCAGCAGCATCTTCTTATGTTTGTATGATAGCCATCTTCAAATATCTGAAGGGCCATCACATGGAGGAAGGAGCAAGCTTGTTTTCTCCTGCTCGGGAGGGTAGGACTTAACCCATGGCTTCACTTGACAAGAAAGGAGATTCCAACTCGCCTACCTGTCAGGGATTCTTTAGCTGCATTGCAAGGGGTTAGCCTTCTTCTTCTTCTTCTTCTTCTTCTTCTTCTTCTTCTTCTTCTTCTTCTTCTTCTTCGGTGATCCCTCGTAGCCAAGTAAGATTGTCTTCCATAAGCACGATCTTAACAATGAGTCCTTCCACAGTGGGGACATTGGTTTCCAGGTGGATTTGCCAAGCGTGCCTTCCTCTTAGCACGTTTCTCCCTTGCGTCCTGAGTTCGAGTGTCTTCAAAGCCCAGGACACCTTTGGTAAAGGCTGTTCTCCAACTGGAGCACTCACAGGCCAGTGTTTCCCAATTGTTGGTGTTTATACCACATTTTTAAAGATTTGCCTTGAGACAGTCTTTAAACTTCCTTTGTTGACCACCAGCATTACACTTTCCATTTTTAAGTTCGGAATAGAGTAGTTGCTTTCAAAGACGATCATCAGGCATCCACACAACATGACCAGTCCAACAAAGTTGATGTTGAAGAATCATTGCTTCAACACTGGTGATCTTTGCTTCTTCCAGTACACTGGCATTAGTTCGCCTGTCTTCCCAAGTGATGTGTAAAATTTTTCGGAGACACCGTTGATGGAATCTTCTGAGGAGTTGGAGATGGCATTTATAAGTGGTCCATGTTTCACAAGCGAACAGTAAGGTTGGTAGTACAACAGCTTTGTAAACAAGCACAGTCATACCTCAGGTTGAATATGCTTCAGGTTTAGCGTTTTCAGGTTGCACTCCGCAGCGACCCAGAAGTAACGTAGTGTGTTACTTCCAGGTTTTGCCACTTGCGCATGCACAGACACTCAAAATGACGTCACGCGCATGTGCAGAAGCGGCAAATCACGACCCCCGCACACACAGACGCGGGTTGCGTTCGCTTCAGGATGCGAACGGGGCTCCGGAACGGATCCCATTCACATCCAGAGGTACCACTGCATTTTGGTTTCCCTATCGGGAGATAGCACTCGCAGAGCTCGGGCGATGCTGGATTTCGGCATGCATGCTGAACTAGAGGTTAGACTATGTTAGGCTAGAGAACCCTTGGAGTCCCAGCTCTACAAATCTCCGAGGTTCTCATACTTTCAGACATTGTTTGGAGCATTTCAAGGCCGAGGGAAACGGCTCCCTTCACGGGCAGAGGTCAGCTGCCAAGGGCAGATAAGCAGCTCGACTGTTTGCTAAGCTCCCAGGCGGGCAGGAAGTGAACTCTGGCTGCTCTTTGGCTCTCCTGCAGTGGCGCCAGGGCACTTGGGCCGGGGGGGGGCAGACACTGGGCCATGTGGAGGGCATGTGTTCAGTACAGGAACCTGAAAGACCCAAACCCTCTGTGGTCCAGCCTGCGAGGCAGCCTCCGTCCTCCTACTAGAAGCTGATGTTCCCAAGGAGAAGGAAAGTGCTAAGTTCTTCCAGCAGAGATTGGGAGCCAGGATTCCTGGGGTCTATCGTTCACTACCCCCCCCTTTGCAATCCCATTGGACGGGGTGCAGCCCCCATTACGTGCCTCGCTCAGCTTGCTGAAAAATGTGTAATAAGCCCACCTCCCCCCCCCAAATACTCTTGTAAAGAGAGGGGAAAGGACTCTGAATAACCCAGGGCAATTATACTTTTATAACACTGTTCGAGAGGAAGCTGCCCTCTCTGCGTGACCTTCTCCCTTTTCTCCCTCCCTCCTCTCCACCCCCCCCTCCTGCCCCCCAGTTATCCTAAATGAGGCATGGCGGCTCAACACACACAGACAGGAATTTTTCTGCAGGGGCTCATCAGAGCCAAAAGCCGGGCAAATTGCGGGCAATGGCAACGGCCCATTTGAATACCCAGCAAGTGTCGAGAGAAGCTCCCCAAGCCCAGAGAGCCAATTAAAAATAAAGTAGTTTTCATGCTGGATCAGGCCAGTGGCCCATCTAGTCCAGATTCCTGTGGGAAACCCGAAGGCAGGATACAAGCACAAGAACAACAGTCTCCCCTCTTGCGGTTTCCAGCAGCGAGTTTTTCAGAAGCATTGCTGAAGCATAGCCCTCTGCTCCTCCATGAATTTGACTAACCGTCTCTAGGTTGGGGCCTCCTGTGGCAGTGAGTTCCACAGTCCTTTCTTTTACCTGTCCTGAATCTTACTACATTGAGCTGCACTAGATACCAAGCACCACCACTCCAACCAGCCTTAGGCAGGGCAGAAGGGCTCATTGGGCAGAGCTGGATAGGCAAAAACAGGCCGGGAGTTGAACCACAGGACACACAGGCAGTTGTGTGCAGCCCAAATTTCTCCAGCCAGATATCTGAACTACAACTCCCACCTTCCACGTCTGTTTAGAGCAGGGGTCAGCAACCTGCAGCCCATGGGCCACAAGCGGCCCACAGGGATCGTTTAAACGGCCCCCGAGTTGCCTGCTCGGTGAGTCCCCGTGCGCTGTGCTAAACCGGCACACCACGGAGTAGGGACTCGCTTCCGCGGCACCAAAAATTGTGTCTGCAGACTCAATCCGGCCCACGGAGCGATCTCCGCGGGAGTGAACCAGCCCAGGCAAGGCAAACCTTGCCAACCCCTGGTTTAGAGCTCCAATGTCCAGTGATTTTGATTTCCAGGAAAGCCTTCCAGTGCTGACTCATCTACTGAGGCATAATTAATATTTTCTTAAGTGCCTAAAAACAAAAGCACCCGAGAGGCCATATAAAATGGAGAATTAAAAACCAACCACAAAACCCGGCCGAGAGAGCTACATATTTAAACAGGCGCAGGAGCAAAGAGCAAGGGAGGGCAAAGAACCACAGATTTGTAGGTGGAAGGGACCCCAGGGGTCATCTAGCCCAACCCCCTTCAATGCAGGAATCACGGCTAATGTGTGAATCAGCCCAAGGCCACCAGCCGAACTTGTTGATGAATTGGCTTTTTCCTTATTACGGTTGCTAATAAACCTAACATGGTATGCCCAACTGCTTTGTAAACAGAGCATCCTTGCCTCACCTTAATGGCTGATCCATCTTGACCAGGACTCGTAAGCAAAGTTAGCTTGCAAAGTCCGCTGATGAGTTTGACCTTCCAAAATTGGAGTGTGATTCATGGCGAAAGGCTGGATCTGCTCTGAAATTCAATCTCCTCTCTCCTAGCGGCAGGGGAAATGGACCCGGGGATTTTACAACCCTTCCTTCACACTTTGTGTTGAAGTTAGGGATCTTAGTGGGAAGTACCATATTTTTCACTCTTTAAGATGCACCAGACCACAAGACGCACCTAGTCTTTGGAGGAGGAAAACAAGAAAAAAAAATATTCTGAATCTCAGAAGCCAGAACAGCAAGAGGGATCACTGTGTAGTGAAAGCAGCAATCCCTCTTGCTGTTCTGGCTTCTGGGATAGCTGCGCAGCCTGCATTCGCTCCATAAGACGCACACACATTTCCCCTTACTTTTTAGGAGGGAAAAAGTGAGTCTTATAGAGCAAAAAATACGGTATCTGCTTGTATCTCGAAGCTGGCAAAGCAATAATCAAGCTTGCTATTCATCTGCCGTTTGTGCCGGCGGTTCGGCCAGCTCTGTTTGCATTCTAGGGATTGCTGACACTCACTGTTACTTGTTAATATGTGTCCAGATGTTTTGGTTTCGGCATCTCCCAGAAGCCCCAGGAGCGGCTTAGATTGATAGGGCTGTCTTACCTGGAACTGAAATATTTTGGAACCAAGCTGCTCAGAATTCCAATGTTTATTTACATGTTATGCTGATTTCTGCTGGAATTGTTCTGCTGCTTTTTCACACAGTGTATCTGTGGTTTAAGCAGAGTTTCCCAGAGAGTTGCATTTAAATTAAACGGAGGGATTTGGCTGCATTCTGGAACATTAGGTTTGTTCAATTAAAGCGGATTTAAAAGCTCTGTTGCCCTAGAGCAACAAACCCACTCAAAAAAGAGAGAGGCTTTTTGCAGTCAGGAAAGTGACGGGTATACGAACTGAAAGGGGAACAAATGTTTAATGGGAAGATGCATGAACTCCCTGCAAGCAAATCAGGATGAATGCTCAGTAATGGCTGAGTATAGTCTAACCTCCATGTAAATGGTGTGCAAGCAAATCAGGATGAATAGGAATGCAGTGAGAACCTGCCGGATCAGGCCAGTCACCCATCTAGTTCAGCATCTTCTTCTCACAGTGACCAACCAGATGCCCATTTTGGGAAACCCACAAGCAGGATCCAAGCACAAGAGCCCTCTCCCCTCCTGTCCCCCCCCCCAACAACTGGGATTCAGAGCCTGGCTGCCTTGAGAGCTCTTTCTTTCTCCATGTATTTGTCTAATCCTCGCCGCAGAATCACATTCACCCGGTGCTATACCAGCTGCTCTGGCTCCCGGTGGAGTACAGGATCAGGTTTAAGGTGCTGGTTTTAACCTTTAAAGCCCTACACGGCCTAGGACTCTCGTACCTACGGGACTGCCTCTCCTGGTATGTCCCACAGAGGAACTTACGGTCTTCAAACAAAAACATCTTGGAGATCCTGGGCCACAGGGAGGTTAGGCTGGCCTCAACCAGAGCCAGGGCTTTTTCGGCTGTGGCCCCGATCTGGTGGAATGCTCTGTCACAAGAGACTAGGGCCCTGCAGGACTTGACATCTTTCTGCAGGGCCTGCAAGACAGAGCTGTTCCACCAGGCCTTTGGCCAAGGCACAGCCTTTGGTAATCCTCACAGAACTCTAGCCCAATGGTTGCCATTAATTTGATTCTGAATTGATTTTAGAATGAATTGATTTTGGAATGCATTTCAATTAATTGATTGTGATTTTATGTAAACTGTGTTACTTTTATTGTTGTTAGCCACTCTGAGCCCGGCTTTGGCTGGGGAGGGTGGGATATAAATTTATTATTATTATTATTATTATTATTATTATTATTATTATTATTATTATTATAGCCATCCAGGTTGGTGGGCACCACTGGCTCCTGTGGGAGGGAGTTCCATAGTTTAAAGAAGTCCTTTCTTGTATCTGAATCTTTCAACATTCAGCTTCCTTGGGCGCCCAAGAGTTTTATTGCATGCCTTGTAGAATTTTATAAACTTCCACCCTCCTGCCATTCACTCGCCTTTGCTCTAAAACACTGAGCAAACAGCTCACCTGAGATACTCCCTGGACAAAGTGCTCAATTTGTTAACATAAGAGCATGGGAAGTGCTTGCTGGATTAAGCCAATGGCCCTTCTGCTGTTGAACTTAAAACTCTGGAGGTTAAGGTGATGGAAAGGTCCAGTTTTCCATTTTAAATTTCCTGCTCTGAACTCCTCTCCCAACTCTGGGGTGCTTCTCCTGGATTGCCCAGGGTTGGACTAGATGACCGTCCGGGTCCCTTCTATGATTCTAAGTGTGGAAGATCTCTTCTCTTCTTCCGCCAAGCTTCCTGAGCAAACACCTGCCTCACCTGGTCCCTGTCATCACCAGCCAACACCCTCCATCAACTCAGCCCCTCTGGGCTGCTCCATCCGCCGTGGGGATACAGGGATTCCTCTCAACAAGGACCACATCAAATCTGCATCCTTGCAGATCTGCACACCTCCCCATTGACGCCGGGAAGCTGTTAAAAGAGAAAATACAGCCATTTCACGGGGCCTGAAAACCATGTGCGAACAAAGAGGAAAATCCTCTTACTCTGGAGCGGCTTTCAACAGGACCCCAGCAAAACAAACGATGGCCAGGCCCAGCCAGGAATGACTCAGTTTCAGCGCCTCGTGTTCTCCTGCGGTCGTGGCTATGTGGATTTTTACACCAAACCCCCTGACCCAAATTCTGCAATCAGAATAAGTTAGGAAAATTACTTAATTTTTCCCCTCCAAATTGCTTCCAGATGCGACATCTGGGTTTCTGCAAAATCTGAGATCTCATTTTGTTTGGCAGCAGCTGGGGCTACAGAGCGGGAGAAGTTTCACGAAGCATGGGGAACGAGGTGACAATGTGGGGGGAGGCAAATAAGATTTATCGAACGCAGAGGTGGGGGGGGGCTGCAAAGGAAGGGGACAGATTGTTTTGGGTGCTGGTTCTGTCAGAAACGTATCTGCCGCCATTCAGCAGAACTTCTGGGACAGTTTGCAGAAATATGATAATACAGTTTTAGGAGTGGCGGGGGGTCAGTCAGGATCAGGCCAATGGCCCATCTAGTCCAGCATCCTGTTCTCACAGTGGCCAACCAAGGGGAAACTTGGAATCAGGACCTGAGCAGGGGACCCTTCTCCCCTCTTTGGTTTCCAGGAAATGGGGTTCGGAAGCATGCAGAGGACAGCATTCATTCCAAAGAGCTTGTACTGGAAAAGCTGCTCCCTGGTCGTGGTGTTAACGGAGAAATCTGAGGGCTCCCTTGGCCAAAAAAGAAGGACACCAGCCAGGAATATCAGAGCAAAACAGCAGCCAGTAGGCTTGGTCTTGATTGAAGACTGTTGCGACAGGACTCCCACCTGCCACCGGGTAGAACAAGATGGAAGCCCAGAACAAAAGAGAACCCAAACTTTTATTAGCTGCTAATCCACATGTTGAGGGACACGGGTGGCGCTGTGGGTTAAACCACAGAGCCTAGGGCTTGCTGATCAGAAGGTTGGTGGTTCGAATCCCAGCGACGGGGTGAGTTCCCGTTGCTTGGTCCCTGCTCCTGCCAACCTAGCAGTTCGAAAGCACGTCAAAGTGCAAGTAGATAAATAGGTACTGCTCTGGCGGGAAGGTAAACGGCGTTTCCGTGCACTGCTCTGGTTCGCCAGAAGCGGCTTAGTCATGCTGGCCACATGACCCGGAAGTTGTATGCAGGCTCCCTCGGCCAGTAAAGCGAGATGAGCGCCGCAATCCCAGAGTCGGCCACGACTTGACCTAATGGTCAGGGGTCCCTTTACCTTTACCTAATCCCCATGTTACACCCCCCCAAACTACATCACTAATACATCACGGTTATATCATGAAAGGGGAGGTTTGGTGGCAGTAATCTGAGCATCCTGGACCCTGCCCCATGGTTCGCCTTGCCCTCCAACAAACACCCATCAAGTGGAACAAAAGAGATATTTACATTTCCCTGTTTCCCAGCCAAGTTAATCACACCCTTTTGTCTTCATCTGGGTTTATTTCTGGAATGGCTACCTGTCTGGCACTCAGGTATCAGGATGCCAGGAATTATCACTCAGGCAGAGGGGCTGCTGAGGAGCTGAGCTCACATGTCTATATGAATTTCTGAAGTTTTCCCTGTGAGCCAGTACAGAGATACATTGATCAGTGAATTCTTACATTTGGTATCGTGCAGCAAAGGCCCTTTGAATAGATAGGAAGAAACTGTGATGGGGTGTTTTGTGGGGACAAGTCACAAAAGTCACAAAAGTGATGGTGCTGATTTTGGTAGTGGGCTGCATGTGCATGATATCTGCTGGAGGGGCAACCGCCCCCCCAACCTATACATAAATTCCTGCAACAGTGCATTGACCCTTTCTTTTCCAACAAGTAAAAGGTAAGAATCTTCAGCCCTCTGCCGCCAACGTCAAGTGCACACTTTGCAAGAGCATGCATGCCCTTACCCACAATTTGGGGCCTGCAACAGCCTCCTCCCAGGTCTGCATGAAGCAGCAGCCACATTTTCAAGAGATTCTTGCCTCCCTTTCCTTTCCCCCTGGTCCTGTAAAGGCAATGCGAATTGCACGCACGGATCCAGTGCAGGAGGGTCTGGCTCGGCTTGCAGGAGGACGACCTGCCCAAACAACTCCCTGGCCGGCCATTAGTGGAGATTGCGTCTGCCTGCGTAGGACACAATCTCCACCTCCGCCTTCGATGCAGCAAGAAGAGGCTACCTGCAGTAAGGAGGCAGAGAGGCAGTGCAGCAACAGAATCAAGTTCCACAGGAGCCCCTCGGGTCAGTTTGCCCCTTGGCCATGATACGGAGGGGGGGGCATGTCTTCTTCACCTTCTTCTTCGCTACAATATATCAATTTATTTCCAATTGTCAATGTCAAAAGGGACTAAAATCTATAAAATTCATAGAAAATCAACATGCCAATTTGCTCAATTTCTCTAGGACTCCATCACACCTCCCCTGTCCTCCATAATCCCTCAAGCAAGGTGTCAAGACCCTAATCCTGTCAAATCACTCTGCCAAGCCTTTCCTCCAGGAAATGCCAGTACATGGACCATTGTCTTCTCATCAGGATGTGCTTATCTGCGCATATCTCCAGCTCTGCATATTCCCCCCTCCCTCCACCATATGTTAATCCTATGTAACCCAACCTCTTCTTAATGTATTCATGATGTAACTGGGATGTGTTTTGAACTGTATTTTGGGGCATGGAGGGAAGTTTCAAAAGTTTATGTCACCCCTTTCTGGCTGTTCAATCTTGCCTTGAACCTGTTGCGCAATAAACTTGGATCTTCTGCAGTTTGCTCCTGTCCGGCTGAGCTCATTTTCTTCCGCAGGGACCCGCGGACTTACTTAGTCCGACGAGCTGGGTGGCAGAGCAGCCTCGCACCCAGATTTTACCATAGCAGCCACCACCACTCCCTCTCTTTCAACCCTGAGTGACCACTCAGCACAGCCTACCCCCACAGAGAAACAGGAGGTCTGGGCCAGCGGCACCCAGCTGCCCACAGGGTGGGCAAGGAAGGGTTTTAACAGGACAGGAGCACAATCTGAACCTGATACAGTCGGACCTCAGGTTACATACACTTCAGGTTACAGACTCTGCTAACCCAGAAATAGTACCTCAGGTTAAGAACTTTGCTTCAGGATGAGAACAGAAATCATGCAGCAGCGGCGCAGCGTCAGCGGGAGGCCCCATTAGCTAAAGTGGTGCTTCAGGTTAAGAACAGTTTCAGGTTAAGAATGGACCTCCGGAACGAATTAAGTACTTAACCCGAGGTACCACTGTACTGTCGTACCTCAGAAGATGAACGCCATGCAAGTCAAACGTTTTGGCTCCCGAACGCCGCAAAGTGAGTGTTATGTACTGAAGTTCTCACCCTGGGCCAGCAGGGGGATACTGTAGATAGTTCAGGTCCACATATGCAAATAAGGGATCGAAAGTAACATTCAGTGATTGGATAGTTACAGAAAGTTGTTACAATTACGTTGTTCTAGAGCTCTACATAAGCAGGCTGGCTGAACCCTTCAGTTCAGTTCTGTTCTGGCCTGTGAATAAACAAGAGCTGTTTGAAGAATCGCTGTGTTGTCTGATTATGTTCGCCCACAACTTAACACTGGCGACAAGGATGGGATCGATGGACATCAGAGCACAGCCAGATGATATGTTCACCCACAACTTAACAGTGAGTGTTCCAGTTTGCGAACGTTCTTTGGAACCCGAACGTCCGACGCGGGTTCTGATTGGCTGCAGGAGCTTCCTGCAGCCAATCGGAAGCTGCTCCTTGGTTTCCAAACATTTTGGAAGTCAAACGGACTTCAGGAACGGATTCCATGGGGTGGAAGGGAGATGAAGTTCCATCAAAAGAGGAGTGGCAAGGAAAACTGTTAGGATATATGGAATTAGCATATATGATGAGGGAAAATAGAGATCAGTCAACCCGAAAGTTTAAAGAGGAGTGGAAGATGTATAGCCAATATCTAAAAGAACAGTGGTTTTTATTTGTAGATGTGTTTTAGAACAGTGGTTTTTATTTGTAGATGTGTTTTTTTGTTTATGTTTATGTTTTTCCTTTTTTGTGTTTTGTGTTTTGTTTTTCTTTCTTGTTGGTAATAGTTTTATTTTGGATTCAATGTTTGTAATTTTGCATTGAAAATAAAAAATAAAATTAAAAGAAAAGAACAGTGTCACCATATAAAAACTTATAATGCTTCGAATACCATATTTTTCGCCCTATAGGACGCACTTTTCCCCCTCCAAAAATGAAGGGGAAATGTGTGGGCATCCTATGGGGCGAATGCGGGGGGGAGGCAGGCGGGAAAAGCCCCCAAGAGCCACACACAAGCTCCGTGCGGCTCTTGTGGGCTTTTCCCCAGGAGGGAGAAGGGACTGACTGGCCGCATCAGTCCCTTCTCCCACCTTGTAGAAAAGCCCACAGGAGCCACGCACCCTTTAAAGAGCGCGGGGCTTCTGCAGGAGGTGGGAGAACTGCGCCCGCCTGTCCTCCTTCAGCCACGCGCCTGTCCTGTGAAGCTGGAGGAGGAACAGAAGGGTCTCCTTCTATTCCTCCTCCAGCTTCGCAGCGAGGCGCCTGTCCTGCGAAGCCTGTCCTTCTCCAGCTTCGCTTGAACTGCGCAGCGACCCTTCAGCCACGCGCTTGTCCTGCGAAGCTGGAGGAGGAACAGAAGGGTCTTCCTCTGCATCCCGAAGCCTGGGGCGAGCTGAGCTCAGCGCGCCCCAGGCTTCGAGCTTTGCGCAGCTCTCCGCAAGCCGTGGGAAGCCGGCTTGCAGAGAGCTGCCTGTTCTGGGGGCTGGGGTCGGGGGAAGCTCGGGCTTCCCCCGCCCCAGCCCCGCGCCTGGAGGGGAAATAATTCCCCCCCCTTTATTTCCCCCCAAAAAAACTAGGTGCGCCCTATGGGCCGGTGCGCCCTATGGAGCGAAAAATACGGTAACTCTCGAATTGAAATAAGGTAAAAAGAAGAAAAACAAGATTAAGTACAGATCAAGGAAGTTGGAATATTTTTGTATATTGATGAAGCAGTGTTACATATTTTTGTTTGTTTGTTTGTAAAAGATGTATCATATGTATGAATGCTGATGACATTGAAATGAAATGAAGGGGTTTTAGTGACGAGAGTGAAAGTTTGAAATTATAAATTTGGGAGGTAGGATACTTAAGGACAAAGTGGTAGGATATGAATTTGCTGAACCAACTGTCAAAAAGGGATACAAAAAAAGGAGATGTGAGGAAGTCAGGAAAATAAGTTAATTAATGTTGAATAATTAGAAAAGAGTGACTTGTGTTTTTTCTTATTTTACTTCTGTGTGTTGACTGGTGTTTTTTTTTCTTTTCTCTTTCCCCCCCCTCTTTTTTCTTTTTTAGCTTAAATGTTTGTATTTTAGGTATTTTATGTATTGTGAAATCTTGGTTTTGTGCTTTTATTGTCCTTTGTTTGGTGATGTCTTTCCTTATTGTTAAATTTAATAAAATATTATTATTAAAAAAAAGTAAAAGATGTATCATATTTTTTTCCCTTTTGTATAAAGAAAAGAAAAGAAAACCCTGCTTTTAAGTGTCTTTCATTGATGTATTTAATGTTCCTTTCATTATCCTGCAAATTCCTTAGGAGGTTCTATTTTTTATTTCTATTTGTTGCATGTATATTCCACCTCTTTCTCCAAGGAGCTCAATGGGGCACACATGTTTCTCCCCACAACAGCAACCCTGCGAGGTAGCTTGGGCTAAGAGGCAGTGACTGCCCCCCCCAGTCACTTCATGGCTAAGCAGGGATTCGAACCCTGGACTCCCAGGTCCCTGTCCGACACTCTAACCACGGCACCACACTCAAGCAGTATATAAATGTTGTTAAACAAATAAAAATAAGCAGCAATCGAAGCCCCCAAATCAGAAAGCGGCTTGGGGCAGACGGTGGAAAGAGCAGAGGCTTCTTTCAGCGCCGCAAGCCGGCTGTATTTTGGCAAGAGCCTCTAGACCTGCAGCAGCAGACTTTCGGGCAGGTCGGATCGATGTTAATGTGCATGTTGAAGAGGAGAAAACACAGCTCCATCGGTTATCTGCCAGCCCTCAGCGGCGCAGCGGAGCAGAACGCTGCCCCTGCCGCACACTCCATTATCTGGAGAGGACATGGTCCTTGGAGGGGAGGACAAGGCCAGTAATTAAGTTCTTGCCGGCACCATAAACCACACTGACAGCAGCAAGGACGGCAGGTTGGATGAGCAGCCAAGAATCAATGGCCAGCGGCCAGCCAGGTGCTCAGAGTCGCACAAATCTGCAAGCAGCTGCAGAAGGGCCAGGGGCTCCCAGCGTCAATTCCCAGGCAGAGAATTAAAGCAGCTCAGGGGACCTGCTGAGCATCCTCCCACCTGGTGCCCCTCGGGGTGCTTTGGGATGACAACACCCAGAGACCCCAGGCAGCAGGGGAGGAAGACGGTTCTGGGCTGCAGCTTTGCCCCTGCGCTTGCCCCGCGAAACCGTCCGTGCAAAAGCAGCAAGTTGGGGGAAGCCAAGGAGAGGGATACAGAACCTGCAGGACCAGCGTGGAAAGCGGCGAAAGGAAATTGTGGATAGAGAAGGAAGTGGACACAGAAGTGGGGTCCCCCTCCACACACACACTTGGCTCCAGAACTCAGGAGACCCAGTGCTTTACCAGTTGCACTGGCTCCCGGTGGATTATCAGGTCAGGTTCAAGGTGCTGGTCTTGACCTTTAAAGCCCTTTGTGGCTTAAAGGTAAAGGTAAAGGTAAAGGGACCCCTGACCATTAGGTCAGTTGTGGTCGACTCTGGGGTTGCGGAGCTCATCTCGCTTTATAGGCTGAGGGAGCTGGCGTACAGCTTCCGGGTCATGTGGCCAGCAGGACTAAGCTGCTTCTGGCGAACCAGAGCAGTGCATGGAAACGCCGTTTACCTTCCCGCTGGAGCGGTACCTATTTATCTACTTGCACTTTGACGTGCTTTCAAACTGCTGAGACCAAACAATGGGAGCTCACCCCGTTGTGGGGATTCGAACCGTCGACCTTCTGATCGGCAAGCCCCAGGCTCTGTGGTTTAGACCACAGAGCCACCCATGTCTTAGGTCTTTGTGGCTTAGGGCCCTCGTATTTACGGGACCACCTCTGGTTTGCCCCGCAGAGGACCTTAAGGTCCATGAATAATCATAGTTTAGAGGTCCTGGACCCTAAGGAAGTCAGACTATCCTCCACCAGGGCCAGGGCCTTTTCAGTAATGGCTCCAACATGGTGGAATGCTCTGTTCCAGGAGACCAGGGCCCTGCAGGATTTAACCTCCTTCTGCAGGGCCTGTAAGACAGAGCTATTCCGCCTGGCTTTCAATTTGAACTTAGCCTGATCTTTTATTTCCCTTCTCTTCCTTCCCCCTCCCCTTTTATGAAGATTGCCTGCTCTGAGACCCCACAGCTAATTCTCCCCTGACCTCCTCGCTGGCCCAAGTAGGACCAATTCAGCCAGCTAGCCCTGGGGATTATCTAATTGATTTTTGATTTTTTGATTTTATTGTTATTCAGGTTTTTATACTGCATTTTATGCTGCTTTTATAATTAAGTGTTTTAAAGTGTTTTAAATTTGTTGTTAGCCACCCTGAACCCGGTTTTTGAACAGGGGATGTCGGGGTATAAATAAAATATTATTATTATTATTATTATTATTGGGAAATGGGCAGGTTCAAAATAGACAATGGGAAATGTTATTTTGAACAACAGGCAAGTTGACTGATAGAACGCTCACTGTCACAGAGAAGGTGGCGGCTACTGTTCTGATGTCTTCACAAGTCTGATGGCATAACAAGTCCTGTTCTCCATGAATTTGCCAAAAGTTTCAGAGGTCTCCGTGTTCGAGTTGCTGAGGTCAAGAGGCTGCTGGGCTTGGCGATTCTTTGGGCTGATCTCACAGCCAGTCTCCTAAGGTGGTGGACTCTCCTTCATTTGAGGTTTTAAGCAAAGGTTGGGGGGGGGGCACCTGGCAGGGATTCTGTAGTTGAAATTCCTGCATCGCAGGGGGTTGGGACTAGATGACCCCAGGGGTCCCTTCCAACTCCACAATTCCAAGAATCCATCAACCAGACCAAGGCGTTAAGGCAGGTACACATCAATATCATTTAACATGGATTAACTGATCAGCATCCACAATCAGAACAGCAAAAGGAACTGGCCAGAGATATTTGTTGAGTGGGAAGGAGAGGCAAAGGTGCTCTAAGAGGCAGGTGAGGGAGACAGACAGGGAGAATCAGGGAGTTTTGGAGAGAGACACTTTCGTTCTGTACAGCAGCCATTTTCAGATGCAGCCCACACAGGAGACAGCTGACCAGCAGTGGAAACAGCAGAGATTAGGCCAGGAGAAGGGCGGCAGTTTTGGGGAACCTGTCAGGAATCATTCAGACCAATTGATTAAATTAATCTGAAGTCTGGCTGGAAACTCCTGGAAGCCCTTCCTGAGCAAGTTGACCCCAGAAAGGGTCAAAGCACCCTTGTTTTCTAACCAAACCAGTTGGAAGGAGCGAGGGTTTTGGAAACAAAAATTGCCCTTTTCCCTTATGGGGTATCCAAGGGCCCATATAGAGTCCTTACGTAGATTCTCTATTGGTAGGAGAAAATAACAGAGGCCAACCAGAGAATATTGAGAAGCAAAGCAGCTTATAAGCCTGATCTTTATTAAACTGTTGCAACAGGGTCCTCACTCACCACACGCAGGAGGGAGGAGGAACCCAGAAAAATGGCGCGCAAGCCCTTATATTGCCGCCCTGTAGATCAAGACCACCCCCCAGATACATCATACCTACATCACAGAAAAGGCGGTCTAAAACAGAAATTTGAATGTTTTTCTCCTGTCGTTGTTTATCTCCTGTCTGCAGGTTACTTGATTGGATTGCCTGGGGAGCCTGGCCAGTCTTTTGTAATGATAAATACTTAGTTCCTGAGCCAGGTCACAGGCTCACCCTATTCATACACAGATATACCCTTAAGACAGGATTTGTGAAGGAAAAGACAATGGGGAGGCTTTTCCATTTTCCTTTGATCTTGCAGAGAAAACATTTGGTCAGTTTGGAACAGTTTGGGAATCAAAAATGGTTCCAGGTTGGTCTTCCTGTGCTGATCTATGTATGTGCTTGGTTGGTACACTTATAAACATTTACCATATATCTAAGACCTCAATTGATGCTTTTGAATTCTGGTGCTGGAGGAGACTCTTGAGAGTCCCATGGACTGCAAGAAGATCATACCTCTCCATTCTGAAGGAAATCAGCCCTGAGTGCTCACTGGAAGGACAGATCCTGAAGCTGAGGCTCCAAGACTTTGGCCGCCTCATGAGAAGAGAAGACTCCCTGGAAAAGACCCTGATGTTGGGAAAGATGGAGGGCACAAGGAGAAGGGGACGACAGAGGACGAGATGGTGGGACAGTGTTCTCGAAGCTACCAGCATGAGTTTGACCAAACTGGGGGAGGCAGTGGAAGACAGGAGGGCCTGGCGTGCTCTGGTCCGTGGGGTCACGAAGAGGCGGACACGACTAAACGACTAGACAACAACAACAACAAGACCTCGAAATTCCTATCACAAGGATAAATGCTGAGGTTCCCTTCTTTTCCTTAAAGCAGGAATGCTGTACCCCAATGTGCAAGGTTCCTTAGAAAGGGCCCTGCGGCTCGGCATTCTCCTGCAAAAACATTGCAGTGCCTTGCATGAATTTTGCATGAACCCGCCACTTTTTTCTTTTTCTTTTTTTTGAGAAGGGCTTGCTCTCTCATCCGCCTTGGAGATCTGAGTTTACTCTGGAGGAACGATTTTGCTTTGCGCACCAAACCCCGACATGCAGGAGGCTTCGTTTGTGCAAAGCGCCGTGCTGGGGAGACGGGCAGGAGCACGCAGCTGCCTCCATTTGCAGAGAGGTCCCTGCTGTAGCACAAACCAGAGATTTATCTCCCCTGCCAAGGCTGTGCCAACAGCTACATTTAGCCAGGAAACGGGAGGCAGGGGGCGGAATATGGTGCGGAATTCAGCTTAGAGATTCAGAAAGGACTCGATCCTTATTGCAGGAGTTGCACCATTCAGACTGCCAAGCTGACAGAGGTGTAAGAGGAGGGGGAAGGAAGCTTCAGCTTAGGCCGTTTCCCTCTCGGCCTTCTGTTTAAATGTTTTAGGAGTTAGGTCAGCATTGCTGGGGAAATCTCCCAAGGCAACAGAGAAGCTCGCAGAGCCAGTGGCCGCCGCTGCTGCAGCCGTCTGGAGCTATGCAGGCTCTTTTCACAGTAGTAAAAGGATGGGGTTGCGGGAGAGAGGGGATCCCACAAAAGGCAAAGTGCAGGTGCTAATGGGGCCAGAGACAGGGAATGCCCTTAGCTTTGCGCCAAGTGCTGTCAAGGATGCCCAGAATCTGCCGGTTCTGAGAAGATTCCAGAGGGAGAAGTTCTCCCTCACCTGCCAGAGAAGAGCCAGACATATTCAACCACTGCTGTCTTGGAAGGGGAGATTGCAGGGTGACCGGATTCAGAGAATGGCAGGGTCCCCCAAAGATCATCTAGTCCAGCCCCCTGCAATGCAGGAATCTCAGCTGAAGAATCCCTGGTGCCCCACCGCCCACCTCTGCCTAAAATCCTCCAGGGAAGGAGAGTTCTTTCTGATTTGAACAGGGTAGCTAGCAGGTTGCTCAGGGATTCTCTCAGGCATTTTTCCATAAAACTGATGGCTGTTTTTAAGGGGGGGGGGAGGGAAGCAACAAAAAACTTCCCAGAGATGAGAAGAACGTGGCTCCAAGTGACACCCCCCCCCCGCTCCCTGCAACCAAACTCTATTGCTTTGGGTTTTAGCATTATTAACAAGGTCTTGGGAAGGTTCCCTAAACTCTCCGGCATTTATGTGCCAAGATGGCCAGATAAAAATAACATATCTTGCCAGAAATTCCTAAAAGATGCAAATCTCCCCCCAGGGGAGTCGCTCCATCCCCTTGATCCCTTGATCATTTTTGTGGCCCTTTCCTGAACTGAGGTCCAGCGCCAAGGGCCTTCTGGCGGTTCCCTCACTGCAAGAAGCCAAGTTACAGGGAACCAGGCAGAGAGCCTTCTCGGTGGTGGCACCCGCCCTGTGGAACACCCTCCCACGAGATGTCAAAGAGAAAAATAACTACCAGACTTTTAGAAGACATCTGAAGGCAGCCCTGTTCAGGGAAGTGCATTATTGTATTTTAATATTTTGTTGGAAGCCGCCCAGAGTGGCTGGGGAAGCCCAGCCAGATGGGCGGGGGCTAAATAATAAATTGTTGTTGTTGTTCTTGTTTTCAAACTCTAGGGTATCCTTTTTGAGGCAAGGCAACCAGAACTGAAAACGGTACAGTGGTACCTCGGGTTACGTACGCTTCAGGTTACAGACTCCGCTAACCCAGAAATAGTACCTCAGGTTAAGAACTTTGCTTCAGGATGAGAACAGAAATCGTGCAGCGGCGGCAGCGGGAGGCCCCATTAGCTAAAGTGGTGCTTCAGGTTAAGCACAGTTTCAGGTTAAGAACTGACCTCCGTAACGAATTAAGTTCTTAACCAGAGGTACCACTGTATTCCAAATGCAACCGCACCACCGATCTGCATAAGAGTGTTATGACCAAGTGTTTATTATTATTATTTGAATTTATATACTGCCATATACCCTGGGGTCTCAGGGCAGTTCACAGAATAAAATCAAGATATAAAACCACAAAAGACATACTAAAAATGAAAACAACAACCCAACAGCCTCCCCTGTGACGTTTTTCTGCAGCACTTTTTAACACTCCTCATCCTTCAGAATTCACCATCACTCCTCAAGCTTGGGTTCCTTTCTGTTTCCATTCATGGCAGCGATGGGCACGCAAAGGGTTGTATTCCAGCTCACTGTTGCAAGAGCTGCACAAAAAGCCCCGTTTTCCACTGACAATTCCACATGGTGCAGCCCCTGCTGAAGCTGCAGAAGGTGACAGACTCTTGCATTTACCGGGGTTGGGCTGGATGACCCTTCAGGACCCTTCCAGCCCTACGATTCTGTGATTCTCGGTACATTGCTGCCCCTGTACCATTCCCACAGCACGGCACCAGGGTGCTTGCAATCATTACTAAAGGACTGCTCACACCATCACCAAAAATGAAAACCAGCACTCAAAACACTTTAATGCACACCCTGTCCAATACAGAGTCAGGCGACTGAGCCCAGTATTGCCTACTGTGGCCAGCAGCAGCTCTTCAGGGTCACAGGCAGAAAAGAAGATGTTTGCTGTGGGTTAAACCGCAGAGCCTAGGACTTGCCGATCAGAAGGTCGGCGGTTCGAATCCCCGTGACGGGGTGAGCTCCCATTGCTCAGTCCCTGCTCCTGCCAACCTAGCAGTTCGAAAGCACGTCAAAGTGCAAGTAGATAAATAGGTACCGCTCCAGCGGGAAGGTAAACGGCGTTTCCGTGCGCTGCTCTGGTTCGCCAGAAGCGGCTTAGTCCTGCTGGCCACATGACTGTACGCTGTACGCTGCCTCCTTCGGCCAGTAAAACGCGATGAGCGCCACAACCCCAGAGTCGGCCACGACTGGACCTAATGGTCAGGGGTCCCTTTACCTTTTTAATACAGGGGTCAGCAAACTTTTTCAGCAGGGGGCTGGTCCACTGTTCCTCAGACCTTGTGGGGGGCTGGACAATATTTTATCGGGGGGAAGGATGAATTCCTGTGCCCCACAAATAACCCAGAGATGCATTTTAAATAAAAGGACACATTCTACTCATGTAAAACACGCTGATTCCCGGACCGTTGGCGGGCCGGATTTGGAAGGCGATTGGGCCAGATCCGGCCCCCAGGCCTTAGGTTGCCTATCCATGGCCTAATACCAGAAATCCAGAGTTTAACTGTAGGTGCTGGAGACGGAGCCCTTCTGCATGCGAGGCAGCTGCTCTGCCAGCGAGCAATGGCTCTATTATCGCCTGTCCCCTTCCTCCACCGAACCTTGGATGAGGCAGAATGCATTATGCAAACTCACCATTTGCACAATCCATGCCCAGAGCTCAGAGCCAGGCTCCTTGGAAACTGCACTGGGGTCTCATTGTCACAGATTTCACAGCGAGAGCGGGGAGGCGAGCGAGGGAGCAAGAGCAAGCAAGGAAGGGAGAGGACCAGGCTGAGCGACATACATGGAGCAAGCGGGCGAGAAAAGGAATCACAGAATGGCAGAGCCAGAAGGGATCTCCAAAGGTCATCCAGTCCAGCCCCCTGCAATGCAGGAATCACAGCTAAGGTTTCCCCGACAAAGCCAGATTGGGGAGGCGTTGGGAATGTAGGACAGCCTCCCACCGCTGGTGCCCTTCCACCGTTCAGCTTCCATTCGGCTTCCAGGGCAAAGTTCGCTAGTCGGAACATCTACGGTACTTCCGCATTTACGGAGTGCGTTGCCCAAATCGTTCGTAAACAGGACTCCTCTTAGACCGAGGTACCACTGTATTGTAACAGCTCTGACAGCAGGTTGCAATTTGATAAGGACTGGTTTATTCTGCGTTCCATTTTCATTTTAAACCACTCCAGGAACTGAAAGGTTGGGCATAAATAAATGAAAAAGGAACAAAAACACCAGAGGATCGCCGTAATCACATACAGTACACTATGAAGAAATTCAATTTCTGAGCACTGTTCCTTACATAGTTGAAACAGTAGCCCTTGGGGAAATGAGGACGGCTCATTTTGCAGGAGGCAAAAACAACCCCAACAATCAAAGAATTGTAGAGTTGGAAGGGACCCCTGGGGTCATCTAGTCCAACCCACTGCAATGCACCCTTTTGCCTCCATCTGGGTTTGTTATTTCTGGAATGGCTACCTGTCTGGCACCCAGGTATCAGGATGTCAGGAATTATCACTCAGGCAGAGGGGCTGCTGAGGAGCTGAGCTCACAGGTCTAGATGAATTTCTGAGCCAGTACATAGATACATTGATCAGTGAATTGTTAAATTTGGTATCGTGCAGCAAAGGCCCTTTGAATAGATAGGAAGAAACTGTGATGAAGTGTTTTGTGGGGACAAATCACAAAAGTCACAAAAGTGATTGTGCTGATTTTGGTAGTAGGCTGCATGTGCATGATATCTGCTGGAGGGGCAACCCCCCCAACCTATACATAAATTCCTGCAACACTTGTAACTGGAAGCCATGGGTTCGAGTCCTCCCCAACAGAGCAGAAGAAAACAAGTTTACTCCTTCTTCCATGTGACAGCCCTCAGTGGGAATCAGTGTTTTTTTCCTGGGGCTGCTCAAGAGCACACAATACAGGCACCCCTCCAATGTTAAAAGTGTGGCATTTACTGTAACAACTTCGTGATGAATACCATCACCCTTTTTCTAAAAAAACACACAAACTGGTGGGCATTGAATGCTGTCTTTTGGAAGGGGAAATAAGTGTAAACTAAGTGGAAATAAAATGTGAGTACTGTAACCTGTGAGAAAGCGCGAGTGGCTGGAATCCTGAGGAGCTGTGCTCCATGCTGCAACATTTTGTTACAGGCCTCACTTGGGCTCTTCCAGGCCCAGCAGAGAAATGCAATTTGGCTGCTGGAGCCAGGCGAGAACTCTTGGTTTCCCCTCTGCCAGCCCCAGCAGGCTTATAACTTCTGCAGGGTTTTTTTTTACACGGTTGTCATATGCAAAGAGGAGGAAACCATGTGTGCATGCGGGGTTTCATTATTCCTTAGCACCCTAACTGAAATTGGGGGGGGGGGAGCTGCCTTGGCTTAAATTCCCCTTTCAAACCTCCATCCTTCAGCCAACCTGATTATTTGGGCCTCTCTGGGGCGGGTTAAAGATTAAAAATTGGCCTCCCAGTTTCTCCGCAAGCAGCAATTAGGGAAACCACTTCCCAGTGTGCCTGAAATTCCTGCAGACAGCAAGCTCCGAGTTCTCGCTGGCACAGAAACCTTCTGGTTTGTATCAGCAAAAGCCCAAATGCACAAACTGGAACAAGCCTGTTTGTGGATTCTTTTGAGATGCAGCCGGAGGCAGTCATATCAAACATGATTTGGATGGGGGGAGGGATGGGGCTGCAGGGTTCTCTCTCCCCGGTTGGGGGAAAAAAGTGTTTCTGTGATATCTGCACATTTCACACACAAGCAAATCATTTATCCTTGCCGTAAAAGTTTTATGACAAACTTTGATGCGTAAAAGAAGAAAGAGAAAGAAGAATCATGTTTCCCCGCGGACGCCAAACGCTGCTTTTCCTCTGAACAGGCCTCCCCGCCGCCCGTTCCTGTGTTTTATTTGCTTTCATGATTTTACACCTCCTCGAGTTCAAAGAAAAGTGCTTGCCTCTTGCTCACTTTTCAACATGAGAAGCAAAGAAGATGTAGCTACAGGGTCCATGTGGAAGCCATTTCTGCCCCTTTAGGTCATGGCAACTCTGCGGCTTGGCCTGGCTCAGTCGCCATAAAGAAGGCTGGCCACCGAAGAATGGATGCTTTTGAATTCTGGTGCTGGAGGAGACTCTTGAGAGTCCCATGGACTGCAAGAAGATCAAACCTCTCCATTCTGAAGGAAATCAGCCCTGAGTGCTCATTGGAAGGACAGATCCTGAAGCTGAGGCTCCAAGACTTTGGCCGCCTCATGAGAAGAGAAGACTCCCTGGAAAAGACCCTGATGTTGGGAAAGATGGAGGGCACAAGGAGAAGGGGAGGACAGAGGACGAGATGGTTGGACAGTGTTGTCGAAGCTACCAGCATGAGTTTGACCAAACTGCGGGAGGCAGTGGAAGACAGGAGTGCCTGGCGTGCTCTGGTCCAGGGGTCACGAAGAGTCGGACACAACTAAACGACTCAGGGGTCAGCAAACTTACTGCACCTTGAGCCGGTGTCTCCAGCGGTGATTGCACGGCGGGCCGGAGGGTGGAGGAGACCAGAAATAGCTTGTGCACCTGTGCAGGGGCCTCTTCTGACCCCATAGTGCACCGGAAACAATGCTTGCACATGCACACAAGCTATTTCCAGTGCTCCTCTGACCTGGAAGTGGGCAGCCACGCAGTGCAGCGTCAGTAAGAGCAGGCAGCAGCAGTGGGCGGCGGGGGTTGCTGCTGGCCGGATAAACGAGTCCCTCAGGCCTTATCCGGTCCGCGGGCCTTAGTTTGGGGACCCCTGGACTAAACAACAACAACAAAAACTTTCCTGGTTTCTCCATAACCACAAGCCCGGCAGGATGGCAATAAGAATCTAAGAAGAGTGCTGCTGGATTAGGCCAATGGCCTATCTAGTCCAGCATCCTGTTCTCCCTGTGGCTGAGAACATGCATGTACAGGAAAGCCGCAAGCAGGATCCGAGCACAAGAGCCCCTCCTGCAGTTTGTAGCAATTCATTTCCAGCAACTGTGCAGGCAGAACACAGCCATCCTAGCTAGGAGTCATCAATAGCCCTCTCCCCCTCCATGAATTTGCCCAATCCTCTTTTAAAGCCATCCAAGTTGGTGACCATTGCTGCTTCTTGTGGGAGGGAGTTCCACAGATTAACGATATGCTGCATGGAGAACTTCACTGGCCATTTGTCTTGGATGCTTTAGTTGAGATTCCTGCAGTGCAGCAGGTTGAACTACGATATGATATATGATAATCTTTATTGTCATTGTCCTATGCAGAACAACAAAATTTAAAAAATCTACATCAGACATTCGAAACCCAACAAGCCTGCTATCCCAGCCTGGTTAACCCCCTAGAAACTGTAATGCCCCATAATTAAATACAATATACTCCCATAGAGACTCCTTACACTGCGTTAAAAACCAGAATCACATTTGAATAGAAACTGTTTCTCAGGTGGCTAGTCCTAGTCTTTATAACTCTGTACCTTCTTCCAGAAGGCAGAAGCTGAAAGAGATCATTTTCGGGGTGCGCACTATCCTGCACTATCTCTGCAGCTTTCTTATGGCACCTGGAAGTGTAGATTTGATCCAAGGTGGGAAGAGTGCCCCCAATTATTCTCTCCGCAGTCTTTACAACCCTGTGTTTGTGCGGAGAGTGAGACCGATGAACTACAGCCGCTTAGCATGTAAGAGACAGTGTGGTGTAGTGGTTGGAGTGTCAGAAATTTCCTGGACTTTTATATGAGGGGTCAAAGGCCAGTCTCCGCTGGAACCAGACCCAAACGGCATCCAGAGTCCACAGCCTTTTGTGGTCAGAGAGGCTGAGAAAAGCCCAAACCGGAGGAGTTCAAAGCAAAAGAATAAAGCAATGAGATTGCAAGAGACAGGGAGATTAATACTTAATCGGCTGAAGGATCTGCAAATATTTTGAGGGCCCTGACAACTCATGGGTGACTTTTGTTGTGCACAGAATGCAATAAGAGATAAGATTAGAATTCAAAGTCCTTTTGATCAACAAGATGACTCTGAGAAGAGCAAAGCTTAGGGAGAACAAACTGCAGCCTAAAAAGCCATTCAGCGGCAGGGTCAGAGTTAAACAGATTAAATCCCCCGAGATAAATGCTGCTCAGAGAGTGGTGTCCTTCAACCTCTTCCTGCTCCAAGACAGACCTATCCACCAACCAGATGCTGCAGAGGTTAGCCAGCCAGGAAAAGCAAGCCTGATCGCCCATCGCCAGATGTCACTGCCTGGGATAATGAAGAAAAGTTGTCCCTGCAAAGCAAAGAGCTGTGGATTGTGGGAATGAGAAAAGTGACTTCGGGAAAGAAAAGGAGAACAGCTGGTTCCAGAGGAATGAAGAGGCTGCTTCTCTTTTCACTTCTGGACCACGATTAGTCAGGGACCAGGAGCCGATACTGGAGGGGAGGGCACAGCGATCCTGACTTTGCCCTGAATTATCCCCCATGGATTTGTCTAACCCCCTTCTAAAACTGCCCAAAGTGGGGGACAGCACAACCCCCCAATTTAACTATGTGCTTCCATTTGTCCCAGTTCTTCCTTTGTCGGAAGATTCAGGGCAGACAAAATAAATAACTTCTCAACACAGCGCAGAGTTACCAACTCTGGAACTCGCTTCCAAAGGAGGCCACATAGCCATTTATATATTTTTTAAAAATAATTCGTTTAATTTTCTATTAATTTTCTGTTTTACATTTTAGAATATTCACTTAAACAACCTTAAAATATCAATGACTTCCCTTCCTCACTTTCCATGGTTCATTTTGCACAACGTAAGTCCCTGCACATTTTATATAAACGAAACCATTCAGTATTCCATTACAGTGGTACCTCGGTTTACGAACTTAATCCGCTCCGGAAGTCCTTTCTGAAACCGAAACCGTTCTTAAACTGAGGTGCGCTTTCCCTAATGAGGCCTCCCACCACCAGTGCCCTTCTACCGTTCAGATTCCGTTTGTAGACCAAGGTAAAGTTCGCAAACCGGAACACTACTTCTGGTTTTGCAGAGTTCATAAACCAAATAGTTCGTAAACAGGACTGTTCGTAAACCGAGGTACCACTGTATTACATTCATCAAATGCTATTTACACTGTTGAATTTATCTTAATGCTGCCCACGTTTTCAAATAAACACAATTTTCCTCCAGATATTCAATAAACATTTTCCAACCTTCTTTAAACGTATGTTCTTCTTGTTCTCTTATTCTATAAGTTGAGTTCACAAGCTGCTCATATTCCATCAGTTTAAGTTGTCAATCTTCTATAGTCATTTTCCATTTTGGGGCTAAATTTTGGATCACACTTCCAGAGTTTTTCCCAAAGAGGAAAATCTGTATTGCGTTCTATATTTATTGCCCAGCATTGCTATAAAATTTTTAAGGTGGGCACATATGGCAGACATGGTCCACAGCAAACCAAACCTTAACCCTCCCACCCCTCTCCTAAATCTACTTTTTGCTGAACCAAAAAAGCTCTAAATGTTCCATCCTTCCGCAGTTCTAGCCTTGCACGACTCTGCAGGAACCCCAGCCTTCCTGCAGAAGTCAATCCTATTTATATTGGGGGATATTTACTGCCGTGGAGGAATGTGCCGGAATGGGCAAGGCACCGAAGAAGCAAGGCTCACACTTCCACGTCAACCCATTGCGAAAAGCACAGGTGCTCCTCATGCCCGACAGAGGCAGGCCATGTTGACTTTCAAGCACAAGGAAAAGGAAAAGGCAGCAGTTCTAGCAGAGAACAAGGGTGGATTCTGGGTCAGTGAATGTCGAGTGGCACAGCTCAAGCAAAAACAAACAAAGCCCTGGGGACAAGTATTGACACAGCATTACCGGAGCAAAGACAAGAATCGGGAGTGAGCGACAAGCCTGCATGCAGGAAGGAAAGACCCTCTTATTACTGAACTCTGCTTCAGAGACTCGGGAGGTTAAAGAGGTGCTTCAGATGAATCCACAATTCAAAAGTACTTCTCTGCCATGTTTTCCAGTTATGACTCCACACTTGCAGAGGCAAGACTATCAGTTGGCGGGGGGACGACGGGATGGGACACCTGTGGCTTAGGGCCCTTGTATTTACAGGACCGCCTCTCCTGGTCTGCCCCACAGAGGACCTTAAGGTCCATGAATAATCATAGTTTAGAGGTCCCAGGTCCTAAGGAAGTCAGATTATCCTCCGCCAGGGCCAGGGCCTTCTCAGTGATGGCTCCAACCTGGTGGAATGCTCTGTCCCAGGAGACCAGGGCCCTCCAGGATTTAACCTCCTTCTGTCGGGCCTGTAAGACAGAGCTATTTTGCCTGGCCTTTAATTTGAATTCAGCCTTTTATTTCCCTTCTCTTCCCTCCCTCTCCCCTTTTATGAAGATTACCCGCTCTGAGACCCCACAGCTAATTCTCCCCTGGCCTCCTCGCTGGCCCAAATAGGACTAATTCAGCCAGCTAGCCCTGGGGATTATCTAATGCTTATTAGATGGATTTCCCCATCATTGATTTCTTTGAATTTTATTGTTATTCATGTTTTTATACTGTATTTTATTCTGCTTTTACAATTAAGTGTTTTAAATTTGTTGTTAGCCGCCCCAAGCCCGGTTTTTGAACCGGGAAAGGTGGGGTATAAATAAAAAAAAAATTATTATTATTTATTACTTGCATAACCTTAAAGAATAGGGGTGAATTACTGGACTACTGCAATGAGCTCTACATGGGGCTACCTTTGAAGGTGACTTGGAAACTACAACTAATCCAGAATGTGGCAACTGGGAGCAGCTGCTGGGACCTAAAGGATCTTCACTGGCTCCCAGTACCTTTCCAAGCACAATTCAAAGTGTTGGTGCTGACCTTTAAAGCCCTAAATGGCCTCGGTCCTGTATACCTGAAGGAGCATCTTTACCCCCATCATTCAGCCTGGACACTGAGGTCCAGTGCCGAGGGCCTTCTGGCAGTTCCCTCCCTGCAAGAAGTGAGCTTACAGGGAACCAGGCAGAGGGCCTTCTCGGTGGTGGCACACATCCTGTCGGAACGCGTTCCCATCGGATGTCAAGGAAATAAACAGCTATCTGACTTTTAGAAGACATCTCAAGGCAGCCCTGTATGAAGATGTTTTATTATGTTTTTATATGCGTTGGAAGCCGCCCAGAGTGGCTGGGGTAACCCAGTCAGATGGTAAGGGTACAAATATTATCATGACGACGACGACGACGATGATGATTCCAAGTCAGGAAGTTCTAATTTCTCTTCTGCCAGGAACTGCCAATGATGTTGGCAAGTCTCAGTCCTTCCACCTGCAGAATGGGAAGTTGTAGTGCAGGCTTAGATTACCACAGCCTTCGCCATCCTGTTACCCGCCAAATGTTTGGACCACAACTGCCGCCAGCCCCAGAAAACACCCCTAAAAGTGTCAATGCTTTTTCTTATGCTCTAAAGTGCCAGATATACCAACGGTGTCTCGTGCATAAAAATAAAGCGCATTTTGACAGAGCAGGGGAAAGTGCTAAGTTCTGTGGCTCTTGTGGTTACCCGAGTTGGCAGCCCTGGGAGGCCTCTTCAACCAGCGCTGCATTTCGCCAGAGAGCATCTCTGGAAGCAAAGGTGCCAATTCTCATTTCCCATTCCTGCCAGCAACACCTTGGAGCCACCAATATGGAGCCCAGCCATTACCTGCCAAGGGGGCAGATTCTGACCCAGAAGGCTCCGGTTGCCAATCGCCACCCAAAACCCACAGAGGGTCAAGGTGCACAGATCTTCAGCAGCCACGAGAAGATGCTTCAAGCTCTCCACTGGCAGGAAGCGCTTGGTGTTCATCAGTATGCAGATGACACCCAGCTCTACGTCTCTTTTAAATCAGAACCAGTGAAGGCGGTGAAGGTCCTGTGTGAGTGCCTGGAGGCGGTTGGAGGATGGATGGCGGCTAACAGATTGAGGTTGAATGCTGACAAGACAGAAGTACTGATTTGGGGGGACAGGAGGCAGGCAGTTGTGGGGGACTCCCTGGTCCTGAATGGGGTCACTGTGCCCCTGAAGGTGCGCAGCCTAGGAGTCATTTTGGATTCACCACTGTCCATTGAGGTGCAGGTCAATTCTGTGTCCAGGGAGGCTGTCTACCAGCTCCATCTGGTACGCAGGCTGAGACTCTCCCTGCCCGCAGACTGTCTCGCCAGAGTGATGAACGCTCTGCTTGGACTACTGCAAAGTGCTCTACGTGGGGCTCCCTTTGAAGGTGACCCGGAAACTACAACTAATCCAGAATGCGGCAACTAGACTGGTGACTGGGAGCGGCCGCTGAGACCACATAACACCGGTCTTGAAAGACCTACACTGGCTCCCAGAACATTTCCAAGCACAATTCAAAGTGTTGGTGCTGACTTTTAAAGCCCTAAATGGCCTCAGTCCTGTATACCTGAAGGAGCGTCTCCACCCCCATCTTTCTGCCCGGACACTGAGGTCCAGCCCTGAGGGCCTTCTGGCAGTTCCCTCATTGCGAGAAGTGAGGTTACAGGGAACCAGGCAGAGGGCCTTCTCGGTGGTGGCACCCGCCCTGTGGAATGCCCTCCTATCAGATGTCAAAGAGAACAACAACTACCAGACTTTTAGAAGGCATCTGAGGGCAGCCCTGTTTAGGGAAGTTTTTAATATTTAATGCTTTATTGTTTTTAACACTCAATTGGGAGCTGCCCAGAGTGGCTGGGATAAACTCAGCTAGATGGGTGGGGTATAAATAATAAATAAATAAATAAATAAATAAATAAATATTATTATTATTATTATTATTATTATTAGGGTTGCCCGTTGCAACTCTGGTCTAGACCCAACAGCTGTCTTTCATGCGCCTGGAGCCTCAAGGGTTGAAGACTCAGCAGATGTCCATGAGCGAGGTCAACCTCACCCTTGGCATGCTCAAGGTCGGATGGCCATCTGCCAGAGATGCTTGGGTTGAAATTCTTGCATTGCAGGGGGCTGGACTAGAGAACCCTCTGGTGTCCCTTCCAACTCTACAATTTTCTGATTCAGTAGAACATCTGAAAGAGCTCATGTGCGCAGACAGCACATTTCATAGCAAGCCTCTCCCCTTGTTGACCAACAAAGTCTGCTCATCAGAAGCTCAGCATCATCACACAGTGGCTCTCCAGGGTTTGAGTCCAGCCCAACCTGGAGACTATTAAGTCATTAATTGCATCTATAGCACTCTTTTTTCTCCAAGGCGCTCACTCAGTTGACCCCCACAACAACCCTGTGAGGTAGGTTAGGCTTTGAGGCAGTGACTGCCCCCCCCCAGCGTCAGCTAGTGAGCTTCATGGCTGAGTGGGGATTTGAACCCTGGTCTCTCCCAGTGTTCTAGTCTGACACGCTAACCACTGTACCACACTGCTGGGGATGGAACCTGGGCAGGTGCTCTACCAGAGAGCTAAGGTCTTTCCATGGGATGGGGAAGGGACAATTGCCCAGAAAGAGACGAGTTGGGGGAAGGTAGTCAGGTTCTTAAAACCTTCAGCTGAATCACAGCAAGCTCTACTTGCATTCAAACATCTGGGCTACATTAAAAAACAAAACAAAACCCCAACGTGGCGTCAAATATCCAATTTGCCCAAAGACAAGGAGCAGGAGCAGGTGGTGTGGGATACAATATTCAGCCTTTCCCCCATCTTGCATACACTCACAAGCCGTGCCACTGGGTGGAAGGAGAAGAATGAAGATCCCTCTGGGGCTTTCGCCAGGGAGTTTTAGGCCTGTAACAAATTAAAGCATTTGTGGGGAACCATCAACTGCTTTTGGGGGCCTTTAACCGATTAGCAGATTCATTAGCCCATTAAAATAATATATTACAGTATTTCAGAGCAGGTGATATATCGAGGACATTTCTATTGACTTAATAACACAAACAAATCACTTTTATTGAGCGCATTCCAGCAAGCAGGCCTGGGGCCCATTTGCTCTAATGGGAGCGCCAGGCGCATTGGATTGCATGCGCAATGTGGAAAACGCAAGCCAAGTGGCGCAACATGTACAAACTGGTGTGCACTTAGGGGGCAGGGGGAGTCGGGATCTGCTGACTCTGCTCCAATCTCCACACATCACGGGCACATGAACTGTTTGGTCTACACATACCGAACATGCAGTGTGGGACTCACAGAATCCCCCCCCCATGTCATAAGCTGCCTTGAGCATGGTTCGAGCTATGGAAAAGTGGCCTTCAAATAAAATTATGCATATATGCATGTAAAAAACACACAGCCAGTGAAGGGCACTCAGCCTTTTCCAGGGGGCAAGACAGTGTACCAATGTGTAGGCTCTGTGCACTCAGAACTATGACCCATTGCACACTCTCGTGTTCTTTGGACACCTTAACAGGACTCTAGAAGCTTACAGCCAGTGGACGATGGGAAACCGATAGGGTCCCAAGCTCAGCTCCCGCCAGCAATACAAATGTCTTGCTTTAAAAACTGTATCTCTGTACTAAAAGCTTTAACAGCAATTTAATAAACGCAGCCTCATGATTAACATGTTTAGTAGCTCAGCTGGGAACAGCACACGCTCAGTCGGGTAAGCCCACATTTCCTAGACAACGTTAAACAAACAGGAACAAAGGGAGATGTTTGGACGGGGTTCCTGCTGCGCTAGAAGCCATCCTGCCTTCTGGAACTTAACACCCTCACACACAAGGACATCTCTCTCTCTCTCATTCTCTCTCTCTCTCCCCCCCTCTCTCTCTCTAAATCTGTGCAAAAATCCAGAAATTGCAGCTGCTTTCACGAGATGCTTTGCAAGAAGAATCCACATTCCCAGGCCTTTGCAAATGATGTCACAGCAATGAATCACAGGGCACCTGCTCCCACCCCCAAAAGCGCGGAATAATCATTTCTGTTCGTCACCCGTTGCCATCTAAAGCATGCACCAAAACAGCAAGGAATGAATGGCCCAGAAATGGAAACAGGAGGAGCTACCTACGATAGAAGAATGGAGAACAAAAATGATGGACTAAGCAGAACTGGACAGAATGACAGGAAGGATCCGAAATCGACAAGATCAAAGATTCACAGAAGATTGGGAAACATTTATTGAATATTTGCAAAAATTAAGTGATAATCAGATTACGTTTGTAAGTTTTAATGAAGCGTTGTGATGGGAGAATGTTATAATAAGTACTAAAAATGGGAGGAAGTTTATAGTAATATGGAAGAAATGTGTAAAAAATTAATATATGAAGGATTGGCAGACAAATTGAGGGAAGTAAAAAAAAGAGAAATAAGATGTAATTAAGATGTATGGAATGTATAATTTTGTTTTGTATTGGAATATATATATATATATATATATATATACACACACACACACACACACACACACACACATACAGCAAGGAATGCGTGCAATCAATTGATGCACCTTGCATTTGTGTCTGGCCAGGGATCCGTGGCTGAACGTGGCTCCCTGTTGAGGGAATGCTTGGCGGCAAATCTGGGTTTGCTGTTTTGCGAAATGGACTTCTTCATGCGATGCATAGTTGATCCGTGGAACTCCCTCCCACTGGAGGCAGTGAGGACCAGCAACCTGGATGGCTTTAAAAGAGGACTAGGCAAATTTATGGAGAAGGAGAGGACTATCAGTGGCTTCTATCAGATATTGCACCCTCACTGCTGCTGGAAACACCACAATGAGTGTGCAAAGCTGTTCTCCAGAGAGTTCTGTGTCATGCACCTCGGTTGCCACAAAGCTTTGGATTGGGCTTGAGGGCTGCTGTGATGCCTAGGCTCTGCCACCTTCTCTGTTAAGTTCCACATTTCTGCATTTGCCAAATATCAGGGTGCTTCCACATTGTCAAACTATGGGAGCGCTCCCCAAAGTCACTCTCCATAGACTGAATTCAGGAAAGACCCATATAACAACCCAAAACAGAAGCGTGCTGTGGAGGGCTTCGTGGAGCTCTGGAATTACACAGGTTTTCTCAGACGTAGCCATGTCTATAAGCCTTCCGTGCACACTGGAGGCTGGAAAAAGATGCTGTAGTTTATATACCGTATTTTTCGCTCTATAACACGCACCCGACCATAACACGCACGTAGTTTTTAGAGGAGGAAAATCCGTAGGCATGCCACCCGTAGGCATTCCCTCCATAACACGCACAGACATTTCCCCTTACTTTCTAGGAGGAAAAAAGTGAGTGTTATGGTGCAAAAAATACGGTATATAGCCAGGATGCCTGTCCTCTGCCCTCTACAGTCAGAGGCAGCAAAGCTGGAAAGTGCTGGAGGGAGAGAGGTCTGTTGTGATCAAATCCCGTTTACAGGCATCTGGTTGGCCCCTGTGAGAACAGGATGCTGGACCGGATGGGCCATTGGCTGGATCCAGCTGGCTCCTCTTAAGATTTTGACTCCTAAGGCAGGGGAGGCCAAAAGTCACCTTTCTCAATCACAGCAGTTCTTTAAAGTTTTTCACAGGCCACCTGAAAATTGCTGGTTGTTTTGGGGGGTGACTTAAAAAACTTTTGGAGTTCCACATTGCAGAATCAATCCAGGTTTCACTTCTGAATTAAATACGACAAAAGGTAAATCAGTTTTCGTTTTCTTTGCAGGGGGTCCAACGAGGTGAGCCTTGGGAATCCCTTCCAACTCTACCTGTGATTCTAGGAATCGCTGCCAGTCAATGGTCTGGCTCAGTAGGAAGCTGCGATCGCTCAGTGGGTAGAGCAGGGGTCGGCAACCTAAGGCCCATGGGCCACAAGCGGCCCACGGGGGTCGTTTAACTGGACCATGAGCTGCCCCCAAACTGAGCCGCCCGCTCGGCGAGTCCCTGCGCGCTGCGCTAAACCGGTGCAGCATTACGCGGGGACTTGCTTCCGCGGCACCAGAAATCGCGTCTGTGCATGCGCAGACACCGAAAATCACAGCACGCACTCACGTGTGCGCACAATCTGGCCCACAGAGGGATCTCTGCTGGAGTGAGCTGGCCCAGGTGAGGTAAACCTTGATGACCCCTGCAGTAGGTAACCAAACAAACCCCTGTGTTGCAAAGAGAACGTCAGCAATGTCTAGGCAAGTCCAAAATTAACACAAGTCCAAAATGAAATCTTTAGTCTCAAAGTCTCTGAAAATCTTTAAAGGAAGCGAGGTACCAGACTTTGTACAATGACAGACAAGCTGTGAAGCTTTGTGTATTCAGCGAATATGATGTCCAACACTGAACAGCGATTCCAGATATAGTGTATTTAAAGATTTTCAGAGACTTTGAGACTAAAGATTTCATTTTGGACTTGTTATGGTTTGAAGGAATTCTATAAAAGATTGTTCATTGCATATGTACATGGTCATCATGTTGCCTAGACATTGCTGACCCCTGCAGTAGAGTAGACCCCTCCAGGGTCATGGATTCGAGCCCCACATTGGGCATAAGATTCCTGCATTGCAGAGGGCTGGACTAGATGGCCCTTGGGGTCCCTTCCAATTATATGATCTATTATTCATTGTGAAGTTGCTTCCTCTGTTCTTAGAGGCCATGGGTCACGATTTGAGCGTCTCTGCTCTACAACATACACCAGCGCTGGATTTAGGGCAGGTTTGGCAGTTCCCCCGCAAAGGGTGCCAAACCGAAGGGGAGCAAAATGGCAAAGATCCATAACTGAGGAGGTCCATTTGGAGGGGCACTGAATTTTGGCCTTGCTCAGGGAACCCTGAAAACACAGGTAACACCTGACCAGTCAGAGAGGACAGGAGAGATGGCAGGTGGCAGCTGAATTCCCTTAACGATCTTGCAAATTAAGAATGGCCGCAAGGTCTTGCAGTCCCTGAAGGCAGCGGATGCCTTTAGACATTTCTTTCGCCTGTCCTCCCACAAGAGATTACAACCATTTAAAACCTGGAGACATAAATAACAGCTGTCAAGGTGCTGGCTGCTGTCCAGGGGAGTCAACAGAGCAAGGCTAGAGAACGTCTGCCTTTCCTCAGGGGTTGTAGCCGCAAAAAAGACTCTGAGCTTAGACCTCAAGCGGTTTTTCCATAGCGCAGGATCCTCCCACCGACATGTACAAAGTCCTTTGGCAAAGCAGGTCTGGGTGTTCTGTGGAGTCAGTAGCTAAATTAAAGTTGTTTCTTTTAAAAAGACATAAACCCACTTAATCTCAGCACCGGCTTATCTGCAACAATTAGCGGCCTGGCCAAACAAGGACTTCTGGGGCATTCAGAAAATGTCTATCTGTAAATGGAATATACAAAGAGAAAGCAGTGTCATGTAGTGGTCAGAGTGAGGGACTAGGACCCAGGAGAGTTGTTTAGTCGTTTAGTCGTGTCCGACTCTTCGTGACCCCATGGACCAGAGCACGCCAGGCACCTCTGTCCTCCACTACCTCCCGCAGTTTGGTCAGACTCATGTTTGTGGCTTCGAGAACACTATCCAACCATCTCATCCTCTGTCGTCCCCTTCTCCTTGTGCCCTCCATCTTTCCCAGCATCAGTGTCTTCTCCAGGGAGTCTTCTCTTCTCATGAGGTGGCCAAAGTACTGGAGCCTCAGCTTCACGATCTGTCCTTCCAGTGAGCACTCAGGGCTGATTTCATTAAGAATGGATGCGTTTGATCTTCTTGCAGTCCATGGGACTCTCAAGAGTCTTCTCCAGCACCATAATTCAAAAGCATCAATTCTTCGGCGATCAGCCTTCTTTATGGTCCAGCTCTCACTTCCATACATCACTACTGGGAAAACCATGGCTTTAACTATACGGACCTTTGTTGGCAAGGTGACGTCTCTACTTCTCAAGATGCTGTCTAGGCCTGTCATTGCCCTTCTCCCAAGAAGCAGGCGTCTTTTAATTTTGTGGCTGCTGTCACCATCTGCAGTGATCATGGAGCCCAAGAAAGTAAAATCTCTCACTGCCTCCATTTCTTCCCCTTCTATTTGCCAGGAGGTGATGGGACCAGTGGCCATGATCTTCGTTTTTTTGATGTTGAGCCTCAGACCATATTTTGCGCTCTCCTCTTTCACCCTCATTAAAAGGTTCTTTAATTCCTCCTCACTTTCTGCCATCAAGGTTGTGTCATCTGCATATCTGAGGTTGTTGATATTTCTTCCGGCAATCTTAATTCCAGTTTGGGATTCATCCAGCCCAGCCTTTCGCATGATGTATTCTGCGTATAAATTAAATAAGCAGGGAGACAAAATACAGCCTTGTTGTACGCCTTTCCCAATTTTGAACCAATCAGTTGTTCCATATCCAGTTCTAACTGTAGCTTCTTGTCCCACATAGAGATTTCTCAGGAGACAGATGAGGTGATCAGGCACTCCCATTTCTTTAAGAACTTGCCATAGTTTGCTGTGGTCGACACAGTCAAAGGCTTTTGCATAGTCAATGAAGCAGAAGTAGATGTCTTTCTGGAACTCTCTAGCTTTCTCCATAATCCAGCGCATGTTTGCAATTTGGTCTCTGGTTCCTCTGCCTCTTCTAAATCCAGCTTGCACTTCTGGGAGTTCTCGATCCACATACTGTTTGAGCCTTCCTTGTAGAATTTTAAGCATAACCTTGCTAGCGTGTGAAATGAGTGCAATTGTGTGGTAGTTGGAGCATTCTTTGGCACTGCCCTTCTTTGGGATTGGGATGTAGACTGATCTTCTCCAATCTTCTGGCCACTGCTGAGTTTTCCAAATTTGCTGGCATATTGAGTGTAGCACCTTAACAGCAGAGACCAGGGGTCAAATCCTGGCTCGGCCATGTAGCTCACTGAGTGTGACCTTGGGCCAGTCAGACTGACCTGTCAGCCGAACTGACCTCTCTTAACGGAGAAATCTGAGGGTCCCTTGGACAAGAAACAAGGAGACCAGCCAGGAATACCAGAGCAAAACAGCAGCCAGGAGGCTTGGTCTTTCTTGAAGACTGTGGCGACAGGACTCCCACCTGCCACCAGGTGGAACAAGATGGAAGCCCCAAACAAAAGAGCCCCCAAAACTTTTATTAGCTGCTAATCCCCATGTTACACCCGCCCAAACTACATCACTCGTACATCATGGTTATATCATGAAAGGGGAGGTCTGGAGGCAGTAATCTGAGCATCCTGGACCCTGCCCCATGGTTCCCCTTGCCCTCCACCAAACACCCATCAAGTGTAACAAAAGAGATATTTACATTTCCCTGTTTCCCAGCCAAGTTCATCCCACCCTTTTGTCTTCATCTGGGTTTGTTATTTCTGGAATGGCTACCTGTCTGGCACTCAGGTATCAGGATGCCAGGAATTATCACTCAGGCAGAGGGGCTGCTGAGGAGCTGAGCTCACGTGTCTATAGGAATCTCTGAAGTTTCCCCAGTGAGCCAGTACAGAGATCCATTGATCAGTGAATTCTTACATTTGGTATCGTGCAGCAAAGGCCCTTTGAATAGATAGATAGGAAGAAACTGTGATGAAGTGTTTTGTGGGGACAAGTCACAAAAGTCACAAAAGTGATTGTGCTGGTTTTGGTAGTGGGCTGCATGTGCATGATATCTGCTGGAGGGGCAACCCCCTCCACAACCTATACATACATTCCTGCAACACCTCACAGGGTTGTTGTGGAGATCAAATGAGGCAGGGGAGAACTGTGTATGCTGCCTTGAGCCCCCTGGGGTGGGGTGGGGGGAGAGGCAGGATATAAATGCAACAAACAAACATCATTTTATTTATTTAAACAAATTTAATTCACTTAATTCCGGTTTTAAATTCCTGTATGTTTTACAACAGGGTTGTAAATTCTTAATGATAATTTCAGTGTTTTATCTTTTTTGTGAACTGCTTTGAGGGGTTCCCCTCCTATAATCAAGTAGTATATAAATTTGATTAAGCAAATAAACAAGCAAATAAATAAACAAATGACAGGTGCGCCCCACCTGTCATCCCTCAAAGTGTGAGATAGGTTTGGCTAAGGGATAGCAATTGACTGCCAATCACCCAGTGAGCTTTGTGGCCAAGCAGAGCTTTGAACCCAGGCCTGGCTGGTCCAAGTTGGGCACTAACCACTAGGCCACATGGCACCATGCATGCTCTCATGCTCAGGCTTTGGTGAGTCTCCAAGAGGAGAGGGTTCTGACTTTGCTGGCAAGCAAATGGGCGAGTCAGGAGTAGCCTGCAGAAATCCGCAGTGACTGAGACGGAACATGGGGAAAATTAATCACACAGATCAATCGCCTCATGATCTGTAGTAAGAAAAGGATTCCCAGCCACATCCACCCCGCCCCTCCCGACTCAGCTGCAGATCCCAGCTGCATCTGTGAGGTTGCATTTTCTTGTAGTTCATGGAAGAGAAACAGAAGTGAGAGATGGGTTGTTCAAGGTTCGAGTCCTATACGTTGCCACGAGTTCACTGAATGACCAGCCGAGCCCCCCGTCTCTCTTTCTCTGCCATAACTTCCCACCAATGAAAATAGGGCCTACCTGACAAGCCTGTGATGAGGGGACACACAATCCAAAAGATTGCAAAGCATTCTGAAATTTATGCTATGTTGCGGTTTGGCTCACTTACTAGAGCCACCTACAGATGAATCATAATCATTCTTTCTTGCAGTCAACCAGAGCCAGGGCAAAGAAGGTCTTATCTTGGAAAAAGGGGGTGGCAGGATTTGTTTTACTGCATCTATACTCTGCTTTTCTTTTAAGGTACCCAAGGTGGGATGTGTGGTTCTCTCCCGTCCACATTTCATCATCACGACAACCCTGTGCGATAGATCAGGTGTTTGTGGGAGGTGGGTCTATTGTTTGTTGTTGTTTTCATTATGTTGTGTTTTTATGTTGTATTTTTATGTTGTGAACCACCCTGAGATCTACAGATGAAGGGTGGCACTGTATACAAATTTAATAAATAAAATGAATAAAAATAACCAGGCTGAGGGACACTGACTGGCTCAGGGTTATGCACTGAGCTGCACGGCTGAGTGCACATTCGAACCCATAACTCTGCAGTCTTGCTCTGACCACTGCACAATGCTGCCTCACACAATACTACCACTTTATCCCCGTATGGCAGCAGTCCTCAACCTGTGGGTCCCCAGATGTTGTTGGACTACAACTCCCATCATCCCTGAGCTCTGGCCTTGCTAGCTAGGGGTGACGGGAGTTGTAGTTCAACAACATCTGGGGACCCACGGGTTGCAAAAGGCTGCCCTAGAGCATGGGTAGGCAAACTAAGGCCCAGGGGCTGGATCTGGCCGCAATCGCCTTCTAAATCCGGCCCAACATGAGTAGAATGGGTGCTTTTATTTAAAATGCATCTCTGGGTTATTTGTGGGGCATAGGAATTTGTTCATTTCCCCCAAAAAATATTGTCCAGCCCCCCACAAGGTCTCAGGGACAGTGGACCAGCCCCCTGCTGAAAAAGTTTGCTGACCCCTGCCCTAGAGGAAATATGCTCCAACAGGGTGGAGCCCCAAAGTCCATGTGCTCAGGACCACACGCTTCCTCCTGCTGCCGCCAGCAGTGTCTGGAGCTCATAAGCAGAGCCTGCAGGATCAGGCCAATGGCCCATCTGATCCAACACCCTGTTCTCACAGTGGCCACCCAGATGCCCCAGTGGGAAACCAGCAATCAGGATCCCAGCACAAGAGCAGCTCTCCCCTCCTATATTTTCCAGCAACGGATATTCAGAAGCATCGCTTCCTCTGCCCATACAGTCAAAGCACAGCCATCTGACCAGTCGTATCCATCAACAGCCCCTCTCCATCTCCTTTCCCTGGCAAGAACCACCTTGGGCACTGCTCTGCTGCCACATGCCCCCAGGGGCACTTGAAGGACAAGGAGCCGGGAAGGCGGGCAGATCAGCCGTAAATCAAGGCGGCCAGGCTTCCAATAAGGCGAGGGCGACGGGAGAGGAAACTTGGGCGGCTTCCAATATTCTCCGGCCTCGGAGGGGACGGGTGGCGGGCTGAGTCACCGGCTCGCTCTCCCATTCATTCATTGATTCATTCATGCTTCATAAGAGAGGGCAAGGGAGCCAAGGCCTCTGTCTCTCCCTCCCCACCACCCCCTCCCATTCCAGCTGCCACAGCGAGAAGATTTTATTACAGCAAAGAGAAAGTTGCTTAACCGATGTGCATCGCCATCGCTTCTTCCCACCCCGACCCTGGACTTTCCCATGCGTGGGAAGAGCGGGTGTAACGCAGGGTCACCGCCAAGGGGGGAGGGTGTCACACACGTCTGGGTCATCTCCAGAGCAACGACCCCATTGGAGATTCGCCGGGGCAGATTCCGCATCCTCAATCCAGTTCTCCCTTTCTTGCCACCTGCTGCTGCTGCCAGGCCTCCCTGCTGGCCCCTCTCCCAAATCTCATCAAATCACAGAATTGCAGAGTTGGAAGGGACCCCCGCGAGTCATGCTGCCCACCCCACATGTGCGATGCAGGAATCACAGCGAAAGCATCCCTGGCAGGTGAGCATCTGTCAAAGGCCCTTCTCAGCCAAAGGAATGCAATTAATGATTTATGGTCAAAGATAACACTTACAGTTGCTTCTACCGCTCTGGAGATCTGGGCACGACAGTCTAGCGTCTAATCCAGGGGCTAGCAAGCTTTTTCAGCAGGGGGCCGGTCCACTGTCCCTCAGACCTTGTGGGGGACTGGACTATATTTTTTGGGGGGTGACGAATTCCTATGCCCCACAAATAACCCAGAGATGCATTTTAAATAAAAGCACACATTCTACTCGTGTAAAAACACGCTGATTCCTGGACAGTCCGCAGGCTGGATTGAGAAGGCGATTGGGCCAGATCTGGCCCCCAGGCCTTAGGTTGCCTACACATGACCTAGGCACCTATTCCCAGGTCCGTGCTGTATGGAGCAGTTGCAGGAACTGGGGACCACTCCCCCTCAACCAGTTTATGTACCTTCCTCTGACAGTCTCGACACACATAGCCAGAGACTACGCCTGCCTGCATGAACGCTTCCCCTGCTCTTCCCTCTTCAGCTCTCTCTTGGTTCTGGGAGACAGGGGTGCTGGAGAGGTTGGAGAAGCACTTCACTTGCCTGGCTTGCCTCTTTCTCCTCCAGCTCTGAAGCTTCTCCTGCCTCTGATTCTCACCTCCTGGCTGGCACAGGTCCCCACAGACCTCTGCCCCCTTCTCCCGAGTCAGACTCCAGCCCGCCTTCTCCCAAGGCACACTCGCCAGCTTCCTGGCACCACCCAACCACTGCTCAAGAATCTCCCACGAAGGAGAGTCCATCACCTTCGCAAGGAGTCCGTTCCATAGCCAAACAGCTCTTACCTTCAGCAAGTTCTTCCTAAGGTTTACATGGGCCGGCTTGGGTTGGTGATACTGTTTAACATCACCACTATTTAACAAACAAAAACTAGACACCTTTTTTTTAATCTGTTACCTTGAAAAATGTGGGAGGGGTGTGTGTGGAGGAGGGTTGAAGTGGTTGCAAAGTTCACAACCACCTTGGAGTAAACTTAATGTGTTACTACTATTAGTAACGTTTCTCTATAGAACACATTAAAATCTAAAGTGACTTCCTAAGAATAAATCCTGAAGAGAAATAAGCAGGTTTTGGGCAACACCATAGGACACTTTGCTAGAAAGGTCCAGCCAGAATGGGAATATGATTTAAGGCCACCTTCTGTGGATCTCAGGTCCCTATGTATGTGTCTGATGATCTCCTCTCCCGACCCCTACCCAACCCAGATACTTCTGGCTGTGCATTTTCTTATTAAATAGTTGTGATCCAAAACAGCTGGAGGCCAGGGGAGAGATTTCATGGTTGGCAACAGCTGCCAGGCCTCTTTCACCACAAACTCATCCCATCCTAAAGCTGCCTTCTCTATTGCCCATCACACTTTGCAGCCACAACCAATTTCACAAGTTGCAAAGGAGTAAACTGAACGCTTTCTTCTTCTTGGAGCAGGGATCCTCAAACTTTTTAAGCAGGGGGCCAGCTCACTGTCCCTCAGCCACTGTTGGGGGCCGGACTATAGTTTGAAAAAAATATGAACGAATTCCTATGCACATATTTTATTTGTGGTGCACAAAAAATAGGAAAAACAATACAATACAGTCACACCTCGTGTTACGTTTGCTTTATGTAACGTTTATTCAGGTTGCATCCCACGGAAACCTGGAAGTACCGGAAAGAGTTACTTCCAGGTTTCACCGCTCGTGCATGCGCAGAAGAGCTAAATCGCGCTTTGCGCATGTGCACAAGCACCAAATCACACCACACACCTGCGCAGATACAGTGCTTCAGGTCGCAGGCTTTGCATGTTGCGATCGGGCCTCTGGAATGGATCCTGTTCGCAACCAGAAGTACCACTGTATTTTAAAAGAAGAACGGTTTTAATCAACATAAACTTACAAGTATTTCAATGATAAGTATGGACCTGCTTTTGGCTAAAGAGATGGTCAATTTCTCCTCCCATCCGCTCTGCCGGGCCATGGAATGAGGCTCCCCAGCCCCAAAATGGCTACTTCCTTGTCCCGCCTCAGAGCATAACGGCTGAAAAGGGAAAGCAGGGGGCGGCCAACCTCCCCCCCCCCCGTGGCTGCCTCACCCGAGTCGCTCGCCTCACGGAGTGCAGTCGAAGAAACTCTCAGCCACGGACCAGAGGGAGAGAATGCAAAGTGCTGGCCAGCTTGCTGCATGTGCGCAGGATCGCATCATCCTTCCTCTTGCATGCGCACTGCCCCCTCTCCGCGCAACCAACCAACCCACTCGCGGCATCAATGGACGCCGGATGGACAGGTCGTGCTCACGCATGGGACGCCGTACTTCCTTTCGCCATAGACCCGTTAGACAGTGGTGGGTTCTGCAATTGCTGGGCTGGCCTGGTTCAGGACTCTGGTGTGCCGGATCTGGCCCGTGGGCTGTAGTTTGAGGACCCCCATATTGGAGTGTCCCCTCCCCGAGCCTGCAGGCATGAATTTCACCCTCTAATTCAGATGCCCACACTTCATTCTGTCCACACCACATGCAGAGAGTTAAGGTGCAATGCAGAGAGGGAGCTGTGGAGGAGAATAGCCACAGATGACTCACGCAACAAGCTTAAGGAGCATCATGCAAGAAAATGCTCCCCTCCTGAGCTCCGTATCCAACTAGACAACTAGCAAAATTTCCTGCAGTGCAAAGGGGTAGGATCAAGAGAGGAGAGGCTCATGCGATGCCTAGATCCTTGCAGCCTGGCAAGGCCTCCACAAAGACCAACAGGCGCACACAGATGTGTGTGTGTGATACATGATGCTCATGTGAAGAAAAGGCCTCAGCACTTTGAACGGCTCCTTCAAGGAGGAAAGGCCTTTAATCACAACACAAAAGGAGGAATTCTCCTCCCTTGGAAGTCTTAGAAGCATGTAAGAAGAGCCTGCAGGATCAGGCCAAACAGCTCCTTTAGTCCAGCATCCTGTTCTCACAGTGGCTGACCAGATGCCTGTGGGATGCAATGAGGGCATGAATGAAAGAGCCCTCGGTTTCCAGCAACTGGTACAGTCAAACCTCAGATCCTGAACGCCTCCATTTTGGAACGTTGTGGCTCCCGAATGCTGAAAACCCAGAAGTAAATGCTCCGATTTTCAAACATTTTTTGGAAGCCGAATATCCGACTCGGCTTCTGCTTGAGTGCAAGAAGATCCTGCAACCGATCAGAATCCCTGCCTTGGTTGTCAAATATTTCGGAAGCCGAACGGGCTTCTGGAACGGATTATGTTCAACAACCGAGGTTTGACTGTACAGTGGTACATACGCTTCAAGTTACAGACTCCTCTAACCCAGAAATAGTACCTCGGGTTAAGAACTTTGCTGCAGGGTGAGAACAGAAATCATGTGGTGGCAGCAGGAGGCCCCATTAGCTAAAGTGGTACCTCAGGTTAAGAACTGTTTCAGATTAAGAACAGACCTCCAGAACAAATTAAGTACTTAACCCGAGGTACCACTGTATTCAGAAGTATTGAGAATACAGCTCTCTCTTCCATGGCTTGGTCTAATCCTCTTTTAAAGGCATCCAAAGTCCTGTCGGAGTGAGTTCCATAGTTTAACTATGCGAGATTCATTCATTCCCAGGACCTCTGCAGCATTTGCTCCTCTACTGACATTCCTTGTTCTGGGGCCACAAAACCGAGCAGGTCGGTTTCCCTGACTTTCCATTACAAGGATATCAGAGAATAAAGTCCAGGAGGGAAAATACGGAGGCACAGAAGGAGCTGCCTTGTTCACATCCAGAGCAAAGGACCGAAGGCAACCCTGGCAGGCTCCACAACTCCACAAAGTCTAAGCAAGAGCAGTTGTCTCTGGGCGAGGCGTGGAATAAAGCCCAGCCCTTCCACAGAGAAAGAGAGGCTCTGCTCCCACCAAACAGCAGTGGGTGCGAATCTTGGGCACATGACTATTGCCCTTTGGAACTCCCTGCCTACTGATATCAAGCAGGCACCTTCACTGTGTTGTGCCTACTAAAACCATTCTTGCTTCAACAAGCCTACCCAGAAGCTCAGGAAGTTGGTGTGAGCTTTAATCTGCTTGGGTATGTTAACTTTCTGTAGGTTTTTAAGCATTGCCATGAATTATGCTTGATGTTTTTATCTTTTTGTAAACCTCTTTACAAAACGCGGGTGGCGCTGTGGTCTAAACCTCTGAGTCTCTTGGGCTTGCCGATCAGAAGGTTGGCGGTTCGAATCCCCGCAACGGGGTGAGCTCCCGTTGCTTGGTCCCTGCTCCTACCAACCTAGCAGTTCAAAAGGACCTCAAAGTGCAAGTAGATAAATAGGTACCGCTCCGGCGGGAAGGTAAACGGCATTTCCATGCGCTGCTCTGGTTCACCAGAAGCGGCTTAGTCATGCTGGCCACATGACCCGGAAGCTGTACGCCAGCTCCCTCGGCCAATAAAGTGAGATGAGCACCGCAACCCCAGAGTCGTCCGCGACTGGACCTCATGGTCAGGGGTCCCTTTACCTTTACCTTTACACCTCTTTATGAGGTTGTTGCTTTTGTACAATCCAGCGGTGTACACTTATTTTGTGAAACAGATAATAAATAAGCAAATAAATGATAAATATTATTATTACTCAATTCCCTTCCCCCAAACTCTTGCAGAATATGAGATCAATAAACCTTCCCATTTTGGAGATAAAAGTCACAGGCTGAAATAAGCAGATCAGGCTTGGGGAGGGATGTGGTGGGGGTGGGAGGGAGCTGGAGGAAACTCCCAAGGGCCAGACAGAGACCCCTGGGGGCTGTATTTGGCTCCTGAGCCTAAGTTACCTTGGCCCTGGAATTGACAAGCAAAATGAACACCTTGTGACTCTTGGTCAAGGCCTAAAGTCCACAAAGGTTGAACCACACACACATTCCCTAAGTCAAGACTCCAGCCGTCTTCTGCTCTCAGTTACCGGCCATTAGGGCTCTTTATCGCCAGACACCAGATAGCCTTGTGGCCTGTTAGCACAAAACCCACAGGGTCCATTATAAAGACCCTCTTTGCCAACCCAACCCTGCAGTGTGTCCTCTCTGGAATTGCAAAGAACCGTCCAGAAAACTCTCGCCCCCTCCCAGATCTTCTCCAGAAGTGAGTGGTGGGTCTGGCAGCGGACACTCAAAGACGCCTGTCACCAAAAGACAACCCATTGATCCACTCTTGAGCCTTCCTCCAAAGCAAGCATCCGCCTTGAGATCGGGGCCACACAGTGTCCATGACTCCAGGCGTGCACGGAGAACGATTTGCACGTGTGTGCACACACAAGCAATCACAGGCCTGGAAGCCTCTGGGAGAGATTTATGAGTGTTTGTGTACTTGAGCGAAGGAAGGAAAGCAGCAGATCTCTAAACAACTGTGTCCACAGAGTTTACCTTTTCCTCTGCAGTTCCCATCACAATAAATAAAAGGCGAAGCATTTCCCAATTCCAGAAAGGCGGGGAGGACATGGACTGTGTGCTAAGCGGTGTTTTTGTTGTTAGTGCTCAGTTGCTCCCCCCTCCTTCTGACAGTCGCACCAGGGACCCAGAGAGTTGGCTGGCTGGCAAAAAGGCTCCCCCCTTCCCGCTGCGTCTCTCCCCCGCCCCTCCCTTCCTCCTGCCTGGCATTTTACGGGCAGTGAGCTGCCTATTTCTCTCTAGTAATAAAAGTTGGGTTGCCAGCTGCAGCTGCTGAGCGGGAGAATGGAGGGGGGGGATGGAGAGATGGGGGAGAAGGTGGCTGTTTAGTCTCCAAGGACGGCTGCCAGGGAAGCTGGAGAGGGCAGGCAGGAGAGACCCCCAAGGCCTTTCCGGGGTGCAGAGCAGGGACTCCCAGGGAGGGGGGCAGGAGAGAGGGAGAGAGTCTCCACCCCCCTCCGCCACGCTGCGGCTTTTGCAGAGCTGTTTACGCGTCCTGCCAGGCAAGAAGTTGGCCTTCTCCCCTGCGTCTGGCTGGCCAGGACGGCGGAAAGTCCAGCCAGCTTGGGATTCCCATCACCCGAAAACTCCATTCCAGGCCACACAAGTCCAAGATAAAAGGCTAGTTGCTTGGGGGAGGAGAAACGCCTTTTCCACGGGGAGAGGCGTCTGCCTTGCTCTTTATGGGTCGGGAGAGGTGGAAAGGAGCACGCTACGGGAGGGGGCATCTCTCTCCGGGACGGGGGGGGGCTGGCTTGAAAAGTCCTGCGTCTCCGGGAGGATATCAGCCCGTCTCTTGGCGCGGACACGCGGCAGTAAATAAGCAGTGGAAAGTTGTTTTTCCCCCGGGAGGGGGAGGCTCGCAATGTCTGTGCCTCCGGACCGGGGGTGGGGGGAGCGTTTGGACATAACATTCAGAGTGGGGGCCTCCCTTAGGATGTAGTGGGGGCTTTTCCTTGGCAATGGGGGGCGGAAGGAAGGATGGCTGGCTGTCTGGGAGGAGAAAGCGCAGCCGGGGAATGCGACGCGCGCTTGGAGAGGTTGGTGCTTCCCTCCCGCCCGTGCGCCCATCCCGTTCCCGTCGCCGCGGGCCTTACCTCGTCCTCCTCCGCGGTCCCGGGGCTGCTAGGCGCGCATGTTGGCCGCGGCTGCCCGCGCTCTGCTGCCTCCGGCCGGCCGGCGGAGGGTGCCGGTGTCTCGGCTCGGCTGCCTCCGGCTGGCTCCCTCGCTCGCCCGCTCGCCCGCGCCGTCCCGCCCCGCGCTGCCGCCGCCGGCGCGGCCAATCCGGGCGGGCGAAGGCGGCGTGTCTGGCGGAGGAGGGACGGCCAGTCCCCGCGGGGCGAGCGGCGGCTCCTCTCCGGGCGCCTTGCGCAGCGCTGCGCTGCCTACCCAACAGGCTGGATAGCTACAGGGGAGCCCGGACGGGTGACTGGGCGCCTTCTCCTGACCTGCGCCCCGAGACCATAGCTGTCAACTTACAGATTTGAAAATAAGGGACCAGCAACCTCGAAAATAAGGGATCAGCAGCCAAAATAAGGGATTTTGCTCGGCTTTTACAGAAATCCGGCACTGATGGAGCCATGCTGCTTTTGCTGTGACTGACTGTGTTTTGCAGGGGGTTGGACTATATGATCCTAAGGGTCTACAACTCCAACCAAAGAGAGTGGCAGACAAAACTGATGAACGACGTGGAGATGGCAAAACTTACAGGTAGAATTAGAAACCAGGAAGAGGACCTCTTTAATAAAGAATGGGGAAAGTTTATAATTTAGTTGAAAAGCTATTGTAAAGAGTTACATACATTGGTAGGATTGACAGAAAACGTGTAGTAAAAATTTGAACTATGGATGGACAAATGATTTATAAAAATAGAGTTATGAAAGGGATGCAGAGGGGGAAATCACTACATTAAGATGCTGCACTGGGTGGAGGGGATGCTAAGCAGCACGTCGGGGCTGCCATCGTCCTGGCGCGAGGAGTTCCATCGGCCCTTCCCCACCCGGCATAAGGTGGTTGTGGTGCCGCGGCAGCCGCTGAAGCACCGCCCTTCTGCGTCCCTCCCCATCCCCTCCTCTTCCTCCTCACGCAGGCCGCCTCCTCAGCTGCCGCTGGCACTGCCGCCTCTGGCTTCCCCTGGCAGCGCGGCGGAAATCTCGCAAGAGAGTGGCTGCCTGCCTGCCTGCCCTCCGCCACACGTCTCCTCACGACGCACCCCTGAGGGGGAAGAGGGAGAGATGGAGACGCGGCAGCTCGTGCGCGCACTCTCTCAAGGCGAAGGACCCCCAGCCGCTGCTTCCCTCCCGAGCCGGGCAAGCATGAAACCCATTAAATTCAAGGGACATCATCAATAAGGGACAGCTGCGGGACACGGCGCTGGGATAAGGGAGTTTCCCGCCTAATAAGGGACGGTTGACAGCTATGCCTGAGATGCGTTTCCACGGGCGTGAGGGGGCCAACCCAGTGGGCTCTTCTCCTGCACAAGCCCACTGCACAATGGCCCAGCTCTCCGAAGCGATCCTGGGCTTTCCTTGCCAGTCCTCCTTCTCTTCCAATGGGATTGCGCAGGAGAACATCTCCAATTCCGTTTTCTTCTCTTGGTTTATTAGCAGACCTTAAAATCAGGGGAGCAAGCAGCCCCATCTCCCCAAATTTGATCTAATTGTAAGGTAACTGGAAATTGAAGCCCTTCACTTTGTCTTCATTGAAGAGACCCCAAAATGAGGACAACCGTTGAGAACCTTCAACCGGAGTCAGGCTACAATCCTTAAATCCACTGGGAAAGGAATGATGCAGACAGGGCAGCCTTCTTCGCCAACCTGGTGCTATCTATATTTTGGACTACAGTTCCCATCAAGCCACTGTGGTAGCTGGGGACTGGTGGGAGTTGTAGTCCAGAGCATCCCCAACCTGGCCACAGTGATCCAGGTGACTGTCACCTCCGAGCTTGACTACTGTAATTCACTCTACGCGGGGCTGCCCTTGAAACTGCCCCACAAACTCCAGCGGGTACAGAATGCTGCAGCGAGGCTCCTCACGGGGTCCCTGCCATGGGAGCATATTCACCCAGTGCTTTACCAGTTGCACTGGCTCCCAGTGGAGTATCGGGTCAGGTTTAAGGTCTTGACCTTTAAAGCCCTTTGTGGCTTAGGGCCCTCGTATCTATGGGACCGCCTCTCCTGGTCTGCCCCGCAGAGGACCTTAAGGTCCATGAATAACCATAGTTTAGAGGTCCCAGCCCTAAGGAAGTCAGACTATCCTCCACCAGGGCCTTCTCAGTGATGGCTCCGACCTGGTGGAATGCTCTGTCCCAGGAGTCCAGGGCCCTTCAGGATTTAACCTCCTTCTGTCGGGCGTGTAAGACAGAGCTATTCCACCTGGCCTTTAATTTGAATTCAGCCTGATCTTCTATTTCCCTTCTCTTCCCTCCCTCTCCCTCACCCGCTCTGAGACCCCACAGCTAATTCTCCCCTGGTCTCCTGGCTGGCCCAGGTAGGGCCAATTCATCCAGCTAGCCCTGGGGATTCTCTTTTTGATTTTTGAATTTTATTGTTATTCATGTTTTTATACAGTATTTTATGCTGCTTTTATAATTGAGCATTTTACAGTGTTTTAAATTTGCTCTTAACCGCCCTGAGCCTGGTTTTTGAACCAGGAAAGGCAGGTATAAATAAAATTTTATTATTATTATTATCCCGAGGGCACCGGGTTGGGGAAGTCTGACTTAAATAATGGCATGGAGAAAACGAATAGAAAACAGCTTTTCTCCCTCTCTCACAACACTAGGGTGGAATCTAGACATGTATAAAAAACATTGTGAAAATGTTTTTGTTTGTTTTTTAAAAAATGTTTTTGAAAAATATATTGAATTTGCCATAGCTCACCATTGCCATCTAGTGTCACATTTGTATAATGAACTTTACAACACACTTAAAATGTATTATTTGCAGGGAATTGGGACAAATTCATGGAGGGGAGAGCTGTCCATGGCTCTGAGCCATGATGGTTATGTTTGGCCTTCACAGCTGGAGGCAGAAATGTTTTGGAATACCAGTCTCTGGAAACTGCAGGAGGGGAGAGTTGCTCTTGTGTTCGAATCCTGCTTGTGGGTTTCCCCTTGGGGCATCTGGTTGGCCCCAGTGAAAACAGGATGCTGGACTAGGTGAGCCATTGGCCTGATCCAGTAGCCTCTCCTTATGTTCTTCAATTAATGAGACTTCTGGAGTCAACAGAGGAAGCAAAAGCTGAGAAGGGCTGGGCCATCCACGCACCAGGGCGGGTCATTGGGTTGCAAATGGTATTTTTAATTTTGAATCACTTTTCTAATTTCCGGAACTTGACATGTTGGTATTTTCAGATTTTTCAAAGCTATAAATAGCCCCACTTTCCCGTGTCTGTGGAAATATCAATTATCCTTGCTGGATTTTCCATGGGGCGGGGGAATGAGAAGGGTGCCAGCAGCCTCCTGCCTGCAGGCGTCCCAGACACAACTGGTTGGCCACCGAAAGAGCAAAAACACTGGACTAGGTGGGCCCCTTGGGCCTGATCCAGCAGCCAGGACTTTTTATTACAACCAGAAAAAAGGCTTCACAAAGGTCAACAATAAGAACATAGGAAGGTGCCTCATACAGAGATGTTGGAGATTGACCTGGCAACCTTTTGCAAGGAAAGCAAACAGGAGGGTTTCGTCTTCCCAGCTCTGGTGGGTATCACATTCCAATGGTAGGAGAGAGATCCTCAGCAATCAAGGAACATTTACATTATTTTGTTCTGTCCCCAAAATGATAATAATAATAATAATAATAATAATAATAATAATAATAATAATTTTATTTATACCCCGCCCTCCCCAGCCAAGACCGGGCTCAGAGTGGCTAACACAAGGTATAAAAACAAGATTAAAGTCCAACATTAAAATGCAACCTCATTTCAGTAGAAACTCAAATCAAAAATTTGGGGGGGGGGGCTGTGGCGATCACGCAGGATCCCCGGACGTTTCACCGTCTATTGATCCCTGTGCCACCACTTGATTTCTCGCTGCCACCACCCAGGCCTGACCTGGTACAATACTGAGTCCAGTTTATTTATTGCAGTTTAACAAGCGTGTGGTTTCATAAACGGTATTGGTCCATTACAATCATAGGGTGCGTATCCAGACCTATAACTTCCGCTACCTGCTCTCACTCACTAAACTACCTCTCAGATATTTACTTGTCTTCCTAGCCCCTAACTGTTCCTGACCCAACTTATTTCGCTACACTAAATCAACTTAACCCCAGACTCTATCCCAATTCACTCCCACTCCAGCCAACCACCCAACTCCCAACGAACTCCCTCTTTGCCCCTCCCAGAGCTGGTTTTATAGTCCCTCTGACTCCACCCCCTGGGTTCTGATTGGGTAACTTGTTTAACTATTTCACCTCCCAGCACTCTCATATGTTAACATCACATGGGCAGCCCTGGATCTGGCCAAAAAGGGTCCCATCCAGCCTTGCGGTCTCTTCCTTGCAGTGGCCAACCAGGTGCCCATTGTGCGAAACTTGCAAGCAGATCAGGGCACGACAGCAACCTCTGCCTTTGTGATCCTGAGCATCTGGTACTCAGAGGCCAAATCTTACAAACAAAGCCACCAAGATGGTCAAACTCACAATGACAAATATTATGCAATAGGATAAGCTTTGCAGCCTGAGACTTCCGTTTTAGTCTCTGATTTAAAGAGTCATAAACAAGACAGTAAAATATGCTGCCATTTCTCTCTGCACCATGTTTCTCTGTACAGCCATAAATCTTGCTTTTCCACCCATTATAAAATCATCAGCGTTAGGCTTGTCCTAGAGAGTCAGGAAAGGGGCGACAGAGAGAGATTCTGACCATCCTTCTTTGAAGGGGAGAGCAGAGAAGGCCCTCTGGATAAGTTGCCGCTTGTCTGGGGAAAGATGGTCCAAAGTTCTTGCAGAGTACCCAGAAGAGATTCTCTCCCATCTGCCTTGAAAGCTCATGCCTCAGTAAACCTTTTTGGCTTCAAGCCAGCCAAACGTGGTCTCATCGAAATTAATGCAACAAGTCAAAATGTAACTTACTCCATCGGTTCCATTGATTTCAGTGGCACATAGGGAGCACTTTTTTCTAAAATAAATAAATAAATAAATAAATAAATAAATAAATAAATAGGGTTCTCTCATTTTGCTACTTATATTGAAATACTGACCCTCAATGAAGCCGAACTTAGATTCACAAAATGTTTAGGGGTATGCATACCCCTGTGTCCCTTCCAGAAAAAAATCACTGGACTTAGGCATCTTTAACTCAAGTTGGATCAGGGCCAAGGAATGCGGATGTTGTTGTTGTTTAGTCATTTAGTGGTGTCCGCCTCTTCGTGACCCCATGGACCAGAGCACGCCAGGCACTCCTGTCTTCCACTGCCTCCCGCAGTTTGGTCAAACTCATGCTGGTAGCTTTGAGAACACTGTCCCACCATCTCATCCTCTGTCGTCCCCTTCTCCTTGTGCCCTCCATCTCTCCCAACATCAGGGTCTTTTCCAGGGAGTCTTCTCTTCTCCTGAGGTGGCCAAAGTCTTGGAGCCTCAGCTTCACGATCTGTCCTTCCAGTGAGCACTCAGGGCTGATTTCCTTCAGAATGGAGAGGTTTGATCTTCTTGCAGTCCATGGGACTCTCAAGAGTCTCCTCCAGCACCAGAATTCAAAAGATTCCATTCTTCGGTGATCAGCCTTCTTTATGGTCCAGCTCTCACTTCCATACATCACTACTGGGAAAACCATAGCTTTAACTATACGGGCCTTTTTTGGCAAGGTGATGTCTCTACTTTTTAAGATGCTGTCTAGGTTTCTCATTGCTTTTCTCCCAAGAAGCAGGCGTCTTTGAATTTTGTGATTGCTGTCACCATCTGCAGTGATCATGGAGCCCAAGAAAGTAAAATCTCTCACTGTCAGTGGGACATAGGCAGTGCTTTTTTCTAAAAAAAAATGTTATAGGGTACTGTCATTTTGCTACTTATATCGAAATACTGACCCTCAATGAAGCCAAATTTAGACTCACAAAATGTTTAGGGGTATGCGTACCCCTGCATCACCCCAGAAAAAAAGCACTGGACTTAGGCATCTTTAACTCAAGTTGGATCAGGGCCAAGGAATGCGGATATATAATTTATATCTCCCCCAGGAATCTTGGAAAGCAGTTGATCAAGGATGCTGGGAACTGCATCTCTGTAAGGGGCAAAGTACAGTTCCCAGGATTCTTGCTGCTCTTGGTGAAATATGAATAAGAGCCTGCTGGATCAGGCCAATGGCCCATTTAGTCCAGCATCCTGTTCTCACAGGGGCCAATTGGATGCCCATTATGGCAAACCCACAAGCAGGATTCAACTCTTGTGGTTTCCAGCAACTGAGATTCAGAAGCATTTACAGTCATATTACAGGTTACAGATGCTTCAGGTTGCACGTTTTCGGGTTACAGATGCGCCAAAACCCAGAAGTACCAGAACAGGTTACTTCCAGGTTTCGGCGCTGGTGCATGCACAGAAGTGCTAAATTGTGCTTTGCGCATGTGCAGAAGCGCCGAATTGCAACCCACGCGTGTGCAGACATGGTCTGCGGGTTGCAAACGCTGCAGGTTGCGAATGTGCCTCCAGCACAGATCCATAGCTGTCAACTTACAGATTTGAAAATAAGGGACCAGCAGCCTTGAAAATAAGGGACCAGCAGCCAAAATAAGGGATTTTAGTCAACCAGTTAAAAGGGACCAGATAATTTTGGAGAGCAGCACCAGTTTTTAGCCCTTTGTTTCCAGAGGTTGCTGCTCAAGACACCAGCCAATGAAACACTGCAATTAAATAACTACAAGCAGCAACCACTTTTCACGCAAAACGAAGTCCAAGCTACGAAGATGCTGCTGCAGTTCTTTATCTTTTCTCTCGTGCTCCATCTGCAGCTCTCAATTCCATCAGGTGGGACGGGAGGAAGGGGGGGGGAATAGCGCCCGAAATAAACCCGCAGATCAGACCATCTATGCTAGTCTACCACTACAAATCTATGGGAGAGGCGCTTGCGGTCCTTCCCTTGTAGCCCTTGGAACACCTGCCCGCGCCTCTGCCTCCTCCTCTCCCTCCTCTCTCTGAACTGCTTTCTCTATGGTTGCCCTCGCTCTCCTCTCAAGGCTCCTCATCAATTCATAGACCATGCCAGGCTGCCCATCTCATCCGGGTCCTTTGGTGGCACAGCCGCAGTACAGCCTAGCAGGAGCAGCGGTGACGGGCAGAGGGGAGGCCCCAGGCAGAGACGCTCAGTTCAGCGGCCGCGAGGAGGATGGTGGCGGAAGGGCCCGAGGCTCCCACCAGTCCCAGCGGGGAGGGGTTCCTGGGGGCCGAGGCTGGTGAGAGGAGGCCGGAGGGGGGCAGGCTGGGCCAGGCAGTCAAGCAACACAGTTGGAGCCTCCCTCCTCCCTGGCCGGCAGGGAGGGAGGGAGAGCTGCTGCTTCCTTTGAAACCCGGGAAATTTAAGGGACATCCATCAATAAGGGACAGCAGCAGGACATGGCGCTGGGATAAGGGACTGTCCCTCCTAATAAGGGACGCTTGACAGCTATGCACAGATCACGTTCGCAACCCGAGCATCCACTGTACTGCATGGGTATGCAAACTAAGGCCGGGGGCTGGATCCGGCCCAATCGCTTTCTGAATCTGGCCCGCAGACAGTCCGGGAATCAGCGTGTTTTTACATGAGTAGAATGTGTGCTTTTATTTAAAATGCATCTCTGGGTTATTTGTGGGGCATAGGAATTCATTCCCCCCCAAAAAAAATAGTCTGGCCCCCCACAAGGTCTGAGGGACAGTGGACCAGCCCCCTGCTGAAAAAGTTTGCTGGCCCCTGATTTACTGCATCTGCATAGCAGTCATGGCTAGGAGCCTCCAATTGCCTTGACCTCCTTGCCTTTATGCAGTCCTCTTTTAAAGCCATCCATGTGACTCTTGTTTTCTCTTATCAGGCTTTCCTCACATGCTCTGAGTCCTGCGGAAAGCCCAGCAAGAAATGAAAAGCAACAGGAAAGCCTAAGGTGGGGGATATTAAGCAGAAAAGGGGGGGGGAGAAAGCAGAAGTGACTGGGGGGCGGAGAGAGAGAAGGGTGTCGGTGAACTGGATGGGAAAATGCCTGTTTATAGCTTTTAGTGGTCTAAAGATGACTTGGAGGAGATGCTTTCTGGGCTTAGTTAGGTTAGATCATGCCTGGGGCAAGAAGAGATTGAAAAATGAAATCTAAAAATCCAGTAAAAAACAACCACAAACCCTAGAGCAATCTTTGAACTGAAATGTTTAAAATTCTGCAGCTGAGTTGAAGCTGCACAAAATTGGGAGCCTGTTTTTGCAGCACCAAGCACAGCCAGCAGAGGGCAGCACAAGTTTAGTCTAGGTCCGCAGAGATGGGAGGGGATGAGGAATTCTGCCTGTGCTGATATTCAGCTCTGCAAAACAAGCTTCAGAAACCCTCTCAAATAAGACAGCTGCTTCAAAGTTAGTCGAAGGTGATTCGGCAAACCTGGTTGCCACTGGTATGGAAGAACGCATCTGCCAGGAAACTCAGGCTGGGCAAGAATGTCTGTCTGCCGCGCATAAATCCTGACAAGGCAGATGATGCAGCCGAGTGAAGAAATGTGGTTCGGAGGGGCTGGAGGGGCACCGTGAGCCTCCCTGCACCCTAATAATGCTTGGGATCTTGTCAGCCCCATAAAGGTAAAGGTAAAGCAACCCCTGACTGCTAAGGCAAGTTGCGGACGACTCTGGGGTTGCAGCGCTCATCTCACTTTACTGGCCGAGGGGGCCAGCGTTTGTCCGCAGACAAATGACTAAGCCGCTTCTGGCGAACCAGAGCAGCACACGGAAATGCTGTTTACCTTCCCACCAGAGTGGTACCTATTTATCTACTTGCACTTTGACATGCTTTCGAACTGCTAGGTTGGCAGGAGCCGGGACAGAGCAATGGGAGCTCACCCCGTCGCGGGGATTCGAACCGCCAACCTTCCGATCTGCAAGCCCTAGGCTCAGTCGTTTAGACCACAGCGCCACCCGTGTCCCTTGTCAGCCCCATAAGCAATAATAAAATCACATAATTGGAGAGTTGGAAGGGACCCTAAGAGTCATCTAGTCCAGCCCTTTGCAATTTAAGAATGGAAAGCAGTTTTGTGCCGTGCCCTGTCATTAGCCAATACAGAACTAATTTTAGGTGTGAGCAAAATGGGTGCGGCAGGTAGAAAGCACATAGTAATCAGGAAAAAATATTTCTGAGATGTTGGGGAATAGAGAAGAGTTGCAGCGTCGTCATCCCCCGGATTATATATTAGCCTCATATTCCCACCCCCACAGAAGCAGCTTTTTCTAATGCCTCTTGGAGCTGCAACTTTCCCCTTCTCTGGAACACACACAGAAAAAGAAAAGAAAAGTTTGATTATAGATTCCATTCTCATGATATGCAATGATTTAACTAGAGCTTGGATGACTACATGTCATGGACGCTTCAGCTGAGATTCCCTTCCAACTCTACAGTTTCAAGATTCTGAAATAATTTTAAATCTTTTTTCCTGGTTTGGAGGATAGTTGAGAGTTCTCACCTATCAAAACCATCCCTTGTCATTGCTTTGCAGAATTTGGGTTTTCTTGAGATTCAGCTGATGGGCAGTGTCAGGGGCTCAGGAGCAGAAGCACAGGGGAGAGAGGAAATGGAGAGCGAAGGGGAGGAATCCGAGGGCAGCGTAGGGGAGTATGACAGTGACCCGAGAGATTCCATGAGCTTCTCCAGCGAATCAGAAGATTCCCAGAAGGGGGCGCCGATGGTCAGGGCAAGGGGGGTCCCAGGGGGGACGCACCAGAAACAAGGGGCCAGCGGGGACTCCCAAAGCAGCAGCGGGGGATCAGGACCAGCTTCCCCACCAGAGCATAGTGGGGGGGAAGAGTCACATGTGTCAGGACCAGCGTCTCCTCCAGCGGGGAGAGAAGATGAGTCAGGGCTGACCACGCCTCCATCGGAGAGTGGGGGAACGGAGGGGAGGTCAGTTCCAGCTATCCTCCCCGAAGGGGGAAGCAGTGACAGCAGCAGTGCAACGGTCAGGAGGAAGGTTGCCGGCTGGGCGCGCGCGCGCGCCAAGTTCAAATGTACAGGCGCGCGGGACAGCAGGAAACCCGGATTGGGAACCAGGTCCTAAAGCCCGCCAGAGGGAGGGGGAAGATTCAGGGGACTCAGCGTCAGAAGAGTCTAGGAAGGGCGAGACCCCGACAGACAGGCGGAACCAGAGGAGGAGAGAGCAAAGGAAGAGGTGGAGCAAGGCTAGAGTCTTAAACTGGTGTCTGGGGGGAGGAGATTCAGACGGAGCTTCAGCGGTCTAGAGTTTGAGACGTAGAGCTGCACGCTGCGGCTGTGAAAGTGAAACTGAACTTCAATAAAGACTTTCGTACTTAACAACGAAACGGCGTTGGTCCTTTGTGAGCTGGGACCTCGGGCAGCTCTGACAGGCAGCTTTGAAGAAAGTTAGACAGACATGTACATACTTTTGTTCCTGGGTGAGGTTGGGCTACCCTGTTCTATTTTTAAACACTTATTTAATTCTTGCCTGGACTCAGGGCTCCCCCCCCCCAGCCAGAACTCACTGGGACTCAGTTCTGACAGCTCTCAGGTGGGCATCATTGCCATTATAAGAAAACAAGGTGTTCGTGGTGAGTTCTGGCACCTCTTTTTTTTTAAAAAATAGCATTGCTTGGACTCATTTTCCTTTTGGATTTTCCTGGCTCCTGCATCCTGGACTGATCTCTAGCAGGATACACCTAAGACCCCCAGAGCCCAAATTTCTGGAATTTCATGTAGTTGGGGGCAGCTGGGATAATGTAGGAAGCTTTAACTAGAGGCCTGGAAGAATGTAGGTGGTTCCGTGTAGAATTCAGCGAAGGTTAAGTTGCACTTCACTTTGATCTTGCTTATCGCTCTTTAGTGCAGAGTTAAAAGTTTAAGCTGCACAATCAATATAATCGTTACTTGCACAAACTCTTTCTTGCATATTTCTCCCCCCCCCAACATTCATTTATACATAATGTGATTTTTCGTTGATGCTCATATCTTTCATAAACTGAAAATGCAGCTACTGGCCTTCTGCTGATGTCTTTAAAATGTATATTTGTGTAAGCTTCTCTGGTCTCGCATCCACAGCAGCCTCTCGTTCATGGAGGCAGATTAAGAACCTTGTTTTCAGAAAGGAAAGGGTTAAACCTTCCCTTAAATCATAAAAAAAGGCGAAATCTCAGGGTTTTCTTTCCCTTTTCCAGCTCAGAGGGACTGGAGTACTGGCTTATGCTGCCCTCTGCTGGTCGTTTCTTGCATGATCCACAGTGGGCACCATTTTTTAAATTTTATTTCTGCAGCGACCTGTTGGTTCAGAAAAAGATTTACAGACTGTGCAATCCTAGTCATGTCTAGTCAGAAGCAAGTCCTACTGAATTCAGTGGGGCTAAATCCCAGGTAACCGAGGTTAGGATTGCAGCCTTATCTCTCCCCACCTCCAAAATAATGTACAATTTTCAAAACGGGACATAGCGAGGCTTCGAGAACCGGCCCTGGATGGCGGCAGCAGCAGCAACCAACCGCCACCTCTTTAAATAGACTGCTTTAAAAAGAAAACAAGCAAACTAGACACTTTTTACTATTTTAATGATTTGTTAACTGTTTTTCTCATGAAAGCTGTTCTGGCTGCTTTGTCAGCTGAAGAATGAGGGGTAAGAATGCATTAACCGTAACAATAAACAGCACATTTTCCAAATGTAGACATTTCTTCAAGCTATAAAGAGAACAGCGGGGGCTTATTTAATTTGGCTGCGACAAGTTTAGATGGATTCGGAGCTGGCTGAACTTCTGCACCCAGTGGGTGACGGTTCTGCGTCAAGGAGGGCTCAAGAGGAGGCTCAGAGCGCCTTCCCAAGGTCCCGGGCTGCTCCAAGGTCTCTGTAAATGACTTGGATGAAGGAGGAAAAAGAAGAAGGGGTGCTTATCAGAGATGCAGAAGGCATAAATCTGGGAGGGAGAGCGAGATCACAGCAAAGACGATCGACAAGATCCAGAATTTTGACAGGCGAGAATCATAAAATCACCAAGTTGGAAGGGACTCCCAAAGGCCATCTAGTCCAACCCCATGGGCACATTGGGAGGAAACCAAGAAGATGGGAGACAAGAGAGACCCATGCAAAAGCCCACAATTGGGGCGCAGACATAAATATCCGAGTCAAAGACGCACCAGTCTAGGATGGAGAAGGGAAGAGCTGGCTTGAGAACCCCAAATGTCAGGGCTGGAGACAGACAATAAAGCAATAAAGGAAGCAGAGCTCCATTGTCAGTGAAGTTCACTCTTTTTTCAAGGAAACAAACAGACAACTCGGCCTAGTGGTCTCAGCAACACTTCCCAGTAGGTCTTGCCCTGATGGAGCAATTGCCAGGGCTGACGGTCCATGCTTTCCACCTTTCCTAAGGCTCCAGAAGATATTTGAGGAATTAAGATTGCCGGAAGAAATATCAACAACCTCAGATATGCAGATGACACAATCTTGATGGTGTTACGAAAAAGGAGCAATGCAGAAGCGAGCTCCAGGTGGCTGGAATGGTAAACAGGAAACTGATGTTATTGGAATGTACCGTGGGAACAAGAGACAGTGTACTGAGCACCGGATGTTAGCTCAGAGTGGCACATGACCCTGTACTGGAAGTACATGGGTGGAGTTATTCTCTCTCTGCAGTAGTGATGTGAGGGTACAGACGCGTTTTCTCTGTACTGCTGGAAAGACAGGAATAAAAGCATGTAGATATATTTCTGTCTGTCTCTTTCCCCCCCTGGATATGGGAGGGGGAGGAATGGTGTGTTCTTTTCACGTTGAAAAGGATCGCCGAAGAGACCTCGCCTTGATCCTGCTGGAGAATGCAGCCAGGGAGGTCAACAAGGATTCAAGCCGGGCACCTGGAGGGTGGCCAATTTTCCTCTGGACTTTGCTGGCTCTGCTGGCTTGAATTCGACAGATGGCAGAAAGTGAGGAGGAATTAAAGAACCTTTTAATGAGGGTGAAAGAGGAGAGCGCAAAATATGGTCTGAAGCTCAAAATAAAAAAACAAAGATCATGGCCACTGGGCCCATCACCTCCTGGCAAATAGAAGGGGAAGAAATGGAAGAAGTGAGAGATTTTACTTTCTTGGGCTCCATGATCACTGCAGATGGTGACAGCAGTCACGAAATTAAGAGACGCCTGCTTCTTGGGAGAAAAGCAATGACAAACCTAGACAGCATCTTAAAAAGCAGAGACATCACCTTGCCGACAAAGGTCTGTATAGTTAAAGCCCAGTAGTGATGTATGGAAGTGAGAGCTGGACCATAAAGAAGGCTGATCGCTGAAAAATTGATGCTTTTGAATTCTGGTGCTGGAGGAGACTCTTGAGAGTCCCATGGACTGCAAGAAGATCAAACCTCTCCATTCTGAAGGAAATCAGCCCTGAGTGCTCACTGGAAGGACAGATCGTGAAGCTGAGGCTCCAAGACTTTGGCCACCTCATGAGAAGAGAAGACTCCCTGGAAAAGACCCTGATGTTGGGAAAGATGGAGGGCACAAGGAGAAGGGGACAACAGAGAACGAGATGGTTGGACAGTGTTCTTGAAGCTACCAGCATGAGTTTGACCAAACTGCGGGAGGCAGTGGGAGACAGGAGTGGCTGGTGTGCTCTGGTCCACGGCGTCACGAAGAGTTGGACACGACTAAACAACTCAACAACAACATCCTATCTTCTCTCATCCTCCTCTTCTCCAGGCTAAACGTATCCAGCTCCTTCAACCACTCCTCATCATGCTTGGTTTCCAGACCCTTGATCACCTTGGTCGCCCTCTTCTGCACATCTTCCAGCTTGTCAATATCCTCCTTAAATTGTGGTGCCCAGAACTGGACACAGGACTCCAGGTGTGGTCTGACCAAAGCAGAAGAGGGTGGGACTATGACTTCCCTTGATCTGGACACTAGACTTCTGTTGATGCAGCCTAGAATTGCATTAGCTTTTTTTTTTTTTTTTGCAAAGCTAAACCCTGGAGTTTCTGTGTTTGGCATGGTTTAATCAAACATTGATTCATTCTAAATTTTTACTAATTCGAAGGATTAGCCTTGCATCCACAAAACTATGGCACCCCAACAGCTAATACGACCTCCCCTCAGAGTGAATGTTGCTGTGACTGCGGACAACCACCAAATATGTCCACAAGAGGGTGCTAAAGACTGCAAGGAATCTCTGCCACTTTGCTGAACTCTGGGCTGTTTTCCTAGAATCATAGAATCATAGAATCATAGAGTTGGAAGAGACCACAAGGGCCATCGAGTCCAACCCCCTGCCAAGCAGATGATCTAAGCAATCGAGCTGGAATAGAAGTGTTTGGGCGATCACTGGCGTGCCCTGGACCTAAGTCTTCCAGAGCTTTGTAAATCCATAGCTGTCAACTTACAGATTTGAAAATAAGGGACCAGCAGCCAAAATAAGGGATTTTAGTCAACCAGTTAAAAGGGACCAGATAATTTTGGAGAGCAGTGCCGGTATTTAGCCCTTCGTTTCCAGAGGTTGCTGCTCAAGACACCAGCCAATGAAACACTGCAATTAAATAACTACAAGCAGCAACCACTTTTCGTGCAAAACGAAGTCCAAGCTACAAAGATGCTGCTGCAGTTCTGTATCTTTTCTCTCCTGCTCCATCTGCAGCTCTCAATTCCATCAGGTGGGACGGGAGGAAGGGGGGTGGAAATAGCGCCCGAAGTAAACCCGCAGATCAGACCATCTATACTAGAATCATAGAATCATAGAGTTGGAAGAGACCACAAGGGCCATCGAGTCCAACCCCCTGCCAAGCAGGAAACACCATCAGAGCACTCCTGACATATGGTTGTCAAGCCTCTGCTTAAAGACCTCCAAAGAAGGAGACTCCACCACACTCCTTGGCAGCAAATTCCACTGTCAAACAGCTCTTACTGTCAGGAAGTTCTTCCTAATGTTTAGGTGGAATCTTCTTTCTTGTAGTTTGGATCCATTGCTCCATGTCCGCTTCTCTGGAGCAGCAGAAAACAACCTTTCTCCCTCCTCTATGTGACATCCTTTTATATATTTGAACATGGCTATCATATCACCCCTTAACCTCCTCTTCTCCAGGCTAAACATGCCCAGCTCCCTTAGCCGTTCCTCATAAGGCATCGTTTCCAGGCCTTTGACCATTTTGGTTGCCCTCCTCTGGACACGTTCCAGTTTGTCAATGTCCTTCTTGAACTGTGGTGCCCAGAACTGGACACAGTACTCCAGGTGAGGTCTGACCAGAGCAGAATACAGTGGCACTATTACTTCCCTTGATCTAGATGCTATACTCCTATTGATGCAGCCCAGAATTGCATTGGCTTTTTTAGCTGCCGCGTCACACTGTTGGCTCATGTCAAGTTTGTGGTCAACCAAGACTCCTAGATCCTTTTCACATGTAGTGCTCTCAAGCCAGGTGTCACCCATCTTGTATTTGTGCCTCTCATTTTTTTTGCCCAAGTGCAATACTTTACATTTCTCCCTGTTAAAATTCATCTTGTTTGTTTTGGCCCAGTTCTCTAATCTGTCAAGGTCGTTTTGAAGTGTGTTCCTGTCCTCTGGGGTGTTAGCCACCCCTCCCAGTTTGGTGTCATCTGCAAATTTGATCAGGATGCCCTTGAGTCCATCATCCAAGTCGTTGATAAAGATGTTGAATAAGACTGGGCCCAAGACAGATCCCTGTGGCACCCCACTAGTCACTCTTCTCCAGGATGAAGAGGAACCATTGATGAGCACCCTTTGGGTTCGGTCAGTCAGCCAGTTACAAATCCACTGAGTGGTAGCATAGTCAAGACCGCATTTTACCAGCTTCTTTACAAGAATATCATGGGGCACCTTGTCAAATGCCTTGCTGAAATCAAGGTAGGCTACATCCACTGTGTTCCCTTCATCTACCAGGCTTGTAATTCTGTCAAAAAACGAGATCAGGTTAGTCTGACATGACTTATTTTTCAGAAATCCATGCTGACTATTGGTGATCACAGCATTCCTTTCCAGGTGCTCACAGACTGTTTGCTTAATGATCTGCTCCAGAATCTTCCCTGGTATTGATGTCAGACTGACTGGGCGGTAATTATTTGGGTCCTCTCTTTTCCCCTTTTTGAAAATAGGGACAACATTTGCCCTCCTCCAGTCTGCCGGGACTTCGCCTGTTCTCCAGGAATTCTCAAAGATGACTGCCAGTGGTTCTGAAATCACATCTGCCAGTTCTTTTAATACTCTTGGATGCAGTTCATCTGGCCCTGGAGACTTGAATACATCTAGACTAGCCAAGTATTCTTGTACTATCTCCTTAGTTATTCTGGGCTGTGTTTCCTCTGCTGAATCATTTGCTCCAAATTCTTCAGGTCGGGCATTGTTTTCTTTATCGGAGAAGACTGAGGCAAAGAAGGCATTGAGGAGTTCAGCCCTTTCTGTGTCCCCTGTTTGCATTTCACCATCTTCTCCTCTGAGTGACCCCACTGTTTCTTTGTTCTTCCTTTTGCTACGAACATACCCATAAAAGCCTTTTTTGTTGCTTTTAACCTCTCTAGCAAGCCTGAGTTCATTCTGTGCTTTAGCTTTTCTGACTTTGTGTCTACACGTGCTGGCTATTTGTTTGAATTCCTCTTTGGTGGTTTCCCCCCTTTTCCATTTTTTGTACACATCCTTTTTTAATCTTAACTCAGTTAAAAGTTCTTTAGATAGCCACCCTGGCTTCTTTAGGCACCTTCCATGTTTCCGTCTCATTGGTATTGCCTGAAGTTGTGCTTTTACTATCTCCCTCTTAACAAACTCCCAGCCATCATGAACTCCCTTTCCTTTTAGTATTACTGTCCATGGGATCTCACCCAGCACTTCCCTAAGTTTTATGAAGTCGGCTTTCTTAAAGTCGAGAAATTGAGTCCTAGTATGCTTGGCTGCTCCTTTCCTCTGTATAGTAAACTTCAGAAGAGCATGATCACTCGCGCCTAATGATCCTTCCACTTCTACCCCACTAACCAGGTCATCAACATTGGTTAGGACCAGATCTAAAATGGCTGTTCCTCTTGTAGCTTCTCCCACTTTCTGGACAATGAAGTTGTCTGCAAGGCCAGTGAGGAATCTGTTTGACCTTATGCTCTTGGCTGAGTTTGACATCCAACAAATATCCGGGTAATTGAAGTCCCCCATTACTACTATCTCCCTTCCTTTTGCATGCTTGGCCATCTGTTCCAGGAAGGCATCATCTATGTCCTCCGTTTGGCTTGGGGATCTATAGTAAACTCCCACAATGAGGTCACTGTTATTCTTCTCTCCCTTAATTTTGACCCAAATGCTCTCACTTTGGCTTTGAGGTTCTAAATCTTGGATCTCTTCACAGGTATACACATCCCTGACATATAACGCCACTCCTCCTCCTTTCTTGTCTGGTCTGTTTCTCTGAAATAGATTGTATCCCTCCATTATTACATTCCAATCGTGGGACTTATCCCACCAGGTTTCAGTGATGCCTATTATGTCATATTTAGTTTGCTGTACCAAGAGCTCAAGCTCATCTTGTTTATTTCCCATACTTTGCGCATTAGTGTACAGACATTGAAGTCCATTAATCATTCCCCCGTGTCTCTTATTTAAGGATTTTTTCCTCCCACCACTAGGTCTGCGTGCTGTTTGCTCCATTCGGTCTATGACATTTGGATGATCATCTTCATCAATTGATAGACTCCTACCTTCAGGAGCACTGTCTCCCTCCCCCACATTAGTCAGTTTAAAGCCCTCCTGATGAGGTTTCTGAGATTTTTTGCAAAAACATTCCTACCAACCGTTGTGAGGTGCAGCCCATCGCTTGCCAGAAGTCCATCTTCAAGAAACTGCATTCCGTGATCTAAGAATCCAAACCGTTCCTGTTTACACCATTTGCGAAGCCAGTTGTTCACTTCCACTATTTTTCCCTCTCTCCTGCAGATTAAAATACAAGAACGTCCCATTCCTTATTTTTATTCTCTCAGCTTCTGAAGCTTTTATTGTTGTATTGGCAGCATGCAGAATTTTATCCGCATCGAGCAAGCAAAGCACCTGCCAAGGAACCCAGGAGACTGGCAGAGGAGTCTGGATAAAGCTTTAGAGATGGAGTTTTAACATGTTAACAGAGACATCTGACCCTTGGACAAAAAACAAGGACACCAGCCAGGGATACCAGAGCAAAACAGCAGCCAGTAGGCTTGGTCTTTATGGAAGACTGTTGCCACAGGACTCCCACCTGCCCCCAGGTGAAACATGATGGAAGCCCCGAACGAAAGAGCCCCCAAAACTTTTATTAGCTGCTAATCCCCATGTTACACCCCCCCCAACTACATCACTCATACATCATGGTTACATCATAGAATCATAGAATCATAGAGTTGGAAGAGACCACAAGGGCCATCGAGTCCAACCCCCTGCCAAGCAGGAAACACCATCAGAGCACTCCTGACATATGGTTGTCAAGCCTCTGCTTAAAGACCTCCAAAGAAGGAGACTCCACCACACTCCTTGGCAGCAAATTCCACTGTCGAACAGCTCTTACTGTCAGGAAGTTCTTCCTAATGTTTAGGTGGAATCTTCTTTCTTGTAGTTTGGATCCATTGCTCCGTGTCCGCTTCTCTGGAGCAGCAGAAAACAACCTTTCTCCCTCCTCTATGTGACATCCTTTTATATATTTGAACATGGCTATCATATCACCCCTTAACCTCCTCTTCTCCAGGCTAAACATGCCCAGCTCCCTTAGCTGTTCCTCATAAGGCATCGTTTCCAGGCCTTTGACCATTTTGGTTGCCCTCCTCTGGACACGTTCCAGTTTGTCAGTGTCCTTCTTGAACTGTGGTGCCCAGAACTGGACACAGTACTCCAGGTGAGGTCTGACCAGAGCAGAATACAGTGGCACTATTACTTCCCTTGATCTAGATGCTATACTCCTATTGATGCAGCCCAGAATTGCATTGGCTTTTTTAGCTGCCGCGTCACACTGTTGGCTCATGTCAAGTTTGTGGTCAACCAAGACTCCTAGATCCTTTTCACATGTAGTGCTCTCAAGCCAGGTGTCACCCATCTTGTATTTGTGCCTCTCATTTTTTTTGCCCAAGTGCAATACTTTACATTTCTCCCTGTTAAAATTCATCTTGTTTGTTTTGGCCCAGTTCTCCAATCTGTCAAGGTCGTTTTGAAGTGTGTTCCTGTCCTCTGGGGTGTTAGCCACCCCTCCCAGTTTGGTGTCATCTGCAAATTTGATCAGGATGCCCTTGAGTCCATCATCCAAGTCGTTGATAAAGATGTTGAATAAGACTGGGCCCAAGACAGATCCCTGTGGCACCCCACTAGTCACTCTTCTCCAGGATGAAGAGGAACCATTCCTCACTGGGAAAACTTTAGAAATTCATCTAGACCTTTGGGTTCGGTCAGTCAGCCAGTTAGAAATCCACTGAGTGGTAGCATAGTAAGACCGCATTTTACCAGCTTCTTTACAAGAATATCATGGGGCACCTTGTCAAATGCCTTGCTTTACATCACGAAAGGGGAGGTCTGGTGGCCGGAATCTGAGCATCCTGGACCCTGCCCCATGGTTCCCCTTGCCCTCCACCAAACACCCATCAAGTGACACGAAAGAGATATTTACATTTCCCTGTTTCCCAGCCAAGTCAATCACACCCTTTTGTCTTCATCTGGGTTTGTTATTTCTGGAATGGCTACCTGTCTGGCCCTCAGGTATCAGGAGGCCAGGAATTATCACTCAGGCAGAGGGGCTGCTGAGGAGCTGAGCTCACAGGTCTAGATGAATTTCTAAAGTTTTCCCAGTGAGGCAGTACATAGATAACGTTTATCAGTGAATTGTTAAATTTGGCATCGTGCAGCAAAGGCCCTTTGAATAGATAGGAAGAAACTGTGATGAAGTGTTTTGTGGGGACAAATCACAAAAGTCACAAAAGTGATTGTGCTGATTTTCGTAGTGGGCTGCATGTGCATGATATTTGCTGGAGGGGCAACCCCCCCAACCTATATACCCCCCCAACCTATACATAAATTCCTGCAACAAACATACTATTTTCAACAGTAATTAAACATACTTTTACATCTTACTCAATTTTTTTGTACTTCCATTAGTCCTGTCTGAAAATTTTCCAATCTAATCGCTTAGTATACATTTCTTACTTTTCTTATTGCATTTAAAACTCAGAACCAATATCTCCATTCTTTAGCTACTCTGTAACACTTCTTATATTTTTCCTTACAAAAGTTTTTTGTAGTCCTACTAGCGTAATTTGCTGGTTACAATTGCTCTTCAAATAGTTCGTATACCTTTTCCAATCTTCTGTGAAGATTGGAACCCGCAGGTTTCGAATCTTTCCTGTCATTTTATCTAATTCTTATTCCTGTCATCTTATCTAATTCTGCGCAGTCCATTAATTTTGTCTGCCATTCTTCTTTCGTCGGAATTTCTTCTTGCTTCCATTTCTGGGCTAGCAATACTCTTGCCGGGCCTGCAGGATTCGATCTCAAGCCAGGTGGACAGAAGCTCCATTCTCTGCAAACTCAGAGCTGATGGTCAGGGCTTGCAAAGCATCCCCACACCAGTTTCTGCACAGGGCTTAAGCCCTCCTTCCACCGAGCCCTGACACCAGCCCTGCAAATCAGCTCACTCTCATAAACTACGGAACTCCCTGCCACATGAGGTGGTAATGCCGCCAGCCTAGATGGCTGAAATATACTCTGAGTCAAGAGTGGATTTCATGCTCTTTATTCAGCTCATAGTAGTGAGAAGGAATGGGAGTTCCCCCGAAATGTCTGCTTTATATACATTATTTACACAGTGGGCCCCACGTGATTGGCTAATTCCGGGATTCTCCTGTAGGCCAATCAGGTTGCGAATTCACTTCCACCTGGAGTTGGATTGGGTGGCTCCTGCGGACCAATCAGACTGCTGCATTTTGGATCCTATTGTTCTAGGACCAATCAGACTGCTGCATTCTGGACCCTATTGTTCTAGGACCAATCAGACTGCTGCATTCTGGATCCTATTGTTCTAGGACCAATCAGACTGCTGCATTTTGAATCCTATTCAACTCAGTACATAACAATGGCTTTCAAAGGGAATGAGATCAGACTATATGAAACTTGCCGAACTGACCAGGAGACTCCGAGACCAGAGAGAAGGGACAGTGGATGAAATTTGGAAGAAGTTTAAAGAATATTTGAAAAAATATGCTAATATTTAAATCTTGGAATAGCTTTGGAAGTGGATATAGGCTGTGGGGTTAGAAGTAGAAGATAGTGTATTTTAAAACAGTATTACTTATAAGGCATAAAATGTGAAGATTTTTATGGTAAAAGTAAGTGTGATTTAAAAAATGGTTAAAAGTTATGATATATGTAAACTGCTAAAGAAGAGGTAAAATGAAAATCAGATGGGGGGACTTGGGGAAGCTCACCTAACAATGTTTAGAAAAAGTAAGGGTAAGACAAGAATTTGTTTGTATTGTTTGATTTTCTGTTTATATTTATTTGTGTTATAAAATGAATAAAAACTTTTGGGAAAACAAAACAAAGGGAATGAGATCAATTCATGGAGGAGAAGGTTATCAATGGCCACTAGCCCTGGTGACCCTACTCTGCCCCAACACCTGGAGGAAGCAAGGCTTCTGAATCCCAGTTGCCGCAGGAAGGGCGAGGTGATCTTGGGTTCAAATCCTGCTTGCACCCGGTCAGCCACTGTGAGAACAGGATGCTGGACCAGATGGGCCACTGGCCTGATCCAGAAGGCTCTGATTATGTCTATGTTGTCATCATCTGTACCTTTTCATATATCATCAATTCTATTAATGTTTAATTGCTTTCAATGATTGTTTTCTGTACCCCTATGTTGTTATATGTAAGCCTTCTTGAGTCAGGGAGAAGAAAGGTGGGCTATAAATAAATATAATAATAAGTAATAACCTTACCCCACACTTGGTAGAACATCTCAGGGTTGCGGGTTCGAATCTCTCGTTGGGCAAAAGATTCCTGCATCGCAGGGGGTGGACTAGATGTGCTCTGTGGTCCCTTCCAGCTCTCCAGTTCTCATTTGCTCTGGCATAAGGCTGCAGACATTGGAGATCCCCAGATCTCTCTCTGCTCACAAGCAAAGAGGATCTTCAAAGGTGCCCTGGAGATTCCTCTATTCCCCCAGGGACTTGGGGAGCAGAAAGCAAACTATCGGACTAAATATGGTTCCAAAAATAATACTTGGTTGTGCTTAGATTAATTTCACAGACATAATGGGGGACGACTGATTTGAATAAAGGAATACAGATTATTGGTAACTAATGAGAAGCGCTGAAGCCGCAAAGAGATAGAGGGAAGTCGATTAACATATCAAGGATTCAAACAAGTTTAGTGGAACAGAAAGAAAGTGATTGTAAGGAAAGAAAGAGAAGAAGAAATATTAATGTAATTCCTTTCTGGGAGCTTTTTGTATAGAATATTCAAATTATGGTTTGTATCCTTTGAACAATTGTGTGTATCTTTTTTGTATTCTTTGTTCTTTTTCTCTCCTTCTTTTCTTTTTGTATATTTGCGTGTAACTTTTAATTTATTTTCTCTCTGTAGTTTTCAAAAATGAAGTAAAAAAATTAAATAAAATAAGTAAATAAAGGCTGGAATATGCTCACAGGGGCCCTCGTGTGGCAACCTCGACAAAGTGCTAGCAGATTTTCTCCACGAAAGGACCAGTAGCCTCGCGCAACTGCATCTGTTTGGTCTAGACCAGGGTTCCTTGGGCCTCCAGCTGCTTTTGGACTACAATTCCCATCATCCCTGACCACTGCTCCTGTTACCTAGGGATGATGGGAGTTGTAGTCTAACTGCAGCAGGAGACTCACGTTTGGGAAACCCTGGTCTAGAGGCAGTGGCGTTGCAACGGGAGGGTGGTGCGCCCTAGGTGCCATATCTGGGGGGGGTGTGACAAGAAGGCAACCCACAGGCGCTGGCAGCGGCGCAAGCAGCCATTGCACCACTGCAGCCGCATGTGGAGGATCCCGCAGCCGATGAGCAGAGGATCCTGGCGCCGGCATCAAACTGCTATGTTCAGCGCATGTGCGGTGTCGCACGCATGCACTGTACACAGCGGTTTGCCGGCAGCGCCACTCAAGCGCCGTACAGACGGCGGTGGGATCCCTCCGTCGCCACTACAGCCGCGAACAGTCCGTATGGTGCTGGAGCGCCGGCACTGGCAAAGTGCTATGTGCGGCGCATGTACGGTGTCGCTACGTGTGGGGCATGTGCCGCACGTAGTGAGGCCACACATGCTCCATACATTGCGGTTTGCTGCCCCGGGTGTCACGACGCCTTCGTTCGCCCCTGTCTAGAGGAACAAGACCTGAGCTTCACCTCCGCATTTATCTTAAAAACCATTGCAAAGAGATAAAATCATTAGCGGGACTGCAGTCCCACTTGTAATGTAACAAAGAACTATGGACATTGTGGAGATATAAAAATCTGGATCATTATAAAAGATGCAGAAGGAAAGGACTCACAAAGGGAAGTCCAGGAGATTCTTGGGAATCTTGTTTTTTTATGTAGTATGTTGTGGTGTGAATGTAAATTTTAATATGGAAAATCAAATGAACCCAATTGGAAAAAAATAAAATAAAAATCCTATGCTCAGACTGTATAGATGTGCAAATAAAATTCCGCATCCTGAAGACTCTGCAGTCTCTGCTGACCTCCATCCCAAGGAAACTGGGCCTGGAGTAATATTACTTTTGCAACTTTATAGACTCACATGATGCTGCCGCTCAACCATTGCACCTTCAGCCTCTTGGAAGACGAGGTGGAATCTAAATGTGATTATAAAATGATAAACTGGTGACCAGTTCATTCCATGATGCCCCTCCCTCGCTATGAGCAGCAGCAGGGAAACCTGGAGTGGGGTTTTGGGGGGTGAGCAATGTCCTCCCCCACCTGTCCCTCTCCCAGGCCTGCTCAGATGGCGCCTGCAAAGGATCCCTTTGGGGTGTGGTCTGGAAAAGCAGAGGGGGAGCCGATTATCTATCCAGCCAGAGGCAGCTTCGACAGGCAGCATCAGGGGAGATGGTTCTCTCTGCGCAAAGATCAAAGGAACCCTTCACTGAATAATTCACTTCCCCACCTCCATGCAAAACAGCGGCCGGATTATCAGTCCAGGCCTGTAATAATCAGTCCTTCTGCTTGGAAGACAGAAAAAAATCCTTCAGGCAGCAGCAGAGTTGAACTGTGGGACTCCTTGCCACTTGAGGCAGCAATGGCCACCAACTTGGATGGCTTTAAAAGAGGACTGGAAAAATTCATGGAGGGCTATCGAGGCAGAAACACTTCTGAATGCCAGAAACCACAGGAGAAGAAAGTTGCTCTTGTGCTTGAATCCTTCTTATATGTTTCCCACAAACTTCTGACCGGCCTCTGAGGGAACAGGATGCTTGACTTGGTGGGCCTTTGGTCTGATCCAGCAGCCTCTTCTTGTGACATAGGATCAGTGCCGTCTTTGCCCAGGGATGCAAGGGGTGCGGGGCACCTGGGCACCAAATTCTGGGGGGCGCCAGGTGCCTGCCGTTGAAGTCGCCTAAGCTCTTAACTATCTAGGTAAAGGTAAAGGGACCCCTGACCATTAGGTCCAGTCATGGCCGACTCTGGGGTTGCGGCGCTCATCTCGCTTTTTGGCCGAGGGAGCCGGCGTACAGCTTCCGGGTCATGTGGCCAGCATGACTAAGCCGCTTCTGGCGAACCAGAGCAGTGCACGGAAATGCCATTTACCTTCCCGCCGGAGCGGTACCTATTTATCTACTTGCACTTTGACGTGCTTTCGAACTGCTAGGTTGGCAGGAGCAGGGACTGAGCAACTGGACCGAGCAACGGGAGCTCACCCCGTCGCGGGGATTTGAACCGCCGACCTTCTGATCGGCAAGCCCTAGGCTCTGTGGTTTAACCCACAGCGCCACCCGCGTCCCTTTAACTGTTATGAAATAATAAATAATTTTGATCAAGCTAGAAAAACAAAATTCATATATACAGTCATACCTCATGTTACGTCCGCTTCATGTTACATTCTTTCAGGTTACGTCCCATGACGACCCGGAAGTACCGGAAAGGGTTACTTCCGGGTTTTGCCGCTCGCTCATGCGCAGAAGCACAAAATGACGTCACGTGCATGCGCCTAAGTGGCAAATTGCAACCCGCACGTGCGCAGACGCGCCACTGCAGGTTGCATTCTTTTCATGTTGTGAACGGGCTTCCAGAACGGATCCCATTCGCAACCAGAGGTACCACTGTACCTAGGTATTACCAAAATGTATACCTACTGTTTCACTAAAGGACTTTTGACTTTGTGAGCTCATTTACCAAAGATGCACCACACCAGCGGCAGCACTTGTCAGACTCCACAACGGTGCTTGTCATTCTCAACAGTGCCGTGCATGCGAAATTAACTCTTACATCATCATAAAAGTTAATTTGGGGGCTAAACTAAATGTGGGGGCACCGGGCGGATCTTTGCACCCCGGTGGCGCATATGCTAAAGATGGCCCTGCATAGGATAGACCTGTGGGTGTCAGGCCAAGGGAAGCCCCTCCAGAGAATCAGAGAGTTGGAAGGTCCCCATGGGGTCATCTAGTCCAACCCCCTGAAATGCAGAAGTCTAGTATCCTATGAGCCGCCGTGGCCGAACTAGACACCCCTCTGGGTGGGAAATGGAGAGGCGTATCTGGGAAGAAAGGACCCTGGGAGGGTGCGAAGGTTGCATCTTTCATCCCTCAGTTTGCTATGAAAATGGAAGCCCAAAGCCAGTCTATATGAGGGCCAGTAGCCACAAAGGATCTAGGGAGCCTCCAGATTCAGAGCCAGTCTACCTCCAAGGACCATTTTCCAGAAAACAAAATGCAAGACCAAGGACCCATGTACCTACGGGACGGCCTCTCCTGGTATGCCCTACAATGGACTTTAAGGTCCACAAATGACAACCTTTTGGAGGTCCCAAGCCTCAAGGAGGTTAGATTGATCTCAGCTAGGGCCAGGGCCTTTTCAGTACTGGCCCCAACTTGGTGGAATGTTCTGGCATAAGAGACTGGGGCCCTGCGGGACTTGACATCTTTCCGCAGGGCCTGCAAGACAGAGCTGTTCCGCCTGGCCTTTGGTGGTTTGGACTCGGTCTGACCCTTATGTTCCCCTCCCCTTACGGTTTTGATATATGGGCTACTTTTAAAATGAGGCTGCATTTTAAATTGCATTTTAACCTGTATTTTAAATTGGGTTTTCCCCATCCCTTCCCCCCCTATTATGTTTTTACTGTGATTTTACTGGTGTTAGCCGCCCTGAGCCCGGCTCTGGCCGGGGAGGGCGGGGTATAAATTATTATTATTATTATTATTATTATTATTATTATTATTAGACTCTTGCCTTCACTTCCTACCCAGAACCACTTGGGCAGTTAAGGAAAATATTTGGAGCCTGGGTCCCAGGGTGGGTTCACCCCCTAGCCATGGGCTCTGGCCAGCAGAACTTCTTCAAGGTAGCAAGAGGACTCTGTGGACTAGATGGGCCGTTGGGCCTGATCCACCAGGTTCTCCTTCGGTTCTGAGACTGCGCTGCCCCTGCAAACCGGCTCTGCGTGCCTCTGACAAAGCGAAGGCTCAAGCCCTCCTTGGGAGCAGACATGACTCACCAGCGCTTCCCGTGAGGAGGGGGCTGGATGGAGAGCCGTCAGCTGTTATAAATCACCCGGGCTTTCAGGGCCCAGGGCCGTGAATCTATAATTAGCGCATAATTAATTACCAGATGTTTTCAACACTAATGAAACATTAATAAATGATGAAGCGGTGCAGCCTGGTAATGGGGCATTTAAAAGGCAGCTTGCGAGGAGAAGCCGGCTAATTTGCTCGCCTTCCCTGGTGGTCCTTCCTCTCCTGTGGTTGGGGGGGGAGGATTTGAAAGACAGAGAGGTCTCCTTGTGAGTAAGTGGAGAGGGAGGGCAAGACATGGCTGGGAAGGAGAGCCCTTCACCTTCCGAGTGGAACGGACTGCCTCAGAAGGGGGACTCTGTTGGAAGCTTTTAAGCAGAGGTTCGTTGGCCGCCTGTCATGGGTGCTTTAGTACCTTGGGGTCATCTAGTCTGACCCTGATCACAGCTAAAGAATTACTGACAGATGGGCCTCCACCAAAGCAGAGTCCACTGCCTTCCAAGGTTATCTCTTCGCCGGTGAACATCTCTTTGTGGGAACCCGCAGACAAACACAACTAGGGTTAAGACAATAGAGATGTGCTTCCTAGACCCAGTTAGGCTACGCCCCCTCCCCTCCAAATGAGGGTGGAGGTGAAGCCTTGTCTTCCTGCTCGCTCTCCATGTAACTGACCAAGGAAGACGTGTCTAAGTTTTGCTCCCAGCTTAGAGCACATATTCTGTGTTTTCTACCCCAGAGTATTCTGCCTGTGTTCTCCTTGCTGCTGCCTGGATAAATGCATGAATCTGACCTTTGGAGCATTCTGTAAGTAAATGATTTAAAACTCATTGCAAGAAGGCTAGAAAGAGTGGAGTGTTGCATGCAACCAAATGAGCTAAGAAAATCTAACAAGCTATATTCCCATGTTATACGGCTGCTAAACATTGGCAACAGAAAGCAAGCTGACTCCATCTTCTCTCTGACATTTGAGGGAGTTGGGGATGTTTCACCTGGAAAAGAGAAGACTTCGGGCTCATCCAGACTTCCTTTTCCACTGTGCTTTCCAGCACAGATCTGCGTTTTAAAGTTCTGTGTCCAAATGGGTGTTTTACCACTAAACTGGAGCAAATGGCAATCCACAGAAAAGCAGTTTGATATTTGCTGATTCGGTGGAAAAATGCAGGCTTTTCTGGGAAAATGCCAGGAGAGGAGAGAGTCTGAATGAGTCCTAAGTCTTATCTTTAATAATAATAATAATAATAATAATAATAATAATAATAATAATAAAATTTATTATTTATACCACACCCATCTGGCTGAGTTTTCCCAGCGGCTCCCAGCAGAATGCGCGGGTTGCGATTCGCCGCTTCTGTGCATGCGCGTGATGTCATTTTGCGCTTCTGCGCATGCGCGAGCAGCGAAACCCAGAAGTAACCCCTTCCGGTACTTCCGGGTTGCCACAGGACGTAACCTGAAAGAGCGTAACATGAAGTGGACATAACATGACGTATGACTGTACTAGCCTTGCATTTTGGATGGGTCCTGAGTTTTCAAAATTGGCTCTGAAAACCCACTAATGAACAACCTTCAGGCAGTGAGACTTTGCTACCGATGTCTCTCAAGAGCTCAGACTCTGACTGTTCTGGACTCGGTCCTTGCAGCTGAAACTTGCATGCACTCATGTGACTCCTCACCACCTGACCTGCCTGTGAAGACCGTTTGAGCCAAAAGGGATAGGAGCCGTATTCTGAGATCCGCATCTGGTCCCGTTGTTGAACATCTCCCACCCCACAGCCATATTTCTCCTCCGCTCCCCGTTCCTCCCCTGATCCCAGCAGTGCACACGCATCAAGGAGCTCGGAGCATGGAAGTTCAATATGCCAAGGGGCAAACTTCCCATCAACCCCACTGTGGGCTCTCACATCACTCCAATGAGCCCTAAAAACTTTTAGCAGTGCAATAAAAGCTGCACCGGGGCCCCTAATTAATTCCCAATCCTCGTTTCCTAGACCTCGTTCCAGGAGGGGTGGGACTTGTTAATGGGGATCTGGATGGGGAAAGAGTCATTTTCCCTCCTCAGCTGAAGGAAGAGGATCTCTGAAGCCAGCGCTGGCCAGACCCCCACTCCCAAAGGACCCCCTACGTGGCTCTTGGGGCCAGTGCAAACGGTGGTTTGTCACCCAGCTCTGGAAACGCTCAATTCCCTGTCCCCGATATAAATCACTTCCTGATACACCAGAAGAGAGATTGGGATGCTGGTCACACTTCCTCCATGATGGCTTTGCAAAAGAGCCCCCAATAACCAATCTCAAGAGGAAAAGGTGAGGAAATTTGGTATGTTTCTCCTAGACCCACAGCTGTCCATGGAGGCACAGGTCCATTCTGTGTCCAGGGCAGCTGTCTCCCAGCTCCATCCGGTACGCAGGCTGAGACCCTCCCTGCCCACAGACTGTCTCGCCAGAGTGGCAAATGCTCTGGTTATCTCCCGCTTGGTCTACTGCCATGCGCTCTACATTGGGCTACCTTTGAAGGTGATCTGGAAACTGCAACTAATCCAGAATGTGGCAGCTAGACGGGCCACTGGGAGTGGCTGCCAAGGCCACATAACACCGGTCTTGAAAGACCTACATTGGCTCCCGATACGTTTCCGAGCACAATTCAAAGTGTTGGTGCTGACCTTCTAAACAGCCTCGGTCCAGTATACCTGAAGGAACATCTCCACCTCCATCATTCTGCCCGGACACTGAGGTCCAGCGCCGAGGGCCTTCTGGCGGTTCCCTCCCTGTAAGAAGCCAAGTTACAGGGAACCAGGCAGAGGGCCTTCTTGGTAGTGGCACCTGCCCTGTGGAATGCCCTCCCACCAGATGTCATAGAGAACAACAACTACCAGCCTTTTAGAAGACATCTGAGGGCAGCCCTGTTTAGGGAAGCTTTTACTGTTTGATGTTTTATTGTGTTTTTAATATTCTATTGGGAGCCACCCAGAGTGGCTGGGAAAACCCAGCCAGATGGGCGGGGTAGAAATATATTATTATTATTACAGTGGTACCTCAGGTTAAGAACTTAATTTGTTCTGGAGGTCTGTTCTTAACCTGAAACTGTTCTTAACCTGAGGTACCACTTTAGCTAATGGGGCCTCCCGCGCTGCTGGAGCACGATTTCTGTTCTCATCCTGAAGCAAAGTTCTTAACCTGAGGTACTATTTCTGGGTTAGTGGCGTCTGTAACCTGAAGCGTCTGTAACCCGAGGTACCACTGTATTGTTGTTGTTATGATGATGATGATGACGACGAGATTGCACTGGCCTATTTATTCTGAATGTTTGTAAGTGATGCCAATAAAGGTTTGATGATGATGATGGTTGAATCTCATAGCTGCAGAGTTGGAAGGGACCCTGCGGGTCATCTAGGCCAACCCCCTCCAACGCCTGGAATCACAGCACCTGGAAGGCGGCCATCCAACCTCTACTTAAAAACCTCCAAGGAAGACAAGGCCACCACCTTCTTCGGGAGTCTGCTCCACCGTCAATGGGCTCTTACCACCAGAAAGTTCTTCCTAGTGGTGGGACGAAGTTTGCCCCTTATGTGTGTGTCCTGTCCCATGTGCCCCCCTTATTGCCTTGGCACCTTCATTTATGAGATGGCAGATCCTCCTTCTTCCTCGTTTCAAGGCTCCAAACCAAACCATTTACCACATTCACAAAAAAACCATAATGAAATGGTCACATTTAATGAACAATCTCTCTCTTGTGTGAGTGCGGGTGTTTTGTTTTTTTGTTTTTCCTTCAGTGAAGTGTGTGTGATTTTAAAAGTTTTTTATATATATATATACACATCTATAAAAAGTTCAAATACAGCATATTATCGTTTTGGAATAATAGGGCGTAGGGTGTTCAATACTGCACTTTGAAACGAGGGGAGGGAGGGGGAGGAAGGGAATTTGGGGAAGCCGGATTCTTACAAAACAGGACTTGGGGAAGGGGCGAAGAGAGGGAACAGGGCAGTTTTGGGTGGGTGGGGGGCCAAGAGGACATCTTAGTTTAGCTACAGTTCCATCGGGTATACATCCCACTCCCCAATAATAAGACCAATACACAAACCTAAGGAGTTTCTCTGTATAAACGGAAGGGGACACACAGCTACAAATGGGGCAGGAGGGAAGGGGTGAGCGTGTGTTTTCCAAGATGGGACCCCCTCCCGACGTCTCCTTCGGTGGGACAGTGACGAACGGCTTCTTTTAAAAAACAAAGACCTGCCAGCCGCCTTGACGCACCCGTCTCGTGGCTCCCGGTGGGGCGCTTGCTTTATTCCGCCCCCCACATGATGTGTGGGGCAGAGCTGCGATGCCTCCGCGGGCACATTTGACTCTCTCTGCCCGGCCGAGGGCTCAAGGTTCGTTGTCTCACAGCTGCCAAGAGGAGGAAGGGGAGAAAGAGGAACACCGGCCTTGTGGGGCAGCCCCCCTGGGCGTCAGGTTTGTGGCCTCCCCTCCCGGAGCCGCCCTGTCCATCCGTCTGTCGCACTCCTGTGTCCAGGAACCGGGCTGCGGGTTCGAAGCATGCCCAGCAGAGGGTCTTTGGCGTGGTGGTTTAGCTGTATGATCTGAACCCGGGGCCGGGGGGTGGCTGGTGCTCCAGGCTGCTGCTTCCTCCCTCCCCACTTCAGGCCTGCCTTTCTCCTCCCCCCGCTCAGACGCCCCCCCCCGATCCCACCCCACATTCCCACCTGTCACTTTCGCGTGTGAGGAGAGCTCTGTCCTTTTGAAGGTTTAGTCAGGCGGCTTTGCAAAGTTCCGGGAAAGTTTGTGGTTTGTTGGGTGGCAGGCGGGTGGGCGGGCGGAGAGCCTGGGCCCCCTTGGATCTGTTTTTTTTGGGGGGGCTCGGCCTTCCGGGAAGTGCAGCGATGAAGAGAAACGGAACACGTCCTTCAGACCATGTGCAAAACAGAAGCAAAGACAGACGTTCCGGTGAGTCGGGGACCTCCTCAGCGGGGCTCCGAGGCCGAGTCTAGAGGAAGGGGGAGGGAAAGGAAAAGTGAATATAAGAAGTGGCCCTCCCCCCAGTCCAGCGTCCTGTTCCCACACTGGCCAGCCTCTGAGGCAGCCATTCAAATTGGTGGTGGTCGTCACTGCCTCTTGTTAAACCCTGGAACTCACTGCCACTGGGGGCAGCGATGGCGAGAGAGGAGGAAATTGGCTACCACAAGATCCTATGGAGAGCCTTGGAGAGTTAAAATCGAGATGTCGAAATATGGAAAAATCGATGAGAGGCAGGACTAAGATTTGGACATGCTTCAAGGTGCAGACTATGGGAAGCCGTAAAATTACCATATTTTTCGCTCCGTAAGACACACCTAGTTTTTAGAGGGGGAATGCAAGAAAAAATATATTCTTTAAAGGGAGCGCTGAGTAGAGCCTGTATGCACCCCAGGCTCTGCTCAGCGCTCCCTTTAAAGAGCCGCATGGAACGTGTGTGTGGCGCTTGCAGGCTTTTCCCCAAGGAGGGAGAAGGGCAGCCCGCGCGGCTCTTGGGGGCTTTTCCGGGAGGTGGGGAAAGGGACTGAGGGGCTAAGCCAGAAGCTAGAACAGCAAGAGGGAGTGCTGCACAGAAATCCCTCTAGCTGTTCTGGCTTCTGGGAGAGCTGCACAGCCTGCATTCGCTCCATAAGATGCACACACATTTCCCATTACTTTTTAGGAGGGAAAAAGTGCATCTTATAGAGCAAAAAATACGGTAATAATTGCAATTCGGAAGATAATTCGACCTTTTTTATTTTAGTTTTTTATTTTTATTGGATTATGATTTGATATGTTAATTGGATATCTTTTATTGGGAAATTATTAAAAACAATCTAACAAAAAAAAGATCCTATGGAGAGCCTGTCTAGTCCGGCATCCTGTTCTCACGGGGCCAAACTTCAGGAAGAACTTTCTGCTGAGAAATCTCCAAGGAAGGAGAGTCCACAGGGAGAGCGGTTCATGGTCCCAACAGTGACCACCTCCCAACGGCTTGACCTCACCCCCGAAGGCGGACCCCTCCAGCATCTCCCAAAACAGACAGGTGCCAGCTTCCATACAATCCCTCCTGCTTTCGTTCCCCTTTTCCCTCGCCCTCTTCATCCCACAAGGAGGGGCCCTAAGAGACACTCACTAAATAAAGTGGATGCTGAAAGCCACCAATAGCAGACTAGCCACCCAGGACAGGGCGATGGCTCCATCGCTGCCTTGCTCCTCCGAGTTCCCGATGCTGCTGGTGGTGGGGACCACAAAGGCTGAGGTGCTGGCGGTCGTCGTCTCTGAAGGAGAGGGGGAAAGTAAGGGAAAGGGATTAATGCCAGGGGCACAGGTAGAGCGGGCGTCCAGGCCCCCCCCTTGCCCCATGGAGTCATGTACAGTCAGGGCTGGATTTAGGTTTGATGAGGCCCTCAGCTCCTGAAGGTAATGGGGCCCTTTATATGTCCAGCTGCCCTTTGTCAACAACAAATTGTCGCTGTTTTTTGTGTTGAATAGATGCTATATGGTCATTTATGGACCTCATCGGTATCTCAAGCCACTTGCACATGTTGCCATGCAACTAGTCCATGCAGAATATAAATGTAAAGGGACCCCTGACCATTAGGTCCAGTCGTGGCCGACTCTGGGGTTGCAGCGCTCATCTCGCTTTATTGGCCGAGGGAGCCGGCGTACAGCTTCTGGGTCATGTGGCCAGCATGACTAAGCCGCTTCTGGCGAAACCAGAGCAGCGCACGGAAACGCCGTTTACCTTCCCGCCAGAATGGTACCTATTTATCTGCTTGCACTTTTGACATGCTTGACATCGTTCTTCCGCAATATTCTGAGGAGATGGAGTCTCTGTTGGGCTTTCTTAACCACCTGGGTTGTATTTATTTTCCCAGTAAGGTCTCCTCCCTCAGCCATGCAATCCAACGCTGCTGTCTCTCACCCAGCCCTACTCTACAAGGTTGTTGTGAGGGGGGAGAGAATGTACTCTGTCCTGCGCTCCATGTTGGAATGGCAGGATAAAGGTGAAATGAACAATATTAATAATATGAATAATAATGTTGGGTGCTATTTTCACAGCACCACACCAAGAGACGGATGAGGAAGTGCAACCCACTGGGGAACATTCCTAAACGACATTCATTAGAGAGCAATTAATGCCATTGGTGTCAATGGGGCTCAGAATTGCAATGAACTCTTGCAAGATGCCTGCTGCCCTTCCTACTTGCATGCCAAGCCGCATGGCCACCAGAGGGCAGTCTCTGCTCACGCTAAAGTCCAAGTTGCAGGACACTGACCATCACTGATTCCCTTGATCAATTTTTCTCAGAGGCAAATGGTCACAAAGAGTTACTTGTTTTGCCTTTTTTTTTTTTTTTGGAGTGGGGGGCACGAGGAGGCATGCATTTATTGTTACTGACAACCACCACACAACCTGAGCTAATTGGGTATGTTGCACTGTGACACTGTGACATTGGCTGCATGATCCCAAACTGGCTGGGGTGATGTCACGGGGACACTTCGTCACACCAGCATTAAGGAAACAAAAACGGAGCCCAAAATAACAGTGTGAGGCAATCAAAACCAGTGAACACGTGGAGGAAAAAGATGAAAAAGCAGGTGACACTTGCAAAATATTTCCAGTCTTGAAATCCTCTGTCTTGCACTGATGTGACTATTCGGCGTAGTTCTTGAAAGCGATTTGCACTTGCTGAACCATAAACAGGTAAAAAGGTAAAGGACCCCTGGACGGTTAAGTCCAGTCAAAGGCGACTATGGGGTTGCGGCGCTCATCTCGCTTTCAGGCCGAGGGAGCCGGTGTTTGTCCACAGATAGCTTTCCGGGTCATGTGGCCAGCAGGACTAAACCGCTTGTGGCGCAACGGGACGCCGTGACAGAAGCCAGAGCGCACGGAAACACCATTTACCTTCCTGCCACAGTGGTACCTATTTATCTACTTGCACTGGTGTGCTTTCAAACTGCTAGGTTGGCAGGAGCTGGGACAGAGCAATGGGAGCTCACCTCGTCACGGGGATTCGAACCGCTGACCTTCCGATCGGCAAGCCCAAGAGGTTTGGTGGTTTAGACCACAGCGCTACCTGCTTCCTATAACCATAAAAGCAAGCCCAAGGAAAGGTGGGAATAATGTTCAGGCTTGGACTTTGGCTATTTCTGGACCAAGGGGCATCCAAAGACATATCAGGCGCAGAGAGACCCCAGCCTGTCCCCAACACACCAATGGTCACCTTAAAGATCTGAACAGCACCAAAGAGGGGAGCATGGGTGATGTTGCACAGTCCGGGTTTATGTGGTTTGCAACATTCTCTGAATCTGTCAGGTGATTTCACCTGCATGGCAGCCCCTAAGAGCTGACCCCCTTGGCAAGCCGAAATGTGCCGTCTCTATACAGTCTGTTGTGCAGCCGGGCAGCACGATAATTTGCACATTCCCCTGTGTGTGTGTGTGCGCAACCAGACGCCCCGAGGGTCTTTGGCTGGCCTCCCGGTGGTTTCCTAGTAGTGGACAGCATTTTTTTTTGCTCGATTTCCCAACCCCACGAGCGCCGGTGCCAGCTGAGGGGACCAGCCCGGACTCTGCACGGCTGCTTCTGGGAAGCCAGAGGCTGATATCACATTATGCACTTGGAAGCCAGCCCAGCTCTTTCCTAGAAACAGAGAGTTGTTAACTTTGCGGCTTTCCTTGCTAACAGGCTTCCCGTTGTGTGCTGCTACAAAAACCCACACTGGACAGCGCCTTTTGCCAGAGATTTTGCAAAGCACACGGCCTGTTCTGGTTCCCACATTTCCTGAAACACCGCTGCCCTTTCCTGGTGGGGAGAGCATAGCCAGCTGGCAAGTGGTAGGCGGAAGAGCAGCTTTGCAGGATCAGACCCAGGTCCATCTCATCCTGTGTTCTGATCCTAGCATGAGCCGCTGGGAAGGTCGCAAGAAGAGCACAGGGCTGGCTGATCTTTCCTCCATCCCCGGCATTAGAGGTAGACTGCATCTGAACAAGGAAGTTCCATTGAATTATCGTGGTTCACAGCCGTTAATAGACCTCTCTGCCTCCATGATGGGAAAGGGACTTTAGCCCAGTGGGCAGAGCATGGGATTTGAATGCAGGATCATGCAAAGGACCCCAAGGGTCATCTAGTCCAATTCACAGCTGAATAATCCCTTACTGTTGGCCATCCTTGTTGGCAAACAACTGTCTCGGGAGACAATGGAGAACCTCTGCTTAAAAATCTCCAGAGAGGGAGAGATCAAGACCTTCCAAGGGAGTCCATTCTGCTCTTTAACAGATCTTACCCTTGGAAAGTTCTTCCAAAGGCCTCGCCCACACTTCCTCTTCTTCTGTGCCTATAAAGCATGGGTCCGAGTGGTTTCCTCCTTGCCCCACTCCTCTTCCAGGAAAAAGCCTGCTCTTTAGTGCTGAATCAGAACAAACAGCAATCCACAGAAAACCTGGATGGCTGTTTGCGCCGATTAAGTGCTAAAGAGCAGTTTTCTCTAGAGGAAAGCGGGACAAGAGGATAAGCCCAAAGCAACTTCCTCTGAACTTGTGTGACTCCTTTTCAAGGGCCATCGCTATGTCTTGGGGTCTGGAGTTCTGTACACGGATAAAGTCACTGCAGGACCTCAGCTCCTTTGATAAACCTGTGAAGTTCTGTGCAAGCCTATCTCCTTGGCCAGCAGCGCTGTTACTGTTGGGGTGTTGGTAGAAGCAAGAACCTCTTTTGAAGGAGGAGAGGTGTATTGTGTGATGGTGCTGTCGAGAGAAACGGGGACTTTGCAAGCCTCATGAACGGTGTTCCAGCCAGAAACACTTAAAGAGACACAGCACAGAGCTTAAGAAATGGGCACCCCAATGGAAAAACCACTTTGGGGTGGCAGGGGCATCATTCAGGTAGTCATAGTTGTTTATACCCTCACGTAAGAACATAAAGAGTTTGGGACGCAGGTGGCACTATGGGTTAAACCACAGAGCCTTGGGCTTGCCGATCAGAAGGTCGGCAGTTCGAATCCCCACAACGGGGTGAGCTCCCGTTGCTCGGTCCCTGCTCCTGCCAACCTAGCAGTTCAAAAGCACGTCAAAGTGCAAGTAGATAAATAGGTACCGCTCCGGCGGGAAGGTAAACGGCGTTTCTGTGCGCTGCTCTGGTTCGCCAGAAGCCGCTTAGTCATGCTGACCACATGACCCGGAAGCTGTACGCCGGCTCCCTCGGCCAGTAAAGCAAGATGAGCGCCGCAACCCCAGAGTCAGCCATGACTGGACTTAATGGTCAGGGGTCCTTTAAGAACATAAAGAAAGCTTGCTGGATCAGGCCAAATGGCCCACCTAGTCCAGCATCCTCTCCGCACAGTGGCCATGTAGACGTCCTAATGGGAAATGTCTGCAAGCAGGATTGGAGCGCAAGAGCCCTCTCCCCTTCCGTGGTTCCATGCCTTTGCCCTTCAAAATGGGCGCGTTAACCCCAGAAGAGCCACTTCAAAGGCAGCAGGGCAGAAACTCCTCAGGGACACAGAATCAGAGCCCTGGGAAGGAAGCCCACTCCCACAGAACCCCACACGGAGAAACCCAGCTCACCACCACTTTCCTTCCAAAGCAAAACACGTGGATTCTTGCAAAAGTTGGAAAGTCCTTTATGCCAGCACTGCCCATCTTTGGCATGGAAAGAAGGGTCTGTTTTGCAAAACTCCTTATCTCTGAGCAACTGTGGGAGCACTCAGGAATCCTGGGTGTTGCAGGGCTGGCTGCAGCGAGCCATGCATTGCAACTTCCTCAACTTTCAAAGCTGGCTACAGGACCTCCCAGATGTCAGCCACATCTGGGACCTGTTTCCCTGTTGGCCGAGGACTCCAGATCTGGTGGGCCTCAGGCGCAGACAATATCAGCACCCGCAGAAGGAAAGGGGATGTGGCCCGCCTGACTGCCACCCTCCAACCGCTTTCATTCTGATGCGGAATCTCCCACCTGGTCTGAAAACGGGCAACGCAGAAGTAAAGAAGAATTGGAAGGGGTTCCGAGGGTCATCTAGTCCAACCCCCGAACATGCAGGAATCATGGCATGAAGCGGAAAGGGTGTGTGTGTCAAGAGCTGCTGAATAATCCCAGGAGCCTCCCTCTCTGGCATCAACAAGTTCCCCTGCCACCCCGGTCTCCAAGAATGCACAGGATAATAAGAAGGGCACAACCAGATCCCAGAGGTGAGCAGATGCAGTTTGAGATGCTTGGGAAATATTTGGGAGTGTCTCCTCCCCCGTCGTTCTGCCCGGACACTGAGGTCCAGCTCCGAGGGCCTTCTGGTGGTTCCCTCGCTGCGAGAAGCCAAGTTACAGGGAACCAGGCAGAGGGCCTTCTCGGTAGTGGCACCCTGTTCAGGGAATTTTTAAATGTGTGACATTTTAATGTATTTTTAATCTTTGTTGGAAGCCGCCTAGTGTGGCTGTGGAAACCCAGCCAGATGGGCGGGGTACAAATAATAAATTGCTATTACTACCTGTCCTATGGAACGCCCTCTCACCAGATGTCAAAGAGAACAACAACTACCAGACTTTTAGAAGACATTTCAAGTCAGCCCTGTTTAGGGAAGCTTTTAATGTTTGGTGCATTACTGCATTTTTATATTTTCTTGGAAGCCGCCCAGAGTGGCTGGGGAAGCACAGCCAGATGGGCGGGGTATAAATAATAAATGATGATGATGATGATGATGATGATGAGAGGAGGAGCCTGCGGAAGGGTGGAAGTGGGGACCAACTGCTGCTGTCTGGTTTTCTTGAATAAAGAGTCAACGTCATCGCTAAGGGCCTCTGCACCATCTGATTCCATCCCTGGCGCTAGCCCTGCCAGAGCGAGACCTCCCCCCCCCGAAACGACTCCCTCTTCCCGTCCCCATGGAAAACCCTCCTCGTCCAGCATCTCCATGGCTTCACCTGCTCCCTGGGCTTCCGTGGTGAGATGCTTGGGCTCCTCGGTCCAGGGCGTGGCATGCACGGCCACGCTCCAGTCGCTCCACGTGCCGATCTCGTTGTCCTTGGCTGCCACCTGGATGATGTACTCCTTGCCCGCGTAGGCGTCGGTGATTATGTGGGTCGTCCCGTCCGACAGCTCCACCTGCAAGGGGGAGAAGGGGAGGGTCACGGGGGGGGGGGCTGCCGATGAATTCACACCGTCCCAGCACCTCTTGGGGATGAGATGTTGCGGCCATGGCTTCGCGCAGAACTGGGGGTGCCCAAATGTCCGATGGCACAGGTTAGGAAGTTGCCAAGTGCCACCCAGAAGCCATGACAAGCCCCTGAGAGCATCTTGATTGGCATTCCTAGCCTGGCAAACTTGGCACCCAACCCAACTAGGTTTTGAAGAGCTGGAACTGGCATAGGAGCCAAACAATAGAGAAACAGACAAACAGATACAGTATTTTCTGGATGATAGAAAACAAACCTTTTCGGTGTATGTAAATCCAGCTATACAACAGGGCTTACTCTTGGGTAAATGTATTGGGGATTGCATGCCCAGGCACAGAAACAGGGGTGGGCCATATGGGCCACTTGGCCCAGGCCTCCGATTCCAAAGGGGACCTCAGTCAGCATACATTCCCTATGTACTGTATTTTTCGCTTTATAACACGCACCCGACCATAACACGCATGTAGTTTTTAGAGGAGGAAAACAAGAAAAAAATATTCTAAATGAAACAGTGGATGTATGATTTTTGTGGTTCATGCTGTGGCCACAGACATGTGATCTGACAGTGAATTTGGAGTAGCCCAATGCAAAAATCCTGAGGATCCATGTGGATCCATGCACCACTGCGGCCCCAGGCAACAGTGGGTGCGTGATTTTTTTGGTGCACAATGTAGCCATGGACATGCTATGTGATCTGATGGTGAATTTGGGGTGACCCAGTGCAAAAATCCTGAGGATCCATGTGGATCCTTGCTTTGTAACCACGTTTTAAGTGGGAAGGGAAGGAAAAGCACTCAAGGGACAAGGAGCACGCGTGGGGTGGGTGGAGAAGGATGCTGCTAATAATGCAGAAGAGGGGTTTAAGGGGAGAAGGCTCCTCTCCTCTCCCGCTTTGCTCCTTTAAAGCAAGCAGGCTCTGCTTTTCTTCCTCCTCCCTGCTCATCCCCGGCTTAGCAAGCTGAAAAACTTTGCTGCTATGTAGCGAGCTTAGTGGGGAGGAGAGAGGGACAGAAAGCCTGCTTGCTTTAAAGGAGCCAACCGGACAGGAGCCGTTTACACTCGTGTAAGCGGCTCCTCTCCTCTCCTGCTTTGCTCCTTTAAAGCAAGCAGGCTCCCTGTCCCTTTCTCCTCCCCACTCAGCGGCTCTTCTCCCACTTTGCTGTTTCAAAGCGAGCCACGGAGGAGGGAAGGAAGGGGAACCAGGGATCCTCTGCTCACGACTGCAGCAGATCCCCCCGCCATCCATAGGCATTCACTCCATAACACGCACAGACATTTCCCCTTACTTTCTAGGAGGAAAAAAGTGAGTGTTATGGTGCAAAAAATACGGTATTTTAAAAAAGCACTAACCTAGGCAGCATCTTAAAAATCAGAGACATCACCTTGCCAACAAAGGTCCCAATAGTTAAAGCTATTGTTTTCCCAGTAGTGATGTATGGAAGTGAGAGCTGGACCATAAAGAAGGCTGATCGCCGAAGAATTGATGCTTTTGAATTATGGTGCTGGAGGAGACTCTTGAGAGTCCCATGGACTGCAAGAAGATCAAACCTCTCCATTCTGAAGGAAATCAGCCCTGAGTGCTCACTGGAAGGACAGATCCTGAAGCTGAGGCTCCAAGACTTTGGCCACCTCATGAGAAGAGAAGACTCCCTGGAAAAGACCCTGATGTTGGGAAAGATGGAGGACCCAAGGAGAAGGGGACGACAGAGGGCAGGATGGTGGGACAGTGTTCTCAAAGCTACCAGCATGAGTTTGACCAAACTGCGGGAGGCAGTGGAAGACAGGAGTGCCTGGCGTGCTCTGTTCCAGGGGGTCACGAAGAGGCGGACACGACTAAACGACTAAACAACAACATTGTATATCTATATTTTCCATTTTGTCTTTATATGCAGATACGGTTCAAGCCATGAAATAAAATTATTTCTCAGCATAACTTTTATGAAAATTATTTATATACTTACTTATTTATAAGACTTCAGTTATCCCCAGGGTAAAAAAAACAGAGGGGGGGCACACATTATCTACCTGGCCCAGGCCTCTGCCTGGCTCTGCAAGGCCCTGTGCATGCCATCCAGTGAAATGCTTTTCTATATCTATCCCAACCTGTTGCACTCCAGGTGTTTCTGGACTGTCCCCCCCAATTCCCACGCTGTAGCAGCTGTGCTGGCAGAGGCTGGAGGGAGTTGTAGGACAGCAACATCTGGAGGGCACCAGTTGGGGAAGGCCAGTTGAGAGGAAGTACACCTCTTTCCACATGACTTTCCCTAAAGTCCCAAGCCCACCCCATCCATTGCTGCTCATCAAAGTTCTCAGCCGTCAACCTTGAAAAGAGGGACTTTTCCGCTGCAGGGAATTTTCACAAGATAACCGCTCCGCCTCCCCCCATTATACACTCAATAAATGAGTGAGTTGCACAATTCACACCTAATACTAGGCCTCTTCTGGGCCCTTTTATGGCTCATTTTTTTAAAAAAAGAAAGCTCACAAAATTGGTACTTCCAGAATAATGGTAGCAGCAGCTTTCCTGAATCATTAGCTTTGGAAAGGCAGGTGTTTGGATTGGGGCCGGGGTGGGTGGGCAACAGGGAACTATTTTACCCCCAGCTCAGGTCCTATCACCTGGGCTACCTCTTAGCCAACTCTGGGTTTGTTTGTTTTTTAAAATAATAATAATAATTAAATAAAATAGAAAAAAATCAGAAGCGGACAATAGAAACAAAATCACAATCTCCACTAACAAAGGCAAGAGAGGAGCTGGGACTGCTGCAAAGCAGGGAAAACTTTGGCCTCCATCTCCCTGCTTTGCTAGTCTTCCTTGCTGAAGGGAGAGGAGAGATGCTGGAACCACTGATATAAATGGTATCTGGATTAGGAAGGGGGTTCATAGGTAACGCACAAGACCCTTGATCTGCATGCCCCACGTGCACGGGTGAAAAGCTCCATTGCTAGAAAGAGAACAGAGAGGTGTTGTCAGTCAAGGGAAAGGGTCACTGGAGGGTTAGATGACTGGGAAGCAGAAGGAACCTGCTAATAGCCCAGGACTAAAGCCCAGATGGAAGTGAGAGCTGGACCATAAAGAAGGCTGATTGCCGAAGAATTGATGCTTTTGAATTCTGGTGCTGGAGGAGACTCTGGAGAGTCCCATGGACTGCAAGAAGATCAAACGCATCCATTCTTAAGGAAATTAGCCCTGAGTGCTCACTGGAAGGACAGATCGTGAAGCTGAGGCTCCAAGACTTTGGCCACCTCATGAGAAGAGAAGACTCCCTGGAAAAGACCCTGATGCTGGGAAAGATGGAGGGCACAAGGAGAAGGGGACGACAGAGGACAAGATGGTTGGACAGTGTTCTCGAAGCGACCAACATGAGTTTGACCAAACTGCGGGAGGCAGTGGAAGACAGGAGGGACTGGTGTGCTCTGGTCCAGGGGGTCACGAAGATTTGGACACGACTAAACAACAAAACCCAGATGCAACTGAACTGCTCACGTGACAAAACTGACCAGGGACTGGCAAAGGCTTCGGCCCAGTAAGGAGCGTCTCCACCCCCATCGTTCAGCCCGGACACTGAGGTCCAGCTCCGAGGGCCTTCTGGCGGTTCCCTCCCTGTGATAAGTGAGGTTACAGGGAATGAGGCAGAGGGCCTTCTCAGTGGTGGCACCTGCCCTGTGGAACACCCTCCCATCAGATGTCAAGCAAATAAACAACTATCTGACTTTGAGAAGACATCTGAAGGCAGCCCTGTTTAGGGAAGTTTTTAATGTTTGAAGTTTTATCGTGTTTTTAGTGTTCTGTTGGGAGCTGCCCAGAGTGGCTGGGGAAACCCATCCAGATGGGCGGGGTATAAATAGCAAAATTATTGTTGTTATTATTATTAGATGGCACGACTCAGAGGCTGGGGCTTTTGCTTTCTTACTGAAGACTCCAAATTCCAAGATGCTCACACGCTCTCCTTAGGCTCTCTTGCTTGTTCAGATGAGTCTTTCCGCGCCTCTCCTTTCTCCAAGATTAGAGGCTGGTTTCGCCTTCGTGCATGAGCTGACTGCATGCAGGCCATTGCTCAGAGACGGTTCCAAGGCTTGCCTCTCTGCCAGCCCTTCCATTTCGAGATGGGGAGAGACCAAAGCAGTTCCAAAATGTCATCACCCCATTTTGTGTTGTCCTGGTCAATTTGACCAGGACGTGCAGTTTCCCAAAATAATCCGGAAAGCCTTTTAAGAGCTGTCTGCCTAATCAAAGCACGACTTGGCAGGACAACTCAGATCGGACAGATTTCGGCTTGTTTGCAAGCTGTCTTAGCTAACTTTGTTAAAATTGTCCTGCTAGGAAGGTCAGATTTAAGGTCCCGCCAGAAGACCTTGGACTGAGATATCCAGCAGTTTGGGTTCAGCAGAGTTTCTGAACTTGCCAGCAAAATATGCTGGTAATGTCTGGATTAGAAATTGCTAACAGAATAGCACAAGTCAGCTGCAGAGAACAGAAATGAAGCACTCTGACCCTGTGGAAAACTTCAGTAACCTCAGAGAACCTCTTGTGTGCTGTTGTACACAGGGAGGTTTCCAGTTGGAGCAATGGCACGGTGCTAGTCCCTGATCAAATGACAGGCGCTTTAGGTTTTAGGGCTCTCCAACCCATGCACATAAACCCATTTTCTCCTGGGACAAGCTGCAAAGCTACATCACTCTTTTCTCAAGTATGGTGATAATGCTTGAGTCAAAAACAGTGTGATTCAGCAGCAAGAAAAGCCAATGCTCTTCTAGGCTGCAACAACAGAGGTCTATTGTCCCAATCAAGAGAAGTAATAGTACCACACTATTCTGCCTTGAATTATGGTGCTGGAGGAGACTCTTGAGAGTCCCATGGACTTCAAGAAGAACAAACGTATCCATTCTGAAGGAAATCAGCCCTGGGTGCTCACTGGAAGGACAGATCCTGAAGCTGAGGCTCCAAGACCTTGGCCACCTCATGAGAAGAGAAGTCTCCCTGGAAAAGACCCTGATGTTGGGAAAGATGGAGGGCACAAGGAGAAGGGGACAGTGGACGAGATGGTTGGATAGTGTTCTCGAAGCTACCAGCATGAGTTTGACCAAACTGTGGGAGGCAGTGGAAGACAGGAGGGCCTGGTGTGCTCTGGTCCAGGGGGTCACGAAGAGTCGGACACGACTAAACGACTAAACAACAACAACATTCTGCCTTAGTCAAACCACACTTGGAATACTGCGTCCAGTTCTGGGCGCCACAGTTTTGAGAAGCTGGAAGGTGTGCAGAGGAGGGTGACCAAGATGGTCAAAGGTCTGGGAACCAAGTCTTAGGAGGAGCCCTTGAAGGAGCTGGGAGAACAGGAGACTGAGAGGAGATATGATAGACATCTTCAACTATCTGAAGGGCTGTCACGTGGAAGATGGAGCAAGCTTGTTTTCTCCTGCTCTGGAGGATAGGACTCAGACCCATAGTTTCAAATTACAAGAAAGGAGATGCTGATTAAACATTTGGAAAAACTTTCTGACAGTAAGAGCTGTTCAACAGTGGAACGGACTCCTGGGAAATGATATATAATGAGCTGAAAGAAATGTTCGAATTAACATTTGTAAAAAAGCCTGAAGCATTTTTGTTAGGAATTGTAGGGAAAAACCTGCCAAGGAAATTGAAGAACGTTTTCATGTATGCGACAACAGCGGCAAGAGTCTTAATAGCACAAGGATGGAAGAATGAAGAAATCCCCACCAAAGAACTGTGGCAAGAGAAACTGATGGACTCTGCGGAATTGGCGAAATTGACACACAAACTGCGTGATGAGGACAACTGTGACTTCAAAGAAGAATGGGAACCTTTGACAAAATACTTAAAGAAACAACAAGATGAACTGGACTCCTTGGCAGGTTTTGAATAAACATACACAAATTTATTACAGTGGTACCTTAGGTTAAGTACTTAATTCGTTCCGGAGATCTGTACTTAAACTGAAAGTGTTCTTAACCTGAAGCACCACTTTAGCCAATGGGGCCTCCTGCTGCCGCCGTGCCACCGGAGCACAATTTCTGTTCTCATCCTGAAGCAAAGTTCTTAACCTGAAGCACGATTTCTGGGTTAGCGGAGTCTGTAACCTGAAGCATAGGTAACCTGAGGTACCACTGTATTGGTAACATATAGATAGATAAATTAAGGATCTTTACAGTTTTGTAATATGCAGAGATTAACATGTGCTGAAAAATCAGAGAGAGGAGCTGAGGAAAGACTGGGGTGGGGTGGGAGGGTGGGTTTCTGGTTTGGGGAGGGGGAGGGAAAAACAGGGGGGGAATGAGGATGGTATGTTTTTGATAAATTGTTATGTTGAAATTCTTAATAATTTTTAAAAAAAAACAAAAACAAAAAATAGCAACAGTGGAACGGACTCCTTCAGAAGGTGGTGAACTCTTAAGTTCTGTCTGAGAAAGCAACCATTTGCCCCCTTTCATGATCACTACATGACCCTCCCCCCACGTTCCAGAGTTCCTCCTTGCTCATTTTTTCCTTCCAAACTGTGCACCCTTTTCCCGGCAGAGGAGCTATCTCAGACCCTTGACAATTTTGGCTCCCCTTTTCTGCAATTGGATGGTGTGTCCCGAGGGAAGCGTCTACCCCCCCAAAAACCCCCCCATGTGCTTTCCCCTTACACACTTCCAACACTTTCATCACTCAGACTCCCCAAGGACACCCCTTCGGACAGGACGGTGCTCAATGCGCTTGCCCTCTTGCGAACCCTTGCGGCCCCAGGTGATGAGCGCATGTTTCGGGAGATGTGTCAGTGTGACGGGCAACATGTTTGGGAGGCCAGGAAGCTCTGGCGGATGGTGTGAGTTAACCAGCGGAGCCTGCGAAACCAGAAACAGGCTATTAGCGATCCATTAGGGCGAGGTATCCAGTTCCTGGCTAGGTAATCCATTAAAGGAACATCTGAGCGCATTAGAAGCGCACTCGGACAGGGGCAGGACGTGGCTGCGAGGCAGCAGGAGGAAGCGGAGGCCAAGCTGGCTTGAGTTACACACTTAAAAGCCGGGAGGGGAAAGAAACGGTGCCCTAAATATTTAATGCTTTGTGTTTAAGGAGCCAGAACAGGAAAACCAGCCCAAGGAAAGGGCGAAAACCTTGAGGTGACAGCGGCTGCCTTTCCCACGCCCCCCTTCCTCTTTCCATCTACTGGAAGTGAAGTTCTTCCCGGCAGCCATGGGAAGGTGCTGGGTGGGCAAAGAGGTTGCCGTCCAAGGGCATCGTCCAAGACGCCCGCCCCTCAGATGGGTACATCCAGCAAAGAATTGTCTCGCGGCCCCCTGGATTGGTATCCGACAGGCCAATTGGGACCCTAAGCACAGCTCTGCAAGATCAGACCAAAGGCATGTCCAGACCAGCATCTTGTTTTCGGTGTGGTCTGGATGGCTCTGGGTAGCCCATTCAAGACAAGGAGCCCCTGCATTGAGTAAGCAGCACAGCAGCTCTTAGTACATGGCTGCTGATATTGAAATTCATTAATGACCACCAATATTTATTCACTAAACAGGCAAATTGTTCGCCTGTCCAGTGAATTTGCAACCACGCTCGTTATTCATTTATCTGCTTTCGTCTCATCAATTTTCCTGGAATGCAATCTTACAAGCTTCAGAAACGATGAATCACCATCGATAGCATCTAGAAATATGTTTTGGCAGTCACTAAAATTAAGAGCAGAGATTGCGTCCACCTGACACAACCGAGGCAGCGATGCAACAGGGCATCCTCTTGCTCGTACGTGCAGAAATAGATTTTGTGGGCCTTTGGCACAGATTCGGTTCCAGGATGCCTAATTGGGAAGCCGCCTAACTTAGTGGTGGCCACCAGCTCTTTCAGCAGTTACCGTATTTTTCGCTCCATAAGACGTACTTTTCTTCCTAAAAAGTAAGGGGAAATGCCTGTGCATCTTATGGAGTGAATGTGTGGTCCCTGGAGCCGAATTGCCCAGGGGCAAAAAGCAGTTCATTCTTGTGTTTTTTTTGAAAGAGGGAAGTGGGTGTTGAAACAAAGCCACTGATCTCAAGCGATCAGAAGTGAGATAAGGGACGCTAGAGATAAAGGAGGCTGCCTGGGAGGGGGGAGGTAAAAGCCCATGGATCCTCAGGATTTTTGCATTGGGTCACCCCAAATTCACCATCAAATCACATAGCATGTCCATGGCTACAGCCGGCACAAAAAAACCCATGCATCCACTGTTGCATGGGGCTGCAATGACGCAAAAACGTGGTTACAAAGCACGGATCCACATGGATTCTCTGGATTTTTGCATTGGGCTAACCCAAACTTACCATCAGATCACATGTCTGTGGCCACAGCATGAACCACGAAAATCATACATCCACTGTTTCGTTCAGAGTATTTCCCCCCCCTTATTTTCCTCCTCTAAAAACTAGATGCGTCTTATGGTCAGGTGCGTCTTATGGAGCAAAAAATACGGTAATCCCATAGGTTAACCAAGTGTGGGTTGAATTCAGTCTGAGCTATTCAGGGAGAAACTGGGAGAAGCTGCTGGGATCTGGCCAAAACAGCTGTGATTCCTGAACTATGGGGGGTTGGACTAGATGACTCTCAGAACCATTTCCAATTCTGATTCTATGATTCTATGACATTTGCTTTTGGTTCTTGTACTTTAGCTCTCAGACGTTTGCACCCAAAACCCTCTTCTTTTCTGCATTCATGAACAACTCCCTCCCTATCCCTTAAACGTGTCCCTTAATTGCTAGTGATGCTGCTTAGAAAATGTATTTAAAGTAAAAAAAATGGTTTGGTTCAGTTTGTTTTGCAGTGTGAACCCACCAAAGTCACATGTCTTGAAACAAGACTCAACTATCCTTTAAAATGCACACTGCTCTGGATTTTGCATTGTAGTTCTTGGGCCCAAAAATGGGTGTAAAAATGCAGCTAAAGGCAGAAAGGACATTCAAAGGTGCATCCTATGAGGCAATGCTATTTGCAAAAATATGTATACCAGGCAAAGCTGCAGACATAAAGAACTGCACACTTAAAGGTTGATAGATTTCAGAGAGAAACCAAAAGGAACAGATTTCCTATCCTTCTGACCACCAGCTGCTGGAAACCAAAGGTGAGGAGAGTTCTGGTTTTGTGTTCGAATCCTGCTTGCCAGTTTCCCTTTGGGACATCTGCTTGGCCACTGTGAGAACAGGATGCTGGGCTAGATTTATGGCTCTACTCTGCCTCATTGAATCCCCACAGCCACCCTGCGAGGTAGGCTAGCCTGAGATGCAGTGACTGGCCCCCAAGGTCTAAGCCAAGCGGGGATTCAAACCCTGGTCTCTTCCAGGTCCGAGTCTGATACTCTAACCACTACACCACACTGCCTTTCATGATGGGCCACTGGCTTGATCCAGCAGGGCTATTCTCATGCTCTTTCATGCGATGAAGGGAAAGAGAGTGGAACAAAAGCAACCACCAGATTTTCCAAGCGAAGGGAAAAGTCAGTTCCAAAAAGCAGACACAACTCGTGCAGAACAGGCGAGTTGGCACAAATATAGGAGAAAGGAAAATATGGAGAAAGGAAAGATGGGAGCAAGCTTGTTTTCTCGAACCCATGGCTTCAAGTGACAAAGCCACTTCTGCCCTGCAGAGGAGTTTGTGGGCGTCACAGCCCAGCCCCTGTGCAATTAGGGGAATCCCCGGCCACGTCACCCTCTGGCCAGCCAATCAGCTGGCTCTGGGGGTGTGGCCTGCCCTATTTAAGGCAGACGCGGCCGGGGATCTCCCTCTTTTCCCACCTACCAGCTGTTCCTGCTTTTCCCACCCTCCCGCCCTATAAGGTTTTCGTTTTTTAAGCTTTCTATGGACCTTGGTTGGTCGCCATTGAGGGGCCTGGTAGGAATTTTTCCACTTGGCAAACTGGCACCAGCCACTTGGTTTTCGCCTACCTCGTAGCAGATCATCACAACTTTCTGGGTATTGGCGGTTAGGCATTGGTATTGTTCTGTAGATGGAAGAGGGGAGGAAGCGCCATCACCTGCCCCACATATTGAAGGGTAGTCCGGTAAAGGATTCCGGGGGGCGTGGCCCTGTCCGAAGCCTGGGGAGGTGAGGGCCTAAGCCACGTCCCCTATCGGTGACCCCAGGGGAGTTCCTAGTTGATGTGCATCAGCAGGACTCCCCCTACTGGTGGTTAACCCTTCCCAGACTTCAAGCGGATGGGCTGAAGCTGGATATAGTCGGTTAAGACCAATGCCTAAGCCAATACCCCTCATCCCCTATAACCAATAAAGTTGTGGCCTTATTTAGCCCATTAACCTTAATAATTGTGTCATGTGTCTTTATTTCCACTGGGGGGGGGGAGCTGGAACTCGCCACACAAGAAAGGAGATTCCAACTAAAGATTGGGAAGAATTTTCTGTTGGGAAGAGCTGTTTAACAGGGGAACGGTCGTGGACTTTCCTTCCTTGAAGGTTTTTAAGCAGAGTTTGGATGGCCATCTGTCTTGGACGCTTTAGCTGAGATTCCTGCATTGGAGGGGGTCTCTTCTATCTCAGCAATTCTATGATTCTACAATCACCTCTGGGACTCCAGCACTTCGCACCTTCTCAAGTGCTATTTTGCTGTTCTGTGAAAGAAAGCTTGTTTGGTTTGTGCGAGTGCTTTCATCTTGGAGGTCTTCACAGGACTTTTCCCCTTTGTGTTTGCTTAATACTGCAGGGCACACCCAGCGCTCAAATAATCTGAGGGAATGCGAGATCAGAACTGCGAATATTCAGCAGCCTCTCAGCCTGTAGAGCAGAGCAAATTGCAGCTTCAGAGAACGGAGCGATCCCACAGGAGACGGGACGGTATTTAGAGCGAGGTGACCTTTCGGGAGAAATTAGCGGAGGACGAGGTGGCCGAGATGAGCAGCTCAGAGAAACAGCGGTTGTAAAAGGAGGCCGTTCTTCTCTCTTGGGGGAGAGCAAGAGCTGCAAAATTAGGGCACGGGGCTTTGAAAAAAGAAGAAGGGTGTGTGTGGAGGGGGAGATTGACATAGGACTAAGTGCAGAGGCTTCCTGGGTAGGAAGCGTAAAGGGAAACTGACAGCTCAGCATAAACGGAGCTTTTTAAAAGGGGGCAATATCAGACGCACAAACTGGAACCTCTCTTTTTGATGCAAAGGAGAGCTGGAAAGAGCTGGATGGATCCCTGGTGGCTGAGGAAGGAGCTTTCTAATGACCTGCAGATCTAAAGGGAAGCATGCAGGAATTTTTTTTTTTGAGGGGGGAGCAAACTGGCACTGAGGAGGAGGCAAAGGAGAGAAGGAACACTCTGTGCCAGCTCTGAAAGGAGTTTCAGGAGGGAAAGAGATGTCAGAGGAGCAGCGTGGGCAGGGAAAGCGGCCAGGCAGAATCGTGGTGGTTCCTTGAACTGTGAGCGAGGCTAGACCTCATGAACCCTGGCCCCTTGCAAATGCTGGATTCTCCTGGGACTAGACACAAACCTCCAGTCTCCTCACTTTAGAATTGTGTAATTGTGTAGCTGGAAGGGACTGCAAGGGTCCTCTAGTCCACCCTCCTCACAAATCTCAACTAATCACAGTTATTATTATTTTTTAAATCACATGCAATTTTTTTAAGGTATGAAAAAACCTCATTTTTCTAATGCTCCTTGATCCACCTGGACTTGTAATTGGAAAAGTTCTAAATACAAATGCATTGGGGGAAGGATACAAATTTTAATTTTTCCTCCCAAGCTGGTGCCCAGCGACTTTCTCCCCGCCTCCCATTCATATTTTATTTTATTTCCAGCTTAAAAGTTACATTTTTTCACTCAAGAGTTATATCCAATTCTACAATACTAATGACTTCCTGCTCACCCATCAGTGATGATTTCAGACAATTGCATTTTATAATTCCACCAAATCCATTTTCATCCTCTCTAACAGGTTTCGTAATAGGTTCTGCTCTTTTCCCCTTTAACTCCAAACCCCGCTGTGGACTTCACATATGGAAAGCAACTTTTAAAATAGACCAAAAAAGGTCTCCAGTCCTCCTTAAAGGATTCTAAATATGTGTCTCTTATCAGCGCCGTCAGTTCTGCCATCGCTGCATATTCTGAAGTTTTCAGCCGCCATTTTTCCTTTGAGGCTAACGGCCATGGCCTTTCTTGTTTTCCTTCCCAGTTCTAATCTCCAAAGTTCCTCCCCACATCCACAAGTATTGGAGTGCCATGGTGAGAACGCCAAGGTTGCAGGTTTGATCCCCGTATGGGGCAGCTTCGTATTCCTGCCATGCAGGGGGTTGGACTGGATGACCCTCAGGGTCCCCGCTAACTCTACAAAAGTTCTGTGAAAGTGCTTTTAAGAAGGAGAATGGGGAAGGCAAGAAAAGAAGGGACTCTCCGAACAACACGCTCTCATTCAGGCAGAAAGCCTTGAGGTTTCTTGATGGCACCACCCCGTTTGAAAGAAACAGGCTGGCTCCGTGGAACAGGGCTCTTCAAATGTGTTCGTCTTAGCAGGTTGACAGCCTCGCAGAGTGATTCTTCCACCCAGGTCCTGGCCCTGCCCTCAGGTATAATGGTTATGGGGTTGCTCGTGCGTAAGTTGCCGCCACTCCTGGCTAGGTGGCCTGGTTAAACCTTTCCTGGCTAGACAGCCCCTCTTCGTGGCTGTTCAGTCGCTGGCAGAATCCGACAGTGGGCGTTTCTTCAACCTTTCCCAACATAAAAGTTCTTTGACGCCCAGTCTCCTCCTAGCCTCCCTGCGCGGGTAGCGGAGGACCTGTGCTCTCTCCGCTGGTGTCCAGTGAAGAGTCTCTGAGCCTGCTCTCCGCTTCCCCCATTGGCCCCCCCTCCATCCCTGGTGTCGTGCTGATTTTCTTCCCCAACAGGAGACCTGCCTCTCTCCCTACTTGGCCCCTCTCCAGCATCGTCGTGGAGCCCCTCCTCCTCCTCTCGTTCCGATGGCAGTTCCCTGACAACAGGCATGTCCAACTCCCAAGAGACTGAGATCTAAAGGTAAAGGTAAAGGGACCCCTGACCATTATGTCCAGTCGTGGCCCTCTCTGGGGTTGCGGCGCTCATCTCGCTTTACTGGCCGAGGGAGCCGGCATACAGCTTCTGGGTCATGTGGCCAGCATGACTAAGCCGCTTCTGGCGAACCAGAGCAGCGCACGGAAACGCTGTTTACCTTCCCGCCAGAGCGGTACCTATTTATCTACTTGCACTTTGGCGTGCTTTTGAACTGCTAGGTTGGCAGGAGCAGGGACCGAGCAACGGGAGCTCACCCTGTCGCAGGGACTTGAACCGCCGACCTTCCGATCAGTGAGCCCAAGGCTCAGTGGTTTAATCCACAGCGCCACCTGCGTCCTGACTGAGATCTACTCCCAGTATAAAAAAACGGGCAGTGATCTACTCATAGAAATTAAGAAATGGGGGGAGGATTGCCAAGAGCTGTCGAGCTTTTCATGGGGGGGTTGCCCAGAGTTGCTGAGCTTGGGGGGTGTCAAAAAACGCTCACCAAAAAGCCCCGTGCCGAAAATCGCCAGCAGCATCCGATAAATGACCGCACACTTTCTGCTGCCACCAATCACCCTCTCGATAAAAGATGACAATCGCGCCTGCCCTCCCTCATTCTCCCCCTCTGCAGCGATCAATCAGGATCACCCCACGATCGATCAGGATCACACCGGCAGTCTACCTGTCAATCGTGGTTGACCGGTTGAACATGTCTGCCTTAAACGAATCACAAAGCTGATTGAATGATTCACTGCCGGTCACTTGTCCCACGAATAGCTGCCAGGTTTCGCCCACTTAGCCCCTGACTGTGTATTTTGCCCTCCATCCAGGGCGAAGACAGGGATGCCCAAGGAGCTGGAAGGTTTCCTTGTGAATTGCAAACAGCCATTCCTTTGCCGATTCAGGATGCTTTGACAGATCCCAAGGGCTGGAGAAACGCCACTCAGTTGCATGCTCAGAGGCGCTCTCGTCTCGACAACGCCACCTTGTTGCGGAGCTGAGCTCTGCCTCCACCTTGTGACTGGGCTGGGTGTCCATCAATACGCAGATGAAACCCAGCTCTACCTCTCTTTCAAATCAGAACCAGTGAAGGTCCTGAGGATGGATGGCGACAAACAGACTGAGGCTGAATCCTGACAAGACAGACGTACTGTTTTGGGGGGACAGGAGGCGGGTGGGTTTGGGGGACTCCCTGGTCCTGAATGGGGCAACTGTGCCCCCGAAGAACCTGGTGCGCAGCCTAGGGGTCATTTTGGACTCACAGCTGGAGGGGCAGGTCAATTTTGTGTCCAGGGCAGCTGTCTCCCAGCTCTATCTGGTACGCAGGATGAAACCCTCCCTGTCTCGCCAGAGTGGTGCATGCTCTAGTTATCTCCCGCTTGGACTACTGCAATACGCTCTATATGGGGCTACCTTTGAAGGTGACCCAGAAAGTGCAACTAATCCAGAATGCGGCAGCTAGACTGGTGACTGGGAGCGGCTGCCGTGACCACATAACACCAGTCTTGAAAGACCTACATTGGCTCCCAGTACGTTTCCGAACACAATTCAAAGTGTTGGTGCTGACCTTTAAAGCCCTAAATGGCCTCGGCCCAGTATACCTGAAGGAGCGTCTCCACCCCCATCGTTCAGCCTGGACACTGAGGTCCAGCTCCGAGGGCCTTCTGGTGGTTCCCTTGGTACAAGAAGCCAAGTTACAGGGAACCAGGCAGAGGGTCTTCTTGATGGTGGCACCTGCCCTGTGGAACGCCCTCCCACCAGATGTCAAAGAGAACAACAACTACCAGACATTTTGAAGACATCTGAAGGCAGCCCTGTTTAGGGAAGCTTTTAATGTTTGATGCATTACTGTATTTTAATATTTTGTTGGAAGCTGCCCAGCCAGATGGGTGGGGTATAAATAAATTAATTATTATTATTATTATTATTATTATTATTATTATTATTATTATTTAGCAGTTTGGGATCACAGGGAGGCAGGCAGGAGGGGGGAACAGTGTGGCGCAGTGGTTGTTGCAGGATGGCCAGCCAACCCAGTTCCAAATTACCAAAGTTCAGAGGAAGACTGGTCACTGCAGCCTAATCTTCCTCACAGGGTTGTTGTGGAGAGAAAAGGGGAGGGAGAAGAACTATGGACTCTGTCTTTTGCTCCTTGGAGGAATATCAGGCTATGAATGAGGAAATCAACATTTCCTTACACAGAAGGTGTAAGAGTTGGAAGGGACCCTCTCCTCCGCCACCCCCAGCCAGACAAACGACAGCAGAGGTTGCCACTCACGTGTTGCCACTGGTCAATGATGAGCGGCCGGTACCTCAGGAAGAACTTGAGGGGAAAGGAGTCCGGATCGGGCCACGAGGAAGGGTACTGCCACGTCACTAGCAGCCTCCGGGCGTTGTTGGGGATGGGCTTAGCCACCACGTTCTCTGGAGGGTCCGGCTTTACTGTTCAAGGAAACAAGACATGGGAGGAGGAGGAGAAAACCTTGGTGAGAAAAGAAACATTTCCGTGCAAATGCTGCCTCTCAGAATTGTAGAGCTGGAAGGGACTCCCAAAGGTCATCTAGGTCAAGCCCCCCCTGCAATGAAGAAATCCCAGCTAAAGAACCATACAGCTGGAAGGGGACCCCTGGAGGTCATCCATTCTAACCCGCTGCAACCTTCGTCTGTGTGCTGCACAGCAGGGACTGGCAAGCAAGCAGGCAGCAGCTAGGAAAGCTGGCTTTCTAAAAATAATAATAAAAATTAAAGTCCTCCTCCTCCTAATAAATAATAATAATAATAATAATAATAATAATAATAATAATAATAATAATATATTTATACCCTGCCCATCTGGCTAGGTTTCTCCAGCCACTCTGGGCTGCTTCCAACCGAATATTAAAAACAATACAGCATCAGACATTAAAAATTTCCCTAAACAGGGCTGCCTTCAGGTGTCTTTTAAAAGTAAAATAGTTGTTTACTGCCTTGCCATCTGGTGGGAGGGAGTTTCACAGGGCGGGTGCCACTACTGAAAAGGCCCTCTGCCTGGTTCCCTGCAACTTTGCTTCTCACAGGGAGGGAACCGCCAGAAGGCCCTCGGGAGATGGACCCAGGTGTCTGGGGTGGAGACGCTCCTCCAGGTATACTGGGCCAAGGTCGTTTAGGGCTTTAAAGGTCAGCACTAAATGCATCGCCATCTTGCTTTGCTGGCTCTGCTGCCGCCACTGTGGGAAAGTGTCACCAAGTGATTCATGCGGAACCAGCGCACACGTGAGCCGTCTCTCGTCCGAGAGCACAATGCCCCAAACAAGAGAACCGCCAAGTGCTTTGAAGCCCTGATTCAATGGGCAAAGCCCCCACAGAATCAATGGGGTTGCCAAGACACCCCCCCCCCGACCTCCTGGCTGGCTGAGCTGATAACCTTTCCGCAGCTTTGGTGACTCACTGTTATCGTTTTCTGCAGCCCTGGGGGGCTGGGGCTCGATTCTGCTCAGCTCTGGGGACCACAAATTTAATGAGCAGGGTGTGGGTGTGTTCAGAAGGGGTGGGCAGAGGTAGAAAGACTTGGTAGAGGTTGTGGGTTGAGAAGGTGTAAAAGGAAACAGACTAGAACCAATTGCCAGGATAGCTCTGCTCTGCTGGAAACCCCAAGAGGGGAGAGTTGGCCTTGAGTTCGAATACAGATTGTGAGTCTCCCACAGGCCTAGCGAATAATAATAATAATAATAATAATAATAATAATAATAATAATAATAATAATAATAAACTCAAGTGGTTCTGGGTAGGAAGTGAAGGCAAGAGTCTTCTCTTAATAATAATAATAAACAGCTGCCCTGGACACAGAACTGACCTGCGCCTCCATGGACAGCTGTGAGTCCAAAATGACTCCCAGGCTGCGCACCTGGTCCTTCAGGGGCACAGTTACCCCATTCAGGACCAGGGAGTCTTCCACACCCACCCACCTCCTGCCCCCCCCAAAACAGTATTTCTGTCTTGTCAGGATTCAACCTCAATCTGTTAGCCACCATCCATCCTCCAACCGCCTCCAGACAGTCACACAGGACCTTCACCGCCTTCACTGGTTCTGATTTGAAAGAGAGGTAGAGCTGGGTATCATCCGCATACTAATGAACACCCAGCCCAAACCCCCTGATGATCTCTCCTAGCGGCTGCATGTAGATGTTGAAAAGCATTGGGGAGAGGACAGAACCCTGAGGCACCCCACAAGTGAGAGCCCAGGGGTGGTCCTCTGGGCTCAGCGCTGCTCTGGCCTCCGAGGAGAAGATGGAGGCAGAATGACAAGAGCTCTTCCGTTTCTGCATCCTGGCCTGTGGCTCCAAGAGGCAGAACATGGCCTGTTCGCTTTTTATGGCTGCTTAATTGTTGCAACGCTTATCTTATTTATGATTGTAATTGTACGTTACCGCTCTTGAATTTTGCAAATAATTTGTAATTGTATGTTATTGCTCTCGAACTTTGCAAATAATTATACAGCTTGCTTCATTTGCAAAACTTATCCCGGTTGCAATTCAGCGGACTGCTTTGCTCTCTCATGCAAGCTGAGGCTTGAAGATTTAGGGCAGCTGTTAACCAACGCAATCTGGCTTCAAGCTGGAGCTGTGGCTGGGAACTGGGGTTCTGTGTGAAGGAGAAGGACTGTAGCCTCTCTCTCTTCCTCTGGCAGAAGGAAAATCTCTACAGCTCACTGGCAGGAGCCATGGAAGTTAAACTAGGGTATGACTGGAGTACAGACCTGCCACCCACTGCTGCAAGGTTTTTGCCCCATCGATCGCCACAGAAAAGTGCTGCTCAGAAGGTATGGGAGCAGTTTCAGCCTTGGGCAGAAAGATATGCATTCTCCCCAAAGAGGGTTTGCCGCACAAAAGAAGACAAGAAAGGAAGCGAATCTGCATAAAATCTGCATGTAGAAAGTTCTTCCTTAGTCACAATCTCCTTTCTTGTTATTTGAATGCATTGGTTTGAGTCCTCTACTCTGGAGCAGCAGAAAACAAGCTTGCTCCTCTTCAGATAAAAAGGTAAAGGACAGTTAAGACCAGTCAAAGGCGACTATGGGGTTGTGGCACTCATCTCACTTTCAGGCCCGGAGGTGATTGAGGACCCATTGCCTACAGGTGCGCCTCTCCCAGGCCTGTCAGGGGAAGGTGAGTCTCCCCCTGGGTCCAATAACCCTCCAGCCTCTCCTGAGCTGCAGAGGCTCAGGGCAGAGAGGCGGAGGGAACTGGTTTCTCCCAGGAGGAGTGCTCGCCTTAAGGCCGTAAGAGGCGGGTCACCTGGGGGTCGGGACCGCCCCTGGCCTCAGAGAAGATAAAGGCCAGTCAGCCCGGTCCCAGGTTGCGGGAGCAACGTTGCTGGAAACCTGCTTCTGCCAGCACCCAGTCCTGTTCTTCCGGAGTTCCCGACCACGCCCGGCTTCTTGCTTCGGATCCCGCTTCGCCCCGTGTGGACTGTCTCTAGACCTGTGACCCAGGACCAGACTCTGACCACGCCTCACGGTAACCTCCCCCCGGGACCAGCACAGGTCTGTGGTCAAAGGTGCAACGTGGAGGCTGTCCGTAGTAGCTGAATCTGGGTGCAGGGCAGGGAGTCGGGTGAAGTCAGGAACGGGCAAGCAAGCAGGGAGCCAGGGCGGGTCAGGAGCTCAGGCAGGACAGCAGGACAGGGTTCAGGCAGGAACTAGCAACCAACAATGTTGCTGCCGCAACTTGGGACTGGGGCTGGCTGGCTTTTATCTGCCCCAAGGCATAGGGCGGCCCCGATCATCTGGTGACTCGCCTCTCCTGGCCTGTAGGCGAGAACTCCTCCTGCGGGAACTCAATTCCCTCCGCCTCTCTGCCCTGAGCCTCTGCAGCTCAGGAGAGGCTGGAGGGTTACCGGACCCAGAGGCAACCTCTGCTTCCCCTGATGGGGCTGAGAGTGGAGCCCCTGCAGGCAATGGGTCCTCCATCACCTCCGGAGCCAGAGCAGACTCAGCTGGTGCCTGCACCTGAGGACCCAGCACAGGTGAGGACCCTTCAGGCTCATGCCCCAGCCCCGGCTCAGCTGGTTCTGGAGGCGGGGAATCCTGTGCAGGCTGGGATCCCTCAGGTTCAGCATCCAAGTCCGAATCCCAGGCCATCACACCAGGTGACTCTGCAATGCAGCTCCATGTCTGAGGCTGTGCATACGGAGCCCCAGGAAAAGGAAGGCTGCGCCAGCTCAGCTGGGGACCCTGGGATGAGGGAGAAGCTCAACTGCGCCAGCTTTTTCCAGGTGTTTTGCTCCTCTGCAGGTGTTGTTCGCAAGGCGGCCAATGTCTCCCTTGGCGTCAGTCTGATTCCAGCTTTGCAAATCCACATTAATGTGACTATGGTAAGGTGAGAGTCGAGGGAGGAGAGGAGAAGGACCAGATGTGGGGAGAGATATTGGCAAGTGGGTGTCTGAGACTGGAAGGGCAAGGCCATATGTGGTGGACATGCCCCGAAACTGGGAAATTTTGGAGCATGATCCAAGAGGAAATAAAGAAAATACTAAGAATAGCATATAGGAAAAGGCCAGAGGCATTCCTTTTAGGAATTTTAAATGATGATATTCCAAAAGACAAAACTAATTTTTTCTTTATATGCGACGTCTGCAGCAAGAATCCTGGTGGCGAAGTATTGGAAAGGGAACCAGTTACCCACTAGGGGAGAATGGTTATGTAAGCTTTCAGAATATTTAGAATTAGCCAAATTGACAGACATAATGAGACAAAAACCCAAAAGTGAAGTGAAAAAAGAATGGGAGTGCCTAAATGAATACCTTAAAAGTCAAGGTTCGAGGGCAGAAATCTGGCTGAGTCTGGAATAACCTTGTGAAGTGAAAGGATAAGAAAGAGGGATTTATATCTAGATGTTAGTATTGAGATGATAAGGAAAACAGGAAGACACAATGAGAGGTAAAGGAGGTGCTGTGGGATTGGTGGAAGTCAATGTTTGTTTTTCTTTTTAGTGTTTATATTATTAACTTGTAAGATATGGATTTGTTTTTTGTTTTTTGAATGTCGGTTTTTGTGTTTTGTGTATTATTTTTCAATATTTTTCGTGTTGTTGTTATTGTGTGGAAAATACTAATAAAATTTATAATTCTAAAAAGAAAAGAAAAGAAAGGGCAAGGCATAGGAGGACACAGATAATAGAATCATATAGTTGGATGGGACCCTGAGGGTCATCTAGTCCAACCCCTGCAATGCAGGAATCTTTTCCCCAAGGTGGGGCTCGAACCCACAGCCCCAAGATTAAGAGTCTCATGCTCTACCAGCTGAGCCAGAGCCTGCTGGATCAGGCCAATGACCCATCTAGGCCAGCATCCTGCTCTCACCATGGCCAACCAGATGCCTTTTCTGGGAAACCTACAAGCAGGATTCGAACACAAGAGCACCCTTCCAGCAACTGGGAATTGGAAACATCACTGACTCCATCCATGGAGGCAGAGAACAGCCGTTTTATCAAGGAGCCATCAATGATTTTGTCTAATCTTTCTTGACAGCCAATCATGTCAGTGGCCATCCCAACCCCCTGTGGCAATGAGTTCCATAGCTTAACTATGCACTGTGCAATGGAGTCCTTCCTTTTATCTGTCCCGAACCATCCGACTTTCAGCTTCATGGGATTTAATAATAATAATAATAATAATAATAATAATAATAATAATAATAATAATTATTTACTATTTGTACCCAAGCCACTCTGGGCGGCTTCCAACAAAGTACAGTAGTACCTCAGGTTATATACGCTTCAGGTTACAGATGCTGCTAACCCAGAAATCGTGCTTCAGGTTAAGAACTTTGCTGCAGGATAAGAACAGAAATCGTGCTCTGGCGGTGCGGCGGCAGCAGGAGGCCCCATTGGCTAAAGTGGTGCTTCAGGTTAAGAACAGTTTCAGGTTAAGAACAGACCTCCAGAACGAATTAAGTACTTAACCCAAGGTAAAGGTAAAGGTACCCCTGCCCGTACGGGCCAGTCGTGACCGACTCTAGGGTTGCACACTCATCTCGCTCAAGAGGCCGGGAGCCGGCGCCGTCTGAAGACACTTCCGGGTCACGTGGCCAGCGTGACGAAGCTGCACTGGCGAGCCAGCACCAGTGCCGCACACGGAAACACCGTTTACCTTCCCGCTATAGAGCGGTACCTATTTATCTACTTGCACTTAGGGGTGCTTTTGAACTGCTAGGTGGGCAGGAGCAGGGACCGAGCAACGGGAGCTCACCCTGTCGTGGGGATTTGAACGCTGACCTTACGATCAGCAAGTCCTAGGCACTGAGGTTTTACCCACAGCGCCACCTGCGTCCCCGAACCCAAGGTACCACTGTATTAAAATACAGTAGTCTATTAAACATTAAAAGCTTCCCTAAACCGGGCTGCCTTCAGATGTCTTCTAAAAGTCAGACAGTTGTTTATTTCCTTGGCATCGGATGGGAGGGCATTCCACAGAGTGGGTGCCACTACCGAGAAGGCCCTCTGTCTGGTTCCCTGTAACCTCACTGCTCACAATGAGGGAACCGCCAGAAGGCCCTCGGCGCTGGACCTCAGTGTCTGGGCAGAACGATGGAGGTGGAGATGCTCCTTCAGGGATACTGGACCGAGGCCATTTAGGGCTTTCAAGGACAGCACCAACACTTTGAATTGTGCTCGGAAACGTACTGGGAGCCAATGTAGGTCTTTCAAGACCGGTGTTATATGGTCTCAGCGGCCGCTCCCAGTCACCAGTCTAGCTGCCGCATTCTGGATTAGTTGTAGTTTCCGGGTCACCTTCAAAGGGAGCCCCACATAGAGCGAATTGCAGATGTCCACGACTTCTAGTTTTATGAGACACAGAGAAATATTTTTCCCTCTATCCATTTCCTCCACACTAGGCATCATTTGATAAACTTCTCTCATGCTACTTGTGACTCGCTTCTTTTCTAAGCCAAAAGTTAACTTTAACTATTCGAGGCAAACGAATACATGTATCTATAGGGTAGTGGAAAAGAAGCGCTGTCAGGAAAAGCACACTTCTAAAAGGGAGTAAAGGAAGCTCAGAAGCAAAGTCTCCTCTTTCTTCCCAGAGCAAACGGCTCTTTTCATGCATATTTATAAATTCTTTATCCCACAGGTTCAAGGTGACTGGAGAGCAGCGCTGAAACCGTCATCAGACGACTGCCTTGCATGGACAGCTCTCTTTGAAGAAGCAACCCTAGGATAGGACAGCTCCTGCAGAATCACTGTCAGGCAGAACTACTGGCTGCACACTTAGCACCGAGCCGTGTTCAAGGTTCCGGTAGCGATTCACACATAGCTGTCAAGCGTCCCTTATTTGGAGGGACAGTCCCTTATCCCAGCGCCATGTCCTGCATTGATGATGTCCCTTAAATTTCCCGGGTTTCAAAGGAAGCAGCTCCTCTCCCTCCCTCCCTGCCGGCCAGGGAGGAGGGAGGCTCCAACTGTGTTGCTTGGCTGCCCGGCCCGCCCCCCTCCGGCCTCCTCTCACCAGCCTCGGCCCCCAGGAAACCCTCCCCGCCGAGACTGGTGGGAGCCTCGGGCCCTTCCGCCACCATCCTCCTCGTGGCTGCCAAACTGAGCGTCTCTGCCTGGGGCCTCCCCTCTGCCCGTCACCGCCGCTCCCACTCCCGCTAGGCCATACTGCGGCTCTGCCGCCGAAGGACCCGAATGAGATGGGCAGTCGGCATGGTCTGTGAATTGATGAGGAGCCTTGAGAGGAGAGCGAGGGCAACCATAGAGAAAGCAGTTCAGAGAGAGGAGGAAGAGGAGGAGGCGGAGGCGCGGGCAGGTGTTCCAAGGGCTACAAGGGAAGGACCGCAAGCGCTTCTCCCATAGATTTTGTAGTGGTAGACTAGTATAGATGGTCTGATCTGCGGGTTTACTTCGGGCACTATTTCCACCCCCCTTCCTCCCGTCCCACCTGATGGAATTGAGAGCTGCAGGTGGAGCAGGAGAGAAAAGATACAGAACTGCAGCAGCATCTTTGTAGCTTGGACTTCGTTTTGCACGAAAAGTTATTTAATTGCAGTGTTTCATTGGCTGGTGTCTTGAGCAGCAAACTCTGGAAACGAAGGGCTAAATACCGGCACTGCTCTCCAAAATTATCTGGTCCCCTTTAACTGGTTGACTAAATCCCTTATTTTGGCTGCTGGTCCCTTATTTTCAAATCTGTAAGTTGACAGCTATGGATTTACAAAGCTCTGGAAGACTTAGGGTCAGGGCATGCCAGCGATCGCCCAAACACTTCTATCCCAGCTCGATTGCTTAGATCATCTGCCGAAGAAGAACTGCCGGTTGCTCCTCAAGCTGGTGAGGCTCATCAGACAACGAGAAATCCAGCCTTTAGCACCGTTGTCCCAGTCCTGTGGAACTCTCTGCCACTGGAGAGTCAGCAGGCAACTGAGAATACATCTTTCTGCAATGGGCAATTTATGTGTATTTTTAACTTGGATGTGGTTTTAATTGTATGGCTTGTTCCATTTTTATTGCTGTCAACCGCTCTGACATGGTGGTATACAACAATCACTATATAAAAAAAATGTTTAAATATAACTTTATGAAAAATACAGAAGCTTTTCTACTAGGGATAACGGACACAGGTATAGCAAGAGAAGATCAGAAAATATTCCTCTATGCCACTGGAGCGGCAAGGATCCTCACTGCTAAAAACTGGAAAAAAGAAATTGTGCCAACAAAAAAGGAACGGCAAGACAAATTGTCAGAGTATATTGAACTGGCTTGATTAAGAGAGGCAATTAGAGATCACACTAGACAAAAGTTTCAAAAAGCATGGGGGAAATGCAAAGTATACTTCACAAAACAGTGCCCTAAAATACATACCTGGACAAAGGAGACTTTGTGGATATTTAAGTTATAATTAGAAAAATCTTAATAATTATTCATAAAGGAAACAGCTTCTAAGAAGTAAATAAGGAGGCCAGATACAGGATAAATGAAGTATTTTATATGGTTGTTTGTATTGTTGTATGTTATGCTCGCTGTATGTTATGTTCACGTTTAATGAGGGTGGATTTCTGTATTGGGGGTGGGGTGGGGGGTTTATGTTAAGTTGTAAAATTTTTTTCCAATAAATAAATAAATAAACAAATAAACAAATAAATAAACAAATAAATAATCAATCAAGTAAGTGATAAATAAATAAACAAATACAGCAAGTCTGGGGGGGGGGGCTGGATGCAGCCGAGCACCCCTGACACTGCCAGCCCTGTCCTGTCCTGACCGCCCTGCTCCTTCTTTCACGAGTCAGTGCCTGGGAGAGGATCAGTCCCGCTGGCTGGAGGGCAATAAAACCTCAAACTATCCCCAGATGTCTCTCCTGGCGCATTAGGGACCCGTCATCTGCGCATCACATGGCGTGTCAGAGGTGGCGTCCGCCCTAAACGCCTTTTGATATGCGGAATAATTAGCTGGGCCAGGATGCTGCATTTTTAATGCTGTGCGTTCTCTTCCCACAATTCGCCCAAGGCTCCTAATAGAAAAACGGGGGGGGGGGGGCAGGCGAAGTGTGCGCTCTCTCAATGCGCTCGTTGTCGTCATCCCCTTCTTGCCTTTGCAACCAGAATGCAAACACCATCTGTCAAGGCTGTGGGAGCCATTAGGGCTCATGTAAAGCAGTTCAGGATCCATCAACGTGGCTTGGCTTTCGCCCTGGCCCAGGTACGCCCCATTGCTCTGCAGAACAGCAGCCAAGAGCTCCCTCAGCCACATTTGCAACACTAAGACAAAAGTCTCCTGAGCTGCTTCCCACTCAGAGCATGTGGAACCCAACAAACTTGTCCCTGCGAATCCTGTCATGTTGACCAAAGTTTAGGAGCACTTCAGTGAGCGAGTTCAGGACTCAATCTATCAGTTTCTGGAGTATTCTCCATTAACTACCGTATATTTCCGTGTATAAGACTAGGTTTTTTTCAACAGAAAAACAATGTTCAAAATTGGGGGTCGTCTTACAACATGGGTAGTGCCTGTTAGAATTCCTGCTCTGTGATTGCAGTCATGGGATTGTTGTCTATCACATGACGTTATGTGCTTTGACTCCACAGAGTGGGATGTTTGTGTTACTGTGTTCTGTGAAGCGGGACTATTGTCCTTTGCTCTTTGCTGTCTGATGCTAGAGAGAGAGAGAGCCATGTTGCAGTGCTCCGTGTGTGTTTATGTGTAAATAAAGTAGATTAGCCAAAATGTTGAGTTGCTGAGGTCTGTCACGCAAGCTGCGAAGACTCTGTGGATCCTTAAGTGTGCCGGTGTCTGTTGGCATCGGCTGTGATGTTTGGGCTGAAGAAAGCTTTAGAAGCTCCCGAACGATCGACCAGGAGGGAGGGAACATGCCAGTTGGGCATGTGTCTCTGTCAGGGTCCTACTCGAGAGGAGGACAAGCTCCTGGCAGTGCCTGGGGGGGACGGGATGTGGTTTTGGTTGACACTGCAAGCCAGAGATGGTCTGTAGCGTGTTACTGGTGTCTGTGGCAAGGGGTGCTGTTGAGTGGTTGTTGCTGCAGCAATTGGGAAGGTAATAGGCTGCTTCTGCTGGCGAGGGGACAGACGTTAGGAGGTTTTTGTGATGTGCACGAGTGAGTTTTTTCTGGCAATCCCCACCACTAAAAAAAGCTCAACAATTGTGGGCAATCTCCCCCTCATTTCCTAATTTTTTAGTCCTCAAAACTAGGGGCGTCTTATACATGGGAGCGTGTTATACATGGAAAAGCATGGTATTTTTACAGCTGTCCTGGGCGGGCTTTGCCAAGCAGGGTCAGAAGGGAAGAAAAATCAGGAACAAAGCCGAGCTCACCTTCCGCCTGCGGAGGTCTCTGGGCAGGTTCAAATCCCCACTAAGCCACAAAACCCCTTGGGAGACTTTGGGAGGGTCCCTCGCTCTTGGACTGGCCCACTTCGCAGGGTTGTTGTGAAGATAAAAAAAGGTGTGGTGGTGGTGGGGAACCCTGTACGCTTCTCTGAGCACTTGGGAAGGTGGGCGGGCTCTCGCTCCCTTTCCCCGCCACACTCCCAGTGTCTACAGAATTGCAGAGTCCGAAGGGTCCCGAGGGACATCTAGACCAACCCCCTGTGCGACAGGAAGCTCAGGTAGGCCAGGGAGGGATGATGCCGTGCTGCCGAAATCCACCAGCTCGTAGAGTGCTGGGCTGGAGACTCACTCTATAAGGGAGCTGAACCGTGAGGGGGGAGAGACTCCATTTGCCATCAGGGGGTGGGGTGGGGGTGTCACCTGCGCTGCCCCACCTCCAGCCCACGGAGCCTTCGGAAGGGAGTTGCTGTCACAGACTTTAGAGGAATGTACATTTTAATGCACTGAATCGAGCGGAGGATTTCGAGTCATGGGGTGTGTGTGCATGAACCTAACGTTGCTTAGGTTTATTTTTTGGCTGCTATTTTGTTAATGTGGTTAATATTGTTTTATAGGTTATAAATGCTGCACAGCTTTGTTAACCGCATAGCATGACTTTTGCTTTAATTGTGAGGTGCAGCTTAGTTTTTTATCTATCGCTTTGTTAACAGTGTTTTATAGATTGCAACTGTTTCACAGATGATTTGTTGATTATTCGATATGACTCTTGCAGTGTTCGCGATGTTTCGCGACGCTCTACCGTCTTATTGTCATTTATCGCTTGCAAGCCGCTTTGGGATTCACTTGAATGAAAAGCAGCTTAGAAATATAATAAATCAAATCAAAACACCCTCTTGGAAAACCCTGCCATTGCATAGCTTCTGAATCTTTTCTTGCACAACTCGCACCAAATACCTTTCAAACTGCATGTGACGCAGCAGCTGTCCTTGGTTATCCCTGCATTCCCTGATGCTCTTAGACCCTGGTTGATGAGAGCCTGCACTGCTTTTGCACATTTCACTACGCTGTGATGCTTAACGTCACCCAAAATGCGGTGGCAAGCAGGATCCTGAGGTTTGCTACTGTGGCGCTTTTCTTAATTCTCTCCTTCCGAATCCAGGACCCTCGTTCCGTTCTGATCGCTCACCCAGCTGCTTGGAAAAGCCTTCCTTCTTCGCCTGCCCTCTGTTTCCTCCAAGCAAAGAGCAAGACAGAGCTCGCCGGGTCCCTTTCTTCCATCCTGGCAAAGAGCCCATCGTGGGTCTCTGTCTGCTCAGAAGGCATCATTAAGCAAGCAATTCTGGCGGGACGGAGAGCGGAGCGGAAGGCCGGACACGTCGGAGAAACAGCGCATATTTCTGCCACCATTTAAAATGGAAATGTGCCGCGACTCTGCACAGCGAGCAGCTCATTCCTGTTGGTGTGCAGCTGCAGCGGAGATCAAAGAAGTGCGTCTCTCATTTTCCAGGCGATTGAGTGCTCTTCCTCCATCTTTCTGGCGGGGAAGGAAATGTTGTGCCACATATTCCAAGCAGGGAGCCTTTGCCACGCCAGAGGAGGCCAGCTCATGTCCTGGGGACCTTTACGTTTGGAAGATCCTCCCTGCCCCATCCCTCGTACTGGGTGGTCCAGCAAAGGAGAGCCTGGGAAGACGCAGTTCCCACCAAGACAAGATGCCACAATCTATTTATTCAGTTTATAAACCCATCTTTCCTCCAGGGAACTGGGACACTGGTTTGTGCTCTCTCCCCCGTTTTATCCCCACAACAAACCTGTGGGGGAGGCTAGGCTCAGAGGCAGGGACTGGCTTCCGAAGTCACACCCAAAGGGGTTCATGGCAGAGTTTTAGTCCAGTGCTCTAACCACTACACTTCACTGCCAGCAGGGGAGTAGAAAGCAGCCAAGGCTGTCAGGGGACACCTGCTGGGTGAAAATGGAAGCTGCATTTATCACAGGAAGTATGTTATTGCCGCTGGAAACAATCTAGAGCTATGATACCTGAAGGAGCGTCTCCACCCCCATTGTTCAGCCCGGACACTGAGGTCCAGCGCCAAGGGCCTTCTGGCGGTTCCCTCCCTGAGAGAAGCCAAGTTACAGGGAACCAGCAGAGGGCCTTCTCGGTAGTGGCGCCCGCCCTGTGGAACGCCCTCCCACCAGATGCCAAAGAGAAAAATAACTTCCAAACTTTTAGAAGACATCTGAAGGCAGCCCTGTTTAGGGAAGCTTTTAATCTTTAATAGGTTATTGTATTTTAGTGTTCTGTTGGAAGCCGCCCAGACAGAGTGGCTGGGGAAACCCACCCAGATGGGTGGGGTATAAATAATAAATAATAATAATAATTATTATTATTATTATTATTATTATTATTATTATTATTATTATTTGGTTACAGGGGGAGGTTCAAGCCTTGTTTCTGCCCTGAAATGTGGCCTTGAAAAAGGTGCTTTCTGTAAAATGGGCAGAGGGAGGGATGCTAGCAACCCACCTCCAAGAGTGGCTGTTGTAAGAAGGAATCTTCCTTGGAGGTTTACAAAAACAGGTTGGGTGGCCGTCTGTCAGGGATTCTTTAGCTGGGATTCCTGTATTGCGGGGGGGGGGGGGGGTTGAGCCAGATGACCACTGGGGGGTCCCTTCCAACTCTAGAACTCTATGATTCTTTGAATCCAGTTCAGACTTGTAAACCACCTTGTGATCTTTGGATGAAAGGCAATATAACTATTCCCTCGCTTTCCATTCACCAAGTGATTTAAACTGCACCTCATAATATGTATATATTCGGTCCAATGTACAATATATTTTTGTCCCGCATTCCGATCAATACTGTATCAAGCACCATACATTTGTGTGTAGTAGGCGTGCGCAATATATATTTCAAAGCGTAAACAGATAAAATGAAATTACTAATTCGTTGGAAGTTGCCCAAGAGTGGGTGAGGCAACCCGGTCGGGTGGCAAAAAAACAAACAAAAACCAACCAAGTAAATATTAACAATAACAGATTGCAAAGCATTTTGCAAATGCAAAAGTGCAACACCTCTCCCAAGGCGAATGCCGGGACCGGCTGCCATATTTACCTATCGCGAACTCGTCGAAAGAGATGGAGGTGGAGCTGCTGCCCAGGGCGTTTGTGACCGTCAAAGTCACCTTGTACTTCTTGCTGGAGAAAAGGTGAAGGTACCGGATGTAGCACCTGTTTTTGAGGGAGACGTCCATGTCGCACACAATCTCCTTGGAGTCGTGCCTGGAGAAAGAGAAGAGTCGAGAAGGAGGCTGAGATGACGCAGGGAGGAAAGTTTGGAAGGAGCCCTGGGGCTCGGTAGGGAAATCTGTCCCTTACCCCTAAAGGTAAAAGGACCCCTGACCATTAGGTCCAGTCGTGGCCGACTCTGGGGTTGCGGCGCTCATCTCGCTTTATTCGCCAAGGGAGCCGGCGTACAGCTTCCGGGTCATGCAGCCAGCATGACTAAGCCACTTCTGGCGAACCAGAGCAGCGCACGGAAACGCTGTTTACCTTCCCGCCGGAGCGGTACCTCTTTATCTACTTGCACTTTTGTGCTTTGGAACTGCTAGGTTGGCAGGAGCAGGGACCGAGCAATGGGAGCTCTGTCGGAATTCAAGCGAGCAGAGCCTCCAGCTTAGCTCTTAGTCCAGAGGAATTTGGCCACCCTCCAGGTGCCCGGCTTGAATCCTTATGACCTCCTGTCTGCGTCTCCCGGCAAGATCAAAGGAGGTCTCTTCGGCGATTCTCCTCAACGTGAAGGAGAACACACCACTCCTCCCCCTCCCATCTCCAGGGGGGGGGGGAATGAGACAGACAGAAATGTATCTACATGTTTTTATTCCTGTCTTTCACCAGTACAGAGAAAACATGTCTGCACACTCTGCTTCCCAACTGCAGAGAGAGAAAAAACTCCACCCATGTACTTCCAGTACAGGGTCATGTGCTGCTCTGAGGTAACATCCGGCTCTCAGAGCACTTTACAAACTGTCCCTGGTTCCCACGGTACAATCCAATAACATCCACATCCTGTTTACCATTCCAGCCACCTGGTGCTTGCTTCTGCATTGCTCCTTTTTCGTAACATCCTCCCCCAAAAGAATCAATGCGTGTTGCAGCAAGCAAAGCATGATCCAGAGAAGAAAACAAACAGTTGTTATACACATAACACTCCCCTGTTGTTTCAGTTCCACCCTTGGAACTCCCCGCCACTGGTTTCCCCAGTGTACCTCTCTGGTTGTCTGGTTTCCAAGGAATGAGTGCATCTGCATTACCTTGGCTAGCAACTCTCTGTTGTGTCTTTGTCTCTGACTTAGACACAGCTCCAACCTGTCCTCAGTTGTTTACAACAGCAACACATGCAACAGCTAAGTTAGCAAACTCTTTTGAGTACCTCTTGGGTGGTTGACCCTTTGTAACTCTCTCAGACCTACGTATGAGGTGCTGATCCTCTCTGCTCACTGGTCTAGTCTCAGGACTCTTTGGAGAACTAGTTCCAATGGTAAACAGTGGTTCATCCTTCAGTTGTGAAGGCCTATCTATTGTGTGAGACTTCCTCTCAATGACTGTGACAACTGAGCTCTCCGAGCTATCTGTGTCATCACTTTCTGTACAGCTGAAATCAGTGAAATCATCATCATCTGAATCGTCCTCAGTGGGAAATGTGTGTACTATCACTCTCTCCTGTTCAGGAGCACTCTCTAGAAATTTTGTGAGAATCACCTGACCAGATTCAGACAAAATTACTCTGTAGAGACCCTTTTCATACCCCACAAAAATGCCTCTGGCATTCTTTACTCCACCTGGAGCTTCTGTTCTCACATGAGACCCAAAAACCTTGAAATGGGCAACAGAAGGTTTTCTGTGGAACAGTTTCTCAAAAGGAGAACTTCCCAACTCTTTTGAAACCTTTCTCATTTTTGTATAACAGAACGACATTAGAGACTCGGCCCAGTACTCATGTGGCAGATGTGAACTAAGCAATTGCGCTTCCATCCCCTTTTGCAATTCTCTGTTCACCCGTACACAGACACCCCTGTTCCACGCTTCCGCTGAAACAGAAATCTTGTGTCTGATCCCCTTCTTCTGCAGGAACCTTTGGAAATCCTGTAAAAGAAAAATCTGCTTCTCATCTGTGAATAGACAATCAATGTTAGCATCATGCATACTCTTAACTTTGTCACAAAACTCCTGAAACCTCTCCAAGGCTTCCTGTGGCTTTCTCAACACATAAACCCAGACATAGTTAGAGAAATGATCCACACACACAAGATAATATCTTGCATTGCCTCTAGATGGTTCTAGAGGACCAATCACATCAGCATACACCCGCTGAAATGCTCTGTTGACTCCGGTCACCTTCTTGCTCACACCTGCAAGAGAAACTAGGTTAGACACAGATGAATTACATTCCATGTAATCACTTTGTGCAAAAGTCAACAAATAAAGTCCATCCTTCTCCCTGGCTGAAAGAAATAACTCTCCATCTTTGTAGATCTTGCAGCTCTCAGCATCGTAGGACAGTTTCAGTCCTTTCTTTGCAATCTGCGATACACTCAGCAGATTGAACTTCAATTCAGGAACCAAGTAAACATTGTTTATTGTCAAGTCCAGACTCTTAAGATAGACAGTCCCCACGCCGGCCGCTTCCAGCTCCTGACCGTTGGCCTGTTTCACAGCGAAGCTTTGCTTCTTAAACGATGAAAAGAGCCCTCTGTGTGGGGACATATGAACTGTGGCTCCAGTGTCAATTATAAACGAGTTCCCAACGTCTGGCGTGGTTCCTGTCGCCATCATAGCTTTTGCAGGTTTCACCGAAGTCTTGGTGTAACCTTTGCCTGACGCCTCAGGCTTTGCTGAGCGGCCCTTCGCTCCTTTTGGCTGACGTGGCTTCTTACAGTTCCGCTGAAGATGCCCAGCCTGTCCGCAATTGTAACACTGGACAGCGTTCAAAGCTAGAGCTTTTTCTCCAGTAGCTTCATCTGCGGGGGAATTAGAACTCCGTTCCTCCCTCCCCCTGTCCTTTACTTCCAGTGCAGCAAGTCTGTCCTGTTCATTCAGAACTACGGCACACACCCTCTCCGCGGTCAAATCTTGAGCCGGGAGGGAACCAAGCTGACTGGCAACCGTTTTGTAAGTCCGATTTAGGCTGTTGATCATCATGAAGCAAAACACTTCCTCCTGCAGACGGAAATTGCGTTCCACCATCTGCTGGCGCAGATATTTCATCTCCGTCAGGTGCGCTTGAACATCTCCATCAGGCGCAAGCCTCAGATTGGTCAGCTTCTCAAAATACAGCAACGCTGAAGAACCAGCATCCCTCTGATGTGTTCTTCTCAGCATTCCCCAAATTTCCCGTGCATATTCCAAACCCTGAATATGCACCAATTGGTCATCTGACACACACAGAATTATAGCCGTTCTGGCTTTCAGATTCTGTGACTCCCAACCTCGGGTTGGTGCTGCTGGGATGGGGTTCTCAATCACGTCAAAGACCCTCTGATTCTGCAGCAGGGCCTTCATCTTTATAGACCAAGATGAATAATTGTCATTAGTGAGGGGAGGTGGATAGGGCAAACCTCCCGCCTTCTTGGAATCCATGCTGAATCCAAGGGTCAGCTTTACACTCAATCTCAAGCCAGCTTTCACTTTCTCAAGCCAGTAAACTCCAAAAGTCTCTCGGCTTGTTTACTGCTTTACTGGCAGGCAAACCTTTGGGCTGTTTTTTCAAAACCCTTGCACAGCTGCGCAGATACACTTTCGATTTCCCAGGCTCTTTTTAGGCCACTCAGTAACTGGCAGACGTTGCCTAGCAACCTGCTCAGGACGGAACTCCTTATCTAACCACAGGAATTCCTGGTATGCAAGCTTGCTCTTTCAGAGCTGTTTTTCTTAAAATGCAGCTCTTTCTCGTGAACCAGAGAATTAAACCTTTCTGCGTTCACTTTTCTCTCTCCCAAAATGCAGCATACCTTTTTTGGGGCTCCGTTGCCTTGAAACACACTCCTCTCGGTGTCCAGCTGTCTGTTCTGTTTAGCCTCTGGCTGCAGGCAGATGCATTTCTTTATCTCCTTAGGTGCGGAGGATGGCAACGATTCATCGACCTCTCACCTCTCATGCAGATTCTCATAGATCAGATAACCATCGATTTGCTACCAGTTGTCGGAATTCAAGCGAGCAGAGCCTCCAGCTTAGCTCTTAGTCCAGAGGAATTTGGCCACCCTCCAGGTGCCCGGCTTGAATCCTTATGACCTCCTGTCTGCGTCTCCCGGCAAGATCAAAGGAGGTCTCTTCGGCGATTCTCCTCAACGTGAAGGAGAACACACCACTCCTCCCCCTCCCATCTCCAGGGGGGGGGGAATGAGACAGACAGAAATGTATCTACATGTTTTTATTCCTGTCTTTCACCAGTACAGAGAAAACATGTCTGCACACTCTGCTTCCCAACTGCAGAGAGAGAAAAAACTCCACCCATGTACTTCCAGTACAGGGTCATGTGCTGCTCTGAGGTAACATCCGGCTCTCAGAGCACTTTACAAACTGTCCCTGGTTCCCACGGTACAATCCAATAACATCCACATCCTGTTTACCATTCCAGCCACCTGGTGCTTGCTTCGAACCACCGATCTTCTGATCGGCAAGTCCTAGGCTCTGTGGTTTAACCCACAGTGCCACAAGCGTCCCTCCCTTACCCCTACTTTCCCCAAATAACCACAGTTCAGAACCACATTGATATAATGAAATACCACTTTACCCTCGACTAGGTAGGAAATTCTTCGCTGCATACATGGGTAGATACACCCTCCTTTGATAATAATAGTAATAGTAATAGTAATAATAATAATAATAATAATAATAATAATTTTTTAAATTTATACCCCACCCTCCCCGGCCAGAGCCAGGCTCAGGACGGCTAACACCAGTAAAATTACAATAAAAACAAAATAGGGGGGAAACACAATTTAAAATATGGGTTAAAATACAATTTAAAATGCAGCCTCATTTTATTAGTAGTGCATAGATCAAGACCATAAGGGGAGGGAAACATAAGGGTCAGACTGAGTCCAAACCAAAGGCCAGGCAGAACAGCTCTGTCTTGCAGACCCTGCAGAAAGATGTTACTTCTGAATCCAGATTATATCCCATTTAAATCACCGTGAAATGTTAGCCATGACTTCATTGACATCCTGTTCCATTTCAAGGGGAACTAAACACAGCTTGTTTCATCTAGATCCCACTTGTAGTATTTCCTAAGGAGTCTCAGGCAGAAATGCCTCTGTTTGCTTGAGATGCAGAAAAGTGGCAGATGTTGGCCAACGGGAGAACCGTTGAGCAGCTGCCAATCACAGCATCATGGAATGGTAGTGTTCGAGGGGTCTCAAAGGGTCCTCTAGTCCACCCCCTGCAATGTAGGAATCACAGGTAAAGTATCCTGGACAGCTGAACATCCAATCTCTGCCTAAAAACGTCCAATGAAGGCGAGTCCGCAGGTGACAAGACTGAGATGAACAGATATAAACGCCAACTTCGTATATTTGTGGAAAATGGCCGGATTGGGGTTTCACATGAGGGCCCATATTCAGGGCTGAATTTCAAGTCTGGGATTTCACACCCTCCCTGTACTATCACACAGGGCGGTAGCTACTCAAAAGAAGGAGTAAAATTCTGCACATGCTCAGAGACATTCTCCATTATTACCAACCTGATGGTTCAAGAGACGGAGGAAAGCCCGGCTCAAACTTAGGGTTGCAGAAAAAATATCAGGGATGATATTTTGGATTGTGGGGTGCAAAGATTGAGGTGGGAAGAGAAGGGGAAAGTTCAGATGAAAGCATCATGTTCTCTCCAACCTTGAATGCGTACATCATGTTGACCCTGTCAACTCTCACAAGAACAGGCACCACAGTCCTTGTTTATCAAGGAAACAGGCTTCGGGCTGCTGTCCTGGAAATAGAATTTATGTTTTCACCCGCCTCATAATCAGACCTTTTCTTTTTTTTAGCCCTTCACAAGGAGAGCAAGTCGGTGGCTGTTGTTCAGCACAAATAACGGTGGACACAGACAAGATCCTGACATGTGGGAGGAAATCTCCGCATCAGCACTTGCTACCAGATTTCACCTAAAGTGAAATCCCAAGCTGTATCTGGAAGTTCCAGTTCAGGCCAAGTAATGGGAGGATCTGGAAGGAAGCAAATGATTTTGATGAAGCTGGCTAAATTACTTGGGGATAGCGCACCTCTAAAATTGTCAAAAGGGAATATTTCTTCACATGACGGTAACTTGCGGCACTCTCTGTTGCGAGTGTGTGCTGAATTAATTCAGAGGAAGTAAATCTACCAGCCACTGCCCTGGTTGACCATCAAAGATCAGGATCCTCAACTCACTGACCAAACGCGAAGCACTTTTGGGTTCCTGCACCTCCCATCACACTGCAGGAGAGGGCATTATGGCAAGCGGGGAGACATTGATTCCCCCCTCCCCAAGAAGGTCACAATGAGCTGTGCCTACCCAGTTTCTCCTCTTGTACAAAATTCGCCAAGGATCAGGAGTCCTGCCCCACTCTGGGGTGGGCTGAAGCTCAGTGACAGAGCACATTGCTTTCTCTTCCCCATGCTATCTTTGAGAATTGGTCCCCGCAGCACGATTAAGGAAGATTTATGCCTCCGAGAGCATAGGACTGGTGAAGTAATATATGCGGTTACAAAGGCATTTTGCAGCAAACATGTTTTGATAAAGTGGTTTAGAAGCAAGACACTATCTGGACTCTCATCTAATATTGATCGGTTATTTATATATACATTGCTGTATATTTCTCCCATACTTTCGGACTGTGGTACGCTTATGTATTGTTTTAATGGGGGCTGTATACCCAGGTGTGTTTGTCTGGATCTTCGCCAATTGTGCTTTCTCCTTATCATTTTTATATAATTGAGGGCTTGTGTTTGTGCTCTGCAGGAAGCTGTTTATGGTGTGTCGGACCATTGTTCTATCTAGCGGGGCATCGACAACACCTCCTGGAAGTGAATTCCCAGAATTCGCATGCAGAAGGTCCCAGGCTTGATACTTGGTGTCTGTAGCTACAACTAATCCAGAATGCGGCAGCTAGACTGGGGACTGGGAGCGGCCGCCGAGACCACATAACACCGGTCTTGAAAGACCTACATTGGCTCTCAGTACGTTTCCGAGCACAATTCAAAGTGTTGGTGCTGACCTTGAAAGCCCCAATCGGCCTCGGCCCAGTATACCTGAAGGAGAGTCTCCACCCCCATCGTTCTGCCCGGACACTGAGATCCAGCTCCAAGCGCCTTCTGGCGCTTCCCTCCCTGCGAGAAGTGAGGTTACAGGGTTTCCCCAGCCACTCTGGGCGGCTTCCAACAAAGATTAAAAATACATTAAAATGCCACACATTAAAAACTTCCCTGAACAGGGCTGCCTCCAGAGGTCTTCTAAATGGCAGGTAGTTGTTTATCTCTTTGACATCTGGTGGGAGGGTGTTCCACAGGATGGGTGCCACTACCGAGAAGGCCCTCTGCCTGGTTCCCTGTAACTTGGCTTCCTACAGCGAGGGAACCGCCAGAAGGCCGTCGGCACTGGACCTCAGTGTCCGGGTGGAGATGCTCCTTCAGGTATCCTGGGCTGAGGCCGTTTAGGGCTTTAAAGGTCAGCACCAACAGTTTGAATTGTGCTCGGAAATGTACTGGGCTAGGGCTCTTGTGTCCAAATCCTGTTTGCAGGTTTCTCACGAGCATCTGTTTGGCCACTGCGAGAACCAGCGGCCAGACCAGATGGGCCATTGGCCTCATCCACCAGGCCCTTCTGATGTATTTAATGTCTGGAATGCCACAGGTTCCCCCTTGGATTAACTGCTGGGATAGTTCAGTCGATAAGAGCATGAGACTCTTAATCTCAGGGCTGTGGGTTTGAGCTTCACGATGGGCAAGAAATTCCTGCTTTGCAGGGGGCTGGACTGTGTGACCCCTGTTGTCTCTTCCAACTCATAGAGTCTGTCCCTGCCCTAAACACTCTGTTTAGAGCAGCAGTTCTCAACCTGTGGGTCCCCAGATATTGTTGGACTACAACTCCCATCATCCCTGAGCTCTGGCCTTGCTAGCTAGGAGTATGGGAGTTGTAGTCCAACAACATCTGGGGACCCACAGGTTGAGAACTGCTGGTTTAGAGGTTCAAAAGCTAGATAAAATTCCAGTAAAAGCAGCTGCGAAAGGGGCACAAATGCCTGTGGAACGTTCTCCGGTGACTGCCTTCAAGCTGATGTTCATGAAAGCATCCAGGCCAGTCAAGGTCACATGCACCCAGTGCTGTGTTTTTGTTCTGGGAAGGCTCCCCCGCCCCGCCCCGCCCAGGAATGTCTTCCCTCGAGGCCCTACTCACATTACGGTGATGTTGAAGGTGTCTGGAATGTACGTCGGGATGGGCATGTGCCAACTGCAGTAGAAGCCGCTGGGGTAATTGTTCGACCGGCACATCAATGCGGGCTCCTTGGGCGGCGCTGTTGGGAAAGAGAAAGGGGGGTGGTCAAGCCAGGCTCTCTCTGCCATGATCGAACGGTGCTCTGGATGCAGAACGAAGAAGGGCCAAGCAATCCAGATTGAACCCTGGAAAGCACTTTGGACTCAATGCATGGTAAACATGTGTCGAGTCCTCTGCTCCACTTGCAAAAGAAGAAGAACATTGGTGTCACATGAAAAGAACAGAACACTTCTAACAGATGGCGACAGGCCGAACTCCCCGACGATTATATTTCCACACCAGAAAAAGCTTAATCTTTCCCCGCTTTTGTAGAAACTTCCTGCCTGCAGTTGTTCAATGCCCAAGAAGCCTGGGTTTGCCCGAGTGACAGCCCTTCAGGTGCCATTAGCTGTGAACCAGTCCTTTTGTTTTAGGTCTGGGAATGGTTGCTCTCAGGCTGGCACAACCAAACCTGGACTTGCAGAGGACTTTGAAGTTCTGCATCCGAATCAGACCAAACAGCAATCGGTTTTTCGGAGGATCGTCATTTGCTCCGATTCAAAAGTAAAACATGGGTTTTTCTGGGAAACACACAAACAAACACTCAGTCGCTGAGCTATTTTATAGCACAGACCTGTGCCTGGAAAGTGGGGCACAAAGGAAGCTTGGAGGAGCCCTAAGGGGGGAGGGCTTTGGCGGGGGCTCTGGAAGTGCAAATGACCACCAGACTTCAAGAAGCTGGTATCACCACCAGGTCAAGTCCACCAATTTTCTTGAATTAATTAAACTAACTGGTTTTAATTGGATTTTGAATAAATGTGCAATCCATTGTTACTGTTCTGAATTTGATTGTGTTATTACCTTCCCAGTGGGCCGTGCAAACTTCTATTCTGCATGACGCTTTTTATAGGGTGGTGTAGGAGGCCCTGGGGACGGGTTTATGGAACCAAGGGGGCAGCTCCCCCAAAGTTTGGGAACCGCTGCTTTAAATCAACCAGGATTCAGATGCCTGTGCTTGGATAAATTCGAGATTAAAGCGTTATAAGGCAAGCCAATGAATCCTAAGAGCATTTGCTGCGGCTATTTATTATGTATACCTCATAATAGCTACAGCAAAGTGATAAGCGCAGGTCAACAGCCAACGTTCTCCATTGTTCTTTTCCTTTGAGTGTTGAGCAAAAAAGGATGTGATATCAATATAACTTCCCAGTGTTATATTTAGCCATCCTTCCTTCTCTCCACGTTGCTGCTACTATCAGCTTAGCACCCCACAACCCCGGCTGCATTAGTGTGTGAACGCAGTGTGAATCCAGTAGGAGAGCTGGAAAAAAGTTCACATTTGACAAACAATGCACCCCTTGGTTTCAGATAGTATATGGGTCAAAAAGGTAAAGGACCCCTGACAGTTAAGTCCAGTCATGGATGACTCTGGGGTTGCGGCACTCATCTCACTGAGTGCTGAGGGAGCCGGTGTTTGTCCGCAGACAGTTTTTCCAGGTCATGTGGCCAGCAGGACTAAACCACTTCTGGCGAACCAGAGCAGCTCACAGAAATGCCGTTTACCTTCCCGCTGGAGCGGTACCTATTTATCTACTTGCACACTGATGTGCTTTCGAACCTCCTGCTAGGTTGGCAGGAGCAGGGACCGAGCAACAGGAGCTCAAACCGTCACAGGGATTCGAACCACCAACCTTCTGATCGGCAAGCCCAAGAGGCTCACAGCCCTCTAGCAGCTATGGTGGCTCTTTTGTCAGAAGTGATGCATTTGGTGTTAAATCTGGAAGCATACTCTTGATTCTGACCAAGCTAAGCCTCCATCAGAAGGCTCAGTTGGTCAGCACCACACTCATTGGGACACGGGTGGCACTGTGGTCTAAACCACTGAGTCTCTTGGGCTTGCCTATCGGAAGGTCGGCAGTTCGAATCCCCATGATGGAGTGAGCTCCCATTGCTCTGTCCCAGTTTCTGCAAACCCAGCAGTTGAAAAGCACACCAGTGCGAGTAGATAAATAGGTACCACTGTGGTGGGAAGGTAAACGGTATTTCCATGCACTCTGGTTTCCATCATGGTGTCAGGTTGCACCAGAAGCAGTTTGGTTCTGCTGGCCACATGACCTGGAAAGCTGTCTGTGGACAAACGCCGGCTTCCTCGGCCTGAAAGTGAGATGATCTCCACAACCCCAGAGTCGCCTTTGAGTGGACTTAACCATCCAGGGGTCTTTTACCATTTTTTTTTACACTCATTGATGACACTTCACTCATTGACCGAGAACTTGAAAGGCAGGCACCAGCTCACGTCTTGCAAAGCGATTGCTTCAAGATTGCCTGCACTTTTTGCTCTGCAACCTTTGCAACCGTTTCATGGCAGCCAACTCCATGAGTCAGAGACGGGTCCCGGGAAGAGGTTTGTCCGCCCTGAATCGACAGCCCCTCCACTTCATTGGCTAAACTGTGAGATCCAGCATTAGGAAAGGGAGAAGAATGGTTCTCTCTGTCCCCCTTCTCCATAACGGCACAGATTTACTGAATTTAAGGTCACGAGGGACTCATCTATTGCTGTCCTGTAGAACACAGGGTGCTAAAGAACCGCCAGTAATTACAAGCATATATCAAGCCTCCACATTAGCCTCCTACAGGGCTTGTCGGAGGACAGAATCCCACATAAGTACAGCTTTCATCTCGGTGCAAAGAAGCATCTCAGGCCCCTCCGCTGAGGACCACAGATATCTAGCAGCCCAAGTGCTGCCTGTCCCAGATCACATTCCCAGGCAAGAGGTATAAACGGCGCCTCAGAACTCAGCTCCCTTCTGCCTGCCTCTCTCCTCCTTCAGACACACATTCCAACTTTTTATTATTTATATGTATAGATTTTTTAAATATCTGTGCTATGATATCCCTTGTTTAGCTGGCAACAGATCTGCTCTAAAGGGAAGGCCTTCTTCACGCAGTGCATAGTTAAAACTGTGGAACTCACTGCCACTGGAAGCAGAGATGGCCACCAACTTGGATGGCTTTAAAAGAGGACTGGGCAAATTCACGGAGGAGGAAAAGGCCATCGAAGACTGCTAGCCAGGATGGCTCTGCTTTGCCTTCACAGTCGGAGGCAGCGATGCTTCTGAAGACCAGCTGCAAGAAACCATGGGAGGGACATAATAATAATAATAATAATAATAATAATAATAATAATAATAATAATTTATTTATACCCCACCCATCTGGCTGGGTTTCCCCAGCTACTCTGGGAGGCTTCCAACACAATATTAAAATACAATAATGCCTCAAATATGAAAAGCTTCCTTAAACAGGGCTGCCTTCAGATGTCGTCTAAAAGTCTGGTAGTTCTTGTTCTCTTTGATATCTGGTGGGAGGGCGTTCCACAGGGAGGGCACCACCACCGAGAAGGCCCTCTGCCTGGTTCCCTGTAACTTGGCTTCTCGCAGGGAGGGAACCGCCAGAAGGCCCTTGGCGCTGGACCTCAGGGTCCGGGCGGAACGATGGAGGTGGAGACGCTCCTTCAGGTATACTGGACCGAGGCCGTTTAGGGCTTTAAAGGTCAGCACCAACACTTTGAATTGTGCTCGGAAACGTATTGGGAGCCAGTGTAGGTCTTTCAAGACTGGTGTTATATGGTCTTGGCGGCCACTCCCAGTCGCCAGTCTAGCTGCCGCATTCTGGTTGTAGTTTCTGCGTCACCTTCAAAGGTACCCCCATATAGAGCGCATTGCAGTAGTCCTAGCAGGAGATAACTAGAGCATGCACCACTCTGGCAAGACAGTCTGCGGGCAGATAGGGTCTCATCCTGCGTACCAGATGGAGCTGGTGGACAGCTGCCCTGGACACAGAACTGACCTGCACCTCCATGGACAGCTGCGAGTCCAAAATGACTCCCAGGCTGCGCACCTGGTCCTTCAGGGGCACAGTTACCCCATTCAGGACCAGGGAGTCCTCCACACCCACCCGCCTCCTGTCCCCCCAAAACAGTACAGTGGTACCTCAGGTTACATATGCTTCAGGTTACATACGCTTCAGGTTACAAACTCCAGTAACCCAGAAATAGTGCTTCAGGTTAAGAACAGAAATTGTGCTCCGGCAGTGCGGCAGCAGCGGGAGGCCCCATTAGCTAAAGTGATGTTTCAGGTTAAGAACAGTCTCAGGTTAAGAACAGACCTCCGGAACGAATTAAGTACTGAGATACCACTGTACTTCTGTCTTGTCAGGATTCAACCTCAATCTGTTAGCCACCATCCAACCAGAAGGCTCTTGTGCTTGGATCCTGTTTGTGATATGATGATGATGAAGATGAAGTACCACTCTAGAAAAAGATACAGCCTTACTGAGCATGCTCAGTAGTTGTGGAATTCTGCATGTAAGGTGGTGGTGGGGAATTAGGAAAGATCAGGACTGGAGTGTGGGTTTGCAAAAAGAAGAGCAGGATCCTGTCTCAGTGTGAGCGGCTGGCATCATTCCTCTTAGGAGTGTTTCCTTGCAAGTCCCCTTGGCTCATACACAACCCCTTTCAAGTGCACCTTTGCATCTGGAGTGCAGATGCTGCTGCTGCTTCTTCTTACTGCTTTCCTCTACTTAACAAGATTTATATTCCGCTCGCTTGGAAGAAAACCTCTGAGCAGTTTACAAAAATATAAAAGGGAAACCTTAAAATTATGGATAATAGGCGAGTTAAAATCAGGTGCTTACACATAGTCAAAAGATGATGAACAGCAGCAACAGCTAAAAAGAAATGAAGAACGTTTAACTTCTAAAGGCCTGTTCAGGGAAGTTTTTACTGTGTGACATTTTAATGTATTTTTAATCTTTGTTGGAAGCCGCCCAGAGTGGCTGGGGAAACCCAGCCAGATGGGTGGGGTACAAATAAAAAATTATTATTATTATTATTATTATTATTATTATTATTATTATTATTATTGGCAGGTGCCCAAAAGGGAACAATGAAACTGCCTCCCTGGTGTCAATAGACGGGGAATTCCAAAGTTTGTTTTAGAAATGCAAAATGCAGCAGTTGTGGGCAGTGACAATGGGTGGGATGAGATCATTTGTGGAGGGGCAATTTAACTCTTTCCTCCACAGAGGAACCCCCAAATTAGCCCCCCGCCCCACTGCTGCCACCGACCGGAAATTTCTCATTGTCACCAAATTCGGTTCATCATCTGAGAAGCCTTTTATGTAATTATTCTTTTCACAATTTTGTAAGACACCATCTAATTTGATACTACTCAGACCAGGGAGGATTGAAAGCACTAATATAGATTTAATATCATCATACGTCAGAACTGCATTCATCTTAAATTAGACCCATAGATCACCAATATCACCTATTTCCTATATTGTGAAATATTGTAATTTCTGCTATGTATTAAATTCAGGGTTATATATAAACAGATTCTTGCCGGAAAAATTCAAAGCTGAAGATTATCGCTGACTGTATCTCAAACAGTTAGCAAATTGGATAATAACAAATTACTTTTAATTTGTAGAGGGGCTTTCTGTCTTATTCATCCATAATGACACGTAGAGGAATCTCAGGCGCGGAGCTTGTTCCATTTCCAAGTCATTAACTATTCCATAAAGCGTTCGTCAAAGCTACGACCCCCATCTATGCAATTTGCCAGTTAATATCAGGAACTTATCGTCCTTTCCTTTTATCTTCCTGCAACAGGTTAATCATTGCATAGGAGAGAGGATTTCACAGTGCTTAAACCTAGAAAAACTCTTTGTTCTAACGTTTTTTGAACTAAAAAGGGCAAAATTTTGAAAGACCCTTTCGCTCACTTTGGTCGCCTGGTCTGTGCCTGAAGAGGCTTCGTCCGATAACAGGTTGAAGAGGTGTCTAGAATGGATCCCAAGGTATCGGAATGGATCCCACCACTTCAGGCTACAGGTGTGCGGTGTGCTGTTTTCAAACATCATCATCACCATCATCATTATTATTTATTGAATTTATATACAGTGGATGCTCGGGTTGCGAACGTGATCCATGCATGTCCGCAACCCGCAGCGGCGCGTCTGCACACGTGAGGGTTGTGATTAGGCACTTCTGAACATGTGCAAAGTGCAATTTAGCGCTTCTGCACATGTGTGACCACCGAAACCTGGAAGTAACCTGTTCCGGTACTTCTGGTTTTGGCGGTCCGCAACCCGAAAAAACGCAACCTGAAGCATCTGTAACCCGAGATATGATTGTACCGCCCTATACACAGAGGTCTCAGGGCGGTTCACAGAACTACATCAAAATATAAAACCACAAAATATATAATCAAAATATTAAAATCTCCATATCTGAAAGTAAAAAATAAATAAAATTAAAATAGCACAGTCTGCTCCCTGTTGCACTATCTGTCTTCTGGTGAAGAGGTTGCTCATTTGTTTGGTTTCATCAGTCATGGATGCTTTAGTTGAGATTCCTGCATTGCAGTGGGGTGGACTAGAGGACCTTTGGGGCCCCCTACAACCCTACGATTCTATGATATTCAAAGAGCGCATCCTGCAGTCTGAATTGGCACCGTTTTATTTATTGTATTTACACCCCACCTTTTCCTCCATGGAGCTCATGGCTGCATACATGGCTCCCCCCCTCCTCTCATTTAATCTTCTATACAACCTTGTGAGGTAGGATAGGCTGAGAGGCAGTGCTTGGCCCAGGGCCATCCAGTGAGATCCATGGCCGAGTATTTGAAGCCTATTCTCCCAGATCCTAGTCTGGCACGCTAACCACTATGCCACACTGCCTCTCATCTAGCACCTCATTTATCCATAGGCAGAGCTCAGGGTCTCTCCACCAGCAACCTGGGAGTCTGAAGCCCAACCGCCTTGGACCGCAAGCAGAGAATTTGGTATGAGTCACTGAATTCAGAATCCTTTAGAAAAAAAAGTCGTTTTGATTTAAAAGATTGTAAAGATGCCTTTTGCTCACGCTTGGTGTAGCTCCAGTAAAACCGAGAATTACAGCTTTTAATTTCAGAGATGTTAAAAGTGCTTCAGGAACACACAGCTAGAACAGGGACCCAAAACGCCCGACGGGCCTGTTTTAGGACTATAAGGAGAACCAATGGCCCATCCAGTCCAGCATGCTGTTCTCACAGGATCCAGCCAGGTGCCCCCAAGGGAAGCCCAAAATCAGGATTCGAACACAAGGCCCACTCTTCCCATCCTGTGGCTTCCAGCAACTGGGACTCAGAAGCTGGCAGAACCTCAGACCTGCACCCCAGACCCCTCTTCCCAGACATGCTCAGGGAGACCCGGTGGTCTGGTCTGCAGCAGGCCTTGCCAGAGAGCAGCGCATCGATATAAGCGATGAGCTCGATTTGCAAAAACCCCGCGCGAGCTTTCTGGTAAGAAGAGTTAAAAATAACTAGCAACCTTGTGACTTTGAAGGCAGCCTCTGGCCATGACAGCTTAAAATTCCAAATAAGCCTCAGAGTCTGTTTTATTCTATTACAGAGACTGACACAGATGTTAAATTCCTTAAAAAGACTCCAGGTCCTTTAATTAATTTAAAGCCCCAAACTAATGAATGGATTTACTTGCAAATTCCCAGAAAATCCATTTTGCATGCAAGGACTAAGTGCCTCTATGTTTGGGGAGGAGCAGACAGACGGAGCAGCGGAATTAAGTGCAAGATAAAACTCGCAGAAGCAGCAGCTATCTATCGATGGGTTTGGAGACTGCTGCCTCCACAGAAATCTGAACAGGGGATCCTTTGGCACAGCCTTCCAGTTCCTGGCAGGTGACTGGGTTTGAGTGAAGCCTGCCTTCGCTTAGGAACAAGGCAATTAGCACTTTCTTACAAGGATGCCAGCTCCGGAGGAAAGTGTCTGCTCCAGGTGGGCTTCTAGAAAACAACCCCCCCCCAAACCACCACACACATATTTATTCTTCTTCAGGAGCTGTCATGCTTGTCCCAGAGCTTAGGAGAGATGAAGGATGATGTTGTTCCCTGAATCAAGGTCTGATGAAGAGTTATGCGAAAGTCAAACACTTGCAAATTCCCTCCCCCACCCGGCTCTGGAGATCTCTTTTTGCATTCTTGGCAGCCAGATAAACAATGACGCCCAGACCACTTCCATCTTCAGGGGACGTTGGGTGCAAAGGGTTGGGGGCTAGATTTCAGAAAGCCGATTCCTAGATTTGCAGGATTTCTGGACTCCTGTGCCTTCCCATCAGATGTCAAGGAAATAAACAACTATCCGACTTTTAGAAGACATCTGAAGGCAGTCCATGGGGTCACGAAGAGGCGGACACAATGAAACAACTAAACAACAACAACAACAACCTTGGGTTACAGACGCTTCAGGTTACAGAGGCTTCAGGTTACTGACTCTGCTAACCCAGAAATAGTACCTAGGGTTAAGAACTTTGCTTCAGGATGAGAACAGAAACTGCACGGTGGCAGCAGGAGGCCCCACTAGCTAAAGTGGTGCTTCAGGTTAAGAACAGTTTCAGGTTAAGAACGGACCTCCGCAACGAATGAAGTACTTAACCCGAGGTACCACTGTATTCTACTTTAGCTCCCGGAGAGCTGCTGCTATCAAAGCAGGTGATTAGGGGCCAGACAGACATGTGGTCTGTCAAGGTAGCTTCCTTTGTCACTGGGAGATAGGTTTGACCCAGAGACCGCACCGGAGCACCTTACAAGCCCTCACCCATTTGCACAGCAATTTGTCTCAAAATCTGAGCTGCCAGATAGAGACCTGACCTGGGGGTGCATTGCTTAAAATCTATGAGAGAGAGAGAGAGAGAGAGAGAGAGAGAGAGAGAGAGAGAGAGAGAGAGAGAAAGAGAGAGCGATGCATCCTTCCTCCTGCCTTAATCATTTCACTCCCTGCTCTAGTATGAGGCGAGCATCTCTGCTAATGGCTATTTCAGCCTTCAGACACCAGACGAAGGCCAGAGACAGGATAATGAGTCTGACAGAGAGATTATTCAAACAGACCCGCAGCAAGTTCAGAAGAGAGAGAGAGAGAAAACAAGAACAGAGAAGCCAGAAATGCTCTCGCCTCCCTCTCTCCTGCTACAGGTGCTCCTCAACAGCCCCTCCAAAAAACACCCCCCCACTACAGGATAGATGGGGGAATCAGCTCAAGGGCAGCTGTGAATTTAAAGAGAGGGAGAGGATCCTTTCCCCTGTGCAAACACACCCCAGCTCAACCCTTTCTGATCTGCTTGCACAAGGAAGACAGGCTGCTCTGCTTTTGCAAAACAACAGCAAAAAATAAAAATAATAAAAGCCCCCAAAGCAAGGAAGGCTTTGAGTTCCCGAGGATGCTACCACTGGGTGGCAGTGCTCCACAAGGGGTCTGGCTCTCTGCACAGCAGGAAATAAGCACCGCTGTGAAGGAGGAGACCAACAGCCCACCTGCCTCAGTGCTGCTTCTGCCCAGAAGCCACAGTTTAGCTCGCTGGCGCAAGACAAGAGAGAGGGGCACCTGCTCCCTCACCGTGCGCCCCCAGAATCACGTTATCAGAGGAGGACCGCGGTGCTGTCTGAGCCACAGCAGCAAAGGAAGATAAGAGCACAGCATTGCAGGGGGTGGACTAGATGACTCTCAGGGTCCCTTACATCTAGTCCAGCATCCTGTTCTTACAGGGGCTGAGCAAGTGCCTTTGGAAAACACAAAGAGGATCATGACCTCCAATGTTTCTCCAATGAAAACGGGAACATCCTATTCCATAACAGTAATTATACTATATATACCCACCCATCTGACTGGGTTGCCGCAGCCACTCTGGGTGGCTTTCAACATATGCAAAAACATAATAAAACATTAAATGTTAAAAAACTCCCCTCTAAATGGGCTGCCTTCAGGTGGCTCGGCGGATCGGATAGCTCCATATCCTCCAAGATTTCTCTGATGAAAATAGGGACGTCCTAAGAAAAAGCGGCACATTCTGGGATCAAATCAGAAACTGGGATGGTTTCTGTGAAACCAAGGCTGTCACTGGAACATAAGGGCAGTGGATGGTCTGCAGGATTTCAGCACATGAGAGCCCTCTCCCCTGTTGCGCTGCCAAATTCTACAGCCACTGGAGCTTCCAAACTGTCTTCAGAGGCAGCCCCACAAACCACGCGTTGCAGCAATCTGCCTTTTACGGAGTCAGGTCCCTTGGTCCATCTGGCACAGATGTGTCTACACTGACTGCCAGTAGGTCTCTAGGGTTCCCTAGAGTTTAGGGTTCCCTAAACGGCCTCGGTCCAGTATACCTGAAGGAGCGTCTCCACCCCCATTGTTCTGCCCGGACGCTGAGGTCCAGCTCTGAGGGCCTTCTGACGGTTCCCTCACTGCGAGAAGCCAAGTTACAGGGAACCAGGCAGAGGGCCTTCTCGGTAGTGGCGCCTGCCCTGTGGAACGCCCTCCCACCAGATGTCAAAGAGAAGAACTACCACCAGACTTTTAGAGGACATCTGAAGGCAGCCCTGTTTAGGGAAGCTTTTAGTGTTTAACAGAGCACTGTATTTTAATACTTTGCTGGAAGCCACCCAGGGGAAACCCAGCCAGATGGGTGGGGTATAAATAATAAATAATAGTAATAATAATAATAATAATAATAATAATAATAATAATAATAATATTACCCTGCCTGGAGATGCCTTCAGGGCTTGAACCAGAGACCTTCTGCACTCAAGGCAGTTGTTCTACTAGCAAGCTACTGTGGCCCCTCCCCTGCAAGCCCCAACACCAGCAGATCAATGGAGTCGCCCGGTCCCAGCTGAGCCTTGAGTGCCATCCACAGGGAAGCAATTTTTAAATGCTTCCACAAGCCCTGAAGGGCAGCCAAGGTCCAACCTTTCTGCAATCATCCGGATGCCTGGATCCCAATCTATTTCAGCGGCACCTCGCCTGGGATTTTTTTATTTTTGTTTAAAAAGATGGCTTATGAAGCACAAAACTAATTTTGAAAAAAATCCCCCTAAATAAGCACATAATGCCAGCTTAAACCGGGAGGATAATAAAACCACGGAGCATACCAGCTTGAAAATAGCATCCGAGCGCACGTCTCACTGACAACCACAAGGGAGTTGCAGCACACCAGCACTGGTGATTTATAGAGCGGTGGGAGATGATTGGGATTGGGGTCCTCCTTCTCCCCCTCCCCTGGTTCTGGGCACCCCAGTTTAAGAAGGATATTGAAGAGCTCGAAGGTGTGAAGAGGACAACCAAGAGGATCAAGGGTCTGGAAGCCAAGCCTGATGAGGAGCGGTTGAAGGATCTGGGTGTGTTTAGCCTGGAAAAGAAGAGACTGAGAGAAGATCTAGTGGCCTTCTTCGAAGATCTGAAGGGCTGTGACATAGAAGAGGAAACAAACTTGTTTTCTCCGGCTCCAGAGGGTTGGACATGAACCAATGGATTCACATGACAAGGAGATTCTGACTAAACATCAGGAAGAACTTTCTGACAGTAAGAATTGTTCAGAGGGGGAACGGTCTCCCTCAGAAGACAATGGACCCATTAAACCACAGAGCCTAGGGCTTGCCGATCAGAAGGTTGGTGGTGTGAGCTCCCGTTGCTCGGTCCCAGCTCCTGCCAACCTAGCAGTTCAAAAGCACGTCAAAATGCAAGTAGATAAATAGGTACTGCTCCGGTGGGAAGGTAAACGGCGTTTCCATGCGCTGCTCTGGTTCACCAGAAGCGGCTTAGTCCTGCTGGCCACATGACCCGGAAGATGTACGCCGGCTCCCTCGGCCAATAAAGCAAGATGAGCATCGCAACCCCAGAGTCGTCCGCAACTGGACCTAATGGTCAGGGGTCCCTTTACCTTTACCTAAGCAGAGATTGAATGTCCACCTGTCAGGGATTCTGCTGGAAGCATATGTGTTGTGAAACTACCACTTTTCAAAGTGCTCCTTCTGCAAAGCCCAGCTTGAAAGCTGCTCTGGATCGTGTCTGCAGGGACCCAGCACCTCATCACAGCGGCTCTTTAATTAGCCCATCCAAAAATGCCTTTGTCGCCTTTTGTGCTGTTAATGAGACCTGGCAATCAGCCTCCTTTGTTCCCTAAGACCTGGAGAGAACAGGCCTCCCTTCAAACTCATTGCCGCTTTGGGTTTGCTCCAAATGGGAAGTGGGGGTCTTTGAGGTGCCCCCCTCCTTTGCTCTGGGCGTTGGGTCCCAGTGTGTAGGAGACTCCAATGCACAGCCTTTGTGCAGGAAGACTAAAAATGTGCCCACAGGGAGGGCAAGTCTCTGTTCTGCCCAGGCATTCCTGGTTTACCAACATAGGCAGCACTGTCTTTACATTTCAACGCTCGTCATTTTACTGGGGAGTTTTAGGGGCACCTCCAAATTGTCAATATTTTGCAGGCAGGGATTCAAGAGCGTACGAGAACTTTACGTTTGTGCATTTCAAGGAGATTAACATGCAAATTCGCTTAAAAGACAACAGCAGCAGGCTTCGGGTGCAAGCCTTGTGCAAGGAAGTCAGGATGAATGCACAATAAACAGGTTGTCTGCAGGGCACCTGAGGCCTCGCAACCTTTTGGGGGTAGAGTGGGATCTGTTTTTGCCAGTTCTGGTGTTAGTGTGTGGTACTAAGTAATAAGAAGTGGGGTGTGGGTGGCGCTGTGGTCTAAACCACTGAGCCTCTTGCGCTTGCCGATCAGAAGGTTGGCGGTTCGAATCTCCGTGACGGGGTGAGCTCCCGTTGCTCTGTCCCAGCTCCTGCCAATCTAGCAGTTCGAAAGCACGTCAGAGTGCAAGTAGATAAATAGGTACCACTGTGGCGGGAAGGTAAACGGTGTTTCCATGCGCTCTGGCTTCCATCACAGTGTACCGTTGCACCAGAAGCGGTTTAGTCCTGCTGGCTACATGACCTGGAAAGCTGTCTGTGGACTAACGCCGGCTCTCTCAGTCTGAAAGCGAGATGAGCTTCGCAACCCCATAGCCGCCTTTGACTGGACTTAACCATCCAGGGGTCCTTTACCTTTTTACAATCATAAGAACGTAAAAGCGCCTTTCGGGATCAAACGGCCCGTCTAGTCCAGCATCTAGTTCTAACAGGGTCCAAGCACATGTCCATCATGGGAAACCTGCAACCAGGATTCAAGCACAAAGGTGTTCTCTTGCGGTTTCCATCACCTGGTATCCAGGTAGTCAGCACACTCACCCTTCCGCATACGAACTAGAAATAAACATAGCCTACTGCACAGATTGGTTGGGAGGGAAAACACGGTGGAGATGGCAAAAGATCCTTGCAAAATAAAGATGCATTAAATCAACAACTCAGGAGTGAAATTCCCAAGACGGCATCCTCTAAGACCCAGAGCTAATTGAGGTGATTTCCGCAGCTTGCTCTTGCTCCCTGCTCTCTCTCTCTCTCTCTCTCTCTCTCTCTCTCTCTCTCTCTCTCTCTCTCTTCCTCCATGCCTCTCTCATCTTCACATCTTCTGTTTTGACTTCAACCTTCTTGCCCCACAACTACAGCGTACTGATTTGTAGCAGGGATGTTTGCAAGAGCAGACCCAGGCGAAACTACAAATCGGGTCTCAAAGAAATGGGTCTTTGGGCTCATCCACACTTCTGCTTGTTCAGTGCCTAAAAAGCACAGATCCAAGTGGTTTTCTGCCTTTCCCATGCCTTCTAGACATGGGTCCAAGCAGTTTTGCCTTTGCCCTGCCACCTTCCCCTGGAAAACCCTCTCTTTAGCGCTAAATTGGAATAAATGGCAATCCACAGAAAACCCAATTGCCACTTGTTCTGATTCACAGGTTGTCCCAGGGGTAAACGGCAGGGCAAAGTGTGGACAAGTACTTCACTTACGTTGGCAATGAAATAGAATTTTTTGGGGTGAGGGTGTTTTTGAAATTGCCACAACGCTGCATTTATTTACAATTATTTCTTTTTAAAGCAGCATGCACAGCCCGCTTTTCCTTTAAAAAGCTCCCAGCAGCCAGCCATAAGTTAAGACAAATGAAAATGAGATTGCAAAATTTCTAAGAGTGGCAAAACACACACAAAAATCCCCCGCAAGCTTCTATTAGGACTATTAAATATCCTCCAACCACAGAAACAATTCAATAGAGCAAGTTAAAAACCAATCAGCGCAGGAACTCGAAAACCATCCATGTCCCTGAAGAGTTCTTGAAAAGGAAGGGTGCAGCAATATGGAGGAAGCCATCAAGGATAAGGAAGAGGAGCCCAAAGAAGGGGGCAATCCCAGAGTCCCTGAAAAGGCCCCCAGTTGGTCCCAGCGAAGGGATGTTGGGACAACAAGAGGGTGCTAGACCCCAGAAGCCACTGCCAGCACTCTGAATGAGGCCAGGAAACCCAAGTGGGCAGCTAACGCAATTGTCTCAAGAAGAAGAAGAAGAAGAAGAAGAAGAAGAGAAGGAGGAGGAGGAGTTTGGATTTGATATCCCGCTTTATCACTACCCGAAGGAGTCTCAAAGCAGCTAACATTCTCCTTTCCCTTCCTCCCCCACAACAAACACTCTGTGAGGTGAGTGGGGCTGAGAGACTTCAGAGAAGTGTGGCTGGCCCAAGGTCACCCAGCAGCTGCATGTGGAGGAGCGTAGACACGAACCCGGTTCCCCAGATTACGAGGCTGCCGCTCTTAACCACTACACCACACTGGCTCCCTACATATGTCACCACTTCATATTTCATGGAATCACAAAACTGTAGAGTTGGAAGGTACCCCAAGGATCATCTAGTCCAACCCCCTGCAATGAAGGAATATTTAAGCAATGAGTTAAATAAACTTGGATTAAGGTTAGAGAAACTTGCTCCTTTTCGCTAGCAAACATGGGCTCTTCTCCTCCTGGAAATGAAGGAAGGGCATGCTCTCTTCAAGGCAGTCCCACTTGCTCCAGCTAATGATGTAAAAGATTGGGGGGGGGGAACTGTTCACCCTACATTCTGCCCCCTAATCTCATTTATTGTAATTTGAAGCCATTGGTTCAAGCCCTACCCTACAGACCAGGAGAAAGCAAGCTTGCTCTCTCTATTGTATTTTAAAATTCTGTTGGAAGCTGCCCAGAGTGGCTGGGGAAACCCAGCCAGATAGGCAGGGTATAAAAAATAAATTCTTCTTCTTCCTCCTCTTCTTCTTCTTCCCTCCTCCATGTGACAGCCCTTGAGATATGAGATGGTTCTCATATCTTCTCTCAGTCCCCTCTTTTCCAGGCAAAACATACCCAGCTCCTTCAACCGTTCCTCATCAGGCTTGGTTTCCAGACCCTTGGTCATCTTGGTCGCTCTCCTCTGCACCCAGGTTCTCAACATCCTTCTTAAATTGTGGTGCCCACAACAGGGCATCGTATTCCAGGTGTGGTCTGACCAAAGTGGGACTATGTCTCCTTGGAGCTGTTGGAGGGGCAACTGAATAAATAACAAGATGTCTTTGAAATTCTTAAGTTGGAATTGTAATGGTTTGAACCTTCCGAGAAAGAGACGAGAAGTCTTTCACATTTTGAAAAAAGAACAATTGGACTTGATTTGTCTACAGGAAACCCATGTGACCAGGGCACACCGAAAATTACTTATCAATAAAAGATTAGGACAAGAATTCATTTCATCGGATAAAGTGAAGAAAAGAGGAGTGGTGATTTATGCAAAGGAGAAGTTGGCCCCTAAATTAATATTTAAAGATGAACAAGGAAGGTATTTAGCAATTGAAATCCAAGTACAAGGAGAAAAATTATTGATAATAGGAGTCTACGCACCAAACGAAGGGAAATCGGAATTTTTTAAGAAACTGCATGAGACACTAATAGACTTTCTGGATTACAATGTAATTTTAATGGGAGACATGAATGGAGTGGTCTCTACAAATATGGACAAAGCACAAAAACAGGTGATCTCCAAGGATGGGAGATTACCTAAGACATTTTTTGAAATGACTGACAATATAAACCTGATTGACATTTGGAGAACAAGGAACCCTCTCGAGAGAGAGGGAACCTTTTTCTCTGAAGCAAAAATGACATGGACAAGAATCGACCAAATATGGATAACTAGTGGGATGGCAGCAAAGGTCAAGAAAGTGGAAATCTGCCCAAAGACTTGCTCCGACCATAACGCTGTAAAGATGGAAATGAACTCAACAACAGCTGGTTCCTTTAGATGGAGGATGAATGATTCCCTATTTAGAGATGAAGAAGTATATAAAAAGGCCCAGAAGGCAGTTAAGGACTACTTTGAGATAAATCTGAGAACAGAAGTGGAAAAAAGAGTAGTTTGGGACGCAAGTAAAGCTGTCATGAGAGGATTTTTAATACAACAGAATGCCGTAAAAAGGAAGAGACAAAATGAGAGAAAGGATAAGATCATGGAAAAGATAAAAGAAGGAGAAAAAAGATTGAGATCTAAACCAAAGTCTCATGAAATTCTGAGAGAAATCAAGTTTCATCAGAGACAATATATGGAATTGATGAATCAAGAGATAGAATGGAAAATAAAACAAATGAGACAAAAGACATTTGAATCGGCAGATAAATGTGGGAAACTTTTGGCATGGCAACTGAAGAAGAGACAAAAACAGAATACGGTTACCAACTTAGAAGTTGAGGGAAAGAACATTTATAAACCAAATGAGATTAGAAACTGTTTTCAGAGCTATTTCAGGAGACTCTATGCACAAGGGCCGGTAAACGAAAAAGAAATTGAAGAATTTCTTAAAAAATATGGATTACAAAAAATCTCGGAACAAAGTAGAGTGATTTTGAATCAGAAGATAATGGATCAAGAAATTGAGGGAGCCATTCAAAATATGCAACTGGGAAAATCTCCAGGACCGGATGGACTGACCTCCAGATACTACAAAGCTTTGAAAGAATGGCTTATGCAACCGTTGAAGGAGGTCTGTAACGAAATTTTGGAGGGGAAGAAGGCACCTGAGTCGTGGAAAGAAGCTTATATTACACTTATACCAAAGACAGAGACTGAGAAGAATCAGGTCAAGAACTACCGCCCTATATCATTACTCAATGTGGATTACAAAATTTTTGCAGACATTTTGGCAAAAAGATTGAAAAGAGTTTTGGTGGGGGAGATTCATAAAGACCAAGCGGGCTTTCTTCCAGGAAGACATTTGTCAGACAATGTGAGAAATATAATAGACATTATGGAGTTACTGGAAGTTAATATTAATACTAAGGCAGTATTAATATTTGTGGATGCGGAGAAAGCCTTTGACAATATTTCTTGGAGTTTTATGAAAAAGAATCTCCAAGGGATGGGGGTAGGCCAAGGCTTTGAGAATGGTATAAGTGCAATTTACTTTGAGCAAAAAGCAAAATTGATTGTAAATAATGTGGTTACAGAAGAATTCGCTATTGAAAAAGGGACACGACAGGGATGTCCAATATCCCCACTACTTTTTATATCTGTCCTGGAGGTTTTACTAAACATGATTAGAGAGGACCAGCTGGTTAAAGGGATTCAGGTCGGAGCTAAACAGTATAAATTGAGAGCATTCGCAGATGATTTAGTTTTAACTTTACAAGAGCCAGACACTAGTACGAAAAGAGTCTTAGAACTAATACAAGCATTTGGTCAAGTAGCAGGTTTTAAGTTAAACAAACAGAAAACGAAAGTACTGGACAAAAACTTAACAGCGGTTGAAAGGGAAAAGTTTCAGAGTGAAACGGGGTTAATGGTAGCAAAGAAGGTGAAATACCTGGGGATCAACTTGACATCTAAGAATGTGAATTTATTTAAAGATAACTATGAGAAATGCTGGTCAGAAATTAAGAAAGATCTAGAAGTATGGTCAAATTTGAGACTTTCCTTGTTAGGCCGTATTGCTGTCATTAAGATGAATGTCTTGCCTAGAATGTTGTTTTTATTTCAAACATTACAGATTTTAGACAAAATGGATTGCTTCAAGAAGTGGCAAAAAGACATATCTAGATTTGTCTGGCAGGGCAAAAAGCCCAGAATAAAATTTAAGATACTAACTGACGCAAAAGAAAGAGGGGGGTTTGCCCTGCCGGACTTAAAGTTGTACTATGAATCAGCGGCGTTTTGCTGGCTGAAAAGCTGGCTGCTTCTTGAAAACACAGACATTTTGGATTTAGAAGGGTTTAACAACAGATTTGGCTGGCATGCATATATATGGTACGACAAGGTAAAAATCCATCAAGGTTTCAAGAACCATATTGTTAGGAAAGCATTGTATAAGGTTTGGATTCGATACAAAGACTTGTTGGAAAATAAAACCCCCAGGTGGTTGTCACCAATGGAGGCCAAGGAAGTGAAAAAACTTAATATGGAATCCAAATGGCCAAAGTACTGGGAAATTATAGAACAGGAGGAGGGAAAAGTGAAATTGCAGAGCTATGAGAAACTGAAGTCAAAAGTAAGAGACTGGCTTCATTACTATCAGATAAATGAAGTCTTCAAACAGGACAGGAAAATTGGCTTCCAGGTGGAGAGGTCAAAATTAGAAACAGAGCTATTGGAGCCCAATACTAAGAACTTGTCAAGAATGTATAACTTGCTGTTGAAATGGAATACACAGGATGAGACGGTTAAATCAGCTATGATTAAATGGGCACAAGACATTGGTCATAACATTATGTTTGCTGACTGGGAACAGTTATGGACCACCGGTATAAAGTTCACGGCATGTAATGCCTTGAGAGAGAACATTATGAAAATGATTTACAGGTGGTACATGACCCCAGTCAAGCTTGCAAAAATTTATCATACGCCCGATAATAAATGTTGGAAATGTAAGGAAACTGAAGGTACTTTCTACCACCTTTGGTGGACGTGCCCAAGGATCAAGGTATTCTGGGAAATGATTTATAATGAAATGAAAAAGGTGCTTAAAGGCACGTTCGTGAAGAAACCAGAAGCCTTCCTCCTGGGCATGGTAGGCCAACTGGTGTCAAGGAAAGATGGGACGTTTTTTATGTACGCTATAACAGCAGCAAGAGTATTATTAGCGAAGTATTGGAAGACACAAGAACTACCCACACTGGAAGAATGGCAGACTAAGGTAATAGACTATATGGGACTAGCTGAGATGACCGGCAGAATCCGTGACCAAGGGAAAGAGACGGTGGAAGAAGATTGGAAGAAGTTTAAAATTTATCTCAAGAACTGTTGTAAAATTAATGAATGCTAAAATGTCTTGGGTAATGAAAAAAAAAAAAAGAATTGCAGTAATTAGTAATTGGATACGAGAAATAAGATCGAAACAAAGTATTATATTGAAATTAGGGGATGCTGAAAAAATTGATAACAGGGATGCAGAAAGGGGAGGTATGGGGAAGTCGCTGAAAGAAGGCTTAAGAAATGAAAGGTTAAGAAATTATACGTGTTTATATGTTTGTATGTCTTGTATAGTGTTGTATTGTCGTGTATTATGTGTGGAAAAAACCAATAAAAATTTATATTAAAAAAAAATTTAAAAAAAACACAAAGTGGGACTATGACTCCCCTTGACTCGGACACAAGACTTCTGTTGATGCAGCCTAGGATAGCATCCGTGACTTGATGTTGAGCCATGAGTAGAGCCCTCCCAGCTGACATTGGCCATCCTTAGGAAGACAGAGTCAGCCCACTGGTCTGTCTAGCTCAGCAGGGACTAGACTGACTAGCACTGGCTCTCCAGAGCTTCAGGTCGGAGTCCTATGTGGGGATACCTTTGGGGACTGAACCTAGGATCTTCTGCACACAATGTCGATTCTCTACCAGTGAGCGACCACAGTTGTTTCCCATGAAGTGAGATGGCAAACCAGGGCTCCTTTCTGCAGTGGCATAATTGGTCCCCTAGAAGCCCAAGCCAGAATCTGAATTCAATTCCTAGATGTAAACAGGATACATGAGAAATGACTCTGGTTGTTCCTGATCAATGCCTGAGAAGTGAGTGGGGGCTGAGGTCCATACTATCACAGAGCAGTCCTATTCAACAGGCTCAGGGTGGGTAACAAGTCAATTAAAATGTATATAGTATATAGTTTTACACACCTGCTTGCTAAAATCAGAGATATACACTTCCGACTCCGTGTGAGTGCATCTTAAACAGGGGTCAGCAAACTTTTTAGCAGGGGGCCGGTCCACTGTCGTTCAGACCTTGTGGGGGGCCGGACTATATTTTGGAAAAAAATATATGAACGAATTCCTATGCCCCACAAATAACCCAGAGATGCATTTTAAATAAAAGCACACATTCTACTATGTAAAAACACCAGGCAGGCCCCACAAATAACCAAGAGACGCATTTTAAATAAAAGGGCACATTCTACTCATGTAAAAACACGCTGATTCCTGGACCGTCCGTGGGCCAGATTGAGAAGGCGATTGGGCCGGATCCGGCCCCCGGGCCTTAGTTTGCCAACCCATTATCTTAAATGTATTAAACGCCTTAAACTTGCTTTGTGCTGCTCTGGAGGAGGGGATCTGAACCAATGGATTCAAATGACAATAAACGAGATCCCAATTAAACGTGAGGAAGATATTTTCGAAGGTCAGAGCTGTTCAGTCGTGGAACGGAGCCCCTCATAAGGTTGTAGACTCTGCTTCCTTTGAGGCTTTCAGCAGATGTTGGATGGCCATCTGTCATGGATGATCTAGTTGAGATCCCTGCATGGCAGGGGGCTGGACCAGATAATAATAATAATAATAATAATAATAATAATAATAATAATACCACCATGCCCATCTGGCTGGGTTGCCCCAGCCGCTCTGGGTGGCTTCCAATAGAGATAGAAACACAACAAAACCTCAAACATAAAAAACTTCCCCATACAGTGATGCCTTCAGGTGTCTCCTAAAAGACAGACAGTTGTTTATTTCCTTGACATCTGACAGGAGTGCATTGCACAGGGAGGGTGCCACTACTGAGAAGGCCCTGTGCCTGGTTTCCTCACAGAGAGGAAACTGCCAGAAGAGCTGGACCTCAGTGTCTGGCCTGACGAATAATAATAATAATAATAATAATAATAATAATAATAATAATAATAATTTATACCCCACCCTCCGCAGCCAAGACCAGGCTCAGGGAGGCTAACACCCGATATAAAAACAATTTGATTGAAATACAACTTAAAAACAAGATTAAAATACAATATTAAAACATTAAAATATTAAAATACAGCCTCATTTCAATGGAAACTCAAATCAAAAACTTTTTGGGGGATGAAAACGTCAAGTCTTCTCCAAGGCCAACTATCCAGACTGGTCCTACATGGGCCAGAAAAAAGCCAGGGAAGTCCCCAAATAGGAGTTCCATCACAGAAGGAGAAAGAAAAAAGGAAAGAGGGGGAGGGAATCAAGTTGATTCCAAGCCAAAGGCCAGGCGGAACAACTCTGTCTTACAGGCCCTGCGGAAAGAAATCAGATCCTACAGGGCCCTGGTCTCCTGAGACAGAGCATTCCACCAGGCCGGGGCCAACACTAAAAAGGCCCTGTCTCTGGTTGAGGCTAATCTGACTTCCTTAGGGCCCGGGACCTCTAGGGTGTTGCTATTTTTGGACCTTGAGGCTCTCCGCAGGGCAGAGGCGGTCCTGTAGGTATGAGGCCCTAGGCCATGAAGGGGATGAAGATGCTCTTTCAGGTATAGGGTCCCTTCTAACTCTTGTTGTTTAGTCGTTTAGTCGTGTCCGACTCTTCGTGACCCCATGGACCAGAGCACGCCAGGCACCTCTGTCTTTCACTGCCTCCCGCAGTTTGGACAGACTCATGTTTGTAGCTTCGAGAACACTATCCAACCATCTCGTCCTCTGTCGCCCCCTTCTCCTTGTGCCCTCCATCTTTCCCAGCATCAGTGTCTTCTCCAGGGAGTCTTCTCTTCTCATGAGGTGGCCAAAGTACTGGAGCCTCAGCTTCACGATCTGTCCTTCCAGTGAGCACTCAGGGCTGATTTCCTTAAGAATGGATGCGTTTGATCTTCTTGCAGTCCATGGGACTCTCAAGAGTCTTCTCCAGCACCATAATTCAAAAGCATCAATTCTTCGGCGATCAGCCTTCTTTATGGTCCAGCTCTCACTTCCATACATCACTACTGGGAAAACCATGGCTTTAACTATACGGACCTTTGTTGGCAAGGTGACATCTCTACTTCTCAATATGCTGTCTAGGCCTGTCATTGCCCTTCTCCCAAGAAGCAGGCGTCTTTTAATTTCGTGGCTGCTGTCACCATCTGCAGTGATCATGGACCTTCTAACTCTACAATTCTATAATTCATTATCCTACCCCTGTCCATCAGAAGCTTGGGAACATATTTGTATGTGTATGTAGTCTTTAAAAAAAAATAAAAATAAAACTTTAATCTACTTTTGGAAGATCTTCCGTTTCAGGCTTTGGCTGGTGTCCAGGACAGAAAGGCCACCCCCCTCAACTGAGCTGCTTCTCAGGCTCTCTTGGAATATTTAGAAGTACAGGCAGGGGGAAAGTGGGCAACCTGGAGCTTTCACCTTGTCTCCCACAAGGGGCACACCCCACTGCTCTGCCATAGGGGGGGGGGAGTTCCTTCAACATTCATGATCTTTGATGCTATCTGGCATCTTCCTCAGTCGTCTGTTTCCCTTGCACCATGTGTCAATGAGTTCCACATGCTATTATTACACACGTTCACCAATGCAACAGACAGGAAAAGTCTAGCATGCTTTCCTGCTTCTGACTTTGGCTCCTATAGCTAGAGGGGTGGGGGGCAGGACATGGAGAAACATGGCCGCGCCAAGTGGAGGTGGGGTTTGCCTTCCAGGCAAAGTCAAAATCCATCTAGTGCCTTAAAAGCTAGACTTCCTCCATTAACACCTTGCAAACATTACGGTCTGGTGGTGTATCAGTGCAAACACCAGGGCTACATCTGCTAAGACTTTGCACGAGAGCCAAGAGGGGCTGGCGCTAGGGAGAGGGGGAGCGGAGAGCCTGCAGGCAGGAATTTCCTCGGGGTCTGATATCAGGTGGTGTTTTTGGCAAAGGATGCTCAGACAATAATATTTGGCCGCTCTTCCATCCTGAGAGAGAGCCCCGTGCCTGGGTGATATATGGACAGCAGAAGGGAAAACTCCCAACGCCCAGCCCCACCTTGACTCATGCAAACGCAAGGTTGAATCACAGTACATCTCTACTCTGAAGTAAGCTCTGCGGGGCTTACTCTGCGGGGCTTACTCCCATGTAAGACAGTAAGAGGGTTATTTGGGGGGATTTATTTGTCCTGTCTTCACGCTTTTTATGATGGAAGACCGCTGTAGTCACCCCCAACGACACCTTCTCAAGATGGAGGGTGAGGGAACAGCTGCAGTCGCCTGTGGTTCCTGCGCAATGTTTGCCATCTTGCCAAAGGTTGCAGGCAGCTTTACCTGCAGCAATTGCATGTTGATTGCCCTCTTAAAAGACAAAGTCCAGCAACTGGAGGAACGTGTAGCTACGCTCCAAAGAATTAGAGAGCTGGAGCTCTTCTTGGAAGCAACAGAGCACACCGTCTCCACCAAGGAGGAGACAGGGGACTCCCCTGAGAAGGAGGCTAGTTCACCAACACAGGAGCCAGATATATGGAGAAACGTGACTCAAAGAAGTAGGAGGCCCAGGGTTCGCTCTGATTGTTTAGAAATACGCAATCGCTTTGAGGTCCTTTCCCCTAGCATGGAAGACGAAGAGCAGACTCCATTTGAGGATCTCTCCCTCATTACAGTCGATCAGGTATATGAAGACGAGCAGCAAAGGCAGTCTTCAGGGAATGTGCAGGCGACCTTGGAACGGACAGCTCACGGAAGAACCCCGACCAGACCTAAGAGGAGGCGTGTAGTGGTGATAGGGGATTCCCTACTGAGGGGAACAGAAGCAGTGATCTGTGGGCCTGACAAGATGTCTCGGGAAGTGTGCTGTCTCCCCGGGGCTAAGATCCAAGATGTAACTGAACGACTGCAAGGAATCATAAAACCCACTGACAAATACCCCTTCCTCTTGGTTCATGTGGGAACCAATGACACTGCAAGCAATAGCCTCCAGAAGATCAAAAGAGATTACGAGGCTCTGGGCAGGAAATTGAAGCAATTAAATGCACAAATTGTCATCTCATCTGTCCTCCCAGTTGAACGACGTGGCCCAGGGAGAGAGGGAAAAATAGTGGAAGTGAACAACTGGCTTCGCAAATGGTGTAAACAGGAACGGTTTGGATTCTTAGATCACGGAATGCAGTTTCTTGAAGATGGACTTCTGGCAAGCGATGGGCTGCACCTCACAACGGTTGGTAGGAATGTTTTTGCAAAAAATCTCAGAAACCTCATCAGGAGGGCTTTAAACTGACTAATGTGGGGGAGGGAGACAGTGCTCCTGAAGGTAGGAGTCTATCAATTGATGAAGATGATCATCCAAATGTCATAGACCGAATGGAGCAAACAGCACGCAGACCTAGTGGTGGGAGGAAAAAATCCTTAAATAAGAGACACGGGGGAATGATTAATGGACTTCAATGTCTGTACACTAATGCGCAAAGTATGGGAAATAAACAAGATGAGCTTGAGCTCTTGGTACAGCAAACTAAATATGACATAATAGGCATCACTGAAACCTGGTGGGATAAGTCCCACGATTGGAATGTAATAATGGAGGGATACAATCTATTTCAGAGAAACAGACCAGACAAGAAAGGAGGAGGAGTGGCGTTATATGTCAGGGATGTGTATACCTGTGAAGAGATCCAAGATTTAGAACCTCAAAGCCAAAGTGAGAGCATTTGGGTCAAAATTAAGGGAGAGAAGAATAACAGTGACCTCATTGTGGGAGTTTACTATAGATCCCCAAGCCAAACGGAGGACATAGATGATGCCTTCCTGGAACAGATGGCCAAGCATGCAAAAGGAAGGGAGATAGTAGTAATGGGGGACTTCAATTACCCGGATATTTGTTGGATGTCAAACTCAGCCAAGAGCATAAGGTCAAACAGATTCCTCACTGGCCTTGCAGACAACTTCATTGTCCAGAAAGTGGGAGAAGCTACAAGAGGAACAGCCATTTTAGATCTGGTCCTAACCAATGTTGATGACCTGGTTAGTGGGGTAGAAGTGGAAGGATCATTAGGCGCGAGTGATCATGCTCTTCTGAAGTTTACTATACAGCGGAAAGGAGCAGCCAAGCATACTAGGACTCAATTTCTCGACTTTAAGAAAGCCGACTTCATAAAACTTAGGGAAGTGCTGGGTGAGATCCCATGGACAGTAATACTAAAAGGAAAGGGAGTTCATGATGGCTGGGAGTTTGTTAAGAGGGAGATAGTAAAAGCACAACTTCAGGCAATACCAATGAGACGGAAACATGGAAGGTGCCTAAAGAAGCCAGGGTGGCTATCTAAAGAACTTTTAACTGAGTTAAGATTAAAAAAGGATGTGTACAAAAAATGGAAAAGGGGGGAAACCACCAAAGAGGAATTCAAACAAATAGCCAGCACGTGTAGACACAAAGTCAGAAAAGCTAAAGCACAGAATGAACTCAGGCTTGCTAGAGAGGTTAAAAGCAACAAAAAAGGCTTTTATGGGTATGTTCGTAGCAAAAGGAAGAACAAAGAAACAGTGGGGTCACTCAGAGGAGAAGATAGTGAAATGCAAACAGGGGACACAGAAAGGGCTGAACTCCTCAATGCCTTCTCTGCCTCAGTCTTCTCCGATAAAGAAAACAATGCCCGACCTGAAGAATTTGGAGCAAATGATTCAGCAGAGGAAACACAGCCCAGAATAACTAAGGAGATAGTACAAGAATACTTGGCTAGTCTAGATGTATTCAAGTCTCCAGGGCCAGATGAACTGCATCCAAGAGTATTAAAAGAACTGGCAGATGTGATTTCAGAACCACTGGCAGTCATCTTTGAGAATTCCTGGAGAACAGGCGAAGTCCCGGCAGACTGGAGGAGGGCAAATGTTGTCCCTATTTTCAAAAAGGGGGAAAGAGAGGACCCAAATAATTACCGCCCAGTCAGTCTGACATCAATACCAGGGAAGATTCTGGAGCAGATCATTAAGCAAACAGTCTGTGAGCACCTGGAAAGGAATGCTGTGATCACCAATAGTCAGCATGGATTTCTGAAAAATAAGTCATGTCAGACTAACCTGATCTCGTTTTTTGACAGAATTACAAGCCTGGTAGATGAAGGGAACGCAGTGGATGTAGCCTACCTTGATTTCAGCAAGGCATTTGACAAGGTGCCCCATGATATTCTTGTAAAGAAGCTGGTAAAATGCGGTCTTGACTATGCTACCACTCAGTGGATTTGTAACTGGCTGACTGACCGAACCCAAAGGGTGCTCATCAATGGTTCCTCTTCATCCTGGAGAAGAGTGACTAGTGGGGTGCCACAGGGTTCTGTCTTGGGCCCGGTCTTATTCAACATCTTTATCAACGACTTGGATGATGGACTCAAGGGCATCCTGATCAAATTTGCAGATGACACCAAACTGGGAGGGGTGGCTAACACCCCAGAGGACAGGAACACACTTCAAAACGACCTTGACAGATTAGAGAACTGGGCCAAAACAAACAAGATGAATTTTAACAGGGAGAAATGTAAAGTATTGCACTTGGGCAAAAAAAATGAGAGGCACAAATACAAGATGGGTGACACCTGGCTTGAGAGCACTACATGTGAAAAGGATCTAGGAGTCTTGGTTGACCACAAACTTGACATGAGCCAACAGTGTGACGCGGCAGCTAAAAAAGCCAATGCAATTCTGGGCTGCATCAATAGGAGTATAGCATCTAGATCAAGGGAAGTAATAGTGCCACTGTATTCTGCTCTGGTCAGACCTCACCTGGAGTACTGTGTCCAGTTCTGGGCACCACAGTTCAAGAAGGACATTGACAAACTGGAACGTGTCCAGAGGAGGGCAACCAAAATGGTCAAAGGCCTGGAAACGATGCCTTATGAGGAACGGCTAAGGGAGCTGGGCATGTTTAGCCTGGAGAAGAGGAGGTTAAGGGGTGATATGATAGCCATGTTCAAATATATAAAAGGATGTCACATAGAGGAGGGAGAAAGGTTGTTTTCTGCTGCTCCAGAGAAGCGGACATGGAGCAATGGATCCAAACTACAAGAAAGAAGATTCCACCTAAACATTAGGAAGAACTTCCTGACAGTAAGAGCTGTTCGACAGTGGAATTTGCTGCCAAGGAGTGTGGTGGAGTCTCCTTCTTTGGAGGTCTTTAAGCAGAGGCTTGACAACCATATGTCAGGAGTGCTCTGATGGTGTTTCCTGCTTGGCAGGGGGTTGGACTCGATGGCCCTTGTGGTCTCTTCCAACTCTATGATTCTATGATTCTATGATTCTATGATTCTATGACTGCAAGCTTGCTCAACTTCTGAATTTCTGTGCATTTAGTTATTAGGCTAGCTTCTCTCTCTCACACACCACAAACGAAAAAGTACCCTTAGAAAACCCAGTACAGTGGAACCGCGGTTGTTGAATGCTTCGGAAGTTGAACAATTCAGAGCCCGGTCGCTGATAACCTGGAAGTGAATGCTTCCTGTTCTCGAACGATTTTTGGAAGCTGAATGGGTTCCACAGCATGTTTTTTTCATTTTCACCATTCCCTTTGCTGACAGCCCTTTGCTTTTTGGTTTGCGGACGTTTTGGAAGTCAAACGGACTTCTGGGTAACGGATTATGTTCGAACACTGAGGTTCCACCGTAGAGATAAAGGCGGCCAACACCCACCAACTCTCACACTCGAGGAATGAAAGCCACTTTCAAAGCTCACTTCCTCCGTTCTGTGTCAAAAACCTTCCAGGATTGCCAACTGACCAGGAAAAGCACAAGCCCAGCCTGCACCTGTGTGCTTTATCTCAGCTTGATAGGACAGGAGAAGCCCAAGAATTGCCAGCTGCTAAGGGCTGTGGATTTGGTTAGCGGGGTCTGCCAAGGCTGGCTGAGTAGTTGGCAACTCGGATTGTGGGCAGGAGTCGTCAAGAGACCCATTCTGTGTGAATGTCCTTCAGCAGCTATTAACTACCGTATTTTTTGCTCTATAAGACTTTTTCCCTTCTAAAAAGTAAGGGGAAATGTGTGTGCGTCTTATGGAGCGAATGCAGGCTGTGCAGCTATCCCAGAAGCCAGAACAGCAAGAGGGATGGCTGCTTTCACTGCGCAGCGATCCCTCTTGCTGTTCTGGTTTCTGAGATTCAGAATATTTTTTTTCTTGTTTTCCTCCTCCAAAAACTAGGTGCGTCTTGTGGTCTGGTGCGTCTTATAGAGCGAAAAATACGGGTATTTTTCTCCAGGGGGTTAAAAAAACGGATCCCTGGGCATCTTACCAGGTTAGGAAGAGTTTACAGGGGTCAGCAGACTTTTTCAGCAGGGGGCAGGTCCACTGTCCCTCAGACCTTGGGGGGGGGGGCAGACTATATTTTGAAAAAATAATAATAATGAACGAATTCCTATGCCCCACAAATAACCCAGAGATGCATTTTAAATAAAAGCACACATTCTACTCATGTAAAAACACACTGATTCCTGGACCGTCTGTGGGCCGGATTTAGAAAGGCGATTGGGCCGGATCTGGCCCCCGGGCCTTAGTTTGCCTACCCATGGTTTACGCTATCTAGGGTTGCCAACTGACCAGGAAAAAAAGCCAGTTTGATGCATGGGAATCAGCAGGTGCAGTTTATCGCCAGCATGAGCTCATGTCTGCAGATGAAACTGCAGAGCTAGAGACAAGAAGGGAAGTTGGCAACCTTCTTGCTAAGTCAGCATTTCTCCCCACCTCCCTTTCCTCATTCCACCCCCCCCAATACCAGTTAAGAGTTTTGCATTAGAAGGGGAAGATCAAATAGCAAAGCCCAATCAATATGGGGGGGGGACCTAATGCTGTTTCTGGAGAAATGCCAGGTTACTAAGAACCGGGGAGGGGGGAGAAGAGAGGGATGGGGAGATGAGTGGCAGGTGAGGAGGAAGAAGGAGGGTGTTTTCCTACTCCAGGCACTCAGCTCCCAACAGCTGATGAAACAAAACGTCTCCCTTGGTTGCAGAAGGATGGGACGAAGGGTGGCTGTGGAGCAGGGCAATGCAATAACTATTAAGGATGGCAGATGCTAAAACCGTTCAAGCAACAAACATACTAAGGTGCCATGTGCAAAACAAAGCTTGGAGATACTATAAGTATGGAGTGGATAAATGTACAACTGTATCTTAACAAGTTAGGTAAAGGTAAAGGGACCCCTGACCATTAGGTCCAGTCGTGACCGACTCTGGGGTTGCGGCGCTCATCTCGCTTTACTGGCCGAGGGAGCAAGCGTACAGCTTCCGGGTCATGTGGCCAGCAGGACTAAGCCACTTCTGGCGAACCAGAGCAGCGCACGGAAATGCCGTTTACCTTCCCGCTGGAGTGGTGCCTATTTCTCTACTTGCACTTTGAGGTGCTTTCGAACTGCTAGGTGGGCAGGAGCAGGGACCGAGCAACGGGAGCTCACCCTGTTGCGGGGATTTGAACCGCCGACCTTCCGATCGGCAAGTCCTAGGCTAGGGGTCTGCAACCCGCGGCTCCGGAACCGCATGTGGCTCTTTTACACCTTTGCCGCGGCTCCGGGGCGGATACTAACGAGGGGAGGAGACGCATTGTGCGCCCCGACACTCCCCACTGTGGTGGGCGCTGTACTGGCTGTGACGTCGCATGGGGGCGGTGCGTGCGTTAGTCACGCACCGTCCTGATGTCACCTTCCCGCCCGCCACATTGTAAGGGGCATGTACGCTGGTCACTGTTTTGAAGGGGAGTGAAGAACACACACACACACAAAAAGGTAACTTGTTAATTTAACGTTTATTTCTATGAGGAGGAGTAATTCTGAGGGGTCAAACAAAGAAATAATTAAAAAGTGACAAAAAAGTTATTTTTATAATGACGAGTTTTGCGGCTCCCAGTTTTTTTTCCTTCGGAAATGGGTCCAAGTGGCTCTTTTTGTCTTAAAGGTTGCAGACCCCTGTCCTAGGCTCTGTGGTTTAACCCACAGCGCCACCCGCGTCCCTTATCTTAACAAGTTACATGTGCAATAAACCTTATATACTTGAATGGTTACAAGTCTATATCTATTCTAGTTATTATTCTAGTAAATTTGGTTTTATACTTATAAGTCAGTTTGTGGTGGTGTTGTTGTTTTGTTGCATTATTATTACTGTCACCACATTTGATACTTTGTGTATATCTTACAATTGTAGAACTGCAGAGTTGGAAAGGACCACGAAGGCCCCCGTTAGAAACTAGGTTTCTCCTCTCCTGGCTCATCGCTGTGGGATAGCCGGGAAAGGGAGAAGACGCTCCGTGCATGAGCAAAGGTGAGTTGCGCCACGTCATATCTTGGCAAGCTCCAGGCTTGAGTGCTGCTGGCGCTGAGAGCAGCTTTGGCTGCCAGATCTGGCACGGCCCACCCCTTTCCCCAGCCGCAAAACAAGACGTCCTGTCTCACTTTCAACGGACAGCTCAGCAGTAATAGAAGCTCCCCCCAGAGGCTGCAGAATTGACTTCCAAGTAAAGGCTGGTGGCCAGGGACCTGTCAGAAATGAGTGCATCAGGTTATTGTCTCAGGACAAGGCCAAATGACTTGGGTCCTATGTTGCTTTGCAACTCGGCAACATCTATCGTCAACCAGGCATCATCCAGGTCTGGACTACAGATCCCATCAGTCAATGGCTGGCAATGGCTCATGGGAGCCTAAACAATGAAAACAACCCAACTCTTTTGGACATCAATCCTACAAGAAATATGCAAAATAACTAAGCAAGTACAGTGGATGCTCGGGTTGCGAACGTGAGCTGTGCGGGATGCATGTTCGCAACCCGCAGCGTCCACAACCTGCAGCAGCGCGTCTGCGCACACATGGGTTGTGATTCGGTGCTTCTGCGCATGCGCGACTGCCGAAACCCGGAAGTAACCCATTTCGGTACTTCCAGGTTTCGGTGGTCCGCAACCCGAAAAAACGCAACCTGAAGTGTCTGTAACCCAAGGTATGACTGTATGAGAAGTCTCCCCAGAACTGGCCCCACTAAACATCTTCCAAGACAATAATGGCCACTCACATCACAAAGAGCTCATAATCCACTCTCAGCAGCTAGAAACATCATAACCAGACACTGGAGAGACCTGTCAGGAGCAAGCATGGACCAATGGTACCAAATAGTATGGGAAACAGCCTTACTAGAAAAACTAACCAACAAACTGAAACTGACATGGGGACAAATAGAAGAAGACGCCTTTGCCCCGGTTTGGTTCCCCTTTATCACATATGCAGCCCAACAAGAAAACGACAAGAATCCACCAACAGCACACAAATCAATCTGGCTAACCTGATCTAAACACACCGACACCCACCCCACTCACATACGAAAACAAATCTCACTACAGCCAACCAAAGACAACCAACCACCCCCTTGGCCACCCACAACCTCTCTCACAACCAATGAAATACAACAAACAAATAGTAAGGAGACCCACACAAGTGATGCTGACATAAAACCTCACACATACACTAAGTAGAATAGAAGTATTGCCACCTGACTGCACCCCAAATACCATTCCCCCCTCCACCTCTTTCCCCCTTTTCTTCCTAAAGGTCAAGGTAAAGGGACCCCTGACCATTAGGTCCAGTCGTGGCCGACTCTGGGGTTGTGGCGCTCATCTCGCTTTACTGACCAAGGGAGCCGGCGTACAGCTTCTGGGTCATGTGGCCAGCAGGACTAAGCCGCTTCTGGCGAACCAGAGCAGCACACAGAAACGCTGTTTACCTTCCCGCCGGAGCGGTACCTATTTATCTACTTGCACTTTGATGTGCTTTCAAACTGCTAGGTTGGCAGGAGCAGGGACCGAGCAATGGGAGCTCATCCCATTCGAACCACTGACCTTCTGATCGGCAAGTCCCAGGTTTAACCCACAGCACCACCCACGCCCCTTCCCTTTTCTTCCTAATGTAACACTAATGTCTCATGACAAACTGATCCGTAGAAAACGTAACCTGAAAAAAGAGACACTGCACATACTTTTGTAAACAAAGAAATCTTTCATAAAAATAAACCGTTTTTAAAAAATGAAAACAGCCTTATTTGCAGATGTGCATTGAAGGCCCCCCCCCCACCCAAAAAACAGCAGCAACACCTGAAGGGCACCAAGTTGGCTAATGCTGATTTGAATGATGGCCAGGCCAGCTTGGCACAGAGACTGTTCTAACCCTGGCCAGCCCCTGGATCTGCACAGCTCCATCTTGAACGGCAGGCTGCCTGAGCAGCAGCAGCAGAGTCCCCACCTGCTTTAAGCCCATCGCTAAGAATGATCGACGGCAACTTTCGCAGCCCTGCCAGCCGGGTCATCAGATAATGGGCACGGAAGCAGCAGCATCCATCTACAGAGAAAGTTGTTGCAGGCCACGTTAAAGAGGTTTCTGAAATGGATGAGCTGCAATATCCCTGGGCTCCCGCGGCCCAAGGAAGGAAACTGAAACCCATCCATTTCAGAAACCTCTTTAATGCAGCCGAGCGACAGGAGTCCATCTCAGCTCAGGGAAGCCGCTCTCAGGTTGGGCAGGGCTACTCACAGTGCCCCCCACCCCCCGAAAATTAAACAAAAGCCCTCCGTCCCTCTTGAAGGAGGGCTCTGGAGAGGTGGCGCAACTCAAACCTAGAAATTCCAAAAATCTCCTCCAATTCGTCTACACGTTCCAGGAGTGAATCTTATCCGTGGAATGGGCAAATAAGTCATTCAGGGTTCCTCTCCTTTTCCCCTTACAAAATTCAGTTCTTATTTTTGCATAAGTTTGCATTTTTTAAAAATTAAAAAGAAGTTAATACAAAAAAATTATCAGGGTTTTAGTACATCCCCCCCCCTGCAGATAGACATTTTACCCTACTATACACATTTTCCGGCTGGAGAACTGCATCGGAAAATTCAGGGAAGTGCAAATTTCAAAGCATAACCAAGTGTGGTTCAGTAGTGCTGCCGGTGAGGTGCAGCGGTAAGGGCGTCGGATTAGGACCTGGGAGAGACCAGGGTTCAAATCTCCACTCAGCCACAAAGCTCGCTGGGTGAGTTTGAGCCAGTCACTGCCTCACAGGGCTGTTGTGGGGGTAAAACAAAAAAAAGGAAGGCCAGAAATAAAACAAGCCAGGAAACAAAAGAACGCCATTCCGGTTTGTGCATCGTTTCAGATGGAGCAAAGCAGGGAGGTTCACATTAAAATGTAAAAGGAGCCGAATTTCTCCACTAATAAAACAGTAGCATATTCTGGGGTGAGGATGGCCCTATTTGCTCTGTGCTGGATGGGACTGATGGGAACCGTAGCACAAAACGTCTCAATGGTGCCAGGCTGGCAAAGATGGCTGAAGAGAAAGACAGCAAGCTGTGAATGGAAGATGAGAAACAGGGGTTGCCTGGAATGTCCTCTGTTGAGAACCTCTCCACCTCAGGTAGGGGCTCATCCTGCCCCCACTAAGTAGGAGAATAGAAATATAACCACCTGACCCCAACCCACTCACCATTCCCCCTCCCCCATTTCTTTCTTTCTTTCTCTTTCTTTCTTTCTTTCTTTCTTCCTTCCTTTCTTCCTTCCTTCCTTCCTTCCTTCCTTCCTTCCTTCCTTCCTTCCTTCCTTCCCTCCTTCCTTCCTTCCTTTTTCTTTCTTTTTCTTAACTGTTTAAACCAATTCATGAACCAAGAACCTATACGTTGACCACTAATAATGAAACATATGTTGTAGATATTTTTCCACATTTATTGTGTTATTTTTGTGATGTACAAATGACATGAGAAAACTTGGTATACTAGTTTGTGTGACATTACTCTTGTTTATAAAACCCAATAAAAACAAGCCAGCCAGCCAGCAAGCAAACAAACAAACAAACGTCTCATCCCCACTTCCTCTTGTCATGCAACATTTCCCCAGGGAAACCACTCTTTAGTGTTCAATTGGAGCCAACAGCAATCGGGTTTTCTGCAGATTTAGAGCTAAAGAGTGGGTTTTCCCTGGAAAAGGAGCGTGGCAAGGGGAATACTGCTTGAACCCGTGTTTTCATGGCACGGGAAGAGCGGAAGTGTCGCCAAGCCCAGAGCAAGCTGAGAAGTTCCAGGACTTGAGCAGAGAGCCCAGGGGGGTCCTGGCCGTGTGCTTTATGCTCCTCTCCCACCCCGCCCTCCCGAGGGGTCCCAGAAGCCCCTCTGCCCCAACCCCACAGCTCCAATTCAGACTGTGCTCCCCAGCAAGAGAGCGGCTGCAATTTATCCCCGGCAACGGCCTCCCTGCCCCCCCTGTTACCTTGCTCCGGCTTCCAAGGAGACTATCAATCCTCGCTGCCGCTCTGGATGGATATGACAAGGGGAAAATAGCAGGAATAATCAGAGGCAACCGGGACCCATCAACAAGAGTCATGCGTCCTCGGAGAAGTTGTCCCACCAAAAACTCCTGGAAGCGGGAGATTTATTGGGGAGAGGGGGGCGGTCCCTGGAGGAACCAGGCAAGCTGTTCATCATGCAAAGAAAAGACGTGCGCTCCTCAAGGATAGATTCTCACCGAGGTCTCCCTACAGAGGAGGAGGAGGAGGAGGAGGAGGAGGAGGAGGAGGAGGAGAGCATAGAGGGAAGACAATTGCCAGGAGCCACCAGATCCAACTGGGGATTTCTATCTTCTCCCCTCCTTCACAGATGGATTTCCACCTGGCCATCTGCATGCACCGAGAAAGAGGTGTTGATCTTGTGTAAGAGTCTCTCTCTCTCTGTGTGGTCCTTTCTCCCACACAGCAGGAGGTGGGGGCACTTGGGGGGGGGGAATCCACCAAGGCCAAGGGGGATCCACTAAGGCAAGAAAGGGAAGCGCGTGGTGCTGGGGTCTAGACCACTGAGCCTCTTGGGCTTGCCGATTGGAAGGTCGGTGGTTCGGGGTGAGCTCCCATTGCTCTGTCCCAGCTCCTGCCAACATAGCAGCTCAAAAGCACACCAGCGCAAGTAGATAAATAGGTACCACTGCAGTGGGAAGGTAAATGGCGTTTCTGTACTCTCTGGTTTCTGTCATGGTGTTCTTTTGCACCAGAAGTGGTTTAGTTCTGCTGGCCACATGACCCGGAAAGCTGTCTGGGGACAAACGCCGGCTCCCTCGGCCTGAAAAGCAAGATGAGCGCCACAACCCCAGAGTCGCCTTTGACTGGACTTAACCATCCAGGGGTCCTTTACCTTTACCTTTATTAAGGCCAGAGAGCTGGACCCTAAAGAAGGCTGAACGCTGAAGAATTGATGCTTTTGAATTCTGTTGCTGGAGGAGACTCTGGAGAGTCCCATGGACTGCAAGAAGATCAAACCTCTCCATTCTGAAGGAAATCAGCCCTGAGTGCTCACTGGAAGGACAGATCCTGAAGCTGAGGCTCCAAGACTTTGGCCACCTCACGAGAAGACTCCCTGGAAAAGACCCTGATGTTGGGAAAGATGGAGGGCACAAGGAGAAGGGGACGACAGAGGACGAGATGGTTGGATAGTGTTCTCTAAGCTACCAGCATGAGTTTGACCAAACTGTGGGAGGCAGTGGAAGACAGGAGTGCCTGGCGTGCTCTGGTCCAGGGGGTCACGATTCAACAACTCAACAACAACAAAGGCCAAAGCAGTCCAGTCACGTTTCTGCCAGGGTTCAGTTTTTACCAATGGAGAGGGACCAAGAAGTCACGTTATCAAATGTGGAGGCACAGTTCCCCAGTCTCACACCTGTGAGGACTCTTGGTAGGGACAGGGCAGGTAAGAAGAGCCTGTTGGATTAGGCCAATGGCCCATTTAGCACAGGATCCTGTTCTCACAGTGGCCCATCAGATGCCTGTTGGAAACCCGCAAGCAGGATTTGAGTTTGAGAGCCCTTTCTCTGTCTGTGGTTTCCAGCAACTGGTAAACAGAGGATAGCCCTGGCTAGCAGCAACTGATACCCCTCTCCTCTTCCATGAATCTGTCTAATCTTGTTTCAAAGCCATCCAAATTGTTGTTTATCACTGCCTCCTGTGGCAGCGAGTTCCATAGTTTAACTAGGCACCTCATAAAGAAGTAATTTTCCATTTTGGAGAAATATCAGCCTTCCCAACCAGGTGGACTCCCCTCAGAACAACTATGCCTAAAGCTCCAACAATTACTTTTATTAAAACAATTATCTTTTTTCAGTAGAAATTTTTTTTGCAAAACTAACCGGGCGTGAGCTCTATTTGGTCCCTTTAAAAAAGGTTTCAAATAGATTACCCCAGTCGATTAGAGGTTGCAGGCCTAATTATGAACATTAAACGCTAAAGTATTCTAGTGTTTTCATAATGGTTCTGTTTTGTTTTTAATGAGCATTTTTGATTCGCATAATAGTTTTCTTATTATTGCCTATCACCTCGGGGTCCCTTGCAGGCAAAACGGTGATTTTTAAATATTTATAATAAATAAATAAAAGTAAAAGATTACTTTATTCGGCTATCTAAGCAAAAAGCATTGAATTGTAGAATTGGAAAGGATTCCAATCATCACCTTGTCCAAAATGACGCTAACAATATGCTAATCTGTTTTCTTAAGATGTTCCTTGTGGGATGGGCGCTGTTCACACACACTGAACTTTTTCCCAGTGTCTGCACGACATTGTCAGCATCAAAATACCAGCCTTTATCCCCCTCCCACAATAAAATTTCAATCCAAAATTAGACTTTCTGCAGAAAACTCAGTTAAGACCACATCTGAAAGCACCCCCAGGTTCTGAAATAAGCAGTTGGGTGCTGAATTTCATAATTCTTCTGCATAGAGCCACAGTGAGGCTGGAGACAGGATGAAGATTCACCATTGCTTTCCTTGTACAAAATGTGGCTCTCTGGGAATTGCTGGAAAAATGTAGCATATTCATGTATTTGCTTGTACAAATTGCCTATCACCCCTTCAGGATAAATATTCCCACCACAGCTAACAAAACAGCAAAGCAATAAACTCGGAAAACAGCAGTAACTTTCAGATAATCAGCAGAACAAGACCTACGATAAAGGCAGCAAGACGTTAGCCTTGGATCAACATTTGCCAACCTGGTTTTGGACTACAACTCCCATCAGCCCCTGCCAGCACTGATCTAGCCATTGCACCAAACTGACAGCCTGTAGGGAAGGGAAACTGAGGCCCGGGGGCCAGATCCGGCCCAATCGCCTTCTAAATCCAGCCCACAGACGGTACGGGATTTTACATGAGTGTAACCACAGAGCCTAGGACTTGCCAATCAGAAGGTCGGCGGTTCAAATCCCCGCGACGGGGTGAGCTCCCGTTGCTCGGTCCCTGCTCCTGCCAACCTAGCAGTTCGAAAGCACACCAGTGCAAGTAGATAAATAGGTACCGCTCCGGCGGGAAGGTAAATGGCGTTTCCGTGCACTGCTCTGGTTCGCCAGAAGCGGCTTAGTCATGCTGGCCACATGACCCGGAAGCTGTATGCCGGCTCCCTCAGCCAATAACTGGACCCACGGTCAGGGGTCCCTTTACTTTTTAATGTATCCTTTTATTTAAAATGCATCTCTGGGTTATTTGTGGGGCATAGGAATTCATTCATTCCCCCCAAAAAAATATAGTCCGGCCCCGAACAAGGTCTGAGGGACAGTGGACCGGCCCCCTGCTGAAAAAGTTTGCTGACCCCTGCCCTGTACTAATGAGAGGAAGCTGGATGAAAGCACATTCAGAGAACATACAAGGAATATTTAAAACATAAAAGGGACAGGACACACAGAACTGAGAGGGCAGGAAACAAGAGCTCCACTCCTTTCCAAATACGCTGCCTGAGTTCTGGGGCTCAGCCACCTTAAAAGGACACTGGAAACTTTAAAAAACTCTAGGGAGAGACTCCTCTGAGGGAGGCAGTCCAAGCATCCAGTCTAGCAAAGGGCAGGGAAGGAGGTAACAACTTATGCCGTCACCCCCAGGGGGCAAGATTCCCTGCAGTGCATGATCCTGACTCCTCCTCGCGCTGCTGCCTGGATGTGGCTCCATCCCAAAGCCTTGATCTCTCCACTTTTTCCAGGAGGGGGCGGCGGAAAGAGTTACACACAGCAGTGCCCTCCCCTAAATTTGAAGACTGGGAGGAACTCCTCTTGCGGCCTCAGGGGACGGCCAGAGGTGCAGCAATTAGACATCCAGGAGGCTTGCCAAAGACTCCAGATGTTTAATTAAAAACCCCTCCAAAATCACCTCTATTCACCTGCTAAATGGAAGAGGGAGCAGGGGCTGGGAAGGACGTGCTGCCAGGAGGCTGCTGTGCTTGGGACCCCCTTTCCAGCCTCCACAACCTGCGCTGAGCTTCTCTCTGTCCCCCAGGTCATGGGCTGGTGCTGGGCGTGAGAACTGAGTTGTTCTTCAAGGCTCGGGGCTTAGGAAGGCTGCAGGCTGCCCTCCTCCCACCCCGTAAAGAGAGTGTTATGTACTGAGTAGAATAGGATCCAAATTGCAGCAGTCTGATTGGTCCTAGAACAATAGGATTCAGAATGCAGCAGTCTGATTGGTCCTAGAACAATAGAATCCAGAATGCAGCAGTTTGATTGGTCTGCGGGAGCCACCAAATCCAACTCCAGGTGGAAGGGAATCCGCAACCTGATTGGACTACAGGAGAATCCCGGAATTAGCCGATCACGTGGGGCCCTTTGTATAAATAACGTATATAAAGCAGACATTTCGGGGGAACTCCCATTCCTCCTCACTACTATGAGCTGAATAAAGAGCATGAAATCCACTCTCGACTCTGAGTACATTTCAGAGAGAGAGCGAGAGTGAGCCACATGCATTTGGGAAAGTCTGACTCTCTTGCAGGAAGAAGCCAGAGGGTCTTCTGGCTAAACGGCCTCAGCCCAGTATACCTGAAGGAGCGTCTCCACCCCCATCGTTCTGCCCGGACACTGAGGTCCAGCACCAAGGGCCTTCTGGTTGGCTCCCTCACTGCGAGAAGCCAAGTTACAGGGAACCAGGCAGAGGGCCTTCTCGGTGGTGGCGCCCTCCCTGTGGAACGCCCTCCCACCAGATCTCAAAGAGATAAACAATTACCTGACATTTAGAAGACATTTGAAGGCAGCCCTGTTCAGGGAAGTTTTTAATGTGTGGCATTTTAATGTATTTTTAATCTTTGTTGGAAGCTGTCCAAAGTGGCTGGGGAAACCCAGCCAGATGGGCAGGGTACAAATAATAAATTATTATTATTATTATATTATAACTACAGGAAAACCACGAGCGCCACCCAGAAACGCCAAGCTGTGTTGTGCTTGCCTCCCCCTTCGCTGCCTGAGATCACTTGGTGCGGAACAGGTGAGTGAGAGGCGATATAAATTTATAAAATGATGCAAGGCAAGGAGAAAAGTGGGGGGGGAGTTCTAGTTCAGGACCCTGTTCTCACGGCAGCAAACCAGAGGCCCCAATGGCAAACCGGCCCTGGCCTTAGTTTGCCTACTCATGCTGTAACAGGACCAGTTCCGCCAGTCCAAGTGATCAATGAGGTACCGTATTTTTCGCTCTATAGGACGCACTTTTCCCCCTCCAAAAATGAAGGGGAAATGTGTATGCGTCCTATGGAGCAAATGCAGGCTCCTTAGCTTCAGTGATAACAACGTGAAGCCTCCGAAGCACAGAAGGAGCGCTCCCTCCGCGCTCCGGAGGCTTCACGTTGCTTTCGCTGAAGCCTGGAGAGCGATGGGGGTCGGTGCGCACCGACCCCTCTCGCTCTCCAGGCTTCAGGCAGCAGCCTGAAGCCCAGGGAGCGCAGCGCCAACTCCCGCTGCACTCCCCGGGCTTCAGGCAGCTATCCGCAAGCCTTAGGAGCATGCTCCCAGCCCCGCAAGCTCCGGGAGCAGCGGCAAGGCTGCGCGCAACCTTGCCGCCGCTCCCGGACCTGTTCTGTGGGCTGGGGTCAGGGGAAGCTCAGGCTAAAAACGAAGCCAAGACAGCGAGTGGGATCTATCCCGCTTGCTGTCTTGGCTTCTTTGCTCTTTGGGGCTGGGGGGGGGGGAATTACTTTTTTTCTTTATTTAACCCCCTAAAAACTAGGTGCGCCCTATGGTCCGGTGCGCCCTATGGAGCGAAAAATACGGCACTTTGTGGGAGCTTTCCCACCCTGTCAGGTGCTTATGGTCCCAGCCAGGCGCAGTCCCCCCATAGCAATGCCTCGCTCTCCCATGGCATCTCCCGCAAACTCCTGTCGCCAAGTTGGACTGGCAACCTCTGGAAGAAAAGAGGGAGAGAGCAGGGCACAGCGCATGAGCTCCACTGCAGCTCTGCTTGGTTACAGGAGCCCTTCATTATCATAATCCCTTTCCCAGCTGAGCTTTTTAGTCTCAGTGACAAATTTATAGGGCTCGGGAACTTTGGAGGAGGGGAAAAAAAGGAGTCTGCAAGTTCTGGACACTCTTCAAGGACTGGCAAGCGGCCAACTGCTTGCTGGCTCTGGGACAGGGAGCTGGGAGATAAATACCTAGGAAGGGATTAGAGGAAGTGTAGTGTAGCTGTTGCGTCCCTTGCTAGCGATGAGCTGCAGATTCGAAAGAGACAGGCGTGCAAGGCAGAGGTCGGCAGCAGCAACCCAACTCCTCTGCCGGAGCTCAGGGTGTTCCTTTCCTGCACCCGAGCCGCTCACCTGAAACAGCCAGAATCCCCAGGACGGAGCCGTGAGGTTCCTAACGCAGGTCACACACCGGCGCACCAGTGCGCACATGCACATTTCTCTCACTTTGCATCGCGGCGCATAGGCTCCCTTCCAGGAGGAAGGAGCTGCCAAAAACCCTTGGCTGCCCCTTTGAGCAAACAGGCTGTTTCCCAGCCCACAGGACCAGACCCTTCAACCTCCATGCTTAGCACTTTGGGGGCGAGAAAAAGAGACGTGTTGTTAATGGCCGGCAGGTATGCGCTGGCTGTGACAACCCACACGCAGCTGTTGAACGGGGGGGGGGGGGCGAGGCGGACAGAGGGGGCTCTGGAGAGGCGGGTGCAGAGCGAATGACGCCATGTAAGACCCCACAATTGACTTAGCCTAAGCATCCTTCTTCCAAACGGAGGGGACCTCTAACAGATGCTTCAGAACCAGGTGGAACAGGCCTATGGGTACCAATGAGAGGCTGCTTCCTCATCCCGAGAAACCTCTGGGGTTTTTTTCCTGGAGGATGTGCTCCTGGTGACTGGAGTACTGAGAACAGTTCTGCTTCTTCACCTCCAAAAGGATGTTGTAGAGTTCAGAAAGGTTCAGAGAAGGGGGACCAGAAGGATCAAGCAGATGCCATTGTACATTGAAAGAAAGTTACTGTATTTTTCGCTCCATAAGACGCACCTGACCATAAGACACACCTAGTTTTTAGAGGAGGAAAAACAAGAAAAAAAATATTCTGAGCGAAACAGGGAATGTATGATTTTTGTGGTTCATGCTGTGGCCACAGACATGAGATTTGACAGTGAGTTTGGGGTACCCCAATACAAAAATCCTGAGAATCCATGTGGATCCGTGCTTTGTAACCACGTTTTTGTGCCATTGCGGCTTGACGAAACAGTGGGTGCGTGATTTTTTTGGTGCAGGCTGTAGCCATGGACATGCTATGTGATCTGATGGTGAATTTGGGGTGACCCAATGCAAAAATCCTGAGGATCCATGGGCTTTTACCTGCCCCCTCCCAGGCAGCCTCCTTTATTGCTAGCGTCCCTTATCTCCCTCCTGATCACTTTCTGATCAGCGGCTTTGTTTCTTATGGAATGAATGGGACCACCCATTCATTCCATAAGACGCACAGACATTTCCCCTTACTTTTTAGGAAGAAAAAAGTGTGTCTTATGGAGCAAAAAATACGGCATGTGGAAATGATGTACCGGGTATTTGACTCTGACTAAATTAGCAGAAATGTATAAGACAAGTTCAAATATCTGCTGGAAATGTAAAGAAAAAGAAGGTCGCTTTTATCATATGTGGTGGATGTGTAGGGTAATAAAAACTTTCTGGGAGATGATATATAATGAAATGGGGGGGTGGAATGCTTAAAATAAATTTTCTTAAGAAACTAGAAGCTTTTTTTTAAAATCAGGAATTACAGGTACCCACATGCCAAAAGAACAGAAAAGATTTTTCATGTATGGAACAACAGACACTCGGATGTTATTAGTCCTGAGTTGGAAAGAAGACAACGTCCCTAGCAGAGAGGAATGGCAAAGCAAGCTGATGGACTATGCTGCCATAGCAAAACTGACTGGAAAACTCAGCAATCGAGAGGATAAAAACTTCATAAAAGAATGGGGGGGAAATTATTAGTTACTTGGGAGACCACTGGGAGCAGATGGAAACAAGAGCAGGATTTTGATTCACTTGCAGTGTAAAGATTATTATGAACAATATGGTTTGATATAAAAATAGTATGGGTGAATATGCAGTTGTAGATGTTTAAAATGAGACTCCAAGGAGGGGATGGGGGGGGGGAGTCCCAAGATTCGGAGAATCTCTACATATAGAGGTATGTTTCTGACAAGACAGAAGTACTGTTTTGGGGGGACAGGAGGCAGGCAGGTGGGGGGCAGATTCCCTGGTCCTGAATGGGGCAACTGTGCCCCTGAAGGACCAGGTGCGCAGCCTGGGAGTCATTCTCAACTCCCAGCTGTCCATGGAGGCGCAGGTCAATTCTGTGTCCAGGGCAGCTGTCTCCTAGCTCCATCTGGTATGCCGGATGAGACCCTCCCTGCCCACAGACTGTCTGACCAGAGTGGTGCATGCTCCGGTTATCTCCCGCTTGGCTACTGCAATGCACTCTATATGGGGCTACCTTTAAAGGTGACCCAGAAACTACAACTAATCCAGAATGTGACAGCTAGACTGGTGACTGGGAGCAGCCACCGAGAGCACATAACACCGGTCTTGAAAAACCTACATTGGCTCCCAGTACGTTTCCAAGCACAGTTCAAAGTGTTGGTGCTGACATTTAAAGCCCTAAATGGCCTCGGTCGTGTATACCTGAAGGAGCATCTCCACCTCCATCCTTCTGCCTGGACACTGAGGTCCAGCTCCGAGGGCCTTCTGGCGGTTCCCTTGTAGCAAGAAGCCAAGTTACAGGGAACCAGGCAGAGGGCCTTCTCGGTGGTGGCGCCCACCCTGTGGAACGCCCTCCCACCAGATGTCAAAGAGAAAAACAACTACCAGACTTTTAGAAGACATCTGAAGGCAGCCCTGTTTAGGGAAGCTTTTAATGTTTGATGCATTGCTGTACTTTAATATTCTGTTGGAAGCCGCCTAGAGTGGCTGGGGAAACACAGTCACATGGGCGGGGTATAAACAAACAAACAAACAAACAAACAAACAAACAAACAAACAATTACTACCTCCTGTGGGAGGGAGTTCCACAGGTTAACAATATGCTGCATGAAGGACTTTCTTTTATCTGGATATCCCCACTGCATTCTAATGCTACGAGGGCAAAAAACTTCCCCCCATCAACTTTCCCGATGCCACTTGATCAGTGTGTGGTGCTAATAACACCATGGCCACAGGTTCGATCCCCACAAGGGACAGCTGCATATTCCTGTATTGCAGGGGTGGTGGACTAGATCAATGGTTCCCAATCTTTTTTGGGGCCATGCCTCACCTAAGCACCTATAAAATCCCAATTCCCCCCCCCCCCCCGTGACATATAATTCTTATTACAGTGGTTGGATACGAACGGGATCCATTCCGGAGCCCCGTTCGCATCCTGAAGCGAACACAACCCACATCCGTGCATCTGCATGGGTCGCGTTTTGCCACTTCCATGCATGCGCGTGACATCAGTTTAATTGCGCATGCGCGAGCGGTGAAACCCGGAAGTAACGTGTTCCATTACTTCAACCCAAGGTATGGCTGTATTCAAAAAGTGAACTCCTATTCCTGTGGAGGAAGCCTAAAAGGCCATGAACTGTTAATAGCTCATTCCTCGAACCACCCCCCCCTTAAAAAGCAAATTGCTCCCCTGTGGGGCATGTGCGCCACGTTGGGAACGACAGGACTCGATGTTCCTCAGGGTCCCGTCCAACTCTACCGTTCTACGCTTCACCCTCCAGGCTGTACGAGCCCCAAAAGCTTTGTTGAAGGCCTGCCAAAGAAACCACAGTATTTTAATTTAAAAATAGATAAGCAAGGAAATTCATAAACAAAGCCTCATGTGTGTTCCGAATTCCAGCGTTCAAAATATTTTGGCGTTCAAGGTGCGATGTGACAAATCGGCAAGTGGGTGTTTTTGGGGGATGGATATGGCTGAGGTCAACGCTGAGAGCGTCCCCTCTCCCAGAACCAGGATGCAGAGAGCCGTTCCTCTGGCGCTGGTCTCTCCCTTCCATGTGCTCTTCGTCTGCTTAATGCAAAGTGAGCGCACCGATCCTTCTCTGTCAAGTGATTTAAGTGTGGGCCGACTCACAGGCCCCTTCCTTGGCAGCTCTCTGGGGTGACTTGCAGGCAAAAGGGAGGAAAGGAGAAAACACGACTCTGATTAGCCCAGAAGATAATAACCTCAGGAAATGGCATCTCTCCGGGGTCCCCTTCACCACATTCTTGCTTTCTCCTTCTCTGCAAAGGATGGAAGAATCTAATGCACCCTTTGCGTGTCAAGGGCCCCAAGCCACCCCAATAAAACACAACTCACACAGATTTTTTGTTTAAGGTTTTTGGCATAATTTTGGCCACAACTCTATTCAAATACAAAAAATGTCAGTGGTTGCTTAGGCATTGGTTGCGACTATCTGTCCCCAGCCAGGGAGGGACTGACATTCGCACGCCCGCAAAAGTCAGAAAGGGAAAACATTTTGGGGAGAGAGATGGAGCTGGGTACCATGCCCTCACCTCTCCCCAAATGCTCCCAGGGGCTCTTGCGTGGGCCTAGCCCCTTGACAGGGGTGCAGACAAAACATGGCAAGCCCCTGGATTCCTTTAATGGATTTCCCTTGCAGCAGCAGCATTGGAGGGGCAGGCACAGCCAATCCATGCCCCTCCACCAACCAATTCATAAAACCAATGCCTAACCACAACCTTACAAGTCGTGATGATTTACTACACAGTAGGCAAAAACCAAATGGCACCAGCCAATCCGCCAAATGGACAAAATTCCTACCAGGCCCCAAAAGCAGACGACCCCATGACAGGCATAGCAAGGTCAATGCGAACAACCCTAAATATAGGGAGGTTGGGCAGGTGATCCGATGCGCGCAGTGAAAAGAGGAAGCTCAACGCTGCGTGCAGGGAATCTAAAACTTCTTGGCTGTCAATCAAAAAATGGCAATATCCAATTCCCCCCAATGACAAGAGGAGCCCAATCGCAATGGTGGCCAACTACTGTTACCTGCCCAGCAACAGTGGGATGTCTTGTTAGACCTCACTGCAACACGTGCTCTCCATGAAAGAGAACACACTTTCTCCAAAGGCTCCGCCAACCATGTGCAGCCTTTCGTCTTCAGAAACGCCCGAGCCCAGAGTCATGCCTTGAATGCTCTGCAGCCCATAAAGTCACAACAAATCATAGAATCAAAGAACTGTGGAACTGGAAGGGACCCGAGGGCCATCTAGTCCAACCCGCCGCAATGCAGGAATTTCAACTAAAGCTTTCGTGGCAGAAGGCCATCCAGGGCCTTATCTAGCATATGTGCCACCAGGACGCAAAGACGAGTACGGCTGCTCAAATCTGGGGAATGATGCAAGTTTTGCAGAATAAGAATGTTTCCTAAGCATTCTCCAGGGCCTTGTTTCCAGCGTCTGCGGGGGTTCTCTCAGGGACCGAGCAAATCCTGGGGTCCCCTGAGCATTTGTGACCTGCAGCCAACTCTTAAGATGCTCAGAGAACCCCGGGGTTCCACTTGGGGAGCCCAGAGGCAGCAAACAGGTCCACTTCCGAGGCGAGGCTTCGCAGCAAAGAGCATCCAAAAGCGGAAGCGGCAAAGGCAGCTCCCCCCCCCATTGCCCACCCCAGGGCGAAGCGTCTCCTTCTCTTCTCCACAGCTCCCCCTTTGACTCTGCGAGGTGTCAGCTGAGACTTCAGCAAGCTCCCAACGAGGCTTCACGCTGAGGGGAGACGAAAATCCAGGCAAGATTTAGTAGGGAGAATTATCAGGGGCTCAAAAGGATTTCTTTGCACTCTCTGAAGGATTTCACAGGAAATTACTAGGAGGCAGTGGGGAGGGCAGAGATTGGCAGCAGGGGAGAAGAGAAAGCCAAAGATATCATATCTCCCCATCGCCCTGTTTCCACATTCACTGCAAACGCTTTCCGGAAGGGCAAGTCCTTGAATTGCGGGCGGGGGCAAAACCACGATGTACGGACCATATCTGGGCTTCCAGGAGATGCCATGGCATGCTGGTTAGCGTGCCAAACTAGGACCTGGGAGAGACCAGAGATTGAATCCCTACTCAGCCATGAAGCTCACTGGGCGACTTTAATAATAATGATAATAATAATAATAATAATAATAATAATAATAATAATAATAATAATAATTTATTATTTATACCCCGGCCATCTGGCTGGGTTTCCACAGCCACTCTGGGCGGCTTCCAACCCAATATTAAAATAAAGTAATGCATCAAACTTTGGGCCAGTCCCTGCCTCTCAGCCTAGCCTACCTCACAGGGTTGTTGTGATGGGGCAAACCATGTATGCCATCTTGATCTCATTGGAGGAAAAGCGGGCCATAAATAAGCAAGCAAATAATTCCCCCCCACCTGCCTGGAACAGAAAAGTTTTCTCAGTTTCCACTGTGTTGTTATGAAACAGAAAAAGCACAGGTTGAATGCAAAGATCTGACCTTCTGGAAAACATGGTGTGGACCTGGGAGAGGATTCATGAGGAGAGCATCAGATAATCATAAAATTATAGACCATCTCCCAACTCAAACTAGTTCGTTAAGAAAATCCCCAAACTCGGTTCTATGGGTGACTCTGGGTCAGCTCCCTGCGGTAGTTTATTGTTGTACATTGTTTTTAAATTTATTGTTGTACATTGTTTTAATTGTTTTCCTTCTGTGACTGTACCCCCAAGTGTGTTTTATAAGCTGGTCTCCAACCGTAATAAATTATCTATCTATCATTTGTTGTTGTTGTTGCTGAGTCGTTTAGTCGTGTCCGCCTCTTCGTGACCCCCTGGACCAGAGCACGCCAGGCACTCCTGTCTTCCACTGCCTCCCGCAGTTTGGTCAAACTCATGCTGGTAGCTTTGAGAACACTGTCCAACCATCTCGTCCTCTGTCGTCCCCTTCTCCTTGGGCCCTCCATCTTTCCCAACATCAGGGTCTTTTCCAGGGAGTCTTCTCTTCTCATGAGGTGGCCAAAGTATTGGAGTCTCAGCTTCAGGATCTGTCCTTCCAGTGAGCACTCAGGGCTGATTTCCTTCAGAATGGAGAGGTTTGATCTTCTTGCAGTCCATGGGACTCTCAAGATAGACTCACAGAATTGCTGAGTTGGAAGGGAGCCCATCGATCATCTAGTCCAACCCCCTGCAGTGCAGGAATTTCAGCTAAAGCATCCCTGACAGATGGCCACCCAACCTCTGCTTAAAAACCTCCAAGGAAGGAGAGCCCACAATCTCCTGAGGGGATCTGTTCCACTTTTGAACAGCTCTTAATGCCAGAAAGTTTTTCTGTATGTTAGTCAGAATCTCCTTTTTAGCATCTTGAAGCCATGGGTTCAAGTCTTACCCACATGGAACAAGTTTTCTCCCTCTTCCATGGGACAGCCCTTCAGATATTTGAAGATGACTCATATCTCCTCTCAGTCTCCTCTTTTCCAGGCAAAACATACCCAGCTCCTTCAACCATTCCTCATCAGGCTTGGCTTCCTAACCACCTTGTCTTAAGACTTTGTGGGTTTTTTTTCCTTTATGCATGTCTGGAAAAGGCTTCCTACTGCTGGAATGTTTTTTGTTGAATCACACTACAGTGCCATATGGCAGAAGAGGATAATTATCAAGGTGAGATTAATCATAATTTCACGTATACGTTCAGGAGGTCTGAACCTGTGGCGACTGACCAAGAGCGAGACCTTGGGGGTCACAGGGAATACCTCAACAAAGACATCGAATCAGCTGTGGCAGCTGTGAAAAAGGCTAATTCCATGCTGGGATCATCAGGGAATGAGTCGGAAATGAAGCTGCCTGTATCTTAAGGCCATGATACAAACCTAGGCTGTGAATGCGTTTGAAATACACTTCTGGCTACCTCACTGAAAAACGGATCCCGTGGAGTTGGGAAAGGTTAAGAAAAGAGCACGTGAAATGATAAAGGGGCTGGTGGAGGGACTCCTCTAAAGGAGAAAGCTTGCAGCGTTTGGGACTCTTCAGAGTAGAGAAAAGGCAAGTACAGTGGTACCTCAGGATGTGAACGGGATCCGTTCTGGAGCCCCGTTCACATCCTGAATAGAACGTAAGGTCCGACAGTGCAACAGCGTGTCGCGTTTTGCCGCTTCCGCGTATGACATCATTTTGACCGTCTGCACATGAGCAAGTGGCGAAACCTGGAAGTAACGTGCTCCATTACTTCTGGGTCGCCACGGAGCGCAACCCGAAAATACTTATCCTGAAGCATATTTATCCCGAGGTATGATTGTAAACGGTGACATGACATAAGGTAAAGGACCCCTGGACAGTTAAGTCCAGTCAAAGGCGACTATGAGGTTGTGGCGCTCATCTCGCTTTACCTTCCCGCCGCAGTGGTACCTATTTATCTACTTGCACATTGACGTGCTTTCGAACTGCTAGGTTGGCAGGAGGAACTGCGGGAGGCAGTGGAAGACAGGAGTGCCTGGTGTGCTCTGGTCCAGTGGGTCACAAAGAGGTGGACACGACTAAATGACTAAACAACAACAACAAAGAGGGAAGGACCCAAACCAGTGGATTCAAATTACAAGACTCAACATCACAAATAGCTTTCTGGTGGTAAGAGCTGTTCAATAGTGGAGCGGACTCCCTCAGAAGGTGGTGGACTCTCCTTCCTTGGAGGTTTTTAGCAGAGGCTGGGTGGCCATCAATTAGGAATTCATTAACTGTGAAGGTCTCTTCCAACTCTACAATTCTGTGATTCTATGCAAAGGGTGGGGAATGTTGACATGCAAGAGAAATTCTTGCCATACTTGCATTCTGAGCCAGTCTGGCAGCAGAATCTTGGAAAGGCCGTGGCAGTTGTTTGCCCGCGTTGCAAATGATCAGGTGGCAAATCGAGGGAGTCTGCCAACTTGTCTAAAGCTTAAATAAATAATAGCAATAATAAATAAATCCACGGCTCGCATGCCAGTCTCGCAACTGAGCCTTCAGACAGCTGACTTAAGCACTCTGGCAACATCTGATTCTGGCAAGCCCAATAAAGCCACGATTTATCATTTCTATTCGTATCATTAGTCACGTCTATTAATATTGATTCAAGTTCATATATTTTAAATTTTAATCTTGTTTTGACTCTAAGCTGCCCCAAGCGCGCCCTTGATTAGTAGAGGGGCAGGACATAGGCTTTAAAATAAATAAATATAATAAATAGTTATTGCAATTTAAATAATTTGCCAAGGACTTTGCAGTCTTGGCTGTTTTGATCTGACCCCTGGAAGGTTAGGTTTTTGTTGTAAAGGATTTTGTTGTAAAGCATATTTTAGGATGAAATGTGTACAACAATACATATTTTGTGGAAAAATATGTACAAGATTAAAATGGTGTGTGTGTGTGTGTGTGTTTGAAGATTGATATAGAACCAGACTGCAATGGGCTTGTGAATGAACACATGCAAAGCTGAGATGAACGGGAAAGAGATGGCTCTGACCATTGCTCCTGCTTTCCTTTCCCACCAGCTCAGAGCGTTGGCAGCACCTAAAACCTGTCCCTTCAGACATCGTGCCAAACAATAGCACAAACCATGCCTTGCAAAGCTATAACTCTATGTACCCATCGATTCTGGTTTCTCGGCTCACCCCAAATCACAGTCTGTCAATTCAGACACCCCACCAAACGACAGTCAAGCTTCCTTTGCTATGGCTTGGTGTGATGTCTGAATTTAGCCTAAGGCAACGCCGATCAACTTGACAGCGAGGAGAGCGCGATGCAAGGATATTCCGATGCAAGGATATTCCGTAGCACTAGCCCTCCAGATCAAGCGAGAAAGAATTGTTTTGTAAAAACGCTCTGTGCTCCCGGGATTGGTGCAAAAGATTTTTTCCCCAGGTGCCCAGAGTGGCTTACCAGTGCTGCTTCATGGAAACTGGAAAAGCTCTTGCGATGTTGGCATCAGGTCCAGAAACAAAGGGTTTAACTACAAGGTTTTTTTTGTAGTTAAACCCAAGTTCAGTCTTGTTAAGCGTAATATAGGAACCGTAACTTTTAAGAGACTTTTCACTAGGAACTGAAAAGAGCAAGCAACAGGCTGCCGGCAGCTATCAGGAAGCGAAATCCTGGCCTGGAACACCAATGAAAGGTGTCTGAGACGTGAGAAAAAACGACCCTGCGAAGTAGGACGCCTTACCATGCTGCGGCTGCTCAGATCTGGCAAGCATAGCTGGGAATTATGGGTTCTTTGGCCTGGAAAGGGGTCAAAAACTGGGCATAAGTGACTCCTTGCCTCCGTGAAAAGGTTTCCTTTTCCTTTTCTTTTTTGGTTAATCATTTTCATTCTCACTTTCTAATACACAAAAAAGCAATAATGGCGACAATAAAGGGAAACGGGAAAGACAAAAGCAAGAAAGGAGAAGAAAAGGAAGGAAGAGAGGAAGAGAGGAAGGAATCAGGTCGTGCTCCCAAAACAGCCATGCAGTCCCAGACAATAGCCCTCCACAAGCAAATTATCCAAGAACGTTTTCCTAAAGGAATTCACAAGAAGAGGGCTGCTGCCAATCATGTTACGTCAATGCTTTCAACAAATGGGATGCCAAACTTTTTAGAAAAGGTGTCCTTCATTTTTGGGTGGTGTAAGATTTGGGTATCTCTCTCGCTAACTTTTCCACAAGAGCAATGGTCTGGAGCAGGAGTCAGCAAACTTTTTCAGCTGTGGGCTGGTCCACTGTCCCTCAGACCTTGGGGGGGGGGTCGGACTATATTTTGGGGGGAAAATGAATGAATGTCCCTCAAATCACCTAGAGATGCATTTTAAATAAAAGCACATATTCTACTCATGTAAAAACACGCTGATTCCCAGACCGTCCACGGGCCGGATTTAGAAGGTGATTGGGCCAGATCTGGCCCCTGGGCCTTAGTTTGCCTACCCCTGGTCTGGAGCGAACAAAAGTATTGCATGTCTCCTGCGTATGGCTGCAACGAGGCTGGCTGCTGCAAACAGGAACCAAAGTAGCTCTTAATTTGAAACCTCCGTTTCTGAACCATCAAATAGGGAAATAATAGTAATAGTAACAGTAAAGTAATAATAATAACAACAACAACAACAACAACAACAACAACAATAATAATAATAATAATAATAATAATAATAATAATAATAATAATGATGATGTTATTATTTATACCCCGCCCTCCCCAGCCAAGGCCGGGCTCAGGGCGGCTAACAACCAATAATAAAAACAAGTTGAATAAAAGGGCCATGATTGGGTCCATAGGTAAAGACAGAGATGCAATCTGGCCTATTTATTTATTTAAAGCAAGTTGCTCCCCATCTGAGTCTTTGGGGTACCTGCTCCACTCCCTTGCCCAGCTTGATTGAGCAGCAACAGGGAGAGAGGGGTCATTCAGCAAAGCTGGATGAACGCACATTTCCTTCTCAGCGCATCAGATGCGCAGGGTGGGGTCCGGTGGGTTGGCTCATCCTGGCTGATGGGTCGCCAGCCACCTCGAACCCCACTCCCCTCACACACCAACACGTTTCCTCTCGTTTCCCTGCATCCTGAGCAGATGTTTGGGGGTCTGTTCGAGGGGACGGATCCCCTCTCCTTGATTCATGGCTGGACGTGACTTCTGCAGCCTCTCAGCGACGCCTCTCTCCGCCCCACACCCCCAGCCCCCTTTTTCCTACCCGCTTTTTACGGCCACTGCGCAGATGCCCCACAACCATTCCTCGCAAGAAACGCTTCCCGGCTTTCCCCCCCAAAAAAGCAAAAAATTAAAAATAAATAAAAAGCCACGGGTTGGATCCTGCTGAGTCGCAAAGACCCGGATTCCCCATTTGCCATCTTCATTTCCTCTGCAGCTTTTTTTTGTTCTCTGGGAGAGGGGTCCCTTCCCTAGACACCCCCCCTGCTTCTCTCCTCGCATGTTTTCCCAGAGATTTATAATGTGTCGGCCGCAGCTAGAGTGGTCTCTCCTGTTCCATATCACGTACGGTGCTATTAAAAGGAACTCCAACAATATATCCCCACAAGCAAAGACATTGAGCAGGGGGGATGGGACCCAAACCCCAACACATAATGCAAGCAGAAGAACTTAGTCGGAGGTCTCTTCACGAGAGAGTCATTTGGGAGGGGTCTCAAACATCAGCTGCTCTTAGCCATGAAGACTGCCTGGGGCTCCATAGTTCAGTGGCAGTCTACCTGTACAAACCAAGGGACACAGGACCTAGACAGATTAGAGAACTGGGCCAAAACAAAGAAGATGAATTTTAACAGGGAGAAATGTAAAGTATTGCACTTGGGCAAAAAAAATGAGAGGCACAAATACAAGATGGGTGACACCTGGCTTGAGAGCAGTACATGTGAAAAGGATCTAGGAGTCTTGGTTGACCACAAACTAGACATGAGCCAACAGTGTGACGTGGCAGCTAAAAACGCCAATGCAATTCTGGGCTGCATCAATAGGAGTATAGCATCTAGATCAAGGGAAGTAATAGTGCCACTGTATTCTGCTCTGGTCAGACCTCACCTGGAGTACTGTGTCCAGTTCTGGGCACCACAGTTCAAGAAGGACACTGACAAACTGGAACGTGTCCAGAGGAGAGCAACCAAAATGGTCAAAGGCCTGGAAACGATGCCTTATGAGGAACGGCTAAGGGAGCTGGGCATGTTTAGCCTGGAGAAGAGGAGGTTGAGGGGTGATATGATAGCCATGTTCAAATATATAAAAGGATGTCACATAGAGGAGGGAGAAAGGTTGTTTTCTGCTGCTCCAGAGAAGCGGACACGGAGCAATGGATCCAAACTACAAGAAAGAAGATTCCACCTAAATATTAGGAAGAACTTCCTGACAGTAAGAGCTGTTTGACAGTGGAATTTGCTGCCAAGGAGTGTGGTGGAGTCTCCTTCTTTGGAGGTCTTTAAGCAGAGGCTTGACAACCATATGTCAGGAGTGCTCTGATGGTGTTTCCTGCTTGGCAGGGGGTTGGACTCGATGGCCCTTGTGGTCTCTTCCAACTCTATGATTCTATCTATCTATCATCATCTATCTATAATCTACCTACCTACTCTCTCTCTCTCTATCTCTCTCTCTCTATCTACCGCTGAGGCCTTGGGAGACTGCAGCACCTCCCCCAAGCTCTGCTATGTGGTCTATCAGAGTCATCTGTAGGACAGGAACAAATTAGGGAGACAACCGACTCCGATGAGCAAGAGACCCAAGGAGAGCTATTGCTCAGGCCGTGGTTACGTCAAGGCAGAAGCATTTAGGAAAGGGAGGTGGTCAAGGTCTGCTTTGCTGGTAGGGGCGGATAGTGAAAAAGGTCAAAGCAGCTGGTTGGCAAAAGATGGCCTGTGGCGCAGACCTTCCAGCAAGTCTGGAAGATATGAAGCAGCTTGAGTAACAGCCCCTAAATCCAAGATTTCTGGATCTTGGGAAAGCTGGAAAGCTTTTGAAATTTGACATGGCTTTTTCCTTGGTGCAAACTGGTCAGTTGCATTCCAAACCCAAAGTCCTTGGCCAGGTCAGATGCCCGATATGGACTACCTGATAGATGCTCTCTGTGGATACTGAGGAGAGGGGGGAACCAATTCAAGCGCTCCTAAAAATAAAATAAAATAAAAACTTGGAAGAGAACTCCCCTATAATATTATTATTAATAATTTATTATTTATACCCCGCCCATCTGGCTGGGCTTCCCCAGCCACTCTGGGCGGCTTCCAACAAAATATTAAAATACTGTAATGCATCATACATTAAAAGCTTCCCTAAACAGGGCTGCCTTCAGATGTCTTCTGAAAGTCTGGTAGTTGTTTTTCTCTTTGACATCTGGTGGGAGGGTGTTCTACAGGGAAGGTGCCACTACCGAGAAGGCCCTCTGCCTGGTTCCCTGTAGCTTTGCTTCTTGCAGCAAAGGAACCCCCAGAAGGCCCTTGGCTCTGGACCTCAGAGTCTGGGCTGAATGATGGGGGTGGAGACGCTCCTTCAGGTATACTGGACCGAGGCCATTTTGGGCTTTAAAGGTCAGCACCAACACTTTGAATTGTGCTTGGAAACGTACTGGGAGCCAATGTAGGTCTTTCAAGACCAGTGTTATATGGTCTTGGCGGCCGCCCCCAGTCACCAGTCTAGCTGCCGCATTCTGGATTAATTGCAGTTTCCAGGTCACCTTCAAAGGCAGCCCCACGTAGAGCGCATTGCAGTAGTCCAAGCGGGAGATAACTAGAGCATGCACCACTCTGGCGAGACAGTCTGCGGGTAGGGAGGGTCTCATCCTGCGTACCAGATGGAGCTGGTAGACAGCCGCCCTGGACACAATTGACCTGTGCCTCCATGGACAGCTGTGAGTCCAAAATGACTCCCAGGCTGCGCACCTGGTCCTTTAGGGGCACAGTTACCCCATTCAGGACCAGGGAGTCCCCCACACCCGCCCCTGTCCCCCCCAAAACAGTACTTCTGTCTTGTCAGGATTCAACCTCAATCTGTTAGCTCCCCTAAAAATGATGTCCTGGAGAAGCCCTCAAAGAAAACAGCCCCCCTTTGCTCCAGTTTTCTGAAGAAGCAAATATGCAGAGCGGCTGTTGACAAATGAGTGACGCTTGGAACAAGGTCAGGGAGAGAAGCTGTCAGGTTTTTTGTTGCAGTGGAAGAAAACACAGCTTGTTTCCCTAGGTAAACAGTCACCCTTCACTATCGAAGCTGACTGTAATCTGATGCCTTTGGAAAAATTAGGTCTGAAGCAAACACACAGGATGAAGCTCTGCCAGGGATGCCCAGCGAGGGGCGAGATCCAGGTGTCAGCTTCTTCCGCTTTGCACCTGCCTCTGATGAATTAGCAGCTCCTGTCTGTGTCCTCAGAGAAGCCACCTGGCAGGTGTGTGTGTGGGGGAATGGGCTACCAGCTGCCAGGAAGTGTTACCTCCGCTGCCTGGGCTGGTCTAAACCTGGCAGAGCCAGCCGCTGGCATCCAGCCACCCACCAGGCTCTGTTGATTCCAAACCATCTGTGTTTCCCTGTAAAGCGTCGGCAAATTCAGGCAAACTCATGGGAGCATCTCAAATATTAATGGAGAGCCTGCTCTGCTCAGTTTTGATCAGGCAGGAAATAATCGGCAAGGACTTTCGCCTTTCTTGTGAAAACGCAGAGGGTCCTTTGCTGCTCCTAAGAACACAGGAAGAGCTGGCTGGATCAGACCAAAGGGGGGGGGGGGCGCTCAAGTCCAGGATCCTGTTCTCACAGCAGCCAACCAGATGCCCCCGTGGGAAACTCGGCAGGCAGGATCCGGCACATGGCCACTCTCCCTGCCTATGGTTTTCAGTAAGTGCTCCTCAGAAGCAGTTGGTCCCTTACCTTTCCCGCCCTGACCTGGCCACAGTGATCCATGCGACAGTCATCTCCAGGCTTGACTACTGTTATTTGCTCTACGTGGGGCTGCCCTTGAAACTGTCCCAGAAACTCCGGCAGGTGCAGAATGCTGCTGCGAGGCTCCTCATGGGGTCCCTGCCATGGGAGCATTTTCACCCAGTGCTTTACCAGTTGCACTGGCTCCTGGTGGAGTATAGAGTAAGGTTCAAGGTGCTGGTCTTGACCTTTAAAGTCCTCTGTGATTTAGGGCCCTCGTATCTACAGGACCGCCTCTCCTGGTCTGCCCCGTGGAGGACCTTAAGGTCCATGAATAACCATTGTTTAGAGGTCCCGGGCCCTAAGGAAGTCAGACTATCGTCCACCAGGGCCTTTTCAGTGATGGCTCCGACCTGGTGGAATGCTCTGTCCCATGAGACTAGGGCCCTTCAGGATTTAACCTCCTTCCGCTGGGCCTGTAAGACAAAGCTATTCCACCTGGCTTTCAATTTGAATTCAGCCTGATCTGAATGGTCAGTGGTGATGGGAGAGGCACTCCACCTGGCCCACACCACAATGGCAGTTCCTGGCGCAAAACACGGACCACAGGATTTGATTTGTCCAATTGTAAGTCATCCCACATACCCTTCAGTTCCTTGAAAAGGCGCTTATCTTGAGATTTTGTCAAAATGCAGATATATTTAATTGATTAATGCATGACAAGTTAATGCACTTTCACAGCTGGAGGCTACAACGCTCTAGCAGGCTCTTCGCAGGCTCTCGTAAGGCAAAAGATTCATTGACTAAGGTACCGCTGCCCGTATGGGCCAGTCTTGACAGACTCTAGGGTTGTGCGCTCATCTCACTCTAGAGGCCGGGGGCCAGCGCTGTCCGGAGACACTTCCGGGTCACATGGCCAGCGTGACGAAGCTGCTCTGGAGAACCGGCACCAGAGCAGCACACGGAAACGCCGTTTACCTTCCCGCTATAAAGCGGTACCTATTTATCTACTTGCACTTAAGGGTGCTTTTGAACTGCTAGGTGGGAGGAGCTGGGACCAAACGACGGGAGCTCACCCCGCTGTGGGGATTCGAACCGCCGACCATACGATCGGCAAGTCCTAGGCGCTGAGGTTTTACCCACAGCGCCACCCGCGTCCCCTCATTGACTAAAGTCTTCCTTAAAAATGATGGATGGCTTTAATGCTCCACACGCGTCCTGCCTTGGTCTTCAAAGGGAAGCCTGGGTGTTTTCTCCCCCAGAAGGGGTACCATTTTAGGAAGGGTTGTGACCCAGTGGTAGAGCACATGCTTTCCTTGGAGGACAGACTGGTCTCATTGCCAGTTAGGGAAGCATTTTAAGTAGGAGGGCTGAGAAGGAGAGCCTGAATAGCTCAGTCAGTTAGAGCAGGGGTAGGCAGCCTAAGGCCCGGGGGCCGGATCCGGTCCAATCGCCTTCTAAATCCGGCCCACGGACGGTCCGAGAATCAGCGTGTTCTTACATGAGCAGAATGTGTGCTTTTTTTTAAAAAAAATGCACCTCTGGGTTATTTGTGGGCCATAGGAATTCATTCACCCCCCCAAATATAGTCCAGCCCACCACATGGTCTGAGGGACGGTGGACCGGCCCACGGCTGAAAAAGGTTGCTGACCCCTGGGTTAGAGTGTGGTGCTGATAACACCAATGTTACAGGTTAGATCCCCATATGAGACATCTTCCTGCATTGCAGGGGTTGGACTAGATCAGGCACCCCCAAACTTGGCCCTCCTCCAGATGTTTTGGGACTACAATTCCCATCATCCCTGACCACTGGTCCTGTTAGCTAGGGATGATGGGAGTTGTAGTCCCAAAACATCTGGAGGGCCAAGTTTGGGGGTGCCTGGACGAGGTGATCCTCAGTGTCCCATCCAACTCTACAATTCCATGATTCTATGACCTCAGACTGAGACATCTGAGAGTCATCACCATTCAGGACCAGGGAAGATGGACCAATGGCCCAAACCAGAAGGCAGCTTCGCACGCTCACCCTTCTTCATAGTCCCACATGGTTCATTCAGCACAGAGCATGAGATGCGTTGGAATAAAACCGAGACGCACAAGGTCATTCTCTGGACTTAACCAACACCCACGAGCCCCTCGATCTAAAGGCAGCTGATTATTTGCACAATTTCATGCGCCACATCAAACAGAAGTGCAACGTTTAGAAGGTCATCAAAGATCAAGGAAGGCCAAAAGACAACAAGGATCAGATCGCATCAAATCAAACGTTGCCAGAGAGGCAACTGCTCTTCCTGGATGAATGAACAGAATTATCTGCCCATGAGACACGGGAGGGCATTTCAGGAGTGTGATACATTTTGCCCTCCACTCCCGAGGGACGTGCGATGGGCTCTTGCCATGCCTGCAGAAGGGAGGCAGAGAAAGTCTTGAGCCCGGGAGCTCTTTTTGCAGACACAATAATACCGAGAGAACCTCCAGGCTTCCAAGGAAAGTTTAAGCCTCAGTGTCACTTTGCCAGCCAATATTGGGCGGCCAAGGCAACTGTGTCGAATTTGAAATGGGGTGGAAGGACAACGTGGAGTTTCACCACCACCAAAACAACATTTACAGTGACACTGGCGACTATGGGTGACTATAGGGACATGGGTGGCACTGTGGGTTAAACCACAGAGCCTAGGACTTGCCGATCAGAAAGTCGGCGGTTCGAATCCCCACGACGGTGTGAGCTCCCGTTGCTCGGTCCCTGCTCCTGCCAACCTAGCATTTTGAAAGCATGTCAAACTGCAAGTAGATAAATAGGTACCACTCTAGCGGGAAGGTAAATGGCATTTCTGTGCGCTGCTCTGGTTCGCCAGAAGCGGCTTAGTCCTGCTGGCCACATGACCCGGAAGCTGTACGCTGGCTCCCTCGGCCAGTAAAGCGAGATGAGTGCCGCAACCCCAGAGTCGGTCACGACTGGACCTAATGGTCAGGGGTCCCTTTATCTGTACCTGGTGACTATGGAGGCACCCTGGGCCAGCTCTGATTTGCTCTCCCCACCATCTGAAAAAATGGAAAGCAGTTTGGGGGCTACTGCAGAGAAGGTGCTCTCCATTCCTCTCGCAAGCTATTGCCCCTTACGCCTCCAAGGAGAGTCTCTGCCCCTACAGACTGTATCATCCTGCCTGGCATCTAGGTTAGGAGGCACTTTTGCAGGGATTTGGGGCTCAGGTCACTCTGGGCTTTAAACGCCAGGTGAGCACTGTGGGCTTGGAAGCATTTGGGCTCTTAGTCTTCCACCCTCTGCAGTGCCAGCTTGCCTCCCTCCATGCACCGACTCTTAAAGGACCCCCCTTGTCACGGTCCGGTTCACGGGCAATCGAAGTCCCGGGTGGGGACGTCAGGCCCGGGGGCAAGATGGCGGGGTGGGAGCAGGAAGTCAAGGGTCCAAGGGTTGAGAAGCAGGGAGTCATAAAGTCAAGGGTCTGAGGGTCGAGAAGCAGGGAGTCATGAAGTCAAGGGTCCGAGGTTCGAGAAACAGGGAGTCACGAAGTCAAGGGTCCGAGGGTCGAGAAGCAGGGAGTCACGAAGTCAGGGGTCCGAGGGTCAAGAAGCAAGAAGTCACGAAACCAAGGGTCTGAGGGTTGAGAAGCAGGGAGTCATGAAGTGGAGGGTCGAGGAGCAAGGAGCCACGAAGTCAAGGGTCCAAGGGTCGAGAAACAGGGAGTCACGAAGTAAGGGGTCCGAGGGTCGAGAAGCAGGGAGTCACGAAGTCAGGGGTCCGAGGGTCAAGAAGCAAGAAGTCACGAAACCAAGGGTCTGAGGGTCGAGAAGCAGGGAGTCATGAAGTGGAGGGTCGAGGAGCAAGGAGTCACGAAGTCAAGGGTCCGAGGGTCGAGAAGCAAGGAGTCACGAAGTCAAGGGTCCGATGGTCGAGAAGCAAGGAGTCACGAAGTCAAGGGTCCGAGGGTCGAGAAGCAGGGAGTCACAAAGCCGAGATCCAAGGATCAGGAAGCAAGAAGCCAAATGCAGCAAGGAAGGGAATGTGTTACTGTGACAAAGAGCCGAAGGGAAATGCTGCCCTTATATCCCTTCCCGGCTCTTGCCTCCAGGTGCTGTGAGTTATCAATTGACCTCACCTGTGCGGCCGCACCTTGCCTCTTCAGAACAAACTTAGGAAGGCCCCAGTCCTGCAAAGTCCTACTGGTCACAGGGCCTGGCTCCTGCACGCACTCCTGACACCCCTGAGCAAATGCAGAGTGCCTTGCCCTCTTCAGCGGGTACCTGGAGCCACACGACGTGCTTCTAAGGTTGGGGAGCAAGATTCCCAGAGGATAGCAGTCAGGCTCCCAGCGAGGCAAATGCTGAGCTTGATCAGAGCTGCCGAAGAAACTACGGTTCCCAGGAAGCTCACGGCGCCGGCCTGCCCGAGTGATTTAAGTAACTTTCTAACAAACAGCCGGCCAGAACATGCCACTGTTCTGATGGCACGTCAGCAGATTATGGATTTTCAGCGTCGAAATAATTGATCAGGGCTGCCTTGCATACGGCGCGGCTGCTCCCGGCCATCTATTATCTCCCCAGAAACAGAGTTAGCAACGTTTTTATCTGTCAATTAGGAGCCATTTGAGGCGGTTATTAGGCAGAGCGCAGCCTGGGCTTGCCGTCCTCCTGGGCTGCACCAGAGCTGCGGAATAGTCGTAAGGAGCCTCTCCACTCTGGGGGGGGGGGGCAGAATCCTTCCCTCCAGGGGTGGGGGCTGCTAGTGGGATGGAGGGGGCTGCAATGCCTAGGGGGGAGCCGCTCCCATCTTGCTAGCTGGGGCCCGAACAAGAAAGTTCCCGAAAGATGGTGACAGGATCATAGAACTGGAAGAGATCACAAGCGCCACCTACCCTCTTCTTCCTCTGACCACTCATCATCGTCCCACCCCGAATCCCTGCGCTCCAAGTCTTCTTCCCTTGGGGGTTCACCAGCTTGTAGCCCCCCCAATCCCTCAGTGTCCAACCAGTCCATGACATCACTGCACCACCACCCCCATTCTGGAACCACCAGTTGTATACCCTCCAACATTCCCCCAGTGAAAATTGAGATGTTCTATTCAACAACAACAACAATTTTATTATTTATACCTAGCCCATCTAACTGTGCTTGCCCCGGTCAATCTTGGCAGCTTCCAACATATATAAAATCATAATAAAACATTAAATATTAAGAAACTTCCCTATAAAGGTCTGCTTTCAGATGACTTCTAAAGGTTGTATAGTTACTAAACTACTTGGCTTGGGCGTTACATGACTTCATACCCTCCAACATTTCTCCGATGAAAATAGGGACATCCTAAGGAAAAGTGAGGGACGCGGGTGGCACTGTGGGTTAAACCACAGAGCCTAGGACTTGCCGATCAGAAGGTTGGCGGTTCGAATCCCCGCGACGGGGTGAGCTTCCGTTGCTCGGTCCCTGCTCCTGCCAACCTAGCAGTTCGAAAGCACGTCAAAGTGCAAGTAGATAGATAGGTACCGCTCTGGCAGGAAGGTAAATGGCGTTTCTGTGTGCTGCTCTGGTTCACCATCGTCATGCTGGCCACATGACCCGGAAGCTGTACGCCGGCTCCCTCGGCCAGTAAAGCGAGATGAGCGCCGCAACCCGAGTCAGCCACGACTGGACCTAATGGTCAGGGGTCCCCTTTACCTTTAACAGGGGAAAACATGTCAAGCCTAGTGAGGAACAGAATGATAGAATTGCAGAGTTGGAAGGGACCCCTGAGGGTCATCTAGTCTAACCCCTTGCAATCGCTGCTAAAGAATCCCTGATAGAAGACCTTCTCCTTTAAAACCTCCAAGGAGGGAGTTGGCACAAGGAGAGTTCACTAACTCCCTCTGGCATGATTGTTTGCTCCTGTCTCTTACGTGCACCTGCAGTGAAGGAATGAAAGGCACTCTGCACATGCCCAACTGCAGCCTCTGTTGTGACCAAACGTCCTCCAGGTTGCTAAATTTGGCCGATCCATCAGCAGAATTGGGCCAGAAGGTGCCGCTTCCCTTCCCCAACCAGCGGGGCAGGATAGCAGAGCTGTGAGCAGCTGGAATAGGAGTGCAAGATCGAAATCAACTCACGTGTTTCAGATTAGAAGCAGAGAGAATCCATATTGCTTTAGAAACGTGAGCCCAAGCAAGATAGAATTAGTTAGGAAGTTGTGGGATGTGGAGGCAGATAAAGGCCAATAATTTAGCAACAGAAACCCAGTAAAATATAAGGAAGCAAAAACAAGTTGTTATTTGGTGTTCCAGAGTATTCAAAGAAGTTTAGGAATTGCAGTGAGTGAGCATGTAATATTGTAAAGTGAGAAAGAATGAAAAGGAATTTGGAAGGTTTGTATTAGGAGTGGTAGCTAAGAATGGAATTAAATCAGGCCGTTTCTCTGTTATTTAACTTAATTTTGTTACTTATTTGCTGTGTTTATATCCCAGCTTTTTCTCCAAGGAGCTCAAGGTGTCAGTTCTCCTCTTGTTTCAACCTCACAACAGCCCTGTGAGGTAGGCTCAGTTGAGAGGCAGCGACTGGCCTAAGTTCACCCAGTGGCCGAGGACTTCCGGGTTGGCGCCATTGTTTAATGGCGGATTCCCTCCGAGCTCCGGAGGGAATCGGCTCCGTAGCGTCTGGGTCTGGCCGCTGCGGCGAAGCGGGGACCCTTAAAATCACAGGCGCGGATGCCTGTGAACACAGAGACTCGGCGGGCACCATTTGCGCCCCCCCAATCCGCGACGGAGCCTTTTTAAAGGCTTCGGAACGGAGGCAGGGTGAGGCGTGGTGCTGAGAGTACTCCCTCGCCTACGGAGTGAAGCCGCAAGCCATTGACAGAGAGCGCCAACTTCTTCCAAGACCGATTGGACTCTAAAATATAAACCCGTGAGTAATACGGAGATTGGAACTTTAAAAATTTTTAATTTTGGATTTGGAACGAGCGGGAAGGGGCTAAAAAGGAAGTTCACCCCCCCCTCTTTGTAAACAATCTAAAGCAAAGGACTGGGCAGCTAAGGTCGAGAGAATCTGTTTTTTGTTTTTTAATGAAAGATCCTGACTTCACGGTTTTGATACTATAAGAAGACTTACTGGAGGATAAAAAGAATTTTGGGAGCTGAAATTTCACACCCCCCCCGAGACCCGGGAACGTCCTATGAGAAAGCCTGTTGCATTGAAGATTTTGACAGCTGTCAAGTGAGCTGCTAGTCAGCTAGTTGTCAGCTGGAAAAAGAGAACATTGTTTCTGCTGTTTTTGCTGGTTTACTTGGTATAACTTGTTGAAAATAAGGAGGGCTGATACAAAATAACTGGACTTTTGGTTTTGAGCTGAAAGGAACAACAAGGAACTAAAATCCCCCTAGAGGGGTAATAGGGACATTACATCACAAAAATGGCTGGAGTATGTAAGATCCAAGCAGAATTGGACAGAGCACTCGTTCTCTTGGGAAACTTGCAAGATGAGTACAATGCTTTGTCTACAAAGGTATCACTACTACACTGGACAGTAAACAACAGTTTTGAGCCTGATAAGGACTTGAAACAGGAAGCCCATTCAACTGAACAAATAAATGAAACTGAAAGTGTAGATACGATGGAGCAATATGTTGTTTTTGAAGAAAATGAAGGAGGAGCAGGAGATTTGCAGGAGTCAAAGGAGAGTTACAATATGAGGCCTGACATGATGATAAAAAAGGATAATAAAAAGTGGATGTGGAAAGCCTGGTCTGAATGGGAGTCTGGAAAATGGAGAGATCCCTTTTGGAGGAGATCTGAAGACCTGAGGATTACAAATTTGTTGGTGAAAGCTGGAGCTTTGGGGACATCTGGATTTGAAAGAAATTTGAAACAAGAGTTGGAGCACCCCATAGGCTTTGCCTTTAAGTATGGAGGACTGGCTGGAAGCATCATGGATTCTGTTGGGCCGGAGCCCCTCCGAGACTTGGGGTTTAACATCAAGGACTATCAAAGAGACCGGCAGAAAGGAACTGAGAGAGATATAAGGGCCTCGGATGTGAGATCTCCAGGCTAAATAAATAATATAAAGACTGATGGATATTGGTTGGGGACTGGAACCGGGAAAAGGGTGGGTGGAGGTTGGGAATCCAAAGGGTACATAAGGATAATTTGCTTTTTATATTTTTTGTTAGTGGTAAGGAAATTGGGTAAATCGTGGAAGGGAAATTTTGGTCGACTTTAGGAAAAAGGTTTAAGAATAATCAATGAGGTATAAGTATTGATGTGTAATTTTAATAAGGTAAAATTGGTTTCTTTTCTTTTTAAATTAATTGAAAATAAGGCTGTTAAAAATAAATTGAAGAAATGGAAAAAAGAAGTAAAGTAAAGCAATAGTATGTTAGAACAAATGTTTAAGCTAAGGTAAAGAAATAAGTTAAGGACTTGCTGAACTGACAATTTAAATTGGAATACAAGAAGGGGAGGTGTGAGGAAGTCTGAGAAATAAGGTTAAGAATAATAAGTATTAGAAACTTTATGTGTTTTTTCTATTTTTTTTTTGTTTAGTTTTGAATGTTATGTATTTTTGTGTTTTTTGTTTTGTCTATTTTTTGTTTTTGTTTGTTGTGTGTTATTTGAAAATGCTAATAAATATTTAATTAAAAAAAAAAAGTTCACCCAGTGGCCAAGGGGGAGATTTGAACCCTGGTCTCTCCCAAGCCCTATTCCAACCAGAGGCTGACTTGGCACAAGTCTTGCACAAGAAACCCACTTCCCCGTAAAGAGAAAAGGCAAATGACAGGATAACATGGTGGGAAGTGTGGGGTGACACTTCCTCTGACCTCCCTACAAAGAAATCCGGATGAATGCTCAACAAAAAGGCTGCCTAGAAGCAAACAGCAACAAATGCCACCAGAGTTCACTGCAGGATCTTGTCTTTTTCTGCAGCAGTTGAGGTCCAAAGACCCTCTCAATGGCCTGAGTCAAGTATCCCTTGCCAGAGATTGGTATAAAATTATGATCTTAGCTGGTATGCTTGTTATTGCATCAGGACAGAAAGAAAAGGATAAAAGGACAATGGAAAAACGGAATGATTATGTTTTTGAATATATACAATCTGATATATTTGAACAGGTAATGACGGAAGATACATGGGAAAACAAACGTCAAAAGATTTTGAATAAATGGAGAAGTTACAGGAATTGGATAGCATGGGGGAAGCCAACCCAAGCAACTAGAATGAATAATCTAGTTGGTTAAAGATTTAACCATGGTTAAAGATTTGAAGAGAGAACAAGTTTTGGGGGGAGGGGAAAGGGGAGGGAGGAAGGGGGGAAGGATAAATGAGTAGGGACAAAAGGGCATCCTGATCCTGGACTCAAGGGCATCCTGATCAAATTTGCAGATGACACCAAACTGGGAGGGGTGGCTAACACCCCAGAGGACAGGATCACACTTCAAAACGACCTTGACAGATTAGAGAACTGGGCCAAAACAAACAAGATGAATTTTAACAGGGAGAAATGTAAAGTATTGCACTTGGGCAAAAAAATGAGAGGCACAAATACAAGATGGGTGACACCTGGCTTGAGAGCACTACATGTGAAAAGGATCTAGGAGTCTTGGTTGACCACAAACTTGACATGAGCCAACAGTGTGACGCGGCAGCTAAAAAAGCCAATGCAATTCTGGGCCGCATCAATAGGAGTAGAGCATCTAGATCAAGGGAAGTAATAGTGCCACTGTATTCTGCTCTGGTCAGACCTCACCTGGAGTACTGTGTCCAGTTCTGGGCACCACAGTTCAAGAAGGACACTGACAAACTGGAACGTGTCCAGAGGAGGGCAACCAAAATGGTCAAAGGCCTGGAAACAATGCCTTATGAGGAACGGCTGAGGGAGCTGGGCATGTTTAGCCTGGAGAAGAGGAGGCTAAGGGGTGATATGATAGCCATGTTCAAATATATAAAAAGATGTCACATAGAGGAGGGAGAAAGGTTGTTTTCTGCTGCTCCAGAGAAGCGGACACGGAGCAATGGATCCAAACTACAAGAAAGAAGATTCCACCTAAACATTAGGAAGAACTTCCTGACAGTAAGAGCTGTTCGACAGTGGAATTTGCTGCCAAGGAGTGTGGTGGAGTCTCCTTCTTTGGAGGTCTTTAAGCAGAGGCTTGACAACCATATGTCAGGAGTGCTCTGATGGTGTTTCCTGCTTGGCAGGGGGTTGGACTCGATGGCCCTTGTGGTCTCTTCCAACTCTATGACTCTATGATTCTAAAAGTATATACTTTTATGTATAACTAACAGGAGGATGATTCTGATGCATGTTATTGTTAGATTTCCGACTGAATGATATCCGAGATCACTGGATGAAAGTGGCATTATAAAGAATGGGAAATAAAATAAAACAAAATAAAAAATGTTAAAAAAGCATCCCTTGCCAGTGCAAATTCCGCAAGGTAGATGGTCTGTCCCCGAACCAGGTGAACCACAAGGACCTAAAAAGAGCCGACTGGATCAAGCCAATCACCTGTATCTAGTACATCAATCCTGTCGTCATAGAGGCCAACCAGGTGCCTGTGGGAAACCAGCAATCAGGATTCGAACACAAGACCCCTCTCCCCTCCTGTGGGTTCCAGCAACTGAGATTGCTCCCTCCAACCATGGAGGGCAGAGCATAGCCATTGCAGCTAGGAGCCATCAATAGCCTTTTCTTCCTTCATGAATTTGTCCAATCCTCTTTTGAAGCCATCCAATTTGTTGGCTATCACTGCCTCCTGAGGCAGGGAGTTCCACAGTTTAACTACTCGCTGTGTGAACAGTCCTGGATCTCCCAAGGTTCAGTTTTATGGGATGTGCACGAGTTCTAGTCTTATGCGAGGGGAAGAGAAAATGTTTTCCTATTCACTCTCTCCATGCCCCGCATCATTTTAGAGGATTCTATCCTGTCTCTAAACCAAAAAGTCTCAAACGCTGCAACCTTTCCTCATAGGGGAGTTCTGCCACCCCCTTGACCATTTTGCTCATCCCTTCTGCAAACTTTAACAACTCTGAAATATACTCAGAGTCGCAAAGTGATTTCATGCTCTTTATTCAGCTCATAGTGGTGAGGAGGAATGAAAGTCCCCTCAAAGTATCTGCTTTATATACATTATTTACACAATGGGCTGCACATGATTGGCTAATTCCGGAATTCTACTGTAAGCCAATCAGGTTGTGGATTCACTTCTATCTGGAGCATGATTGGGTAGTTCCTGCCAACCAATCATACTGCTGCATTGTTCTAGGACCAATCAGACTGCTGCATTCTGAATCCTATTGTTCTAGGACCAATCAGACTGCTGCCTTTTGGATCCTATTGTTCTAGGACCAATCAGACTGCTGCAGTTTGGATCCTATTCAACTCAGGACATAACAAACTCTATGAACCAATGACGAATGGGAAGACTTGCAAACACCTGCGGGAAAATTGGGAGGTGTGCTCATTTTCATATACAGTGGTACCTCTGGATGCGAACGGGATCTGTTCCGGAGCCCCATTTGCATCCTGAGTAGAACGCAACCCGCGTCTGTGCAGGTCGCGATTCGCCGCTTCTGCGCATGATGTCATTTTGAGCACCTGCGCATGCGGCGAAACCCGGAAGTAACGTGTTCTGTTACTTCCGGGTCGCCGCGGAGCGTAACCCGAAAACGCTCAACCTGAAGCATATCGCCCTGCAAACAAAGCAGAACGAATACTCAATAAAGAACAAATATAATCTAACCTCTCTGCAAGCCTCACACAAGGGGAATCTGGAGGAGTCCAAAGACACTCTCCACCTGCCAAGATCCATTGGCGGTTGCCTTATCCGGGGCCAGCCTTTTGCTCTACCTTGTCCTGGGAAAGTAGCTCCAACCAAACGACGACGTCTCTCTGAAGGATCAGCACTATTTCCCCAGGTCTTTTAACTGGAGAGGACAGGGATTCCATCTGAGGCCTCACGCAAGCAAATGGCTGCTTCTTCCACTGCGTTATGGAGCCTTCCCATACGGGATCTGGCAGGGGACGGAGTTACAATTAGCCGCCTGTCTCCCGTCATTTCCCTTTGCTCTTCCTGCCCAAGAACTAATTCCCAGGATTTAGCCCTTGGCTGTGCCCCCAAGCACCAAGGATATTAACTGGATGAGAGATTAGATATGCCACATTAATGGGAGGACCGGCTTTAGGTCTTATCTGATCGCTTGCCGATGATGGCAATCCCGAAGAAGCCCTTTTGTACGCCAAGGGCATTGTTATAGGAATTCTAAGGTCTTATATATATATAAAATAAATGTTCATAAATGTACAAGGCAAACACACACATAAGTACACAAACCACGTGTCTGAAATAGCACAGGAGAACAATCCTGAAGCCATTTTGACTCTCCCAAATGGACCTCAAATATTTCTCTGCAAGGAGGAAGGAAAAGGGGGGAAGCTTTCCAGTGGTCTTTGGACTGTAGGGGCTGCTTACATCTCCCTGTAAATACAGCCTGGCAAGTATCTGTTAAGCTGAGCACACTCTCAATATGTGGAAGAGATTCGGGAAGTATTTACCCTCTCAAAGGAATGGCCAGACTACCCAGAAAATGCAACCAAGTAGAATCATAGAATCATAGAGTTGGAAGAGACCACAAGGGCCATCGAGTCCAACCCCCTGCCAAGCAGGAAACACCATCAGAGCACTCCTGACATATGGTTGTCAAGCCTCTGCTTAAAGACCTCCAAAGAAGGAGACTCCACCACACTCCTTGGCAGCAAATTCCACTGTCAAACAGCTCTTACTGTCAGGACGTTCTTCCTAATGTTTAGGTGGAATCTTCTTTCTTGTAGTTTGGATCCATTGCTCCGTGTCCGCTTCTCTGGAGCAGCAGAAAACAACCTTTCTCCCTCCTCTATGTGACATCCTTTTATATATTTGAACATGGCTATCATATCACCCCTTAGCCTCCTCTTCTCCAGGCTAAACATGCCCAGCTCCCTTAGCCGTTCCTCATAAGGCATCGTTTCCAGGCCTTTGACCATTTTGGTTGCCCTCCTCTGGACACGTTCCAGTTTGTCAGTGTCCTTCTTGAACTGTGGTGCCCAGAACTGGACACAGTACTCCAGGTGAGGTCTGACCAGAGCAGAATACAGTGGCACTATTATTTCCCTTGATCTAGATGCTATACTCCTATTGATGCAGCCCAGAATTGCATTGGCTTTTTTAGTAAGGCCTTATCAGGTATCCTGGCACACAGGAGAGAAGCAACACACTCAAATTTCTGCTGGAGACCGCCTCCTTCTGTGATGTATGGATGATGTTTGGGGGGGTGGTCTTGAGTTACAGGGTGGGCAATTTCAAAAGTCTATATAAAGGCTTGCATGCCAATGTTCTGGGTTCCTCTCCTCCCTCCCTGCATGGGGTGAGCGGGGAACCCTGTTGCAACAATTTAATAAAGATCAGGTTTACTAGCTGCTTTGCTTCTCAATATTCTCTGGTTGGCCTCTGTTATTTGCTCCTACTGATAAAGAACCTACATAAGGACTCTATACGGGCTCTTTGTTGTCGTTTAGTCGTGTCCGCCTCTTCGTGACCCCACGGACCAGAGCACGCCAGGCACTCCTGTCTTCCACTGCCTCCCGCAGTTTGGTCAGACTCATGTTTGTAGCTTCGAGAACACTGTCCCACCATCTCGTCCTCTGTCATCCCCTACTCCTTGTGCCCTCCCAACATCAGGGTCTTTTCCAGGGAGTCTTCTCTTCTCATGAGGTGGCCAAAGTCTTGGAGCCTCAGCTTCAGGATCTGTCCTTCCAGTGAGCACTCAGGGCTGATTTCCTTAAGAATGGATGTGTTTGATCTTCTTGCAGTCCATGGGACCCTCAAGAGTCTCCTCCAGCACCAGAATTCAAAAGCATCCATTCTTCGGCGATCAGCCTTCTTTATGGTCCAGCTCTCACTTCCGTACATCACTACTGGGAAAACCATATGGGCTCTTAGATACCCCATAAGGGAAAAAGGAGCCGTTTTTTCCTTATAACAGCATCCTCAGCCAGAGGGACATGGAGGAAAAGAGAAAGGTGAGTTTTCCAAAGGTGGCCAACTGACCAGATTTTCACTTGTGCTTTTCTAGGCAGAAGCAGTGGGAAGCAGAAGCAATGCTTCTGAAGACCACTAGGACATTGGGTTGGCCACTGTGAGAATGGGATGCTGGAGTAGATGGGCCACGGGCTGGATCCAGCAGGCTCTTCTGATGTTCTTACAAGTGCTCCACATACTAGCACATACAGGCTCCTCCATCCTTTGCCTACTGATGAGGTCCTTTGCGCTCTGGAGTTTATGTGGTGGAAGCAGACAGGCGGAGAGACCCAGAGAGGACAGCTTTTATTGTCAAGGTGTCTGCAGCAGACAGGAAGGCAATGAGGAGAAAGCCTGACGGAAAGGAAGGAGTCGGGGGAGGAAATAACAAGTGCCGTTCCCAGTAATGAGAGGGAACTCTCCTGATCTCTGGCTAATGAGGAAATTGACCAGGGGCTGTCCAATGTGCAGCAGCTCTTCAAAAAGCAAATCTTGGAGACGGCAGAAGATTCCCCCTCCCCCTTTCCAAGCGGAGAGGAATCTTTTCTGTTCTCAGCCAGTAGAGGCCAAGCAGTGAAGTTCTGAGGGGTGTTTAAGCAGCCGTCTGCAATCCGGAAGTGGGTAGGCAGTGTGGTGCAGTGGTTAGAGCACCAGGCTACGACCTGGGAGAAACCAGGGTTCAAATCCTCATTCGGGCGTAAAGTTTGTTGGGTGTGACCAAGGGCCAGTTACTCGATCTCAGCCTCACCTAGCTCATGGAATCAGAGAATTGTAGAATTGGAAGGGACCCCATAGGATCATCTAGTCCAACCCCCCTGCAATGCAGGGATATGCAGCTGTTTCATATGGGGGGTTTGAACCTGCAACCTTGGCGTTATCAGCGCCACATTCCAGCCAGCTAAGCTGTCCAGGAGCTGGTTGCTGTGAGGATAACATGGGGAGAAGGAGCATGATAAGACACTTTGAGCTCTTTGGAGAAAAGGTGAGATATGATTGCGCAATAAATGAACATGTTTCGCTCCCCTCCCACATCAAAAGAAAAAGCATCTTGACAGAGCAGGATGTGATTTTGGCAGGCTGCGCCAGACCTCCAATTGAGACATTCGCTCCCTCTACTCTAGAAAACAAATCCTGTGTGTAGTGAACTCCTGCGGTTGCGCAGCTCAGGGTCGATGCTTGGCTTCCAGATGATGGTGCTTATTTCTAAGAGTTTTCTTCTTGGGGGGAAAGCGTGGCTCTGTCTCCCTACCTATTGACAAGCTGGAATGTGTGCAGAGGAGGGTGACCGAGATGATCAAGGGTCTGGAAACCAAGCCTGATGAGGAATGGTTGAAAGAGCTGGGTATGTTTAGCCTGGAGAAGAGGAGACCGAGAGGAGATATGAAAGCCATCTTCAAATACCTCAAGGGCTGTCACCTGGAAGAGGGAGCATGCTTGTTTTCTCCTGCTCTGGAGGGAAAGACTCAAACCAATGGGTTCCAAAAAGGATATTCGACTGAACCTTAGGAAGAACTTTTTGACAGTAAGAGCTATTCAGCTGTGGAACCGTCTCCCATGGAAGGTGATGGACTCTGCTTCCTTGGAGGTTTTTAAGCTGAGGTTGCATGGCCATTTGTCAAGTGTGCTGGGCCCGGGGGTAACCTATGAAACGTGGTCCAGAATCCAAAGGTTCTGCTAGGAGTCAGTCCGACAGGGCCAAGGAAGGACACAGGAAGGAAACCAGGCAAGGACAGGTACAGGCTCTCAGGCAAGAGCTGGCATACAGCAATGTTGCTCCCGCAACCTGAGAAGGGTCTGACAGCCTTTTATCTTTGGGGTAGCGGCCGGTCCTGATCCCCCGGCAACTCACCTCCCTGTTTCGCCCGAAGACGAGCACTCCTCCTGTGAGTACTCAGGTCTCTCCTTCTCTCAGACCTCAGTCTCTGCAGCTCGGGAGACGTTGGTGGGTTACTAGACCCAGAAGCTGCCTCAGCCTCTCCTGACCCAACCAGTAGTGGAGCAGCTGTAAGTGATGGCCCAGCTGGAGGCAACGAGGTCATCCCCACATCTGGAGCCAGGGCAGGCTCAGGCCCCTGACTTGGCCCAGCTGGTGCTTGCTGCAGGGGAACCTGTGCAGACTGGGGCTCTTCAGGATCAGGCCCAGACTTGGTTCAGATGATGCCTGAGGCAAAGGATCCGGTGCAGACAGCGTCTCCTCTGGTTCCGAGTCCAAGCCCAAGTCCCAGGCCATCACATCAAGGTTCCTCTAGCTGTGATTCTTGCCCTGGGCTAGATGGCCTTTGGGGTGCCTTCGAAGTCTATAATTCTATGATGCTACGGTTCTATGTTGATTCAATCACCCAAAATGCCTCGGGGCTGTGCTGACCTTTCAGGAGTCCTCTCTGCCCAAACACCTGGACCAGCCAGATATTAAAACTAAATTAAAAGGCAGTGGAGAGCAAAACTCACCTCTTACTCCCACCGTATAAACAATGGTGATAGTTTTATTTTCACGGCCACTTCTAATTTACGTTCACACCCTGCACTTGGACCGTTTGTGGCACACCGTAATGTGTTACTTTTTAAAAGGCTCCGGTTATGGCTGCATATCATTTATATGGCACTTTTAATTTGCAAAAGTGCAGAACGTCTACTTGCTGCATTCTATTGCACAACCAGCCTTGTGAGGTTAGTCACCGTTTGCGCTGAATGGAAGCCAGGCTGGGGAGGGGTGACTGTCAGGAGTTCAGCCTACACTCAAGTAGGACCCTGGCAGAGACACATGCCCGACTGGCATGTTCTCTCCCTCCTGGTTGATCGGGAACTTCAAAAGCTTTCTTCTGCCTGAACATCACAGCGACTGATGCCAGCCGACACCGGCACACTTAGGGATCTGCAGGGTTTGCGCAACTTGTGTGACAGACCTCAGCAACTCAGCATTTTGGCTAATCTACTTTATTTACATATAAACACACATGGAGCACTGCAACATGGCTCCCTCTCTCTCTAGCACCAGACAGCAAAGAACAAAGGACAGTAGTCCCACTTCAAGGAACACAGTAACATAAACATCCGGTCTCCATCACTTCCCACTCTGTGGAGTCAAAACATACACCGTCATGGGAAAGACCACAATCCCATGACTGCAATCACGGAGCAGGAATTCTAACAGTGGCCTGTCAGAGAGTGCTCAAGGAAGGAGCAGGACCTCAGCTGGGGTTTCTCAGCAGCACACAATTCCGTAGCCATAAGAATTTGCTAGCGAGCCTGAAACCAGGGGTGGGGAGAGGGCAGGCTGCAGATCAGTCAAGCACTTGCTACCAGAAATCCAAGATCTACCGATCAGAGCCAAGGGCAAAAGATTGCAGGGGGTTGAGCTAGATGACCCTGGAGTCCCTTGTGTGCTGGGCCCAGGGGTAACCTGAGTAACATGGTCCAGGTCCGGTCCCAAATCCAAGGGTCCCGCAAGGAGTCAGTCCGACAGGGCCAAGACAGGACACAAGGCAGGAAACCAGACAAGGACAGGTAGGTTCTAGTAAGCAGCAATGTTGCTCCCGCAACCTGGGGCGGGGTCCAACAGCCTTTTATCTTTGTCAGAGTAGCAGCCAGTCCTGATCTCCCGGCGAATCACCTCCCTGTCTCACCTGAAGGCAGGCACTCCTCCTGTGAGTACTCAGGTCTCTCCTTCTCTCAGACCTCAGTCTCTGCAGCTCAGGAGACGTTGGTGGGTGACTAGACCCAAGGGCTGCCTCAGCCTCCCCTGACCCAGCTGTAAGTGATGGCCCAGCTGAAGGCAATGAGGTCATCCCCGCATCTGGAGCCAGGGCAGGCTCAGGCCCCAGACTTGGCCCAGCTGGTGCTTGTTGCAGGGGCACCTGTGCCGACTGGGACTCTTCAGAATCAGGCCCCAGACTTGGTTCAGGTGATGCCTGAGGCAAAGGATCCGGTGCAGACTGAGACTCCTCTGGTTCTGAGTTTGAGCCCAAGGCCCAGGCCATCACACCTTGCAACTCTACAAGTCTACGTTAACGGTGGCTATTTTCCAAGAGCATAGTGCCTCGGAGTGCATTCTGAGCTGAGGCATCTGTTTGCAGTGCCATAGCTGAGCTGAGCGCGGAGCCCTTTTGCACACAAGTTCTTCATGTAGCCCACCTTTAAGCTGTGGAACTCCCTCCAACAGGAGGCAGTGCTGGCCACCCATATGGATTCCTTTAAAAGACGATTATAGCCTCACAGAATCATAATGTTGGAAGGGAACCCAAGGGCCATCTAGTCCAACCCCCTTCAATGCCGGAATCACAGCCAAAGGGTCTGTGACAGATTGGACAAATCTATGGAGGAGAGGGCTATCGATAGCTACTAGCCACAATGGCTATGCTCTGCCTCCACGGACGGAGGCAGTATGGCTGTTGCAAGGATAAAATAAGGATATGTGCACAACAGCCTGTTATTAATACTAAGACCCGGTCCTCGATTCTCATGCTGAACAGGAAGACTCCCAATTACAGTGGACGCTTGGGTTGCGAAGGTGATCCGTGCGGGATGCACGTTCGCAACCCACAGCGTTCGCAACCCGTGTCTGCGTACGTGCGGGTTGCAATTTGGCGCTTCTGTGCAAGCGCAAAGTGTGATTTAGCACTTTTGCGCATGCGCGACCGCCAAAACCCAGAAGTAACCAATTCCGGTACTTCCAGGTTTTGGCGACCCATAACCTGAAAAAACGCAACCTGAAGCAGCTGTAACCCGAGGTATGACTGTATAGGAATCCTGGAGAGAGCAGACAACATACTTGTGCTCAGATCAATGGCCCTGAGACCCGGAATGGTCCTTGGATCAGGGATACTTAACAGAGCAGCCTCGGCTGAGCTGTGTGATTCCTGCACCACAGCGGGTCGGACTAGATGACCCTCTGGGGTCCCTCCAACTCTACAATTCCACGATGCCATGAGCCGCTATGATTCCCAACTACTTTTCAGGGCTCCTGCGAGGGCAAGCAGGATAAGAAATGCAAAGTGCACTTAACAATGCTATATAGTTGATAAACAATGCGATTAAATGGGCAAGGATGATTTGCACCTGGCTCTTCCCTCCCTCGCATTGACCCGTCATGCAGTCGGGCACTGGGCAGGTGACCAGGGAGCCCCTCCAAGAGACAGCATTTATTGAACCTTTTTTTTTTTACGAGATCATTAATGACCTTGCAAGGCTTCAGTGGCAAGTCATAATTAAATGCAATGCTTAGCTTCCTCTGCAGCCCCAAACCAACATTCCCCACCCCTCAGCTAGCGCTGAGTTGGCAACACATGGACAGTTCCCCATTGCATCTCCCCCCTAACCTTTGCACCATGACTTTGGCCCAAGGTGAAGCCCCCACCTTTCCTGCTGGGTGGCAAAAATATCCTTGCTCCACATGGCGGAGCTCAGGTCTCCCACTGGGAGCCTCATTCTAAAAGTAGCCAATGGATCAAAACCATAAGGGGAGGGAAACATAAGAGTCAGACTGAGTCCAAACCAAAGGCCAGGCGAAACAGCTCTGTCTTGCAGGCACTGCGGAAAGATGTCAAGTCCCGCAGGGCCCTGGTCTCTTGGGACAGAGCGTTCCACCAAGTCGGGGCCAGTACTGAAAAGGCCCTGGCCCTAGTTGAGACCAACCTAACCACCTTGTGACTTGAGACCTCCAAAACAGAAAGGGGTCAAACCATTGCAAGAGGTGTTGACATTTTGGAAGGTTGGATAGTTACAATGGGATGGTCTCGGGGGTGGGGTGCACATTTTTATTCTTATTTATTTATGATTAAATGAAAAAAAGAAAAAGAAAAGAGGATTAGGCAAATTCATGGAGGGGGAGAGGGCTATCGATGGATACTAGCCAGGAGGGCTCTTTGCTTCCAAAGTTGGAGGCAGCAGTGCTTCTGAAAATCAATTGCTGGAAGTTACAGGAGGGGAGAGTTGCTCTTGTGCTCAAATCTTGCTTGTGGCTTTCCCAAAGGCATCGCTTTGGTTAAAGTGAAAACAGGACACCTTAGCTGAGATTCCTGCATTGCTGGGGGTTGAATGATGATATTTGGGGTCCCTTCCAACTCTACAGTTCTAGGATTCTGGGAGGCTGAACTAGATGGGCCATTGGTCTGATCCAGCAAACACTTCTTATGTTATTTTTAAAAACCCCTGTCTTCCTCTGAATTTCAAATCCAGAAAGCGTTGTTCATGCCAATTGCCCAAGAACGGCGCATTCCTAGCAAGGAGGTGGGCTGCTCATTCTAGAATCTGCAGCGCTGAACTAACTGTGTCATGTGGGTCTTTGCCATCCACACGCTCAGTGCTGGAAGGCACTACTGAGAAGGCCTGGATCTCTCCGAAGCCCTTTGCTTCCTCCGCCCCCCCGCCAAACTGCTAGCAATCGAGTAATATCTGACATCCATTTAAATCTGGACGTGGGGAATGCATCAGCGATGGCTAAAGGCAGCTGTAGTTTGCCTTTCGAGTCTCCATGAATTTCCCCCCCTGCCTAGAATTGCAATTTCAAGAAAATCAGGTGCTGAGGGCAGTTTTCAGCTCATGTGGAAATGCAGCGGGGGTGTGGGGTGGGGGCCACGCTGGCCATTGAACTCACCAGGCAACTCCTGGTCGATTGAGGAAGATAACTTTGCCTGCCTTTCCCTGCTCTCTCCAGCTGAGCTTTCTGTTGACTGCAGGCAATGTTTGCTTAAAGGGGCTTCCAAGTAGTTAGCTTTCAACCAGGCATGATGCTCTCATGACTGAAGACCCTGCGCTTCCGGGTGTGTGTGTGTGTGTGTGAATTGAGAACTGGTCTGTTCATCCACAACACAAATGGGGCTGTTCAAAATCATTGCCTCCTCTGCCTTTGTTACAATCCTTTATTGCATTATGTTGTTCAAGGAACACTATGGGGCCCTTTCAGCCTTTAGCTTATAGGAGCAGGGATGGCCAGGGATGATGATGATGATGACGACGACAACAACAACAACAGCAGCAGCAACAACAACAATTTATTTATACCCCGCCCATCTGGCTGAGTTTCCCTAGCCACTCTGGGCGGCTCCCAATTGAGTGTTAAAAACAATACATGTGTTTGTCTGTGTGTATGTGTGTGTGTGTGTGTGTGTGTGTGTGTGAGAGAGAGAGAGAGAGAGAGAGAGAGAGAGAGAGAGAGAGAGAGAGAGAGGAAGGAAGGAAGGAAGGAAGGAAGGAAGGAAGGAAGGAAGGGGGGCCTCTTTATTCTCTTGCCAACCACCTGACAAACCGGAAATGCCCTTTATGCCTGCACACCAACCTTCTCATTTATTGCTTCAAGGCTCAGTAAAGTTTGAATGGTGAGGTTTGGCTGCAAAGGACCTCCTGTGTGGCCACCTACCTTGGCAACTATTTCCACCCACTCAATACCAGAGCACGTTGGGAGTCATGGAATGGCAGTGTTGGAAGGGACCACGAGGGTCATCCACTCCACCCCCCCCCCAATACAGGAAAAACTCAGGACAGATAAAATAAAAGTCCTTCACACAGCACCATAGTTGAACAGTGGAACTCCCTGCCACAAGAGGCAGTAAGGGCCACCAACTTGGATGACTTTGAAAGAGGATTAGACAAATGCATGGAGGAGGAGAGGGCTATGGATGGCTCTGTAGGATAGGATGGGAGAGGGGCCTTGCTCTTGGGCCTTGCTTTTGGGTTCCCCATTTGGGCATCTGGAGGCTGTGATAGGAATTTGAGGTCTTAGATATATGTTAAATGTTCATAAGTGTACCAACCAAGCACGTACATAGATCAGCACAGGAAGACCGACCTGAAACCATTTTGATTCCCAAACGGAGCAAATGTTTCCTCTGCAAGGTCAAAGGAAAATGGAAAAGCCTCCCCATTGTCTTTTCCTTCACAAATCCTGTCTTAAGGGCACATTTAAGATATGAATAGGGTGTGAGTCTGTGACCTGGCTTAGGAACTAAGTATTTGTCATTACAAAAGACTGGCCAGGCTCCCCAGGCAATCCAATCAAGTGACCATTAAACAGGTAACCTGGCAGACAGGAGGTAAACAAAGCACTCAGATTTCTGCTGTAGACCGCCCCTTTCTGTGATGTAGGTATGTAGGGGGTGGTCTTGGGTTACACCCCTTCTGTGATGTATGTATGATGTATGGCGGGGTGGTCTTGAGCTCCAGGGCAGGGAATTTAAAATGTCTATATAAGGCCTTGCGTGCCATTGTTCTGGGTTCCTCCTCCGTCCTCCTGCATGTGAGGGGAGCACCCTGTTGCAACAGATCAATAAAGATTAAGTTTACTAGTTGCTTTGCTTCTCAATATTCTCTGGTTGGCCTCTGTGATTTTCTCCTACCAATAGGGAACCTACGTAAGGAGACTATATGGGCTCTTGGAAATCCCATAAGGGAAAAAGATTTTGTTTACAACAGAGGCCACTGTGAGAACAGGATGCTGGACTAGATGGGCCACTGGCCTGATCCAGCAGCCTCTTCTGCAGTTCTTCATTGCTGTGACGCTGCGGAGTGTCCCCACGGCAAGGGTCGGCTGCCAATGACCTTCCCATATGGCCAGCTGCCTGCCAACCTCTGAGTCCCTGCCCCTATTTGTCCCTGCCCCCCGCACCCCACAACCGATTGTCCTGTATCCCTGTCTTCTGCGTCCCTCTCCTCTCCTGAAGGCAATATCTAGGTTGCTGCTCACCCATCAGAAGTTTCTGGGAAACGGATGGGCTGGGGAGGGAGGGAGGGAGGGAGAAGAGAGGTTATATGGGGTGATCAACCCAGCCTAAACTCCACCACCACCGCTGCCCACCAGCTGCCAACGGCATCGCAACCCGCCTTTGGTTAAACAAGCCCCGTCCAGGCAGTAACGGGAGAGGCTGGGATGAGAATACGAACGTCCCCGGAGGTCGCCTGATGAGGGGGAATCGGCCCAGCTAGGAGGTCCGCCAGCCCCTGGCACGCAGCCTGGGACAGCTAATTTCTTAAGAAGAAGTGGAATCAGGTTCCCTGAGGATGATGCAGCAAATTGCATTCGGGGAAAACAACAACAGGAATTGTTTACAGGCGCTCAGCGGTGGGGGAAGAGCTTCTCCCCCTCGAACTCTGTCCTCTGCAAACTGCGGAACGTTCCTGACCGCCAAGACACCCCTTTGCATCCCACTGGCAGATCCTCAAAGGCCACACCAGCGGCAAAGGAATCTCACACGCCAGACACTCCCTTTGATGTGCGGAATGTGGCGCTGGCATCCTCCTGGTGCTTTTGCTGGATCCCAGCGTCTTGGATCCCAGCGTCTTTCTCACCCAGGACGGCAGCCAAGGACAGGACTGTCCCATCATCCCATGTGGCTTAGAAGAAACCCTCCCTCTGAAACCCTGGACAGTGTCGACAGAACTGAGCAGGAAGGTGATGATCAAGGTCTGGAAGCCAAGCCTGATGAGGAGCGGTTGAAGGAGCTGGGTATGTTCAGCCTGGAGAAGAAGAGATCTTGTGGCCATCCTGAAATCTCTCAAGGGCTGTCACAGGGAAGAGGGAGCACCCTAGTTTTCTCCTCCTCTGGAGGGGAGGACTCGAACCCAGAACTTCAAATTACAAGAGCGTCTGACTGAACACCAGGGGGGAAATTCTGAGAGTAAGAGGTGTCTGACAGTGGAACAGATTCTCTTGGGAGGTTGTGGACTCCAATGAGGCCAAATGTTGGAGGCTTCGAGAGATAAAGTCCAGTCCTTCTTCAAACAGCACACAGCTAAACTATGGAACTCATTTCCACAGGAGGCAGCTGTCCAAACATTTTTAAAGGAGAATTAGACAGCTTCATGGGGCTTTCGATGGCTTCTAGCCAGGATGATTGATGCTTCTGAAACTACCAGTTGTTGGAAACTACAGGAGCACAAAGGGTTCTGGTGTGCACACACTGCTTGCAGGCTTCCCATCTGGTTGGTCAGTGAGTTGGACTATGAGCTGGGTTCGAATCCCCCACTCAGCCATGAAGCTCACTGGTGACCTAGGGTTGGTCATCATCCCGTTACCAAATCCACCTCACAGGGTTGTTGTGAAGATGGAATGGGGAGACGGAGAGCCGTGAACAGCAACTTGCGCTCCTTTGAAGAAAACGGTGGTACATAAATGTAACAAACAACTAAAATGAATGAATGAACAAGGGCAGGATGCCGGACTAGATGGGCAGGAATATTCTTATGCTCTGCTACCTGATTCTCCCTCTTGGTCTCCCTTGCTGATGCCTTCCTTTAAAAAACCACTTTGTTGTACCTGGGGAACTGATTTGGAGCCCAGAAGAGCCTCAAAATGTGGGCGACTGCCTTTGCTCACATCCTGGTCCTCTGCCTGCCTTTCTCCCCCTCCTGCTGTTGTCGTCTCCCACCCTCTCCCAAACCATCTAAATTTAGCCTGGGAGCTGGAGGCAGAGATCTGTCTTTTGCTTATGCTATCTCCTATAACGTGCTATGTGCACTGACAGAGCGGGATTAAATAATCGCCGGAGGCTCGCAGCCAAAAATTCGGTGGGTAAATTCAAATCAATATGTAAAACCCACCCGGCCCCCCTTCTCGCCTCAGAACACCCCCTCTTTCTTTGCACGGCCTGGCTCAGAGCCAGGTCCCCAGCCCAAACAACAAAGAGTGCACCAAAGCTTTGGAGAGCTGCTGTTAAAATGAAGGTTCTCCCTACAGGTGCTGGAGCGAAAAGGGCCCGTGTGCGAAAGAGCGAGAGGCAGGAAAGAAGGAAAGCACTTATCTCATAGAATCATGGGATTGTAGGGTTTTAGAGTTGGAAGGGGCAGCCAGCGGTCATCTAGTCCAGCCCGCTGCAATGCAGGAATTGCAGCTAAACATCCTGGACAGATGACCACCCAACTGCTCTCCAATGAATGAGTTTGTGCCACCTCCGAAGGTCATCCACTCCACTGTTGATGAGCTCTGACTTTTGGTCGGGTCTGGAGCAAAATAGATCCTCATGCTTGGCACAAAAATGGAAGCAAGAAGCATTACCGACGAAAGAAGAATGGCAGATGAAACTGATGGACTATGCAGAATTAGATAAATTAACAGGAAGGGTTCAAAACCTGCGGGACCAGGGATTCTAAGAAGACTGGAGTAAATATATGAACTATTTGAAAAGTCATTGTAACAAACAGATTATGCTAGTAGGACTGCAAGAAGTTCTGTAAGGAGGAATATTTGAAATATTGCAAGAAAGACTATGAGAAGAGTAATAGAGAAATTAAGAAATGCAGAATAAGTGATAAAGAATGAAAAATCATCAGAGGTGTTGAGGGAAGTCTAAAATATTGTGTAAGATGAGAAGCTATGTTATATGATTGTTGGAAATGATATGTTAAAGAAACCAATAAAAATGTATATATATAAAAAAACAAAATAGATCTTCATGCTGCCCCATTCTTGCTTTTCTCTCCATGCTTGTCCTGTGCTGCCTGCAAGACCCCCCCTCGCCCAGCCACGATTTCTGGCAAATCTCACTTGGACTGGGATGCCATGGGAGCTTCAAAAACATTCTGAGTGTTGAGGGAAGAGGACCAGCCACAGAATGTCAAAACAGAACGGAAAAGGTTGCAGCAAAGGTGAAATCAGAACAGCCTGAGGGCTGGATGCTGCTGGCAGAAAGGGAGGGGGGAAGGAAGCAGGGCTGTGGCCTAAGAGAGACAGCATTTGGGGGGGGGGCGTATTTGCGGGGGCTGAGCTTCACACCCCGAAATGCACACTAGCATCTTTTGGCTGCAAGTTTTTTGGCCGTTATTTCACATTTGGAAGTTTACAGTGGGCACAGCGGTTTTGTTTTCCTTTTGGCCGTACGAAATAATATAATTGTGCTTTTTTTATGCCTTTCTGAGAATCGTCAAGAAAGCAAAGAAGTGACAAATAACTTGCTGGAAATGCTTTTGTGTCCCGGTACGCCCCCCCCATACACAAGCCAACTCTTGCAGGTGTGCCCCCCCCCCCAATGATAGCAAACGCAGGAGGGGGCTTTGCTGCTTCCCCCCTCAACAGCCTGTCCAGGCCCAGCCAGATGTTTTTCCCTGCAGCAAGTGACCCCCCCATGTGGCTGCCTCAGATGCGCCTCCCCCCCCCATGGGCTTTCGCCTCCCTCCTCTAATCGCATTAGCAGTGCAGAGTGCAGAACAGCCTCTGGGCTTCTGTCCAGCTCCCCAGCCAGACCTCCTTGGAGTTTGATGCAGCTTGGAGCAGTTTGAAGTAGGACACAGAAAGGCGAGGGGGCGGGGAGAGATTTTAAAAAGAGCTGGAGCAGAAGGGAGAACGGGGCAGGTGGAAATAGGGAGCTTAGGATTGAAGGCCCATCCTTCAAAAAAAAGGAGGGGATGAGGGGAAGACACTCTGCTCATGCTCAGAGGCACATGTATCTGAAGCAAACCAGTCACTTCTGGGGAGCTCAAATCAAAATGTGCCTTTTCCCAAAGCTTTCTTGAGGATATGGGCTTGCGCACCATTGTTCTGGATTCTCTCCTGCATGTGGTGAGTGGGGACCCTGTTGCAACAGTTAATAAAGATCAGGCTTACTAGCTGCTTTGCTTCTCAATATACTCTGTTTGGTCTATGGAACCCACTTAAGGACTCTGGAATACCCCGTAAAGGAAAGGGAGCTTTTTCTACAACAATACGAAGCCTACATTGTGGGTCTCATCCGACACAGATCTTCATGGCAACCACAACAGGGAAATTGTGCAGAAGGAAAAGGAGAGAAGGAAGTCAATCATCAATAGGAGTATAGCATCTAGATCAAGGGAAGTAATAGTGCCACTGTATTCTGCTCTGGTCAGACCTCACCTGGAGTACTGTGTCCAGTTCTGGGCACCACAGTTCAAGAAGGACACTGACAAACTGGAACGTGTCCAGAGGAGGGCAACCAAAATGCTCAAAGGCCTGGAAACGATGCCTTATGAGGAACGGCTAAGGGAGCTGGGCATGTTTAGCCTGGAGAAGAGGAGGTTAAGGGGTGATATGATAGCCATGTTCAAATATATAAAAGGATGTACATAGAGGAGGGAGAAAGGTTGTTTTCTGCTGCTCCAGAGAAGTGGACACGGAGCAATGGATCCAAACTACAAGAAAGAAGATTCCACCTAAACATTAGGAAGAACTTCCTGACAGTAAGAGCTGTTGGACAGTGGAATTTGCTGCCAAGGAGTGTGGTGGAGTCTCCTTCTTTGGAGGTCTTTAAGCAGAGGCTTGACAACCATATGTCAGGAGTGCTCTGATAGTGTTTCCTGCTTGGCAGGGGGTTGGACTTGATGGCCCTTGTGGTCTCTTCCAACTCTATGATTCTATGATTCTAAGTCCTTGCTCACATCCTGCCCGCTCTATGGCTTAGTGGAGGTTTGAACACTGCCAAGGAGATATACAAAGTGCAGCCTCCTTGCACCCTAAGCTTTCAGATATCTAAAGAAAATCTTTGTGGAGTATCTCTATCATCCTTGCTTTTGGAAACTGCAAGTATATCGCGGAGGTTCAACAGAATGTGATTTCAGCACCGCAGACATTCGCATGTGCAGGTCTATTTCTGAACCCCCGGGCAAAGCTGGCTTGCAGACGACTTTGCACCTCTCACTCCTCTTCCTCTGCTTGGGAAAGGAGATCAGACAGAGTCCAGCAGAAGGCGTTTCTGCACCCATGGAAGGAGAAACAGGACTCCCAGATCAGTGCAGCATCCCACATGGAGAACAGTGTGATCTGTTTATGCTTTTATCTGCTTTCCTGAAGCTGTGATGCATTTAAGAAACATTTAATTGCTGCTTTTAGCTAGGAAAAGCATTTTATGCAGAAGCCTACTCTTCTAATATATTTTGAAATGATGTGCATATTTTTAGTCTAAAGGAGTGGGGATACTTATTTATTTATTTTTTTTAAAGAGGAATAACACCTTTGGATTATGGTGCTGGAGGAGACTCTTGAGAGTCCCATGGACTGCAAGAAGATCAAACCTCTCCATTCTGAAGGAAATCAGCCCTGAGTGCTCACTGGAAGGACAGATCCTGAAGCTGAGGCTCCAATACTTTGGCCACCTCATGAGAAGAGAAGACTCCCTGGAAAAGATGCTGATGTTGGGAAAGATGGAGGGCACAATGAGAAGGGGACGGCAGAGGATGAGATGGTGGGACAGTGTTCTCGAGGTTACCAGCATGGGTTTGACCAAACTGCGGGAGGTGGAGGAAGACAGGAGCGCCTGGCGTGCTCTGGTCCAGGGGGTCACGAAGAGGCGGACATGACTAAATGACTAAACAACTAAACAACAACAACAACACCCCTGTATCTCTCTCACACACTCACACACAAACACACAGGGGTCAGCCACACTTACCTTTTGCCCCACACTTTTTAGGTGCAGTTCTGCAGCACCTAAATTGCAGGCAGGGAAGTCTGAATGGGCCCTCACTTATAGCAGTAGTCGACTTGCCCTCCAATCACTTAAACCAAGCACCAAATCACACCCCTTCTACACAACCCCCCTACACCCTCAACCCCTGAGACCTCTGAAGGCCACCTACTTTATAGCAAGTAGTCGTCTTGCTCCAATCATTAAACCAAGCAGGCTCACACAAGCTCAATGAAAGAGGAAATATTTTGCATGCAGAGCGGTCCCGAGTTCAAGTCCTTGGACAATACAGTGAATAAAGGCTCAGAGGGTGAATGGAAGATCTCAGAGCTTGGAACACATCTGAAGAAAACACTGGGGCTAAGTTGCCCCAAGTTCCCTTGGCCTTTAAAAAGTGAAGAATTCGCAGAATCATAGAAGTGGGAGAGTTGGAAGGGACACAAAGGATCATCTCGTCCAACCCCCTGCAATGCAGAAATAGATTGGGGGTCTTCCCTTTGTGTTGTGTATGGATGATTGATTTTGGACTGGGTTTTTTTCATTTTGTTTTCACTGTTTTAATTGTGTTTTTATATGCCGCAGCTCAACCTGGGATCACCTAGGGAAGGGGTGGGTAAGAAATGCAAAAAACGAAGATGAATAATAAAAACAGAAGGCAGTGAAGGAGTAAGAGGAGAAACCAGCGACCTGACCGAGTTATTTGGCAACTTCTGTCTGCAAACCCCACATTAGTCTCTGTTGCAGAAATCCATCCCGGCTCACCCGAAAGGTGTGAATGTGAAAGCCATCAAAGGGAGAGAAAGAAAAATTCAGCACGGCCACGGAATTAGAGATGAAAGGTAGTTTATTTTCTGGTTAAATGCAAAAGGCTTTCAAGATAAACAGTAACAGGCCCTGCCTTGAAGCCGGCTAACAGTGTCCATATGGGATGTTTAGACCACTTTGCCTAATCCAGAGCATCAATTCACAGACCGCATCCCTCACTCACCCACCGGGCCTGTCTTCTGTTTCCAATTGCAGATGGAGGTCAAACAAGTCATTACCATCCTCTTTTCAAGGAACACTTTGGCTACAGATCTCATAACGTCTTGCAGCCTCAGCCCAGAGCAGCTTCAGAGACGCATTTGACAGGCCAAGACTTTGTGGCTTACTTTAAAGAATGGGGGGGTGTCCCCTCACCCCCAAGGGCACCTCCAAAGCGTCCCTCTCCTTAATGGGGCACCTTCAACAAAACTGGGTGCCCATATGGCTTCCTAGGATGGACCGAACTCCAAGGACACAAACAGGAGTCTGGGCCCCACGAACAACTCCTTAGGTTTGCATGGGGGAAAAAATAAGATTACACTTTAGGAATCCTGGTCCCAGGCAAGGACAAATCTGCCTATTTCTGTTTCTCATTTTTTTCAGGATTATGTTCATTTCTCTCCGCTTCCAAACCAGATTTTGCAGATTTTTTATCTGAAGATTTGCATGCATTTCAAAGAAGCACAGAATTGCAGAGCATGGTTGTGAGTCGAGGACCCGCATAGGATTATAGTAAGACACAAAGACACATTATTTTTAGGTTAATGGGCAAAATTAGGCCACAACTTTTATTGGTTACAGCATGTGAGTGGTATTGACTTAGGCATTGGATGAAACAGCAATACAAGACTCCATGGGAGTCATATCAGGGTTAACAACCAATTTGTTGGTGCAAATACAACTGGAAGCCCCCCCCATGACGTCACCAGGAGTCGCGCCATGGCCCTAGCCACCAGCAGGGCATTGGACAGGATCCACGACCACCAAATTCCTTTAACGGAATACCCAAAAGAGGAGGGGTAGATGATGGCCCATACCCAATCCTCCAACACAGCACACATATTCCAATGCCTAACCGCCAACACCAGAAAGTTGTGATGAGTTGCTACGAGGTAGGTGAAAAAACCAAGAGGCTGGTGCCAATTTGCCAAATGGATAAAAAAGTCCTACCAGGCCCCTTGGGCAATCAAGGCAACCAACCAAAGTCAATACGCAAAAAGAAGCTGACCTAAGAGGGAGGGAGGGAGGGAGGGAGATCCAAAAAAAGCAGGAACAGACTGGGAGCTGAGCGCTGCTGCGGCTGTTTAAACACATTTAGCCCTGCCCACCAGCCGGCCCTATTGGTTGGCCAGAAGGCTTGGCCGCAGCAGCTGAAGCAATCAGGAGCAGGGAGCCGTACACGCCTCCCTGCCCCTCTGGGAAGCTGCTCCCGCTCACAAACCCTCCTCTCTGGGAGGAGGAGAGGCCTCCCTGAAATGAGAGGTGTGCCGAGGCTCCCTTGCAAGGAGACTTATTGGTGTCCCCCGCCGCACCCCCGTCCCTTGTGCCCAGGGCAAGGAAAAATTTGCTTTTTGTCACCTTTCGCACTCTGCCAGTGGCTTCCTCTTTGGTGCCCAAAGGAGTCTGGGTGTCTCACCCAGCCACCCAGAGCAGCTGCCCAGGAAGGGTGCAGATGGGTGGGAGGGCTCCTAGCCACTCCAAGCCAGAAGGGGGAGCTGGCATTTTTGCTCCCCCACTGGGCCTGTGTCATTGGTGGGGGCCAACCTCGCCAACCCCTAGGTCAGCCTTTCTCAAGCTGTGGGTCCCCAGATGTTGTTGGACTACAACTCCCATCACCCCTAGCTATCAAAGCCAGAGACCAGGAATGATGGGAATTGTAGTCCAACAACATCTGGGGACCCGCAGGTTGAGAACCGCTGCCCTGGGTCGTCGTCTTCTTCTTCTTCTTCTTCTTCTTCTTCTTCTTCTTCTTCTTCTTCTTCTTCGGCAATCCCTCGTAGCCGAGTAAGATTGTCTTCCATAAACACAGTTTGAACAATGAGTCCGCAAGTGACTGTGGAGGCCAATTCTGGATCCACACGTCCTTCCACAGTGGGGACATTGGTTTCCAGGCGGGAGTTGATCACGGTGTGGATTTGCCAAGCCTGCCTTCCTCTTAGCACGTTTCTCCCTTGCGTCCTGAGTTCGAGTGTCTTCAAAGCCCAGGACACCTTTGGTAAAGGCTGTTCTCCAATTCAAGCACTCACAGGCCAGTGTTTCCTAATTGTTGGTGTTTATACTACATTTTTTAAAAAAAAATTGCCTTGAGACAGTCTTTAAACCTCTTTTGTTGACCGCCAGCATTATGCTTTCCATTTTCAAGTTCGGAATAGAGTAGTTGCTTTGGAAGATGATAATCTTATGCTCCCCACCCACAGTGGCAGTTCCATGTGCTGCACTGCAGCGGTTGCTTGCGGCAAACCACCCAGGCCAACTTTCTGCACCAACTGCAGGACTCTGCTGCCCTGGGATTCTGAGGTCCTGCGGTCCAGTGGCTCTCCTGCCAGGGCGGTGGCAGCTTTCCTTTCTCCTGCCGAGCCATCAAGAGATGGACCTCAGTGGAAAAGCGCATGAGCCACAGCAGCAGCAGCCTGACCCTGCTGGGATCACGTCACAAACCCTTTGAGGAAGGGATTAATTCCTGCCTCCGCTGCCTTTCTCCCTGCCGACCGCATGACTCTCCCTCGCCGCCACCTCTGCGCAGGGCCGCCTTGTTTCTTTGGCAGGCGATGCTCAGTCCCCCGAGGGAGCCGGGCGAGAGAAGAGGGGCATGTGTTTAGAGCGTTTCCACTCGGTTCCACTCTCCTGGGCTATTTCTATCTCGTCTTGTCAAAATTTATCAAGTGCGTAATTGTTTAAACAGCATTAAAGTGCTGGGAGCCAGAGCGGCTGGGAATTGTCCCGCGCCAGCCTCCGTGACTCGGGCTGACAGCTCCGGGAGGGGAAGGAGATGCTGTTGCGGAAAAGCGCCAGGCCCCCTCGGGGCACGGGCACGGAGCTGCCTAGGGAGAAAGAAAGCTGCAACAAATGCGCTTTCTCTCTCTGTCTCTCTCCCCCCCCCCCCAGGAGAAGGAACACTGATCCTAAACCTCTGCGCCTTGCGGGATATCTCCAGGAGTAGAAAAAGCTGAGGAGCAAACCTTACACTAATCTGGTGCCAAACGTCCTGCTGGCGCTTTCCTTTTGGACCACATCAGCAAAGCTGGGCGTGGTGGTCTTGTCTTCTGGGCAGTCCAGGACCTCCAGACACACTGCCCAGGCTTGCACCCAGGGAGGTCACTTTGGTGCTGCTAACACAGAGGTTTGGCTTCACCCCAAGAGGAGCACTCCACTCTCTCTCTTAAAGGAAAAGGTAAAGGGACCCCTGACCATTAGGTCCAGTCGTGGCCAACTCTGGGGTTGCAGCGCTCATCTCGCTTTATTGGCCGAGGGAGCCGGCGTACAGCTTCTGGGTCATGTGGCCAGCATAACTAAGCCGCTTCTGGCAAACCAGAGCACGTTTACCAGGAAACGCCGTTTACCTTCCCGCCGGAGTGGTACCTATTTATCTACTTGCACTTTGACTTGCTTTCGAACTGCTCGGTTGGCAGGAGCAGGGACCGAGCAATGGGAGCTCACCCTGTCGCGGGGATTCAAACCGCTGACCTTCTGATCGGCAAGTCCTAGGCTCTGTGGTTTAACCCACAGCGCCACCCATGTCCCACTGTGTATCTTAGTTTTCTTTTAAAAAGTTTTTACATACATTATTATCCGGGGGTTGGAAAAACCCCCACAAAGATACGGAAATTGTCTGTGGAGCAGTCCACCGTCTCTCAGGACAGATGGATGGCTGCAACAGCAGTTCTTCAACTTTCTCCTTTGCCTTCTGCCATATAAGCCTCTAGCAATGGTGGAGAAGAGCTCTGCAGATTCCTTACAGCAGCCTTTGTAGACCTGACAACCTTCAAAAGCTTTAGTCCACAGCTCCCAACAGCCCCAGCTGTGGCTTTTTGCACAGTCCCTCAGGCCAGCTTTCAAAGTGGTCAGAGTCCCCTAGTCACACAACCAATGCAGCAACAGGCACCACAAAAGATCATGGATCTCGTCCGCAACAGGTTTCGTGATTGCCAGTCACATCTGGGCTGAGACTTGTGAGCCGCCAGCTGGTACACTGCACAGCCAATGTGGGGGTCCCCTGAGAGCAAGACCATCGGCAAGCCGGCCCCACTCCATCCGTCCTCCCCTCCCTGATGTCGCAGGTCTCTCCGTTATTATTGCCAATTTATTAATCGCCTTCTGAAATAGTTGAAAACACACGAATGAACAGCAGGCTAAAAGTCCCATTTGTCCAGCTGGAAAAGGCTATTGGAACAAACATGTCTTCAGTTGTTTCTGGAAAGCACAGACAGTGGGCAAATTTCAGGAGGAACGCTCCACAGAATAGGGGCAATCACAACAAAGGCCCTGCTCTGAGTGGGCTTTTGAGATCTTTGGACCTTGCAAGAGAAATCTATCTCTTGGGTGCATAAAGACTGAAGCAGTCTCTAAAAGCCAGGTGGCCCACTTGAGTGCATATGCTGGAGCTGAGCTGGGTTTCCTCTTCAATTCTTTCTCTTGACAAAACTCCCAATGCCCAACTAGAAGAACTCAGACTGCCCATCTCTGGGGTGATCAGGTGCCCTATACCTGAGGGTATAGGGCAGTATAGAAATTCAATAAAGCACCACCATCATCCTCATCATCCCAAGAAACAGGAATTGACTTGACTAGGTCAACATAAGGTCTGTATAGTTAAAGCCATGGTTTTCCCAGTAGTGATGTATGGAAGTGAGAGCTGGACCATCAAGAAGGCTGATCGCCGAAGAATTGATGCTTTTGAATTCTGGTGCTGGAGGAGGCTCTTGAGAGTCCCATGGACTGCAAGAAGATCCAACCTCTCCATTCGGAAGGAAATCAGCCCTGAGTGCTCACTGGAAGGACAGATCCTGAAGCTGAGGCTCCAATACTTTGGCCACCTCATGAGAAGAGAAGACTCCCTGGAAAAGACCCTGATGTTGGGAAAGATGGAGGGCACAAGAAGAAGGGGACGACAGAGGATGAGATGGTGGGACAGTGTTCTCGAAGCTACCAGCATGAGCCTGACCAAACTGCGGGAGGCAGTGGAAGACAGGAGTGCCTGGCGTGCTCTGGTCCAGGGGGTCACAAAGAGGCGGACACGACTAAACGACTCAACAACAACAACAGGTCAACATGGAAATTAAACACATGCAAAACAGAAACAGGAGACAGAGACAAAGGGAGAGGGAAGGAGGGAGAAGGGGGAGAAGGAGAAGTACCCACACAAAAGGCAAGTGGCCTTTTACCTCTTCCAAAACAAAGGGCAACTTTTATTGGAAATCTGGGGGGGCAGAGAAGTTTGCCAGGCAGGCAACTATCCAGTGGAACTCAATGCCAGAGGATGCAATCTTTGCAAATGCAAAGCTGAGTTGGGCTTCTCCATGATTATTTATTTGTACATGGATTAATGAGATGCCGTTCTCAAAAGCGAGACAAGGGAACTTTCAGCATAAAAAAAGAAGAAACCCGCACAAGAAAAACTCATTTATATTCAGAGCGAAACCAATTAACGCTGAGAAAGTTGGCACAAACCTGAAAAACCCCAACTCTGCTGGTAGGAGACCGTCTAGGGCTGGGAAGGATTAGAGTGAGATTGTCCCAGGGGCAGCTTTGCTAGAGATCTGTCATCAGATGCCGCAGAAGCATTGGCCCCTTCCAGAGGCGGGAGACAGATGCAGATCCAGCCAGCCGCTGCTGGGAGCCCTGGTGGTGCTGGCTGAAGCCAGAGAAACTGGCACCGTCCCAGGGAAAGGCCACAGCTTGGCCCCCAATGCAGACTGCCGCTCCCCTGTCCCAGAGGGCAGCTCATGGCTACCTACGCAGGTATTAGGAGAGTGACACCTGCCCCACTGGCCAGCGCTGGCTAGGAGAGCCTTCTGGAGAGACCACCTTTGCCAGGCTGAGACGCTGCCAGCCAGGCAGGCCTGCACCCCACATGGGCCTCAGCCGTCCATGCAGCGATCAGCTTTCTTGGGGAAAAAGGCTGTGGGGGAGTTGTTTACACAGCAATTTGGATCCTTTAATTATTTTGCTGGTTTTGTCATGTTAACAAGGATAAACAAGCACACAAGAGGAAAAACTGGGCCGCTGTCCGTTTGCACAGCCAAGGCAGCATCATCCATCAGGCGGAAGGCAGCCCCGCAAAAACAAAACAAAAGGGGTCTGGGGTTTACTATAAAGCAAGGGGTTCTTCTTCTCCTGCCCTACATGTCGGGGCATCTGTGGGGCATCTGCCGCACACATGTTGCAGGCAGGAATGCCTTTTTAAAACCCAAAGTTAAAACTGAGTTTACTCTCACCAATGTCTATTTCACTAGATCCCGGCAGAGAAATTAAGTGCAGAGACTGAGGCTGCAGATCTGAAGATGTCTTGGGTTTCTTTCCTTTCTCTTTTTCTAGTGGACTCGATTCCTGGCTATTTCCATCTCTGGCTCAAAAATCTCATGGTGCTGGAGGGGTCTTTCGGGAGCACTTGTGAGTGGGGGCCCAGGTGTGAGTGGGAGCCCTGCTGCCCGCAATCTGGCCTCAGCATTCTGCGCAGCTGCTGCTGCCGAACGAGACCCGAGTGCCGGACCACACAGAGCGCATTACAGCAATCCAGCCTCAGGGTTGCCAGTGCATGGACTGCAGTGGTCAGGGCACCCTCGTCCAGGAATGGCCGCCGTTCGCCAACCAAAAGAACCTGGTGGAAGGAACTCCTAGCTGCAGGGAACACATGGGCCTTTGCTGGAACCTGGGAGAGAGCCTCTGCCAGCCTGTGTAGAGAATACTCAGCTACGTGGGCCAGCAGTCTGATTTGGCATAAGGCCAACCAACTTTTTATAATAATAATAATAATAATAATAATAATAATAATAATAATAATACAATAATAATAATAATAATTTATTATTTATACCCCGCCCATCTGGCTGGGTTTCCCCAGCCACTCTGGGCAGCTCCCAACCAAATATTAAAAACACAATACATTAATTTATGTTATTGTCCCAGCTCCTGCCCACCTAGAAGTTTGAAAGCACATCAAAGTGCAAGCAGAAAAATAGGTACCGCTCCGGTGGGAAGGTAAACGGTGTTTCCGTGCACTGCTCTGGTTCGCCAAAAGCAGTTTAGTCATGCTGGCCACATGACCCGGAAGCCAGTAAAGCGAGATGAGCACCGCAACCCCAGAGTCAGCCACAACTGGACCTAATGGTCAGGGTCCCTTTACCTTTACCTTATCTCAAGGGAAGGTCAAGGTCAAGGACCCCTGGATAGTTAAATGCAGTCAAACTTGACTATGGGGTGTGGTGCTCCTCTTGTTTCAGGCCAAGGGAGCGGCATTTGTCTGCAGACAGCTTTCCGGGTCATGTGGCCCGTAGCTCAGGGGTACAACATCTGTCTTGCGTCCAGAAGGTCTCAGGTTCAAGAAGCAGTTCTGAGCTGGATGAACCAGCAGGGGTCAGCAAACTTTTTCCGCAGGGGGCTGGTCCACTGTCCCTCAATCTGTGTGGGGGGCCAGACTATATTTTGAAAAAAATATATGAACAAATTCCTATGCCCCACAAATAACCCAGAGATGCATTTTAAATAAAAGCACACATTCTACTCATGTGAAAACACACTGATTCCTGGACCATCCACGGGCCAGATTGAGAAGGCGATTGGGCTGGATCCGGCCCCCGGGCCTTAGTTTGCCTACCCATGATGAACCAGTGTTGCCTGATGCGGGGCTTATCCACACTGATCCTGGCCCAGGTGACAGAATCATAGACTCACAGAATCTTACGAATTGGAAGGGACCCAGGGGTCATCTAGTCCAACCCCCTGCAATGAAGGAATCTCAGCTAAAGCATCCATGACAGATGGCCATCCAACCTCTGCTTAAAAACTTCTGTGCTTTAAAACTCCATGTCTGAGCATCTTCTATTTTTCTCCAGAGCTTTCCTTGCAAAAAATCCACTCTTTAAAGCTGAATTGGAGCAAATGGCTATTTGTGTTTCCTGTGGATTGCAGTTTTTGCAAGGAAAGAGGGAGGGAGAGAGAGAGAGAGAGAGAAATAATAATAATAATAATAATAATAATAATAATAATAATAATAATAATAATAAAATAATACATTTTATTTATACCCTGCCCTCCCCAGCAAACAACCAATAATAAAAATAATTTGAATGAATACAACTTAAAAACAAGATTAAAATACAACATTAAAACAATTAAAATGCAGCCTCATCACAGGAGGAGAAAAGAAAAAGAAAGAGGAGGAGGGAATCAAATTGAAATGGCACTTAGACAGAGTTGGACCATGCCTGGGAAGCATGGAGGAAAGGTGAGTATGGATAACCCTCAGATAAGGCAGCCTCCTTCCTCTGCCCTGCTTACGAAGGATGGTTCAGGGCTCTGAACTCGCCGGCCATCATTCCGAACTTCCTGTCTCGCAAGACCGTTCTCCCTCGCCGGATAGCATTTCCCATTTCCTCCTTCCAATCTCTCTGCCAGAAAAACCTATTCTCTTACTTAACCTAAAGCTAACCTCAGCGAAGCAGGGGCCTTCATATTTCAAGCGTACGGGCAAAGGGGGCGGTCTTCATTGCAGCCCACGGTGTATTTGCAAACCATTACCCCGTCCGCTCTCCATCTTCATTTTCTGAGAGATGGCCTGGCCTTGTGACTTTCCCATAATGTTTTCTGCTTTCTAAACCCGTCGGCGATTGGAGGGGAGTTGGGGGGAACCCTCCTTCCTCCTCGCAGGCTTACATGCCCTCTGGTAGCCCCACAGCTCCCTCCCACCCCGACCCCCATCTATCAACCCCAACAGCAGCGGCCCGAAAAATTGTTTACAAAGGAGGAGGGAAGGATATTTTGATTGTTTGTGACACCGGCTGCCCCGGATTATCATGTTTTGCTGAGCGAGCCGAGGAAGCTTCTTCGGGCGATGCTGCAGGCGGACTCTTGGGAAGCCCCAGAAAGAACAGAGGAGGAAGGAGAAATTGAGACCTGCTCCAGAGCATGTCGTAAGAACATCAGAAGAGACTGCTGGATCAGGCTGGCGAGCCACCTAATCCGGCATCCTGTTCTCAGTGTGGTCCACCAGATGCCCCAGGGGAAACCAGCAAGCCCGGTTTGAGAAAGCCACTTCCGCCCTTCGGAGGAGGTGGGGTTACGGGAGTCACGACCCCACCCACAGCTGTCAACTTACAGATTTGAAAATAAGGGACCAGCAGCCAAAGTAAGGGATTTTCAGGGCAGAGGTATGTTCAGCTTCTGAGCCCCTCTGAGCCAAAGGCAGAAAGCCCAGCCAGCAGCCAAACGAAGCTTCATCAATAAGGGACAGCAGCGGGACATGGCTCTGGGATAAGGGACTGTCCCGCCAAATAAGGGACACTTGACAGCTATGACCCCACCATGTGTGTGGCGGCTGGAGCCCAGCCCCCGCGCGATTGGGGGAATCCCCGGCCACGTCACCCCCGGCTAGCCAATCGGCTGGCTCTGGGGGCATGGCCTGCCCTATTTAAAGCAGGATGCGGCCGGGGATCTCCCTCTTTGCCGCCTGCCAGCTGTTCCTGTTTTCCCACCTTCCTGCCCTATAAGGTTTTCGTTCTTTAACCTTGCTATGGACCTTGGTTGGTCGCCATTGAGGGGCCTGGTAGGAATTTTTCCACTTGGCAAATTGGCACCAGCCACTTGGTTTTCGGCCACCTCGTAGCAAATCGTCACTTTCTTGGCATTGGCAGTTAGGCGTTAGTATTGTTCTGTAGATGGAAGAGGGGAGGAAGCGCCATCACCTGCCCCGCATATTGAAGGGTAGTCCGCTAAAGGATTCCGGGGGGCGTGGCCCTGTCCGCAGCCTATGGAGGTGAGGGCCTAAGCCACGCCCCCTATCGGTGACCCTGGGGGGGTTCCTAGTTGATGTGCATCAGCAGGACTCCCCCGACTGGTGGTTAACCCTTCCCGGACTTCAAGTGGACGGGCTGAAGTTGGATATAGTCGGTTAGGACCAATGCCTAAGCCAATACCCCTCATCACCTGTAACCAATAAAGTTGTGGCCTTTTTTAGCCCATTAACCTTAATAATTGTGTCATGTGTCTTTATTTCCACTGGGGGGGGGCGGGAACTCGCCACGCAACAAGAGCAACTCTCCCCTCCTGCAATTTCCACCTATTGAGATTCAGAAGCACTGCTACCACTGACTGTGGAGGCAGAGTGCAGCCGTCCTGGCTGGTAAAGATCAACAACCGTCTCCTCCAGGGCCGAATTAAGACCTTTAGAGGCAAAAGATTTTGGCGCCCCCCACAATATATCAAATTCAAAATGGGGGGAAAACCAATAAACCATAAAATAGAATTTTATTTTTTGGAATGAAACAAAACCTACAGTAAGATAGAAAACAATGTTGATTTTTGTATACTGTACTTCCACTTAATATTTGGATTTTATCTCTCCTATTTTTTCTAATTGCAAAGTCCTTTGATCAGAACCTCAAAACTAATTATTACAATCGCACACCTGCTTCTATGCTAAGTAGATATGAGAGGCATCTATCTAGCCAGCCTTGCTGCATAGCTGTTCTGTTGGGATTTTTTAATATACCTCAACTGAGAAAATGAGTGCTCAGCTGAGCAATTTGTGAGCATTAATGTTAAATATCTAGCAGTGTGAAATTTCTGCAGTACCCCCTTCCCTTGGTGCCCTCAGCATGTGCTTATTTTGCTGAATGGTTAGTCCAGCCCTGCTCTCCTCTATGGATTTGCCTAATCTTCTAAAGCCACCCAGATTGGCAGCCCTCACTGCCTCCTGCAGGAGTGAGTTCCACAGATTAACAGTGCGAAGAAGGACTTTCATTAATCTGTCCTGAATCTTCCAACAACCAGCTTCTTCCATCGCTATGAGAGAGGGAGAAAAGGCTTTCTCTGTCCACTTTCTCCATGCTAGGCATGATCTTACAACCATCTATCATGCCCCCCCTTTTTTCTCTAAACTAAAAAGTCCCAAACAATGCAACTTTTCCACATAGGTAATTCAGGGTCGGGACTCAGGTGGCGCTGTGGGTTAAACCGCAGAGCCTAGGACTTGCCGATCAGAAGGTTGGCGGTTCGAATCCCCGCGATGGGGTGAGCTCCCATTGCTCGGTCCCAGCTTCTGCCAACCTAGCAGTTCGAAAGCACGACAAAGTACAAGTAGGTAAATAGGTACCACTCTGGCGGGAAGGTAAACGGTGTTTCCGTGCACTGCTCTGGTTCGCCAGAAGTGGCTTAGTCATGCTGGCCACATGACCAGCATGTACGCCGGCTCCCTTGGCCAATAAAGCTAGATGAGCGCCGCAACCCCAGAGTCGTCCACGACTGGACCAAACGGTCAGGGGTCCCTTTTACCTTTACCTTTAATTCAGGGTCTGGGAAAGGCCACTCCTGGCTCTTGGAAGAGCTTTCATTTCCCATTCCTGCCACCAATCCTTGCAGTTCAGGTGCACAAATTCAACTTCTTATGTGTCCCCATCTGTGGCACATTGAATCTGCAAATCTAACCTTAATTTTGTCCTGACAACGGCCCTGCAGGGTAGACCACTCACTCCTATTTTACAGATAGAAGTGGAAAGTCAGCGATTGTCCCGGTGCCACCTAACAGGCAGAACCTCAAGGGGCTCCAGGCTCAGGACCAGATTCCTCTCTCCTGGCCAGCCCTGGCTGATGACTTGAGAAGGTACAGAGGAGGCAAAATGCCCAAAGGGAGGTTGAGCAAGAAGCCCACTGCCCAGGCCACAAACTTCTCCATGTAAGAGAAGCTGCCTGGGTGGAAGTCAGGCTTCTCCAAAATGCTGATCAAGGAACTTTCCAATAAATGCAATCATCTTCCTGGCTTGGAACATCCTCAGCATTAATTCGTTTATGGCTGATGGATGGATGGAGCAGGGCCTCCTTCTTGCACAAAGGCTGTGCAATTCTCTCTTGGCACTGCATTTTGCTATGAGACAATTTGGACATCAGCTGTGGGAGCAGCCTTGTAATGTGCCTGCTGGCGGCTGAATGTGAATCCGTTCTCTCTCTTTCTCTTACTGCATCATCCACTGAGATACAGGAGAACGTTGGTCTCTGGGGTTGCAGGAGGCAATGTTTTGTGGTGGACAAGGGCATTGCATTGTTGCCAGTCAGGAAGAGACCAGCCTCTCCTGAGCCCAGCGCCCCTTGAAACACAGCACCCCCTGATGATAGCATAAGAGGCTCAGCACCAGCACCAAAAGAGCCTGCAGGATCAGGCCAAAGGGGGCCCATCTAGTCCAGAATCCTGCTCTCATAGGAGAAAACCAGATGTCCCAATGAGAAACCTGCAAGAGGGGAACAATCACAAGAGCCCTACCCTCTTCTGTGGTTTCCATCAGAGTGTGAGAAGAGCATCTGCTGGATCAGGCCCATGGCCCATTGAGTCCAGCATCCTGCGCTCACAGCAGCCAACCAAATACCCTTTTTTGAGAAGCCTGCAAGCAGAATCTGAGCACAAGAACAATTCTCCCTTCCTGGGGTTTCCAGGAACTGGCCTTCAGAAGTACAGCTGCCCTTATTGAGGAAGCAGAACGCATGATAGCCATGGCTAGTGGGCATCAACAACCTTGATGGCAGAAAGTGAGGAGGAATTAAAGACCCTTTTAAGGAGGGTGAAAGAGGAGAGCGCAAAATATGGTCTGAAGCTCAACATCAAAAAAACGAAGATCATGGCCACTGGTCCCTTCACCTCCTGGCAAATAGAAGGGGAAGAAATGGAGGCAGTGAGAGATTTTACTTTCTTGGGCTCCATGATCACTGCAGATGGTGACAGCAGTCACGAAATTAAAAGACGCCTGCTTCTTGGGAGAAAAGCAATGACAAACCTAGACAGCATCTTAAAAAGCAGAGACATCACCTTGCCAACAAAGGTCTGTATAGTTAAAGCTATGGTTTTCCCAGTAGTGATGTATGGAAGTCAGAGCTGAGCCATAAAGAAGGCTGATCGCCAAAGAATGGATGCTTTTGAATTCTGGTGCTGGAGGAGACTCTTGAGAGTCCCATGGACTGCAAGAAGATCCAACCTATCCATTCTGAAGGAAATCAGCCCTGAGTGCTCACTGGAAGGACAGATCCTGAAGCTGAGGCTCCAATACTTTGGCCACCTCATGAGAAGAGAAGACTCCCTGGAAAAGACCCTGATGTTGGGAAAGATGGAGAGTGCAAGGAGAAGGGGACGACAGAGGACGAGATGGTGGGACAGTGTTCTTGAAGCTACCAGCATGAGTTTGACCAAACTGTGGGAGGCAGTGGAAGACAGGAGTGCCTGGCGTGCTCTGGTCCAGGGGGTCACGAAGAGGCGGACACGACTAAATGACTAAACAACAACAAGTTGGCATCAACAGCCTTCTCTTCCAGCAACTTATCATTGCTTAAAAGAAATGCAAGTGGAATACAGTCTTTTGGCTCAGGGGAGAAGAAGAAAGCAACCTCCCTATTCCCTACTTCATCTGGTGCCCAGCTGAGGGACAGAACCAGCTCCAATGGCATGGGGAGAAATCCATATTTATTAGCGACTAAGGGCTGATCACCTGATAATCAGAGGCTGGCAGGCGGGGAGGCCCCAGGATTGCTCACAGCCTGGCCCAAACCGCAGGCAAGCAATAGATCTGCCTTTCCACCCCTCCTCCCTTGATGATTAACCGCCCCCCCCCAAATCGCTTCCTGGCTCTGCTGTGTCTGTTTGTTTTGCTGTTGATTCGCTTGGCTTTTTCCATGTCATTTTCTGTCAAACCGCACACATTTTCCCTTCCCGTTGCCAGCTTTTTAGTGACAGATTGAAGTGGGGGGGGGCGGCAAGGCTGGAAGTGGAGAGGAGAGCCCATAGAGAGGACTGCCCCCACCCCCTTACGGCTGCAGCGAGTGGCTCCACGCCAGCTCCCCCAGCTCTGGAATTGATCCTGGCTTCCACCTGCTCTGCAGGCAATTACGCACACATGGCCCGGGATGGCTAAATCCGGCCCCCACCTCCCCGCCAAAGAGCTCGTGGCAGGGCTTCAACCTGGGGCGGTGGTGGCAGTGGCAAGGCAGGATTGAGAGGAAACCTGTGTTTCCTTCCCCTGAAACCAGCATTTCAAATTGCAGTGTTTCTTCTGAGAGTGCTGCCTAAGTGGGAACAGCACGGCTGCGGCCTCCAGCAGCGACTGGCTCTGAAGAGGGAGCGCCAGGGAGTTCGTAAGTGGCCAAACAGTTGATGTTTCCCTCTCTCCTTTCCTGCAGTTTCCAACAACTGGGATTTAGAAGCATCGCTGCCTTCGACCGTGGAGGCAGAACACAGCCATTGTGGCCAGGAGCCTTCGAGAGCCCTCTCTTCCTCCATGAATTTGTCTGAAACTCTTTTAAAGTCATTGTGGCAGTGAGTTCCACCGTTTAACTCCGCGCCGCAGGAACGACGGTAGCCCTCTCCTCCATGAATTTGTCCCAACCCTTTTAAAACTCTCAGGCGCTGGTGGTGGTTGCTCGTGAGTAGCTAGGCAGGACTCCGACCTGTCTTTTACAGGTTTTATTGGTGCAAACTATTTATGGTTTTCCCAGTAGTGATGTATGGAGGTGAGAGCTGGACCATAAAGAAGGCTGATCACCGAAGAATGGATGCTTTTGAATTCTGGTGCTGGAGGAGACTCTGGAGAGTCCCATGGACTGCAAGAAGATCAAACCTCTCCATTCTGAAGGAAATCAGCCCTGAGTGCTCACTGGAAGGACAGATCCTGAAGCTGAGGCTCCAAGACTTTGGCCACCTCATGAGAAAAGAAGACTCCCTGGGAAAGACCTTGATGCTGGGAAGGATGGAGGGCACAAGGAGAAGGGGACGACAGAGGACAAGATGGTGGGACAGTGTTCTCGAAGCTACCAGCATGAGGGAGGCAGTGGAAGACAGGAGTGCCTGGCGTGCTCTGGTCAGGGGGTCACGAAGAGACGGACACGACTAAACGACTCAACAACAACAATTTACAGTGCATAGCCACTAAACAACTAATCAACAACAACAAGCACGGGAGCCAACTCCTAGGGGCTGAGGTCCCTTCAGCCCCCCCATAAAATGTTTGAGGGGGCTGTCCCCCCCAAAAAAGTTGATGGGCGTTGCCATTCAAATGGTGCATGTGCTGGGTCTTGTGATTGACAATACAGGGTGGTGCTTACCTGTCCACCCCCCCCCACAATATTTTATTCAAGTTATTCAAATATTTATTCAATATTTTATTCAAGCTGATCCAGCACAATCTTATGTTCTTATGGTGGGGACTGGACCTGGGACTTTCTGCATGCCAAACAGGTGTCCTGCCACCCAGCTGCCTTTGCTCTCCCAGTCAGATTACACCGACTCCCATTCAACTTGCGGGAAATTGAGTCAGAGGGCGACGTAACCAAAGTGCATCTCGGACAGAGGTGACCATTGGCCAGACGCCTCCTGTCTTCCTAGCCCCCTCCAGACACTGGTTCTCAAAAGATGCTGGAGCTACTTTGCGTAGGGGCAGCGACCATCGCAGTGCCGTGCCGTTAATCATGCGTCAGGGGCGGGAGAGTGTTAGATTAAAATCCTGCCAATTAAATTAATTGCCCTGAGAGTGCCTCACCTGATTAGCGCCATGCATCTTTAATTGCAAGGCAACCGCCAGGAGTTCTGCTGCTGTTCTGAAGACCCTTCTGTGAGCTGGTGCTGAGCGTCTTCTGATGGAGCTCGCCTGTCTCCCGTCCCCCTTGGGAAGAGCTGCAGGTGAACCCTACCCTATTGGGAACCAGCAGGATTCGTACTCACAGCATCGTGTCCTCGTTCTCCACACCCACCCCTCACCACCCTCCGCCTTAAGCTCAAAAGCCGCATTGCGGGGAGTGCCAGGTCAAATCGGTAATGATACACTGGGCAAAGGATTTGGGACACAAGATTCAGATGGCAGATTGGGAGAGGTTATGGGAAACAGACCTGAAATTCACGGCATGTTGTACACTTAAAGAAAATTATATGAAAATCTACGTACCAGTGGTACATGACTCCTAGCAAGCTAGCAAAAATGTATAGAACAAGTACAAATACTTGCTGGAAATGTTAAGAAAAAGAAGGTACCTTTGATCATATGTGGCGGTCGTGGTAGGTAATAAAAGCTTTCTGGGAGATGATATATAATGAAATGAAAAAAATGTTTAAAATAACCTTTGTTATTTTTATTAGGAATTTTTATTAGGAATTATAGGTACCAATGCCCCAAAAGACTTATGTACGGGACAATAGCTGCTTGGATGGTATTAGCCCAAAGAAGACAAACCAAGCTCAGCAACCAAGAGGACAAAAACTTTAAAAAACAATTAGGAAAAATTTATGATTTATTTAGGAGACTACTGCAAGCAGATGGAAACATTATCAGGATTTCAATCCCACTTGTAATGTAACAAATACCATGGATAATATGGATTGACATAAAATATATATCATGGAATAATACGCAGTTTTTAATGTTGATAATAAGATCCACAGAACGGCGGCGGGGGGGGGGAGTCACGAGTAATCACTATATATGGATATGTATTTGGATTGTTATAATTTTACATTTTAAAAACCAATAAAAATAATTCCCCCCCAACCAAAAAAAGGAAAAGAGGAGACTGCGAGGAGATATGAGAGCCATCTTTAAATATCTCTTTTTTTAAAAAAAAAAATTATTAGATTTTCCAATTTTTTAAACAAAACAAACAAAAACAAAGCAAACAAAAATATTAAAAAAGACATAAAGTTCATAAACCATACTTTTAAATAACAAATTTCTCAGACTTCCTCATACTTCTCCTCCTTGTATCCCAATTAAGGTTATTTGTTCAGCAAATCCTTCATTTAAAGCATTACAGCTTATAACATTACCTTATTTTTCAAACCCTTTTCCCCCCCATCTATGTTCCTTTATATCATTACAGCTAGAAACCACTCAATTTCAATCCAACACCATTTAACTTTCCTTAATTTTACAGTATTTCTGTAAATAGTCCTTAAATTTTTTTCAATCTCATCTTTAAATATCTCAAGGGCTGCCACGTGGAAGAGGGAACAAGCTTGTTTCCTCCTGCTCTGAGGGCAGGACTCAAACCCATGGCTTCAAGTTTCAAGAAAAGAGATTCTGACTTGACATCAGAAACAATGTTCTGACGGCTGTTTGACAGCGAAACAGACTTCCTATGGAAGGTTGTGGTCTCTGCTTCCTCGGAGGTTTCTAAGCAGAGGTTGGATGGCCGTCTGTCTTGGATCCTTTAGCTGAGATTCCTGCATTGCAGGGGGTTGGACTAGAGAACCTCTGGGGGTCCCTTACAACTCTACAATTCTATGCACCGGTAAGATAGGGGCAGCAGGAGGAGACCCTTGCTCTATGCACTTGCTGCCTAGCAACTGTCCAGGATGCAGATCAGATACTGAAATAAATACTATCCGAAGCTAAAGCTTGATCACTCCTCCTGGCACCAATTCCAGAGCGGATAAGTTGCTGCGTTGTGCTTCCACCCCCCTTTCCCTATTTCCATATCTTCCCCACTGTCACTGCAGAACAGAATCTCTGCTCTCTTCTTTCGTCTCCTTTCATGCACTCCAATTCTTATCCACACAGAAGGTTTGCAACGCAGATCTGGTCAGAGTAAAATGGTTCCACGCTAACTTTGACTGTTGATATGTATTTGTGCTTGTCCTTGGGAACCTAGCCAGCCATCTCCCTCTAGCACTGCTTCATCTGCCCAGCAAAGGTAAGAAAAAAGGAGCCAAATTAAAGGATCGCAATTAACACCAAGTATTATTATGCAGATTCTGCAGCTGACGAAGTACACACTGGTGCAAGAGCTCATCCGTGGGCATAGTAGAAAAGGAGGCTGAGGAGCGTGGCATGGGAGATTTCATTTCCTCCAGGATTTGCACCCCTAAGCAAATACTCCATTGTCCATCCCTTGCTGCAAAAAGAGTGTGCCCTCCCGCTTGCTGCAAAAAAAACCCCCAGTACAGTGGACACTTGGGTTGCGAACATGATCTGTGTGGGAGGCACGTTCGCAACCTGCAGCATTCACAACCCACAGTGCCTGCGCATGTGCAGGTCATGATTTGGTCTTCTGTGCATGTGCAAAGCATGATTTTGTATTTTTGTGCATGCGTGAGCGCTGAAACCCGGAAGTTACCTGTTTCGGTACTTCCAGGTTTGGCGCAGTGCGCAACCCGAAAACACGCAACCTGAAGCGTCTGTAACCCAACATATGACAATAATAATTGTCTAGGAAACAAGAGAGACTTCTCACTCTTTCTTTCCCCTCATTGCCTCCACCCCAACTAGAATCTGGATTGCATGGCACAGATCTGGTTTTGTTTGTACATGTTACTCAGTATATGCTAGAGAAACAACAACAACAACAGATTTGCAATTCCCTCTTCCAGTGAACTTTCAAAAAGTAGCTTCTGAAATGCTGACTGCCGCTGCATTTATGTGAACACTTGCCATGATTGTTGATTTAATAATAATAATAATACAGTGGTACCTCCGGTTGCGGACAGGATCCGTTCCAGAGCTCCGGCCGGATCCTGAGGTTTCCACAACCGGAGGTGCCACTTCTGCACATATGCACGGTGCGCAGAGTGCTTCTGCGCACGCGCGAGCAGAGAAAACTGGAAGTATACCCGAAGTTTACGTTACCCAAGTAAGCAGAGGTTCTACTGTAACAACAACAACAACAACAACATCTCACCCATCTGGCAGGGTTTCCCCAGCCGATTGTGCTATTGGTTTGTTACTTGCTTTTTTAAAACACTGCTGTCATTTATTTGCCACCCTGAGCATATTCTTTCAGAGAAGGGGAGGGTGGAAACACCAAAAAGAATGAAAAAAGGATAAATAAAACCCAAAGGGTGCATTTTCATAAGCACAAAATGCAAAGGGGAAGGGGGTGTGGTGAGGAGCAAGAGGACGAACTTCCCGGTGCCATTTACTCACTTCCTACTTTGAGGTTGACCCGGTACTTCAGATGCCATGAGGAGCCCTCGTAGCAGGAGTACTGTCCGCTGTGGGAGAGGTCTACGTTCCGGAGGACGAGACGGGAGCCGTTGAGATGGGATGCATCGAGGTCGGTGCTGTTGGCCGTCCAAGTGACCGCAGCATCCCTGTCCACAGACCCACACTGTAGCGTCACGTCAGTCCCCAACTGCGCGTAGTGAATGTGGGATTCTGGGATTCAAAGAAGAGAAGACGTTCATTCATACCTGGCACATTGCCTTTCCCACTCAGTCACTTCCATCGGAAGAACTGGCACTAGTTACAGGTGCCACCTTATACCTGCTCCACATCTGTAAGAAATCAGAGTGTTTGAGGACCGGGACATTCGCAGGGAAACCAAAATGCTTGTTTACAAAGCTGTTGTACTACCAACCTTACTGTATGCTTGTGAAACATGGACCACTTATAAACGTCATCTCCAACTCCTCGAAAGATTCCATCAATGGTGTCTCTGAAAAAGGTTACTTGGGAAGACAGGCAAACTACCGAATTTTTTGCACCATAACACTTACTTTTTTCCTCCTAGAAAGTAAGGGGAAATGTCTGTGCGTGTTATGGAGGAAATGCCTATGGGTGGCATGCCTACGGACTTTCCTCCTCTAAAAACTACGTGCGTGTTATGGTCGGGTGCGTGTTATAGAGCGAAAAATACGGTAATTTCAGTGTACTGGCAGAAGCAAAGATCACCAGTGTTGAAGCAATGACTCTTCAACATCAACTTCGTTGGACTGGTCATGTTGTGCGGATGCCTGATGATCGTCTTTCAAAGCAACTACTCTATTCCGAACTTAAAAATGGAAAGCGTAATGCTGGTGGTCAACAAAGGAGTTTTAAAGATTCTCTCAAGGCATTTTTTTTTTAAATGCAGTATAAACTCCAACAATTGGGAAACACTGGCCTGTGAGCGCTCCAATTGGAGAACAGGCTTTACCAAAGGTGTCATGGGCTTTGAAGACACTTGGATGCAAGGGAGAAACGTGCTAAGAGGAAGGCATGCTTGGCAAATCCACACCGTGATCAACTCCCACCCGGAAACCAATGTCCCCACTGTGGAAGGACGTGTGGATCCAGAATTGGCCTCCACAGTCCCTTACGGACTCATTGTTAAGACCGTGTTTATGGAAGACAATCTTACTCGGCTATGAAGGATCGCCAAAGAAGAAGGTGTCCTATTCAACAACAACAATTTTATTATTTATACCTTGCCCATCTAACTGTGCTTGCCCCAGTCACTCCTGACAACTTCCAACATATATAAAATCATAATAAAACATTAAACATTAAGAAACTTCCCTATAAAGGTCTGCTTTCAGATGTCTTCTAAAGGTTGTATAGTTACTAATCTACTTGGCTTGGGGGTTACATGACGTCATACCCTCCAACATTGCTCCAATGAAAATAGGGACGTCCTAAGGAAAAGTTAAAGCTATGGTTTTCCCAGTAGTGATGTATGGAAGTGAGAGCTGGACCATAAAGAAGGCTGATCGCCGAAGAATTTATGCTTTTGAATTATGGTGCTGGAGGAGACTCTTGAGAGTCCCATGGACTGCAAGAAGAGCAAACCTCTCCATTCTGAAGGAAATCAGCCCTGAGTGCTCACTGGAAGGACAGATCCTGAAGCTGAGGCTCCAGTACTTTGGCCACCTCATGAGAAGAGAAGACTCCCTGGAAAAGACCCTGATGTTGGGGAAGATGGAGGGCACAAGGAGAAGGGGGCGACAGAGGATGAGATGGTTGGATGGTGTTCTTGAAGCTACCAGCATGAGTTTGATCAAACTGCGGGAGGCAGTGGAGGACAGAAGTGCCTGGCGTGCTCTGGTCCATGGGGTCACGAAGAGTCGGACACGACTAAACGACTAAACAACAACAACAAGGAAAAGTGAGGGACACGGGTGGTGCTGTGGGTTAAACCACAGAGCCTAGGACTTGCCGATCAGAAGGTTGGTGGTTTGAATCCCTGTGACAGGGTGAACTTCCGTTGCTCAGTCCCTGCTCCTGCCCACCTAGCAATTCGAAAGCACGTCAAAGTCAAGTAGATAAATAGGTACCGCTCCGGTGGGAAGGTAAACGGCGTTTCCGTGCGCTGCTCTGGTTCGCCAGAAGCGGCTTAGTCCTGCTGGCCACATGACCCAGAAGCTGTACACAAGCTCCCTCGGCCAATAAAGCGAGATGAGTGCCACAACCCCAGAGTCGGTCATGACTGGACCTAATGGTCAGGGGTCCCTTTACCTTTTTAAGGGAAAGTGGGATATTCTGGGATCAAATCAGAAACTGGGACGGCTTCTGTAAATCTGGGTCTGTCCCTGGAAAATACGGTCTGTTGTTGGACTGCAGAAGAGTTTGCACATATCGCCACGGATAATTATCCCGGAACGGTGGCTCAAGATACTTGGACCAAAGGTGTGTTTTGTCACCAGCAGAACAACAGCGTGAACATCAGAAATCAGACCTGTCGGATTGACTGCGTGGGCATCTCTAAGAGAAACCTTTTCTGACAGCCCTGACTCTTGCTAAATTGCTCGTGACCGATGCTGACCCCCTCCTGCAGCGGCGCACATGACAGCTTTCGCTCTGGGTACAGAAGGCCACACACCGCGGCACAGGTCAAGAACAAGCACGCGAGTCTTGAAGGTGCCACAAGACCTGTTGTGTCTGCAGTGAAAGAGAGGGAAAGCGTTCCTTCGGAGGCATCATCAGTCGAGTTGAAAAAACAGTAGGGGAAATATTTACCAGCTAGGAAACACAACACCAGAGCCTGCCTGAAAGCCAGGGTGCCCCAGCGGAGACTCTGCTGACCCCATCGCCTCACTCTGCGCATACTAGTTCTGCTGTCATGAGTTCTTTCGTACGAGATGATGGAACGTCCTCTGTGGTGCTGCAGGAACGGCGGGGCGAATAGATGCACAAACTACCATGCACTCTGAAGGACAATAAATCCCCATTAAACCTCCATTGGTGCTGATGGAAAACATTAGCTAAATGAGCACCCTGGGCAGCTGAGCGGCTTCCTTTGCTTGAGCTGCCGGCCAGCCAGGAAAGATCAACTTCCCCCCTCTGACAAGAGGGGCAGGAGAAGTTCAAAGATGCAATGGATCATTTTTTGTGTGTCTTAAGAACATAAGCAGAGCCCGCTGGATCAGGCCGACGGCCCATCTAGTCCAGCATGCTGTCTTCGCAGTGGCCAACCAGGTGCCCCAAAGGGAAACCTGCAAGAGGGATTTGAGCAGGAAAACTCTCTCCTCACTGGCAGTTTCCTGCAACTGGGACTCAGAAGCATCACTGCCTCCAACTGTGGAGGCAGAAGCATAACATAACTCTTCTTCATGTGCCTCCTCGAGAGGTCTGGAGTGCAGCAACACAAGAACGGTCCTTCTCTGTGGTGGCTCCCTGTTTCTGGAACGCTCTCCCCAAGGAGGCTCGCTTGGTACCTTCATTATATATATGTTTAGGTGCCAGGCAAAATCGTTCCTCTTCAACCAGGCCTTGGGCTGATTAATATTCTACAGCCTTTTAAATGTGTCTGTAGGGGGGGTATTATTTTGCTGTTTTGTTTTACTTATTTACTTGTTTTTATCCTGTATTTTAGTATGTGAACCGCCACGAGATCTTATGATGAAGAGTGGAATAATAATAATAATAATAATAATAATAATAATAACGACAACGACATATCTGAACTGAGTTTTTCCTCCCAGAGGAAGGGGCAGCCAAACATTCTCATTCACTACCTGACTATAAACTACTACGTGACTATAAACGGGTGGCGCTGTGGTCTAAACCGCCAAGCCTCTTGGGCTTGCCAATTGGAAGGTCAGCAGTTCGCATCCGCGCGACGGGGAGGGCTCCTGTTGCTCTTTCCCAGCTCCTGCCAACCTAGCAGTTTGAAAGCACACCAGTGCAAGTAGATAAATAGGTTGGAAGGTAAACGGCATTTCCGTGCACTCTGGTTTCCGTCACGGTATCCCATTGTGCCACAAGCGGTTTAGTCCTGCTGGCCACATGACCCAGAAAGCTGTCTGTGGACAAACGCCAGCTCCCTTGGCCTGAAAGCGAGATGAGCTCCGCAACCCCATAGTCAGCTTTGTCTGGACTTAACCGCCCAGCGGTCCTTTACCTTTTTTTTTAATAAACAGTGATTCCCAAGTAAGTAGCAGATGCCACTGGAACAAGCTGCGTTATACCAAGTCAGACTACTGGTTCATTTAGCTCAGTGTCACCTGTGCTGACTGGAAGTGGCCCTCCAGCTTTCATTTTTTTTTTTAAAATATTTTTATTAAACAGTTTTTATAATCACACAAACAATACATAACAACAACAAATACATAAACAAACAATAACAAAAACAAAACAAAAAAAGACAAGTACCATTTCATATCCTAATTTCTTAAACCTTTCTTCCTCGACTTCCTCATGCCTCCCTTTTCTGTATTCCAGATTCTAATCAATTACTCAGCAAATCTTCCCTTATTTTACTTTGAATTTAAGCTAATCTTCCTTATTCTCCTTGTCTTAACCATTGCTAATAGTAACCATTTACTTTCCAGTCCAACATCATTCTAACTTTCATTAATTTTGTAATATTTCTTTAAATAGTCCTTAAACTTTTTCCATTCTTCTTCCGCCGCTTCTCTTCCCTGGTTTCGGATTCTGCTCGTCATTTCTGCCAGGCCCATGTAGTCCATCACCTTCATCTGCCATTCTTCCAGTGTGGGTAGATCCTGTGTCTTCCAGTACTTTGCAATGAGTATTCTAGCTGCTGTTGTAGCGTACATAAAGAAAGTTGTATCCGTCTTTAACACCCCTTGGCCGACAATGCCCAAGAGAAAGGCCTCTGGTTTCTTAGGAAAGGTATATTTAAATACCTTTTAAAGTTCATTATAGATCATTTCCCAGAATGCCTTAATCTTCGGGCACGTCCACCAAAGGTGAAAAAATGTACCTTCCTTTTCTTTACATTTCCAACATTTATTATCAGGCAAATGGCCCTCCAGCTTTCAGACGGGGGTCTCATTCCCAGCCCTACTAGGAGAGCGACCTTCCGCATGCAAAGCAGATGTTCTAACCCTGATCTACAGCTTTTCGTTTAAGCTGCAGAAAAATGGGAAGACTCCTCATACAGAGTCTGACCATTGGTCCAGTTAACTCAGTATGCTCAGCGCCGCCTGGCCGTGGGCCTCTAGGGCTCTCAGGTAAGGGGCATCTTCAGCGCTATTAACCTGGGACCTCCTGCATGCAAAGGAGATGTTCTGCCCATCTGTGTCTGGGAACTGTTGCACTGGTGCGCCACATGGTGCGAATTCTTTCTTCCAAGGCAGCTCTACACATTCCTGATTTTGTGGCTAAAAGTGACACTCACTAAGCCAGGATTCCTGGGAGCACATACATTTAAGCACTTTTTTTTAAAAAAAAGGCTGCTTGGATAAGCAAGCAAAGCAATCATTGGACTTAAAAACCCCACCTAAAGCCTGGTCATTTGGGTTCTGGACGGTTTGCTTTGGGATAGGCCAGTTGAGCCATTGTCTCCTTTGCAACCCAACAACCGCCCGGTCCTATGAAACTGCACAGATGTCCGGGTATGTAGATTATCACCTCTGAATAACCCCTTCTCTGTGTGCTTTTGGGGACTCGCAACCAAATTCCTCCACACTGGCGAGGCGTGACCTCTCTCTCGACGAAAGCTGTGTTGACTCTGCCCTGATTTCTGCGTGTTTATCTGCACAACTAATAAATCTGTATCCTTTGCTGGAGCTGCTGCCAATTTGCGGTTCTTTGCTCCAGCTGGGGAACCTCAATGCCTTTCCACTCCAGAGGAGCTCTGAAGAGACAGGAGATGGGAGGAAAGGGCCCGGCTGCAACAGAAGGGGAGATCCGGCGCAAACAGGCACAGGCTTTTGACTTGACATGCGGCTCAACCTGAACTCAGCCATTCCTGCTAGAGGACCTTGGTAACTGCAGGGCCTCAACCGCACCTTCACAGAGATAAATGCAGGAAAGGGGGGCTGGATCCCTTCCGCACCTGCCAATTATTGCAGTGGGCTCCACAGAATCATAGAATTGGGAGGGACCCTAAAGGTCATCCAGTCCAACCCCCTGCAATGTAGGAATCTCAACTAAAGCACCCACCTATTTCACCAGCATCAACACTCAAATTTAGTATGTATTTTGAAAGTTTGCCAGATCACCAGACTGCAGAAGGGAGAAACGATAGTTTGCACCCATTTTTTTTAGAATTTAGCCAACTAACAGGGGAGGGACCACAACTCTGCTGATCAAGGACCTTATTTTGATGCAGAAGGTTCTGACTTCAAATCCCTTGCATTTCCAGTTAAATATGGAATAAAGGTAAAGGGACCCCCTGGCCAACTCTGGGGTTGCGGCGCTCATCTCGCTTTATTGGCCGAGGGAGCCGGCGTACAGCTTCCGGGTCATGTTGCCAGCATGACTAAGCTGCTTCTGGTGAACCAGAGCAGCCCATGGAAACGCTGTTTACCTTCCCACCGGAGTGGTACCTATTTATCTACTTGCACTTTGACATGCTTTCGAACTGCTAGGTTGGCAGGAGCAGGGACCGAGCAACAGGAGCTTACCCTGTCACAGGGATTCGAACCGCTAACCTTCTGATCGGCAAGTCCTAGGCTCTGTGGTTTAACCCACAGCGCCACCCGCGTCCCTTTAAATATGGAATAATCCTCTTTTAAAGCTGTCTAGGTTAGTGGCCCTCCCCGTGACAGGGAGTTCCCTGGTTTACCTGTGGAATGCATTAAGAAGAGCCTTCTTTTATCCATCCCAAATCTTCCAACATTCAGCTTCACGGAATGCCTCTCAGTTCTAGTGTTAGGAGAGAGGCAGCAAAACTTTTCCCTGTCCACTTAATGCAGCTCATTACATTCTTGCCTTAATTTATGACCAAAAACTGCCGTTCCTAAGTGCCCACGTTGTGGAAGAGCAGGAGGGTGCTAAAGGTACGAGTGCGAAGACTCACCAGATAATCTGCACGCTGCCTAATTAGATCTCGCTGGCATGTTTCTGCTGCTGCTGCATGCATAATGGATGCTGTATTTACAGAGTCACAGGTGTGCAAAGAGATTGACAGGCAGATGAAAAGCGCAGGCTCCAGACCCTGCGGCTTACAAAACGAACAAGATGTGAGGATGCCAAGGGAAATAAGCCCCCTCCCCTCTGGGCCTGGGGTGGAAATCCCCCCTAGGGAGGCCAAGGAAAGTACAGGAACAGAGCATTGCACGTCACCTTAATCTCTGAGTGGTGAGAGACCACAGGGACTTCTGGCGCTTGTGTGGGTTCAGTTTCTTTGGAATGAAGACAGTCTTCAGGATATGTGGTTTTATTCAGTCTGAAGGGTCCCATCTCTTAGCTGAAGCTCTTGCAACCTGACTCATCTTTTTGGGGATGCTGATAAGGGCATTTAAGTGACCAGCTAAAGTCACAAAGAAACTTATCTGACTAGTTTGGCAATGGAATCCTCCGTTGCGTGTCGAGACCCTGCAACCACCCCCTCATAAGACACCAGGAAACAGATATTAAGCTTATGTTATTGGGTAAATTTTGGCCACAACTTTATTGATTGCAGACTGTGAGCGGTATTGGCTTAGGCACTGAATGGACCCGACTATATCTGACTCCTGCCCATTACACAGGGAGCCCAGTAAGGGTAAACCACTGGAAGAGGGAGCTCCATCAACACAGACCAACTTGAGCTCCCCCAGATGTTCCCGTGGGGGTCATGTCATGGCCCTAGCCCCACCCCGGGCTTCGGACAAGATCCACACCCCCGGATTCCTTTAATGGAATACCCTTAAGCTTGGAGGGGCTGGTGATGGCCACACTTCCCCTCCCCCATCTTAAGGTCAAACAATGCCTAACTGCAAAACCTTACAAAGTTGCGATGTTTGCTACAAGGTAGGCCAAAACCAAATGGTCCCATGCCAATTTTGCCAAGTGGAAAAATTCTTACCAGGCCCCTCAACAGCGACCAACCGAGGTCCATAGCAAGGCCAATGAAGAAGAAAACCTAAACATTAGGTTTGCGCCACTGTTTAAATTGTTCCCGGCCACGCCCCCCCCAACCACCGGATTGGCCGGCTGGCGTTGATGTGGCAGGGGTTCCCCGGGCAACAGGGGACATTGTCCCCCATCCCCAGAGGTGAGGTGGTGGCCACACAGTCCACCGCAACTCCTCCCCACAGGTAAGTGGAGCCGATTTAGATTTTAACTCTTGCAAGACGCCAAGAATCGGAAGGGACTCAGACTCACACCAGCCCCCTAAAGGCCTAGCAGAATAGGAAGAAAACCTTCTCCTGAGACAGACCATGGAAGACCATCTCACTCAGAATTGTCCATGCTGACCGACAGCTGCTCTCCAGGATTTCAAGCAGAGATGTGACCCATCCTGCCTGGTGATGCTGCCCCCGAGACCTTCTGGCCGCACAGTTGCCACTGCTCTGCCACTGGGCCATGTCCTTTTAAGAGACAAAGCAGCGTCTGGTGTCAAGAACCGTCAACCACTCCTCAGGGCAGCTTTCCCCAACCCCCCCAAATCCCTTGGCAGCCCAAGAAGAGCTCTGCTTCTTGAGCCAGATACTTCTGGGAAGCCTCCAAGAGGGGAACAAAGGCAACAAGGCTGTGTTCACCCCCAAGCCAGAATCTGGTATTCAGAGAGGTAGACTGCCTCACATCATGGAGGCTCCATTAGTCACCATGGTTTTCCTCCTCTGTCTTGTCCTCTCTTCAAGCTGCCAACAGCCATTGCCGTGTCTTACAGCTATCAAGTCTGAGTTCTGTGAAGCAGGACTCTTTCCCTACAGAAAAGCATCATGGATGTTTAGTTGAGATTCCTGAATTGCAGGGGGTAGGACTAGATGGCCCTTGGGGTCCCAAGCAACTCTACAATTTTTAGATTCACTCTTCCCAGATGCGTGGAGGCCAGCTCTGGTTATGCGGTGCTGAAAGACACTCTTCCCATGCTCTTTTGCCATTTCCAACCTGCCCCTCATTCTCTCCTCCCATGGGGTTATAAGGTAGTTAAAAATCGGCGCAGGGGTTCAAGTCCTAGTCAGGCAACCCTCTTGTGAAATCTACAATTGCCTAATGGGGAGAGTGGGGAATGTGGTAGTCTATCCATCTTCGATTCCAGTGTCCAGGTGGCAGATCCAGTCGCTCCTAGCAACGACATCCCAGGGCATTGCTAGCAGGGGGACCACGTGCAACCTGCAAATTTCAAGCCCCAAGAACCTCCCTTGGCAGCCCCCCCCCCCGAGAGGGCTGGCAGTGGCATGTCGGAGACATAACCAGGAAAGAACAAACATGGCAGGGGCTGATCCAAAGAATCGCCCCGAATATCTCAGCAGGCCTTGCAGACTGAGAAGGTCCAAATCGAGACTGCAGATGCAGAAAATAATTGGGTGGGCTCCTTGGCTGCACCCTTCTTTTTGAAACTCCAGGATCAAACATGTTACAGGTTGCTTTTATTTTAGCTGCAATAAAAAGAAAAGAAAATATGCCCGGATCTCTTCCGGAGCCCATTGTGGAAAAGGCTTGCCGTTTTGTATGTAGCTGATCATTTTTCTTGCAGTGATAAAACAAAACAAAAACTAAAAGGAGATAATGGTGGGTAAAATCCATGCACGCACGCAACCTAACATGACAAGAGACCGTGGCAGACATCTCCCAAGGCAAGGTTTTCTTTGATCAGGCATTCCTCTGCTCCCGTCTGCTGTGATATCCTTTGTCACTTCCCTTGTGCTGTTCCTGCAGGAGATGAAAGGCTTTTGACTCGACTGGCTTCTAAAGGCTGATCAGGCGGAATTTGCAGATTCCACAACCGCAGACTTTTAACTGGCAGGTGTTGTCGGCGGCGGATGTCGCCTGCGATGGGTATAGGCCCAGCAGCGATTGGAAACAGAGCGAGAGTGGGGGGGGCAGGGAGAGAGTGAGGCATACCCACCTGCACCCCCAGAGTACCCTCTGTGACCCAGAATGTCCCTGCTCTGAATTAGAATTAAGACAGCAGGTCTCGTAAGGAAACATTGGCACTCTTCCAGATTACGATTGCCAAAAGGTTCGGGTAGGTAGCCGTGTTGGTCCGACAGAGTCGAAATTAAAAAAAATTAAAAATTATCCAGTAGACCTTGTTATTGTTGTTGTTGTTTAGTCGTGTCCGCCTTTCTGTGACCCCCTGGACCAGAGCACGCCAGGCACTCCTGTCTTCCACTGCCTCCCGCAGTTTGGTCAAACTCATGCTGGTAGCTTCAAGAACACTGTCCCACCATCTCATCCTCTGTCGTCCCCTTCTCCTTGTGCCCTCCATCTTTCCCAACATCAGGGTCTTTTCCAGGGAGTCTTCTCTTCTCCTGAGGTGGCCAAAGTATTGGAACCTCAGCTTCAGGATCTGTCCTTTCAGTGAGCACTCAGGGCTGATTTCCTTCAGAATGGATAGGTTTGGTCTTCTTGCAGTCCATGGGACTCTCCAGAGTCTCCTCCAGCACCAGAATTCAAAAGCATCCATTCTTTGGAGATCAGCCTTCTTGATGGTCCAGCTCTCACTTCCATACATCACTACTGGGAAAACCATAGCTTTAACTATAGGGACCTTTGTTGGCAAGGTGATGTCTCTGCTTTTTAAGATGCTGTCTAGGTTTGTCATTGCTTTTCACCCAAGAAGCAGGTGTCTTTTAATTTCGTGGCTGCTGTCACCATCTGCAGTAGCACCTTAGAGACCGACTAAGTTTGTTCTGGGTATAAGCTTTCGTGTGCATGCTTTGGCGTATCTGAAGAAGTGTGCATGCACAAAAAAGCTTATACCGAGAACAAACTTAGTCGGTCTCTAAGCTGCTACTGGACAATTTATTTTTTTATTTATATTGCCAAAAGGGACACACAAAGCAAAACTTCGGAGGCTCAATGGCCTTCGAACTGAGCCGCGGCTTTTAAATTTGATGCTGTTCTGCTTGGAGATGTGATTCTTGCAGGTGTCTGGCCTTCCAGACTTTAAAGCTCATCTCAGAGCCTGACGTTTTGCATTTGGTTTTGTTCCTTGCAGCCTTTGCTCTCTCGCCTATGCTTTCTCCTCTAGGAACACAGAAACACCTCTCACTGAATCAGACCATTGGCTGAGTTTTCCCTACACTGGCTGGCAGCAGATTGGCCGGGTTTTGGGTGAGGGGCTCTCTCAGCCCGACCTGGAGATACTGCCAAGTGGGGACTGAACCTGGGACCTTCTGCTTTCTCTCTTTCTCTCCCCAATTCAATATTTTAGATTTGCAAACCCTCTGGGACAGGGCCCCATCTTGTCTTCCTTTCCCCCCTAAAGCTGTGAAAGGTATGCAGAACATGCTACAGGAACAATACTATCATCAATGTTGCTAACGCAGTCTTACAAAACAGGCACTAGGAGAAAACAAAACACCTTTGTGAAATAAAAATGGCTGAGCAGTGAAACAGGTAATAATGCAGGTGTCCAATTTTCCTGCTACTTAGACCTGTGCAAATCTTTTCAAAAAATGCATTTGCATTTGAAATCCCTTCAGAACAAAGAGGAATATGCAGGATTTCAGTAAGAAAAAGAACATTCGGTGTTTCATGTTTGAGTTCCGAACCATTTCCCTAAGATTTTAAAGCTCTGAATTTTGGAGGTCCTGCATTTCAGAATCCAAAAAACTTAATTCGCCACTTTTCACTTTTATCTTACGACCAACGATGCTTTCACATAGATGATTTCCCTTCCGAGCATTTTCATGATAATTCTCTCTTAACAATCACTCCTTCCAGAGGAATTTGTTCCAGGTTAACCTATTAAGAAGCAGGGATCACAGGGTCTTTGAAATGTTGGTCAGTTTGACAAATCCCTAACTGCATCCATATACTTTGTCGCCCGTGCGTATAGGATGCAAAAAACTGAAGAATGCGAAAGAAAAAATGTTGGATCCTTATTATGCCTGGGTCTTTAACCATGCTTGTTTGCGCCACATCATGTGATGTGAAGTGTTTGTGATAGGGGTGCAATCACAGGAAGCGATTTGGCTTTAACACTGAAAGAATAAAACCACAGAGCACTCACGCTGAACTTTTTCCACAGCTGAAACAAAAAGTGGGGTTGAGTGTGTGACCAATGCGATGAGCGCACCTCCGGTTTTGATAACACTACCAGAATTGATAAATACCAGTTCGGAGGCAGCTGTGCTCCTGAATCCCAGTTTCTGGAAACCGCAGGATGAGAGAGGGCTCTCTTGTGCACGGATCCTGCTCGTGGGTTTCCCATTGCGGCATCTGCTTGGCTGCTGTGAGAACAGGAGGCTGGAATAGACGGGCCATTGGCCTGATCCAGCACAGGCTCTGCTTATGTCCTTATGCTCCCATTAGAATTGTCAAAGCAACATTCTGAATTTGTGGAAATTCAACCTGATGGAATGCGACAACCCTAGAGGAATGCCTTGCATGTTTATCACAAAATCATAGAATTGTAGCGCTGGAAAGGACCCCAGGGGTCATCCAGCCCAACCCTCTGCAATGCAGGAATCTCAGCTTCTCAGTCCATTTTTCATCGGCTTCCGTGTCCATTATTTAGCATGACAAAGTACCCTTTGAGGGAGAAGGCTGGGCCTTGTGGAAACAGCAACTGTTGCTGCGGCCTTGATTTGAAAGGACTCGCTTTCTCTTTGAGGGGGAAACAGGTGTGATGAAATGGTGTCAATGAAGCCAGAGATATGAGCCATTCCAGGTTTAATTTGTTCGTTAATGAAGAATGGTGGTGAGCAAAGCCTCCGTTTGTTTGCCGAAATCTCCGGAGTCAGCAGCCCTGCTCTCCTGACAGGGGAAAATAATTAGCAAGGAACTTTAATTAAGAGATAACAGATGAGTGCTAACGGACTTCCACTTAATCACTGCGAGACAGCCAGCAGCTCGATTTCTATTTACCTCCGTGGCCCTGTCGGTGGTTGTCCTTCTTCGGAAGAAGGCTGGGCAGGAGTTTCAAGGGGAGGTCCTCTAATGACCTTGCATGTTTCTCAGCCTCCAGGGAGGGAGAGAAGCCCCCCTAAAGTGACATTTCTCCCACAGATGCCACTGAGGATGCAAGAGAACCACTGCACATGCGAGAGGCTACGGACCGACCATATAAAATTATGCCGCTGGCACCTGTCCATCTTGAGAGACAATAGAGTGTGTCTCTGTGCATGAAGTCAAACGGCTGGAGAATCCCAGAGCCCGTTGAGGCTGCAAAGGTTTGCGACTGCTGCCTCCTGTGTTGTTTTTGCAGCACCAGCAGCACTGGAGTGACCTCTTTGGGGCGCAAGCCTGGTCAGTGTGTCTGGAGATCCTGGGCTGCCCAGATGATGAGACCCCTCTGATGTGGTCCTAAGGAAAGCAGACCAGGATGACTGGCAGCAGCTTGGCTGCAGGAGTTGCTGGAAAGAGGTGTATAATAATAATAATAATAATAATAATAATAATAATAATAATAATAATAATAATAATAATTATTATTATTATTATTATTATTATTATTATTATTATTATTTATACCCTGCCCATCCTGCTGGGTTTCCTCAGCCACTCTGGGCGGCTTCCAGCAAAATATTAAAATACAATAATTCATAAAATATTAAAAGCTTCCCTAAACAGGGCTGCCTTCAGATGTCTTCTAAAAGTCAGATAGTTGTTTATTTCTTTGGCATCTGGTTGGAGGGCGTTCCACAGGGAGGGTGCCACTACCGAGAAGGCCCTCTGCATGGTTTCCTGTAACCTGGCTTCTCGCAGTGAGAGAACCGCCAGAAGGCCCTCAGAGGAGGACCTCAGTGTCCGGGCAGAATGATGGGGGTGGAGACGTTCCTTCAGGCATACTGAATCTCGGGGTTGTGGGTTTGAGGGGCGTTGGTCTAGATCAGGCATGGCCAAACTTGGCCCTCTAGCTGTTTTGGGGCTACAACTCCCATGATCCCTAGCTAACAGGACCAGTGGTCAGGGATGATGGGATTGTAGTCCCCAAACAGCTGGAGGGCCAAGTTTGGCCATGCCTGATCTAGATGATCCTTGGGTCCCTTCCAACCCTACAATTCTATGATTTCGCATAACCTTCTTTCTTGAGCTGCATAGGTAGATAGATGGCAAATAGATTTGGATTGCTGAGCAAAGGTCTTACTCATTCACTTCCCTGCTCTGGTAAGGAAGTGAAACTGAAGAGAGCCTGCAGCAAGGTTTCCTTCTTCCTCACGCAGCTTAATTCTGCCCTAGAGTGCTTTACATACCTTATAAACCTCCTTAACAGGCCTCCAAGGTAGGCCAAGGCAAGCACACCCATATATTACAGATGCAAATGAAGTGAAAGGTAAAACCAACAACCAGCAAAGGCGGGGAAGGAAGAGAAAGCAAGTGGAAAAATCAAAATAACGCAAATTGTGGGGCTGAGACAAAACAGGCACTTCCTCCCCCTGCATAGCGAGGACAGAGGAGGGCAGGGCGGGGGGGGGGTCTCTGATAGAAATCCAAGCCCACATCTATTACCAGATGTTTCAAGTGTAGACACTGGGGGCCAGATGTGCATTAAATCAACTCCAGCCCATCACTGAACCGTGCTAAAATTTTAATGTGGACAAGCCCTCAGTGGCACAATCTACGGGAAGAAATCCGTTACGGAGGAAATATTGCAGACAACTCCAACATGATGCATTTTACATCAGTAAGAAGGGCAGCTGTAAGGGGATGTGAAAGTAGCGGGGAGAAAAAGCAAGCCTCAGGTGAGATAAAATGTGCCTTTGCCGGGGCCAAAGAGGCACAGATTGCTTCTAGGATGGCCAGAGGCCATCAGGAAACAAGCCCAGTTCTGAGCTGCTAAGACATGCCAGAGACATCCAGTGTTTAAAACAAAGAGAGATTGTGAAGAGCTCCAAAAGGACCTCTCCAAATGGCATGAATGAGAAGTAAAAAGGGAAAAACAGTTCATTGTAAACCAGCTTAAGTGATGAACGTTTGGGCGATAAAAGCCCCTCAACTTTACACAGAAGCTCAGGGGGTCTGAACTGGCAGCGGCAGACCAGGAATGAAACATTGGGGTCTCGGTGGGTAGCTTGGTCAGGGGGATGCAATGACTTCCCTAGGACTTTTTAGTTTTAGAGAAAAGGCAAGTTAGAGGAGACAAGACAGGCATTTATAAAATGCGGAAAGTGCATAGAGCAAAGTTCTCTTTCTCTCTGTCATGGCATTAAAGATCACCAGTGTTGGAGCAAAGATTCTTCAACATCAACTTCGTTGGACTGGTCATGTTGTGCGGATGCCTGATGATCGTCTTCCAAAGCAACTACTCTATTCCGAACTTAAAAATGGAAAGCGTAATGCTGGTGGTCAACAAAAGAAGTTTAAAGACTGTCTCAAGGCAAATTTTTTAAAAAATACAGTATAAACACTGACAATTGGGAAAGACTTGCCTGCAAGTGCTCCAACTGGAGAACAGCCTTGACCAAACATGTCATGGGCTTTGAAGACACTCGGACTCAGGACGCAAGGGAGAAACGTGCTAAGAGGAAGGCAGGCTTGGCAAATCCACACCGTGATCAACTCCCACCCAGAAACCTATGTCCCCACAGTGGAAGGACGTGTGGATCCAGAATTGGCCTCCACAGTCACCTATGGACTCATTGTTAAAACCGTGTTTATGGAAGACAATCTGACTCGGCTAGGAGGGATCGCCAAAGAAGAAAAAGAAGTCTAGTAAATAATAATAATAATAATAATAATAATAATAATAATAATAATAATAATTTACACCCTGCCACTCTGGGCGGCTTTCAACAGATTATTAAAATACAAATCTCTTTGACATCTGGTGGTGGGGCATTCCACAGGGCGGGCACCACCTCCAAGAAGGCGCTATTATTATTATTATTATTATTATTATTATTATTATTATTATTATTATTTATACCCCACTTTCCCCCCTGCCTGGGACTCAAAGGGGCTTACAGATAAAACAAGAATGAGAAATTGTGCACAGTTGGATGTTGGAAGATTCAGGACAGATAAGAGAAAGTCCTTCTTCACACTGGACACAGTTAAATGACGGAACTCCTTCACGGAAGAGGCTGGGATGGCCACACACTTGGATTAGACAAATTCACAGAGGAGAAGAGGGCTATTGAGGGCTCCTAGCCAGAGGCAGCAATGCCTCTGGATCCTAGTTCCTGCAAAACTGCAGGAGAGGAGAGAGCTCTGGCGGTCGGATCCTGCTTGCAGGCTTCCCATTAAGGCATCTGGAGGCCGGACTAGATGGGCCACTGGCCTGATCCAGCAGGCTCCTCTTATGTTCTTATGGACTTCCTCGGAAGTCAGGGGACTCTCCTTCACTGGAGGTTTTTAAGCAGTGATTGGATGGCCACCTGTCAGGGATGCTTTAGCTGCGATTCCTGCTGTACCACTTGTGAATTAATGAACAGAACCTCGCTGTGGTTTACAAAAAGGATTAAACAACAAAATTGCATTTTAGGACTTTGGAAAAGTTAAAATAGCTGTAGACTAAAAAATATTAAAACTTGCATTAGCATTCTAAATGTCTAGGTCGGCTTGTCTAAACAAAAGTGTTTTCAGAGGGGCTGGAAAGAGTTCAGTGACGGCGCCTGCCTGATCTCAATCAGCAGGGAGTTCCAGAGGTGCAAAAAGATCGAGTTCTTACAGATGTGGAAGGAATATTATATGCCACCTCTAACAGGTCCAGTTGTGGCGATCGAAACAGACTGGTGGGCACATGAAGGACAAGGAAACCTCACAGGTCAACTGGTTCCCAGTTGTTAAAGGCTTTGGGTAGCTCAGGTGGCAGTGTGAGAGAGTCTTAATCTCAGGTTTGTGGGTTTGAGCCCCACGTTGGGCAAAAAATTCCTGCACTGCAGGGGGTTGGACTAGATGACCCTTGTGGCCCCTTCCAACTCCAGGATTCTGTGAGTCTATGATTCTACTACTATTAAGACCACTGCAGTGTGAGTAGCAGTCTGTTTCAGCAACCACTCGTGAGTCTTCTCAGGACATGGGCAAGATTAAAATACCAAAGAGAGTACACACATAAGTCCTGAATTATCTTTAGCCTGGCTAGGTTAATGTCCAAACACACTTATGAAGATGACTCGACCACCATTATCCGTCAACCCAACCTTGCAGGGTTCATTGTACGATAAAATCATGCGTGGAGGGAATCTGTATGGTGTATCGAGCTCTTTGAAAGCGCTGTACATATTAAGAATCCAATAAAAGAGAATTAGGAATAAGTACCAGGTCATGAGTGGGACGTGGGTGGCGCTGTGGGTTAAACCCCAGAGCCTAGGACTTGCTAATCAGAAGGTCGGTGGTTCGAATCCCCGCGACGGGGTGGGCTCCCGTTGCTCGGTCCCTGCTTCTGCCAACCTAGCAGTTTGAAAGCACGCCAAAGTGCAAGTAGATAAATAGGTACCACTCCGGCGGGAAGGTAAACGGCGTTTCTGTGCGCTGCTCTGGTTCGCCAGAAGCGGCTTAGTCCTGCTGGCCACATGACCCAGAAGCTGTACGCTGGCTCCCTCAGCCAATAAAGCGAGATGAGCGCCGCAACCCCAGAGTCGGCCACAACTGGACGTAATGGCCAGGGGTCCCTATACCTTTACCAGGTCATGAAGACTGATACAAAATGTATATTAGAACATTCTGGTTACAGTGGTACCTCGGGTTACATATGCTTCAGGTTACAGACTCCGCTAACCCAGAAATAGTACCTCGGGTTAAGAACTTTGCTTCAGGATGAGAACAGAAATTGTGCTCTGGTGGCACGGTGGCAGCGGGAGGCCCCATTAGCTAAAGTGGTGCTTCAGGTTAAGAACAGTTTCAGGTTAAGAACGGACCTCCGGAACGAATTAAGTTCTTAACCCGTGGTACCACTGTACAAGGGATCTGATTTCTTTAACCAGGTGGAGGGACTTCTCGGTAGTGGCACCCACCCTGTGAAATGCCCTCCCATCAAATGTCAAGGAAATAAACAACTATCTGACTTTTAGAAGCCACCTGAAGGCAACCCTGTTTAGGGAAGTTTTTAATGTTTGATGTTTTATCATGTTTTTAATATTCTGTTGGGAGCCTCCCAGAGTGACTGGGGAAACCCAACCAGATGGGCAGGGTATAAATAATAAATTGTTGTTGCTTCCAGTGCCAGTCTCAGAATGTCTGAAACACTGAGGAGGAGAGAGCACTGCTAAGCATGTGCAGAGTGCGTAATCATAGCTCCCTCCTACAGCTGAGATTAGGAAGAAAGTCTTCCTGGCTCAGGCTGGGGTGGGGGCGCAAACATCCCAGCAGCCTTGGGCTCTGGCGATATCCTTGGCAAGCAATTCAGGAGCGGTTGGTAGGCAAGCAGCACCATGGCAACGGTCTGATCCTTAACTCAATGGCATCTTTCGCACTCTCTGAGACCCCCCTGGTTGGCCTGCCAACCCCGGCTCCCTTTGCACACACACACACAGTTGTTCTCAGCACGGAGAACTCTTACGAAACTCCCCTCCTAATTGGCGCCGCCGTTCTGCTGCCAGCCCGGCGTGTGGGGGCGGCTCTGGAGCATCTTATCTCTTGTGACAACAGCATATTTATCTGGCCGCCCAATTGTCCCTTCCTGTCAAGGAGATCCCCCGCAAATGTTGCATTAACTTTCACGCAACATGCCCATGCCTCTTCCAGATGAATTGCTAAAGGGGACGAGGAGAAGCTGCTGTCTGCCTCCGAGGCTGGGAAAGGGGAGGGTGTTGCTCGCAAAATCCAGGCTGGGGGTGAGATCCTGTCTCCTCTCCAGGATCTGCATACAGCTCAGGGCATTTCAGGAGGCAGGGACAGCCACCAACTTGGACACCTTTAAAGGGGGATCAGGCCAACTCAGAGACGATCAGGGCTGCCGCCACCAAGACACAGGATCTAGCCGTTGTTATTGTTTTGTTTCATGACACCCAACCTTCCCCCCCCCCCCTTTGGAGATGGCGTACACCATGGGTAGGCAAACTAAGGCCCAGGGGCCGGACCTGGCCCAATCACCTTCTAAATCCAGCCCCCGGACGGTCTGGGAATCAGGGTGTTTTGAAATGAGTAGAATGTGTGCTTTTATTTAAAATGCATCTCTGGGTTATTTGTGGGGCATAGGAATTTTGTTCATTCCCCCCCCCAAAAAAATAGTCCGCCCCCCCACAAGGTCTGAGGGACAGTAGACCGTCCCCCTGCTGAAAACGTCTTCTGACCCACTGTTCCCCTCCTCGTATTTTATCCTCACAGCAAACCTGCGAGGCAGGCAAGGCTGAGAAGCAGAGCAAGTGGCCCAAGGTATCACCCAGTGAGCTTGATGCCCAAGTTGGGAATTCGAACCCTGCTCTCCCACGTCCTAGTCTGGCCCTCTAACCACTACACCGCACTGTGCCAGTTTGAAGACCAGCTTGTGGACATCTGCTTGGCCTATGGCCTGCCTCAGGAGGCCTCTTCTGCGATCCCTGTGGTTGAAGGGGTGCATGTTGGACCAGCTTGACCCCCCTCTCCTTCCAACCCAGCAATCGCCTCCTTTCTCCACTCTGTCTCCTTCTTTCCTTTCCTTCCCTCTCCTCCGTCCCGTTGCAGGAAGGTTGGGGCAGAGCCTGCCTGCCTTTGACGCTGTGCAGGACGTCCAGACTTGGGACGGAGGCAGCTGCCTCGCGCCCCCATCCCCCAGAGCCCCTTTCCCCTTCCCAGCCAAGGGAAGCCGTAAACCACAGGAACGTCAAGCGGACCAGAGCCGCCTCTCCCCTTTGCCTTTCTTCACAAACACCTCCCGGTTCCTCGGGACGCCGTCCCTGGAGGGGCTGGGCTTTTGGATGTGTTGACGGGACCCCGGCGTCCAATTATTCCTCGGCTGCGAGTGAAGGACGGCGCTCGGAGGGGTCTGGTTTCCAGTAGGAAATGGCCGTGAAACCGACCCCAGGATTACCTAATCCGTCCATTTCGGGGAGCGGCCGTGTGCAAGGGGACCCCTCCAGGAACGGCTCTGTGGCTCAGGCCAGCTCCTTAAATGCAAGGCCGGGAGAGGCAGGAGGAGCCGGGGGCAGCACTGGTTAAGCGTCCCAAGCTAGGCCCCGAGAGACTCTGGGTTCGAATCCTGCCTCTGCCACAAAGCTGTGGTTGCCTCGCCTCAAAAAGGATACTGCAGATTTGAAAAACGGCGCAGAAAAGGGCATCCCAAATGATCACTGGTATGCAACAACTCCCTAATGAAGAAAAGTTGCTGCGTTTGGGAGTTTAGAGGCAAGGCGAGGAGGAGGAGACACGACAGAATTTTATAAAAATTATGCACAGAGAAAACCGACAAAGTTTTAAGCAGGCCTAGGAGAGCTCAGTTGGTAGAGCACGAGACTCTTAATCTCAAGGCTGTGAGTTTGAGCCCCATATTGGGCAAAAGGTTCCCGAATTTCAGGGGGTTGGACTAGATAGCATTAGAACTCATTGACACCCTGTGACGCTGAATGTTGGAAGATTCAGGACAAGAAAAAAATGTCCTTCTTTTTCTTCCTCATAACATTAGACCTCGTGGACATCCCGAGAAGCTGAACGTTCAGGACAGGAAGGACTTGCACCTTCAGCGCAGAGTTAAACTATGGAACTCATTTCCACAAGAGGAAGTGATGAGCACTAACTTGGATTAGACAAATCCCCTCCCCCCTTTTAAATAAATTTATTTGGTTTTTCAAATTAAAGTTTTACAATCACATGTCCAACATACAGCATAATAACAAGATTCCAAGGAATCTCCTGGACTTCACTCATCCCCTTTGGAGGTCTGGTAGTGTGAAACCTCTCCACTCTTTGCAATAAATTAACAATTTATGTTTTGTTCTAGGTCTCTTCCTGTTCCAGCTAAACCATGATAAATCTCTTTAAAGCAGTTCATAATACCAGAATGGTCTGGAACACAAAAAAATCACCTCTCGGCAAAACCTTCATTTTTACTGTGGAAATTCTTCCCCAAAAGGGTAGATGTAGTCTACTCCATATTTCTTAATTCTTCTTTATCTTGTTGTAGGTCCTCACGCAGTTGTCTTGATGTAAGTTAATACACTTCGCTGTTAGCCAAATACCTAGATATTTGACTTATGTTAAAAATTCCAATCTGCAATATCCTTTTTGGAGGTGAGGCTGCTTCCCCCACGCCTTGCGTTTGGGCTCCCTGGAGGGATCTGCTTGGCCCCGTGGGAAAGAAGATCCTGGACTGGTTGGGCTATTTGGGGGGGATCCAGCTTGCTAGGTATTGTGCCGGAAAGGAATCTAGAGCAGCGGTTCTCAACCTGTGGGTCCCCAGATGTTGTGGACTACAACTCCCATCATCCCTGACCACTGGTCATGCTGGCTAGGAATGATGGGAGTTGTAGTCCAACAGCACCTGGGGACCCGCAGGTTGAGAAACACTGATCTAGAGGGCTTAGCTGTGCTGAGCCTGAGGAAGGAAACATCCTTTATTGAAAACCAGCCCTAGCAGATCATTGCCAAACCTCTCTCTAAAGAGCCTGTTCAGCTCCGCTCAGTGCTGCCGTGTAGGGTAGCTTTGCTCCAGGGGCAACAGAAAACCCTTTCTGAAAACCTATTGTGGGAGATGCGGGTTGGTTGGGGAATGGAGCTCTTCAGCTGGGAAATTAAAACGGGAAAGTGTTGCAAAAAAAAAGAGATGACGTTTCTGCTGCAGGTGAACGTCGGCCTTGCTGGTGCTTTATACATTTTTCAAAAGAGCTACCCGAGCCGTCGCTCTTCCACACAATGCCTGACATGCTGGCAGTACAAAATAAAGGCACTTTTCGCCCCTCCCTCTGCCACTATATGGAATCACAGAATCTTAAGAGATGGAAGGGACCCCGAGAGTCATCTAGTCCAACCCCCTGCAATGAAGGAATCACAGCTAAAGCATCCATGGCAGATGGCCATGCAACCTTTGCTTAAAAACCTCCAAGGAAGGAGAGTCCATCACCTTCTGCGAGAGTCCATTCCACTGTCAAAGGGCTCTTACCCTCGTAATGTTTTTCCTGAAGTTTAATCGGAATCTCCTTTCTTGTAGCTTGAAGCCACGGGTTCGAGTCCTACCCTCCAGAGCAGGAGAAAACAAGCTTGCTCCCTCTCCCATGTGACGACCCTTCAGATATTTGAGGATGGCTATCGTATCGCCGGGACTTTGATGGTCAGATATGACTTTATTGTTGACTCTCTAGTTCAATACGCCCCGCTTAGGAGGTTTTTATTGGGATTTGTATGATTTTATGGGCATTTTATTTTTCTCTTAAATGCGACCCATTTGGAGAACAAATTGCTGTAACCCAAGCTGCATCTTGCCAAAGAAATAAAACAAAGCTGATGAGACATGTGTGCCTGCAAACATAGGAACAAAGCTGCACTAAAACCTCGTTTTGTGCTTTCTCTCATCCGCCCCGTGAAACAGTCAAGCTCATTCTGCTTTCGCAGATGAGGAAGAGAAACAGAACCGGCTCACAGCCCCCAAGCAAACCTAGGCATGCTGGGAGTTGGACCAGGCTTCTCCGAGGTTCACCAAAGATGGCTTTCAACAAACCACACATCGTAACATTTGCAGATCTGCTCAGTGAGTGGATGTGTGTGTCCAGAATGTTAGGAGATTCAGAGCATTATTTAAACTATGGAACTCCCTCCCACAGGAGACAGGGATAGCCACCAATCTAGATGGTTTAAAAGGCAATTAAAAAGAAATAAATCACATCTCAAAACCAGCACATGCAACAACAAAAACAGAGATAAACCATGGCACTAAGGCAAAAACGGCCGATTGTTCATTCTGTTAAGAGGATTACAGTGGTACCTTGGGTTAAGATCTTAATTCGTTAAGGAGGTCCGTTCTTAACCTGAAACTGTTCTTAACCTGAGGTACCACTTTAGCTGTTAAAGCTATGGTTTTCCCAGTAGTGATGTATGGAAGTGAGAGCTGGACCATAAAGAAGGCTGATCGCCGAAGAATTGGTGCTTTTGAATTATGGTGCTGGAGGAGACTCTTGAGAGTCCCATGGACTGCAAGAAGATCAAACCTCTCCATTCTGAAGGAAATCAGCCCTGAGTGCTCACTGGAAGGACAGATCCTGAAGCTCAGGCTCCAAGATTTTGGCCACCTCATGAGAAGAGAAGGCTCCCTGGAAAAGACCCTGATGTTGGGAAAGACTGAGGGCACAAGGAGAAGGGGACGACAGAGGATGAGATGGTGGGACAGTGTTGTTGAAGCTACCAGTATGAGTTTGACCAAACTGTGGGAGGCAGTGGAAGACAGGAGGGTCTGGTGTGCTCAGGTCCAGGGGGCACGAAGAGTCAGACACGACTAAAGGACTAAACAACAACAACAACCACTTTAGCTAATGGGGCCTCCCGCTGCCATGGCGTGATTTCTGTTCTCATCCTGAAGCAAAGTTCTTAACCCGAGGTACTATTTCTGGGTTAGCGGAGTCTATAACCTGAAGCATCTGTAACCCAAGGTACCACTGTATAACAGGCAACCTGGTATCTGCATAGGCTTGCGAAAGTGGAGAGTGGCAAACTGAATCCTTAATCTAGTAGATCACTCCATAAGTTTCCATGAGTTTGAGGTGGCCATTTAAAAAAGATGAAGGGTTTGATTTACCCTCTGGCTGCTTCTACTTGGCAGGTTTACTTTTCAGCCAGGGCAACGACCAATGCATAGGCGAGAGGGCTCCTGATGTTCTGTCTCCAAAGCTAGAGGCAGCAATGCTTGAATTGCTGGGGATTTTTAGGATATAGTTCCGTTCCACCTTTAGAACAGGCATGTGGAGTTGTTGTATGTCACATGTCTGTTTACTTCCAGCTCAGCCTGCTGGGAACTTCCCTTGTATATAGCTTTTGCTAAACTGCTGTTTGCTTGGACACGAAGGGAAGCAGACATGTTTTTCCTTTGTTCCTGATGCTGAATAAACACATGTAAATATGCTTACATATGCCTCTGTCCGCCATTTCCATTGTGAAAAGTTATCCACTCTGCTGATTAGAGAATGCTCAGTCTCTGAAGTCTTCTGAGGCTCGAGTCACTGAGAGATGCTGTTCTGAGAACCGGAGTTCGCCCGGCTGCTGGCTGGAGCCAGCTGGGGGCCTGCCAATTGCCCCCGTCTCCCTGGACGCATCCCAACAAGGATCACAGAAGGGAGAGGGCTCTGGTGCTCAAATTCTGTTTGGGGGCTTCCCACGAGGGCCTCGGGGCTGGCCACCCTGAAGTCAGGATGCTGAACCAAGAGGGGCCATTGGCCTGAATGTGTTAAGAGTTTGGACATCAAAGAGAGAGAGAGAGAGAGGGCAGGACCAAATTGAGTGAAAAGAAGGCAGATTTCAGTTAGACAGGAGGAGACATGTCTTGACGACGAGACCAGAACCAGTTATCTCGGAGAGGGGATAGGGGGGCTCTCCCTTCCTGGAGGTCTTCAAGCAAGGCCATCTGCTTGGGATGGGGACACTCTGAGCTCAGGATTTCCTCCACTGAGAGTAGGAAGCGGGGGTCTGGACTCAGAGGGTCCCCCAAGGTCCCCTCCCCAGCTCTGGGATTTTACGATTTGACAGGGATCCTTCCAAAACCCTGGATTGCAGGTCCCTCAGAGGGATTCTTGACAGCCTGGAATCTCAAAGTTAACTTGCCCTGTGGGCTTGAGCAGATGTTGGGGCCCTGGAGAAGAGAAGAAGGTTAGATGGAGAGGAGGAGGGCAGGCCTTTTAGTGTTCACCCTGGGCGTTCAGCTGTTTCCACTGAAGGACCTGAGACCGTAAGGAGAGCCTGCAGCTGGATTTGGCCAATGGCCCTCTAGTCCAGAATCCTGATCTCACAGCGGCCAGCAAGATGCTCCAAAGGGAAGCCCCAAACCAGGATCTGAACACAAGTGCCCTCTCCCTTCCTGTGTGTGCTGGTCACAGGGGGTAACCCGAGTTACGTGGTCCAGGTCGGGTCCAGAATCCAAGGGTTCCATGAGGAGTCAGTCCGACAGGGCCAAGGCAGGACATGAGGCAGGAAACCAGGCAAGGACAGGTACAGGATCTCAGGCAGGCTCTGACATACAGCAATGTTGCTCCTGCAACCTGGGGCAGAGTCAGACAGCCTTTTATCTTTGTCAGGTTAATGGCCGGTCCTGATCCCCCGGTGACTCACCTCCCTGTTTCGCCCGGAGGCGAGCACTCCTCCTGCGAGTACTCAGGTCTCTCCTTCTCTCAGACCTTCGTCTCTGCAGCTCAGGAGACATCGGTGGGTTACTAGACCCAGGGGCCGCCTCAGCCTCCCCTGACCCAACCAGTAGTGGAGCAGCTGTAAGTGATGGCCCAGCTAGAGGCAACGAGGGAATCCCCGCATCTGGAGCCAGGGCAGGATCAGGCCCCTGACTCAGCCCAGCTGGTGTTTGTTGCAGGGGAACCTGTGCAGACTGGGACTCTTCAGGATCAGGCCCCAGACTTGGTTCTGGTGATGCCTGAGGCAAAGGATCCGGGGGAGACTGAGTCTCCTCTGGTTCCGAGCCCAAGTCCCAGGCTATCACACTGTGGTTTACAGCAACTAGTATTCAGAAGCATATCCACCTCCAACCATGCAGGCAGAAAATGGTCCTTGTGGCTGGTCACCACTGAAAGTCTTCTCCTCCATCAATATGGCTACTCCGCTTCTAAAGCCATCTGAGACTTGATGAGAACAACGTTTTGCTCTGCACGGACATCGCTTTACCTGTCTGGAGGTCAGCCTTACACTTGGCTAACACACACACACACTTTCCATTGCACCAGCGATGACATGGACTGTGTATGCAATCATTTTTTTACGAGGACATTAAAACGAAACTCAAATAAAGAACCGCAGCATTAGAGAAAGTGTAAAAGATCTACTGGGTCCCATCCAAAACACACTCTTCCCAGCCAAGCCAGGATTGGCCCCCGCGGTGCATTTTGCCTCGACATTCTCCGCTCTCGTTTTACACACCCTCCCGCCCGTGCGGGGTCACATTATGGCTGCCTGGCGGATGCGGAGCGCTCTGCTCAGCGGCTCTGGGGCGCGTGAAATCATAACCGTGACGTAGAATTAACGTCCCCCCCACTCTCCCTGCACTGCTTTCTCCTTGTTCATTTAATTGCTTTTAAAATTCCTCCCCTGAGTAGATTTGCTGCCTCGTTGTTTGCTGGCTTTGCATCTGGTGTTTTGTCACTTACTAAAGATCAGGTTTATTTTATTTTATTTATTAATTTTTTTAAAAAACACACACAAGCACACATCTCAATTAAGCTCGGAGTAAGGAAAGTAGGCTGGGAAAAGAAAATATTTATTTTTGAAGAGCTGCTTAAAAGGAGAAATCAATCCCAGCCCACATAAACAGGGGGAGGTCGCCTGTTGAAAAATAGGACCGGAACGTACATCCTGTCCTTGCTAGACAAGTAATAGAAATATTGGATAGCTAACAGGAGAGGGGACAAAGATGTGTGTGTGTGGTCTACCTGGGTGGCCCTGCAAGTGCTGGGTTCGAGTCTTCCCACAGTCACAGACTTTGCCCATCATCGAACTGGAAAACCCATGTCTGGTTCGCTCAACCTAAACCAGCTCCCCTGATAAGAACATGAGAAGGTATTGCTGGATCAGGCCAATAGCCCATCTAAGTCAAGCATCCTGTGGCCAACCAGATGCCCAAATGGGAAACCAGTGAGCAGGATCTGAGTGAAAGAGAGACTCCTGTGGTGCGAGGCAAGAGCGGGGCATCTGTACCCTGTTCTCCCCCAGAACCAGGTCATCAGAGGAAGGCCGGAGTTGAGGAACATTGAGCTGCCTGAACCAGATCAGCAAATGAACATAAGAACATCGCATTGCGGGGGGTTGGTCTGGATGACACTCGGAGTCACTTCCAACTCTCCAGTTCTATGATTTTGTGATTCTGTGACCTGGGCCAGGATCAGTGCGGATAAGCCCTGCGTCAGGCAACACTGATTCATCCAGCTCAGAATTGCCTCTTGAACCTGAGACCTTCTGCATGCAAGACAGATGCTGTATCCCTGAGCTATGGGCCACATGACCTGAAAAGCTGTCTGCGGACAAACTCTGGCTCCCTCGGCCTGAAGCAAGATGAGCACCGCACCCCATAGTCAAGCTTGACTGGATTTAACCATCCAGGGGTCCTTGACCTTGACCTTCCTTTGAGACGCAAGAACATAAAAAGCTGTCCTTATGCCCTTATGTCCTTATGCTCTCTCCTGGGTTCAAAGAAAGGCCCATGTGTTCTCTGCAGCTAGGAGAGCCTTCCACCAGCTTCATCTGGTTGGCCAACGGTGGCCATTCCTGGATGAGGGTAGCCTGATTCTCTGATAAGAGAGCCACTTCCGCCCTGCAAAAGAAGGTGGTGTTGCGGGCCCGACACGCGCGCAGCAGCTGGTACTCAGCCTCCGCGCGATTGGGGGAATCCCCGGCCGCATCATCCCCTGGACAGCCAATCAGCTGGCTCTGGGCACGTGGCCTGCCCTATTTAAGGCAGGCACGGCCGGGGATCTCCCTCTTTTCCCGCCTGCCAGCTGTTCCTGCTTTTTCCCACCCTCCCGCCCTATAAGGTGTTCGTTCCCTGACCTTGCTATGGACCTTGGTTGGTCGCCATTGAGGGGCCTGGTAGGAATTTTTCCACTTGGCAAATTGGCACCAGCCACTTGGTTTTCGCCTACCTCACAGCAAATCGTCACAACCTTCTGGATATTGGCATTGCTCTGTAGTTAAAGCTATGGTTTTCCCAGTAGTGATGTATGGAAGTGAGAGCTGGACCATAAAGAAGGCTGATCGCTGAAGAATGGATGCTTTTGAATTATGGTGCTGGAGGAGACTCTTGAGAGTCCCATGGACTGCAAGAAGATCAAACCCCTCCGTTCTGAAGGAAATCAGCCCTGAGTGCTCACTGGAAGGACAGATCCTGAAGCTGAGGCTCCAAGACTTTGGCCACCTCATGAGAAGAGAAGACTCCCTGGAGAAGACCCTGATGTTGGGAAAGATGGAGGGCACAAGGAGAAGGGGGCGACAGAGGACAAGATGGTTGGATAGCGTTTTCGAGGTTACCAGCATGAGTTTGACCAAACTGCGGGAGGCAGTGGAGGACAGAGGTGCCTGGCGTTCTCTGGTCCATGGGATCACAAAGAGTTGGACACGACTAAACGACTCAACAACAACAACAACAACTGTAGATGGAAGAGGGGAGGAAGTGCCATCACCTGCCCCGCATACTGAAGGGTAGTCTGGTAAATGATTCCGGGGGGTCATGGCCCTGTCTGAAGCCTGGAGTGGTGAGGGCCTAAGGCACGCCCCCTATCAGTGACCCCAGGGGAGTTCCTAGTTGATGTGCATCAGCAGGACTCCCCCTACTGGTGGTTAACCCTTCCCGGACTTCAAGCGGACGGGCTGGAGTCAGATATAGTCGGTTAGGACCAATGCCTAAGCCAATACCCCTCATCCCCTGTAACCGATAAAGTTGTGGCCTTTTTTTAGCCCATTAACCTTAATAATTGTGTCATGTCTCTGTTGGCTGTTTGCAGTTTAGTAGCGCAGAGAGCTTGCTGGGGAGACCATGCATTAAAAAATAAAGGACTCAAAAATAACTTAAACTAGGTTTTAATAAGAAAAACAAAAACTCCTTTTACACTAAGTACATTAACAACCAAACCAGACCCAACCACCAACCCATCCCCCAGGGTAATGGGAGAGCTAGGTGCTGCTCCTTATATACTACACCCAAATGCTGACACACCTTAATCAAATACAACTCAGCAGCACCTGCTACATTTCACAGCTGTAAAGCTGGGTCTCGTTATCTTGCTCTGGCCCTTGCTCTGGCCCCTTAAAGACATACACATTGGGTGCAACAATGATGAACCTTTACATTTAAATAAACCATTCAACATTTCCCCTGCGGTTCATCATTGTGGAACAAAAACATAAAGCATATTTTGTACATGTCTTTCATGTGTAACCTTTGGAAGTGCTTTAGTAAAAATGTCCGCAATTTGATTGTCACTTGGAACATATTCAAATACAATCATTTCGTCAGCAATTAGTTTCTTTACAAACTGTAAACGTAACCTTAAGACTCTAGTGCGCTGCGTATTGGTCTCTGAACAAAGGATAGCAAGTCCGCTTTGGGAATCAAGGTAAACTTTTACTGGTAGTGTTACTTGCATCTGTAGGTCTGCAAATACTTGCAGATACCATTCTACATCACGAGTGGCCTGAACGCATGCACATAATTCACTCTCTGTTGTGGAGAGACAAATAATGGTTTGTGCCTGGGACTTCCATTCAAATGGACAACCGTTATAACAAAACACCATACCAGACACACCCCTGCAATTATTTTGTTCCACTGCATGAGATGCATCGCAGAAAATTTCAAAACCTTTGTCAATACATGGTGTAAACTACAACCTATAATGTTTGGTGTGTTTAAGGTAATTTCTGAACATCATTGTAGCTTTTTGGCTCAAAAACTGCCTTATTGGCATACACAGTATTAAAATGTTCATCTGCAAATCGTTGTGGCTTCTGCCTCTTTCTATCTGAACGTCTCAGTCCGGAAGGAGAGTCAGACTCCTCAGACTTAATGGGACTAAGTGAACCACTAGTTTCAGGTTGTAAATCATTGTCAGATTGAAGAGATGCCTGTAAGCTAAGCTCACGGTCAGAAAACTCAAGAGAATCTAACCTCCCCTTGGGTGCCTGTGACTTTAAATCATCAAACAAATCAGATTCAACAGACTTTTTGTCTTTTTCCATTAATTCAGAAGCACCATTTCCTGCTGCTGCTGCTTCTTCCTCTTCTTCCTCAGTATTATCTATACCATCAGTATCTTGGAAGACAGCAACTCCATTCCAATTTACAGTTTGTATCATGCTTCTGGTAATATGAAATTTGCCAGTTGCTGGTATGTAAATTCTGTACGCCCCCTGCTGGTAGCCCATTAATTTTCCCTGAACACTACGCTCACCCAATTTCTGTTTAGCGGGATAATGCATAATTACATCTGAACCCCAAATGCGTAGGTATTTCAGATTAGGGCGTTTTTTAAACAGCTTTTCATAGGGGGTGACATCTAAACCAGAATGATAACTGCGATTTCTAACATAACAAAACGCATTAAGCGCTTCAGCCCAAAAGTCTTTGGGCAGATTAGCATCGTGCAGATACGTTTTAACCCCTGCCTGTAGGTCACGCTGCACAACTTCAACAAGCCCATTTTGCCAGGGACTTCGGGGGCAAGATAACTCATGAGTAGTCCCCTGCGCTTCCAGGAATTTCTCAAAATCCTCAGAAACAAATTCCCCGCCCCGGTCAGAAAACAGGTTCTTAATTGGTTTGTTAAAGTGCGTTTTTACCCAGTTGCAAAAAACTTTGTACTTCTCAAATGCTTGGGACTTCTCAGCTATTGCATAAGTCCAACAATATCTACTATACTGGTCTATCAGGGTAAGCCAGTACTTAGAACCTCCTAATGATGGTGGGAGTGGCCCAACTAAATCACAATGTACACGCTCAAATGGCTCAGTTACTTTCCTATCTGAGCATCTACCCTTGCGTGCAACCTTAATCTTATTCTTGCAACAGGATAGACATTGCATAAAGAATTTACATGGTTTTAAGTTGAGGCCATCAACAATATTCTTTGTCTTAATTACATCAGCAAAATTCAGGTGTCCCAGAATTCTGTGCGCCTCATGGACACACCCGGAATGTGGCCTTACATTCCTCAACCCCTGGCTTGACTGTGCTGCTCTGCAATTTATAGGCGATTGGGAGTAGGTGCGAAAATACAGTCTATATAAACCATCAGATTCCCGGGCATATAATAGACGTTTGTTCCCATCGAAAAACTCACACATTGACTTTAAGAAACGCACAGTTATGCCTTGACGAGCAAAACACCTTACTGATAATAAATTGTCCACTGACGGGCAGTAAATGCAGTTCGCTATTGTAATGTTTAAAGAGTCAAGTTTAACAGTACCCCTGCCAAGCGACTGCAAGACTTGTGAATTGGCTAAATGTACATTACCAATTTCCTCTTCGAAAGAAATAAACAAGCTTCGATCGTTGCAAATATGCTGAGATGCTCCTGAGTCCACAACAAAAGACTTCCACTTGGCACGTTTAAGTCTTTTACGATCTGTTGTCCTAGCATGGAAAACTCGTGGCTCGTTTCTGTCTCTACTATACGATGTCGGCTGCTGGGCTGATGACCGTGACTGACGAACAGAAACAGGCTTGGGAGTACTTTGCTTTCTTTTGGATCTGCAGTCCTTTGCAAAATGTCCTTGCTTATTGCAGAACCAACAACGCTTTGCAGCTTTAAATACAGTTGTATCACCACCAGCTTGCATATGGCGTTCTTCATTCTTTCTAGAAATAGGAGTGCTTATGGCACAAGCCTCCCTTCTATCCAACTCGCCCATTAATCTTGCCGTCACCCCTTCCACAGTTAATTGTGCTGGTGGAACGGCAGATATCTGGCTAGCTATACCATCGAAGTCCTCGTTAAGGGAACAAAGAATGATAAAAACATACTGAATATCAGGTATGTCCATGTCCCTTCGAATTAATTCGCCGCGTATTGCCTCCAGACGTCTCAAGTGTGCTGCCAAATCACCACCAGGCTGCAACTTCGTCTGGTACAACTGCTTGAAAAACGTCAATGCAGATGCTGACTCTTTTCTAACATGCACTGCTGCAAGACTGTCCCACATTTCTTTGGCAGTTTTCTTATTTCTTATATAGACTACTTGCTGGTCGCTGACTGCCAAATTAATTATCGCCCTGGCTTTTGCATCTCCTTTCGACCAAGCATTAGTCACAGGGTCAGGAGGGTCATCAGTTACATAGGTCCATACTTCTCTAGAGGTCAAAAGCGCCTCCACCCGAAAAGACCATAAACTATAGTTCTCATCTGTTAGCTGTGGGAAGACCAGAGCCTTCTCAGCTTCAGGAACCCGGTCAACCATTCTGGAACTCTTCCAGACCCACAGAACTACGCTAACAGGAGAAGGAGTTTTCAAACCTTTCTCAGAGTCCAAAAATATGCAGTCATCCACTCAGCAGCTGGGCCCATAACCAAAGATGTTGGCTGTTTGCAGTTTAGTAGCGCAGAGAGCTTGCTGGGGAGACCATGCATTAAAAAATAAAGGACTCAAAAATAACTTAAACTAGGTTTTAATAAGAAAAACAAAAACTCCTTTTACACTAAGTACATTAACAACCAAACCAGACCCAACCACCAACCCATCCCCCAGGGTAATGGGAGAGCTAGGTGCTGCTCCTCATATACTACACCCAAATGCTGACACACCTTAATCAAATACAACTCAGCAGCACCTGCTACATTTCACAGCTGTAAAGCTGGGTCTCGTTATCTTGCTCTGGCCCTTGCTCTGGCCCCTTAAAGACATACACATTGGGTGCAACAATGATGAACCTTTACATTTAAATAAACCATTCAACAGTCTCTATTTTCACTGGGGGGGCGGGGCGGTAACTCGCCATGCAACCTGCTGGACCAGGCTGATGGCTAGTCTAGTCTAGCATCCTGTTTTCACAGTGGCCAACTAATGCTTCAATTGGAAACCTGCAAGCAGAATTTAAGGACAAGAGCAACTCTTCCCTTCTGTGGTTTCCAGAAACTGGTATTCAGAAGCATCACTGCCTCCAGCTGTGGAGGCAAAGCAAAGCCACTGTGGCTATGAGCCTCTCTTCCTCTATAAATATGTCTGATCGTCTTTGAAAACCATCTACGTTGGTGGTCATCAATGCCTCCTGTGGGATCTTTTGGACTACAACCCCTTTCTGTCTCAGCCAACCTGGCTTAGGAGGAGCTGGTTATGCTGCTTGACAGTGACCAAAATATCTGGAGGGCATCAGGTTTGGGGGAAGGTTGTGTAGGTAAGCAGAGCTACGCTGGGTCAGAATTCAAGGAAGGGTGGCTACATGCAGCCCCTGGGAGAGATCATCAGGGGGTTTGGGTGAGTGTTCATCAGTATGCGGATGACACCCAGCTCTACCTCTCTTTCAAATCAGAACCAGTGAAGGCGGTGAAGGTCCTGTGTGAGTGTCTGGAAGCGGTTGGAGGATGGATGGCGGCTAACAGATTGAGGTTGAATCCTGACAAGACAGAAGTACTGTTTTGGGGGGGACAGGGGGCGGGTGTGGGGGACTCCCTGGTCCTGAATGGGGTAACTGTGCCCCTGAAGGACCAGGTGCGCAGCCTGGGAGTCATTTTGGATTCACAGCTGTCCATGGAAGTGCAGGTCAATTCTGTGTCCAGGGCAGCTATCTGCCAGCTCCACCTGGTACGCAGGCTGAAACCCTATCTGCCTGCGGACTGTCTTGCCAGAGTGGTGCATGCTCTGGTTATCTCTTGCTTGCACTACTGCAATTCGCTCTATGTGGGGCTACCTTTGAAGGTGACCCGGAAACTGGACTGGTGCTTAGGGGCAGCCGCCGAGGCCATATAACACTGGTCTTGAAAGACCCACACTGGCTCCCAGTACGTTTCCAAGCTCAATTCAAAGTGTTGGTGCTGACCTTTAATAGCCCTAAATGGCCTCGGTCCAGTATACCTGAAGGAGCGTCTCCACCTCTTTCATTCTGCACAGACACTGAGGTCCAGCTCCGAAGGCCTTCTGGTGGTTCCCTCCCTGTGAGAAGCCAAGTTACAGGGAACCAGGCAGAGGGCCTTCTTGGTGGTGGCACCCGCCCTGTGGAATGCCCTCCCACCAGATGTCAAAGAGAACAACAACTACCAGACTTTTAGAAGACATCTGAAGGCAGCCCTGTTCAGGGAAGCTTTTAATGTTTAATAGGTTACTGTATTTTAGTGTTTTGTTGGAAGCCGCCCAGAGTGCCTGGGGAAACCCAGCCAGATGGACGGGGTATAAATAATAAATTATGATGATGATGATTATAAAAAGTCATTCAAAGGCAACCAGTATAGCAAGAGAAAGAACAAAAAGTGACAACAGATCACCATCACGGCAAAGGACCCAACGCAATTGCAAAACCATCTGGACACTGTCAAGCACTGGTTCAGTCCACAGGAAATGGAAGGGTTAACAGGGTACCCCCTTCCAGGCTTCTGTTTCAGAATCATCTTAACCAGGGAAGTGTTGGATATCACGATTACCATTTGCAAGGATAAAATAATAAAACACCACAGCAGGTCAAAGATGTTGAAGCAAATCCTTCAAGAAAATTGCACAGCGAGCCATGACTTAGTGCAATTTCCTCCAAATTTGGGTCTCCTCCAGCTGTTTTTGGACTACCATTCCCATCACCCCTGACCACTCGTCCTGCTAGCTAGGGATGAAGGGAGTTGTAGTCCCAAAACAGCTGGAGGGCCAAGTTTGGGAAGCCCTAAGTGAGCGTGACTGAGCAAATGTGAAGATCCCTGGGCAGATGATGGCGACAACAGTTGGCCGTTGCGGGAACAAGATGCTGGATGACATGGGTCATTGGCCTGATCCTGCAAACTCATCTTCTGGGCTTGGGACCTGCTTTGCTCCTTCCCTGATTTGGCTGTTGCTGCATGGCAACATGATGGCTAAACCACTGCATTATGGGGAGCAGACATCTCCCCTATTACAGCAGCTCCATGGGCTACTAGTTTGCTTTTCGGCAAAATTCAAAACGCTGGTTGTGACCTATAAAGCCCTACATGGCTTAGGGCCAGACTACCAGAAAGACCATATTCTCCCCTACAAACCTGCCCGGGCTCTGAGCCCTTCTCTTTGTCTCGCCACCCTCGCAGGCGTGCTGGGTGGGGACGCAGGAGAGGGCCTTCTCGGTGGTGGCTCCTCCCAGGCAACTTTGGAACTCCCTGCCTAGGGAAAGCCAGACTGGCTCCCTCCTTGCCCTTCCACCAGCAGGTGAAGATTGCTTTATTCCAGGCATGTCCAACCAGTAGATCACGATCTACCGGTACAACCCCGGCTGATCCTGGTAGATCATGGGACCCTTATCAATTGTGGGATTAAAAAAAAGTTTACCGAAAGTTAACAAAGAAGAACTCTGGGCAGTCCAGCCACCCCACCCACGCTCCTCATCCCTCCACTGACAATAGATCACTGCCAGTTTTTTAATACTGGGAGTAGATCACAGTCTCTTGGGAGTTGGACGTGCCTGTATTCCAACAGGCCTTTGAGAACTGACTTGTTTTTGAGGAAAGGGAAGGTCCTGTGATGTGGTTATTGCTATTGTCTGTGTTTTTAATGGATCTTTAAATACTAATTTAATTCTACTAGTGTTTAATGATGGTCTTTTCTATGCTTTTAGCTTTTTCTACTCCCTTTGTATATGCCACCATGAGTCATGACTTGGGGGAAAGAAGGATATAAAAATAAGTTGTTGTTGTACTTGTTTGGAAAATGTATACACCACTCAAGCATGGTTTGTTTCTGAGCCTCTCCCTTTTCATTTCCCTGTAGGAATCACCCATTTCTGCCTTCTTCCGCTGTGTCCCCTTTCACACAAAACGCCCCCCAGCCTTTTCAGACCTCACCTTGGCAGACAGCCATGGCGGAGCGTCACAGGTCCATTTCTGTCACCGTGAGCCCAAATAATTTAAGAGGAGACCCCTAGATCAGGCTTGCCTTTCCCCCCAAAAAAGCACCCTGGAAAGACCCACACATCTCCTTTTCCTGCAGGACCAAAATCACACATAAAAATCTCCGACTCTCGCCTTGTGCGAGAACAGCTTTTCTCTTTGGCGACTTGGATTTGAAAGGATTGTTTTGTACCAAAGGACTCCGAAAAGGCATTTCTCTCTCTCTCTCTCTCTCTCTCTCTCTCTCTCTCTCTCTCATGGTGCATTTCCATGTGGCGGCGCATAGATTTGCATTGATGCGAAAGCCAGGCCTTTTGCTTCCCTCACTTTTGTGTCCAGACCGGCTCGTCTCTTGATGGTTCCTGCTTTTGTGCCTGGGTTTTGTTCCCTCCATCTTGCAAACGGCTTTCTTGCCTCGCTATTATTATTCATTACTTCATCTTCATTCTCCGGCTTCTAACGACCTTTTCACAGCAGTCTCATTTCAAGATTTTTTTTATTCCAACCCACCCACCCATTACCAAAGCCAAGAATTTCTCCCTTCAAACTCCCGGCTGAAATCACACTCAGATTAGAAAAAAATGTGTGTCTCTGTATGTGTGTGTCTAAAATTACTTTCTTTTAAGGGGACAAGGCAGCTCAACCAGCCACGTGAGAGGAGCTTGAGTTGCCATTCCACAGTGAAATGTTCCATTTGTTCAGTGAATTTCTCTCCCTCTTCCCTCCAGACTCCTTTTCTTCCCTGCTGTTTAATTTTAAAATGTGCCGTCCTTACTTTTCATCTTTCTCTCTCTCTCTCCTGTTCCAAATGAGAGTTCCAGAGCCGGCTGGCGAAACCCGAAGCAGCGAGAGGCTCCCGACCCAAATTTCCCTTTCTCCAGCTCCCTCTTTTCCTGGCGTACAAAACCTCCAGTTCAGCAAAAAAAAGGGGGGAAAATGAGGTTTCTGCCACTCTGCAAAGTCCCGTGGCATCTTACGCACAGGCTCAACTTTAAGCGCTTGCTTCAGTTAATAATACAGGGCTCGCCTGGCAACCAGCCAGCAGCTATCTGGACAAAAATTTAAAATAATTTGGCTTTCTGTCATAAAATATCTCTATGCTCATCATTTTAGAAGGCAAGCTTTAATGGGAGATAGATTGGAAATGGTTTGGGAAAAGCAGATTTGCTTGCAAGGCTCTAGTGTGGAGCTGTGGTTATTTCTATTATAAACACAGCAACGACATTCACACAGACAGAGGGACCACAAGGGAGCAGGGCAGCAAGAACAGAGAATGGCAACCTGAGGCACAATTCACTCACGGAACTCACTGCCACAAGGTATTGCCATAAGAGTTGCTAGTTTACACAACACCTTTTTGATGGGGATTATGGGCTATGAGGGACGCAGGTGGCACTGTGGGTTAAACCACAGAGCCTAGGATTTGTCGATCAGAAGGTCGGCGGTTCGAATCCCCGTGACGGAGTGAGCTCCCGTTGCTCGGTCCCTGCTCCTGCCAACCTAGCAGTTCGAAAGCATGCCAAAGTGCAAGTAGATAAATAGGTACCGCTCTGGTGGGAAGCATTTCCGTGCGCTGCTCTGGTTCGCCAGAAGTGGCTTAGTCCTGCTGGCCACATGACCCAGAAGCTGTACGCCGGCTCCCTTGGCCAGTAAAGTGAGATGAGCTCTGCAACCCAGAGTCGGCCATGACTGGACCTAACTACCTTTAAGGTGCTACTGGAGAATTTTGTTCATTTATTTCAACTAGGTGAATTGATACTGACAGTGTGATATAGTGGTCAGAGTGTCACACTTGGACCTGGGAGACCTGGGTTCAAATCCCCACTTAGCCATGGAGCTCGCTTGGGTGATTTACCTCCCCCCACTCCATATGGTCTTCATTCCCATGCTCTGATTTAGGGCAGGGTGAACAGGGCAGTGGGATGAGGCCTGCCACCTTAATCCTGGCCTGGGTCTCCCGAGGACGCAAGCTGAAATCCCACGAGTGGATCGCCAATGAAACAGACATCTCCGTTTGAGCTGCCAAAAACATAATTGCAAAAACCTGGAGGAAGGAATGGAAACGTGGGCAGAGAGCGCGAGGCATCCCAAGATTCTCGTGCTCTGAAGTATCCTTTGCCAAAGTGTTGCACCTTTACGGCGGAGAGCATCTCCCCACCGGGAGAGAAAATCCAGCAAATTGAAGGCCTCTTTATTCCAGGAGACTTGCGGCAGAACGTCTGGCAATTAAAAGGTGGGTGAACTTTCATTAGGAACCACACACCCAAGTGGAGACGGCAAAGGACCTGCGGCCCAGGAAAGGACCGTGTCTCTCCTCCTGCCCACAAATCTCTTCATGACCAAAGGACACTCCAGACATCCTTTTCATTCTGCATCCAGTGGGACCCAGCTGCTTGAACCCTCCTTCTCTTCCATGGCAGGAGGGGAAGGACCTGGCCACTGGTGCCATCCTGCACTCAGCTCTTCGACACAGCACTCTGGGGACATCGGTGGGCTCCTGTCCCCAAAGTTCTCGGGCTCCAGGAGCTAGCACCCCTGGGAGGCAGTGATGGCCACCAAACTTGTTGTTGTTGTTTAGTCGTTTAGTCGTGTCCGCCTCTTTATGACCCCCTGGACCAGAGCACGCCAGGCACTCCTGTCTTCCACTGCCTCCCGCAGTTTGGTCAAACTCATGCTGGTAGCTTCGAGAACACTGTCCCACCATCTCGTCCTCCATCGTCCCCTTCTCCTTGTGCCCTCAATCTTTCCAGGCATCAGGGTCTTTTCCAGGGAGTCTTCTCTTCTCATGAGGTGGCCAAAGTCTTGGAGCCTCAGCTTCAGGATCTGTCCTTCCAATGAGCACTCAGGGCTGATTTCCTTAAGAATGGATCTTTTGTTCTTCTTGCAATCCATGGGACTCTCAAGAGTCTTCTCCAGCACCAGAATTCAAAAGCATCAATTCTTCAGCGATCAGCCTTCTTGATGGTCCAGCTCTCACTTTCCATACATCATTACTGAGAAAACCATAGCTTTAACTATACGGACCTTTGTCGGCAAGGTGATGTCTCTGCTTTTTAAACTAGTTGGATTTAAAAGAGGATTCGGCAAATTCATGGAGGAGGGGAAGGCTATGGGTGCCAGAAGGGCTCTACTCTGATCCCACAGTTGGAGGTAGCAATGCGTCGGAACACCAGTTGCTGGAAAACACAGCATTTCGGGATTTCTACGTACATTATATTATCTCCTTCCAATTTTTAAAAATTTCCTGTACAATTTTTCCTTTCCCTCCCTTCCACCCACTTCCATATCCATTGGAAGGGTTCAGACAATTAGCCACGGGCACAGTGTCTTTAGTTTCCACCAAATGTCTTTTGTTCCAGTAGTTTCTACCCATTGAAGATATTCAACTCAGTACATAACACCTCTGTTCCTTATCGTGGTGGACTTGACCTTCCACCTTGTTTCCTGTGACATTACTGCGACAATGTCCGACTGAATAAGTTCAAACAAATAACTATTCCATGCCTCTACTGTCCATTTTCCCCTATCTTTCCAACCTAAAGCTTTTGTTGCCTTTCCCGCTAATATCATAGCTTTGAAAGTAAACTGGTCCCCTTTTTCTATAGCCGGGTTAGATGGACCCCATTTGGCCTCATCCGGAAGGCTCTTTTTGTGTTCTTTATGTTTGTAAGCCAAGCCACAAACAGCAGGGAAGGTCAAAAGCCAAGGACCTCACAAATACCGGATGGAAGAATAAGCCATCTAAGATGCTTGAGGACCAGCAGAAACCACACAATGGAAGACATCACCCACTCCTTCTTCCCCACCCCTCTCCCCACACAGCCTCTGCCTCCTTAGAGGGCCCAGATAATTTCTTCTGCCTTTGAGGTGGATATAAATGACTTCCGTGGGCCCCCCTCACCACCCGCCCGCTATCCTACCGCCAGACAACTCCAGCGAAGAATTGAGCCGTTCCCATCACATATAATCTCCTAGCACTCCATCACACCTCCCTGCCTAATTTTGCTATAGATCCCTCCTTATTGCTCTAAGCGCAGGGCGGTCGATGCTAATTAATTATGGGCTGGAATCTGCCAGACTCAGTCACACACTGCAGCTCTGCATCGGGAAAAGCCCGTCCACGCAATTGGGAGAAGGTTCAGAAATGGTTCCTCGCTGCTGCATGCAAAAGCCCAAAGCTCTGGGGGCACTTACTCAAAACCGGCAGCCGTTTACTGATTCCAGAGGGGCATCAAAACCGGCAAAGAGCCTTGCGAGGCACCTTAAAAACAAATGAATTGATGACGGCATTGAGCTTTTGCGGGCTGCATCATGAACTGCCGTCCATAAAAGTTTAGGCCATAATACATTTGTTAGTCTTTAAAAGTGCCACAAGGTCCTTTTACTTTGGCTCATTTAATCGAGAATAACCACTGCTATCGTCTTACCTGCTGTTTCATTATAGATGTTGGGGGATTTTATTGAGGGATGAGGTGTGATTTCTCTCTCTCTCTCTCTTTCTCTTCCTTAGAAAAGGACTGGGACGGTCAGCTGCTTTGAAACCACTTGTGTGGTGGAAAAATGGCACACACAGGCTGGGCATATTTAAAGGAAAAGGTGACTATGGGGTGTGGGGCTCATCTCGCTTTTCAGGCTGAGGGAGCCGACGTTTGCCCACAGACAGATTTCCGGGTCATGTGGCCTGCATGACCAAACCACTTTTGGCTACAACAGGACACTGTGATGAAAGCCAGCGTGCATGAAAATGCCATTTACCTTTCCCGTCACAGTGGTATCTATTTATCTACTCTTGCTGGTATGCTTTCGAACTGCTAGGTTGGCAGGAGCTGGGACCGAGCAACGGGAGCTCACCCCATTGTGCGGATTTGAACCTCCAACCTTCCGATCAGCAAGCCCAAGAGGCTCAGCGGTACAGTAATCCCACTAAGTTCCAGAGCAACGGGACCAGGACACAGGCAAATTAGGAGACTGGCTGCAAAACCTCTTTTTTTCCAACACAGAGAGGCTATTTTTGACTGTATATATTTCATAAAATTTATATACTGCTTGGTTTGTAAAAAGAAAACCCTCAAAGTGGTTTATAAAAAGAATAGAACAATAAAATCATTAGTAAAAACAATTAAGACATGCAAACATTTGAAACCAGTAATGAACTAAAAACACACCACCACACTAGAAGGTTGATTTCTTACTGATGCATAATGGGCATTGTGTGGCACCCGTGCCAATTCCACAGACTGAAATGTTCAAGGGGGCTGATTTCCCACAGTGGTACCTACTTATCTACTTGCACTGGCATGCTTTCAAACTGCTAGGTTGGCAGGAGCAGGGACCGAGAAATGGGAGCTCACCCCGTCGCGGGGATTCGAACTGCCGACCTTCCTGAAGTGTTCAAGGGGGCATATTTGGAGTAAGGCCGTTTTTGCAGGTATTATGTTATTTATTTACTGTATCTTGTGTCCTTTACTAAATGACCATGGTATATAAATTTCACAAACAAGCAAACAAATGCAAAGTCTCCTTGTTTTCCTGCCTCAATCTACTCTGGCTTTTTCCTCTCCCACCTACTGATCTCTCTCACGTGTGTTCTGACCCCCAGTCCATTTGTTCATGGATAGATGTCATAGGGTAGTTGCAGGAAGATTGCAGAGAAAAACCTGACGCAGAGCATCTAGTTTCAGCTTCCTGAGAATCAAAGCTTCGATCGGTATTTCTGGATTTTTTTACAAGCAACTCCGTAGACCAAAAGGGTCCAAAGATAAGCTGGAGGGTATTTTAGGTGCTTTAGATGGTCCCATCACCTCCTGGCAAATAGAAGGAGAAGAAATGGAGGCAGTGAGAGATTTTACTTTCTTGGGCTCCATGATCACTGCAGATGGTGACAGCAGTCACAAAATTAAAAGACGCCTGCTTCTTGGGAGAAGGGCAATGACAGGCCTAGACAGCATCTTGAGAAGTAGAGACATCACCTTGCCAACAAAGGTTTGTATAGTTAAAGCTATGGTTTTCCCAGTAGTGATGTATGGAAGTGAGAGCTGGACCATAAAGAAGGCTGATCGCCGAAGAATTGATGCTTTTGAATTATGGTGCTGGAGGAGACTCTTGAGAGTCCCATGGACTGCAAGAAGATCCAACCTCTCCATTCTGAAGGAAATCAGCCCTGAGTGCTCACTGGAAGGACAGATTGTGAAGCTGAGGCTCCAGTACTTTGGCCACCTCATGAGAAGAGAAGACTCCCTGGAGAAGACCCTGATGTTGGGAAAGATGGAGGGCACAAGGAGAAGGGGGCGACAGAGGACGAGATGGTTGGATAGTGTTTTCGAGGTTACCAGCATGAGTTTGACCAAACTACGGGAGGCAGTGGAGGACAGAGGTGCCTGGCGTTCTCTGGTCCATGGGGTCATGAAGAGTCGGACATGACTAAACGACTAAACAACAACAACAAAACATTTTAGGTGCTGCTTGCTATAGTCACCTTAGAAGCCAGAGGGACAGATGAAATACACTGTCAAGTCCCTATCCTTCCTGCCCCTCCTCACGAGTAGCAAGACCAGGCGAACATATGCCAAATAGCTAAAATTGCACAATGCACTGTAGTGGGTAGCGTGCCAAACCAGGACCTGCCAGACCAGGGTTCAAATCCTCACTTGACCGGAAAGCTCACTGGCTGACCTCGGGAGTCAGGAACTGCCTCTCAGCCTAGCCTATCTTGCAGGGGTTTTGTGGGGATTAAGCAAGAACCCCTGAATCTATGGGACACGGGTGGCACTGTGGGTTAAACCACAGAGCCTAGGGCTTGCCGATCAGAAGATCGGCGGTTCAAATCCCCGCAATGGGGTGAGCTCCCGTTGCTCGGTCCCTGCTCCTGCCCACCTAGCAGTTTGAAAGCACGTCCAAGTGCAAGTAGATAAATAGGTACCGCTCCGGCGGGAAGGTAAACAGCGTTTCCATGCGCTGCTCTGGTTTCGCCAGAAGCGGCTCAGTGCTGCTGGCCACATGACCCAGAAGCTGTACACCGGCTCCCTCGGCCAGTAAAGTGAGATGAGCGCCGCAACCCCAGAGTCGGTCACGACTCTAATGGTCAGGGGTTTCTTTACATTTACTGAATCTATTCTGCCTTGGTCACACCACCCCTGGAATACCACGTCCAATTCTGGGCACCCCAAATTTAAGAAGGATGTTGACAAGCTGGAGGGTGTGCAGATGAGGGCGACCAAGATGGCCTTATACAAGGAGTGCTTGAAGGAGCTGGGCAGTTTAGACCAGGGGAAGAGGAGAGGAGAAACGAGATATGAAAGCTATCTTCAAATATCTCAAGAGCTGTCACACGGAAGATGGAGCAAACTTGTTTTCTCCTGCTCTGGAGGGTAGGACTCGAACCCATGGCTCCAAGTTCCAAGAAAGGAGATTCTGACTCAACACCAGGAAGAACTTTCTGACAGTGAGAGCTGTTCAGCAGTGCAATAATCTCCCTTGGGAGTTTTGTTCTCTCTTTCCTTGGAGGTTTCTAAGCAGAGGTTGGGTGGCCATCTGTCACGGATGCTTTAGCTGAGATTCCTGAATTGCAGGGGGTTGGGCTGGATGACCCCCGGGGTCCCTTCCAACTCTGCAATTCTTTGATTCTGTGACTCTATGTACATGCCACCCTGAACTTCTTGGAGGGAAAGGTGGCGTAGGAATCCAAGGAAGAAGAAGGAGGAGGAGGAGAATAGAAAGCTTGCAAAAATCAAATCAAGCCACTGAACTTCCAGGGGATGGAAGTCCTGTTTCCCTGCTCCATTGCCCGGGCAGGATTTGACATTCCCCGTGTGGCGCCCTTGTGCTTCTCTCTCTCACACACGCCCGTCTGGGAGATGAAGGCTTTCAGCTAGAAGGGTGTTCGGTTCATCGCCCACCCTGCCTTGGCCCCCTCCCTCTGCAATGTCACCATCCTGCCAAAGGAATTTCCTCCTGAGTAGTTCTGACAGCAGCATCCCCATTAAACAAAGTGAAAAGAGCAATTAACTTTCTGCACCTGAGCTAAAAAACACAAGCGCAACCGCCGGCGACGTGCTCAGCATGGCGGGATCAATGGCCCCAGACGCCGGGATGGCTGCGAGGACACCTCCCGCCTCGCTGCAGAGAGCCTGGCACTCTCCGCTCGGCTCATGCTCTGATTAGCCTCCCTGGGGTGCTGGTTGCAAGAGGGTGGCGGTGCCATCCCATGCCCATTCTATGGCATTGTTGGAAATGCATCTCATTTTCCACACTCGGCTGTTGGTGGCACGGCAAGAGCCTGGCCTGCTGAGAAAGGGATGGGATGCAACAAAGAAACAGAGTTGGGGGGTTTGTCCAGCTCTGAGTGCCTTTTGGCGGTTCCCTCACTGCGAGAAGCCAAGTTACAGGGAACCAGGCAGAGGGCCTTCTCGGTGGTGGCGCCTGCCCTGTGGAACGCCCTCCCATCAGATGTCAAAGAGAAAAATAACTACCAGACTTTTAGAAGACATCTGAAGGCAGCCCTGTTCAGGGAAGCTTTTAATGTTTAAAAGACTACTGTACAGTGGTACCTCGGGTTAAGAACTTAATTCGTTCCAGAGTCCGTTCTTAACCTGAAGCACCACTTTAGCTAATGGGGCCTCCCACTGCCACCACGCGATTTCTGTTCTCATCCTGAAGCAAAGTTCTTAACCCGAGGTACTATTTCTGGGTTAGCAGAGTCTGTAACCTGAAGCATATGTAACCTGAAGCGTCTGTAACCCGAGGTACCACTGTATTTTAATATCTGGTTGGAAGCCGCCCAGAGTGGCTGGGGAAGCCCAGCCAGATGGGCGGGGTATAAATTATTATTATTGTTATTGTTATTATTATTCTGGTACTTCCGGGTTTCAGCAGGTGCGTATCCCGAAAAAACGCAACCTGAAGCGGCTATAACCCGAGGTATGACCGTATTATATTATATTATATTGTGTTATGTTATGTTACATTATTATTCCACCTTTTTCTCATACAAGGACTCAAGGCGGGTTAACGGATCAAATAGAAACTGCTAAAAACTAATACAGTAATATTTAAAAAGCAATTAAGCGCCAATAAAATTAAACTTCTCTCTCTCTCTTTCTATATATGATGAATTAAAGATCTATTAACTAATAAGCGAAGAGTCCCTACAGACCAAAGAGAAAAGGACGATTACGCACCTGTTTGGTCTCAATTTATTTCATCTGTAAGCAAGGAGGGAGACGGCCAAAAATCCCCTTGGCCTATAACCCAATATGGCAGATGCAGGAGGTCAGGGCTTTTGAATGCTTAAATTTATTTCTCTTGGTATAACAGGGTTCATGTTTTGTAACCTTGTCTTAGCCATTAAGTCTACGCTATAAATAGTTCTAGTCCACGCATTCACAAACCTGTGGTTTATTACCGTATTTTTTGCACCATAACACTCACTTTTTTCCTCCTAGAAAGTAAGGGGAAATGTCTGTGCGTGTTATGGAGCGAATGCCTGCGGGTGGCGGGGGGGATCTGCTGCAGTCGTGAGCAGAGGATCCATGGTTCCCCTTCCTTCCCTCCTCCATGGTTACAAAGCATGGATCCACATGGATCCTCAGGATTTTTGCATTGGGCTACTCCAAACTCACTGTCAGATCACATGTCTGTGGCCACAGCATGAACCACAAAAATCATATATCCACTATTTTGTTTAGAATATTTTTTTTCTTGTTTTCCTCCTCTAAAAACTACGTGCGTGTTATGGTCTGGTGCGTGTTATAGAGCGAAAAATACGGTAATTTTATTATAGATCGAAAGCAATCAATAATTTTGTATGGACTATGTATATCATAATCAGTCCCTGTTTGATAATATTGTATTTTGCAGAATCCTCTATAACCATTTTAAAATATTAATAAAAATCACACACACAAATATTTATATGAGATTTTTATTAATATTTAAATTTTTAAACAAATTATAAATAAATTCAAATTTGTTATCTGTAATGTATCCTCTATAAAAGACCTATTAACCAGAGAGTTAGGTCACCTTGAACTTGCGTCTAAGGGAACTTGTTTCAGCTTGCAATGTCAGCTCCTCCAGCTCAAAACAACAAGAGCAACGTCACTAGAGCAGAACCAACACACACCCTCCTCTCTCTTCTCCTTCTTGGAGCAAACTGCATGCCAAGTACATATAATCCCTTATAACTGTTCATAATAATAGCCCCTCTCTAGGTTGTTTGGAGACACAGGAATGCAGGGACATCCGTCCCACGTTGCCTGAGAACAAGGGAGGTGGGTTCTGCCCACCCTCCGGACGAAGGAGAACAGCCCAGAGGAAAAAAAAACCCTCTGGGTTTTGGTCCTGTAAACGTGGAACGGCTTGATTTTCTCTCTCTTCACCACCACCCATGAGGTCAGCCTGTTATACTGGTCCAGAACTATACTTAGTTCTGCAGAACACACAACAGCAGTATGGCAAAGTGGTTAGGGTGTTGCAGTAGAACATTTGAGACCAGGGTTCAATTTCCTACTTTGCTCACCCACTAAAACTCTGCATTGGTAAGCAATTTTGGTCAGCAAATTTTATGCCAAGAGCTTAGGTGAGTTGATACTGGCAGTGTGGTGTAGTGGTTAGGGTGCCGGTTTAGGACCTTGGAGACCAGGGTTCGAATTCCAACTTGGCCACGGAGCTCACTTCAAATTCTGCTTCGAATCCTCCACTGGCAGGAAGCTGACCGGCTGACCTGGGGGGTCACTCACCCCATCTCAGCCTATCCTACCTTGCAGGGCTGTTGTGGAGATTAAATGAGGTGGGAGTGAACCACATCGACCACCTTGAGCTCGTTGGAGAATAAGGTGGGATGGAAATGCAGTAAATAAATGCAATGAATGAATGAATGAATGAATGATGCTGGGGAGGTGCCAGTAAAAAGATTTGCAAACCCTGCAAAGCCACTTCCGCCCTACGAAGGAGGTGGGGTTGCAGGCGTCACGGCCCTGACACGCATGCAGTGGCTGGAGCCCAGCCCCTGCACAATTGGAGGATTCCCAGCCGCGTCACCCCCCTGGGCAGCCAATCGGCTGGCTCTTGGGGCGTGGCCTGCCCTATTTAAGGCAGGACGCGGCCGGGGATCTCCCTCTTTGCCGCCTGCCAGCTTTTCCCACCCTCCGGCCCTATAAGGTTTTCATTCCTTGACCTTGCTATGGACCCTGGTCGGTCGCCATTAAGGGGCCTGGTAGGAATTTTTCCACTTGTCCAATTGGCACCAGCCACTTGGTTTTCACCTACATCCTAGCAAACCATCACAACTTTCCGGGTATTGGCAGTTAGGCATCGGTGCTGCTCTGTCGATGGAAGAGGGGAGGAAGCGCCATCACCTGCCCCACATATTGAAGAGTAGTCCGATAAAGGATTCCGGGAGGCGTGGCCCTGTCCGAAGCTTGGGGAGGTGAGGGCCTAAGCCACGTCCCCTAGGGGTGACCCCGGGGGAGTTCCTAGTTGATGTGCATCAGCAGGACTCCCCCTACTGGTGGTTAACCCTTTCTGGACTTCAAGCGGACGGGCTGGAGTCGGATATAGTCGGTTAGGACCAATGCCTAAGCCAATACCCCTCATCCCCTGTAACCAAGAAAGTGGTGGCCTTATTTAGCCCATTAACCTTAATAATTGTGTCATGTGTCTTTGTTTCCACGGGGCGGGGGGGGGGGGCAGGAACTCGCCACGCAACCAAGGTGTTTGAGTACCAAGGTACCACTGTATTTAATTGGAATCTCCTTTCTTGTCTGTTGAGTCCACTGGTTTGGGCTCCTCCCATTTGGAGCAGCAAAAAACAAGCTTGCTGCATTTCCCATGAAACTGTGCTCCAGGTATTTGAAGACGGCAGCTTCATGAGATGTCCACACGTTCTAGCATTATGAGAGACCTTTCTCAGTGCCAGGCATCATTTCATAAATATCTTATCATGCTGCCTCTTGCTTGCTTTTTCTCTGAACTGAAAATTCCCAATCACCACAAGCTTTCCTCACGGGGAGTACTGTGCAAGGGACAAATCAGCAATTAATCCGACTGGAAACTTGCAAGGCCCCATCAGGATGGGGAACCCATAAGTGATCTGCTGCCATTGCAAGGTCCGTAGCCTCAGTCAAGGTCCCAGGGAGAGTCAAGACCTTCTGCAAAGAACAAGTGACTTCCAGGCTCTGCTGCATCTGAGAACTTTGCTCCGCGTTCTGCCTTCCTAGGCAAAACACAGCTCCTGAGATGCCTCTGCGTCCGGGAGCAAGAGAGGTGGCCCCTCACCCGTTGCTCCGAACCTTTGCCCTCTCCCTGTCAAGACATGCAGGGTGAATTACAGTTAAACCCCAGAGGCTGACCTCACGGAGCAGCAGGGCAAGAGGCCTGCGAAGAAATGGGGTCACGTTTCTCTGGCTGCTATTTTGGGAGTCCGCTGTTCCTTGCTGGCGCTCCCTGCGCACTTCTCTGCAACACTGACCAAGCGGCAGGGCGGCGGGGGTGTGTGTGGCCTCTGGGTGCCTGCAAAGAGCCCCTTTCCCTCCCTCTTGCAGGACGCAAGGGAGTCCGAGTCAGGTGCTCAGTCTGCAGGCGGAAGGGAGATGCAGGGCAGGTGCCGGAAGGCAAGGTCCGTTGCGTGGCGAGTTCCCGCCCCCCCCCGTGGAAATAATGACACATGACACAATTATTAAGGTTAATGGGCTAAATAAGGCCACAGCTTTATTGGTTACAGGGGATGAGCGGTTTTGGCTCAGGCATTGGTCCTAACCGACTATATCTGACTTCAGCCCGTCCGCTTGAAGTCCGGGAAGGGTTAACCACCAGTAGGGGGAGTCCTGCTGATGCACATCAACTAGGAACTCCCCCAGGGTCACGGATAGGGGGCGTGCCTTAGGCCCTCGCCCCCTAGGCTTCGGACAGGGCCACGCCCCCCGGAATCCTTTACCGGCCTACACTTCAATATGTGGGGCAGGTGATGGCGCTTCCTCCCCTCTTCCATCTACAGAGCAATACCAATGCCTAACCGTCAATACCAAGAAAGTTGTGATGATTTGCTACGAGGTGGGCGAAAACCAAGTGGCTGGTGCCAATTTGCCAAGTGGGGAAATTCCTACCAGGCCCCTCAATGGCGACCAACCAAGGTCCATAGCAAGGTCAAGGAACGGAAACCTTATAGGGCGGAGGGGTGAGAAAAGCAGGAACAGCTGGTAGGCGGCAAAGAGGGAGATCCCCAGCCGTGTCCTGCTTTAAATAAGGTGGGCCACACCCCCAGAGCCAGCCAATTGGCTGGCCAGGAGGTGATGTGGCCGGGAATCCCCCCAATCGCGCGGAGGCTGGGCTCCAGCCGTTGCACGCATGGTGGGGCCATGAAGCCCGCAACCCCACCTCCTCTGAAGGGCAGAAGTGGCTCTCCCAAACAAACTGGCTCCCGAGCGCCGCAAACCTGGAAGTAAGTGTCCCAGTCTGCAAACTTTTTCGGAAGCTGAATGTCCGACGCAGTTTCCGCTTCAGTGCAGGAAGCTCCTGCATCCAATCGGAAGCCATGCCTTGGTTTTCAAACCATTTCGGGAGTCGAACGGACTCCCAGAATGGATTAAGTTTGAGAACCGAGGTACCACTGTATTAGGAAGAATTTTCTTGTGGTAACAGCTGTTCAATAGTGGAACAGTCTCCCTCAGAAGGTGTCAGCCTCTCCTTCCTTGGAGGTTTTTACGCGGAGGTTGGATGGCCATCTGTCATGGTTGCTTTAGTTGACATTCCTGCATTGCAATGGGATAGACTAGATGACTCTTGGGGGCTCCTTTCCAACTCTACAATTCTATTGTCCTATGAAATGTTGCGAGTAAATGTAAAAACCTTGAGGGTGACAATAATGACATTAGCCCTCCCTCAATGTGGTGGCCTCCAGGTGCTCTTGGAGGGCAGATCCCACCACTCTTGACCCCTGGGATTGCTGGCTGATGGGGGCTGGGGTCCCATAACATGGTAGGGGGCAGGAAAGGATGGCACTTGGCATCCCTTCTAACTCTACAATTCTGTGACTCTATGAACATCTGGAGGGGACCACTTTGGGGGAGACTGGCCTAAATTAAACACCTTCTCTCCACAGCAGGAGACAACCACCCTGTCCTTGTCCTCGTATTATATAATAATAATAATAACAATAAATTTATTTATACCCTGCCCTCCCTGGCCAGAGCCGGGCTCAGGGCGGCTAACACCAAAAAAATCACTGTAAAAACATAATGGGGGGGGGACCAATTTAAAATACAGGTTAAAATGCAATTTAAAATACAGCCTCATTTTAAAAGTAGCCAATAAATCTAGACCATAAGGAAGGGAAACATAAGGGTCAGACCGAGTCCAAACCAAAGGCCAGGTGGAACAGCTCTGTCTTGCAGGCCCTGCGGAAAGATGTCAAGTCCCACAGGGCCCTAGTCTCTTGGGACAGAGCGTTCCACCATGTCGGGGCCAGTACTGAAAAGGCCCTGGCCCTAGTTGAGACCAATCTAACAACCTTGCAGCCTGGGACCTCCAAAATGTTGTCATTTGTGGACCTTAAGGTCCTCCGCAGAGCATACCAGGAGAGGCGGTCCCATAGGTGACCTTTGCTGTGGCTGCAACCTGCGCCTCCATGGAAAGGGAGGCGTCGAAGGTTACACCCAAGCTCTTGACAGAAGGCGCTGGCACTAATTGAGCCCCTGCAAGAGATAGGAAGGCCAAGCAGCGACTTAGTGGCTCGGAAGCTCTGAGGTTCAGAGGGAGAGCCTTTTTGGGCCAGCAAGCCTGGGCACTTGCCCTGGATAACCCAGCGTCCAACAAAGCCCACCAGCTGGCCTCCCGTGCCCCAGTTGTGCCTCTTCCAGTCTGCTCAGTGACTTTTCGGAGAGCGGGAAGACGATTCCGGCCGGCAGCCCACAGCCCACTGCCTCTGGCCTGCCAGCCGAGACACGCAAGAGGGAATTCCATTATTCAGTATTAGAGAGACGCAAGACACAAAACGGCCCGGAGGCTGTTTCCTGCCTTTAAAATATACATGGGTGTGTGTTTGCGCACTGGCAGGTGTACCGGCCGAGGCTCGCGAGCAGAGTGTGTGTGACAGCTTGGGAAGGCAGGGAGTTCTCGTCCTGGCAGGGCCTGAGCGCCGGCTGGCTCTCTGCAGCAGACACGTCAGGGAAACAGAAAGAGACGGGACCATAAAGGACTGCCAAGGTCCAACGTTTGGAGAGCGGGTTGTGCTGGGCTGATATCTTCTGAGGCTGCTTTATTCTTGCCTCATTCTCAGAGAATTGCAGAGTCGGAAGGGACCCTGAGAACATAGCTGTCAACCTTCCCTTTTTTTGCAGGAAATTCCCTTATTCCAGTGCCGTTTCCCACTGCTATCCTGGATTATCCCATAGACTGTCCCCAGGACAGGTGATCCTTTATTTTCACATTTTAAAGTTGACAGCTATGCCTGAGAATCACCTAGCGTAGCCCCTGAAATGCAGGAATCTCAGCTAAAGCATCCACGACTAATGGTAATAATAATTTTGTTATTTGTACTCCGCCCATCTGGCTGGGTTTCCCCAGCCACTCTGGGCAGTTCCCAGCAGAACACTAAAAACAGATTAAAACTTCAAACAGGGCTAACAGGGTGGCCTTCAGATGTCTTCTAAAAGTCAGATAGTTGTGTATTTCCTTGAAATCTGATGGGAGGGCGTTCCACAGGGCGGGCGCCACCACCGATAAGGCCCTCTGCCTGGTTCCCTGTAGCCTCACTTGTCGCAGTGAGGGAGCTGCCAGAAGGACCTCGGAGCTGGACCTCAGTGTCCGCGCAGAACGATGGGGTTGGAGACGTTCCTTCAGATGGCCACCCAACCTCTGCTTAAAAACCTCCAAGGAAGGAGTACCTGCCGCCTTCCAAGGGAGTCCCTTCCACTGTCAAACAGCTCTTAGAAATTTATTTCTGATGTTTAATCAGAATCTCATTTCTTGTCACTTGAAGCCATAGGGTTCAGGTCTGCAGAAAGCAGGCTTGCTCCATCTTCAATGTGACAGATATTTGAGATATTTGAAGGTGGCTCTCATATCTTCTCTCAGTCTCCTCCAGGCTAAACATACCCAGCTCCTTCAACCATTCTTCATAAGGCCTCGTTTCTTGATCATCTTGGTCGCCCTCCTCTGCAACCGTTCCAGCTTGTCAACAACCTTCTTTAAATTGTGGCGCCCAGAATTGGACACAGGAATCCAGGTGGGATTGTCGCAAGGAGCCAGGGAGTGGAGCCGGATGCCCCCTGAATATTGAGGGAGCTACCTCAAAAATGACAATGGGGGGGGGTAACTGCCTCAGCTCTGGTTTTCCCAGTAGTGATGTATGGAAGTGAGAGCAGGACCATCAAGAAGGCTGATAGCCAAAGAATTGATGCTTTTGAATTCTGGTGCTGGAGGAGACTCTTAGGAGTCCCATGGACTGCAAGAAGACCAAACCTATCCACTCTTAAGGAAATCAGCCCTGAGTGCTCACTGGAAGGACAGATCCTGAAGCTGAGGCTCCAAGACTTTGGCCACCTCATGAGAAGAGAAGACTCCCTGGAAAAGACCCTGATGTTGGGAAAGATGGAGGGCACAAGGGAAAGGGGACAACAGAAGAGATGGTGGGACAGTGTTCTCGAAGCTACCAGCATGAGTTTGACCAAACTGTGGGAGGCAGTGGAAGACAGGAGTGCCTGGCGTGCTCTGGTCCAGGGGGTCACGAAGAGGCGGACACAACTAAACAACAACAAACTGCCTCAGCCCCAAGGAGTTGGCCTGCATGCTCCTGGCCTTGTTTCTTTAGAGGAGAAAGCATTCCTGCCAAGGGGAAGGCAAGAGCTGCACCTGGCTGCTGGAAGGTGGGGGGCTTCAGATGGACCCCTTGCCTTGCACCCTGAGGATTACGCTTGCTCTCAGAGATGCCCCCCCTGCCCGCAGCACAATCACGGCACCTGCAGCCCCCCGACTCCAACCTCTCCATGGGGCATTGCAGCAGAGCTGATTGGCAAAGATTAGCGCCAGAGTTGGAAGCAGGGAGGGCGGGAGGGAGCTGAGAAAGTCAAATCGCCCTCCCTCTGCTTGAATAATGACGGAGCCTAATTGCTTATTGCTGGTTACTAAGCTACGGGATGGCAGCCGCTCGGACACCCATCAATATATTAACCCCGGCATGCAGCCCGAACAAGCTCATTCATTTCCAAGGGTGTTTATCTCCCTCCTTGCCTCCGTTCTCTGGGGAGAAAACATAATTATTATTTAAATGTGAGTTAATTCAGCCAAGGTGTTGATCAATAATGGAGAATTACTCGTTTAAAAATAGAGAAATCACCAGGCGAGGAGAGGTGCATGCGAGACCCAGGGAGGACTCAATTATGGAGAAGGGGCTCAGAAGAAGAAGCCGAAAAACCTCAACCCCACAGCCCACGAAGGTCAGGTTCGAGGCAAGTTCTGTCAGAGCCCAGCCTCTGTCTCTAAAATTCTGAATCATCATCATATTTATATGCCACCCATCTGATTGGCTTGCCCCAGCCACTCTGGGCAGCATTCAACAAATTATAAAACCACAGTAAAACACCTGCAAAATCCCAAGACATTCGAACTCCTAATAGTTCTTGGATTTTCCTCTTTTTTGGACCAGGAAATGTGTTTACAGGACTTTTGCTACCACCATACCCCACACCATTAGAACGTAAGAGGAGATGTCCTGGATGTGAATGGCGCTCTCTTCTGCCCGCCCCAAATGAGCTGCCCTGGAGAGATTCGCAAACCGGACACCAAGGCAAAATCTGCCCACGCCCATCGACAGCCGCATCCAATAGGCTAAGCTGTTTCTAAAGGCAGCGATTGCATTTTAGGCTGTCATAGCTAAAAGACTGCATCTTCCATGTAGTTATCTAATGCTCTTTCCTTTTTCTTTTTCTTTTTAAAAAAAGACATAGAATCACAGAATTGGTGAGCCCTCTGGACATCCAGCGACTATGAGTTCCACATATGTATCCCTGGAATATTGTAATATGCAAGCTGTTTGGAACAAGTCGCCCATAGCTAAGGCATCTTTCAAAAATAAAGACAAAACAAAGTGTGCTAGTCTCTCTCTTATTTTTTCAATATCAGACAAAACAGAACAACTCATTTTTTATTTTTTATTTAAAAAAGAAAGAAATACACAAATAAAACCCAGTAAAATCAGTGCAGTGATCAGTATGAGCCATATTAAGGGATGTCTCCATTGGCGGGCCAGAATGCCCCAATATCCCTACACGGACACAGCCCTGCTCTTTCGCTGACAGCTCTCTGGTGCAGAAAAACACCTTGTAATGCACTGTGCAATTGACTTCTACTCTTTTTACACAAGCCATGTGAGTAAGGAGTTGGACACCTGGCCAAGTGGCCACCTGGATGCTTCACAATGTGTCACAGAGAAGCTCAGATTCAGTCAACTCACCCCCAGCACTGTCTTTGAGTGTCTATCCTGGGCAAGCAAGAAACTGCCTTGGCCGTTCGTCCTGCAGAAATCTCTTGCTCTGGCTTAGGTCCAGAATATCTGAAGGACCAAATTCTTCCAGACAGATCTGCCTGGGCTCTGTGATCTTTGGGAGAGGCCGTTTCCTAGGTGCCCCCACCCTCACAGGCGTGCTGCTGGAGGACAGGGGACAGGGCCTTCTCGGTGGTGGCTCCCAGACAACTTTGGGACTCCGAAAGAAGCCAGACTGGCTTCCTCCTTGTCTTTCCACCACAAAGCGAAGACTGTTTTATCCTGACGGGACCTTTGGGAGCTGATTGTTTCTTTTGAGACAGGGGCTTTCAAATCGTGCTGTTCTGTTTTTACGGTCTGTGTTTTAATAGATTTGTTTTTATATTGTTTCAATTCTGTTAGAGTTGACTTGCCTTTTTTTATAGGTGTTCTGATTTTTGTGTTTTGATCTGTGCTGCTTTAATTTGTCTGCAAGCCGCCTTGAGACCTGGCCTGGGGAAAAGCTGGAATATAAATAAGTAGTAAAATAACCATAAATCTCCCACCGACGTTGGGATAGAGAGGAGGCAGCTACTTACCCTGCTGGCTGTGCCTCTGAGCATAAACGACCACCACCGCAGCTAGCACCACGTAACACGCTGCCGACACAGGGTAAGCCATCTGCAGGAGCAAACACACAACAGCGAGGGGTCAGTGGGGCCAAGACTTGAGAGGAAGGGAAGAAGGAAGCAATAATCATTAAGAAATGGGCTCACAAATGGTTGCAGCATCCTGGACTGGACCAATGGGAGAAATTATGGAAATATGATATTAAATTCATGGCATGTTACACAATAAGAGAAAATTTTATGAAAATGGTGTACCAATGGTACTTAACTCCAGTAAAATTGGCTAAAATTTACAAATTAAAATCGAATACCTGTTGGAGATGTAAAAAAGAAATAGGAACAATGTTTCACATGTGGTGGGAATGCCGACCTATCAAACAATTCTGGAATGAAATCTATGAAGAACTCAAAAAGATGTTTAAAATATCGTTCAGTAAAAAACCGGAGGCATTCCTTTTAGGTCTAATTACAAATGATATCCCCAAAAATCAAAGGAAAGTATTCCTTTACGCAACAACAGCTGCCAGGATGCTTATAGCTAAAAACTGGAAAGGCAGAGAAATTCCATCAGTGAAAGATTGGCAAATTAAATTTTGTGAATACATAAATCTGGCAAGACTCACAGCTTACATAAGGGGACAATCGGACCAGAAATTATTAAAAGAATGGGGTTGTGCTAAAGAGTATATGAAAAAACACTGTTCTGGAGTAAGTATATTGGTATGTAACAAATGATGCCTTACAGGGTTAAAGAAAAAGAAAAATGGTGTAAAAAAAAATATACAAAGGTGGAAGTAATCTAATTAGACACAACAATGCAGTAAGAGTAAAGTTTTCGAGGTCTTAGAACAAAGGAAGGAAGTCAATTTGTGTTTATGTACGTCATGATATGGTTTTTTTTCTTTTTCTGTAGATGTGTGCTTTTTCATTTGTGTTTAGTTTAGGTTTGTTTCCTTTCCTCCCTTTTTTCCCCTTTTTCTTTTCTGGTTTTTTTTTTTGTATGTTCCGGTTTTTATTTTTGCTTGTACAGTACTATTTTGGATTCAGTGTTTGTAATTTTTGTTATGATTCTGCATTGAAAATAAAAAAATTCAAAAAAATTCAAAAAAACAACAACAAATGGTTGCAGCATCACAAGAACCGGGCAAAACAGCTTCAACCCTTGTTCTCTTTCCCTTTCTCACATGGCTGGCAAAGGCCAGTGGAGAGAGATCTGCCTGGCACCGCCCCGTGCCATGGTCAGGATTCAAACCCATGTCTCCCAGGTCTTAATTTGATACAGAGGTGCTGCAGCTGGCATCAGACTGCATTCCCTTTGACTTGTCCCTCTCGGCAACCCATGTGTCCCAACATCACCTGAAAATGCACGCTCCGTCTTCACAAGATTAGAGGGAAGGGCATTGTGTGGTCAATACAAAACCGTGGTGTTCTCCCCGAACCCCAAAAGATGCCAAAAAGATGCCTTCTTGGATTGAGGGCTGAAAACCAAGAAGCCTCAAGGACAGAAGATGGGTGCTAAGCTAACTACTTGCATAGACCAGACTTTCCCCACCTTGGCGCCTTCTGGATCTTTGAACTACAACTCCCATGACCCCCAGCCAGTGCATCACTATTGTCTGCTCCAGCAGAGCTGTGTTGGCAGAGGCTGATGGGAGCTGTAGTGCAAAAAAGGGAACGCCCAACCTTCTGCAATGTGGAAATCATGCCCCCAGCTGTCCCTGGGTGGGCTTGAACCACCAAACGTCTGGTAGTGGCCCATGAAACAGGCAGAGGCAAGGAAAGGAATGATCCGTTAGGCTGATGAGAGTTGTGGTGCAAAACAGGAAGAAGGCACCAGGTCGGGAAAAGGTGCTCTACAGGAAAGCCAGATAAAGGGCTCATCTCGAGAGGAAACTGCTCTTTACTGCTAAATTGGAGCAAACAGCAATTTGGGTTTTCTCCGGGTGAATATTTGCCTCCAATTTAGCACTAAAGAACAGGTTTTCCCTGGGAAAGGAGAAAGCTGCTTGAACCCGTGCTTTGGGGGCCTGAGGCCTGCAGAAGTGTGGATAAGCTCTCAGAGGCTAACATGCATAATCAGGGAATAATATTAAAAACAGAAATGAGAGAGAAAACGAAACGGTTCAAAACTAGCAGGGGAACAGGCAAGAAGAGATTTCTCCACAAAGCTCCTAGGTTGACTCCCCCGCCCCCCGCTGCTCCAACCCCCCGAAATCAATGTTTTTGGAAGAAATGGGTCTTCTTTTGCGTTGAGTGAAAATGTCACAGAAGGAGCGGAAATGGAACACCTCGTGTCTAAATGTTTCACTTCTTGTCAATTGGCGGCACTTCAAATTGCTTCTACAGGCTTGTTTTAAAAGAGAATCTTTGCAGCGGTGTTCAGGATAAAGCGACTGCTGTCACAATCCGGAGCGTGGATGAGAGCGAGTCGCGGGGAAGGCGAGGGGGGTGGCAAGCGTGTGCACAACCACCGGGCCAGCTCCACGAAGGGCCTCTGCAGGAGAGGCAAAACCTATTGCTACCATCGCCTCTGGGTTCCTCCAGGCTGGTGGCAAAGTTTGTAGTACGACTCATGCAACACGTTGGGAGACTAATATACACACAATAATTACCAAAATAATTATGCATTCTTTATCAATCTTCTGAGAAAAATACAAAACGTTATGCAAAGCCACAAAGACTTGCAAACTACCCGACCTAGGAGGAACTTATAATGTCTGATTTCAATAGATTTTTCAGGTGCTTAACTCAGTCTTTTGTTTCCTTTATCTTTTTAGGTAAGTTCATGAAGATAGCAACAAAAGGTAAGTTTGGTGTTGTTCGCAATACCGAGAGATGCTAGTGAAGTTGTAAAGGTAAAGGGACGACTCTGGGTTTGCGATGCTCATTTCGCTTTATTGGCCGAGGGAGCCGGCGTACAGCTTCCTCATGTGGCCAGCATGACTAAGCCACTTCTGGCAAACCAGAGCAGTGCACGGAAACGCCGTTTGCCTTCCGACCGGAGCGGTACCTATTTATCTACTTGCACTTTGACCTGCTTTCGAACTGCTAGGTGGGCAGGAGCAGGGACTGAGCAACAGGAGCTCACCCCATGGCGGGAATTCGAACCGCCAACCATTTGATTGGCAAGTCCAAGGCTCTGTGGTTTAACCCACAGTGCCACCCGTGTCCAGATGGATGTTAATGAAGTTGTAGACAGGGTGCCGGCATTTTGCACCTGTTTCGCCCTGGCAGTCCAAGTAATCAAGAGGTCGCTGTTCGCCCCCGCTGGGGCCCTTTTACTGGGGCTTGGAGATAGCACACTCCCAAGGTAGTTTTCCGGTGCCAAAGTTTGGCAGAGCCAGGTCCCACTGCCCAGGGACCCCCTGGAGACCAGAGGGACCCCCAGTCTGTTCCTCCATTGCTCTCACAAGGCTCAGTGGGAGGGGAACACAGCAGGGAGGGTGGGCTACGTTAAAAGCACCAAGGCCACTGGGCAAGGAAGCTTGCCTTGGGGAGATGGAAGAGGAGAAGAAACACTTTGCCATGGATTCAGAGCTCCCATCGCTGCCTCCTTCCCCCTATGAGTTCATGCACAAATCCTTTTCTCCTGTGACTTCTAGGCCCACGAACGAGAGGTTTTTCTTCTGTCCAGCCGCTTTCTCTAGAAAACCCTGGTTTACCACTGAAACAGAACCAATGTCAACCCACAGAAAACCCGATTGGGGATTGTTCTGATTCACTGAGAATCAGTGGCCTTTCCTGCAGTGGGACGGGGAGAAACCCTCTCAGACGCCACAGGACAAATCAAAGTGTCCCTTTCTCTACTCTGATGGTTGGGGTTTGTTTTATGTTTAAAGAAATAAATATTATTTTATAAATAAACAAAAGCGAAAGAGCATAAAGTTACACTGTCACAGCAGGTTGAAAGCTGCAAGGGCCGGACAGCCCCATTCATCTTGCTGTTGGAAGACATTTCAAAAAACAGCAATTCTTTCACAAAACTTTCAGGCTGGTTTATAGGTACGGTGGTACCTCTGGATAAGAACGGGATCTGTTCCGGAGTCCCGTTTGCATCCTGAAGCGAATGCAACCCGCATCTGTGAATGCACAGGTCGAGATTCGCCACTTCTGCGCATGCACGTGATGTCATTTTGACAGTCTGCGCATGCGCGAGCGGCGAAACCCGGAAGTAACGTGTTCTGTTACTTCTGGGTCGCTGTGGAGCGCACTCCGAAAGCGCTCAACCTGAAGCAACTTCAACCCATTGTAGGACTGTATTATTTTGCAATCAGTTCGCTTAAATCACAGTTGCTGTGGTCCAATTTTTCCACAATCCATTCAAGAGATATGCTTCCTACCCTCCCACCCCCAAATTTTCAGCTACTATAATCTTAGCAGGTTGAACAATGGTGTGGTGTTTTGTGGGGAGAGGGGTCAGGGTCAAGGGGAGAGCGAAGAGGAAGGGTTGAGCCATGCCTACCTCAGTCCCAAGGGAGAACTGGCCCGTGTAAGGCGTCCCGTGAAAATCTTCTCCCAACCTTTCCTCGAGCCCCAAATCCACAGCGAAACACCACGGCTCACCTGCAAGCACACCTTCAGCAAGGGAAAGGTGGGGCAGGTGTGTGTGTGTTTGATGGAGGGGAAGTGTCGGTGCCAGGGGCATTGGGGGAACATGAAACACCCCCCCCCCAATCTCTGCATCATCTCATTTCCTTTTCCTCAGATCCAGGGATGAAAGGCTTTGGCAGGATGAAAAAGCCCATTGGTGTTCTCTCCTCGTCCCAGAGTCCCAACAAGTCTCCCTTTAATAGGACTCAAGCCGCAGGGCGCTTGCGGAGAGCTTGTCAGCCTCGAACCCCAGAGAAAAAGCAGGCCGCGCCGCCAAGCTCTTCAGAAAAAGTCTTACCTGCGGGGTCAGCCCTGCTCCCACTTGAAAGGGCACCTTTAATCTGATTTAAGCGCCGCCTGTCAACAGAAGGAGCTGGGAAAGGCCCGGAGGATCCAGACAATTACAAGAAGGAGAAGCCTGCCAGATCCCTCCTCTCTCTCTTTCTCATTTATAAAAATTCACAAAGGATGGGGGGCGAGGACCACAAGAGTCAAGGAAAGGAGGGTTGGCACCGCTGGGGAAGTCCCAGGCACCCAGATCCCACTCATCCATTTGGAAGAGTGAGTGTTGGCTGAAGGTCTACGGTGAATGGCTGTTGGGTTGTGACAATGGAGCGCCATCGGCAGACTGTGAACCAGCTGGAAAATACGCTTGGCTTGGCAAGCGGGTGCCACATCCACCAGATGGAAGGAACAATGGCAGCCCTGGCAGTGGGGTGGGTGGGAAGGAGGGGTCAGAAGGAAAGGCTGGCACCAGGCTGGCAGGAGGCAGTCATGAACAGACAGTGAGGAACAAGAAGGCCAATTTCAGATGGGTGGACATTTTGGTTTGGCGCAACAAGGGGAGGGAGCTCTGGAGCAGCAGAGAGGTCCAGCAAGGTGGCAGGGGTGCAGAAGAGGGCAAAGGAAGAAATGGAAACCAAGCATTGCGAGGAATGGTTGAGGAAGTTGGGGATGTTTAGCCTGGAGAAGAGGAGGCTGAGGGGAGATAGCTACCTTCAAATATCTCAAGGACACCTCGAGGTGGTTTTCTCCTGTTCTAGGACCAATGGCTTCACGTAATGAGAAAGGAGACTCTGACTCAACATCAGGAAAACTTTTGGGCAGTAAGAGCTGTTCAACAGTGAAACGGTCTCCCTCGGAAGGTGGTGGACTCTCCTTCGTTGGAGGTTTTAAGCAGCTCCAGGTTGGAAGGCAGGGATTGTGATTCCTGCATTAGACATAGCTGTCAACATTTCCCTTTTTAAGGGAAATTCCCTTATTCCGAATAGGATTCCTCGCAAGAAAAGGGAAAAGTTGACAGCTATGGCATTAGATGACCCTGAAGATCCCTTCCAACTCTATAATTCTATGGTACTATATTGTGTAAAAGTGTTCCTATCGTACTACCAACCTTACTGTATGCTTGTGAAACATGGACCACTTATAAACGCCATCTCCAACTCCTCAAAAGATTCCATCAATGGTGTCTCCGAAAAATCTTACACATCACTTGGGAAGGCAGGTGAACTAATGCCAGTGTACTGAAAGAACCAAAGACCACCAGTGTTGAAGCAATGATTCTTCAACATCAACTTCATTGGACTGGTCATGTTTTGCGGATGCCTGATTATCATATTCCAAAGCAACTACTCTACTCCGAACTTAAAAATGGAAAGCGTAATGCTGGTGGTCAACAAAAGAGGTTTAAAGACTGCCTCAAGGCAAATCTTAAAAAAATGTAGTATAAACACCAACAATTGGGAAACACAGGCCTGTGAGCGCTCCAGTTGTAGAACTGCCTTTCTCAAAGGTGTCATGGGCTTTGAAGACGCTCGAACTCAGGACGCAAGGGAGAAACGTGCTAGGAGGAAGGCAGGCTTGGCAAATCCACACCGTGATCAACTCCCGCCCGGAAACCCATATCTCCACTGTGGAAGGACGTGTGGATCCAGAATTGGCCTCCACAGTCACTTACGGACTCATTGTTCAAACCGTGTTTATGGAAGACAATCGTACTCTGCTATAAGTGATTGCCAAAGAGAAAGAAAGAAAAAGTGTTCCATAGAGTCTTTACCTCTAAGCATGCACAGATTGTGGGTTATCTTCTTCAGCAATTGCCAGAGCCCATGTATTTTTGCACAACAATATAAGATTTAAATGACTCAATGTTTTCCACTTTTGCGCAACAGAAATCCTAGCTGCTGATAGCCAATTCCCAGGTTTTCAAAGATACCTTGCATTCCCAGGGAAATGCAAAAACATTCCTTGAGAAATGCAAGGCCTCCCATTTGCACAGCCTTCACCTCCACATGGCTCTTTCATGCAACCACAGATCTGACTGGCTCCTTGTTGTCGCTGTCCCAATATATGCTATGTGATCCCTGGCTGGCTGGGATCACCCCTGTGACCGAGCCAGGATGGAGAGGGAAACATCAGCTTTAAGAGGAGGAAGGAGAGGAGAGGTCGCCCGGGAAGAAAGCGGCAGCAATCAAGACTGAGAAAAGAGCGTCCATCTAGGAAATATTTCCACCCCGCTGACATCTCTCTGAAGTCAGAATCTGATGATATTTCAGTGCAGACACGACACGCTGGCACAGTGAAGGGAGAGAGAAATTGTACACACAGCAGGGCTAAAGTGGAAAGAGAACGGCAGCGGTCATGGCTGCAGCACACAAATACGGAGACCACAAAGGAAGAGGAAATCCAGACGATGGTCTGAGCAACAGGTTGCACTTAAGACTCACAGAGCTGGGAGGGAGCACAAGGCTCATTGAGCCGAAACTCCCTGCAATGCAAGAATTACAAACGTAACTAAGCCTATGTATGCAAAACTGAAAGGAAGATATGAGGTTGGATCCAAACACCAGCCTGAAATTCTATGGTAAATACAATAATGCTAGAAAAATGCAACCTGGGTTTATAAACTGGTGCAAATAGGAACCGGTGAAGTGTTGATGGGAGCTGGTTTGCGTGGCAAGTCCCCCCACCCCCTGTGGAAATAAAGACACATGACACAATTATTGAGGTTAATGGGCTAAATAAGACCACAACTTTATCGGTTACAGGTGATGAGGGGTATTGGCTTAGGCATTGGTCCTAACCGACTATCCGGCTTCAGCCTGTTCGCTTGAAGTCCTGGAAGGGTTAACCACCAGTAGGGGGAGTCCTGCTGATGCACATCAACTAGGAACTCCCCTGGGGTCACCGATAGGGGGCGTGGCTTAGGCCCTCACCTCCCCAGGCTTCGGACAGGGCCACGCCCCCCGGAACCCTTTACCGGACTACCCTTCAATATGCGGGGCAGGTGATGGCGCTTCCTCCCCTCTTCCATCTACAGAGCAATACCAATGCCTAACCGCCAATACCCAGAAAGTTGTGACAATTTGCTACGATGTGGGTGAAAACCAAGAGGCTGGTGCCAATTTGCCAAGTGGAAAAATTCCTACCAGGCCCCTCAATGGTGACCAACCAAGGTCCATAGCAAGGTCAAAGAACGAAATCCTTATAGGGCGGGAGGGTGGGAAAAACAGGAACAGCTGGCAGGCGGGAAAAGAGGGAGGTCCCAGGCCTTGCCTGCCTTAAATAGGGCAGGCCACGCCGCCCAAGCCAGCCAATTGGCTGGCCAGGGGATGATGCGGCCGGGGATTCCCCCAATTGTGCGGGGGGCTGGGGCCGTGACGCCCGCAATCCCACCTCCTCTGCAGGGCAGAAGTGGCTTTCCTGGAGCACACAACTCCATTACAATTTTACCTTCTCCACCAGCTTCCAGTCTGTTTACAGACCTAATTTTAGATGCTGGTTTTATTACCTTCCAAATGAAGGTAATAAATGAAGCTGAATGTTCAGGAGAGAGAAAAAAGAAGCCTCATTTTCATGCAGTGCATAAACTACAGCGCTTCGACAGGAGACCAACCTAGACGGCTTAGACAAACTGGACTAGATGGGCCTTGGCCTGATCCAGAAGCCTCTTCTGTGTTCATAGAAAACTGCTTATGATTACAGCCCCCACTCCCCCCCCCCCAGATCAGTTCAGTTCAGTACGCAGCCGGAATACACTCTCGAGATACATTGCAACTGTAAGTAGTTTAATAAGTGGAGATTAATATGGTTATTTAAAAATGGAGATGATTACTATCCGTCCAAAAATAGCAAGTCGTTCCTCTTCCCGGAGCAATAGAGGACGTGGATTGCTCTGATTCCGGAAGGAAGCTGCTCTTTCACGCCTCGGGAGCCTGCCTGGGTTTTTCCAGGAAGTCTGGCTGTGCAGAAGAACCTCAGGGGGGTGCTTTGGGTTGGGGGGGAGTTGGCAGAGATCCCTGGACCACACAGCTGACCTTTGCTCTGCCAACCATGCAAAGAGAGTGAGTCTTGGCAGCCGCAGGGCCACAGTCTGCCCAGCTGGCAGGGAGCGCCACACCGATGTGCCGTTTCCCGGCTAAACAAAACGAGTAAATAACTGATTGTTTAAAACCCACCAAGTGACAACTGAAAAGGAGAAGTCTAAATGAAGGGTGGCAGCAGAGAAGGGAGCGCGATGGTGGTCTATAAAAACCAATGAGCGGTTTTTGCAATTTAATTTCTTTCATGGAACAAGAGCTCGCAGGAAGCAGGTTGGACAACTGATGTGTGCTGGGACCGGGGGTAACCCGAGAACTGCAGTCCAGGTCCGGTCCAGAATCCAAAGGTTCCGCTGGCAGTCAGTCCGACAGGACCAAGTCAGGACATGAGGCAGGAAACCAGGCAAGGACAGGTACAGGATCTGGCATACAGCAATGTTGCTCCCGTAACCTGGGACAGGGTCCGACAGCCTTTTATCTCTGTCGGGGTAGCGGCCGGTCTTGATCCCCCAGCGACTCACCTCCCTGTTTTGCCCGAAGGCGAGCACTCGTCCTGCGAGGACTCAGGTCTCTCCTTCTCTCAGACCTTAGTCGCTGCAGCTCGGGAGACGTCGGTGGGTGACTAGACCCAGGGGCCGCCTCAGCCTCCCCTGACCCAACCGGTAGTGGAGCAGCTGTAAGCGATGGCCCTGCTGAAGGCAATGGGGTCATCTCCGCATCTGGAGCCAGGGCAGAATCAGGCCCCTGAATCGGCCAAGCTGGTGCTTGCTGCAGGGAAACCTGTGCAGACTGGGACTCTTCAGGATCAGCCCCCAGACTTGGTTCAGGTGATGCCTGAGGCAGAGGATCTGGTGCAGACTGAGTCTCACCTGGTTCCGAGTCTGATTCCCAGGCCATCACATGATGGGAGAGGTGTGGAGATGAAGGATGGGACCTCTCCCCCCTGCCTGGGAAAGTTGCGGGGGTCAATGGGGATAAAAAGGAAACAGGCAAATGTGGGACAAGATCAATCATAGAAGCATAGAATTTTGGAGGTGGAAGGGACCCTGGGGGTCATCTAGTCCAACCCCCTGCAATGCAGGAATCTCAGCTAAAACATCCAAGACAGGTGGAGATCCAGGCTCTGCTAAAAACCTCCAACCAAGGGATTCGGTTCCACTAATGAACAGCTCTTGCTGTCAGAATGTACTTCTTAATCAGAATTTCCTTTCTTGTCATTTGACTCCACCGGTTCAGATCCTCCCTTCTGGAACAACGAAACAAGCTTGCTCCATCTTCCACGTGACAGCCCTCCGTGTATTTGAAGAATTGTTGGCCCTTTCAAAAACCTCTACTCAATGCTTGTTGAGGAGCAACAAAAAGGATTGTGTTGAATCTCAGCCTTGCTTGGAAAATACTTCTTTTAAAAAAATCACATGCTACTTGAAGGCACCAGAGGTGATGTAAAAATACAATTCATTTTCTACACATACCGAGCAATAAAACTGTAGCTGGTGAGGGACTATTGTTGCCTTGGGCTCCCTTGGGAGACAGGATGGGATGCAAACCAAACGGATAAATCAATAATAATATCCCATGCAAACTAACATTTGGGTGAAATTTGGAAACTGAATCCAGGGTTTTTTGGTATGCACAGCTTTCAAGAGTCACTCTCGAGGAACGGGTTTTTAAAAAGAAAAGGAAGGCAGCTTAAAGTATTAACCCTTGGATTTGAACAGTTAAAACGGGCAATTTAAAACAAAATGTAAGAACGTAAGTAGAGCCCGCTGGATTAGGCCCAGCTATTCCAGCATCCTGTTCTCCCCGTGGTCAACCAGACGCCCCTTCTGGGAAAACCCACAAGCAGGATTTGAGCCCCCTGCCCTTCTGTGCTAAAAAGGACGTTCGAATTAGCTGGTGCCAATGTTTACTTGGAAGTCCCAAGACCATTTGCTTGAGAAACCCCTCCACGCATGCACAGAGTTCTTTTTAGTTCTGAACTCTTCCAGACAATGCTGGATTGACGTATAAGCTAAATAAGCTATAGCTTAGGGCCCCACTCTCTTGCCCCCCCCAAAAAAAACATTTAAAGAAAAAAAACCTTGATGTACATTTCCAAAATATAAGATAAAAAACAAATGAAATAAAAACTACATAGAGCAACAGTGTTTTGTGTTCTTTAGGCTCCTGTGATGTAAGTCGTGGGCCCCGCCTGCTAGCCTGCTCCCTAAAATATCCCTGGTTTCCTCATTTCTATATATAGGGTGCCTACATTCTGCATGTCCTTTGGCTCAGAATCAGTTTGATTCCCTCTTTCTTTTTCCTTTCTCCTCCTGTGAAGAGGCTGCATCCTAATGTTTAAATGTTGTATTTTAATCTTGTTTTTTAAATTGTATTTTAATCAACTTGTTTTTATTGTTGGTTGTTAGCCGCCCTGAGCCCAATCTTGGCTGGGGAGGGCGGGGTATAAATAAAATTATTATTATTATTATTATTATTATTATTATTATTATTATTATTATTATTATTTACAAATGGCTTTAGATACCTGTTAGGTCCATAAATTACCATATAGCATGCATTCAACACAACAAAACAGCGACAATTTGTTGTTGACAAAGGACAGCTGGACATATAAAAGGCCCCATTACCTTCAGTAAACCTAATCAAACCTAAATCCGGCCCTGCTTCCAGATGTTGTGGAGGTTCACCCATCCACCTACTTTTCCAGAGGTGAGCACAACTGGAACAGGATGGCCAGGGATATGTTTTGAGAGGGGCTGGGAAAGAGTATTTCCCCTTTCGTCAACTGCAGATGCTCTCTGGCCCAGGCTTCCTCCCTCTCCCCTCCCAGCGCTCAGGGTAGTACCTTGCAGGCTCAGCCGCCAACATCCCCCATATGTGTCTTTTGCCCCCACCATCTGGACAGAATCACCACTCAGCTCATAAGGCTCCGTGCATTAAAGCCGGGAGAGAGACATAATTCAGCCAGAGCCTGCCTTGCGCTCTTGCCCTCGCCTGACCTCTGCCCCAGCCGCAGCGGCACACCTTGGCTCTATCATCATAAATGTGCTTCCTGTGGCTCCCTGTAGACCCACCACCAACATCCAAGGATGCATTGCAGGCTTCCCAGAAAGACTTTGAACCTTTGGAGACACAATTGTGTGCGTGTGTGTTGCAACCAGGTGTTTGTGCACGCGTACACACACGGAGGAAGGCAGTTCCCCTTCCGAGCCACAAGAGGTAGGGAGAACTCCTGCCTAGACAGCCGGCAAGATCCCCAACCCCAAAGTCCTCCTCGGATGAAGGATTGCGTTTGTGATGCCATCAGTGGCTGCTCAGAGATGCTGGAGGTCTTGGCCAGTTCTCCTAACTCATTAAGGGCAAGAGGAGGAAAAACTCACTAGGAAACTTACTGAGACTGTTACAGCTTTCACAAAATACCCATCCCACATTTATATAATAACTCATTCTTTGTGTGTGGCAGTGCCTACACCTCGGAACTCCCTGCCTATTGACTGGCATCAGACAGGCACATTCACTGTACAGTGGACGCTCAGGTTGCAAACATGATCCGTGTGGGATGCACGTTTGCAACCCGCAGCAGCGCGTCTGCGCACACGCGGGTTGCGATTCGGCACTTAGTGCGATTTAGCACTTCTGCGCATGCGCGACTGCTGAAACCCGGAAGTAACCCGTTCCGGGTTTCGGCGGGTGCGTAACCCAAAAAAAACACAACCTGAAGTGGCCGTAACCCAAGGTATGACTGTACTCTTTTCAGCACCTGCTAAAAAGGTTCCTGTTTGGATAAGGCAGCCCAGGTGTTTAGAAAGCTGTTGTGAGTTTTAATCTGTTTTTAGTCTATCGTTATTTCACCTTCTTGAAAGTTTTAAATTATTGTTGTTGATTTTTCTTATTGATAATGCTATTGTTTTATCTTTTTCATAAACGGCTTTGAGAGTTTTTTTGGGGGGGTTGCACTAAAGCATTGGATACGTTGTATGAAAGAGAGAGAGAGAGAGAGAGAGAGAGAGAGAGAGAGAGAGAGAGAGGGAAACTGTGGTCTTGTAGCTGCCAGGGTGGCACCAAAGACGCATCCTTTTTCTCCAAAGCACTCCTACCTATGCACCCACATGGGGGAAGCCCAGATCCTAGACTCTTCAACTGGAGGAGCAAAGAGCAAAACAAGGTGACTGAGAAGCACCACATCTTGCCCAGTCTTTTATAGCCCAGGGGCAAGAAAGGCAAAGGATGGGAGGATTGGCAACTGGGGAAATGGGGCACGAGGTCAGTCTACTTTGGGTGGCATGACGGGTGGCTCTGAATCACCACATTCATAAAACCATGGCATTGTAGAGTTGGAAGGGACCCCTTGATGTCATCTAGTCCAACCCCTCGCAATGCAGGAATCACAGCTGCAGGATCCCTGACAGGTGGCTGTCCAAACTCTGCTAAGAAACCTCCAAGGAAGGCAAGTCAACCACCTTCTCCACCCACTTTCTCCACATGGTGCGTTATTTTATAAGCTTCCACCATGTTGTGTCTTCCCCACATTTCCCCTAAACTACAAAGTCCCAAACGCTGCAACATGACAGGCAGCGCAAGCCTGAGGTCTCATCAAAGCAGAGCGTGATAGGAGATGCAGAGAGCACTGAAGCACAGCTGGAAGGAAAGGGCTGCTTAATCCGTTCTGTTTTGTTTGGACATGGGATACTGGCGTTTCAATAAATCGCGCAGGGCTCTCTTTTGCTGCAAACTGCAAACATGTTGGTCTGAAATAAGCATGCAATGAATTTTCGCTACAGCTTCCCGTTTCAGAATGGATACCGGGGAAACTGTGTGCAATTGTCAGCTGGCGCGCAAGGTAATTTACTCAACATCAAGCCACAGACAAGAGCTGAGCCTTCTGCCCTTCAGACGCCCGACCCAACAAATCCCGACCAAAGCCATCAAGACAGCGCTGTGTTTAGGGCAAATGGAATTCAGAGATAAAGGAACTGGCCAGGAGCAGCTGGGCAGGGAGCAGGAGGCAAACAACCTTTTGCTCAGATTCAGAAAGGAAATGTCTTTTATCAAGGACACAGAACCATCTGCTTCTATGGACTGTGACCTCAACCAGCCCAACACAGCTTTCAAAGCAGCATTTTTCCGCAAGACTCAGGTTGGGTGGAGAGAGGAAGACATGCCTAAGGTGGACTGCTTCCAATGTCATGGAAAGCTTCCCCAACCTGGTGCCCTCTGGCTCCTTTGCACCACCACTTCCATCAACCCCCCCCCCAGCATGGCTATTGCAATGGGGGGTGGGGGGCAGACAGGAGATACCATCCCAGACCACCAGGCGGCGAAGGCCTCAGGGATGCTTCTGCATTGGAACATGCCATTTCCCTTGCAAAATAAAAACGTTATTGCAATTGTTTCAACCAGAGGCGAGCAACGGGCGAAACTCCAGCACACTTACAGTCATACCACGGGTTACAGACGGGTTACCGGTACTTCCGGGTTTTGGGGGTCGTGCATGCACAGAAGCATTAAATTGCGCTATGTGCATGAGTGCTGAATCGCAACCTGTGTGTGCGCTGTAGGTTGTGAATGTGCCTCCTGCACGGATCACGTTCGCAACCCGAGCATCCACTGTATTTATTTTAGCAAAAGCGCGCCTCATGTTAAGGACTGTTTCGGCTTAAGAACGGACCTCCGGAACGAGTTATGTTCCTAACCGGAGGTACCACTGTATTCAGAAGCATTGCTGTTTTCAACTGTGGAGGCAAAGCAGAACCATTGTGGCAAGTAGCCACTGAAAATGTTCTCCATAAATTTGTCTAATCCTCTTTTAAAGCCATGTAGGTTGGTATCCATCAGTGTCTCCTGTGGCAGGGAGTCCGTAGTTTAACTGGGCACGAAGACAGACTTTCTTTATTCTGCCCTGAATCTCCCAATATTCCGTTTCAGTGGATGTCAACAAGTTCCTGTGTTCTGAGAGAGGAAGGAAAACCTTTTCTCTGGGGGTGGGGTGACTTGTAGGTTTTTAACAATCTTTTCAAATGTAACAGAATTTAGAATGGAAAAATGCTAGATATGTAGCCCAATCTCATGCACATTAACTTGCAGATTAGCTTGACTAAATTCAACAAGACTTCCTCACATCATTACTGCAACCTTGGACCCCCCCCTTTTTTTAGTTAAGCCCAAACTACTGTTCATTCCTCAGAAACATTTTCAGGGGTACTGAAAAGCACTTCCCTTTTACAGCATTCCCCCCTCCCCAGCAAAAATGGCAATTTATTCATGGAGAGAGCCCTCTTTTGTTTTTACTCTCCATGGTTATCACTTGCCTTAGTGACAAACATCGTCACACAGCCAAGGCTGATGGCATTGTCATATCAGAACACTCATTGTCGGATCACTAAATCAGATAAAATTAAATTAAACAGGCAAATCTGGAAGGAGGAAAATAAATACACCAAAAGCTACACAGAAGTTTCCCCACCGCAAATTATTAACCCCATTAAGTCTGAGGGAGCTGGGAGGGTCCTGCTTTCCCACCTTGCACACACACACTTGCACACACAGTTCACTAGAGACATGGAGAAACTCTTCCAACACAAAGTCTATCCCTCCCTATGCTGCCACTGGGACGCGGGTGGCGCTGTGGGTTAAACCACAGAGCCTAGGACTTGTCGATCAGAAGGTCGGCAGTTCGAATCCCCGCGACAGGCTGAGCTCCCGTTGCTCGGTCCCGGCTCCTGCCAACCTAGCAGTTCGAAAGCACGTCAAAGTGCAAATAGATAAATAGGTACCACTCTGGCGGGAAGGTAAACAGCGTTTCCATGGGCTGCTCTGGTTCACCAGAAGTAGCTTAGTCATGCTGGCCACATGACCCGGAAGCTGTACGCCGGCTCCCTCGGCCAGCGAGATGAGCGCCGCAATCCCAGAGTTGGCCACGACTGGACCTAATGGTCAGGGGTCCCTTTACCTTTACTTAAACCCTGCCAAGTCCTGATATTCCCCACCTTCACAGCCGCCACCTCATGCAGTAGACCACCTGTGTCCCCATTTTACAGAAACAGGTTTGTGTGCCAAGTCCCCCCCCCCCCGTGGAAATAAAGACACATGACACAATTATTAAGGTTAATGGGCTAAATAAGGCCACCACTTTCTTGGTTACAGGTGATGAGGGGTATTGGCTTAGGCATTGGTTCTAACCGACTATATCCGACTCCAGCCCGTCCGCTAGAAGTCCGGGAAGGGTTAACCACCAGTAGGGGGAGTCCTGCTGATGCACATCAACTAGGAACTCCCCTGGGGTCACTGATAGGGGGCGTGCCTTAGGCCCTCACCACTCCAGGCTTCAGACAGGGCCATGACCCCCCAGAATCATTTACCAGACTACCCTTCAGTATGCTGGGCAGGTGATGGCACTTCCTCCCCTCTTCCATCTACAGAGCAATACCAATGCCTAACCGCCAATATCCAGAAAGTTGTGATGATTTGCTATGAGGAAGGCAAAAACCAAGTGGCTGGTGCCAATTTGCCAAGTGGAAAAATTCCTACCAGGCCCCTCAATAACGATCAACCAAGGTCCATAGCAAGGTCAAGGAACGGAAACCTTATAGGGCGGGAGGGTGGGAAAAGCAGGAACAGCTGGTAGGTGGCAAAAGAGGGAGATCCTTAAATAGGGCAGGCCACGCCCCCAGAGCCTGCTGATTGGCTGTCCAGGGGTTGATGCAGCCGGGAATCCCCCCAATCGTGCAGTGGCAGGTTCCAGCCACTGCGTTTGTGTCGGGGCCGTGACGCCCGCAACCCCACCTCCTCCGTAGGGCAGAAGTGGCTTTCTCAATGGCACCCAAAGGGTTCATTCCTAAACAGGGGTGGGGGTGGGGGGTGGAAAGAGGTCTGCCCTCTAGGTCCAGGGACCGAGATGTGATCAAAGCACGTCCTGGATCTTGTCGGCTCTCTTTTTTGGGAGTTTCGTCTGCTTCTGGGGGTGTGGGATTCGCGAGCCCTGCCACCCTTACCCGCCCCATTCACCCCCCGCATGGAAATTGCATGCTGATCCATGAATGCTCCCCTCCTCCATCACTTTCGCTCTTGCTCATGGGATGAGACAGGCCAGGAGCTCACAGCGAGATGTCCGCAGGCTCTGGCTGCTGTTGTCCAGCTGTTCTGCTGCAGCTCCTGGGGTCGAGGTTGTTCTAAGGACGGCTGTCTTCCAATACCAACACACACACATTCAGAAGAGAGAAGGAAGGAAGGAAGGAAGGAAGGAAGGAAGGAAGGAAGGAAGGAAGGAAGGAATCATAGAATTGTTGAGATGGGTGAGATACCCAGGGGTCATCTAGTCCAACCCCCCACAATGCAGGGATCTCAACTAAAGCATCCATGACACAGGGTCATCCAGCCTCTGCTTAAGAACCTTCAAGGAAGGAGGATCCGCCACCTCCCAAGGGAGACCGTTCCCACTGTCAAACAGCTCTTACCACCAGATAATTCTTCCTGAGGTCTACTCGGAATCTCCTTCCTTGCCATTTGAATTCACTGGCTCAGTTCCGACCCTCTGATACCACTGAGCCTCTTGGGCTTGCAGATCAGAAGGTTGGCGGTTCGAATCCCCGCAACGGAGTGAGCTCCCGTTACGCCGTCCCAGCTCCTGCCAACCTAGCAGTTCAAAAGCACACCAGCACAAGTAGATAAATTGATACCGTTGCAGCAGGAAGGCAAATCGGGTCCTCCCTTAAAGAGGGCACGTGTTTCGGTGAGACCTGTAAACCTAACCCTGTGTTGTGGGTGGGTACGTTTGGAGGCATAGGGCGGCCCCGGTCCACAGGTGACTCGCCTCTCCTGGCCTGGAGGCGAGCCCTCCTCCTGCGAGAACTTAGATTCCTCCGCCTCTCTGCCCTGAGCCTCTGCAGCTCAGGAGAGGCTGGAGGGTTACTGGACCCAGAGGCAACCTCACCTTCCCCTGACTGGGCTGGGAGAGGAGCACCTGCTGGCAATGGGTCCTCCATCACCTCTGGAGCCAGAGCGCATTCAGCTGGAGTCTGCTCCTGAGGATCCAGCACAGGTGAGGACCCTTCAGGCTCAAGCCCCAGCCCCGACTCAGCTGGTTCTGGAGGCGGGGACTCCTGTGCAGGCTGGGATTCCTCAGGTTCAGCCTCTGCATCAGGTTCACAGGACATCCACTGAGAGCCAGTGTGGTGTAGTGGTTAAGAGCAGTAGACTCGTAATCTGGTGAACCGGGTTCGCGTCTCCGCTCCTCCACCTGCAGCTGCTGGGTGACCTTGGGCCAGTCACACTTCTCTGAGGTCTCTCAGCCCCACTCACCTCACAGAGTGTTTGTTGTGGGGGAGGAAGGGAAAGGAGAATGTTAGCCGCTTAAAGGGAGTGAAAGGCGGGATATCAAATCCAAACTCCTCTTCTTCTTCTTCATCACACCGAGCCTTGTTTCAGTAGGTCCCCTTTATCTATTTTAAACCTGCGACAACCTAGAGGCACATCTCTCCCCATGGTCGTCGCAGGGTGGCTACCCCCTAGCGCCATCGGCAGGCCGAGCCAGGTAAACCTTGCCACCGTCGGACTTCTCCCTCAAGGCGGAGGCACTTTGCAAGAGCTGCGCTCCTCTCCCGCTGAATTGGCTTAACACCAGGGACGCAAGCTGATTAGCATAAGCAAGCTATGTGCCCTTGATGCTCAAACCGAATGCGCAGATGGCAGCGCTAGCGTGGCTGTTCCTGGGTGACCTTGGCAACCCCCACATCACAGCAACATATGCAAGTGCGCAGGAGAGGCTTCCTTCCTACACAGGGGAAAAAGAGACTACAAAGCCATTATGCACCTAAAGGGGAAGAAAGAATTTCTCAAGTTCACATAGGCTGAAGTCCAGACTGGAGGATCTGTGGTCAGAGTTCCTTATCTCATGTTTTTAATATAATAGTAAGAGCCTGCTGGATCAGGCCAATGGCCCAACTAGTCCATAATCCTGTTCCCACAGAGGCCAAGCAAATGATAGGAGGAAACATGCAAGCAGGATTCGAACACAAGAGCCTTCTGCCCTCCTGCAGTTTCCAGCAACTGGCCTTGAGAAGCACTGCTGCCTCTTCAACTGCAGACGTAGAGCATAGACATCTTGGCTAGCGGCCATCGATAGCCCTCTCTTCCTCCATGAATTTATGCAGCCCTCTTTTGAAGCTGGTGGCCATCACTGCTTCCTGTGGAAGAGTTCCACAGTTCCCCCAAGCGCTGCGTCAAGAAGTGGTTTCTTTTATCTGCGCTGAATCTTCCAACTATATAGTTCAGATAAGTGGGAAACACTCAATTCAGATGCCTGCAGGGCTGTTTTGGGAAGACGCGTGGGAAATAAATGAAATTCATCGTTCATCGTCAATGGAAATGGTGTCCCCTAAACGCGACGCAGGGAAAGACCAAAGAGGGAGGGGAGCGGAGACATGATTCTAAACAACGTGAGCGATAAGGATCCCGCGATCGACTGGTTGATCACGGTCGACAGGTTGGACACCCCTGATCTAGACTGACTGGTAGGAGAATCTCTCCATGGTTTCAAGAATGAACTTCCCCTCCACTCATCCCTGGAGATGCCAGGAATTGAACCTATTCTCTAACCTAGGTATTCTCTAATGAACCATGGCCCTACCTGTGATCAGGCTATGCTCAGATAAATAAATCCAGTAAGGTCAAAGTGATGCTGCCGGCGTACAAAGCCCTATACAGCCTGGGAAGAGGTTGCTTAAGAGGTCAGATCCTTCCTTATATATCCTGTCAATCACTGCACTCTGCACCTCTGCAGAAATCATCTTATCCGAAGGTCTGCCCCACATGATGCAGGAATTGAGCCTTTAGTGAGCTAGCACCTACCCTCTGGAACTCCCTGCCATTGGATATCAGGCAGGCACAACTCTATTGCCTATTTAAGACCTTTCTGTGTTTAACAAGCCTTTTAAATTGAATTAAATAATCATAAACCCTGTCTGGTATCTGCATAAAAGACTGTTTTCATTGTTAAATTGCTTTGGGAGGTTTTATAGGCAGCCATGCGTAAATAAATGAGATAAATAAACAAATGCACAAAAGCGGAAAGGCAGGGGTCACAGGCCAGGTAATAGCACACAGGAAAGTGAGGAAGATGACAGAGCTTTCTGGAGGCCAGGCTGCCCCACGGCAGAAGACCTTTCCTATTTTCTGACATAGTCTTCTTATGGGGGAAGTGTGCATAAGAATGTCTGTTATTAGTTAAAACAGCATACAAAAATGAATCAAATTGGGAAAAACTGATTGCAAAAGTGTATGCCGTATTTTTCGCTCTATAAGACGCACCTTTCTCCTCCTAAAAAGTAAGGGGATGAAGGCTCCCCTTGCCCGGGAGAGGCTGCTGGCGGCTAAGAAGCCGCCAGGACAGCGAGCAGGATCCATCCCACTGGCTGTCTTGGCTTCTGCCATAGCCGCACGCAGCCTCTTCCGGCCAGAGAGGCTGCCCCTGGCTTTTGCGGGAGGTGGGGGAAGGGAGAGAGCGTGCGGCTCTGTCCCTTCCCCCCACCTCCCAGAAAAGCCCCCAAGAGCCACACTCCCTTTAAAAAGCACATGGCTCTTGCAGGAGGAAAGCCAGGAGGCTTGCTTTCGCTGAAGCCAGGAGGGCAAGGGGGATCGGTGCGCACTGATCCCGCTTGCTCTCCTGGCTTCAGGGGTAGCTCCGCAAAGCCTCCTGAGCGAAGATGGAGGAGCGCTCCCTCTTAGCTCAGGAGGCTTTGCGTTCCTTTCTTATTTCTTGTTTTCCTCCCCCAAAAAACTAGGTGCGTCCAATTGTCCAGTGCATCTAATAGAGCGAAAAATACAGTATATTAAGTAAAATCCAATATTTTAAAAAAGTGTATTGGGAGAAATATGTAAAAAAGTTCATGCAGACTTTTTAAAAAAATGCACAGGCGGAACCCTGACAGATAGCTCAGTCAGCAGAGAGTAAGACTCTTAATCTCAGGGTTGTGCATTCGAGTCCTACATTGGAAGATTCCTGCATTGCAGGGGGTTGGACTAGATGCCCATTGTGATCCCTTACAACTCCCCAAAGCAGTGATTCTGTGAAGACTGGGAAAATGAGAAAGCGTGTTCTCTTTCATGGAGAGCACGTGTTGCGGTGGGGGCCGCCAGGACACTCCAAAGTTGGGGGCGGGCTAATTGTTCATTGGCCACTGATGCAATTGGGGCTTCCCTTGTTGTTGGGAAGAAGTTAATGTTGCTATTTGTTGATTGACAGCCAGAAATGCTAAAACTCCTTGCACGAGGCTAGGGCTTCCTCTTTTCGCCCGTGCATCGGATTGTCCGTCCCCCCCCCCCCTAGAATTAGGGTTGTTCGCTTTGACCTTGCTATGCCTGTCATGGGGTCGTCTGCTCTTGGGGCAGGGGCCTGGTAGGAATTTTGTCCATCTGGCTGATTGGCTGGGGCCATTTGGTTTTCGCCTACTGCGTAGCAAATCGTCACAACTTGTAAGGTTGCGGTTAGGCATTGCTTTATGGTTTGGTTGGTTGAGGGGAAGTGGTTGAGTGCCTGCCCTTGGTAGGTTGAGTGCCTGCCCCTCTAATGCTGCTGCTGCAAGGGATTCCGTTAAAGGAATTGGGGGCTAACTATTGCTTGTCCACTCTGTCAAGGGGGCTCGGGCCATAGCAATGAGCTCCTGGTTGCATTTGGGGTGAGGGCAGGTTCCCTGCTCCGCGTAACCCCCAAGTGTATTCCCCTATTCTGACTTTCGCATCGTGCGGAATGTCAGTCTGTTCCCCATGGTCGGGGCAGATAGTCGCAACCAATGCCTAAGCAACCACTCACAAATTTGTATTTCAATAAAGTTGTGGCCAAAATTATGCCAAAAATCTTAAACAAAAATTCTGTGTGATGTGTGAGTTATTGGGGTGGCCCTGGGGACCTCGACACGCAAAATGAAATAAAGCAAAGTTGACAAGATTCACCCATCCCTAATTAAATCTGATTTTACATTTGCTTCACAAATCGCAACCTTTGCTGATTTGCCAACCTGCCTCCTTTTTTGGGGGGGGGGGTTTGTTTCCTGGTCTCACCAACGTCCAAAGAAAGCAGAGTTCTGTTTACTTCCAAGGCACCGGAGGGAATGTTGTTTGTGTGGATCAGCAGATGGGCTGGGAGGAGCAGGAGACAGATGTTTGGAGACAGACCCGAACTGCGCAGAAGCCTAACAAGGTTCATGATAAGCAAAGTCTGACGTTCTCCATGCAGGCTGCTAGAGAAAGGGTTGAGCGTGGAAACAGATTCTTAATTGGGTTTCTGCTAAAAGGCAGAGACCAGCAACTGGTCAGCTGTAGCACTTGTTGGTGTGAGTGCCTTGAGGCGGTTGGAGGATTGATGGCGGCTAACAGATTGAGGTTGAACCCTTACAGGAAAGAAGTACTGTTTTGGGGGGACAGGAGGCGAGCGGGTCTAGGGGACTCTCTGATCCTGAATGGGGTAACTGTGCCCCTGAAGGACCAGGTGCGCAGCCTGGGAGTCATTTTGGACTCACAGCTGTCCATGGACGTGCAGGTCAATTTGGTGTCCAGAGCAGCTGTCTACCAGCTGAATCTGGTACGCAGGATGAGACCCTACCTGCCCGCGGACTGTCTTGCCAGAGTGGTGCATGCTCTGGTTATCTCCCGCTTGGACTCCTGCAATGCGCTCTACGTGGGGCTACCTTTGAAGGTGACTCGGAAACTACAACTAATCCAGAATGCGGCAGCTAGACTGGTGACTGGGGGCGGCCGCCGAGACCACATAACACCGGTCTTGAAAGACCTACATTGGCTCCCAGTACCTTTCCAAGCACAATTCAAAGTGTTGGTGCTGACCTTTAATAGCCCTAAATGGCCTCGGCCCAATATACCTGAAGGAGTGTCTCCCTCCCCATCGTTCTGCCCGGACCCTGAGGTCCAGCACTGAGGGCCTTCTGGCAGTTCCCTCCCTGAGAAAAGCAAAGCTACAGGGAACCAGGAAGACAGCTTCTCAGTAGTGGCACCCGCCCTGTGGAACTCCCTCCCACCAGATGTCAAAGAGAAAAACAACTACCAGACTTTTAGAAGACATCTGAAGGCAGCCCTGTTTAGGGAAGCTTTTATTGTTTGATATATTACTGTATTTTAATATTTGGTTGGAAGCTGCCCAGAGTGGCTGGGGAAGCGGGGTATAAATAATAAATTATTATTATTATTATTTATTATTACTATTACTATTATTATTGGAATGAATGGGAGCCTGGGGTCATCTAGTCCAACCCCTGGCGATGCAGGAATCGCAGCTAAAGCGTCCAGGACAGAAGGCCCCCCAAACTCTGCTTAAAAACGCTGGTGAAGTGTGGGATTTGACCTGCGCTGCAGCATTCGCCACCCTAAGACTTGCATTCGGCGCATTCCACCATCTCCTGCTTCCTGCCCCCTCCCATTCTCATCTGCCTTCCTCCCTTCCGGACGAAAGGTTGCAAAGGGCCACATTCCTAACGGCGCTGAGCCGCTCTCCGTCCTGTGGGACGGCAGCGAGAGAAAAAGCAGCTTCAGTTTCAAACCAAAACATGCCTGACTCCCTGGCCTCCCTTTCCTGCGAGAGAGAGAGAGTTGGGGGCATGGGGGGGTGCTTTTTTGTTCGCTCTGGAGCAAGTTATAAACTTTTGAAGATTTCTCCCCTTGCCCCTGCGCCCCCCCCCCGCTCGACTCCTTTCCTGCCTCACTTCAGAGTTTGACAGGGCCATTAGGAATCTATTCCCCCCGGGGTCGGCCCTTTCAGACCACATTAGTCAGACAATCCATTAAAACCGGGCGCAAGCTTTTGCTAATGCCCTTCTGCAAAATTAAAGGAGGGGGAAATATTCCATCAAAGTCGTCCGCATCACCTACGATCAGTTACTGTAACTGTGCTCTTCCGCCAGCCAAGGAATTGGGGAGGCGGGGGTTGAAAGACTGACAAGGAAGGAGAAAATTCAGCAGTACGGTGATGGAAGGGAGGAAGGATCAGTCCCGTTGCAAGGAGAGAATGAATATGACAGATGTCAAGCACAGGGTGGTTCTTAGGGGAAAGCCCCGAGCTGTGAGCTGGGCATCAAGCTTGCAGCTATGCTTACTGAGCTGTGCAAAAGCACGGACAGATTTCTGGGATTTCTGTCGGAAGTGGGAGGGCTGCATCCTGCAAAGAGAAGCGGCACAGGGTGAGGCCTGCAAGGTCCTGTGAGCCTGGTCATCCTTAGCCACATGCCCCATCGCCAATGCTGGATTAGCCAATGCTGGATTTACCGTATTTTTCGCGCTATAAGACACACCCGACCATAAGACGCAGCGTTTCTCCTCCCACTTTGCTGAAGAGGCGCTCCGCAGCTCTCCCTTTCTGGGCAGCGCCATTCGCTCCATAAGACGCACACACATTTCCCCTTACTTTTTAGGAGGAAAAAGGTGCGTCTTATGGAGCAAAAAATACGGTGCGTATAAGCTAAACAAGCTATAGCTTAGGGCCCAACTCTCTTGCCCCCCCCCCCAAAAAAGGAAAAAAAAACCCCTGGATGTACATTTCCAAAATACCAGATAAAAAACAAATAAAATAAAACCGACATACAGCAACCATGTTTTGTTTTGTGTAGGCTCCTATGATGTAAGTCATGGGCCTCGCCTGCTCCCTAAAATATCACTGGTTTGCTCCTTTCTATATATAGGGTGCCTACATTCTGCATGGTCTGATTGCAAGGCAACATGTGCAAATGGCTTGAGATACCGATTAGGTCCATAAATTACTATATAGCATATGTTGTTGGTTTGTTGTTTAGTCATTTAGTCGTGTCCGCCTCTTTATGACCCCCTGGACCAGAGCACGCCAGGGACTCCTGCCTTCCACTGCCTCCCGCAGTTTGGTCAAACTCATGCTGGTAGCTTTCAGAACACTGTCCCACCATCTCGTCCTCTGTCGTCCCCTTCTCCTTGTGCCCTCCATCTTTCCCAACATCAGGGTCTTTTCCAGGGAGTCTTCTCTTCTCATGTATTGGAGCCTCAGCTTCAGGATCTGTCCTTCCAGTGAGCACTCGGGGCTGATTTCCTTAAGAATGGAGAGGTTTGATCTTCTTGCAGTCCACTTCTTTGGAGGAGTTTAGTCCCAAGAGCCAGAACGGTTCGTCGCCGTAGTTATATGTACCCTTGAATGGAAGGGAGCAGGCCATGCCCACAAATGTATCGTGTGGAGCTCTCACTTGAGGTACAGTGGTGCCTCGCAAGACGAAATTAATTCATTCTGCGAGTTTTTTCGTCTTGCGGATTTTTCGTCTTGCGAAGCACGGTTTCCCAAAAACCTCAAAAAAGGCTACCACACCGCGTGCTATGAGTTGTTCCTCGAAGTCAAGTCGCAACTGCACCTCTTCAAGCAATGCACCCTGGGTATTAACAGTTTTAAGAAAAAGGAAACAAACTTGCAAGACGTTTTCGTCTTGTGCAGCAAGCCCATAGGGAAATTCGTCTTGCGAAGCAACTCAAAAAACGAAAAACTCTTTCGTCTTGCGAGTTTTTCATCTTGCGAGGCATTCGTCTTGCGGGGCACCACTGTATCTGTGAAAGACGGCTTTTCAACAACAATCCTCTCTTTTGGGCTCCTTGCCTCTGAACATCACTGGCTGCCTGAGATTTGCCTTGTGCACGTTCTGCGACATTGTTGTTTGCGATCTCCAGTTCTGGGCAGCACAGTTTAAGAAGGATGTTGACAAGATGGAAGGTGTGCAGAGGAGGGCAACCAAGATGATCAAGGGTCTGGAAACCAAGCCTGATGAGGAATGGTTGAAGGAGCTGGGAAAGAGCAGATAGGAGAGCCACCTTCCAACATCTCAAGCGCTGTCTCATGGAAGAGGGAGCAAGCTTGTTTTCTCCTGCTCTGGAGGGGAGGACTCGAACCCGTGGCTTCAACTTACAAGAAAGGAGATTCCAACTAAACAGCTGATTCGAGTGTGGTGCTGATAACACCAAGGTTGCAGGTGTGATCCCTGTATGGGGTAGTTGTGTATTCCTCTGTTGCAGGGGGGTTGGACTAGATGATCCTTGGGACCCCTTCCAACTCTACAAATCCATGATTCTATCATTCTATGAGTTGTTTGACAGTGGGGCAGACTGCCTGAGAAGGCATTGGTCTCTCCTTCCTTGGAGGTTTTTAACCAGATGCTGGAAGGCCCTTTGCCATTGATTATTTAGCAGTGATTCCTGCATCACAGGCAGTTGGCCGACATCGCCCTTGGCGTTCCTTCCAGCTCCATGATTCTAACAACAGTTTGTTGTGATGCCTACACAGGGCAGGCAATCGTTACAGAAACTAACAGGTTGCCTCTGGAGCAGAATTGGAAGCCCAGAGTCTCCCTGGGCAAGTCATGAAATCAGAGCAAGGAACGGCTGATCATCAAGATGTGTTGCAATGCAAACAAGTTTGCAAAGCTTGCTGCCTTTAAAAAATAAAAAAAATAAAATGCAGTGTTTCCAACCTGCCTCATTGGGAAGGATCTTATTCACCTCTCCTCTCTGTGATTTCCCAAAGCTTTAGAGCCTGGTTTGGTTTTCGCTGCCAAGCCCTGTTTACACGCGGTACAAAGGCCAGCAGAACTGCCACGCTCCCAGGCATGGGCAGGCTGCCTCCTGACCTTTCCTTTCTGAATAATTTAAGTTCCCGTCTCTGTTTGCAGGCAAGACCCCCATTTGGGGAGGGAAGGGAATGTGCTGTGTGGCTAAAGGGTAAAACTCGGAGCTGTCACAGACAGCGATCGGAAGCGATGGACTTCCTGAGGAAGCTGGCCTCTCGTGGAAACATCACACTCATCGCAGAAACAAAGATGGCGGTTGGTTGAAGAGCAGCTTCCGAATACCGGAACGAAGAGGGAGACTCTTCCCCAGGGAAGAAGAAAGCAGGGAAGGAGGAAAGCTGAGGAACAGGCATCAGGCAGAGAAGGGCTCAGCGGAGGAGAATTTGCTTGCCATGCCATTACGGGCTGTCACATGGAAGATGTCATATGGAAGAGGGAACAAGCTTGGTTTTCTTCTAGCTCCGCAGGGTAGGACCCGAACCCATGGCTTCAAGTTAGAAGAAAGGAGATTCTGACTCAACATCAGGAAGAACTTTCTGGCAGTAAGGGCTATTGGGCAGTGGAACGGTTTCTCTCGGGGGTTGTCGACTCTCCTTCATTGGAGTTGTTTAAGTGGAAGTTGAATCAGCTATGGATGCTTCAACTGAAATTCTTGCATTGCAATGGAAGCAAGAAGAATTACCGATGAAAGAAGAATGGAGAACAAAGTTGATGGACTATGCAGAACTAGATAAATCAACAGGAAGGATTCGCAACCTGCGGGATCAGAGATTCTTAGAGGACTGAATATATGAACTATCTGAAAAGTAGAAGGGTGATCGCCAAATAATTAATGCTTTTGAATTCTGGTGCTGGAGGAAACTCTTGAGAGTCCCATGGACTGCAAGAAGATCAAACCTCTCCATTCTGAAGGAAATCAGCCCTGAGTGCTCACTGGAAGGACAGATCCTGAAGCTGAGGCTCCAATACACAAGAAGAGAAGACTCCCTGGAAAAGACCCTGATGTTGGGGAAGATGGAGGGCACAAGGAGAAGGGGACGACAGAGGACGAGAAGGTTGGACACTGTTCTCGAAGCTACAAGCATGAGTTTGACCACATTGCGGGAGGCAGTGGAAGACAGGAGGGCCTGGCGTGCTCTGGTCCAGGGGGTCACGAAGAGTCGGACATGACTAAACAAAAACAACATCTGAAAAGTAATTGTGATGAACAGATTATGCTAGTAGGACTGCAAGACTATGAAAAGAATTATTAGTTAAGGACAATTGAATGCAATATAGAAACTAAGAAATGCAGACCACATGATAAAAAAAGAAAATCATCAGAGGCGTTGACAGAAGTCTAAAACATTGCACAAGATGAGAAGTTATGTTGTATGACTGTTGGAACTGATATGCTAAAAAAATTAATAAAAATGTATTTTAAAAAGAGAGAGATTCTTGCATTGCAAGGGGTTGGACCAGATGATTTTTTTGGGTCCCTTCCAACTCTACAATGCTATAATATTCTGGCAGGGCTAGGAGAGACTTCAGTCTGAAACCCTGGAGAATGTGGGCAACACCGAGCTAGACATACTGATGGGTCTGACAGCTTTCTCCTTTCCTAACTGAGGAAGCGAAGGTTAGATGCTCTGGGAAGATAGGATTTGGCCTGTCTGTCTTCCCAGGGCTTGCAAAGCAAAAAGACCTAAAGGGTAGCAGGTTAGGGAAGAATGCTGTGAGAGACTAAGAGAAGCAACACCTTGAAAGAGGAAGGAGTGAGATTTATAACAAATTGAAAAAGATATTTAAATACACTTTCCCGAAAAAGCCGGAAGCTTTCTTGCTAGGCTTGATGGGAGAGGAAATAGAAAAAGTAGATCAAAGGTTATTTATGTATGCTACGACTGCTGCCAGAACTTTGTTAGCCCAAAAATGGCAAGTACCAGAATTACCAACCATAGAGGAGTGGCAGACGAAGATGGTTGATTATGCAGAACTAGCAAAACTGACCTGTAGAATCCGAAATCAGGAGGAAGCAAAATTCCAAAAAGATTGGAGTAAATTTATGGAGTACATAAATAATAACTGTAGAAATTTGAAAACTCTGGCAGGACTGAAATAAATCTTACGATGTAGACAGGATTGGATACAATAAGAAACTGTGGAAAAGTAACTGACGTAAGAAAACCTGTTGAAGGGAGGGAAGGAAGTCAATGCTTAGCAGAGTGTGGTGAGAGAATGTGGGTAAATGATTGTTGAATGTTACTGTATATTTTTTTGTTTGCATTAAATGAAACACCAATAAAAAGCATTTTTAAAAAAAGGAGGAGGAGGAGGAAGCAGCGAGTTCTCCAAGGCTCGAATCATTCCCTTGCTTGGGAGGTAGGACTTGTTCACAACCCCACTGGGTATCTATTACCAAGCACTCTGAAGACCGGTTAGATCCATGGCTGGAGGGATGATTCTCCCACCAATTCTACCCAAGCTTGAATTAAAAAACAAACAAACAAACAGATCCAGGACACATAAAATAAAATTGTTTCTTCATGCAGTGCATCGTTCATCTATGGAACTCTCTGCCACTGGATGGCCACTAGCTTGGATGGCTTTAAAAGAGCACTAGACAAATTCATGGAGGGAGGAGAGGGCCATCGACAGCTACTACTAGTGATGGTTATGTTCTGCTTCCACAGTCGGAGGCAGAAATGTTTCTGAATCCCAGTTGCTGGAAGCTGCAGGAGGACAGAGGGCTCTTGAGCTCAGGACTTGCTTGTGGGGTTCAAACAGGTATCTGGTTGTGAGATGCTGGACTAGATAGGAAACTTCTTCTACCAGCGATGAAGTAGTGCAAACGTCCCAGTCTGAGTGACTGCAGCCGCCTATTGTCACTCCAGCAAATTTGGCTCACAGCTCTAACTCCAAACCTTGTTAGAAGAAAGCCTGGTCCTGCAGGGCCCAGCCTGGTGCGCAGCTGAATTATTAACCATGGAGCAGAAGCCCATCTCCGGAATGCAGAGCATGTCTGAGAAGCTTGGTCAGTCCCGCTGGGAGGATAAAGGCAGAGACAGATTCGCTGGAGGCGAGTGGCAGGTGATTAGCAGAAGCAACTCCTTCCTGGAAGAGTGAAAGCCTGTAGGTCGGAGCAGGGAGGGAGGAAAGATACCTTCCCCACACCCAGCCCCTATCAAACCACCGTTTCTTCCCATCCAAGCCATCTTCCCGTGTTTCTTGTGGCTCAGTGTTCATGCCATCAAGGAGCATTAACCCAAATGCCATATCCCGATACAGTGGTACCTCTGGTTGCAAACAGGATCCGTTCCAGAGCCCTGTTCACAACATCAGAACGCAACCCGCGTCTGCGTGTAGCGAATCGCTGCTTCTGCGCATGTGCATGACATCATTTTGAGCGTCTGCGCATGTGCGAGCGGCGAAATCTGTAAGTAACCCATTCCGTTACTTCCGGGTCGCCGTGGGACGTATCCTGAAAGAACGTAACCTGAACCGAACATAACAAGAGGTATGACTGTAGTGTCTTATTACGTTTGACTGGATGTCTGCATTTCCCTGGGCAGACAGCGCTTTTGGTTCAGTAGTTTTTTCTCAGCTTCTCAAGTGGGGAGCATGAACAGTGCGCTGATGTTCAGTACAGAGGGGAGGGAAAATGGCCTTTGGAATCTGTGGTGATCCCCAGAATGCTGGATGGAGCCAGAAGCGGAACTAGGTGCCCCTGGCGATTGTCCCAGGAGGCTGACGCACGCGGTAATTGTCCCGGGGGGTGCTCCGCATGGAAGTAGTATTTGCGTGACCAGTGGGCAGATTTTCTTTTTATACATTTTTATTGATTTTTTAACATATCAGTCCCAACAGTCACACTACATAACTTCTCGTGTTATACAATATTTTTAGACTTCCGTCAACACCTCTGATGATTTTCCGAAGAGAAATTATACAAACTTAGGGTTGGAATGGACCCTGAGGGTCATCTAGTCCACCCTCTGAAATGCAGGAATCTCAGCTGAAGTCTTCCTGACAGATGGCCATCCAACCTCTGCTTAAAAAGGGAAAGGACCCCTGACAGTTAAGTCCAGTCGTGGACGACTCTGGGGTTGCTGCGCTCATCTCGCTTTACAAGCCGAGGGAGCCAGCGTTTGTCCGCAGACAGTTTTTCCCCGTGTCATGTGGCCAGCAGGACTAAGCCACTTCTGGCGAAACCAGAGCAGTGCCCGGAAACACCATTTACCATCCCGCCGTAGTGGTACCTATTTATCTACTTGCGCTGGCGTGCTTTCGAACTGCTAGGTTGGCTGGGACAGAGCAATGGGAGCTCACCCCGTCGTGGGGAGCGCCGGCCTTCTGATCGGCAAGCCCAAGAGGCTCAGTGGTTTAGACCACAGCACCTACCTCCGCTTAAAAACCTCCAAAGGAAGGAGAGTCCACAATCTCCCGAGGGAGACTGTTCCACTGTCGAACAACTCTTACTGTCAGAAAGTTTGTCTGTATGTCTAGTCAAAATCTCCTTTCCTGCAACTTGAAGCCATGGGGTTGAGTCCTACCTTCCAGAGCAGATGAAAACGAACTTGCTCCATCCTCCATGGGACAGCCCTTCAGATATCTGACTCGCATCGCCTCTCATTTGCTATACGTTTCATTTCCCAACCTCTCTCCTTGCTACCAGTCACTAGTATATGAGGAACCTTTGCAGGATTGAATTTGTAAAGTGTTTGAAAACCATTTTTGATGGGCTTCCACTGGCTCGGTGGAGCGGCTAACCGTTTTCAGCAGTGAACCCCCTCATTCTCCACGTGAAAACCAAGCAGGGCGGATTAGCGCCAAAGGACTAGAGGCGCTGGCAAAGGAACGCCAACCCCTGGCACGCAAGCTTCCTCTTGAGTAATCAGCGCCCTCTCCAGCCAATCGCGCTGGCGGCTTTGGCGAAACAGTTGTTGAATCGGCGCGGTTTAACAGACTGCCATTTATGACACTGCGGTAGTTAAGAGACACGTTTTCTCTCAGAGCCGCACATAAAGTTTGATAGCTAAATAGCTGTAAATGTTACTGAAGTCTGACAACTTGAAGAGGAAGAGCGAGTAAGAGAGAGAGAGAGAGAGAGAGAGAGAGAGAGAGAGAGAGAGAGAGAGAGTGAGTCCACCATGCAGGGGGCTTGGACCAACACGCTCTGCTCCGGCAAGCCAAGGGGCCTTCCACTCTCGTAAAACCCGATTTATATTGGGAGTGAGAATGTGCGCCGCGCACATGGACGCCGGTTTATTGGGCCTGGTGTGATGCTGAGAAAATGTAGTTAAACCTCTACGAGTCTTCCTGGGAGCACCACCGAGGTGCCTATAAATCAAAACCGCAGTTCTGTTAAAAAAAGAGAGAAGTATTTACTAAATAAAAAATAGACTCCCTTTCTGGCGCGCTCTCAACCGTTTCCAAGGCAAGGTCGGAAAGACGAGAGAAGATGCATCTCAAGCCCACATCTCGAATTTTAGGGACTCCGCAGGCAGAGAAGGGGACCGGGGTCTCTGTGCCTTGGCTCAGCCAGCCATGAACCGGCTGCAAGCCTGTCGCTATCGTCCTCAATGTTATGTACTGAGTTGAATAGGATCCAAAAGGTAGCAGTCTGATTGGTCCTAGAACAATAGGGTCCAGAATGCAGCAGTCTGATTGGTCCTAGAACAATAGGGTCCAGAATGCAGCAGTCTGATTGGTCCTAGAACAATAGGGTCCAGAATGCAGCAGTCTGATTGGTCCACAGGAGCCACCCAATCCAGCTCCAGGTGGAAGTGAATCCGCAACCTGATTGGCCTACAGGAGAATCCCGGAACCAGCCAATCACGTGAGGCCCATTGTGTAAATAATGTATATAAAGCAGGCATTCTGGGGGAACTTCCATTCCTCCTCACCACTATGAGCTGAATAAAGAGCATGAAATCCACACTCTCTTGAGTAAATTTCACTCAAGCTGCCATATCATGGGATTTCTATGAACTAAACATCCCTCCTCGCTCTGCGCCCAAGGGTATTAAAGGAGCTTGTGGATGTAATCTGAGAGGTTCTTGTCTATAATGGTCGAGAATTCTGGGAGAACAGGGGAGGTCCCTGCAGACTGGAGGCAGGCAAATATTCTCCCCATTTTCAAAAAGGGAGAAGACCCAGGTAACTAGTGACTGACGTGTTTGACTGAGGGGAGTTGGCATGTAGCAACATCTGGAAGTCTGCAGGTTCCCCATCTATGTTGTGGGACCCAGGGAATCCCAGCAAGCTCCTAGTCAGAGGTTGTGATACTTCTGAACTCCATTTGCTAGAATCTGCAGGAGGGGAAAGGGCTCTTGCGCTCGAATCCTGCTTGTAGGTTTCCCACAGGTTAGAAGAGGATGCTGGACTGAATGGGCCAAGGGCCTGATCCTGCAGGGCTCTTCTTATGCTCCCCCCCCCCATGGTACTCCTCTGGATGTGGCCTTTTCAATCTCCTTACTTGCTCTCAGCCTCTGCAGGAGTTGTTCTGCTCAATGATGGATTTGATGTGGGACTCTGTTATTGCTGCTGTTTGGAGCAGTGTGAAAGCTGCTCTAAGTACATTGTGTGGATGATGATTAATACCGCTTGCATTCAAACAGCGCAGAGAGAGCAGCAAGCGGGTGGTGGAGTAACGGCTCTGGCAGGAATGATTTTCGTCCCAATTCCTATCCATAACCAGGGCTCCAGCAGAAAGAGCCTTGCCAACTGCAAAGGCAATCGTCCGTCCAAACACCCGCAAACAAAACAAAAAAAGTCTCCTGCGAATGGCACAGAACACCAGAATGTCAAAGTCAAGGGCAAAATCCTCACGTCAAGCCACCAGGAAATCTGACTTAGGAAAGATCTGTTAAAAGAGCTTCGCTCAAGGTGAAGGCAGATATTTCCTAGACTATGGGCTCTAATGGGGCTGCCATCCAAAATGAAGGCTGTTCCATTTGCCCTTGGCAGGTTCTTAAACTGGTGAAGAGCTTCTACACAGAGAAAGAGGAAGGAAGGAAGGAAGGAAGGAAGGAAGGAAGGAAGGAAGGAAGGAAGGAAGGAAGGAAGGAAGGAAGGAACCCTGAGACATCAGATTCGCTGCATCTCCAAACTAAACGCAGGTGTGAATTCTCTGACAAGCCTTCTAAACCCTGTAGTTGTTATTTATTACACCCTTCGTTTCCTGTTTAAAAATTCAAGTTAGACACAGGAAAGAAAGAAAACACACAAATAAACACAAAGCACCCAGGGCATCATACAGCGAGTGCCATCCTGACAATTCTTGTTGTTTCGGAGATAATGGATTTTTTTGTATTTGATAGGATGCCGTGATCCGGGTACCAATTTCTTCCTGGCGTCTTTTAAAATTCTGACACTAATCTGTTTATGGCCATCACTCCTGAAGTCATTTTAAGCTTAGATAATTTATATTTCTGAATGCAAAAATAATTTTTCAAAGCCGCATTTTAAAGACAGGAGGGGAGAATCTTCTTTTCGCGTCTAATAACAGCTGCATCCGCCAGATCTCTCAAGAACCTTGCCTTCCTCTGATATATCTGGTGCATCTCTCGTTCCTCCCAGTGGGACTCAGGAAAGAGAGGTTCCCAGTGGGCTAGACCCATTATTAGCAGAATTGCCATCCTAGTAATAGTTTTTGCAGCACTTCCAGCAGTGCTCCGAAGCTTTATCTGCTGCAGAAAAGAAACAGATGAGCCAGCCAAAGGAAGACTGCATCCCAGGTGCCCTGACCAAGAAACTTTAAGGTGCTATGAAGGAAAGAAAAAGGTAATTACAAGGGAAGATTGCAGAACTGGAAACCAAAGTTTTTCAGGGTCTGGCTAAAGGCTGCAGTTGATTCTCCCATTAGAAAATTGACACCCGTCTGGCTATGTGCGTTGCATTCATAATATACTTAGCAATCAATTAAGGTTGTTTTAATATTTTGCTTTGCCCTCAGTAGAGATGGGCAGTGTTGGGTTTTCAACATTGCAGTGGATTGCCAGCCAAATATTGTGGTTTGGCGATATACAGTGGTACCTCGGGTTAAGTACTTAATTCATTCCGGAGGTCCGTTCTTAACCTGAAACTGTTCTTAACCTGAAGCACCACTTTAGCTAATGGGGCCTCCCGCTGTTGCTGCGCTGCCAGAACACGATTTCTGTTCTCATCCTGAAGCAAAGTTCTTAACCTGAAGCACTATTTCTGGGTTAGCGGAGTCTGTAACCTGAAGCATATGTAACCTGAAGCATATGTAACCCGAGGTACCACTGTACTGCAATGTTGAAAAAAAACTGGCAGTCAGGGCTCTCTCAGTCGGGAAGGGCGGGCTTTGCGATCCCCAGCTGAGCAGCCCCGATCTCGCTCCTACTCACGTGCAAGCAGGAAGGGGGTTGGGGCTCTCTCAGCTGGGAAGGGGGGGGATACTTCAGTGGAGTCCCCTTCCCTCTGCCTCCAGCTCCCAGCAAGTTTGTTTCTGAGCAGAGGGGCTCAAGAGCAGCGAAGGCTTCAGCAGCCATATACCGCTAAGTGACGCTGTCATCGCGGTCTGTCTGCCCCGCCCCCCCCCCCGGTCCAGGGCGATATATCGATTTATCACCCAGGCGTAGCCCTCAGTTATAGAATCATGGAATTGAAGACTTGGAAGGGGCCTTGAGAGTCAACTAGTCCACCCCCGTCACTTAAGATGCCTTAACCAAATTATCAAACAGACGTCAACTACAAACGCCAACTACCCATCAAAAAAGAAGTGCCTGCAATCAAATAGTAGGGTTGCCATATTTCAAAAAGTGATAATCCGGACCCAAAAGTTGTTGAGCATTTTTTGCAAAATCTCCAAAAAAATTAGAAAAATATGAAGTTTTTGAACTATTTTTTTAGGAAATGCACCCCCAAAAAATCAACTTTTCCAACATGGGTTGGAAAAGGTTTATCCATACATTTCTACCAATCTTCAGAAATTCCACCTGGACACTATTTCTGATGGATGAATTCCAGATATGTCTGGGAAACTCCGGATGCATGGCAGCCCTATCGAATAGCAAATTGAACGAGCAGGTGAAATCCACTGCTAAGTTGCTTTCTCAAAACTTAGTCCCACTGACTGCTTCATCCCGGAAACTTACAGAGCTCTGCATTCATGCCCCAAAATCTGCCAGACAGTTGTGTTTCATTACATTTGGCTGCATGCCTGCGTTTCCTGAAAAGATACTGGCTTCTTTTGACCGCCCAAGGTGTTCAAAACTTTTTGCCGCTTGAGAGCAGTACATGTGAAAAGGATCTAGGAGTCTTGGTTGACCACAAACTTGACATGAGCCAACAGTGTGACGTGGCAGCTAAAAAAGCCAATGCAATTCTGGGCTGCATCAATAGGAGTATAGCATCTAGATCAAGGGAAGTAATAGTGCCACTGTATTCTGCTCTGGTCAGACCTCACCTGGAGTACTGTGTCCAGTTCTGGGCACCACAGTTCAAGAAGGACACTGACAAACTGGAACGTGTCCAGAGGAGGGCAACCAAAATGGTCAAAGGCCTGGAAATGATGCCTTATGAGGAACGGCTAAGGGAGCTGGGCATGTTTAGCCTGGAGAAGAGGAGGTTAAGGGGTGATATGATTGCCATGTTCAAATATATAAAAGGATGTCACATAGAGGAGGGAGAAAGGTTGTTTTCTGCTGCTCCAGAGAAGCAGACACGGAGCAATGGATCCAAACTACAAGAAAGAAGATTCCACCTAAACATTAGGAAGAACTTCCTGACAGTAAGAGCTGTTCGACAGTGGAATTTGCTGCCAAGGAGTGTGGTGGAGTCTCCTTCTTTGGAGGTCTTTAAGCAGAGGCTTGACAACCATATGTCAGGAGTGCTCTGATGGTGTTTCCTGCTTGGCAGGGGGTTGGACTCGATGGCCCTTGTGGTCTCTTCCAACTCTATGATTCTATGGGGAAAAAAATTCTATGAAAAAAAAAATGTGCGGAGCATGAAGTATGTTGTTTTAGATCTAACGCATTGGAGAGTTGTTCAGCGATGCACCCAGGGCACCGGGCGAAACTTTACTGGTGTTTATTAAGGGCAAGATCAACATTCCCCTAATAACCTCAGCAAAATACAGAGTGTGCACATATTAGATGCAATTAACCACATGCTGGGCATGAGCAGCGAGGGATTTATCCTGAACGTGCGGGGCTAAATTGGCTGTCTTGCGTCGCTCACAGTCACTGCAGTGTGACTTTTGGAGGGGAAATTGTGTGTGTGTGTGTGTGTCTGGCTTGACTCGCTTGAAAGGGGAGAAGAGAGAAAGAGACACACTATTCCTTTGAGCGCGTTCCAACTTTGAAGCATCTGCAAAGCTGGTCTGGAAACTTTCTGGGAGTGAACGGCCCCCAAAGATTTTGGATGCTTCCTCCCTATCTGAACTGCATCTGGAAACGCTGAAAGGCCCAATGACCCAGTTGAGTCCGGGAACCAGAGGCTGAGGCTGGGGGTGCAAACGCAGGCCAGCTCCCTCGGTCCCCTCCTACAGCTGCACCGTTTATCTCATCTCAGATGGCTCCCGAGCACATCTGTCTTCCTACCATCTGCAGAGAATACCATTTCTCCTAAGCATGGCCCATTTCAGCCGTAGAGGTCGAGGAATCTGCCTGGCCCCAAATGCACCGTAATAAATCAAGGAGTTCGTTCTCCAAGTAAGGATCCCGCAGCTCCCCGAGAACAAAAGTGCAGGTTTGGAAAGGAAAAGGATGTTCAAGTTATTAGTCACCTACATTGCTTTATAAGATATCAAGTAAAGCCTTTAGGGTTACACACACATATTTTTATTTTTATTAGTTTGCTTTTTAAAAAAAGTTCTGTGTCACTAACCGTTGGCAATGTGTACTAATGGAATGGTGGATTTGCAAAGTCTTCAGTGCCTAAGTATTCCAGGAAGATCCCTATTGGAACAGGGGTGAGCACACACTGATCTCTGCTTGAGCTGGAAAAACCATGCCATATGGTATCCCAAAAGCTTAAAGGGAACAACAAGGGCCTCGCTGGAAGTCACCAAAGCCAGCATTCCTAGATATCTGTGGGAATTGAAGCTAGCAGATTCACTGCATCAAGTGGCAGGGAGTTCCGTAAGTTAACTAAGTGCTGTAGAGAAAAGTCCTTTCTTTTCTCTGTACTGAGTCTCTCAGTGTCACCCTTTCCGTGAGCCAATGGCTTTTTGATCAGGGAAGCTGGCTTTTGGGCTCCAGTAAGTGTTGGAAATGGAAAGAAAATGAAGGAACTTTTTTCATATGTGGTGGAATTGTAAAATAATTAAAAATTACTGGGAAATGATCTACAACGAAATGAAAAAAAAATGCTTAAGATAACTTTTGTTAAGAAACCAGAAACTTTTTTATTAGGTATTTCAGGTCAAGACCTGCCAAAAGAGAAGAAGAAACTTTTTATGTACGCAACAACTAGCCCAAAGATGTAAAAGCGATGAAATACCAAATAAAGAACAATGGCAAGAAAAATTGATGGAATACGCTGAAATGGCGAAGTTAACTGAAAGACTAAGCAACAAAGACAATAGACACTTAAAAAAAATAATAGGGACCATTTATGTTGTATTTACAGAAACAATGTAAAGAAACGGACTCACTGGTAGGTTTTGAGTAAACACAATGGACAAAATAAATACATAAAATACAAATTAATGTTATAATGAGATAAAGAGAACATCATTTAAGTTAAGGAATTTAATATTAAGATTTAATAAAACAAGCAGGGGAAGTTTATATGTTAAGAAACCAGAAGTTGAGGGAAGTCATGGGGGCAGGATTTGGGAATTGTATGTTTTGTTATTTGATGTTACTATGATAAAAATGTAAAATTTAATAAAAAATATTTACTCGCCCCAAAAAGGAAAGCTGGCGTCTGCATTCTGATGCTACGGCAGAGGAGATCCAGGCTTAGGGTCTGGGCATCCTATGGCTACCCTGAACTCTTTCCTTTATACATGTTCAGAGACGAGTATATGTGTTCTTCTTTGTGCACAGACACACTCTGGGGCCCCAGAGCCAGACTTGTCCGGCTCCCCTCTAATGGGAAATTCTTTCCTTTCCCTCTGGAAATGTCCCTTCGTATGATGGAGAGCGAGAGAGCCGCTTTGCTTCCTCCCAAACCCGGCGAAATTATTTTTCACCTGGCTTTGCCAACAGCTCAGGCCTTTTCCCACGCTCTTACAAATCAACATGTCCAAGTCCCGGTCACTGGTGAGATTGGATATCAGTAACTGATTGCCTTTCCTTTAGCAGTTATTGTGCAAAGCCAAGTGGTCCGGGGAGAAGGGAGAAAACAGAAGAGAGATGGGGGGGGGGGGGGAGAGACCACTGAAATTCAGTGGAAAGCAGGATATGGAAGCTTTCACCCACTTCCCAGCCCCAAACGAGAGATTCCAGGGAGTCAACTTCCAACCTCCGCTTGGCTAAATATCTCCTCTGAGCGCAGGAGCAGTGGGAAATTGAGGTTTACTCTTATTAGGTACCAACAAAGCAATTTCATCAAGAACGATATTAATTCATCTCTCCTCCCTCCCTCCATCCCTAGCTTTTAAAAATCAATTAATAGAGGATTGATTCTCACCTCCCAAATTATTTCTTTGGTCAAAAATTACGGAATCGATCTCAAAGAGGTGGTTTTTTTGCTTGTTTAATCAATTTAGAAATTGAGAAAGATCTCCGCGATTGAACTGATTCATGCCTGGCTCTCTCCAAAAAAAGGTCGGCTGGTTTCCTGACAACATTTCAAATGTGTGAAATGAAATTGGATTGGGGGGGGGGGTGAGGGAGGTCTGCAGCCCAGAGCAGATCCTGGCAAATCGTAGGATGGGCTAGGGGAGTCTTTGGCGACCCCCAGACCACCCCCAGAAGAGAGACAAATGTTTTTCGGATAGGAAACTGCAGTGAGAAAGAAACTAGAAAGGGGAAGGTGGGCTGGAAGGAGGGTAGAAAAGGGAGCTGGCAATTGGAGGCTGCGTGTGGAACTGGCCAAAATAAATAACCACCCCCTCCCCCAAAAGAGAAAAGTTCTGGCTGCATCCAGAAACCCCATTAAAGGCAGCAATGGATAAAGAGAACAGGCTCCTTGCCGGGACTTTGTGCAAGGGCCAAACAGCCCAAGGGGAAAATGGCACTTCTGGGTATTCTAATCTACTCAAGAAACACCTGGGAAGTTTTGCAAATGTGCTTTTGCACACCTCTGGGCAAACACAAAGCATCCATCAGAGAGTGCCAGGGCTGAACAGAAAGAATTAGAAGAGAGATATGAAAGACTTCTTCAAGTACAGTGGTACCTTGGTTTTCAAACTTAATCTATTCCAGGAGTCCATTTGACTCCTGAAACTGTTCAAAAACCAAGGCGTGGCTTCCGATTAGCTCCGGATCTTCCTGAACTCAATCGGAAGCCGCATCGGACGTTTGGCTTCCGAAAAACGTCCACAAACCGGAACACTCACTTCTGGGTTTGTGACGTTCGAGAGCCGATTTGTTCAACAAGGCATGTTCTCCTTCATGGAGAGCACATGTTGCAGTGGGGTCTAACAGGACACCCCCTCTTGGTTGCTGGGTGGGATTGTTTAAATGTCCAGTGTAATGGTTATGGGGTTGCTTGTGCGTAAGTTGCCGCCACTCCTGGCTAGGTGGCCTGGTTAAACCTTTCCTGGCTGGACAGCCCCTCACTTCGTGGCTGTTCAGTCGCTGGCAGAATCCGACAGTGGGCGTTTCTTCAACCTTTTCCAACATAAAAGTTCTTTGACGCCCAGTCTCCTCCTAGCCTCCCTGCACGGAAGCCTTCTGCGCAGGGTGAGCTTGGGTAGCGGAGGACCTGTGCTCTCTCCGCTGGTGTCCAGTGAAGAGTCTCTGAGCCTGCTCTCCGCTTCCCCCATTGGCCCCCCTCCATCCCTGGTGTCGCACTGATTTTCTTCCCCAACAGGAGACCTGCCTCTCTCCCTACTTGGCCCCTCTCCAGCATCGTCGTGGAGCCCCTCCTCCTCCTCTCATTCCGATGGCAGTTCCCTGACATCCAGGATTGTGACTGGCTATTCTGGGTTGTTGGGCAAATTATGATGCTGCCAATCTGTGGGATGGCTTGAGGGTTTATATACTTATGTCAGGGAACTGCCATCTGAGATGCAGGAGGTGAAAGGGCTCACGGAGGGTGAGAGAGACCATTCAGCTGAGGAGGGAACCAGCAGGGGGAGAAGTGGAGTTCCAAGGGAAAGTGAGTCGGAGGGAGGGCTCAGAGACACTTCAAGCGAGAACAGTGGGGAGGTTTCAGGACCTCCTATAGGGACACCCACTCCTCGCCGGAAACTGTCACGCCGAGAGTCCAGAAGACGCGTTTCCGTTAAGGAGCTTTTATGCTGGAAGAAGTTCCGTAAACGCCCACTGTCCGATTCAACGAGCGACTGATGGAGCCATGCTTAAGGAGCTCCGTCACAGACAGAGGTTTGTGGACTTAGCCAAACTCTGAGGGACTAGGATTTTACGCACAAGCAGCTCACCATCCCATCACAGCAATCGGACAGTCCCTGAAAGCAGCTTGTGCAGAGAGGCATCATGAGCAACCCAGCCGGAGCCGGGGGAGCAGGAGGAGCTGGAGAGGGTCCAAGCCTGGAAGAAAGGTACAGGGTGTTGGAAGTCCAGCTAGCACTGCAAACGGCGAGGCTAGAGGAAAGGAGGGCGCAGGATGCAGAAAAGGCAAAAGGCGCTACACTAGCAAGAAAGATGCCAGGATTGGTGCAGAAGTTTGGGGGGGACCCCAGGAACTACCAAGCCTTTAGGACAGAGATGCAGTATGCTCTCGAACTGCAGTTTAACGACTTTCCCGACGAGGCATCGCGAGTGGCGTTTGTGATTGGCCATCTCGAAGGGGGGGCGAGAGACTGGGTTAGACCCCTGATGGCAGGGAATAGTGAAATGCTGAAGGACACGAGGAAGTTTTTTCGCGCCATGGATTTGATGTTTTCCAGCGAGATTGAACAGGGACTGGTGCGCAGACAATTGATGGCTTGCAAACAGGGTAGCCGATCGGTTCGTGAGTACTGGACTGAGTTTACAATGTTGATACATAAATTGGGGTGGGACCTATCGGCGGAACCCATTCAAATGCTCTTTGAAGAGGGGCTTTCTTCGGCGGTGAAAGACGAACTTTCCCGGGCGCCCAGGGCGGAGTCTATGGACCAGCTGACCAAATCAGCGCTGACCATTGGAGCGCGCCAGGAGGCAAGAGCCTTGGAGAAGCGGGAGGGGAAAGGAGAGCGTTGGAGGGATTTCCGCATTCCAGAGATTCCAGAGCCAAGTTTCCCGCCAGGAGAGCCGATGGAAGTTGGAACAGCGCGCGCGCGCGCAGTTTCAAATCCCAGTGAAGGGAGGAAGAAGGAGGGAAAGAGCGCCAAGAAATGTTATCTCTGCCAGCAGCCAGGTCACTTTGCCAGAGTCTGCCCGCAAAGAAAGGAATGGCAAGGGATGGCGGGAGCTGTTGGGGGAAAGGAGGAGGGAGTCCAGGAGCCAGTAAAAGCCAACGCCTGGCTGCCACCGTCAGGGCACTGCAGCCAGGCCAAGGAGCAGTAAAAGTGCCCACTCCGGAACCTCCAAGACCAGCCCTAGTAATAGAGGTGTTGCTAGAGCTGGCAAACGGATACCCACTAAAGACAAAGGCGCTGTTGGACTCAGGCAGCTCCTGTAATTTTATGAGTAAGGAGTTTGCAGCTGAACACCAGATACAGATACTCCCTTTAAGCAACCCCCTGCAGGTGACCACTATCGATGGGAGGGAGCTGTTGGGAGGAGAAGTTAGCCTACAGACCGTCCCAATGGTTATGAGGGTGGCCAGGCACACCGAAAGGATAGCGTTCAATGTGGCCACCCTGGGAGGGGCTCCCGTCATTTTGGGAATGAGCTGGCTAGCGTTGCATGACCCGCTAGTGGGCTGGCATCAGAGAGTGGTCTCCTTTGGGTCAGCACATTGCCTGGAACACTGCAGAGAAGGAAAGGTGCCAGAAGGGGCAAAAGCCTTTCTAGCAGGGACGGAAGTGGCGGACAAAGGGAAGGTGCCCAAACAATACGCTGACCTGAGCAAGGTCTTCAGCGAAAGGGAAGCAGATAAACTACCACCGCATAGAGACTTTGACTGCCAAATTAACCTGGTCCCTGGGGCCCAGCTCCCCGTGGGCAAGCTGTACGCCATGTCAGACAGGGAAATGCAGGAGTTAAGGGAGTTTATTGATAAAAACCTGAAGAGGGGCTTCATCAGAGAGTCCAGAGCGGTGGGGGGGAGCCCAGTGTTTTTTGTGGACAAAAAAAACACGGATAAACCCAGGCTTGTAGTGGACTACCGGCGGCTAAATGCCGTGTCAGAACCAGTGACTTTCCCCATGCCCAGGATTGATGACATTTTGACCAGGGTGAGGAAGGGAAAGATATTCACGAAACTGGACCTGAGAGGGGCATACAACCTGATACGAATAAGGAAAGGGGATGAATGGAAAACCACCATGTTCACCCCTTTGGGGGCTTTTGAATATTTAGTTATGCCATTCGGATTGCAATCAGGCTCCGCCTGTTTTCAATCGCTCATGAACCATGTCCTGGGACCTTTGCTCTACAAGAATTGCGTGGCCTTCCTCGATGACGTGCTGATATATTCAGAGAATGAGGAGCAGCATGTAAAGGATGTCAGGGAAGTGCTGAGCCAGCTGCAAGCAAACCAGCTGTGGGTGAAATTGGAGAAGTGTCAGTTTCACACCAAGGAGGTGGAATTCCTGGGGTACCGCTTATCAGACAAGGGATTAGCCATGGATCCAGGCAAGGTCCAGGCGGTGCTGGAATGGAAGACGCCGAAAACGAAAAAGGATGTGCAAAGGTTCTTAGGGTTTGGGAACTTTTACCGTAAATTCATCAAGAACTTTGCCCACTTAACGGCTCCCATCACGGACTGTCTAAGCAGCAAGAAGAAATTCGTTTGGACGGCGGAGGCGGAGCAAGCATTTGAGGAATTGAAAAGGGCATTCGCTTCGGAAGAACAGCTCCTGCATGTGGATTTACAAAAACCCATGAGAGTGGAAACTGATGCCTCAGACCGGGCGGTGGGGGCGGTGCTGCTTCAGCCAGGGAGCAATAAGTCGGAATGGAGACCGTGTGCCTTCTTTTCGCGTAAGCTGAACAAATCCGAGAGGAACTACACCGTATATGACCGAGAACTACTCGCCATTCACGAAGCGTTCCGGAGATGGAGACATTTACTAATTGGCGCACAGCATAAGGTGCAAGTGTGTACGGACCACAAGAATTTGGAGTATCGGAGAACGGCACGAGTGCTCAACCAACGACAAGTGAGGTGGGCCCAGGAGTTCTCCAAATTCCATTTTGAAATCTGCTATGTGCCAGGTCCAGAAAACATCAGAGCGGACGCTCTCTCACGCAAACCTGAATATTTGGAGGGGGAGGGAGCGCCTGAAGAGAGACATATTATCCCAGAGGACCACTGGGTGTGTGGGGCGGCCTGGGTGGGGCAAAGAGAACTGGTAGAGGGAACGGTAAATGATGAATACGCCCAGGATAAGCTCAGAGGTTTAAGGAGAGAGGGAGAAGACCCCGGAGGTTTTGAAGAAAGAAACGGGGCATTGTATTACAAAGGGGCACTATATATACCCGAAGGGGAATTGAGGGGGAGAGTACTCAAACAGCTGCACGACAACCCCACAGCGGGGCATTTTGGGCAACACAAGACCATGTGGTTGGTGACCAGGGAGTTTTGGTGGCCCAAGGTGAGGGAGGATGTACGGGAGTATGTGAGAAGGTGTGACCAATGCCAGAGAGCCAAAGGAGAAAGGCGGGCGCCAGCGGGGTTATTAGAACCGTTACCCACACCAGAACGACCGTGGGAGGCGGTATCGATAGATTTTATGACTGATCTGCCTAAATCCCAGGGGAAAACCGCCATACTAGTCGTAGTAGACCCGTTAACTAAGATGGGTCACTTTGTAGCTTGCTCACATGCAGTCACGGCGGAAGAGACAGCGAAATTGTTTGTAGAACATATTTTTAGGCTGCATGGCGCCCCCTTGAGGGTGGTCTCCGACAGAGGGAAACAGTTCACGTCCAGATTCTGGAGGAAACTTATGAGCTTGTTGCACGTAGAGGTCAACTTTTCGACTGCCAGGCACCCTGAGACCAATGCGCAGGCGGAGAGGGCAAACGGTATCCTCCAACAATACCTGAGGTGTTATGTCAATGACAGAGAGAACGATTGGGTCGAAAGGTTGGCGCTAGCGGAATTTGCTTACAATAATGCAGAGAATGTGTCCACCGGGATGAGCCCCTTTTTGGCTAATTATGGGTGCCACCCCAGGGCGTTTCCAGGGGGAGGAGGGGAGAGATGGAGTGTCCCGGCCGCTGAACATTTTGTAGAAGAAATGGAAGCGATCCATCGTCAACTCCAACTCAACTTAGAAAGGGCCAAAGAAGAATATAAGAGGCAGGCAGACAAGAGCAGAAGGGAAGGTGAAACCATTAGGGTGGGGAGTCAGGTCTGGCTATCAACCCAAGGGTTGCCGTTCAAGGGGGGTTGCAAGAAATTGAGACCCAAAAGATTGGGACCATTTGAGGTCATCCAACAGGTCAACCCAGTGGCTTTCAGACTCCGGTTACCGAACCACATGAAACTGCACCCAGTATTCCACAGGTCATTACTGTCACCATATAGGGGGGAAGGTGAAGGGGTATCCACACGGGGGCCAGCCATAGAAGAAAGGGAAAGCAGCAACCATGTGGCGGAAATCATCGACTCCAGGTGGAAGGGTAATCAGGTGGAGTATTTGGTCACGTGGGAAGGGGAACCGGAGTCGGAAAACACCTGGGTGACGGCAGAGGAGGTCCGTGACGAGATCTTGATCGAAACATTCCACCAAAGGTTCCCCAGGAAACCTCAGCCAGTAGCGAGGTTCCGGAGGGAGTACTTTGGCACCACCGACGATGAGGAGGAACTGGAAGGATTCAGGGAATCGGAGCTGGAAGAAGGAACAGACTCCAATGAGGAGGAGTACTTGGAAACCGGAAACAGCAACAGGTGGAGGGAAGTGTTCGAAACTTCGGAAGATGAGGGAGGTTCCTTCAGGGGTTTTGCTCCCTCGCCTCCCGCAGAGGAGGGGAGGGAAGGGGGTGAAGGGGGCCCTGGAGGGGAGGTGGATGTCAGGGAACTGCCATCTGAGACGCAGGAGGTGAAAGGGCTCACGGAGGGTGAGAGAGACCATTCAGCTGAGGAGGGAACCAGCAGGGGGAGAAGTGGAGTTCCAAGGGAAAGTGAGTCGGAGGGAGGGCTCAGAGACACTTCAAGCGAGAACAGTGGGGAGGTTTCAGGACCTCCTATAGGGACACCCACTCCTCGCCGGAAACTGTCACGCCGAGAGTCCAGAAGACGCGTTTCCGTTAAGGAGCTTTTATGCTGGAAGAAGTTCCGTAAACGCCCACTGTCCGATTCAACGAGCGACTGATGGAGCCATGCTTAAGGAGCTCCGTCACAGACAGAGGTTTGTGGACTTAGCCAAACTCTGAGGGACTAGGATTTTACGCACAAGCAGCTCACCATCCCATCACAACTTAGCATGCAGCATTTAACGTTCCCTTTTGCTGCATGCATCGGATCACCCTCCCTAAGTTAGGGCTTGTGTGTCTGACCTTGCTATGCCTGTCATGGGGTCATCTGCTTTTGGGGCAGGGGCCTGGTAGGACTTTTGTCCATTTGGCGGATTGGCTGGTGCCATTTGGTTTTTGCCTATCATCACAACTTGTAAGGTTGCGGTTAGGCATTGGTTTTATGAATGGGCTGGTGGAGGGGCATGGATTGGCTGTGCCTGCCCCTCCAATGCTGCTGCTGCAAGGGAATTCCATTAAAGGGACCCAGGGGCTCGCCATGCTTTTGTCCGCAGCCCTATCAAGGGGCTAGGGCCACGCAAGAGCCCCTGGGAGCATGTGGGGAGAGGTGAGGGAATGGTTCCCAGCTCCATCTTTCACCCCAAAATGTTTTCCCTTACTGACTTCTGCAGGGTTCCAGAAGTCAGTTCTATCCCTGGGTGGAGACAGATAGTCGTAACCAATGCCTAAGCAACCACTTTTAGAAGACATCTGAAGGCAGCCCTGTTCAGGGAAGTTTTTAATGACTGATGTTTTAATGTATTTTAAATCTTTTGTTGGAAGCCACCCAGAGTGGCAGGGTACTACTACTACTACTAATAATAATAATAAGGCCACGAGGGGTTTGCAGCAGTGGCAGGATCAGGCCTGGAGGAGAGTCTTGGGAGAGCTATTGGGGAAGGCAGCAGGATGCCCTCACTCCCATCTTCCCCTGCAGCCCTAACCAGCCCCAGGAACCTGCCACCTCCAAAAGGACCAAAAAGATTCCCTAAGAATCTGGGGAGCCACAGGAGGCAAGTTAGCGAAGATGTTTTGTGCAGAGCCGAGGCGGGTGAGGCGACGGGTAGAGCAAAAGCAAAAAATGAGAGGACAAACGAGTCTCTCAGGAAACATCGGCCGCGTCAGGCATACCTTCCCCAGGTGCCCGATCTCGCTCTCTTGGCAGCGAAGATTAAAGTCCCTGTCAAGCCGAGCGATAAGAGGAAACTGATTGGTGCCAGAAGGATGGCTTATTCCGAGCGGCAGCTGATGGACCGCTCACCTGAAAAGTCACCTGCCTGCCTCATCACCACCTTGCAGAGAGCCAGAGGGGTCAGAGGCGGAAGCGGCAACAGGATCGGGGATATCTGTCATTTCCCCTCCTGCTCAGGGCTTCTCTTTTAATGTGGCAGCGCTGCTTCTACCTTTGGGGAAAGAGTGCCGGACGATATAAATTAGACCCTATGGAAAAAGTTGAGATTTTTCAGAGGTGAATATTCTTTTGAACAATTTACCTATTGTATGGGAAGTGACAGCAGGGACAGCGAAAATGGATTTTATGAGCCATAATGGTGGCTAAGATATTGATACTGACAAACCGGAAGAATAGAGATATGTTTCCCCTTAATCGATGGCTTGACAACATGACAATATTGGCAATATACGAACGGACGCAGACCACTTATAGACGCAGATAAATATAAAGATATTTGGAACGACTTTATATGAGGATATTGGTACATAAATTTGTTTTAGGATAATAAGACTATACACATTTGTATACTAATGTATGGAAATGTAATTGAGTATTTTTCTTCTATTTTTATTTTCATTCACATTTTTTTCCTACTTTTTTATTTTCACCAGTTTTTAAAAAATGAAATTCTTCTAATAGAATATAATTTTAAAAAGCAGAAAAAGGAGGGATGGTCAGAGTCTGTATCCATTCTCCATGTCCAGCCTGGCATAGTGGTTACAGCGTCAGGTTGGGACCCGGGAGAACAGGGTTCAAATCCCCATTTGGCCGTGACCTTGGGCCAATCATGTTGCCTCTCAGCCTCGCCTACCTTACAGGGTTGCTGTGGGTGCAAATGAGGAGGGGAAGACCCACAGACACCCCACTGAGCTCCTTGGGAGAAAGAAAGATGGGATATAAATAATTGAATAAACTGCTCCGTGGAGCATCTAGCGGGCCACAGATTCCCTACTCCTGACTTAACCCAATAAAATTTTATTTTATTTTTTGAGGAGGGGGAGAAGGCTCCAGCCCTGAGGAAAAGGCCGCAGCCAGCTGTGCACTCCAAATCTGTCCTCCCACTCAGAGAAGCCACGTAAGCCAGTGAGAGGAAGCGCTTGCCGGACCATTTCAGATGACTCAAGGCAATGGTCCTTCCTCCCACCGGACCCATCTCTCGCGAGCTGCCAGACAAAAGATGCAGAAATATGGAGAGAGCATCTCTCTCTCTCGTCCCCCTCCATCCCTCCTCCTCTCATGGCTCCACTGCGCTTCGCAATCCATCTTCTCCTAGTCCAGGTCTCAGCAGGAACCTCAGCGAGGTCCACCAGATTCCTGGAGAGCAAACCCCAAAGCGACGCACGTCAAAGGGTCTCTCTTTCTGTTTCTCTCTCGGCAACGAAGGGAATGGAAATGTGGATGGGAAACCGAGAGGCCCAGGCATATCTAAGCGGGCGTTTCCCCCCCTTCTCAAGAAAGTAGCGAGCCCTGATCCTTCCAGAAAGACCACACGGTTACACGACCCCCTGGTTTGTGCAATCATTACTGCTCTTGCACAGGTCGTAAAAGGACAAACCAGCAAATGCTACCCCAAAAATACATCCGTGTTTGGATGTGGATAGCCCTCTTTCAGGGATTCTGATTTCTGCCTTGCAGGTGGTTTGCTGTCAGGGATCAGGCCAGGGAGCACTACTCTGGTGAGAAGTGGTGGAACCAGGATCCTGGGGCTCCACAGGAGCAGGAGAATAGCACTGACCTGGAACAATGGTTTGCTGAGGGGCACAGTTTGGAGGATGGGAGTTGGGCAGAACTGGGAGGCGAACAACCAGAACGGGAGGAGAGAGAGTTAACCAAATCTCCCTCACTGGAAGTCATACAGCCTCTTAGTCCCAGGGCTAGGAGACTGGATAAGCTAACTTCGCAGAACAGTTATGGGTTGAGAGATTGGGTAAATAGGAGACGGGAAGACAGAAGTGAGAGGAACTTAAATGGGAGCACCTGCACTGTGAGAATGCTTGTTTGTTCTTTTGTGCACTCATAAAACATCTTTGTTGCTGGTAAGAGACTGCTTTATGTTGCATCACTTATCTACAGTAGCTAAAAGGTAATAGAGACATGGGTGGCGCTGCGGTCTAAACCACTGAGCCTCTTGGGCTTGCCGATCGGAAGGTCAGCGGTTCGAATCCCCGCAACGGGGTGAGCTCCAGTTGCTCTGTCCCAGCTCCTTCCAACCTAGCAGTTCAAAAGCACACCAGTGCAAGTAGATAAATAGGTACCTCTGCAGCGGGAAAGTAAATAGTGTTTCCGTGCGCTCTGGTTTCCATCACGGTCCTCCATGTGCCAGAAGCGGTTTAGTCCTGCTGGCCACATGACCAGGAAAGCTGTCTGTGGACAAACACCGGCTCCCTCGGCCTGAGAGCGAGATGAGTGTCACAACCCCATAGTTGTCTTTGACTGGACTGGACCGTCCAGGGGTCCTTTACCTTTTTACCTATCTACAGTCAAAGTGAGAAGGAAGCCTGACATTGGCTTAGATGACCCCAAAGGCATAGCTGTCAACATTTCCCTTTTTTTAAGGGAAATTCCCTTATTCCGAATAAGATTCCTCGCAAGAAAAGGGAAAAGTTGACAGCTATGCCCAAAGGGTCCCTTCCAGCCCTACGATTCTCAACCCTACAGTATCACTCACGAAGTTGGAAAGGAACTTAAGGAGAGCTCTGAATCTGGTCCAGCCTGAGGCCTGTCTAGTCCCATGTCCTGTTCTCTCAGTGGCCGACTAGGAGCGAGAAGGGGGGTGTAGTTCCCACCTCAGATGCTCCAGGCCCCTTTCCGACTCTTTGCCTCTTGGAGATAAAAGACAGTTCTCTGCTTGGTTGCTCAGCACAGCATAATTGTGTCCTGCCCTTCCAGCACTCTGACCAACGGGTGCAAAAGCTCTGGGACCAAAAACATGGCCTGATGTTATTAGAGGGCAATTTAGTTTATTCACGAAACTGTCATACATTTTGAAAATACTGCACCATCCACATTTAGGCTTAGGCTGTTTCGCACATTGGCTCCCAGTTAGTCACCTGTTTGCCTCTCTCCCCACATGCAAAATTTCCATGTAGCAACTGTGCATACAAGATTTGCCTCCTTGCCTGCCAGGTCTCCCTACAATTCTTCTCCCCAGCTAGAAACACAAGTCTCGCAAACTCCCGAGTTTATCTCTCTGGGTGCTGCTATATAAATAAGGCAATCACCATTATTCCACTAGTTGTATAAGTGAACGACTACTGGCTCCGAAGTTGGGCGCAATTTTGGAGGGCATTGAAATTGAACATAATAGTCTGAAAGGCTGGCTCAGGGGAGGAAGCGGCGCTCTGGTCTAAACCACTGAACCTTTTGGGCTTGCCGACCGGAAGGTCGACAGTTTGAATCGGCACAATGGGGTGAGCTCCCGTTGCGCTGTCCCAGATTCTGCCAACCTAGCTGACTGGACTTAACCGTCATGGGGTAGATAGATAGATTATTTATTACGGCCAAAGACCAGCTCGCATAACACAATAAAAACAGCATTCATAAAGATAAAATATACAATCGGAGCAGATTGCAGCAATAGCTCATGAGTTAAAATTGAGATATATACATTGTTGTTGTTGTTTAGTCGTGTCCGACTCTTCATGACCCCCTGAACCAGAGCACGCCAGGCACTCCTGTCTTCCACTGCCTCCTGCAGTTTGGTCAAACTCATGCTGATCGTTTCGAGAACACACCCGTACAACTGAGATTTGGGCTACCATAAAAACTGACCCTGAGGCACCCCAAAGGGCGACTTCAGCATTTCCCCAGTCAGCTATTTTATTCTAGAGGATGATCTGTGCCTACAAATCTGGGCGCAGAATCTGGCTACCAGCCAGGTCATCTTGTGATCTTTGCCTAAGAAGAGTGAATTAAGTTTAGACTTGTCTGAAAGATCAGACAGCCTCTTCAGCAAAGGATGAATGGTGTCTCCCATTGCTTTGTCCCAGCTCCTGCCAACCTAGCTGACTGGACTTAACCGTCCAGGGGTCCTTTACCACTAATGGTAGGAGCTGTTCAACAGTGGAACGGACACCCTCAGAAGCGTGGTTTTTAAGCAGAGGTTGGGTCGCCCTCTGTCCTGAGATTCCTGCATTGCAGGGGGTTGGACTAGATGACCCCTGGGTCCCATTCAAGTCTACAATTCTATGATAATTGCTCTCTCTTCCTAAGGAGAGTCTTGCTGCCACCTCCAAGTCTTTGAGCAAGCCCGTTGCAGCGGAGGCACAGCGCCCCTTCCCTGCGCCCAGATTGCAAGCAGATGTGATCTTAAATTACCTGCTTCTGCTGCCGAAGTGTAATAATATTAAGCATTGTTCTAGGAGTCTTTCTGAGAAGCAGGCTGGGAGGAAATGTGCTGAGCGAACGGCGAGAAGGTGGAAGGGGCAAAATGTCACCATTGCGGAAAACAGACAAAGCTTCCTGTGAGGGATTTCGGCTTCCCAGAGAGGAAATAAATCACGTATCAGCACCCCTTCCCCTCCAAAGAGAGAGAGAGATAACTTCCTCTGTCTTATGCGGAGCCTGAGACTGTGAGTTCTCAAGAAACCTGTTTTGCTTCAGCAGTAGAGTTGGGGGGTTAAGGGATGTGAAATCTCTCAAGTTGCAAGTCTCGAAGCAAACGGAGTTGTCTCCGAGCGTCTGACACATTTCCACACAGGCTGTTGCTGCTGTGAATTCAAGTGAGGTGTGGGGACCACTTGGGAATCACACATCATCTCGTTCAGCTGCAGCAAAAGGATTTAAAGGGGCTGGGTCACAGCCCAAGCTGCTAGACCTCAAGACAGACGGCAGGTGCAGAGCATGTGTAAGTCAGCTGTTCCTTCCTGGGCACCCAGCAGGCACCCAAAATCTACTTAGAAGAAAAGAAGCCCCTTCTCCCTACAGTCTTCTGAGGCTGGTCAGAGGCCAAAATACTGAGCTGGACCATGGGAGGTGCCGGTACTCACCATGAAGTTGTTACAGAAAGGGCCTCGCTTTTAACCAGTGCTTTTCTTCTAGGAAAAAATGGTTCTGATACTGCGTACCCCCAAGGAAAAAAGCACTGTGCAGTAGACACCTACAAGAAAAGAAACCCACCAGTTGGGACAGGGTCCGAGAGGAGGGCAGGAGTTAGCAAACACATTTCTCAACCTCTTTCATCTCCAGAACTGCCGCTGTCACAAGACCCCTTCCACATTGGTGCTGACCATTAAAGCCCTAAACGGCTTCAGTTCAGTATACCTGAAGGAGCGTCTCCACCCCCATCGTTCTGTCCGGACACTGAGGTCCAGCGCCGAGGGCCTTTTGGCGGTTCCCTCACTGCGAGAAGCCAAGCCACAGGGAAGCTGGCAGAGGGCCTTCTCGGTGGTGGCACCCGCCCTGTGGAACGCCCTCCCACCAGATGTCAAAGAGATAAATAACTACCAAACATCTGAAGGCAGCCTTCTTTAGCGAAGCTTTTAATGTTTAATAGACTATTGTATTTTAATATTCTGTTGAAAGCCACCCAGAGTGGCTGGGAGAACCCAGCCAGATGGGCAGGGTATAAATAGTCTATTATTATTATTATTATTATTATTATTATTATTATTATTATTAAGAATTTAATCTTTCAGCGTGATAGCACCTAAAACTTTGGAACTCCCTGCCTAGTGAAAACAAGAAGGTGCCCTCACTGTCCTTTTTTCAGCTACTGCTAAAAACATTTTTGTTTAGACAAGCCTGTCCAGAGTTTTGGAAAGCGGGTGTGAAATTTAATCTAATGTCGTTTTAACTTTTGGAAAGTCTTGAATTTTTGTTGTTGAGTTTTCTTGGTGATGATTTTATTATCTTTTTTTGTAAACCACTTTGAGGGGATGAAGATGATGATGATGATTTTACAATCAAGTCATGTATAAATTCTATGAAATGAATAAAATGAACTCTTTTAGCCCAGGCAATGCAGACAAGGATCACCTCACTAATAATTGCTTTTTTTCCAGGGGGAGGAGTGAGTTGACAACTACATTAAGGGGTGTGGCAGCAACATACCTTTATTTTAAACCCCTCCTGCTTCCTGTACCCTATGGACCGAGTTGTGCTGCAAACCTGTTTGGAAATCACAGAAACCAAGGGACTCTGGGGATCATCTCATTCAACCCCCTAGAATGAAGGAATGTGCAGCTGCCCCATACAGGAATCGAACCTGCAGCCTTGGCATTATCAACATCACATTCTAACCCACTGAATAACTAAAAGGATTCACTGCCATTCCCTGGAGAGAACAGGTCACTTCCCACCATCCCTGGAGAGATCGTCACATTGCTCTACAGACCCTCATTCCCAGGGCAATTTCTCCAATGGCCCATCTCAGGATTTTTCAAAAAAATATATAAAGTGGTATAGAAATGAAAGAAAAATAAATAATAATAATTTTTGCCACTGGCCAGCCTCAGTCAAGAGGATTTCATGAGACAAAACGGACTCCTCAAGGGCGGCCAGAGGTCAGAGCCAAGCGATTCTGCGCAGAGAACTGTGGTTTAGATTGGGGGGGGGTTGTTTCAGAGAGTCCCAGAAATACAAAAAAGGTGGGAAACTTCTGTCAAAACTCCCCACGGCCTTGCTACCTAATGCTTTGCCCAGTCCAGGGCTCTGGAAAAGCAGCACATCTTACTTTAGAAATTGCTGCGTGTCCAATAAAAGCCAGGCAGGTTGGTTTCCGGAGCTCGTTCTGTTCCAGAGTAAAAGAGAGAGAGAAAAGGCGGGGGAAACCACTTACAATTTTGGCTTTGCTGGATGCGATCAGCCTGGGCAAAGAGCTCCTCGCTTCATCCCAGAGAAAGCTCAGCTCAGCAAAAACCCAAGCCAGCAGAGCAAATTGGATGGTTTCGTTTTCTTTGAAGTCCTCCTTTACTTTTGTGTAAGGGGAAGTCGATGGCCAAGCTGTGATCGGATTACAGCGAACTTTATTCCCGCATCCACAAAACCCTTTTGGGGTTTGGATGAATATAAGAAGAGCTGGCAGGATCAGACTCCAATTGGTCCAGCGTCCTATTCTAAAGAACGGCCAAGCGGACGCCCCAAAGCGAAGCCCGCAAGCCCGGGTGCAAGAGCGAGGCTAGGATTGCGTCCCCAAAGCCTTCAGAGCACAATTCAGGGTGCTGAGTGGCCTCTTCAAAGGCTTTATATGGAGCTCATGGCCAGATCCAGTAGTAAAGGGTAAAGGGACCCCTGAACATTAGATCCAGTCGTGGCTGACTCTGGGGTTGCGGTGCTCATCTCACTTTACTGGCCAAGGGAGCCGACATTTGTCCGCAGTTTTTCTGGGTCATGTGGCCAGCATGACTAAGCCGCTTCTGGCGAACCAGAGCAGTGCACAGAAACGCTGTTTACCTTCCCGCCGGAGCGGTACCTATTTATCTACTTGCACTTTGACGTGCTTTTGAACTGCTAGGCTGGCAGGAGCAGGGACTGAGCACCGGGAGCTCACCCCGTTGCAGGGATTCGAACCATTGACCTTCTGATCGGCAAGTCCTAGGCTCTGTGTTTTAACCCACAGCGCCACCTGCGTCCCAAAGATTGCAGTGCTTGGGACTTTTTAGTTATTTATAAGTATATAGATGCTTAAAACTTTCAGATAAACTACCGCAGAGAGATAACCAGAGTCACCCATGGAACCGAGTCTGGGGATTTTCTTAATGAACTAGTTTGGGTCGGGGGATGGTCTGCGCCTACAGGTCTGTACACAGAATCTGGCGACCATCCGGGTCGTCTTCTGATCTTTGCCTAACAGGAAAAGGACAATTTTTTGCTTTTCTGGGAGGTCAGCGAGCCTCACCAGCAGGGGATCAATGGTCTCACTACGTGCCTCTTCGTAAAAGGGACATCTAAAGAACAAGTGCTCTGGGCTTCCTATCTCCCCCAATGAACAGGCGCAAAGTCTCTGAGCATATGGGTCTTTATTTTAAAGGATCCTTCCAGGACCGGCGAGGACAGAGCTGAGCTTCTGGTGAGTGTAAAAGCCCTTCTTGCATTTTTGGATATGAGAAAGAAGAGATATGCTGCCGGTGGACTTCTTAGTTTAGAGACAAGGCAAGCAAGAGGCAGCATGGAGAGGTTCATAAATTTGTGCATGGCATGGAGAAAGTAAATAGAGAGTTTTTCTCCCTCTCTCTCATAATTCACAGAAATCCTATGAAGTTGGAAGATTCAGTATAGGTAGGTCCCGGGCAGGGGGGACCAATTTAAAATACAGGTTAAAATGCAATTTAAAATGCAACCTCATTTTAAAAGTAGCTCATCGATCAAAAACATAAGGGGAGGGAAACATAAGGGTCAGACTGAGTCCAAATCAAAGGTCAGGCAGAAAAGCTCTGTCTTGCAGGCCCTGTGGAAAGATGTCAAGTCCCACAGGGCCCTGGTCTCTTGTGCCAGAGCATTCCACCAAGTTGGGGCCAGTACTGAAAAGGCCCTGGCCCTAGTTGAGAGCAACTAACCACCTTGCGACCTGGGACCTCCAAAATGTTGTCATCTGTGGACCTTAAGGTCCTCCACGGGGCATGCCAGGAGAGGTATGAGAGAATTGTAGAGTTGAGAGGAAACAGAGAGTCATCTGGCCCAGGAATCGCAACTAAAGAATCCCAGGCAGACGGCCATCCAAACTCTGCTTCGAAACCTCCAATGAAGGCAGCGTCAGATTTAGAGGGGCCTGAGCAGTTCTCCTGCAAATGGTACCAAGCCGAGGAGGCGCAAAAGATGCCACGACTAGAACGCAGCGCACTTGAGAGCATGCACAGAGTTGGAAGGCGAGAGGGAGGAGGGCATGGAAATAGGAACTATTTAGGGGCGGGCACCAAATTTTGTCCTCTGCCACCTTCTGAGGGATCCTGCACCAAGTCGGAGCTGGTGCAACGGACCTTCCTGAGTTCCTCCTGACTCCTGCTGCTGACTTTGCAAGGAGAGTTCACCCGCTTGGTGCTTGATCTCATCGTGAGGAGAATCCGCTCCATTGCGCCACGACCTACAGGGCCGCGGGATTCTCTTTGGTGGGGCTGAAGTGCCTCTTAAGAGAGCCTGAATCCGGCCTCAGTGGCGAGGTGCCCCTTAATGAGAGCCTCTTAGCCAGAAAGCTCAGCGCTCTCAAGCCCAGAACTCCTGGGTCCAGAACTGATAATTGCCACTTGGAGGGCCCTCGACAGCCACTTCTGCAGCCTTGGGCAGCTGCTTGAGGGGAAAGCGAAGCCTTTTATCTGCATGACTGATGGCTCAGCCCTCAAGTGCCAGTCTTGTGCACATGTGTGTCATATCACCGCCATTTCTCTCCCCCTCAGCCGCAACCGGCAGCAAAAGGTCAGCGCTGTTTCTCCGCCAGGATACAGAACGGCTGCAAATTCCCTCCTTTCCAGCATGAACCCAGAAAATGGAACTGCACCCCAAGAGTGACAAAGAACTCCTATTCTCACCCAAGGCACTCGAGAAAGGCAAAAGGCCCCCCTTCTGAGCATGGTGGAACAGATGGTCTCTCTTGGGTGGGCTCTCCGTCCTTGGAGGTTTCTAAGCAGAGGTTGGATGGGCATCTGTCAGGGATACTTGAGCTGAGATTTCTGCATTGCAGTGGGTTGGACTAGATGACCGTTAGGGTACCTTCCAACTCTACAGTTCTTCGATTCTATGTTGGGGGTGTCAGCAAGCAGTAATTCAGGAACCGTGGTAAGTCACTGGTGCAACTGAGTGTTGGGTTGGGCACTCAGTTTGCCCAGCTCCACATGAGACCTGCACCTAGTAAGATTGAGTCGCGGGCCCTAAGGAAGTCAGACTATCCTCCACCAGGGCCAGGGCCTTCTCAGTGATGGCTCCGACTAGTGGAATGCTCTGTTCCATGAGACTAGGGCCCTGCAGGATTTAACTTCCTTCCGCAGGGCCTGTAAGACAGAGCTATTCCGCCTGGCCTTTAATTTGAATTCAGCCTGATCTTTTATTCCCCTTCCTTCCCTCTCCATCCCCTTTTTATGAAGATTACCCGCTCTGGGATCCCACAGCTAATTCTCCCCTGGTCTCCTCGCTGGCCCAAAGAGGACTACTTTAGCCAGCTAGCCCTGGTGATCATTTAATGTTTATTGGATGGATTTCCCCCCGAAATTGATTTTTGAATTCTGAATTTATTGTTATTCACTGCGGGAAGGGAAGCTACAGGGAACTGGGCAGAGGGCCTTCTCGGTAGTGGCACCTGCCCTGTGGAACGCCCTCCCATCAGATGTCAAGGAGATCAAGAACTACACAACTTTTAGAAGGCATCTGAAGGCAACCCTGTATAGGGAAGCTTTTAATGTGTGGTGTTTTATCATGTTTTTAATATTCTGTTGGGAGCCGCTCAGAGTGGCTGGGGAAACCCAGCCAGATGGGCAGGGTATGTCTGTCTGTCTAAATAAATACTTTGCCACTGTGGTATGCCCTTCCCGAGGGAGAGATTAAAACCCAACCACTTGTGAGTTTACAGAAGTGGAGGAAAACTAGGCCCTACCAATGGGACCTGCAACAAAATGTCGCACTTGGGAGAGCTGCTTGGGTGCCAGCCAGCCAGACAGTGGTGCCCTTCCCAGGATACTCTATTCCATTTCCCCCACAATTTCTAGCTCCCTGCAATGATCAGCCAGCATTCTGTGGTCTATCAAGGTACTGTTAAAGGTAAGGTAAAGGGACCCCTGACTATTAGGTCCAGTCGTGGCCGACTCTGGGGTTGCGGCGCTCATCTCGCTTTATTGGCCGAGGGAGCCGGCGTACAGCTTCCGGGTCATGTGGCCAGCAGGATTAAGCTGCTTCTGGCGAACCAGACCAGCACACGGAAACGCAGTTTACCTTCCCACCGGAGTGGTGCCTATTTATCTACTTGCACTTTGACGTGCTTTCAAACTGCTAGGTTGGCAGGAGCAGGGACCGAGCAACGGGAGCTCACCCCATCACAGGGATTCAAACCGGCAACCTTCTGATCGGCAAGTCCTAGGCTCTGTGGTTTAACCCACAGCGCCACCCGCGTCACTGTCAGGGTTGTGTTTTTTGTTTTTTAAAAATGTGGTTTTATAAAGTTGTCTGCTCTTTTATTACATAAACCACATGTTGAGCTTTCGGGGAACAGAAGTCTAGAAAAGAGAGTGACTGGGGACTTTGGTGCCATTTGTTTTCTCAGCTCACCTCTGAATCTTTCGCAACTTGTCAACGCGGAACTAGGGTGCTTGGAACGGAATGCAAGCTTTCAAATCATTTCCTGCCAGTACTAACAGAAACGGTAAGTTTGCTTCCCAAGATTTAGAAAAGCAAACATTTCTGTTACTGAAACCCAATAATGTAAGTCCTTGGGTAGTTCCTCTGCCCCAGGCCCACTGAGATGAATGGGAGCGGCAAAAGGGCATAGCAGGAAACTTTCCTGGCGAATTGTGCCCTAAAAAGGAATTGGCCTTGTTTGCTGCAGCATCACATTGCTGGCTCTTTTTCAGCTTCATAGCTTGAACAAACCTTGAGGCGCTCTCTAAAGTGGCCAGTTTGCTTTAATCTCGCACGTGCTTCTTACGCACAGGAAAAGAAAAATACTTCACAGTTGTCCTTGATTTAATTTCAATTTGTTGCTTTGAGCATGGCTTCCCCCGCTTTATTACCAAGACGGTCTTGAATTTAATTACTGCTTCGCCCCACGTACCTCCTGCCAGACCCTCTCGCTGAAACAGGGGAGCTGAACCTCAGCGAGTATGAAAAGAGCAGAGAGCCTTCCTAAGTTTCTTAAGAATTGGATGAGAAACACATCACACGGTACATTGCAATCTTGGGATGTGGCAAAACCCCAGCAGCATTGCTAAGGTGAACATCAGCCTGCCGCTGAGTTTGCAGATACAGGCTCAAGTCTTGCCAGTTGTATGTTTTGCATACTGAGTCAAGTGTTGTTCTGGAAACAGCACAATGCAGAGAAGAGGAAAATGACTGTTCAAAATTTAACAGCGCAGTCAAACCTGTGAACTGGGCTCACTCCGCATCTGGCTGGAAGATGATGATGAACTTGCATTGTGCAAGGATCAAATGAACAAAGGCAGCAGCAGGGAGAAAAAGTTATTCTTTTCTGTTCATCTTCATTTCTCCTCCGTCAAACGGCCACAGAAGACGATGAAACAGCCACTCAGGCTCCTCTTTTCTTTCCGTCACAAATGCCCAGGGTTTTTTTGGGGGGAGTGAGGGAGAGAGATGTCATCCAATTTCATCAGGATTTCAGACTTAGCATCTCAAAGCCCCTGTCCAAATTCGAAAATTAATGAGGGAGCTTGCAAGGAGCACACAATCCGCTTGAAATGTCAGTTCCAACACTTAGGGCTTCTGTCTGCCACGATAAGGAACGTTAAGATGATGATGAAGAATTTGATTCCAGGAAAGTGTCTTCATCAAATCGGAGGAGGGGCAGGGAGAGTGTCTCTGGAAGGATTCCCAGGAACTCCAGAACTTATTTTGAATGTCAGAGCTGAAGCCTTTGAGATGGTGAAATATACTCGGAGTTGAGAGTGGATTTCATGCTCTTTATTCAGCTCATAGTAGTGAGGAATGGAAGTTCCCCCGAAATGTCTGCTTTATATACATTATTGACACAATGGGCCCCACGTGATTGGCTAATTCCGGGATTCTCCTGTAGGCCAATCAGGTTGCGGATTCATTTCCACCCGGAGTTGGATTGGGTGGCTCCTGTGGACCAATCAGACTGCTGCATTCTGGATCCCATTGTTCTAGGACCAATCAGACTGCTGCCTTTTGGATCCTATTCAACTCAGTACATAACAGATGGGATAATCAAGACAAAGGGGCTATCCGAGCACCCTGGAGTATCATAGACTCATAGAATGGTAAAATTGGAAGGAACCCAAGAGTCACCTAGTCCAGCCCCCTGCAATGTAGGAATCACAGCTAAAGCATCCTTTGCAGACAGCCACCCTACCTCTTCTTAAAACCCCCCAAGGAAGGAGAGCCCACCACCTTTGAAGGAAGTCTGTTCCACTATCTTAACAGCTCTGGCCACCAGAAAGCTCTTCCTAAGTTTGAGTTGGAAACACTTTTCTTGTCACTGGAAGCCCCTGGGTTCAGGTCCTACCATCTAGATCAAGCTTGCTTCCTCTTTGGCAGGCACAGGCAAACTCCAGATGTTTTGAGACTACAATTCCCATCATCCCTGACCACTGGTCCTGTTAGCTAGGGATGATGGGAGTTGTAGTCCCAAAACACCTGGAGGGCCAAGTTTGCCAATGCCTGCTCTTCAGTCACAGTTATTAGAGAGGGAGTGCTGTTTTCCTTTCCACACTAATGGGAGGATGTTCCTGCACTGAGATGGTGATTATGAGGATGATTAAAATGTGTAGATCTCACAGCATAAAATTACAATCGACATTTTGTGGCTTCATGGCTGCAGCCCCATCTTCAACACACCCTCATGTTCCTCCAGCCAGCAAATTTTGGAGTGATGAGTATGTGCACTGGGAAAGCCCTTTCAGGTGTGTGCGTTTATTGTGGAATTGTAATCTTGTAAGAGTCTAGGCCCCTTCATGGATCACTGCCTCGCCGTGGCGAAGGGGCTTGAAGAACTCAGAGAAGCTATGAACTACGCCGAGCAGGGCACACAAGATGAATAGGTCATAGTGGAGAGTTTTGACCAAACGTGATCCACCTGGAGGAGGAACCGGCAAGCCACTCCAATATCCTTGCCAAGAAAACTCCATGGACAAAGACAAAGACAACAACAAGAGTCTAGGAGGTTGTAAGAGGAACTCTTGGGAGAGGCAGTAATGCTCCTGAACACCAGTAGCTGGAAACCACAAAAGGGGAGAGTGTGCTTGCCCTTGCTAGCTCAAATCCCTGAGAGAATTGAGCGCTGGACTAGATGGGCCTCATCCAGCAGGCTATTTTTGCACTCTTAGGTTCTCAGCTATCACGAGGAAGCGTTGCCTGCAGCTAATGCTTGCTGTCGTGGGCAGCATTTTGACTCAGCGCCTTTGTCTCTCGCTCCTCTGAACGAAGCTTTCCAAACTGACAGCTTCCACCGGTCAGAGGGAAGCAGTGCGAAAAAGACATCTCCCCAAACCGCCAACCTCTCCACACAGAAACCCAAATGATGCATGTACAGAAATACAAATATTGAGGCTTCACTCTGGATCTTTCTATTTTTGAGGAAGAGAAGGAAAAGCGGGGGGGGGGGGAGAGAGATAGTAAAGCCCAATTGCACCTTTTGCAGGGGCTTGCTTCCAAGAATTCTGTGTGCACATGAATATTGTGCATACCCAAATCGTCAGTGCCACCCTGCACCTAGCGGGTGTGGAAGAGAGAGAGAAAAAATCTCTAATCACCCCAGAAAGCTTAAAAGCGAAGTGGAGAGCTTAAAAAGCTCTTTCAAAGATGGCCAGATTAGTGGCAAAAATAAGAGACTCTTCTTTGTGGAAGAGTGGAGATCCTTTTTTGTTTTTTGGACTATCTGTGAAAATATTATAAAGGTAAAGGTAAAGGGACCCCTGACCCTTAGGTCCAGTCGTGGCCGACCCTGGGGTTGCAGCACTCATCTTGCTTTACTGGCCGAGGGAGCCGGCGTACAGCTTCCGGGTCATGTGGCCAGCATGACTAAGCCGCTTCTGGCGAACCAGAGCAGTGCACGGAAATGCAATTTACTTTTCTGCCGAAGTGGTACCTATTTATCTTCTTGCACTTTGACGTGCTTTCGAACTGCTAGGTTGGCAGGAGCTGGGACTGAGCAACGGGAGCTCACCCCGTCGCGGGGATTCAAACCGCCGACCTTCTGATCAGCAAGCCCTAGGCTCTGTGGTATAACCCACAGCGCCACCCGCGTCCCTCAAAAATATTATAGTCAAATGAAATTGCAGGCAGGACTTGAGATACAAGCAAAAGAATGAGAATGAGGAAGGAATGTAGGGTAGGATACATGTTACATTTAAGGCAGCCGATAAAGGATTTGAACAGAAACATCATGGAAGAAGGGGTGGGATGGGAAGTCAACATGTTACGGGAGTATGGTATGGAAACGGAATTGAACTTGATAAATTGTATGAAAATCAATAAAGCATTATTTTGGGGGGTGGGGCTCTTTTCGTGCAGGGTAGCTGTCTGCCTTGCTGGAGGGGGGGGGCAAGGCCCTCTCAGCATGCCAAATCTGGAAGCCTAGAGATGCCCGTGTGAGATCCCACAGGATCTCCAAAACACCCCAGAGCTGATTCAACCCCTGGGAATGTCTCCCACCTGAAACCCCAGAGGGCTATTGCTCCCAGTCAGTGGAGAATACTGGGCAGGGTGGACCAGCGATCCTCTGAACCATTCCTTTCCCCTTTCCTTTCCCACATGCACCCAGATCAGCTGTGCAACACACACACACACACACACACACACACACACACACACACACACAGGGTCCTCTCTCTCCCTACCTGCAACTTCTTCCTGCCCCTCCAGCCCAAGAACAAACCATCTCTGGTGGCCTTGATTTGCTAAATCAACTCTCTTTCAAGGCCACCTGTAATAACGGCGGCATGGAAAATTGACATTCCTCCTGCTTCTCATCAGCCCCGGCACTGTTTGTTTGTGAATTAATAACTCTGATGCTTCGCTGAGTTATCGATCTCCCCCTCTCCGCACAACGGCAAAATGCAAAAAAACAAATTAATGAGAAGATGATGGCAAAGCTCTAATGAACTTGCGCAGAGTCGATCAACAGGATCAGGGCAAGGTATCTGTGGCGGCGGGCGATGGGGAGGGGGAAAGGAAAGGGAGCCCAAAAGAAATCTGGGTTCGGACTTCCCAAAAATGTGGGACGCCGAAGGAAAACATCTGGCCTCTCCTTTGTCCTCAAAAATGCTGGGGAAACTCAAGGGCTAAGAGAGACTGAGTGACAGAGCAGGATGTCCTGGGTTCAAGTTTACACTTGGGTCTGAAATCTGGGTGGATCTGAAATCTAGGATTGCAGACAGTGAGGTCAGAAGGAAAGGAAATGGAGAAAAGGAGAGACTATCACCACAGACAAACCTAGACAGCATCTTAAAAAGCAGAGACATCACCTTGCCAACAAAGGTCCGTATAGTTCAAGCTATTGTTTTCCCAGTAGTGATGTATGGAAGGGAGAGCTGGACCACAAAGAAGGCTGGTAAAATGCGGTCTTGACTTTGCTACCACTCAGTGGATTTGTAACTGGCTGACTGACCGAACCCAAAGGGTGCTCATCAATGGTTCCTCTTCATCCTGGAGAAGAGTGACTAGTGGGGTGCCACAGGGTTCTGTCTTGGGCCCGGTCTTATTCAACATCTTTATCAACGACTTGGATGATGGACTCAAGGGCATCCTGATCAAATTTGCAGATGACACCAAACTGGGAGGGGTGGCTAACACCCCAGAGGAGAGGATCACACTTCAAAACGACCTTGACAGATTAGAGAACTGGGCCAAAACAAACAAGATGAATTTTAACAGGGAGAAATGTAAAGTATTGCACTTGGGCAAAAAAAATGAGAGGCACAAATACAAGATGGGTGACACCTGGCTTGAGAGCACTACATGTGAAAAGGATCTAGGAGTCTTGGTTGACCACAAACTTGACATGAGCCAACAGTGTGACGCGGCAGCTAAAAAAGCCAATGCAATTCTGGGCTGCATCAATAGGAGTATAGCATCTAGATCAAGGGAAGTAATAGTGCCACTGTATTCTGCTCTGGTCAGACCTCACCTGGAGTACTGTGTCCAGTTCTGGGCACCACAGTTCAAGAAGGACATTGACAAACTGGAACGTGTCCAGAGGAGGGCAACCAAAATGGTCAAAGGCCTGGAAACGATGCCTTATGAGGAACGGCTAAGGGAGCTGGGCATGTTTAGCCTGGAGAAGAGGAGGTTAAGGGGTGATATGATAGCCATGTTCAAATATATAAAAGGATGTCACATAGAGGAGGGAGAAAGGTTGTTTTCTGCTGCTCCAGAGAAGCGGACACGGAGCAATGGATCCAAACTACAAGAAAGAAGATTCCACCTAAACATTAGGAAGAACTTCCTGACAGTAAGAGCTGTTGGACAGTGGAATTTGCTGCCAAGGAGTGTGGTGGAGTCTCCTTCTTTGGAGGTCTTTAAGCAGAGGCTTGACAACCATATGTCAGGAGTGCTCTGATGGTGTTTCCTGCTTGGCAGGGGGTTGGACTCGATGGCCCTTGTGGTCTCTTCCAACTCTATGATTCTATGATTCTATGATTCTATGATTCTAAGGCTGATTGCTGAAGAATGGATGCTTTTGAATTCTGGTGCTGGAGGAGACTCTTGAGAGTCCCATGGACTGCAAGAAGATCAAACCTCTCCATTCTGAAGGAAATCAGCCCTGAGTGCTCACTGGAAGGACAGATCCTGAAGCTGAGGCTGCGAGACTTTGGCCACCTCATGAGAAGAGAAGACTCCCTGGAAAAGACCCTGATGTTGGGAAAGATGGAGGGCACAAGGAGAAGGGGACGACAGAGGACGAGATGGTTGGACAGTGTTCTCAAAGCTACCAGCATGAGTTTGACCAAACTGCGGGAGGCAGTGGAAGACAGCAGTGCCTGGCGTGCTCTGGTCCAGGGGGTCATGAAGAGTTGTACACGACTAAATGACTAAGCAACAACAATCGCCACAGATGCTCATGGTTGCTCCATGGCGGATAGAGCATTCTGAGAACAGTCTGCCTTGGTTTTTTTTTACATTTATATCCCACTTTTTTATTCCCAGGAGGTCTAGGTGCTGCACATGGCTCTCCCACCCGCCTCATTTAATCCCACAACAGCCCTGTGGGGCAGTGACTGGTTCAAGGTCACACCCAGGGAGGTTCAACCTGGTCTCGCACCTGGAGCCAGTCATGGCACAACACCGCGGAAATGTGGCTCTGTGGGTTGCAGTGCAAATGCCGCTTCCGGAATGGGCACAAGATGTAGGTCACAACTTTATGAAGGAAGATTGGGAAAAATTATGGAAAACTGATTTAAAATTCACAGATTGTTCCCTATTGAAGGAGATTTACATGAAGATGTTGTACAGATGGTACAGAACACCGGTGCAGTAAGGGAAAATGTACAAAACTAGTTCAAATATATGTTGAAAATGTAAGGAAAAGGAAGGGACGTTTTATCATATGTGATGGGATTGTAAGGTAATTAAAAATATTTGGGAAATGATATACAATGAATTGAAGAAAATGTTCCATCTAACATTTGTTAAAAAACCTGAAGCATTTTTGTTAGGGATTGTAGGGAAAGACCTGCCAAAAAAGTTGAAAAACATTTTCATGTATGTGACAACGGCCACGAGAGTTCTGGTAGCACAAGGATGGAAGACTGAAGAAACCCCAACTAAAGAATCATGGCAAGAAAAATTGAGGGACTATGCAGAACTGGCAAAACTGACATATAAACTACGGGACAAGGATAACTGTGACTTTAAAGATGAATGGGAACCCTTTACAAAGTATCTGAAGATGCAACAAAGTGAACTGGACTCCTTGGCAGGTTTTGAATAAACATTCAGAAACTTTTTATTGATAACAATCAGCTAAATAGTTTGAGGATCTATACAACTTTGTAACATGCAGAAAACAGCATTCTTAGAGAAACCAAAGACTGGAACTGAGGGAAGCCGGGGGGGGGGTGAGGGTGGGGGGGTTTTGTGTGGGAGGGTGGGGGGAGGGAGGAAAAATGGAGGGGGGAACAAGGATGATATGTTTTCGGATAATATGCTTCCCAGTCTTCCTCCTCAAGAGAGCCAGCCAGGGTCTGATCCTGCAACTGTCTGCATGCAAAGCTACGAGCACTGGCTATTCTTCTACCGCTCTCCACGGCATATTGTTGTGAACCGGGATGTTCAAATCTGACAAATGCGAAAGATCTGAAAAGAAACGGGCTTCTTTGTGTTGGTGAGAAGATGAAAGTTCATTTGTCGCAAATTAGGCCTGATATACCGTATTTTTCGCTCTATAACACGCACCAGACCATAACACGCACATAGTTTTTAGAGGAGGAAAACAAGAAAAAAAATATTCTAAACGAAATAGTGATATATGATTTTTGTGGTTCATGCTGTGGCCACAGACATGTGATTTGACAGTGAGTTTGGAGTAGCCCAATGCAAAAATCCTGAGGATCCATGTGGATCCATGCTTTGTAACCACGGAGGAGGAAAGGAAGGGGAACCATGGATCCTCTGCTCACGACTGCAGCAGATCCCCCCCGCCACCCCCAGGCATTCGCTCCATAACACGCACAGACATTTCCCCTTACTTTCTAGGAGGAAAAAAGTGAGTGTTATGGTGCAAAAAATACGGTAAATGAGATTACCGGCTAAAGCAAGCTCAGAGCTCCAATACGTACAATGGCCATCTGTCCTGGATGCCTTAGTTGAGATTCCTGCATTGCAGGGGGTTGGACTAGATGACCCCTGGGTCCCTTCCAATTCTACAATTTTATGATTCCATGATATGTAAGAGGCTTATATTTTGAGAGCTGCATTGTTTTCTACTTTGTGGGTGCCCCGTGGTCATACGATAAAGCAGTTGTGTTCTGCGTTGTAAACCAAGCACTGCTAGGAGCTGCTTCTAATTGTTTTCCGATGAATAAAATAATTGGGATGGCATGAGCAAATACTGAAAGTGTGGCCCAGAGAAGGAAGTTTGAGAACCGCTGGGTATGCAGAGACCCCAGGGGGTGACAGGGAGAAGAAGCCCGCGAGACAGTTGCTCTTTGCTGCCAATTCTGCCGGCTTCCCTTTGCAAATCCTGTAATTTTACACTTCTCCGCGCAGCAGTGAGCCTCCGGCAAGCACTGGGCCTGCTGAGCCCGCTCTCCTCTGCAGAGGACCTCCTCACATCGATTATGTGCAGAGCCAGGTGTGCGCCTGTTGCATTTTCCAACAATTGAAGCAACAGAAGGACACCTTCTACCTTCCTTTGCACAGGCCTGCCGCGAGGCTGGATGGGGCTCTTTGGAGGAATGCCCCCCGCCAGCAACTCTCGCAGGACCCTTTAGAATCACAGAACCATCAGAGTTGGAAGGGAACCCCAAGGGTCATCTAGTCCAACCCCGTTTGCAAAGCAGGAATTCCAACAATTCCTTCTAAACTGCTCAGGAACCTGCAAAACCCAATTAAACCATAATGGGATGAGGGTACCGGCTGACCACAGGTAATGATGCCACTGTCACATCCATGGAAAAGAAATAAAATTATTGCCCTTTGGCGAAGCCACCCCAGACTCAGCACCCTGTCAAGTGAGGGCAGGTGACGAGGGGTGATGTCAAGGGCAAGTTAATGGCAACATTACCTGCCCCGAAGCCATGTAAATTTTACTTATTTCTTTGTCAATACATTTATATCCCACCTTTTCCGAAAGAGATCAAGGCAATGAACATGGTTTTCTCCTTATTCAGTCCCCACAACAACCCTGTGGGCAACAGGCTGAGAGGCAGCGACTTGGCCCAAGGTCACCCCTTTAGCTTCATGACCAAGCCAGAATTCGAACCCTGGCCTCCCAGGTCCTGGTCTGCCGCTCTAGCCACTGCACCGCCCTGCGTCTTGCCACCCTTCCAAGCTATTTCTTCTCCGTCACATCAAGCCTGTGCTTTTGCTTTCCTCTGTATTTCCCTAACCACTATGCCGCACTGCCTCTCTGCGTAAAATGGGGAGGGGGCTGCTGTAAGCAAATGAAATTATAAATCCTACTGGCCCAAGCCAACTAGTGCAAGAGAAGGGTGTCAGAAAATAGCACAGGCCCTTAAAACATTCTTCCTCCTTCCCCTGGGGGCGATTTAAATGACCCCCTCTCCGGACAAGCTTGCAAGGTACATATCTTGGCCAATCCTTCCTTCCCTCTGCCTCACTCTCCTCCAGTTTCTCTTTTCATCTTATTCACATTTCCTATCTGTTAAGAGATTTCCTCTGTCCCTCCTGGAGGAATCGGGCCAGTTAAGAAACACTAATGTAAAGCAAATAAGGAATGCCTTTCGGGGGAATCACAGCTCCCCGACAGCAATCAAACTTAAACATGCCATTTACCAGGCCCGGCCGAAGGAACCTCTCACTGCACAGAACTTGGCTGCTATCGCTGCACCGCTCATTTGCAGAGTGCCGGTTCTCAGGCGGAGAGAGGCCATAATTTTTCTGCCCTCATACAATCCCAGAGTCTCCGTCCGCAATAAATTATGTGAATTTGGCTTGCCCTGGTGGAGTTTGGATTTGCAACGCGTTGGGAGAGGAACGGCTGGGTCATGAAGCATCGCATGCGCGTGGGGGACGTCCGATAAACGTGGAGGAGCAGAAAGGGCCTGAGAACAGAGATGTCTGGAAATCTTAGTAACGGGGGGATACCAGAGGTCATCCAGCCCAGTCTACCACCGACATCCCGCAACGGCCGGTACAAAAGAGTCCTTGGGAAAACCAAGCCTTCCATAGTTCAGGTGAGATTTGACTGCATTTCTTGCTGCCTAGGAAACACCAGCCTTCCCACGAGATCAGCGGGGCGAATGTGGCCCTCCAAGCCTCTCCGCCTGGCCCTCAGGATTTTTCAGAGGCCACACCCCTTCCAAAGCCAAGCCCCCCATCTCCAGGCCACACCCCTCAAAGGCCCCACTCTGCCCCACCTTTGCCCAGATGCAAATGTGTCACTGAACTGCGATAACATCTGGATGAAGAGATGATGGACCCCAGCTGGAGTCCTGTGTCCAGTCCTGGGGCACCCCAGATTAAGAAGGAGATTGACAAGCTGGAAGGTGAACAGAGGAAAGTGACCAAGATTGTCAAGGGCCTGGAAACCAAGCCTGATGAGGAATGGTTGAAGTTAAAGCTATGGTTTTCCCACTAGTGATGTATGGAGGTGAGAGCTGGACCATAAAGAAGGCTGATCACCGAAGAATTGATGCTTTTGAATTCTGGTGTTGGAGGAGACTCTTGAGAGTCCCATGGACTGCAAGAAGATCAAACCTCTCCATTCTGAAGGAAATCAGCCCTGAGTGCTCACTGGAAGGACAGATCCTGAAGCTGAGGCTCCAAGACTTTGGTCACCTCATGAGAAGAGAAGACTCCCTGGAAAAGACCCTGATGTTGGGAAAGATGGAGTGCACAAGGAGAAGGGGACGACAGAGGAAGAGATGGCTGGACAGTGTTCTCGAAGCTACCAGCATGAGTTTGACCAAAGTGCAGGAGGCAGTGGAAGACAGGAGTGCCTGGCGTGCTCTGGTCCAGGGGGTCACGAAGAGTCGGACACGACTAAATGACTAAACAACAACATGAGAGCCATCTTCAAATATCTGAAGGGCTGTCACATGGGAGAGGGAACAAGGTTGTTTTCTCCCCCTCTTGAGGGTAGGACATGAACCAATGGCTTAAAGTTCCAAGATAGGAGATTCCAGCTAAACATCAGGAAAAACTTTGTGACAGGAAGTGCTGTTCGGCAGTGGAATGGTCTCCCTTGGGATGTGGTGGACTCTCCTCCCTGGTGTGATGGCCTGGGTCTCTGGCTTGGGCTCAGCAATCAAAAAACAATGGGAGAATGACATAGGCTATGAGATTAACCCCACTCAATGGACCAGAATGTGGTCTAAACACCCCTTCAAATCCATATCAACGAAAAGAAAATAACTCACTTTGAAACTCACCTACAGGTGGTACCTAACACCAAGTAAACTAGCGCTAATACGCCCAGGAACCTCACCAAAATGCTGGAGAGGGTGCACCTCCACAGGCACATACCTCCACATGTGGTGGGAGTGCCCCAAAATCCAACTATTCTGGAAAACAGCCACACAAGAAATATGTAAAATAACTAAGCAAGTATTAGACATCACCCCAGAATTGGCCCTACTAAACATCTTCCAAGACAACAATGCCCATTTACACCACAAAGAACTCATAACCCACCTACTTTCAGCAGCCAGAAACACCATAACCAGACACTGGAGAGACCTGTCAGGAGCAAGCATGGACCAATGGTACCAAATAGTATGGGAAACAGCCCTACTAGAAAAATTAACCAATAAACTGAAACTGACACAGGGACAAGCAGAAGAAGATGCCTTCACCCCGGTATGGCTCCCCTTTATCACATACACAGCCCATCAAGACGACGACAATAATCCACCAACAGCATACAAATCAATATGGCTAACCTGATCCAAAACACCCACCCACCTCACTCACACACGAAAACAAAGATCACCACAGCCAATCACAAACAAGCAACCACACCCCAGGCCAACCCCAACCTCTCTCACCACCAAAGGAACACAAGTGAACAGAACAAGCAGTGCTGACACCAAACCCTACATACATTAAGCATAACAGAAACATCGCCACCCGACCCCACCCCCACCCATCTTCCCTCCCTCCACCTTTTTCCCCCCCTCCCCCTAATGTCTCAACAAATGAAATGGATTTGTAAAAATGTTGCATGGAAAAAATATGAGAGACATTACACTTACTTCTGTAAAACAAGAAAATCTTTAATAATTTTTTTTTTAAAAAAAGAACCAGAGGAGTCTCAGTCTGCACCAGATCCTTTGCCTCAGGCATCATCTGAACCAAGTCTGGGGCTGATCCTGAAGAGTCCCAGTCTGCACAGGTTCCCCTGCAACAAGCACCAGCTGGGCCGAGTCAGGGGCCTGATCCTGCCCTGGCTCCAGATGCGGGGATGACCTCGTTGCCTCCAGCTGGGCCATCACTTACAGCTGCTCCACTACCGGTTGGGTCAGGGGAGGCTGAGGCGGCCTCTGGGTCTAGTAACCCACCGACATCTCCTGAGCTGCAGAGACTGAGGTCTGAGAGAAGGAGAGACTGAGGTCTGAGAGAAGGAGAGACCTGAGTACTTGCAGGAGGAATGCTCGCCTTTGGGCAAAACAGGGAGGTGAGTCGCCGAGGGATCAGGACCGGCCACTACCCCGACAAAGATAAAAGACTGTCAGACCCTGGCCCAGGTTGCGGGAGCAACATTGCTGTATGCTAGTTCCTGCCTGAGATCCTGTACCTGTCCTTGCCTGGTTTCCTGCCTCGTGTCCTGCCTTGGCCCTGTCAGACTGAGTCTTAGCAGAGCCTTTGGATTCTGGACTGGTCCTGGACCGTGTTTCACGGGTTACCCCCAGGCCCAACACACCTTGGAGGTTTTTAAACAGAGGTCAGGTGGACACCTATCAGGGATGCTCTGAGATTCCTGCATTGCAGAGGGCTGCACTCAGGGTCACTAACTACTCTAGGATTCTATGAATGAGGTACATTCAAACTGACACCAATCCCTTAAGGATTTATAGGAAGGGGAACTACTCGCGATTCAGTTTTGACACATGGATACCAGCAGCGGTTCAATTCCAACATCACACCCAAGTGCCGTTTGTAGTCCAACAGCAGTCAGAGGGCGCTTAGAAGGTACATTCCGATTATGTATTGCTCCTCCTGTACTAATATCCTTTTTTATGAACTTCTCCCATGCTTTATGGATGAACGGCACCACTCCCAGCTCCCTATCCTTGGCAGATGGCGTGCTGGTATTTTACATGCGCAAAGACGGTTGCGCTCTGTCCCAGGGGTCCTGTTTCACACTATTAAAGCGCTGTGATTAAAAAACAAAAAAACAAAATCCGTAGCTGTTGAAGCTCCGTAAGACAATTCTAAATTTGGCACTCCCCTCCTGCCTGTTCCAGGATTGTAAAACTCATCTAGTTATGCCTCGTTATTTCACATGCAAATGCTGTGAGCCATTTGTTGTGCTTCCATGGTGAAGAGGTGAAGGCCCCTTACGCCAAGCCAACCTACCAGCAAATTGAGAACCGGTATGTCTATCCCAAGTGGCAATGGGAGAGGTGCACTCCCCAGACACCTTTAATGGGAGACGGCAAGGATCCGAACCCAGAACTCTTTGCACTCCACTACTGACCCGTGGGTCTCTTCTTTGTGTAACTATGGAACTCACAGCTGCTGGAGGCAGTGACGGCCACCAACTTGGATGCCTTTAAAAGAGAGTTGGACAAATTCCTGAAGGAGAAGAGGGCTAGCAAAGACTACGAACCTGTTTCCCACAGGTATCTGCTTGGCCACTGTGAGAACAGGGTACTGGATTAGTTGGGCCATTGCAAGCTTTTTTAAATAATTTAATAATAATAATAATAATAATAATAATAATAATAATAATAATAATAATAATTTATTATTATTATTATTATTTGTACCCCGCCCATCTGGCTGGGCCTCCCCAGCCACTCTGGGCGGCTTCCATAGAAACCAAAAATACAAATTATGTTCCCTCTGAGCTCATTCAGCTTCCTCAATTTCGAATGGACTGGTTATCGGCAGGAGGGAGGAAATTGATCCCCCCCCCCACCTCCCACAGCAAGATTGGTGCATGATCGGAAGGTTGGCGGTTCGAATCCCCGCAATGGAGTGAGCTCCCATTGCTCTGTCCCAGCTCCTGCCAACCTAGCAGTTCAAAACCACACCAGTGGAAGTAAATAAATAGGTGCTGCTGTGATGGGAAGGTAAACGGTGTTTCCGTGCGCTCTGGCACTCGACACGTTCCTCCGTGCGCCAGAAGCGGTTTAGCCATGCCAGCCACATGAACCAGAAAACTATCTGTGGACAAACGCTGGCTCCCTCGGTCTGAATGCGAGATGAGCGCCACAACCCCATAGTCGCCTTTGACTGGACCGTCCAGTGGTCCTTTACCTTTTACCTTTAAGACACAGCCCAAGGCATTCTGAGGTACAGTGGTACCTCGGGTTAAGTACTTATTTCGTTCCGGAGGTCCGTTCTTATCCTGAAACTGTTTTTAACCTGAAGCACCACTTTAGCTAATGGGGCCTCCTGCTGCTGCCGGAGAACGATTTCTGTTCTCATCCTGAAGCAAAGTTCTTAACCCGAGGTACTATTTCTGGGTTAGCGGAGTTTGTAACCTGAGGTACCACTGTATTACCCACAAGTGGGCAGAAACCCCCTCTCTTTTCCCAGGGCCGCGTAACAACCTATCTCAAGAGCTGGCAAATGTTACTAGACGTCTCCATTTCCTGGGGACATTCCCCGGATTTACAAATCAGTCCCCTGACAAAATCCACCTATTTAGCAGGAAGTTGAAAAATGTCCCCGGATTCATTGAAAAAACCTGGTAAACCTTACTTTGCCTTTACCTTTTTACCAAGTTCCCACAGATAGTTCATCATTCTCAAGGCTGCATGGTCCCTTCAGTGAGGTAGAAAAGGGAGTGGAGGTCATATCATCTGGGAAGCCCAGGGCCTCCAGGCACACTGCCCAAGCTTGTGCCCCAGGAAGGTCACTTTGGTGATGCTAATTTTATTTATTAATTAATGGGTGATCAACAGGCATACTTTCTGGGAACTGGGTTGGGAAAAACTTGTGTGTTGCTGGGATGGGGCGCTGTGAAGTGTGCGGGGAGAAGCAGAGGCAAAACCAAGAACAAGCTACCAACCATCCCTAATTTTGGATTGACAGAACATTTCCGACGAGGAGAAGGGAATCACTGTTGTTGTGTTTTGTCACGGGTTGCTAAGTCTTTCTCTGTGGTGTGTGAAACATTGAATCTACCAAATAAATTCTACCCTCTCATCAATAACCTCACAATGGAAACTAACCGCAAAATCCTTTTGGAGAAAGAAACATAAAAATTATCTCAGACCTCGTTAATAACAGATATTGATTGGCTTAAGTGCGAGTCTATGTGTGTGCATAAATTACACGATAAAATCGATGGCGTTTTGCACTCCCCCCACCCTATCAAATTGCATTATTACAAAATCCCTCTGAAATTACAAAAGCCCCACTAAGAACGCCCCTGCCGATTGACAAAGCACACTAAGTCATCTCTTTTATTGTTTCTTAAGTCTATTACAAGGGGAACAGGCGCTTTAAATCAACTTAACAAAGACAACAGCCCCAAAATAAATCCTGGGATCAAAATTAAGATTATTGAACTTTACTAAGATATCATTTTTCTTTCTCAAGGTAAAGGGAATGGATGCAGCCACCAAAAACACATTACTGCACACCCCTCTGGGAAATTAATGTTTCTGAGCACCCCCGCACCCCCCCCCCCCAAGTCCCAACGGTGCCTGCACGGCCATTGCTCCCGGAGGATTCAAAGCATAATGGGAAAAGGGGGGAAAGCAGGATCCTGAGCACCCCTCTTCTGCCACATGCGCCACTGATCCAAGATGGTGCAGGACCTGGGTGCCCTGGGGCAATGCACTCCCCAAAAGACTCTGGGAATCTGCAAGAGGTGGGTTGCAGGAATTATCCTGCAGGGAGGGAATTTCTGCCCACCCCACAGATGGTTGGTGCAAAGCAGAAGACCTCCTGCATCTCCCTCTAAGCTGCCTGCAAACACAAAGAATGCAAAAGCCAGAAGAGATCTCAGTTTATAGCAGAAGCTCTGGAGAGAGGAAGGTTCTCCCCTGTAATTTTGCATTGTATGGCCCAGGAAGGTCAAGCGCAGAATATAATAAAATAATTAATAATAATAATAATAATAATAATAATAATAATAATAATAATAATAATTTATTATTTCTACCCCGCCCACCTGGATGGCCTTCCCCAGCCACTCTGGGTGGCTTCCAACAGAACATTAAAAACAGAATAAAACTTCCCTATGCAGGGCTGCCTTTGGATGTCTTCTAAAAGTCAGATAGTTGTTTATTTCCTTGGCATCAGATGGGAGGGCGTTCCACCACCACCGAAAAGGCCCTCTGCCTGGTTCCCTGTAACTTCGCTTCTCGCAGGGAGGGAACCGCCAGAAGGCCCTTGGAGCTGGACCTCAGTGTCCGGGCAGAACGATGGGGGTGGAGACGCTCCTTCAGGGATACTGGATAAAAGGAACCCCTCTGCTAGCTCCTGATGCTCCAATTCTGCCCCTCCTGCCCCTGCAAACCAAGGATGCCAAGCTGTGTGGAAGCTCCAATGCCGTGCCCAATTGGCAAGCCCAGCCTTGGTGGGCTCTGGCAGTAACCCTGCACAATAAAAAGGGGAAGAGAAAAGGAAAGGGTGGCACTGTGGGTTCAACCCCAGAGCCTAGGACTTGCCGATCAGGTGGTCAGCGGTTCGAATCCCCGCAACGGGGTGAGCTCCCATTGCTCGGTCCCTGCTCCTGCCAAGCTAGCAGTCTGAAAGTACATCAAAGTGCAAGTAGATAAATAGGTACCGCTCCGGCGGGAAGGTAAACGGCGTTTCCGTGCGCTGCTCTGGTTCGCCAGAAGCGGCTCACTCCTGCTGGCCACATGACCCGGAAGCTGTACGCCGGCTCCCTCGGCCAGTAAAGTGAGATGAGCGCCACAACCCCAGAGTTGGCCACGACTGGACCTAACGGTCAGGGGTCCATTTACCTTTTTAAAGGTAAAGGATCCCTGGATGATTATGCCCACTCAAAGGGGACTATGGGATGTGGCGCTCATCTCGCTCTCAGGCCGAGGGAGCCGGCCTTTGTCCACAGACAGCTTTCCAGGTCATGTGGCCAGGACTAAACCGCTTCTGGCGCAACGGGACACCGTGACAGAAACCAAAGCGCACAGAAATGCTGTTTACCTTCCCGCTGCAGTAGTACCTATTTATCTACCTGCACTGACGTGCTTTCGAACTGCCAGGTTGGCAGGAGCTGGGACAGAGCAATGGGAGCTCACCCTGTCACAGGGATTCGAACCGCTGACCTTCTGATTGGCAAGCCCAAGAGGCTCAGTGGTTTAGAGCACAGCGCCACCCACATCCTCCTGCACAATAGGGCTGGGCAATATATTATATATCACCAGCTAAGCATTGTCATATACAGTGGACGCTTGGGCTGCGAATGTGATCCGTGCGGAAAGCACATTCGCAACCCGCAGTGCCGCATCAGCGCATGCATGGGTTGTGATTTGGTGCTTCTGCGCATGCGCAAAGCACGATTTAGCGCTTCTGTGCAGGCGCCAAAACCCGGAAGTAACCTGTTCTGGTACTTCCAGGTTTGGCACGGTGCGCAACCCGAAATCGCGCAACCCAAAGCGTCTCTAACCCGAGGTAGGACTGTATATATATCCGATGTCTGAGATAAGGATGGAGCTGTTGAAGCATTGGCAAGCTTCACGGTTTTCCCCACACTGTGATTCTTGTATAGCAAACACACAAGCAAGATGATACATTGCCAGGTCAAAAAATTATGAAACTGCTATCATGATATGGACTTCCGACTAGTTTGGGACAATATATTGATATCGCCCTCCTGCGCACCATAACCAGAGACTACAGGCACTGCAGGAAGAAGGAGCCAAGCCGCACTCCAAGAGCTTAACGTTTAGTATTTCACAATGCTATTTCTGCAGGACTTGTTAAGTGCAGGGATTTTGCAAACAATTATGTTAGTTAAAGCCGTATTAGAGAAGGGCTGACATTTTATGTGTGTGTGTAATATATATCTTTATATGTGTAAACGCAAGCACATGTATAATTTACTTTCTTTGAGAGGTTTTGGAGAGGAAACTCCCAAGATAAACACAATGCAGAGAAAGTTTGAGGAAGGAAAAGAGGCAATCTCCAATTCTCCAGTCTGCTAGAAATATTTAAGAGTCAGCTAAATGGCAGATTAAGGAGAATGAGATGCAAAACATTTGACAGCTTTTCTTTTTTAAAAATAAAATAAAATCATATGCTTTTGTAATCTGCCTACAAATGGATTTCTTTTCCGAGTTAGCTCAGGGAGTCCCATTGAAGATAAATCTGAGAGGCAATTCTTATTACAAAGTGTGTGTACATTTAAAACAAATGTTTACGAGGGTGGCTGATAAATGAATTTAAACAGAAAAAGCCAAATGCAAAAGTAATTTAATACTCAAATATACGGATGCAAATATTATCTTGCTCTCTTGGCTTTCTTGGGATCGACAAGCTCTTTCGTAAAAAATGTGAACCATGAAAGGGGAAAGCCAGGACCAAAACCTTTCCTTCCAGAAGTGGATCCTTGCAGGAGCACGGCTGTATTCTCAGGCTCCCTTCCAGGCGGCCCAGAGAGACACATCTTTTTAAGAAGAAGAGTGACACAGTGTAATTGACAGGCCCTTTCAAAGTGGCAGTAAATAACACAGCATGTCTGCAGCAAAGTCGGAGGCTGCTGTAGATCAGCAACTAAAACTGATTTTATTTTTTTTAAAGGAAAAATATGTTTCTCACAAGGCACAGTGTGAAGTGAGGCATTTTTGCCATTGTTCATCTCTGGACAATGGAGAGCCTCTTGAAGGCTAATAGCCTGAGGTTGCCACCAGGCAAGGGAATAAATGTTTGTGTGTGGCTGCAGGCACGCACACACACACACACACACACACACAGAGAGAGAGAGAGAGTGTGTCTGTCTGTCTCCCCTGTCTCGGATTCAGTTTATTTGACTAGAGTGCTGGGTTCGGATTAGATACCCAGGTTCAGACACCTCGTCAGCAGCCAACAAGTATTTGTAATAATATTGCACATACAGGGTGTTCAAAGCAGACACGATGAAATTTCAACCACTTGATTTAGTTTCTGCAAGCAAGCAAAAGGCATCACTCTCTGCCTGCACGCGCACAACCTGGCCGCAATCTCCACAAAAACCCTGCAAGGTGGGCAAATATTCTTAGAATCATAGTTGGAAGGGACCACGAGGATCACCTCGTCCAGGGGTCAGCAACCTTTTTTCAGCCATGGGCCGGTCCACCGTCCCTCAGACCATGAACGAATTCCTATGCCCCACAAATAACCCAGAGATGCGTTTTAAATAAAAGAACACATTCTTCTCGTGTAAAAGCACGCTGATTCCCAGACCATCCGCGGGCCAGATTCAGAAGGCGATTGGGCCGCATCCGGCCCCCAGGTCTTAGGTTGCCTACCCATGGCCTAGTCCAGGAACCGTTTTGCCCAACGCGAGACTCGAACCCGGTCCATATTAAGAGAGATGGGAAGGGCAAGGCTGGGCAAAGCTTGCCCTAGGTCACTGGATGAGTTCAGCTGCTGAACAGGGGGCCTTGTAGCCATCAATCCAAACCACACTCTCTTGCTGGATGCCCTGCCTGTGAGCTCAGGGGTACAACATCTGGCTTGCATGTCCTGGGTCTTGGGTTCAAGAGCCCATGTTGAGCTTGGTGGACCAAAGGGCACAGCTGAGCTGCAGAGTGTCTGCTTTGCACCCAGACTGTCCCAAATACAACCCCAAACATCTCCAGGTAGAGTTGTCAATGTTGCCAGCATAAAACCTCGGAGACAGCCTCTGTCAGTCAAGTGTAAATAATAATAATTAATAATAATAAAAATTTTTATTTATACCCCGCCCTCCCCAGCCAGAGCCGGGCTCAGGGCAGCTAACACCAATAAAATAAAATCACAATAAAAACATAATAGGGGGAAAAGAGAGGAGGGGAACCAATTTAAAATGCAGGTTAACATGTAATTTAAAATGCAGCCTCATTTTAAAGTAGCTGATAAATCAAGACCATAAGGGGAGGGAAACACAAGGGTCACACCAAGTCCAAACCAAAGGCCAGGCAGAACAGCTCTGTCTTGCAGGCCCTGCGGAAAGCTGTCAAGTCCTGCAGGGCCCTAGTCCCTTGTGACAGAGCGTTCCACCACGTCGGGGCCAGTACTGAAAAGGCCCTGGCCCTAGTTGAGACCAATCTAACATCCTTGAGGCTTGGGACCTCCAAAGTGTTGTTATTTGTGGACCTTAAGGTCCTCCGTGGGGCACACCAGGAGAGGCGGTCCCGTAGGTATGTGGGTCCTAGGCTCATCTGTATGGGTACAAGGAAGAGTCCTACATTTCAGTCTTAAAGTCGACTGCAGCCAGGTGGGTTTTGCCTGCCTCCGTCCAGACACCAGATTGAGGGGCAGGATATTCACAAGCAGCCAAATAAACTGATCTACAAATGTTCCTGCCCGGCTCTTTTCATGCCAGCGAACGGCATTCAAAAGAACTTTATGTTTTGCCTCTCCAGAATATGGTAAGGTAATAAGTGGTCTTCTGAATCAAGCCCTCAACATGTCTAATCTGACCCTTCTAGGATGGAGGTCCATCTCCCATTTGTGGGGATCCTGCAGCCAATTAATCAGCCCGCACAGAGCAATTCTGGACACGGGCAAAGCTGTCCTTTCAAAGTGCTGAATTCAGCAGATCTCTCCCCAAATGATTCCCATTAACATAACAAATGGCTTTGCCAAGGCCTATTAGACAATCCTATCCCGGTATTAAAAAAAGAAAGAAAGAAGGGGCAATTAATGCCACAGTACATTCATATGTCTCCCATTTTTATGGCGATCAAAATTACTCCCAAGGGAGGAAGGAGCCCAGCTGGAACCCGTTCAGCCCAGATCCATGCAGACCCTTCTGCAAGCGAAAAAGTGCTCCATTCATGGGAGAAAGTGGCAAAAAGTGTCTTTTCTATGGGGCTTGGGAAGGAGAAATCCCAATCTTCGCTTAGCCACAAACCAAGCTTTTGCCTGGAGTCGGCTGTTGGAACATGCAAGAACCACAAACCGCACAATTCTGTCCCATTGTGTAGATGCAGTGATGGCCACTCGCTTTGATGGCTTTGAAAGGAAATCAGAAATTTTACAACGTAAGAACTTAAGAGCAAAAAAGAGGAAGCATTTGCCGACTTCTACTTAAACCACAGAGCCTAGGGCTTGCCGATCTGAAGGTTGGCGGTTTGAATCCCTGCGACGGGGTGAGCATCCCTGACAACTGGGTCCTGCTAGCTAGGGATCATGGGAATTGTAGGCCAAAAACATCTGGAGGGGTGAGGTTGAGGAAGCCTGCTATAGGATATGGCAGGTGTTAATATTGCACAGTCTAAAGTGCCTGGAAGCATAAGAGCTGACTCCTTTTGGAAGAAAATATTGTCTAGGCCCATAGAAATACTATTCAATGTTTTACCTGCAGAACATTCTTCACAACAGAATGAAAGCATCAAATGCACATCAAAGAACCCTAACCCTAACCCATAGAATATCTTGTGATGTCCAAAATAGGATCCGCATCTTAGGAAATCTGAAATAATTCAAACAGACCCAGAAGCTCTCCAGGTCTCTCTCCCCCCACAGCCCTGTTTACCTGGAGAGCTTCATTTACATCCTCACTCCACAGAGTTGGAGAGAGAACAAGGAACCAATGGCAATTTGCAATTCAGTACCTCCATCACCTGATCTAAGGTTACACACTCATGTATTAGCTAGCAGGAAACAACAATTAGCTAATTATCAACTCAGCAAGAACTCAAAGTCCACTTAGAAAACTACTGTGGACAAAGCCCAATGTTAGTAACACACATTTTTGAACCACCGTTAATACCCAGGCATTTTCATTTCAGTGCGAATTAAACCAATTATACTTAACATAGTATACACAAGCCTCTCCTGCGTCTGCAGGAGGAGTCAGGCATGGTGGAAACCATAAAATGATGCCTCACTAGCAAGACCAACCAGTATTTATGGACCCCCGAGGATAGTACAGTCATGCCTTGGTACTTGTACGTTTTGGCTCCCTAACGCCACAGACCTGGAAGTAAGTGTTCTGGTTTGTGAACGTTTTTTGGAAGCCGAACATCCAACGCAGCTTCTGCTTGACTGCAGGAAGCTCCTGCAGCCAATCGGAAGCCGCGCCTTGGTTTTCGAACAGTTTCGGGAGTCGAATGGACTCCCAGAACGGATTAAGTTTGAGAACCAAGGTACAACTGTAAATGGAACCTGTGTTCAGGGGCAGTTTATCCCGGAAGGAAGATGCCGTTTTCACACCCTCCTCATGAATCACCTGGAGACATCTGGCTTGACCACTGTTGAAAGGACACCAGACAGAGAGTAGAGATGATCCTACATTCGTAGATGCTGCCATAAGGAAGCATCAGGAAGCTTCCAGCCAACAGGATCAAAACAAAACCTCTTTTTCAAGGAGGGAGGCTGAGACTCCTGAATCGCTTGACTGGTGACCCTTTCGGCCCTCTCTGCCATGGACGGCTTTCACCCTCCTGTCAACATGGAAGGTCCCTTTGTGTGGCAGCATCAGTTATTTGCAGCGCTATGGAGAAAGGTCTCTTGTTGGGAAAGCAACGGTGAAGAAGGAAGGAGACCCAGGAAAGAAGGGGGGGAGAGAGCATCCGAAATGGCTGGCAATTGTGGAAAGGGAAAAAGGCAAGAAGAGAAGGAAGATGCAGAAATGTGATTCGAAATAGGGAGGTTGCATGTCCGAGGTGGAGAAGGTCTCCCTAATCGGAATACGGAGTTTGGACTTAAAACAGTTTCTCTTCATCCTTTTGGGTCATGCGATAGGATGCGAATTTCTTTTATAAACATTCAAACAGAAGTAGAATCCTTCCTTGGTTTTGCTCGTATAGTTCTCGGAAATCATGCAAATATATTTTAAAAAGAGCTTACCGAATATGGTGGCTTGAAACAGAGAGAGAGACCCGGGTTCAAATTAGATGGGAGCAGATATTCCCCCATAACTGTTTCTGATTTTCTCCCTGGCTTCCCTCAGATCCACCTGCTGGACCCACCACCTCCGAGTTATACTGGGAGCTATATCCTGCACTTTTCTCCGTCAGGGACTCAAGGAGACTTACAGATAAAATAGAAAGAGCTTAAAACATAGGGGGAAGGAGCAATAAATAAACATGAATGGAATAGGAGAGTGAGAGAAAGAGAGAGAGAAACAAAATTCATAGAATTTTAAGAGCTGGAAGGGATTCCCAGGGGTCATCTAGTCCAGCCACCTGCAATGCAGGAATCTCAGCTGACAGATTCCCATTCAACCTCTGCTTAAAAACCTCCAAGGAAGAAGAATTCACTCAAAGAAATCATCACAGCAGTTAGTTCTCAAAAGCCCGTTGGAAAAAGAAAGTTGGACAACAAGGAGGGAGCTGGTCTGGTTTCCCTAGGCAGGGAGTTCCAAAGTTGCCTGGGAGCAGCCACCACCAAGAAGGCCCTCTCCTGCGTCCCCACCCATCACGCCTGCGAGGGTGGTGGGACCAAGCTTGGCTCTGTGATGGCAAGAGGGAGAGCCGCTGCGACGGAGATACAGACCAGAGGTTGACTTGCCAAGACAATGGGCCGTCTGAGTCCAGCGCTCCACCGAGGTCTTTCTAGGGTTCCTGAAATCGTCAGGAGGGAGTCTGATATGGCAGCTGACAAGTCCAGCCACTCAGACCCTGCAGGGAATCTGCTCCTCTTCCAACTGATACAACTTAGCTAGACCCAGGCATTAACCGGGGTCCACTTTTGACAGCGCCCGGCGAGAGGGCAAACTGAGCTCAGAAGAGCAGGCAAGGAGATGGAACAGGGAACCGGACTCAAAAGAGGAGCGTGTTCCTGCCTCGAGAAAACCTTCCCCTTGCAAAACCAAAAAGGACCCCCTGCGCACACAAACACACACGTTCTGGCCTTTCCTGGGATGACGTGCATCGTCCAAGGTTGCGCTTGGGACCCGCAGGCCAAAGCATGCTCCCCGGGAGAGTGGCACGGCTCCCTTGCCAAAGCTCAGCTCTGAACAACAACAAGCAGAGCGTCCAAGTGATTGCTCAACAGAGTGCAAACAGGGTCTGGGGACATGAGGACATTAAGGAGAGCATTCTGGATCCGGCCAGAAGCCCATCTAGTCCTGCACCCTGGACAACTCAGAGTGGACAACTTGATGTCCAGGATCCGGGAACAAGAGCCCTTTCCCCTCCTGCATTTTCCAGCAATGGGCATTTGGGCGTATTTCTGCCTCTGAACTAGGAGCCACCAATAGTCCTCTCTCAAATAGCTTGTGTGATTATTTCTTAAAGCCGCCTAGGTTGGTGGTGAGCACTACTTCCTGCAGCAATTAATAATAATAATAATAAAAAAATAAAATAAAATAAAATAAAATAAAATAAAATAATAATAATAATAATAATAATAATAATAATAATAAATAAATTTTATTTATACCCTGCCCAGAGCCAGGCTCAGGGTGGATAACACCAATAAAAGCACAGTAAAAACATGATTGGGGGGGGCAATTTAAAATACAGGTTAAAATGCAATTTAAAATGCAGCCTCATTTTAAAAGTAGCCCATAAATCAAGACCATAAGGGGAGGGAAACATAAGGGTCAGACTGAGTCCAAACCAAAGGCCAGACGGAACAGCTTTGTCTTGCAGGCCCTGCGGAAAGATGTCAAGTCCTGCAGGGCCCTGGTCTCTTGGGACAGAGCATTCCACCATGTCGGGGCCAGTACTGAATAGGCCCTGGCCCTAGTTGAGACCAATCTAACCAAATTGTGACTTGGGACCTCCAAAATGTTGTCATTTGTGGACCTTAAGGTCCTCCATGGGGCATAGCAGGAGAGGCGGTCTTGTAGCAGTGAGTTCCACAGTTGAACTACGCACTGCGTAAAGAAGTACCTCCTTTTCTCTGTTCCAGTTCCTCCAACGTGCAGCTTCATTGCATGTACAGAAGTTCTACTGCACACAAACATAAGAAACAGTTGCTGGATCAGGCCAATGGCCCCTCTGGTCCAGCCTCCTGTTTGCACGGTGGCCAAACAGATACACGTGGGAAACTAAGGAGCACAAGTGCAACTCTCCCCTCCTGTGGTTTCCGGAGACTGGGATTCAGAAGCATCGCTGCCTCTGATTGTGGAGGCAGAGTAGAGCCATCCAGGCTAGGAGCCCTCAAGAGCCCTCTCCACTTCCTCCTCCGTCTGCCGAATCCCAGTGTCCCATAGACGGTCCAGTCTACGGGCGATCAAAGTCCCGGCTGAGGATGTTGGGACCGGGGGCAAGTAGCGGGTGGGAGCAGGACCGAGAGTCCAGAAGGCAGGAGTCCAAGGGTCAGGAAACCAGGAGTCACAAAGTCAAGGGTCCGAGGGTCGAGGAGTAAGGAGTAACGAAGTCAAGGGTCCGAGGGTCGAGGAGCAGGGAGTCACGAAGTCAAGGGTCCGAGGGTCGAGGAGCACAGAGTCACAAAGTCAAGGGTCCAAGGGTCAGGAATCATGGAGTCACAAGTCAAGGGTCCGAGGGTCAAAAAGTAGGGAGTCATGAAGTCAAGGGTTTAAGGGTTGAGGAGCAAGGAGTCAAGAAGTCAGGGATCCATGGGTCGAGAAGCAGGGAGTCAAGAAGCCGAGGTGCGAGGATCAAGAAGCAAGGAGTGACGAAGTCAAGGGTCTGAGGGTCAGGATGCAGGGAGTCACGAAGTCAGGGGTCTGAAGGTCGAGAACCAAGGAGTCTCAAAGTCAGGGGTCCAAGGGTCAAGAAGCAAGGAGTCACGAAGTTGAGGGTCTGAGGGTCGAGGATCAAGGAGTCATGAAGTCAAGGGTTCATGGGTCAAGAAGCAAGGAGTCAAGAAGCCGAGGATCAGGAAGCAAGAAGCCAAATGCAGCAAGGCCGGAATTGTGTTGCTGTGGCAAAGAGCCGAAGGGAAATGCTGACCTTATATCCCTTCCCGGCTCTTGCCACCAGGTGCTGTGAGTTACCAATCGGCCTCACCTGTGTGGCTGCGCCTTGCCTCTCCAGAACAAACTTAGGAAGGCCCCAGTCCCGCGAAGCCCTACTGGTCACAGGGCTTGGCTCCTGCACACACACCTGACACCCAGTTGCTGGAAACCATTGGCAGAGAGAGGGTTCTTGTGCTCAGATCCTGCTCCTTGGTTTCCCATCATGGGTTGGCTCCTGTGAGAAGAGGATGCTGGACTCGATGTGCCACTGGCCTGATCGAGCAGGCTGTTCTCTGGTTCTTATTGACACCCGGTTTTTGAGAGGGGAAGGAGAGTCACAGCCGAGGAAAGCATCCAGCCCGGGGCTGAGGGCAGTTGCTTTTCTCCCCTCCCTTCTCCCACATCGCCATTCCTAAGTCTAAGGCTGCATGGAAACCAAATGTGACAGGAGGGAAGTGACCTCTGGTCTGGGAACGGAGAGGAGGGTGGGAGCATTGTCCCAGCACCTGCCGGCCTGAACTCTGACGCTGACCTGCGAGGAGACCACGCAAGGGAGAGGATTCCAGAGGATTTTTGGCAGCGCTCGGCGCCCAGCGCTCCCTCTCGACAGCTCCTCTGGGCCCGGAGAGAGGCTCAGTGCATTAGATCAGCACGTGCAATAACGTGTGAGGCGTGAATGCCGTCATGTGTGTACTTGCGCGGGTCTCTTGTGGCTTCTCTGAGCCCAAGCCGGCGGAGGGGGAGACGCAGGCACAGAGACTGAGGGAAAGACAAGCACAGGCGTATGGGAGAGAGAGAGGAAGAGAAGGAATGGTTCGGAGGGGTGGAAGCGTGGCAAGAAGCAGCGTGGTGCAATGGTTTGAGTGTTGGACCAGGACCTGGGAGGCCAGAGTTCGGATCTCAGCTTGGTCATGAAGCTCAATGGGTGGCCTTGGGCCAGTCGTTGTCTCTCAGTCTAACCTACTGCCCAGGGCAGTTGTGGGAATTGAACAGAGACTAGGACTTGGGAGAGACCAGGGTTCAAATCCCCTCTCAGCAACGAAGCTGAGGGTGTAACCTAAGGAGCCAGTCACTGCCTCTCAGCCTAACCAAACTTTTTTCAAAGAGGGCCAAATTTGATGAAGTGAACATGCATGAGAGTTGACCAAATTTACTGAGCTTTTTTTACGAGTTCTTGAGCTTTTTTTATGATTTTACCCCAAAGTTTCTGAGCTTTTTTATTTTACAATTTTACCCCAAATTTGTGGAGCCTTTTTTAGGATTGAAGTTGTTGAGCCAAAGTTGTGGAGCTTCCCCTCCCCCCAAATTTTGGACATGCCTGTCCTAACCACTACACCACACTGCCTCCAAGTTGGCTCACTAGCTTGCGTTATCATCCACCATTAGCCCTTAGGAGCCGCTTTCTGGGGACACGCCTTCTCTCCAGCCATGCTGGACTCAAAGCTATAGACTGCATGGTCTCTACAACCCAGGGCTTGCCAAACCCAAAACACATCCCAGAAGCCCTGCATGAGGCACCACCAGGAACTAGGAAGGCCTGCTGGCTTTCCTGGTCCGGGGTGTGGGGACAGAACACCCACCAGGGGTGTTGCCAGGTATCTCCCAGTCACAGTTGGATTGGCTCAAGGTGTCCCAAGTACTGCAGCCTTGGCAAAGGCTGATCTCTCAGAGGGAGCATAGGGGGGGGGGGTGTTTCTGAGCCATCAAAACCTGTCATTTTCCTACATTAATTTTTTTTTTGTAGTCGGCAATGGTGGAATTTGCTTGTCCTTGCCTGCAAGTGTATTTCTGTATAAATGCAATGTTCCCTCCGCACTGTCTGGGACAGCCAGGTCAAAGTCACTCCCAGGGCAGACGTGACGGCACAGTTCTTTCGGACATTATTTCCCGATTGCAAAACCAACGCGGTTTGGAGCAGCCGGGAGGGAAAGTCAATTGAGCCAACTCCAAAAGCATGCCAGCATCTTCTGTCACCTGCCGGAGGGTTTCTCCTCACAACCGTTTGGAAGCCGGGGGGGGGGGAGAGAAGATAGTGCCTTGGGGGGGCTGCCTGAAAGGGGTCTTGGTGGGTGCCCTCTAAGTCCCACGGGGGAGATTGGTGGCCCAATCCTGAAGTCCCACCAAAGTCAAGACAAGCAATCAGGTAAGCTTTCCTCCAAATCACGTTCCTTAGACACACAGTTACTTGGTCTCATTTCAAAGATGGATGAACTCACGTCTTTTACTTTTGTGCAAGGCATGCAACAAGACATGGGGAAAGGAAAGGAAAGTTTCAAAGTAAAGCAAAATACAGGGGGAAAGCCATCATGATCCCTGGTTCTTTATAAAAATAAAAGTTCAGGCAAATATTAAAACTGGAACAAAAACTTTTCAGGAAAACCCCTCTGGCAAGAGTGTTTCACAAGGAGGGTAGCACCCCAGATAGCTTAAGAAGATAAGATTCGCCAGCATCCTGCTCTCACAAGGGCTAGCCAGTGTCCCCAACCGGAAGCCCACAAACCAGGATTTGAACAGGATTCGAAGGGTGCTCATCAATGGTTCCTCTTCATCCTGGAGAAGAGTGACTAGTGGGGTGCCACAGGGTTCTGTCTTGGGCCCGGTCTTATTCAACATCTTTATCAACGACTTGGATGATGGACTCAAGGGCATCCTGATCAAATTTGCAGATGACACCCAACTGGGAGGGGTGGCTAACACCCCAGAGGACAGGATCACACTTCAAAACGACCTTGACAGATTAGAGAACTGGGCCAAAACAAACAAGATGAACTTTAACAGGGAGAAATGTAAAGTATTGCACTTGGGCAAAAAAAATGAGAGGCACAAATACAAGATGGGTGACACCTGGCTTGAGAGCAGTACATGTGAAAAGGATCTAGGAGTCTTGGTTGACCACAAACTTGACATGAGCCAACAGTGTGACGCGGCAGCTAAAAACGCCAATGCAATTCTGGGCTGCATCAACAGGAGTATAGCATCTAGATCAAGGGAAGTAATAGTGCCACTGTATTCTGCTCTGGTCAGACCTCACCTGGAGTACTGTGTCCAGTTCTGGGCGCCACAGTTCAAGAAGGACACTGACAAACTGGAACGTGTCCAGAGGAGGGCAACCAAAATGGTCAAAGGCCTGGAAACGATGCCTTATGAGGAACGGCTAAGGGAGCTGGGCATGTTTAGCCTGGAGAAGAGGAGGTTAAGGGGTGATATGATAGCCATGTTCAAATATATAAAAGGATGTCACGTAGAGGAGGGAGAAAGGTTGTTTTCTGCTGCTCCAGAGAAGCGGACACGGAGCAATGGATCCAAACTACAAGAAAGAAGATTCCACCTAAACATTAGGAAGAACTTCCTGACAGTAAGAGCTGTTTGACAGTGGAATTTGCTGCCAAGGAGTGTGGTGGAGTCTCCTTCTTTGGAGGTCTTTAAGCAGAGGCTTGACAACCATATGTCAGGAGTGCTCTGATGGTGTTTCCTGCTTGGCAGGGGGTTGGACTCGATGGCCCTTGTGGTCTCTCCCAACTCTATGATTCTATGAACACAAGAGCCCTCTCCCCTCCTGCAGTTTCCAGCAGCTGGTATTGAGAGGCTGACTGTCCCTCTGCGCGAGAGGGATAAAAGCTTTTCTCTATCCGCTTCCTCCATGCCATGCCTAATTCTATAAACTTCTATTCTGTTGCATCTTCCTCGCCTTTTCTCTAAACTAAAAAGTCCCAGACGCTGCAACCTGGGACCTTCTGCAATGCAAAGCAGATTCTCTTCCACCAAGCGACAGCCTTTCCCCAAGCTTTTTGCTGAGTTGTGATTTCTGAGGTGGGCAGGGACATTTGCCTTTGTTTCCCCAGTGTGCTGGATCTAGGATGTCCACAGTGCATTGCAACACTGGAGGAGACTTACAAGTTTAACGTTAACAGATGGCTTTGCCAGTCACTCTGCTTTGAAACGTGACTACTTCTCTCAGATAAGGGCAGCGACTATATTCAGAGATGCGATCCAGGATTGACTGTGATCAGTGGTAATTTGCAGAGACAGGGATATTAGCAGAAAGCAGTGAAAGGAAGTTCTGCAAGGGGTTCTGTAGCTTTTTCTAGGAATCACTTATTCGCTCCATGGATTGGGAAGATACAGGATAGAAATATAGTGGTTCCTTCCATTCCGGAAGTTCGTTCAACTTCCAAAATGTTTGGAAACCAAGGCGCGGCTTTCAAGCTCCTGCAGCCAATCAGAAGCTGCGCCAGACATTTGGGTTCCAAAGAACGTTCAGACACCGGAACACTCATTTCCAGGTTTGTGGCGTTCGGAAGCCAAAACATTTGACTCGCAAGGTGTTCAGGCTCCAAGGTACAACTGTACTGGATAAACATCTAGTATAAGACCGGGTTCTCAAGGTGTAAAAAGGTAAAGGTAAAGGACCCCTAGATTGTTAAGTCCACTCAAAGGCGACTATGGGGCTGCAATGCTCATCTTGCTTCAGGCCGAGGGAGCCGGCGTTTGTCCACAGACAGCTTTCTGGGTCATATGACCAGCAGGACTAAACCGCTTGTGGTGCAACGGAACACCGTGACGGAAACCAGAGCGCAAGGAAAAACCATTTACATTTCCGCCGGAGCGGTACCTATTTATCTACTTGCACTGGTGTGCTTTCGAACTGCAAGGTTGGCAGGAGCTGGGACAGAGCAATGGGAGCTCACCCTGTCACAGGGATTCAAACCATTGACCTTCTGATTGGCAAGTCCAAGAGTATCAGTGGTTTAGACCACAGTGCCACTCGCATTCCCTAAATCCACAGCGCCACCCACGTCTCAAGGTGTATGATGTTGTTGTACATGATACTGAAAACTGTCCTGTGCTCCTTGGGTGAAACGGGGTATAAATTTAATAAAGGAAAAGGGGAAATAAGGAACCCCCTGCGTCTTGAGCGATCCCCCCTTCCATGGTCCCTATTCCCCAGGAGAAAACACTTACTGTCCGTATCCATCCCACATTTGTTTGTGGACGAGGCTGGGACTGGATCCGTTGGCCCAGCCAGAATCGAACTCTCAGCCTCCCTGCAACCAGCAAGTTTCCTGGTCCCTGCCGTGAGATGTCAGGTGCATGCAAATAAAAGCAATTTATTGCTCCAGATTCTGCCCCGTGCCAGGAGGGTGTGGCTATAAAGTTTGGTGCTTCTTGGTGCCCATTCAGCATTGCGAAGGAGGCGAAGGATGGATGAAGTGAGGTGGAGAATCCGTTCTGGAGCTCCGTTCTCACACCGTTTGCAATTAACTCCTTTTGACTCTGCAAGGAGACAAATGACTGTAATTTACAAATAGATTTTATCTGAAAACGAGCGCCTTGCCTGACACCTATTGATTTGCGCCCCCTTCTTGAGGGGATAGCCTGCAATTAAATTGTCACATTCTTAATACCCAAGGAAAAAGCCAACAGATACCACATCATCTGCCTCTGGATTACAAAAAAAACAAAAAACCCCGACCATTTGCCAGGTTTGCTTTTTATTCCAGAGTCAGCAAGGGATCAGATTTATCTGATAGGAAGCTGGGCTTTTATCTGCCTGCCTGAGGCTGCCAGCCCAGAGGCAGCTCAAGTTATGTCTACAAATACCAGTTAACTGTGGGTGGACTGGATTTGTCCAGAACTCTATTCTCAGGAGGGCGGAAGAAGCTCAAACATTGGTGTTATTTGCTTCAAGGGCCAATGGGGTGACAGAAGTCTGCATATCCATTAGCTTTGGAAAAACTCAACGGGAGATCAAGATTTCTGATTTCCCTTCCCTGCTATGGGTGGAACCCCATGCAATAAAAAACAGGGTGCAACTGAACTTCTGCTTCTTCCCTCACTTCTTTGATATGAATAACTTTTCAGGAAATGATCATAGAACCATAGATTTGTCAAGCTGGAAGGGACCCCGAGGGTCATCTAGTCCAACCCCCTGCAATGTGACTGACCTTGCACATCACCTTTTGTAGAGGCAGAGATATAAGTGAGGGAGCTGGTGGTAGTAACAGCAGAGGCAGAGTTGGTGACTGAAAAGGAACGTGATTCAACAGACTTTAAGGAAAGCCAAGCAGAGCCTGGTGAGGATTGCAGTTTTTCAGACAGACCCAGAAATTTAGAAAATGGAAGTTGATTTGATAGACATGCCAGTGAACCTTCTCCAAAGTCTATTTCAAAAAGGAATCTGGAACTTCAGTTTCTGGTACTAAACAAAGTCAAAGTTTCATCGCGGCCTTGCTGTCATCTTCCATAAACAGAAAAATGAAATCAAAGGCAACAGAAAGATCTCGCCTTCCTGCCACATCCCCGTTGCAAGGCTGAGACTGAGCAGAACAGGAAGCGTGCTAAAAACTTAAGCCGCTTTTCGGCTAGCAAATGTCACAGGAGACTGAGCTACAGAGGATTAGGTTGGGATATCGGCAGCTTAGTGGGCGTTTGGGGGGTCCGGGCTTAATTACACACCAAAAGCCCCGGGAGATAAAGTGAATGGGCGGCTGCAGCGTCGCCGAGAGAGGAAGAGTCTGACCATCTTGGCAGCTTAAGCAAGAACAACTTTCTCTATCTTCATCCGTCAGGCATAAGCTGCGGCCGCATCTCTTGCACACAGGGAACAGCGAGGATGGGGAGGCAGATAGGAGACCAGAACCTGTGACATCAACACACCAGCAACCAGGCCCTCCTGGTTTCCAGGCAGCCATAAAAACTCTTATAAGAAGAGTCTGTTGGATCGGGTCAGTGGCCCATCTAGTCCAGCCTCCCAGTCCAGTTGCTCATATGGGCAAAGCCAGCCTTCCAGAGGTTATGTTCAATTTCAATGCGCTCCAAAATTGCACCCAAATTCGGAGCTGGTAGTCAAGTTCATGTGTGCAACTGGTGAAATAACGATGGTTGTCTTATTTATATAGCAGCAGGTTGTGAACGTGCCTCCCGCACAGATCACGTTCGCAACCCGAGCATCCACTGTACTACCTTACTTGGAAACAGAGATCACCATTTGCTTCACGGTGCACTCCTATGTGTAGGGACTCCAATGTCACTCCCACTTTGTTCAATGGGGCTCACTTTCCCATGCAAGGACGGGTGCTTGAGTTGTTCTGATTGTTGCAAACGGCCTTGAACAGTATGTGCTTGAAAAGGTGGAATAAAACGCTTGAAGAAATAATCTGCAGCGCAAGTGGTTGTCCTGGATTTCAAAGCCTTCTGAGTACTGGGCATAGATCCATTTATAGACGTGCAGAACGCTGCCCCTTCCAGCCTGGAGGAAAGATTGCCACGGCAGCCAGGAGGAGGCGCTGTTGATCAGCGCGAACAGGCCCTGATTTCGCACCCCTGCCTCCAGTGCCGTGTGAATGTCAGTTTGATGGGTGACCCTCGCATGTCAATTTCACTCAAGTCAGAACTGACAAAAATTTAGAGTGGCACTCAGACACATCTTCCATCTTTTCAAGAGAGACTCGCGTTCCAAAAATAACTACTTGCGCCAATAGAAAGCCAAATCTTATTAAAAACCATTTCCTTTCCTTCCACCTCTCTTTTTGCAGGGATTAATTTTTTTATTATGATTTTTTACATCATGGGTCAAAGGCAGCCTGGCTAAAAAGCGCTCACACATTTTGTGGCATGACAGGTGAGATCATCCTGCGAGAAAAGACTAGGAACCTGAATCAAATGTCGCCTTTTGCGACAGGTGACTGCAGCCATCGTGGATTCTGCTCCAACATAAAATGGGTGTCCTGTTTGCCTGCCATAATTTGGCTACCAAAGAAAATGGAACAGAACAGTCCATGGGGATGTTTTTCCGGGCAAACCACACTGCAAAGGAGGGGAGCTGCACAAGGGCGCTCTCAACTGTGCCGTTGCACAGCACCAATTCCTTTCAGCTCAGCATGCACAGGAAAACATTCCAGGGAATTCTGCCCAGAGTGCGGCAACCAGATATTATGTTTGGATGAAAAACAAACAAAACGCTCTTTTCTTTTCTGAACAAAAATCAATCACCATCCCTGGAAATATAAAGGGAATCTTTTAAGTAAAAGAATGAATGTTTTATTGAGCAGCAAGTACCCCCTGGGTACAGCTGAAGGGCCAGTAGATTTGTTCATCGGCAGCAATTGGGAACCAAATTGCCAGATTCATTTAAAGGAGGAAACATTTTCTGCCCAGCGAGAAACAGCATGTGTTTTTTATTTATTTCATAAAATGTATATCCCAGGTTGTTAAGGCTTTTGCATACTAATAGTAACATCTTGAACTTGGACCAGGAGCAGATCAGTAACCAGTGCAGATCTCCGAGCACAGGTGTTGTATGCTGATAAGGCAAGGGAAGCCCCACCGATGATGCCTTGGGACTTTTTACGAAGGCTGTTCACAAAACCTTGGCCTTGATTTAGGGAAGATTTCTGGCTAACCAGACCAACTGGTGGGGGGCTTCATGGATAGCTCTGTGGTGAGAGCCTGGTGCTGATAATGTTCCGTTCCAGAGCCCTGTTCGCAACATGAGCAGAACGCAACCCATGTCTGCAGGGGTTGCGATTCGCCGCTTCTGCGCATGTGTGTGACATCATTTTGAGTGTCTGCGCATATGCGAGCAGCAAAACCCAGAAGTAACCCTTTCCGAGACTTCTGGAGAAAGATTTATAATGAATTGAAAAAAATGTTGAAATATACATTTATTAAGAAACCAGAAGCCTTTCTACTTGAAATAATAGGTTTGGAATTGCCCAAGAAAGATGTCAGATTGTTTTTGTATGCCACAACTGCAGCTAGAATTTTGCTGGCCAAAATTGGAAATTCAAGAAGTACCAACATTGGAGGAATGGCAAATGAAGATGATGGACTTTTTGGAGCTAGCTGACCTGACCGGAAGAGTCCACGACCAGAAGGAGGAGGAGCACCAGGAAGAATGGAAGAACTTCAAAGATTATTTACTTAAATATGCTAAGATAACTTAAATAGAAATACTTGTGAATAACAGATTGGCCTAGGATTTAAATATGTGAAATTGTATAATATCATGGATAGAAGTCAAAATGAAAAGAAAGAAAGAAGTTAATTGAAGAAGTAAATTTTATATGAAAATAGTGTTGGAAAACTGCTATAATGAGCTGTATGGAAACTCAGCCAGGGGGATTTGAGGAAGTCACCTAACAATGATAACAAAAGTGGGATTATAACAGTTAAGATTAATATTTCTTTGTTTCTTTGTTTGTTTTTTGATATTGTAAATTTTGTTTGTTTGTTGTTATGTTTGTTATAATATTGGAAAATCAATAAAAAAATTGAAAAACAAACAAACCAGAAGTAACCCTTTCCAGTACTTCCGGGTCGCCACGAGACGCAACCTGAAAAGATTTAACCTGAAGCAAACGTAACAAGAGGTATGACTGCACGTAAATCCGACACTGGCAACTGCTCGTGCCAGTAAGCCTGCTGTACTCAAACAAGAAAGGTGTCCCCAGCAGAACACCGGCGGAAGAGAAGAAGGGGTGGAGGAAGCAAAGGATGCGTAGAATGATAGAGCTGGAAGCGAACCAAAGAGTCGCCATATCTAACGCCCTGCAATGCATCCGGAGTGCCAAAATACAAAGGAACACCACCACTTGGCTTTGCAGAATTAAAAAGCCTCTGGAGAGCAAAAGGCTAAATTGTTAGCTCCGAGGGTAAGCTCTGATTGACAGGGGAACGAACAACCTTGCAAAGCTGGAGGACTTCTCCTTCCTAGGAGGTTTCTAAGCCCGGCTCGGATGGCGATCTGAATTCCGACTGGAAGCAGAAGTGGCCCCTGCAGAGAGAAATGGGAGGCTGGAGGTGGAGAATCTCACAGGCTTGCAATAAGATGTTTGGGTTTCCTAAGTGGTTCCATCTGTGCGGGATGAATTTTAATGAGATTCGCCACCTGAAGTTTGCCTTGCTTGACGAGACAGTGACAGGAAGGGCAACCTTCTCCCCCCCCCCCTCACCCACCCGCCCTGGGGATTTCCCCAAGTATCGGGCTGCTAACAGTTCCTCTCCTCCGGCTCTTCCATTTTTAAGAATGGAGGAAGTCTTTAGGATTCTCTAGCTGGAAATCCTGCATTGCAGGGGGTTGGACTGGATGGAAGAAAAAGGGGGAGGCATCTAAGGAAACTGGTGCGGCTGCATAAGGAGCTTACAGATGGGCCAAGATGTCAGAAGGACATGTATAAGAAACAGAAGAAAGGGGAAATCTCAAAGAAGGAGTAGACACAAATACCTGCATGAGGAAAGTCAGGCCGGCTGAAGCTCAGAATGAGCTCAGGCTTGCAAGAGAGGTTAAAAATAATACAAGAGGTTTCTTCGGCTATGTCCAAAGTAAAAGGAAGAACAAGCAAGTGGTAGGTCCTCTGCGTGGAGAAGACAGAGAAACGTGTTGGGTGACAGAGAAAAGGTGTAACTGCTCAACACCTACTTTGCCTCTGTCTTCATCCAAAAGGAAAGTGATGCCCAAACTGGTGATAACAGAATAAACGATGTAAGGAGGGAGCTGAAGCCCAAGATAGGAAAAGAGGTAGTAAGGTGTCAGATGGCAATGGTGGTTGCTCGTGAGTAACCAGTCAGGACTCCGACCTGTCTTTTATTTTGGTGCAAAACTATCTACAGTGCAGAACCACAAGTTCATGTCTGCCTCAATCGCTAGCAGAATCCGGGAGTGGTCGTTTCTGGGTCCTCCCCCAATATAAGCTTAGTCACCCCCAGCTTTTTCCTTCCGTCTTTGCGTTTCACACCACTGCACAAGGTGGGCGACGGAAGAGGCTTGGCCAAGAGCGGTGCTGAGGCTCCCTGCAGCATCCTCTGGTCCCTTCCCCTCTTCCCCACTGGAGGTGGGGCTTTCTCCACCTCAGGAAGAGGAACTGCTTCACAAGATTTTCGGAGGTTCCCTGTAACCCAACTGCCCCTCTGCCTCCCTTCCCTCTTCCGATGGCAGTCCCCTGACATAAGGGATTACCTAGATACAGTAGTACCTCAGGTTAAGAACCTAATTCATTCTGGTGGACCGTTCTTAACCTGAAACTGTTCTTAACCTGAAGCACAGCTTTAGCTAATGGGGCCTCCTGCTGCCGCCGCGCCGCAGGAGCACGATTTCTGTTCTCATCCTGAAGCAAAGTTCTTAACCTGAAGCACTACTTCTGGGTTAGCAGAGTCTGTAACCTGAAGCGTATGTAACCTGAAGCGTATGTAACCCGAGGTACCACTGTACTTGAAAGGAATTCAAATCTCCAGGGCCTGGTGAACTGGGTATGTTTAGCCTGGAGAAGAGGAGACGGATGGAGATATGATTGTCATTTTCAAATCTCAAAAACAGGTTTTCAAACTTTCAGAGTCCACGGCTCTCTTGACCAACTACATTTTTTCTGCGGCTCCTCTGTGGGGCTCAGGAGCCCAGTTAGGTCCCCCCTTGCCTGCAGAGCTGGTAGCCTCTCACCCTTTTTCAAACACCCTCCCTTGTGGAGTGTTCCCTCAGCCTCCCCTCTTCTCGCCTCTCCTTGGGAGTCTTCCAGGCAGCTGCCACAGCCGCCCCTGGTCTCTGAGCCCCCTCTGCTCCTGGCAACCAGCACCCCTGGGCAGCCCCAGAGGCGACATTCGCCTGGGGAGCTTGGAGCCAGGGTTGCTGCAACAAACAGCTGTGCAAGCCTTGGGGAGGCAGAGACGCGAGAGGGCATCAGAGGAGGGAGGGAAGGAAAGAGGGACAGAAGCCAGTGTTGCCCACAGCACCCCTGACCATCATTCAAGGCACCCCAGGGTGCCACAGCACCTTGATTGAAAAGCACTGCTCTAAAGGGTTGTCACCTGGAAGAGGGAGCAAGCTCATTTTCTCCTGCTCCAGAGGGTAGGGCCTGAACCAATACATTCAAATGGAAAAAAATGAGATTCAGACGAAACACGAGGGAGAACATTCTGACACTCAAAGGCATTTGATAGCATAAGGTGGTAGGAGTTTTTTTCTTCATGGGAGGTTTTCAAGCAGAGGTTGGGTGGCCATTTCTCAGGCATTCTTTCACTGTGATTCCTGTGTTGTAGGGGGTTGGACTAGATTACCCCTGGGGATCCCTTGCATTTCTACAACTTGTGTGATTCTATGATTAAGAGGACAGGGAAGTGTTGGATTGCCAGACCCCTGAAATAAAAAAAATAAGGTGATATAGATATATAGATATAGATATAGATGATATAGATAAATATAAAATGTTCATGGATTTGCTAGGCATAAAGGTAAAGGTAAAGGTACCCCTGCCCGTACGGGCCAGTCTTGACAGACTCTGGGATTGTGCGCCCATCTCACTCTATAGGCCGGAGGCCAGCGCTGTCCGGAGACACTTCCGGGTCACATGGCCAGCGTGACAAAGCTGCATCTGGCGAGCCAGCGCAGCACACGGAACGCCGTTTACCTTCCCACTGGTAAGCGGTCCCTATTTATCTACTTGCACCCGGGGGTGCTTTTGAACTGCTAGGTTGGCAGGCGCTGGGACCGAGCAGCGGGAGCGCACCCCGCCGCGGGGATTCGAACCGCCGACCTTTCAATCGGCAAGCCCTAGGCGCTGAGGCTTTTACCCACAGCGCCAACACATACATAAATGTATGGGCCACATGTCTGAAGCAGCACAGGAGGGCAGTCCTGGAGCCATTTTGGCTCCCAAACTGACCAAATGTTTTCTCTGCAAAGTCAAAGGAAAATGGAAAAGCCTCCCCAGTGTCTTTTCATTCACAAATCCTGTCTTAAGGGTATGTCTGTGTATGAATAGGGTGAGCCTGTGATCTGGCTCAGGAACTAAGTATTTATCATTACAAAAGACTGGCCAGGCTCCCCAGGTAATCCAACCGTTAACAGGTAACCTGTCAGACAGGAGTTAAACAATGCACTCAGATTTCTGTTGTAGACCGCCTTTTCTGTGATGTAGGTATGATGTTTCTGGGGGTGGTCTTGGACTCCAGGCGGGCAATTTAAAATGTCTATACAAGGGCAGGCACACCTTTGTTCAGGGTCCTCCTCCCTCCCTGCGTGTAAGAGGAGCACCCTGTTGCAACAGTTAAATAAAGATCTTTTTTTTTTTATAATATTTTTTATTAAACAATTTTTATATTAACACAAACAACACATACAAAAACAAACCACAAACAATAACAGAACAAAAAACAAATACCATTTCATATCCTAATTTCTTAAACCTTACTTCCTCGACTTCCTCTTGCTTCCCGTTTCTGTATTCCAAGTTCTTACAATTATTCAGCGAATCTTCCCTTATTTTACTATAGATTTATGTTAATCATCCTTATTCTCTTTGTCTTAACCAATACTAATAGTAACCATTTATTTTAATCCAACATCATTTTAACTGTCATTAATTTTGTAATATTTCTTTAAATAGTCCTTGAACTTTTTCCATTCTTCTTCCGCCGCTTCTCTTCCCTGGTTTCGGATTCTGCTCGTCATTTCTGCCAAACCCATGTAGTCCATCACCTTCATCTGCCATTCTTCCAGTGTGGGTAGATCCTGTGTCTTCCAGTACTTTGCAATAAGTATTCTAGCTGCTGTTGTAGCATACATAAAGAAAGTTGTATCTGTCTTTAACACCCCCTGGCCGACAATACCCAAGAGAAAGGCCTCTGGTTTCTTGGGGAAAGTATATTTAAATACCTTTTTCAGTTCATTGTAAATCATTTCCCAGAATGCCTTAATCTTCGGGCACGTCCACCAGAGGTGAAAAAATGTACCTTCCTTTTCTTTACATTTCCAACATTTATTGTCAGGCACATGGTAGATCTTTGCAAGCTTGACTGGGGTTATGTACCACCTATAAATCATTTTCATTATATTTTCTCTTAAGGCATTACACGCCGTAAACTTCAACCCGGTGGTCCACAACTTTTCCCAATCAGCAAACATGATGTTATGACCAATGTCCTGAGCCCATTTAATCATACTTGATTTTACCATTTCATCTTGTGTATTCCATTTCAGCAGCAGATCATACATTTTTGACAAATTCTTAGTACTGGATTCTAACAGTTCAGTCTCTAATTTTGATTTTTCCACCTGGAAGCCTATTTTACTGTCTAATTTAAACACTTCGTTTATTTGATGGTAATGTAACCAATCTCTCACCTTCCCTTTTAGTTTTTCAAAACTCTGCAATCTCAATTTGTCCCCTTCCTTTTCCAAGATTTCCCAATATCTTGGCCATTTCGACTCCATATTTAGCTTTTTAACAGCCTTAGCTTCCATTGGTGATAGCCATCTTGGAGTCTTATTTTCCAGCAAGTCCTTAGTTAAATAAAGATCAGGCTTACGAGCTGCTTTGCTTCTCAATATTCTCTGGTTCGCCTTTTCTCTGACCGCCCTACAAAGAACTCTATAAGGGCTCCTGTATCCCCCATAAGGGAATAAGGGCAGATCTTCATTTATTACACCCCATGCGTGAGACAGGGGGAGGCCGAGGGGCAGCAGGAGACGTCGACCGATGTACCTGCTGAAGCTTAGCTATGACGCAGCCGTGCAAAGCTGGAAAGAGGAGGCAGGTTTGCTGTCTGCCTCGCTGCTGCCTCTGCCTCCAGCCGGGAAGCTGTCAGGAGCAGTAGAAGGAACAGGTTTGACTCTCGCTAGCTCTGCGGCTCCGAACAGCAGGAGCCTGCCTCCTACACACCAGGCGCTGTGTGTGAGGGAGACAAGTTGTGAGGAGGAGGAAGAGGAGGAGAGCCTTAGCATTTGAGAGACCGCATCCCTAAAATTATTGCTATTATTGTTGCATCAGGAAAACAGCACAACGGGAAAGAGTTATCCGCCACCACCATGCGCCGCAATGCCAATCTGCCCACTCCACACTTTTAAAAAAAGGAAATATCAATATGAAAATCCAGTCCATCATTCACCACCCACTTCTCGCTGTGTTTGGTCCCCAGTCACTGGGCAGCAGGGACTTCAGAACCTGGGTTTCCAAAGCACACACAAGCTTTCCGGATTCCCATCATAGGCTTCAGGTCGAGAACAGCGTGTTGGACTAGGTGGGCTCTCTTTGGCCTGACCCAGCAGGCAGGCTCTGCTCTTGTTCCCATGCAAGTCCCAGCACATTCCCCCCCCCCACCGGCGAAGAAAAATCAACTCCAACTGAGGCACGTCAGAGGCAGCGCCCCAAGCAAGGATGGCAATGTCTTGACAGCTCCTTGTAGATTTATTTGCCTAGAGTCCAAACTGAACAGCCAAGCAGATTTGGGAAGATTAATGGTAGATTAGAATGGTTTTCCCCAGCCAGAATTTCCCTGTTTCGTTTCTGAACTTTCCTCCTGTTTCTTGGGATGGCGCGAGAAAGCCAACTGGGGGGTGGGCGGAGGCCTGGATTGTGCGAGGACCCTGCTCAGAGTGAAAAAACAGTGTGAATGCAGCCCCCCACCTTTAACTTACTTGCACCCAAGGCTATCTCCCAGCTGTTACCTCTTCTTCTTAAGACAAAAAGAAAACCCCAACCTTATCTTGAGGAAGTGGGGGGAGCGCAGAGGAAAGCTACCATATTTTTCGCTCTATAAGACGCACTTCCCCCTCCTAAAAAGTAAGGGGAAATGTGTGTGCATCTTGTGGAGCGAATGCAGGCTCCCTGGCTTCAGCGAAAGCAACGCGAAGCCTCCGGAGCGCAGCGGGGCCATTCCCGCTGTACTCCAGAGGCTTCGGGCAGCTATCCCTGAAGCCAGGAGAGCAAGAGGGATCGGTGCGCACCGACCACTCTTGCTCTCCTGGCTTCGCTTCGCTGGAGAGGCGCTGCACAGCTTTCCCTCTCTGCGCAGCGCCCCTTCCGTGAAGCGGGAGGAGAAATAGAAGGGGCTCCGTTTCTCCTGCCGCTTTGCTGAAGGGGCGCTGAGCAGAGAGGGGGAGAATTTTCTTTTCCTGTTCCCCCCCTCTAAAACAAGGTGCATCTTATGGTCGAGTGCATCTTATAGAGCGAAAAATACGGTACAGTGGTGCCTCGCAAGACGAAATTAATCCGTTCCGCGAGTCTCTTCGTCTTGTGGTTTTTTCGTCTTGCGAAGCACGGCTATTAGCGGCTTAGCGGCTTAGCGGCTTAGCAGCTATTAACGGCTTAGCGGCTATTAACGGCTTAGCGGCTTTAAGAAAAAGGAAACAAACTCGCAAGAACTCGCAAGACGTTTCGTCTTGTGAAGCAAGCCCATAGGGAAATTCGTCTTGCGGAACAACTCAAAAAACGGAAAACTCTTTCGTCTAGCGAGTTTTTCGTCTTGCGAGGCATTCGTCTTGCGGGGCACCACTGTACTTTGAGGAGCAGCATCCAGAAAACTGTTGCAGTGGGGGCAGCCTGCTTTTTGCAGAGGTGAGGTCGCACTCCCTGCTGAGGCCCCACCAGCTATTTATTTTTCAAATGCATCCCCCCCCACTTGACAAGCAAAGTTAAGGGGCTCTGATTTCCCCCCACCTCCAGTTAGATCGCTACAGGGAGGTTGAGATTCCACAAATATTACTTGCAAGCACTCGTTGCAACACCCCTTGAAGTTCTGCAAATACTCAAATGGTTGCAGAAACCCAGTGATGAGATGAGCAGGGGGATGAATACTTTATTCAGATCCTTTTTATGCTTTTCTCTCCCCCTGCCCACCCCCAACCAAAGCTCTGGACAAGACACCTTCCCCTTAGTAACCCAACTATCTGCTGGGTCTGTTTCTGCTGCGACATTCACAGCAGGGCAGGATCCCTGGAGTTTCCGTGTCCTTTCCACCTAGTCTGGCTTGCGCTTTCTCTCTCTCTCAAACACTGGCCCTTGCTGGTCCTCAAGCTCTGAGCATTGGATGTGCATTGAAAAAGCCTCTTCCACAATGAAGGAACAGCAACAGAATCCATCCATGAGAATGTAAGAAGGCTCTGCTCAATTGGGCCAGTGGCCCATCGAGTCCAGCATCTTGCCAGCCAGATGCCCTTGGGAAGCCCGCAAGCAGGATTTGACCACAAGAGCTCCCTTGCCTCCTGGGGTTTCCAGGAACTGGGATTCTGAAGCCTCACTGCCTCTGAGGAGACCTGCATTGCAGGATCGCCCTACGCATTGCCCTGGAGAGATCTGATTCCTTCCCCGGTTGCAAGGTGTCTCAGTCCCCGGCTGCCCCTCATTCTGACCTGCTCAAATCCATTTATCTGAAATACTCCTATGCCACCTGTCTGCCGCAAAGGGGGTAGTCAAGGCAGCTCAGAAGAAGATGGAACCCACTGGACCAAAGAATACAATTTCAGTACAAAACTCAACAGCTGATAAAACCTTCTCTCAAGGCAGCCATGAAAACCAAATCAAAGCAGCACCAGCAGCCAACCTGAGCAGAACCAGAGGCAGCCACAAAGTATATCCTACAGCGTTAAGTAATATATATACAATAGTGTTAAATAATGTGGTGGGTTAGGGGCCTCCCTGCAGATCCCTGGGGCATAAAAGGCTGCCTTCTTGCCAAGAAATCCCCCTTCCAGACTCCCTTCTGGAATGAGAGAGGAGCAAAAGGTCTCCAGCTCTCACACCTAGCAGGGGATCCAGAAAAGGTGCCATGGAAATTGACGCGCAAGAGCATCCCATCTGAGCATCTTGTCGGTTGCTCTGAGAGAAGGATGCTGGACTAGATGGGCCGCCTCTGGGCAGAGGCAGAAGGGATGCCGCTATGTCCCTACGGATCTTAAATGGGATAAGGAAAATCCATGCAGAATAAGGCTATCAATGGCTACAAGCCACGATGGAGATGCTTCACCTGCAGCGTTGAGGGTAGGATGCCTCTGGGTACCACTTTTTTAGGGATGCGAGTGGGGAGAGCACTCAGGTCCTATGACACTCAGCTCCTGCTTGTGGGCTTCTGGTTGGCCAGTATGAGAAGAGGGTGCTGGGCTGGAAGGGCCTTGGGTATGATCCAGCAGGAATCCTCTTCCATTCTTATGGTGAGATTGAGAGGTGTCCAGAGGTCCAGTGAAATCAGAAAATCATGTTCCCCGTTAGGATATTTACCTATCCGAGCTGCTCCAGCTGTAGCAGGGAGTGGTACTATGATTTGTGTACATCATGTGAGTGTCTGAGAGAGCGTGAGAAAGGAAGTCTGGATTATCTCTTCCTGCTGAGTAGTATTGGAAGTTTAGTTTCACTTCTGCGTGTGTCGCGGTTCTGTACTGGTGTTCAGAGGGCACAGACGCACTGATGGGAGTCTCTGTATATAAGACTGTAAATAAAGTCGTTTTAGAACTAAGATTGAGTTTTTCTTCTGCTAGGATATGCCAGAAGACTGGCGTGCTCTCTGGACTGAGGGAGATTTACAGCCAGGGAGGACCACCGGAGAGACGCTCCAAAGACTTGGGAAGTTGGCAGCCATTCCTGGGGGCGTTTTTCCAACACCCCCGGGGTCTCTCCCAGATAATATAATCAATCCGGGTGAACAAGGCAGTTTCACTCCCCGAGACAGTCTCAAAGTCCAACTGAAATGCGTCGAGATGTTCATATGTGGTGGGACTGTAATGTGATTTTAAAATTTTGGGAAATGATATACAACAAATTGAAGACAATGTTCCATCTAACATTTGTTTAAAAACCTGAAGCATTTTTGTTAGGGATTGTAGGGAAAGACCTGCCAAAAAAGTTGAAAAAGATATTCATGTATGCGACAATGGCCGCGAGAGTTCTAGTAGCAAAAGGATGGAAGACTGAAGAAACCCCAACTAAAGAATCACGGCAAGAAATATTGATGGACTATGCAGAACTGGCAAAACTGACATATAAACTACGGGACAAGGATAACTGTGAATTTAAAGATGAATGGGAACCCTTTACAAAGTATCTGAAGACGCAACAAAGTGAACTGGACTCCTTGGCAGGTTTTGAATAAACATTCACAAACTTTTTATTGATAATAATCAGCTAAATAGTTTGAGGATTTATACAACTTTGTAACATGCAGAAAACAGCATTCTTAGAGAAACCAAAGACTGGAACTGAGGGAAGTCGGGGGGGGGGGTGAGGGGGGGTTGTGTGGGAGGGGGGAGGGAGGAAAAATGGAGGGGGAAACAAGGATGGTATGTTTTTGGATAATATGTTTTGTTTTAATTTTGAATATTTTTTGTTTTTAAAGAAATGCGTCAAGATGCGCCCCATTATCTGAGAGCAGCAGGAGGGCAACTGCCACCCCCTGCTCAGACCCCTTGCCTCAAAATGGAGAGATGGAGAGACTCTTCTAAGGAGAAAGGTTGCAGAAAGAAGATAAAGTCCCGACCAGAGAAGAATGGCAGATCAAGTTGATGGACTGTGCCGAAATGGCTAAAATGACCGGAAGAATCAGAAATCAGGGAGACCAAAATTTTAATAAGGAATGGGGGAAATGTATAACCTATCTTAACAACCATTGTAAACAGTTAAAATTGTTAGTAGGCTTGGAATAGCACTTGTAGTTTAATGGTGAATTTTGGACACAATGGAGATGTAAAAGATGTGGATTATCATAAAAGATGCCGGAGGAAATGATTAACAACAGGACCCAAAAAGGGGAGGAGGGAAGTCCAGGAGATTCTTTGGAATCTTGTTTCTATGTTGTGTGTTCAATATGCGAATGTAAAGTTTCAATCGGAAAAACCAAATGTAAAAAAATAAGAAGAAAGGTTGCAGAATTTGGGTCCTCTTGGTTTAGAGAGAAGACAATGGAGAGAAGACATGACAGAAGTTTTTTTAAATTATGGCATGGAAAGAGTGGATAGAGGACAGTTCCAGTTTTCACCCTCTCATAGAATCATAGAATTGGAGATTTGGAAGGAACCACGAGGTTTGCCCTGCAATGCAGAAATCTTTTGGCCCAATGTGGGGCTTGAATTCACAACCCTGAAATTAAGAGTCTCTTGGTCCACCGACATCCAATGAAGCAGAACGTTGGAAGATTCAGGATGGAGAAAAGGAAGGACTTCTTTGAGCAACGCATGAGGAATCTATGGAACTCGCTGCCACATGAGGCAGGGATGGCCGCCAACCCAGATGGTTTTAAAAGAGGACAAAACCAATTCATGAAAGAGACGATGATCATGGGCTACTAGGCGTGAGGGATCTGCTCAGCTGCTGGAAACCTCAAGAGGAGAAGGTCTCTGAATTCAGATACAGTGGTACCTCGGGTTACGTACTTAATTCATTCTGGAGGTCCGTTCTTAACCTGAAACTGCTCTTAACCTGAAGCACCACTTTAGCTAATGGGGCCTCCTGCTGCCGCTGCATGATTTCTGTTCTTAACCTGAAGCAAAGTTCTTAACCTGAGGTAATATTTCTGGGTTAGCGGAGTCTGTAACCTGAAGCGTATGTAACCCAAGGTACCACTGTACACATGTGGTAAGCTGGACCTCTCAAAGCATCCTTTAGCTGCAACAACAAACTGAAGAAACTCTACAGGAATATCCTGACCCTGAACTGTAGGTAACCTTCAAGCAAGCAAAAACAAGCAATTTTAACTCAGTCATAGGCAAACTCGGCCCTCCAGATATTTTGGGACTACAACTCCCATGATCCCTAGCTAACAGGACCAGCAGTCGGGGGTGATGGGAACTGTAGTCCCAAAACATCTGGAGGGCCGAGTTTGCCTATGCCTGTTTTAACTGCAAAACGCTGGCCAAATGGGTCACAGTGGGCTACCAAAGGTTCTGGCCATTCTTTCTGAGACTCCAAACGCAGAAATCTTCTCATTGCTGCAAAAAGGTTTATCCAAACAGCATTCAAAAGACGCGACGCCAGCAGAGAAAAGTTCTTGTTCGCTTCCATCACTGCCACATAAGAGGCCTTGAAGTGAGTCCTTGTCTGTGTTCAATCAAGATTCATCTTGAATTTTCCTTCATTTGCATTCAATTCATGTTCCAGCTGCTCCATCACCAACAGCTCCCTTGAATACTCAGCAGGCAACCCGGTTCTAGCCGGGGTGGGGATGGGAGACATTGAGGAAGGATCGTCTACGTATTTCATAAAATCTATACACTGATTGATTGCCCCTCCCCCCCAAAAAAAATCCTCAAAGTGGTTTACCAAGAAAGATAAAACAATAAAATGACCACTTAGAAATATTTGCAACACTAATCTAAGACTTTGGAAAAGTTTAAAGAGCAGTAGACTAAAAACAGATTGAAGCACACAAACTTTCTGAACTTTTTTGAAAGGAGGAAACTGAGAAGAAATATGACAGCCATCTCAAGGGCTGTTACATGCAAGAGGAAAAGGACCTAGGGGTCTTGGTGGACCACAAGCTTAACATGAGTCAACAGTGTGATGGAGCAGCAAAAAAATGAATAAATTAATTAATGTTCTTCTAGGCTGCATCAAGAGAAGTCTAGTGTCCAGATCAAGGGAAGTAATAGAATAGCCACTCTCTTCTGCCTTGGTCAGACCACACCTGGAGTCCTGTGGCCAATTCTGGGCAGCACAATTTAAGAAGGATGTTGACAAGCTGGAAGGTGTGCGGAGGGAGGGCGACTAAAATTATTAACAGTCTGGAAACTAAGCCTGATGAGGAATGGTTGAAGGAGCTGGGTATGTTCAGCCTGGAAAAGAGGAGACTGAGAGATTTGAGAGCCATCATGTGATGGCCTGGGAATCCGATTCAGAGGCTGAACCGGAGGAATCCCGGCCTGCACAGGAGTCCCCGCCTCCAGGGCCGGCTGAGCTGGGGCAGGGCTTTGCATCTGAAGCGCCCGCACCTGTGCCGGATCCTCAGGAGCAGGCACCAGGTGAATCCACTCTGGCTCCGGAGGCGATTGAGGACCCATTGCCTACAGGTGAATCTCCCCCTGGGCCCAGTAACTCTTCAGCCTCTCCTGAACTGCAGAGGCTCAGGGCAGAGAGGCGGAGGGAGCTGGTTTCTCCCAGGAGGAGTGCTTGCCTTAAGGCTGGAAGTGGCGGGTCACCTGGGGGCCGGGACCGCCCCTGGCCTCAGAGAAGATAAAGGCCAGTCAGCCCGGTCCCAGGTTGCGGGAGCAACGTCGTCGAAGAGCTGTTTCGGCCAGCACCCAGTCCTGTTTCCCCAGAGTTCCTGTCCTTGCCCGGCTCCTCGCTGCGGACCCCGCTTCGCCCGTGGAGGACTGTCTGCTGACCCTCGACTCAGGTGCTGGACCTCGCCCCACGGCAACCTCCCCGCTGGACCAGCACACATCTTCAAATATCTCAAGGGCTGCCACGCTAATAAAGCTGTATTCGACGGATGAAAGTATATGATGTTTGACATAATATAAAATAATAATAATAATAATAATAATAATAATAATAATAATAATAATATTACTTATACCCAGCCCATCTGGCTGGGTTGCCCCAGCCACTCTGGGAGGCTCCCAATCAAGTGTTAAAAACAATACAGCATTAAATATTAAAAACTTCCCTAAACAGGGCTCCCTTCAGATGTCTTTTAAAGATAAGATAGCTGCTTATTTACTTTACATCTGAAGGGAGGGCGTTCCACAGGGAAGGCACCACTACCGAGAAGGCCCTTTGCCTAGTTCCCTGTAAGCTCACTTCTCGCAGGGAGGGAACCGCCAGAAGTCCCTTGGAGCTGGACCTCAGTGTCTGGGCTGAACGATGGGGGTGGAGACACTCCTTCAGGTAGACATGATTGAGAATCGTGGACTCAGCGACAGAGAATTATAAAGCGTTAAAATCGAGATGTGGAAAATATGGAAACGCAGAGAGGCAGGACTGAGATGTGGAGATATGCTTCCAAGATCCAGACCGTGGGGAGCTCCAAAAAATTAATAATTATAATTTGGTCTTTTTATTTTAATTGGAGTATTATGATTGGATATATTAATTGGATGTTTTCTATTGGAAAATCAATAAAAATGATTTAAAAATGAAAAAGGGCTGCCACATGGAAGAGGGAATATGCTTGTTTTTTCCTGCTTCTGAGGGCAGGACTCAAACCCATGGCTGCAAGTTACAAGAGAGGAGATTCCGACTCAGTATCAGGAAGAACTTTCTGATGGTAAGAGCTGTTTGGCAGTGGAACAGACTCCCTTGGGAGGTGATGGGCTCTCCTAGCTTGCGGTTTCCAGCAACTGGGGTTCAGAAGCATCACTGGCTCCATCTGTGGGGGCAGAACAGAGCCCTCCTGGCGAGTAGACCTCAACAGCCCTCTCCTCCTCCATGAATTTGCCCAATCCTCTTTTAAAACCATCCAAGTTGGTTGCCTTCACCGCCTCCTTTGGGAGCGAATTCAAGTATACGCTAAGTTTCCCTCGCTAGGGAACGACTCCAAGAGTCTTCGTGCTCCCAAATGAAACGTTTGCATTTCCTAATCATACTTGGATTGGTTCATTTAATTATAGCTTGTTCCTTCTCTTTCCTGGACGTGCTCTCCTTGATCCTGCTGATAACCAGAGTCTGCATCTCCCAGGGTGGCTGACGTGAATCTCGCTCACACGTCTCCCCCCCACCGTCTCAAAAAACGGATCCGAGAAAAGAATAATGAGGAAGAGGAATCAGATCCCCCAGCCTTCGGAGAAAGAGTCAAGAGCCCCTCGGACCAAATTCTGTTGTGTCTCGTTAGGGTTGATTTATGGAAGTTGACGCGGTTGCTGACCTTTCACCGAAGCCCAGCCACCTGGGGGGACTTCTCAGCACGCCAAGGATTGTACAAGCACAAACGAGGAAGAGCGCCAATTACGTCTGGCCTTCCTCGCTGAAGCCATCGGGCATTGGGTTTGGAACGGGGAAGGGCTTGATCGGAGATCAGACGAGGCCCCCGCAACGCCCGTCAGAGCCAACGAGCAAGGCAAATGCTGAAACGCTGGGCAGGCACGGCCAAAATTCACGGATGCAGAAATCTTCAGATCGGACGAAAGGGTTTCAGGAACATTGTGCCCATCCCAGGTGCGGCTTTCATAAGAGGGGATACTAAAAACTCCAGATGTGACCACGGAACTGCTTTGGGTTGTGTGGGGTTTGCTGGGGGCGTGGAGGAGCACCATTTTCCAGCACTGTCTCCAACTCTAAAATCCAATGACTGGGAAACAAATAAGAGCCGCTCAATGACCAACAAATACAGGATGGCAGAAGACGTCTACATCAGGGGCTAGCAACCCAAGGCCCATGGGCCAGAAGTGGATTGCGGAGGTCATTTGACCGGCCCACAAGCCACCCCCAAACTAAGGTGCCGCTCACACGCAGCGCTAAACCGGCACAGCGTGGTGTGGGGACTCGCTTCCACGGTGCAGAAAATAGCAATACACCTTGCTGACCCCTGGTCTACGTGGACCAGAGTCCAGTTCATCAGGTATGTAGGAAGGTGACCCTCCACTGGCTGGAATTTGTACACAAGGAAGGGGCAATGGCTTTGGATGGCAAAACATGGGCTGATATGCCATGAAATGCGCAAAGCACAAGCTGTGACAATGACATTGAAATATATGCACCAATAGGGCAATGGCTGTTTCCAGATGGTATTATTCTTATTCTTATTAATTTATTACATGTGACCTCCAAGGAGCTCAAGGTGGCTTACATGATTTTCCTCCTCCCCATGAATGATAGCCATCGTCAAATGTCAAATGGAAGACGGAGCAAGCTTGTTTTCTCCTATTCCAGAGGGTAGGATTCGAACCCATGGCTTCAAGCTCCAAGAAAGGAGATTCCGACTCAACATCAGGAAAAGCTTTCTGGTGGTAAGAGATACCTGACAGTGGAAAGGTCTCCCTCCAGTGGTTGTGGACTCTCCTTTGTTGGAGATTTTTAAGCAGAGGTTGGATGGCCATTAGTCATGAATGCTTTAGCTGAAATTCATGCATTGCAGGGGTTGGACTAGATGACTCCAGGGTCCCTTCCAACTCTACAATTCTATGATTCTATTATTTCATGTCCACGACAACCCTGTGAGGTAGGATAGACCAAGAGGCAGTGACTGGTCCCCGAGGTCACCCATTGAGCTTCGCAGCCAACCGAGGATTTGAACCCTGACCTCCCAGGTCCTAATCTGACACTCTGACCTCCATGCCATGCTAGCTCTCAAGATGGAAGATTACACTGTTATCTTAACATTGCCAAGGTAGTATATACATGCCGCATACGGGATAAGATTCCATTGTCCTCATTTGTCCCCAAATGAACAGAACCAAAAGCCTTGGTGCAATTCAGTGTCTCCATGTTAAAGTCTCCATTTGAAATCCCTGCAGAGCACAGAATGGCTCTTCTGTGCTCTTCTCGGATTTACTCACCACACCTAAGTATTGCTCCCCTCCCTGGTACCCCCAACTCCTTGCTTCTTCAATAACTGCTGTTCCTCTCTCCAACACTGGAGCACACAACTCTGACAAATCTCTGATTTCTGAACTGCTCTGTAATTTTTGGAAATTAAGAGCGGCAAATAAATGGAGCCAATAAAATAAAGAAACAAATAAATCTACATTATCTTTCTTTTTTAAAGTGATTCCCGTCCCCCATTTTCATTTTACAAGGAAGAGGGTCTGGCTCGCTGCTAGGAAAGCAGGATTATTGTCTTCCAAAGCAACTACTCTGTTCCGAACTTAAAAATGGTTAAATGGCTGGTGGTCAACAAAATGGCTGGTGGTCAACAAAAGAGCCAAAGCACTAGTGAATTCAATGGGGCTTACTCCTAGAAATAGAGAAGTAAGTTTAGTGGAACTCAGTGGGGCTTATGCATGCACAAATTCCACTTACAATTGGGAAACACTGGCCTGCAAACGCTCCAACTGGAGAACAGCCTTTCCCAAAGGTGTCGTGGGCTTTGAAGACACTCGAACTCAGGACGCAAGGGAGAAACATGCTAAGAGGAAGGCACGCTTGGCAAATCCACACCGTGATCAACTCCAGAAACCAATGTCCCCACTGTGGAAGGACGTGTGGATCCAGAATTGGCCTCCACAGTCACTTACGGACTCACTTTTAAAAACTGTGTTTATGGAAGACAGTTGTATTCGGCTACGAGGGATCACCAAAGAAGAAAAAGTTGGGTCTGAGCTAGAAGTTAGAAGTGTGCGTCTGTGCGGGTGCATGTGGAGCTGCAAAGACCCTTACCCAGTAAAAACTTGACCGAATCCTGCAGCTCCAGGAGGTTCCAATGGACAGATTGATCTATTCGAACCAGCCTGAAGGAAGAATGGAAGCAAGAGGTGGAGAGGGAGAAAAAGGATTGAACCTTTGACAGATGCTTGAAACTCCCAAACACCCATCTTTCAGCCGCAGCGCATCTTTCAGACAACCAGAAACCCCAGAGTTTCCACCGGGAGATGCTGGCATTCAGGAGACAGCAGGCGTCCTCTTGGAGCCTGGCTGTTTGCGGGTGTATTAATAGCCCTTCTGACCAGGGGGGGAAAAACGAAGATGAAATTTCACGGTCTCGCAGATCCTCTTTGAGAGGCGCTCATGTGGGACTCGGCGCTGGGTATTCAGAAAAGGGGGCTCAGCTTTCGACAGCTCTTGTGTTTTCTGGCAGGGCCCCGAGGCATTTGTTGCGAAGCTGTGTTTACGCGGCTTTGATCAGGCATGTTTAACTTTTCGGCTGCATGACAGCAGCAAAACAACTTTGATACGTGGCTAATGAAACACATTTTGTCGGAGAGCGCCCAACAAGGTCTCGTGCGTTCACGGATGCTGGGGCTGGCGGGGGGGGGGTAGAGGAGAGCGCAGAAATGTAACGAAGGCAGCTTGCGGGGGGGCAGCGGCGGAAAACAGAAACAAACACGGCCGCCAAAACTGCAGCCCAACTCGGGATCCAAAGCAGCTCAAACTGATTTTTTATACTGCCTTTGATCTGACGTAGACAAAAGAGTCGAGCAAAATTCCCATTAAATTTCATCTGGGGGATTGTCAGGCCAGAACAGGAAAAGAGGCTTAATGCTCTGTGTGTCCTAGGGGCACATGAGAAGGGGCAGGCCTGCAAAACCATGGCGGCCCGGGCCACTTTTCCCAGCCTGTCAGGTGACCGGCAAACTGCTTGGGCTACAAAACCAGAAACTTCCTTTATGCAGAGCGTAAAGATCAGGCACAACATTCAGCATCTCAAAGGTCTCGCACTTCCACCTGCCAATGTTTCTAGCCCTCATGGTGGCAAAAAGGGAAACCTGAAACCAGTTCCCAGGGCTGGGAGGCAGGATCTCGGGGGTCAAGTATTGCCCCTTGCCTCTCTCCGTGACAAGCCAAGGCAGGGAAATTATGCAAAAACAAGCAGAGCATATGCAAATTCCAGCTTTCACAAGCTGTGCTGCCTGCAGAACGGTACCTTTCTTAGTGCAGAAGCTAGATCAGATTGATTTATTTCCCCACCACAATCAAGTGTAGCATATTGACAACCCTGCCTCTCGCAGGCACCAGCAGAGTCTCACTTCTCACAGCCTTGTCTCCATGGAATAAGAGTTGTTGAGTGGGAAGGTATAGCAACAGAAGAGGGGCAGGATCAGTTGGGACCACGGCAGCAGCAAATGGTTAAAGGCCTTGGCATGGCCCACCTGCCCTGCCCTGCAGCTATTGTTTACCTAAATAAATTATTATTATTATTAGTATTAATAATAATAATAATAATAATAATAATAATAATAATAATAATATAATAGCTAAATGCATAAGTCACATCTCATAGAATCTTAGACTTGGGTGGGATCCGAGGGTCATCTAGTCCAACCCCCTGCAATGCAGGAATCTCAGCTAAAGTATCCAAGACAGAGGGCTATCCAACCTTTGCTTAAAATTCTCCAAGGAAGGAGACTCATAGGAGTCTGTTCCACTGCTGAATAGCTCTTACTGCCAGAAAGTTTTTCCAAACGTTGAGTTGGAATCTCCTTTCTTGTAACTTGAAGCCATGGGTTTGAGTCCTAACCTCAGAGCAAGAGAAAACAAGCTTGCCCTCTCTTCCATGTGACAGCCTTTAAGATATCTGAAGATGGCTATCCTTTCTCCTCTCGGTTTCCTTTTTTCCAGGCTAAACATACCCAGCTCCTTCAACCGCTCCTCATCAGGCTTGGTTTCCAGACCCTTGATAGTCTTGGTCACTCTCCTCTGCACACCTTCCAGCTTGTCAACATCCTCCTTAAATTGTGGTGCCCAGAACTGGACACAGGACTCCAGATGTGGCCTGACCAAGGCAGAAGAGAGTGGGACTATGACTTCCCTTGATCTGGACACTAGACTTCTGTTGATGCAGTCTAGAATAGCATTAGCTTTTCTTGGCTGCTGCATCACACTGTTGACTCATGCTAAGCTTGTGGTCCACCAAGACCCCTTGATCCTTTTCTCAAGTACTGCTAGTTTCACCTATCAGCTGATTCTGAGCAATGCACATGTAGGGTGTAGAAATGGGATCTGCCATCTCTTGCCCTGAGCTGCTGGCAATTGTCATCCAAAACACCAGGTTGAGGAAGACTTCTGCAGACAACTGAATGCTTCTTTGCTTTTCTCCCCACCCCGCTGCTGAACCTTACAAGTTTCATCTTCTGATTTGTTCCCCCCACCCTCTCCAACCAGTGCTGTCCAAGGCACAGTACAAAATTGAAATTTCTCAGCTAAACTTATATTGAAAAGTCACTACACATTACGATCAGCTTTGTAATCAGCTGAGCTTATAAGATCACAGCACAAGACTTTGGCAAAAGCTCATTGCCTCTGCAATCAAACAGATTTAAGATATGCCATGACAACGGATAAGGCTGAACATGCATCAGTCCCAGTTTTAAGGCATCTCCCGCCCCATGACGCCAACACAGCCTTGCATGGTTCCAACCATTTCATTCTATGGAAGGCTGCAGTGGAATATAGATGGTCACGTTTCAGGAATTATTTTCAGGCTGTAATTGCCAGAGGCAGAAAATTCGGGAACATAGAAGTGGGCACTCTCAAGTCACCAGAGGAAGGAGAGAACAGAGTTTTCCAAATAAGGGATCACCCAGATCCAAGACTCTAGGAATTCATCCCAGAGTGGACTGATATAAAATCAAAGTAAATTGATTCAGCATTGTAAGAGATGACTTAAAACTGTCAACGGGGAAAAATATATAAATCAGCCTTAGATGTTAAATCATGGGCGTTTGAACATGTGTTGCATGCTTGGCATGAGGGTTCATGTACTTTGCAGCCTGGAAAAGAGGAGACTGAGAGGAGATGTGACTGTGTTGACCACAGCAAACTATGGCAAGTTCTTAAAGAAATGGGAGTGCCTGATCACCTCATCTGTCTCCTGAGAAATCTCTATGTGGGACAAGAAGCTACAGTTAGAACTGGATATGGAACAACTGATTGGTTCAAAATTGGGAAAGGAGTACGACAAGGCTGTATTTTGTCTCCCTGCTTATTTAACTTATATGCAGAATTCATCATGCGAAAGGCTGGGCTGGATGAATCCCAAGCCGGAATTAAGATTGCCGGAAGAAATATCAACAACCTCAGATATGCAGAGGACACAACCTTGATGGCAGAAAGTGAGGAGGAATTAAAGAACCTTTTAATGAGGGTGAAAGAGGAGAGCGCAAAATATGGTCTGAAGCTCAACATCAAAAAAACTAAGATCATGGCCACTGGTCCCATCACCTCCTGGCAAATAGAAGGGGAAGAAATGGAGGCAGTGAGAGATTTTACCTTCTTGGGCTCCATGATCACTGCAGATGGTGACAACAGTCACGGAATTAAAAGACGCCTGCTCCTTGGGAGAAAAGCAATGACAAACCTAGACAGCATCTTAAAAAGCAGAGACATCACCTTGCCAACAAAGGTCCGTATAGTTAAAGCTATGGTTTTCTCAGTAGTGATGTATGGAAGTGAGAGCTGGACCATAAAGAAGGCTGATCGCAGAAGAATGGATGCTTTTGAATTATGGTGCTGGAGGAGACTCTTGAGAGTCCCATGGACTGCAAGAAGATCAAACCTCTCCATTCTGAAGGAAATCAGCCCTGAGTACTCACTGGAAGGACAGATCGTGAAGCTGAGGCTCCAAGACTTTGGCCACCTCATGAGAAGAGAAGACTCCCTGGAAAAGACCCTGATGTTGGGAAAGATGGAGGGCACAAGGAGAAGGGGACGACAGAGGATGAGATGGTTAGACAGTGTTCTCTAAGCTACCAGCATGAGTTTGACCAAACTGCGGGAGGCAGTGGAAGACAGGAGTGCCTGGCCTGCTCTGGTCCAGGGGGTCACGAAGAGTCGGACACGACTAAACAACAACAAACTTTGCAGCCTGGAGAAGAGGAGACTGAGAGAAGATGTGATAGCCAAATATCTAAGAGATGCCACCTGGAAGATGGAGCAAGCTTGTTTTCTCCTGCTCCAAGGGGCAGGACTCAAACAAGTTACAAGAAAGGAGATTCTAACTCAACATCAGAAGGTGAAGGACTCCCCTTCCTTGGAGATTTTAAGCTGAGGTTGGATGGTCAAGGATTCTCTAGCTGTGATTGCTGAATTACAGGGGGTTGGACTAGATGACCCTTGAGACCAGAGATTTACAGAAGATTGGAAGAAATATACGAATTATTTGAAGAGCAACTGTAATCAACAAATTACGCTAGTGGGACTACAAGCAATTTTGTAAGGAGGAATATATGAAATATTGCAAAGAAGAGAAAGAAGAGAGATATTAGTTATGATATTTAAATGTAACAGTGAAAGTAAGAAATGTAAATTAAGTGGAAAATATTGGAAAATATTAAGATGTGATTGATGGAAGTCAAAAAATTGCATAAGATATAAAAGTATGTTTAATAATTGTTGAAAATGTTATGTTAAAAAAACTAATAAAAAAAATAGATGGCCCTGGAGGACCCCCTCCAGCTCTGCAGTCCTATGATTCTGTAATAATAATAATAATAATAATAATAATAATAATAATAATAATAATAATAATTTATTTATATTTATTTATACCCCGCCCATCTGGCTGAGTTTCCCCAGCCACTCTGGGCTGCTCCCAATCGAGTGTTAAAAACAATACAGCATTAAATATTAAAAACTTCCCTAAACAGGGCTGCCTTCAGATGTCTTTTCAAGATAGGATAGCTGCTTATTACTATGGTCCATCTAGCTCAGAAGAGCCTGCTCTGGTAGGCAGCGGCTACCCAATATTTCTCAGCTCCACCTGGAGTGGCTATTGGGGACTGAGGCCTTGAACTTACAACCATAAAACTGTAGTGTTGGGAGGGACCCCAGGGGTTAACTAATCCAACCCATTACAATGCATGGAAAGCCAGATAGTCTTCCCTGAAGCCTGGGGCAGAGGAAGTGGGGTGCGGTGGGGACGGACTGTCCCAAATGTCACCACTGGAAGGGGTGACAAAATGGCGGACGGCACTCACTGAGGGGCTTGCAGTGCACCTGAGCCATGCATCTCTCCTGGGAGTGACGCGGTGGCTTGGGCATCTGTAAGCTCTGCACTGCCCCAAATGGTCCACCCACTGCCTCCCCCCCCCCAGCTTCGGGGTGGCTAAGTGGGAGGAGGCTGGCAGACTCCTTGGAGGCCTTGCGGAGCATGCTGCCCCGGCTGGCCCCACCCTGCGGGTGGCTGGCCCCGCCCCTGGGTGCAGGGCACACACGCTGCCCCAGGCGCCCGATCGGTTTTGAAATTGAAAATGAAATACAGTCATACCTCAGGTTGAATGTGCTTCAGGTTGAGCGCTTTCGGGTTGCGCTCCGCAGCAACCCGGAAGTAATGGAGCACATTACTTCTGGGTTTCACCGCTCACGCATGCGCAGACGCTCAAAATGATGTCAATCGCATGCGCGGAAGCAGCAAAACATGACCTGTGCACGCGCAGACACGCCATCACGTCTTACATTCTGTTCAGGATGCGAATGGGGCTCCGGAATGGATCCCGTTCGCATCCCAAGGTACCAATGTACTTTATTGTCACTTGTACAACTTGTATACAGTGAGATTACACAAGAACCCCTCACTCAGCTCTCTTAGTCTTAATTCCCCTCATTTCCTGACGCACACCCACCAAACCCGAAAGTCAGTTGCCCTGTTGTTATCTTTTCATTCAGCAGCCTAACAGCCCAGGACAGAAGCTGTTCTTTACCCAGTTAGCGCGACTAATCCTGCTTCTATATCTTCTGCCCAAGGGCAGGAGATCAAGAAAGTGCCGGCCAGGGTGTGGATCATCCCTGAGAATTTTCTTCACTCTCCTGAGGCAACGTTCTTCCGCGATGTCATCCAGCGGATTCACGGGACAGCCCATAATATCTTGTGCTGTATTCACCACCCTCTGTAGGCACTTCCTATCAGTTGATGTCAAACCAGCGTCCCACACTGTGATGCAGTAGGAAAGGACACTTTCTATTGTGGACCAGTAGAAGGAGGTCATCAAATGTTGATTGACACCGTTCTTCTGCAATACTCTGAGGAGATGGGAGTCTCTGTTGGGCTTTCTTAACCACCTGGGTTGTATTGATTTTCCTCCCTCAGCCATGCAATCCAACGCTGCTGTCTCTCACCCAGCCCTACTCTGCAAGGATGTTGTGAGGGGGGAGAGAATGTACTCTGTCCTGCGCTCCATGTTGGAATGGCAGGATAAAGGTGAAATGAATAATATTAATATGAATAATAATGTTGGGTGCTATTTTCACAGCACCACACAGGGACCACCAAGAGACTGATGAAGAAGTGCAGCCCACTGGGGAACATTCCTAAACGACATTCATTGGGAGAGCAATTAATGCCATTGGCATCAATGGGGCTCGGAGTTGCAATGAACTCTTGCAAGATGACTGCTGCCCTTCCTACTTGCATGCCAGGTAAGAACCCACCTGGGTTGTATTGCTTCGCCGCTGCTAGAAGCTACCCCACCACCCCCAGACTTGCTAAGATGGAAACAGCTGAGGCAACTGGCATGAGGGAGCTGGTCCATAGGGCTGGGCCAGTCTCCTTTGGAGCAACCAGTCTGGAACCTCTGCAAGAAACAAACGTTCCCCATGGATTGTGCAAAGGAGGAGTCTCCGTAAATGGAAATTCTGCAAATGGAGCTGGTGTGTGTGTGTGGAAACATCCCATAAAATCGCCGAGGAGGAAAAATGGCCTGTGCTAAGTGAAACTTTATATATATATATCCCCTTCTTAATTTCCTTTTCATTTAACATCTTTAACATTTAAATCTCTTTTTTAAATAAAAGGATTTCTTTTCTCTCTTTTGCCTTTGCCTCTCTTAAAATCTATGCCGTTAAAGTGGCCCTATTAAAACTCCAACCTTTGCCAAGTAAATCCTCCCCCAGTAAAAAGGGCTCTAAAGACGGAGGAAATTAGCAGAGATCTGGGATTGATCCCAACCTCCCATAAACGGGAGTACTTTGGGCCATTAATCAAGCTTGGCCTTCGCTTCAGAGGATGGGAGCCTCGCGGCAAGACCTTCCGCCACTAAAAGCATGCTAAATATTTATGGGGGCTGAGCGCTGGGGCTCTCCGCCCGGGCAGGATGGGACCCTCTGCCTCCCCACAGACGCCGGGCCCAGCGCTGAGCGCACCTGGCCTCTAACCCGCTAATGTCTCATCCTCCGAATCCCAACTCCTCAAAATCTCCCCTAGTGGGTCCACCAGGACAAAGGGGGTGGGAAGCAGCAGATAAAATAGGTCAGGAAATCAGAGGTATCTAGAGTTCAAAGAGCTATTTTGTTCCTTTGGAGCAGATGGACTGGATCAAAGGCTTTTTAAAAAAGCTGCCTCTGTTAACTTTGCCTCTACATAGTTCCACTCGTTATTTATTTGCTTGCGGCATCTATATCCTAACTTTCCCCCCGAAGAGCAAAAGGCAGGGTACATGGACCTGGGAGAGCAGGGTTCGAATTCCCACTCAGCCAGAAAACCCACTGGGCAACCTTGAGCCAATCACCATCGCTTAGCCCAACCTACCTCATGGGGTGGTTGTGAGGATATGGGGACGAGGAGAACCAAGCACACTTCCTTGAGCTCCTTGGAAGAAAAAAGTGATATATAAATGTAATAAATACATAAATAAAATTTTAACAAAGATACCTAATACTACGTTCTGTCACTAGGTGTCACTATTGCACTTTGCTGGGCTTGCTGAACTCAACTAAAGACTTGACCAAAAGAAAGACCTCTATCCAAACATTTTATTTTGCAATTAACCTGCCGAATTGATTGTACAAATCCACTCCAACATCCCCGCCTCACTAGAAAAAGAGAACAGATAATTTATTGGCTAAATTTGTATCCCAACCTTTGCTAAATTTGTATCCCAATCCCCTTGTGCACGGGAAATGTGCTCCATCTTGATTTTCTGGTCTCCAAGCAGCAGAGGAATTGAGCCAGACCTCTGCAGATTTGTCCTTTTTATAGCAGGAGTGGAAACAGCCACCCAAGTCCTGTCCTTAAATTTTAATTCCAATGCACCATCTTTAAATGTGGCTATAAAGTCAAAGCAATTGACTCTGATGGAAACTCTCAGCTTTCCATTTTATGGTCTGCATGTGCTTTGGGCACAGAGGAAAGTCTTTGTCACCTTCTTAAGATGCAGGAGAACAAATGCAAGAGGAAGGGGAACAGAGCGCTTGAAGGAGGAGGAGAAAGAGAGAGGAAGCACAGCGTACCTATGAAGCAGAGGGAGGTTTGATGGCATCTCCATGGAGCCACTGACCCCAAGGGTCATCTAGTCCAACCCCCAGCAATGCAGGAATCACAGCTATGTATCAGTCTGTATGAGCTGGATGGAAAGTCATTGCAGAACAGTCATGGAGTCACCACTTCCAGGGCAGCCTGTGGCTGTTAAATGTCAGCCTAAGAACATCAGAAGAGCCCGCTGGATCAGGCCAGTGCCCCCATGTAGCCCAACCAACTGTTCTCACAGGTGCCACAACAACAACAACAATAGTAATTTATTATTTATATCCCGTCCATCTGGCTGGGTTTCCCCAGCCACTCTGGGTGGCTTCTAACAAAACACTAAAATACAATAACCTATTAAACATTAAAAGCTTCCCTAAACAGGGCTGCCTTCAGATGTCTTCTAAAAGTTTGGTAGTTGTTTATCTCTTTGACATCTGGCGGGAGGGCGTGACACAGGGCGGGTGCCACCACCGAGAAGGCCCTCTGCCTGGTTCCCTGTAACTTGGCTTCTCGCAGTGAGGGAACCGCCAGAAGGCCCTCGGCGCTGGACCTCAGTGTCCGGGCAGAATGATGGAGGTGGAGACGCTCCTTCAGGTATACAGGACCGAGGCTGTTTAGGGCTTTAAAGGTCAACACCAACACTTTGAATTGTGCTCGGAAACGTACTGGGAGCCAATGTAGGTCTTTCAAGACCAGTGTTATATGGTCTCAGCGGCCACCCCCAGTCACCAGTCTAGCTGCCGCATTCTGGATTAGTTGTAGTTTCCGGGTCACCTTCAAAGGTATCCCCACGTAGAGCGCATTGCAGTAGTCCAAGCGAGAGATAACTAGATAACTAGAAACCCACAGACTTATGGAAGCTGTGGACCAGCTCAGATAGAGCATGGGGCTCTTAAACTCATTTATGGGTCCGAGTCCCACATTGGGCAAAAGAGTCCTCCCTTGCAGAGGGGTTGGACTAGATCAGTGGTAGGCAACCTAAGGTCCAGGGGCCACAAGCGGCCCATGGGGGGGTCATTTAACTGGCCCACGAGCTGCCCGCTCGACAAGTCCTCGCACGCTGTGCTAAACCGGCATAGTGTGGCACAGGGACTCGTTTCCATGGTGCCAGAAATGGCATCTGTGCATGCTCAGACGCCGAAAATCACATCTGCGCAGATGCCGAAAATCGTGTCTGTGCAGAGGCCGGAAATCACGGCCGTGCACTCTCATGCACATGCATGATCCGGCCCATGGAAGGATCTCCACTGGTGAGCACCAGCCCAGGCGAGGTAAACCTTGGTGACCCCTGGACTAGGTGATCCTAGTGGTCCCTTCCAAGTCTACAATTCTATAATAATAATAATAATAATAATAATAATAATAATAATAATAATAATAATTTATTATTTGTACCCCGCCCATCTGGCTGGGTTTCCCCAGCCACTCTGGACAGCTTCCAACAAAGATTAAAAATACATCGGAGTGTCACACATTAAAAACTTCCCTGAACAGGTCTGCCTTCAAATGTTTTCTAAATGTCAAGTAGTTGCTTATTTCCTTGACATCTGATGGGAGGGTGTTCCACAGGGTGGGCGCCACCACCGAGAAGGCCCTCTGCCTGGTTCCCTGTAGCTTTGTTTCTAGCAGTGAGAGAACCACCTAAAGGCCCTCGGCGCTGGACCTCAGCGTCCGGGCAGAACGATGGAAGTGGAGACGCTCCTTCTGGTATACTGGGCACAATTCTATGAACACAAGAGCCCTCCCCTCCCCTCCTAAGGTTTCCAGCCCCAGTATTGGGGCTAGTAGCCATCGATAGCCCATGGGCAACCCCTGAACTAAGCCAAGTCTCCTGAGTGCATCCTACCCAGATGTCCAGGCTGGTGTTGGGAGCCAGGGCTAGTGGGACACCTCCTTCCAGACAATCCCCGCTTGTCTCAACAGAATCCAGGTCATTCCGCTGAGGCCCAGAAGCCAAGGATGGGCAGCTGTGGCCAAGACCTGTCCCCATCTCTTCTGGAAGATGAGATTTCCCAAGGCTGGTCTCAAGCACTGGGACTCCTGCACCACCATGCAGCCAACATTTGTCAGCGACGCTTTGGGACCCAACCTGGCCAAGTAGTCCCCCTTCCCTTCCCCATCGACTTAACGAAGCCCAGAGTTTCCCACAATGCACTGCGGCTCACGCTCTCCGTGGCCTCGCCAGCTTTTGTCTGCAGCCTGTCATTACTTTCTAATTTCCGCCTCCTCCTCCTCCCCTTCTGCGCTAACCGTCCTCGCAATAATTGTCTTCCCTGACTGCTGTAAACAAAAGACAGGCCCATCAGCGCAGATTAACCTGTACGCCGTCGGCGGAGGCGACTGCCAAACAGAGCCTGTCTCTTGCGGCGACGACTGCCATCAAACAGCTTGTCCAATTAGAGGCTCCCGGAGAGTCTATCAGGGATTAGGCGGCCCTTGCGGTGGGAAACCATGGCAAGCTTTGCGCCCCAAACAAAGACGTCCCGCTCACCCTCCCGGCCCTCCCTCTCCTCGGGGGCCAGAGACATTTTGATGAATGGGATCAAATGCTGCCAAATAGGAGAACGGCAAAAGAGAATCCACCACGGATGAGGGGCCTTCAGTCAAGCAAAGTTTACCTGCGGGACAGTTTGGAGCAAGGTAAAGGCAGGAGCTCAGCAGCAAAACACCTGCTCTGCATGCAGAAGGATCAATCCCCGGCAACTGACTAAGAATCAAAGAGCTGGAAGGGACCCCAGGGGTCATATACGAGTGATCACTCGTAGCTAAGTAAGATTGTCTTCTATGAACACAGTTTTAACAGTGAGTCCGTAAGTGACTGTGGAGGCCAATTCTGGATCCACACTTCCTTCCACAGTGGGGACATAGGTTCCCGGGCAGGAGTTGATCACAGTGAGGGTTTGCCAAGCGTGCCTTCCTCTTAGCACGTTTCTCCCTTGTGTCCTGAGTTCAAGTGTCTTCAAAACCCATGACACCTTTGGTAAAGGCTGTTCTCCAACTGGAGCGCTCGCAGGCCAGTGTTTCCCAATTGTTGGTGTTTATATTACATTTTTTAGCCTTCAGAGAGTCTTTGAACCTCTTTTGTTGACCACCAGCATTACGCTTTCCACTTCTAAGTTTGGAGTATTTTTTGCTCTACAAGACGCACCTGACCATAAGACGCACCTAGTTTTAGAGGAGGAGAACAAGAAAAAAAATATTCTCTCCCTCTTTGCGCAGCACCTCTCCAGCAAAGTGGGAGGAGAAATAGAAGGGGCTCCATTTCTCCTCCCACTTCGCCAAATGGCCACTGCACAGCTCTCCCTCTCTGCGCAGTGAAGTCAGAACAGCAAGAGGGATTGCTGCACAGTGAAAGCAGCGATCCCTCTTGCTGTCTGGCTTCTGGGATAGCGGTACCAAGCCTCTTCAGGGCAGGGGGAGCATTCCTACCATTGCACTGAAGAGGCTTCGCGCGGCTATCCCAAAAGTCAGAACAGCAAGAGGGATCGCTGCTTTCGCTGCGCACTGATCCCTCTTTCTGTTCTGGCTTCTGGCATAGATGTGCAGCCTGCATTCGCTCCATAAGACACGCACACATTTCCCCTTACTTTTTAGGATGGGAAAAGTGCATCTTATAGTGCGAAAAATACGGTAGTCGCTTTGGAAGATGATCATCAGGCATCCTGTGCAACATGACCAGTCCAACAATGACCCTCGGGATCCCTTCTAACTCTATAATTCTATGATTTGACGCGAACTCTAACTCAGTATTTTAATTTCCTGTAGGTTTTAATTTAAACAATTGCAATTCTCTACCTGATTTTCCTGCATTATCTTTTAGTGAACTCTTTGACGTTTTGCTTTGCAATTCAGTGTTTTGTGGGTTTTATGAAATAAATAATATCCTGGTAGCACAGGGAAAAGATTCCTGCCATAAAACCTGCAGGCCAAGATGCTGGAGGGGCTGCGTTTTGGGTCTGGATCCGCCAAGGCAGCTGCCCTTATCGTGGCCCATACTCTACTGGCATTGTTGCGATTCTAAATTTGGGCACCGAGCCTTTCTGCATGAGCCCCCAGCCACAGCAATGCACACAATTAGCACGTAATTAAAGCACAATGAAATCAAAACAAGGGTGCATGGTGTGCCGCCCTGATGGGCTTTGTGCACGCTCCTCCTCCTCCAACTCTGATCTCTTTTTAGCAGCATTTATTTCTCTTTGCACACTGCCAGCTATTCCCTTATCCCTCCTCTGCAGGATTGACACCCTTGTGGCCTAAGGGACAAATCATCCCACCAACGGATTCTCCCCATATTAATCTCTCTCCTGGAGCCCTTTTTAGGCAGAGAGAGACCTATCCTGCACGGTTCTGAAAAGGAATGCCAGGCACAACAGCTTTCCCCTCCTGATGTTCTGGGAGGGCTGCTGGAGGGCGGGGCTGCATGCCACTGGTGGGAGGGGCCAGGAAAAAGTGGGTGGGACCTGTATTAGTACAGTAGGCTACATGCTGTGCTGGTCCCGAGGGTAACCGTGCGGCAAGGTCCGAGTCCAGTCCGAGGTCGAGGGAGCAGTATGGAAGCTGTCCTTCAAGGCTGAAGCTGGGTCCAAGGCAGGGAGTCAGGTGAGGTCAGGAACTCTGGCAGAAGAGCAGGAAAGGGTGCAGGCAGGAACAGGCTACCAACAATGTTGCTCCCGCAACCTGGGACTGGGCTGGCCGGCTTTTATCTGCCCTGAGGCATAAGGCGGCCCCAATCCTCTGGTGACTCGTCTCTCCTGGCCTGGAGGGGAGCCGTCCTCCTGTGGGAACTTAGTTCCCTCCGCCTCTCTGCCCTGAGCCTCTGGAGCTCAGGAGAGGCTGGAGGGTTACCAGACCCAGAGGCAACCTCAGCTTCCCCTGACAGGGCTGGGAGAGGAGCACCTGCAGGCAATGGGTCCTCCATCACCTCAGGAGCCAGAGCAGACTCAGCTGATGCCTGCACCTGAGGACTCAGCACAGGTGTGGACCCTTCAGGCTCATGCCCCAGCCCCAGTTCAGCTGGCTCTGGAGGTGGGGAATCCTGTGCAAGCTGGGATTCCTCAGGTTCAGTCTCCGAGTCCGAATCCCAGGCCATCACACATGCCAGCCTTCCAAACATCAAATACTTTGTACATGTCCATCTCTGCATCCCAAGCAAGCAGGACCATCACATCAGTCAGACCTTTATCTCAAGGTCGTGGGTTCGAGTTCCACGTTGGGTGAAAGAGCCAGAAAGAGAGAGGTTGTGGAGGACACATTCGACATATTATTTTTTAATTCAAATATACAAATAAATACATAGATAACAGACACACGCGTTAATAACCACTACATAAATCAAATAATATTAGACTTAATAACCTTACATCTCTACATATGAAAAAATAAAAAATAAAGGCAATGACAAAAACAATGTAAGATTCTTCCATTCAATATTATTCAATGTGATTCAGTCCTATCGTAGTATTTCTCTTATATGATGCCTTTCCATATAGATTGAATCTCTGTGTGTGTTTTAGTTGTTGTGTATTCCATCTACCTCATAACAGTTAATTTTGATTCAAGTCCGTCCCCCGCCCCCGTATTTAATATTTTCTCCTCATCTTGGTATGAGAGAGTGATGTACCTCTCTGTATGGAATTATTCCAAACATAACCAAATCTTAGAGGTGGAACCTTGTTTCATCAAATAAGCAGTCCCACTCTTTTTTAAAATGATCTGCTGACTTATTTCTTATTGATCCTGTCATTTTTTGTGAGTTCCAAGTAATCGCAGAGTTTTAGTTGCCATTTCTCTCTTGATGGAATATTTGACACCCCCCCCCCACTGCGCCGGTTGGCTTGAGGTTCCCCACACTCCTGGGACAGAAAGCCAGATTAGCTCAGTTTCGTCTCCACTGACTGACAGTGGCTCTCCAGGGTTACAAAGGTCTGTCTATAGTTAACCTGTGGAACTCGCTGCCACAGGAAGCAGTAATGGCCGCCATCTTGGATGGATAATAAGAGGATTAGGCAAATTCGTAGAGGAGAAGAGGGCTGTCAAGGGCCACTAGCAAGGATAACTATGCTCTGTCTCCACAGCTGGAGACAAGATTGTTTTCGAATCCCAGTTTCTGGAAACTGCAGGAAGGCACTTGTGCTTGGACCCTGCTTGTGGGTTTCTCAGAAAAGGCATCTGGTTGTTCCCCTGAGACAACAATGGCCTAGATGGGCCATTGGCCTGATCCTGCAACCTCTGTGAAATATACTCGGAGTCGAGAGTGGATTTAATGCTCTTTATTCAGCTCATAGTGGTGAGGAGGAATGGAAGTTCCCCCAGAATGTCTGCTTTATATACCTTATTTACACAATGGGCCCCACGTGATTGGCTAATTCCGGGATTCTCCTGTAGGCCAATCAGGTTGCGGATTCACTTCCACCTGGAGCTGGATTGGGTGGCTCCTGTGGACCAATCAGACTGCTGCATTCTGGATCCTATTGTTCTAGGACCAATCAGACTGCTGCATTCTGAATCCTATTGTTCTAGGACCAATCAGGCTGCTGCATTCTGCATCCTATTGTTCTAGGACCAATCAGGCTGCTGCATTCTGCATCCTATTGTTCTCGGACCAATCAGGCTGCTGCATTCTGGATTCTATTGTTCTAGGACCAATCAGACTGCTGCATTCTGAATCCTATTGTTCTAGGACCAATCAGGCTGCTGCATTCTGGATCCTATTGTTCTAGGACCAATCAAACTGCTGCATTCTGGATCCTATTGTTCTAGGACCAATCAGGCTGCTGCATTCTGGATCCTATTGTTCTAGGACCAATCAGACTGCTGCATTCTGGATCCTATTCAACTCAGTACATAACACTCTGCTTATGTTCTTAGGTCTGTTCTCAGTCCTGGCTGGAGACCTCGAGAAATGGAAGCTGGGAGCTTCTGCAAAGGACTCCAAGCCAGGGCCAGGATCACAGCAGCTGAACAGCAGGTCCTTTGCAGAAGATTCTCTGGAGGACAAGGCTGGAGGACAAGGCCATCTATGGGGTGTCCTCAAGGCAAGGGCTGCCCCATGGAACAAGCTGAGGTGTCCGTCATCTGCCAATGGCCCTTCCGTCACCCCGGCTGGCATCCCCAAAGAGCCAGGGCTGCCGCAGGGAGGGGCGGCGGTGGGGCTCGCGAGGCGTAAACAAATAAACCTGACACAAGCCAGAAAGTTTGATGGAAGGAGCCCGTTGGTGGCTCGGCAATTGCTATTAATGGAGAGCTCTCTCTAATTGCTTTTGTGTAATTGGCGGCTGCTAGGCGGAACTGGGTAATAAATGAAATCCAATTACATTTTCTCCCCGTATTTATTTTATTAAGCAGAATTCGTCAAGTGAATGGAAGGCCCCCCTTCAAGGTAATGGCTCGTGACCGAGAAGGAGGCAGCCTTTATTTCACCGCTTGGCAAAGCGCACAGGAGCCTGGTCTCCTCCTTTTCCTGCACTGCACACAGAAATGCCATCCTGGTGCCCGAGAGTGGAGCCTGAGAGTTGCAGCATCCTTGGGGTGTCAGAAGCTGTTCTGACCATTGGTCCCATCTAGCTCAGAAGAGTCTGCTCTGGCTGGCAGCGACGGCGCTCCAGGGTTTCAGGAAGGAGTCTTTCCCAGACCTACTTGGGAGATTCTAAGGGGGATTTGAACCCAGGACCTTCTCCTTCAAAGGCAGATGCTCTTCCAAAGAGCTACGGCCCCAGAGGTGTGCCAATGGCCAGTTTCAAGAGAATCGCCCTGGGCTGGAAGATCTCCAGTGTATGAGACAGTGTTTGAAACTCGTGTATAAGCTGGGTGTGAAATGGCACCTTGAACCTAGCTTACGGTCGCCACAACGGAATGTCTGTTCACCAGGGGGCTGGGCTACATGACCCCTGGGGTCCCTTCCAATACTACAATTCTACGATTCTATGATCTCAACTAAATTGCTTAACTGTACTTGCTCTTAGCAGAGACATCACCTTGCCAACAAAGGTCTGTATAGTCACAGCGATGGTTTTCACAGTAGTGAGAGCTGGACCATCAAGAAGGCTGATCGCCAAAGAATGGATGCTTTTGAATTCTGGTGTTGTAGGAGACTCTTGAGAGTCCCATGGACTGCAAGAAGATCAAACCTATCCATTCTGAAGGAAATCAGCCCTGAGTGCTCACTGGAAGGACAGATCCTGAAGCTGAGACTCCAAGACTTTGGCCACCTCATGAGAAGAGAAGACTCCCTGGAAAAGACCCTGATGTTGGGAAAGATGGAGGGCAAAGAGAAGGGGACGACAGAGGATGAGATGGTGGGACCGTGTTCTCGAAGCTACCAGCATGAGTTTGACCAAACTGCGGGAGGCAGTGGAAGACAGGAGTGCCTGGTGTGCTCTGGTCCAGGGGGTCACGAAGAGGCGGACACAACTAAACAACTAAACAAGAACAACAATGACAACAACAAGCTTGCTCTTACAACAATTCACTCATTCCCAGGAGCACCAAAGTTTTTGTTTTTCGGATGGAGCTCATTTCTGGCCACTCTCACCATTGCCATTACAGTCATACCTTGGTTGACGAAAGACTTGTGAGCCAAACGTTTTGGCTCCCAAACACCACAAACCTGGAAGTGAATGTTTTGGTTTGCGAACGTTCTTTGGAACCCGAACGTCTGTCGCCGCTTCTGATTGGCTGCAGGAATTGGAAGCCGAGCCTTGGTTTCTGAAAGTTTTAGAAGTCGAACGGACTTCTGGAATGGATTCTGTTCGATTTCCGAGGTACGACTGTATAAGAGAACAAGGGAGGTGTTCGTGGTAAGTTCCAACATCTCTTTTTCCAGAAAGATAGTACTGACTCTTACTATCAGAAAATCCTTTCTAATGTTTAGTTAGAATCTCTTTTCTTGCCATTTGAATCCATTGGTTGCTTGTGTCCATGAATGCCTCTGCTTGGAATTTGTTGGTGCAATGCAAAAACGAACCACCATGCAGCGTTCCCTTGCAATTTACAAATAAATAAATAAATCCGAAAGGCAAGCTCTGTGATCTCGAAGGTGCATCTGGCGTGTGAACCATCACAAAATGTTGCCACCGCTGCCAAAATCCACGACCTCCCAGCTCTCGTTTTATGCTGTTTAAGTGACCTGAGGACACTTCTGAACCCCAATTAAGAAGGCACATACCCAGGACACATTTCAGAAAAGAGAGTCCTTGGCCTCAGTTTCCTGCCTGTAAAATAGGAGAAATTAACGAGCTATCCTGCAGCAGAGCTCTTTTGCCAGGAATAAGGATGAGCAATGAAAATGTGTTTTGTAGAATAAGGACAAAATTGATGCCTCTCACTTGATCCCCAAGCCTCCATCCAGTTCTTTTGGAGGAAACACAAAACAATCTGCTGTGGGTAAGCCCATGCAAAGTCGGGGATCTTGCACCCAGGAGCCGCAGGGTATGTTGCTACCAATCTGCCCAACCCAACTCACAGCAGTTATTGCAAAGCGAGGGATTGGAGGGCACTGAGTAATTTACTCTCAGCTGTTGACACAGAGCAAGGCGAGAAATAAAATGCTCTGCTCTAATTTAATCATGTTCTGGTGTTGCCAAGCCAATCCGCCTGATCCACATCAAGCGAATACACAATTTGGAGTAAAGCAACCAAACCTCAGGATCCAGGTTGGAATGGGGAGCCACTTCCAGCCCCTCTCAGTGGTCACTAAGACACAGCCAGGGACGCAGGTGGTGCTGTGGTCTAAACCACTGAGCCTCTTGGGCCTGCTGATCAGAAGGTTGGTGGTTCAAATCCCCGCAACGGGGTGAGCTCCCATTGCTCTGTCTCAGCTCCTGCCAACCTAGCAGTTTGAAAGCACGCCAACGCAAGTAGATAAATAGGTACCACTCCGTCGGGAAGGTAAATGGCGTTTCCGTGCGCTCTGGCACTCGTCACGGTCCTCCGTGAGCCAGTAGTGCTTTAGTCCTGCTGGCCACATGACCCGGAAAACTGTCTGTGGACAAACGCCATCTCCCTCGACCTGAAAGTGAGATGAGCACCACAACGCCATAGTCACCTTTGACTGGACTTAACCAGGGGTCCTTTACCTTTTACCTTTAAGACACAGCCCAAGGCTTTCAGAGATATTACCTACAAGTGATCAGAAGCCCCCTCTCTTTTCCCAGGGCTGCGTAGCAACCTCTCTGAAGAGCTGAGAAATGTGCCAATGGCGCTATGCCACTGCCATTTCCAAAGGTTTCACCTGCCCAAGACGGGGCAGCAAAGGGCTCTCATTTTTCCAGAGTTGCTCAGCAGAGCCTTGGGACTCCTAACAAGATCAAAAGGATCAAAAATAGTGGCCAAGTTTCCTTGAGGAGCAATTGTCGGCTACTACATCCTAAGCACTTTTAAAATGTGGGATGGGGTTTTTTGGGGGGCGGTTATTGGGTTGTTTTCTTCATTCTGATTATATATTTTGTGGTTTTGTTTTTAGATTTTGTTCTGAGACCTCCGGGTATAGGCTGGTAAATAAATAAAATAATAATAATAATAATAATAATAATAATAATAATAATAATAATAATTTATTTATACCCCGCCCATCTGGGCGGTTTCCAACAAAATATTAAAATAAAATAATGAATCAAACATTAAAAGCTTCCCTAAATGAATTCAATAAATAATAATAATGCTATAAGCCTCCTCTCACAATGTTCAGCAGCAAAAGACCAGCAGGCACATTCTAGAGCATTCAAAATCTAAGAAGTGTTCTGCTGGATCAGCTCAATGACCCATCTAAGTCCAGCAATCTCTGTCTCACAGTGGCCAGGTGCCTAATGGGAAGCTCAAAAGCAGGATTCAACCACAAGATTGGTCTCCCCCTTCTATGTTTTACTGCTTGCTATCAAGAGGCAGGGAGTTCCATAGTTGAACGCATGACTTTCTTTTTTGTTTGTTTTGCTTTTAAAGGTATAGGCTCTTTATGTTTTTCCCTGTATTGTCAGTCACTTGGAGACATTTAGTAAGAAGTAATGAGCAAGTCTTAACCATGACGATGATGAAGGTGATTAATCATCAACATTAGCTGTTAATTCCTGAATTGCAGGGGATTGAATGACCCCTTTGGGTCCCTTCCAACTCTTCTATGATCACCAGGATCCACAACCAACTTAATGATCCTCCAGAGCCCTTCTGATATCCTTATGCAGGAACCCTACTTACCGGTATTTATTCACATCTTTAATTTCGTAAAATTTCTACACCCCTCAGTAGCGAAACAGCAAAAACCCCAAAGCAGTCTGCAAAAAGGCAAGCCAATGAAACCAAGGAATAAATAGAACAGTGGCTTCAAAACATACAAAAAGCAAAAACACATTAAAACTCGCAGCAGCCTTTTAAGCACCTGGGCAGGATTGTTTAAACAAGAAATTAGAGTTGCCAAATGTCCAGAATTTCCTGGACAAACTTGGAATACTGAAGTCAGAAGCAGCGTCCGGGTATAAATCAGCAAAATGTCATCGTTGGCAAAAAACAACAGCAACAGCTCAAGACCTTTGGACAACTCTATTTTTTAGCAGGTTCTGAAAGGAATACAGTGAAGGAAGTTGCTTGCTGTCAAGTGGCAGGGAGTTCCAAAGTGCAGGGGCTGTCAAACGAAAGGATTGAAGCTGTTGTTATTTACAGGGCCCCTGTTAGCCGCCTGGTCCATCCCCATCCCAAACAGGGAACATTGCTTTGCTATCCCCTTCCTTCCCACAGCCCTGCTCTCTCCCCCAACCCCACAGCCGCCACTCCAGCTGCCCCTTTGACATTTCCAAGCCCCACTTTACACTGGCCAAGCAAGGCCATGTTTTAGCCGCGGAGCCTGCTGTCACTTGCAGACTCCTGCCTGCTCGGTAATTTGTGGCAATGAAGTGTCACGGCGGAGAAAATATACAGCATCCCGGGAGCGCGTAAATCTCTGATCCATAAATTTGTGCAGTCCGCGCATGTCTCGGCTCTCTCTCCCCGAACCCAGCCCCCAACTTTCTCTTTTCCTTTTCATGTAAGTGCAACCATTTGGCAAAAAGAGAAGCTGGAGAACAAGAGATTTGGAGGGGGAGCTCGTGTGATCTCTCCGCAAAACCTGCCTGCGTGAGTTTGTTCGACACGGTAATGAGCAGAGAGCCGCTTCGGTTGCAAGCGACTCGCTGTGGGCTGCAAAACAGCTCAGAGGCAAAAGCGGGAGCTATAGGGAGGCGGAAAACAGCACGGCGAGGAACCTGAGACCCTCTCAGATTATAGAATTACAGGTTGTAAAGGACCCCAGGGTTCATCTAGTACAGCGGTTCTCAACCTGTGGGTCCCCAGATGTTGTTGGACTACAACTCCCATCATCCCTGAGAGAACCCCCTTAGAATGTTGAGGATCTGCAGTCCCCAGGATCCCAGCTGCCGTCTTAATTAAAACAAAACAAAAAGAGTTATTTGTAGAGCCTGAGACGCGAGACAAAACATACAGGCTTTCTTCTTCTTCTTCTTCTTCTTCTTCTTCTTCTTCTTCTTCTTCTTCTTCTTCTTCTTCTTCTTGAAGAAAGGGCCCCATTTCCTCATTTCTGGGTCGCACTTTGCCCTCTTCCACCTGAAGCGAAGTGTTAATCTGTGGAACTCCCTGCCACAAGATGCAGGGATGGCAACCAACCTAGATGGCTTTAAAAGAGGACCGGGTCAATTCATGGAAGTGGAAAAGGGCTATCTAGGGCTATTAGCCACAATGGTTGCACTCTGCCTCTGCAGTTGGAGGCAGAATGCTTCCAACCCCAGTTGCTCTTAAGCCACAGGGGGGAGGGCTCTGGTGCTTGTGAGTTTCGTACTGGGGACTAGATGCGCCCCATTTGGCCTGATCCAGCAGGCCCTTCTCATGTTCTCTCTGCCCCAAAACATTCCTGCAGATGCCCCTGCTTCCTGTGATGGCCTGGGACTCGGGCTCAGACTCGGAACCAGAGGAGACTCAGTCCGCACTGGATCCTTTGCCTCAGGCATCATCTGAACCAAGTCTGGGGCCTGATCCTGAAAGTCCCAGTCTGCACAGGTTCCCCTGCAGCAAACCCCAGCTGGGCCGAGTCAGGGGCCTGAGCCTGCCCTGGCTCCAGATGCAGGGATGACCTCGTTGCCTCCAGCTGGTCCATCACTTACAGCTGCTCCACTACTGGTAGGGTCAGGGGAGGCTGAGGCGGCCCCTGGGTCTAGTAACCCACCGACGTCTCCCAAGCTGCAGAGACTGAGGTCTGAGAGAAGGAGAGACCTGAGTACTCACAGGAGGAATGCTCGCCTTTGAGCAAAACAGGGAGGTGAGTTGCCGGGGGATCAGGACCGGCCGCTACCACGACAAAGATAAAAGGCTGTAGGGCCCACCCCAGGTTGCAGGAGCAACATTGATGTATGCCAGAACCTGCCTGAGATCTTGTACCTGTCCTTGCCTGGTTTTCTGCCTTGGCCCTGTTGGACTGACTCCTTGTGGAATCCCTGGATTCGGGACTGGACCTGGACTGTGCTGCTCAGGTTAACCCCCGGGCCCAGCACACTTCACTTCCCACATGAGATTTTAAGGCGTAAACTTAAGATATCAAATGTTTTTTGTTTGTGTGTTTTAGGACTGTCCAATACAGCGGTACCTTGGTTCTTAAACAGCATCCATTCCAGAAGTCCATTCGACTTCTTAAAATGTCCGGAAACCAAATTGCAACTTCCGATTGGCCGCAGGAGCATCCTGCATTTAGCCGGAAGCTGCGTCTGATGTTCGGCTTCCAAAACACGTTTGCAAACCGGAACACTCACTTCCGGGTTTGCGGCATTCGGGAGCCAAATCATCCGAGTCGCAAGGTGTTCCAGAACCAAGGTATGGCTGTAAGTCACCATAATGTTGAATACTGATATTGAAATAACATCGTAATAAGTGTTTCAACTAGGCAATATACAGTACCAGCGAAGGAAAGGTGGAGACTTGGCAGTTTCCCAGGGGGTAGCTCAGCTGAACAGATACTTTGCAGATAATTTGCAGGAACCCCAGTCTCCTGCTTGGCTTGCTCTCTCCCTCCTCCCTCCTAACCATTGATAAGAAATTGTGCTAAGCCCTCACACAAACCAGCAAACTCTTTCATCTTCATGGGTATCTTTCCACTTAGAGCTCAGCTAACTATGCGAAGCCTGCTAACAATCCAGAAGGGACCCCCCACAGATAAGACAATCAAAGATCCAGAGGCAAAGTAAAAGAAGAACTTAAACAAAGAACCGGAAAAACACTTTCTTCCCTCCCACTCCCCCTCCCCACACCAGTGCGAAAAAGAGGGGGGGAGTTTTTATTTTCCTTTACTGGTGGTGTTTATGTTGTTGGTTCCCCTTAAATAGTTTTCCTCCATATTGAAAAGGAAGGTTATTTATTTATTTATTTTAAGGAGACTATCTTTTCGCTAGGAACGCGGATGGCGCTGTGGGTTAAACCACAGAGTCTAAGACTTGCCGATCAGAAGGTCGGCGGTTCGAATCCCCGCAATGGGGTGAGCTCCTGTTGCTCAGTCCCTGCTCCTGCCAACCTAGCAGTTCGAAAGCACGTCAAAGTGCAAGTAGATAAATAGGTACCACTCCAGCGGGAAGGTAAACGGTGTTTCCATGCACTGCTCTGGTTCGCCACATGCTGGCCACATGACCCGGAAGCTGTACGCTGCTCCCTCGGCCAGTAAAGCGAGATGAGCGCCGCAACCCCAGAGTCGGCCGCGACTGGACCTAAGGGTCAGGGGTCCCTTTACCTTTTCCTTTAGTTTTTCACTTGCTTGCCCTCCCTCCCTCTGATAAAAAGAGAGCAATCGGTAGGATGAAGGGTTTTTTGGAGGGGGGCTTTATGCGAGGGGGGATGGAATGATGGGGAGAAGATTTAGCTGGCTGCCTTATGCTGAAATGGGAGGTTGGGTACCATGTGACAATGACGGGGAGGGTGTTTTTCAGTAAGCGGTGCAAGCAAAGGCGTGTCTGCTCACATGCAAGCCCTAGTGAATTCAATGGGGCTTACTCCAAGGAAGATAAAAGTAAGTTTAGTGGAACTCAGTGGGGCTTATGCATGCACAAATTCCACTTACAATTGGGAAACACTGGCCTGTGAGTGCTCCAATTGGAGAACAGCCTTTCCCAAAGGTGTCATGGACTTTGAAGACACTCGAACTCAGGATGCAAGGGAGAAACGTGCTAAGAGGAAGGCACGCTTGGCAAATCCACACTGTGATCAACTCCCACCTGGAAATGTGTGGATCCAGAATTGGCCTCCACAGTCACTTACGGACTCATTGTTCAAACCGTGCTTATGGAAGACAATCTTACTCGGCTATGAGGGATCACCAAAGAAGAAGAAAATAGTATTAGAGAAGGACCTGGGAGGGATCAGGGTTCAAATCTAAACACTCATCCATGGAGCTTACTGCGTGGCCTTGGGGACCAGTCCCATTGCCTCTCAGCCCACCTTGTAGTTGTTGTGGCAATTAAAGGAGAAGGAGGGAGAAATGTGCATGGGTTCCTTGGAGGGAAAGGTGGGTTATAAATGCAAGAAATAAAACGAACTTGGCGGCTCCTGGGAATATTTATTTTCTTGCTTAGTGCTGCAGATTTAATGCAGGACTCCGATCTGCACGCATTAGGCAGGGAGAATTTCCTCTGACAACCCAGCCTGCCCTCCCAGCGAAACTGGCTGCGGCGCTTTCACGCTATTTGCCAGACATGATAGACTGCCATCCACGCTGAAGGATGTGACTTATCAGGAAACACTGTCTGTTTGCATTAGGAGATACAGCACAGCCAATAAGGGCTCTATCAAGCCGGTCGCACAGCCGCTTTCAATACACTGCTCTCTGGGGAGGCTGGATCCTTTACCCCCGATCCTGCTTTCACGGCATTCTTGCTATCAGTAGCAGGAAGAAATGCAACCTGCTCGGCTGCCAGGCCAGGGGAATGAAAAAGCCTGCTCAGCTCGAGAGAAAAAGGAGCTTTTCTCAATGGCTGCCTCTTGGTTTTCTTGACTCTCTAAACCGTCGGCTGGTTTGCCTCCCCAGCAAAGAGAACATTTGCAATTTGCACAATGGAAATAGATGTGGGCAGGGCAGGGTCTCATCGCCTACACTGCAGAGTGGCAATTTGGGGGTCAATCTGGGCAGCCTGGTGTTCGGCACAGGGAACATGCAATGCAGGGCAGGAAGTCCTGTTAAGGCTGAGAGATGTCTGTTTTTTGTGATATGTTGTTGTTGTTGTTGTTGTTGTTGTTGTTGTTGTTGTTGTTGTTGTTGTTGTTTAGTCTTGTCCACCCCTTCATGACCCCCTGGACCAGAGCACACCAGGCACTCCTGTCTTCCACTGCCTCCCGCAGCTTGGTCAAACTCATGTTGCTCGCTTCGAGAACACTGTCCAGCCATCTCGTCCTCTGTCGTCCCCTTCTCCTTGTGCCCTCCATCTTTCCCAACATCAGGGTCTTTTCCTCAAGACCACCCCCCAAAACATCATACATACATCACAGAAGGAGGCAGTCTACTATAGAAATCCTGTCTGCCAGGATACCTGATAATGGTCACTGATTGCTTTTACCTGGGCATCCTGGCCATTCTTTTGTGATGGTAAATACTCAGTTCCTGAATCCAGGTCACAGGCTCGCCCTATTCCTACACAAATACACCCTTAAGACAGGTAAGCAAAAGACAATGGAGAGACTTTCCCAGTTCCTCCCTCCTTGCAGAGAAACATTTGAGGTCAATTTGGGAGAGTCAAAATGGCTTCAGGATTGTTCTCCTGTACTATTTCAGACATGTGTTTATATACTTATGTACCGTATGTGTTTGCCTTGTAAATTTATGAACATTTAATTTATATATTTGTGCACCAATGTTCTGGTTTCTCTCCTCCCTCCAGCGTGGGGTGAGCGGGAGACCCTATTGCAAGAGTTTAATAAAAATCAGGCTTACTAGCTGCTTGGCTTCTCAATATTCTCTGGTTGGCCTCTGTTATTTTCTCCTACCGGTAGGGAACCCACTTAAGGACTCTACACTGGCTCTTGGATACCCCATAAGGGAAGAAGGGCAGATTTTGTTTACATCATCACAATGTCTGAAATAAGAATGTAACTGTGCAGAGCAGAACAGGGTAATGTCCTGGCAACTGTTACTACTTTAGGGGTCTAAAACTAGTACATTTCTACCTACTTTCAACATATCGTTAAAACTGTTATTTTACACTACACAGCTACAGGGGCAGAAGGAATCATGAGAGAAGCGACGACCGGCTTCACGATTTTCCCCATCTCACAATTTTTTACATAGCACACATACAGATTGTGATTCACGATATATCAACATGTCCAATATTATGTAACTGTTATCACGATGTGGACTTCAAACTGATTTGGGATGCTGTATCAACCTGTCAACCTAGCAGTTCGAAAGCACGTCAAAGTGCAAGTAGATAAATAGGTACCGCTCCGGCGGGAAGGTAAACGGCATTTCCGTGCGCTGCTCTGGTTCGCCAGAAGCGGCTTAGTCATGCTGGCCACATGACCTGGAAGCTGTACGCCGGCTCCCTCGGCCAGTAAAGCAAGATGAGCGCCACAACCCCAGTGTCGTCCACGACTGGACCTAACGGTCAGGGGTCCCTTTACCTTTATCAATACGTCAATATCAACACTAACTCCTTGAAATATTCCATCAATTGTGTCTCCAAAAAAATTTACACATCAGTTGGGAAGACAGGGGAACTAATATCAGTGTACTGGAAGAAGCAAAGATCACCAATGTTGAGGCAATGATCCTTCAACATCAACTTCGTTGGACAGGCCATGTTGTGCAGATGCCCGATTATCATCTTCCAAAGTAGCTACTCTATTCCGAACTTAAAAATGGAAAGAGTAATGCTGGAGGTCAACAAAAGAGGTTTAAAGACTGCCTCAAGGCAAATCTTTAAAAATGTAGTATAAACACCAACAATTGGGAAACACTGGCCTGCGAGCGCTCCAATTGGAGAACAGCCTTTACCAAAGGTGTCATGGTCTTTGAAAACACTTGAACTCAAGACACAAGAGAGAAACGTGCTAAGAGGAAGGCTCACTTGGCAAATCCACACCGTGATCAACTCCCACCCAGAAACCAATGTCCCCACTGTGGAAGGACGTGTGGATCCAGAATTGGCCTCCACAGTCACTTACGGACTCACTTTTAAGACTGTGTTCATGAAAGACAAGCTATGAGTGATCGCCAAGGAAGAACACCATCCAACCCTAAGTCCTGCATCTCCAGCATGCACCATGAGCAGAAGCCAAGGAGACTCCATCAATCCTAACCCTACCAGTGTGTGTCCTTAACATGCTCTCAAGAATACACAGCTGTGACCAAATCGAGGCAACCTTTTGATTGTGCACTGATGACGGTTTGCACTCATTACGTTATTGTGGAGGTCAGACACGACCTCACTGCCAATACTGTTTGTGCCTGCAAATGTTCTTGGGTGGGCAAGCACTTCATTTCCTGTCGGTACAAGCCCTGAGGCATCCCAGTGAAATCCTGCAACAGTTCAGGCTGAAAATGTCCACGGGGGTTGGTTCCACTTTTTTCATTCCTAGCACAAGAGATCCCCCCTCCAGACGACAAGGATGAGGTAGCACTGTGAAAGCATTGCAGAACAATAAACCAAAATAATATATAGATGCTGTGGTACAAATCCATCACTAATGCAGTATTATTGCATCAGAAAATACCTACAAATTATATTTAAAAACCCTACCAGTCCAAAGGGGCCCTGCACAGTTCATCTTTTTTGTTTTTGTTTTTACTTTTAAAAAAATCATGTTTCATTTTTCATTGAATTACAGAGTTTCAGGGACTTTGTCTGATTGACATCAGATGCCCTTTTAAACATGTTGTGGAAGGGGGGGTCATTGGGTTTTGTTCTTAATTTTTATTATGGGTTTTGTGTTTCTTTAATGTAATTTTATGTTGTGAACCGCTTTGAGATCTATGGGCATAGGGTAGTATACAAATATTAATTTTATTATTAATAATATTAATAATAATATTAATAATATTATTAATAATATTAATAATAATATTAATATTAATATTAATAATAACCGTAATAAGAATGGAACCCAAGCGTCATCTAGTCCAATGCTCTGTAATGCAGGAACCATATATATACTTTCATCTTTGCAAATACAACCTGAACAATACGTAAACAGTACAAGAAAAAAAGCAAAGTAGATTAAAGCACACGTCGCAAGTTCACTCTGGGGACAGAAGTTGAGATGTGGAACCTAAAAACTCTGCGAGGAGTACAGCTATGGATGTCATTAATCCTAGCTTATGTTGTTTTTACAGATCCAGTGCAGGTCTTTCATCTTAAAAGACTGCCAACCAAGCAATATGAGAGAATGCTGGCGAGGGGCAGGCAAGAAAGAAAGAAAGAAAGAAAGAAAGAAAGAAAGAAAGAAAGAAAGAAAAGAAAAGAAAAGAAAGAAAGAAGAGTCCTGGAGAGGAGACTCTGGAAAGTTTTAAGAGTTCCAGATTTTTGCATAATGCGCTGGCAGACCCCTGATGCGCTCTTGCTCATTTACATCACGAATAAGAGCTGTTCGACAGTGGAATTTGCTGCCAAGGAGTGTGGTGGAGTCTCCTTCTTTGGAGGTCTTTAAGCAGAGGCTTGACAACCATATGTCAGGAGTGCTCTGATGGTGTTTCCTGCTTGGCAGGGGGTTGGACTCGATGGCCCTTGTGGTCTCTTCCAACTCTATGATTCTATGATTCTATGATTCTATGAATAAAGGCACCCCAAACATTGACAAAGCTGCTGTGTTGCACTTTGGAAGAACAAAATACGGCACTTCTCATGCCATGAAAAATCGAGGCACTGATCCTGTTAGAAGTAAGCAGAAAGGAAGATGGCTGCTAGACAGGATGGCTCTGCTCTGTGTCCATGGCTGGAGGCAGAAATACTTCTGAATCCGTTGCTGGAAACCATGAGAAGGGCGAGTTGCTCTCCTCATGCTCAAATTCTGCTTGCGGGTTTCCCATTGGGGCACCTGATGGGTCACTGGGAGAACAGGAGGCTGGACTGGATGGACCATGGCCTGATGTTCTAGTGTGCTCCTTCGGACAAGACAGCTTCACAATCCATGGTTTGGCTTGCTTTATAATAATAATTTATTCTTTCTACCCCACCTATCTGGCTGGGTTTCCCCAGCCACTCTGGGTGGCTCCCAATGCCCATTACAGTCATACCTCAGGTTACAGACGCTTCAGGTTACAGACTCCGCTAACCCAGATATAGGACCTCGGGCTAAGAACTTTGCTTCAGGATGAGAACAAATTGTGCTCCGGTAGCAGCGGGAAGCCCCATTAGTTAAAGTGGTACCTTAGGTTAAGAACAGTTTCAGGTTAAGAACGGACCTCCAGAACGAATTGAGTTCTTAACCCGAGGTACCACTGTATGGGAAACTTGCAAGCAGGACAGAACACAGGATGATGATGATGGTGATGGATGATTTATACCCCACCCATCCGGCTGGGTTTCCCCCACCACTCTGTGAGCGGCTCCCAACAGAATATTAAAAAAACGATAAAACATCAAACATTAAAAACTTCCCTCAACAGGGCTGCCTTCATCTGAAAGTCAGACAGTTGTTTATTTCCTTGGTATCTGATGGGAGGACGTTCCATAGGGCTGGTGCCACCACCGAGAAGGCCCTCTGCCTGGTTCCCTGTAACCTCACTTCTCACAGGGAGGGAACTGCCAGAAGGCCCTTGGAGCTGGACTCAGTGTCCAGGCTGGATGATGATGGTGAAGACGCTCCTTCAGGTATACTGGGTCAAGGCCGTTTGGGGCTTTCAAGGCCAGCACCAACACTTTGGGGTTTTTTTTGTTAAATCATTTTTATTAATTTTCCAATAAAAAACATCCTATTAACATATCAAATCATAATCCAATTAAAATAAAAACTAAAATAACAAAGACCAAATTATCATCCAAATTATAATTATTAATTTTACGGGACTTCCCAGAGTCTGAACCTCGAAGCATCGCTCCAAATCTCAATCCTGCTTCTCCTTGTTGTTTCCATATTTCCACACCTCAATTTTTATGCTTTTAAGTTCTCTGTCTCTGGCTCTCCAATTCTCAAGCATGTCAGACATCATATATCCTTACAGCTTTGTGTGTGTGTGTGTGTGTGTGTGTGTGTGTGTGTGTGTATTCGCACTGACACTTTGAATTGTGCTCAGAAACATACTGCGAGCCAATGTAGGTCTTTCAGGACCGGGGTTATGCATTCAACGATGGTTTAGCATTGACCATGGTTATCTGCAAGGCTACTTCTCAGCTTCTCATGTTCCCTTCCATGAAGATGTGAAACAAATTAGAATGACACTACAGTGGAACCTCGGCTCCAGAACACTTTGGGAGTCGAACATTCCGGCTCCTGAATGAACGAAAACTGGAAGTAATTGTTCCGGTTTTTGAATGTTCTTTGGAAGCCAAACGCCCAGCCTGGCTTCCGCAGCTTCTGATTGGCTGCAGGAAGCTGCTGCAGCCAATCAGAAGCCTTGCCTTGGTTCCTGAACTGTTTCAGGAATGGAACAGACTCCCAGAATGGATTAAGTTCAGGAACCGAGGTTCCACTGTATAGAAATTTGTGCAGGAAGTTTGTGCTGGCTGAGGCTTGAAGACGTGGCACCAGGTTGACAAAAGTTGTTCTACAACGTTGAGAAAGAGAAAAGCCCACCTCCACTCAGCCTTTCCTTGCCACCCACTCACAAAACTCGTGTTCCTATTTTACTTGCACCCCTTTTTTGGGGGGGGGTTATCAGTGGATCAGAGCACAGCTGCCATGCCTTGCCAGGGCTCAAAGCCTGGAATGGTTGCGGTATTATTATTATTTATTTTTTTAATGGGCCAGATCATATGCTTTATTAAGCAAGATCTAAATCATTCCTGCCCTGCCAGGGCCCTTTGGTATGCGCCAGCCATTAAACACACAATTAGCTTGCATTTACAAATCTGTAAAAACTGCTCTGGCCGCCCATTCCTCAGCCACTGCTTTGAGAGGGGTGGGGGAAGAGAATTATTTCTCCCTCCAGCTGAGCCCTCCCTGCACTGTTGTCTCATTAGCAGAGCCTGCTTCAACCGGCTAAATCCATTTCTTCCCCCAAATTTAAGTCCCAGGAAAAGTGGGGGCATTTACCGCTCTGCCGCTGTTTAAATTTGCTTCCACTCAAGACCCTAATGAGCAGGGAGAGGAGTGGGTGAGCTCCGCAACGCATCTGCTTCCAGAATCGCCGAAGAATGGATGCTTTTGAATTCTGGTGCTGGAGGAGACTCTTGAGAGTCCCATGGACTGCAAGAAGATCAAACCTCTCCATTCTGAAGGAAATCAGCCCTGAGTGCTCACTGGAAGGACAGATCCTGAAGCTGAGGCTCCAAGACTTTGGCCACCTCAGGAGAAGAGAAGACTCCCTGGAAAAGACCCTGATGTTGGGAAAGATGGAGGGTGCAAGGAGAAGGGGAAGACAGAGGACGAGATGGTTGGACAGTGTTCTCGTAGCATGAGTTTGACCAAATGCGGGAGGCAGGAGTGCCTGGCGTGCTCTGGTCCATGGGGTCATGAAGAGGCGGACATGACTAAACAACTAAATGACTAAACAACAACAACTGTGATGATGGCTCTTCTCTGCCTCCACATTAGGAGGCAGCAATGTATCTGAAGGGGAGGGGGCTCCTGTGTTCGAATCCTGCTTGCTCAAATCCCATGGGCATCTCGATGACCACTCTGAGGAACTGATGACCACTGATGGGCCATTGGACTGATTCAGAATGTTCCTCTTCTGTGCTTAAGTCAAGGAGAAGTTTTGTTTCTCAGAGAACATGCAAGGGGAGCTCCTTCTGCTGAGCCAGGCAGGGAGGAGAAAGCAGCCACACTTAACTGTTAGCATGTGGGCAGAGAGAGCCATCATAAACTCTTTTTTCTCCCTCTGCTCCTGTCTGTTTTGCTCTGGGCCACTAATCCAATTGAGCCGGGCTCCAAGCTCGTAACAAAAGCTACGAGACATTTGTCAGATCTCTCGACTAGACCCGTGGCTAATTTTACAACGTTAATTTATCTTAGCATATTATATCGCTTTAATTTCGTCCCTCTGGATCCCATTACCACCGCCGTACCTTGTAGCCGGCGTGTAACGGTAATTGCCATTATTAGCAGCGTTCCGTGGGCTGGAGCAGCTCCGCAAATAAAGGGAGCAAGGAAAAACGGGGAGTCACCAGGTTGGCGGGGGCTCTGTGTGAGGAAAAAGGAGGAGGAAAGCAAATAACTCCGGGGCTGAGCTGGGGGGAATTGTAAGGTCACCGTAGCGCAGGATTAAAAAGGAGGTAACCGGGGTAGTAAAGCCTCAGAAGAGGAAAGGGAAAATCATCAGGGAGAGAGAAACATAGGAAGCTGCATTGTAGAGAATCATAACATCACACAGTTCTAGAGCCAGAAGCAGCATTCGAATTCCACCAGGCGCATTTTGCACCTGTCTGCCAGCTACTTGCAACCAAGTGAGGATGCCCAGGTGCCAGAACGGTGCATGACATCTCTGCCATCTGGAGGTGAATACCTGGGGATCCCTGGATCGTGCCTGTTTTCACACATAGTAACACATCCCGTAGGGACACGGATGGTGCTGTGGGTTAAACCACAGAGCCTAGGACTTGCTGATCAGAAGGTCGGCGGTTTGAATCCCCGCGACAGGGTGAGCTCCCATTGCTCAGTCCCTGCTCCTGCCAACCTAGCAGTTCGAAAGCACGTCAGAGTGCAAGGAGATAAATAGGTACCGCTCTGGCAGGAAGGTAAACGGCATTTCCATGCGCTGTTCTGGTTCACCAGAAGTGGCTTCTTATAATAATAATAATAATAATAATAATAATAATAATAATAATAATAAATTTTATTTATATCCCGCCCTCCCCAGCCGAAGCCGGGCTCAGGGCGGCTAACAACAATAAAACAGTACAAAAGTACAACACAAACAACACTCTAAAATCATTCATTATAAAATTAATTAAATGTGGCTTAGTCATGCTGGCCACACGACCCGGAAGCTGTACGCCGGCTCCCTCAGCCAATAAAGCGAGATGAGCGCCGCAACCCCAGAGTTGTCCGCAACTAGACCTAATGGTCAGGGGTCTCTTTACCTTTTTAACACATACCATAGAATTCTATCAGTTATATTTAGTCTGCACAATCAGAACAAATTTCAGGAACCCAAAAGTCATATTGAAAAACATGATTTTTTTAGCCGTCTGGCCCCAAAAGATAGATAAGATAAACTTTATTCGCATTAGCCAACGGCCATAGCAACATAAAACAAGCAATATATACAAATTAAAAAGACAGCAATGGGTAAAAGGGGCAATCAAATGGCCAAGCTTATCGTTCGGATAGTGGCCCTTAATCTCACTGCACCCTCAATAAACCTAGCAACCTTTGCTGTTGTCTGATCATTTTGCTGGCCCCAAAATGGCAACCAGGCCTTCCGTTTTGGCAACCGCAACCCTGGTTTAAGGAGCAAATTGGCACCTAGCTTATATATCTGAGTTTCGAACACTGGCCAGAAGGGACCTCAAGAGTCATCTAGTCCAACCCCCTGCAATACGGGAATCTCAGCAAAAGCATCCCTGACGGCCATCCAACCTCTGCTTTAAGAGCCCTCCTACTAAAAAGTATCTATTTGATGGCAAGCTAGATAAGAGAAATGGCTACCCAGTCCGTCACATGAGCTCAATGGAGTCCCAAGGAGACCAACCCTGAAAGATATGCCTGTTCCTTACAATAAGCCTTGGGGTGCCTAGTCTGACCCCCCCCCCCACCAACAAACATCACAAGTCCCCATGCTACCTGCCCAAACAGGGGCCAAAAGTGGAAAGAGCAGCTCACGTGTTTGACACCTTTTGCAGGTAGCTCAGAAGCAATTGCTGGCGTGCCTTTTGACCATGGGTAGGCGAACTAAGGCCCGGGGGCCGGGTCCAGCCCAATCGCCTTCTCAATCCGGCCCGCAGACGGTCCAGGAATCAGTGTGTTTTTACGTGAGTAGAATGTGTGCTTTTATTTAAAATGCATCTCTGGGTTATTTGTGGGGCATAGGAATTTGTTTATTTTTAAGATATATATATATATAGTCCGGCCCCCCACAAGGGACAGTGGAGTTTGCTGATCCCTGCTTTTGACAGACATTCGCTGGACTAGACGCTGTTGTTTGGCCAGAGATTTGGGGAGAGCAGAAGAGCAGTCACGCATGTCTCTGCATCCTGGTCTTAAACAAACACGAAAGCCTTTCTCTCTGAATCCTACAAGCAGGCAAGTCCAGCCTGAAATGTCAAGCTTGCTGGCATAAGAAGCCTCTGCCGTTCACACCTCTGGTGATGCTCAAGTGAGCCAGCAATGAGATCGAAAGCACAAGAGAGAATCAGAGTCAGAAGGGACCCCAAGAGTCCCTTCATCTAGTCTATCCCCCTGCAATGCAGGAATCCCAGCTAAAGCATAACTGAAAGATGACCATCCAACCTCTGCTTTAAGAGCCCTCCTACTAAAAAACCCAGCAGCAAGTAGTTCCTCCACCTTCAGGGGCTCATGTGGGGGTAAGACCAAACATGAGAGGGGGCCTTCTCTGTGGGGACCCCCAAGCTGAGAATCTCCCTCCCCACAGAGGTGTGTTTGGCACCTTCATTGCACAGTTTCCAGAGGATGCTGAAGACAGATTTCTTCGTCCCAGCCTTGGACACTTGAGGTGCGTGTTTTAAGGACCTAGCTCATTTTCTATGGTTGTAAGTTGTTTTAAACTGTTTTTAATGTTTGCATATTTTATTGATTTCATGAACTCTATATAGACACCGTTTGATTGTGTAAAAAAACTTAAAGTGGCTGTGTTTCATTGTTTGTTTATATGTTGTAACTTGCCCTGGGACGTTAGAGTGAAGGGCAGATAATTAAGGAACAAGAACAATTTAACAACAGCAAAAACACCTTGGCAGGTGTATTACGCAAGAGGGGGAAATCAGGATCGACTATGTGGGCTGACCTTCATGCATACAACAAAATGCACAAAATAAAAATGGGAAAAGCAGAGATTGGGAATTTAGAGGGTACCTTCAGAAACAATGCGAAGTTAAGACTGGGGAGATTAGACGACCCGCTTGTGTTCAGATGTGCATTTTTGCAACCATCCCATCCTACAGCCTTAGGACCATCTATGACTTACTGGATAGATCCATCTTTTCAAGCCAGGAGGGATGCCCTTTCTGTAACCCCAGCTGGGTCTGGCCTGAGGACCACAACTGCTCTCATCCGTCCCTCTCTTGGTATTTTCCAATTATTGACTATATAATCTCAGGGGTGATGCACTTGGATTTAATAAAATCTCTCCAGGGATTCTAAAGAGACTTACAGAACGATGCCCTTTTGGGTGAAAAAGGAAATGTCAATCATTTGCCTGAAAAAGAGGCAGAACCACTCAAAACGAAATCAATCATGAGCGAAAACCTATTACAGATTAGAGCATCTCAAAAACAAAAACAAAATTCAAATCCATCGGTTTGAATCCCACAACAATGAAATTTCCATTTCCCCCCTTTGGTGGCAAAGAAGCAATTCCTTGCCTTGCATTATGCAGGCTGCAGATAGATTCTCAAACAGCATCCGAGCATAAGCAAGAAACAATCGGATAAAATTCAGATGAACCTTCCTAGAATCACTTCAAAGTCCCCATGGGGTCCTCGGCTGACTCATTACTTTCGCATCTCAGGCCCTCCAAAGCGATGACATCAGACCCAGCTCAGATCACCCCCAGGCCTGGCGTAACGACATCAGCGCCATCCTGATGACACAGCTACTGCCTGTATCATTCATGACATCACCCTGGAACACGAGATGCAGGAAGGAGCTCTCAGAGGAGCAAAGGAGAGATCAAAAGACACAACCACTCCTGTGAAGTCACTGCAACAAAGGACAGCACAAGTCACTCGCTTCCAATGCTAAGTCTGAAAGGCTTCTGGGAGCTGGTCAGCTTGCAAAAACTATGAGAAATGTGCAGCCCTCCAGGAGCAGAATAGTAAAAAAAAATTAAAAAATCCACTGAGTCATTAAAAGTCTTTGCAACTATACCGTGTATTATATATATATTACCCCATTCTCCTTTCTTAAGGAGTTCAGGATGGCAAACAGGGCTGGACTGAGGTTTGATGAGGCCCTCAGCTCCTGAAGGTAATGGGGCCCTTTATATGTCCAGCTGTCCTTTGTCAACAGCAAATTGACCCTCTTTTTTTGTGTTGAATATATGCTACATGGTAATTTATGGACCTAATAGGTATCTATATCTAAAGCCATTTGCACATAAGAAAATATGTATTTTATCAAAGTAATTGTTGAACTGAAATACGACTAAGAAGTAGTATCCAGGTTTTTTTCCTTTAATTTTTTTGGGGGCCCCCAAGAGAGTGGGACCCTAAGCTATAGCTTGTTTAGCTTATACGTAAATCCAGCACTGATGAAGAACAACAATAACAACATCACAAAAATGATTCCAGTACAGATGCAGATTGGGAAAGATCTGCACTTTGAAGGATCATTGGAAGAGGAAGGTCTTGAGCAGAGAAGGCAGCAGAGACAGCCACTGCCTAATACCCAGGGGAGGGTATTCCAAAGGGCAGGGGCCACAACACTAAAAGCCCGATTCGTACATTGTGGGGAATGGACCTGCTGATAAGTTTGCCCTGCAGGAAGAGCTCAACAATGATCCATCGGGTACAGAAGGGGTGAAATGGTCTTCCAGGTATCCTGATCCTAAGCCATTTAGGGCTGTGGTTCCCAATTTTTTGGGAGTTACTGCCAAATTAGTTCCATAAGCTCAACCCCATTGCCCTTTCCTTACCCGGCTCTACAAAAAGCATTGTTCAGAACAGCGGTTTTCACGACCCACTAAGGAGGATAATAACGCAATAAAATTCAAGGCGCTAACAATTAATTGCATGTTTATTCAAAATCCAAATAAAACTGTTGAGTTTAATTAATGGAACAAAACTGATGTCCTTGATCCAGTGATACCAGCTTTTCAGAATCTGATTGTCATTTATACCTCTAGCACCCCCTTGCTGTTTAAAGCCCCCCTAGATAATCCCACCCCAGGGGGGGGTGCTGCCCACCTGTATAAGGTTTTATCCATCAAAAGGAGCACCTTCAACTTAGCCGGGTAGCTTACTGGCAGCCACTGCAACTCTACTAAACATGGGAGAACATGCTGGCGCCAGGCCTGTTGGCAGACCCACTCTGCTGCATTACAAAGATGTTTGCAAATGTGACACGAAGGCTGGCAACATGAACCCAGCCATGTGGGAATCTGTTGCAGACAACTCGCAGTGCCTGGAAAACAGGCAGTCGTGCATCCATAGCACGTGCATCCTGCCCTCTGGGAGGAGCAAAGAGAGAAGAAACACACTGGTGCATCTGCAGCAACACAGCTGGACGCCTTCACCTGTCCCAGCTGCAACCAAACACGTCTGTCTCTCTCATACTGGTCTCTACAGCAGGCGTTGCAACCATCCAACAGTTTGGTTTCACCATTGTCTACCAAGACAGGCAGATGCTAGCCGGCCAACTATTGTGCCCCATTGAGCAGCTTCCAAACCAACCTTAAGGGCAGCCCCACAAAGAGCACATTGCAGGAATCCAGCCCAGAGCTTACCGGCATATGGACAACAGCAGTCAGGCTATCTTGGACCAGAGATAGCTGTAGCAGCTTTACCTGCGAGAGCTGGGAAAAGGAACTCCTAGCCACTAGGGTCACCTGCAGCTGTAGTGGCGCAAAGATGGAGCCAGGAGCACCCCGGACTGCTCCTTCCGGGGGAGTCCAACCCCATCCAAAGCAGGCAATTGATCAGTTACCTGGACCTGGGAACCAGCTGCCTCAATCTTGCCAGGATTCGGAGCTTGCTGGGCCCACCAGAAGGCAGAAGAAACTCAGGGTGCGTTTGGCATCATCAAGGGAAGACTCTGTGCCAAGAACGTGCCAACGACAGAGCAAGCGGCGAAGCTGCAATAATTTTCATCCATCACCAAACTACTTGAGGACCACCCAAATGTAGCCTGCAGGCACTCCCTGAGCAGGAACCTCCATGAACACAGAATAAACGTACATTGGTCTCTGGTCAAGAGACCCTTACCTCTCAGGTGTTGCAGGCAGCAAGGTGTGGTCCAAATTGCTCATCCAACTCCTCTCAGCTTCTCCACACTTTCCCTGTTCTGGGGTCTCGCCTTTGAAATCCAGGGCTTCCTGCCAAGATAAAAGCAGGTGTCGAGTCAGGTGAAATCACAGGAAATCTTTGCACCCCATTTCTGCTGTTAGCGTTGCTAAGTTCCGCCCCTGAGCTGCTCTCCGCCCCCTGCAAAATGCTTTGCAAAAAGGAGACGTTTGCCACCTTTTTTTCTTGCCTTGCTCAGCGTCCAGAAAAGCCAAAAACATCCAGCCTTTCTGGATGCTGAGCAAATATGAGTGATTTCTTTACATGGCAGGCATCTGTACATGCGGCTTTGAAGTTCCACTCTGCTGGGAGTGCGGCAGAGCAGTTAGAGTGCGGGACTAGGACCTGGGAGATCTGGGTTCGAATCCCCCACTTGGTCATGAAGCTTGCTGGGTGTGGCCTTCAGCCAACCATTGCCTCTCAACTTAACCTACCTCACAGGCTTGTTGTGGGAATTGAAAGAGGACGGGGAGAACCATGTATGCCACCTTGAGCTGCTTGGAGGAAAAGGTGGTATACAATTGCAATATATAAATACATGCAAGCCTGTGCGTGGTTCAATTATTTCACTACAACCCCATGAGGTAGGCTAGGCTGCAGGATGTTTGCTACCTTAGCAAGCGTTAGGGCTAATCCAGGATTCAAACACGAGTCTTCCACACCCAAGTAAGAAAATGGCCATGTCAGGGATAAGAGAAAAGACAAGTCTCAAAGGTGAACAAAAACAAAGTTATGCAGCTGAGAACATTTTGGTTAATATTGAAAAATGAAAAGCCACATCACTTTCCAGACTCCCCTTCCCTGCAAGTATTCCAAGCACCATAGCCAAGCATATCTTAACCCCCTTTACGACCTTCCTGCGAGGAAGGCTGCCGTTCTTCCAAGGATTAAGCCTGCTGATTGCTCTTCACAGGGAACCCATCAATACTATCTCATCGCTATGTTTTGGCGCTGGCAGGCTTTTGGTCTCTGCAGAAGATGCCCGTCCTGCAAGTATGCTCAAGGTGGTTGGCATTACTGTTGAAAAACAGGTTCCTAAGGCAGCTCCGGGGAATTTCTTACACACACAGGACTGGGAAGCCTCCGTGCCGCGTCCAATGGCCCAGACGGAGAACTTTGTCACAAAGTACTTGGCAACACGTGGGAGTCCTTGCATTGACTTCCAGCGGGTTGCTGGATCTGATCTTTCGAAGGCCCATTAAACAGGAGTAAATAAAGGAAACTCCCGCGCGGGCCTGATTGAGAAACTCATTTGCAAAGCTCTGGGAAATAATTGCAAAGTTTTCCTGGAGCTTGAAGGAGGGAGCGGTCCGTTTGTCACTGCGGCAGCCCATGCCGGGCGCCCATTCATCACGCTTGTCAGGTGTCAGCCACTGAAAAATTCAGCAGTACCTCCCCCCCCCCCCCACCGGGCAGCCCATCATTCACAAGGCAGGCAGCGAGGATGCCTGGAGACCACCAGAGCAATGACTGACAAATGTGACAGAAAGCGCCCACCTACATGCAAAGTGCCATTTGCACCCAAGTGCTCGTGGGCCTCGCTACATAATAATCATAGAATCATAGAATCATAGAATCATAGAGTTGGAAGAGACCACAAGGGCCATCGAGTCCAACCCCCTGCCAAGCAGGAAACACCATCAGAGCACTCCTGACATATGGTTGTCAAGCCTCTGCTTAAAGACCTCCAAAGAAGGAGACTCCACCACACTCCTTGGCAGCAAATTCCACTGTCGAACAGCTCTTACTGTCAGGAAGTTCTTCCTAATGTTTAGGTGGAATCTTCTTTCTTGTAGTTTGGATCCATTGCTCCGTGTCCGCTTCTCTGGAGCAGCAGAAAACAACCTTTCTCCCTCCTCTATGTGACATCCTTTTATATATTTGAACATGGCTATCATATCACCCCTTAACCTCCTCTTCTCCAGGCTAAACATGCCCAGCTCCCTTAGCCGTTCCTCATAAGGCATCGTTTCCAGGCCTTTGACCATTTTGGTTGCCCTCCTCTGGACACGTTCCAGTTTGTCAATGTCCTTCTTGAACTGTGGTGCCCAGAACTGGACACAGTACTCCAGGTGAGGTCTGACCAGAGCAGAATACAGTGGCACTATTACTTCCCTTGATCTAGATGCTATACTCCTATTGATGCAGCCCAGAATTGCATTGGCTTTTTTAGCTGCCGCGTCACACTGTTGGCTCATGTCAAGTTTGTGGTCAACCAAGACTCCTAGATCCTTTTCACATGTAGTGCTCTCAAGCCAGGTGTCACCCATCTTGTATTTGTGCCTCTCATTTTTTTTGCCCAAGTGCAATACTTTACATTTCTCCCTGTTAAAATTCATCTTGTTTGTTTTGGCCCAGTTCTCTAATCTGTCAAGGTCGTTTTGGAGTGTGTTCCTGTCCTCTGGGGTGTTAGCCACCCCTCCCAGTTTGGTGTCATCTGCAAATTTGATCAGGATGCCCTTGAGTCCATCATCCAAGTCGTTGATAAAGATGTTGAATAAGACCGGGCCCAAGACAGAACCCTGTGGCACCCCACTAGTCACTCTTCTCCAGGATGAAGAGGAACCATTGATGAGCACCCTTTGGGTTCGGTCAGTCAGCCAGTTACAAATCCACTGAGTGGTAGCATAGTCAAGACCGCATTTTACCAGCTTCTTTACAAGAATATCATGGGGCACCTTGTCAAATGCCTTGCTGAAATCAAGGTAGGCTACATCCACTGCGTTCCCATCATCTACCAGGCTTGTAATTCTGTCAAAAAACGAGATCAGGTTAGTCTGACATGACTTATTTTTCAGAAATCCATGCTGACTATTGGTGATCACAGCATTCCTTTCCAGGTGCTCACAGACTGTTTGCTTAATGATCTGCTCCAGAATCTTCCCTGGTATTGATGTCAGACTGACTGGGCGGTAATTATTTGGGTCCTCTCTTTTCCCCTTTTTGAAAATAGGGACAACATTTGCCCTCCTCCAGTCTGCCGGGACTTCGCCTGTTCTCCAGGAATTCTCAAAGATGACTGCCAGTGGTTCTGAAATCACATCTGCCAGTTCTTTTAATACTCTTGGATGCAGTTCATCTGGCCCTGGAGACTTGAATACATCTAGACTAGCCAAGTATTCTTGTACTATCTCCTTAGTTATTCTGGGCTGTGTTTCCTCTGCTGAATCATTTGCTCCAAATTCTTCAGGTCGGGCATTGTTTTCTTTATCGGAGAAGACTGAGGCAAAGAAGGCATTGAGGAGTTCAGCCCTTTCTGTGTCCCCTGTTTGCATTTCACCATCTTCTCCTCTGAGTGACCCCACTGTTTCTTTGTTCTTCCTTTTGCTACGAACATACCCATAAAAGCCTTTTTTGTTGCTTTTAACCTCTCTAGCAAGCCTGAGTTCATTCTGTGCTTTAGCTTTTCTGACTTTGTGTCTACACGTGCTGGCTATTTGTTTGAATTCCTCTTTGGTGGTTTCCCCCCTTTTCCATTTTTTGTACACATCCTTTTTTAATCTTAACTCAGTTAAAAGTTCTTTAGATAGCCACCCTGGCTTCTTTAGGCACCTTCCATGTTTCCGTCTCATTGGTATTGCCTGAAGTTGTGCTTTTACTATCTCCCTCTTAACAAACTCCCAGCCATCATGAACTCCCTTTCCTTTTAGTATTACTGTCCATGGGATCTCACCCAGCACTTCCCTAAGTTTTATGAAGTCGGCTTTCTTAAAGTCGAGAAATTGAGTCCTAGTATGCTTGGCTGCTCCTTTCCGCTGTATAGTAAACTTCAGAAGAGCATGATCACTCGCGCCTAATGATCCTTCCACTTCTACCCCACTAACCAGGTCATCAACATTGGTTAGGACCAGATCTAAAATGGCTGTTCCTCTTGTAGCTTCTCCCACTTTCTGGACAATGAAGTTGTCTGCAAGGCCAGTGAGGAATCTGTTTGACCTTATGCTCTTGGCTGAGTTTGACATCCAACAAATATCCGGGTAATTGAAGTCCCCCATTACTACTATCTCCCTTCCTTTTGCATGCTTGGCCATCTGTTCCAGGAAGGCATCATCTATGTCCTCCGTTTGGCTTGGGGATCTATAGTAAACTCCCACAATAAGGTCACTGTTATTCTTCTCTCCCTTAATTTTGACCCAAATGCTCTCACTTTGGCTTTGAGGTTCTAAATCTTGGATCTCTTCACAGGTATACACATCCCTGACATATAACGCCACTCCTCCTCCTTTCTTGTCTGGTCTGTTTCTCTGAAATAGATTGTATCCCTCCATTATTACATTCCAATCGTGGGACTTATCCCACCAGGTTTCAGTGATGCCTATTATGTCATATTTAGTTTGCTGTACCAAGAGCTCAAGCTCATCTTGTTTATTTCCCATACTTTGCGCATTAGTGTACAGACATTGAAGTCCATTAATCATTCCCCCGTGTCTCTTATTTAAGGATTTTTTCCTCCCACCACTAGGTCTGCGTGCTGTTTGCTCCATTCGGTCTATGACATTTGGATGATCATCTTCATCAATTGATAGACTCCTACCTTCAGGAGCACTGTCTCCCTCCCCCACATTAGTCAGTTTAAAGCCCTCCTGATGAGGTTTCTGAGATTTTTTGCAAAAACATTCCTACCAACCGTTGTGAGGTGCAGCCCATCGCTTGCCAGAAGTCCATCTTCAAGAAACTGCATTCCGTGATCTAAGAATCCAAACCGTTCCTGTTTACACCATTTGCGAAGCCAGTTGTTCACTTCCACTATTTTTCCCTCTCTCCCTGGGCCACGTCGTTCAACTGGGAGGACAGATGAGATGACAATTTGTGCATTTAATTGCTTCAATTTCCTGCCCAGAGCCTCGTAATCTCTTTTGATCTTCTGGAGGCTATTGCTTGCAGTGTCATTGGTTCCCACATGAACCAAGAGGAAGGGGTATTTGTCAGTGGGTTTTATGATTCCTTGCAGTCGTTCAGTTACATCTTGGATCTTAGCCCCGGGGAGACAGCACACTTCCCGAGACATCTTGTCAGGCCCACAGATCACTGCTTCTGTTCCCTCAGTAGGGAATCCCCTATCACCACTACACGCCTCCTCTTAGGTCTGGTCGGGGTTCTTCCGTGAGCTGTCCGTTCCAAGGTCGCCTGCACATTCCCTGAAGACTGCCTTTGCTGCTCGTCTTCATATACCTGATCGACTGTAATGAGGGAGAGATCCTCAAATGGAGTCTGCTCTTCGTCTTCCATGCTAGGGGAAAGGACCTCAAAGCGATTGCGTATTTCTAAACAATCAGAGCGAACCCTGGGCCTCCTACTTCTTTGAGTCACGTTTCTCCATATATCTGGCTCCTGTGTTGGTGAACTAGCCTCCTTCTCAGGGGAGTCCCCTGTCTCCTCCTTGGTGGAGACGGTGTGCTCTGTTGCTTCAAAGAAGAGACTGCTGGATCTGGCCCATGGACCTTCTAGGCCAGGATCCTGTTCTCACAGCGGCCAACCCAATGCCCATTATGGGAAACCCACAAGCAGGGCAGCACACAGAATAATAATAATAATAATAATAATAATAATAATAATAATAATAGTAATAATAATACCCCACCCATCCGGCTGGATTTCCCCAGCCACTCTTGGCAGCTGCCAACAGAATATTTAAAACATGATAAAACATTAAACATTAAAAACTTCCCTAAACAGGGCTGCTTTCAGATGTCTTCTAAAAGTCAGATGGTTGTTTATTTCCTTGACATCTGATGGGAGGGCGTTCCACAGGGCGGGCGCCACCACCGAGAAGGCCCTCTGCCTGGTTCCCTGTAACTTGGCTTCTCACAATGAGGGAACCACCTAAAGGCCCTTGGTGCTGGATCTCAGTGTCTGGGATGAACAATGGGGGTGGACTTTAAAGGTCAGCACCTACACTTTGAATTGTGCTTGGAAATGTACCGGGAACCAAGGTTGGACTTGCAGGACCGGTGTTATATGGTCTCAGTGGCCGCTCCCAGTCACCAGTCTAGCTGCCATAGGTTGCGTTTTTTCAGGTTGCGGACCGCCAAAACCCGGAAGTACCGGAGCAGGTTACTTCTGGGTTTCGACAGTCGTGCATGTGCAGAAGTGCTAAATTGTGCTTTGCGCATGCAAAGGAGCGCAGAATCACAACCCACACATGCGCAGACACGGGTTGCGAACGTGCATTCCGCACGGATCACGTTCGCAACCTGAGACAGGCAGGCAGACATCCTCTTTAAGTTTCCCATAACAGGGCAAACAGCCTCTGGGGGAAGGGTTCAACTTATTTGCTTATTTCTGGAAGTGACGCTGACCCCGGTCGCCCCCCCCCCCCAATTGGGCCGTTCATTCACCCCAGGTCACCTGGTGCAAGAGAGCATCTCTGTGACCCGACCAAGGACTGAGGGCACAGAGGGCAACGCTTGGTGGGTGCTCTTCAGCTCCTCAGCCCCCGCCCCGGCAAGCCCCCATCCCAATCTCTCCCCCCCCCCACCTGTCTAGACAAGCTTTTACTGGCTTAGGATAATCAAGCGTTTATTCCAACAGCATATTTTTAGGGCGTCTTTTTTTTATATATGGGCACGTTTTATCTTGTCATTTTTTCCCCTTGTACCTTGATTGCTTTATAATTAATATTTTTATGTTGTAATATCCCCGTGTTTGTAAAAGGCTATTACCTTCTCTGAGGCTCCTATAGATGCACAGGGTTATAAATCCGGGGGAATAAAAAAGTTAAAAGGTTTTAAAACCGGGAAGGATGACGCAGCCAGACTAACCTATCGGAGGATGTTTTCCTGGCCCCTTCCCCTCCAAACAGAAATAAACCTCCGATAGAAGCAAGGAGGGAAGCAACAAGGGCTAAACTGAGACACCAGCCGCCTCCCAGAATGAGACGCAAGAAGGAGCTTTGAGGCCTTGGCTAAACCAGGTGCTCAGGGACTGTACCTGTTCCAGGTGTGGGGCAGAGCCAGATTTGGGACAGCCCAGGAAGCTCCCCCACAGACGGCGCCAAGTCAAGGGGAGCTTCAATAGACAGGTCTTGGGACAGCAAGTCGCAACTCAGAAAGCAGTAGTCAGTACCAACTGTACCAAAAGGAACTACAGTGGTACCTCTGGTTGCGAACAGGATCTGTTCCGGAGCTCCATTCACAACATGAGCAGAACGCAACCCGCATCTGCACGTGCGCAGGTCGCTATTTGCCGCTTCTGCGCATTATGTCATTTTGAGCATCTGCACATGCGCGAGCGGTGAAACCCTTTCCGGTATTTCTGGGTTGCCGCGGGATGCAACCTGAAAAGATTTAACCTGAAGCAAACGTAACAAGAGGTATGACTGTATTATGAAAATAAGAAATACCGTATTGGCCAGAATATAAGCTGCACCCTTCAAATTTGGTGTCTTGGGGGAGGCTTGGGAACTGCAGACAGGACGGGCGCCATTACCACGCACTCCCGGGCTGCTCTGGGGGGGGGGGGAGCCACCTTGCTTTGCTGGCGGCCTCCCCCCATTCCTTCCGATGACTTGGGGAAGGCTTGGGAGCAGCAAGCGGGCTGGCTGGCCGCCATTGTCTTGCACTTCTTCCGGGGGGGGGGGGAGAGCTGTGCCGCTTTGCTGGCAGCGTAAGGTCATGAATATAAGCCACACTTTAACTTTTCACAATCGGAATTTGGGGGAAAACCCCGCAGCTTATATTCAGGCCAATACGGTAATTAGGGAGGGGGCGCCAAATGTTGTCCTCCTTCGTGTTACCAAAGTGGGTGGGGAGATGGAGAGGAGAGGGTTGGTGCTCATCAACATGTTGCGAGCAGGTAGGCCCCGGGGATGAGCTGTATTCTGCATGGCCCCCATTTGGTCCAATCAGACCCAGGCTCAGGCAAGCAAGAAATTGGGTTGTGCGTTTGTTCTTTTCCCCCAAGCAATGTGAATTAAAGGAAAAGGGAGCAAGGCTATTTGCTGGAAACTGTTTTGCAGAGGCGAGAAGACAGCAGCGGGGGGGGGGCAGGGGGAAAGCAAGCACTGAACCCCCCTCTGATGGCGGGGCTGCACGAAACCATGGAAACTGGCAATCTTCTTGCTCTGGACCGAATGGGCTTTGTCCAATCCATTTGAGGCTCTTCAGGAAAGGGCAACCCAAGAGGATGGAGCGACTCCCCTATGGAGAAAGCTTGAGGCATTTGGGAGCTTTGGGTTTAGAGCAGCCTTTCTCGACCTGTGGGTCCCCAGACATTGTTGAACTACAACTCCCATCACCCCTAGCTAGCAAGGCCAGAGCTCAGGAATGATGGGAGTTGTAGTCCAACATCTGGCGACCCACAGATTGAGAACCACTGGTTTAGAGAGAAGGCAAATAAGGGGAGGCGGGTCATGATAGAAGTTTGTAAAATGATATCAGGCCTGGAGAAAATGGGTAGAGGGATTTTTTTCTCCCTCTCTCGTAACGCTAGAACTCACAGACGTTCCGGGAAGCTGAATGTTGGAAAATTAGGGAGAAAGAAAATGCCTTTCTTCATGCAACACACAGTTAAACTGTGGAACTCCCTGCCACCAGGGGCAGAGGAGCCACAAGTCCAGATGGCTTTAAAAAAGGATGAGACAAATTCATAGAGGAGGAGAGGGCTTCAAGGGCTACTAGTCAAGATGGCGATGTTCTGCTTCCACAGTTGCTGGGAACCACAGGAGACTCATACAACAAAAAATAATATTTAGAATATGGTGGACCCCGTTACGTTGGTTTAAAAAGGGGCTATCTAAGGTATTGAACTGTTCAAGAGGCAATAGGAATAATGCTTCTCTAAAATATGTTTTTTCCTTGTCCTATACAGTCAGGGGCCCCTTTACCTTACCTTTACCTATACAGTCATACATCGGGTTAAAGTCGCTGCAGGTTAAATCATAGAATCATAGAATCATAGAATCATAGAATCATAGAGTTGGAAGAGACCACAAGGGCCATCGAGTCCAACCCCCTGCCAAGCAGGAAACACCATCAGAGCACTCCTGACATATGGTTGTCAAGCCTCTGCTTAAAGACCTCCAAAGAAGGAGACTCCACCACACTCCTTGGCAGCAAATTCCACTGTCGAACAGCTCTTACTGTCAGGAAGTTCTTCCTAATGTTTAGGTGGAATCTTCTTTCTTGTAGTTTGTATCCATTGCTCCGTGTCCGCTTCTCTGGAGCAGCAGAAAACAACCTTTCTCCCTCCTCTATGTGACATCCTTTTATATATTTGAACATGGCTATCATATCACCCCTTAACCTCCTCTTCTCCAGGCTAAACATGCCCAGCTCCCTTAGCCGTTCCTCATAAGGCATCGTTTCCAGGCCTTTGACCATTTTGGTTGCCCTCCTCTGGACACGTTCCAGTTTGTCAATGTCCTTCTTGAACTGTGGTGCCCAGAACTGGACACAGTACTCCAGGTGAGGTCTGACCAGAGCAGAATACAGTGGCACTATTACTTCCCTTGATCTAGATGCTATACTCCTATTGATGCAGCCCAGAATTGCATTGGCTTTTTTAGCTGCCGCGTCACACTGTTGGCTCATGTCAAGTTTGTGGTCAACCAAGACTCCTAGATCCTTTTCACATGTAGTGCTCTCAAGCCAGGTGTCACCCATCTTGTATTTGTGCCTCTCATTTTTTTTGCCCAAGTGCAATACTTTACATTTCTCCCTGTTAAAATTCATCTTGTTTGTTTTGGCCCAGTTCTCTAATCTGTCAAGGTCGTTTTGAAGTGTGTTCCTGTCCTCTGGGGTGTTAGCCACCCCTCCCAGTTTGGTGTCATCTGCAAATTTGATCAGGATGCCCTTGAGTCCATCATCCAAGTCGTTGATAAAGATGTTGAATAAGACCGGGCCCAAGACAGAACCCTGTGGCACCCCACTAGTCACTCTTCTCCAGGATGAAGAGGAACCATTGATGAGCACCCTTTGGGTTCGGTCAGTCAGCCAGTTACAAATCCACTGAGTGGTAGCATAGTCAAGACCGCATTTTACCAGCTTCTTTACAAGAATATCATGGGGCACCTTGTCAAATGCCTTGCTGAAATCAAGGTAGGCTACATCCACTGCGTTCCCTTCATCTACCAGGCTTGTAATTCTGTCAAAAAACGAGATCAGGTTAGTCTGACATGACTTATTTTTCAGAAATCCATGCTGACTATTGGTGATCACAGCATTCCTTTCCAGGTGCTCACAGACTGTTTGCTTAATGATCTGCTCCAGAATCTTCCCTGGTATTGATGTCAGACTGACTGGGCGGTAATTATTTGGGTCCTCTCTTTTCCCCTTTTTGAAAATAGGGACAACATTTGCCCTCCTCCAGTCTGCCGGGACTTCGCCTGTTCTCCAGGAATTCTCAAAGATGACTGCCAGTGGTTCTGAAATCACATCTGCCAGTTCTTTTAATACTCTTGGATGCAGTTCATCTGGCCCTGGAGACTTGAATACATCTAGACTAGCCAAGTATTCTTGTACTATCTCCTTAGTTATTCTGGGCTGTGTTTCCTCTGCTGAATCATTTGCTCCAAATTCTTCAGGTCGGGCATTGTTTTCTTTATCGGAGAAGACTGAGGCAAAGAAGGCATTGAGGAGTTCAGCCCTTTCTGTGTCCCCTGTTTGCATTTCACCATCTTCTCCTCTGAGTGACCCCACTGTTTCTTTGTTCTTCCTTTTGCTACGAACATACCCATAAAAGCCTTTTTTGTTGCTTTTAACCTCTCTAGCAAGCCTGAGTTCATTCTGTGCTTTAGCTTTTCTGACTTTGTGTCTACACGTGCTGGCTATTTGTTTGAATTCCTCTTTGGTGGTTTCCCCCCTTTTCCATTTTTTGTACACATCCTTTTTTAATCTTAACTCAGTTAAAAGTTCTTTAGATAGCCACCCTGGCTTCTTTAGGCACCTTCCATGTTTCCGTCTCATTGGTATTGCCTGAAGTTGTGCTTTTACTATCTCCCTCTTAACAAACTCCCAGCCATCATGAACTCCCTTTCCTTTTAGTATTACTGTCCATGGGATCTCACCCAGCACTTCCCTAAGTTTTATGAAGTCAGCTTTCTTAAAGTCGAGAAATTGAGTCCTAGTATGCTTGGCTGCTCCTTTCCGCTGTATAGTAAACTTCAGAAGAGCATGATCACTCGCGCCTAATGATCCTTCCACTTCTACCCCACTAACCAGGTCATCAACATTGGTTAGGACCAGATCTAAAATGGCTGTTCCTCTTGTAGCTTCTCCCACTTTCTGGACAATGAAGTTGTCTGCAAGGCCAGTGAGGAATCTGTTTGACCTTATGCTCTTGGCTGAGTTTGACATCCAACAAATATCCGGGTAATTGAAGTCCCCCATTACTACTATCTCCCTTCCTTTTGCATGCTTGGCCATCTGTTCCAGGAAGGCATCATCTATGTCCTCCGTTTGGCTTGGGGATCTATAGTAAACTCCCACAATGAGGTCACTGTTATTCTTCTCTCCCTTAATTTTGACCCAAATGCTCTCACTTTGGCTTTGAGGTTCTAAATCTTGGATCTCTTCACAGGTATACACATCCCTGACATATAACGCCACTCCTCCTCCTTTCTTGTCTGGTCTGTTTCTCTGAAATAGATTGTATCCCTCCATTATTACATTCCAATCGTGGGACATATCCCACCAGGTTTCAGTGATGCCTATTATGTCATATTTAGTTTGCTGTACCAAGAGCTCAAGCTCATCTTGTTTATTTCCCATACTTTGCGCATTAGTGTACAGACATTGAAGTCCATTAATCATTCCCCCGTGTCTCTTATTTAAGGATTTTTTCCTCCCACCACTAGGTCTGCGTGCTGTTTGCTCCATTCGGTCTATGACATTTGGATGATCATCTTCATCAATTGATAGACTCCTACCTTCAGGAGCACTGTCTCCCTCCCCCACATTAGTCAGTTTAAAGCCCTCCTGATGAGGTTTCTGAGATTTTTTGCAAAAACATTCCTACCAACCGTTGTGAGGTGCAGCCCATCGCTTGCCAGAAGTCCATCTTCAAGAAACTGCATTCCGTGATCTAAGAATCCAAACCGTTCCTGTTTACACCATTTGCGAAGCCAGTTGTTCACTTCCACTATTTTTCCCTCTCTCCCTGGGCCACGTCGTTCAACTGGGAGGACAGATGAGATGACAATTTGTGCATTTAATTGCTTCAATTTCCTGCCCAGAGCCTCATAATCTCTTTTGATCTTCTGGAGGCTATTGCTTGCAGTGTCATTGGTTCCCACATGAACCAAGAGGAAGGGGTATTTGTCAGTGGGTTTTATGATTCCTTGCAGTCGTTCAGTTACATCTTGGATCTTAGCCCCGGGGAGACAGCACACTTCCCGAGACATCTTGTCAGGCCCACAGATCACTGCTTCTGTTCCCCTCAGTAGGGAATCCCCTATCACCACTACACGCCTCCTCTTAGGTCTGGTCGGGGTTCTTCCGTGAGCTGTCCGTTCCAAGGTCGCCTGCACATTCCCTGAAGACTGCCTTTGCTGCTCGTCTTCATATACCTGATCGACTGTAATGAGGGAGAGATCCTCAAATGGAGTCTGCTCTTCGTCTTCCATGCTAGGGGAAAGGACCTCAAAGCGATTGCGTATTTCTAAACAATCAGAGCGAACCCTGGGCCTCCTACTTCTTTGAGTCACGTTTCTCCATATATCTGGCTCCTGTGTTGGTGAACTAGCCTCCTTCTCAGGGGAGTCCCCTGTCTCCTCCTTGGTGGAGACGGTGTGCTCTGTTGCTTCCAAGAAGAGCTCCAGCTCTCTAATTCTTTGGAGCGTAGCTACACGTTCCTCCAGTTGCTGGACTTTGTCTTTTAAGAGGGCAATCAACATGCAATTGCTGCAGGTAAAGCTGCCTGCAACCTTTGGCAAGATGGCAAACATTGCGCAGGAACCACAGGCGACTGCAGCTGTTCCCTCACCCTCCATCTTGAGAAGGTGTCGTTGGGGGTGACTACAGCGGTCCTCCATCATAAAAAGCGTGAAGACAGGACAAATAAATCCCCCCAAATAAACCTATATCTCCCCCAACAAACGTTTGAGACTAGCTCCCCTAAATCTAAAAGATGGATTAAACTGCGCGCGCCGCTAGGCCTCTGACCTTTGCACAGAGAAAGCAGCTAATCAGCCACAAGAAACTCACACAAGAAAACCCTTTTTGTTCCTTCTTCAGCCGCTGCCCTACAAGCTCTCCTGAAAAAATCTTTTCAGGTTGCGTCCCACGACAACCCTGAAGTAACAGAACGGGTTACTTCTGGGTTTCACCGCTCGCGCATGCACAGATGCTCAAAATGACGTCACGTGCATGTACAGAAGTGGTGAATCGTGAACCATGCAGACACAGGTTGCATTCTGCTCAGGATGCGAACGGGGCTCCGAAAGGGATCCCGTTCACATCCAGAGGTACCACTGTATTGAAAAACTTTTGGCAGAAGGTAACTGAAACCATCAACAGAACTGTACGGAACAACCTTACAATTACAAAGCAAAATATACTCTTCAATTATATACCCAGCACATGGAACCTTGCAAAAGGACAGTACAAGTGGACTCTCCCTCCCTTATCAAGGCAAAAAGACTGATACTGATGAACTGGAATAATAATAATGTGGCAGCTCCCTTCTACGATTGGATTGAAGACTTATACAAACTCGAAACATATTAACAACTTGCATGTCAACGCAGACTTGCCATGGACAAATTCAATGATATTTGGAATCCATTCTTACAAATACTGTAATAGGTTAAGATCTGGTGAAGTACAATAACCACCTTCAAAACAAAATTTTTTTTTCCTTCTAGTAGTACCTTAAAGACCAACTAAGTTAGTTCTTGGTATGAGCTTTCGTGTGCATGTATCTGAAGAAGTGTGCATGGACACGAAAGCTCATACCAAGAACTAACTTAGTTGGTCTTTAAGGTGCTACTAGAAGGAAAAAAATTTTTTGTTTTAACTATGGCAGACCAACACGGCTACCTTTCTGTAACAATAACCACCTTGTAAAATATGCAGTTTTCTGGGGGGGGGGGGTTCCCTCTCCCCCCCTTTGTTTTCCCTTCTGCATGGATTCTGTTTCTCTTTTACTTTTTTGTTTGCGTCTCACCATGTTTGGTGCACATATGGTTATGTACTTTTTGAACTTTCAGTAAAGATGTTAAAGGGTAAAGGGACCCCTGACCATTAGGTCCAGTCATGGCAGACTCTGGGGTTGCGGCGCTCATCTCGCTTTACTGGCCGAGGGAGCCGGCGTACAGCTTCTGGGTCATGTGGCCAGCATGACTAAGCCGCTTCTGGCGAACCAGAGCAGCGCACAGAAATGCCATTTACTTTCCCGCCAGAGAGGGACCTTTTTATCTACTTGCACTTTGACGTGCTTTTGAACTGCTAGGTTGGCAGGAGCAGGGACCGAACAACGGGAGCTCACCCCGTCGCGGGGATTTGAACCACTGACCTTCTGATCGGCAAGTCCTAGGCTCTGTGGTTTAACCCACAGTGCCACCTGCGTCCCCAATAAAGATGTTACCAAAAAAGAAAAAGGAGGGGGAAATGGCCTTTTGCTTAGGTTGTTCCTGGCCATCGTAAGAATAGCACACTCATTTTTTGTCTCATACCATTCCATTCTGTTCTCCAAAGAACTCTAGTACAGATGCAAGACCTTTTCTGGAACAGACCCAAGTCCCACCTAGTCTGGATTTGTTCCAACAGTTTGAAGGCCAAAAGCCCACCTCTGTTTGCCCCCAGATCTGGTCCTCAAGAGGAACAAATTCCTGCATTGCCAGGGGTTGGACTAGATGACCCTTGGCTTCCCTCCCAACTCGAAGTCCTTCCGGAGGATGACATTTCTGCTTAACGACCTTGACTAATAGCCAGCCTGTGAGAAAGAACTAATTAGCAAGAAGGGTTGGACTGGGGAGACGACAGCACAGAGTGTGCAGAATGGCCGCTTCCCTCCAAAGCAAACCGAATTAGTAAATATAAAGAGTTCCTCCTGGGGAAAAAGCATGCAACTTTGTCAATTAGACAAGTAATTACAAATTAAGGAGTGACGAGTACACGAGGATCGCGGCTTGTTCAGTAGCCAAAAGGCACAAAGGGGCACTGTCGGAATTAACCCACCCACCCCCCACGCTACATACGTCCTAGCGGCAAGAAAATTGCTCTGGAAAACTTGGCACCGCACAAGGAAGCCTGCATATATCTTGCAACTCCCAGATTCTGGCAGGCTGAAGGATTGCAGAGATTCCTGCCAACGCTGGTATCCTGGCTGTTGCAAAGAGGCTGCATTGGGTGACCCAGGCAGCTGCCTCACCCGATAGCATCTCTGAGCAAGTGCAAGAGCCACGCAGGTCTGAGTCAGAGGGTGACTCGGTGTCACAAGCAAGGTCAAACGCCTCCTCGGCAGATCAGATGGGGATGACGGCAGGCTACGCCGACAGATGGCCTCACCGTTGCTTTCAGTCCAGGCCTGAGTCACAGGGACAGCGCAGGATCCAGATGAGTTGGGGGGAGGTTCGGTCTCTGGGAGGGCAGAGTGGCGATGGGTCCCTGGGGCCGCTTCCGAGCACTGCTCTTCCCAGCCAGGGTTTCAGATGGCTGACCTCAGGCCCCTCTGCTGCCCGCAGGGACGCAAGGCAAATAGTCCCTAATAGCACTATTTCGCTTTCCTGTGATGTGGCATTGATAGCGGCTGCAGGGTCCCCAAGTGCCAAAATCCAGGTTTGGAGCAGCACCGCTGCAGCTGCAGCCACTCCTGAACGTCAGGGTACAAATGGGCAAGATGTGAAAGCATCACACACGTGCTTGGCTAAAATTCTACTACTGGAAGGAACCCACAGGTCATCTAACCGAACCCCACGATGATTCCAGGGCCATAATTGGTGGATGCTGTCCAGAATGCATGGGGTTGAGGAAGAGTGTGCCAACGCATCAAAAAAGATCTGGGATGATTCCGGGAAGCTAGCCAGGAAGTATTGCAGTGGATGAGCTACAGGCAGTGTGGCATAGTGGTTAGTGTTGGACTAAGACACATGGGAGGTAAAGGTAAAGGGACCCCTGAAAATTAAGTCCAGTCACGAACGACTCTGGGGTTGCGGCGCTCATCTTGCTTTACAGGCCGAGGTAGCCAGTGTTTGTCTGCTTCCACAAACAGTTTTTCCGGGTCATGTGGCCAGCATGAATAAGCCGCTTCTGGCGAAACCAGAGCAGCGCACGGAAACGCCGTTTACCTTCCCACCGGAGTGGTACCTATTTATCTACTTGCACTTTGACGTGCTTTTGAACTGCTAGGTTGGCAGGAGCAGGGACCGAGCAACGGGAGCTCACCCCGTCGCGGGGATTCGAACCGCCAACCTTCGGATCAGCAAGCCCTAGTGTCTGTGGTTTAACCCACAGCACCACCCGCATCCCCTGAGAGAGCAGGGTTCAAATCCCCACTCGTCATGAAGCTCAGACGTTGGGCCAGTCACTGCCGCTCAGCCTAACCTACCTCGTAGGGATGTTGTGTGGGTTAGATAGGGAAGGGGAGAACTGTGTATGCCACCTTGAGCTCCCTGGGCAAAAAGGTGAGGTAGAAATGCCAGATATAAAATAATCACTTATTCATAATCATGGGACAATGCGGCAGTGGGGAGAGGAAGACCTCCCCATCCCCAAACATGAGTGAAGTCTTTGTTCCGATAGTCCGAAACACTCCAGATTAATGGGAGGAAACCTACATGATATGTCACTTACCAAGAAAATATACCAATGGTTGCATCTAGCATTAGTCCTTCTCAGAGTAGACCCACTAGAATTAATGGGTGTGCAGTTGTCAGTCAGCTCCTCTGAACAGAACTTGGGCTGGATACAGTCCCAGTTCCCTATCTTAACACAGGCGGAATCTTTTGCACACAGGACGGGTTTGTCATTCATAAATTATTGGATTATCGAGCACAATTTCTCCTTCTGTTGGAATGCTCAAAAGAACACCTCATGTAAGAAAATTTATACAAAACAGAAAATGACATAACAATGTAATATGTCTGCAATACTTCACCAAGCAGAATCAGATTAAAGGTAAAGCACAGATTAGGATCCAATCTTTGTCGTCATGAGATAAATATAAGACCAGGCATCTCCGAAACAAGTTTGAAAAATACACAGTTGTTATTTGTTGGCTCTTAAAAGTGCTGTTTGTGTGTGTGTTGCTTTTGCCATTTCATCCACATGATGGGGGGGCACTACCTTTGCCCCAGCCAGACCAACTGCAGGGAGAGAGGAAGGGGTTTGCAGAGATACCCCATGCCCAGCACACCAGCTCCATGGGACAAGGTATGAATGAAATGCGCAAATGCCACTTACACAGCTCAATAGGCAGAGGCAAAAAATGTGTGTTTGACTTCCTGACTTCAAGGATGTGATTTTCACCTATGCACATAGGAAGCATTTGCCTGTCCCATCGCTGCGCACTAAACATGGGCCCAGCCCATCAGGTCATCCAGCAAAGCGGACTGTTGGAAGATTCAGGACAGACCAAATAAAAATAATAATACTTCAGTCTACGGCAAGAAAGATGGAGTTACGGCAACCAACTTGGATGGCTTCACAGAACTACAGGCATGTAGACTTGGAAGGGACCCCGGGGGCCATTAATACAACCCCCTGCATTGCAAGAATCACAACTAGATTGTATATGACAGACAGCCATCCAACTTCTGCTTAGAAACCTCCAAGGAAGGAGAGTCCAGCACCTCCCAAGGGAGTCTGTTTTACTGTCAAACAGCTCTTAATTGGCAGAAAGCTTTTCCCGAAGTTTAGTCAGAATCTCCTTTCCTGCAAACTGAAGCCATTAGTTCAAGTCCTTTGCTCCAGAGCAGGATAAAACAAGCTTGCTGCCCCTTCAGCATGATAGCCATTTAGAAATCGCTATTGTCTCTCCTCTCAGTCTCCTCTTTTCCAGGCTAAACATACCCAGCTCCTTCAACCATTCCTCATGAAGCTTGGTTTCCAGACCCTTGACCATCTTGGCTGCCCTTCTCTGCACACCTCCCAGCTTGTCAACATCCTTCTTAAATTGTGGTGCCCAGAATTGGACACAGTATTCCAGGTGTGGCCTGACCAAGGCAGAACAGAGTGGTCCCTTGACCTGGACACTAGACTTCTATTGATGCAGCCTAGAATAGCATTCACTTTTTTGCTGCTGCATCACACTGTTGACTTAGGTGAAGCTTGTGGTTTATTCAAGACCCCTAGATCCCTTTTGCATCCTTTTCAAAAGGGCACGGGTCTTAACATTTTGTCTATTGATGGCTACCAGTCACAGAAATTGCCAGGGTGAGTTGCAGTGTGATTCAGAAGACCATTTGCTCAGAATCCCAAGGCAGGAGAGGGTTGAGGTTCTGCATGCTGGCTTCTCCTAGATATCTGGATGGCCGCTGGGAGAACAAAATGCTGGATTAGATAGGTTTGGGGGCTGACCCCATTTCTAATGTTCCTACAAAAAGGCAAAGCAAGACAAGAAACAGTCAGCCCTTCCTGGAAAACAGCTGGCACCTCAAGAATCTGGGCAAGGGCAATCCTGCAAAAGTGCAACCATCATGAATGGCAACCATTGACAGCCTTGCCCTTCGTGAAGTTGTTTGATCCTTTTAAAGCCAACCAGTTTGCCAGCATGGCTATATATTGTGGTAGCAACTTCCACAGGTCAACTACACATCAGGTGAGGACCCCAACTTTCTTCCCCCCAAGGGGCAGTGCAAAGGAGGCCCACAGATTGACACCCATCTAAGCACTGGCCAGACTGACTCCTGTTTTGCTGGAGCTTTCGAAGTGCCTTTTGCACCATGAACTGGGATACCCTATGTCAGGAATGAGCCAGCTCCAAGCGAAGAATTGCAGCCAACTTCAGAAAGCAGCCAGGAACAGAGAGTCTCAGATATTGGAGAGCAGGCAGCTGCAGACTTCGGCTCTTTGACGAACCAGCTGATAAGGCAGTAGCTGAGAGCAGGCGGGAACACAGCCAAAGCTCGCAGGAAGCACAAAGAGGCATGAATAGACTCAGCCTCTCAGCACAGAAAGAGGTTGGAGCTGATCCACTAAGTCCGAAGAGTCGGTGAATGGGAGGGCTTCAAGACAGGAAGCAAAACAAGAGACATAAGAGTCGAAAGTTCAATATCTTCTGTCGCGGCTGGAAGGAGTCTTCAGAAGGGTCATCTTGAGTAATGATGCTGGAGACTTTGTCAAAGCCGTCCAGAGCTATCTGTTTGTTTTTGCAGTGATTCCTCCTTTTCAATTACCTACGCTTACTGTGTTATCAAGCAGGGAACCTGGACTCCCGACACCCTAACAGGGAGAAATCCAGCGGGCGATGTTTTTCCAGGGCTGCAGAAAAGAAGGAAAGAGAGGAGAGGAGGACGATTCACCTGCCCCACTTGCGCTTGCCAAGCAGCTGAGCAAACAAGTGAATGGAGGGCAGGAATCGAACCAATGGCTTCAAGAAAGGAGATTCCTACTCAACGTCAGGAATAACTTTCTGGCAGCAAGAGCTGTTCCAACAGTGGGATGGTCTCCACTTGGGAAACTGTGGGCTCTCCTTCCTTGGAGGTTTTTAATCAGAGTTTGGAGGACCGTCTGTCATAGATACTTTAGTGGAGATTTCTTGCATTGCAGGGGGTTGGACTAGATGACCCTTGGGTCCCTTCCAACTTTATGATTCTATGAATGCTGCTGGAAAGACCCCAGTGTCCTGTCCGGCTCTTCATGGCCACTCCTGCCTGCTGATATTTGGCTCCAGACTTTCTGCCCCTGCCTCCACATAAAGCATGCCAAACTAGGCTCCTGCCCTTCTTCCCAGAGGGGCTGGCAGACAGTGTGTACAAGCCCTGCTGAACCCAACAAAGGTGCCATTTTGGTGCCCTGTACAGCACCCACCACACAGATGCTAAATCACGGTCAACGCAACAGCAGCAGCAGACGCAGGAAGGCAGCTAGTTTCTCCGAAAAGGAATGGCGTCTGCTCAAGGTCTGAGCCGTCTGCGTCGTTCATCACCGAGATTCACAGCTTCCTTAATTTCACTTAAGCGGCTGTGCCATATTTCAGAGAGAAGAGCATTGTGGGTAGCCGAGATGGGGAGGCCAAGCGCTCTGCAATGGCCCAGCCAATGCTCTCGGCAGGAACGTCACAGCAGCAAAACTTCCGGTGGGGGCCTTGAGGGCTGGGTGCATCCATTGACCTCCCCCCAACACACTTGTTACACAATTTAGATTTGGGTTTCATTAATATTACTGTATATAATTGCTTCCCCTGCACGTGGAATAATAGAATTGTAGAGTTGGAATCTCTAATAGAATCGGCTGAAGGAGCTGTTTAGCTCGCAAAAGGGGAGACTGGGAAGAGATATGCAAGCCATCTTCAAATATCTGAAAGGATGTCACATGCAAGATGAAACCAGCTTGTCTTCTCCTGTTCCAGAGGGTAGGACCCAAACCAAGGGCTTCAAGTTAAAAGAAAGGAGACTCAACACCAGGAAGAAATTTCTGATGGCAAGAGCAGTTATAATAATAATAATAATTTATACTCTGGGCAGCTTCTAACAAAGTATTAAAATACAGTAGTCTGTTAAACAGGGACGCGGGTGGCACTGTGGGTTAAACCACAGAGCCTAGGGCTTGCCGATCAGAAGGTCGGCGGTTCGAATCCCCGCGATGGGGTGAGCTCCCGTTGCTCGGTCCCTGCTCCTGCCAACCTAGCAGTTTGGAAGCACGAAATGAAAGTAGATAAACAGGTACCACTCCGGCGGGAAGGTAAACGGTGTTTCCGTGCGCTGCTCTGGTTCGCTAGAAGCGGCTTAGTCATGCTGGCCACATGACCCGGAAGCTGTATGCCGGCTCCCTCGGCCAATAATGCGAGATGAGCACCGCAACCCCAGAGTCAGTCATGACTGGACCTAATGGTCAGGGGTCCCTTTACGTTTACCTTAGTCTGTTAAACATTAAAGGCTTCCCTAAACAGGGCTACCTTTAGATGTCTTCTAAAAGTCTGGTAGTTGTTGTTCTCTTTGACATCTGATGGGAGGGCGTTCCACAGGGCGGGCACCACCACCGAGAAGGCCCTCTGCCTGGTTCCCTGTAACTTGGCTTCTCGCAGTGAGGGAACCGCCAGAAGGCCCTTGGAGCTGGACCTCAGTGTCGGGGCAGAAGGAGACGCTCCTTCAGATATACTGGACCGAGGCCATTTAGGGCTTTCAAGGTCAGCACCAACACTCTGAATTGTGCTCAGAAACGTACAGTTCAACAGCAGAATGGTCTCCCTCGGGAGATGGTGGACTCTCCTTCCCTGGAGGTTTTCAAACAGAGGCTGGATCTGCCAGGGATTATTTGGCTGCAATTCCAGCCTTGCAGGGGGTTGGACTAGATGACCCCTGGGTTCCCTTCCAACTATAATTCTATGAGGCTGCACATGAACTCCCCAATCCCAACGCTGAGAGATGCTTTTTATCGCCCTTCTGGTGGGGAGCGTAGAGGAGGAGGCAATCTGTACCATTCTTATGGGGTATAGATTTCATTCAGCTAAGAAACCCCCAGATTTGGGGGAATCCCCAGTTTTGCCTCTTTCACACCCCTGCAATCGCCAGCGATCTTTGGGAGAGAAATTCTGGTGACAGTTTTGATTTGCCTGCCTCCCTCTGGCTATAAGCTTGTGTCCTTGGATACCCTCTTATAACTGCAAAAGGATGGTGGCAGGCCCTTAAATTTTCCGGTGGCTCTAAATACCTGCCTTTCCAACTCCTCCCCATTCATCACTGCCAAACTCAGAAGTTGGTTGAGAGTCGGAAAGAGTGCCGTTTAATACATTGCTTTTTTGACAGCGTCTGCTTAAACGGGGGCAGCCAGAGAGCCAAGCGCCTTTTGCCAAGCACTTGAACCACCTGCCCAGAGGGGACCCGCGCACCCAAACGCAGCCGATGAACCAGGCAGCCGACTGCAGGAGCCAATTAGGGCTGGAAACGAAAGCCCACCGTGCAGATTGCTTCGCAGACCCTAAAAATTGGGGAGCTTGTCAAGGGCAGGAGGGAAGGTTATAAGCATGTTAAGAACACAAAAGCACCAAGAGAAGCTCTGCTGGATCAGGCCAGTAGCCCATCTAGTCTAGCATCTTGCTCTCCCAGGGGTCAACCACATGCCCCAGTGGGAAACCAGCAAGCAGGATCTGGGCCCCAGAGACCTCTCCCTTCCTGTGGTTTCTACCAACTGGGTTCAGAAGCAGAGGCAGGGCAGAGCCACCCTTGGCTAGGAGACACCAATAGCCCTTTTCTCCTCCATGAATTTGTCCAGTCCTCTTTCAAAGCCATCCAGGTGGGTGGTCATCGCTGCCTCCTGCAGCAGGGAGTTCCATGGATTAACCATGTACAGGGGTACCTCGGGTTAAGAACTTAATTCATTCCGGAGGTCCATTCTTAACCTGGAAATGTTCTTAACCTGAAGCACCACTTTAGCTAATCAGGCCTCCCGCTGCCGCACAATTTCTGTTCTCATCCTGAAGCAAAGTTCTTTTTTTTTAAATAATAATAATTCATTTTTCATTTTCATTCATTACATACATCTCAAATTCTTAACATTTACTATATATTTCTCCCTCCCCTCCAAGACTTCCCCCAACTTTCGTTTCTGGTTTGTTTCTATTTCCACCCGCTTTGCTATCTCTCACAAAATTGGAAGACTGGAGAAATACCAACTAAAGAACAACGGCAAGAGAAGTTGATGGAACTATGCAGAACTGGCAAAAATGACAGAAAGACTAGGAGAAAAAGACAACAGAGACTTTGAAAAAGATTGGGAACCATTCATATTATATTTGCAGAAACATAAGCAAAGTTCTTAACCCGAGGTACTATTTCTGGGTTAGCGGAGTCTGTAACCTGAAGCATCTGTAACCTGAGGTACGACTGTACTGTGCATTGTTTCGATTCCATTCAAGTTTTTGTTTTAACGGTTATCTTTCACGTGCTTTTAGCTTTGGTACTTTATCTGTGTTGCTTTAAGTTGTGTAAGCAACCTCGAGTTCCAGCCTGGGAGAAAGACGCAATATAAATACATATACAGTGGTACCCTGGAAGTCAAACAGAATCCATTCCAGAAGTCCATTCGACTTCCAAAATGTTCGGAAACCAAATTGTGGCTTCTGATTGGCTGTAGGAAGCTTCTGCAGCCAATCGGAAGCCCTGTTGGATGTTCAGCTTCCAAAAATAGCTCACAAACTGCAACACTCACTTCCGGTTTGAAGTGTTTGGGAGCCAAAACGTCCGAGTACCAAGGCGTTCAACAATCAAGGTACGACTGTATATATGGATGTGTCCCGTCTGTCAAAATAATTCCAGCCATCCATATTTTAGCTTCATCCCCCATGGAAGCAGCTTTGATATTTTCTTGCATGTTCCCTTCTTGGTTTTCAGATCCCGAAAAAAGCATTTTTGCCCTGGACAAGTCTCGTTCTTTCAGGCTCTTCAGGATGCGAGCGGCAGCATCCCCAGGTCCAACTTTTCCAGCTTCTTAAATCCTGCCATTTTGATGCCCATTGTCTTTATAGACAGTTCCATTGTCTTCCTGCCACCAGTTGATTCTTTGTTTATATCTATAAGAGCTGGAATAAGCACCACGTCGGGGAGAAAGCACAGAAAACTTCACGAATCACACTTGAAAGTGTGCTGCATTTTAATCCTGAATTCCACCCCACCCCCCAAAAAAATAAGACAGCCAGGAAAAGTCACTCAGCTGATACAAACTGTATTTTAAAAGCAGAAGTAAGGTGAGAATATGCTTTTGCTCGATTTAAAGCAACATCAAAGTATTGGTATTCCACAAATGGCCAAGACCCAGATAGATAATTTCTGCTTCATCAAAAACTCTTGTTTAAAAGGCAATGCACACAAGAAGTCTGTATTTGTGTACAAAGTGATGCTCTTCCAAGTGATAAAAGCAAAATTGAAATATCTCACTCCTGAACAAAAGGAGTGTCAATGGATTTGTCAACCACTCACATTAAAAAGTGATGATGGTCGCAGTCTGAACTTGCACATTGTAGAGACATCGAAATGTGTTGAGGTTCAAATGCAGAGGAAAAATCAGATCAAGAAGCCCCCACGTGCTGATATCAGGACCTGAAGGAAGGCAGAGCTTGGAGAGGGTCGATTCAAGGGAAGGATCCTAGAACGGTAGAGTTGGAAGGGACCCAAGGGGTCATCTAGTCCAGCCCCCTGCAATGCAGGAATCACAGCAAAGAAGAAAGAGGAATAATCTGAAGGCCTCCGCAAAAGGGAACAGGGTGTGGCTTCATTTGCACCCAAAAAGCTCCTCTGCAGGGCCAGGGAAAGGGAGCACTCTCCTGAACAATGTATATCGAGATCCGCATAAATATTAAGGGACAGAACCATTGCTCAGAGCACCTGATCTGCTTGCGGAAGGTCCCCAAGTTGGATTAATTTGAGGCCATTTTTCATGTCCCCACCCCAAAGGAAATGGGGGAGTGGAGATAAGAGAAAGGGCCTTTGCAGTGGTGGCTCCCCATTTGCCGAATGCTCTCCTTGTGGAAGCACAACTTGAGTCATGCCATCACTGTCTGCTTATATCTTACTGGCCTAGGGGCTTATGGTTTTTAATTTGGGAGGGCCTTGATTGTGACCGTCCACTAATCACAACAATTTTATTTTACTAGCAACACTAAAATACAAACTCCCAGGTCAAAAGTCGTAAGGCTTATCCACACACAGCTTTTGAGTTCTGTTTGCAATTACTACTACTACTACTACTACTACTATTATTGCTCCAGAGCTTTCCCCGCAAATCCCTACTCTTCAAAGCTGGAGCACAACAGATGACAATTCAGATTTTCTGTGGATTGCCATTTGCTCTGATTGAGCTTTAAAGAGCAGTTTTTGCAGGGGACTCTCCCGGGCAAGAGAAAGAGTGCTTAGACACGAAGCTTTAAAGCGTGAATTTCAGACATGGGTCAGAACTGTTGCTTCCTCTGGTCATGGAGGCTCCGCGATCCTGATTAGAGCCATCAATAGCCCTCTCTCCTCCTCCATGAATTTGTTTAATCCCATTTTTAAGGTTGGTGGTTATGCCTGCCTCCAGTGGAAGAGAGTTCCATAGGTTAACTATGACTTTGACTATCTTTGGCTCCAATGCAAACTATCCTTCCTCTTGCACACTATGCAATAATTTCAGTATCACAATTATTATTCCTTCCCCCACACCTTTTCAGAGGGTCAGTCTGCAAGAACACCATAGGACCTTTATAGAAACAGCTACTCTTCTGGATCCAGTCCCTTCCTGACCATCGCCAATGGACTGTCCAGAACAGGCTTCCTCAACCTCGGCCCTCCAGATGTTTTTGGCCTACAACTCCCATGATCCCTAGCTAGCAGGACCAGTGGTCAGGGATGATGGGAATTGCAGTCTTGAAACATTTGGAGGCTCGAGGTTGAGGAAGCCTGGTCAAGAAACCTACACAGCCTTCCAACTCTCTTAGAAAATTATCTGAGTCTTCTTCCTGGCTCCTGGCTCCACCATCACCTTCTCCAGTACAGTAAACGGGAAGAAAGCTCTTGAGAAGAGCCCATGGTCTTTGCTGCATGATAAAAGCTCCCATTTAGAGAGCAGAATGCTTTTAATTTCCCCTCTTTGAGGCTGGGCTCCCTTCTCTGGGCACAACTGCCCTCTTGCATGTCCTCTACAACAGCAACAGACGTCACCAAAGAAAAAGCCTTGTTTGAAAACCCATCACACTACAGAAGAGCACTCCCAGCAAAAATTAACGTGACTCCTGCCCCCTTATTATGGGCTTTGCAGATTTGAAAGCCTTCCTTGGAAGTGAACAAGCAAGCAATTTAGATACAAATTCAACAGCACGGTGGACGGCTGAAGGGGGGAGGACGTGTCTTATGAATGCGCTCAGCCTTGATGAGCAAAAGAAACCTCGCCGTTCCCCCCTTTGCTCCACTCCCTGGGATATGCAATTCATAGCTTTGTGGATCAAGGGCAACACATCTGACCTCTGGAGGAGCAGGCGGGGGGGAAAACCCGGCAATTCCTTTCCATTACTGCCAGATTAGAAAATCCCTGTGATTTTGAACGGATCAATTGTCTCCCTTTGCAGGAGCAGGCCTAACAGGGGATCCACGACAGCTCTTGATCACCTCTCCGACGTTCACCTGGAGTTTTCACAGCCCGACTTCTGTTCAAAACAGGGAGACACCCCCCTTCCTTCTCTCAGTCCTGGGGATCTTCAAATGCACAGCTGCAAGGCTTCTCTGCAGGTGTCCAAAGTTTTTTTGCCAAAAGCACAGAAGACGCTGTTCTTTCCAACTGCACTTGAAGGAATCTGGCCTGCCCAACAGGCAGCAGAAATCCAGAGGCTCTGAGCTAACAAGGGAAGCCCTCCAAGGACGAGCGCAGACTTGGGGCTGCCACGATCCAAGGTTTCTGTTCTTGGTAAACGGAACAAGAAGGGCCTCCGCATTTCGCTCGGAAGACCTGCGCGGAACACCAAAAAGGAGCTGCGCTTGGGGATATTTTGGGGGGGGAGAGATGCAACCACCACACTGAGAGGTGTATAGTCTGTGCAAGTGTGGGTGGTGGCGCCCCCTGTGGGGGACCCATGAGTATGCTCAGAGGCAAGGGGGCAGTGGGGCAGCGGTGTAGGGGGGGTTCAAATGACTATCAGACTATGAAAACCCAGTGTCACTGGATGAAGTTCACTCACGTTCTTGAATTAATTAAACTAAATCGTTTTAATTGGATTTCGAATCAATGCGCAATTGACTGTTTGGAATTTTATTGCGCCATTTTCTTCCTCAGTGGGTTGTGCAAAGCACTATTTGTGCCAAAGCTGCTTAAGAGCATCTTGGGGTTCCTACCAAGATCCAAAATGGGAGCTAAAGTATTTTTCGCTCCATAAGACGCACCTAGTTTTTAGAGGAGGAAAACAAGAAAAAAAATATTCTGACCAAACAGTGGGCGTATGATTTTTGTGGTTCATGCTGTGGCCACAGACATGTGATTTGACAGTGAGTTTGGGATAGCCCAATGCAAAAATCCTGAGGATCCATGTGGATCCGTGCTTTGTAACCATGTTTTTGCACCATTGCGGCCTCACGAAACAGTGGGTGCGTGATTTTTTTGGTGCAGGCTGTAGCCATGGACATGCTATGTGATCTGATGATGAATTTGGGGTGACCCAATGCAAAAATCCTGAGGATCCATGTGCCTTTACCTCCCCTCTCCCAAGCAGCCTCCTTTATCATTAGCCTCCCTTATCTCCCTCCCGATCGCTTGCCAATCAGCTGCTCAGCGGCTTTGTTTGAACACCCCCTTCCCTCTTTCTAAAAAAAGAGAGCATGATCTGCTTTTTGCCCCTGGGCAATTCGGCTCCAGGGACCACACATTCGCTCCATAAGACGTACAGACATTTCCCCTTACTTTTCAGAAGGAAAAAAGTGTGTCTTATGGAGAGAAAAATACTGTAATATTCCTATAGGAGAAGTTTGTGGGCTGCGACAAGCCTTCCTTTAAAATGGGGAGCAGACAGATCTAGTGCAGGACCCTCTTCTCACAGTGGCCACCCAGATTCCTGGGGGGGGGGCACAAGCAGGATTTGAGCACAAGAGCAGCCCTCTCCCCTCCTATTCATGGCTTGGGTCCGGCACCCCCAAACTTGGCCCCCCAGATGTTTTGGGACTACAACTCCCATCACCCCTAGCTAACAGGACCATTGGTCAGGGATGATGGGAGTTGTAGTCCCAAAACATTTGGAGAGCAGAGTTTGGGGGTGCCTGGTTTGGGTCAATAAGGGCCTGTGCATTGACAAGCATTCTCCCCCCCCCAATAATTGCGTTCTCCAGACTTGCAGCATAAAAGAACAAAATGCCATCAACGATGCGAACATAGTTATAAGTTTCTCATTGTGGTCTGGCCGGGTGCTGGGTCTTAGGGCCTGATCCAGCAGTGGGACTTCTCCCGGGGAGTCTCAGTGGTTAGGCAGAGAAGAGGCTGGAGGTACCCTTTGCAGGCAGAGTGAGAGTCCCAAACAGCCGAGCCACTTCAGAACTTTTAAGCCCTGGAAGTTCAAATGGGAGCCATTGTGCAGCCTGAAAGACACCTCCGGCATTAATTGGAGCAGCGTGACAGCCCGCCAGGCCGATTGACCTGGAGGCAGGCAGAAAATTAGATTCAGCATGACCCGCGTCGTGACACAGAGAGGGCTCTTGGCCCCCTCTTGAAAGGGGCGGCTGGGGAAAAAAGGACAGGAGCGGTCAATGGTGGGGAGCTCAGATTGAGGAAGGGGGGGAAGAGCAGAGGGGGCTGGGAGCCAGAAGCTGGTTCTCAGCAGGAAAGGAAGAGCAGGTGCCATCACAGAACAGCTGACTTGGAAGGGGATTCCCAGAGGCCATCTAGTCCAACCTCTTGCGATTCGAGCCCCGCAAGCCTAAAAAAGCAGAGAGACCCACCCAGGAATTTCAAAGGACCACCGAGAAATTCCTGCACAAGTTCAGACGGAGTTCAAGCAGAGTTCTCCTGGTATCCTTTGGCCGCAAATACAGCGGTTCCTTGGTCCTCAAACTAATCTGTTCCGGAAATCCGTTCCAAAACCAAAGCGTTCCAAAACCAAGGCGTGCATTCCCATAGAAAGTAATGCAAAATGGATTAATCCATTCCAGACTTTTAAAAACAACCCTTAAAACAGGAATTGAACATGAATTTTACTGTCTAACCAGGCCATTGATCCATAAAATGAAAGCAATAAACAATGAACCGCAGTCACACAATCAATCCATCAGTAGCTGAACTGGGGTCCACACAGTCACAGAAACAAAACAAAAAGAGCCGGAAAAATAAAAACGCAAAATAAATAGCAAAATCAGACAAATGTCAGCGTAACACTTAAAACGGAAGCGTAGCCCTCAAAACGGAAGCGTAACACTCAAAACAGAGCATGTTCGGCTTCTGAAAAAAGTTCGCAAACCAAAACACTTACTTCCAGGTTTGCAGGGTTTGGGTTCCAAGTTGAGTACCAAGGCGTTTGAGAACCAAGGTACCACTGTATTTCAGTTTAAGGCTTCGCTCCAATTTGCTTCTCAAGAACTTGGCACTCTAAAAGTGGTCCATTTCAGACACTTCCGGAAGCAAACCTGGAATTCAACATGCCTTGCGTGGAGTTCACCACAACCCTAAACTGATGAGCCTACAAAGCTGCCATGTACCAAACCAGAATGGGACGCAGGTGGCGCTGTGGGTTAAACCACAGAGCCTAGGACTTGCCAATCAGAAGGTCGGCTGTTCGAATCCCTTCGACGGGGTGAGCTCCCGTTGCTCAGTCCCTGCTTCTGCCAACCTAGCAGTTCGAAAGCACGTGAAAGTGCAAGTAGATAAATGGGTACCGCTCCGACGGGAAGGTAAACGGCATTTCCGTGCGCTGCTCTGGTTTGCCAGAAGCGGCTTAGTCCTGCTGGCCACATGACCCGGAAGCTGTATGCCAGCTCCCTCGGCCAGTAAAGCGAGATGAGCACCGCAACCCCAGAGTCGGTCACGACTCAAACTAATGGTCAGGGGTCCCTTTACCTTTTACCAAACCAGAACTTTGGTCTCCCTTGCCCACCACAATTTCTCCCTCTCTCATGACACCAGAACTCATGGACACGCAATGAAGCTGAAATGTTGGAAGAGAGTCGAACTATGAAGTTCACTCCTATCCTGGGTGGCAAATTCATGGAGGAGAGGGGCTCTGTATGGCTACCAGCCAGGATGGCTGTGCTCTGCCTCCAACAGATGGGGAGAGGAATTCTTCTGAATTGCAGTTGCTAGAAACCCTGCCCCTAACTCATGGATAGGCAAACTAAGGCCCGGGGGCCGGATCTGGCCCAATCGCCTTCTAAATCTGGCCCATGGATGGTGTGGGAATCAGCGGGTTTTTACATGAGTAGAATGTGTCCTTTTATTATTATTAATAATACTACTAATAATAATTTTTCTTTATACCCCGCCCTCCCCAGCCAGAGCCGGGCTCAGGGCGGCTAACACTAGTGAAATCACAGTAAAAAACATGATATGGGAGGGGGGAGCAATTTAAAATACAGGTTAAAATACAATTTAAAATGCAGCCTCATTTTAAAAGTAGCCGATAAATCAAGACCATAAGGGGAGGGAAACATAAGGGTCAGACGGAGTCGAAACCAAAGGCCAAGCAGAACAGCTCTGTCTTGCAGGCCCTGCGGAAAGATGTCAAGTCCCGCAGGGCCCTGGTCTCTTGTGACAGAGCGTTCCACCAAGTTGGGGCCAGTACTGAAAAGGCCCTGGCCCTAGTTGAGACCTTGCGACCTGGGACCTCCAAGGTATTCTCATTTGTGGACCTTAAGGTCCTCCGCGGGGCAGACCAGGAGAGGCGGTCCCGTAGGTACAAGGGTCCTAAGCCGCATAGGGCTTTAATGGTCAAAACCAACACATTAAACCTGACCCCGTACTCCACCGGGAGCCAGTGCAGTTGGTAAAGCACTGGATGAATGTGATCCCGCATCTCTGGGTTATTGGTGGGTCCTGCCTGGTGTTTTTACATGAGTAGAATGTGTGCTTTTATTTAAAATGTATCTCTGGGTTATTTGTGGGGCATAGGAATTCATTCATATTTTTTTCCAAAATATAGTCCGGCCCCCCACAAGGTCTGAGGGACAGTGGACCTGCCCCCTGCTGAAAAAGCTTGCTGACCCCTGCCCTAATTCATCACACCGTTGTCTGTGGGCCCAGTGGGGCAGAGACCACCCGTCAGACCAACCCCTCTCCCCCCAGCTAATTCTTAAAGTAGCAGGAAAATCATCTTCCAAGGGCTGCTGGCAGCAGTAACAATTGTCTAGTTAGTTTCCCTGGGAGGAAGAGGATATTTAGCCTCTGGGCTTCAGATTTTCATCCTGGTGGCGGGGGATAAAGGGGGTCGGCATCTCCCATCTATCTCCCAACCTTCACCAACAGTCTTGATCTCCCAAGTGCAAAGATCCTCCCCAAACTCGCTTGCCAGCCTGCCAACCATCCCCTTCACGCGGCTTTAAATGTCAGCCGTAAACCCAAGTGCACATCACAGAAAATTAAACGGGAGGAGAGGGAGGGAGAGCAGACAGTTCTGCTAACAGGCAGGCGGCATGTGGGGCTTAATTTAACTTAATGGGTTTGTCAAATAGAGACGCTGGCTGAGTAACAGGTGCCTCCTGGGCAACCTGACGCCAGTCTGTGCCCCGGAAAGTATCGGGGAAATTGGCCCGTTCCTTGTCTGCAAGGGGTTAAGAGTTCAAAAGCTCTCTCGCCCCCCCCCCACTCCATGCAGGAAGCCCCAGGTTCGAATAATAATAAATAATAATAATAATAATAATTTATTATTTATACCCCGCCCATCTGGCTGGGTTTCCCCAGCCACTCTGGGCGGCTTCCAAAATAATATTAAAATACTGTAGTACATCAAACATTAAAAGCTTCCCTAAACAGGGCTGCCTTCAGATGTCTTCTAAAAGTCTGGTAGTTGTTGTTCTCTTTGACATCTGGTGGGAGGGCGTTCCACAGGGCGGGTGCCACCACTGAGAAGGCCCTCTGCTTGGTTGCCTGTAACTTCACTTCTCGCAGGGAGGGAACCGCCAGAAGGCCCTTGGAGCTGGACCTCAGTGTCTGGGCAGAACGATGGGGGTGGAGACTCCCAGGCTGCGCACTTGGTCCTTCAGGGGCACAGTGACCCCATTCAGGACCAGGGAGTCCTCCACACCTGCCCAATGGCATCTGCAGGTGGGGCTGAGAGAGACTCCTGTCCAAAATTCTGGAGAGCAGCTGCCAGTCCGTGAAGACAGTACTGAGCTAGATGCACCAATGGTTTGATTATAATAATGATTATAATAATAATTTATTATTTATAACCCGCCCATCTGGCTGGGTTTCCCCAGCCGCTCTGGGCGGCTCCCAAGAGAATATTAAAAACATGGTAAAATAGCAAACATTAAAAAACTTCCCGAAACAGGGCTGCCTTCAGATGTCTTCCGCCATAAAACGTAGGGAACAAGCTGTACTACCAAAATGATTAAGGTTTTAAATGACAATTTTAGGTTATATTTTAGTGATCAAGATTTAATATATATTTCTAACTGCCGCTATATCTGAATTGTCTCTGTTATACCCAATTGCAATTCAATGTATTCCTGTTTTTTAAATGATTTTCCTGATATTGTAAGTGAGCTGGAACTGGTCTGTGACCATAATAATAAAATTCTAAATCTAAATCTAAAAGTCAGGTAGTTGTTTATTTCCTGGAAGTCTGATGGGAGGGCGTTCCACAGGGAGGGCGCCACTACTGAGAAGGCCCTCTGCCTGGTTCCCTGTAACCTCACTTATCGCAGGGAGGGAACCACCAGAAGGCCCTCAGATCTGGACCCCGGTGTCCGGGATGGAGACGCTCCTTCAGGCCTACTGGGCCGAGGCTGTTTAGGGCTTTAAAGGTCAGCACCTACACTTTGAATTGTGCTCAGAAACATACTGGGAGCCAATGTAAGTCTTTCAAGACTGGTGTTATGTGGTCTCGGCGGCCGCTCCCAGTCACCAGTCTAGCTGCCACATTCTGGATTAGTTGTATTTTCTGGGTCACCTTCAAAGGTAGCCCCACATAGAGCGCATTGCAGTAGAAGGCATCTTCCTACGCACCTCATTCATACACACCCAGACCTCCCTCATCTCAGTGGGGTGGGGGCTCTAAGCATGTCAGAAGAGCCTGCAGGATCAGGCCAGTGGGCATCTAGTCCAGCATCCTGCCCTCGCAGTGGGAAAGCCGCAAGCAGGATTCCCAGAGCCCTCTCCCCTCCTGAGGTTTCCAGCAACTGATGTTCAGAAGCATTGTTGCCTCCAGCTTTGGAAGCAGAGCATGGCCATTGCGCTAGCCCTCAATATCCTTTTCTTTTTCCAGGTATTTGTCTAATAACCCTTTTTTAAAGCCATCCCAGGTTGGTGGCCATCACCGTCTCTAGTGGCAGGGAGTTCCACAGTTTAATGATAGGCTACATATGTTGCAAACTGCCCTGAGTTCTACGGATGAAGAGTGGCACACCAATTTAATAAAGAACAGTAATAATAATAATAAAAGTAGGAATTCCTTTTATGCACCCTGGGTCTTCCAGCAAATCTTTGCATGTGTTCAAAGAGACATCTTTACTTACACATTCCTGGGCCAAAATCTGTTGATGAGCATTAAGGTTCCAGAGCTTCTTCACTCAAATTATGCTCCAAATGCTCTCTCCAGATGTGTGTGTGTGTGAGAGAGAGATGTTTTACTATTTTTGTAAAGATATTTACTATTTATATCCATGCTTGACTATTAAAAAATATGTGCTACATCATCTAAAGAGACATATTTTAAAAGATATGCTGCTAAAGTAAGTTTGGAATTTGAACATTTGGAAAAACCTCCAAACCAGAAAGATTTAGGATCTGACGCCCTCCCTGACAGAACTTGACATACTTGATGTGAAACTCATGGGGGAGCTCTTGATACTGGAGGTGGCAAATGGGACCAAGTCAGAGGAGCCCCTTTGCTGTGTTGGGAGCAACTACCGTATTTTTTGCTCTATAAGACTCACTTTTTCCCTCCTAAAAAGTAAGGGGAAATGTGTGTGTGTCTTATGGAGCGAATGCAGGCTGCGCAGCTATCCCAGAAGCCAGAATAGCAAGAGGGATGGCTGCTTTCACTGTATAGCGATCCCTCTTGCTGTTCTGGCTTCTGAGATTCAGAATTTTTTTTTCTTGTTTTCCTCCTCCAAAAACTAGGTGTGTCTTGTGGTCTGGTGCGTCTTATAGAGCGAAAAATACGGTATTTAGAAGTTTTAAGAGGCTGCAAGTGATGACTCAGCCGGGGAATAGCAACCTTTTTCAGCCGTGGGCCAGTCCACCGTCCCTCAGACCTTGTGGGGGGCCGGACTGTATTTTTTGGGGGGAAATGAATGAATTCCTATGCCCCACAAATAACCCAGAGATGCATTCTAAATAAAAGCACACATTCTACTCATGTAAAAACACCACGCAGGCCCCACAAATAACCCAGAGATGCATTTTAAATAAAAGGACACATTCTACTCATGTAAAAGCACGCTGATTCTTGGACCGTCCGCGGGCCGGATTAAGAAGGCGACTGGGCCACATCCGGGCCCTGAGCCTTAGGTTGCCTACCACTGGCTCAGACCATCTCTGGAAAACACCCAGAAGCCAACAGCGATGCCACAGCAGTGAATGTGTCTCTAACATCCAAGCGAAGAGTCACAGCTTGGTGGTAAAACATCTGCTTTGCATGCAGAAGGCTTCCAGGTTCAATATCTGGGATCTCCAGGTAGCGATGGAAGAGAGACCTGGGAGAGCTACTGCCAGCCAGTGTAGACATTGCTGAAGTCAATGGACCAAGAGTCTAACTCGGTATAAGATAAGCACCCAATGTTACAATGCGCAACATGCAAAATCACAAGGAATTGAAATATCTAAGAGTGCCGTTTGATGGAACCTGATCAATTTACTGATCAATTCTCTGGATACAGGTAATGATTTGACAATTGGGGGGAGGGACAAGCAATAAGAGCTCCAGGGAATCAAATGTAATTTTGGAAAGGTTAAGAGGGAAATGTTCCCAAGCCAAATGGAGTTCTTCTACTTCCCAAGCAAAAGTGCGACAATTCACAGGCTTCAAGACTTTCCTTATTTGTGTAGGAGATTCTCTTTTTCAGAAGCTGATCTCCCTCCCACATTATCCAGCCCTGCCTTTGTTCCAGTCCATGCAACCTTCATTATGGCTTCTCGGGAAATCTTAAATGTTTTATTTTAAGGCAAAAATGCCCAGGGGCTGATGGGTGTTGGAGCTCGCTATCAATCAAAGTGGAGGACTTTGCAACAGAGCTCAGTTCTCTTGAACACTTGGCTTGGGTTGGTTCTGTACACTAATAACTTATATTTCAATGTATTTGTGAAGATTTCCAGCACATCCAGCAGCATGAACTGATCTCAGGGCAGGGCACAAACAACAGAACCGCTCAACATATAAAAACATCAAATTGCAATTAGCGTAAAATTGTGCATAATCAACAATAAAAAAATAAACCAGAACCAGAACAAGTACTGGTTGCTTCCTTTGCCCGAGAATTAAAGTATTTGGCTGTGATTCCTGCAATGCAGGGCGTTGGACTGGGCCTTCTCAGTAGTGGCACCCGCCATCAAATGTCAAGGAAATAAACAACTATTTGATGTTTAGAAGACATCTGAAGGCAGCCCTGTTCAGGGAAGTTTTTTAATGACTGATGTTTTAATGTATTTTTAATCTTTTGTTGGAAGCCGCCCAGAGTGGCTGGGGAAACCCAGCCAGATGGGAGGGAAGGAAGGAAGGAAGGAAGGAAGGAAGGAAATAAAAATAAAAATAAAAATTATTATTATTATCATCATCATCATCCTTGGGGTTCCCTCCAACTCTACAGTTCTGTGATTCTAAGGAGCTGTTCCAGGTAGAAACAAAACTTCAGCACACTATTCAAGCATAAACATTTAAAAATGGCTTTGTGGTTTAGCATGAACTTGGGAATATTAACTGACACAATGCAATTACTATAGATGCTTGCTACATTTCAAGGTCTCCAAACATTACGTCGTAAAAGAAAAGAAAGGAAGAGTCATACAGAACATGAGCATTTTTATAATTCGAAACAACCCCTTGCAACAGAGAGCTTGGACAGCTCACTGTCAATAAAACATAATCAACCCAGGTCATTGAAAGCCTGGATAACAAGGTGAGTTTTTACATGTGGCCCAAAAGATGTCAGTGGAGATGCCAGCTGGACCTCACTGGGGAGAGCGTTCCCAGCCACAGTGGAAAAAGCCTTTCTCTTGCTATCAGCCTCTGAGCATCCTGCAAAGGTCAGATCCAGAGAAGGACTGCAGGTGAAGAACTAAGGGTCCAGGCAGGTTCATTCTGGGAGACATGGTCCCAAAGATATCATAAAGAGCTACAACAGTCTCATGCTCTACCGAGGCGGCTCCATAAAGAGCTTTATAGGTCAAAACCTGAGATCTGAATAGGACTCAGAAGCATCAGGGAAGCCACCGAAACACAATGGGTTCTATATGATCTGTTCGCCTCAAATCTGTCAGTCAAGCACCAGCGCTCTGCCCTAGCTGAAGCTTCCATGCCATTTTCTGATGCAAAGCACGTTGCAATAGTCAAGTCTTGGGGTTACCAGGGCTTGGATTACTGTAGCCAAGTTATTCCTGTCTGGGTAGGGCCAAAGGTGCAGGAATAGGGCTGGGCGATATCTGATTCTTGACTTTTTGAGATATCACCAGCTAAACATCATGATATGTGCCGCGATGTCTAAAATAAGGCTTGAGCTGCATAAAAAAGCATTGGCTTGCTTCACGGTTTTTCTCACATTCTGATTTTTGCATAGTACACGCACACATATCACGATTCACAATATATCGCAGCTCTAAAGTCGTATGTTATAGTATGACTATTTGGCTCCTGGCGTCTGGGTATCCTGGCGTCTGTGCTCCACGCGACGGTCACCTCCAGGCTTGATTATTGTGACTTGCTCTACGTGGGGCTGCCCTTGAGACTGACCCAGAAACTCCAGCGGTTGCAGAATGCCGCGGTGAGACTCCTTACAGGGTCCTTGCCACGGGATCACATTCACCCGGTGCTATACCAGCTGCACTGGCTCCCGGTGGAGTACAGGATCAGGTTTAAGGTGCTAGTTTTAACCTTTAAAGCCCTATACAGCCCAGGACCCTCGTACCTACGGTACCGCCTCTCCTGGTACACCCCGCAGAGGACCTTAAGGTCTACAAATGACAACATTTTGAGGTCCCAGGTCGCAAGGTGGTTAGATTGGTCTCAACTAGGGCCAGGGCCTTTTCAGTACTGGCCCCGACTTGGTGGAACACTCTGTCACAAGAGACTAGGGCCCTGCGGGACTTGACATCTTTCTGCAGTGCCTGCAAGACAGAGCTGTCCCACCAGGCCTTTGGCTGAGGCACAGTCTGACCCCCTCCTTTGGTAATCGTCATAGAACTCTAGCCCATAAATTTGACTCAGAACTGATTTTAGAATGAATTGATTTTAGAATGTATTCCAATTAATTGATTATGATTTTATGTAAACTGTGTTACTTTTATTGTGGTTAGCCGCTCTGAGCCTGGCTTTGACTGGGGAGGGCAGGATATTAATACATTATTATTATTATTCACTTGGTTGCAAAATGCGCCTGGTGCTTGGCAAACTTCAAACGTGGTTTGTGAGCAATGAGGACTAGAGACATGGATGGCTTCAAGGCCAGGGGGAGAAACTTCACTTCCCTCTCTTGGGTTTCCCAAAGTTGGGGTGTCATTTCTCGGACAACCACCCCTTCCTCCGTCCTGAATGGGGCAAGCCTTGCTATTTGCCATTTTCCTTCCTGCAAACCACACTCTTTGTACGCCGTAAGGGGGACCCACTGGGGATCCCTTCCAGAGCCTTGAAAGAGCTCTCTCCCATCCCCCTGCTTCCATCCTCCCCTCCCCCTTATTAAATCCGGGGTCCTTGTTTGATTTAAGTCCGCAGCGAGGCAGAGTTGAAAGCTCCCTGGCCCGGCCCTTGACTGCATAGTGGGAGCTTTCGCACAGCACAAAACCCCACCAGACAATTCAGCTTGACTGATAGTCTTTCATCAAAAGAGACAGGGGGAGGGGGTGTTTAGGGGGGTCAGCAGGTCTGGATTTAGTCTCTTTAGCAGAGTGGGGAGAGGCCCAGGTCCGTCCTTGTTGCGGCAGGGGCGGGAGACGGCTGTCAGTCAAGACTGAAGAGAACTGGGCAGGGTAAGAGGGCGAGGAGTCTAATGCGGTTTCAGGAATTTGCCTCTTGAACAGCACTGCAATTTTGGCAAACCAACCATCAGAATCCAAGATATATATATATATATTTTAAAAAAAAACATGTCCAAAGCACTCTCAGAAAACATCCTGAACTATCATGGGAAATTTCTAAAAGTCAACAGCAGTTCCATAACCTCCAACGTTTCTCCGATGGAAATAGGGACTCCTAAGGATCTGGGAGGAATTATAGAACGTTTTAATTAAAGAACCTTTTAATGAGGGTGAAAGAGGAGAGCGCAAAATATGGTCTGAAGCTCAACATCAAAAAAATGAAGATCTTGGCCACTGGTCCCATCACATCCTGGCAAATAGAAGGGGAAGAAATGGAGGCAGTGAGAGATTTTACTTTCTTGGGCTCCATGATCACAGCAGATGGTGACAGCAGTCACAAAATTAAAAGACACCTGCTCCTTGGGAGAAAAGCAATGACAAACCTAGACAGCATCTTAAAAAGCAGAGACATCTCCTTGCCCACAAAGGTCCGTCTAGTTAAAGCTATGGTTTTCCCAGTACTGATGTATGGAAGTGAGAGCTGGACCATAAAGAAGGCTGATCGCCAAAGAATTGATGCTTTTGAATTCTGGTGCTGGAGGAGACTCTTGAGAGTCCCATGGACTGCAAGAAGATCAAACCTCTCCATTCTGAAGGAAATCAGCCCTGAGTGCTCACTGGAAGGACAGACCCTGAAGCTGAGGCTCCAAGACTTTGGCCACCTCAGGAGAAGAGAAGACTCCCTGGAAAAGACCCTGATGTTGGGAAAGATGGAGGGCGCAAGGAGAAGGGGACGACAGAGGACGAGATGGTGGGACAGTGCTCTCGAAGAGACCAGCATGAGTTTGACCAAACTGCGGGAGGCAATGGGAGACAGGAGTGCCTGGCGCACTCTGGTCCAGGGGGTCACGAAGAGGCGGACACGACTAAATGACTCAACAACAACAACAACAAAGGATCTGGGATCAAATCGGAAACTGGGGAGACTGTAAATCCGCGACTGTCCCTGAAGAACAGGGACATTTGGAGGGTGTGCAATTCAAATATTGCATTTATGCATTTGCTCTGTATCTGGAGAGGCTCGGTGCAACTTGAAACTGACTTCCGGCCCTCCAAAGATCTGAAACCCAGAAGCGCATAGAAGACCAACCTGGCCAAGGAACAATTTTGTTTTAAACGTTTTTGGCTCTGAACAAGCTCAGCTTGAAGAAGAGTTCTTTTGTGTGTTGCTCGAAAGCTTCCTGCCAACATTCAAGTCCCAGATGGTTCAGAGAAAACTATTAGCTCGTGCTTCCTCTGCGTTTTTGTTCACGGGGCCAAAGCGCGGACATTTAATTTGATGTGCTAAAGTGACAAGGGATGCAGCTACCAGCAACACCCACAGGGAATCTCCTAGAAACTTTTATGCACTGCTATTGTTTTTAAAAAAGAAAAACAAAAGAGGAAATTAATTAAAAACACTGCATGTCGGCGTTAAGCATGCAAGAAAAGTGAAACGGATTTGGAAGAACTTGTCAGAATGGAGAAAGGGGTGCAGAAAGCAGCAGACAGCTCTGAGAAAGCCAGGCTATGCAAGGGCACAAATATCACTGATTGATTGATTGATTGATTGGACTGATTGTTTTAAACCCACCATTTTCTCCAAGGAGATCCAGGTGACGTACCTGATAGCCTACCTCACAGAGGTGTTGTGGGGATTAAACAAGGAGGGGGAGAACTGGGTACTGCACCTAGAGAACCTTGAAGAAAACGGTGGGATATATAAGCACAATCAATTAATAAAATTGGTATTATTCGTAATAATAGCTGCTGCAACTCTTCCCCTCCTCTTCCCCCCTTTGTATCATATGAAATAACAGAATTGTAGAAGTGGAAGTGAGTACGTTTATATATATATATATATATATATATATATATATATATATATATATATAATTTAAATTTATATACCACTTGATTGTGCAGGGGTAATTGAAGTGGTTTACAAAGAGGAAAAAAAACCACTAAAATTATCAGTAAAAAAACCCCCAAACCCCAACAATTTAAAAGCATTTGAAAGATAATATCAGCAATAAACTGAAGAACAGGTTAAAACATATACCAGCATTCTCTACATGTCAGCATAGGTCTGTTTTTAACAAGGGCCCAAAAGAATGAGGTGAAGGGGTTGCTTGGTGTCAATAGGAAGGGAGTTCCAGAGTACATGGGCGGCCACACTAAAAGTTTGATTTCTAGTTCCGCTGTTGAACGGCTCTTGTCACTGGAAAGTTCTTCCTGATGTTTAGTCAGATTCTCCCTTCTTGTAACGTGAAGTCATTGGTTCGAATCCTGCCCTCCAGAGCAGAATGCAAGCAGATGCCTCTATTTTAATCAGAGAAATGTTGGGATGTTCCCATTTTCATTGGAGAAATGTTGGAGGGCATGGACTAGATTGTCCCTATTTTCATCCGACAATTGTTGGGAGGGTATTGACTATGATGTCCTTATGTTCATTGAAGAAATGTTGGGTTGTCCCTATTTTCATCCAAAAATTGCTGGGTGTCCCTATTTTCATCCGACAAATGTTGGAGGGAATGGACTATGATGTCCTTATCGAAGAAATGTTGGGATATCCCTATTTTCATTGGAGAAATGTTGGAGGGCATGTTGTTCCATCTTCCAAGGGACAACCCTTTATATATTTGAAGATGGATACCATATCACTGGGACACGGGTGGCGCTGTGGGTTAAACCACAGAGGCTAGGACTTGCCGATCAGAAGGTCGGCGCTTCGAATCCCCGCGATGGGGTGAGCTCCCATTGCTCAGTCCCTGCTCCTGCCAACCTAGCAGTTCAAAAGCACATCAAAGTGCAAGTAGATAAATAGGTACCGCTCCGGCAGGTAGGTAAACGGCGTTTCCGTGCGCTGCTCTGGTTTGCTAGAAGCGGCTTAGTCCTGCTGGCCACATGACCCGGAAGCTGTACGCCGGCACCTTCGGCCAATAAAGCGAGATGAGCACCGCAACCCCAGAGTCGGTAACGACTGGACCTAATGGTCAGGGGTCCCTTTACCTTTACCTTTACCATATCTCCTGTCTCCCCTTATCCCCTGAATTATGACTGACAGCTCCTCAATGCACCCCCCCCACTGGGCCTTTGCTCCCCACTCTTCCAGGCAAGGTCAAGGGGAAGAAGGCCAGCAAGCTCTCTGCTTCAGAACTTCCTGATCTGGACTCGGAGCCTCCTTCCCAAAGTGAAAACCATCTCTCTCTCAATCTCTCTATCTCTCTCTCTCTCTCTCTCTCTCTCTCTCTCTCTCTCTCTCCCCCGCTGCCCCCAGCGGCCTCGTCAAAAGAGGAGGAAAACATTAAGCTGGTCTCCAGACAGCCCACTTCCCCAACTTGTCAAGAGTGCAATTCATCTGGCACGGCACCCACATCCTTTGTGGGGCCTCCCAGAGCTGCTTTTGTCCACCCCCTGGAGGCAGGAGGGGGGGCGCTCTGGGGCCGGCCGATGGGAAGCCAAGGCTCCCTCAGAAGGCAGATCAAAGCACCCATTTGCATAGCCTGCCTTTGCTCCCCACCCACGCCACAAAAGGCTCCGGGGGCCGCCTTTGTCTTCCCGGCCTCAAAAGAGATTTGCTTCTCTGAATTGAAATTACACCTGCCAGCCGTTTGCTCCTGGTCAAGGGGAGAAAAGGCAAGGAAAAGCCTTAGGTGGGGAGTTATGGGAGTTACAGTCCCTGCAAATACTTCGGCAGGGATTTGGCAGCAGGGAGGCTCATTTGCAAGGTATTAATTTGGCTAAGTTTAGAACCTAGGACCCATCACCTCCTGGCAAATAGAAGGGGAAGAAATGGAGGCAGTGAGAGATTTTACTTTATTGGGCTCACTGCAGATGGTGACAGCAGCCACGAAATTAAAAGACGCCTGCTTCTTGGGAGAAAAGCAATGACAAACCTAGACAGCATCTTGAGAAGTAAAGACGTCACCTTGCCAACAAAGGTCCGTATAGTTAAAGCCATGGTTTTCCCAGTAGTGATGTACGGAAGTGAGAGCTGGACCATTAAAAAGGCTGATCGCCAAAGAATTGATGCTTTTGAATTCTGGTGCTGGAGGAGACTCTTGAGAATCCCATGGACCGCAAGAAGATCCAACTGATCCATTCTGAAGGAAATCAGCCCTGAGTGCTCCCTGGAAGGACAGATCCTGAAGCTGAGGCTCCAAGACTTTGGCCTCCTCATGAGAAGAGAAGACTCCCTGGAAAAGACCCTGATGTTGGGAAAGACAGAGGGCACAAGGAGAAGGGGACGCCAGAGGACGAGATGGTGGGACAGTGTTCTCGAAGCTACCAGCATGAGTTTGACCAAACTGTGGGAGGCAGTGGAAGACAGGAGGGCCTGGTGTGCTCTGGTCCAGGGGGTCACGAAGAGTCGGACACGACTAAACGACTAAACAACAACAAAGAACCTTGGACAAGCCTGGCTGCATTAAACCAAAGGGCGTCCATCGACTTTTGCATCCTATTCTCTCATAGTGGCCAGGCGGATGCCACAACTGGAAACCTGCGAGGAGGATTCGAACGCAGGAGCCCTCTCCCCTCCCCATCGTTCTGCCCGGACACTGAGGCCCAGCCTTCTGGCGGTTCCCTCACTGCGAGAAGCCAAGTTACAGGGAACCCGGCAGAGGGCCTTCTCAGTGGTGGCACCCGCCCTGTGGAATGCCCTCCCACCAGATGTCAAAGAGAACAACTGCCAGACTTTTAGAAGGCAGCCCTGTTTAGGGAAGCTTTTCATGTTTGATGCATTACAGTATTTTAATATTTTGTTGGAAGCTGCACAGAGTGGCTGGGGTATAAATAATAAATTTATTATTATTATTATTATTATTATTATTATTATTATTTATTATTATTATTATTATTATTAAACCGCAGGAGGGGAGGGCGCTCCTGTGTTCGAATCCTGCTTGCAAGCTTCCCATTGGGGCATCTGGTCAGCCGCAGTGAGGCTGGATTGTATGAGCCATTGGCGGGCTCTTCTGTTCAATGGAGTTTGTCCGCAGCCCCAGCACAGCAGAGGAGGAAGAGAGGGTCCTTTTGCAAGCTGCAGGCATGTCTTTCTCTCATCTCTTTTTCTCCCCCAACAGCGGAGGAATGAGAAACAAGAGGCTGTGAGCACTGGGCACCTTCCCAGCATCATTTAAAATTGTAATTGCCTCCCTGGCCTCTTTGGTGGGGACAGGGGGGGAGGGAGAGTGTCGACATCCAAGGCTTCTCCAAGCAAGCCTCCCCCAGAGGAGACTTGAAAGCTCCAGCCGCTGCAGGAGGAGGATGCCCCTCGGAGATCATGCCCTTCCCTGGCTGAATGAATGTCCTAATTTCGATGCTAATCTGCGCCACACACTCCCCCATTGCTGCCACTGCTGCCAGTGGCACTTAAATGACTTCAGTGGCATTTTAGGTGACTTTGCACCTCTTCTGAACTCTCGTGGGACAGGTGGGGGAAGTCACAGAATACGATACAATACAATCATCTTTATTGTCATTGTCCCATACAGAACAACGAAATTGAAAAATCTACATCAACTTTGGGGTTGCGGCGCTCATCACGCTTTACTGGCCGAGGGAGCCGGCGTCCAGCTTCTGGATCATGTGGCCAGCATGACTAAGCCACTTCTGGCGAATCAGAGCAGTGCACGGAAACGCCGTTTACCTTCCCGCCGGAGCTGTACCTATTTATCTCCTTGCACTTTGACGTGCTTTTAAACTGCTATGTTGGCAGGAGCAGGGACCAAGCAACGGGAGCTCACCCCGTCGTGGGGATTTGAACCACCGACCTTCTGATCGGCAAGCCCTAGGCTCTGTGGTTTAACCCACAGTGCCACTCACATCCCTGTGATGGCTTTAAAAGTGGATTAGACAAATTCATGGGCTATTGATGGATACTAGCCAGGATCTGTGCTCCTTTTTGCATGATTTTTATTAACTGCTTTGATACTGTTTTAAGAAACTGGAGTATACGTTTTTATGGGATGTGTGTGTCAGAAAGGTTAGCAATTGAAAATCGCTTTGGGGTACCTCACTGGAAACAATTCATGAATGATATAACTCATAATAATTAATAGCTGTTATATGTTGTTTTATGCGTACTGCTTAAGAGGGCTGTTGGGTGTTTTGGTCAAGGAGCTTATCAATTTTCCTAAATTAATAAAGTATTACAGTGGACCGTGTGGGATGCACGTTCGCAACCCGCAGAGTCCGCAACCTGCAGTAGCACATCTACGCACACGTGGGTTGCGATTTGACGCTTCTGCGCATGCGCGACTGCCGAAACCTGGAAGTAACCTGTTCCGGTACTTCCTGGTTTCAGCAGTCCACAACCCAAAAAAACGCAACCTGAAGCGTCTGTAACCCAAGGTATGACTGTATAGGACTGGCTTTATTTCTGATAATTTTGTCACCCATTGACAGTCTTCTCAAGGTCTCGCATCAAGTCCATAGCTGTTAAGAAATGAACCAAACTTGCAATTGTTTGAACTGTCAGCTGAACAGACCAATTTTAGGTGATTATTCTGCCAGACAAAAATCAATCGCATTTAATTAAATTGGCATCGCTTATCCCATCCTTTTAACTGGAGACGCTGTCAGGGACTGAGCCTGGACCAAACTCCTGCACTGTGCTCTCCCCACCTGCCCAGTTCCTTCTGCTTCTGGAGTGGAGATTTCTTTTAGGAAGAGAAAAGACTAAGTGTAGAGGAGAGATTCCATTCAGCCCACATTTAAAGGGGGACTAACCTAATCTGCCTGGTCCCATCACCTCCTGGCAAATAGAAGGTGAAGAAATGGAGGCAGTGAGAGATTTTACTTTCTTGGGCTCCATGATCACTGCAGATGGTGACAGCAGCCACGAAATTAAAAGACGCCTGCTCCTTGGGAGAAAAGCAATGACAAACCTAGACAGCATTTTAAAAAGCAGAGACATCACCTTGCCAACAAAGGTCTGTATAGTTAAAGCTATGGTTTTCCCAGTAGTGATGTATGGAAGTGAGAGCTGGACCATAAAGAAGGCTGATGGCCGAAGAATTGATGCTTTTGAATTCTGGTGCTGGAGGAGACTCTTGAGAGTCCCATGGACTGCAAGAAGATCAAACCTCTCCATTCTGAAGGAAATCAGCCCTGAATGCTCACTGGAAGGACAGATCGTGAAGCTGAGGCTCCAATCCTTTGGCCACCTCATGAGAAGAGAAGACTCCCTGGAAAAGACCCTGATGTTGGGAAAGATGGAGGGCACAAGGAGAAGAGGACGATGGAGGACGAGATGGTGGGACAGTGTTTTCGAAGCTACCAGCATGAGTTTGACCAAACTGTGGGAGGCAGTGGAAGACAGGAGGGCCTGGCGTGCTCTGGTCCACGGGGTCACAAAGAGGCGGACACGACTAAACGACTAAACAACAACCTAATCTGCAGTTTCAGGAACAAGATGTGAATGGAAGTACAACCATCCTTCGAAATTTGCACTTCCCCCAAATTTGCAATGCAGTTCTTCAACCAAGCAAAAAATGCATATGCTAGGGTGAAGTATACATAACAAAGCACCTATCTGTTAAAATAACATACACGGATGGGTCACATTGGGGGAAACTGCTTTGGAAATATGTTTGCCAAAGGAAAATTGCTTACAAAAAGGGGCATTTTTGCAGCTCGCACTAAAATGCAATCCTTTGTGTGGCAGCACCTGCGGAACTCCCTGCCTCTTGATACCACACAGGTACCTTCACTGGACTCATTCTGGCACCTGATAAAATCATGCTTCTTTAGACAAACCTCCCCATATGCTTAGAAAGTTGGTGCGAGTTTTAATCTGTTTTTAGTCTATTGTTAACTTTTGGAACATAAAGCACCTGCTGCTGCCACAATGGCAAGGACAGTAATCCTGGTTTAAGGAGCATTTGGCACCTAGCTTATACAGGTGAAACTCAGAAAATTAGAATATTGTGGAAAAGTTCATTTATTTCAGTAATTCAACTTACTGAACTTAATGAAGCACAGTGGACCAACACCAGCTGATGACATGGCTCCCCAAATCAACACAGACTGTGGAAACTTCACACTGGACTTCAAGCATCTGGCATTGTGTGCCTCCCCATTCTTCCTCCAGACTCTGGGTCCTTGGTTTCCAAATGAGATGCAAAAGCTGCTTTCATCAGAAAAGAGATTTAGGGAGCCATGGCATCAGCTGGTGTTGGTCCCCTGTGCTTCATTAAGTCCAGGGTCAACGCTGCCGTCTACCAGGAGATTTTGGAACACTTCATGCTTCCTTCCATAGACGAGCTTTATGGGGATGCTGACTTCATTTTCCAGTAGGACTTTGTCACCTGCCCAAGCTGCCAAAAGTACCAAAACCTGGTTCAATGGACATGGGATTACTGTGTTTGATTGGCCAGCAAACCCGCCTGACCTGAACACCATAGAGAATCTACGGGGCATTGCCAAGAGAAAGATGAGAGACATGAGACCAAGCAATGCAGAAGAGCTGAAGGCTGCTATTGAAGCTTCCTGGTCTTCCATAACACCTCAACAGTGCCACAGGCTGATAGCATCAATGCCACGCCACGCCACACTGAGGCAGTAATTGATGCAAAAGGGGCCCAAACCAAGTACTGAGTACATGTGCATGCTTCTACTTCTCAGAGGTCCAATATTGCTCTATTTGCAGTCCTTGTTTTGCTGATTTCATTTAATATTCTAATTTTCTGAGATTGTTAATGTGGGGTTTTCATCAGCTGTACGCCATGATCATCACAATTATAACAAATAAAAGCTTGACATATCTCGCTCTGCATGTCATATATTAGTTTCACCTTTTAAGTTGAATTACTGAAATAAATGAACTTTTCCACAATATTCTAATTTTCCGATTTTCACCTGTATATCTGAGTTTCTAGCACAGTAGGCAGTTTCCTAAGAAGAGCATTGCTGGATCAGGCCCAAAGGGTGTCCATTTCATTCTCACCACGGAGATCAGAAGGAGCCAAGTTTTTTGGGGGGTGGGGGAGAGCTGAGCCGAAGAGAAATGGCTCTCTGACCCCACCACCGGAGCGGAGGGGTTAAGAAGTGTGACCCAGGCCCTGCAGGGAGCCTTGGGAGACAGAGGCATTCCTTTGGCGCTGACAAGATGGAGGCTTTGGGAAAGGAGAATTGAAAGGGCCTCTGTTTTCAATTGCCTTTGCATGGAGGTGCCAGAATGAATTGGCTGACAAGGGAGAGAGAGGGGAGGCTGATGTACAGCGAGCGAGCCGCCTTCGCCATCCTGCCTTAATCATCCGGGCCCCTTTGCGAGATGCAACAGTCAATCCTGGACCAGCCACCACCAGATGCCTTTGCTTTCAATTCCGCCAACAAAACCCATTTACCGTGCCTGTCTCCTCCGCTTTCCATCAAGCCCTCCGGATTCCCCTTTGGTGGAATAAGCGAATTTACTGTAACACCCGCCTTTGTATGAGAACAGCTAAAATGACAGTCTTTCCACAAGCATCCTATTTCCCTTCGCGGCGGGAGTTAAACGCTTTCTGGAGTGAAGGGCTCCGATCTTTTGAAATGCATGAAAACTACCCAGGGGGGTCAATTTCTCTGGCACCGCTGCCGGGAAGGACAATTCTTATTTACCCTTCGCTCCGCAGCAAGTTGAGCAATTTCCTAAAGTGAGGAATTTTTGGAGGGGGGGAGGTTTTGGCAAATGCAGCCACAAGGATCAGAGCGTGTCGCCTTTCTGGGACCCCGAAAACCTGAACGAATTCACAAATGTCAAATTCACTCAGTCTCCGCGAGGTGACATGATAGGCACCTTCAAATATAGGAACAAGGGCTGCCCCAGCGGGGGAGGATGGAGAACGCTTGTTTTCTGCTGCTCTAGAGGGGAGGACGAGAACCAATGGATCCAAGAGACAAGGAAGGAGATTTCGACTCAACGTCAGGAAGAACTTTCTGAGAGTAAGAGTTTGTTTCACGGTGGAGGGGACTCTCTAGGAAAGTGGACTCTCCTTCCTTGGAGGTTTTTAAGCAGAGGTTGGATGGTCATCTGTCAGGGATGCCCATCTTACTTTCCTCTCCCAACCCCCCAACTCTATAAATAATAAATTTATTACTTATACCCCACCCATCTGGCTTGGTTTCCCAGCCACTCTGGGAGGCTCCCAACAGAATGTTAAAAACACGATCAAACACCAAACATTAAAAACTTCCCAAAACAGGGCTGCCTTCAGATGTCTTCCAAAAGTCAGATAGTTGTTTATTTCCTTGACATCTGATGGGAGGGGGTTCCACAGGGTGGGCACCACCGCAGAGAAGGCCCTCTGCCTGGTTCCCTGTAACCTCATTTCTCACAGGGAGAGAACAGCCAGAAGGCTCTCAGCGCTTGACCTCAGTGTCTGGGCTGAACGATGGAGGTGAAGACGCTCCTTCAGATATACTGGACCGAGGCCGTTTAGGACTTTCAAGGTCAGCACCAACACTTTGAATTGTGCTCGGAAACATCCTGGGAGCCAATGTAGGTCTTTCAGGACCAGTGTTATATGATCTCGGCGGCCGCTCCCAGTCACCAGTCTAGCTGCCGCATTCTGGATTAGTTGTAGATTCCGGCTCACCTTCAAAGGTAGCCTGACGTAGAGCGCATGGCAGTAGTCCAAGCGGGAGACTGCTCTGGATCTCCTATCAGTTATCTTGATGCCCTCTATGAAAAAAGATTGCAGCCTTCAGATAAAAGGCGTATAAGGGACAAGATAATAATAATAATAATAATAATAATAATAATAATAATAATAATAATAAATTTTATTTATATCCCGCCCTCCCCAGCCGAAGCCGGGCTCAGGGCGGCTAACAACAATAAAACAGTACAAAAGTACATCACAAACAACACTCTAAAATCATTCATTATAAAATTAATTAAATTCAAGCCACTGGCCACCATTGGGCCAGAGCTCCGCGAAGATTGCCGAGGGAGGGAGTCAGGCTGTGCCCTGGCCAAAGGCCTGGTGGAACAGCTCTGTCTTGCAGGCCCTGCGGAAAGATGTCAAGTCCCGCAGGGCCCTAGTCTCTTGTGACAGAGTGTTCCACCAGGTCGGAGCCACAGCCGAAAAAGCCCTGGCTCTAGTTGAGGCCAGCCTAACTTCTCTGTGGCCTGGGACCTTCAATATGTTTTTTTTTGAGGACCGTAACTTTCTCTGTGGGGCATACCAGGAGAGGCGGTCCTGTAGGTACGAGGGTCCTAGGCCGTATAGGGCTTTAAAGGTTAAAACCAGCACCTTAATCCTGATCCTGTACTCCACCGGGAGCCAGTGCAGTTGATAGAGCACCGGATGAATGTGATCTCGCAGCGAAGACCCCGTAAGGAGTCTCGCTGCAGCATTCTGCACCCGCTGGAGTTTCTGGGTCAGTCTTAAGGGCAGCCCCACGTAGAGTGAGTTACAATAATCCAGTCTGGAGGTGACCGTCGCGTGGATCACAGTGGCTAGTCAGGGCGAGAGAGGTAAGGAGCCAACTGCTTAGCTTGGCGGAGATGGAAAAATGCCGCCTTTGTTATAGCTGCAATCTGCGCCTCCATGGAAAGGGAGGTGTTGAAGATTACACCCAAACTCTTAACGGACGGTGCTGGCACTAACTGCGCCCCCGCAAGAGATGGGAGTTGCCCCCCCAATCCCATATCGTCCCGTCCCAGCCACAGGACCTCTGTCTTCGAAGGATTTAGCTTCAACCGGCTCCCACGTAACCATCCAGCCACAGCTTCCAGGCATCTGGTCAGTGTGTCTGGGGCCGAGTCAGGATGGCCATCCATCAACAGATAGAGTTGGGTGTCATCGGCATACTGATGGCAACCCAGCCCAAAACTCCGGACAAGCTGGGCGAGGGGGCGCATAAAGATGTTGAAAAGCATCGGGGAGAGTATCGTACCCTGAGGTACTCCACACACCAAGGAGTGGTGCGATGACAATTTCCCCCCAAGCGCCACCCTCTGTCCCCGACCAGAGAGAAACGAGTGCAGCCATTGAAGGACTGTGCCCTGGATCCCCACGTCGGCAAGGCGGTGGTCCAGGAGTTCGTGATCGACCATGTCAAAAGCTGCTGACAGATCTAGAAGAATCAGCAGCCCCGACCCGCCTCGATCCAGCTGTCTACGAAGATCATCTGTTAGGGCAACCAGAGCTGTCTCGGTCCCATGACCAGCGCGGAAGCCAGACTGGAATGGATCCAGAGCCGAAGATGACAGACGGATTGGATGCAGAAGTTGTCCTCCTTATCTCCTGACACTAGAAGTCATGCACGTGCAAGGAAGCCAAATGCTGGAAGATTCATGGCGCATTAATGCAGGTCCTTCTTTACACAGCACATGATCTACGGAACTCACTCCCACAGGAGGCAGCCACGGTCACCAGCAAGGATGGCTTTAGAGGAGGAAACCCAGGGAAGAAGGGAAGGCTATTGATGGATACCAGCCATGACGGCTATCGTCTCTGCCCTCCACAGTTGGAGGCAGAAGGGCTTCCAAATACCAGTAAATGGATGGTGCAGGAGGGAGAGAGGGCTCTTGTGCTTGATTCCTGTTTACAGGCATCTGGTTGGCCACTGTGAGAACAGGATGGGCCATGGGCCTGATCCAGCATCCTCCTCTTCTGTTCTCATGAGAGCCAGAAGGGAGGGAGCCTCCGCAGGCTCCATGCTCTTGTGGTGTAAACCGAGAATCCACAGAGCGTCCAAGGCGACCGCTGCCTTGCTGCCAAGTCCAGTTGCCAGCGTTTGGTGCTCTCAGCTTCCCTGTCATTAAGCATCAGGCCCAGGGCGCGAGCAGCCTTCTGGCCGGAGCTCCTGGAAGCACACAAACCCCACTTGCCCATTACCTCAAATCGCTCCCTTGTTTAGATGGGCTCCTTACAGAGCAGTTACGTGGCAGAAAAGTCTCTCACCAAGTTGGGTGACTGACAGCGCAGAGTTGTTGGAAACAATTTTGTTCCAGGGGAAGGAGAAAAAAAAGCAAAGCATTTTGCACTGACTCCACTTGTCAAGTTTTATTGGAGAAGCACACTAAGTACGGCGCTTTTTGCACCCGCTGGCAACCTCTGCTTCCTTCCTTGTCATTCCAGGGGAGACTGAGCCAGGTTTCCCTGTTGACATCCCTGTTAGGCAGTTGGCTCTGGCCCCTTTCTCCTCTCCAGACCCCAGAGCTGCCGCTGTTGCTCCCCCTTTGCAGCCTCCTCCCTCCTATTCTTCCCCATAGCCTGTGAGGTAGGTTGAGCTGAGAGGCCATGACTGGGCCAAGGTGACATCCAGGGAGCTTCACACCTGAGTTCACATTTGAACCCGTGCCCCCCGGGTCCTCGTCTGACACTCTAACCACTACACCACACTGCATCAATAGTAGTATAGCATCTAGATCAAGGGAAGTAATAGTGCCACTGTATTCTGCTCTGGTCAGACCTCACCTGGAGTACTGTGTCCAGTTCTGGGCACCACAGTTCAGGAAGGACACTGACAAACTGGAACGTGTCCAGAGGAGGGCAACCAAAATGGTCAAAGGTCTGGAAATGATGCCTTATGAGGAACGGCTAAGGGAGCTGGACATGTTTAGCCTGGAGAAGAGGAGGTTAAGGGGTGATATGATAGCCATGTTCAAATATATAAAAGGATGTCACATAGAGGAGGGAGAAAGGTTGTTTTCTGCTGCTCCAGAGAAGCGGACACGGAGCAATGGATCCAAACTGCAGGAAAGAAGATTCCACCTAAACATTAGGAAGAACTTCCTGACAGTAAGAGCTGTTCGACAGTGGGATTTGCTGCCAAGGAGTGTGGTGGAGTCTCCTTCTTTGGAGGTCTTTAAGCAGAGGCTTGACAACCATATGTCAGGAGTGCTCTGATGGTGTTTCCTGCTTGGCAGGGGGTTGGACTCGATGGCCCTTGTGGTCTCTTCCAACTCTATGATTCTGTGATTCTGTGATTCTGCCCGTTACGTAATGTGCGTGGGTGACCACCAGCCTAGATGGCTTTAAAAGAGGATTGGACAAAACCATTGAGTTGGCTGTCAATGGCTACTAGCCACAATGGTTCGGCTCTGCCTCCACAATTGGAGGCCACAGCGCTTCTGAATTTCTGTTGCTGAAGACCACTGGAGGGGAGAGGGCTCTTGTGCTCAAATCCTGCTTCCCACAGGTCAGCCACTGTGAGAACAAGATGCTGGGCTAGATTGGCTATTGGCCTGATCCAGCAGTGCAGTCAATAAATGACACAGTTCACAGCTGGAGTTAACTCCTCCTTAGCAAAACATGATCTTGGCAAACTGGGCCAAATTTCAGGCCCAGACTAAACGTCCCCACCTCCCTACAGCTGTCTGTGTCTCCTCCTCTCCAGGGTTTCTTGCAAGCAATCAGAGACTTTGCCCACAGGCAGCCTGCCTTTGCTCCTCCCATGTCATCCCTCTCCTGGTTCTGTGAGTCAGGGCAGAGAGAGTTTGCCGCACCAGGAACGGGAAACACCCGTGCCTCTTCACTAACCCAACTCATCTCTGCCTTTGGCCTCCATCCTCTCCTGCTTCTGCCTCTGATTCTAGACTGCTCTCTGTCACAGACTCTCCCTGCTCACAAAGCCCTGTTGCCTCTTCAGCTACTGACACCTCTTCCCAGTCAAATCAAATCAAATCAAATACCTTTATTGGCTGATGCCAGTATAAAACATTTCAGGTCACTGGAATAATTAAAAGGACAAGGGTGAAGCTGTCGAGAGTCATAAGGGCACACTGTGATCGTGTGCACTTAGATATTCTGCTTTGCCCTGTCTGTTCCCCGAAAGGATGGTTCGTTGGGAACCCTTTCGAGTAAAATTGTGGCTAAAAAGGAAGCTACTAAAGCAGTGACATCTTTGTCCCAATCTGCCAGGAGAAACCTCACTTGACTTACTCTTGAAGTTATAGGTCCAACATTTTGCTCAGCATCAGTTGGTGAGGTCTACTGTGTAAAGAAAAGCTATGGTTTTCCCAGTATGTATGGAAGTGAGAGCTGGACCATAAAAAAGGCTGATCGCCAAAGAACTGATGCTTTTGAATTCTGGGTGCTGGAGGAGACTCTTGAGAGTCCCATGGACTGCAAGAAGATCAAACCTCTCCATTCTGAAGGAAATCAGCCCTGAGTGCTCACTGGAAGGACAGATCCTGAAGCTGAGGCTCCAAGACTTTGGCCACCTCCTGAGAAGAGAAGACCCTGATGCTGGGAAAGATGGAGGGCACAAGGAGAAGGGGACGAGATGGTGGGACAGTGTTCTCGAAGCTACCAGCATGAGTTTGACCAAACTGCGGGAGGCAGTGGAAGACAGGAGTGCCTGGTGTGCTCTGGTCCAGGGGGTCACGAAGAGTCGGACATGACTAAACGACTCAACAACAATAGTGTAGAGAGCAATCTAATAGAATGTGGTCCTCTGAATCAGGCACTTCTTGGCTGCAGCCACACAAACAGGCTTGATATGGGGTATGTGAGAATCTGCCTTTGGTCACTGCAGAGGGGAAGGCATTTAATCTCGTGAGCATAAAGGCTCTTCGATAGGAAGGGAGTAATAGATCCTTTAGATATTTGGCACAGGTTCCGTTAGGTGTTGTAATACCTAAGGCCTCCGGAGAACAGGATCTTGGAGTATGAGGTAACAAGCGCTGCCTTTCGTGGCCATAAAGCTGCTGCTTGATTATTTGGAATATGTAACTTTCATCACATGCTTCAAGGCTCTCGAGAGCAATGCCCAGACTACAGATTTTATCTTGAATTGCTCTGTACCATCTGTCTTCTCGCACTAGCAATCCATTGTCACCACTTCCTGGGCTCTGAGCCTTCTCCTCTTGGTGGTTCCCCAGCCAGTTCCCCTTGCCATTCCTCTGCGCCCAACCAGCGGCGGAGGAAGGCTCTCGGGCACTTGGGGCAGCCCATAGGGGTGGAGCAAACCACCCATAGGAGCAGGGCGCACGCTACCCATAGGGATGGAACAGGGCACGCAGCATCCCGTGCCATCCTTATGGGCGCCGCGGCGCCCCCCGTCCCTATGGACGGCGCACGCCCCGTGCCATCCCTATGGATGCCGTACGCCCATAGGGACAGGCGCGCAGCGGGGCCTCAGCCGCCCTGCAGCTGGGGGGAAGCAGCGGGTGGACAGCGTGGAGACTGCAGGCGCAGAGACACATGGCTTGTGCATGCTGCAGGCCCCACAGTGACAAGTAGCGCCCGCCATTTTGTCACCCATCAGGATGACACCCAGGACCATAGCCGTCAACGTTTCCCTTTTTTAAAGGGAAATTCCCTTATTTCGAATAGGATTCCTCACAAGAAAAGGGAAAAGTTGACAGCTATGCCCAGGACGAACCGCACCCCCTGCACCCTCCTTCGTACGCCCCAGGTGCCCAACAAGCCCACGACACACTTTCCACGTTCTTAAGCTCCGCTGACCCAGGAAGGAAGAGCGTTTGAGCAAATTGAGCCGCAGTTTCCCAACTTTGCTCAGACTGAACGTGTGAGGCCGTCCTCATCTGTCCTTTCCCTAATCATCTTGTTTGCTAGACTGTAAGCCTGCAGAGCAAGAGTTCGTCCTCTGTAACTCAATTAAGCTGATCTATATGGTAATGAATATTTATCGCTTCGATCCGGCCAAAGCCAGACTGCAGTGCTTTCTACTACACTTAAAACTTTTACCAGGGGAAACCCACATTGAACGCAGATTTACGGAGAACCGGGTTGGCGCGGGTCTACTCAGAAGCAAATCAATAGGACTTGCTCGAGTCTGTTTAGCACTCCAGCTCAACTCTCATCGCTTTCAGGGATATGCGAGTTGTTTTATTAGTTCCAGGGGGACTGGAGCAGTATGCGTACTTAATTCTAAAGGAAAAATATATAGCCAAGAAGCATAGTAATAATCAAGAAAAGAAAAGCACTGAAGAACTCAAACTCCAACCCACCAGAAGACTGCACAACGTCAGAGGGTATTTATGTAAGGTTTCTGCCTGATCGCTACCTGCCCTTGACCTTTCTCATCATTTATGCCCCACACCCAGAAGCAAGAAGGATTATCGTTTCATTTACGGATCGTTTTCTACAAAGCATCTCAAAGTAATTTCACAATACAATAAAAACAAACATAAAACTGTTGCATATATAGAAACAGTAAAAGTAAAAAATAAAATGACAATATATGAAAAGCAAGCTGGGGTGAACATCTCTGCTCGGAAGGCTTGTGGAAAGAGGAACGTCTTCGACTTAATCTCTGGGATAGCTCAGTCGGTAGAGCATAAGACTCAATCTCAGGGCTATGGGTCAGAGCCCCACGTGGGGCAAAGGAATTCTGCAATGCAGGGAGCTGGACTTGGTGAAGCTCGTGGTCCCTCTTCCAATGCTACATACTGTGACAGGCACCAACAGGGAGTCAAAGTTAAGGCAGGGAGTTCCAAAGGTTAACGCTTCTGTTGAAAGGACCTCCTGATAAGATTGTGCCTGCAGGGCCTAGGGACGGGTTGGGTAGATAAAGGAACAAGACTCTCTTTTAGGCAGGGAGAATTAAATGAACAGGTTCCTTTGCCATCTCAATAATGTCCCGTCGTGTCCATGAAGGCTACCCAAGGTGGCCATGTGTCCTACTTGGCAAAGGACAGTCCTCTGTTCAAAGGGCTGCTGGGTCCATGGGGTTTCGCCCAGAGTGGCTGGGGAAACCCAGCCAGATGGGCAGGGTGTAAATAATTAAATCAATATATTAATAAATTAATAATAACAACAATACAGTGGTACCTCGGGTTAAGTACTTAATTCGTTCCGGATGTCCGTTCTTAACCTGAAACTGTTCTTAACCTGAAGCACCACTTTAGCTAATGGGACCTCCTGCTGCCGCCGTGCTGCTGGAGCACGATTTCTGTTCTCATCCTGAAGCAAAGTTCTTTACCTGAAACACTATTTCTGGGATAGCGGAGCCTATAACCTGAAGCGTATGTAACCTGAAGCGTATGTAACCTGAGGTACCATTGTATCATTATTTAAAGGAACACTGAGAAGAAAATAAGAGCCCGCAAGTGACTCCAGCCAATGGCTCATCTGTCACCTGAGAAGGGGTATGAGAGCCATTTTCGAATACAGTGGTACCTCAGGTTACAGACGCTTCAGGTTACAGACGCTTCAGGTTACAGACTCCGCTAACCCGGAAGTAGCACCTCTGGTTAAGAACTTTGCTCCAGGATGAGAACAGAAATCGTGCAGTGGCGGCAGCAGCGGGAGGCCCCATTAGCTAAAGTGGTGCTTCAGGTTAAGAACAGCTTCAGATTAAGAACGAATTAAGTTCTTAACCCGAGGTACCACTGTATCGGAAGGCCTGGAAGATGGAGCTAGCTTATTTTCTGCTGACCTGGAGAGGAGGACCCAAAACAATGAACTCCAGTGGCAAGAAAGGAGATTCTAGCTAAGAATCAGGAAGAACTTTCTGGTGACAAGAGCCAATTGACAGTGGAACGGACTCTCTCAGAAGGTGGATTCTCTTTCGCTGGAGGTTTCGAAGAAGAGGCTGGATGGCCACCTGTTGGCGATTCTTTAGCTGGGATTCCTGTATTTCGGGGGCTGGACTAGATGACTCTTGGAACCCCTTGGAACTTTTTAATTCCGCAAAAATATACAAGGCTGCAGGCTGCTGTGGAAGCAAGTCCTCCTCCTCCTCAGCAGGTCACCCCTGTGTTTACGAAGACGCAGGAAAAGCCCAGCCTTGCCTTGGCAGCAGGACAGCCTCGCCAGCTAAATGGGGCCTAATGGGAGCCTCCCCACTCCTGGCCATTGACTCTCTCCTCATCCTCCCACTCGTGATTTATTTATACCGCGGCCGTCTCTGCAAGATCCAGGTCCATTAGAGAAATTAAAATGAACAATTGCCAGCAACCAGCACACATCAGCCCACCCTCCCGAAAACACTCAGGAGATAAATGCCCTCTGGCAACCGTCCCGGAGGCCGGCAGAGTCGAAAGAGCACAGGAGACAAGCTGCCAGTCTTGCAGAGAGAGAGAGAGAGAGAGAGAGAGAGAGAGAGAGAGCCTTAAAAGCCAATGCATTCCCCAGCTGAGAAGCCTCCATCAAGGGTCCCTGCGGATCAGGCCCCAGCAAACGCAGCCACAAGAATCCTGCTTTTATTTGCCACCCGCACCCCCTTTTAAACTTTCAAGACACCAGTTCAGATGGGTTTTTAAAGAAAAAAAACAAAACAATAAAAGCTTGCATCCATGGAAGACTGCCCAGGGCTATTCCCCATGTATCTGCGTCTTGTCAAAATGGATCATCAGCTTTAGGAAAAGCAACAACACAGCTGCATTATTCCAAGAGGAATATTACGTTGTCGTCCCCCAGCTGGATTTCCGTGGTGCCTGGCCAGGAGGCACCATGAGCTCAAGAAATTTCACCCGGGTTGCAAAATGTGCACAGGTGCCACAATTCATCCCTACGACTCCTGAAGGGGGCACCTCTAAATTATCTGCAGCATCGCATAGGATGGCTAGGTGGTGCAGTGGTTAGAGAGTCGACTAAGACCTGGGAGACCAGGGTACAGACCTCTGCTCATCCGTGAGACTCGCTGGGTGACCTTGAGGCCTCCCACAGCATCTCAGTCTCTGCAGGGTTGCTGTGGGGATTAAATGAAGAGAATCCTGTACATCCTTGGGGTACAAATGCAATAAATATTCGAAACCTGCGGGACCAGAGATTTACAGAAGATTGTAAGAAATAGACGAATTATCTGAAGAGCAACTGTAATCAACAAATTACGCTAGCAGGACTGCAAGAAGTTTTGTAAGGAGGAATATATGAAATATTGCAAAGAAGAGAGATAATAGTTATGAGACTTAAATGTAATAGTGAAAATAAGAAACGTAAATTAAGTAAACAGATTGGGAAATTTTCAGATGTCAAAAAAATTGTATAAGATGTAAAAGTATGTTTAATTATTGTTGAAAATAATATGTTGAAAAACTAATTAAAAAATTATAAAAAAGAGAAAGATAGTGATACTTTACTAAGAAGGGTAATTTTTTTAAAAAAACACAAATGCAATATATAAATGGAATATTCTTCCTTCTGCAGTGCAGCCCTGTGAGGTCCTGACACAGGAAGCTGACTTACTTATTTATTGCGTTTATGTTCTACCTTTTCCCCCAAGGGGCCAGGGACGGTTTCCCCTCCTCCCCAGTTTTAATTAATTAATTTAATTTAATTAATTTTATAATGAATGATTTTAGAGTGTTGTTTGTGTTGTACTTTTGTATTGTTTTATTGTTGTTAGCCGCCCTGAGCCCGGCTTCGGCTGGGGAGGGCGGGATATAAATAAAATTTATTATTATTTATTATTATTAATCCCCACCGCAGTCCTGTGAGGTAGTCTTGTGGCTCTCGAGGGGTTTCAGACAGGAGCTTTTCCCTGCACAACCTTCGACGTTCTGTGAGCAAAACAGATCCACAGCCCTCCTTCCCCAGAGCAAACACTGAGGTGCCAACAGCCGGACGATTTATTTCCTCATTCATTTCAGGCATTTTCAGCTGCCTTTCGAAACATCTTAACTTTAAACAAACGTAAGATTCCAATTATACATTGTTGATGTTTTAAATGAAATCACAATAAACACAGCCAATTCAAATATGCCCAATGCACTAAAACACAACATACACCAGAGCAGGCAGCTTTTTACAATGGAACCTTTCCATTAAAAGTTAAGGGAAACAGATGAGAGTTGAAAACAAAAACCTGTCCCTCAAAACCTGGACTACAGGAGCCCATCGCTCCTTTCTCCCAAGAAAATGTCATTGTGTAGAAGACAGCACTGAAGATGCCCTCTACCTTGGGACCACCAGCTCTTCAAGACAGGCACACAAACTGCTCCCTGCTGATCTTAAAACATGGGTGTAAGCCAGGGGTTTTCAACCTTTTTGAGTCCGTAGCTCCCTTAACCAACCACTTTCTTTTTGCAGCTCCCCGGCAGAAGCCACTTACCCTGGGGGTCCATTACAGGACGCACGAGACTGGGGGTTACCCCATTTCTGAAGCCCTCTGTTACAGGAATTCTAAGGTGTTATATATATAAATTAAATGTTCATAAATGTACAAGGCAAACACGTACATACGTCTATAACCCGCATGTCTGAAATAGAACAGGAGAACAATCCTGAAGTCATTTTGACTCACCCAAATGGACCTCAAAGGAGGAAGGAAATGGGGAAAGCTTTTCTCCAATTGTCTTTCAACTGTAGGGGCTTACACCTCCCTGTAAATACAGCCTGACAAGTATCTGTTAAGCTGAGCACACTATCAATATGCATAAGAAATTCAGGAACTAAGTATTTACCATCTCAAAGGAATGGCCAGGCTGCCCAGAGAAGGCAATGACAAACCTATACAGCATCTTAAAAAGCAGAATCATCACCTTGCCAACAAAGGTCCATATAGTTAAAGCTATGGTTTTCCCAGTAGGGATGTATGGAAGTGAGAGCTGGACCATAAAGAAGGCTGATCGCCAAAGAATGGATGCTTTTGAATTCTGGTGCTGGAGGAGACTCTTGAGAGTCCTGTGGACTGCAAGAAGATCAAACCTCTCCATTTGGAAGGAAATCAGCCCTGAGTGCTCACTGGAAGGACAGATCCTGAAGCTGAGGCTCCAAGACTTTGGCCACCTCAGGAGAAGAGAAGACTCCCTGGAAAAGACCCTGATGTTGGGAAAGATGGAGGGCACAAGTAGAAGGGGACGACAGAGGACGAGATGGTTGGACAGTGTTCTCGAAGCTACCAGCATGAGTCTGACCAAACTGCGGGAGGCAGTGGAAGACAGGAGGGCCTGGCATGCTCTGGTCCATGGGGTCACGAAGAGTCAGACACGACTAAACAACAACAACAACCCAGAAAAGGCAATCAGATAAGGCATGATCAGGTATCCTGGCAGACAGGAGAGAAGCAACACACTCAAATTTCTGCTGGAGACCATCTCCTTCTGTGATGTATGTATGATGTTTTGGGGGGTGGTCTATATAAGAGCTTGCACACCAATGTTCTGGGTTCCTCCTCCCTCCTACATGTGGTGAGTGAGGACCCTGTTGCAACAGATGAATAAAGATCAGGCTTACTAGCTGGTTTGCTTCTCAATATTCTCTGGTTGGCCTCAGTTATTTTCTCCTACCAATAGGGAACCTGCATAAGGACTCTACACGGGCTCTTGGATACCAATAATGGAAAAGTAGCAGTTTTTTCTTATAACAGTGTAAAACTAAGGAACTGTTTCTTACTGAAGCTGGAGAGGATTTTTGGTTTTTTAGTTTCCCCAACTGTTTTATTTCAGGAAGATAATGGGCTGCAACTTAAAAGCTGCCGGCTCCCCTGAAAGTTCCTCAGAGAGAGATAATAATAATAACAAATAATAATAGTAATAATTTATTTATACGCCGCCCATCGGGATGCATGGTCACAACCCGCAGCATCCGCAACCCGCAACGGCATGTCTGCGCACCCGCAGGTTGCAATTTGGCGCTTCTGCGCATGAGCAAAGCGCAGTTTAGTGCTTCTGCGCATGTGCCAAAACCCGGAAGTAACACATTCCAGTACTTCCGGGTTTCAGCACGTCCGTATTCCAAAAACACACAGCCTGAAGCGTCTGTAACCTGAAGTATGACTGTATAAATAAAGGACCTGCTCATGTGACGCCAATACAGAAACCCTGCACAAACATTACACAATAGAATGAAATATCATTATTCCCCCAATCTCCCTCCCTCCCTTCTCCCCCCCCCCCCAATATTTATGACCAGAGTGTCTCATACCAAATGTAAACAAACTACAAATTGAAATTGGAGGTGCCCTATGCGCTTTTCCTTATTTGTTTGTTTTGTAACACACACAAAAACGTCAATAAAAAATAATTTTAAAAGCAGCAATAGCATTGCTGCCTCAAACTGTGGGGGCAAAGCACAGCCATCCTGGCAAGTAGTCACTGATGGAGGCCTCTCCTCCTGTAAGAATTTGTATAATCCTCATTGAAAGCAGCTTAGGCTAGTGTCCTGCCCATCATGGCCTCCTGTGGCAGGGAGTTCCATAGTTCAACTATGCACCGTGTGAAAATTGGATCATTTCCAAGCCTATCAGTTTGAAGGATGGAAGTCCCAAATTGCATCACTTTCTATCAAATGAAAATCGAAGGGTGCAAAGTATTTTCAAAGCATTTTCTAGAATGGGACCAGATTTTGAACCTTCATAGACACACACACCCCGGTCTCCTCCCTCTCCCATTCCAAGCCTACACAGACACATCTTTCTAGTTAACGCCCTGCATTCCTTTCCAAAATCTTCAACCGAACTTCAAACTTCACATTTTTGGAACAGCTTTTCTTTCTGATTTAAATTGAAAAGCTCCACTTCAGATAAAAGACTTTCCACCTTATTTCCCTGTAACTCTTTGACACTTAATCAAATTAAGAGAGATTTCCCCGAAAGGGAAGCATCAATTTGAATTATGGGCAGGGGGAGAAGGCAGGGAAAGTTTTGATTTGATAGGCAATGCAAAATTACGATCCGTCCCTTCTCCACTTCGGGGAAGGTCAACCTTCTGTTTGCCCTCGCGGGAAGGAACAGAAAATGTCAGGAGACTCCCCCATTGCACGGCGCGTCCCCTTTTCTGCCTCCCAGGACAGAAGTTGCACGACAGAAATCTTCCCAATCAAACCATGCTCTCTGAGGCAGCATGAGAATCTCAAACAGATGTGGGGCAGACGGGCAGAGAAGCAAGACTGGGGACCATTATCTTGCCCAAAGATTCTCTGCATCTTACGATACGATATGATACAATATGATAATCTTTATTGTCATTGTCCCATACAGAACAACGAAATTGAAAAAATATACATCAGACATTCAAAAACGCCCAAGCCTGCAATCCAAGCCTGGTTAGCCCGTAAAAACTCTTGATACCCCATAACTGAATACAATATACTCACATAAAGACTACCTTAAAGGTAAAGGGACCCCTGACCATTAGGTCCAGTCGTGACCGACTCTGGGGTTGTGGCGCTCATCTCGCTCTACTGGTCGAGGGAGCCGGCATACAGCTTCCGGGTCATGTGGCCAGCATGACTAAGCCGCTTCTGGCGAACCAGAGCAGCGCATGGAAACACCGTTTACCTTCCCACCGGAGCGGTACCTATTTATCTACTTGCACTTTGACGTGCTTTTGAACTGCTAGGCTGGCAGGAGCAGGGACCGAGCGACGGGAGCTCACCCCGTCACGGGGATTCGAACCGCCGACCTTCTGATCTGCAAGTCCTAGGCTCTGTGGTTTAACCCACAGCGCCACCCGCATCCCTAAAGACTCCTTACACTGCGTTTAAAACCAAAATCGCCTTTGGACAGAAACTGTTTCTCAGGCGGCTAGTCCTAGTCTTTATAACCCTGTACCTTCTTCCAGAAGGCAGAAGCTGAAAGAGATCATTTCCGGGGTGCGCACTATCCTGCACTATCTCTGCAGCTTTCTTATGACACCTGGAAGCATAGATTTGTTCCAAGGTGGGAAGAGTGCACCCAGTTATTCTCTCCGCAGTCTTTACAACGCTGGACAGCATTGTTTTTCCCCTGACCATGCAGCTCCCAAATCACACACACAGACCATAAGTTAATACACTCTCCAAAGTACAATGGTAAAATGCCATCAACAGGTCCTTGGAGAAATTATTTTTCCAGAGGATTCTCATAATTTCTCTTGCCTTTCTTCCAGGGAACTTGGGGTCACTCCTATTTGCTCCTGAAAAAGTGTCAGGGCTCTTAGGCTCCCAGGTTGTGGGATTCTCTCCCCACAGGTCTGTACCTCAGACCTTCTTTATATAATTTCTGATAACTGAAGACGCACCACTTTTTCCAGGCCTTTTGACGCCTGAAACCTGTCCGGGACCCAGCCTGTTATTGTGACCACGATTCAACTGTTTTTAATGTTGCGTTTCAGATTGTTGTAACCCATCCTGGGACCTGCTGGAGAAGGGTGAGTAATAAAGTTGGTCATCACCACCAGCATTAAAAGGCTCTTTAATTCCTCCTCACTTTCTGCCATCAAGGTTGTGTCATCTGCGTATCTGAGGTTGTTGACTTGACCTAGTAGTCTTCTATAGCCTTATCCACTCATTGGTCGATCCTTTTTTAAAGCCATCTAGTTTGGTGGTCGCTGTCTCCTGTGGCAGTGAGTTCCGTAGTTTAACTCTGTGCTGCATGACTTTTCAAATACCAGTTGCTGGAAACCACAGGAGGGGAGAATTGCTCTTGTGTTCGAATCCTGCTTGCGGGTCTCCCATAATGAGGCATCTGGGAGGCCACTGGGAGAACAGGATGCTGGACCTGAGGGGCCATGGGCCTGATCCAGCAGGCTGTTCTTAGATACTTTTGCAGATTTGCCCTCCTTCATTCTTGCTGCAATGTTGTGCTAGACCTCTGTGTGTATGTGTGCATCTGCACACACCTCTTCGACAACGTTGTGCTGGAGCAGACCGACGCACAACAGCACCTTTCACAACTGCTTTTCAGAAATTCTGGCCTCTCGAGAATTAATCCTACTCTCCCGAGACTAATCTTGCCCTTTCATATGTTGCTTCTGCAGCCTCTTAACCTTGAGTGTTTCTGTGCGTTGCGATTACCAGCTGGCTCTAAAGAACCAAACAAGAAAGAAAAACCCCAACAATTTTTGAAATCTCAATTATGCATTATTAAGCTGTGTTCTGCCTCTGTTGTGCGTATCTCGGTGTCTTGCAACTGCGCCTTTAGGATCCTGGTGTCTGAACTTCAGAGAGTTGCCGCTTTCTAAAATAGCAGACTTTTCATGTCTAGGAATCAAAAGTGGTATTCTGTGGACATGCACAGGCAGAGAGACCCCTGCATTTTCTCTGCCCCAGGAGGGGAGCAGACAGTGGAGGACAAGTTATTCCACACACCCAGCTTGCTCTAAAATAGCCTCAGAGGAACACCCAGTCTCAAGGCACCGTCTGTCTGGAGAGTGAGAAAGTGAGCTTGTCACATGCCAATCGGCACCTGAGGTTTCCTTGCCAAGTGCCAGAATTTGCACTCTCTGCGTTCCACTGATTGGATGGTGAAATTGGATATTGTGAGTTGATGGGAGGGTGAACATCTCCTTTCTGAGCGACCCTTTATAGTCAGCTATTTCGTGCCACCCCAAGTATCTGAGCAGTGACAAATTCTAAGGGTTCCAGCGCTGACCCAGAGTTTGATTTGTTTGGGATGAAGATTAGTGGAGACTGTGGTGTTTTTAGGATATAAGGTTTTATTGACACATAGAGGCAACCTGTAGTGATGTATGGAAGTGACAGCTGGACCATAAAGAAGGCTGATGGCCGAAGAATGGATGCTTTTGAATTCTGGTGCTGGAGGAGAATCTTGAGAGTCCCATGGACTGCAAGAAGATCCAACCTCTCCATTCTGAAGGAAATCAGCCCTGAGTGCTCACCAGAAGGACAGATCCTGAAGCTAGGGGTTCAATACTTTGGCCACCTCATGAGAAGAGAAGACTCCCTGGAAAAGACCCTGATGTTGGGAAAGATGGAGGGCACAAGGAGAAGGGGATGGCAGAGGACGAGATGGTTGGACAGTGTTCTCGAAGCCACCAGCATGAGTTTGACCAAACTGTGGGAGGCAGTGGAAGACAGGAGTGCCTGGCGTGCTCTGGTCCAGGAGGTCACGAAGAGTCAGACACGACTAAACGACTCAGCAACAATCTAATCCTGCCTTTCTCTTCTGAGAGGATCACCCTAAGACTGCCAGCAGCTCCCACCCACAGGCCCTGCCAACAGCATGGTATAAGTGGCATCAAGCCTATAAATCGGACCTTCCTGCTGGACCAAAGTGAGCAACAGCGGCGTCAGCATCCTGCCTGCAAGGGCAGCAAGACCAGGTGGTCCCTGGAAGTCACCCAGAAGGGGACATCCGAGATACCGTTAGTATTTGATTCCCCAGTTTCTGCCTTCGAGTCTGTTAAGGTGCCATTCTGGCAGCGATTCCTACCCAGGCAACACTCGAAACTCCATAAAAAGGAGCCCCATCGCTTGCCTACAAACCTACAATTTCACGCTTCAGAGGCTCTCCTGCTGGCATATTGTTAAGCAAACATAAGGAAGGAGGTTGAGCGTTGGACCCCTCCGCAGTCAGACTCCACAGCTTAACATTTTACAGTTTCCACCGTCCACACCGCAGGAGCCATCCAAACTCCCACACACTCCATAAATTAAACTCAGACAGACCTCCCCATGCGGTCTCAGAAAAGACTGCCATCTCTCTTTCTCTTTCTCTCTCTCGCCATGCAAAGTGGAAGAGGGAAGCTGGGTCAAAAACCAGGCTGAGGAGAGGCAAAGATGCTCAGAATCTTTGTGGACCCCCCAGCGGTCATCCAGTCCAACCCCTTTCACTGTAGGAACCACAGTGAAAGGATCCCTGACAGGTGCCTATCCAACCTTGTTTACTTGGCACACAGACTATGGAACTCACTCCCACAGGAGGAAGTGGTTATCACCAACTTGCATGGATTGTGCTGATTTGGGATGGTAATAATAATAATAATAATAATAATAATTTTATTATTTGTACCCCGCCCATCAGGCTGGGTTTCCCCAGCCACTCTGGGCGGCTTCCAACAAAGATTAAAAATACATCAAAATGTCACACATTAAAAGCTTCCCTAAACAGGGCTGCCTTCAGATGTCTTCTAAATGTCAGGTAGCTGTTTATCTCTTTGACATCTGGTGGGAGGGAGTTCCACAGAGCGGGTGCCACTACCAAGAAGACCCTATGCCTGGTTCCCTGTAACTTGGCTTCTTGCAGCAAAGGAATCACCAGAAGGCCCTTGACACTGGACCAAGGCCGTTTAGTGCTTTAAAGGTCAACACCAACACTTTGAATTGTGCTCGGAAACGTACTGGGAGCCATTGTAGGTCTTGTAGAAGGAAGGAAGGAAGGAAGGAAGGAAGGAAGGAAGGAAGGAAGGAAGGAAGGAAGGAAGGACTGAGTAAGGCATGCATGAATAGAAGCACCTTCTACTCATGCAGGGAACTTCCTGGATCCCTGCCCAGAAACCTTCAGATGATTACAAAGCCAGGAAAAAAAGAAAAGGCTGTGAAATTTGCAACAAATCCTTTAATCCAAATATGCTACTTCTAGGCTTCACCTTTAATCCTCACCTCCCAGCAATCACCCCTAAGGATGCAGACATCTTGCATCTGGAGTGCCCTGGCAGGTCTACCAGCCAGCGGGTCAAATGCTGACTCAGGGTGCTTTTAAAAAAGAAAAAGAGCAACTCATCATCCGAGTTATTGCCGGCGCATACGTTTGCTCAACCGATCATTAATCTGTCATTTTATCCTTCTGGACTGCAGTGCTGTACTGTTTCAGATTTAAGCTGGAAAGCTGCTCCGAACACAGAAGGGGTGTGGCCTCATGACATCACGTGGAATCAGCCAATCAGTACTGTGCACAGCCGGATCCTGCTCTCGCCGCCTGATTTTTCCCCAGCAACTGGTATTCAGAAGCATTGGTGCCTATGACTGTAGCCATCATGGCTGGCCCTCCAATAGCCCTCCCCTGAGTTAATTTGTCTTAATATCTGTGGCTGGGGCACATGAGCAGGGAGAAGGTGGCATTGCATCTGTGCCCCAGGATTCCCAAAGGTAAAAACAGGATGCTGGACCAGATGAGCCTTTGGCCTGATCCAGCGGGTTCTTCTTAATGTTATGTTCTTACAGATGCATATGATGAATTTTCACAGGATGCAAAGAGAGAGGGGCTTTCAGCAACTGAAGCAGAAGGTCTTTATAATAATAATAAATTTTTATTTATACCCCGCCCTTCCCAGTTCAGAAAACCAGGCTCAGGGCGACTAACAACAAATTTAAAACACTTAATTGAGACAACAAAAAACAGCATAAAATACAACATAAAACGTGAATAACAATAAATTCAAAAATCAATTTAGGGGGAAATCCATCCAATAAACATTAGGTGATCACCAGGGCTAGCTGGCTAAATTAGTCCTATTTGGGCCAGTGACCAGACCAGGGGAGAATTAGATTACCAGAGTGGGTAATCTTCATAAAAAGGGGAGGGGGAGGGAAGGAAGGGGAATAAAAGATCAGGCTAAATTCAAATTAAAAGCCAGGCGGAATAGCTCTGTCTTACAGGCCCCGCAGAAGGAGGTTAAATCCTGCAGGGCCCTGGTCTCATGGGACAGAACGTTCCATCAGGTTGGAGCCATCACTGAAAAGGCCCTGGCCCTGGTGGAGGATAGTCTGACTTCCTTAGGGCCCAGGACCTCTAAGCTATGGTTATTCATGGACCTTAAGGTCCTCTGTGGGGCAGACCAGGAGAGGCAGTCCTGTAAACACAAGGGCCCCAAGCCACAAAGGTCCGCAACCAAATAGTCGGGGTGGGAAGGGGGGGTGCAATTCTGACTGGAGAATGTTGGTGTTTGGGGACCAGCAGGTCATAGCCTTAATATTATTTTTAAAGAAATAATAAATATTAATATTTAATAAAGAAATTTATTAATCTAGATTTATTCTGAGAGACACACAAGACAGATACTGCCTCCTGCAACATCTTCCATCTCTTCTACCTGTAGTCTATTTTTATAAAACCACATTTAAGCAATTCAGCAGCGAAAGGGGGGCGAGAGCACAGCGGAGCATGTGGAATCTGATTAAAAGGAGCGCTATTTTCTCAACTGCCTGGCCTGGTGCCTGCAATTAGAGAGGCTTTTGATTCCTTGCAAATTCCCCGGAGATCAAACGCACCTGATACGCGCCAGCCTCTTATGTGTTTTTCAAAACGCAAGTCAAGCCACTCCTGGCCTTTCCGCTTGCTCCGAAGCAGAAAAGGGGTGAGATTCCTCACACCTCCAAACCGCTTTGCAAAAAACTCGGACACCTTAAGCCCAGCTCTGTGGGTCAGGGCTGAAGCCGCCAGCTGTAATTGGCCTTGCAGGTGGGCAGTGCCATTTGCAAGCCAGGGCAGAATTATTCTCATTAAAAAGGCACGGCTCTCCGCTACCTAAATTGCTTTCCACCAAAGGCCTGCCAAGCCAAGGGTTGGGAAGGGAGGCGAAGGAGCAGCCGGCTAATAAGGTCTCCCAGAAACAAGACAATTAAGGACCAAGCTTCGGAGCAAGGAGGGACCAGCCCAGTTTTTTCAGAGCCAGGATGGCACAATGGGCCTATTAACCCAATGGAAAACTCCCCCCCCCCCTTTTTTTAACATGGCTGAGCCAAATTCCTCACACTTCCAAGTCATTAAGGACCTGAACCTGCCAACACCCCATGCAGAACAACAAACAGGCCTCCGCTTTGATCTCTGGAACACCAGAACATCAGGAGTGTCCCGATTTTCCAGAGAGAGTCCTGGAATTACAGAAGCCGCCCAGATTTCTGATTTTTTAAAAAATATTTTTTATTAGGAATTTCAACATCAGAATTTATCAAAAATACATCCTCCTCCTCTTTCCCCCTCCCACATTTTTTCCCTCCCCAAAAAAGAAAAACCCACCCCCCAGATTTCCCTCAGCTCCTCTGATTTCTCAACACATAGTATTTTCTGCATATTATAACAATGTATGAATCCTTACATTGTTATAATGTAAGCTTTTCCCAGTAGTGATGTATGGAAGTGAGAGCTGGACCATAAAGAAGGCTGATCGCCAAAGAATTGATGCTTTTGAATTCTGGTGCTGGAGGAGACTCTTGAGAGTCCCATGGACTGCAAGAAGATCAAACGCATCCATTCTTAAGGAAATCAGCCCTGAGTGCTCACTGGAAGGACAGATCCTGAAGCTGAGGCTCCAAGACTTTGGCCACCTCATGAGAAGAGAAGACTCCCTGGAAAAGACCCTGGTGTTGGGGAAGATGGAGGGCACAAGGAGAAGGGGACGACAGAGGACGAGATGGTTGGACGGTGTTCTCAAAGCTCCCAGCATGAGTTTGACCAAACTGCGGGAGGCAGTGGAAAACAGGAGTGCCTGGCATGCTCTGGTCCAGGGGGTCACGAAGAGGCGGACATGACTAAATGATTAAACAACAACAATGAATCCGTATTTTATCTATCTATATATTACCAATTAAAAAAATTGTGAATCTTTATTCAAAACCTGCCAAGGAGTCCAGTTCATTTTGTTGTTTCTTTAAATACTTTGTAAAAGGTTCCCATTCTTCTTTAAAATCACAGTTGTCCTTGTCACACAGTTTATGTGTCAGTTTCGCCAATTCCACATAGTCCATCAGTTTCTCTTGCCACAGTTCTTTGGTGGGGATTTCTTCATTCTTCCATCCTTGTGCTAAGACTCTTGCCGCCGTTGTCGCATACATGAAGATGTTTTTTAGTTTCCTTGGCAGGTCTTTTCCTACAATCCCTAACAGCAATGCTTCAGATTTGTTTGTTTTTTGCAAATTGTTGATTTGATCCCAGAATGTCCTGGTTTTTTCATTTTCCTCCCCTCCAAATCTTGGAGAACAGTGCTGTGTGTAGGTGCAAAAATGGAGCCCTGTCTATGCTGAAATTAAAATTCCTGCAATGGTGGTGCTGGCATATGAAGCCCTTCCTATAATTTGAAGGAAAATGTGACCAATCCAATTCAAATTCTTTCATTTTGATGCCTCAGCAGCCAGCCATTTCTTTGGAAACCCGTGTTTATTCCTTTATTGTAAATGGAGCCTTAACACTGTCTCCTCAGAAGTACATCCCACTGTATTCAAAGTAGCTTACTCCCAGGTAACTGGGTAGAGACTGGGCAGCCTTACACTGCAATCTTAATACCCAGACTTAAGTCCCACTGAGTTTAATAGGATTTACTCTCTGGTGTGTTCCTGATCATTCTCACAGTTATTATTATTATTATTCTCCTCGCCTTTTCCCCCGACAGAGACTCAAGGCAGCTTATTGCTAAAAAAATTTATTTCATTCCATTTATCGGTCAAAAGGGTTGTACATGATCCCTTCCCTCACACACTTCCCCCCCCCTTTACCACACCCCTGCAAGGTAGGTGAGGCAGAGAGGTTGCAATTGGTTCAAGGTGACAGGTGTAGATGTGCCTTTGACGTCTATGTGTGCAAGAGATCAGAAGTTTCCTGATGCGGAAAATAATAATAATAATAATAATAATAATAATAATAATAATAATAATAATATAATTAATTATTTGTTCCCTAGCCACTCTGGGCGGCTTCCAACAAAGATTAAAAATACATTAAAATGTCACACATTAAAAGCTTCCCTGAACAGGGCTGCCTTCAGATGTCTTCTAAAAGTCTGGTAGCTGTTGTTCTCTTTGACATCTGGTGGGAGGGCGTTCCACAGGGTGGGCACCACTACCAAGAAGGCCCTCTGCCCGGTTCCCTGTAACTTGGCTTCTCACAGTGAGGGAACTGCCAGAAGACCCTTGGTGCTGGACCTCAGTTTCCGAGCTGGATGTTGGGGGTGGAGACGCTCCTTCGGGTATACTTGGATGAGGCCATTTGGGGCTTTAAAGGTCAGCACCAACACTTTGAGTTGTGCTTGGAAACGTCCTGGGAGCCAATGCAGGTCTTTTAGGGCCGGTGTTATGTGGTCTCAGTGGCCACTCCCACTCACCAGTCTAGCTGCCACATTCTGGATTAATTGCAGTTTCCGGGTCACCTTCAAAGGTAGCCCCACATAGAGCACATTGCAGGAGTCCAAGAGGGAGATAACCAGAGCGTGCACCACTCTGGCCAGACAGTCTGCGAGCAAGGAGGGTCTCATCCTGCATACCAGATGGAGCTGATAAACAGCTGCCCTAGACACAGAATGGACCTGCGCCTCCATGGGCAGAGCACAGCCATCGCGGCTATGAAAGCACTTTCCACAAATTTGTCTAATCCCTGCCTCCAGTGGGAGGGAGTCCCACAGGCTGCACTTTGCGAAGAACTTTCTTTTCTCTGTCTTCCCGCAAGAGGATCTCCCTTCTCCACACCAAAGTGCTTGGCGCTGTTTGATCACAAGAAAAAGCACAATTTTTAGTATGCATCTCAGGTTCCGGCGACGGTTCCTTTCATCTGCTTCACCCCCCTCCTTGCAGGAACATCACAAGAAGGTCTGAAGCGCTACAAGTCTCTGCCAATTAGAGGCCTCTAACATGGCAGCAGCGGCGGAAGGTCAGGAGCGTTTGTCTCTCTTCTGAGCACCCTCCACTTCAATTGCTTTTCCTCGGCGCTGCTTTGGAGAGCAAAGAGGACGACCACAGAAGCTCCCATTGGCTTCCGAGGAGATAACAAGGGCACACGTGATTCTGGACAACCGATGCAGAACATGTTTCTGGGTCTCCTCTTGTGCCGTACATCCCAGCTGGGGCAAAGATGAACAACACACAAAACTGGAACTAGTGTGTGTGTATCCTCCGACAGAAGCACCTTTTCCAATAATAATTAATAATAATAATAATTTTTTATTTGTATCCCGCCCTCCCTGGCCAAAGCTGGGCTCAGAGCAACTAAAATCATATAAATAAGACGATATGCATAATACAAGCGATCGATCAATTAAGATACATCCCACAATTAATTCCAACAAAATTGAAACTAAAACTGGACAAGTGGCAACCTTCAGGTTAAAATTGGAAGCTGTTAATACTTGCCAAGACCAACTGTTTCCACTGATATTATAAGGACCTATGAGTGGGCTGGGAAACCTCCTTCGTGCTTGTTCTTATTGTTGTTGTTGTTTAGTCGTTTATCGTGTCCGACTCTTCGTGACCCCCTGGACCAGAGCATGCCAGGCACTCCTGTCTTCCACTGCCTCCCGCAGTTTGGTCACTCATGCTGGTAGCTTCGAGAACGCAATCCAACCATTTCGTCCTCTGTCATCCCCTTCTCCTTGTGCCCTCCATCTTTCCCAACATCAGGGTCTTTTCCAGGGAGTCTTCTCTTCTCATGAGGTGGCCAAAGTCTTGGAGCCTCAGCTTCAGGATCTGTCCTTCCAGTGAGCACTCAGGGCTGATTTCCTTCAGAATGGATGCGTTTGATCTTCTTGCAGTCCATGGGACTCTCCAGAGTCTCCTCCAGCACCAGAATTCAAAAGCATCAATTCTTCGGCAGTCAGCCTTCTTTATGGTCCAGCTCTCACTTCTGTACATCACTACTGGGAAAACCATAGCTTTAACAATACGGACCTTTGTCGGCAAGGTGATGTCTCTGCTTGTTCTTATACAATGAGAAAATGAGTCGGGCTGAACCCTGACCAAAGTAAATAAATTCCAAATGAGCACCATTCCTATAGCTCTGGAAAACAGAACCCACCACAGCCCAACCAATGCCCTCAAGTTAGATCACAGTGGTGAGCATAACCAGCCAATACTGCCCATCACCTGTAACCAATAAAGTTGTGGCCCTTTTTAGCCTATTAACCTTAATAATGTCATGTATCATTATTTCCATTGCGGGGGTGAGTTGAAGGGGACCCCAAGGCCATCTATTCCAGCCCCCTGCCAGGCAAGGAATCACAGCTCGAGGCTACTTGGGAATGGCAGCTCCAGAGCCCTTTGCACCCGGATGGGGTCACCAACAGTTCATGGGTGCATGGCAACCTCACCTCTGCTCTCAGCGAAAATAGGCTGCATTGACACCAGTTGTCCCACCTCCTCCTCTTGTCTCTGGGTACATCAGTCCCTGCCCAGCCACGCTGTCCCTGCGGAGCGGAGATTTCACAGGGTCTCTTCCAGCCGTTGGGTTATGTACCTGCTTGGCTATTCCCAGGCTGCTCACGTACGAGCTCAGGCACTGCTGAATTTTAAGCTCAATGAAGCTTTTTGTTAGATCTTTTTTTAAAACACACACACACACAAAACGTGGAGAAAGGGGGAGACTTTGGCTACCATGGCAGAAGGAAGAAGGGACTGACCTCAGGGTTGTCCCATTAATTACTGCCTTTTGTTTATTTGCAGTTGAAGCCGAACTACTGAATAATCATGCCGAGTCTCTTTTCCCGCGTGGGCCATTACGCTCTCCGGCTAATCTGGGGAAATTATCAGGAGGGCTGGTGACCTTCCTCTGCCACAGGCTAAATAATGCAGGAGGCACCGGGAGCAGAGAAGCAAAATCCAGGGAGCCACAGAAACTTTCATCACCAGCTCAGCAGCAACCGATGTCTCTGGCCAAATTGTCCCTGCTCCATCCCTGGCATAGAGGGGCAGCTGGGTTCAAAGATAATTTCCCAAAGGAGAAAAGGGTGCTCAGAACGCTGTTAAGAAACTCAGATATATATATATATATATAAGCTGATGGCAAAAGGCACCTTGAACTCAGGTTACACAGTCTCCACAACAGAATATCTGGTCGCCATTTTTTAATAATGAATTATTATTATTATTTTTCATTATTATTAACTCAAATGCAGAACCGGGCTCAAACTAACAAAATGAATTTCAGCAGGGACTAATGTAAGATTCTGCACTTTGGCAGGAAGAACCAAAATGCCCCTCCAAACAACACCCCAGAATATTACTTTTCTTCCTCCTCTCTCCAGACCCGTTTCCTTTTGTATTCTGTCTTTTAGGGACTGGGTATTATTCATATTTGCTAGCCTCTTCCAGCTGAAAAGTGAAATAAGAGTGGAACTTGCCTTTCTAGGGCAGTTTTTCCATGCTCAGTGTTTTATTGTGTTTTTAATATATTGTTGGGAGCCGCGCAGACTGGCAGGGGCAAGCCGGTCAGATGGGCAGCACATAAATATTAAAATTACTATTTATTAAAAATATATAGTGCCTTCATCCAAGGATCACAGGGCCGTTTGCAGCGTAAAGTTATTGGGCTTCAACTCTCAGCAGCCCAACTCAGGACGGCCAGCGGTCACGGAGGATGTTTCTAGACCAGAAATAGGATTAATAAAAATATTTAGGAAAACAATTAAGGAGCTTTAAACATATTAAGCTCTATTTAAGTTCTGGCTTTCTTGCAACGGCCCCATCCATCACCGCAAAGCTTCTGGCACAACGCCTGGTGGATGAGGCCCACTTGCAAACCCAATGTGGCAACTGGGAGGGACTGTGGTCTCCGGGCTGGATCCCAACATCAGCAACAGGGAGGGCGAGGTTGGCCAGGCAGGATCCGGGCTTTTAACAGCTTCATGGCTGCAGCTTTGAACGCATCGTGCTTCTTTCCCTGATGGACTGTTTTGATTTTTAAAAAAAAAAACACGGAAGAGGCTTCCGGTGCAATTTCTTGGCTCACAGAACGTGATCAATTCACCACTTAACCTTCTCTCAGGACAACTCAATAGCACACATTTAAAAGTCTCTCTGGCTGGAAGGAAGAAACAGCTCCTATGGGCTTGATCGTTCTCTTCCAATTTCCATCGATCCGGGAGACCAGGAATACTGAAGCTGTCTTATTTTGAGTGGGTTGTAGTGTTTCACCCGGGTTTTGCAGAACAGCAGCATTGGAGACACCTAGTTTTAGGCCAGCACAGCTGACACTTATGTCTACAGCAGTCTCCCCAACATGAGGCTCCTCAGATACATTGGACTACAAGTCATATTCGGTAGTCATGTTGGCTAGGGCTGAAAAAGCTGAAGGGCAAAACATCAGGGAGAGGGTCAGGTTGGGAAAGAACGGTGCCAAATTTATGTAGAAGCTAAACAAGCTACAGCTTATGGCCCCACTCTCTTGAGGGACCCAAAAAATGTAAAGGGGAAAAAACTGAATGTACATTTCCAAAATGTAAGATAAAAAACAAATACAGTGGTACCTCGGGTCAAGAACTTAATTCGTTCTGGAGGTCCGTTCTTAACCTGAATCTGTTCTTAACCTGAAGCACCACTTTAGCTAATGGGGCCTCCCGCTGCTGCCACGCAATTTCTGTTCTCGTCCTGAAGCAAAGTTCTTAACCCGAGGTATTATTTCTGGGTTAGCGGAGTCTGTAACCTGAAGCGTCTGTAACCCAAGGTACCACTGTAAAATAAAACCTACATAAAACCTACAGTTTTTTGTGTTGTGTAGGCTCCTATGATGTAAGTCGTGGGCCCCGTCTGCTAGCCTGCTCCCTCAAATATTCCTGGTTTGCTCCTTTTTATATATAGGGTGCCGACATTCTGCATGGACTGGTTGCAAGGCAACATGTGCAAATGGCTTGAGATACCTATTAGGTCCATAAATGACCATATAGCATATATTCAACACAAAAAACAGCAGCAATTTGTTGTTGACAAAGGACAGCTGGACATAGAAAGGGCTCCATTACATTCAGGAGCCGAGGGCCTCAACAAATCTAAATCTGGCCCTGGGGTAGAACATGAGAAGAGTTTGCAGGATCAGGTCAATGTCCCATCTACTCCAGCTTCCTGTTCTCACATTATGGGAAACTATGGAAGGATGGCATACAAATAAAATGATGATGGTGATGATGATGATGATTTCTCTGCTTCTGCATGAATTTGTCTAATCCTCTTTAAAGCCATTGAAGTTGGTGACCATCACTGCCTCCTGTGGGAGGGAGTTCCACAGTCTAACTATGTGCTGTGTGAATAAGGACTTTCTTTTATCCGTCCTGAACCATCCGACTGAGTGGCTGCCTTGCCTACATTTGAGAGACGAGAACAGAGAGCAGCGAGGTTCCAACATCGGACTTCATTGGATGTCCAGGGACTGGAATCATAGAATCACAGAACTGCACAACTGGAAGGGTCCCAGGGGTCATCTAGTCCAACCCCCTGCAATGCAGGAATCTCAGCTAAAGCATCCAGGACAGATGGACATCCCGTCTCCAATGGAGAAAAGTCCACGAGCTCCTAAAGAAGTCAGAAAGTTCTTCCTGATGTTTCATCAGAATCTCCTTGCCATTTCAGTCTGTTGGGTTCGGGTTTTACCTTCCTGAGCAAGAGAAAACAAGCTTGCTCCATCTTCCCTGTGACAGCTCTTGAGATATTTGGAGATGGCTCTTGCATCACCTTTCCGTCTTCTCTCCCCCAGGTTGAACATCCCCAGCTCCCTCAACCGTCCCTCATCAGGCTTCGTTTCCTGACTCTTGACCATCTTGATCACCCTCCTCGGCACACATTATCTGGCTTATCCGTATTTTCCCAAAACTACCAACTCTCCCCACAAGCTGCCGCAAAGTGCGGCAGTCTCCACACAGACACACACAACTTCACGGCGCTTATTAGCTCCCTGCACCAAGGGTATTCACAGAGATGCAAAAGGCGGCAGATGTCTCTGTTTTCAAAACCGCCTTCCTCCCCCCCACACACACCCTTCAACCCCCAAATACAGTGGTACCTCTGGATGTAAACGGGATCCGTTCCAGAATCCTGTTCGCATCCTGAAGCAAATGCAAATCGCGTCTGCGCGGGTTGCAATTCGCCGCTTCCGTGCATGCACGTAACTTCATTTAGAGTGTCTGCGCATGCGCGAACAGCGAAACCTGGAAGTAACGCACTCCGTTACTTCCAGGTTGCCACAGAGCACAACCCCAAAATGCTTATCCTGAAGCTACTTCAACCCGAGGTATGACTGTACTTTGTTTCACTTGGCCAAACGCACACACAGCGTGCACCCAGTGGGCCTGTCAGGCTAATTATATTATCAGCGCAGGAGAAATAGCAGCAGGCCTGGCCCTCAAGTGCTTGCGGAGAAAAGAGGCAGGGAGGCCTCCATCCTTCCAGGAAGCAGGTTCAATAAATGCTCAGGCAATCTTGCCCACCACAACGCCTCCCTTCCCTCCTCTGTGTGGATGGCAAAGCAGAAAAGCAAAGCTTTGGGTCTCCGCCCCCCTCTCTCTTTCGCAGTACAGTCATACCTCGGGTTACAGATGCTTCAGGTTGCGTTTTTTTGGGTTGCGGACCACTGAAACCCGGGAGTACGAGAACGGGTTAATTCTGGGTTTCAGCGGTCGTGCATGCACAGAAGCACATCATTTTATTTGAACTTTCACACAATCAAAAAAGCCACTTCTGAAAAATTAGTGCATGTTTAGTTTCATTTCCGTGTTTTTTTTTATTCCAGAGGAAATCTGCTTGCAGCCCCTTTCACCCAGAAAATCACAGGAATAAAGCAACGAAATGTGTGGCTCTTTCCTGCTGTTTTTCATGGTGGAACAGAAAGTAATACCGTCATCCAAGGTCCCCTGCGGTGAGCGAAGTTTCAGCACGGGAGGTACATCGCTCAAAAAGGCACTAACTCACAACCCAAGAGGAGATGCAGAGTGAAAGGAGCTTCAGGAAATGGGACAGAAATTAGAATCAGGAGAACTAATGCAAAAATTTCCCCAATCTGCACGCAGCTTTAAAGTGCATTGACTCCACAACATCCCGTCAATGTTTCCATCTCCACAGAAATTACTAAAGGTAGAGTCTTCCTGAGCACTAACCTCAAGCGTGCGTTTCTGCCACGTAAACCCATTCCACCAAATCACCCTTCCATTATCCTAAAAAATTTACTTGCAGCCCAGCAACCACAACATCAACGACAACCACCCCACCATCCAGGGTGGATTTGATCTAAATCAAATCAATTTAAATCGCAATTTAAATCGCAATCTAAATCACTTGTCAGTAAGGCTTGCTTTAAATCTCTCTTTTTTTTACAGAAAGACTCATTCTTGCTGGTACAATCTTAATATAGTGGTACCTCGGGTTACATACGTTTCAGGTTACAGACTCCGCTAAACCAGAAATAGTGCTTCAGGTTAAGAACTTTGCTTCAGGATGAGAACAGAAATCGTGCTCCGGTGGCGCGGCAGCAGCGGGAGGCCCCATTAGCTAAAGTGATGCTTCAGGATAAGAACAGTTTCAGGTTAAGAACGGACCTCCAGAATGAATTAAGTACTTAACCCGAGGTACCACTGTATTCACAACCAGATTAAGGTTCCATTTTTGGAACAATAAATTTTCAGAGTAGTTTTTACAGTTATATCAAAAATTATTGATTTGGTTATACTGTTAGAAAGACATTGACAGATCATTATGAAGTTTAATAAGTTAACTTTCTATTTGGACAACTTTTCTGCTGTACTTTTCTGCTGTCTTGGGAGGAGAAAAATAATCATTTCCTTAATAACAATTTATTTAACTCAAACAATAACATTACAGCATATGTATCCATGTTTGTTAACTGATGTGGGTAAACGATTTAAAAAACAACAACTTAGACTGAGTTTTAGCACACATGAAAAACTTAAAACAAATCCTTATTTCCTGATGAATAGCCTATGGACTATAATGTCACTTAAATAGAAAACTACCTTTAGAAAGATTTTTCCTCCAAAAACATTTTATGTTAAAAAATCCAATTAAAATCAAAAAAATCTGATTTAAATAAAAAAATCTGATTTTTTTGTTTTATTTATTTTATTTTAAATCATTGATTTTTATCCACCCTTCACCCCACCCCTCCTGCTTCCTCCATTCAACAAAAGCACCCTGACACAGAGGAGCTCAGTCCTGGGAGATCGAAGCCACCTCCACTCCCAGCATTTGAGCTCCATCCTTTGAACCCGCACCATTAAATGCAACAGAAGTTCGGAGCGGATGCTTAAAAATCCGCATTCATTCAGATTGCAATTCTAAATGTAGGCTGCCTGCTTAGGATCCCAAACTATCCATTTCTTCTGCTGCTGCTCTGCAAGTCCTGATCAAGACCCCTCCTGCTCCACTCACTAGCGAGCGAGCCTGAGGTTACTGCACAGATCTTAGCATGGTGCATGAACTTCCAGAGGAGTTATGATCTTGCCGTTAAGATAGCCAGCTGGGGAGGAGGACAAGGGGGCTTATTTATCTTGAAACATCGTCCATAACCAGCTGGGCAGCCTCCTTGAAAGGTCAGAGTGAAGGCGCAGAGGCTGCAAAGAGCAGGAGCAGATCTTGGTCCTTTCCTGGAACAATTTCGACCCAACCTGCTCCACTTTGTGGAAAGGGGTAACTAGTCGTTTGGAAGATGGATGGCGGCTAATGGATTGAGGTTGAATCCTGACAAGACAGAAGTACTGTTTTGGGGGGACAGGGGGCAGGCGGGTGTGTGGGACTCCCTGGTTCTGAATGGAGTAACTGTGTCCCAGAAGGACCAGGTGCGCAGCCTGGGAGTCATTTCGAACTCACAGCTGTCCATGGAGGCACTGGTCAATTCTGTGTCCAGGGCAGCTGTTTATCAGCTCCATCTGGTATGCAGGATGAGACCCTCCCTGCCCACAGATGGTCTGGTCAGAGTGGTGCATGCTCTGGTTATCTCCCGCTTGGACTACTGCAATGCGCTCTATGCGGTGCTACCTTTGTAGGTGACCCAGAAACTACAACTACTCCAAGATGCGGCAGCTAGACTGGTGACTGGGAGCAACTGCCAAGACCACATAACACTGGTCCTGAAAGACCTACGTTGGCTCCCAGTACGTTTCCGGGCAGAATTCAAAGTGTTGGTGCTGACCTTTAAAGCCCTAAAAGGCCTCAGCCCTGTATACCCAAAAAAGCGTCTCCACCCCCATCGCTCTGCCCGGACACTGAGGTCCAGCGCCAAGGGCCTTCTGGCGGTTCCCTCATTACGAGAAGCAAAGCTACAGGGAACCAGGCAGAGGGCCTTCTCGGTAGTGGCGCCCGCTCTGTGGAATGCCCTCCCGTCAGATGTCAAGAAAATAAAGAACTATCTGACTTTTAGAAGACATCTGAAGGCAGCCCTGTTTAGGGAAGTTTTTAATGTTTGATGAAGAAGTGGCTGCTGGATCAGGCCCATGGCCCGTCCTCTTCTCACAGTGGCCAACCAGATGCCTGTAAACAGGATTCAAGCACAAGAGCCCTCTCTCCCTCCTGCACCATCCATCAACTGGTACAGTGGTACCTCAGGTTACATACGCTTCAGGTTACATATGCTTCAGGTTACACACTCGGCTAACCCAGAAATAGTGCTTCAGGTTAAGAACTTTGCTTCAGGATAAGAACAGAAATCAGGCTCCAGCAGCACAGCGGCAGCCGGAGGCCCCATTAGCTAAAGTGGTGCTTCAGGTTAAGAACAGTTTCAGGTTAAGAACGGACCTCTGGAACAAATTCAGCTTCGTTGGGTGTGCACAAGTTCCAGTGTTAGGAGAGAGGGAGGAAAACCTTTCTCCATCCACAGACGTCTGTGGCACAGCTGGGGCCTGGGATAGCTCTGTCAGTAGAGCATGAAGCTGTTAATCTCATGGTTCAGGGTTCGAGACCCGCAGTGGGCAAAAGATTCCTGCATTGCAGGGGGTTGGACTGGATGATCCTTGGGATTTCTTGCAACTCTATGATTCTATTATCCCAAATTAAGAGGGCCTAACCCAGGAGTCAGCTGGAAAATGCAGCCTTGCCTTCCTTTCTCAAGGCCCTGGAGGGGGCGGCTGCAAGATCTCCACCTCTCCCTTCCAGCCCAGCCCAGTCCTGAAAGGCGGTGTTGGGGGGGGGGGACTTTATGCTTCATGTAATTGGTCAAATAAAGGATAAAAGGGAAAGGAATTCCCCTGGGGTTCTGGCAGAGGCAATCTTAGGTCAGCTCCTCTAATCCACAGCCCTGCCATTGTGAGGGAGTCAAGCAGCCACAGCCGTGGGCTGGAGCAGTTTGCAAAAAGGTCTCGGAGGGTCAACCCTGAAAGGATTTATTAACCGACACAACCTCAGGCTGTTGCCAATCCCAAGTGGTTGTTGCTCGGCTCCAATTTCATGGTGCAATCTGGGGCTGAAGCTCTCTTCCCTGCTGCAGCCCATCTCCCAGGCTGGAGAGCTTCCCTCTTGCAAATCAGGCATTTCCCATCCTCGCAATATCCAAGCCGCACTTTGGCCAAACTCAAATTGGAAGCGAACCTTTACTTTCAACTTTCCACACTAAAAAAAGTTACCGTGTTTTTTGCTCTATAAGACTCACTTTTTCCCTCCTAAAAAGTAAGGGGAAATGTGTGTGCATCTTATGGAGCGAATGCAGGCTGCACAGCTATCCCAGAAGCCAGAACAGCAAGAGAGTGATGGCTGCTTTCACTGCGCAGCGATCCCTCTTGCTGTTCTGGCTTCTGAGATTCAGAATATTTTTTTTCTTGCTTTCCTCCTCCAGAAACTAGGTGCGCCTTGTGGTCTGGTGCGTCTTATAGAGCGAAGAATACAGTATCTATGCACGGACCAGATGCCTGTGCAGGAGAGACTGGGAGCATCAACCCGATCAGATTATCAGCAGCAATCCCAGATTTCTATATTTATTTATGATCTGCCGTTACGGATATGCCCCCCATTCAGCAAAGCTCTCCTGAGGCAGCTTGCAAAAAGATGAACCATTTTGTGCAAATACTGGGCAATCACAGAGCTGGAAGGGACCCAAAGGGTCATTTGGGCCCTTGCAATGCAGAAATTGCTCCATGTGCATGGCAGAACTGCAGCCATTGTCAAAATAGGGGATTTCCTCCTCTCCTGCTGATGGACTCATGGATGGCAGAGGTGTGACGGACAGCCACCTCACAGGGTGGGCAGCTTCGTTGCATCAAGGGAGACGCCATGATCCAGATCACACCCAATGAGAGAGATCCAAGGGTTATGGTGGGCCACAGCTGAGTAGCAGAGCTGAAGGTAAAGGTAAAGTGTAAAGGGACCCCTGACCATTAGGTCCAGTCGTGGCCAACTCTGGGGTTGCGCGCTCATCTCGCTCTACTGGCCAAGGGAGCCAGTGTACAGCTTCCGGGTCATGTGGCCAGCATGACTAAGTTGCTTCTGGCGTACCAGAGCAGCGCACAGAAACGCCGTTTACCTTCCCGCTGGAGCAGTACCTATTTATCTACTTGCACTTTGACGTCCTTTCGAACTGCTAGGTTGGCAGGAGCTGGGACTGAGCAATGGGAGCTCACCCCATCGCCGGGATTCGAACCGCCGACCTTCTGATTGGCAAGTCCTAGGCTCTGTGGTTTAATGCACAGCGCCACCGGCAGAGCTCAAGTTGGCATGCAAAATAGCATCCCTTGTGCCATAAGTCTGTTCAGGCTTCACCTTGGAGTTGGATGGACATGTCAGTTTGGAAATTCACCAGAAGCCAGGCATATTTTGCACCCGCAACCAAGTTGGCACCTGACATCACCATCTAGAGGGGCCTGCCTGGGGATCATTGGATCTGAACTGTTTTCATGCATCAGCAACACATCCTGTAGAATTCTATCCGTTATATTTTATATGCACAATCAAAACGTATTTCAGGAACTAAAATGCGAGCGATGTTGCAGCTCAAGGGTCAGCAAACATTTTCAGCAGGGGGCCGGTCCACTGTCCCTCAGACCTCGTGGGGGGCCAGACTATATTTTTTTGGGGGGCGGGGAAATGAACAAATTCCTATGCCCCACAAATAACCCAGAGATGCATTTTAAATAAACGCACCCATTCTACTCGTGTAAAAACACACAGATTCCCGGACCATCCGCAGGCTGGCTTGAGATGGCAATTGGTCCGGATCTGGCCCCTGGGCCTAAGTTTGCCTGCCCATGTTGTAGTTCATTGTTGTCTCTTGTCTTCATTTACCCCACCTAACTGCCTTGCTCACAGTTGTGAGTAATATTCTTACATTATGAATGGTCCACGTCTCCATTAAGAAAAATAAGTCGGAATAGGCCAACGTATATGTGGACTGTGCCTGGGTCAAGTGACTTTTTTTCTTTTAAGTTATCAAAGCTCTTAACCCAGCTCAAGGCTGTCATCGGAACAAGCCAGATGTTTAATTGAGAATCAATCACAGTCAGCCCATCATTTGAAAAGTAAGACTTGGTGTTGACTAAGTGTTGGTGTTCTGCCCGGACGCTGAGGTCCAGCTCTGAGGGCCTTCTGGTGTTTCCCTCCCTGCGAGAAGCCAAGTTACAGGGAACAAGGCAGAGGGCTTTCTTGGTGGTGGCACCCGCCCTGTGGAACTCCTTTCCACCAGATGTCAAAGAGAAAAACAACTGCCAGACTTTTAGAAGACATCTGAAGGCAGCCCTGTTCAGGTAAGTTTTCTAATGTGTGACATTTTAATGTATTTTTAATCTTTGTTGGATATCGCCCAGAATGGCTGGGGAACAAATAAATAAATAATTTTATTTATTTATTTATTTATTTATTTATTGATTGATTGATTGATTGATTGATTGCTAGCTGTCTTACCCCAACATGGCAACAAGACTTTCCATTTTGCTCTTTGCAACCTTGGCGCCTAGCTTATATATCTGAATTTCTAAAACTGCACCAGGACTAGCAGCCATCGACAGCTCTCTCCTCCTCTATGAATTTGCCTAATTCTCTTTTAAAGCCACCCAGGTTGCTGGCTCTCACTGCCTCCTGTGGCAGGGAGTTCCATAGTTTAATTCTGTGCTGCATGGAGAATTTGGGGGCTGGGGAGGCCATGGAGCCCCCCCAAGAAGAGAGCGCTCTGCCTGCTCCAAGGGGACGCAGTCCAAGCTAAAGGCAGCCCTGTCTCTGCTGGCTATATTTAGCATTTCCATGGATTTCGACCCCTGCTAATGAGCGCAGGGCAGCAGCCGTCTGCTCCAGGCACCCCGCCCAGACAAAAGACATTACAACAAAATCAATAGCAAGGAACGCAAAACTACACTGCTACCAGTCGAGGCAGCGAGGTATGATGAACTCTTGGCACCCGACTTCCAGCGCCACCAGGAATAGACAAAAGAGGGTGGGTTTAAACCTGCCGCCACTCAAACAATCCATTTTCCAATTGCTAGGAGTACAGGTGAAACTCGGAAAATTAGAATATCGTAGAAAAGTTCATTTATTTCAGTAATTCAACTTAAAAGGTGAAACTAATATATGAGATAGACTCATGACATGCAAACCAAGGTATGTCAAGCCTTTATTTGTTATAATTGTGATGTTTATGGCGTACAGCTGATGAAAACCCCAAATTAACAATCTCAGAAAATTAGAATATTAAATGAAATCAGCAAAACAAGGACTGCAAAAAGAGCAGTATTGGACCTCTGAGAAGTAGAAGCATGCATATGTACTCAGTACTTGGTTTGGGCCCCTTTTGCATCAATTACTGCCTCAGTGTGGCGTGGCATAGATGCTATCAGCCTGTGGCACTGCTGAGGTGTTATGGAAGACCAGGAAGCTTCAATAGCAGCCTTCAGCTCTTCTGCATTGCTCGGTCTCATGTCTCTCATCTTTCTCTTGGCAATGCCCCATAAATTCTCTATGGGGTTCAGGTCAGGCGAGTTTGCTGGCCAATCAAGCACAGTAATCCCATGGGCATTGAACCAGGTTTTGGTACTTTTGGCAGTGTGGGCAGGTGCCAAGTCCTGCTGGAAAATAAAGTCAGCATCCCCATAAAGCTCGTCTGCAGCAGGAAGCATGAAGTACTCCAAAATCTCCTGGCAGACGGCTGTGTTGACCCTGGACTTCATGAAGCAAGTGGACCAAACCAGCTGATGCCATGGCTCCCTAAATCTCTTTTCTGATGAGAGCAGCTTTTGCATCTCATTTGGAAACCAAGGACCCAGAGTCTGGAGGAAGAATGGGGAGGCACACAATGCCAGATGCTTGAAGTCCAGTGTGAAGTTTCCACAGTCTGTGTTGATTTGGGGAGCCATGTCATCAGTTGACATCGTTTAATTACTGAAAGAAATGAACTTTTCCACGATATTCAAATTTTCCAAGTTTCACCTGTATGGATGATATTGCAGGCTATTCTGGACTCTAGGTTCACCTTAGATTCCAGAGCCCAAAACCTGCCTTTCACTCCTTCTTCTCCTTTCCCGGAAAAATGGATTGGAAAGAACAGGGTTGGGATAGATGACTCCTTGGGGGGACGCCCCAAAAAACTCCACAGTTCTGTAATTCAATGGGTTCTTCTCCTTTGCACAAACTCTAGGGCACAGTGCTGACATTTTGCAAAAAAATGCTCCAAGTGGTTTTTCTGCAGAAATCTTCCCTTTCTTAGAAATACATTGATTCATGAAAATTATTAATAACATGCTGAATACCAGTCAAATTGGGCAACTGGTGTGGGTAACAAGTCAAATCTAGCCACAATTAACTCTTATTCCAGGAGACGTCTCCCCAGGAATTACATATTGATGAGCACAGTTCTTCAGGGCCAGCCGTGTTAAAATTAGTATGTTAAAGCCGTCCTTCATTCCTTCGTTCTTCTTAAAACCTAAACACAGCAAGGAAAATGCATGCTGTTGCGCTATCACAGCTTGTAAATATCTACAAGTATTCCAATAAAGATAAATTTCGAGGGAAAGCTCCGAATTTGCTTGAATATGGATCATTTAAGCCACACTAAGGACACTTCATCACCCCCTGCCCCCCAAAACAGTCTTTTGGTTACTGGAATTTTTCTGGAGATAATTATAAAATATGTAAAATTAACATGGCACATGCTTGGCCAATAAAACTATAAAGCCTGTTGAACATACATAAATGGTAAATCAAGCTTCCCTCTGTTTAAGGCAATAGAAAATTTACTGGGTTTTTCTCCAGAAAATTCAAATCACTGCCCCAGTGCCACACTTGTCTTAGGGACCAGTGTGAGAAACGCAGGTATCTAAGATAATCTCCAAATGGCACCTTGAACCCAGGTCACAGTCGCCACAACAGAATGCCTAGGCACTTTTGTTTTACAGTGAGAATTTTTATTATTAGTATTCATTTCACTTCATTTCTATACCACTTTATATTTTTTAAAAAAACATATCAAAGCGCTTTACAAGACATTAAAAAATCAAATATAAAACAATATGGAATAAAGCAAATTCAAGCTTCAAGGAAAATATTTCAGATCCTTCTCTTACTGACATTTTGCTTTGCCCCTATTTATTTACCTACTTATTTACAGTTGCACCTTGGTTTTTGAACAGCTTTTGAACAGACGTTTTGGCTCCCAAACGCCACAAATCTGGAAGTGACTGTTCCAGTTTATGAACTATTTTTGGAAGCCGAATGTCTAGTGGGGCTTCCGATTGGCCACAGGAGCTTTCTGCAGCCAATCAGAAGCCACGCTCTGGTTTCTGAACGTTTTGGAAGTTGAATAGGTGTGATGGCTTTGGATTCAGACTCGGATGCTGAACATGAGAAATCCCAGCCTGCACAGGAGTCCCCGCCTCCAGAACCAGCTGAGCCGTGGCTGGGGCCTGAGCCTGAAGGGTCCTCACCTGTGCCGGATCCTCAGGTGCAGACACCAGCTGAGTCTGCTCTGGCTCCTGAGGTGATGGAGGCCCCATTGCCTGCAGGGGCTCCACTCTCAGCCCCGTCAGAGGAAGCTGAGGTTGCCTCTGGGTCCGTTAACCCTCCAGCCTCTCCTGAGCTGCAGAGGCTCAGGGCAGAGAAGTGGAGGGAACTAAGTTCCCGCAGGAGGAGTTCTCCCCTCCAGGCCAGGAGAGGTGAGTCACCTGAGGATCGGGGCACCCTATGCCTCGGGGCAGATAAAAGCCGGCCAGCCCCATTCCCAAGTTGTGGGAGCAACTTTGTTGGTTGCCAGTTCCTGCCTGAACCCTGTCCTGCTTTCCTGCCTGAGCTCCTGACCCGCCCTGGCTCCCTGCTTGCAAGCCTGTTCCTGACTTCACCCGACTCCCTGCCCTGCACCCAGATTCAGCTACTACGGACAGCCTCCACGTTGCACCTTTGACCATGGACCGGACTTGGACCTCGCCTCTCGGGTAACCCACGGGACTAGCACAATAGGCTTCCAGAACAGATTCCATTCGACTTCCAAAAGTACGACTGTATATTGCTGCCCCATGACAGAAGAACTCCGGGAAGCCAGTGGGGTGTAGTGGCGAGAGTGTCGGACTAAGACCTGTGAGAGACCAGGGTACAAATCCCTACTCCTTCACGAAGCTCACAGGGTGCGTCAGTCGCAGCCTCTTCACCTCCCTCGCAGGGTCGTTGCAGGGATTAACTGAGGAGGGGGTGAACCATGTGCTCCTTGGGAGAAAAAATGGGGTATAAATGCAACAAATAAGCTCTTCTGGAGTACAGGATCAGGTTCAAGGTGCTGGTTTTAACCTTTAAAGCCCTATACGGCCTAGGACCCTGGTACCTACAGGACCGCCTCTCCTGGTATGTCGCCACAGAGAAACTTACGGTCTTCAAATAAAAACATCTTGAAGGTCCCCAGCCTCAAGGTGGTTAGATTGGTCTCAACTAAGGCAGGGCCTTTTCAGCACTGGCCCCGACTTGGTGGAACACTCTGTCACAAGAGACTAGGGCCCTGCGGGACTTGACATCTTTCCGCAGGGCCTGCAAGACAGAGCTGCTCCACCAGGCCTTTGGCCAGGGCACAGTCTGACCCCCTCCTTTGGTAATCCCCATAGAACTCTAGCCCAATGGTTGCCATTAATTTGATTCTGAATTTTAAAATGAATTGATTTTAGAATGTTGTGTTACCTTTATTGTTGTTAGCCACTCTGAGCCCGGCTTTGGCTGGGGAGGGCGGGATATAAATAAATAATAATAATAATAATTACCGGTAGTATTATTATTATTATTACCTGTCCAGGTAGGGAGGGGGTGCAGTAGCTAGAGTTTGCAAAGGACCCAATGCCTCAGAATGCACAATATTTGAAAGCCAAACTAATTCAGAAATGCAGCTGGGGGAAAACCCCAACATCTGCTCTCGCCGAACGCGATACAAGGACGGGCCGCAGGCTCTGCCAATAAAAGGAAGTGTAACCAAACAAGCAGCCAGAGGAAAAAAGGGGAGGAGGAGAAGAAGAGAGGGAACAATATTAACAAATAAAAAGAGACGCTAGCCGGCATCCAAACTCACAAAAAATAAATATTGAAACTGACCCCAAACTGTTATTTAAACACAGTGTTTCTCTCCCCATCTGTCTCCAGCTCTCTCTTCCTGGAAACAATGGGAAGAGCAGGAAGAGGGAGCAGGGAGAATACTAATACACAGCGGGTGTCCACATCCTCCCAGAATACAGGCGCATTCGGAGACAGTAACAGGGTGATATAGGCAGAAAGAAACAGTTTCAGGGCACATTCCAGCATGTAGCTGTTCTTGTCATACGCACGCTCCACTGAAGTGAATGGGAGGTGTGCAAGAGCACATGGAAAGTTCTGGGACTTGGAGGGCAGAGATAGGGGAGAGGCTGCTTCATACTTGGGTATGTTTAGCCTGGATATGAGAAAACAGAGGCTTTGAACACGGCTGCCACACTGTTGGTTAAACCACGGAGCCTAGGGCTTGCAGATCAGAAGGTCGGCGGTTCGAATCCCTGCAACGGGGTGAGCTCCCGTTGCTCAGTCCCAGCTCCTACCAACCTAGCAGTTCGAAAGCACGTCAAAGTGCAAGTAGATAAATAGGTACCTCTCTGGCGGGAAGGTAAACGGTGTTTCCGTGTGCTGCTCTGGTTCGCCAGAAGTGGCTTAGTCATGCTGGCCACATGACCCGGAAGCTGAACGCCGGCTCCCTCGGCCAATAAAGCGAGATGAGCGCCGCAACCCCAGAGTCAGCCACGACTGGACCTAATGGTCAGGGGTCCCTTTACCTTTACCTTTTACCGTGCACAAGCTTGCTTTCCACAGCTCCAGAGCGGAGGACCTGAAGCAATGATTTCAAATGACAAGAAAGGAGATTCTGACAAAACGACAGGAAAAAACTGACTGGCGGTTAAGAGTTCTTTGACAGCGGAGTGGACTCCCTCAGAAGGTGGTGGGCTCTCCTTCACTGGGGGTCTGCAAACAGACGTTGAATGGCCATCTGTCAGGAATGACTTTGTTGTGATTCCTACACTGCAGGGATTGCGATAGATGGCCATTGTCCGTTCTTGAAATTAGCCAGGTGCATTTTGCCAATGCCGAAGGCCTTTGGGCAGTTCCCTCATTGTGAGAAGCCAAGTTACAAGGAACCAGGCAGAGGGCCTTCTTGGTGGTGGTGCCCACCTTGTGGAACTCCCTCCCACCAGATGTCAAAGAGAAAAACAACCACCAGACTTTTAGAAGACATCTGAAGGCAGCCCTGTTTAGGGAAGCTTTTAATGTTTAACAGACTATTGTATTTTAATATTCTGTTGGAAGCCGCCCAGAGTGGCTGGGGAAACCCAGCCAGATGGGTGGGAAATAAATATTATTATTATTATTATTATTATTATTATTATTATTATTATTGCACTTGGCTTGACCACCTGAGACCAAGTGCCTGGGCACAAGGATGGCACCTGACATTTCCACCATCTGGACTTTTTAGCTTAGAGAAGAGGTGGTGTATGGAAGTTCATAAAACTATGCATGGCATGGAGGAAGGAGACACCCCATAAAGTTGAAGGTTGGAAGATACAGGATAGATAAAAGAAAGTCCTTCATAGTTCACAAAAGCCACAGGAGGAAGTCATGGCCACCAACCTGTAGAGCTTTAGAAGAGAACTGGAACAATTCAGGAGGAAAGGACTACTGATGGCTCCTAGCCACAATGGCTCTGCTCTGCCTCCACAGCAATCCCTCTGAATACCAGTTGTTGGAAACCACGGGAATGGGGATTGTTGCTCTTGTGTTCGAATCCTGCTCACTTGTTTACCCCCTGGCACCTGGTCAGCCTCTGAGAGAAGAGGAAGCTGGACTAGATGGGCCATTGTTCTGGTCCAGAGGGTTCTTCTTCTTAAATGCCAATCATTAGACAAGGGGAAGACAAGGCTGCTTGAAAACGCCCTGAAGCCCCTCTCCAGCTGCCCCCAAAGATTCAGTGCATTGCATGGAGTTCAAGGGCAATTAGTCTAATTAAGCAATTAAATTATCTCTCTCCTTTTTTTGAAAATAACTCCTTGGAAGACTAGCTAATGTCTTGCCCCGCGAAGTCTGGCTGCCCCTTGGGCTCTGATGTCTTTCATCAGCACGTCAAGGCAGTTTTATTCTGACAGGCATTCACTGGGCAGGAGAGATACAGTCGTCTCCTGATTGGTTTTAACAGCTGGATCCAGCCTCCCTTAATTGTTTTATATTTTTATTTTTGTGAAATAGCTATTTTTAAATGCGGCAAGCCACCCTAAGCAACACTTTCACATTAGAAGGGTGGGATATAAATACGTTTGAGTAAGAAAAGTTCTGCAGGAAACAAGAGTAGACCTTTAAAGGAAAAAAGGACTGATCTTTTCCACTTCCAGGTCTTTTTGAAAAAAAGCTGGGAAAGAATCTGACAGTTAAAAGTAAGATTTTTCCCATTCATGTTTGTTGCATTAGCAGCCGTTGAACTTGCAGGGCTTCCCTTACAAGTCAAGGCATGGAAGTGTCACTGCAGACCTGTGCAAACACCGTGTGGCTCCATACAATCTCTCTGCTCCACAACTTTAAGATGCACAAAGTCCTGGGTTCATGAGACTCTCTGCAAAATCAATGGTATAAGAAAAAACTGCTGCTTTCCAAGAGCCAGTATAGAGTCCTTATGTAGGTTCTCTATCGGTAGGAGACAATAACAGAGGCCAACCAGAGAATATTGAGAAGCAAAGCAGCTAGTAAGAATGATCTTTATTAAACTCTTGCAACAGGGTCCCCACTCCCCACACACAGGGAGAGAGAGGAGAGGAACCCAGAACAAAGGTGTGCAAGCTCTTATATAGACTTTTGAAATTGCCTCCCCTATAGCTCAAGACCCCCCAAAAAATATCATACATACATCACAGAAAGAGGTGCTCCCCAGCAGAAATTTGAGAGTGTTGCTTCTCTCCTGTCTGCCAGGATACCTGATAATGCCTTATCTGATTGTCTTTTCTGGGTAGCCTGGCCATTCCTTAGAGATGGTAAATCCTTAGTTCATGAATCTCTTACACATATTGAGTGTGTGCTCAGCATAACAGCTACTTGCCAGGCTGTATTTACAGGGAGATGTAAGCAGCCCCTATTGTCCAAAGACCATTGGAAAGCTTTCCCCCTTTTCCTTCCTCCTTGCAGAGAAATATCTGAGGTCCATTTGGGAGAGTCAAAATGGCTTCAGGATTGTTCTCCTGTACTATTTCAGAAACGTGGCTTACAGACTTATGTACATGTTTGCCTTGTACATTTATGAACATTTATTTTATGGATATATAAGACCTTAGAATTCCTATAACATCAACTCTAGGAGGAGATTCTCTCTCCTGCCTCAAAAATCTCACTTGGCCAGCGCCAAAGTTTCCTGCTTGTAGGACCTGAGTCCTGATGCACATTTTCTTCCCAACAGCAGCAGAAAATAAGAGAGCCTCCCACCCACCTCCAAGCACAAATGCACATACAAATCTTCCCAAATAATTCCAGCAAGCCTTCTGCCGCCTACCGGCAGCATACAGAATTACAGCCTTGCTTCTCAAATGAAGGCCTCCTGTTGGAGCTGGGTTGCCTGAACCAAAACACATCTACTGAACATAGGAGCCAGGAAGCTGGAGGGGGCGGGTGAAGAGGAGCTGCCAAGCCCTATAAAAGGCTTAGCTTCCAAAATTCGGAAGCCACTGTGCTGATTATGTTCTCTCCCCACATTTTTTTGCACAAGAGCACAAGCCACAGAGAGCCACCAGGACTGGTTACAGAAGGAGTTTGTACCAGGGCAATAATGCAAATCCGGAGACTGCAAAAGCACTCCAACATTTCTACAGTTCCAACTCTCTCGCACAGGTCAGAAGGGAAGAGGAAGAAGGCAGCACTCAGCACAGTTCTGTCTTCCACAGAGGTGGGATTGCCTCTCTGCAACCTGCAGATTGTCAAGTACGATGCGGTGAACAGCGCACACAAACAGTGAACACTGGCAGGCATGCAAATGGCAAGGCTGGGCTCCACGTTAGTGCCAAGAGGTGCCATGTCCCACCACCCAAAGATCTGCATGCCCACAGACCACAAAAGAAAATATCCAAAGACCCAGCAAGCGGAGAAAATGGCCTCGTCCCCAAGCACCAGGCAGCTTGTGCCAGTCAAAGAGTGGGCGCTTGGCATCAGCCTGCCACTGTGGGCAAACCAGAGAATACAGTGGTACCTTGGTACTCAAACAACTTGGAAACCAAACACTGCAAACCCAGAAGTAAGTGTTCCAGTTTGTGAACACTTTTCGGAAGCCGTACATGCTCCGTTTTGAGTGTTGCACTTCCGATTTGAGTGTCACACTTCTGTTTTGCATGTTACGCTAAAGTCTGTCTGTTTTTGCTATTTTTATTTTTGTGGCTCTTTTTGTTTTGTTTTTGTGACTGTGTGGAGCCCGGTTCAGCTACCGATTGATTGGCTGATTGTATGACTGCAGTACATGGTTTATTGCTTTCATTTTATGGATCAATGGTCTCGTTAGATAGTAAAATTCATGTTACATTGCTGTATTAGGGGTTGTTTTAAAAAGTCTGGAACGGATTAATCCATTTTGCATTACTTTCTATGGGGAAGCCCCCCTTGGTTTTGGAACGCTTTGGTTTTGGAATGGACTTCCGGAACGGATTACGTTTGAGGACCAACGTACCACTGTAGTAAGGTTGGAAGGGAACCCTAGGGTCCTCTAGTCCAACCCTCTGCAATGCAGGAATTGCAGCTAAAAATAGGATACTTTTTATCCAGCAAACAAGTTACACTTTTATAAAAATACTGTTTCATAAACAAACCTGAAGGGCTAGCGAAGAAACCCAGCAATACATTCTTCCAAGTCAGTCATTCAGTGCTTGAGTGGTTTCCTAGTTGCATTCTGGTACTTTTTAAAGAATTGTTTGAAATAGAACAGTACGATAAAAGAACTTCTGTTACAGAAATAAAAATTCTCTGTTAAACTTTCTCCTAAAACTGAGGTGGGGGTTTCAAATGCCTTTCCTGCCTCCCAGGACCCTGACCTCAGGATCCCCAGATCTTTTAAGACTTGCTTTAACTAAATGATCAAATAAGGAAGGAGACTGGAATGAAAGAAAGAATAAAGGGAAGGTGGATTTTCTGAGGCTCTCCATCAAAACCCATGAAAATCAGAAGGGCTCAAACACTCTCTCAGTCCTCAGAGGTCCAGGAAGCCTTGAGAGATGCCTTGCTGGGAACGTCTTTTGCTGGCCAGAACACACTTTCTCACCTGTACGCTTGCGTTAGCTGACACCCACAAAATGGAGAAAAATCTGGACATGTTAGCAAAACTACACAACGCAGAGAAGATGGAGTCTACCCAGCCAAAACAGCTGTTATCCCTGTCAAGCAAGCACCACCAGAAACCAGTACAAATTCAACACACACCAGCAACCGGTGCGTAAAGCAGGATAACCGATAACATTCACCACGGCTTCTTCACAAGTTATTTCCACAAGACTCCCCAGCACCCACGTTCCCTTCAAAGCGAAGTCCCTGGGCAACTGATGTCAGGTGGTCAGTGACTCAGATGCCACGGTGACTGCAATGCGAGTCATGCAAAGGTTACTCTCTCCTACACAAGCAACTTTTGCAGAGATACAGGTGAAGGGGAAATTGACATGTCCAACTTCTTAACCCCCATCCCAGGGTTCATATCGAGAGTCACGCATGTAGCTGAGGCAATTGCAACCCACTTGGGAATCAGATGGGATGAGGGAACCATGTTGCTTCTTAGCAGTTGCTCTTTAAATAGGTGAAATAAGGATATTCCTGTCTGACACAATTTTCTACAGACTGGCCAAGCCCCTGGGACCACGTATCATGGGGAGGTCCTTGTGGCTAACAGTTGTTCTGCAAAGTCAACTGTTCTGCAGGTCTTTCCCATCACCAGCTACCAAAGACTCTTAGCTGTAGAAGCTGCCCAGGATACTGGGACCTTCTGCATTCAAAGCAGGTGTTCTTCCTCCAGGCCAGAAGCTGCACTGATGTAACCAGTTTCCTACAAATACTTGAACTGGGACAAACGCCAAACCCATTGCCCTTCGGTCTGTATTTGTGTCCTGCCTGCGTCGTGGACTCACATTACTAGAAAACCCTCAAATTTCCCCTTCTGCAAAAGGGGCACTGACCTACCTCACAGGGTTGTTTAAAACAAAGCCTGCCAACATTTTCGACGTTATTAATGGAGCACTGTAGCAGCAACTCGCTTCTCCGTTAATTCAAAATTCATGTGATCAGTACACAACATTCTGGGACTCCTTAATTGCTCAAATTTTGTTTTATTCATGAGCGATAATTTACGTTTAAATGTTCCTTGAGTGACTTATTTGTTGTCTATTTGGGGCCATGCTCCAGGGGCTCCACAGGGAATGCAAAACTCTGCAAGCGTCAAGCTTTTCCACTCTCATTTAAGCACATGGGGGAAACTGTTCCAGCGAGAGACGTACCTATGAAGCAGCTCCTTTCACAAAGCACAGGAGGAACCACCCATGAAATGAAGACTCTGGGACACACAAAAAACAGGGATCGCTCCCATCTGTTGCAAATGGGAATTGTGCAAGAGAACTGCCCAGAGGACTGTGCACCCCAGTTAGATTTGCTTAAAAACAAACAAACCCAGTGTTTTAAAAACTTTTTTTAATGTAACTTTTCCAAAACTGAATACAAAAACAACACTAACATAAAAACTGATACGCAAACTAAATTTAATACTGCATGAGAAAACTTTTAACAGTACACACCATTTTAAGAAAAGACAGTCACATTTTGATGGTCAACACATCGTCTCAAGGCACCATCTGCTGGAATGTCTCCAGCCCAAGAAAGGCCCCTTGCAAACGTTAGTTGCTGGACAACAAAAATGGGGGATAAAAATTTAAGCCTTGAATGGGAGTTGTGCATGAGCAAAACTCTGTTTCAGCAGGCCTCACTTTGGCAATATTCCTAGCGGATCATGCCCTTGCAGCTGGTCACAAGCTCTCTCTCTTGTAGAGTAGCAGATGACTATCTCATTACATGCCATCTCAGCCTGAGATTTAAACTGACTTTGTATTACAAAAGGAAAACATAAGCAGCAAATGCAACTGTTTTTTTCTCAGCAGTTTCAAGCTAAGCAACACAAATTAAAGATCGGCTTCCAAACAAGCAATACTCTTTCTCTCTCGCACACACTGAAAACATTTATGAGGCTTCCCAAGCAAAATTCAACTACAAGGGCTTAGGTGTCTGTACACACCAGCCGATTACTCATCAAGTCCTGAGCATTTGTTTTCAAATGAAGGATCCGGGAACAAGTTCCCCTCAATATGCAAAGCCCTGGGTTGGTCACAGGGTTCCTGTTTCTCCTAAGTTGTAAGAGTCATTCCCCCATGGCAGAGAAAGAATGAGAAACCGCTTCATCTGAGTGGGGCTTCTGCCATCTGCCCCAGACAAGCAGGATATTCTGGAATGCTTTTTATTAGCCAACATGGTTCTTTACCATGCACAGGGAGCACATGCCAGCCTTTGAAAATTCTGGGATTTGGGGGAGTTCCTTGCTACTCAAAGGCTCAGGAAGGGAAAATCCACCGAAAGAAGCAGATGCAACTGTGAACACACACACACCCTCTCCAAATACGCTACATCAAAAAGGAAAAAAAACCCCACACATTTCAGTCAATTCATCTTTTGGTTTTTCAACACGCTACACTGCCATCGTGCTGTCAAGACTCCTTAGGAAGCACGGTTGTTGCAACCAACTCTCTCTTTCTCTTTGAGGAAAGTGGGAGAGAGCAAGCATGGCGAGGGATTATCGGGTGCCACCTCTGAGGTCGCCAGGCCACCCTTGAAAAGAAAAGACTTTCCAGGAACAGCATATGGCTCAACATCTCGGGGACAGTTTTTGCAACATTATGAACAGCAGGATGTGCTGAAAGCAACTCAAAGTGAGGCTCGCAGCACCCAACACACGAACGGCTCTTGCTGTTACAAAGGCAGTTCCTACAGTTGAGAAAATAATCGCCCAGGGAGATGCATTTGAAGATACAGCCCGCCAGGTCTTCGTGACACTCGTTGTCAACTGTGAAGCACAGGAGAGAGCCGCAAGGGCTTGTGTGTGGCCCAGGCATCCTGGCTGCAAAACGTTGGCAGAGCTAGCAGTGTCCTTTCATGGCTTATGGTCAACACCCTGCTATTAAGGATGGGCACAAACCGCTGGGGGAAAACCATGCCCAGCAAGGAATCCACACGCAAACTCCAAAAATATTTGAGATTCAAGAAGCCATTGCATTAACCAATTTTCTAGCGCAAGAAGTCTTACTGGATGGACTACAGCTCCTTCCGAAACTTTGCCACGGCTGACTGTATTAGGCTGGCAAAAGCTTTCCGCTTGGAGAAGGCAGATCCAGAGTTATCCAGCGTATTTCTCCTTGGGAAGTTAACCCTCTAGAACCAGCCAGCCAAGACCATGAGGAAAAACAGGTACCCAGTAGTTCCTCACAAAGTTAGCAAGCAAGCACATTGAAAACTGAACCCCGATGAGCCCTCATTTCAATGCAAGTAGCAATATCTCAGGCTTTTTAAAAACAAAAACAAAAAACAGCAGCCATTACAATTTATAAGGCTGCTGCTCTTCAGACAAATCATTCCCTGTCCAGTTCTCTCTTTCACAGACCTCGAGCATGCAACACACAAATCACACAGCCGCTGGCAGAAACACTGGAGCAGGGACTGTAGAGAAATGCACTTGCGAACACAACGGCAAGAGGAGCAAACTGGAGATGTAACAGTGAAGCTGGGAGCAGCGGCACAGGGAGAAAACTGTGGCACAAGGCAAGGTATCCCCGAACATTTTTGCAGGAAAGGAGAAGGAAATATCAGAGCAGCAACAAGAAGACATGGTGGTCGACCAGAGGTCAACCAAATCCCTAAATCTCTGCACATCACTTACAAATGCATTTATCTATCTATTGGATTTCTTGGCCCTGGCCCCTTCGCCCTAAGATCCCTGGCCCGGGCTGACTACAACAATACTGTACAACATCAAAAGCAGTCGAAATAATTCCCATCAGAAGGCAGCCTCCTTTGCAGTGAGGCTCAGATTCTCTCCCACACACCCTGGCAAGTTGGAGGAGAGTGCAGTTTCAAGAGAGTTTGGAGAGAGGCAGGCAGATGAAATCCAGTTCCGTATGCACAACTGCCGTCCGTATGCACAACTGCTTCTGCTCCCCAAAAGTTGCTGCAAAAAGGAACCACCACCGGGTTTCAAGGCAACTCACTGGAACATCAGGATGCCAGATTTCAACGGATTCACACACACACATACACACACACCCCTGTCTCCAAACTCCAGGTTTGCCCCAGAGGGCAACCAGGAGAAAGCAGGGCCCAGTCACCCTACGGAACAACGGCTCAGATGCAAAAGGCGCCATTGGACAAGCAGCAGCACAACCTCCCAATACGAGAAAGACCATGCAGGATTTAAAAAAAACTCATGACAGAGGGAAAAGGAGCAGGTTAAACTCGTGCATGCAGAGATCTCAAGGCTCCTTGGTGCACCCCAGTGTTTGGCACTTGCAAAATCCCATGGAGGGGAGGATACAAGATATGGGGGGCACACTTTTGACATGCTGAGGGATTCCATATGGCTACCCCCTCTTCCTAACATCTGGCCCTGCATTTGGCCCCATCCCTCCCAATATCTATGGAGAGGGGCTTGCTTAGCAAGACATCCCCCCCCCCCAAAAAATACGTTTATGTCCTTATTGAAGAATCTCTTTTGGGGGAACAGGGACCGAGAGATGGAGAAAAACTAAGCTGCACAAACAAGCAAGGAATTTGCAAATTTTACCCAGAGTGTTTGCAGAAATGGAGACTTCAGGGCTTGTAAGTGGAGGATGGGGAGGGCAAATACATCGACTTTTTAATGGATTGAGGGCACCTAGTATGGAAACCAGGTTTTTCTTTCCATATACTGTAACTTTTGTTTTTAAGTGAGGGTGCCAGACACTTGTGTAATTATTTTCTTACAATCATCACCAAGGGAGGGGTGGTTTCTAGGAGTTGGGGGGAAAGATCCATGTAATTGATGGGGGGGTGCAAGAAGACAGGCAGCCTTATCCCCACTTTTAAGATTTCCCTGCGCTCAATGCCATTAGCCCCATAAAAGCACTCCATGCCCCACAGAGTTAAAAAAATATGGGGGGGCCGGGGCCGGGAGAGGATGGCTTTTAAAAGAACGCTCTTTCACAGCTACTCCTTTCCGGGTGCTGAACTGCATCCTTTTCCGAGAAATTCAGGGTCGCTCAAAACCCCCCCACCCGCGACGCTTCGCAGCTCAGAAGTTGCAAAATACCAAGCAGCCCACGAGATTGAAGGCAACAATTGGGGCGGGGGCGGGCAGGACACGAACCTGTTGCTGCCCCCCCGTCCAGACCCTAGAGCAGATGCCTCCCCCCTCCCCTCCACCACCACTCCGATTTCAAAGGCAGGGACCCCCACGCACCCCAGGACGCACAATAAGCTGCCCGCTCGCGGCTCCGAGGCGCGCCCAGCTCAGCTGCTGCTCTCTCCAGAGTCGCCGGGGTGAAAACCGGGTGGGGGGGAGAGAAAGCAGGATCCGAGAAGGGAGGAAGAAAGAGGAAAAGCGGGCGTGGGGGGGGGGGAGAGAAAAAGCCGAAGGAGGAGCATTTCCGCTCCGGCTCGATCAATCGGCGCCGGCTAAGAGCTCCCGTGCTTGGGGGTGGGGGGAGAGGGGAGAGGAAAGAGAGAAGAGAAGCCCCGCTCAGCTGTCTGGCCGGAGCAAAGTGGGGGGGGGGCATCTCTCTTTCCCCCACATCTAAGCCCTGGAGGCGCGCTCCCAACACACCTCCTCCCTCTACAGGGCCGCGAAGGAGCGACCCCCCCTCTCGCTTCGCTCCCTTCTGAACGTCCTTTTTTCGGGGTCCGCGCCAAAAGAGGGGGAGCCGGGGGTGGGGAGCCCCTCCGCGCGCCGGGAAGAAAAGTTTCCATAGCAAGAGGAAAGCAGCGCGGGGGGGGGTGGGGGCGAAAGAGAAGGAGAGGCGACCAAGCAGGAGGGAGGCATCCCCAAATACAGTACCCAGCTTTACGCACGAACCAATGTGCAAGCTCTCCAAAAAATAATGTATCTAGCATTGCATGCAAGCCGATGCAAATATATTTCTTACACTCCCCCCCCAATTGCACACGACGCGAAGAGGTCGGTGTTCATATTCCGCCAGCCCCCACCCCCCCAAAAAATCCCCCCAACACCTCGCTGCCCAATCTGGGCGCCCCACTCACCGCGCGCGCCCTGCGCCCCCCTCCGCCGCGGGGCTCCCGGCAAGCCAGCGCTACCCGGCGGCTTCGGCTGCCCGGCGTGGTCGGTGCCCCTGGCGAGCTTCGGTTCGCCCGGCGGCGGCGGCACTGTTTCCCTGCACCGGCTGCGAAGAGAGCGAGAACGAGAGAGAAGCGGAGCGAGGGAGACGCTCTTTTAAACTCCCCCCCCACCCGCGCGCGCCCCACCCCCCATGTGACCAGCCGAGGAAGCGAGGGGGGAGGGGAGGAGAGGGGGAGGGAGGGGAGACTGCGCGCACCCCCCGTGGGCACCTCCAAAATCATCTCCCCCTCCCCGCCTCCGGAACTTGCGCGTGAAGTGGCGGCAATCCGGAGCAGGGGAAAGCCAGCCAACCCGGTGCGATCCGGTGGCTGGCTGGCTGCAAACGGGGCTTGCTCCCGAGGAAGCGCGCAAAGGGAAGGATCCGGTTTGCAAGACGTGTTAAGGCGAGCTTACTTCGGAGTAAGCGCTGGCGAAGTGGGCGGTTTGGGCGCCGAGGAAACGTGGCCAAACAGCGTGCGGAGGTTAGGGACCGCGACCGCGCAAAGAGCGCGCGCGTAGCGACGGCGGAGGCGCCACAGCCCTGCAGGGAGGTCGCCAGTCGCCAGTCGCCAGGCAGCGGGTTGCGCGCGCCCCGAATCCACAAACCCGCGCTGCCCGGTGCTTTGCTTGTTTACTCGGAAGTAAGGCCGCTCGCTCCTCCGAAGTCAGTGTTCACGAGGATCCTGGCCAAAATGTCTCGGGGGGGGGGAACTGCACACGCGTGACACACGGTCTTAAAAGCAGTGTCTTCCGTAGCACAGCGCGCAACGCGGAATACATCTGCGTGTAAAGACACGGAGTGTAGACACGCATGTGGACACGGACACTCAGGTGGCGTACCACGCTGACCAGAGAGAGAAGGGAAGCCACGGAACTGCCGGGCGGAGGCGGAGATGCTGACACGAGTCTGCCCATGCATACAAACATACACAGGCAGAGAAACGTTGATGTGAGAATCGTCGGGCGCAGAGTACCTATTCGCAGGGTAGGGAATAGGGCAGCTACGCCAGGAGCAAGCTACCCCCTAAGAAAGGCCGCCCACATGTAGAGAAAGCCCGGGGAAGGAAGTCACCTTAAGGAGAGAGGACAGTGCGGTGTAGTGGTTAGAGTGCCGGACTAGTACCTGGAGAGACCGGGGTTCAAATACGCCTTCGGCTATAAAGCTCACTGCGTGACCTTGGGCCAATCACCTACTCTCAGCCCAACCACCTCACAGGGTTGTTGTGGCGGTTAAACCATGCACGCCACCTTGAGTTTCATGGAGGGAAAGATGGGGTATAAACGCAATAAACAAATGCAACAAACAAACCTTCCTTACTGAATCTTTCAAGTCTGCACGATCAGTCTGAAAGAAGTTCGGCGCGCAGAAGAGTGCAGCGTGGGCGACACGCGTCTGTTGGGGCGATCGCGCCTCACGCCCAGAGCCAGGAGGACTCGGGAGGAATTAATTTATGATCAAACTTCTCCTTCTCTCACACACACAAGGTTGGCATCCAAAAAGCAGGTTGCATTCGCACGTGCAAGACCACCAGCTCGGGGAACACGCCCGGACGACCCACGGCCCGCTCGTCCTCCAGGATCGCTCGCCCGCTTTCTCCAGTGGCCGGTTTTACAACGCGCACCGGCTACGCGTTTGCCGCCTCCCTGTTTGCAAGCCGCAGCGGCGAGCCGCGGATGCGGCGCAGCAATTCGCCCGCGACTGATGCTGGAGAAGCAGCAGGAAGACTCTCCATCCTCGCCCCCGCCCCCCAACTCCGCGCGCTTTGGCATCTGGAACAAAGCCTGCGAACTGCCAATCAAGGGGGCGGCCGAGGGGGGGTTGCCCTGTCCATTTGCAAATCAATACCGGCCTCCAGAGAAAGAACCTTGCATTAAACATGAGCCAGTTCTATGGATGGATGGATGGACTGGGGAGGAGGGAGGCTGCAAAGGGGAGAGGCGGAGGAAGGAGCCAGGGCTAAGTGTTTTTAAAATTATCTTTATTTATGGCATTTATAGCCCCCCCTTTTTCTCCCAGGAGCTTAAGGGTCCTCTCCCTCCTCCTCATTTCACAACAACCCTGTGAGGCAGGTTAGAGTGAGAGTGATCGGTCATGCACTGAGCTTCATGGCCAAGCAGGGATCTGAAAGCTGGTTTCTGCCAGGTCTTAGTCGGGCACTCTAACCATTGCACTACGCTGCCTCTGTTTCAGCAAAGAAGAAGAAGAAGAAGAGTTTGGATTTGATATCCCGCTTTATCACTACCCTAAGGAGTCTCAAAGTGGCTAACATTCTCCTTTCCCTTCCTCCCCCACAACAAACACTCTGTGAGATGAGTGGGGCTGAGAGACTTCAGAGAAGTGTGACTGGCCCAAGGTCACCCAGCAGCTGCATGTGGAGGAGCGGAGACACGAACCCGGTTCCCCAGATTATGAGACTACCGCTCTTAACCACTACACCACACTGGCTCTCAAGACAGTGAGGAGGCAGGTAGAGGGACCCCTGACCATTAGGTCCAGTCGCGGACGACTCTGGGGTTGTGGCGCTCATCTCGCTTTATTGGCCGAGGGAGCCGGCGTACAGCTTCTGGGTCATGTGGCCAGCAGGACTAAGCCGCTTCTGGCGAACCAGAGCAGCGCATGGAAACGCCATTTACCTTCCCGCTGGAGCGGTACCTATGTTTCTACTTGCAATGGTGTGCTTTCGAGCTGCTAGGTTGGCAGGAGCAGGGACCGAGCAACGGGAGCTCACCCCATCATGGGGATTCGAACCACCAACCTTCTGATTGGCAAGTCCTAGGCTCTGTGGTTTAACCCACAGCGCCACCCGCATCCCTTTAAAAGAGCATTAGAGAAATTGATGTAGGAGGAGAGGGCTATCAATGGCTGCCAGCCGCAATGGCTTGGCTCTTCCTCCAAGGTGGAAGGCAGCAATGATAATGTGAGGGGAGAGGGTTCTTGTGCTCAAACCCTGCCAGCAGGTTTCCCATTGAGGCATCTGTGTGTGAAGAGGGTGCTGGGACTAGATGAGCCATAGGCCACATCCAATCAGACTCCTCTGGTGTCCTTATGGAACCTCCAGCTCCAGGGGCAGTCTACCTCGATTCCTAGTTTCTTAGGGGTATTTGGCTACTGGGAGGAGAGGATGTTAGACTAGATGGGTCGCTGGCCTAATCCAGTGAGATAGATATAAAACATATGTTCAAAAATACAGTAAAGGTTTGCTATCTATGCTAGCATTTGATTGACGTTGGAGTGAGACTGAGTTGAGAAATAAGACCAAGGGTACATATTGATATAGGAATGTATTAGATAATATGTAAAGAAATATACAATAATAAGAGTACATTCATTTGTAAAAAGAAAGAATATACAACGGGAAAGACAGAAAGTCTAGTGTGTTGGTATGTAAATGATTGGGGGGGATTTGTTTTTGTTTTTTCTCTTTGTTCTTTCTTTTTTGTTTCATTTTCTTTCTAGGTATATAAAAGTTGTATATAATTTATGTATACATGTTGGAAATTATATTATAGTAAGTCCTGTAATGTAATATGACAACGTTTACCGATGTAATATAAGGATGTTAACAAATAAATAAAAATGCAAAGGAAAAAAAAAGATCCAGCGGATTCTTCTCCAAATCAATGATTTGTAGAATTGCAGAGTTTGAAGGGACCCCCGAGGGTCTTTGGACAAATGACCCTACCCCCCCCGCTTAAAAATCTTCTTATGTAGTGGTAAGCTGGGGGTGCACAGCTTGAGCATAGAAGCAAGGGGTCCTTTGGTGACCCAGAGGAAAGGGAACCCACACAAGGGGCCACACAGCAAAATGACAGCCCTGAAATGAATTGGGGGGGGGGGACACACTAATGTCTTAAGCCGCTTCACAGAGGTGGAATTTGCTCATCTCTCACTCACATATAACCCAGGACAGCAAAACTTTAATTAGCTGGTGGGATGCCAATTTTAATCAGGGAGGGACAATTTTCATCAGTGGTGCCAACTCTGAAGGTCACACGTTTTATTTACATTTTTCCGGAGTGTATTTGGGTGCTGGTGTGTTACGGTGAAGACAGTCTTCCCTCTTCACCCAGGGGGGCAGCTTTTCTCTTCTGCTTCTGTCAGGAGCTCAAAATGGCACGCCTGTTGAGAGTTTTGCCAATATCCAGAGAGCCCTTCACCCAGATCTGGCAGAGATCTCCTGGCTGCGCCATCCTATGCATTTTTTGCACAGGAATAAGCACACTCACCCAGGTACGGATCATCTGGGTGTGACTAGGGAGAATGCCTTACTGCTATATTTAAAAATGAGGGGGACAGAGAATCCTTGTTTACATCTGTGAAATGCTGGAGGCTCCCTGATCTCTTTCATTCTGAGCAGGGCTTGGGAGCCTGAAGCCCGGGAGCTAAATAAAACCCTCCAAGCTTCTCTGCCTGGTACTCAGAATTCTCCCCAGGACACAGACAGACAGACAGACAGACAGACAGACAGACAGACAGACAGACAGACAGACACACACACACACACACACACACACACACAGACCAGCTTTGCACATGAGAGTTTTGAAAGTCTGAGAATGCCTCTTGCTTGTGTCTGTAGGGATGTCTCTGTCGAAGTCAGCCTACTGCACAAAACTAAAATGGGCATTCGTTGCTCTGGCCACTTTACCTCTGCCCCACCTGGAATGGGCATGTGGCTCTCAGAACGTTGCCCAAAAGGCAATGTGGCTCTTGGGATGAAAAGGCTCCCCTGCCCTTGATTTGGAGATTTCACATAAACTTTGCAGGGGGTTGGACTAGATGACCCACAGGGTCCCTTCCAAGAGAGAAAGTATTTCCTCTGGCACAAGAACATAATAAGAGCTTGCTAGATCAGGCAAAGCCCCAGGATCTGAGCACCAGAGCCCTCCTCGCCACTCCTGTAGTTTTCAGTAACTGGTACAGTCGTACCTTGGATCCCAAACGCCTTGGCTCCTGAACAAATCTGCTCCCAAACGATTGAAACCTGGAAGTGAGTGCTTTGGTTTTCGAATGATTTTCAGAAATCGAACGTCTGGCATGGCTTCCGATTGGCTGCAGGACACTCTTGCAGCCAATCTGAAACCGCGCTTTGGTTTCTGAACGTTTTGGAAGTCGAACGGACTTCTGGAACGGATTCTGTTTGACTTCCAAGGTATGACTGTATTTGGCAGCATTGCTGCAGAGCAAAGCCATCATAGTTGGGAGCCAGTTATGGCCCTCTCCTTCTCCAAGAATTTGTCCAATTTGCTTTTAAAGCCATCCGAGTTGGTGGCCATCTCTGCCACTATGAGCAAGTGAATGCTTAACATTGTTGCCCTATAATTTGTAAATGTAGATTAAGAGTTACCCTGTTTCAAAGGTCACCTTGGTGAGATTTTAAGATACTATTCCCGAGGCAGTGAGAGATTTGACTTTCTTGGGCTCCATGATCACTGCAGATGGTGACAGCAGTCACAAAATTAAAAGACGCCTGCTCCTTGGGAGAAAAGCAATGACAAACCTAGACAGCATCTTAAAAAGCAGAGACATCACCTTGCCAACAAAGGTCCATATAGTTAAAGCTCTGGTTTTCCCTGGAGTAATGTATGGAAGTGAGAGTTGGACCATAAAGAAGGCTGGTGGCCGAAGAATTGATGCTTTTGAATTCTGGTGCTGGAGGAGACTGTGGAGAGTCCCATGGACTGTGAGAAGGTAAAACCTATCCATTCTGAAGGAAATCAGCCCTGTGTGCTCACTGGAAGGACAGATCCTGAAGCTGAGGCTCCAATACTTTGGCCACCTCATGAGAAGAGAAGACTCCCTGAAAAAGACCCTGATGTTGGGAAAGATGGAGGGCACAAGGAGAAGGGGATGACAGAGGACGAGATGGTGGGACAGTGTTCTTGAAGCTACCAGTGTGAGTTTGACCAAACTGCGGGAGGCAGTGGAAGACAGGAGTGCCTGGCGTGCTCTGGTCCAGGGGGTCACGAAGAGGCGGACACGACTAAACGACTCAACAACAACAACATTCCCAATATGACAAGGGCTTATGGAGGCTGCAGGTGGGAAGCTGCATCACAGACGAGGCAGCATTTCCCCTTTCCTTGCAAGATGATGCCTGCTAAGACACAGATGGTTTCTCATCTAAAATACAAAGTATCCTTCTTGCATTAGATTTATTAGTCCTTGGTTTTTTTTTATCAATATGCAAATCTCATGGATGGGTTCCTTGACTGAGGCTGCTCCTAGCACCACCCAGGCATGGCTGCTGTGTCCTGCACTGCAAGCACAATTGTAATGGGCTTTCCACACTTACTGGCAGCCTTGTGCTTTTTCCGTGTGCGCCTCCCCCAGTGCTCCAGCCACATCAGCAGGCATGATGTCACTGCTGTGCTTGCAGCCAGCGCTGAAGAAGAGCATCTGCTGGGTCCATCCAGTCCAGTACCCTGTTCTTATAGTGGCCAACCAGGTGCCTTCATAGGTTACCTGCAAGTAGGATCTGAGCAGAAGAACACTCTCCCCTCCTGTGGTTTCCAGCAACTGGTGTTTGGAGGCATCACTGCCTCCTGCTGTCATAATGGCTAGTAACCATCGATGGCCTCAATGAATTTGCCCATCCTCTTTTGAAGCCATCCAAGTTGGTGACCATCTCTGCCTCCTGTGGCAGGGAGTTACACAGTATAACTATGTCCTGCATGAAGGAGGATTTAAAATGAGCATACATACACTATAACCGGTGTGTGTGTGTGTCAGAGAGAGAACTAAAATAGTATATTAGGTAAAGGGTAAAGGGACCCCTGACCATTAGGTCCAGTCGTGGCCGACTCTGGGGTTGCAGCGCTCATCTCGCTTTACTGGCCAAGGGAGCCGGCGTACAGCTTCTGGGTCATGTGGCCAGCATGACTAAGCCGCTTCTGGTGAACCAGAGCAGCACACGGAAACGCCGTTTACCTTCCCGCTGGAGTGGTACCTATTTATCTACTTGCACTTTGATGTGCTTTTGAACTGCTAGGTTGGCAGGAGCAGGGACCAAGCAACAGGAGCTCACCCTGTTGCGGGGATTCAAACCATCAACCTTCCGATCAGCAAGCCCAAGAGGCTCAGTGGTTTATTTTTTTTTTTTTTATAAAATATTTTTATTAAACAATTTTTATATTCATACAAACAAAACATACATAAACAAACAGAAGACAAAAACAGAACAAGAAACAAGTACCATTTCATGTCCTAATTTCTTAAACCTTTCTTCTTCGACTTCCTCATGCCTCCTGTTTCTGTATTCCAAATTCTAATCAATTGTTCAGCAAATCTTCCCTTATTTTACTATAAATTTAAGCTAATCATCCTTATTCTCCTTGTCTTAACCATTACTAATAGTAACCATTTACCTTAGTCCAACATCATTCTAGCTGTCATTAATTTTGTAATATTTCTTTAAATAGTCCTTAAACTTTTTCCATTCTTCTTCCGCCGTTTCTTTTCCCTGGTTTCGGATTCTGCTCGTCATTTCTGCCAAGCCCATGTAGTCCATCACCTTCATCTGCCATTCTTCCAGTGTGGGTAGATCCTGTGTCTTCCAGTACTTTGCAATAAGTATTCTAGCTGCTGTTGTAGCGTACATAAAGAAAGTTATATCTGTCTTTAACACCCCCTGGCCGACAATACCCAAGAGAAAGGCCTCTGGTTTCTTGGGGAAAGTATATTTAAATACCTTTTTCAGTTCATTATAGATCATTTCCCAGAATGCCTTAATCTTCGGGCACGTCCACCAAAGGTGAAAGAATGTACCTTCCTTTTCCTTACATTTCCAACATTTATTGTCAGGCAAATGGTAAATCTTTGCAAGCTTGACTGGGGTTATGTACCACCTATAGATCATTTTCATAATATTCTCTCTTAAGGCATTACATGCCGTAAATTTCATCCCGGTGGTCCACAACTTTTCCCAGTCAGCGAACAAAATATTATGACCAATGTCCTGAGCCCATTTAATCATAGTTGATTTAACCGTTTCATCTTGTGTGTTCCATTTCAGCAGCAAGTTGTACATTTTTGACAAATTCTTAGTACTGGATTCTAACAGTTCAGTCTCTAATTTTGATTTTTCCACCTGAAAGCCAATTTTACTGTCCAATTTGAACACTTCGTTTATTTGATGATAATGCAACCAATCTCTCACCTTCCCTTTTAATTTTTCAAAACTCTGCAATCTCAATTTGTCCCCTTCCTTTTCCAGAATTTCCCAATATCTTGGCCATTGAGGCTCAGTGGTTTAGACCACAGCGCCACCCATGTCCCTAAACAGTATGTTACTATAATGTTAATTTATTATGGTGCTATAGCACTATACTAAACAAATGCTTATCAAAAAAAATATAGAAAATCATTTTTTTTTCTTTCCTAAAGCTTTCTAATCACTGCAGTTTTTACAACGTGATTAATGGCAGTGGACACAAAGGGTTTCTGTTGTATTATAGCATCACGGCTTTTATAAAGCTGTACTTCCATTTCACATATATCCTATTTCCCCAAAGCAGCAAGACTGGCGCTTGGGGAAGACGTGTTGCTTCAGCAACAAAGTAGTTCAGATTGGGAGCTGGAGTCTCCACTCCTTCCTGGCTCCCCACCAGGCCTTGATCCAAGCACGTGTTTCCATCTGCTTACGTAAGGGAAAGCTTGCAGCTCATTGGAAGAGCCATTACTTTGCAGGCAGAAGGTCCCAGGTGAAGCCTTGTTGAAATTCCCTCTTCTAGCTAGAGCATGATTGAAGACGCAGGCTCCCGGTTGCCTTTTGCATCTGCTTCCACCTTCCCCTGCAATGTGGAAGGAAGGATCTGTACCCCTTCAGGTGTTCTACTCACATCTAAAAGCAACTCACAAGTGGGATGTGTACAAATCAGTGTGCCTCAGCTTCACCCCCCCATGAGTTGGCCAGCAAACTCCTGAACATGCAGGGAGTCTATGGGTAGAGAAGACTCCCCACTTCAGAAGGTCACCTTCCACGTTCACAGAGAGAGAGAGAAGGGGATGGGTTGTGTGGGGGATTTTGCATGCTCCTCTCCTCCGTTCAGAACCTCTGGCCTACCTGGCGGCAAGTCAGTACGTCAAGTCCAAAGTTCAAAGACCAGGAGTCACTCCACGCAAGGAAAGTCCAAAGCACAGGGAATGCAACGCAGGGTCAGTCCAAGGAAGCCAGATCTGAAGTCCAGCACTGTTCCATAGAGGTCCAGAAGTGTGCTGGGCCTGGGGGTAACCCTTCTAACGCAGTCCAGGACCGGTCCAGAATCCGAAGGTCCCGCTAGGAGTCAGTCGGACAGGGCCAAGGCAGGACACGAGGCAGGAAACCAGGCAAGGACAGGTACAGGATCTCAGGCAGGATCTGGCATACAGCAATGTTGCTCCCGCAACCTGGGCCAGGGTCCAACAGCCTTTTGTCTTTGTCGGGGTAGCGGCCGGTCCTGATCCCCCGGCGACTCACCTCCCTGTCTCGCCCAAAAGCGAGCACTCCTCCTGCGAGTACTCAGGTCTCTCCTTCTCTCAGACCTCAGTCTCTGCAGCTCGGGAGACGTCGGTGGGTTACTAGACCCAGGGGCCGCCTCAGCCTCTCCTGACCCAACCGTTAGTGGAGCAGCTGTAAGTGATGGCCCAGCTGGAGGCAACGAGGTCATCCCCGCATCTGGAGTCAGGGCAGGCTCAGGCCCCTGACTTGGCCCAGCTGGTGCTTGTTGCAGGGGAACCTGTACAGACTGGGACTCTTCAGGATCAGGCCCCAGACTTGGTTCCGATGAAGCCTGAGGCAAAGAAGATTTCCTTCCCCATCCTCTGCTTTCCCCGATGTGCCCCAGTCCTGCCTGTACACCTCGCTGGGATATTTTCCCTCCTCCCTTCAACCTGCCATTTAATGACATCCCTAGGTATTTTGCTTTTTAGGGCTATTTGAGCTTGAATGTTTAAATACCAACAAAGTGTTCAAGTTTACTGCTCTGAGCCTTCCAGATGGGGTCACGTAGAAAGTCCAAAAAGAGTTGAGGCTATAAAGAAACAGAGGGTAATAATAATAATAATAATAATTTATTATTTATACCCCGCCCATCTGGCTGGGCCTCCCCAGCCACTCTGGGCGGCTTCCATAGAAACCAAAAATACACTAAAATATCACACGTTAAAAACTTCCCTGAACAGGGCTGCCTTAAGATGTCTTCTGAATGTCAGGTAGTTGTTTATCACTTTGACATCTCGTGGGAGGGCGTTCCACAGGGCGGGCGCCACTACCGAGAAGGCCCTCTGCCTGGTTCCCTGAAGCTTTGCTTCTTGCAATTAGGGAACCGCCAGAAGGCCCTCGGCACTGGACCTCAGCGTCCGAGCAGAACATTGGGGGTGGAGACGCTCCTTCAGGTATACTGGACTGAGGCCATTTAGGGCTTTAAAGGTCAGCACCAACACTTTGAATTGTGCTCGGAAACGTACTGGGTACATTTCATCATGTGTGGTGGAAATATTGTTGTTGTTGTTTAGTCGTTTAGTCGTGTCCGACTCTTCGTGACCCCATGGACCAGAGCACGCCAGGCACCTCTGTCCTCCACTACCTCCCGCAGTTTGGTCAGACTCATGTTTGTGGCTTCGAGAACACTATCCAACCATCTCATCCTCTGTCGCCCCCTTCTCCTTGTGCCCTCCATCTTTCCCAGCATCAGTGTCTTCTCCAGGGAGTCTTCTCTTCTCATGAGGTGGCCAAAGTACTGGAGCCTCAGCTTCACGATCTGTCCTTCCAGTGGTGGAAATATAGGATGGTTCAAAATTTCTGGGAAATGATTTATAATAAAATGAAAAAAAAAAGTTTAGAATAACCTTTGTTAAAAAAACAGAAACCTTTTTATTAGGTATTGTAGGAGCGGAGATTCCCAAAGACCAGAATAAATGGTTTATGTATGCTACAACGGCCACCAGGATACTGCTAGCCCAATGATGGAAAGAGGAACAGTCCTGACCAAAGATGAGTGGCAAACCAAGTTAATGGACTATGCTGAAATGGCGAAACTAACTGGAAAGCTCAGAAATCAAGACAAGAATTTTTTCAAAAAAATGGGAAATGTTTATTCTACATTTGCAAAAGTATTATAAACAGGTTAATACATTGGCAGGATTTTAAGAACACTTGTAATTATGAAGATAGTACAGGAAATTTGAGATAAAAAATAATTTGGAGTAGAAATAGTATGCAGTTGAGAAGAAAATTTAAGGAACGGGGGGGGGGGGGGGAGTCACAGGATTCGGAGAATCCCATTTTATGGAATTGATATTGTTTTCCTGTATATTTTTCTTTCTTTGTTTGTTGCTGTTGTATTCGTTATTGTTTGTTGAAAATTTAATAAAAAAATAATATTAAAAAAACAAAACAAAAAGAGTTGAGGCTGGAGCCCGAGTATTCTTTGATTGATCTTCCAGTTTGCAAGAAACATTACACAAACAACTTAAGAAGAGTCTTCACTCTCTTCTTGTTCCCTGGTGGGGAGGCCCCGTTTTGTGCTTTGCCTCAGGTGCCCAAATGCCTTGGGGTGGCCTTGCTGGCTAGCCACTTGCCTGCAAATCATTTGCTCCCATGACCATTGCGCCATCCCGGCGCAAATGGGAGAGACGGAGGCAAGACTGCTGCGGCGTTCCTGATTTCCCAGGCCTAAACTCAGAGCCTTCCGTTCAGAAGCAGGCAGGTGACGTCACACTGCTTCTGCCTGAGAGTCTTCTGAAAAGATCTCCCAGCCCCCAGGACACCTTCTGGTTGCTAAGAGCACAGTGCCAGGTGGATGGGGCCTGGGGGCCTGGGGGAAAGGAGCTGCTTGAAATTCCACCCAGGCCCTGGGCTCTCCACAGCCAAAGCACATTGTCTTGGGAGGTTTGTTGCCTCCTTTGAACACGGAAGGTGGGGAGAAAGAACTCTGCCCAAAGGGAAAAGGAGCGCTGGAAATAGATTTGCAGCTGGAAAGAGAGATGGCAAAAAACCTCACCCAGCATCCAGGGACGCCTTTGTCACACCAACTTGCAAGCCACTCAGCTCGATGAAGAGGCGTTCAGAGTGGCTTGCCACAGTCGACAAGCATTTTAAAGAGTCAGAGGCATGCCCAAATGAAACCACATGCAAAAACAGCAGAGGCAAAACGATAAGCTGCCAAATGATGCTTGAGGGAGTTGGGTCTGTTTAGCCTGGAGAAGAAGAGGTTGAGAGATGAGATGATCGCCATCTTCAAATATTGGAAGGGCTGTCGCTTGGAAGGTGCAACAAGCTTGTCTTCTGCAGCTCAGGAGGGTAGTGCTCAAACAAGTGGATTTAACTTGCAAGAAAGTAGATTGAGACTAAAGGTTAGGAAGAACCTTCTGGCGGTAAGAGTCGTTTGACAGTGGAAGGGACTCCCTTGGAAGTAGGTACTCTCTCCTTTGTTGGAGAGGTTAAATGGAGGTTGGGTGGCCATCTGTCAGGGATTTGGCATTTCAGGAACTTACCGTAAGCTACATGCCCCTTGGCTTCCATTCCAGGTCTACAATTCTATGGTTCTATTACTTTAGCCTTGTCTCCCAAAGCTCTTCCCAGCCGCCAACAGAAAGGTTTCATGGTTCTTGCAGAAGACGGATGACAACGTTGGGCTCCTGGGAATGTAACAAAGTAAAAAACTTCTGGGAAACGATATATAATGAGATGAAAAAGATGTTGAAATATACATTTTTAAAAAGACCAGAAGCATTTTTACTTGGTATTATAAGTGAGGACATTAACAGACAGGATATTAAACTGTTTTTATACACAACAACAGTGGCAAGAGTATTGTAGGCTCAGAAATGGAAGCAAGAAGAAATACCGTCGAAAGAAGAATGGCAGACGAAATTAATGGGCTACGCAGAATTGGATAAAATGACAGGAAGGATTCAAAACCTGCAGGAAGAATCTTCACAGAAGATTGGAAGAAATTTATGAACTATTTGAAGAGCAACTGTAATCAACAAATTACGCTAGTAGAACTACAAGGCATTTTGTAAGGAGGAATATATGAAATATCGCAAAGAAGAGAAAGAAGAGAGATATTAGTTATGATATTTATGTAGTAGTGAATGTAAGAAATGTAAATTAAGTGGAAAAGATTGGAAATTTTTCAGATGTGATTGATGGACGTCAAAAAAAAATTGTATAAGATATAAAAGTATGTTTAATAATTGTTGAAAATGATATGTTAAAAAACCAATAAAAAAATAAAGAAAAAAGAAAAAAAAGACAACGTTGGGCTCCGTCACATTTCTCTCGAGAGTGAGCGCCACAAGCCAGAGCTGAGACACTGAGCACAGTTTAAGATCTTATGAATCACAAAGCCTTTCTCAGCAAGGAGCTCTCAGGAGATGCTGGCAACTGTGCAGGCTTCAATGGCAAGAGATGCTCCTAAAAGCAGTCAGGATCCTGCCCGCAGAGGACTTCAAAGCTCCTTGCAGGTTGCCCACAAAGGGCCACAAAAAAAGCAGGTGAGCAAGTACCAGTCTCAAACTTCCCCTTTCACATAGGCCACTTTGCTCCCCTTTCCTTTCCCTTCTCCCTTCCATAACACCAACACAGACATGGAGCCACCACCGGAAAAGCCCTTCTCTGGCCACACTTCCATTGAGAACCACCATTTCTTGGTGTTCTTCTGCAGTTCTCAAGCACGAACGCCACCTTGAGCTCCTTAGAGGAAAGGTGGAATAGAAATGTTGTTGTTGGCACCTGTCTGTCTCAAGATACAATGGAGTTCACCTCTGGGGGTGAAGCTAAAACACTGCATTAGCAGCACTGAAGATGCTCTCGGCCTCCCTGGTGTGGTCCAAAGGAAAGCAGAGCAATATGTTTGGTAACTGGGCAAAACGCAATAACGAAATGTGGACCCTGTGTGATGGCCTGGGACTCAGGCTCGGAACCAGAGGAGTCTCAGTCTACACCAGATCCTTTGCCTCAGGCATCACCTGAACCAAGTCTGGGGCCTGATCCTGAAAGTCCCAGTCTGCACAGGTTCCCCTGCAACAAGCACCAGCTGGGCCAAGTCAGGGGCCTGAGCCTGCCCTGGCTCCAGATGCGGGGATGACCTCATTGCCTTCAGCTGGGCCATCACTTACAGCTGCTCCACTACCGGTTGGGTCAGGGGAGGCTGAGGTGGCCCCTGGGTCTGGTAACCCACTGATGTCTCCCGAGCTGCAGAGATGAAGGTCTGAGAGAAGGAGAGACCTGAGTACTTGCAGGAGGAGTGCTTGCCTCCGGGTGAAACAGGGAGGTGAGTTGCCGGGGGATCAGGACCAGCCGCTACCCCGACAAAGATAAAAGGCTGTCGGACCCCGCCCCAGGTTGCGGGAGCAACATTGCTGTATTCCAGATCCTGCCTGAGATCCTGTGCCTGACCTTGCCTGGTTTCCTGCCTTGCCCTGTTGGACTGACTCCGCGCGGAATCCTTGGATTTGGGACCGGACCTGGACCACGTTGCTTGGGTTAACTCCCGGGCCCAGTACACCCTGTAAGCTATTAGGTGGGCAACCCACTCTCCTGCTGGCTGCCTTTGCTCCCCACACCAGCCCATCTTTGCTCTGTGTTTTGCAACCTGCGTATCCAGGTAAAGGTGCCCCACGTGCTAGAGAAGTTGGAGCCTCTCTCCATCCCGCTGCCCTGGCTTCTGCGGCGGATCAGAGACAGGGTTGTTTTTGCCTCCGATTCCCCCCAGAGGGTTGCAGCAAACCCATCATCTTACAAGGACGGACAGTCGCCGGCAGATCCGTGCTGACCTTTAACTGTGCTTCTGTGGAAATGCAAGACAAAAAACTTGTTGCTGTTCCATTTCCACGTGGAGACAGAGCCCATCTTTCCTTCTAGACAAGGAGAGAGAATTTTGCTGGGGGTGGGCAAAGCAAATGCAAAGGAATTATTTTTAAGAAATAGACAGGACTGTTCATGAGCCTTGAAATCTACATGGTTGTGGGGAGATCCAAGGAGTTTGGGGGGCAAATAGACACTGCTTCTTCTTTTTAAACAACAGAGGTTTGATCAGCACTGCTCAGATGTACAACAATTTTGGCTAGGAAAGGAATTGAAAATAAAACTGCTGGTATCCCAATGTTATAGGAATCTATGGAGTTATTGCATTTGGAATAGTGTGTGCCGTTCTGGTCGCCTCGCCTCAAAAAGGAGATTGTAGAGTTGGAAAATTGTGGGCCAAATGATCAAGGGGATGTAGCGACTCCTCTATGAAGAAAGGTTGAAACATTTGGGACTTAGCAGTTTAGAGAAAAGACAAGTAAGAGGCGACATGACGGGAGTTTATAAAATGATGCCTTGCCTGGAGAAAGTGGATACAGTATTTTCCTCCCTCCGTCTCTCCTGACACTAGAATTTGGGGACACCCAGTGAAGCTGAATGTTGGAAGATTCAGGACAGATAAAATAAAGGAGTTCCTTATGCAGCACGTAGCAAAACTGTGGAACTCCCTGCCACAGGAGGCAGAAATGACCAACCACTTGGATGGGTGTAAAAGAGAATTAGACAAATTCATGGGGAGTGCACTGCCCCCCGGCACCATCGGGGAGGGGGGTACCACCGCTGCTGCCCCCCTGGACACATGCCGCTCACCCCCCCCCCACTGTGCCAGGTGCCACTGGGCAAGCTCAGTTAGTAGAGCATGAGACTCCTAGTCTCAGGATACGATACGATAATCTTTATTGTCATTAGAATCATAGAATCATAGAGTTGGAAGAGACCACAAGGGCCATCGAGTCCAACCCCCTGCCAAGCAGGAAACACCATCAGAGCACTCCTGACATATGGTTGTCAAGCCTCTGCTTAAAGACCTCCAAAGAAGGAGACTCCACCACACTCCTTGGCAGCAAATTCCACTGTCAAACAGCTCTTACTGTCAGGAAGTTCTTCCTAATGTTTAGGTGGAATCTTCTTTCTTGTAGTTTGGATCCATTGCTCCTTGTCCGCTTCTCTGGAGCAGCAGAAAACAACCTTTCTCCCTCCTCTATGTGACATCCTTTTATATATTTGAACATGGCTATCATTTCACCCCTTAACCTCCTCTTCTCCAGGCTAAACATGCCCAGCTCCCTTAGCCGTTCCTCATAAGGCATCGTTTCCAGGCCTTTGACCATTTTGGTTGCCCTCCTCTGGACACGTTCCAGTTCGTCAGTGTCCTTCTTGAACTGTGGTGCCCAGAACTGGACACAGTACTCCAGGTGAGGTCTGACCAGAGCAGAATACAGTCGCCCAGTGAGCTTTATAGAATCATAGAATCATAGAATCATAGAATCATAGATTTGGAGGAGACCACAAGGGCCATCGAGTCCAACCCCCTGCCAAGCAGGAAACACCATCAGAGCACTCCTGACATATGGTTGTCAAGCCTCTGCTTAAAGACCTCCAAAGAAGGAGACTCCACCACACTCCTTGGCAGCAAATTCTACTGTCCAACAGCTCTTACCGTCAGGAAGTTCTTCCTAATGTTTAGGTGGAATCTTCTTTCTTGTAGTTTGGATCCATTGCTCCGTGTCCGCTTCTCTGGAGCAGCATTGTCCCATACAGAACAACGAAATTGAAAAAAACCAACAAGCCAGCTATCCCAACCTGGTTAACCCCCTAAAAACTCTGATACCCCATTTTTAAAATACAATATGCTCCCACAGAGACTCCTTACACTGTGTTTAAAACCAAAATCGCATTTGGATAGAAACTGTTTCTCAGGCGGCTACTCCTAGTCTTTATAACCCTGTACCTTCTTCCAGAAGGCAGAAGCTGAAAGAGGTCATTTTCGGGGTGCGCACTATCCTGCGCTATCTCTGCAGCTTTCTTATGGCACCTGGAAGCGTAGATTTGATCCAAGGTGGGAAGAGTGCACCTAATTATTCTCTCCGCAGTCTTTACAACCCTGGACAGCATTGTTTTTTCCCTGACCGTGCAGCTCCCAAACCACACACAGAGACCATAAGTTAATACACTCTCAACAGTACAATGGTAAAATGCCATCAACAGGTCCTTTGAGAGATTGTTTTTCTGGAGGATTCTCAGAAAATATAACCTCTGCTGTGCTCTCTTCATCAGGGTTCTTTGCTGTTTTCTCCCCAGGTTAGGTCACCTCTCAACTCCATTCCCAGGGCAATGTGTTTGAGCCCCGTACTGGGCAAAAAGATTCCTGCATTGCCGTGAGTTGGACTAGATGACTGCGGGGTCCCTTTCAACTCTACAGTTCTGTGATTCTACAGTTTGGTGGCCTGACTGAGCTCCTTGCAAGCATGGCAGGATATAAGCATGCCATATTTGACAGGCAGGATCCTGGGCCAGTTCCTGGAGATAAGCCATGGATGAAGCTGCTAGGCTAACTGTGCAACCAGCAAACCCTCCAGCAAGCCAGCGTGCATCACAAGAGGTGCAGGAGTGAATTGTGACAAGTTCCTGGGGTTGTGGTGGAGAAACTGGAGGAATTACCTGCAAAAGGAGTGTTTGCGTGTTTATATGAGGTGGGGAAGTGGGTGGGTGGGGAGTGAGTCTCAAAAGTAAAGTAACAAATGTCTTAGTTCTCTGGAAACGGGGATTATAGTGGAAGTGTAAAAAAGAAAGAAAGTCACACGCCATCTGGATGGAGATTCTGAGTGGGAAACGCAATTCCTTCCAATTTCCATGCAGGAACCAAGTCTTCAGGCAAACCTCTGAGCTGCTTGAAATGCTCCTATTTCTTTATTTTTAAAAATGCAAATTTGCGTCTAAATCTCAACATCCTCTCCCCCCCCCACCGAAACCTAATGAAGTGTTTTAAGTTGATTTTAATTTATACAAAATGATTTCCTCTAGGCTTTTTGTGTTGTTGTTGTTTTTTTGGTGTGTGCATTCAAAAAGAGAGTGAAATATCATGATGTGGCAAACATCAATATTTCTGGAAAAGACAGGGATGAGAAACAAGTTGTTTTTCTTGGTGGAATCAGAAATGAGGATTAGGAGTGTTTTGCAAGTCAGAAGGGTGCTGCCTGGGGCTGGAGTCTTTTCTGCAAAAACTTCAGACTAGAAGCAAGGGCCGCTGGGTTGAAAAAGACGCATTTCTGGAGTGGGCGTGCAGAGGGCTGCACTCTGATAAGAGTGTCTTGTAGTCCTGAAAATTCACCTAAGGCACAGATCTCCCATGGGGTGCCAGCATCTCTCATGGACCCCACAAAACCTCTATGCTCTGCTCACGGCTTCCTTTGCTACCTGCTTCACTCTTCGATATTGTGAAGCTCCAGATCTGTAGCCCTGGAAAATTCATCTATCTCAGTGCTAGAAGTTTGGGTCCAGCTCCATCATCTGAAAGGGGTTTGCATGGGTCCCCTGCAACGTTCAGGGGTGTCCTGGAATGCCTTACTTGTGTGTTTGTGACACAACTCCTGAAATGACAAATTGTCCTTCATGTGAGTTAATGCTGCGTAGGTATTCCTGATGGAAAAAAACGGTCTCTAATTTTAGAGGCACCGACATCACCCCTCACAGACAAGTTCCATGTTGTTGGCTCCTTCTGTCTTGAGAAACAATGGAGGAGTCTGCCTTTGGGGATGAGGTCAAACTGTTGGAAGGTTGTAGCACCTGCTGTGGCTGTATAGACCAATACAGGAGAGACATGGTTTGTTGCAGCTGGGGCAGAGGTAGGTGCCTGGTTGTGTTGCTGCAGATGCACCATTATTGTTATTATTATTATTATTATTATTATTATTAATATCCTGCCCATCTGGCTGGGTTTCCCCAGCCACTCTGGGCGGCTTCCAACAGACTATTAAAATACAACAGTCTATTAAACATTAAAAGCTTCCCTAAACAGATCTGCCTTCAGATGTCTTCTAAATGTCAGGCAGTTGTTGTTCTCTTTGACATCTGGTGGGAGGGCGTTCCACAGGGCAGGCACTACTACCGAGAAGGCCCTCTGCCTGGTTCCCTGTAGCTTTGCTTCTTGTAATGAGGGAACCGCCAGAAGGCCCTCAGCGCTGGACCTCAGCGTCCAGGCAGAATGATGCGAGTGGAGACGCTCCTCCAGTTATACTGGGCCGAGAAATGCCCTGGTCCTGAATGGGGTAACTGTGCCCCTGAAGGACCGGGTGCATAGCCTGGGAGTCATTCTGGACTGTCGTTCTGCCCAGACACCGAGGTCCAGCTCTGAGGGCCTTCTGGCGGTTCCCTCCCTGCGAGAAGTGAGGTTACAGGGAACCAGCCAGAGGGCCTTTTCGGTAGTGGCACCCGCCCTGTGGAACGCCTTCTCAGCAGATGTCAAGGAAATAAACAACTTTCTGACTTTTAGAAGACATCTGAAGGCAGCCCTGTTTAGGGAGGTTTTTGCTGTTTGACGTTTTGTCCTGTTTTTAATATTCTGTTGGGAGCAGCCCAGAGTGGCTGGGGACACCCAGCCAGATGGGCAGGGTATAAATAAATTATTATTATTCTTTCTCTTCCCTATGCTCCTCCCAGCCATTATTCTTCCTCTGGTCACTGCTATGGATACAAGGCCTAAGTAGAAGAGAAGAAGAGGAAGAGTTTGGATTTGATATCCCGCCTTTCACTCCCTTTAAGGAGTCTCAAAGCGGCTAACATTCTCCTTTTCCCTTCCTGCCCCACAACAAACACTCTGTGAGGTGAGTGGGGCTGAGAGACTTCAAAGAAGTGTGACTGGCCCAAGGTCACCCAGCAGCTGCATGTGGAGGAGCGGAGACGCGAACCCGGTTCCCCAGATTACGAGACTACCGCTCTTAACCACTGCACCACACTGGCTCTGTCTGGTGTCTGTCTGCAGGCACTGCGGTCATCTGCAAGGGATTCCTTGATGTTGCCAGCCTTCATGCTACATGCAGACATCTTTGTAATACAGCAGAGTTGGTCTACACAGTGGCGCAGTACCTGAAGCCAGCTTCTTATTGAGCACATCTTTGGGAATCGTGCCATCTTCCATTCTGCCATCTCCCCTCACATACAGGTTCCATGCATTGCTGCCTGGTCCAGCTATGCCTTCCTGCCCAAGACCCCTTCCACAATCCTTGCTCGGTACTTTTTCAATGTGGAATAAAAGTTCCCTGTTCGCCTACCTCTCTGACAACTCAAGTTAGCAAAAAACAAGGGGAATTAAAAACAACAACAGAGTAATTACAGTCCTTTTCAGGATCCAAAACTGACAATGGGGCTATTGAGACTGCAATCCCGTAAGACCTAACCTGGGACCAAGCCCTGCGGAACTTCAGAATGACTTCTGAACAGACATGTATACTATTGCATTCTCAGAAAAACCAATTAAGGGCCACTTTAGAAGTGTTTCCTCACCAGTCCCCTTGTCCTTGTCACCAGGAAGCAACAGGACAGGCAGAATCTAATCGAGGGCTCAGAAGCTCTTAAGAACTTCCAAGTTGGACAGGCTGGGGCTGAAATTGTGTTTTATTGCAAGGAGAGAGAGAGAAAGAGAGTGAAAGTAACTTCCGTATATGAGGCCGGTCCATTTGGCTTTGCTGATTGGCAAAGCCTCTCCAAGGTTTCAGGAAAGGTCAATCCACGGCCCCCAATTAAAATTTCTGTTTACAATTTAAAATGTTCATTTTAAATCCTTAAGATATCAATGACTTCCCTTCTTCTTTTTCCATGGTTCATTTTATAGATCATAAATCCCTGCATATTTTACAGAAACGATACCATTCAGTATTCCATTATTGCGTCCATCAAAACTGATTTACACTGTTGAATTTATCTTAATGCTGCCAGTGTTTTCAGCTGTACACAATTATTTCCCATATATTCAATAAATGTTTTCCAATCTTTAAACATATGCTCTTCTTGTTCTCTTCTTGTTCTAATTTTAATTTTTAAATTGTTTTAATGTTGTATTTTAATCTTGTTTTTTAAGTTGTATTTCAATCAACTTGTTTTTATTATTGGTTGTTAGCCGCCCTGAGCCCGGTCTTGGCTGGGGAGGGCGGGGTATAAATAAAATATATTATTATTATTATTATTATTATTATTATTATTATTATATATGTTAAGTCTGCAAGTTGCACATATTTCATCAGTTTAAGTTGCCGTTCTTCTTTAGTTGGGACATCGCTCTTTTTCCATTTTGGGGCTAATGAAACACGGGCCACAGTAGTAGCATACATAAATAACATTTTTTGACACCTGGGAATTTCAGTCTGAATTATCCCCAACAGAAAGGACTCTGGGTTTTGGTTTTTTTTGGGGGGGAAGTACTTTTAAACATTTTTTTCAATTCATTATGGATCATTTCCTAATACTCATTTAAGGAAAGGGCAATTCCTGATCCTTTTGTAGAGTTTCCAAGGGTTGAACCAAGAGCTTTCTGCATGCAGCGAATGCTCTACTAAATAGCACCAAGCCTTCCTCTCTTCCAAAGCAGCACTGCAAGCCAGGTGTGGAGAACCAAACAGAAAACACCTGAATGCAATGATCCGATGGCTTTGTCTCAATTCTCTGCAAAAAGGTGAGCTCAGAAAAGTGTCCCTTCCAGAGAGCAGGACATGGTTCGAAGCAACCTGTGGAGGTCTCCTCACGAGAAGCTCCATGAAGTCAAAGGGATCCTGAGCAAAAAATGAAACTCAGCAGCCTCACCCAGCCATGGCTGTTGACAGTTTCTGGATGATGTTAAATAAGTTGGAGTTCTTGTTATTAAATATATCAAGAAAAAAGTACACCAAGAACTCAGGCCAATGTAAGTTTCAATAGTGGGAGCGATCCCTACTCACAAGTCAATAGTCAAGAATAACAAAAACTAATCCATTCCAAAATATGTATTCTGACAAGGATTACAAACTCAAATAGAGATTACAAGCTCTAACAGAGATTACAGACTCAAACTCATATAGATATGTATAACACAATAATTCGTTACAAAGATTTTCTCTTTTTCACGCGACCATAATGTTGATCCTCATAATTTATCAGCTTGCAGATGGAGACTCAGTTTCAATCATAGCGCAGAAGTCAGAAGTCAACTACGGATTAGAAACCAGGAAAGGGCCCTGTTTCGATGGATTCACCTTCATCAGCTGGAAGTATCAAATATTACATGAAAATACATATAGATTCTACTATTGAAACTTACATAGGCCTAAGTTTTTGGATGATGGCATGGTGGCTGATTTAAACTGCAAAGCGTTTGGGCCATCAGGCCGCCTCAGAAGCCGGGCAATGAGGCCTTGGGTGGGTTTTTCGTGGGGTGGACACCAGGAAGTTTATTGCCACGACTGTGCCATCCCGGGCAATCTCATCACATTATCGAAATGATTAAACACAGAGAGACTTCCCCCACTGTCTGCAACATCGCATCGATGTGATGGCAATGTAGATTGCACGCAATTGACAAAGGGGGTATTGATTAACCCAGTCCATCAAAGGGCCAAACGACATGCAATGATTATCATTGATGTACCGTTAATGCAAAATGCCAAGTTCCCCCCTTTTATTTTTATTTATTTATTTGCTTCAGAGAGAACTGATGACAGCAGCAGCAGCAGCAGCAAATGGACTATATATCTGCCCGTAATAGGCATCCGAGTTATTATGGACAGCGCTCAGAAAACATATTCCGTTCCTAAGCATTATGAAAAGTACTGAGCCTTGACCTTAACTGTGGGCTGGTGAGGCCCTGAGCCCCTGTCTAGATTAAATCCTAGCCCTCTCCACTTTCGCAAAACCTCATCTTGCCTTCTTTAGCTGGTGTGTGTGTGTGTGTGTGTCTGTGTACAGCACTTGTTTATGTCTTTTCTCTTTCGCTCCCTCTCTTTTTCTCTCTCTCACTCATTCCCTGCGTAGCACCACCATTTCCACATCTCGCACAAGCAGCTGATTACAAGCCGTAAAGATGCAGCTTATAGCAACAACAGGAGGGGGAAAAAACCACACGTTTCTTCAGTTGTTTCTCAAGGGAAGGTGAAAATGGGGAAATCTTCCCTTTGGAATAGATATGATGGGTTATCTGTTCCCTGGGCTGATTCGCCTTGCCTGCAGCGCCACCTACTGGCAGGGTCCGCTTTGGATTTGGGGGATAGCTCTTTTTGGGGGGCTGGGGGGAGGCGATGAATGGTTCGTATTTGGTGAAACTGTGCAACAAAAGGTCTCTTCTTCTGCCTGCAAGGATTGCTGGCCGCCAGGAAAGGTACCCAAAGCAAGGCTTGAAAACAACAACAGCTTTTGTGAAAAGCGTCCATTCAGTCTGTTGTTGTTGTGTTTGAAACTGCTGCAAATATGGACCTGCTTGAGTCAGTCGCCCCCTTGCCGTGTGGGGAAGGGTACCCACACTGGGGGGTTTCAGGAAAGCCCTTTAGAAATAATGCCTTGATTGGTTAATGGCAGGGCATTCGTAAGACGCAAAGGAGAGTTTTAGGGGGGCGGCGTTCAGATGTTTTTGGGGAAAACGTCTTTCTTGAGTAACTGCAGATGGAAGTCGAGTGGTATCCTGGGGAACGCTTTCTGCTTTCTTGGCCTCAAGGCCTGCTGGGACAGCCACTCACGCCGGGTCCCCATTGAAAGCCCCTTAAAGCGTTCACACTACGCCGAGTGCTTGAAATCTTTTCTCCATAAAAATATGCTTTAGATCTGCTCCTTGGGTGGTGCCGGAGAAAGCAGCCTGCGAGAAAGCTGGCTGCAGAGGGCTTTAGGAAACATTCTGAGATGGCTTTGGAAATAGCCAGTGCAGGCAAGCTCACACTTTTTAAAGAATGCAAGAGTCAGAATGCGCTCCTTCCCTCCCTCCTTTTACCTGCAATCTGGTTTTATCCCCTTTGCCAGAAGCTGGAGATAGGGCAACACCCTCTCTGCAGGCTTACTCTGAAACAAGGCCTGTTGATATAAAAGAGCCTGCTGGATCAGGCCATTGAAAGACCTACCAGTACATCAAAGTGTTGGTGCTGACCTTTAAAGCCCCAAACGGCCTTGGCCCAGTAGACCTGAAGGAGCATCTCCACCTCCATTGTTCTGCCCAGAAACTGAGGTCCAGCTCCGAGGGCCTTCTGGTGGTTCCCTCCCTGAGAGAAGCAAAGTTACAGGGAACCAGGCAGAGGGCCTTCTCGGTGGTGGCACCCGCCCTGTGGAATGCCCTCCCACCAGATGTCAAGGAAATATACAACTACCTGACTTTTAGAAGACATCTGAAGGCAGCCCTGTTTAGGGAAGTTTTTAATGCTTGATGTTTTGTCCTGTTTTTAATATTCTGTTGGGAGCCACCCAGAGTGGCTGGGTGAACCCAGCCAGATGGGCAGGGTATAAATAATATATTATTACAGTGGTAGCTCGGGTTGCATACGCTTCAGATTACAGACGCTTCAGGTTACAGATTCCGCTAATCCAGAAATAGTACCTCGGGCTAAGAAGTTTGCTTCAGGATGAGAACAGAAATCGTGCGGTGGCAGCAGGAGGCCCCATTAGCTAAAGAGGTGCTTCAGGTTAAGAACAGTTTCACGTTAAGAATGGACCTCTGGAACGAATTAAGTACTTAACCCGAGGTACCACTGTATTATTATTATTATTAGCCCATTCAGTCAGCAGTGTAGCTAGCTGCTTGGGTGCCCAGAGCGGCGCATGCACCCTGCAGCCGGGGGCAGAACAAGCCGGCCATGGGGGTGGGGCAAGCCTCTCCGGAGCCTCCCCCTCAGCTGTAGGGCAGCTGAGGCAGTGGGCAGACGCAAGCCCTGCACTGCTCGAAAAAGCAGCAGGGAGCTTGCAGGCAGTCGTCCCCCCCCCCCCGACGCCTCGCTTTCAGGAGAGATGCCTGGCTCAGGCAGATTTCGGTGGAAGGAAACACCCCCTTCCCTTCCTTATCCATACCCTCTCCACTACACAGCATTGAGTTCAGCAGCGTTTCGTTGCGTTTGTTGACTGAAACACATATTACAAACACATTTTTGCCATTTTTTCACCCCCCTCAATGATGACACTGTCAGGAGCTCATCCTACACTTGAGGAGGACCCTGGTAGAAACACATGCCCATCTGGCATGTTCTCTCCCTCCTGGTCAATCGTTCGGGAGCTTCAAAAGCTTTCTTCTGCCCGAACATCACAGCAACCAATGCCAACAGACACCAGCACACTTAGGCATCCGCAGAGTCTTCGCAGCTTGTGTGACAGACCTCAGCAACTCAGCATTTGGGCTAATCTACTTTATTTACATATAAACACACACGGAGCACTGCAACATGGCTCCCTCTCTCTCTAGCATCAGACAGCAAAGAGGAAGAACAAAGGACAATAGTCCCACTTGTCATGGTCCAGTTCATGGGCAATCGAAGTCCTGGCTGGGGACGTCAGGACCAGGGGGCAAGATGGCAGGGTGGGGGCAGGAACGGGGGTCCAGAAGCCAGGAGTCAGAAAGCCAAGAGTCTGAGGATCAAGAAGCAAGGAGTCAAGAAGCCGAGGTTCAAGGATCAGGAAGCAAAAAGCCAAATGCAAGGCAGGAAGCGTGTTGCTGTGGCAAAGAGCCGAAGGGAAATGCTGACCTTATGTCCCTTCCCAGCACTTGCCACCAGGTGCTGTGAGTTACCAAGCAGCCTCACCTGTGTGGCCGCACCTTGCCTCTTCAGAACAAACTTAGGAAGGCCCCAGTCCCGCAAAGTCCTATTGGTCACAGGGCCTGGCTCCTGCACACACACCTGACACAACTTCACGGAACACAGCAACACAAACATCCTGTCTCCGTTACTTCCCACACTGTGGAGTCAAAACATACACCATCATGTGAAAGACAACAATCCCATGACTGCAATCACAGAGCAGGAATTCTAACAGACACCCGGGGTAGCCTGCACCCACTGCACCTCCCTTCCTACGCCACTGCATCCCGTCCAGCAGCCAGAGGCAGCGATGTTTCTGAATCTCAGTTGCTGGAAATCAGAGGTGGGGAGAGGGCTCTTGTGCATGAATCCTGCTTCCCGCAGGCAGCTGCTCAGCACAAGAGCTCTCTCCCCTCCTCCTGGGATTCAGAAGAATCGCTGCCTCCACCTGTGCAGGCAGAGCTTAGCCATCTTGACTCGTAGCTGCTGAACATAACCAGGAACTGTGCATGCCCCTGACACCTTCAAGTTCTGGCACACTTGGCTCCGACACCAGGAGTCCCGTTGTGACCGCATACAGTGACTGTGTTTTATTTTGGTTGTTATGTATGGACATGGAAAATATCCCCTCTCCCAAGTGATCCCTCACAGCTTTTCCAGTTTCCAGCAATGGCTCACGGAAGAACAATATGTGGATTATTTTTCTACAAAACAATTTCCCCGTTATTGCTTTTCTTGTAAAAGCAGAGTCGGTGTCATCGTTTTCTGCATGCGTTGGACGTCCCTTCAGTTCTTCAGGCTCTTATTCTGAAACTGAAGACTCCATCAGCTGGAATTCGCTGGTCACGGGATTCTGCTGAACACAGAATTTCTGCTTTGTGTGTGTAGGGTGTCCAGGGAGCGAGCTCCATTTGTAATAAGTTCCTTATTTATTACAGTTAGAACCTTCAGCACATGGTTTCCATGCAGATGGTCCATGATGCATGAGAGGAAGCCCTTCTTTTTGCAGCACGTAGTTAAACTGTGGAACTCACTGCCACAGGAGGCTGTGATGGATTTTGAAGGACAGATACAAAGAAGCGTATTGACAAACTGGAATGTGTACAGAGGAAGGTGACCAAGATGTCTGGGGTATGGAAACTGAGCCTTTTGGGGAATGGTTGGGGGAGCAGGTGAAGTTTATACATCGGAGAAGGGGAGGTGGAAAGGAGACAAGATAGCCACCTGCAAATATCTGAAGGGCCATCCCGTGGAAGATGGGGCAAGCTTGTTTTCTGCTGCTCCGGAGGGGAGGACCTGAACCAATGAATTCAAGTTACAGGTACATAACTGTGTTGGTCTGTTGTAGTCAAAGCAAAATAAAAAAAACTCCTTCCAGTAGCACCTTAGAGACCAACTAAGTTTGTTCTTGGTATGAGCTTTCGTGTGCATGCACACTTCTTCAGATACACTGAAACAGAAGTTGCCAGATCCTTGTATATAGTGAGAGGGTGGCGAGGTGTATTACTCAGAAGGGTGGTGGGAATGGGTGATTGGCTGATAGGTGTGGTAAACCTGTTGACGCCTGTTAAGGACTGCAATTGGTCTTAAGGAAAAAGCAAGGGGTGAGATGGCTAAAAATAGCTTTATCATGTATAATGAGATAAGAATCCCATGTCTCTATTCAGACCAGGTCTCTCCATGGTTTCAAGTTTGGTAATAAGTTGCAATTCAGCAACTTCTCTTTCCAGTCTATTTCTGAAATTCTTTTGTAATAAGACAGCTACTTTGAGATCTTGTATGGAATGTCCTGGGAGATTGAAGTGTTAGAGTAGTTAGAGTAAAGGAGATGGTGGACTCTCCTTCCTTGGAGGTTTTAAAACAAAGGTTGGATGGTCATCTGTCAGGGATGCTTTAGTTGCGATTCAGGAAGTTTCCAACTCCTTGAAAGATTCCATCAATGGTGTCTCTGAAAATGTTTGCACATCACTTGAGAAGACAGGTGAACTAATGCCAGTGTACTGGAAGAAGCAAAGATCCCCAGTGTTGAAGCAATGATTCTTCAGCATCAACTTTGTTGGACTGGTCATGTTGTGCAGATGCCTGATGATCATCTTCCAAAGCAGCTACTCTATTCTGAACTTAAAATGGAAAGCGTAATGCTGGTGTTCAACAAAAGAGGTTCAAAGACTCTCTCAAGGCAAATCTAATAAAATGTGGTATAAACACCAACAATTGGGAAACACTGGCCTGCAAGCACTCCAATTGGAGAACAGCCTTGACCAAAGGTGTCGTGGGCTTTGAAGACACTTGAACTCAGGACGCAAGGGAGAAACGTGCTAAGAGGAAGGCATGCTTGGCAAAGCCACACCGTGATCAACTCCCACCCAGAAACCAATGTCCCCACAGTGGAAGGATGTGTGGATCCAGAACTGGCCTCCACAGTCACTTACGGACTCATTGTTAAAACCGTGTTTATGGAAGACAATCTTACAATCTTATGAGTGATCTCCAGAGAAGGAGAAGGAGAAGGAGAAGGAGAAGGAGAAGGAGAAGGAGAAGGAGAAGGAGAAGAGTTGAGATTCCCTTGGGGTCCCTTCCAACTCTACAATTCCGACTCTGTGAAATATGGTTAGGGTGCCCTGTGTGAGGTTAAAATTTGAAACACCCCCCCAGCTCTTTGCCACTTTCCCAAACCCATTTAGCAAGGAACAGGGCTTTGGGAAGGAGGCCTGAGGCTCTGGCAGCGTCCTTGAACCCTCCCATGCCCTTCTCAAAGCTGGGAAAGCGCTAAGCTCTAGGACCCTGTCAGATCTTCCCAAAGCAAGTGCTTACTAGGGTTAGGGTTAAGCAAGTGCTTACTAGGCTTTGGGAAGAAGGCAGGAAAGCGCCCCCCGACTCAGCACCCTGTGCAGACAAAACACTCGCATTGTCCTATATCTGATGTGGTTCTGTGGCAGCTGCCAGGAGTCTTTTAGGGAAGCCACGTGCTTCAAATGTGACCATAATCAGGATGCCACCCTGCCCTGGAGATTCAAGGCAGACACAGATTATAAGAGAAAACCCTATTTCAGCATCCCCTCCTGAAAACCCAAATTTAATTGTGGCTACTCAGGAAAATTGGGAGAACAGCAATGACAAACCTGCACAGCATATTATAAAGCAGAGACATCACCTTGCCAACAAAGGTCCGTATAGTTCAAGCTATGGTTTTCCCTGTAGTGATGTATGGAAGTGAGAGCTGGACCATAAAGAAGGCTGATCGCCGAAGAATTGATGCTTTTGAATTCTGGTGCTGAAGGTTTGATCTTCTTGCAGTCCATGGGACTCTCAAGAATCTCCTCCAGCACCAGAATTCAAAAGCATCAATTCTTCAGCGATCAGCCTTCTTGATGGTCCAGCTCTCACTTCCATATAGCACTACTGGGAAAACCAGAGCTTGAACTACACGGACCTTTGAGACCAACTAAGTTTGTTCTGGGTATAAGCTTTCGTGTGCATGCACACTTCTTCAGATACCACGAAAGCTTAGACCCAGAACAAACTTACTTGGTCTCTAAGGTGCTACTGGACAATTTTTAAATTTATTTTGACTGCGTCAGACCAACACGGCTACCTACCTGAACCTGGAGAGATATGGCCAGGTTCCCATGCAAAGATGCAGAAGATGGTGTACTGCAGCTCTTCGATCAATAGTCTGAGCCACATGCCTCCCTCCACATCAACTGCAACACTGCAAGAGGGTTGGGAACTGCAGGGAGCTTCATCGGAGGTCTACAGGTATTTTAAATTCTGCAAATGACCTTCCCAAGTGACTTCCCTGTGTAGCTGCTCCTCTGGGCTCCCCTTGTGGACAAAAACAACAGTGCATGGCCATCTCTTTATGCCCCCATGTGTGATGCCACCACTGCGCCTACTTTAAACAGCCTAATAATAATAATAATAATAATAATAATAATAATAATAATAATTTATTATTTGTACCCCGCCCATCTGGCTGGGTTTTACCAGCCACTCTGGGCGGCTTCCAACAAAGATAAAAAATACATTAAAATGTCACACATTAAAAGCTTCCCTAAACAGGGCTGCCTTCAGATGTCTTCTGAATGTCAGGTAGTTGTTTATCTCTTTGACATCTGGTGGGAGAGCGTTCCACAGGGCGGGCGCCACCACTGAGAAGGCCCTCTGCTTGTTTCCCTGTAGCTTTGCTTCTCGCAATGAGGGAACTGCCAGAAGGTCCTCGGCGCTGGACCTCAGTGTCCGGGCAGAATGATGAGGGTGGAGACGCTCCTTCTGGTATACTGGACTGAGGCTGTTTAGGCATGGCTTGGTGAAAAGACATCTTTTCAATGCAGAAGGCTCCAGAATCCATCCCTGGCATTGTCACCCAACCAAATGCCAGGCTGGGGGAGACCCTGTGTGATCCCTCAGGCTAGGAGCCACCCACTGCCATCCCACCGCAGACAGTTAGAGGAGGGTTGCCATAGTCCAAAAAAGTAAAAACCAGAACATCCCGAAAGTTGTTGAACTTTTTAAGGACAAAGCCCAAAGTTGTTGAGCTTTCTTTTTACAAACACAAACACAAACACACACACACACACACACACACACACACACACACACACAACACCTGTGATTTTTCTATTGACTTGCCTAAGATCCAGGAGAAAGCACCGCCTTTCAGAAATTCCCCCCCCCCATCAGTTCCACCTTTGAAATCATGTCTGGGATGTATGGTAGCCCTAAGGTAGAGGCTACGATGCTGAGCTATATAAGAACATGAGAAGAGTTTCCTGGATCAGGCCAATGGCTCATCTAGTCCAGCATCCTCTTCCCAAAGTGACCAAGCAGATAGATGCCCATGCGAAACTGCCCTGAGATCTTCAGATGAAGGATGGTATATAAATTTAATAAATAATAATAATAATAATAACCAGCAAGCAGGATTCAAGCACAAGAGCCCTGTCCCCTTCTGAACTGATTTTAGAATGTATTTCAATTAATTTGCTGTGATTTTATGTAAACTGTGCTATTTTTACTGTTGTTAGCCGCTCTGAGCCCGGCTTTGGCTGGGGAGGGCGGGATATAAATAAAATATTATTATTATTATTATTATTATTATTATTATTATTATTATTACTACTATTCAGTTTCCAGCAGCTGGCCTTATGAAGAGTTGCTGCTTCCAGCCGTGGAGGCCAAGCAGAACCGTCCTGGCTAGTAGGCCTTGCTCCTTCTCCATGAAGTTGCCTGATCCTCTTTCAAAGTCTAGTGGCAGTCAGTTCCAAAGTTTAACGCCGAGCCGTGTGAGGAAGGGCTGTCTCTCAGGATAGCTTGCCTTCATTTCCCAGCCTCAACCGTGCATTCCCAACATGGAGACCATAAAACTACCCTACCTCGCTGAGCTGTTGTGAGAACTATACGAGACGGTGTGAAGTGCCTTGCGCATTAAGAGCTAAGCATTTCAGTTGTGTGTTTTTTTGCAAAAACAGCCCAGTGTTAGTGACTCAGTATACAGCATCCTCCCTCGGTTTGTTTCCCCGGGGGAATCTTCGTTCAAACACTCCAACGCCAAATGGACAAACGAGACATTTCCATGCCAACTTGGTGAGGCATTTCCGAGGACGTGGCACTTTGCACCCCCTCATTCCAGCGCCCCCAGACTACTTGTTATACAAGTCACCCTCACAGCCCCAAACACGCTTTCTCGTCAAGCTGAAAGGAGGCAGCAGACGCACTCAGCAGGGGATCATTTGGGGCCATTATTTCAATTAATTGCACATGTTGCTAAACTAATGAAAAATAGAGGCTTAGCACCACTTATTCAAATCAGTCCCTGCCAGTTATACATCCGTGTCATTAGCGATGTGGGTTGTGGGGGGGGACCTGATGGAGAAACAGCCCCATTCGTTGCAGAGGTGGCTTGTATTTCACTCTGTACAGCAATGGCATGGAATCAGAGCACCACATTCCATCGTTTCATCCCTGCAACATTTCCTCCTTACAACAACCCTGTGAGGTAGGTTAGGCTGAGAGAGGCAATGGTTGGCCCAGGTTGCTGGAAGCCACAGGAGGAGAGAGTTGCTCTCGTGCTCGAATCTTGCTTGTGTGTCTTCCACAGGCGACTGCTTGGCCATTGTCAGAACTGTTTGGGCATGATCCAGCAGGGTCTTCTTACGGTCTTAAGTTCAGGGTCACCCAGTGAGCTTTGTGGTTGAGGGGGGATTCGAACCCAGGTCCCCCAGGTCCTAGACCACTACTCTAACCACTACACCGCACTGTACACTGCTGTACAAACTAGAGCTTGTATGTGCCACTAAATATGCTTCTGATCCCCTTCTCTTGTTCTCTTTTTATTCTGTAATTTTCTGCTTTTTGTAAAACTCTAATAAATATTTTATATAAAAAAAATATGCTTCTGATCCCAGAGTAAACTTTTGAAATGACAGGCTGGGAGCAGTTCAGAGCTACCTGGAGGCTGTACGAGAAGCTGCCATATACCTTGTCCCGCTTTGTCTATTCTGGCAGGTGGCTGGCAGTAGCTCAGGGAGATCTGTGGCCAAGGTTTGCTTTCCTTGCTACTAGAGAATCTTTCAAATGCAAGCAATTGGTTGCGAGGTCCTTCTGCGGGCAAGAGACAAACTCTCACCTTAGCTCCTGCTCCTGCAGAGCTAATGCACTGTGTGTGTGTGTTTAATACCGTTGAAATACTATTAGGGTACTACTCTATTCTGCCTTGGTCAGACCACACCTGGAGTTCTGTGTCCTGTTCTGGGCACCACAATTTAAGGAGGACATTGAGGCAAGAAGAACTACTGACAAAAGAAGAATAGAGGATGAAATTGATGGACTATGCAGAATTAGATAAATTAACAGGAAGGATTCAAAACCTGCGGGACCAGGGATTCTCAGGAGACTGGAGTAAATTTACAGATTATCTGAAAAGCAATTGTGATGAACAGATTACACTAGTAGGACAGCAAGAAGTTTTGTAAGGTGAATTATTTGAAATATTGCAAAAAAGAGAATGAGGAGAATTATTAGTTAAAGATAATTAAAGGTGATATGAAATTAAGAAATGCATAATAAATAAGTGATAAGAAGGGAAAATCATCAGAGGTGTTGACGGAAGTCCAAAAAATATTGTATAAGATGAGAAGTTCTGTTGTATGAAAGTTAATTAATATGTTAAAAACCAATAAAAATGTACATATATATAAAATGAAGGATGTTGACAAGTGGGAAGGTGTGCAGAGAAGGGCGACCAAGGGTCTGGAAACCAAGCCTGATGAGGAACGGTTGAAGGAACTGGTTATGTTTAGCCTGCAAAAGAGGAGACTGAGAGGCGATATGAGAGCCATCTTCAAATCTCTGAAGGGCTGTCACATGGAAGAGGGAACAAGCTTGTTTTTTCCTGCTCTGGAGGGTAGGACTTGAATACGTGGCTTCAAGTTACAAGAAAGGAGATTCCAACTCAACATTTGAAAGAATGTTCTGACAGTAAAAGCTGCTCAACAGTCTCCCTCAGAAGGTGGTGGACACTCTTTCCTTGAAGGTTTTTAAACACAGGCTGGATGGACATCTGTCATGGATGCTTTAGCTGAGATTCCTGCATTGGAGCTCTTTGCACATGCTCAAGGGCACACCATTTCCCCCCTGAAACACCTTATAGCCATGGTTTCCAAACTTTCTGCTTACAAAGAGCCTTTTCTTTTTCTCATGTGCATCTCTATGCATTGCCAAATATTCTGGGGCCTCATCTAAAGTTTGCAGTCCATCAACAGGGGCTGGTGAGCCCCAGTATTGTCTTGCATGGAATCATCGTGCCAAACAAACTTTTATCCCCCTTCCCATTCTTAACTTGTCCATTTTTGAAAAGCATGGAGAAGGTACAGTATCAGTGTCCTTCTGCAGCAGCGTGAGAGACATTCGGCCCAACACTAAAAGGCAAACCTACCCAATTCACACTTTCTGAAAAGATATGTGGAGAGGACCGCAAATACTCTTTTCTGTATTTTCAGTGTAGTTCTCCAGCCAACACATTGCACAACAATGAATCTGCTAGGTTGAACCATGCATGAGACACATATGTTAGCCAAAAATTAATACAGCAAATTAATGATGATTAGGGAAAACTGCTTGGCAAAAAAGGGCGTATTGCTTGAAATTCGCGTCAGGTGGAAATGTAGAGAACTAAACGAAAGGCTGGGAAAACGAGAGACTGAAATGGACAGAATTGCTCACCCCCAGCTACAGGTACTTGCATTTCAGTTCCTGACAGTGAGCCTGATCTGTATTTATAGCCAGGCTTGGCAGCCTGGCCTGTCTGCGCATTCATGACACATCTGTGGAAAATGCCCTTGAGACCCTGTTCACTGTCTCTGGAATTTCGGGTCAGCTATTCTATGCACTCCGCAGCCTGGAAGCCTGACCCACTTTCTCCCATATGTTCTGGGGCCTGGAAGTCTGATCAGCAATCCTGGCTTCTCCTGTTCCAGGCTTCTCAACTACATGTCCAGATGTCACCGGCGCACATCTGGGTCCTTCTGCCTGAGCAGCGTAAATGCCAGGTGGAAGCGAGGAACTCTGGGATTTGTAGTTCTGGGGAGGGCAGGTCACACAGAACAGCACACATCTTTCTGCCTCTCTGTTAATAAATAATAATGAAATTTTATTTATATCCTGCCCTCCCCAGCCGAAGCCGGACTCAGAGCGGCTAACAACAGTAAAGTAATACAGCATTCTAAACAAAACATGGCTCTCCCTTATCGGTCTCTACAGCCACAGCAGGCGCTGTAAGTCTCCAATGGTTGGACTTCACCCCTGAAGGCACACTCCTCCATCGTCTCCCGAGTCTGACAGATGCCAACAATGCTGCTTCTCACTGACTTCAGCAGGTCTTGAAAGTGCCAGCCGGAAGAAGTTTCCATCAGTATTATGGATGGGTAGATCTGTCAGTTTTGGTTCCTCTCCGGTTCTTATCTTCCCACCCTTAAGTTCAGTTCCCCACATTAGTTTGCAAATAAAGAAAAAAGCCCTCATGAAAATTGATCAGAATTTTAGTGTGAATATCATCCTGACATGCACATTTTTTTTAATGCAATCTCACAACAAAAAATAATATTTAGAATATGCTGGACCCCATTACGTATGTTTAAAAAGGGGCTATCTAAGGTATCTAACTGTTGGAGAGGCAATAGGGATAATGCTTCTCTAAAACTCATGTTTTTTCATTGTCCTATATTGAAAAACTTTTAGCAGAAGGTAACTGAAACCATCAACAGAACTGTACGGAACAGCCTTACATTTGCAGAGCAAAATATCCTCTAGAATTATATACTCAGCACATGGAACCTTACAAAACGACAATACGAGTGGACTCTCTCTGCCCTGACCACAGCAAAAAGACGGATACTGATAAATTGGAAAAATAAAAATGAGGCTCCCTTCTATGACTGGATTGAAGACTTACACAAACTTGCAACACACGAACAACTTGCATATAAACACAGACTTGCCATGGAGAAATTCAAGGATATTTGGAATCCATTCTTACAAATACTGCAATAGGTTATGATCTGGTGAAGTACAATAACAACCTTGTAAAATATACAGTTTTGGGATTTCCCCCCCTTGTTTTCCCTTCCGCACGGATTCTGTTTCTCTGTTTTATTTATGTCTCACAATGTTTAGTGCACGTATGGTTATGTACTTTTTGAACTTTCAATAAAGATGTTACCAAAAACACACACAAAAACCCAAACCGTTTTTTGAATGCAATCTGCCAAATGCTTTTCTATCTATTTCATTTCCACTAATATATGCACTTGTATGCACACTTGACCCCAGAATGTGCATTTATGTGCACATTCCGTGGCTGGGGAACTCATTGAAAAATTCAGAGAAGCGAATGGTTGTGTTTTGCTTTGTGTATTATTTCCGGAAGTGTGCGTGACGTAGGTTTCTGTGTGAATTGAGTCAAATTTCTCCTCTCCCAGCAATGGTAGTCAGGCTACCTTTCAGGGATGTCTGCCTGCCTTCGCAGATGTTCTCAGTGAGGAAACCATGAAAAATCTCCAAGATGCCCCAGGAGAAAAACTAATTCCCAATGGCTGGGTTCTGTGCCACCGGAAAACAGGCCTGGGGCTGAGCCCTGTGGACCCTCAGATCAAATAATGCCCCACCCAAAACTAAGGCTCATCAATTTCGCTTGCATAATTGCCCATCTGAGGAGGTGGCTCTCACAGCCCAGCTAATGTGTATTCACTGTTGAAATTCTGAATATTGCCGTATTTTGTAAATGAGATTTTGTCTTGCAATTAAATCGGGCGAGTGTACGACCGCTCAATGAGAAAATTTGCTTCCAGACTTGGGAGAGGTATATTTTTGAAGCTAATAATAGCTTCCAAAAAGCCCTTCAGAAGTTGCACGGTTCATTTGCCTTGCTCACAATTATACTCGATGAACCTTCTGTTCATTTAATGTAGGCTTACGGCTGTTTCGTGAATTACACAGCAACAAACCTTGGTTTGCAATTGCGAACGCGCACTCGGTCGGGGGCTGTAGCCAAGCCCGGCTCTTTGACGAGGGGGCCGGAACGAAATCTCTGCTGCTTCCAAACACCTGATCGTAGCATCTGCGTTTTAATGTATGCACTTAAATATTAGGCCTGTAGGAAATATTAGGCGCTGAGAGTTGCTCTGTTTGAGCTGGACAAAGGAAGAGGGCACCAATTAGTCCTCTTGCTGTCTTTCGCAGTTAATTCTGGGTGTGTACTGTGTCCTCTTGCAAACACCTCCCATTCCTTTCAGTTCAGCTCATGCAGGAGAACTTGTGCCCTCTGTTAATTTGCAACAGGAGAGGAAGACTAAAAACAGATTAAAACGCACACTGACTTCCTAAACATCTGTGCAGGCTTGTCTAAGCAAGGATGTTTTCAGCAAGCGCCGGGAAGACTACAGTGAAGGCGTCTGCCTGATGTCAATAGGCAGGGAGTTCCAAAGTTTAGGTCCTGCCACATTAAACGATCGAGATTTTACAAGTGCGGAACAAGTATTACTTGGCACCTGTAGCAGGTCCAGTTCGATAACCTCCAACATTCCTCTGTTGGAAATAGGGACGGGTTATTCAACAACGACAATGACAACAATTTTATTACTTGTACTCCACCCATCTGACTGTGTTGCCCCAGTCACTCTGGGCAGCTTCCAACAGATATAAAAACATAATAAAACATTGAACATTCAAAAACTTCCCTATACAGGGCTGCCTTCACGTGTCTTCTAAAGGTTGCTACTTATCTCCTTGGCTCGGGGGTCACATAACTCCATACCCTCCAACATTTATTCGGTGAAAATAGAGTCGTCCTAAGGAAAAGCAGGACATTCCAGGATCAATTCAGAAACCGAGACGGCTTGTGTAAATCCAGGACTGTCCCTGGAAAATAGGGACATTTGGAGGGCCTGCAGTTCTGCAGATTGTGCTGGCCTGGGACTCGGGCTCAGACTCGGAACCAGAGGAGACTCAGTCTGCACTGGATCCTTTGCCTCAGGCATCATCTGAACCAAGTCTGGGGCCTGATCCTGAAGAGTCCCAGTCTGCGCAGGTTCCCCTGCAACAAGCACCAGCTGGGCCGAGTCAGGGGCCTGATCCTGCCCTGGCTCCAGATGCGGGGATGACCTCGTTGCCTCCAGCTGGGCCATCACTTACAGCTGCTCCACTACCGGTTGGGTCACGGGAGGCTGAGGCGGCCCCTGGGTCTAGTCACCCACTGACGTCTCCCAAGCTGCAGAGACGAAGGTCTGAGAGAAGGAGAGACCTGAGTACTCGCAGGAGGAGTGCTCGCCTTCAGGCGAAACAGGGAGGTGAGTCGCCGGGGGATCAGGACCAGCTGCTACCCCGACAAAGATAAAAGGCTATCGGACCCTGCCCCAGGTTGTGGGAGCAACATTGCTGTATGCCAGATCCTGCCTGAGATCCTGTACCTGTCCTTGCCTGGTTTCCTGCCTCATGTCCTGCCTTGGCCCTGTTGGACTGACTCCCAGCGGAACCTTTGGATTCTGGACTGGTCCTGGACCACGTTTCACGGGTTACCCCTGGGCCCAGCACACAGATTGAAGCAGTCTAGTGGGCACTTCTGGGGTAAGGTGATCTCATAGGTAAAGTGGTCCCAAGTTCTTAAGGACTTTATATACTAATAGGAACACCTTGAGCTCAGGACATCTGGTTGGCCACTGTCAGAAGACGATGCTGGAATAGCTGTTCCTTGGCTCTTCTTCTGTTCTGAAGACAGAGATGCCCTTTAGATATCCTGCCCAAGGTACCCAAACTACCAACTTCGAACCTGAGAGTTCCATCCCAGGATCCTTTGCAACAGAGCAAAGGATAATGGGAGGTCATCTTCTGACCGCGCCCTGTGTCACGGATGAATTCTGCTACCCTAAGTCATCCCTTGTGCCCTCCAGCTTCTTTGCTCGACTCCATCCTTTTCACACGCAGTTCATCTACGTCACGTTGGGAAGCCCAAGGCCACACGGCACGGAACTGCCACTGCTGAGTTGTTTTATGGCGCTCTGTATTTGAGCTGCGCTAATGAGGGTTCATTTTTGGTGGGTGGTTCCCTTAACTGGCTGTGCTTGGCAGTGGGACGGCCTCGTCCCCTGACACCGTTGGAGGGGGCAGCCTTTGTTCGAGTGCTTGTCATGTTTTATTGTTTTAAGGCTGGATAAAAGGGCACTTAACAAAGGGAGAAGGGAGCGTGGAGGGAGGGACGACCAGATCCAGATGGCCCAAAGAGGAAAAAGAATTGGCTTCTGGATTCCAGAGGGGTCTGTGCTGAGTGTGAGGCAGGGAGATCACAGGGGCTTGTTAAAGAGGTGTCAAGAGGCGCATCCTGCCCAGCGAGGATGCCAAGATTCCTCCATGCTGTGGTGCCTTTAAAAGAGACAAGCACAGGCCACCAGCCTTATCTGGTTTTTAGCAGGCTGGGCACAACATCCTTTAGGAACTTTGCAAGAGTCTCCCAACCCTAGCTGGCAGATTCCAGGCTTTTCCCAGCCTGCTAATACTCCTTTGCTAAACCGCTTGAAACATCTCTTTGGCTAACTCTCCGAAATGAAGAAGAGATGTGCAAAAGACCCAGATGGGGAAAGGAGATTTCGCCCACGTCTGGAAGCACGAGTTGGAAAGGAGAGCCAGAATCAGTGTGGCCATGCAACTAGAGCTGAATATTGGAAGACGCAGGATGGAGAAACAGAAGTCCTTCTTCGTGCAGCACTTAGTTAAACAGTGGAACGCCCTGCCACAGGAGGCAGTGATGGCCACCAACCTGGATGGCTTTCAAAGAGGATCAACAAATCCATGGAGGAAAGGGCTATTGCTGGCTCCTAGCCACAACAGAGATGCTCTGCCTCTGTAGCCGGACGAAGCAATGTAGTGGGGCCACCTTTGAAGGGGACCCGGAAACTACAACTAATCCAGAATGTGGCAGCTAGACTGGTGACTGGGAGCAGCCGTCAAGACCATATAACACCTGTCCTGAAAGACCCACGTTGGCTCTGAGCATAATTCAAAGTGTTGGTGCTGACCTTCAAAGCCCTAAATGGCCCAGTATACCTGAAGGAGCATCTCCACCCCCATCGTTCTGCACAGACACTGAGGTCCAGCCCCAAGGGCCTTCCGGCTGTTCCCTCGCTGCAAGAAGCCAAATTACAGGGAACCAGGCAGAGAGCCTTCTCGGTGGTGATGAACTTCTCTCGTGACTCCTCTTCCTCGCCTTTTCTCCCAACTAAGAAGTCGCAAGGGACACGGATGGCGCTGTGGGTTAAACCACAGAGCCTAGGACTTGCCGATCAGAAGGTCGGAGGTTCGAATCCCTGCAATGGGGTGATCTCCGTTGCTCGGTCTCTGCTCCTGCCAACCTAGCAGTTCGAAAGAACGTCAAAGTGCAAGTAGATAAATAGGTACCGCTCCGGCGGGAAGGTAAACGGCGTTTCCGTGCGCTGCTCTGGTTCGCCAGAAGCGGCTTAGTCATGCTGGCCACATGACCCGGAAGCTGTACGCTGGCTCCCTCGGCCAATAAAGTGAGATGAGCACCACAGCCCCAAAGTCGGCCACGACTGGACCTAACGGTCAGGGGTCCCTTTACCTTTAAGAAGTCCCAAAAGCTGCAAGATTTCTTCACGGGGTGACAAACGTTCGAAGGACCCCCGTATCCCTTTCAACTCCACATGAGCCTCTGGGAAGGGGTCCCAGGCTGCTAATATCTGGCTTTAGCAGGCGGTTTCTTCTCCCGCCTTCGCTGCTGCGGTCTTGGTGCGCACACCCGCTCACACGCCCACAGATAGCGGCCTGCCTTGACACGGTTCCCTCAGGACAAATAAACTTCCGCCCTCCCTCGCGGCCTTCTCCTCCTTGCTCGGAAGGAGGTCAGCAGCACTTTGCCCCCCAAGCTTAATGCTTTTAAAGCAGACATGCTCAAGCTGCGTCCCCCAAGGACTGCGAAAAAGTCAGAGGCAGGAAAACAACCCCAGGCTCTCCTCACAACCAAGGAAGGAAGGGGAGAGGGAGGTGGGATTGACATTTTTATCAACACACTGTGTCTCCTTTCCCACCCAAGGACTGGCGAGGGGTGTTTTGCTCCTGTCCTCGTGAAAGAGAGCCGAGAAACCTTCACTTTGGATCTGAACTTTTCACAATTTTTCATCCAACTCTTGTCTTTAGAGGGGATAATTCCTGCCCCCCCTTTCAGCCTGTGGAAATAAAAGCCTTCAGGAAATAATTTAGGAGCAAGGGGAATTGGGCAGCTAATAATCTGCAGCTGAGAGCCAAGGGGCGGGTTTTCAGTTGTGTTGCTGAGCTCTCTCCTCCTCTGTATGCGCAGAGACACGCAAGGACAAGCCCTGTTCGTTGTCCTGTGGTGGATGCTCAGGCCGCACATCCCTTCCCTGGAAATTTCGTTGTGGAAAAGAGGAAAAGGACACACGCCACACCTTCAGGCTTCCAAACATGATATGTTAACTTACAGAACTCATTGCCACTGGAGGTGGATTAGGCTGTGAGTGTAAGAACACAAGAAAAGCGGGCTGGATCTGCCCAGCATCCTGGTCTCACAGTGGTCCACCACATGCCTGTTGGAATCCTGCCATAGCCTTTGAGCCTTTTTTCTCCTGCGACTTCCAGCAACTGGGATTCAGAAGGTTAAAGAGGTTAACGGTTCTCTACAGGGACGTGGGTGGTGCTGTGGGTTAAACCACAGAGCTTAGGACTTGCCGATCAGAAGGTCAGCAGTTCGAATCCCCGTGACGGGGTGAGCTCCCGTTGCTCAGTCCCTGCTTCTGCCAACCTAGCAGTTCGAAAGCACAGCAAAGTGCAAGTAGATAAATAGGTACCGCTCTGGCGGGAAGGTAAATGGCGTTTCCGTGCGCTGCTCTGGTTCACCAGAAGCGGCTTAGTCCTGCTGGCCACACGACCCGGAAGCTGTACGCCAGCTCCCTTGGCCAATAAAGTGAGATGAGCGCCGCAACCCCAGAGTCATCCGCAACTAGACCTAATGGTCAGGGGTCCCTTTACCTTTACAGACAACTTTGTTCTTTTTGCGCTCAGCCAATTAAAACGCCGCGAAGAGACCCCATGGATGGGCTCAGGAGTTGGGGCAGGCAGGGGGCATGTGACCAAAACCACCTGCTCAGGCAAGGAGGAAAGAGGTGTGGGCACTCCTTGGAGGTGGGGGCAGTGGGGAGCGAGGCAAGGGAAAAAGGGGGGGGGTGGAGCAGAGCAAACATATCCAACTATCCCAGCTCCCACGCCACCCGATGCCAATCCCCATGCCCCCTCGAAAGGCAGAGCATCAAACCATTGTGCCTGGTCCTTCCAAACTAGATGGCAACCACTTTAAAGGGCGATACATTGTCAGTTATAAATGGAGCATTTTCAGGGTGAGGGCGTTAAAGAGGAAGCAGAAAGAATACTCCCTCCAGCTGCAGAGGCAGAGCATAGCCATTGCTGCTTGTAGCTGTCGATAGCCTCCTCCTCCTCCATGAATTTATCTTGTGGGAGGGAGTTCCATAGTTCAACAGCGTGAAGAAGTCCTTTCTTTGAACTGTGGAATGATGTCCAGTACCATTTCACCACCAGGTGCTCACCCACAATTCCCTTTGTTGTCCTGCAATTTCTTCTATTTGTTCTGAGATTTTCAGGCGCGAGTCTGAAAGTTTTTTGTTTTCTCCCATCGCTTTCCCCGGGTTAACCCACTGGTTACTGCTGAATCAGAACAAATGTCAGTCCGCAGAAAACCCAATTTATGCTTTTTCTAAATAGCAGGCTTCCCCAGGGAAAGGGATGGGACAAAACCAAAACGTATCGGACCAATGCCTAGAAATCTCAGGACAAAGGGAAGTGTGGGTGAACTCTAACTTGTTGAAGGCATCATGCAGAATATGGCTGCAAAACAACAACAACAACAGCCCCACCTTTCTGAAGGGGCCCTGGGCTACAGTTTATCCCCAGGAAGCTGCAGTGAATCCATCTACTATAACTATTTATATCCTGTCTGTTCCATTAAAGTGGGGAGCGTCAAATGACTTGCAGATACAACAGGAAAACTAAAATTGCAACGCTGCAAAAACAAAAAAGGGACCGTCGAGAGAAGGTGCATTTTAAGGTGTGGGTCTGCAAGGCATTGCATATTAAAATGCATGCAGTTTCCCCAGGCTGGGAGAATGTTTCTCATGACTGTTCTCCCAGAGATTCCACAGGGGTCTATGGCTGCGGTTTGCATCACAGAGCAAAAAAGGGAGAGGAAAACAGAGGAATGGTGAAGAAGAAGGGGTGGGAACTGACTTGCAGCTGGCGAACTGACCCCCACCACAATGGAAATTTGCTCGGGGGCATAACGGCTGTCTTCTTCCTGTGTCCGTTCTCCACTGTCAGGAGAGGATGGCCAGAGCCCCAGCTACGAACAAAGGAGAGGAACCAAATGGGGTTTATGAGCTCCTCGGCTCTGATGTTCCAGCAAAGGGCCTGGACTTTGTTTGTCCGCAGTTGGCAGCTCCTCAAGGCAAAGGATCCTCCAAACTGAAAGCAGAGAGCGGAGGACGAGGTCGGCCAGAGGAATATTTGCGACGGGGAGGTTTTTTTTGACAAAAAATGAAGTTTACATAAGTCACCCTCCCCACCCCAACCAACCGACACTTCCAGGTTGGGAACCAGTCAGGGTTTCCGAAATATCTGAAACTTGGTTGCAGAGATCAAGGTGGCAGGATTCTGGGCTGCACCACCTCAGAGTAGGGCAGGCATGTCCGAAGTCCATTTTGGGGGCCTAATCCGGCTTGCCGGGTGATTTAATCGGGCTCCCGTGGCAGTATATGTCCTAAAAAAAAGGGATCAGCCCTCACGCATGTTCACTCCATCAAATCCGGCCCTCTTTGGGCACCCCTGCCCTAAACTGATGGAGTAAACTTTGGGGTAAAATTGTAAAAAAAAGCACAATAACCTCAACCCTAAAAAAAGCTCAACAACTTTTTAATCCTAAAGAAAGTTCAACAACTTAACTTTGGTCGGCCCTCACGCATGTCAAATCTGTCCCTGTTTGAAAAACGTTTGGGCACCCCTGGAGTAGGGGGTTTCTGTGCCAACTCACTGCATATGACGCCACAGAATAAAGTTCCCCGCAAGTGGAAAAGTAGCAGTCTCAGGACTGGGGGCAAGATGGTGGGGTGGGAGCAGGAACGGGAGTCCAGAAGCCAGGAGTCAAAGCCAAGGGTCCGAGGATCGAGAAGCAGGGAGTCATGAAGTCCAGAGTCCGAGGGTCAGAGAGCAGGGAGTCAAGAAGCCAAGGGTCCAAGGGTCAGGAAGCAAGGAGTCAAGAAGTCAAACGCAGCAAGGCAGGGAACATGTTGCTGTGGCAAAGAGCCGAAGGGAAATGCTGACCTTATATCCCTTCCTGGCTCTTGCCACCAGGTGCTGTGAGTTACCAATCAGCCTCACCTGTGTTGCCACACCTTGCCTCTCCAGAACAAACTTAGGAAGGCCCCAGTCCTGCAAAGTCCTATTGGTCACAGGGCCTGGCTCCTGCACGCACACCTGACACTGGGCAGCTTCCAACATATATAAAAACATAATAAAAAAATAGAACTTTTTTTAAAAAAACAACAACACCCTATTCAGGTGGGATAACTCCATACCCTCCAACATTTATCCAATGAAAATAGGGACATCCTAAGGAAAAGTGGGACATTCTGGGATCCAATCAGAAACTGGGGCAGCTTTTCTAAGCCAGGGTCAACCCTGGAAAATAGGGACACTTGGAGAATCTGCTTTTCTCTCCTGCAGTTTTCAGCGACTGGTATTCAGAAACATTGCTGCCTCTTGACTATAGAGGCAGAATACGGCCATCCTGGCTTGCAGCCATCAAGAGCCCCCTTCTCCTCCATGTATTTGTCTAATCACCTTTTAAACCACCAAAGTTGTTGCCTCTTGTGGGAGGGAGTTCCACAGTCTAACTATGAGCTGTGTGAATAAGGACTTTCTTTTATCCGTCCTGAACCATCCAACGTTCAGCTTCATTGAATATCTATGAGTTCTAGTGTAATTGGGCTCCATGATCACTGCAGATGGTGACAGCAGTCACGAAATTAAAAGTTGCCTGCTTCTTGGGAGAAAAGCAATGACAAACCTAGACAGCATCTTAAAAAGCAGAGACATCACCTTGCCAACAAAGGTCCGTATAGTTCAAGCTATGGTTTTCCCAGTAGGGATGTATGGAAGTGAGAGCTGGACCATAAAGAAGGCTGATCGCTGAAGAATTGATGCTTTTGAATTCTGGTACTGGAGGAGACTCTTGAGAGTCCCATGGACTGCAAGAAGATCCAATCTCTCCATTCTGAAGGAAATCAGCCCTGAGTGCTCACTGGAAGGACAGATCCTGAAGCTGAGGCTCCAAGACTTTGGCCTCCTCAGGAGAAGACAAGACTCCCTGGAAAAGACCCTGATGTTGGGAAAGATGGAGGGCACAAGGAGAAGGGGACGACAGAGGACGAGATGGTGGGACAGTGTTCTCGAAGCTACCGGCATGAGTTTGACCAAACTGCGGGAGGCAGTGGAAGACAGGAGTGCCTGGCGTGCTCTGGTCCATGGGGTCACGAAGAGTCGGACAGCACTAAACGACTAAACAACAAGTGTAATTGGGAGAGAAGGAGAAAACCTTTCCTCTCTCTCCATCTTCCAATTCACGCAACATTTTGTACACTTCTGCCACGCCACCTCTTACCTGCTTTTCCTCTAAGCTCTGCGATTTCCCCACTTGTTAGGTGTGGAAGTGCTAAAATGTGACAACCAGGATTTGCACTTGCAAGTCTCTCTCGCTCTCCCCTTCCTGTCCCTCCTCCCAGCCCATCATTTCTGGCCTCTTCCGCCTCTGCGGCTGAGTGGCTGCCTTGCCTACATCTGAGAGACGAGAACAGAGAGCAGCGAGGTTCATGCTTCGTTCTGCCGTCACCACCAGCGCCACCACGTCCCTGCCTTAGGCCCGTGCCTTGGAAGAGGACCTGAAAATCTGTCTCAGAAGCCTGCAGAGATGGCAGTGGAAAAACAAACAAAGCAGATTTCTCCCTAATTTCAAAATGATGCTCTGGATTGTTTTCTAATAATTTTCAAATTGAAAATATAGGCTGGCTGGCTCTTCGTCCAAAGTTTCCATAGACGGTGGCCCAAAAAACACAGATGCTCTTGGCTTAAAATGTTTCCCCCCCGCTCTTCTCTCCCCTTCTAGTTTTTCTTTTTTTTCAAACTTACTAATATTTTCCACTCCAAAATCCCCCACATGTCTATTTCTATGTCTTCTTGCCAGACGAGCAGAAGTCTAAGATCATCCGGCTCCCCAAAATGATGAAAATATTTGCAGAACATCATTTTAACTTGTTTCAACTGCTTGGATGTTGCCCGAGTATATCTGCAGACCCAAACGATACATTTGAAGCAGCCTTCTGCAACCTGGTGCCCTCTGGGGGCTTTGGTCCACAGTTCCCAACAGCTCCAGCCATAACAGCTGTGGGGTTGTTGTGAGTGGCAATTCAGATTGTCTAGAAATCTAGAGTTGCGGGTGGTGCTGTGGTCTAAAACACTGAGCCCTCTTGAGCTTGCCAATCAGAAGGTCGGTGGTTCGAATCCCTGCGACAGGATGAGCTCCCATTGCTCTGTCCCAGATCCATAGCTGTCAACTTTTCGCTTTTCTTGCGAGGAATCCTATTCGGAATAAGGGAATTTCCCTTAAAAAAAGGGAAATGTTGACAGCTATGCCCAGATCCTGCCAACCTAGCAGTTCGAAAGCACATCAGTACAAATAAATAGGTACCCCTGCGGCGGGAAGGTAAATGGCATTTCCATGCGCTGCTCTAGTTTCGGTGTTCCATTGCACCAGAAGTGGCTTAGTCATGCTGGCCACATGACCCAGAAAAACTGACTGCGGGCAAATGCTGGCTCCCTCGGACTGTAAAACAAGATGAGCGCCGCAACCCCAGAGTCATCTGTGACTGGACTTAACTGTCAGGGGTCCTTTACCTTTGCCTTTAGAAAATGTTGCTTCAACAGAAGTCTAATGTCCAGATCAAGGGGAAAATATTCCCAGTATATTCTGCCTTGGTCAGACGACACTTGGAATACGATGCCCAGTTCTGGGCGCCACAATTCAAGAAGGATGTGGAGAGGCTGGAAAGTGTACAAAGGAGGGCAACCAAGATGACCAAGGGTCTGGAAACCAAGACTGATGAGGAATGGTTGAAGCAGTTGGGTATGTTGAGCCTGGAGAAGAGGAGACTGAGAGGGGATATGGCAGCCATCTTCAAATATGTGAAGGGATACAAATGATAAGAAGGAGATTCTGAATTAACTTTATGAAGAACTTTTTGACAGTTAAGAGCTGTTTGATAGTGGAACAGTCTCCCTCAGGAGGTGGTGATGGACTCTCCTTCCTGGGGGGTTTTCCAGCATCGACTGGATGGCCACCTGCCTTGAAAAATGCTTTAGTTGAGATTCCTTCATTGCAGGGGGTTGGACTAGATGACCCTCGGGACCCACCCAACTATGCAATTCTACAATTCTCAGAAACAGAACTGGAAGGAGTATGCAGTCAACAGGAATCAAGAAAAACAGGGTCAATAGGTGTAAATGATCATTTCTTCCAAGTGCTGGAGCCTTGCGATGTTCCAAGCATATGCTCTTCATATGCGAGAATTTGGTCACTTCCAGATGACCTGTTTAATGAGTATTCAGCTCTGTTTGTTTGCAGAGAGATTGGATGATGTCAACTATTTAACGAGCATTCGGCTAATTAACAAGCATTACCCCCCCCACAAACATTTGTTTGTGTGGAGATTAAACAACGTTGACCCCAGCAAATGTTACCCCACACTTTTCCAGGGCATTTCCCCTTTACTTCCCGTATCGTAAAAAGTCCAATTTTTCGGGGAAGTGTTTTGCATGCTTTTAACCGTACAGTCTGAATCTGCTGGGAAGTGATGGAGACCCACAGGAAAACAATGACAGTCTGGAAACCCCCTGAGATTCAAGGACATTTCAGAAACACAGCCATGCAGGGAGCTATCTGGGACCAAGTCAAACAGTCTAGCTCAGTATTGCCTCTTTGGAAAAAATCTGCACAAAATTGGACCAAGTGAGCTTACGGTGGTGGCCCAGCAAGAGGTCCTGGCAGTTCAGGGAGCTGTGTGAAGCAGGCCTCTCTGTGCCCCTTGCAAAGTGGGTTGGGGTTGAGGACAGATCTCATGCTTTGCTAGCATTTATTTATTCATTTATATTTATTTGTATTTATTTCATAAAATGTCTGCACCGCTTGATTGTAAAAAAAAGTAAACAAAAACCCTCAAAGCGTGTTATGTACTGAGTTGAATAGGATCCAAAATGCAGCAGTCTGATTGGTCCAAGAACAATAGGATCCAGAATGCAGGAGTCTGATTGGTCCTAGAACAATAGGATCCAAAATGCAGCAGTCTGATTGGTCCTAGAACAATGCAGCAGTATGATTGGTCTGCAGGAGCCACCCAATCCAGCTCCAGATGGAAGTGAATCCACAACCTGATTGGCCTACAGGAGAATTCCAGAATTAGCCAATCACATGCAGCCCATTGTGTACATAATGTATATTAAGCAGATACTTTGGGGAAACATTCATTCCTCCTCACCACTATGAGCTGAATAAAGAGCATGAAATCCACACTCGACTCTGAGTATATTTCAAAGCAGTTCACGGGACAGATAAAATAATGGAATCTTCAACAGGGAAAAGTGAACAACAATCAGTGCAGACTTTTGAAAAGTTAAAACCAGAATAGGCCAAGAAAAGAAAAAAACAAACCTTCTAAATTTCTGAGTAGGCTTGTCTAAACAAAAGGAGTACAAATTGAGAGCATTTGCAGGTGACCTTGTAATGACAGTAGAGAACCTATTTGGTGAGTATGCCAAGGGTACTAGACGAAATGTATGCGCTCGGACAGGTAGCAGGATTTAAGTTAAATAGAAATAAAACAAAAGTATTAGTCAAAAGACATGACTGGAAAAAAAATGAATTACAAACTAGCAACACAATTAACATTTAAAAAAAGGTTTATGGGATAATGCACACAGTGACTTGCGATCTCGATCACACATAGTCTGTAGTCCGCTGGCAGTAGGAATACAATATGGGCATGTTTTTAAGTTAACATCTTACATTAAAAACCTGACAGTACCAAACTATCGAAGGCTTTTCACCAAAGCCAGAATAACATCTTTCCTTCTGCAGTGTTGGATAGCAGGTTGAGAGGAGTTCCCTACCAGGACAGACTTTGCTCGTGTGCTCAAGACATCGATTCCATGAAACATATTTTGTTGCACTGTGCAAAATATGAGCAAGCCAGGGCTGAACTGATACTACCCTTGCTGGTACCTTTCTCTGTAAAATCAGAGGCTCACTATGTCAGGTTCCTATTGGAAGACCAGACAAATGCTAGAACATTAGCAGCGGCAAAGTTTTTATCGGTGGTTGCAAGAACCAATGATCCCTATATTCTGAACAAAATGCTTGTTTGACCTGGAGTTAGGCTGTATGAATTGTGTATTACTTTGTAACGATTTGTTGGGTCTCTGGACCGTAATAAAGATTGTTGTTGAAAAAATGGTGAAATATTTGGGTGTGTAGTTGAAAATAGCTCAGTTTAAAATTGACCAAAATAAAAGGACACACAAATGCACACACACACAACCCTCCTGCACCTCCCTTTCCTCTACAAAGCGTCGTAATGGGCTCAGAGTGCTCCATACTTCCAGCTGAGTGTTTTATGTCGAAGAGAAATAGTAGCCTGTCTTCTTCTTTTTTATTGTGCATTTAATTTGGTACCGTGTGATATTTCGATCACCCAGAAGCCACATCGGTTCCTGCTTCTGTCGGAAAGGCGGCATCGCTGAAAGGGACAGGCGGGAAAAGGCGCCGAAAGGTCAGCTCAGCTTCCCTGTCCTTCTTCGTAAACTCCACAACGCAACTGGCAAACAGCCGATTAAAGAAACCTTAGGTTGATTATTCAAATGAGAAGAAGACAATTTATTCCGTACGACTGCAAAAGTGTTTGGAAGATTCAAAGAATATATAAGATTATATTGTAAAAACGACGTTATCCTAGCAGAACTGAATGATACTTGTCTGTAATAAACAAATGGAATAAATATACTAGAAAAATATACAGGAAAAAGTTATAAAACAAACTGTGTGATAAATTTAAGACAATAGAAAACGTACAACGAGAATGATTGGAAGTTTCATTCAGAAGACTTTATTAGAAAAGACAGGTTGTTATAGCCAATGTTCATCTCTTATTGCTAACTCTTCTTTGCTTTTTAAAATTTTCTTTATCTTTTTTCTTTTATATTTTTGTGTTTAATTTTGCTGTAACTATTTGTAATGCATATGTAAGATGATATTTTAAATCAATAAAGACGAATTTATAAAATAAATAAATAAAAAGAAGCAAAAGTGTTTGGAAGAAACACACACACACACACACACACACACACACACACACACCTACCTCTTTTTCGTCTTTAGGAGAACTCCATACACGCCACATGAAAGCGTAATCTAAACAACAACAACAACACCACCTGCCTTTTCCCTAACAGGGATTGAAGGCAACTTACAGTGAAAAATAAGAACCGCTATTTGCTCACATTGTGGGAGCGAGTTCCATAAATCAGGGCTGGGGAACATCAGGGGCAGAGGTCAAATGCCAACCGGTTGCCCAGTGACTTCACCAACGCCTATTGAGGGTCTGGGCTCCATTTAAGATGCCTTCCATGCCCTCTGGGCTTCTTGAGTTGACCTGGGAAGGACATGGAGCCAAACTCTTCATGCAGTACATAGTTAACCTGTGGGACTCCCTGCCACAGGAGGCAGCGAGGGCCACCAAGTTGGATGGCTTTAAAAGAGGATGAGACAAATTCATGGAGGATGCAAATGTTTATGTAAATGTTAAAAGTGAAAATGATTTTTTTAAAATGTAAAAAACAAAACAAAAAAACTGAACAATTTCTGGGAACCTCAGGAGGGAGAAAGGTTCTGGTCTCATGTTGTGCTTGTGGATTTCCCATAATGGGGCATCTGGTTGGTCACTGTGAGGAGAAGATGCTGGACTAGATGGGCCACTGATCGGATCCAGCGGGCTCTGCTTATGTTCTTATGACTGCAAAATATCATGTTTCCTCCCTGCGAAAACCCTCATGGGCTGCAATCCAGGCCTTATATACGGTGGTACCTTGGTTCTCAAATGCCTTGGTCCTCGAACAACTTGGAACCCAAACACTGCAAACCCAGAAGTAAATGTTTGTGAACTTTTTCTGGAAGCCAAACGTGCTTCGTTTTGAGTGTTATGCTGTCTGTCTATTTTTGCTATTTATTTTGCGTTTTCGTTTCTGCTGCTCTTTTTGTTTTGTTTCTGTGACTGTGTGGAACCCAGTTCAGCCTCTGATGGATTGATCTGGTGACTGCAGTACATTGTTCATTGCCTTCATTTTATGGATCAATGGTCTCGTTGGACAGTAAAATTCATGTTCAATTGCTGTTTTAGGGGTTGTTTTTAAAAGTCTGGAACGGATTAATCCGTTTTGCATTACTTCCTATGGGAAAGCAGTGTGCCTTGGTTTCCGAACGCTTTGGTTCCGGAACAGATTAAGTTTGAGAACCAAGGGACCACTATACAGCCCTGGGTCGTCGTGTGTGAGTCCCGGTGAGTCACCTGCTGCCACCTGCAAGGTGAGGATGAGGACGGTTGCCTCTGGCGGTCAGGTTGAAGGCTGCCTTGGTGTACGCGGCTCTCCCCTTCCCCAGGCCCAGCAGCCCCCTCCTCTCGGGAGATAATGATCTCCACTCAGAACCATGGAGATTGCTCCCTTCTCCTCTCCATTTCAGGATAGAAATGTTATCGACCAGCAGTCACTAGCTGTCAGGGAAATGTTATCGCTGGACCCTGCTGGTAACTCCCGCTTAAGCGAGCTCTGGAAGTGCCTGAGATATTGGGGGAGGGGGAGCAAAAGAGGGGAGGGGGCAGGAAAAGGACTTGCAAATGCTGTTTTCGTTGCACGCCTTTGGGAAGAGATGGAAATGCAAGGGAGAAAAGGGGATTTTGGACTGGCATTGTAAGATAGAGAGGAAGGGGGAAGGCAGGTGTTGGCTGCAGAGGGAAAACCGCCCTTCTCTGCAATCGGAGTGCATAAGGAATCATAGAATTGTAGACTCGGAAATGTTCCTCCAAGGATCATCTAGTCCAACCCAATGCAAGAATCACAACTAAAACATTCCTCAAAGGTGGCCACCTGATGCCTGCTTAAGCCCCTCCAAGGAAGGACCAGGTGCGCAGCCTGGGAGTCATTCTGGACTCACAGCTGTCCATGGAGGCGCAGGTCAATTCTGTGTCCAGGGCAGCTGTTTCCCAGGATGAGACCCTACCTGCCTGCGCACTGTCTGGCCAGAATGGTGTATGCTCTAGTTATCTCTCGCTTGGACTACCGCAATGCGCTCTATGTGGGACTGCCTTTGAAGGTGACCCGGAAACTACAACTAGTCCAGAATGCGGCAGCTAGACTGGTGACTGGGAGTGGCCGCCGAGACCATATAACACTGGCTCCCAGTACGTTTCCAAGCACAATTCAAAGGGCTGGTGCTGACCTTGAAAGCCCTAAACAGCCTCGGTCCAGTATATCTGAAGGAGCATCTCCACCCTGGACACCGGGGTCCAGATCCGAGTGGCGGTTCCCTCACTGCGAGAAGTCAAGTTACAGGGAACCAGCAGAGGGCCTTCTCGGTAGTGGCGCCCTCCCTGTGGAATGCCCTCCCACCAGATGTTAAAGAGAACAACAACTACCAGACTTTTAGAAGACATCTGAAGGCAGCCCTGTTTAGGGAAGCTTTTAATGTTTAATAGGTTATTGTATTTTAGTGTTTTGTTGGATTGGGCTTGTTTAAACTGACTTTTATTGTGAATTGTATTGTATATTTTAATGTTTCTTATTAATAAAAAAATGATTTGCTGTTAACATAAGCCGTCTTGAGAAATGTTTGCAATAAAAATATTATGTGTTTGTGTGTGTGTGTGTGTGTGTATCTATATATATATCTATTAATATATATCTATATATGGCGTAGTTCAGCCTGGAAACCTAAAGAGGACCCCTTCATCAAGCAATGGCTGGTTCATCAGCAGCTGGAATGACTTTGAATTAATGTGACTGACAGATTCGGTTAAGTTCACAGAGAGGAGACAGCCTCGTAATTTTTTTAATAGAACACGGAGACTTTTAAAAGTATGCAGTTCTGCGCAGATTGGCTTCGGTATTGACTGAAATGTAATTTTATCTGTTTAATGAAATCCCATGTTTTTCATAATTGTGTTAACTTTAAATAATTCATAAATGCAAAAGCGCATTTGAGAATCTGGAAGAGAATAAGGCTGCAGTCTTATGGTCACCTGGCAGCAAGTTCTATTAAACTCAGCGGGACTGACTTACTTCTGAGTAAATATGCAGAGTGACGGACTGTTTGTCATTCGCAGGAAGTTTCCTTTATCTGGAACATTTGTAGCCCAGCTGCTAACCAAAGTTCTGGTCCTGCCACTCAGTGTCATAGCTGTCAACCGTCTCTCTCTTGGGTGGGGAAGGGCCGATGGAACTCCTCGCGCCAGGACGATGGCAGCCCCGACATGCTGCTTAGCATCCCCTCCAACCAGTGCAGCATCTTAATGTAGTGATTTCCCCCTCTGCATCCCTTTCATAACTCTATTTTTATAAATCATTTGTCCATCCATAGTTCAAATTTTTACTACAAGTTTTCTGTCAATCCTACCAATATATGTAACTCTTTACAATAGCTTTTCAACTAAATTCCCCATTCTTTATTAAAGAGGTCCTCTTCCTGGTTTCTAATTCTGCCTGTAAGCTTTGCCATCTCGACGTCGTTCATCAGTTTTGTCTGCCCCTCTTCTTTGGTCGGAGTTGTAGACCCTTAGCATCATCTAGTCCAACCCCCTGCAAAACACGGTCACAGCAAAAGCAGCATGCCTCCATCAGTGCTGAATTTCTGTATGTTGTTGTTTAGTTGTTTAGTCGTGTCTGCCTCTTTGTGACCCCCTGGACCAGAGCACGCCAGGCCCACCTGTCTTCCACTGCCTCCCGCAGTTTGGTCAAACTCATGTTTGTAGCTTCGAGAACACTGTCCAACCATCTCGTCCTCTGTCGTCCGCTTCTCCTTGTGCCCTCCATCTTTCCCAACATCAGGGTCTTTTCCATGTATAAGTGAAGCAAAATCCCTTATTTTGGCTGCTTATCCCTTATTTTCGAGGCTGCTGGCCCCTTATTTTCAATCTGTAACTTGATAGCTATGCTCGGTGCATATCCCAGTGGTCTAACTCAGCCCAAGGCAGCTTTTTGTGGGCTGCATCCAAGCTAGCACTGCCTTAATCTGCCAGCGCAAAGGTTTCCTTACCTGTGATTCCTGCATTGCAGGAGGTTGGACCAGATGGCCTTTGGGAATCCCAACTGTTATCAGCATTTCTTCCCCCTGTTTGCCCTCAAAATCTGTTCTGGGGTTCACCCCAACTCTCTGGAGAGGATTTTAGGCATGCAGTGTTTTAAGAACAGATATGTGCCTGCAATGTTCAGTACTGCACAGAGATCAGATCGATCACAGAGATCAAGTTCATAGAATCATAGAGTTGGAAGAGACCACAAGGGCCATCGAGTCCAACCCCCTGCCAAGCAGGAAACACCATCAGAGCACTCCTGACATATGGTTGTCAAGCCTCTGCTTAAAGACCTCCAAAGAAGGAGACTCCACCACACTCCTTGGCAGCAAATTCCACTGTCAAACAGCTCTCACTGTCAGGAAGTTCTTCCTAATGTTTAGGTGGAATCTTCTTTCTTGTAGTTTGGATCCATTGCTCCGTGTCCGCTTCTCTGGAGCAGCAGAAAACAACCTTTCTCCCTCCTCTATGTGACATCCTTTTATATATTTGAACATGGCTATCATATCACCCCTTAACCTCCTCTTCTCCAGGCTAAACATGCCCAGCTCCCATAGCCGTTCCTCATAAGGCATCGTTTCCAGGCCTTTGACCATTTTGGTTGCCCTCCTCTGGACACGTTCCAGTTTGTCAGTGTCCTTCTTGAACTGTGGTGCCCAGAACTGGACACAGTACTCCAGGTGAGGTCTGACCAGAGCAGAATACAGTGGCACTATTACTTCCCTTGATCTAGATGCTATACTCCTATTGATGCAGCCCAGAATTGCATTGGCTTTTTTAGCTGCCGCGTCACACTGTTGGCTCATGTCTAGTTTGTGGTCAACCAAGACTCCTAGATCCTTTTCACATGTAGTGCTCTCAAGCCAGGTGTCACCCATCTTGTATTTGTGCCTCACATTTTTTTTGCCCAAGTGCAATACTTTACATTTCTCCCTGTTAAAATTCATCTTGTTTGTTTTGGCCCAGTTCTCTAATCTGTCAAGGTCGTTTTGAAGTGTGATCCTGTCCTCTGAGGTGTTAGCCACCCCTCCCAGTTTGGTGCCATCTGCAAATTTGATCAGGATGCCCTTGAGTCCATCATCCAAGTCGTTGATAAAGATATTGAATAAGACCGGGCCCAAGACAGAACCCTGTGGCACCCCACTAGTCACTCTTCTCCAGGATGAAGAGGAACCATCAAGTTGGGGAGGGGAACCCTGTGGTGCAAGCAGAAATCCTTGTGTTGTTGGGATGTGTTAATTGATCACCGCCCTTTGCTCCTCTCTGAGTGTTACTGTACTGTGAGGGGGAATCCTTTCCTATTGACCCACTCCTATTTGTTGCTTGCATCATTGCTCTGATGCATTCACCTTGTGGGATGTGATACATAAGTAACAGTCAAGTAAAACATTCTTTGTTTTCCTAGAGTGGACAAGCAAGGCGATGTTTGGTCCAGCCAGTCAGAACTTCCTGTTTCCTCCTGGGCTGGGACATACTTCCTTTTGCATGTGACTAGAGAAGCAATGACAAACCTAGACAGCATCTTAAAAAGCAGAGACATCACCTTGCCAACAAAGGCCTGTATAGTTAAAGCTATGGTTTCCCCAGTAGTGATGTATGGAAGCGAGAGCTGGACCATAAAGAAGGCTGATCGCCGAAGAATTGATGCTTTTGAATTCTGGTGCTGGAGGAGACTCTTGAGAGTCCCATGGACTGCAAGAAGATCCAACCTCTCCATTCTGAAGGAAATCAGCCCTGAGTGCTCACTGGAAGGACAGATCCTGAAGCTGAGGCTCCAAGACTTTGGCCACCTCCTGAGGAGAGAAGACTCCCTGGAAAAGACCCTGATGTTGGGAAAGATGGAGGGCACAAGGAGAAGGGGACGGCAGAGGACGAGATGGTTGGACAGTGTTCTCGAAGCTACCAGCATGAGTTCGAGGAAACTGTGGGAGGCAGTGGAAGACAGGAGGGCCTGGCGTGCTCTGGTCCAGGGGGTCATGAAGAGTCGGACACGACTAAACGACTAAACAACAACAACAACAAGAGGTGGGCCTGACTTTACCTGTGCAGGTAACAAAAAGGACAAGGCATGCAGCATTCTCTCCCTCCCTCTTTGACTTCCTCCATCACTGGAGCAGCTTTTAGCTAGAGATGCTCTATTGGAGGACAAAGAGATTATCCTCATATGGGGTAGATGTATATACTTTGTAACTAAGTCTGCCTTCAGGGATCCATCTGTGAACTGATGATGTGAGTAAACTTCTTTTATTGATTTTGAGTAAGATTGTCGTGTGTTTATTCTTTTAGGAGGGATATAAGGGAACTTAGCAGGATCCTAATATTGAGAAGCTTACACAAGCCTGCAACGAGCTATATGCTGTGCGTTTAAAAGGGGAATGTGAAGGAACAGATTTATAACAAATTGAAAAAGATATTTAAATACACTTTCCCGAATAAGCTGGAAGCATTTTTGCTAGGCTTGATGGGAGGGGAAATAGAAAAAGCAGATCATAGGTTATTTATGTTTGCTACGACTGCTGCCAGAACTTTGTTAGCCCAAATATGGAAAGTACCAGAATTACAGTGGTGCCCCGCAAGACAAAATTAATTCGTTCTGCGAGTTTCTTCGTCTTGCGGATTTTTCGTCTTGCGAAGCACGGCTATTAACGGCTTAGCGGCTTAGCGGCTATTAATGGCTTAGCGGCTTTAAGAAAAAGGAAACAAACTCGCAAGAACTCGCAAGACGATAGGGAAATTCGTCTTGCGGAACGACTCAAAAAATGGAAAACTCTTTCGTCTTGCGCGTTTTTCGTTTTGCGAGGCATTCGTCTTGTGAGGTACCACTGTACCAACAATAGAGGAGTGGCAGACGAAGATGGTTGATTATGCGGAACTAGCAAAACTGACCTGTAGAATCCGAAATCAGGAGGAAGCAAAATTCCAAAAAGATTGGAGTAAATTATTGAATACATAAGTAATAACTGTAGAAATCTGAAGACTCTGGCAGGACTGAAATAAATCTTACGATGTAGATAGGATTGGATACAATAAGAAACTGTGGAAAAGTAACTGACATAAGAAAACCTGTTGAAGGGAGGGAAGGAAGTCAATGCTCAGCAGGGGAAAGAATGTGGGTAAATGATTGTTGAATGTTACTCTATATTTTTTTGTTTGTGTTAAATGAAACACCAATAAAAAGCATAAATAATAAATAAATAAAAGGGGAATGTGAAACTCTGCTACGTAAAGGAACTTGCTAGTGCAAGTTAGGAAGGGTATTAATAAATAATATATCCTCTCCTGCCTCCCTGAACATTCCCACACACCTTAGTTTAGCAAATTCAGGTGTGGGAAGATTCACTAGCTAATGTTGCACGCTGCTCCATCCTGATAACTCCTGTACAAGATTAAGGCCATGATTATGGCTAGGATAGAAAATGCAGGTGGCTGAATTTTGCGGGGCTCTCACTTCTTCTTCAAAACCTCTTGGAGAAAGGTCCTCCTTGGATGTGTCTCTGCTGGGTGCAGGATAGCTCTCTTTACCCAAACCTCCAGCTTAGTTAGAACAGGGGCTTTTTCTTTACCCAAACATGCATTTCCTATAACAAAGCTTTCTAATTTTCCCACACCCAGTGCCTGCATGTGATTGCAACAAGGTCTGCCTGCTCTCCCTGCAAAAAGGATTCAATACGCAGTCGAGTTCAAGGTAACATAGGGTTTTTGTAAAACTCATTATCAGTGAGGCTACTTTTGTGTCCGCAAGAGTGCAGCCTGACCACAAAACTGGTAAGAGTCTGTTCAGAAGGAACCTAAGGCCGATGGTTGAAGTGGAGGGCTCTATACATACAGGGGAAAAAATTAATTGAGTTGAGTAAGGTGTTTCTAAGGACTGTGGTTGGATGAGAGGTTGTGGGGAGATGGGGTGGAAATAGGTGGCTTGCTAGAAAATGAAACAGCCAAGCTGGCACATACTTCCAGCAAATATAAAAACATGATAAAACGCCCTGCCTATTGTTTTGTTGTTTTAGTTTTAACTATTTATTTGTGTTTTTATCTTGTGAACCATCCTGAGATCTCTTGATGAAGGGCAGTATATGAATCTTAACAACAACAATAACAGTAATAATATCAGGCAAGGGCCTTCACTGTGCTCGTTTTGGTGCCTGATAAAAACATTTACGGTTGGACAAGCCCAGATATTTAGACTGCCTTTGGTATTTTAGTCTCCTTTTAAAAAATCTTTTAGATTGCTTTTATTAATAAACTTGCTGTTTTATTCTTTTTGTAAAATACATTGGGAGTGCTTTTAAAAAACAAAACAAAAAACAAAAACAAACAAGCCAACAGTATATAAATTTTATGAAACTAACTAACTAACCAACCATGGGATGCGGGTGGCGCTGTGGGTAAAACCACAGAGCCTAGGGCCTGCCAATCAGAAGGTTGGCAGTTTGAATCCCCGCGACGGGGTGAGCTCCTGTTGCTCGGTCCCTGCTCCTGCCAACCTAGCAGTTCAAAAGCACGTCAAGTGCAAGTAGATAAATAGGTACCGCTCCGGCAATAAGGTAAACGGCATTTCCGTGCGCTGCTCTGGTTTGCCAGAAGTGGCTTAGTCATGCTGGCAACATGACCTGGAAGCTGTACGCCGGCTCCCTCAGCCAATAAAGCGAGATGAGCGCCACAGCCCCAGAGTCAGCCACGACTGAACCTAATGGTCAGGGGTCCCTTTACCTTTACCTTAACTAACTAACTAACTAACTAACTAACTAACTAACTAACTAACCAACCTCTGCAGAGTAAATTTAACAGCATCTGCTTTCTGGATCAGGAAAGACGCTCTCATTGCCACAAACGTATCTGTGTCTTTATAGCCCAGTCTTCCCTCAAGCTGGTGCCCTTCAGTCCCTTCCAGCACATCCGGAGGGCACCAGGTTGGCGAACGCCGCAAGAGCGCCACTTGAGGCATAGCGCTGTTTAATGGGGCACCGTCTACTTATGGAAATTGATTACAGGCAAAGGGTAGGAACAAATGAATGCTTCTCGCAGTAGATGGAAGTGAAGAGCAGGGCCCCCAGGGGGCTATCTCAAGAGCCGAGCGAACGGCGAGAGAGCCAAGCTTGCAGATGGCGGCAAGTGATTAAGGCGGGCAAGTCCAACACAGACAGCCGAGAGCTCTGCAAAAGGTCTCTCTCCAACTTGTGCTTCTGGGTGACAGGATGGGATTTGGCGCCTGCTGCTAAATGATGCACATTGGGACGAATAATCCGAAGTACAAGTACACTCTAGTGGGTCTTAGATTGGCTGCCATTGCAGAGGCAAGACCTTTGCGGGGTGGGTAGGGGGGGCATAGCAGCAAAAAGCTCACTGAAAACATAAGTAGGTGAGCTTCAGTAGCAGCAAAGGCAACCACAGGTGTAAGGAATGATTAGGGAAGGGGAAGGGAAATAATGAAACGATATGAAATAAAAAAATTAAGGTCTCATATATATATATATAATGGGACGCGGGTGGCACTGTGGGTTAAACCACAGAGCCAAGGACTTGCCGATCAGAAGGTCAGTGGGTCGAATCCCCGCGACGGGGTGAGCTCCCATTGCTCAGTCTCAGCTCCTGCCAACCTAGCAGTTCGAAAGCACATCTAAGTGCAAGTAGATAAATAGGTACCACTCTGGCAGGAAGGTAAACGGCATTTCCATGCGCTGCTCTAGTTTGCCAGAAGCGGCTTAGTCCTGCTGGCCACATGACCTGGAAGCTGTACGCCAGCTCCCTCGGCCTATAGAGCGAGATGAGTGCTGCAACTCCAGAGTCATCCATGACTGGACCTAATGGTCAGGGGTCCCTTTACCTTTATATATATATATATAATGTTCATAAATGTACCAACCAAGCATATTCATAGATGTGTAGGCCACATGTCTGGAGCAGCACAGAAGGACCACCCTGAAACCATTTTGACTCCCAAACTGACCAAATGTTTTCTCTGCAAGGAGGGAGGGGGTGAGGGAACCTTCCCATTGTCTCAGGAATTGGGTAATCACCATCTCAAAGGAATGGCCAGACTACCAGGAAAGGCAATCTGAGAAGGCATTATCAGATAACCTGGCAGACAGGAAAAATAACAACCATCAAATTTCTGTTGTAGACTGCCTTTTCTGTGATGTAGGTATGATGTTTGTGGTGGGTGGTCTTGGGTTCCACCCCTTCTGTGATGTATGTATGATATATGGAGGGGTGGTCTTGAGCTCCAGAGAAGGCACTTAAAAATGTCTATATAAGGGTGGACACACCTGGGTTCTGGGTCCTCCTCCTTTCCTGCATTTGAGGGGAGCACCCTGTTGCAACAGATCAATAAAGATCAGGCTTACGAGCTGCTTTGCTTCTCAGTATTCTCTGTTTGGCCTCTGTTATTTTCTCCGACCGATGGAGAACCTACAAAGGACTCTATAAGGGCTCTTGTGTCCCCCATAAGGGAATAGGGGCAGATTTTTGTTTATCACAGATATAAGTTCATGAAATGATGAATGGCATAGAGAAACTGGAGACAGAAGAGTTTCCCTCGCACTCTCATAACACTAGAACTTGGGGGCATCCAAGGGAGATGAAGGTTGGGAGATTAAATAAAGGACTTCTTCACATAGTGCATAGTTAAACTATCCCACAGGAGGCAGCGATGGCTGCCAGTCTAGATGGCACCAAAAGAGGATTAGACAAATTCATGGAGGAGGAGAGAGCTATCAATGGCTTCCAGCCATGATGGCTATGTTCTGTCTCCATGGTCAGAGGCAAAAGTGCTTCTGAAGACCACTTGCTGGCAATTGCTGGAGAGAAGAGTGCTCTTGTCTTCGAATCCTGCTTGTGGGGTGAAGGGAATTTTGATAGCCATCCTCAAATCACATGGAAGATGGAGCAAGCTTGTGTTCTACTGCTCCGGAGGGGAGGACCCAAGCCAATGGATTCAAATGACAAGGAAGGAGATTCCGAACTTTCTGATAGTAAGAGTTGTTTGACAGTGGAACAGGTACCCTCGGAAGGTGATGGTCTCTGATGTAATATACAGTTATTGACTCACACTCCTATGAATCCTGAGCTCAATTTAGCAGAGTGGGTGTCACAGTCCAGTTCATGGGCGATCAAAGTTCAAGCAGGGAACGTCAGGACCGGGGGCAAGATGGCGGGGTGGGAGCAGGAACAGGAGTCCAGAAGCCAGGAGTCAGGAAGCCAAGAGTCCGAGGGTCAGGAAGCAAAGAGGCATGAAGTCAGGGGTCCGAGGATCAAGAAACAGGGAGTCAAGAAGCCGAGGTTCAAGGATCAGGAAGCAAGAAGCCAAACGCATCAAGGCAGGGAACGTGTTGCTGTGGCAAAGAGCTGAAGGGAAAATGCCGACCTTATATCCCTTCCTGGCTCTTGCCACCAGGTGCTGTGAGTTACCAATCGGCCTCACCTGTGTGGCCACGCCTTGCCTCTTCAGAACAAACTTAGGAAGGCCCCAGTCCTGCAGAGTCCTACTGGTCACAGGGCCCGGCTCCTGCACACACACCTAACAGTGGGTGTGGCTCAGCAGGCTCATAGCAGCTTCTGCTCCCACCTTCTGAATCTTTTTATCTTCACGTTTCCTGGAACAAGCAAGAAGCCATGTGGCCATGGCTCATTATAAATGAACTCAGTTTCTCTAAAAATGAGATTTTGCAGCCTGCATATTTACTAACCCAAAGACTGTATGATCCTTTTTGTAAGGAAACCAAGTACTTTCCTTTTTAAGTCAGTTGGAACCTCCCCCCCCCCTTCTCTTACTGCCAGCAGATGGAGACTTGTTTGCTGTAACTTCTGGAAACTGAGTAAAATATTCACTTATTTGCAGAGCTGATAAGTGCCTGTGATTTATTCTAGCCTAAGTATTTTCATGAGGAACGTTTGTCTAAAGGTGGATGAGGGTAGACGTAAACCCAACATCAAGTTTAAATGTGCTTGGAGCAATTGCCACTGTGCTAGCTTTTCTACAAGAGAGTAAATAATTTATCTTCCAAAACTTTCTCACCCACACTCTCTCATTTCTTGGAGATTTTAAAGCAGAGGTTGGATAGCCATCTGTCAGGGATGCTTTTGCCGCGATTCCTGCATTGCAGGAGGTTGAACTAGATGGCCCCTTAGGGTCCCTTCCAACTCTACAATTCTGTGATTCTATGAAAATGGAAGTCAGCAGTATATTGGTGGGTGGCAGGGAAAGCAACTAAAATGAACTGGGGGCTGACAGATCATTTTAAGCAGTTGTGTTTTTTCCCAGTCCCTTGCCCCGTGGGACACACACACAGAGGTGTATAGAATCAGGAGCAATGTGGGGAGAAGGGAATGTGGGGTGGAGGGAATTATCTCTTGATTCACAAAAACTCAGGCTCATCTCCTGCAATGGAGAGGCTGCCAGCACAGTGGAAATCAAAAGGAAACATTTTGTACAACCCGTCAGTGGAGCCCTATCTCTGTTGGATGCTAGGAAACTCAGGAACACGTGGCTTCTTCGTTTGATTGCTTTTTTTATTTAAAGAACGAGATAATTTTGTGGAGGCGAGCTCTCTTAGTTGCTTCTAGCCATAACACAGGAAAACACTGACGCCTTCATGCTTCCAAGCATCGGGAATGACAGATGAATAGCAACAGGATGACTTTCTGCAGGTACTGTCCCAAACCAGAGCTATTGATACTGGGACCATCAATCTGGCCAAGCATGGTCTGTACATGAAAACTATCTGCTGAATCAAACTGAAGTCTATCTAGTCCAATGTTCTGTCTTCTGGAAGCTCATAAGCAGCAGGGCAGGAAGAAGACTGTCATTCCATGCTGTTGGGTCCCTGGAGCAGCTGCCTTCACCATGTACCATATTTTTCACTCTATAAGACGCACAAGACGCACCTAGTTTTTGGAGGAGGAAAACAAGAAAAAAAATATTCTGAATCTCAGAAACCAGAACAGCAAGAGGGATCGCTGCGCAGTGAAAGCAGCAATCCCTCTTGCTGTTCTGGCTTCTGGGATAGCTGCGCAGCCTGCATTCGCTCCATAAGACGCACACACATTTCACCTTACTTTTTAGGAGGGAAAAAGTGAGTCTTATAGAGCAAAAAAATGGTATATAGATCCCACCTGGAAATTTGCTGAGGAACACCTGACATCAGCTTGTAAACTGAAAGGTGTCCATGACTCATATCCTATCTCCAGGAATAAAAAAACACTTTGCAGTCATAATATCATCTCTCTGGCCCAAAACATGAAATTGAGTCTGATGGATTCTTTAGCTGAGATTCCTGAATAGCAGGGGTTTGGGCCAAATTACTGGCAGGGTTCCTTTCCAGCCCCGACAATTCTATGATTCTACGATACTGATAGCAAGAGATCTTTTTCAAATGCATGGCATCTCCAAACATCTCTTCCCTCCAGTTAGGTCTTATGCCCCTCCGCTCACGTGTGACACGATCAAGCAATTACAAATTGTTGTCGCCTAGGAAACCTATCTAGAATCTCCCCTTGGGATGTTTTGTTCCTCTATAGGCAAACAACCAACGCTGCATTCGAAACAGTACTTCATCTGAGTGCTTCTGACGGCACAGAAGCAACATTGGCAGAGTGCAGAGAAGGCAACGGACGCCTGTCGAAGTTCCCTCGACAAATCCTCAGCTTGCGAGGGTCCAAAATGCTTTGCAAAAAAAAAAATCTTCTTTTTTGGCGATCCCTCGTAGCAGAGTAAGATTGCCTTCCATGCATATGCTCTCAACGGTGTGTGCATAAGTGACTGTGGAGGCCAGTTTTGGACCTGCACATCCTTTCACATAGCGGCGGAGCAAGCCGATCGGGTGCCTGGGGCAGCGAGTGTGCCCTGCACCCAGGGCCAGGGCCAGCCACCCCCAGGGGGCAGGACCAGCCATCCGTGGGGTGGGGCCACCCGGGGTAGGACACTCCATGGGGCCTGCGAGGAGTCTGCCTGCCTCCTCCCACTCAGTCACCCTACAGCTGGAGGGGAGGCCATAGCTGTCAATGTTTCCATTTCTAAAAGGGAATTTCCCTTATTCTGAATAGGATTCCTCGCAAGAAAAGGGAAAAGTTGACAGCTATGGGGGGGGGGGAGGCAGTGGGCAGACTGTTGGGGTCAGTGCGGAGCCTGCAGGCGCCAAAACCACCGTGTAACTCCCAGGAGAGACGCGTGGCTTGGGCACACTGCAGGCCCCACAGTGAGTGCCACTCTGCATTTTGTCACCCCTCTCAGTGGTGACACCTGGGGTGGCCTGCCCGCACCGCACCCCCTTCCTCTGCCCCTGTTTCCACAGTAGGGACATAGGTTTCTGGGAGGGAGTTGATCACGGTAGGGGGTTGCCAAATATTTTATTTGTTTATTTGTTTGATTTGATTTAATTTATTTAATTTATTTTAATTTGTATACAGTCTTTCTATCTTACAATACTCAAGGCGGTTTACAAGCCGAAGAAACAAAAAATGTACACCTTACAACAATCTAATGCAATACAAAAATGTGATTAAAAAAATTTAATAGGCAACCTACATCAAAAAAGTAACATTCAACAATCATTAGAATCATTAGGTAAGGTAAGGTAAAGGGACCCCTGACCATTAGGTCCAGTTGCGGACGACTCTGGGATTGCGGCGCTCATCTTGCTTTACTTGCCAAGGGAGCCGGCGTACAGCCACTAACCTTCTGATCGGCAAGTCCTAGGCTCTGTGGTTTAACCCACAGTGCCACCTGCATCCCCTTTAAAATCATTAGAATAGTATTAAATAGTAACAACATATAAATAACATATAAAACGGGACGCGGGTGGTGCTGTGGATTAAACCACAGAGCCTAGGACTTGCTGATCAGAAGGCTGGTGGTTCGAATCCCAGCGACGGGGTGAGCTCCCATTGCTCGGTCCCTGCTCCTGCCAACCTAGCAGTTCGAAAGCACATCAAAGTGCAAGTATATCAATAGGTACCACTCCGGCGGGAAGGTAAACAGTGTTTCCATGTGCTGCTCTGGTTTGCCAGAAGCGGCTTAGTCATGCTGGCCACATGACCTGGAAGCTGAACGCCGGCTCCCTCGGCCAATAAAGCAAGATGAGTGCTGCAACCCCAGAGTCGGCCACGACTGGACCTAATGGTCAGGGGTCCCTTTACCTTTAACATATAAAAGTTAAACAGAAATCCACGCAACACTTACAATAAATAATTTCTAAGCTATAATCAATAAAACAACGGCAAGCCACCGTACATAAAATAATACAATGCAAATTGAGAAGCAGAGACTAGAGGGTGGGGCAAGGCAGGTGGAACTTGCCTTCCTCTTGCAAAAATAGCGACTGAGTCACCTGCTTGGTGAGATAATAATAATAATAATAATAATAATAATAATAATAATAATAATTTATTTGTACCCCGCCCATCTGGCTGGGTCTCCCCAGCCACTCTGGGTGGCTTCCAACAAAGATTAAGAATACAGTGGTACCTCATGTTACATAAGCTTCAGGTTACAGATACTTCAGGTTACAGATTCCGCTAACCCAGAAATATTACCTCAGGTTAAGAACTTTGCTTCAGGATGAGAACAGAAATCACGCGGTGGGAGGCCCTATTAGCTAAAGTGGTGCTTCAGCTTAAGAACAATTTCAGGTTAAGAACAGACCTCCGGGACGAATTAAGTACGTAACCTGAGGTACCACCATACATTAAAATGTCACATTTTAAGAACACATTAAAAACTTCCCTAAACTTCAATGGACATGGGCTGCTTGTATGTTCTATGTTGAGGGGCGAGGGAGAGAAAGAGAAACGGTTAATTCTCTCACCTGTACAAACATATTTGGATATTTTATTCTCCTTTGCAGTTTCTGTCCAAAGAGCAGTAAAGTTTTGCTGTTGGAAGATCTTGCTTAGCTGCCCACCACAAGGGCAGCCTCTCAACTTGTCCGACACACTGGAGTCGGATCGGTCAGTGCTAAAAGGATGTCACAGACATGCTCATCCTCAGTTTCCCCCGCCTCGAGACGGGGTAGTCAGAGCTGCCTATCGGAGCTAGCTGCTAATCCACTTCAGACCCAGGAAAGATGGATGTTATGGTTATCCACCCCGCTCTCCTGTCCTTTTCCCGGATGAAGGCAGATTAAAACAACACAGGTAGAATAAAGTAAGCTAAAAACATGTGAACGACAGTTCTTAAATGGCCTTCCAATGGCAGGTAAAGATGGCTGTATTCTGAAAAGCCATAGGAAAGTGGCTCCCCCCCTTATACACTATCTGTATTTTAATTGATTTTGTAAATTACTGATTTAGTTCTAACAAAATAAAAAAAATCCTTCCAGTAGCACCTTAGAGACCAACTAAGTTTATTACTGGTATGAACTTTCATGTGCATGCACACTTCTTCAGATTTGGTTCTACAGTATTAGAGCTTGATTGCTTTGTAGCCATCCTCTTTAATATGTTTCAGCATTCTATATTTTACTGGTGTTCTTTTAATATGTGTAAGCCGCCTTGAGTCCTGATTCTCAGGAAAAGGTGGAATATTATTATTATTATTATTATTATTACCTAATTCAACAGTGCACTTTCCGGTGCACTTTTCAGCTCAAAAAGTCTTCAAAACATCTAAAAATACATATTTGGGGGGAGTGATTTTTTTTAAAAAAATCCATATTTACAAGGTTATTTTCATGTGGATTTCTATATCTATCTATCTATCTATCTATCTATCTATCTATCTATCTATCTATCTCTTAAAAGAAGACTAATGCAGAAAATGGAAGGAACAGATTTATGGTGCAAGTGACCAAGACCAGGATGGAGTGATCACCTGTGGAGCTACTTTCAGGCAGCTGAGAGGAGAGATTGTTCCCCAAAGGCATCTCTTATCTGTGGCTGTCACTCACTGACTGGAGAGAAAGAAAAAGCATGGAGGCTGCTAGAATCACATAGTTGGAAGGGGTCCCTGAGAATTGTCTAGTCCCAGGTCAGGATGTTCATCTCTTTATCCCAATGTTGCCGACTCTGACTGCCAGCAACTCTGATTCAGGGTTCCAGGCAGAGATCTTTCACATTACTTGGTCTGAGAGATCATTTACCTGGAGATGTCAGGAATTGAACCTCCAAACTTCCACCCCTGGATAATAATAATAATAATAATAATAATAATAATAATAATAATAATAATTTATTATACCCCGCCCATCTGGCTAGGCTTCCCCAGCCACTCTGGGCGGCTTCCAACAAAATATTAAAATACCGTAATACATCAAACATTAAAAGCTTCCCTGAACAGGGCTACCTTCAGATGTCTTCTAAATGTCTGGTAGTTTTTCTCTTTGACATCTGATAGGAGGGCGTTCCACAGGGCGGGCGCCACCACCGAGAAGGCCTTCTGGCTGGTTCCCTGTAACTTGACTTCTTGCAGTGAGGAAACCACCAGAAGGCCCTTGGCACTGGATCTCAGTGTCCGGGCAACGATGGGGGTGGAGATGCTCCTTCAGGTCTACTGGGCCGAGGCCGTTTAGGGCTTTAAAGGTCAGCACCAACACTTTGAATTGTGCTCGGAAACGTACTGGGAGCCAGTGTAGGTCTTTCAAGACTGGTGTTATGTGGTCTCGGCGGCCGCTTCCAGTCACCAGCCTAGCTGCCGCATTCTGGCCACTTTCAAAGGTAGCCCCACATGGAGCACATTGCAGTAGTCCAAGCGGGAGATAACCAGAGCATGCACCACTCTGGCGAGACAGTGTGCGGGCAGATAGGGTCTCAGCCTGCGTACCAGATGGAGCTGGTAGACAACTGCTCTGGATACAGAATTGACCTGCGTCTCCATGGACAGCTGTGAGTCCAAAATGACTCCCAGGCTAAGCACCTGGTCCTTCAGGGGCACAGTGACCCCATTCAGGACCAGGGAGTCTTCTACACCCGCATGCCTCCTGTCCCCCCAAAACAATCCTTCTGTCTTGTTCTTGTCAGGATTTAACTTCAGTTAGGCCAATGGCGCATTGAGTCCAGTATCCTGTTCTCACAGTGGCTGAATAGTTGCCTGTGGGGAAGCAGTGAGCAGGATTCGAACACAAGAGCCCTATCCCTTCATGTGGTTTGCAGCAACTGGCATTGCTTCCTCCTGCTGTGGTGGCAGAGCAGAGCCATTCTGGGTAGTAGCTATCAATAGTTCTCTTTTCCATGAATTTGTCTAATGCTCTTTTAAAGTCATCTAAGATGGTGGCTGGCCATCGCTGCCTCCTGGAGGAATGAGTTCTGCAGTTTAACTATGTGTTTCATAAAGAAGTACTTTTCCTACTCCTAGATGGGCTCCCTTCCCAGGTGGACCTGCCCCACCTGCTCCTTACTTCCCTACAGGGAAGTGCACAAATTCAAGAAATATGGTACATGTTGTTTAGTCGTTTAGTCATGTCCGCCTCTTCATGACCCCCTGGACTAGAGCACGCCAGCCACTCCTGTCTTCCACTGCCTCCCGCAGTTTGGTCAAACTCATGCTGGTAGATTTGAGAACACTGTTCAACCATCTCGTCCTCTGTCGTCCCCTTCTCCATCTTTCCCAACATCAGGGTCTTTTCCAGGGAGTCTTCTCTTCTCAGGAGGTGGCCAAAGTCTTGGAGCCTCAGCTTCAGGATCTGTCCTTCCAGTGAGCACTCAGGGCTGATTTCCTTCAGAATGGAGAGGTTTGCTCTTCTTGCAGTCCATGGGACTCTCCAGAGTCTCCTCCAGCACCATAATTCAAAAGCATCCATTCTTCGGCGATCAGCCTTCTTTATGGTCCAGCTCTCACTTCCGTACATCACTACTGGGAAAACCAGAGCTTGAACTATACGGACCTTTGTCGGCAAGGAGATGTCTCTATTGTTGGCAAGGTGATGCTGGCTCCTGGAGCTGGAACTGGCAAGCCACTCTAGTATCTCTGCCAAGAAAACTCCATGGACAAAGACAACAGGCATATAAAAGAAATACATAGAATAAAATAATGTTTATTGTAACCCCAAGCATGGAGAGAGTTAGATATTCAAACACACACACACACACACACACGTGGTGTTTTCTGCTTTTGAAGAGGTCTCCGCAAGTGGGTCTCATCCATTCCCAGCACGTGCTCCACAGTTGTTGGAGAAAGATGGTTTTGGTTTGGGGGGGAAACAATATCACAAGTTCCTAAGGAAATGAAGAACAAATGATGCTGTATAAATAACCTAATTATGGTTGCGACACATGAGCCAGCGGAACTGGGGAAATGTATTCCTCGCCCCCGTTTTCAGTCTTTCAAGGGTCTAGAGAAAAGCTTTTCTCTCCGTCTATCACAGCACAGGAGTTCATGGACATCCAATGAAGCGAAATGTTGGAATATTCAAGACCTGCAAAAGTCCTTCTTCATGTAGCATTGAATGCGCTGTGGTCTAGTGGTTAGAGTGTCAGAATGGGACCTGGGAGAAACCAGGGTTCAGCCATGAAGCTCGCTGGGTGACCTTGGATCTGTTAGAATTCCTGCTGTGATTGCAGTCATGGGATTGTTGTCTTTCACATGACAGTGTATGTTTTGACTCCACAGAGTGGGAAGTGACGGAGACAGGATGTTTGTGTTCCTGTGTTCCGTGAAGTGGGACTATTGTCCTTTGTTCTTTTTCTCTTTGCTGTCTGATGCTAGAGAGAGAGTGAGCCATGTTGCAGTGCTCCATGTATATTTACAGTGGTACCTCTGGATGTGAACAGGATCCGTTCCAGTGCCCTGTTCGCATCCTGAGCAGAACAAAACCCGCGTCTGCACGTCTGCGTGTGCGCGGGTCACAATTTGCCGCTTCTGCACATGCGTGTGACATCATTTTGAGCGTCTGCGCATGCGCAAGTGGTGAAACCCATAAGTAAGCCATTCTGTTACTTCCGGGTCGCCGCGGAATGCAACCTGAAAACGCTCCACCTGAAGCTACTTTAACCCGAGGTATGACTGTATATGTAAATAAAGTAGATTAGCCAAAATGCTGAGTTGCTGAGGTCTGTTACACAAGCTGCGAAGACTCTGTGGATCCCTAAGTGTGCCGGTGTCCAGTTGGGCATGTGTCTCTGCCAGGGTCCTACTCAAGAGTAGGAAGAGCTCCTGACAGGGTCAGCCACTGCCTTTCTCAGCCTCAAACAAAACCTCACCCCGCCCTTGTCCCAAAAAACCATTCACATCAAACCAACAATTTCCCCCCACCCAGAAGCCTGTTGTGCAGGTCAGCTGTTGTGAATCAGTAGCTGGTGGCTCCCGTGTCATCCAGGGATGGCCAGCCGTTTCTCGTCTCCCTTCAGGGGGGAGCAGTAGCAAAGCATGAAGATGCTGGGAACAGGCGTGGGAAACAGTACAATGAAGGCAGCTGCCCAATATCAAGAGGCAGGGAGTTCCGAAGTGTAAATGCTGCCTCACTAGAAGACCAAGTTCTTACAGATGCAGGATTGGTATGATGTGGTACCTGTAGCAGTGCCAGTTCTGTCGTTCGAAGCAGAAAGGCTGACTCAAAGTGGGCAGGGGGGGGTCATTTGTTCCCTTCCCCCCATGCACAGGGGCTGAGCGCTGAAGATCTTTGCAGGCGAAGGAGGAAGAACTAGGAATCTACATTTTGCTGCTAATTGTTCCTGAATCGAAAGGGCTTCATTTCTCCCAGTTAATTAATGCACAGACCTGCGGAAATTACAGGCAAGAAGGCAAGTCTTTATTTTATTGGCCGGCTATTAGCATTTTTTAATTTGCTACATGAGCTCCGTTTCAAAAGGTGCTAGAGAGAGCAGTTTGAGAAATTAGCTGGGCCCAGCACTTCCTCGGCTTGAGAACTTCAACACCTTAATTAAACTTGAGAGAAGATCCCTGACAAGAAGTCTTTCACTGCAAGAGAAGCAAAGGTGTGTGTGTGAGAGAGCTTATCTTTATTTATACCAGCAGTCTTGCCCCTCTCCTTCAACTATTTGGGATTTTTAAGGATGAAATACTCACTGTCATTGGGAAAACAGCAACTTTCTATTCACCTGTAGTACAGATTTCTATTCAAATGTATTCATTTATTCAATGTACGGTTTTTCTATCCCTCCTTTTTCTCCAGGGGCCTCAAGGTCTCTGCATCCTCATTCAATCTCCACAACAACCCTGAGAGGCACAAATACAAGATGGGTGACACCTGGCTTGAGAGCACTACATGTGAAAAGGATCTAGGAGTCTTGGTTGACCACAAACTTGACATGAGCCAACAGTGTGACGCGGCAGCTAAAAAAGCCAATGCAATTCTGGGCTGCATCAATAGGAGTATAGCATCTAGATCAAGGGAAGTAATAGTGCCACTGTATTCTGCTCTGGTCAGACCTCACCTGGAGTACTGTGTCCAGTTCTGGGCACCACAGTTCAAGAAGGACATTGACAAACTGGAACGTGTCCAGAGGAGGGAAACCAAAATGGTCAAAGGCCTGGAAACGATGCCTTATGAGGAACGGCTAAGGGAGCTGGGCATGTTTAGCCTGGAGAAGAGGAGGCTAAGGGGTGATATGATAGCCATGTTCAAATATATAAAAGGATGTCACATAGAAGAGGGAGAAAGGTTGTTTTCTGCTGCTCCAGAGAAGCGGACATGGAGCAATGGATCCAAACTGCAGGAAAGAAGATTCCACCTAAACATTAGGAAGAACTTCCTGACAGTAAGAGCTGTTTGACAGTGGAATTTGCTGCCAAGGAGTGTGGTGGAGTCTCCTTCTTTGGAGGTCTTTAAGCAGAGGCTTGACAACCATATGTCAGGAGTGCTCTGATGGTGTTTCCTGCTTGGCAGGGGGTTGGACTCGATGGCCCTTGTGGTCTCCTTCAAATCTATGATTCTATGATTCTATGAGGTAGGTTAAACCTTGAGAGGCAGTGACTGGCCCAAGGTCACCCAGCGAGATTCATGGACAAGTGGGAATTTGAACCCTGTCCCTAGTCTGACGATGGGATGCAGGTGGTGCTGTGGGTTAAACCACAGAGCCTAGGACTTGCTGATCAGAAGGTCGGCGGTTTGAATCCCCGCGACGGGGTGAGCTTCCGTTGCTCGGTCCCTGCTCCTGCCAACCTATCAGTTCGAAAGCACATCAAAGTGCAAGTAGATAAATAGGTACCACTCCGGCGGGAAGGTAAACAGCATTTCCATGCACTGCTCTGGTTTGTCAGAAGTGGCTTAGTCATGGTGGCCACATGACCCAGAAGCTGCACGCCAGCTCCCTCAGCCAATAAAGCGAGATGAGCGCCGCAACCCCAGAGTCGGCCACGACTGGACCTAATGGTCAGGGGCCCCTTTACCCTTTGCCTAGCCTAACACTCTAACCCAGGGGTCAGCAAACTTTTTCAGCAGGGGGCCGGTCCACTGTCCCTCAGACCTTGTGGGGGGCCGGACTATATTTTTTGGGGGGAAATGAATGAATTCCTATGCCCCACAAATAACCCAGAGATTCATTTTAAATAAAAGCACACATTCTACTCATGCAAAAACACCAGGCAGGCCCCACAAATAACCCAGAGATGCATTCTAAATAAATGCACACATTCTACTCATGTAAAAACATGCTGATTCCCAGACCATCTGCAGGCCGGATTTAGATGGTGATTCAGCCAGATCCAGCCCCCAGGCCTTTGTTTGCCTACCCATGCTCTAACCACCATGCTACACTGGCTGGATCTCTCTGCCCCCCTCCCCCATGTACGACTGTCATGCAAATGTTGTTGAAAATCTGCTCAAAATCAATGATTTCTCCTTGCTCTCACTTTTTTAAAAACCCTCTCCTCCTCAGTTCATATTTGCTGAATTTGAAACACCTCCTCTTCAAAGTTTTGTTAAAGTCTACACAGCAATATGTGAGAGTAATTTTTTTTAAAAAAAGAAAACTCTCTCATTAGCACATCCAGATAACCTATGAATAATTCCTTTCTTTCTGGCTTGTACGGAAGATACTTAACGTCTCCGTATATCATGGTGTGCCATCAGACATAAATAAGAAGCTGCTCTTTATGACTTTGGGTTTATATATAATCTTTCCCCCTCCCGAAGGATTTGGGGAGAGGGCACGTGGCAACTATTTAAATACTGGAAGCGCAGAATCAATAAAAACACCCTCCCTTCAAACAATGATATAGATTCATGGAGGGGGGAAAGTTATCTTGCTCAACACCTGCTCCAGATTTATTGAACTCAAATACTCCCCAATGCTTTCAAGCGACAAAAAAAAAAAGGGAGACTCTGACTAAACATTAGGAAGAACGTTTTCGTTGGCAAGAACTGTTCAGCAGTGGAAACGACGACCTCGGAAGGTCTGGGTTCTCCTTCCTTGGAGATTTTTAAGCAGAGGTTGGATGGTTGTTGGTCATGGATGCTTTAGCTGAGATTCCTTCATCGCAGGGGGTTGGACTAGATGGCATTTGGGGGACCCCTTCCCACTCTACCATTCTATGGCTCTGTCCCTGCCTCTCTCTGCTTCTTCAGGTGAGCTGCCTTTGCTTATTAATTATTACTATTATTACTATTACTATTATAAATATAATTTATAATTTATACCCTGCCCATCTGGCTGGGTTTCCCCAGCCACTCTGGGTGGCTTCCCAAAAAATATTAAAATACAATAGTCTGTTAAACATTAAAAGCTTCCCTAAACAGGGCTGCCTTCAGATGTCTTCTAAAAGTCTGGTAGTTGTTGTTCTCTTTGACATCTGGTGGGAGGGCATTCCACAGGGCGGGTGCCACCACCAAGAAGGCCCTCTGCCTGGTTCCCTGTAACTTGGCTTCTTGCAGGGAGGGAACCGTCAGAAGGCCCTTGGAGTAATGGGGGTGGAGACACTCCTTCAGGTCTACTGGCCCGAGGCTGTTTAGGGCTTTAAAGGTCAGCACCAACACTTTGAATTGTGCTCAGAAATGTACTGGAGCCAATGTAGGTCTTTCAAGACTGGTGTTATGTGGCTTGAAAGGAATAAAAGTTTTCCCTTGAAACAATAATAATATTGTAGAGTTGGAAGGGACCCAGTGGACGGATCACCTAGTCCATGGGTCAGCAAAATTACCGCGCCTCGGGCTGGTGTCCCCAGCGCCGATCACACAGCAGGCCGGAGGGCGGGGGAGTGCGTGCCCATATGCATGGGCACACGCTATTTCCGGCACACTTCTGGGTTGGAGGAGCACTGGAAATAGCTTATATTCGTGTGAATAGGCCTCCTCCGACCCAGATGTGCACCAGAAATGATGCATGCACAAATAATGGTTGTGCATGCGTGCAAGCTATTTCCGGTGCTCCTCTGACCTGGAAGTGGGCAGCCGCCCAGCGCAGCGCCAGTAAGAGTGGGCGACGGCAGTGGGTGGCGGGGGTCACCATGGGCCGGATAAACAAGTCCCTTGGGCCTTATCCGGCCCATGGGCCTTAGGTTGGAGACCCCTGACCCAGTCCAACTTTCTACAGCACAGGAATCTCAGCTAAAGCATCCATGACAGATCGCCATCCATCCTCTGCTTAGAAACCTCAGAGGAAGGAACTTCTTATGTATGTTACAACCGCGGCTAGGGTATTGCAAGCCCAAAGATGGAAAAGCAACGAAATACCAACTAAAGCACAATGGAAAGAAAAATTGATGGAATGCGCTGAAATGGCAAAGTTAACTGAAAGGCTTAGAGACAAAGACAATAGAGACTTTAAAAAAGAATGGGAATCATTTATGAGATGGCGCTGTGGGTAAAAGCCTCAGCGCCTAGGGCTTGCCGATCGAAAGGTCGGCGGTTCGAATCCCCGTGACGGGGTGCGCTCCCGCTGCTCGGTCCCAGCGCCTGCCAACCTAGCAGTTCGAAAGCACCCCCGGGTGCAAGTAGATAAATAGGGACCGCTTACTGGCAGGAAGGTAAACGGCGTTTCCGTGTGCTGCGCTGGCTCGCCAGATGCAGCTTTGTCATGCTGGCCACGTGACCCGGAAGTGTCTCCGGACAGCGCTGGCCCCCGGCCTCTTGAGTGAGATGGGCGCACAACCCTAGAGTCTGTCAAGACTGGCCCGTACGGGCAGGGGTACCTTTACCTTTACCTTTACCTTTTACAGAAACAATGTAAAGAAATGGACTCACTAGCAAAGTTTGATTAAACACAAGTAACAAAATAAATACAGAAATGATAGATGATGTAAAAAGGATAAGAGAGCAACAATATTTGATATAAAGAGCTCAATATGAAGATATAATTTAGCAAGCAGGGGAAGTTAATATGTTAAAAACCAGAAGAGGAAGTTGAGAGAAGTTGGGAGGGAGGGGGATATCTGGGGAACTGTATTCGTTTTTTTATGATATGTTATTATTATGATAAAAATGTAAAACTCAATAAAAATTATAAAAAAGAAACCTGCAAGGAAGGAGAGCCCACTATCTTCCAAGGTTGCCATTCAGCTGTCGAACAGCTATGACTGCCAGAAAGTTCTTCCTAATACTTAGTCAGAATTTCCTTTCCTTAAGTTTTAATCCATTGGTTAGGGTTCTGCCTTCCAGAGCAGCAGGAAACAAGCTTGCTCTAACCTCCATGTGACAGCCCGTAAGATATTTGAAGATGGCTATCAAATCTCCTGTTGTCTTTGTCCATGGAGTTTTCTTGGCAGGGATACTGGAGTGGCTTGCCGGTTCCTCTTCCAGGTGGATCACGTTTGGTCAAAACTCTCCACTATGACCTGTTCATCTTGGGTGGCCCTGCACGGCATAGCTCATAGCTTCTCTGAGTTATTCAAGCCCCTTCGCCATGGCAAGGCAGTGATCCATGAAAGGGTAAGACATCACCTTGCCAACAAAGGTCCGTATAGTAAAAGCTATGGTTTTCCCAATAGTGATGTATGGAAGTGAGAGCTGGACCGTAAAGAAGGCTGATCGCCGAAGAGTGGATGCTTTTGAACTATGGTGCTGGAGGAGACTCTTGAGAGTCCCATGGACTGCAAGAAGATCAAACGTATCCATTCTGAAGGAAACCAGCCCTGAGTGCTCATTGGAAGGACAGATCCTGAAGCTGAGGCTCCAAGACTTTGGCCACCTCATGAGATGAGAAGACTCCCTGGAAAAGACCCTGATGTTGGGAAAGATGGAGGGCACAAGGAGAAGGGGATGACAGAGGACAAGATGGTGGGACAGTGTTCTCAAAGCTACCAGCATGAGTTTGACCAAACTGCGGGAGGCAATGGAAGACAGGAGTGCCTGGCGTGCTCTGGTCCAGGGGGTCATGAAGAGGCGGACACAACTAAACGACTAAACAACAGCAACAATTACTTTCCTTGATCTGGACGCTCGTAAGTTATTGCTTCAAGCACACGCTTGTGTCCAGCAGGCAGACAGCTTAGACATGTGAAACTCTCTGCAATACACCAAATAGCTCCTACAACCCCTGCTGGCTTTTCATCGCTGTCTTTTTCATTCATTGGTTCGTTTCGCTTGGGAACTTGGGACTTGTAAAATCAGAAAGCAGGATAGCCTTTGGCGTCTTTGCCCTGCTGCTAAACACACACAGGAGTTTAACTCACCTGTCTGCCCCTTGTGCTTGTGAGACATAGCTGAGCCTTCACCTCTCTCTAAGGTCTTGCCAGCTGGGCACCCCCCCACACACAATTTGCGGGGAGCAGCGAATATATATATATATATATATATATATATATATATATATATATGCTGCATAAATCTCCTTGGCCTTCTACGGGCACTTTACAGCTCTCAGTTTCCACCGAGGAGCGGGCATAAATAACGGGTTGGTGGGATCTGCCACCTGTCTCCTACGGAGGATTTATTTGGGTGTAAACGCAATAGATCTTGGCACGGCTGCAAGCGCTGTAAATAAGCAAAAGTTTAAGCATTGGCTGGGGACTCTTTTTGGTACGCAAACATGCACTCCGGAAGGCCTGTCTGCTGCTGCTGCTTCTTCTGCGGCTCCTCTTGTTATGAGCTGCCACGCACGATGCCCGCCGAGGCAGGAAGCAGGCAACAGATGCTGCGAGGAATTGTACATCGCAGCTCCACCTCTCTGATCGTGGAAAGGGTGCACAAAACAGGAGAGGAAAAGGAGAGGAAGGTGTCTTGCTTTGAGGAGCCGGGCTTGGCTGGGTTGCGGGGTCTGCCGCTGTGTACTTTTTCAAGTGTTCCTTTGAGTTCACGGCTCAGGAATTTAATGATGCCGTTCGTCTTGTTTAGTAGAAGCATCTGGTATTCTGGCCTGGCTCAGCCTGGGCTTGGGTTCGCAGAGCTGGCACGGAGCTGCTTGTGATTCACAGCTTTGTGTTCCAGGAGCCATAAGAACCCTCTAATCTGCATAAGCAAAAACATAATAATGGGCCTTTTTGGATGTGACCCACCTGTCGGCTGCTGTGATGTCACAAGTTGCTCTGCAAATGTTCTAATTGCTCTCGAGGAAAAGTGGTGGCAAGAGAACGCTCACCAATAGCACAATTCCTGGGAGAGAGGGGAAAGGAGCAAGGTGTCAGAGGCTTTTTCTCTTTGTGAGTTTGGGAGCCACCCACAGAGTCATAGTTTCAAAAGAGTGAGCTCCTCTTTTGCTCACTCGTTCTGTGCCTTCTTACTGAGCAAGATTTATATTCAGCTTAATCAACACAAACCTCTAAGCAGGTTTACATAACAGACTAGAAAATCTTCATTTTAAAAGATCAATAAAATCAAAATGTAAAAACATTGTTGACTTAATATTTACCACAATATCAAAATACCCAGCAGCTTGCAATCCAAGGTTGAAATTACAACATGTTAAAATTACATGCCCAGGTGGGCTTTAAAAGGTTTAGCACCAAAAACAGTACAGCAAAAGACACCTGTCCGGTATCAATGGGCAGGGAGTTCCAGAGATTTGGCACTGCTTCACCAAGGATCAATTCCTTGAATGTGTGGAACGAATATGATAGCCAGTGTGGTGCAGTGTTTAGAGTGTCAGACTAGGACCTGGGAGACCGGTGTCCGAATTCTGACTCGGCCATGAAGCTCGCTGTGTGACTTTGGGCCAGTCTTTGCTACTCAGGGTAACCTGCCTCAAAGGGTTGTTGTGGGTTGTTGTGGGGACTAAATGAGGAGGGGGGAGAACTGCCACTTTGAGCTCCTCGGAGGAAAAGGTGGGGTGCAAATGCATTTAACAACAACATTATGTGGCACTTGTAAAGGACACACTCCCTCTTCCATCCAGAAAAAACTCCTTAATCAAAATAAGGATTAAGGACTAAAATAAAATATTTTAATAATAATAATAATAATAATAATAATAATAATAATAATAATAATAATATATACCCTGCCCATCTGGCTGGGTTTCCCCAGCCACACTGGGCATCTTCCAACAAAATATTAAAATACAGTGCTCTGTTAAATATTAAAAGCTTCCCTAAAAAGGGCTGCCTCCAGATGTCTTCTAAAAGTCTGGTAGTTGTTTTTCTCTGACATCTGGTGGGAGGGCGTTCCACAGGGCGGGTGCCACCACCGAGAAGGCCCTCTGGCTGGTTCCCTGTAACTTGGCTTCTCTCAGTGAGAGAACCACCAGAAGTCAAGGGTCTGAGGATCAAGAAGCAAGGAGTCAAGAAGCCGAGGTTTAGGAATAGGGAACATAGCTGTCAGCATTTCACTTTTTTAAAGGGAAATTCCCTTATTCTGAGTAGAATTCCTCACAAGAAAAGGGAAAAGTTGACAGCTATGATCAGGAAGCAAGAAGCCCAACGCAGCAAGGCAGGAAACGTGTTGCTGTGGCAAAGATCCAAAGGGAAATGCTGACCATATATCACTTCCCCGGCTCTTGCCACCAGGTGCTGTGAGTTACCAATAAACCTCACCTGTGCGGCCACACCTTGCCTCTCCAGAACAAACTTAGGAAGGCCCCAGTCCTGCAGAGTCCTACTGGTCACAGGGCCTGGCTCCTGCACGCACTCCTGACAATCAGGCCAAAGGGCGGCCATCTAGGCCTTAGCACAGCATCTAACCAGGTGCTCCAGTGGGAAGCCCATGGCCAAGAACAGCACACATCTGTCGCTTTTGAGCTAGAGCACAGGTGAGACTCTCTACCTTGCCGAGGTGGAAACTGGTCCACTGGTCCCTTGGGCTGAGTGTGCAAGAAGTCAGATGTTAAGTGACTGAATGCCAAATAAAGTCTTCTATATTTGGGGAAAGGAGGTGGGGAGAAGCAGAGACACGGAGAGAAGGAGGGCCAATGGAAGAGATGTAAAATCAGGGCCAGATGTTGAGCAGTGAGAATGATCTTCTGCAGCCTGAGCTGCCCAAGGAGGAGGGGGCTGGATCCCTCCGTCTTTCACAGGCTGCAAATCAAGTTTAATCATGCTTTTTAAAGACAGACTTTAGCCAGACACAGGTGAATGGGCTCTGATAAGGTTTGGCGTTGCTGAGGGAGAGTTCAGGGAGCTGGACCCAGGAGCAGGTCAGGCTTGAGCATCCTTTGCCAGCCAGGTGCCCTCCAGGTGTTTGTGACTAAAGCTCTCACTAGTTGTCCGAAATTGTGGTCCAAATCATGTGCAATGGACATCCGGCTGGAGAAGATTTGCCAAGAGGGTTTTGGTGGGATCTCCCCCCAGCCACAAAATATACACCCCAGTCTCCACGGCTAAAGGATTGCTGGCAGATGGCTGTCCAACCTCTGCTTAAAAACCTCCAGTGAATAAGAATCCACCATGTTCCAAGGAAGCCCCTGACACTGTCAAACTTCTCTTACCATCAGGAAGTCCATCATCCTGTTCTCATAGTGGCCAACCGGATGTCTCAATGGGAAACCTGCAAGCGGTGTCAGGAGTGCGTGCAGGAGCCAGGCCCTGTGACCAATAGGACTCTGCAGGACTGGGGCCTTCCTAAGTTTGTTCTGGAGAGGCAAGGCACGGCCAGTGTGGTGTAGTGGTTAAGAGTGGTAGTCTCGTAATCTGGTGAACCGGGTTAGCTTCCCTGCTCCTCCACATGCAGCTGCTGGGTGACCTTGGGCTAGTCACACTTCTCTGAAGTCTCTCAGCCCCACTCACCTCACAGAGTGTTTGTTGTGGGGGAGGAAGGGAAAGGAGAATGTTAGCCGCTTTGAGACTCCTTAAAGGGAGTGAAAGGCGGGATATCAAATCCAAACTCTTCTTCTTCTTCACAGGTGAGGCCGATTGGTAACTCACAGCACCTGGTGGTAAGAGCTGGGAAGGGATATAAGGTCAGCATTTCCCATCGGCTCTTTGCCACAGCAACACACTTCCTGCCTTGCTGTATTTGGCTTCTTGCTTCCTGATCATAGCTGTCAACTTTTCCATTTTCTTGCGAGGAATCCTATTTGGAATAAGGGAATTTCCCTTTAAAAAAGGGAAACGTTGACAGCTATGTTCCTGATCCTTGAACCTTGGCTTCATGACTCCTTGCTTCTTGATCCTCGGACCCCTGAATTCGTGACTCCCTGCTTCTTGATCCTCGGACCCCTGACTTCATGACTCCTTGCTTCCTGACCCTCGGACCCTTGGTTTCTTGACTCCCGGCTCTCTGACCCTTGGATTCTTGGCTTCCTGACTCCTGGCTTCTGGACCCCCGTTCCTGCTCCCACCCCGCCATCTTGCCCCCGGTCCTGACGTCCCCAGCCAGGACTTTGATCACCCTTGAACTGGACCGTGACAAGCGGGATTCGAGCACCAGAGCCCTCTCCCTTCTTGTGGCTTCCAGCAGTTGACATTCAGAAGCATTGCTTCCTCCAGTTGTGGAGGCAGAGCATAGTTTTTGTGGCTAGGAGCCATTAGTAGCCCTCTACCCCTCTATGAATTTGTCCAATCCTCTTTTAAAACCGTCTAGGTTGGTGGCCGTGCCTGTCTCCTGTGGCAGAGAGTTCCATAGTTTAACTACAAATAGCTACTTTTCTTTACTCTGTCCTGCATCTTCCAACATTCATCTTCAATGGATGCCCATGAGGGATGTGATGCCACCATGACCGAGTGTCCCTTGGTGCCAGGTGGGCAGCCCCTGCCCACAAGATGTGGCAGTGCCTGTGTTGCAAAAAGCACGAGACTCCGTGCCCTTCCATCGTCCTTCAAGATCCATATGAATTATTTCCTTCCATCCCGCCGTTCCCCGTCTTGAAGAAATCAGAGGAACTGAAGGCGACAAGACCTGCCGCCCCTCAACAAAGAGACTCCCGTTTTCTTCTGGAGATTCCCCACAGTGCTATTAGCATCTCTTTACAATAACATCCCTTCTTCCTTTCTCTCTCCTTTTTTCTTTCCCCTTTTTGTCTCCCTGAGGAAGGCAAAGCTGTCATTGTGAGCCGGCAAATGAAACTCGATGAATACTGAGCAGATACTTCATTTTCAATCTCCGTCAGCAACTGGATGCAACTGGAGCTGGTCAGCGAGTGGCTGGCTGGCCTGATTAAAACCTGCTCTCCAAAGTAATCAAGTTGTACCTGTAGACATATAGGCACGGAGTGGCCTCCTTCGGCCTGGTGCTCTCCAGACGTTTGGCTATTACAACTCCCATCAGCTCCCAGCCAACACCGTTCATGACCAATATATTGGTTGGCGGGCCTCCAGGACGGTGAAGGAAAGCTGACTTAGAGGAAGTCCAGTGGGTATCTAGTACATCCTCTGTCCAACTGCATTCAGGCAGAAGTCTAGTAATAGGGAAAGCCAGGGGAAATCCAGAATTTAGATGGAAAGGTTCACTTCTGCCCCTTCCACATCCTAATCTGAAAATTCTCAAGGCCATTCTGAAACCTAGGTTATATAATAAGGATTATATAAGATCATATTGTACCAACCACACCATACTAGCAGAACTTCAGACATCTGAAGGCAGCCCTGTCTCAGGAAATGTTTAATGTCTAATGTTTTACAATTTTTTATGTATTGTAGCAGTTCGAAAGCACATCAAGTGCAAGTAGATAAATAGGTACCACTCCGGTGGGAAGGTAAATGGCATTTCTGTGCGCTGCTCTGGTTCGCCAGAAGTGGCTTAAGTCATGCTGGCCACATGATCCGGAAGCTGTACGCCGGCTCCCTCGGCCAATAAAGCGAGATGAGCGCCGCAACCCCAGAGTCAGCCATGACTGGACCTAATGGTCAGGGGTCCCTTTACCTTTACCTTTAAGCTGCCCAGAGTGGCTGGGGGAACCCAGCCAGATGGGCGGGGGTATAAATAATAAAATTATTATTATTATTTTATTAATCTTTGGCCAATGGAGTAAGGGGAATGGAGATGAAGTACAGGAAGGGCTGAGCCCAGAGTTTTGGATATTGCAGTTGCTGAAGGTGATCACTCTCCACTTCCTTTTCTAAGATTATCTCATTGCTTTTTGAAAAGCCCCAAAGTCAACATTTCTTGAAAACTGATACTATTTTTGCCTTACAAAAGGCTCAGGCTCAGAGGAGCTCAAGAGAGACTGGAGGCAGGAAATGGCAGTGTTGCCCCCTTCTTCCTGGCTATAAAAAATGTATTTATGTATTTATTCCATTCCCTCCAACGTTTCGGTGATGAAAACAGGAACTATCTTGTGCACTGTAGAGCACCCCTCTTCTCACACGGAGGCTCCCTCATTGAGCGCTCGGCCCGTCCTGTCACTCTGCATATTGCCAAAAGGTCTTCTCTGGCTTTTGCAAAACACGTTTGTTTATTTTGCAAGAACCAGAAGCAGTCAGCCTTAGGAAGCTGTCCTAAGCCGTCTCTTTCTCTGAAGCCTTAAGGATGTGCTTTAAATCTTGCAATGGATCCATTTGCAATTCATAAGATCCCCAGTGGATCCTTCCAAAGCATCTTGTTTCCCACAGCGAAATCGGGGAAGCCCACGAGGTGGATATAAGCACAGCAGACCTTCTTCGGACTACTTCTTGCTAGAAATGATTTTCTGCCAAGTTGTCCTGGGTGGCCAGCGATCTCCTCCCATGATCAGGGAGAATGGATTGTGTGAACCTTTTTTTGTTTCTTTCCCTCATTATACTGTTTACAATCATTCCATTATGAACAACTGGAGTTCTTACTCCAATTAAGACACATCTTAATGCCGATGGGCATTTGGTAGAGGAGAGACCTGATTGCTGTTCTGGCTATTAGCAAACGGTATTCAGGGATTTGTCATTTTTATGGATTTTGTGTGTCTTTATCTATCTGCCTTTCTGTAAATCGATCAGGGGCTTGTGCAAAAAATCATCTAAATTAATGCATGGTCACTCCACCAACTGCAAACTGGGGAAAATATTTTCAAGGAATCCTAGAGTTGGAAGGGATCATAGGGGTCATCTAGTCCAGTCCTCTACAATGCAGGAATCTTTTGCCCAAAGTGAGCTTCAAATCCACAGCCCTGAGATTAAGAGTCTCATGCAATACGGACTGAGCTAAGAGCTAAGAGTTCTGCAACTGGATGTCGTAGATACTCAATGAAGCTGAATGTTGGAAGATGCAGGAGAGGTAAAATAAAGTTCTTCACACAATGCAGAGTTAAACTGTGGAACTCCCTCCCACAGGAGTTGGTGATGACCACTAACTTGGGTGCCTTTAAAAGAGGATTGGACAAATTCACAGTGGAGAGGGCTATTGATGGCTACTAGCTGTGATGGCCTGGGACTTGGGCTTGGACTCGGAACCAGAGGAGTCTCAGTCTGCACCGGATCCTTTGCCTCAGGCATCACCTGAACCTAGTCTGGGGCCTGATCCTGAAGAGTCCCAGTCTGCACAGGTTCCCCTACAACAAGCACCAGCTGGGCCGAGTCAGGGGCCTGATCCTGCCCTGGCTCCAGATGTGGGGATGACCTCGTTGCCTCCAGCTGGGCCATCGCTTACAGCTGCTCCACTGGGTCAGGGGAGGCTGAGGCGGCCCCTGGGTCTAGTAACCCACCGATGTCTTCCGAGCTGCAGAGACTGAGGTCTGAGAGAAGGAGAAACCTGAGTGCTCACAGGAGAAGTGCTGGCCTTCGGGCGAAACAGGGAGGTGAGTCGCCGGGGGATCAGGACCAGCCGTTACCCTGACAGAGATAAAAGGCTGTCGGACCCCGTCCCAGGTTGCGGGAGCAACATTGCTACATGCCAGATCCTGCCTGAGATCCTGTACCTGTCCTAGCCTTGTTTCCTGCCTTGGCCCTGTTGGACTGACTCCTAGTGGGACCTTCGGGTTCTGGACCGGTCCTGGGCCGCGTTTCATGGGTTACCACTGGGCCCAGCACACTAGCCAGGATGACTATGCTTTGCCTCCACAGTTAGAGGCAGTAATGCTTCTGAATATCAGTTACTAGAAACCACAGGAAGAGAGACAGAGCTCTTGTGCTTGAATCCTGATTGTGGATTTCCCAGAGGCTTCTGTTTGGCCACTGTGAGAACAGGATGCTGGACTAGATGGGCCATGGGCCTGATCCAGCAGACTGTTCTTAGGCTCTTATCTTCATGCTCTCAAGAGTGGTTGCCAGAAAACGGCTCTTGGAATCTCTCCTACCCAAAACAACTCCTCTTCCCTCTGCTGTGGATGGCGGCATTTTCTTTTTTCTTTTTTTTTTTATAATATTTTTTATTAAACAATTTTTTATATTAACACAAACAAAACATACATAAACAAGCGAACAAACAATAACAGAACAAAAAACAAGTACCATTTCGTGTCCCAATTTCTTAAACCTTACTTCCTCGACTTCCTCTTGCTTCCCGTTTCTGTATTCCAAGTTCTTACAATTATTCAGCGAATCTTCCCTTATTTTACTATAAATTTATGTTAATCATCCTTATTCTCTTTATCTTAACCATTGCTAATAGTAACCATTTATTTTAAACCCAACATCATTCTAGCTGTCATTAATTTTATAGTATTTCTTTAAGTAGTCCTTAAACTTCTTCCATTCTTCTTCCGCCGCTTCTCTTCCCTGGTTTCGGATTCTGCTCGTCATTTCTGCCAAACCCATGTAGTCCATCACCTTCATCTGCCATTCTTCCAGTGTGGGTAGATCCTGTGTCTTCCAGTACTTTGCAATAAGTATTCTAGCTGCTGTTGTAGCATACATAAAAAAAGTTGTATCTGTCTTTAACACCCCCTGGCCGACAATACCCAAGAGAAAGGCCTCTGGTTTCTTGGGGAAAGTATATTTAAATACCTTTTTCAGTTCATTGTAAATCATTTCCCAGAATGCCTTAATCTTCGGGCACGTCCACCAGAGGTGAAAGAATGTACCTTCCTTTTCTTTACATTTCCAACATTTATTATCAGGCAAATGGTAGATCTTTGCAAGCTTGACTGGGGTTATGTACCACCTATAGATCATTTTCATTATATTTTCTCTTAAGGCGTTACACGCCGTAAACTTCAACCCGGTGGTCCACAACTTTTCCCAATCAGCAAACATGGTGTTATGACCAATGTCCTGTGCCCATTTAATCATACTTGATTTTACCATTTCATCTTGTGTATTCCATTTCAGCAGCAGATCATACATTTTTGACAAATTCTTAGTACTGGATTCTAACAGTTCAGTCTCTAATTTTGATTTCTCCACCTGGAAGCCTATTTTACTGTCTAATTTAAACACTTCATTTATTTGATGATAATGTAACCAATCTCTCACCTTCCCTTTTAGTTTTTCAAAACTCTGCAATCTCAATTTGTCCCCTTCCTTTTCCAAGATTTCCCAATATCTTGGCCATTTCGACTCCATATTTAGCTTTTTAACTGCCTTAGCTTCCATTGGTGATAGCCATCTTGGAGTCTTATTTTCCAGCAAGTCCTTATATCTAACCCAGACAGGATGGCGGCATTTTCTGCCTATCGTTTCCAAACACCTCTCCATTTCAACAGAACCATAATCTCCACTCTAAATTCCAGTTTGATCCAGCATCGTCACTTTAAATCCAGTCCGCACTTCTTCCTCCAGTTCCTTCTTTTCAGTGTTCCTTCTCTCTGGGCAACGGCAGTCCTTTATTCTCTTGCTTGTGTTGGGATTCCCCAGGTATCATTGCTCTGGAATTAAACCTCCGCATTGGCCTTTGCACAGTGCTCATAATGTTTCCTCTAATCTTCTTGTAATTATCCCCCGTCCCCAAGTGAGCTCCCATCTCTGCCTTTGCGTCTCCTGACACAGGAGTTAATGGGCAATGCATTCTGTTCTCTCAATTGCTTGGGAAGATTTTAAACAGATTTAGACCCCAGCAGACCTATCCTGTGCCCCTCTTTTTCCAAAGATGAGCTGTTCCCATGTTTCATCACTTATCCTGACCTAATTGAGATCTGCTTCATATGCAAGGCTCACAGCGTTGAAGGCCACAGCATTGTTGCACGCACCCAAATCTCTGTGCGGAATTTCTGTGCTTATCCAGGGTTCAGTTTCCTTGGAAAGGAGATCAGCGGAAGCTCTGGTGCAATCAGGTTACCATATTTGTCACTCTATAGGACGCACTTTCTCCCCTCCAAAAATTAAGGGGAAATGTGTGTGCGTCCTATGGAGCGAATGCGGGCTCCTTTGCTTCAGCGATAGCAACATGAAGCCTCCGAAGCACAGAGGGAGCGTTCCCTCTGCGCTCCGGAGGCTTTGCGTTGCTTTCCCTGAAGCCTGGAGAGCGAGAGGGGTCGGTGCGCACTGACCCCTCTCACTCTCCAGGCTTCAGGGATAGCCGCCTGAAGCCTTTGGAGGGCATCGCGAGTTCCCGTTGCGCTCCGGCGGCTTCAGGTTCCTTTTGCTGAAGCCGGGAGAGCAAGACTCTCCTGGCTTCAGCAGAGAGGGAGAGCTGCGCAGCACCCTTTCAGCGAAGCAGGAGAAGAAATGGAAGGGGCTCCATTTCTCCTGCTGCTTTGCTGAAGGGGCGCTGAGCAGAGAGGGGGAGAATTTTTTTTCTTGTTCTCCCCCTCTAAAACAAGGTGCGTCCTATGGTCGGGTGCATCCTATAGAGCGAAAAATACGGTATATGGTCTTATTAGCCCATATATGCAACCGGAGCAAGACACACCTCTGTGCCTCCGGCTTCCAGCATCAGGTCAGCTCTCACACACAGCTCTCACATACTCACAACCCCTCTTGGTCTATCGTTCTCTATCCTAGGATAATGTGGCAGCCAGCCAGAGTGCATAGCTAGACTATGGAACTCACTGTCACAAGATGTGACCACCAGCTTTGGAAGGGGGTGGGACAACTTCAGGGAGGTGGAAAGTTCTATCAACAGCTGTTGGTCTGATGTAGTAGAGCTCTTCAGATTGCTTTCTTGTGGTCCCCCCCCCCACTTTGTCTGCTGCATTTAGTAAAAGGAAAGAACAGGAAACAATAACAACATATTCTTCTTGTGCTCTTAACCATACCGGGCTCAGGTCAGAGTTCGCCTATGGACTCAGTTCTGTGGGCAGGCTTGCAGAGCTTTTGCCTCTCAGTCTGTCAGCAAAATCATCTGTGAAATAGGAATAAGTGTGATCGGCTTTGCAGTATTAACGGTGAGCAAAAACGGTGAAGTTTTTGATAAAAACCAGCCATTTAATTATAAACATGTGCCGAGAAAGTGATGCGATGCTCTCTTGATTCCATCGTGCGGAGATTTTGACTTTGCTGGTAGAATCCAGGTGGACCCAAATGAAAGGAAATAGTCAGGTGGTTGATGTGTATGGGAGGCAGAGGAGAGGGCTCCCCTGAACTTTTTTGGGACTGATCTGCACGTTCCTTTTTTTGCCCTCTTGAAAGCGGCACGGAGGTCTGGTGATAGCATGCAGCCCAGATGTATCCTTTCTTCTCGCTGTGCTTCTGAGATGGATTTTTTCCCCTTTCTCAAGGTGCTGAATTATGATCTGAGACAGACCGAGCAGTCAAAAGGCGATTCCAAGCTCTTGTTTTTTGGAGGGTAGGGATATATCATCGTCACTCATCCCTCTCTCTTTCCCTTTTGATGTCTGAAATCGCCAGGCTCCTTGGCTTCAGGACGATACCTCTGGGCAGCTTTCCCCAACCTGGTGCCCAGCCAGACTACAACTCCCACCAGCTCCAGTCAGCATGGATTCAGAGTTCAAGCAGGTGGTCAGGGAAGGGTTAAGCGCTCCCAAAATGCTTGTTTACAAAGCTATTGTACTACCAACCTCACTGTATGCTTGTGAAACATGGACCACTTATAAACGCCATCTCCAACTCCTCGAAAGATTCAATCAACGGTGTCTCTGAAAAAAATTACACATCACTTGGGAAGACAGGCGAACTAATGCCAGTGTACTGGAAGAAGCAAAGATCACCAGTGTTGAAGCAATGATTCTTCAGCATCAACTTCGTTGGACTAGTCATGTTGTGCGGATGCCTGATGATCGTCTTCCAAAGCAACTACTCTGTTCCGAACTTAAAAATGGAAAGCATAATGCTGGTTCAAAGACTGTCTCAAGGCAAATCTTTAAAAAATGTATAAACACCAACAATTGGGAAACACTGGCCTGCAAGTGCTCCAATTGGAGAACAGCCTTTACCAAAGGTGTCGTGGGCTTTGAAGACACTCGAGCTCAGGACGCAAGGGAGAAATGTGCCAAGAGGAAGGCACACTTGGCAAATCCACACCGTGATCAACTTCCACCCGGAAACCAATGTCCCCACTGTGGAAGGACGTGTGGATCCAGAATTGGCTTCCAAAGTCACTTATGGACTCATTGTTCAAATTGTGTTCATGGAAGACAATCTTACTCACCTACGAGGGATCGAAGAAGAAGAAGAAGAAGAAGAAGAAGAAGAAGAAGAAGAACTCCCTTCATGGGAACATATGGAGCTGACTGAGTCAGATTATTGTCCCACCTACCTTAGTATTGCCAATTATTATTATTATTATTATTATTATTATTATTATTATTTATTTGTACCCCGCCCATCTGGCTGGGTTTCCCCAGACACTCTGGGCGGCTTCCATAGAAACCAAAAATACACTAAAATATCACACATTAAAAACTTCCCTGAACAGGGCTGCCTTAAGATGTCTTCTGAATGTCAGGTAGTTATTTATTGCTTTGACATCTGATGGGAGGGCATTCCACAGGGCGGGTGCCACTACTGAGAAGGCCCTCTGCCTGGTTCCCTCTAGCTTTGCTTCTTGCAATGAGGGAACTGCCAGAAGGCCCTCGGCATTGGACCTCAGCGTCCGGGCAGAACGATGGGGGTGGAGACGCTCCTTCAGGTATACTGGACCGAGGCCGTTTAGGGCTTTAAAGGTCAGCACCAACACTTTGAATTGTGCTTGGAAACGTACTGGGAGCCAATGTAGGTCTTTCAAGACCGGTGTTATATGGTCTCGGCGGCCGCCCCCAGTCACCAGTCTAGCTGCTGCATTCTGGATTAGTTGTAGTTTCTGAGTCACCTTCAAAGGTAGCCCCACGTAGAGCGCATTGCAGTAGTCCAAGCGGGAGATAACTAGAGCATGCACCACTCTGGCGAGACAGTCCGCGGGCAGGTAGGGTCTCAGCCTGCGTACCAGGTGGAGTTGGTAGACAGCTGCCCTGGATACAGAATTGACCTGTGCCTCCATGGACAGCTGTGAGTCCAAAATGACTCCCAGGCTGCGCACCTGGTCCTTCAGGGGCACAGTTACCCTATTCAGGACCAGGGAGTCCTCCACACCAGCCCGCCCCCTGTCCCCCAATGACTGGCAGATAATAATAATAATTTATTATTTATACCCTGCCCATCTGGCTGGGATTCCCCAGCCACTCTGGGCATCTTCCAACAAAACACTAAAATACAATAACCTATCAAACATTAAAAGCTTCCCTAAACAGGGCTGTCTCCAGATGTCTTCTAAAAATCTGGTAGTTGTTGTTCTCTTTGACATCTGGTGGGAGGGTGTTCCACAGGGTGGGTGCCACTACCGAGAAGGCCCTCTGCCTGGTTGCCTGTAACTTAGCTTCTCGTAGCGAGGGAACCGCCAGAAGGCCCTTGGCGCTGGACCTCAGTGTCTGGGCAGAACGATGGCAGAGGCTCTCCAGCTTTTCAGGTTTCTCCCAGCCCAATTTGGAGATGTCAGGAACTGAACCTGGGACCTTCTACATGAAAAGCAGCTGCTCTAACCACTGAGCTATGTCCGCTCCATCCCTCATCCGATGGTCCTTTGCAAGAGAAAGAAAAAAACCTGCTGAGGCTGAACTACATGTGGTTCCACTTTGATGTGTGATTTCCCCAGGACATTCTCCTTTTAACAAAGTTGTGAATCTAGCAGGCAGCTGAAAACTCCTAGACTCAGTGTAGCCAAATTCCTTCAGGGGGAGAGTCCCTGCAGTTGTGCAAAGAGGTGTGTTCATGCCCTGGCCTCTGGTCTCCTTCCTGGGGTCAGTTGCGTTGATAGAGACCGAGGCGTGTCGGCAAAGATAACACCATGTCTCTGTTCCCGTCAAGGTGCAATTTATGACTTGAACTGTGAAGAGAGGATGGTGTGAGCCATAAATCAGCTTCGGAGAGAAAGCGTCTTGTCGCGTTACGACGCCAGCTCCTCTCTTGTAGTGCTGCCAGTACAATGTAATTTGAAATGTTTAACCAGGGAGGATGCCCTGCCACACTCATATATTTAATTCCCCCAAAGACTGTGGTTTCATCTTGTTTTTGTTTAAGGAGAAAACAGTTCGCCTCTTGAACGGGACCAACAAAATAATCTCCTACAAACCAACTTTCCAATTAAAAAGTGGGATGCAGGGACGAAAAGCCCTGAATCCCAGCTTGATAGAAAGGTAGAATATAGATATATTAAATGATGATGGTGATAACCGCCCTCTCATTATCTCTTGCTCCCTTCCTGGGACCTCAGGGAACTGCTGCTGGTGTAAATGAGGCAAGCTGATTCAACGCTTTAATTCACAGAATCATAAAACTGTAGAGTCAGAAGGGATCCTAAGGGTCATCTAGTCCAACCCTCTGCAATGCAGGAATTTCAACTAAAGCATCCAACCCCTGCTTTAAAAACCTCCAAGGAAATAGACTCCACTACCTTCCAAAGCTGAGGGACACGGATGGTGCTGTGGGTTAAACCACAGAGCCTAGGGCTTGCCGATCAGAAGGTCGGCAGTTCGAATCCCCACAACGGGGTGAGCTCCCATTGATCGGTCCCTGCTCCTGCCAACCTAGCAGTTCAAAAGCACATCAAAGTGCAAGTAGATAAATAGGTACCACTCCGGTGGGAAGGTCAACGGCGTTTCCGTGTGCTGCTCTGGTTCGCCCGAAGCCGCTTAGTCATGCTGGCCACATGACCTGGAAGCTGTACGCCGGCTCCCTCGGCCAGTAAAGCGAGATGAGTGCCGCAACCCCAGTGTCAGTCATGACTGGACCTAATGGTCAGGGGTCCCTTTACCTTTACCTTTACCTTCCAAAGGGAGTCCGTTCCACTGTTGAGCAGCTCTTACTGCCAGAAAGGTCTTCTAGATATTTAGTCAGAATCTCCTTTCTTGTAACTTGAAGCCATGGGTTCGAGTCCTACCCTCCAGAGCAGGAGAAAACAAGCTAGTTGCCTCTTCCATATGACAGCCCTTGAGATATTGGAAGGTGACTATCATATCTCCTCCCAGTCTTCTCTTTTTGCAGCTAAACATTCCCAGTTCCTTCAACTGTTCCTCATAAGGCTTCGTTTCCAGATCCTTGATTGTCTCTGTCACTCTCTTCGGCACACCTTTCAGCTTGTTAATATCGTTATAGTCAGGATAAAACTAAAAATCAATCATTGCTAAGATTTTGGTAATTTGTGGTACAAAGGGAGAATGCAAGCTGCAAAGGAGTTCCTGGGTTGGCTTATGCAAACCAGTCTGACTGGCTGGGTTAAGAGCAGAGCTGTTATCATTACAAAAGGGTGTTGATTGGCCATAGAAAGATCTTTTGGCCAAGAGCAGGGGTCGGCAAAGGCTTACTGGCCATGGACAGATCACTCCCATGGAGATCATCTGTGGGCCTTGACCCTGTGGGCCTTGACTGGCACAGAGCGATGCCAGAAATTGCGTCTGCGCATGTCCGCGGCACCAGAAATCACTTCTGCGCATGCCCAGACACAGAAAACCGCACCTGTGCAGAAGCGATTTCCGGAGCTGCGGAAGAGAGTCCCCGCGCCACTCAACGCTGGTTTGGCGCAGTGTGTAGGGACTTGCCGAGTGGGTGGCTCAGTTCAGGGGCAGCTTGAGGGCCAGTTAAACGGCCTCTGTGGGCTGCTTCCGGCGCATGGGCCGCAGGTTGGGGACCCCTGGCCTAGGGAGTCAGATATCACAAAAGATGCCGGGGTAACTGTGTGTTTGAGGAGACAGGAAAAGGGACTTTTGAAGTAGTGGCTTCTGGGCAGAAGGAGGAGGAAGCAAGGCTGAGATCCATCTTGCTAGAGCACATGTACAAATTCAAGAGGGCTTTGTTTGGTGTGTTGCTATTTTGTTAATGTTGTTAATGTTGTTTTATAGATATGAATGCTGTCATACTTTGTGAATTCTATAATATGACTTTTGGTGTAACTGTGATGTTTAGCTTATTCCTTAGTTGTTTTGTTAATAGTGTTACATAGATGGCAACTGTTTTATTTGGGATTGTTTTACTGATGATTTGCTAAGTATTCAATATGATTTATGCTGTATTCGTGATGTTCCGTTATGTCATTTTTATCTTTTGTTTGTAAGCCGCTTTGGGATTTATTTGAATAAAAAGCGGCATAGAAATAGAAAGGGGAAAAAATATTGGAGAAGGAGGCAAAAGGTTGCCTGCAATGCCTTGGGTCATGCTGTAAGATCTGGACTCCCTCCCTGCAGACTGAAGGTGTAAATAGCTGAATAAACCCTATTTCTTAAAGCAGGACAGTCTCTGCCATGTCTTCTGTTCTCCAACGGGACACAGACCCTGTATGTGTGCCTGGGACCCCATGGGCTCTTGCCACCGCTTGGCAGAGAGGTGCAAGTACCAAGATTTTGTAACAATATCCTCTTTAAGTTGTAGTGCCCAGAACTTGACACAGTTACTGGATGTAAGGTAAGTTTGTATAGTGCACAGTTGTGAAAATTTGTGCTCAATAGACCAGGGGAGCTGGGAATCTAGCCTCTTAGGAGCTATTTATTCAGTTTCAAAGGGGTGTGGTAGCTGCTCTCCCACTGCTAGATAAATCCCGGCCTCTCCAATAATGTCAAAAGGATGACATTTAGATTGTGGCCCTGTGGGCAGGAAATCACCTTTTCAAAAAATTTATGGAACAAGGCCTCATAATTTAAGGCACTTTATATAAAATATATATAAATTATGAGGTTAGGTGACCAAGCAAGCAGTCACGGTGACAGTCAGATCATAAAAGGACCATGTCACCCGCTAGATTGACATTCCTGGAGGGTGCGGGATCTGGAAAACAAGTGCCAATATCAGAACAGTCCATGTGGACCGCAAGAGTACTTTGACACAGAAGCTTTGGGAAGGAGGTGCGGGGCTCTGGCAGGGTCCTAGAGCCCTCCCTCTAGGCTTTGGGAAGTGGGAAGGAGAACTATAGGACGCTGTCAGAGTCCTCAACCCTCCTTCCTAAACCCAGTGCCTCCTTACTCCTTGCCTTAGTCAAGTGGTGAATGTATGTGTATGACGCAGCCCTCAAAGAACAGACTTGCACAACTCGGTCTACATTTGCATCTGTAATAAGAGCATCCTTTTTGGCTATACCAGAGTCTCTTCCAGAGAGTTGCCAATTCCAGCTGCCTTGCAGGAAATGAGGTCAGGGCACGGGGTGCTAGATTTTGACATATGGCTGTCTCTACCACAATTTCCCAGTGGCAGCAGGTTCCACAGATCTGTTATGCACAGTGGCAGAGAGCAAAGATTTCCTCTTGCCCCTTCCAAACACGGCCCATGTGTTTCATTGGTGACCTTGACCCCTCTCACCACTGCCAATTCATCTCGCAGGATGGAGAGGAGGAACAGCTGTTTTCCATTAATGTCTGCCAGGCCACTCATTATTTGATTAACCTCCAACTTAACCTCCTTCACAGGTTTAAAACAAAACCCTGGGAAGTATGTCTTGGGTTGATGCTGGGTGCTGAAAAGATCCGTTCCGTTCTCTCTTCATTTGGGAGAAAATCTTCACTTTTATTAGGAATATGGATGGGCTGCCTGAGGTCACTTGGAATTAGTGTATTTTTTAAGCTACTGATAACCTTTCCTTATAACTCAGCTTGCTGTGTGTGCTTTATCTATAAGGTTCCCATGCTTTTCGTAATGCATAATCAACTTAAAGAATCCACTACCAGAAGATGAAGTGATGTCTGCAGGCTTAAATTAGGGGTGGGAGAGGTCTATGTTTGGTCTGCAATTTTAAGTGAATCAACCTGACTTACAACTTCTGGGCAAATGCAAGAATTGGAACATAACCGCCCTTTGGAATTTGCACGTCTCCAACTTTTTTGATCTGGTTCTCAGCTCAGAAAATGGACCAAAATGCATTGCAGAATGTGTATTGAGATAAAATACATTTTAAGGGACAGGATCCATACTTAAATATGCACCACATGCATGTAGTGATAGGGTAAAAGGTAAAGGACCTCTGACAGTTAAGTCCAGTCGCAAACGACTTTGGGGTTGCGGCGCTCATCTCACTTTACTGGCTGAGGGAGCCAACGTTTGTCCACAGACAGTTTTTCCGGGTCATTTAGCCAGCATGACTAAGCCACTTCTGGAGAAACCAGAGCAGCACATGGAAATGCCATTTACCTTCCCGCCGGAGCAGTACCTATTTATCTACTTGCACTTTGACGTGCTTTCGAACTGCTAGATTGGCAGGAGCAAGGACTGAGCAACGGGAGCTCACCCCGTCGTGGGGATTTGAACTGCTGACCTTCTGATCTGCAAGTCCTAGGCTCTGTGGTTTACACCACAGTGCCACCTGCGTCCCTTGATAGGGTAGCCAATTTCAAATATCTAGGGCTGTCCCATGAAGGAGGAGCAAGCTTGTTTTCTCCTGCTCCAGAGGGCAGGACCAAAACCAATGGATTCAAAGGATGAGAAAGGAAATTCCGACTAAACAGTAGGAAGGTCTGAGGGTTTGACAGTGGAACAGATGACCTTGAAAGGTGTTGGATTCATGAATTGCAAGGGGGGTTGACTGGATGGCCTTTGATGTTTCTTCCAACTCTACAATTCTGTGATTCTAAGTTTACATCCAGATTTTTTACAAAGAGCAAATTCACAGATTAGCATGGATATACGACTGACCTATCTTATGAACCAACACATGCAATAATGACACAGACTGGAAAGTGATTGACAGTCCATCCCTAACTTAGATGAGATCAGCCAATTTTATTGGTCGTAGAACCTCCATGTTCAGAGGCACTATATCCCTGGTGCTGCAGAGAAACAGGGGCAAGCAATTACTGTCCTTCCTTCCTTGTGATATTCCCAGAGATCACCCAGATTCCAGACCACATCATTGACTCCCAAACTTTTTCAGACCCCCGCTCCCTTGGTTCCATAAACTCATTCCCAGTGCCCCCTACCCAACTCTATGAAAAGCTTTATTCTGAGTATCTGTTTGCATGACTCACTAAAGAAGATAATAGCAGAGTAAAATTCATCAAGGAATATTGCATGAACAGTATTTTTACGCATCCTTTCTAACAAAAACATAAGGGTGAAGGAAATTTATAGCATAAATATGTGTTTATAACTACTTAACCAAACATGCAAAAACCTCCAAGTACCACAGATGTACAGTTACTACTTTATAAGATAATCAATGGCTGTTACCAATAATTGGCTATCTTCTGACAACTCAGAAACGTAAATGCAAGCATGATGAAATGAAATACCTTTGAAAGCGATAAGAGCAGTAAAACTTCAAATGAGAAGCAAGGAAGGAGATTTGCTCTAGGTACTACCTGCCCCATCGTAAATAAGTGATCAACACTCTTGGAGGGTCCTGCTTCTGGTGCTCCCCCAAATAACCCCACTTTCCCCCTGAAGGTGGCATTGCCCTTCACTCGATGGACTTTGAGTCTGGTCCAGCATGGCACAGCTCCCTGTCTCCTGCTCATTTCTCAGTGTGCTTCATCTTCCCAGCCTTTTCGTTTCAGGGCCATCCTCTCCTCCCCAGCCTCAAACTATCTTCGCCTTTTCACTCTCTGTACTGTATTTCAAAGCAGTGCAGTAAGTAGGAAAGGAAAATCCCTCCAGGGGACTGTAAATTTGCTCTTGCTGCAGCTTCACACTTATTTCATCTGGCCTGTTTTGCCCCAAACCAGCCCAAACCGCGGAGAGTCAGAGAATCAGAGAATCGTAGACTTGGAAGGGACCCCAAGGGTCTTGAAGTCTAACCCTCTACAATGCAGGAATCTCAGCTAAAGCATCCCTGACAGACGGCCATCCAACCTCCGCGTAAAAACCTCCAAGGAAGGAGAGTTCAGCATCTTCCAAGAAAGTCCATTCCGCTGTCAAACAGCTCTTACTGTCACAAAGTTCATGTTTAGTCGGAATCTCCTTCTTTAAAACTTGAATTCATCGGTTTGAGTCCTACCCTCCAGAACAGGAGAAAACAGGCTTGCTCCATCTTCCATGTGACAGCCGTTAAGATAAGGTTACCAGATTTTTTTCAATGAATCTGGGGACATTTCCCCAGATATTATTATTATTATTATTATTATTATTATTATTATTAGTTTGTTTGTTTGTTTGTTTGTTTGTTTGTTATTATTTCCTGGTTATGCCGTGGCTGCTTTGCCGTCCCTGACATCCAGCTGCCAGCCCTCTCCAGGGCAGGGAGGGCTGCCAAGGGAGGTTCTTGGGGCTTGAAACTTGCAGGTTGCACGTGGTCCCCCTGCTAGCAACACCCTGGGATGTTGTTGCTAGGAGTGACCCTGGCAGGGTCGTTGCTGGAGTGCCTGGATCTGTCACCTGGACACTGGAATCGAAGATGGATAGACCATCACATTCCCCACTCTCCCCATTAGGCAATTGTAGATTTCACAAGAGGGTTGCCTGACTAGGACTTGAACCCCTGCGCCGATTTTTAACTACCTTATAATAAGGTTACCAGATTGTTTTCAATGAATCCAGGGACAGTTTAAATAAATAATACCACACGTTTGGGATGTTGATGCTGCAGTGATGGCGGTGGCAGAGGGGTGGCCGCCACCTTGACCTCAACCACCATGTTTCCCCTTCCTCCAAGGCTTCTATCTCCTTTCTCCATGAACCTGGGCAGCCCTTGAGTTGTTGGTTCAGTGGTGGGGAAGCGGTGCGCGTTGGGTCAGGCATGGAAGGCGGCAAGGCTCGGGCAGCGCAATGCCTCCCTTCCCTTCAGAGTAGCCCCAATCCCATTTCTACTTGCGTGCAAGGATGAGGGGGCGGGGATCCCTCAACTGGGAAGGGAGTCTTCCCGTTGCCTAACTGAGAGATCCCTGCCCCCTCCTGCTTCCACGCAAGCTCCATTAGGCAGCATGAAGCCTCCCTTCCCTGCTTACCTGCTGGGGTCAGGGAAGGTGGAGGCAGCCCGGAAGCTGCATCTGAGAGCCCCTGCGCCACCATCATATGGGGACCTCCGAGCAGCTCCTGAAGCCAGCCAGAGCCAACTGCTCCGGGCTCCTGAGACTGCCGCTGCTGCATTTCCTGGGGACATTAGATGAAATCCGGGGACATTCCAGGGATGGAATTTGTCCGGGGACTTATTCACAAATCTGGGGACTGTCCCTGGGAAACAGGGACGTCTGGTAACCCTACGTTATTTGAAGATGGCTCTCATATCTCCGTTCAGTCTCCTCTTTCCCAGGCTAAACATTACCAGCTCCTTCAACCATTCCTCATCAGGCTTGGTTTCCAGACCCTTGATCATGTTGGTCGCCCTCCTCTGCACACCTTGTCAACATCCTCCTTCGACTGGACACAGGACATTATAATCCTGCAAAGCCTCCTTCTATGCTAAGATCCAAACAGGGAAAGAGCCCTGTTCATTTCTGAACTGGCAACATGAGTAGACTGGACAGTGATGGATGAAAGGTTGCAGAGAACAACCTTATCTCCCCCCCCCCATTTTTTAAAATTATTTTTTCTTTTTCATTCATTACATACATCTCATATTCATAACATTTACTATGCATTCCTTCCTCCCTCCCCTCCTGGGCTTCCCCCAACTTCCGCTTCTGTTTTGTTTCTCCTTTCACCCACTTTGCTGCCCTTTTAAAAGGAAAAGCTACTAATAGCATATTTATACAATAACATCAAACCTAAAAACATAAAAATAAATACACCATATTATTTCGCTATTTTCTACACATTTTCTAATACTAACGATGTGAATGTTTATTTAAATCCTGCTATCAAGTCTATAGACTTTCTTTGTTTCTGCAAGTATAATATAAATGGTTCCCATTCTTTTTCAAAGTCACTGTTGTCTTTTTCTCTTAATCTGTCTGTCATTTTTGCCAGTTCTGCGTAGTTCATCAACTTCTCTTGCCATTGTTCTTTAGTTGGTATTTCTCCAGTCTTCCAATTTTGTGCGATCAACGTTCTTGCTGCTGTAGCGGCATGGTTGCAGAGAACATGACCAATCTAGCTCCACACTGGTCCACACCGACCAGAAGCAGCTCCTCAGAGTTTCAAAGAGGTGGCGTTGCCAAACCTACTTGGAGATGTTTTAGGGATTCAACCTGAGATCTTCTGCATGCAGAGCAGCTGCCCTGTGGCTGAGCTGGAGCCCTTTCCAGAATTAACATGGCAACCAAATGTTTTTAAGAAAGGAGGTGGTGTGTGGCAAACGGTATCCCTCAGCCAGCTCCTTCCATGGGAGAAATGAATGGCTTTCACTTCCCCGAGGATCCAGCAGCTGCTAAGAGGAACAAAGCCCCTTCCTTTGTTCCTCTGCTGTTTTGTGAAGATGGGTAAATTCATAATTGCTTTTCCTTTTGTTTTCAACAGCTCACGTTATGGGCCTGACAGGGTAATTTTGCTTTAGCAACTTGCAAATAGTTGGGAAGAGAGACAATAAAATAAAATTAAATGTCTCGGAGAAGGAGATGATTTGGCCTCCTGGGCCACCTAATTTCCGCCCCTCAAATGCAGATATCGCCCCCCACCCACCCAAAGCCCTGCTTTGTTTGATTGATAAGTCCTCACTCTGGCCCACCCCCAGACTCCCCCCAGCCGCAGAATTTAGGCTTGCTCCTGAGATCTCATCAGAGATAAGACGTTGTATTTGCATATCATAAAGGAACAGAGAGGCTGGTGCCACCTTGAACAAACGTTATTGCCATCACACCCTTAAGGAAGGCTCAAGACACAAGATTGACAGGGGGAAAGGTTATATTTACTAAAATATAAGAATAACAACAATGAAGATCCACAGGGGGTGGGGAAACCAATTGAGAAGATTAAACCAAATAGCCAAATCAACATGGACTGAGCAGAAAAGATTCCTAATAAGACAAGGATACTCTCCCTCCTTTCTTCTGGGCATATTTCCAGGTAGCACCAGTGACCCCACAGAAAGGATTGGAAAGAACTCTTCCTCTTTGCCCCATGGATACTGGGTCTAGGAATCAGACAAGTGCACACTATTGCCCAATGGTTTGATCTTCACCTCGGCATGCCTTAACCTCTGGGTTAATATGCTGATAATGATGGCAGACAGGATCAGATCCCAAAGCGGGCAGGGTCACTGTCCTCTGTTCCAGTCCTACAGGACAAGGCAGGTCAGGAGCTGCAGAACCATGGACAGCTCCAAGCGAGCAATTCGCTCCAGCAACCTTCCCAGACGGAGCCTTTTCCTGCCTCTGCTCCCTTGTGGATAACTTCAGATTCCCAAAGTACCAACCCTCTGGGCTGAAGATGGGTATTTCTCTGTCCCACAACCTCTCACTTGGTGCATGCCCTGCGCTCCTGGACTAGTAAGACCGTGTTTGAGGCAGTTGGTTCTTCAGAAAAGAGCAGCCAAAACGATCGAGGGGATGGAACGACTCTCCTGTGAAGAAAGGCTGCAGTGTCTGGGAAGAGAAAAATGATAAGTAAGAGGCGACATGACAGAAGTTTATAAAATGAGGCATGATGCAGAGAAAATGGATAGAGAAAGGTTTTTCTCACTTTTAATACTAGAACTTCCGAACATCCAATGAAGCTGAATACAGTGGTACCTCTGGTTGCGAACGGGATCCATTCTGGAGGCCCGTTCGCAACCTGAAAGGAATGCAACCCGCGTCTGCAGGTTGCGATTTGCCACTTCTGCGCATGCACGTGATGTCATTTTGCGCATCTGTGCTTGTGCGAGCGGTGAACGCAACCTGAAAACACTCAACCTGAAGCAAAAGTAACATGAGGTATGACTGTATTAGACGGCTCCGGACAAATCAGAAAAAAGTCCTTCACACAGCTCAGACTTAAACTATGGAACTCACTCCCACAGGAGTTTGTGATGACCACCAACTTGGATGGCTTCAAAAGAGGGTTGGACAAATTCACAGAGGAGAGGGCTGGTGATGACTACTAGACACGATGGCTATGCTTTGCTTCTACGGCTGGAGGCAATAATGCTTCTGGACATCAGTAGCTGGAAAACAGGAGAGGAGAGGACTCTTGGGCTTGAATCTTGCTTCTGGGTTTCCCCAAAGGGGCATCTGTTCAGCCACTGTGAGAACAGGATGCTGGACTAGATGGGCCATTGGTCTGATCCAGCAGGCTCTTCTCATGTTCTTATGGTTCCTCAGCCTCAGTGGAAGATCCCTGTGAAGGTCCTGTATCTGCAGGTCCCAGAGGTATAGGAGGTGGTTCTGTGGGCTCCTGACCATCAGCCCCCAACTCAGAGCCCTGAACCTGGTCCGGTTCCTTAGCTGGAGACTTTACAGCCTCTGAGTTTTGATTGCTACTGGACTCTGAGGTCGTGGAATCCACCGCCTTTTCATTCTCCCTCTTTCCCTCTGACATCCCATTTTTTCTGCCCACCCTCCTCACCAACACACAAGCAGCCTGCTAGGGGTGGTGGACAGATCACTCTTGCCAGTGGCTTGAACTAATAACCTCCAAAGTTTTTGTTTTTTTAATGGGGCCAAGGTAGCTAAATGGAGGGCCGGAGGTTGCCTAGCCTATTTTAAAATTTTGATTTGTTTATGGATGGAATTTTTTCCTGCAGATCAGTGAACTCTTAGGACAAGCATAGCGTTTTAAAAATAGAATATTTTATTTTCAAAGGCATTTTTATAAATACATAAAGGCTGGAAGCAACGGCGCAGTTGAAACACCTATCAGAATAATTTTTAAATAGCTAATAATGCCACTGGCCAGTTCTGTGCTAACAAGCTGTCATATTAATTGCAAATGAACTTTATTTAGAATCATTCAAGAGACATTTCCACACAGAGCAGAACAGCAGCAGTTAAGGGATTAATCAGCTCTTGAACCTGAGAGGAGAGAGGAATGCCCCCTTCTCAAGTGCTGTGGGTCAGTATGGGTTGGGGGAAAGGTTGGCCAGGGGTCTCATGCAGGCTCTGCCTCCTGGCCTCATTCAAACGTCAGTAGCTGGATCTCACCTGCTGCCCATCTTCTGATGGCTCCTGGAGCCCCCTCATGTGAGAATCACAAATGCCGAGACTTCAAACCCAAAGCGTTCCATGTGATGCTGCCTTTGTCTCGTGTGCCTCCTTTGCATGCTCACAAAACCAAAGATTTCAAAGCCTCCTTCTGTCTCCCCCCCTCTCCATCTTTTGCATATGTCCTTTTGCAGAAATCTTGATCTGTTCCCTTCATGTCTGTCAGCTGCATGCTGGTTTGAAAGCCACTGGCCTCCCTCCCTTCTGCTTTCAGTTGGACTGCTTCATTTTTTCTTTCTTTTGCAGTTACTTTAATTTTCTTAAAGTTTTCTTGGTTTACAAAGGTATGTGCAATGTCTCTTTCTTCAAGTTACATTTTCCATAGGTCAGTTTCATTTGTTGAGACATTAGGGTTACATTAGGAAGGAAAAGGGACGCGGGTGGCGCTGTGGGTAAAAGCCTCAGTGCCTAGGGCTTGCCGATCGAAAGGTCGGCGGTTCGAATCCCCGCGGCGGGGTGCGCTCCCGCTGCTCGGTCCCAGCGCCTGCCAACCTAGCAGTTCAATAGCACCCCCGGGTGCAAGTAGATAAATAGGGACCGCTTACCAGCGGGAAGGTAAACGGCGTTTCCGTGTGCGGCTCTGGCTCGCCAGAGCAGCGATGTCACGCTGGCCACGTGACCCGGAAGTGTCTGCGGACAGCGCTGGCCCCCGGCCTCTTGAGTGAGATGGGCGCACAACCCCAGAGTCTGTCAAGACTGGCCTGTACGGGCAGGGGTACCTTTACCTTTACCTTAGGAAGGAAAAACGGGAGAAGAGGTGGAGGGGGCCATGGTGGGTGGGGTCGGGAGGCAATATTTCTATTTTGCTTAATGTATGTGTGGGGTTTTGTGTCAGGGTCGTTTGTGCAGGTTCTCTTTGCTATTCGCTTGTGTTCAGGGAAGTTTTTAATGTGTGACATTTTAATGTATTTTTAATCTTTGTTAGAAGCCACCCAGAGTGGCTGGAGAAACCCAGCCAGATGGGCGGGGTGCTACTACTACTACTACTACTAATTTATTATTATGTGTTCCTTTGGTGGTGAAAGAAATTATGGTTGGCCTAGGGCGCGGTTGCTTGTTTGTGGTTGACTGTGTTGAACTTTGCTTTTGTGTGAGTGGGATGGGTGGGTGTTTTTGAATCAGGTTAGCCATATTCATTCATATGCATGTTTAGCCTGGAGAAGAGGAGGCTAAGGGGTGATATGATAGCCATGTTCAAATATAGAAAAGGATGTCACATAGAGGAGGGAGAAAGGTTGTTTTCTGCTGCTCCAGAGAAGCGGACACGGAGCAATGGATCCAAACTGCAGGAAAGAAGATTCCACCTAAACATTAGGAAGAACTTCCTGACAGTAAGAGCTGTTTGACAGTGGAATTTGCTGCCAAGGAGTGTGGTGGAGTCTCCTTCTTTGGAGGTCTTTAAGCAGAGGCTTGACAACCATATGTCAGGAGTGCTCTGATGGTGTTTCCTGCTTGGCAGGGGGTTGGACCCGATGGCCCTTGTGGTCTCTTCCAACTCTATGATTCTATGATTCTATGCTGTTGGTGGATTCTTGTCATTTAGCTGGAATCGCCTTTCTTTTAACTTGAAGCCATGGGTTCGAGTCCTACCCTCCAGAGCAGGAGGAAACAAGGTTGCTCCATCTTCCATGTGTTTAAATCTTGAAAGATGGCTCTCATATCTCCTCTTTTGGATTAAGAGCTATCTTTCAAGATTTAAAGGGTTGCCACATGGTGGAGCAACCTTGTTTCCTCCTGCTCTGTGGGGTAGGACTCGAACCCATGGCTTCAAGTTAAAAGAAAGGAGATTCCAGCTAAACACGAATAAGAACTTGGTGACTGTAAGAGCTGTTTGACAGTGGAATGTGTTCCTTCGGAAGGCTGTGGACTCTCCTTCCTTGGAGGTTTTTAAGCAGAGGTTGGATGGCCCTCTGTCCTGGATGCTTTAGCTGAGATTCCTGCTTTGCAGGGGGTTGGACTAGATGACCCCCAGGGTCCCTTCCAACTCTATGATTCATCACCCTCTACACAATCATCTCAAAGCGATGCACTAAAAAAAAAGAGCAAAGCAAGTTAAACACACACACAAAAATCATCCAATACTTTCGAAACAAGTCTAAAACAATATAAAATAGACACTTGAGACAAAGACCCATTTATTGTTTCTAGAAAGTGCACACAGTAGGTGCTTGTCATAACTCAACAGGGATGCTGTTCCACCGAGCAGGAGCAGCCACACTAAAAGTTTCTGCAGGGTGGGCTTTTGAGAACTATCAAAAGCTGATGAGAGATCCATGTTTGTTTACTTAAGCGTTCGCTCTTGCACAGCTCCACTCAGGGTGCTTGCAACCTTTAAACATTGCCATTTTGTAAACGCAACAATACAAAACAATCAACCAAAGATAAAGGGTCGGGAGTTAAAAGCAAAAGCACAAAACCATTTTCTGCCGCATGGAAACAAAAGCCTACTGGAATAAAAACCATCTTCATTAACTGGCAAAAGCAAACAAACCTGTTATTACTAGATGGCTGGGTTTAAGAACAGCGTTTTGCATCTGCATAGTACTTTCACGACGTTCACAGCAGTTTGTGTGCACTGGTGTTTTATAATCTTTATGACAACCCTGTAAGACGGGACAGGGATGTGATACCCTTGTTGCAGATGGGGAACTGATGGTGAGAGCCGAGTCTTGTGTAAGGCTAAGGACATAACAAAAACCTTCTGGATCAGGACAGTGGCTGTTCTAGTCCAGCATCCCATTCTCACGATGGCCAAACAGTTGTCTGTAGGAAAACCCACAAGCAGGATTTAAGTACAAAAGCACTCCCCCACTCCTGTGGTTTCCAGAAACTGGGGTACAGAAGCATCGCTGCCTCCAACTGTGGCCGCTGATAGCTCTCTCCTCCATGAATTATGGTAATGAATTGAAGAAAATGTTCCACTTAACATTTGTTAAAAAACCTGGAGCATTTTTGTTCGGGATTGTAGGGAAAGACCTGCCAAAAATAGCTGAAAAGCATCTTCATGTATGCGACAACGGCTGCAAGAGTCCAAATAGCACAAGGATGGAAGACTGAAGAAACCCCAACTAAAGAATCATGGCAAGAAAAATTGAGGGACTATGCAGAACTGGCAAAACTGACATATAAACTACGGGACAAGGATAACTGTGACTTCAAAGATGAATAGGAACCCTTTACAAAGTATTTGAAGACACAACAAAGTGAATTGGACTCCTTGGCAGGTTTTGAATAAACACTCACAAACTCTTTATTGACAATAATCAGTTAAATAATTTGAGGATTTATACAACTTTGTAACATGCAGAGAAAAGCATTCACAGAGAAACCAAAGATTGGAACTGAGGGAAGTCAGGGGTGGGTGGGTTTTGTATGGGAGGGTGAGGGGAGGGAGGAAAATGGGGGGGGAAATTAAGGATGACACGTTTTGGGATAATATGTTTTGTTTAAATCTTTAATAAAAAAATTAAAAAGAAAAAAAGAAAAATACAGTAGTCAAATCCTCTTTTAAATCAATCCTGGTTGGTGACCATCACTGCCTCCTGCAGAAATGAGTCCCACAGTTTAACTATGTGCTGCGTGAAGATGGACTTTTGTCTCCCGAATTTCCCAGCCTTCAGCTTCATTGCATGTCCATGAAGCATCAGCTACCTTGAGAGATTCCTGGTGGATGAGGCAGGACCTGAACCCTAAATTAAATGAGAAGAAAGGTGCAGGCAGCGATGCTTTTGAATCCCAGTTGCTGAAACCACAGGAGGGGAGCGTTGCTCTTGTGCTCGAATCCTGCTTCTCGGAAGAGGCCTCTGGTTGGCCAGGATACTGGACTAGCAGGGCGATTTCTGTGAACACTTGTTATGTGGGTGTGCACCCATGTGCCACTGTCCTTGCTTATATTTGATGCCCCCAATTTTATTTTATTTGCATTTAAAAGTAACATATTCAACATGTTTTCTTCTACTGGCAGTTTTCAATCCATATTTTAGGTTGTCCTTTGTAAACTGCTTTGAGGTCTCCTGTTGAGCAATCAGTATACAAATACTATTAAATAAAAGAAAATACACCCGGGGGGCAGATCCCCAAAGATGTGAGGGTGCTCCAGGCAGCATCTCCTACTCCTTCAGTCTGAAGCCTTGGCAATAATCCCCAATCTGTAGCATGGGAAGGGACCCATGAAAGGCTCATCCTAGTCCTAGTCCTCGTCTTGGTTCAGGACACCATCTTGTTGCAAAAAGCAAAGCAAGAAACAGCAGGGAGATTTGTTTGCAAGGAAGAAATTTCAGAGGAAAACCCGTCAATCATTTCTGACAAGTGTTGTTGTTGTTTAGTCATTTAGTCATATCCGCCTCTTCGTGACCCCCTGGACCAGAACACTCCAGGCCCTCCTGTCTTCCACTGCCTCCCACAGTTTGGTCAAACTCATGCTGGTAGCTTTGAGAACACTGTCCCACCATCTCGTCCTCTGTTGTCCCCTTCTCCTTGTGCCCTCCATCTTTCCCAACATCAGGGTCTTTTCCAGGGAGTCTTCTCTTCTCATGAGGTGGCCAAAGTCTTGGAGCCTCAGCTTCAGGATCTGTCCTTCCAGTGAGCACCCAGGGCTGATTTCCTTCAGAATGGAGAGGTTTGATCTTCTTGCAGTCCATGGGACTCTCCAGAGTCTCCTCCAGCACCAGAATTCAAAAGCATCCATTCTTTGACAAGTACCTGCTTCTTAAAACATAAAAGAACAACCCTGGAAGGTAGATGATTGTCCTGGCATTGAGCTGCTCTTGGAAGATCATCCCAATGGTTCCTCTAATCTAACTCTCTTGTGGCTTCTGACTGCCCCCCCCCCTTTGCTGATTAATCCAAAGGTTCCTTTGAGTGTGTTGCCAGATCCAGATCCAGCTCTAGCCCCTAGCTTCTTCTCATGGCGACCCTGGCTAGAAGACACCCCCCTGCCAAGCTTGGACTTCCTCCCTCCCTCTTTCCCTCTCTCTCCACCCCACACCTGATTTTAAAAAATAAAAATCGGTGGAGGCGTCTTGCTGGCTTTTGGTCAAGTTGATTAATAGCAAAGAGATTGCATAGTGGAGATCAAGATGGATGGGAACCAAATAGGCAGCTTTTTCTGTAATTAAAACCAGCACTTCAGAAACAGAGAATAAAAATACTGGCTCTCAGCCAAAGATGAAGATACTTCTGGGCCTCAAGTTTCAGGGATGGAGTTCCTCCTTCTCTGTTTCCTTCCTCCTCCCTGTCCAAATTCCAGTTGCTTTCCATTTTCCAAAGTATGTCCTTCATCATTTACAGAACTGATCTTGTCTTCAGAGTTAGTGCTATACTGCTTGGATAATAAAAATTTTGTTTTCAGTGCTGGAGCTACACATTTTGCCACCGGGGGGGGGGGGAGTATTCACTGCTGCACTGCTCTCCTGCAAGTTTTTAGATCAATCAATCAATTGATTGATTGATTGATGGATTGTTTTATTTATATGCCACCTTCCCCAAGTTAAAACCATGCTCAAGGTGGCTTATAAGATAAAAAAGCAAGCAAAAGTACAGTGGTACCTCTGGATGCGAATGGGATCCGTTCCGGAGCCCTGTTCGCATCCAGAAGTGAATGCAACCCGTGACCACACTTCTGCACGTGCGCGGGTCACGATTCTCCACTTCTGCGCATGTGCGAGTGGTGAAACCTGGAAGTAACGCGCTCCGTTACTCCCAGTTTGCCACAGCTCGCAACCTGAAAATCCTTATCCCGAAGCTACTTCAACCCGAGGTATGACTGTAGTCATAAACAACAATACATCTAAAGTACACCACCAAATTGAGCAATTTCCACATAAATCACAAATCTAAAATAAAGATACAAAAAATTAATTTCAACAACAGCAACAAACCCAACAGCAAAAACCCCTAACCAGCACTCCAGCTGCAGAGTCTGTTCCACAACAGATTCAGTTTTTGTAGCTGGAGTCAGTCCAGGTCCCACTCTCCCAGGCCAGCTGGGAAAAGGCCTTCAAGGCAGGGAGCAGGTCTTCCCGGTTTCTGCCCACCTGCCACTACCGAGAGAAGGGAGCATGCAGGTTTGTGCCCTCTCCTGCAGCTTCTTGTCCTCCTCTTCCTGCAGTAGGAAAGGTGGCGGGACTTTCTATAGCCAAACACATCTTATAATAAGCAGAACTTCCAGGACAGATCAAATAAAGTCCTTCTTTGCACAGCGCACAGTTAAACCATGGATCTCGCTCCCATAGGAGGCAGCGATGGCCACCAACTTGGATCCTCAGGAACACCTTTCAGCGCTCGGAAATTGGAGCGGTGTGCGATTCCTTCACATATTTGTGTTGCCAAACTCAGAGAAGTTCAAACCTTGAAGTCCAGCTGCTTTGCAGGCTGCACATTGCTTTGGAAAGTGCAAATGAGCTAGGTCTGCATTAAAATGCAAACTAAATCAGATGTCCCCCCTTACTCTATTATAGCTCATAACTGCTCTCACGACACAGAAAAACAGTGAGAAGTGGACTCTTCTCTTTACCTGACCAGCATAGAGAGCAGAACATTCCAGGCCCCGCATTCCAGGATCTCAGGGGTGCGTGAGGGGTTGTGGGAAAAGGACTGTGAGATTATCGATGATTTGCGTGTGTGTTTGGTGACAGAGGAAAAGCAATTTGTTAATATTATTCTTGTTGTTTTAATTATTTCTATCCCGCCTTCCCCACGGACTTAAGGCAGCTCACGCAAATTAAAACAACACATGTATAAATACAAAAAGCTAAAAACATATTATTAAACTCTAATTATTAGACATATTATTAAATGCTTAACATTTTATTAAACTCTTAACAGAATTAAAACCATTTTAAAAGCAAATCTATTAAAATACAAATAATAAAAAACAACACAGCACTATTAAAGCCCTCTCCCTTTAAACGACAACAACCCAGTCCTTAAATGAAGACTTTTGGGGATAGTGTGTATAATGAGTTTAAAAAGATATTTAGGTACACCTTTTATAAAAAAAACCGGGGGCATTTTTGCTAGGAATGGTTGGAGAGGACATTGAAAAGGAAGATCAGAAATCCTTCTTGTACGCCACAACAGCAGGAAGACTACTCCTCACACAGAGATGGAAACAACAGGATATTCCGACAATTGAAAAATGGCAACAGAAAGTATTGGAGTATGCAGAAATAGCAAGGCTAACCGGAAGAATCCGACAGGAGGACGATGAGAAATTCCAAAACGAATGGTCCAAAAACCAACAACAACCCAGTCCTTAAAGGCCTGTTGGAATATCAGTCTGTCGGTGGAAGGACAACAAGAGGGAGCTGGTCCGGATTCTGTAGGAAGGCAGTTCCAAAGTTGCCTGGGAGAAGCCACCACCAAGAAGGCCCTGTCCCACCCCACCCCACCCCCGGTCTCCAGCATGCCTGGGAGGGTGGTGGGACTGAAAGGAGAGCCTCCCCAAAGATTTTGGAACCCTGACAGGTTCATATGGGAGAATAGGGTTATGTTGTTGTTGTTGTTGAGTCATTTCGTCGTGTCCGACTCTTCATGACCCCCTGGACCAGAGCATGCCAGGCACTCCTGTCTCCCATTGCCTCCCGCAGTTTGGTCAAACTCATGCTGGTAGCTTCAAGAACACTGTCCCACCATCTCTTCCTCTGTTGTCCCCTTCTCCTTGTGCCCTCCATCTTTCCCAACATCACGGTCTTTTTCAGGGGGTCTTCTCTTCTCATGAGGTGGCGAAAGTATTGGAGACTCAGCTTCACGATCTGCCCTTCCAGTGAGCACTTGGGGCTGATTTCCTTCAGAATGGATAGGTTTGATCTTCTTGCAGTCCATGGGACTCTCAAGAGTCTCCTCCAGCACCAGAATTCAAAAGCATCCATTCTTCGGCGATCAGCCTTCTTTATGGTCCAGCTCTCACTTCCATACATCACTCCAGGGAAAACCATAGCTTTAACTATACGGACCTTTGTTGGCAAGGTGGTGTCTCTGCTTTTTAAGATGCTGTCTAGGTTTGTCATTGCTTTTCTCCCAAGAAGCAGGCGTCTTTTAATTTTGTGACTGCTGTCACCATCTGCAGTGATCAAAGAATAGGGTCATAGCCTGGGCCTAAACCTAGAGTTTGAATTCAGGAGAAGGGCCCCCCCTCCAAAAAAAGCATTCAGCCTAATGCTCCAAGCACCCTTGGATGAATAACAAACTGGGATACACTTCTAAGTCTGTTTGGAAGGCTATGAAAGAGTTAATGGAAACTAGAAATCGAGAGAACAGCTGGGCACAATTTTGTAGGGTTTTCAGAAGACTAGTGGACAAGGTTCCTCATAGGAGACTCCTAAAGAAAATAAGTCTCTACAGAGGAAGGGGCAGCATCCCGTTCTCCAGCCAAAATGGAAATGGAGAGCGTCAGGGTGCCGGGGGCTGATCCAAGAGGAAGGGGGTTCAGGCTGGGTGAACCCAGAGGGACCGTCCCAGAGCTGTGGTTTATTAATCTATTTAGGAATGGATTGGGAAGCTGGAGAGGTGATGAAATCTCTTCAAGTGACAGAGAACTATTTCCTTTGAAAAAGAGTTATATATTTTTTTTCTTCCAGAAAAAAAGAGAGAGGCTATGAAGGACCGTGAGAAATGCCAGAAGGATTTAATCAAAATAGGAGAGCAGGGAGGACAGAAATCTACAGAGGGAAATGTAATGAAAATCGGCGAGAGCTGGGAATGAGAGGCTCGGATGGCCTTGACCGTTCAGAGGAGCAAGCGGTGTCAGGTGGGGGGAGATCAAAGGACATTGGGGGCAAGGGGTGGTGGAGGAGGAGGAGGAGGAGAAAGCCTCTTGAACCTGGAATTTGAGTTTTCTCACCCAATTGAGCTTTGCCCAGCTCTTACACTGGGCTCCCTCTGATGCCAATGTTAATAATAATAATAATTTATTATTTATACCCTGCCCATCCGGCTGGGTTTCCCCAGCCACTCTGGGCGGCTTTCAATGGAATATTAAAATACAATAACCTTGTTGTTGTTGTTGTTTAGTCGTTTAGTCGTGTCCGACTCTTCGTGACCCCCTGGGCCAGAGCACGCCAGGCACTCCTGTCTTCCGCTGCCTCCCACAGTTTGGTCAGAATAATCTATTAAACATTAAAATCTTCCCTAAACAGGGCTGTCTTCAGATGTCTTCTAAAAATCTGGTAGTTGTTTATCTCTTTGACACCTGGTGGGAGGGCATTCCACAGGGCGGGTGCCACTACTGAGAAGGCCCTCTGCCTGGCTCTCTGTAACTTGGCTTCTCATAGTGAGGGAACCGCCAGAAGGCCCTTGGCGCTGGATCTCAGTGTCCTGGCTGGACGATGGGGGTGGAGATGCTCCTTCAGGTATACTGGACCGAGGCCGTTTAGGGCTTTAATGGTCAGCACCAACACTTTGATAGCATAACAACAGAGGAAGAGCCATGAAGATGGGTCCATTAGCTGCAGCATCTTGATCTCAATGGGGCCAATTAGAAGCCTCTGAGAATCCTGCAAAGCAACAGCAAATCTCCCCACTTGTGATTTCTAGCATCTAACATTCAGAGGCATGCCTCCCCCCCACCGGGAAGGGAGAACATCCTGATTGGTAGGTACTGAAAAGTTTCAGAAAAGGGCAACCAAAAAGATCCAGGGGATGGAGCGGCTCCCCTATGAAGCTTGCGGCATTTGGGACTTTTTGGTTTAGAGAAGGAGGCGAGTAAGAAGCAACATGGCAGAAATGTGTATACATGGCATGGAAAAAGTGGAAAGAGAAGTTTCCCTCCCTCTCTCATAACTCTAGAATCCGTGTACATCTGATGAAGTTGAATTTTGGAAGAGAGAAAAGAAAGAAAATCCTTCTTCGTGCAGCGCATCGTTCAACTGTGGAACTCCCTCCCACAGGAAGCAGGGATGGACACCAAGCTTCAAAAGAAGATTAAACAAATTCATGGAGCACAAGGAGGCCATCGATTGCCACTAGTAAGGATGGCTCTGCTCTACCTCCACAAGGAAGAAATGTTTCCAAATCCCAGTTTCTGGAAACCACAGGAGGAGAGAGTGTTGCTCTTGTGCTTGAATCCTTCTTGCTGGCTTCTGATGAAGGCATCTGGTCGACCCCTGCGAGCGCAGGATGCTGGGCTAGATCACTGGCCTGATCCAGGAGGCTCTTCACATGTTTTTATGATAGCCTTATCCACCATGGAGCTCTAACCTAGAGTACAACCACTGTCTGTTTGGCTGTGCAAAAAGCAGACGACAGTAAGTCCTGTGAAGCAGAACTCAATGCTCTGTCATTTTCACTCATGGATTGTGAATGGTTGATGCAACTGTTTCAGGACATCAGGGTTTCAGTGCAATGTCCTATACAGGTGTATCAAGACAACAGGTCCTGTGCGACTTAGCTGACCTCAGAGAGTTGCAAGCAAAGAACCAAATACTTGCAGATAAAGTTACATCGTGCAAGAGAGTGTATCCAGAAAGGACTCATTGAGGTATCCTACATGCCAGGAAACGAAATTCCTGCAGATCTGTTGTCTAAGGTTGTTAACAGAGAGCAACTTAAGGTTTAAGGACAGCGGTTGCAGTTGGGTTGAAGTACTGTGACACAGGTTACATGGAAAGGTGGAGGATGTTGGGATATTCTGTTCCACCTTAAGAACAGATGTGTGGAATTGTTGTATGTCATATGTCTGTTTACATTCCAGCACAGCTTGCTGGGAACTTCCGTTTGTGTATAGCTTTTGCTTATGCTGTCTTGCTTTGGACACGAAAGGGATCCTTTTGTCCTGATGTATGCCGAATAAACTGCTTGTAAATATGCTCACACATACTCTCCCGGCACTTCTGTTGTGTAGCGTTATCTCTGCTGATTAGAGCGTGCCCTCGCTTTTGAAGTTCGGGTCGCTGATTCATGCGGCACCAAGGACTGGAGTTCATCCAGTACACTGGCCGGTGGGATGGAGCCAGCTGGGGGCCTGCCAATTGCCCCCGCTTCCTTGGTTGTATGCCAACAGGAATGCCTCAAAGCACATCAGGCTTCCCATCAACCTCCTGGAGAGACCCATATCTCATGACACCCCATCTTCAAACGTACAAGCACAAATACAATCCTCCGCCACTTTCTCCCATGACGAGGGGAAATGTCTCTTTTAGTCTCTTCTTTTGCCGGTGCAAGCAGGACCAGAGACTCTGGCAAAGTTCTCCCTTGGGGCGCATGCCTGTGCATGAAGGCAAAGCATGCGGAGACTCTGCTGCTGTCCATTCTGGGATAGAAGGAGTTAAAGAGACCTTTGCCCAAGTCTCTCTGAGGATGATGAGTCTGCCCACTGAGCCAGTGGTGTCCCTGCAGCCCTTTGCTCTCTTTAAAACCCCGCCCCCTCAAAAACCATTTCCCAGCAACAAAGACTTCGCAAGCTGTGAGACTGTTGCATGAAAAAACGCTGGTAACAATGAAAAGAAGGGATTTTAAAAGTGTTGTGTTTTGCAGCTATGGATTATAATGAGACTAAAGCAAAGAGGCAGAAATGGGATAATTTTGTCCAAAAGAAAAAAGAGAACACAATTTATTTGTATTTGTGAAAATAATCCCCTACATCTAAATAGAAAATTACTTTTTTTTTTTACCTTGCTTATTGTGATCACTGTTATTATATGTGCTGTTGCTGTTGTATGGTATGTTGATTATGCATTTGTGTATGGGCTTGAAATAGATTTTTTAAAAAAAATCAATTTCTGGCGAAGTGGATATTCTGTAAAACTGATCAGCAAGGCCAGCATCACGTATCCAAGAGTTTGCCTTGAACCAGTTCAAATTTGAAGGGTAGCTGCATTTCGGTTCTGTATTCTTTCGGGAGGTGTGAATGACCCTACTGAATTCCTTCCCCGCTTCTTGGAAGTTCCCCAAAGCTCTAAAAGGTTTAGGCCACGGGCAGGCAAACTAAGGCCCGGGGGCCGGATCTGGCCCAATCGCCTGCTAAGTCTGGCCCGCGGACGGTCCGGGAATCACATGTTTTTACATGAGTAGAATGTGTCCTTTTATTTAAAATGCATCTCTGGGTTATTTGTGGGGCATAGGAATTCATTCATTCCCCCCCCCCAAAAAAAATAGTTCAGCTCCCCATAAAGTCTGAGGGACAGTGGACTGGCTCCCTGCTGAAAAAGTTTGCCGACCCCTGGTTTAGGAGTTTCTTGGTCTCGAGGAACTTCTCATCTTCTGAATCTCTTGTTTCAAGGAACCTGCTGCTCTCTGCTCCTAGCCATATCAAGGAAATTAAATTGGTTTCAGCCACTAACAAGGTATGGGGTGGATTCCAGAAGCTTAAGCGGCTGGGCCTGTCCCAACAGAGAGGCGACTGGCCAGGAATGTGAGAACTGCTTGCGTTGCAGCCGGGGAAGGCGGGTTGATGGCCGTGTTTGGATTAATAACAGATTTCACCCGATGGAAGCTGTGGTTCAGCGGTGCTCTGACCGAACGTGACTGGAGGGCAGAAGGCAGGTGTCAGTAGACTGGCAGCCAGGATGGATGAAGTCACTAGAAATTGGGGGGGGGGGAGGAGGAAGGGAGGAGGCAGAGTTGAGGAAGGGATGCAGCAATCGTTTCCAGGAGAGGCAGGCAGAAAAGAGGAGCCTGGAATCAGGGCTGACTCCATACATGCAGGATTAGACGTGGCCATAAGCAAGTAAGAAGAGCCACTGAACCATCTAGTCCAGTAACCCGTTCTCACAATCGTGGGAATGTTCAGGGTGGCAGGAGAGGGTATATTGTTTATTAATATCCTTCCTAACTTGTGGTAGCAAGTTCCTTTACTTAGCAGAGTTACATTTCCCTTTTCATGCACAGCAGATAGCTGGTTGCAGGCTCGTGTAAGCCTCTCACTATTATACAATTCAGTCTGTCTCATATTGAATTGTTCTGTGCTGGGCCTGGGGGTAACCCATGAAACGTGGTCCAGGACCCGTCCAGAATCTGAGGGTTCTGCTAGGAGTCAGTCCGACAGGGTCATGGCAGGACACGAGGCAGGAAACCAGGCCAGGCCAGGTACAGGATCTCAGGCAGGATCTGGCATACAGCAATGTTGCTCCTGCAACCTGGGGCAGGGTCCGATAGCCTTTTATCTTTGTCGGGGTAGCAGCTGGTCCTGATCCCCCGGCGACTCACCTCCCTGTTTCGCCTGAAGGCGAGCACTCCTCCTGCGAGTACTCAGGTCTCTCCTTCTCTCATACCTTAGTCTCTGCAGCTTGGGAGACGTCGGTGGGTTACTAGACCCAGGGGCCGCCTCAGCCTCCCCTGACCCAACCAGTAGTGGAGCAGCTGTAAGTGATGGACCAGCTGGAGGCAACGAGGTCATCCCCGCATCTGGAGCCAGGGCAGGATCAGGCCTCTGACTCGGCCCAGCTGGTGCTTGTTGCAGGGGAACCTGTGCAGACTGGGACTCTTTAGGATCAGGCCCCTGACTTGGTTCAGATGATGCCTGAGGCAAAGGATCCGGTGCAGACTGAGACTCCTCTGGTTCTGAGTCCGATGCCAAGTCCCAGGCCATCACATGTACATTCCTGGTAAGTTCCCTTGAATCCCTCTTAAAAGAAAAAAGAGGCCACAATCTTATTCAAAGTCAATAAAAGAATTTTACTTACATCAGTTCACAGTTGGACCCCGGAAGGCAGACTTAGTTACAAATATCTACATGTGGATCTACCCCATATGGGGGAACGATCGCAGGTCTTCTGCTAACTAGAAGCAGAGCATTCCTAGCTAGAAGCTGGTCAAATGTTGAAGGAAGTGAAAGAGAGAGAGGTGTGCTGGGTGACTCGGCCTTTTGTTACCTGGACAGGTTAGGTCATGCCCACCTTCTATCACGTGCAAAGGAAGGATGCTCCAGCCAGGAGAAACAGGAAGTTTCAATTGGCTGGACCAAACATTCCCTTGCATGTCTTCTCTAGCATTGCAAGGAATGTTGTACTTGACTGCTCCCAGCAGATTACATCCCACAACTATGGCCAACCAGATGCCTGTCCTGGAAAACTCACAAGCAGGGTTTTAGCACCAGAGCCCTCTCCCTTCCTGTAGTTTCTAGCAACTGGTATTCAACAGCATTTCTTCCTCTGGCCATGGAGGCAGAGCATAGCCATCAGGGCTAGCAGCCGCAAGTAGCCCTCTGCTCCCAGAATGTGTCTAATTGTGCTGGTCCCGGGGGGTTACTGTGCGGCGTGTTCTGAGTCCAGTCCAAGGTCAAGGGTATGGTATGGGGGCTGTCCGTCAAGGCTGAAGTGGAGTCCAAGGCAAGGAGTCGGGTGGGGTCAGGAACTCTGGCAGAAGAACAGGACAGGGTGCCGGCAGGTAACCAACGATGTTGCTCCAGCAACCTGGGACTGGGGCTGGCTGGCTTTTATCTCCTCTGAGGCATAGGGCGGCCCCCGTCCACAGGTGACTCGCCTCTCCTGGCCTGGAGGCGAGCACTCCTCCTGAGAGAACTTAGTTCCCTCCGCCTCTCTGCCCTGAGCCTCTGCAGCTCAGGAGAGGCTGGAGGGTGACCGGACCCAGAGGCAGCCTCAGCTTCCTCTGACGGGGCTGAGAGTGGAGCATCTGCAGGCAATGGGTCCTCCATCACCTCAGGAACCAGAGCAGACTCAGCTGATGCCTGCACCTGAGGACCCAGCACAGGTGAGGACCATTCAGGCTCAGGCCCCAGCCCTGGCTCAGCTGGGTTCTGGAGGCGGGGAATCCTGTGCAGGTTGGGATTCCTCAGGTTCAGCCTCTGAATCTGATTCCCAGGCCATCACACTAATCCTCTTTTGAAGCCATCCAAGCTGGTGGCCATTCCTGTCTCCTGTGGCAGGGAGTTCCATAGTTCAACTATGAACTTTGTGAATGATTTTATTTTATCCATCCAGACTCTTCCAGCATTAAGCCTCATTGGATGCCCACGAGTTTTAGCGGCAGGAGAGAGAGATAAAAACTTGTCCCTATTATAAAGAAGAGATGGCAAAACTGACTGGAAAACTCAGAAACCTAGAGGACAAAAACTTTACAAAAGAATGGGAAAAATTTATAAGCTACTTAGGAGACCACTGTAAGCAAATGGAAACAGAAACAGGAATTTGATTTGACTTGTAGTGTAAAAATCACTGTGGATAATATGGTTTGATACAAAAATTGGAGTACGGATGAATATGCAGTTGCAGATATTTAAAAAGAGGAGATGGGGGAAAGTCCCAAGATTTGGAGAATATCTTTATATAGATACGTCTTTTTTTAAAAACTTTTTGTTTATCTGTATTTTGTATTTGTAAAATCAATAAAAAATGACTTCAAAAAAGAAGAAGAAAAAGAAAAAACTTTCCTCTCCCCACTTTCTGCATGCCAGGCATCCTTTTATAAACCTCTATAAACATCCCTTATTCACCTTTTCTCTAAACTCTGCACCCTTCCCTCAGAGGGGAGTCGCTGCACCCCCTTGATCATTTTTCTGAACTTTTTTTTTACAATTCCACAATATCCTTTCCGAGGTGAGGTGGCCAGAGGCAACCATCATTACATTCAGCTTGTGTGGCTCAATAAACCTCCCTCCTGGGCCGAATAGCTGTCAATAACCGCTGCACAGTTAAGTTGTAGAGAAGGGTGTTTTTGGAGTTTGATTTCGAGGCTGGCAGTTCTTCACTTCCTGAACCTCCTCACCCTCCTCTGCAGGAAACAGTGGACAGCATGGTCAGGTTTCCAGGATTAATCCCTGGCATCCTCAGACAGGACTGGAACGGTCCCTTACCCCAAACCTTGGAGAGCGTACACTCAGCAATGTGGTCAATATTGAGAGAGGTGGGCCGGTGGTCTAGCAATGGAAGAAAGGCACTGCAAATGTTTCTGTGACTTGGTACAGGGTGATCTGGGACCAAATCTTCTACAAGAAAAAACTGTTCCTTTTCCCCTTATGGCGTACCCAAGAGCAGGGGTAGGCAACCTAAGGCCTGGGGGCTGGATCCGGCCCAATCGCCTTCTAAATCTGGCCCGTGGACGGTTCTGGGAATCAGCATGTTTTTGCATGAGTAGAATGTGTGCTTTTCTTTAAAATGCTTCTCTGGGTTATTTGTGGGGCATAGGAATTCATTCATATCCCCCCCCCAAAAAATATATAGTTTGGCCCACCACATGGTCTGAGGGACCGTGGACCAGCCCACAGCTGAAACAGGTTGCTGACCCCTGTTTAAGAGCCTGTAAAGAGTCCTTATGTAGGTTCTCTATCAGTAGGAGAAAATAACAGACGCCAACCAGAGAATATTGAGAAGCAAAGCAGCTAGTAAGCATGATCTTTACTAAACAGTTGCAACAGGGTGCTCAACCCACACAGGGGGAGAGAGGAGAGTAACCCAGAACAATGGTGTGCAAGTCCTTATATAGACTTTTGAAACTGCCACACTGTAGCTCAAGACCACCCCCAAAAAACATCATACATACATCACAGAAGGGGCGGTCTACAGCAGAATCCTGTCTGGCAGAAAACCTGTTGATGGGTTTACCTGGACAGCCTGGCCATTCTTTTGTGATGTTGTTGTTGTTGTTTAGTCGTTTAGTCGTGTCCGCCTCTTCGTGACCCCATGGACCAGAACACTCCAGGCCCTCCTGTCTTCCACTGCCTCCCGCAGTTTGGTCAAACTCATGCTGGTAGCTTCGAGAACACTGTCCAACCATCTCGTCCTCTGTCGTCCCGTTCTCCTTGTGCCCTCCATCTTTCCCAACATCAGGGTCTTTTTCAGGGAGTCTTCTCTCTTATGAGGTGGCCAAAGTCTTAGAGCCTCAGCTTCAGGATCTGTCCTTCCATTGAGCACTCAGGGCTGATTTCCTTAAGAATGGATTGGTTTGATCTTGCAGTCCATGGGACTCTCAAGAGTCTCCTCCAGCACCAGAATTCAAAAGCATCAATTCTTCAGCGATCAGCTCTCACTTCCATACATCACTACTGGGAAAACAATAGCTTTAAGTATATGGACCTTATTGTCCATGGAGTTTTTTTGGCAGGGATACTGGAGTGGCTTGCCAGTTCCTGCTCCAGGTGGATCACGTTTGGTCAAAACTCTCCACTATTATCTGTCCATCTTGGGTGGCTCTGCATGGCATAGCTCATAGCTTCTCTGTTATTCAAGCCCCTTCGCCACGGCAAGGCAGTGATGATCAATACTTAATTCCTGAGTCCAGGTCACAGTTTCACCCTATTCATACACAAATGTGCCCTTAAGGCAGGATTTGTGAGCACAGAGACAACAGGGAAGCTTTTCCCCTTTCCATCCAAACTGCAGAGGAATATTTGAGGTCATTGAAAGAGTCAAAATGGCTTCAGGACTGTTTTCCTGTAGTGTTTCAGACATATTTACTGTGTGTATGTATGTGTTTGCCTGGTGCATTTATGAACATTTATTTTATATCTTAGACCTTATAATTCTCATAACAAAATCTATGCTCAGTTACAGCCAAGAAACTCACCCTTTTTTGTCCTCAAGGGTTTCAGGTAAAAAATTTCCCCAGCCCTGCTGGGAGATGCCAGAGTAGAGTGTGTTGAATTTTTCAACATTCAAATTCCCAAAATGTGGGGTGCTAAAAAGTTGTCACGTGGCTAGGGAATCCAGAAAAGTATTTAGCATTGTGTGACATTTTCAAAAGGCAAAATTAAAATTCTTTGGTCTTCCGAAAACAGTTTAATATGCATCTCCATCGATCGTGGGCTTACCAAGCTACAAGTTGTCCAAAAATAATAGCAGATTTGAATTCCTCACAGTCAAAAACATGTTTTTAAGACCAGTTACTGAAGAAATGTGCAAAAATTATGTTTTGCCATTAGAGAAACACACAGAAGAGGTAGTTTATCAGTGACTGTTATCCACAATAGTAGGGTTGCCATATTTCTAGAAGTAAAATTCAGGAAATTCAGGGCATATGCCAACCCTACATAGTAGTTAAATGGACCTTCCTGATTCAGAGGCAGTATACCTTCCCTGAATTGAAGTTGCTGGGCAGAAATGCCAACGGGAGTCATCAACATTATCATTTTATTTGTATGCCGCCTTTCCATAGTTGAAACTACTACATGACAAAATTTAACGTTTGGTTGGGAGCCGCCCAGAGTGGCTGGGGAAACCCAGCCAGATAGGTGGGGTATAAATAAATAAATAAATAATAATAATAATAATAATTCTTATTATTATTATTATTATTACATAATTACAAACATAACAAAAGTCATAAACAGTAAATAAAACACATCAAAAAGTACACAACCACATGGAAACAATTTCTACATAAATCCAGAGGCGTAGCAAGGTCAGGTGGTACCTGGTGTGGAAAATTTTTTGTCACCCCCCCCTTCGACGGCTCGGGGTAGGCTTGGAAGTTATGGGTGGGGCACTGAATGTCACCCCCCTCAGAGCTGACACCTGGGATGATCCACCCCCTGCACCCCCTTCCTTTACCTCTGCGTAAATCATAAGATCGAAAACGAAAGATACAACAATGATATCAATAGCAGCAATCACCTCTCCCCCCCCCCCCGTGAACAATACTCCAGCCCAAGAATCCATTCAACAGCCTCAGCTTTTGAAGCTGGAGTCAGTCCGCACTCCACTCTCCCAGGCCCGATGGGAAAAGGCCAGCAAGGCAGGGTGCAGGTCTTCCAGGGCTCACAGCCAAGATGGTCTCATTGTCAGGAGTGCATGCAGGAGCCAGGCCCTGTGACCAGTAGGCTTTGCAGAACTGGGGCCTTTCTAAGTTTGTTCTGGAGAGGCAAGGCGCGGCCGCATAGGTGAGGCTGCTTGGTAACTCACTGCACCTGGTGGCAAGTGCTGGGAAGGGACATAAGGTCAGCATTTCCCTTCGGCTCTTTGCCACAGCAACACGTTTCCTGCCTTGCTGCGTTTGGCTTCTTGCTCCTCGACCCTCAGACCCTTGACTTTGTGACTCCTTGCTTCCTGACCCTCGGACCCTGGCTTCTGGACTCTCCTTCCTGCTCCCACCCCGCCATCTTGCCCCCAGTCCCAATGTCCTCAGCCGGGACTTTGATCGCCTGTAGATCAGACCATGATTTAAAACAACACAGATAAGAATTTAAAACATTTAAAACAACACAGATAAGAATTGCAAACAATTTAGAATAGTTTTTTAATTGTTAAAAACAATTTAAAATTGCTGCCTTCGTGAGTTGTTTGTGGTGCATCAGCTACTGGGTGCTGGTCCCCGCCCCCCAGCAACTAATTCACTTGATTTCAGGCGCAGCACACCAGGACCATTCACTCCCGTTTAGTTTCAGTGGAGTGAGTGGGGTCTGTGCAAAAACACAGCGCAGGAAGGAGAACATCTCGCCTCTTGTGCCCAGGATGTGAAACATGGCAGGAGAGGATGCCAGCAATCTCAGCTTGCTTCCCTTCCCATTTTGCCTTGGGATTCTCGGGGGAAATTGGGAAATTCTGGTGGAGCTGAAACAATCTGTTATTTTCTTTGAGCAGAGAGAAGAGAGCTGGGGGGGAAAGCCTGGGCTTTCATTGAGTTTGGCATAATTATCACATCAAAAGCTGTAACCTGGGAAGGGGGAGAGAAACATACCTCATGCCGTCTCCCTTCAAACTGCCTTTATGTGAGCACGCCGGATGAGTTGCAATGAGAGAAGGCGGCAGCGGAGCTGTCAAAAGAACCATCCTCCTTTTTTTCGGCTGCGTGGAACTGCGGGGATACAGGAAACCAAACAACTCCAAACTCCTCAGCATGCCATGGCGTGTACCAACCAGCCTCCGCATCCACCGTGCCAGCCTCCCATTTTGCACGGGGGGCGCCTGGCAGAGAGAACAGCCTTCTCTGAAAGAAGCTGACAACTGCAGCCCGTAATTAAAGAACTGCTGCTAGTTTGCAATTATTTGAAAGAAGAGTCTGACTTAGCGGTGAATAAGCCTGGGCAGGCTTTGATGTCTTCATCTCTGTGGGCCATGACTTGGGGCAGTCTTTGGGGTGGGGACAGACATGGCAAGAAGAGCCCTGCTGGGTCAGGTCAAGCGGCACGTTCCAGTCTAGCAGCCTGTTATCATGGGGTTCAAGCAGATATCATCAACATCTCCTCCTCCTCCTCCTCTTCTTCTTCTTCTTCTTTTTCTTCTTCTTCTGTGTGGTGTAGTGGTTAAGAGCGGTAGTCTCGTTATCTGGGGAACCGGGTTCGCTTCCCTGCTCCTCCACCTGCAGCTGCTGGGTGACCTTGTTTGAAGTCTCTCAGCCCCACTCACCTCACAGAGTGTTTGTTGTGGGGGAGGAAGGGAAAGGAGAATGTTAGCCGCTTTGAGACTCCTGAAGGGGAGTGAAAGGCGGGATATCAAATCCAAACTCTTCTCTTCTTCTTCTTCATTGTTATGATCTAGTTTATGGAAGACAGTCTTACTTGGCTATGAGTGATCGCCAGAGATGAAGAAGAAGATCAGCGATCAGGACAAACACTCTGTGAGGTGAGTGGGGCTGAGAGACTTCAAAGAAGTGTGACTGGCCCAAGGTCACCCAGCAGCTGCATGAGGAGGAGCGGAGAAGCGAACCCGGTTCACCAGAATACGAGACTACCGCTCTTAACCACTACAGCACAATGAGTCCGTAAGGGACTGTGGAGGCCAATTCTGGATCCACACATCCTTCCACTGTGGGGACATTGGTTACTGGACGGGAGTTGATCATGGTGTGGATTTGCCAAGCGTGCCTTCCTCTTAGCACATTTCTCCCTTGTGTCCTGAATAATAATAATAATAATAATAATAATAATAATAATAATAATACTCCCCAGAGTTGCTGGGGAAACCCAGTCAGATGGGCGGGGTATAAACAATACTATTATTATTATTATTATTATTATTATTATTATTATTATTATTAACCCACCCATCTGACTGGGTTGCCCCAGCCACTCTAGGTGGTTTCTAACATATATAAAAACATAATAAAACATAAAACATTAAAAAACATTTCCCATAAAGGTCTGCCTTCAGATGTCTTTTAAAGGTTGTATAGTTACTTATCTCCTTGGCTCGGGGGTCACAAAGCTCCATACCCTCCATCATTTCTCCGATGAAATAGAGACGAAGAATTGATGCTTTTGAATTATGGTGCTGGAGAAGACCCTTGAGAGTCCCATAGACTGCAAGAAGATCCAACCTCTCCATTCTGAAGGAAATCAGCCCTGAGTGCTCACTGGAAGGACAAGATCCTGAAGCTGAGGCTCCAATACTTTGGCCACCTCATGAGAAGAGAAGACTCTCTGGAAAAGACCCTGATGCTGGGAAAGATGGAGGGCACAAGGAGAAGGGGACGACAGAGGTCGAGATGGCTGGACAGTGTTCTCGAAGCTACCATCATGAGTTTGACCAAACTGCGGGAGGCAGTGGAAGTTTGGAGTGCCTGGCATGCTCTGGTCCAGGGGGTCACGAAGAGTTGGACATGACTAAACGACACAACAACAACAACCATACCCTCCAACATTTCTCTGGTGAAAATAGGGACATCCTAAGGAAAAGCGGGACATTCCTGGATCAAATCAGAAACTGGGACGGCTTCTGTAAATCCGGGACTGTCCCTGGAAAAGAGGGACCCTTGGGGGGGGGTCTGCGCTCTCCCCTCCTGCAGTTTCCAACAACTGGTATTCAGAAACATTGCTGCCTCCAACCATGGAGGCAGAGCTTAGCAGGGGTGCCAAATTTTGAAGAGCAAAAATGAGGACACATTTGTGGACTTCTATGTTTAACTTATGGACCTCTCATTTTGCATACCTGTGAAAAAGAGGACGTGTCCGGGAAAACCAGGACATATGGCAAGCCTAGGTCACCAGCCCTCTCCTCCTCCCAATGAAGTCATCCATTGGGGTCCAGGAGGGGAGGAGGGAGGCCATCAATCCCACTCCCCATAAATCTCTCCGGCTCAGTTTTCTTGTCTTCAGTTGACAGCAGCGGCTGTCCTTTTTTGCAATTTCATCTGATGACAAACTTCATGTACCTTCTAGTGGGAAATGTCGCCGCTGTGTCATTACATGACAAAACTGGCAAAGGCTTCAGATCAATGGGGAAGATATGCATAGGGCACGACACACACACACACACACACACACACACACACACACACACACCTTCTTTGCAACTCCAAGGGTGACATCACTGGGCAGCCTTGAGAATCAGCTCAGGCAAACTGCGCCTTTGAATGTGGCAGGATGACTAAAGGACCCACAGCTGCACCGTAATGATCCTGCGCAGGCTGAAAAGGAAATTGTGAGTTTGTGCAAATTTTGGGTGAAAGGCTTCTAATTTGGGCGGTGGGAAAGGGGTGCACTTCTGTCAGCCGTATCAGCACAAGATAGATCAGGAGAGGGACTCTGCACATTCCCAGGTGCAAATTGCCATGCTGCCATGCGCTGCCTGGAAATTGACAGGGCACGGCGTGGCAACAGGTGCAGAATTGTGTGGGCGGAAATATCACGGTGCTCTCTGTGGTTAGACATAAATTAAAGACATGCTTTCTCATTATGTGTGCCGCTAGAGAAATGCACACCCACCCATTGGTGGGAAGGAACATGGAAATGGGGAGAAGGAGATGGGACGTAGCAGAGTGGGCAGGTGAGTTTCTATTCTGGCTTACAGAATCATAGAATCATAGAACTGAAGTGTTGGAAGGGACCCAGGGGTCATCTAGTCCAGCCCCTGCAATGCAGGAATCTCAGCATCCATGACAGATGGTCACCCAACCTCTCCTTAAAAACCTCCAAGGAAGAAGAGTTCATGGCTTCTTGAGGAAGTCCGTTCCACTGTTGAACGGCTCCTACTATCAGAAAATGTGCTGAGGAGGGCGACCAAGATGACCAGGGGTCTGGAAACTGAGCCGTATGAGGAACAGTTGAGGAAGCAGGGTCTGCTTATCCTAGAGAAGACTTCTCTAGGTTGCACTTCCTCTGAAGGAGCAGGTTCATAGCTTGGGGGTCCTCCTGGATCCTTTCCTGTCACTCAATGCTCAGGTGGCTTCAGTGATGGAGTGCCTTCCATCAGCTTTGGCTGGTGGCCCAGCTACGCCCCTATCTGGACAGGGATAGCCTAACTACTGTTGTCTATGCTCTGGTAATCTCAAGGTTACATTACTGCAATGTGTTATACATAGGGCTGCCTCTGAAGATGGCTTGGAAACTTCAGCTGGTGAAGAATTCACCGGCCAGTTGCTCACTGGAGCAAAATGGTTTGATCATATGACACCAATCCTGGTCCGACTGCATTGGCTACCAGTTAGTTTCTGGGCCCAATTCAAAGTGCTGGTTTTGATCTATACAGTGGTACCTTGGGTTAAGTACTTAATTCGTTCTGGAGGTCCGTTCTTAACCTGAAACTGTTCTTAACCTGAAGCACCACTGTAGGTAATGGGGCCTCCTGCTGCTGCCATGCCGCCAGAGCACGATTTCTGTTCTCATCCTGAAGCAAAGTTCTTAACCTGAGGTACTCTTTCTCGGTTAGTGGAGTCTGTAACCTGAAGCGTCTGTAACCTGAAGCGTATGTAACCTGAGGTACCACTGTAAACGGCTTAAACGGCTCTAGACTGCAATACCTCAAGGACTGCCTCATTCCATAATGAACTACCTAGACCTTAGGATCATCTTCTGAGGCCCTCCTTTGTGTGCCTCCTCCACAAGAGGTCAGGAGGGTGGCCACACGAGAACAGGGTCTTCTCTGCAGTGGCTCCCTATCTGTGGAATGCTCTCGCCTGGGAAGTTCACCTGGCGTCTTCACTATACACCTTTAGGCGCCAGGCAAAAATGCTCCTTTTTAACCAGTCCTTTGGTTGATCTGATTGACATCCTATGCCCTTTTAAAATGTGTGGGGTTTTTTTGGGGGGGTAGGGTTGTTAGGTTGTTGGCTTGTTGTTGTTGTTATTTTGATATGGATTTTGTGGTTTTATATTTTGAATTTATTCTGTAAACCGCCCTGAGACCTGCAGGTATAGGGCGGTATATAAATTCTGATGATGATGATGATGATGTCTGAGAGAAGATATGATAGCCCCCTGCCAATATCTCAAGGGCTGCCACATGGAAGAGGAAGCAAGCTTTTTTCTTCTGCTGTGGAGGGTAGGACTCGAACCCATGGCTTCAAGAAAGGAGATTCCAACTAGGCATCAGGAAGAATGGCAAGAGCTGTTTGACAGTGGAATGGACTTTCTTGGAAGATGCCGAACTCCCCTTCCTTGGAGATGCTTGGCAGTGGGGCAGACTCCCTCAGAAGGTGGTCTCCCTCTTTTACTGGAGGGTTTTAACAGAGTTTGGGTGGCCATCTGTCAGGGATTCCTAACCTGTGATTCCTGCATTGCAGGGGGTTGGTCTAGATGACCCTTGGGTCCCTTCAAACTCTACCGCTCTGTGATTCCGTGATTCCATCAACCAGGGCAGGGAGCTGCTGCAAATGTGGCCTGTTGCTCCCTCTACCCACCCACGTTCTCAGCCCAAGGCTGAGTTTTCCCAAATCTGCTATTCTCTCCTCCGCAAGGGGGAGAGATGGTAGGCGGCATTCTGAGTTTGTCTGCTGGATGTGTTTTAGTTTTATAATAACCCGTTGGTGTTTGCACACCTGCAGCTGGGAGCTATCTTAGCATGGAGTCAGGAGGTGTTGATGGTTTCACAGAGTACTCTGTCAAGGTGGATGGGTTTGGCTGCTCAGTGCTGTGTGAGTTGCAAGGCAATCTCGCACAGTGTTGTATTTGTGCTGAAGGATGATAATGGATTCTTGGCTTATGATAACATTTATTGATTGATTATTTGTTGCATTTCTATCTCACCTTTTCCTGCACGGAGCTCAATGTGGCCTACACGGTTCTCCTCCACCCCTCACTGAACTCCCCAAACAACCCTGTGAGGTAGGTTGCGTTGAGAGGCAGTGACTGGCCGAAGGCCCCCCAGCAAGCTTCATGAACAAGTGTGGGATTTGAACCCAGGTCCTGGTCCAGCACTCTAAAGACTACACCATCACCACATGCCCAACTCTTTCCCATTTTAATATTGCAAGTGTTGCCTGCTCAGTTGTGGACGTTGCCCTTGAGGAAGGATATGGACAAACTGGAAGAGGTTCAGACAGTGGTATAGCACGGGTTGCTGCTGCCCAGGGCAGGGCAAGTGTTGCACCTTCCTGGTAGACTGGGCAGCTGGGGTGGAGGCATGCACTGCGTTGAGCCTGTGCAGAGGGTGAACGGATCCCACCTCCAACAGACTCCTCAGCCGCTGCCTCTGTCCACCTGCTCACAAGAGCAACTTGCTCGCTGCTGCCCTTCTTCCACCTGTCTCCTTCTCTCCCCATACAGGATGGCCCAGCCTGGGCATAGCTTGGCTTGCCTCCCTGCAGTGCGATGAGGGAGCCTGTCATGGGGGTGGCTGGTTGTGCCCCCCCAGAAATGTGCGCCTTGGGTCAGCTCCTCCAACTAAGCCTTAGACTTCAGAGGAGGGAAGCACAGCTGATCAGGAAAGGTGTTATGTTGACCCTGGAGAAGATGCTGGGACAGTGGCGTAGCGTGGGTTGTCAGCACCCGGGGCAAGGAAAGTAATTTGCGCCCCCTAACCCATGGATTTGCGCCCCCAACCCTAACCCCCAGATGTTGTGCCCGGTGCGGCCGGCCCCCCCTGCACCCCCCACGCTACGCCACTGTGCTGGGAAGAGACAAAGGCGCACTTCACAAAGGAGAAGGTCGGTCCTCTGCTGCCCCAGATGACAGGACTAGATCCCATGGATTTCAGTAAGAGGACAGTAGATTTCAGGTGAACTTTAGGAGAAACCTCATCAATGGGGTTGGGGGCTCTCCCGGGCTGGAGCTCATCAAACAAAGGCTGGACAAAAGTCAGAGCTAAACATCATAGAGCATGCGCAGAGAGCAGGAGTTCCTCACCTCCTCTGCCCCCTCACCCCACCGATAATGCCAGCTATTGCAAAATGCATGACATTATGGCATCGCATGGCACGTTTCCTCCAGTCCTGGCAGAGACCCCAGAAGCGTTTTGCAAGCGAAGGAGGAGCTCAAGGGAGTCTAAACGTGATGAATATTGATTACTTTCCCGGCACATTTTTACATCTGCTTATTTAATGGGCAAATAATCAAGTTATAAGTGATTACATTCAATATCATTGAAACAGGCTTATCAAGATCATGCATACATTTGAATTAAAAAGAAAGAGATCTAAGAACTCGTAAGCCATCAAAGGAAATGCGATGGAACACTTAGAGAGCATCAATCAGCTGTGATTACAGCAAAACTCTCTTTCGCCTCATCAGCAGGCGCCCCGCCCACCTCAGAGGTGAGAGCAGAGCTTAGATGTTGCTTCAGCAACACATTCAGTTCTTTTCTTCTGCTCTGGAGAGTAGGACTCAAACCAATGGCTTTGGTTTTCAAGAAAGGAGATTCCAACTAAACATCAGGAAGAAGTTTCTGATATAGCAGCTGTTGAACAGACTCCCTCAAGAGGTTGTGGACTCTCCGTCATTGGAGGTTGTTAAGCAGAGGTTGGGTGACCTTCTGTTATGGATGCTTTAGCTGAGATTCCTGCATTGCTGGGGGTTGGACTGGATCACCCTTGGGGTCCCTTCCAACTCTACAATTCCATGATTCTATAATTCAGCAGTATTTAGGGCTCTTTCACACTTCCGCTTGTCCTGTGCCTAGAATTTATGGGTCCAAGCAGTTTTCTCTACGCTCTGCTTCTTTCCCAGCGAAAAGCTGCTCTTTATCTACAAATCGGAACAAATGGAAATCCGCAGAAAACTTGGTTGCTGTTTGCTCCAGTGCTCAACAGTGGTTTGACTAAGCCCAGCGTCTCAGACTGAGCCTTACGCAAGATGTATCATTCTGACTCAAGAGTAAGCTCCACCTTCGTCAGGCCCCCTCTGGAGTCCTGTGTCCACTTGGATATTGACAAGCAGGAAGGTGTGCAGAGGAGGGCGATCAAGATGATTAAGGGTGTGGAAACCAAGCCTGATGAGGAATGGTTGAAGGAGCTGGGTAAGTTTAGTCTGGAAAAGAGGAGACTGAGAGGAGATACGAGAGCCATCTTCAGATATCTCAAGGGCTGTCACGTGGAAGAGGGAACAAGCTGCTCCAGAATCTCCAGAAAGGAGATTCGAATGGAATATTAGGAAGAACTTTCCAATGGTAAGTGCTGACAGTGGAATGTGCTCCCTTGGAGGATGGTGGAATCTCTTAAACATTCTTGTAGCCTCTCTAATGAAAGATCCACATGGGCAAAGAGTTGTGGAGCAGGCATGGATCCCAGTACGTTTCCGAGCACAATTCAAAGTGTTGGTGTTGACCTTTAAAGCCCTAAATGGCCTCTGTCCAGTGTACCTGAAGGAGCGTCTCCACCTCCATCGTTCTGCCCGGACACTGAGGTCCAGCTCCGAGGGCCTTCTTGCGGTTCCCATGCTACGAGAAGCTAAGTTACAGGGAACCAGGCAGAGAGCCTTCTCGGTGGTGGCACCCACCCTGTGAAACACCCTCCCATCAGATGTCAAAGAGATAAACAACTACCTGACATTAGAAGACATCTGAAGGCAGCCCTGTTCAGGGAAGTTTTTAATGTGTGACATTTTAATGTATTTTTAATCCTTGTTGGAAGCTGCCTAGAGTGGCTGGGGAAACCCAGCCAGATGGGCGGGGTACAAATTAATGATGATGATGAAGATGATGATGATGATATAATAATAATAATAATAATAATAATAATAATAATAATAAAAAAAAAAAAAGCAGCATTGGCAGCCCCCCAATCTTCTTCTAAGTTTCTGGGTGGGTAATGATTTTGGGGGAAGGGATCTCTCCCCCTTTAAGCTCCCTAAAATATCAGAAGCTTGATCCACAATAGGATCTCTGTTGAGATACACCCAGTGCCCGCCATAGACAACCGAAGAAAACTTTGTTTTGACAAGTTTTTCCAGCTGGATGAAATAGTCTCTGCCTTACAGCAGCTGATCATTTTGTATCTTCCGTTCTTTTTCAAATGTTGTTTTTAAAACTATTTTTATTTGTTTTCATGGTGTGCTTGTAAATTGCCTTGGGACTCAGGCAAAAGGTGTTTCATAAATTAATAAAACAAAACCGAATAAATGGATCTGTGAGGACCAGGCTAGGGGTGATCTGGAAGCGGACACAAATTGGTGAAATAATTAGTCTGGGTGTGGTTTGGATATCTATCAGCTGGCTTGTTCTGGATAGATTTAAATCCTAAATTTGTTTCCATACCTATAAATTAGCATGTGCAAAACTTAGGCTGAGATGCGTCTACGCCCGAAATCCTTAAAAGTCTCTAGAGGTGCCCCTGCTCTTGACACTGGAATGGAAATAATTTCTGTATGCTGGTTTGAGGGAATGGCACTCTTCATGCTCAGAAACGGTCCTTTTAATATTATGTGCATTCCATAGATGAGCCCTGACATTCAAATCAGATTCCAGGACCAGTGAACCGTGTGTGTGTGTGTGTGTGTGAGAGAGAGAGAGAGAGAGAGAGAGAGAGAGAGAGAGAGAAGGAGGGAGGGAGGGAGAGGGAGAGAGAGAAGAAGAGCAAATGAATATAGACCATTCTTAATGGGTAGCATTAAGTGAGGCATTAGGATTCAGCAGCCATTGTCTGAACCAGACACTTTTTCATTTACTTTCCACTATTGTTAGGTGCATTTGAATAATGCTTTGTGCAAGTGAATGCAGCTTTCCCTTGACAAATGGAGCCCAGGAGAGAAAGGGATCTTTTCTCCAGAGCTGCTCGACAAACCCACCTTGTCCGTCACCTTCAGGTAAAAAAAAAAAAAAAGGTAAAGGTAAAGGACCCCTGGATGGTTCAGTCCAGTCAAAGGTGACTATGGGTGAAATATACTCAGAGTCGAGAGTGGATTTCATGCTCTTTATTCAGCTCATAGTAGTGAGGAATGGAAGTTCCCACAAAATGTCTGCTTTATATACATTATTTACACAATGGGCCCCACGTGATTGGCTAGTTCCGGGATTCTCCTGTAGGCCAATCAGGTTGCGGATTCACTTCCACCTGGAGTTGGATTGGGTGGCTCTTGCGGACCAATCAGACTGCTGCATTCTGGGTCCTATTGTTCTAGGACCAATCAGACTGCTGCATTTTGGATCCTATTCAATATCCTCAGTACATAACAATGGGGTTGCAGTGCTCATCTCACTTTCAGGCCAAGGGAGTCAGTGTTTGTCCACAGACAGCTTTCCGGGTCATGTGGCCAGCAGGACTAAACTGCTTCTGGCGCAATGGGACCTTGTTGAGTGCAGAGAAACAGGATGTCCCGTTTTTTTCTGGCCCTTCACTTGCCTGGCCTGCCTCCTCCTCCTTTCCCTCCAGCTCTGAAGCTTCCCCTGCTTCAGATTCTCATTTCCTGGCTGGTCCAGATCCCCACAAACCACTGCCTCCCTCTCCGGAGTCAGACTCCAGCCCGTCTTGCCCCAAAGCACACTCGCCAGTCCCTGACATCTACTGCGCTATGGCCCTTTCCAATGTTTAGAGCCTGCCTGGATACTTGAGTTGCCAAAGCCCATCTAAAAGCAGAAGGAGCAGGAGCCTGACAGATCTCCCCAAGGAAATCATTTCTCCGCTTTGGTGCCACCACCAAGGCCTGTCCCTTGTTCTTCTAGTGGCTTGAGCAAGCAAGGCCTCTGGTGCAGACCAGAGGGCTTTTCTCCTGGTTTGTGTGTGGGGTGGGGTGTTGGTTTGATTTTATTTCAATATTTTAATTTGTGTATTTCCTCCCAGCTCAAAGGGAGGGGTCAGGTGATGAAGGATTCAAGGTTCAGCCATGTGTGTTAGAGGTGAATTACGGACGATGCTTAATTGTTTGGGGTCATTAAAACAAAACCAGGTTGTGAAGAGCTTGGAAAGGACCTGTCCAAGGTGAGTGTAAATTGAGAAGCAAAATGTTCCTATTTCATGCTGGCAGTGACTGAATAGGGCCGAGACCTTGGGGTCATTGTGGGCAGCCCAATGAAGAAGCCAGCTCAGTGCACTGTGGCTGTGAAACGGGCAGATTCCGTGCGAGGGATCATTAGGAAAGGAACTGAAGATGGCTGCTGCCGTGATGCCATTACACCAGTCCATTGTGCAAGCGCATTTGGAATATTCTGTACAATCCAGGTCACCTCAGCTCGAAAAGGATAGTTATAGAGCAGCAGGAGGTTCAGGAAAGGGCAAGTGAAATGATCAAGGGGATTGAGAAACACCCCGTGAGGAAAAGGTTGCAGCATTTCGGGGTTTTTATTTTAGTTTAAAAGGGAATCAAGAGGGGGAAGTGATAAAATGGTATTGAATGATGCCTGTTGTGGACAGAGAGAATTTTTTCTCCCTCTCTCATAACGCTGGAAGCCAGGTGGGGCCAGGCAATGATGCTGAATGTAGGAAGATTCAGGACAGAAAAGGAGGCTCCTCATCAAACAGCACATAGTGAACCAATGGAGTTCACCAGCAAAAAACCACCAAACTTGTCTGGCTTTAAAAGAGGACTAGACAAAACCGTCTGAGCAATGGGCAACCGATGAAGCTGAATATTGGAAGATTCGGGACAGAAAAAGAAAGAACTTCCTCATGCAGCACATAGTTAAACTATGGAACTCATTGCCACAGGAAGCAGTGATGGCCACCAGCCTGGTAAAGGTGAAAGGACCCCCCTGGGGTTGCGGCGCTCATCTCGCTTTATTGGCCGAGGGAGCCGGCGTACAGCTTCCGGGTCATGTGGCCAGCATGACTAAGTCGCTTCTGGCGAACCAGAGTAGCGCACGGAAACGCCGTTTACCTTCCCACCAGAGCGGTACCTGTTTATCTACTTGCACTTTGACGTGCTTTTGAACTGCTAGGTTGGCAGGAGCAGGGACTGAGCAATGGGAGCTCACCCCATCGCGGGGATTCAAACCGCCAACTTTCTGTTCGGCAAGTCCTAGGCTCTGTGGTTTAACCCACAGCGCCACCCGCGTCCCTATGTAGCATATATTCAACACACACAAAAGCGACAATTTGCTGTTGACAAAGGACAGCTGGACATATAAAGGGCCCCATGGTTTGACTCAGTAGAAGGCAGTTTCCTACGCTCCCGTTTCCCTTTAGTGCTTTGTTGTTTGCGTTTAACTCTGGTGCCTGAACTTTGTAATAGCAATATTGTAGTTTTTAATATTCTGTTTTAATTACTTTCTCATTCTCATTGATTGCTTTGCTTGTTGCATGTTGCTTTGCAGAAAAACAAGATACAAATGAAATTGCCACCAGAGTGGAATGAGGAAATCAGATCGCGGAACAAGAGGGGTAGGGAAATCAACCAGGCGCCTGGGACCTGGGCAAACGCTGGACTTTTAAGCAACAACAATTCCGTGAACTCAAAACCCTGCAAAATTCTAAACTGGAGAAAGTCCTCTGAGGTTGCCGCTGATTGCCGCCTCCTATTTATTAATCTTGGAGCAGAGGAGAAAAGAAGAGATAAATAATCTCGAGACGGAACAATTGCTGATTATTTGCGACATCAGCCATGGCACAGCTTCCGAGAGCCCCGGGGGCTCTCTCAGACCTCCCTCTTTATTAATCAGAGATAAGTCCAAATTGCGGGGCAATCTGCGGCTGTGTCACAATCGATTGTTAATTGTTCCGTTTGAAGATTATTTATCTCCTTCCCTCCAGATCCTCCTCTCTGCCTCCCCCACCCCCATCCACCCCTCTCCAGCTTTCGTCCATAAAATTGGAAATAAGCCCAATTCATCTTTAAGTGGCTAATGTCCCATGGAGAAGGCAATATCACTCACAGTTATGAGCTGCCATGGAGATCATTGGGGAGGGGCACAGGCCCCATGGAGAAGATGTTGGCCCTTCGCATTTCTTGGGAATGAACCAGGAGGACATTTTGGAGAGAAGGAGATTGGCGTCTGTTATGTATTGAGTTCAATAGGATCCAAAATGCAGCAGTCTGATTGGTCCTAGAACAATAGGATTCAGAATGCAGCAGTCTGATTGGTCCACAGGAGCCACCCAATCCAGCTCCAGGTGGAAGTGAATCCGCAACATGATTGGCCTACAGTAGAATCCCAGAATTAGCCATTCACATGGGGCCCATTGTGTCAATAATGTATATAAGGCAGACATTTTGGGGGAACTTCCACTCCTCACAGCCAGGAGCTGAATAAAGAGCATGAAATACACACTCGACTCTGAGTATACAGTGGTACCTCAGGTTACATACGCTTCAGGTTACAGACGCTTCAGGTTACAGACTCTGCTAACCCAGAAATAGTACCTCGTGTTAAGAACTTTGCTTCAGGATGAGAACAGAAATCGCGCAGCGGCGGCGGGAGGCCCCATTAGCTAAAGTGGTACCTTAGGTTAAGAACAGTTTCAGGTTAAGAACAGACCTCCGGAACGAATTAAGTACTGAACCCGAGGTACCACTGTATTTCATTGTCTTTTTTCAAGCTTTTCTCACAGAAGACAGGCGTGTAGAATGAAAGTCATTGGTCCCATTCTAGAAGCATCGGACTCCTGCCTGCCATTGAACTGCCGACCTTCTGATCGGCAAGTCCTAGGCTCTGTGGTTTAACCCACAGCGCCACCCGCATCTCGGCACTGTGGTTGGGCATCCCCAATAAAGGTTTTACGATATGATACAATACTTGACAACTGATGGGAGAGTGTTTCAAAGGGAGGGTGCCACTACCGAGAAGGCCCTCTGCTTGGTTCCTTGTAGCTTCACTTCTCAGAGCTGCACTCTGTTGGGGAAGGCTTCTCCAACCACCACAACACGCATCTCAGTCCTCCACAATCACCCTGGCCATTATCCAGACGTCTGGGCTTCCTTGCCTTTTAATTCCTCGTGTATCACAATCCACCACCAGTCCTCATTTGTAGCTCCACTCCAGGCTATTCCTATGCAATCTGCTCCACTTTATCAGAGCTCCTGCTAATCTGAGCCTTTTGGATGTTCCTCCCTGGCCAGGTCACAGAGCCTGGTCTCTCCCTGGAGTGAATGGCTCCAGTGCATAATTTAATTTCAAAAAGAACGGGGGAAATGCAGAGAATACTTCACAAAACAGTGCCCTAAAATACATAACTGGACTTGTTTTGATTAATATTTGCAGGAGACTTTGTGGATATTTAAGTTATAATTAGAAAAATCTTAATAATTATTCATCAAGGAAACAGCTTATAAGAAGTAAATAAGGAGGCCAGATAAAGGATAAAGGAAGTCTTTTATTTGATTGTTTCTATTGTTGTATGTTATGCTCATTGTATGTTATGTTCACGTTTAATGAGGGTGGATTTCTGTATTGGGAGGTTTATGATATGTTGTTGTCAGAGGCTCAGGAGCAGAAGAGCAGGGGAGAGAGCAAATAGAGAGCGGAGGAGAGGAATCAGAGGGGAGCGTAGGGGAATATGACAGTGGCCCGAGAGATTCCATGAGCTTCTCCAGCGAATCAGAAGATTCCCAGGAGGGGGCGCCTATGGTAAGGGCGAGGCGAGTCCCAGGGGGGACGATCCATAAACAAGGAACCAGAGGGGAGTCCCAAAGGAGTAGCGGAGGATTAGGACCAGTTCCCCCACCAGAGCACAGTGGGGGGGAAGAGTCACATGAGTCAGGACCAGCTTCTCCTCCATCGGGGAGTGGGGAAATGGAGGGAAGGCCAGGTCCAGCTAGCCTCCCCGAAAGAGGGAGCAGTGACACAAGTGTAACGGTCAGAAGGAAAGTGGGAGGCTGCGCGCGCGCGCCAAGTTCAAATGTGGAGGAGCGCGGGACAGCAGAAAACCCGGATTGGGAGCCAGGTCCTAAAGCCCGAAAGAGGGGGGGAGAAGAGTCAGCGGACTCAGCGTCAGAAGAATCTAGGAGGGCTGAGACTCCGACTAGCAGGAGGACCCAGAGAAAGAAGGAACAGAGGAAGAGGTGGAGTAAGGCTAGAATCTTAAGCTGGTGTCAGGGGGGAGGAGATTCAGATGGGACTTCTACGGTCTAAGGCATAGACGTAGCGTTGCACGCTGCGCGTCTGGAAATGAAACTGAACTTCAATAAAGACTTTTTAACTTGAGGAAGAAGCAGCGTTGGTCTTGTGTGAGCTGGGACCTTGGGCAGCGCTGACAGTAAGTCCCATCTCAAAAAAACTCTGCAAGCTCACGAAGATAGGCAAAGATGACTACAGAGGAGAAAGTCAAGCAACTGCAGGAGGCAGTCTCAACGCTCTACGCAGAATTGGCTGCATCTAAGAAAAAGGAAGGAGAAACAGCTGCGCTCTGCCAGGATCTGCAAGCCAGGTGGGACAGATGGGGAAAGGAGGGGCAGCTGGGAGCCAAGCCGGAGGGAGTTGGCCTCGGGAAAAGGGGGGCGAGTATTGTGACCCATTTTGACGGCAACCTGCAGCAGTACCCTAACTTCAGAGCAGAAGTAGTTTTCGCGCTCAAATTGCTTCGGAAAGACTTTAGGGATGAGGAGGAGAAAGTGGGTTTCATAATCACTCATCTGCATGGGGAAGCTAAGTCGTGGCTGCGAACCTTGTTACGCGAAAATGACCCCGCCCTCAAAGATTCAAGCACCTTTATTGAAGCCATGGACGCTTGCTTTAAATCAACGGTGGATGTGGATGTCGCTAGAAGGGAAATGCATGGATTGCGGCAGGGAAAAGCGACGGTGCGCCAGTATCATTCCCGATTTTTTGGGTTAGTAAATGTGCTGGGCTGGCAGAAGGACTCAGCTGCCGTCAGGGATCTGTTCTGGGAGGGGCTGAATGGAGCCGTGAAAGATGAGCTGGCCAGGGGGGAGAGACCCCAAAATACCACAGAAGTAGTCCAAAGGGCGCTCGCAATTGGGGTGCGCCTGGAAGAACGCCCGTGGAGCAGGGAGGAGGGACGAAGAGCACACACGTCAGTTAGAACAACTCCCTTCCTACCCAGAGAGACAGAGCGCGCTCAATCAACGCTTCCGCTGGGGAGGGGAGAGGAGCCGATGGAGATTGGAGGTGCAAGGGCTCAGACAGCCAGCAGAGCCCAAACACCAGGAGCAGTCAAGGCGAAGGCTCCTAGAGGGAGCAGGAAGTGTTACATCTGCGACAGTGCACTGCACATGGCCAAAGAGTGTCCCCAGAGGCTCCAGAAGCACACTGCAGCCTCAGCAACTGTAAAAGGAGCAATTCAGCAGGAGGAGCAGCCCCAGGGAAACGGAGGAGCCTGGTTGGAGACAGAAGCACTGGGGCTCAACCAGGCGAGTCAGTGAAGCAGTCCCCAGAGATTTTGCAGCCCACAGACCCCCTCCCACCCAAACCAGTGGTGCAACTCACTGCATCGCTCCAGCTGCCCGATGGGCTCACCCTGGAGGTCCCTATTACCATTGACTCTGGTAGCAACGCAGACTTTGTAGGGTTGGACTTTGTCAAGCAGCATCGCATAGCACTCCTGCCAGCCACGACGCCCCTAAATGTTGTCACGGTAGATGGCAGGAAGATACTGGGAGGAGAGGTGGTACAGCAGACACCGCCTCTGGTGATGCAAATCGGGAACCACCGTGAAGTCATCAGTTTCAACGTCACCCACCTGTCGGACACGCCCATAGTGTTGGGCATGAGTTGGCTGGATAGGCACAGCCCGGCATTAGCGTGGTACCAGCGGCAATTGACCTTCTGCTCTTCCTACTGCGCAGCGCACTGCATCCAGACCTGCCAGGAAGAAGAGGGGCAAGAGGATGCACCGCAGCTACACCTAGGCACGGTGCAAGCGGTGCCCAACAAGTACAAGGCCTTTTTGGAAGTCTTCTGCGAGAAGGAAGCGGACAAGCTGCCCCCCCACAGACCCTACGACTGCAAGATTGACCTCCTGCCGGGGGCGACGCTGCCGACTGGGAGACTGTACTCCATGTCTGAAGACGAAATGCAAGAACTCAGGGAGTTCATAGATCGCAATTTGAAGCGGGGATTCATCCGGGAATCCAAAGCAGTGGGGGGCAGTCCCGTGTTTTTCGTGAAGAAGAGAGACACGCCCGAACGGAGGCTCATAGTGGATTATAGAATCATCAATTCCAGGACAAAGCCCACAGCATTCCCCATGCCCAAAATTGACGACCTGCTCGCGACGGTGAGGAAGGGACGGATCTTCACCAAGTTGGATCTACGAGGGGCCTACAACCTTATACGCATGCGGGAGGGCGACGAGTGGAAGACAGCCATGTTTACGCCTTTAGGAACCTATGAATACAGAGTCATGCCGTTTGGTCTCCAAAATGGCTCCCATTGTTTCCAAGCTTTCATGCACCACGTGCTAGCGGGACTCCTCTACAAGAAGTGCGTCTGCTTCTTAGATGACATCCTGATCTTTTCGGACTCGAAGGAGGCGCACGAGGAGGACGTCAAGGAGGTCCTGCAGAGACTACGGGAGCACAGACTTTACGCCAAACTGGAGAAGTGCCAGTTCGACACGACAGAGGTGGATTTCCTGGGCTACAAGCTGTCCGACAAGGGACTTGCCATGGACAGCGCCAAGGTCCGCTCAGTGTTGGACTGGAAGAGCCCGCGCAACCGGAAGGAGGTCCAGAAGTTCGTCGGTTTCGCCAACTTTTATCGCAAGTTCATCAAGGGGTTCGCGAAGGAGACGGCGGCCATCACGGACACCCTCAGCTCCAAGAAGAAGAAGTTCACCTGGACGGACCAGGCGGAGCAGTCCTTTCGGAGGCTCAAGCGTCTCTTCGCGTCCGAAGAACAGCTGCTACACGTAAACCCCAGCAAACCGATGAGGGTTGAAACAGACGCCTCGGACAGAGCGGTGGGGGCGGTCCTGTTGCAGCAAGATCCGCAAGGGGACTGGAGACCGTGCGCATTCTACTCCAGGAAGCTCAGCACGTCGGAGCAGAACTACACCATCTGGGACAGGGAGTTGCTGGCCATTCATGCAGCCTTCAAGGCGTGGCGGCACTTCCTCGTCGGAGCCAGACACACAGTGCAGGTCCGCACGGACCATAAGAACCTGGAGTACTGGCACACGGCGAAGTTCCTGAACCAGAGACACATCCGCTGGGCGGAGTTTTTTGCAGATTTCGATTTCCGGATAGAATACATCCCGGGAGACAACAACGTCATGGCGGATGCGCTATCCAGGAAGCCGCAGTATCTCGAGGAAGCGGCACCGGCAGCGGCCAAACACATTTTCGCACCAGAGGTGTGGGCGTGCGCTTCAGCCGCAGTGGACCTGGACGCAGTCTGTCGCGCGCTACAGGCGGATTCGTTTGCGCAATCCAAGATGGAGGAGGTGCGAAACGGCACAGCGAGGGACGACGAGTTCCAGATACGCGACGGACTACTCCTCCGTAAAGGGGCTCTCTACGTACCGGGAGACGACCTTCGCGCGAGAGTCTTGCAGCAGCTGCACGACGCGCCCAGCGCTGGGCACTTCGGCAAGGACAAGACGGCGGAATTAGTCACCAGGGACTTTTGGTGGCCCAAGGTGCGGGGAGAAGTTGCGGATTACGTTTCCAGGTGTGACACCTGCCAAAGGGCCAAGCCAGTACACAGGAAGCCGGCGGGCCTGCTGGAACCGCTGCAGACGCCGCTCGAACCATGGGAGAAAGTGGCCCTGGACTTTGTTACAGATCTGCCCAGTTCGCGCAGCAAAACAGCGGTACTCGTGGTCGTAGACCTCTTCACCAAGATGGCACATTTCATTCCGTGCGCGAAGGTGGCCACAGCGGAACAGACCACCAAGCTGTTCATAGACCACGTGTTCAAAGCTCACGGCTTGCCGCGGTCCATCCTGTCCGACCGGGGCCGCCAATTCATCTCGAACTTCTGGCAGAAGCTGCTGGGCATCCTGAACGTCAAGATCAACTTAGCGTCGGCACGACACCCGCAGACCAACGGACAAGCGGAGAGGGTCAACGCCATCATGCAGCAGTACCTGCGATGCTACGCCAATCAACAGCCCTCGACCTGGGTGGACTACCTACCGCTAGCCGAGTTTGCCTACAACAACACGAAGCACGGGTCTACAGGGGTGACACCGTTCTTCGCCAACAATGGGCGCCACCCCAGAACCTTCCCGGGGTTGGAGACCGAGGCAGAGGGGGAGCCACGGGGGGCAGAGCACTTAGCCGCAGAGTTACAGGAGGTCCATGAGCAACTCCGAAGGCACTTGGAACTCGCGAAACACGCCTACAAGGTGCAGGCAGACAGGCACAGGAGGGTTGGGGAAGACATACAGGTAGGGGACTGGGTCTGGTTAGCAGCTCAGGCAGTGCCGGCCAGAACGCTAGCTAAGAAGAAGCTCGGGCACAAGCAGCTGGGACCTTACCAGGTCGCGGCACAAATCAATCCAGTGGCCTACCGGTTGACACTCCCGGAGGGCTCCAGAATGCACCCAGTCTTTCACAGGTCAGTGCTCACACCTTACAAGGCACCCCACAGGTTTCAGGCGCCAGGGACCGCACCAGCCCCACGTAGCCCATCGCCAACAGGGGAGGGACCACAGAGGGCGACCCCACTCAACGAGGTCACGGAGATTTTGGACTCCAGATGGGGGGAAGAGGGAGTTGAATATCTCCTCGCCAGGGAGGGTACTCCGGCCAGCGCCAACGAGTGGGTGCCGTGCTATGCCGTAGAGGAGCACTACCTCAAAGACGAGTTCCATTCGATCTTCCCACACAGACCCATGCCGGCGGAGTATTTCGACGACTGGCTTTTCACACCCACACTGTCAGCCAGCACGTTCCAGGGTTTCTCCTCAGATGAGGAGCCGACGCCTGGGATGAGCTCCCAGGAGGGGTCGCTCTCGGGGTTTGTCACGGACCGCTCCTATTGGTGGGACACTCAACCAGAAGTGGGGTGGAGCAGGGAACTGCTGAGGGGGCCCTTGCACACAGCCTCACCTGAGGGACCGGGTGGAGAGGAGGACATGGACGTGTGGGGGGAGGATCTTGGTTTTGAGCACGACAGCAGAGAAATGGAAGCAGAGGTAGTCGACGTCGACGAACCCATCGTGGGGGGGCCTGATCCCGCTGGCCGGTTGCACACCAGGGGGAGAGAACGGAAGCCAGCACTCACACCCCCAGCGCTGGAGCACCTGGAACCCACACCCGAAGAGGGGGAGGGGGGAAGGGGGGGCTTCGAGGGGGGGATGGATGTCAGAGGCTCAGGAGCAGAAGAGCAGGGGAGAGAGCAAATAGAGAGCGGAGGAGAGGAATCAGAGGGGAGCGTAGGGGAATATGACAGTGGCCCGAGAGATTCCATGAGCTTCTCCAGCGAATCAGAAGATTCCCAGGAGGGGGCGCCTATGGTAAGGGCGAGGCGAGTCCCAGGGGGGACGATCCATAAACAAGGAACCAGAGGGGAGTCCCAAAGGAGTAGCGGAGGATTAGGACCAGTTCCCCCACCAGAGCACAGTGGGGGGGAAGAGTCACATGAGTCAGGACCAGCTTCTCCTCCATCGGGGAGTGGGGAAACGGAGGGAAGGCCAGGTCCAGCTAGCCTCCCCGAAAGAGGGAGCAGTGACACAAGTGTAATGGTCAGAAGGAAAGTGGGAGGCTGCGCGCGCGCGCCAAGTTCAAATGTGGAGGAGCGCGGGACAGCAGAAAACCTGGATTGGGAGCCAGGTCCTAAAGCCCGAAAGAGGGGGGGAGAAGAGTCGGCGGACTCAGCGTCAGAAGAATCTAGGAGGGCTGAGACTCCGACTAGCAGGAGGACCCAGAGAAAGAAGGAACAGAGGAAGAGGTGGAGTAAGGCTAGAATCTTAAGCTGGTGTCAGGGGGGAGGAGATTCAGATGGGACTTCTACGGTCTAAGGCATAGACGTAGCATTGCGCGCTGCGCGTCTGGAAATGAAACTGAACTTCAATAAAGACTTTTTAACTTGAGGAAGAAGCAGCGTTGGTCTTGTGTGAGCTGGGACCTTGGGCAGCGCTGACAGTTGTAAATAAAATTTGATATGTTTCCTGCTTGGCAGGGAGTTGGACTCGATGGCCCTTGTGGTCTCTTCCAACTCTATGATTCTATGAAATTCCCAATAAGAATTTATTAAAAAACAAAAACTGTGCATAATTTAATTTATCCATTAGCATCATCACATGACTCATCCCAGAAGTTCAGGGGGCTCATAGTGAAGGCTGCGTCCAAAAAACCCAACAACTTGTGTTTAATGTCAAAAAGCGTCAAAACATACCATCCATTTTTGGCACTCGTCACAAATTTCCTCACTTTATTTCAGTGCCACCATTGCGCAGATCTTCACCTTTCCTTTAATTGACCACGTTGATGGCTTGTCGCACGGGCTGCCACATCAAACAGTGGCGAGGGAAGACAAGTCCAAGAATAGCTACCAGTGACATTCCATGCCTGACCACCTGATGTGGTCGATCCCATCAGGGTGCCAAATCTGATGTGCTGATGTCCCGGGTGACTGCAAGCGAAGTCATGTGGCTTGCAACTGCAAAGTGAATTAAATGGCAGGGTGGGCAAGTGACAGCAAGGGCAGTGAAGGAAGAGGAGGAGAAACTTGCTGCGCTGAAGAAGCAGCCAGGAGAACTTAAGTCTATCAAACAGCATCGAAACATTGCAAAGATACAGCTGAACGAGGGTCTCTCTCGATCCCTTTCTGCTGCCATTTGCTCAGAGACTACATCAGATGTGCAATTCAGAGTGGATGTCACAATTAGGAAAGATTCAACACAGTTGGAATGGTAATGTATTTAAAATAGAATTGTCCCTTGATTTCAACAGGATTGGGTTGGGGGGGCTAACGGTCTCTCTATTGGGGCCAGGATGTCTATTTTTTTTATTTAATTTTTTTTTTAAGTTTTACCTAACAAATTTAAATTCAAATACACCATTCACCTCCTCATTTAGGATTCTCTGAATCCCTTGACTTCCCTCCACTCTTCCATGGTTACCATCAGCAAGCTTTTTTCCCATCTGCTTACCTTATTTTCTCTGTCTGGAGGCAGTTGGAGGATGGATGGTGGCTAACAGATTGAGGTTGAATATTGACAAGACAGAAGTACTGTTCTTGGGGGACAGGTGGCAGGCGGGTGTGGGGGATTCCCTGGTCCTGAATGGGGTAACTGTGCCCCTGAAGAACCAGGTGCGCAGCCTGGGAGTCATTCTGGACTCACAGTTGTCCATGGAGGTGCGTGTCAATTCTGTGTCCAGGGCAGCCGTCTGCCAGCTCCATCTGGTACGCAGGATGAGACCCTCCCTGCCCGCGGACTGTCTGGCCAGAGTGGTGCATGCTCTAGTTATTTCCCGCTTGGACTCCTGCAAAGCACTCTATGTGGGGCTACCTTTGAAGGTGACCCAGAAACTGCAACTAATCCAGAAAGCGGCAGCTAGACTGGGAGCAGCCACCGAGACCACATAACACCGGTCCTGAGAGATCTGCATTGGCTCCCAGTACGTTTCTGAAGACAATTTAAAGTATTGGTGCTGACCTTGAAAGCCCTGAATGGCCTCTGTCCAGTATACCTGAAGGAGCGTCTCCACCCCCATCGTTCTGCCCGGACACTGAGGTCCAACTCCGAGGGCCTTCTGGCAGTTCCCTCATTGCGAGAAGCCAAGTTACAAGGAACCAGGCAGAGGGCCTTCTCAGTAGTGGCACCCGCCCTGTTGAACGCCCTCCCACCAGATATCAAAGAGATAAACAACTACCAGATTTTTAGAAGACATCTGAAGGCATCCCTGTTTAGGGAAGCTTTTAATGTTTAAAAGACTACTGTATTTTAATACCTTATTGGAAGCTGCCCAGAGTGGCTGGGGAAACCCAGTCAGATGGGCAAGGTATAAATAATAAATTCTATTCTATTCTAATTTGTTAAAAGTGTAATAATCCGTTTCCCCATAGTTTTTCATACATTACAAGCATTACTTGAATCCTGCAAAAGTTTTTAGTTGTTTACAGTGTTCTTTTAAGTACATTGTAAATTATTCCCATTCCTTCTTAAAGTTCTTCTTTTCCTGGTTTCTGATTTTCCCAGTCAGTTTTGCCATTTTGGCATAGGCCATCGCCTTCACCAGCCATTCCTCTCTGGCTGGAACTTTATCTTCTTTCCGTCTCTGGGCCAGTAGTATCCTTGCTGCTGTCATTGCGTACATGAATAGTTGGGATGTGGGTGGCACTGTGGTCTAAACCACTGAGCCTAGGACTTGCCGATCAGAATGTTGGTGGTTCAAATCCCCATGACAGGGTGAGCTCCTGTTGCTCTGTCCCAGCTCCTGCCAACCTAGCAGTTCAAAAGCACACCAGTGCAAGTAGATAAATAGGTACCACTGCGGCAGGAAGGTAAATGGCATTTCCACGCACTCCGGTTTCCGTCACGGTGTCCTGTTGCACCAGAAGCAGTTTAGTCATCCTGGCCACATGACCCAGAAAGCTGTCTATGAACAAATGCTGGCTCCCTTGGTGTGAAAGCAAGATGAGCACTGCAACCCCATAGTCAGCTTTGACTGGACTCAACCGTCCAGGGGTCCTTTACCTTTACCTTTTTTACATGAATAGTCGGTTCTGCTCCCTGGGGCCAGGATGTCTAAGGAAGCTGACTTGTCTCCCTTTCTACCTCCCCAGCACATCTCCTAAAATTCACACGCTGTGATCGTGCACACCTACCTCATGCGGCGCACATGAAGCAACCTCAGTGAGCCCTGCAGGGGATAATGCAGTGAACAGGATTGTCCATCACCTCTAGAAAGGAACATGATTGGGCAAGAGGCCCCTTCTGGCATTGCCCCAGGCAAAAGAGTGAGCAAGACATCTTGCACACCATCTTCATAAGGACGTACACAAGGAAGCATCCTCTGGTCTTGTTCGTGGAAGAAATGCCCCCATCTCTTCCTGCTAGAGCCTGACTAGCTGTTTGGGGTTCCCTTGGATTGGCTCATTGCTGTCTTTCCATCTCCCTCAGCTTCCATCGCTTATTACTGTCCTGAATGAAGGGGAGGCCTTCTGGGCTGCAGTCAATGGCTGTGGCTTTTGAAACACTGGCAATCTTTGAAGTCCACATCAGCTACGCTGAGCCATGGCGAAGACTATTTTTGGAATCAATAGGCAGTGCCCTGCCAATTTTTGCAGAAAGACAGGAGGGGTTTTAAAAGCAGCGGTGCTGTTTTAAAAAGGAAGGAGTGAGAAAGAGATAGTCAAGTCACCAGCAGCGATATTCAATGGGACTCCTCCTCCTCCTCTTCCTTTTCAATGGCTCAGCCTGGTTAGTTAACAATGCTAGGCACCACCAACTCCTATGCATTGTTTTTTTCTCTCCATACCTCCCTGAAATACAATCATATAACTTTGTCTGCTCTCTGTGGACATTCACTTACGTTTTCCAAGTCGTGTTGCTTTTCCTGAACAGCCAAGTCATGCAAGACCTAAGCTTGCTTGCTTGAAGCCCTTTCTTTGCAGCACAGCTCAACTCAAGAGCAAACTGGCCGTATAACAGTGGTGGCGAACCCATGGCATTCATGGCAGAGAGGGCACTTGTCTGTGGGCACACACGCAGCCGCCCCAGCAGCTCCTGGCCACTTCCATGTGGAGGGGGAGGAAGAGGAGGAGTAGAGGAAGACTCCCTCGAGGCAGAAACTGCAGCTCTGCCTCCTGGGGATCAGCTGTTCCAAGGGTGTGAGGGTGGGGGGAGAAGGAGGAGAAGAGGCAGGCTTGCACTGCCCTCTGTCCAAAGGCTGTGGCACCACAACTAAACCTGATGGCCATCTCTGGACAGGTTCCGCCTCCCTGCCATTGTCTGGTTGTGCCCAACCCGTCTTCCTGCTCTGCTCTTGGGCGCGTTTAGAGCCACATGACACTGGCGTGCAAGCGAAGTGCTGAGCGGGTGTGACTTTTGATGCTCCATAGCTTCTCTTTGTTGCAGGAATTTATGTATAGGTTGGGGGGGTTGCCCCTCCAGCAGATATCATGCACATGCAGCCCACTGCCAAAATCAGCACAATCACTTTTGTGACTTTTGTGACTTGTCCCCACAAAACACTTCATCACAGTTTCTTCCTATCTATTCAAAGGGCCTTTGCTGCACGATACCAAATGTAAGAATTCACTGATCAATGGATCTCTGTACTGGCTCACTGGGAAAACTTCAGCAATTTATATAGACATGTGAGCTCAGCTACTCAGCAGCCCCTCTGCCTGAGTGATAATTCCTGGCCTCCTGATACCTGAGTGCCAGACAGGTAGCCATTCCAGAAATAACAAACCCAGATGAAGACAAAAGGGTGTGATTAACTTGGCTGGGAAAGAGGGAAATGTAAATATCTCTTTTGTTCCACTTGATGGGTGTTTGGTGGAGGGCAAGGGGAACCATGGGGCAGGGTCCAGGATGCTCAGATTACGGCCCCCAGACCTCCCCTTTCATGATGTATGAGTGATGTAGTTGGGGGGGTGTAACACGGGCATTAGCAGCTAATAAAATTTTGGGGGCTCTTTTGTTTGGGGCTTCCATTTTATTCCACCTGGTGGCAGGTGGGAGTCCTGTCGCGACAGTTTTCAATCAAGACCAAACCTACTGGCTGCTGTTTTGCTCTGGTATTCCTGGCTGGTGTCCTTGTTTTTTGTCCAAGGGAGCCCTCAGATTCCTCCATTAACATCTTCAGTCTGCTCCTACTCGGGAATAAGACACCTTGAGTTCAACAGGACTTAACTCCCAGGACAGTCAGTAAGCATATAAAGATAGCAGCCTAAGAAGGGACTGCTAGGTTTACATGTTCGCTGGGCTTTCCAGTGGAAGACAACAAAGAAATTCATTCCATGAGGCCGCGATCGAACAGCAGCTGAAGAAGCAGTGAAATATAACAACAACAGCAACAACAATAATTTTTAACCTGCCAATCTGGCTGGGTTTCCCCAGCTACTCTGAGCAGCTTGAACAGGACATTACAAACAGGGGAGGAAATTTCAAACATTAAAAACTTCCTTGAACAGGGCTGCCTTCAGATGTCTTCTAAAAGTATTCAGTATTCAGGTTAAATTGCTATGTTGCCGTGTCACATTAATTGTTCAAAAGCATGCCAAATACAAACTTTTACCTTTCAATGAAAAGTTGTTTGCATCTTTGAAAGCTCTGCTACTGTGTTTTTTCTTTTAAGACAAAAGGTGTTGATGTATGAGTTGTTTTTCCTAAACTAAAACCTCAGTATTCAGGTTAAATTGCCGTGTTGGCACTTTGCAATAAATAAGTGGGTTTTGGGTTGCAGTTTAGGCACTCGGTCTCTAAAAAGTTCGCCACCACTGCCATAGAATCATTGACTTGATCAAATCTATGCTTCCAGGTGTCATAAGAAAGCTGCAGAGATAGCGCAGGATAGTGCACACCCCGGAAATGATCTCTTTCAGCTTCTGCCTTCTGGAAGAAGGTACAGGCTTATAAAGACTAGGAGTAGCCGCCTGAGAAACAGTTTCTATCCAAACACGATTTTGATTTTAAACGCAGTGTAAGGTAGTCTCTGTGGGAGTATATTGTATTTAATTATGGGGTATCAGAGTTTCTAGGGGGCTAACCAGGCTGGGATAGCAGGGATAGCAGGCTTGTTGGTTTCTGAATGTCTGATATAGATTTTTTCAATTTCGTAGTTCTGTATGGGACAATGACAATAAAGATTATCATATTGTATCGTATCGTATAGACTTGTAGCATTGAAAGGGATCCAATGGTCATCTAGTCCAACCCCCTGCAATGCAGGAATCTCACCTAGAGCATCCATGACAGATGGCCATCCAACCTCAGCCTCCACTTTTGCCAGATCCAGCATCTTGCTTTCATTTTGCAGACTCAGGTCTTAGATGTTCATAAAGTCTTTTGGAAACTTGCAGCTGTTAGATCAAAGACGCCTACAAGAAGACCTCAAGTATTTTGCACATTAATTAAGATAAATGTGACACGTGAGCTCCCAGATAGCTCAGATCTAAAATTCTGACAGCAGACTTAACAGGAGATGCCTAGCTTGGCGTTTACAAGCATAACAGAATAATGAAGATTTAATTCCACTGTTACGCCTCAAAGCCTCACAATGAACAACAACATCTTAATAGTTTTGCTTCTAGAAAGTGTTCAAGGAATTGGGTTGAGTGAATGAAGATCATAAAATATTTACCTGGATTTAATTACTGTACATCAGACAGTGAAGATTAGAGGACTAGGAACTTCAAAGTCAGATTAGGAGTTAAGCACCTTGATCCGAAATCTGCTTGCTTGGAAGCAAGCCCCACTGAATGAAGAGCAAACATGAATTCCTTGTCCCTGGTTCTCTTCTGAATTCTCCCCAGTGAATTTTGATGGCAAATATTTTTTCAGTGCTCAGAGTTATATTTGGCATTCTGTACCTACGCTTCCCATCTGAAGATCTCGTAGCACCTGACAGCTGCTGTCATACAGCACCTGTCCATTATTCAATTTTTGGGGAAAGGTTGTGACCTTCTGACAAGATTTGACAGCTGATGTGCAGGATTGGCCAACTAACGGATGACTTTGTAAATTTTGTAAATTTCAGACGATCTCAATTCATCTGTTTCACCGAGCAAAACGGGCAAATTCCAGTCTTCCCTCTTAAAATGTGATTCCCGGATTCAAGTTGTGAATCTCAAGGTCAGATTTTGATGTGAACTTCTGAAACGGCAAATTGTGGGTGGAAAATTAATTTTGATGTTTTTGCTCAGTTTTTTTTCAGTTCTGACATGCTGTGAGGGGCAGTGGGCAAATTAGGCACTAGCCAGGAACCTGGGAAAGATAAGGTGGAAAAAAGTTGGGTGGTCACCTGGGCACTCCGAAACAAAAGATTCTTATACTGAAGAACAAGGTCAGCCACAAAAGCTTCACCAGACCCAGTGAAACATGACCTGCCCCTCTGGTCATCTCATTCCTGCTGAGCCACTACCAATCGCTGACCAAGCACAGCAGCAGTCAAGGCAGCAGCGCCCCCTAGTGATCAGCTCCTCTGGTGAAACAAAGAGAAGAGATTCTGAACCCTGTTGAGAAGAGTCTGGAGAACAAAACTCCCCACAAAGAGCATCAACTTTCTAACAATAGTTAGAAAACTTTTGGGTTTTCAGAACTTGGTGTGTATGATATGGCTACCTGCTTTCCATAGATATATCTCACTCCTTACCCCACCCCTCCAAATGCCACTCAAGTTCAGAAGTTGAATTAATTGTGAATCCTGCATTTCAGGAGGTTGGACTAGATGACCTTTGTGTTCCCTTCCAGCCCCACAATTCTATTATTCTTTGTTTCCGTGGTTTTAGGAGTTGAGATGTCATATTTAGCTTGGGACAAAAGGGAGGGGGAAAACTCAGCCAACAAATACATTTCGACAGTTTGGTCTTATCCCAACTTTCTTCCATCATGCAACTCAAAAGTCGCCATGCCGCCCTTTGGAACTGACCAAGTCTGTCCTGCTTCACTCCAGCATAATTCTTTTAGCAGGTAACTTCTCAGCTCGTACCCCAGCGCCAGCACAGAGCTGGATATTGATGCTCTGAATATGTTACGGCTGATGAACAGCAAGCATTAAACATTGAAATGTTGCAAACTTTATATTCATTGAGAACTCACCCTTTTTCTTGGGCTTTCAGAGGCCGGTGGTTTAAATCCTTTCTAGGTTGTGGCGCCGCTAGTTACATTGCTTAAGTATTTTGTGAAAATCAGTTTTAAAGTTCTTGCTCGTTATGTTTTATTTCACTTTAGAGTGCTGCAAATGGCCCTGCGGCTATTTTTGGGGTTTTGGGCCAGGCTCTCTGAAGCTCTTCTGCCAAACGCATTTGTCCTGGTCCTCAAAACATGCAACAACCTTTCTCCTGCCAAGAGTCCTACATTGCAGGCGAAATGTATCCCGGCCTTGAAAACAGGTGCTCAATTGACTTCTAATCATATTTTATAGCTACAACTGTGCGCTAACGTTAACTAACAGCAGGGTAAACCAAATGAAAGACCTGGCGGTTGTGGTGCATTAGCCAAGCCCAAAGCTCTGATGATTGTCTACAATGTGGGTTGTTCTGGCTGGTGAAGGACAAGAGATGTAGGAAAGTAGGAGCTACAATGGATCCAAGCACATTTTCCAGGACTGTTCAAGGTGTTGGCACATTCCTTGGATGGTGACGTTGATGTTTATAGCTATTTATTTCCTGCTTTTCCCCCAGACTGAGACCGAAAGCATCTTACACAAATTAAAACAGCACAGATAAAATACAAAAAGCTAAAAACATATAGAATCATAGAATTGCCAAGATGACTATGAAGACCAGACACCAAGATGATAAAAAATTCAGCCAAGAGTGGAATTTTTTTAATAGAATATCTTAAAGACCACTGTAGATATCTGAAAATGTTAGCAAGATTGTTATAACACTTACAGGTACTGTATATTGTAACATGATTTAAGGTAAAAATAAGGAGATAAAGGGGATTTGAAAAATGTAATAGAATTAATAGGAACAATTGGAAGCCAGGGGAGGGTGGGGGGAGTTAAGCAATCCCAGATGTGAAATAATGGGAAATGATTTAATTGTATAAGAATATTGTTTTTAAAAGAATGGAATTTTTTTAAAATAATAATAATAATAATAATAATAATAATAATAATAATAATATCATAGAATCTCAGAACTGTAGAGTTAGGAGGTAACCTGTTGTGGAAGGAGCCTTGCCTGCCACAAGTTCTGTTATCTTTTCAGCGTCTGGCAGACTTGCTTTTTCTCATACAAAGCCTCCCCAAAACGTTTTTGGATTGCAAATGTGTTGATCTGTTGGTTTGTTTTTCTGCTGTTTTTAAATAACTGCCGTCTTAATAACGGTGTTTTACGGTTTATGGAACTTTGATGTCGGCACCCTTTTAATAATGCAAATCACCCAGGAATCTTACATGGAAGGGAAAGCAGAGAAATCCATTCATTCATTAAAATAATGTAAATGAGCGAGGATGAGCTGCAGGAGGTACCAATGACATGCAGCCTTGGTGGCCTTCTTTGAGGCAGCTGGTGAAGCATCTCTTGTTGGCCGTGTTCACTGTATCATTACTATCATTGTTGCTGTTGTGTCATCAGTTCAATCTGCATGGCCCTTTTCAGACCAGAGGTTTTCAAACATAATAATAATAATAATAATAATAATAATAATAATAATAATAATAATATATTTATACCCAGCCCATCTGGCTGGTCTTCCCCAGCCATTCTGGGCGGCTTCCAACAAAATATTAAAATACCGTAATGCATCAAACATTAAAAGCTTCCCTAAACAGGGCTGCCTTCAGATGTCTTCTAAAAGTCTGGTAGTAGTTGTTCTCTTTGACATCTGGTGGGAGGGAGTTCCACAGGGCGGGTGCCATTACCGAGAAGGCCCTCTGTCTGGTTCCCTGTAACTTGGCTTCTTGCAGTGAGGGAACTGCCAGAAGGCCCTCGGCGCTGGACCTCAGTGTCCAGGCAGAATGATGGAGGTGGAGATGCTCCTTCAGGTCTACTGGGCAGAGGCCGTTTAAGGCTTTAAAGGTCAGCACCAACACTTTGAATTGTGCTCGGAAATGTACTGGGAGCCAATGTAGCCAATGGCTTTCTGAGTCCATGGCTCCCTTGACCAACTACATTCTTTCTGCGGCTCCTCTGGGGGGCTCAGAAGCCCAGTTATGCCCACCATTGCCTGCAGAGCTGGCAGCCTCTCACCCTTTTTTGAACACCCTCCCTTGTGGAGTGTTCCCTCAGCCTCATCTCCCCTCTCCTTGGGATTCCTCTGGGCAGCCACTGCTGCCGCCCTTCAAAGTGGTTTACAAAAAGCTAAAACAATAAAATAAAATAAAAACACAATAATTTAAAACATACAAAAAGTTAAAACAAAATAAAAAAACATTCCTTCCAGTAGCACCTTAGAGACCAACTAAGTTCGTTATTGGTATGCGCTCTCATGTGCACGCACAATTTTTCATATACACTGAAAAAAGTTAAATACTGAAACAGGTTAAAATTCGCACCAACTTTCCAAATTCTGGATAGGTTTCTGTAAACAAGGGTGTTTTTAGCAGGTGCCAAAATGTACAGCGAAGGCGCTTACTTAATCTCAATAGGCAGGGAGTTCCAAAGTGTAGCTGCTGCCACGCTAAATGACCAAATTCTTGGAAAAGTGGAACGGATATTACGTGGCACCTGTGGTAGTGCCAGTTCTGCCAATCAAAGCGGCCGAGGGGCAGCTGTGGGGTATGGTGACTTTGTAGGTAAACGGGTACCAAGTTGATATAGTAGATAAACACACACACTTACAATTGACATGCATCCCTGTTGCAATTGCAAGGGATGGAGAAACATCACAGCACTAGAACTTGTGGACATCCCAGGTAGATGAATGCTGGAAGATTGCTCCTCAGAAGCAAACTTTGGGCAACTCACCTTCACCATCACTTCCCCTGTGGTCAGGAGACTCAACTGAATCAACGTAAGATGAGAAGTTGATCTCCATGGAGGTCTGGCAGCAACACTGCAACCTCAAGTAGGCAGGAGAGACATTCTCTGCTGCCGGCTGGCTGCCCTTTGCCCTGTATTCGGCTCTCCTGTGCTCTGTCCAGGGTCCTGATGCCTCCTTCCCTTGCCACAACACCAAGCTCTAGGCCTGGACCGATTGCTTGTTGGTGCTTTGTACCTGCTGGAAAAAGCGTCTGCAGACAACTTGGTCTAGGAAAAAGTATCTCCACAGCTCTGTTGCCATCATTTCTCCCTCTCGCATAATGCTAGAACTCCAATGAAGCTGAGTGTTGCAGGATTCAGATATAATAATAATAATAATAATAATTATTATTATTATTATTATTATTATTATTATTATTATTATTATTATTTATACCCCACCCTTCCCGGCCAGAGTGTTTGTTGTGAGAGAGGAAGGGAAAGAAGAAGAATTTGGATTTGATATCCCGCTTTATCACTACCCGAAGGAGTCTCAAAGCGGCTAACATTCTCCTTTCCCTTCCTCCCCCACAACAAACACTCTGTGAGGTGAGTGGAGCTGAGAGACTTCAGAGAAGTATGACTAGCCCAAGGTCACCCAGCAGCTGCATGTGGAGGAGCGGGGAAGCGAACCCAGTTCACCAGATTATGAGTCTACCGCTCTTAACCACTACACCACACTGGAAAGGAGATTGTTAGCCACTTTAAGACCCCTAGGGTAGTGATAAAGCGGGATATCAAATCCAAACTCCTCCTCCTCCCCTTCTTCTTCTTCTTCTTCTTCTTCTTCTTCTTCTTCTTCTTCTTCTTCTTCTTCTGTTCTATGACTCTTAGACCTCCACAACTCAACACAGTATTCCAGGTGGGGCTTAACCAAGGCAATAGAGTAGTACTACTACTTCCCTTGATTGGATACTAGACTTCTGTTGAGGAAGGCTAGAATAGCATGGGGGGCACGTTTGCTGCTGCCTCACACTGTTAACTCATGTTAAGTTTGTGGTCAACTAAGACCCCTTGATTCTTCACACATATCCTGCTGTCCAGCGAGGTGTCCCCATCCTATATTTATGGCAGAATCTTACATTCATCCCTATTGAGATTCATTTGTTAGCTTTGGCCCAGTCCTCCAATCTGTTAAGGTCTTCTTGAATCCTGATTCTGTGTTTTACTTTACTTTTTCCTTTTGGGAAAGTGGACTACAAATGCCCATGATGGTGGTTTTAATAATTCTCTTTTAATAATTGTTCTTGCTTTTAATAATCCCCCCTCCTTTTCTCCCCCCCCTTTTTTTGCAAACCACTTGACATTTCTAATAGAAAACCGTTAACTAAATCAATTTTGCAAATAAATAGAATTTCTCCAGCAAAGTTCTGAGGCTGCAGCTCAGAGATGATTGCTCTGGGTGCTGCGCGATGGTAACTAACCACCCCCGGTCCTTGGCAGCTGCTGCATCCGAAGATGAATTGGTCATTATGCATCTAAACAAATAGATTTCATATTCCAATCGGGGAGCTCTGTCAGTGTCACACACTTCTCCAGGAAGCGGAGAATGTCAGGCCATTTAGAGACCTGTCGCTAACGATGCTGGAGGTGAGCATGCCAGGAATATGCACGGCCCCCACGGCTAATGAGACAGTGAGATGGCCCGCCACGCAAAGAGAGATGAGGCATTGCCAGCGCATTGGGGGGCTAGGCTGCTTGGACACAGTGGAGGCATGGAAATTGGGAGGGGTGGCAGTTAATAAGGAAAGAACAAGAGGAGAGGAGGAAAATTGATGTGCAGGGGATGCTGTAAAAATGGGAAGCCGTGTACCTGGGTGATGTTCAGATTAGCTCAGACTCCAGATGTGCAAGGCCCTTTTCACTCTTGTGGACTTAAAAAGCAAACACCCAGCTCTATGGATGATGCGTAATCATGAAGCTTTGCTATGATGGCATTGCTCAGAGAATACATTTAGACAGATTCTGTCCTTGACTCCAGGCTCGGAAGACTTGACAGGGTATTATGAAGACGATGCCCAACTAGGCTCGTGAGCACCTGAGCTTCATAAGAGGTCTTCAGACAGCTCCATGGCAGAAAGGAGATATTATTAGGTCCAGGGACACTGGCAGGCAAATAGGTATGGCTTAGAACAGAAACGCTGTAGCATGGAATAGAGAAAGGAAGGACATGGAGGAGAGAAGGCAAGAGGAGGAGTGGACTATCAATGGCTACTAGCCATGATTACTATACTCTGCCTCCACCCAGCAATGCTTCTGAGTGCCAGTTACAGGAAGCCACAGGAGGGGAGAGACGCTCTTGTGCTTGAATCCTGCATCTGGTTGGCCACAGGCATCTAGTTGGCCAGTGTGAGAACAGGATGCTGGGGACTGGATGATCTAGCAGACTCTTCTTGTGTTCTTAAGGCCCAAGCAGGCAACTTCCAGGAGATATTTGGGGCTGTTTCCTAGTGCAGTGCCGTTCTCCATCAGTTTAGGACAGGGGTGCCCAAACTTTTTTCAAAGAGGGCCGGATTTGATGAAGTGAACATATGTGAGGGCTGACCGAATTTGCTGCGCTTTTTTTAAGGATTGAAGTTGTTGAGCATTTTTTTTACAATTTTACCCTAAAGTTGTTGAGTTCTTTTTAAGGATTTAACCCCAGGACATATACTGCTATGGGCACCAAATTATATCAACCAGCGGGCCGGATTAGGACTTTGGACATGCCTGGTTTAGGGGCAGAGTGAAGTAGCACTTAAAAATAACCAGAGGGGAGAGAGAACTTTGGTGAACTTCTTATGAGCTTCAATGTAGACAAGGGCTGTTTGTATCTTCTCTTTCATCCTACACAACTTCCCTCTATTGGGTCTGCACCAATAAAGGCCCAGGGGATAAATTTAGGTCTCTGTTTCTGGACCATGTGAGTCTCTTCAGGCAATACTTCCTCTCTGGCCCCACAGCCTCTTCCCAGGCCACAGCCCTCACGAGACCCTTACCAGTTGAAGGAGTTAAGAAGGTTTAGCCAAGAGACAAGAAAACTGAGAAGTGTGATGGCCTGGGACTGGGACTCAGGCTCGGACTCGGAACCAGAGGAGACTCAGTCTGCACCAGATCCTTTGCCTCAGGCATCACCTGAACTATGTCTGGGGCCTGATCCTGAAGAGCCCCAGTCTGCACAGGTTCCCCTGCAACAAACGCCAGCTGAGCCAAGTCAGGGGCCTGAGCCTGCCCTGGCTCCAGATGCGGGGATGACCTTGTTGCCTTCAGCTGGGCCATCACTTACAGCTGCTTCACTACCGGTTGGGTCAGGGAGGCTGATGTGGGTCTAGTCACCCACCGACGTCTCCCGAGCTGCAGAGACTCAGGTCTGAGAGAAGGAGAGACCTGAGTACTTGCCGGAGGAGTGCTCACCTTTGGGCAAAACAGGGAGGTGAGTCACTGGAGGATCAGGACCGGCCGCTACCCCAACAAAGTTAAAAGGCTGCCGGACCCCGCTTCAGGTTGCGGGAGCAACATTGCTGTATGCCAGATCCTGTACCTTTCCTTGCCTGGTTTCCTTCCTCGTGTCCTGCCTTGGCCCACTCGGACTGACTCCTAGCTCGACTTTCAAATTCTGGACCAGTCCTGGACCGTGTTTCATGCTTTACCCCCGGGCCCAGTGCAAGAAGTGACACGAGAGCCCTCTTCAAATATTGGAAGCGTTGTGACGCAGAGGAAGGAACAAGCTTGTTTTCTGCAGCTCCAGAAGGTGGGACTCAATGGATTTAAATGACAAGACAGGAGATTCCGGCTAAGTATTAGGAAGAATTTTCTGCTGGCAAGAGCTGTTTGATGGTGCTGTTTGAAGCCTTCGGAGGCGGTGGACTCTCTTTCATTGGAGGTTTTTAAGCAGAGGTTGGGTGACCATCTGTGCAGAGTTATTTAGTGGGGATTTGTGCATTGCAGGGGGTGGGACTGGATTATCCTTGAGGGTCCCTTACAACTCCGCCGTTCCATGATTCTATGGCACAGTGTATTTGCTTCCAAAATCCCACCAACAGGCAGCTGTGGACCAAATTAAATGCATCTATTGTCTCTTTCGAGCTGCTCTGCCCGGCAGTTCTAATCACAACGAGCCAGACTTCCTGAGCTCTGATTCCACCTGAAATATAGGACCAGATAAAAGACGCACAGGAGGAACGGGGGCTCTGTGGGGATTGGTCAGTTGCCGTGGTGCACCCATATATCAGCGACGGAGGCCTCTGCGCCTTCTCCTACCTGCATGTTATCTCTCCCAGCAAAGGGACTTCTATTAAGGGAAGGGAAATTGTGAGCACTTTGGGGCCAGCCTGAGCAGGGGCTTGATAAAGTGCCTCGCAAAATGTTCCTGGAGAAATTAATCCTGACCAGCTGAGCTCCCAGCCCCCCTACCTAACCGAGAAGCGATGTAAGGGCCATTGGCACAGGTTGGCTGATGAATGGCATTGAACCAAGCCGGTCGTGGGCTTACAGGGGGGCGCTGGCATTTAATGGGAAAAGCTGGGAGAGTTTCACATCTTTATTAATGGTGTTGAAGGGGAAGCAAACAGACCATTAATAACATCTCTAGATGATATTGCGCAGCGCTCTGGACACCATGGAAGAGCCAGCAATGGGAAGTTCACAAAGCAAGTCACAACTTTTGGAAGGAGCGGGGGGGGGGGGTTTCCTGATGTCTGTACTTCTGACTTGGGGGGGTGGACCGGGACCAGGCTGGTTTCACGCTGGGTGGGAGATGAATCATTGCAAGGAAGTTTGTCCAAGAAGCAAGGAAAGAATTTCCAGAAAGCCAGAGCAAAAGTCAGTTTAAAACAACAGCAAGACACACCTCAACGAAAAGCTTTTGCCCAGCAATGCATTTAATGAATATAAATAATGCTTTGAGATTCACCCACACGTTCTTAAACCCACAACATTTAGAGGCAGACAGTTGAAATGAGCATTCAAACGGAGCATGTGAAGTTTTCAGTGTATATTCCTTTGGTGCGCCTACATTCCCAAACTAACAAAATGAATTTTAATAGGGGCTGAATAATCATCGATGGATGAATATCAGTCTTAGACTCTGGATTACAGACTTTAGCTGCTAGAGTTTTTCTTTTAATGCAAATAAGTTATAGATGAAATTTCGCATTTTGTTTATTGCTTCTGCCCATTGGTGCTGGTTCAGTTCTATGTGTTATTATTGTTATTTCTGCTGTCCAGTCTTTGATGGTAATGTAAGGGGGAAATGTAAGGTTCTGTAGGAATAACCACAAATATAGGATGGGGACACCTGGTTTGACACAGAACATGTAAGAAGGTTCATGGGGTCTTAGTAGACCACAGGCTTCACATGAGTCAATGATGTGATGCAGCAACAAAAAGAGCTAATGTTGTCCAGGGCTGCATCAACAGAAGTATAGTGTCCAGATCAAGGGAAGTCATACGGCCGATCTATGCTGTCTCAATCAGATCCCACCTGAAAGACTGTGTCCAGTTCTGGGCACCACAATTCAAGAAAGATATTGACAAGCTGGAATGTGTGCAGAGGAGGGTGACCAAGATGATCAAGAGTCTGGAAACCAAGCCTTATGAGGAACGGTTGAAGGAGATGGATATGTTTAGCCTGGAAAAGAGGAGACTGAGAGGGGATATGGCAGCTATCTTCAGATATGTGAAGGGCTTGCCACATGGAGGATGGAGCAAGCTTGTTCTCTTCTGCTTCAGAGGGTAGGACCCAAATCAATGGATGAAAATGATTCCATGAACATCAGTAAGAGTTTTCTGATGGTAAGTATCATTCAGACAAACCTAGACAGCATCTTAAAAAGCAGAGATATCACCTTGGGTCCGTATAGTTCAAGCTATGGTTTTCCCAGTAACGATGTATGGAAGTGAGAGCTGGACCATAAAGAAGGCTGATTCCCGAAGAATTGATGCTTTTGAATTATGGTGCTTGAGGAGACTCTTGAGAGTCCCATGGACTGCAAGAAGATCAAACCGATCCATTGTGAAGGAAATCAGCCTCGAGAGCTCACTGGAAGGACAGATCCTGAAGCTGAGGCTCCAAGACTTTGGCCACCTCATGAGAAGAGAAGACTCCCTGGAAAAGACCCTGATGTTGGGAAAGATGGAGGGCACAAGGAGAAGGGGACGACAGAGGATGAGATTGTGGGACAGTGTTCTCGAAGCTACAAACATGAGCCTGACCAAACTGCGGGAGGCAGTGGAAGACAGGAGGGCCTGGCATGCTCTGGTCCAGGGGGTCACAAAGAGTCGGACGCGACTAAATGACTAAACAACAACAAGTGTCATTCAACAATGGAACAGATTCCCTCGGAAGGTGGCAGACTCTCCTTCATTGGAAACTCTTAAACAGAGGTTGGATGGCCATCTGTCAGGAATTCTTATACTGTAAACCACCTTGCGGTTCTCAGCTGAAGGGAAGTATATAAATTTCTTCATCACCATCATATTTAGTTGTGATTCCTGCTTTACAGAGAGTTGGGCTTAGACGACCATTTGGGTCCCTTCCAACTTTGCAATTTTGTGATTCTGCAAATGATGCACAGGGCAGTATAGTAGTTCTTTGTGGAGCAAACAGGACACCCTTTACCCAGGTGGTGTTCTCACCAAGTCATTACCAGCCTGTTTCTCTGATAAGTTCATCCAATACCCTGCAATAAATCCTGATTGGGCCCTGCCTTTTTATCTACCTTCGGATACAGTCGATATCTGCCTCTCACACTTGGAGAGATGTCTTTGTGCAGTTTCCATGGTGACACTTTTACCTTTAAGATACATTTCCCCCCAAGCCCAGAGTGAGATTCCTGCGCTGTGCCCTGCATTCCGAACTGCCTCTCCATAGAAGTGGCACTAATTGAGCGTGAAATAGCATGCACCTAAATTATGCCGTAATTTATGCAGAGTTAAATGGCTCCAAGAAGCTATTTTGGAGTGCTGAGATCCACCTTTGCTCCACCCTGAGCCTCAGTCCACTGAATTATCCTGCCAGCATCTAACCCAGACCACATCTGGGCTGGTTGTTCCATGATCACCCAACTCCCCCTGCTATTCTGCGCATTTAAGGGCAGAAGAACTTGGTGGAAGAGGGTGAATTAGCTCAAGGCATCGAGTAGTGTTCAAACCACACCGGCACATTTCTTCCCATGGGGCAAATTAGACATACTTGAGAGGGATCTGATCTTTGTCAACTCTGATATGAACCGACCTGATCTGGACCTCTCGGGCTAATGCAGAGATTGTAACTTAGTTACCCGAGCAGTTTCACACTTTCCAAATGTTCCAGCGCAGTTCTGGGCTCCAACAAGATATGAGGAAACATTTTAAAATGTGAGAGAAATTCATTATCAATCCATATGTTGAGGGGGGTGGGACACGTATTTAAAAATAGTATTTAAAATTGGATTTTTTTGTGCAGGTTTTTTACACAAAAAACAAAGAAGCACAGATTAATGAAGAATCAGAACATAACTGACTTGTGAGTAAGTGACAGACTGTGGCAGGATGCCACCTGATCAGGACTCCAAAAATCCTCATAGGAATTGAAGTAGAAGAGCCTGCAGCAGGATCAGGCCAAAGGCCCATCTAACCCAGCTTCCAGTTCTTACAGTGGCCAACCCGATGCCCAGATGGTGAACTCACAAGAATGTCTCTGCAAATCTATGCTTCTGTGGTTTCAAAGGGCAAAGAAGGCGATTTCGACTTAACATAAGGAAGAACTGCCTAAGAGTAATAATAATAATAATAATAATAATAATAATAATAATAATAATAATTTATACCCTGCCCATCTGGCTGGGTTTCCCCAGCCACTCTGGGCAGCTTCCAGCAAAATATTAAAATACAATAGTCTATTAAACATTAAAAGCTTCCCTAAACAGGGCTGCCTTCAGATGTCTTCTAAAAGTCTTGTAGTTGTTCTTCTCTTTGACATCTGGTGGGAGTGCGTTCCACAGGGCGGGCACCACTACCGAGAAGGCCCTCTGCCTGGTTCCCTGTAACTTGGCTTCTTGCAGTGAGGGAACTGCCAGGAGGCCCTCGGCGCTGGATCTCAGTGTCCAGGCAGAATGATGGGGGCAGAGACGCTCCTTCGGGTATACTGGACCGAGGCCATTTAGGGCTTGAAAGGTCAGCACCAACACTTTGAAATGTGCTCAGAAATGTACTGGAAGCCAATGTAGGTCTTTCAAGGCCGGTGTTATGTGGTCTTGGCAGCCACCCCCAGTCACCTGTCTAGCTGCCGCATTCTGGATTAATTGTAGTTTCCGGGTCACCTTCAAAGGTAGCCCCACATAGAGCGCATTGCAGTAGTCCAAGCGAGAGATAGCTAGAGCATGCACCACTCTGGCGAGACAGTCCACGGGCAGGGAGGGTCTCATCCTGCGTACCAGATGGAGCTGGTATACAGCTGCTCTGGACACAGCTGCACCTCCATGGACAGCTGTGAGTCCAAAATGACTCCCAGGCTGTGCACCTGGTCCTTCAGGGACACAGTTACCCCATTCAGGACCAGGGAGTCCTCCACACCTGCCCGCCCCCTGTCCCCCAAGAACAATACTTCTGTCTTGTCAGGATTCAACCTCAATCTGTTAGCCACCATCCAAGAACCGTTGGACAGTGGAATGGAGAACCTCAGAATGGGGTGGACTCTCTTTCATTCAAGGTTTTTAAGCAGAGCTTGGATGGCCATTTGCTGGAGATTCTTTAACTGAGATTACTGCATTGCAGGTGGTTGGACCAGATGAGATGTGGGATCCTTTCCACCTCTATAATTCTACTATCCTATGGGTGGATTCTCCTCCGCTGGAGGTTTTTAAGCAGAGGTTAGATGGCCCCCTGTCAGAGATACTTTAGCTGTGAACCCTACATTACAGAGCGTTGAACTAGATGACCCCTAGGGTCCCTTCAAACTATGCAGTTCTATGATTATAAGACAATGCCTTATTTTTATCTCCATCCCCCTGTGTGATGGCCTAGGACTTGGGCTCGGACTTGGAACCAGAGTAGACTCAGTCCGCACCAGATCCTTTGCCTCAGGCATCACCTGAACCAAGTCTGGGGCCTGATTCTGAAGAGTCCAAGTCTGCACAGGTTCCCCCGCAACAAGCACCAGCTGAGCCGAGTCAGGGGCCTGAGCCTGCCCTGGCTCCAGATGCGGGGATGACCTCGTTGCCTCCAGCTGGGCCAGCACTTACAGCTGCTCCACTACCGGTTGGGTCAAGGGAGGCTGAGGTGGCCCCTGGGTCTGGTAACCCACTGATGTCTCCCGAGCTGCAGAGACTGAGGTCTGAGAGAAGGAGAAACCTGAGTACTCGCAGGAGGAGTGCTCGCTTTTGGGAGAAACAGGGAGGTGAGTTGCTGGGGGATTAGGACCGGCCGCTACCCTGAAAAAGATAAAAGGCTGTCAGACCCCGCTTCAGGTTGCGGGAGCAACATTGCTGTATGCCAGATCCTGTACCTGTCCTTGCCTGGTTTCCTGCCTCATGTCCTGCCTTGGCCCTGTCAGACTGACTCCCAGCTGGACCTTCAGATTCTGGACCAGTCCTGGACCGCGTTTCATGCGTTACCCCCACGCCCAGCACAAGAAGTGACATGAGAGCCCTCTTCAAATATTGGAAGCGTTGTGACGCAGAGGAAGGAGCAAGCTAGGGAGCAACATTGCTGTATGCCAGATCCTGTACCTTTCCTTGCCTGGTTCCCTGCCTCGTGTCCTGCCTTGGCTCTGTCGGACTGACTCCTAGCAGAATCTTTGGATTCTGGACCGGACCTGGACTGCATTTCATGTGTTACCTCCGGACCCAGTACACTGTGTTTCCCACCAGGAGTGGCTCCTAGCGTCATAAGGAGTTGGCTTGGATTAATTGCCTGCTATATTTTCTCCTCCATAAAGGCTGGAAGAAAGTTTCTTAATCTGGAAAAACTCAGGGAAGCCTCTTTTTGTGGGTTCTGGGGGGCGGAGGGATGACAAATGGTTAATCCATCGGGGCTTCCCATTTTCCCTCCAGGGTGACTTTCCCCCCTTTTCTTTTTTTTGAGTGTGAGTCGAAGAACCAAAACCTTTGAGAATTGCTACCATGTGTTTCCATCACCTCCCGCAGATTAGCCCCATATGGGAAGAATAGTGCCCCGTTCTCATCCATTTGCAGTGTGTGTTTGATCTAAATTTATAGCAGACGTTTCAGGAATATATGTGACAAGGCAGGAGGAGATAGACTTCAAACATCGTGCAAGCTGGCTACTTCGCATGTTATTTGAAATATACGGCCCGGCTCATTAGGCCATAAATATATATATTCCCAAGCACGCGGTGATAAATGTTTCCAGGGTGTTCGCTTTTTCCACGCTGCAGATCTCAAGCTTTCTTGACAAGTGGCCTCTGGCTGAAGTGGGTGGCTGTGGATTGGGGATATTCAGGCTTTGGGTAGGGGGTTGTCAAGAGCAGGAGCTCAGTTTTTGCTGCTGGGGAGCCCAGATTAGGCCCTGGCCAGCTTGTAATTGTACTTAAGAAATGCAAAACTATAACTAATAGACTTGTTATTCATATCTCACCTTTCCCCCAGACCAGGACCAAAGGTAGCCTATTTGTTTTATTTATTTACTTCATAAAACGTATATGCTGCTTGATTGTTAAAACAACCATGCTCAGCAAGGTTTGCAAAGAGAATAGAACAACAAAATCATCACCTGAACCTTTGGAGCAGATTTGGAGAGGCACCTGAGAAGAGGAGGATTCCCACACTAGAGTGAGGGCCTGGGACTCGGGCTCGGACTCAGAACCAGAGGAGTCTCAGTCCACACCGGATCCTTTGCCTCAGGCGGCATCTGAACCGAGTCTGGGGCCTGATCCTGAAGAGTCCCAGTCTGCACAGGTTCCCCTGCAACAAGCACCAGCTGGGCCGAGTCAGGGGCCTGATCCTGCCCTGGCTCCAGATGCGGGGGTGACCTCGTTGCCTCCAGCTGGGCCATCACTTACAGCTGCTCCACTACCGGTTGGGTCAAGGGAGGCTGTGGTAGCCCCTGGGTCTAGTAACCCACTGACATCTCCCGAGCTGCAGAGACTGAGGTCTGAGAGAAGGAGAGACCTGAGTACTCGCAGGAGGAGTGCTCGTCTGTGAGCGAAACAGGGAGGTGAGTCACGGGGGGGATCAGGACCGGCCGTTACTCTGTCAGAGATAAAAGGCTGCTGGACCCCGCCCCAGGTTGCGGGAGCAACATTGCTGTTTGCTGGTTTCCTGCCTTGTGACCCTGTGCCTGACCTAGCCTGGTTTCCTGCCTTGGCCCTGTTGGACTGACTCCTCGTGGAATCCTTGGATTCGGGACTGGACCTGGACTGTGTTGCTCGGGTTCATTCCTGGGCCCAGCACAACTAGTGGGAATCATTGTTCTGGCTTCTGCTAGTGCCACAAGTTCATTGAATTTGGCCCAATATCAATAAGCTATACAGGTGAAACTCGAAAAATTAGAATATCGTGGAAAAGTTCATTCGTTTCAGTAATTCAACTTAAAAGGTGAAACTAATATATGAGATCGACTCATGACATGCAAAGCGAGATGTGCTTCTACTTCTCAGAGGTCCAATCTTGCTCCATTTGCAATCCTTGTTTCGATGATTTCCTTGAATATTCTCATTTTCTGAGATGGTTAATTGGGGGTTTTCATCAGCTGCACACAATGTTCATCGCAATGATAATAAATCAAGGCTTGTCATATCTCGCTTTGCATGTCACAAGTCTATCTCATATATGAGTTTCACCTTTGAAGTTGAATTAGTGAAGGAAAGGAACTTTTCCATTATATTCTAATTTTTCGAGTTTCACCTATACATGAGATTCCCGCATTGCAGGGGTTGGACTAGATGACCCATGGAGTCCCTTCCAACTATGACTCTATGATTTGTGGGTGGGGCACACTTACATTTACATTGAAGTAGGAAATACACCATAGAGCACACTAATAGTATGTTTATGGGAAAGAATCTTTGCAAACGTTTAGCTAAAATTCCTGCATTGCAGGGGGCTGGACTAGATGACCCTTTGTATCCCCACCAGTCCTGCAAGCCTATGCTTCTATGATTTAGGCATTAGGCCAATGAACGCGTATATCAGCACAGGTCAATCCTCCACATTTATATCATTTTCTAGTTGTCCTTCTGCCTGAAGGCAGCCAACACACACTAATGAAACCCATAATCAAAAATAACAATGCAATAAAAATAAACACATCGAAACATAATATCTAATCAAAACAGCAGCTGCAGTTCCAAGGGTTTCAGCTAATGGGTCAGGAAGTGGAGCTGGTTTCCCTTTTTAAGAAAACATCCCCAAAGTTACCAATTTTCCAAGCAAAATCTGGAGGGAGACAACCCTTTCTTGGAGGCCACTGCGACTCCCAGAAGAGGAAACGTAGCTGTAAAATATCACAAACTACATTTATTCCTCCACACGCATACATGCACACAAGTGCTCAGAGGTGTAGCACCCTCCCTCCTTCTTACAAAACCACTGATTTTTCCCAACCAAAGCAAAAATGTTTCAACATCAACAGAGAACGTAATTTGCAAGAGTTGGAACAGAGAGCAGGAGGGAGAGAGCAGCTGAGAAGGGTTAAGGCTAGCCTTGGGTATAGGCATTTCCGTCATAGAATCCTAGAATTGTAGAGTTGGAAGGGACTCCAAGGGTCATCTAGTCCAACCCCCTGCAGTGCAGGAATCTCACCAAAGCATCCTTGACAGGTGGCCACCCAACCTCTGCTGAAAAACCTCCAAGGAAGAAGAGACCACGACATTCCGAGGGAGTTGAACAGTTCTTACTGTCACAAAACCTGCATCATCATCATCATCATCATCATCATCATATATTATTTATACCCCGCCCATCTGGCTGGGTTTCCCCAGCCACTCTGGGCAGCTTCCAACACAATATTAAAATACAGTAATGCATCAAACTTTAAAAGCTTCCCTAAACAGGGCTGCCTTCAGATGTCTTCTAAAAGTTTGGTAGTTGTTTTCCTCTTTGACATCTGGTGGGAGGGCGTTCCACTGGGCGGGTGCCACTACTCAGAAGGCCCTCTGTCTGGTTCCCTGTAACCTGGCTTCTCGCAATGAGGGAACCGCCAGAAGGCCCTCGGAGCTGGACCTCAGTGTCCGGGCAGAAAGATGGAGGTGGAGACGCTCCTTCAGATATACTGGACCGAGGCGGTTTAGGGCTTTAAAGGTCAGCACCAACACTTTGAATTGTGCTCGGAAAAGTACTGGGAGCCAATGCAGATCTTTCCGGAACAGTGTTATGTGGTCCCGGTGGCCGCTCACAGTCTAGCTGCCACATTCTGGATTAGTTGCAGATTCTGGGTCACCTTCAAAGGGAGCCCCACATAAAGCACATAGCAGTGGTCCAAGTGAGAGATAACCAGAGTATGCACCACTTTGGCGAGACAGTCCGCAGGCAGGGAGGGTCTCATCCTGAGTACCAGATGGAGCTGGTAGACAGCTGCCCTGGATACAGAATTGACCTGTGCCTCCATGGACAGCTGTGAGTCGAAAATTACTCCCAGGCTGCGCACCTGGTCCCTCAGGGGCACAGTGACCCCTTTCAGGACCAGGGAGTCCTCCACACCTGCCTGCCTCCTGTCCCCCAGAAACAGTAGTTCTGTCTTGTCAGGATTCAACCTCAATCTGTTAGCCACCATCCATCCTCCAACCGCCTCCAGACACTCACCGCCTTCACTGGTTCTGATTTGAAAGAGAGGTAGAAAGAGCCTGATGGATCAGACCATGGGTGGGGCCCACCTAGTCCAGCATCCTGTTCTCACAGCAACCAACCAGATGTCCATGATGGGAAACCAGGAAGAAGGACCTGAGCAGAACAGCAGCCTCCCCTCCTGTGGTTTCCAGCAACTGGGATTCGGAAGCATTGAAGCCTTGGAGTGTGGAGGCAGAGAATGGCCATCGTGGCTGGTAGCCATCCATAACCCTCCTCCTCCATGAATTTGTCCAATCCTCTTTTAAGGCCATCTAGGTTGGCAGCCATCCCTGCCTCCTGTGGCAGGGAGTTCCGTAGTTTAACTATGTGCTGCACGAAGATGGACGTTCTGAACCTTCCAACCTTCAGCTTCATTCGACATCCACAAGTTCCAGTCCTGAAAGGCTCCCAGGACGTTTCTGAGCACAATTCAAAGTGTTGGGGCCGACCTTCAAAGCCCTAAACGGCCCAGTAAACCTGAAGGAGAGTCTCCAGCACCATCGTTCTGCCCGGACACTGAGGTCCAGCTCCGAGGGCCTTCTGGCGCTTCCCTCCCTGTGAGAAGTCAAGTTACAGGGAACCAGGCAGAGGGCCTTCTCGGTAGTGGCACCCGCCCTGTGGAATGCCCTCCCACCAGATGTCAAGGAAATAAAGAACTATACAACTTTTAGAAGACATCTGAAGGCAGCCGTGTTTAGGGAAGCTTTTAATATTTGATGAATTATTGTATTTTAATATTTTGCTGGAAGCTGCCTAGAGTGGCTGGGGAAACCCAGCCAGATGGGCGGGGTATAAATAAATAATAATAATAATAATAATAATAATAATTATTATTATTATTATTATTATTATTATTATTACAAGAGAGGGAGAAAAGCATTCTTCTCTCAACTTTGGTCCTATGGGACCACCTCTCCTGATACGTCCCATGGAGGACCTTACGGTCTTCAAACAAAAACATCTTGGAGGTCCCCGGCCACAGGGAGGTTAGGCTGGCCTCAACCAGAGCCAGGGCTTTTTCAGCTGTGGCCCCGATCTGGTGGAACACTCTGTCCCAAGAGACTAGGGCCCTGCGGGACTTGACATCTTTCCGCAGGGCCTGCAAGTCGAGGCTGTTCCACCAGGCCTTTGTTCAAGGCACAGTCTGACCCCCTCTCTCCTTCGGTAATCCTCACAGAACTCCAGCCCAATCGTTGCCATTAATTTGATTTTGAATTGATTTTAAAATGAATTGATTTTAGAATGCTGTGTTACTTTTATTGTTGTTAGCTGCTCTGAGCCCGGCTTCAGCTGGGGAGGGCGGGATATAAATAAAAATTTATTATTATTATGCCATGCAAAATTTTACAAACTTCTATCTTGTGCTCGCCTTTTCTTTTTCTTTTCTTTTTTTAAAAAATCCCTTTTAGGGGGTTGCCAGAGAGCCGCACCTCTCTGCTCAGTGAAGGATGATAAGGGAACTCTTTCCCCCAGATGACTCTTAATTTGTCGGGATGCCGATGAGAAAAAGGTTCCTCTTCCATTCAGTTCAACCCGAGGTCACTTCCTTAAGACTGTCCTCCTGAGCCCATCTGAATGTCCTGGGTGTGAGTGTCAGGATAGAAAGACACCCTGCAGAAGGCACAAAGTTCAAACCTGCTTTTGGACCTTCATTTCAGCTTGGAAGGGTTCTGATCTGAGATCTTTAGATTGACTTTTAAAAAAACACCTTCTTGGATCTTTTTGGACTCAAACTCCCATTGACCACATGGCCAACGGCCAGGGATTATGGGAGTTGTATTCCAGGGGAAGCTGGTGTAGAAGTTTGTTAATTTTATGGGAACCGATTGTGACCCTGTAAATGCAATCTGCATGCAGATATAGGTTTCAGGCTGCTTGAGAGATTTCATGGTGGGTAGCTCAATCAGCAACTATTAGCAGGGACAGCTAAATGGAATCTAAATAGATTCACTTCTGAGCAAAATACCGAAGCAGAATTGCTCTGGCGGAGAGGCCATCACTCAAAGCTTGAGTACAAGTGAGAGTAGCAGGGCTTTTTTTCAACCCAAACTCACTGGAACTCAATTCCAGCACCTCTTGCCATTCTAAGAGAGCAAGGGAGGTGTTCATGGTGAGTTCTGGTGCCTCTTTTTCTAGAAAAATACCACTGGGTGAGTAGTTACGGCAGATTTAGTTTGCAGTTAAAGGGAAGCTGCTTAATGACAAAATTATATACCGGTCAAAACACAGCCCTGCTCTTCCAAATTTGGCTGTGCAGCTCTCTGGCTGGATAATGTGTGCAGAAATACAGGTGCTAGGGGACACCTCTGTTAGGGAAATAACAGACAAAAATGCATTGTATTAGGGAAAATTGGTTTGGCAAAATGTGTATATTAGGGGAAATTGCACAGAGAAATGTGTGTATCAGGAGACAGTCGCAGTAAAACGTCGATGAATTTTCATGAGGGATTAGAAAAATATCACAGACTAATGTGGAAATGTGAAGAGCTGAACTTAAGGCAGGAAAAATGAGGAATTGAGAAAAACAGTGACTGAGAGATTCACCCATCCCTCGTGATGAGCGCCTTGCTTTTCACGCTCCCCAGTGAAGGATCAGTGTGCAGACACAACACGGGGACTGAAATATACTCAGAGTCGCAAAGTGATTTCATGCTCTTTATTCAGCTCATAGTGGTGAGGAGGAATGAATGAATGTCCCCTCAAAGTATCTGCTTTATATACATTATTTACACAATGGGCTGCACATGATTGGCTAATTCCGGAATTCTACTGTAAGCCAATCAGGTTGTGGATTCACTTCTATCTGGAGCATGATTGGGTAGTTCCTGCCAACCAATCATACTGCTGCATTGTTCTAGGACCAATCAGACTTCTGCATTCTGAATCCTATTGTTCTAGGACCAATCAGACTGCTGCCTTTTGGATCCTATTGCTCTAGGACCAATCAGACTGCTGCAGTTTGGATCCTATTCAACTCAGTACATAACACCCCTCCCCTCTAAGTTCCAGTCCTGCCCGGGAGGTTGCATTCATAGTCCTCAAGGTACGCCGGCGGCCTACGTGTACTACTGAGTAGACCCAATCTGCCTTCTTTCGGGAGGTGAAAGTATTTGTCCTCTATGTAAATCCAGGAGCAACTGTCTTGTATGCCCTTGAGGCTGCTTTGTTATGCTATTGTGCTTAAAAAACCATGTTTTGAATTGATTGTGGGTGGGTGTCTTTGTTTCCTCGGAATCCAAAGAGCCTGCAGCTGCAATGAACGTAATGAGGAGTTTCATGAACAATGAACCCAGAAATTTGGGCTCCCTTCCAAACTGGGGCCAAAGTTTTGCAGGGGTTTGCAGTGCAAACCCTTTGTTTTGCAGTGAGTCTTCTTCTACTTTGGCGATCCCTCGTAGCCCAGTAAGATTGTCTTCAATAAACACAGTCTTAACAATGAGTCCGTAAGTGACTGTGGAGGCCAATTCTGGATCCACACGTCCTTCCGCAGTGGGGACATTGGTTTCCAGGTGGGAGTTGATCACGGTGTGAATTTGCCAAGCGTGCCTTCCTCTTAGTATGTTTCTCCCTTGCGTCCTCAGTTCGAGTGTCTTCAAAGTCCATGGCACCTTTGGTAAAGGCTGTTCTCCAACTGGAGCGCTCACAGGCCAGTGTTTCCCAGTTGTCAGTGTTTATATTACTTTTTTTTTCAGATTTGCCTTGAGAGAGTCTTTAAACCTCTTTTGTTGACCACCAGCATTACGCTTTCCATTTTTAAGTTCAGAATAGAGTAGTTGCTTTGGAAGACAATCATCAGGCACCCGCACAACATGACCAGTCCAACAAAGTTGATGTTGAAGAATCATTGCTTCAACACTGGTGATCTTTGCTTCTGCCAGTACACTGGTATTAGTTCGCCTGTCTTCCCAAGTGATGTGTCAAATTTTTCAGAGACACCGTTGATGGAATCTTTCAAGAAGTTGGAGATGGCGTTTATAAGTGGTCCATGTTTCACAAGCATACAGTAAGGTTGGTAGTACAACAGCTTTGTAGACAAGCATTTTGGTTTCCCTGCAAATGTCCTGGTCCTCAAACACTCTGCACGGGGTTCGTAGTTCACCTTCAAACCCAACAATGCCCAATTCACTTCACAGTAGTGCCAAAAATTTGAATAGTTTTGCAGTAAAAACATTTTGGGCTTCGTAGTTAATGAAGCCTTGTAGCATTGCATCCTAGAGCGTAGCAGTTCCAGCAATGAAAATCCTACTTCTGACTTAGAAGTTGGAGTGCCAAAGGAAGGAAAGAAAAATTAGCCTGCAAACACGGCTGAAAAGACCGAGTGCAAAGTTGAACGGAAATTGTAGTTTGCAAAGAAAAAGAATACAGATGTCAAGAAAAGCCAGGGTTGAAGGGAAATGAACTTTGAACTCCCGGGAGTGAGCAACCGCTTTGCAACCGAATACAGCTAATGCACATGGTAAATATTGTTATTCAGGCTCTCCTGAAAGAGGACTGATAATAGGCAGTTTTTGTAAGTGAATCCAAATGAAAGGAAGGGAGTTGAAAAGGAACACAGTGAAAAGACCAGAAATCTGAGGATGGCAGGGGAGGGGGGAAACAAAAGAAGAGGAATGAGCAGATGAAAGGGGAGAGAGAAAAATGGAGCAGTGTCTGAAATTTGCAAAAGTGAAGATGGAACTTAAAAGTGGGTTTGCAAAGGATTTCCTCCCACCCGCAAAGAGCGATTTCCCTATTATTCATGCAATCAACTGAGCAGAGAACATTTGCAAGAGATAGTTCCTAAGAGGCGACAGAGTAACGAAGTAGTTTTATACTTGACCTTTTGGTCTTTCCATCATCATTGCTCGGTGAGAGCCAGTCAGGGCATTTTCAAGACGTAAAGTGATGTTCTTGTGCTGGAGTCATAATCTGTCCCTGTTGCTCTTCAATGCTCTCTTTTGCAAACATGTTTATGTTGCATCTGTACCAGCACAGCAAACACCAGAGGCTCACTGGTATCTTGCTTCCCTACGGCGGCCAACCATTGATGTGAATTTGGCAGACAGATAGTTGGCTAAGGCAGCACGGTCTGAACGTACAACACCAATTCTGGCATGGCTGCGCTGGCTTCCAGTTTGCTTCTGGATTCAGTTCAGAGTGCTGGTTTGGACATATAATGTCTTATATGGCCCAGGAACCCGGGATATCAAGGTCTGCCTCTCCCCACCTAAACTGACCCAGACCCTATCATCATTATCTGAGGCCCTTCTTTGTGTGACCCCTCCATGGGAGGTTTCAGGGGTGGTAACGTGAGATCAGGCCTTTTCCGTGGTGGCCCCTCACTTGTGGAAGGATGTCCCCATCTTTATCTATTTTTATGTGCTCATGATCTGGGTTCGGCTGAGAGAGAGTGGCTTCTCCAATGCTACGCAGTGAGCATGAGTGGTGGCTTGTGTCAGGGTCTCCCAGATTGAGGTGCTGGACCAAACTGGTGCAACTCTCTGTATGGTTTCTCCGTATTTATTTTTGTTCCGACTAAGGTCTGAATTTGCACAGTTCACAGGCATGCAGTGAATGTTGTGCCCTGATAGTGGGAAGGCTTAGGAGGGGAAGGGATGCAAAATTATTACTCTGATGCTTCCTGGTTGCCCCCTCCTCTCTCTCTCCTAAGTCTTCTCTACAGCCTTAAGAACACTGACAAGGGATTTCTAATTTGGTAAGAAAGAAGTTGCAGGAGCAAAGGGCCGCTGCTAGCACTGAGCGATGTCATTGTCAGGTTACTATATAATCAGGGCTCTACTAAATCTCATGTTAAGAAAATCACAATCATTTAATATTTATAAAGTACTTAAATTTATGCTTTAAAAGCAAAATGGAGTGCACATCAGGAACGGACACAGCAGAGACTCCCAGGATAGGAGCTGAGAGCAGAAATTAAGGACATCATCCAGTGCAGGAGGAGAAAGTGAGGGACAGTGTGGCATAGTGGTTAGAGTGGTTGGCTAGGGCTTGGGAGACCAGGGTTCAAATCCCCTTTCAGTCATGAAGCTCACTGGGTGACCTTGAGACAGTCCCAATGTCCCCATTGCTGAGGCAGCTCGGATGACTCCCTTTAACTCCGAGCAGAGGAGAAGGGGACTCTGAATATGTGCATCAGAATGCGGATTGTGTTCCACCTCCCAGCATGATTTTGCCCTCCGTGGAGATGTGCAACTCACAAAGAAACAAAATCCATCAGCAGAGGTGGCTGGGCTAATAGCCAGAAACAGGTATATAAAAATAATAATCAAAAGAATGCAAGGTAGAGATTTTATTTGCACATATTTTTCTCACCCTGAACTTTCGCAGCAAGAATAGGATGTCATGAAAATTCAGCACAGGACGAGCTTTGCAGGTGTGTTGGTGGCTGATGTCATTTTCACTAAAGGTTTGCAGCTTGTATTCAGGAGAGACAGCCAATGGTTGTCCCACCCCCCACTTTAAAGTCCCCTGCCGAGGCATCGCGGTGTCTTTGGAGGGAGAGGAGAGCGTGGAAAGGGAAATCAGGAAAACAGAAGAAAGAAAATCAAAACCGCCCTCAGGTCTGGCATCACAGGGGAGGAGAAACGAACATGGTGGAGCCATTTCGTCTATGGAGATGGGGATTATAAATCAGAGGGCAGCTTGCTGGTCGCTTCAAAGCCTCCAGGTTGGAAGCAGAAATGTGAGGGGGGAGAGAGAATCCTTTCTCTTGTCTCCAGACTTCAACTCCTGTGTTGAAAGGAGCGTCGCTGGCTGAAAGACGCATTTTTGTGGGGCAGGGAAGCCCTTTCCGTAGCTTCAAAATAGTTTGGAAGCAAACTGGAATGCAAGCAGCTGGCCATCTTACATATGGAAAGTTTCATTTGATATTTATTGCATTTATAGACCACTTTTTCCTCCAAAAAAAGTAGGTCAAGGTGGTGTACATGGTTATGTTTTGGGGGGACAGGGAGTGGGCATGTGTGGAGGACCCCCTGGTCCTGAATGGGGTAACTGTGCCCCTGAAGGACCAGGTGTGCAGCCTGGGAGTCATTTTGGACTCACAGCTGTCCATGGAGGTGCAGGTCAATTCTGTGTCCAGGGCAGCTGTTTACCAGCTCCACCTGGTATGCAGGATGAGACCCTCCCTGCCCTCGGACTGTCTCGCCAAAGTGGTGCATACTCTGGTCATCTCTCACTTGGACCACTGCAATGTACTCTATGTGGGGCTACCTGTGAAGGTGACCCGGAAACTGCAACTAATCCAGAATGCGGCAGCTAGACTGGTGACTGGGAGTTTCCGCTGAGACCATATAACACCAGTCCTGAAAGAGCTACATTGGCTCGCAGGACGTTTCCAAGCACAATTCAAAGTGTTGGTGCTGACCTTTAAAGCCCTAAACAGCCTTGGTCCTGTATACATGAAGGAACGTCTCCACCCCCATTCTTCTGCCCAGACACTGAGGTCCAGCGCTGAGGGCTTTCTGGCGGTTCCGTCAGATGTCAAGGAAATAAACAACTATCTGACTTTTAGAAGACATCTGAAGGCAGTCCTGTTTAGGGAAGTTTTTGATATTTGATGTTTTATTTCTTTCTTCTTCTTCTTCTTCTTCTTCTTCTTCTTCTTCTTCTTCTTCTTCTTCTTCTTCCATTGGGAGCCACCCAGAGTGGCTGGGGAAACCTAGCCAGATGGGAGGGGTATAAATAAATGTTGTTGTTGTTGTTGTCCACTCCTGTTTTGTCCTCAGGACAACCCTGTGAGTTAGGTTGGGTTGAGAGGCGGGGACTGGCCTGAGGTCCCTCTGTGAGCTTCATGGTTGAGAAGGGAAGTCATGACACCATACAGGCTCTCATTATAAAATGTTGGTATCTCCAGTAAAGGATCTCAGGCAGGACAGTTGGGAAGGATCAGAGGACTGGGCTGATTTAAGCAATGGCTGGGCACATGCTCAAGTAGCTCCTTATACCTATAAGAACATAAGGAGGGTCTAGGTGCTGGATGAGGCCAAATGCCCATCTAGTCATAGAATTATGGAAATGTGGATCTGGGAAGGACCCCAAGGGTAATCTAGTCCAACCCCCTGCAATGCAGGAATCTCAGCTAAAGCATCCCTGACAGGTGGCCATCCAGCCTCTGTTTGAAAACCTCCAATGAAGGAGAGTCCAGCATCTTCCAAGGGAGTCCATTCTCCTGCTGAACTGCTCTCCTTGTCAGAAAGTTCTTCCTGACGTTTAGTTGGAACCTCCTTCCTTGTCACTGGAACTCATTTGTACAGGTCCTCCGCTCTGGAGCAGCAGGAAACAACCTTGCTCCATCTTCCATGGAACAGCCCCTCGATATCACGGTCCGGTTCTCGGGCGTTTGAAGTCCCGGCTGGGGACGTCGGGACCGGGGGCAAGATGGTGGGGTGGGAGCAGGAACGGGAGTCCAGAAGCCAGGAGTCGGGAAGCCAAGAGTCCGAGGGTCAGAGAGCCGGGAGTCAAGAAGCCAAGGGTCTGAGGGTCAGCAAGCAAGGAGACACGAAGGCAGGGGTCCGAGGATCAAGATGCAAGGAGTTATGAAGTCAGGGGTCCTAGGAGCAAGGAGTCAAGGAGTCACAAAGTCAGGGGTCCAAGGATAAAGAAGCAAGGAGTCACAAAGTCAGGGGTCCGAGGAGCAAGGACTCAAAGAACCAAACGCAGCAAGGCAGGGAACGTGTTGCTGTGGCCAAGAGCTGAAGGGAAATGCTGACCTTATATCCCTTACCAGCTCTTGCCACCAGGTGCTGTGAGTTACCAATCAGCCTCACCTGTGAGGCAGCGCCTTGCCTCTCCAGAACAAACTTAGGAAGACCCAGTTCTGGTCACAGGGCTTGGCTCCTGCACACACACCTGGCACTCAACTACTTGAATATGGTTATCTTATCACTTCTCAGTCTTCTCTTCTCCAGGCTAAATATACCAACCACCCTGCTCTCACAATGGCCATCCTGATGCCTCCAAGAGAAATCCACAGGGAGGACTTGAGCCCTGCAGGACTGTCCCTACATTCTGATTTCCACAAACTGGTATCCAGAAATATCTAACTTTGACACAGAATGTAGGACGTAGCCATCAGCACCAATTAGCTGTTGATACACTTATTCTCCATGAGTTTGGAGTTGCTCCCTCCAAGGGAAATTGTTCCTCCAATCACAAAGGCCCCCAAAATATTCTGCTTTGGAATATCCAGTGGACAAGAGAGAAAAGGATAGTATATATTAGAGGCAAATTTTCCTTAAAGCAAAATCTCGAGGGAAATTTGGGCAGTCCTCCTCAGGCGAAACGTCCGGAAAATATTCAAGGAAAGTTAGAAGTTTCCTTGCACTTAGTGAAAATTCTCCGGGGAAGGGTCGGTTTGCACCTCTCTGCTTGAAGTGATGGAAGAAATGTCAGTAATGAACACTTGAAGCATTAATTTTGACTGGTTCTTTGCTTTCACAGTTAAATGTTAGCCTGTTGCTATTTCTCCCACTTTTTTCCCTCTTTTAAAGAAAGGTTTTATGACAGTGCATAAATCTGAAATGACATACCTTATTAAAAAGCCACAGGCAGTTTTCTTTTGGCTGAAAGCTGTGCTCTTTCCATCGTCCGCTCCATGAAATCGACTCTGGAATTTCCCCTTGGAATGAGCCTTCACTCTGAGGGAGAAGCTTCAGAACTGGGTGCAATGGAGGCGCCGGGGTGGGGGGTGGGGAGGAGGGTCCACCACAAAATGGGACACATGGTCACCCTGGGCTTTGGGGATTTTGCTGCAGTACAACAGAGCAGCACTCATTTGCCCTGAAGTATCAGGCTGCAGGGGAGAAGGAATCACAGTTTTGCCTTGCATGAAAAGTCACTTCCCATTTTAATGACTTGTTAGATAGAGATGATATAAATACAGATACAGTGGTACCTTGCTTCTCAAACGTCTTGATGCCTTGGCACTCAAACAACTTGGAACCCAAACACTGCAAACCCGGAAGTAAGTGTTCTGGTTTGTGAACGTTTTTCGGAAGCTGAACGTGCTCCGTTTTGAGTGTTATACTTCCGTTTTGAGTGTGGTCTGTCTGTTTTTGCTATTTATTTTGCGTTTTTGTTTTTGCGGCTCTTTTTGTTTTGATTTTGTGACTGTGTGGAACCCAGTTCAGCTACGGATTGATTAATTGATTGTGCAACCGCAGTACATTGTTTATTGCTTTCATTTTATGGATCAATGGTCTCGTTAGAGAGTAAAATTCGTGTTAAATGGCTGTTTTAGAGTTGTTTTTAAAAGCCTGGAACGGATTAATCCATTTTGCATTACTTTCTACGGGAAAGCCCCTCTTGGTTTTGGGACACTTTGGTTTTGGAACAGACTTCCGGAACAGATTAAGTTTGAGAACCAAGGTACCACTGTATTGCATTTGTATCTCACTGTTTCCTCCAAGGAGCTCAAGGAGACATACATAGTTCTTGCTGCTCCTCGTTTAATCCCCAGAACAACCCTGTGAGGTTGCTGAGGCTTGTTGGTGTAATATGAGCAATGGGTTCAATTACAGGGAGCTGGGGCTCATGTCTGGAAGAGCACATCCCCCATGTCTGGATGTTCTGAGATAAGGGTGCCAGGAGCACTGGGTCACCATAGCAGCACCTGCAAGATCGAGTGTATGCATTCACCATCCCATTGGTTCAGAAAATAAGCCTATGTGTAGAGATGGGTATAATAGTCTATAGGTAGGGGACACGGGTGGCGCTGTGGTCTAAACCATTGAACCTCTTGGGCTTGCCAATCGGAAGGTCAGCGGTTCAACGAGGTGAGCTCCCATTGCTCTGTCCCAGCTCCTGCCAACCTAGCAGTTTGAAAGCACACCAGCACAAGTAGATAAATAGGTACCACTGTAGCGGGAAGGTAAACAGCGTTTCCGTGTGCTCTGGCTTCCACCACAGTGTCCCGTTGAGTCAGAAGCAGTTTAGTCCTGCTGGCCACATGACCTGGAAAGCTGTCTGTGGACAAATGCCACAGGCTCCCTCGGCCTGAGAGTCAGATGAGTGCCGCAACCCCATAGCCGCCTTTGACTGGACTTAACCGTCCAGGGGTCCTTTACCTTTACCAATAGTCCAGATTGCTTTTATTATGTCTTGTCCTGTGTCCTGTCCAAGCCCTATCATGCTTGTGCATCAGGGTCTGACTCTGAATCTGGGAGAGTCAGGGGAAGAGGTTGTGGGTTTTTCACAGCAGCATTAGGTAGCCCAGGGATAGTGTGAGCGGATCTCACTGTCCTTCGATATCTTTACTTCAGAGACCAGAAGAACTGTATAAATAATAATAATTTTATTACTTATGCTCCGCCCAACTGACTGGGTTGCCCCAGCCACTCTGGGGCATAAAAACATAATAAAACATAATAAAAACATAATAAAACATTAAGCACCTCTTGCTACAGGGCTACCTTTATATGTCTTCTAAAAGTTGTGTATTTCTTTATCCCCTTGACATCTGACAGAAGGGCCAACTACCCAGAAGGCTCACTGCCTGGTTCCCTGTAATTTTGCTTCTCGCAGTGAGGGAACCACCAGAAGACCCTCAGCGCTGGACCTCAAGTGTCTGGGCTGAACGATGGGGATGGAGACGTTCCTTCAGGTATACTGGACCGAGGCCGTTTAGGGCTTTAAAGGTCAGCACCAACACTTTGAATTGTTCTTGAAAATGTACTGGGAGCCAGTGAAGATCCTTTAGGACCAGTGTTTTATGGTTCCAGCGGCCACTCTCAGTCACCAGTCCAGCTGCCATTTTCTGAATTAGTTGTAGTTTCGGAGTCACCTTTAAAGGTAGAGCTCATTGCAGTAGTCCAATCGGGAGATAACCAGAGCATGCACCACTCTCATGAGACAGGGTGAAAATGGGTAGGATCTCAGCCGGCGTACCAAATAGAGCTACTGTAGGTAGACAGCTAGTAGTGTTTAGCTTTGCCATGTGTCTGGAGATAATAAACACTTGTTACTTTGAGCTGTGTGGGAGCAGAGTTTTGCCCTTAACAAGGAATTCTGGAAGAAGCTGTTCTTCTGGGATCAGGAAATCTCTGAAGATCTCTGCTGGGCTCCACATTCTCTGTTGATACATCACGCTGGGTGAGATGTGGTGAACTACCCATAATATCCCACAAGTTGCCAACAAGGCTGAGAGTGAAGGACTGCCCAAGGTCACTCAATGAGCTTCATGGTGGAACAGGGATTTCAACTCTGGTCTCCTAGTCCAACAATCTGATCACAATATTGCACTGGATCTCTTTGAGGAACTCAATTCGCAAAAATGCCATGTTTGATAGGCCCCGGTGCCCTAAACTTCTGAGGGAACCAGACTTCTGAGGGAAACAAGCAACATTTATTTAACTGTCAAAAAATATTTCTTCTTCTTCTCCAGATAATTGAGGCTCATCCAGTTCACAAAGTTGCGGTCTGGACCCCCCACCCATCGTGGAAGAGAAATCCATCACTCTTCTTTGCTTGCTAATGAAACTGGCTCCAGCTAATTTTCACATGTGGTTATAATAATTTGCAAGCCCACAACTTCCAATTATATCAGGAGAAGCTAATTCTATTCATTTATTAAATAAATTAGCCCTCACTCATTTAGACATTGCAGGTATATGCAAGCCTTAAGCTGCAGCCCTGCTCAATGACAGGCGGAAGAAAGCACAGCAGGAAGTAAAAGGAACAGCCATTTGGTCCTGTGAGGGTTTACTCAGAGGTAAATCCCAATGAACTCATTGGGCCTTACTCCCAAAGAAGCATGCAGAAGACTGCAGAAATGCAGTGCGATCTGATGGATGCCTGTTTGTGAGACTCAGTGCTAGTTTAAATGGGCCTTCCTTCTCAATAGGTATGTAGAGCATTGAGAGAAAGTGTGGTACAGTGGTTAGAGTGTTGGACTAGGAACTGGGAGACCAGGGGACAAATCACCATTCTGCCATGAAGCTCACTGGGTGACCGTGGGCCAGTCATTGCAGAGGGTTGGACTAGACGACCATTGCACCATTCCAACTGTACAGTTCTATGATTCTGTGATTCCATGATTGGCTCTCAGCCTAATTTGACTCAGAGGCTTGTTGTGGGGGGTTAAGTGAGGAGAGGGAGAGCCATGTGACCACCTTGAACTCTTTGGAGGAAAAGGGGGGGGGGATTTTTGAGTTCTAATTCAGTCAGGGTTTAGGCCTGGTTTTGGCACTCTGTATGATGACTGCTGTCAGCACAGAGACAGGAGGAATATTTCCCTGTTAATCCGCTTCAACCTCTCAGTGGCTTTCAATACCATTGACCATGTTGTCCTTCTGGAGTGGCTGTCTAACAACAACAACAACAATAACCCACCCATCTGGCTGGGTTTCCCTAGCCACTCTGGGTGGCTAACAGCACACACAGAAACATAGTAAAACTTCAAACATTAAAGACTTCCAATACAGGGTTGCCTTCAGATGTCTTCTAAAAGTCAGATAGTTGTTTATTTCCTTGACATCTGCTGGGAGGGCGTTCCACAGGGTGGGGGCCACTACTGAGAAGGCCCTCTGCCTGGTTCCCTGTAACTTGGCTTCTTGCAGTGAGGGAACTGCCAGAAGGCCCTTGGAACTGGACCTCAGTGTCTGGGCTGGACGATGGGGGTGGAAACGCTCCTTCAAGTGGGAGATAACTAGAGCATGCACCACTCTGGTGAGACAGTCTGCGGGCAGGGAGGGTCTCATCCTGCGTACCAGATGGAGCTGGTAGACAGCTGCCCTGGACACAGAATTGACCTGCACCTCCATGGACAGCTGTGAGTCCAAAATGACTCCCAGGCTCCTCACCTGCTCCTTCAGAGGCACAGTGACCCCATTCAGAACCAGGGAATCCCCCACACCTGCCCACCTCCTGTCCCCCCAAAACAGTACTTCTGTCTTGTTGGGATTCAGCCTGACTCTGTTAGCTGCCATCCATCCCTCCAACCACCTCCAGACACTCGCACAGGACCTTCACTGATTCCAATATAATGGAGAGGTAGAGCTGGGTATCATACTCATACCCCCTGATGATCTCTCCCAGTGGCATCATACTTGTGGCCTTCTTGCAAATTAAGATGGGTTGCATCTTACAGATGAGAATTGCACAGGAAAGGTGGCTCCAAGTAGATGTCAGTTCACCTCCTGTGAACAATGGTATCCAAAGAAGGGCCTCTTGAGATGGCTGCAGGCTGCAGGGAGGCTCTTAACTCCTCAAACAAGAGCACATTTCAGAACCTCACACCCTGGGCAATTCCATTACATAAAGAAAAACACATAGCTGTGTCAGCAAAATAAATTTGTGGCTTGCACTGTGCAGAAAAAGCAAGCATGGTCCAAGATCCTTCTTAAATTCCATGTATCTCTGCATGGGGCAATTCCATGTAACTGAAGAGGGCTTCGCATGGAAGAGCTTTCCCTCTTTCACTATGGTTTTTAAAAATGAAGAAGAAAAAACCCTCCCTTCCTCTTTCGAAAAGAAGCTGATGTCATGAGAAGCCTTCAGTACGGTAATTGAATTACCGTTCGTTTTCTGTGGCAGAAGATATTGAAAATAAGCTGAAATGTCCCTCTCGCAGCCTCTTTGGCCAAGGAGATCAAGTGTATCTCAAGGAATTCCAAAATATTTCTACATCTGTGCTCTTTGGCCTTCCCAAGTGGGGCAAAGTCAACCTCAAGCGCCACTGTTGTTGAGATTATTATTTCCCTTTTTGGTTGAGTCTGGTGTGTGTGCATGCATGGCAACTCAGCACCATTCTTCAGTGCTTAGTGGGGAGCATCTAGAGCAGCCTTCTCTAACTGGACGCCCTCTCAATGATCTGGACTACAACTCCCACCAGGATAGCTGTAGGATCAAGGAAGTGAAGAGACCATGGTGGTGTTGGGTGGGGCTGGTCTGGGCTGATTTTTGCCTTTGGCACCTGAATGCTCCTCTGTGTGTGTGAGTGTGTGTGTATGTGTGTGTGTGTGTGTGTGTGTGTGTGATATATAAAAGCAGAGACATCACCTTGCCGACAAAGGTCCGTATAGTTCAAGCTATGGTTTTCCCAGTAGTGATGTATGGAAGTGAGACCTGGACCATAAAGAAGGCTGATTGCTGAAGAATTGATGCTTTTGAATTCTGGTGCTGGAGGAGACTCTTGAGAGTCCCATGGACTGCAAGAAGATCAAATCTCTCCATTCTGAAGGAAATCAGCCCTGAGTGCTCACTGGAAGGACAGATCCTGAAGCTGAGGCTCCAAGACTTTGGCCACCTCATGAGAAGAGAAGACTCCCTGGAAAAGACCCTGATGCTGGGAAAGATGGAGGGCACAAGGAGAAGGGGACGACAGAGGATGAGATGGTTGGACAGTGTTCTCAAAGCTATGAACATGAGTTTGTTGTTTTTTTAAAAAAGATATTTATTGAGATTTTACAAAAACATAAGTTTACAAAATAGAAAAAAGTCATATAGAAAGAAAAAAATACAAAAAAGAAAACATAGAAAAATACATAAAAAAGAAAAAAGAAGAATAAAAATACAAAAAACAAAAAAATAAAAAAGAATTAAAAACAAATCTGTTTTTTGTAACTTTAAACTCATTAGCTTGTTTCCTTGGCCTCCTCAAACCTGGGAAATCCCAGGCAGGTGTAAGTCCCTCCCAGGTTACCTAATTGGTTTCACCTCCCACTTTTTCTAGAGATTCTTCCTCAATACCAGTTTCTCTGAGCGTTTTTCAACTGAATCAGACAGCTTGTGGAAAGTGGCACACAAATCATTGGGGGAAAAAGTTCCTTCTCCCCACACCCATTTTAGTACAGTATCTATGACCTGGTATTTGAAAACAATTAGTGCTGAATGTTTACTAATTAAAATCTGCCTCAGAATGTGAATACCATCATTTGATGGAGAGGAATAGATTCTGTATGCCCTATAATTCTGTTATGTTTGAGTAGAGGTGAATTGTGAAGTGTAGTAATGATTATCTCATCAACAAATTCTCTGGGCATCATTCTCTCTCTTTTTTTCTTGTTTTTTTAAAAAAGATATTTATTGAGATTTTACGAAAACATAAGTTTACAAAATAGAAAAAAGTCATATAGAAAGAAAAAAGTACAAAAAAGAAAACATAGAAAAATACATAAAAAAGAAAAAAGAAGAATAAAAATACAAAAAACAAAAAAATAAAAAAGAATTAAAAACAAATCTGTTTTTTGTAACTTTAAACTCATTAGCTTGTTTCCTTGGCCTCCTCACACCTCCCCTTTTTGTATTCCCATTTAAATAATCAAATCAGCAAATCCTTACCCTCTTTCGTTTATCTTAACTCTATATCTTAACATATTATAACTCTATATTTTCATCCATTATCAATTCATTTTTGCATATTCTTATTAACTTTGTTACTAATGCCACTTATTTTCAATCCAACATCATTTTAACATTCATTAATTTTACAGTGTTTCTGAAGATAGTCTTTAAATTTCTTCCAGTCTTCTTCCACCAACTCTTCTCCCAGGTCTCGGATTCTGCCAGTCATTTCCGCCAATTCCATGTAGTCCATCACCTTCATCTGCCACTCTTCCAGGGTGGGTAACTCTTGTGTCTTCCAATACTTTGCAATAAGTATTCTTGCTGCTGTTGTTGCGTACATAAAGAAAGTTCTGTCCTTCTTTGGCACCAATTGGCCGACCATGCCCAGGAGAAAGGCCTCTGGTTTCTTCAGGAAGGTATATTTAAATACCTTTTTCATTTCATTATAGATCATCTCCCAGAAAGCCTTAATCTTTGGGCACGTCCCCCAAAGGTGAAAAAATGTACCTTCATTTTCTTTACATTTCCAACATTTATTATCGGGCAAATGATATATTTTTGCAAGTTTGACTGGTGTCATGTACCACCTGTAAATCATTTTCATAATATTCTCTCTTAAGGCATTACATGTCGTAAATTTCATACCAGTGGTCCACAACTGTTCCCAGTCAGCAAACATAATGTTGTGACCAATATCTTGTGCCCATTTGATCATAGCAGATTTAACCATTTCATCCTGCGTATTCCATTTTAACAGCAAGTTATACATTCTTGAAAGTATCTTAGTTTTGGGATCTAACAGTTCTGTTTCCAATTTTGATTTTTCCACCTGGAAGCCAATTTTTTTGTCCAAATTATAGGCCTCTCTTATTTGATAATAATGAAGCCAATCTCGCACTTTATCTTTTAATTTCTCAAAACTCTGCAATTTCAATTTACCTCCTTCTTGTTCCAATATTTCCCAATATTTCGGCCATTTGGCCTCCATATTGAGCTTTTTCTGAGCCTTCGCTTCCATTGGTGACAACCACCTTGGGGTTTTATTTTCCAATAAATCTTTATATCTTATCCAGACATTGAACAATGCTTTCCTGACAATATGGTTTTTAAATGCTTTATGTGCTTTAACCTTGTTGTACCACAAATATGCATGCCACCCAAAAACGTTGTTAAAACCTTCTAGGTCCAAAATGTCTGTGTTCTCAAGAAGCAACCAGTCTTTCAACCAGCAGAATGCTGCTGATTCATAGTAAAGTTTAAGGTCTGGCAGGGCAAATCCACCTCTTTCCTTTGCGTCAGTTAATATTTTAAATTTTATTCTAGGCTTCTTGCCCTGCCAGACAAATCTGGAAATGTCTCTTTGCCACTTCTTGAAACAGTCCATCTTGTCCAAAATTTGCAATGATTGAAACAGAAATAACATTTTTGGCAATACATTCATCTTTATAGCTGCAATTCGACCCAACAGGGAAAGCTTCAAATTTGACCATATTTCCAAATCTTTTTTCACTTCTATCCAACATTTCTCATAGTTATCTTTAAATAAATTTAAATTCTTAGCAGTCATATTAACCCACAAATATTTTACTTTCTTAACTAATGTTAAACCTGTCTCCTTCTGAAACGCTATGAACATGAGTTTGACCAAACTGCGGGAGGCAGTGGAAGACAGGCGTGCCTTGCATGCTCTGGTCCAGGGGGTCACGAAGAGTCAGACACGACTAAACGACTAAACAACAACCTTTCCAAAGTTAAAACCATGTTCAAGATGGCTTAAACCTTTCCACCTTCTCAAGTCATCAGTCCCACACTTGAACAGCTCTTACTATCAGAAAGCTCCTCATTTTAGAATCTCTTTTCATTTGAATCCATTGATTTGAGTCTGACCCTCTGGAGCAGCAGAAAAGAGTCTGCTCCATCTTCCACACAGCAGCCCTTCAGATATTTGAAGGTGGCTCTCATATCACCTCTTGGTCCGGAATATGGGAGACCTCAGCCTCCCTTCCATGTCCCCACACAACCCATATTATCTGAAGGAGAAGAGGTGCTTTGAGGGAGACAAAGGAGGAGCCCCTGTAAAGGGAAGGATCATGCCCTAAATTCTTGAGCAATGTGAAATGCACAGCCTTCTTGCAGAACATCCTCCCTATACTTAGGGGATTACGTTAATTCCAGCTACCCTGTTATCAGCCATGACTTATTTACCAATTGCTGTGCTGGAAGTAACGCTCAACTCCCATTTCCATGTCTCTAGTAATCTTGCTGCCATCGGTAGGTGGGAAGCAATGCAAAACCGCTTCGTCTTCTTATCCAATTTCTTTTCATTCTGGAGCCAGCCTACGGCTTGAGTGGCACCGAAATCGCGCAGAGGGCGAAATTACACTTGCAAAGTCTTTGGAGGAACTTCTTCCCTTTGACAGGGGCCAATATGGGCTGCCCATTTCCATTTCTTCCTTCTGTCAGTTTCGCACTCGGGTTCTTAAGAGTGAGTGGCAGGCAGTGACTTCACTCTTCCGGATAACTGGGGTTAATAGTGTGTGTATTATGTGTTAGTTTAACTCTTTCCTTCCCGCCCCTGCCCAAGACTGTTTTATTTTCCTAGACACAGGGACCAGACAGCAGACGAAAAGCAGTTGGAGGTGTGGTAGACTTTGAGCAGATGGCTTGCAAGTGAAGGGTTAAACACTTGGTCTTCCATTTAACCTGAAACCACCCAGTAATTGCTTTCCATGTGAGTTGCTTTGAGCAGGATATTTTGTGATACGTAAGTTAATGTTGTTACAGCATCTTTCCCTCCCCTTTATACTTGCAATTTCAAAAGAAAATATTAATTAAGGAGGGGGGTGGAAATGCTTATGCAATTCACCATGCCGAATAACGACAACATTATTGACACAGCTTCTGGCTAACCTGTTCTTGGGCAGGAATGATCAACAAATGGGAAGCCGTTGTGGATCTCTTGAGTTTTTGAATGAGGACCTCATCAGAACTTGGGGGATATGGCACTATGTATCCCAGTGGAATATAAGAGATATGAGTGTGGTGCGCAGTGGTTTGAATTCATGGGCAAGGGGTGTTGAAGACCCTTTACTATTTCTGCAGCGGGGCTCCTGTCTTCAGCCAACTCAATCTTCCCAATCAGTGTGAAAGGGTTTGGCCTTCATAGCTGAAGGAGCTTCTCCACCCCCATCGTTCAGCCCGGACACAGAGGTCCTCCTCCGAGGGTCTTCTGGCAGTTCCCTCACAGCCAGAAGTGAGGTTACAGGGAACCAAGCAGAGGGCCTTCTCAGTGGTGGCACCCACCTGTGGAATGCCCTCCCAGCAGATGTCAAAGAGAGAAACAATTATATGACCTTCTGTAGATATCTGAAGGCAGCCCTGTATCGGGAAGTTTTTAATGTGCGATGTTCTGCTGTGTGTCTGTACTTTCTGTTGGAAGCCGGGCAATTGAAAGACTGGGCAATCCAGTCAGATGGGCAGGGTACAAGTAATAAATTGTTGTTGTTGTTGTTGTTGTTGTTGTTGTTGTTGTTGCAGTATTATTGCTATTATTAACTTTTTTAAAAATATAATAAATTATTTATTAAGTTTCCATTTTGTACTATACATTCATATTTTCCATACTGTTTGTTCAAATATCTTATCAACCTCCCTCCCATCTCATATGATTACCTAAATTCTTTTTTATATCCTAGCATGACTGTCATACCTCAGGTTACAGACGCTTTGGGTTGTGCACCACGCCGAACCCGGAAGTACTGGAACGGGTTACTTCCGGGTTTCGGCCCTTGCGCATGTGCCAAAGCGCTAAATCGCGCTTTGCGCATGCTCAGAAGCGCCAAATCGTGACCCGCATGTGCGCAGACGCGGCGCTGAGGGATGCGAACGGGCTTCCCACACAGATCACATTCGCAACCTGAGCGTCCACTGTATATACTTCTTTCTTTTTACATTTATGTCCTTTCCATTGTCAAAATTTTTCACCAATATGTATAAAGGTCTATACAAGGTGAGCCTTTTAAAAGAGGCCCCGTGGAACATGTGTACAGTGGTACCTTGGGTTAAGCACTTAATTCGTTCCAGAGGTCCTTACTTAACCTGAAACTGTTCTTAACCTGAAGCACCACTTTAGCTAATGGGGCCTCCCGCTGCCGGAGCACCATTTCTGTTCTCATCCTGAAGCAAAGTTCTTAACCTGAGGTAATATTTCTGGGTTAGCAGAGTCTCTAACCTGAAGCGTATGTAGCCTGAAGCATATGTAACCTGAAGCGTATGTAACCCGAGGTACCACTGTACTCTATATCCACGGGGCCTCTTTTAAAGGACTCACCCTGTATAATCAACACTACCAGTCTTCTAAATAAGTCCTGCCAGTGTTGTTAATTGCTTGCAATTGTCCTTCATATATCGTATAAATTTACTCCAGTCTTTTTGGAATGCTGGTTTTGGAGTTTCCCCCTCAGTTTTGTTATTATCAACTTTTCAGCCACTGAGAAGAAGTTTTCTCTGCTTTGTGCTGATAGGCGTCAATCAGAGTGAAAGGAGGTGAGTCAGCCATTGAGGACGGCTCCTAGGGCCACTCTGGAGAAAATGCTTGGGAAGAACACTGGAGGAGTTGTTCTGTACGCTCCGAAGATAAGCATTTAGGAACAGTGAAAATGAGAGGTTCTTTAGTTTCAAGAGAATGGGGTGCAAGTTCTGTTACGTACAATGGAACTTCAAGGGGAGCACAACTTACATCTCCCTGAAAGAAGATACTGGAGCACTCCAAACCATTTGCCCATCTACACGCACAGAAAATATAAAATCTTGCTGAAAGGCAACACATGGACATCTGCACTGATTCTTGTAATGTATCCCTATTATTATTATTATTATTATTATTATTATTATTATTATTATTATTATAATATTAGAAGGGACATGTCTGAGGGGTTGTAGCTATGATTCTCATTAAGAGACCCTGCACTTCTGAATTTGCCACTCCACTGCAAGTGATGTGTATATGTACATTTGAAGAAGCAACCATTCAGAAATTCAAGAATAAGCATGGACCAATGGTACCAAATAATATGGGAAACAGCCCTACTAGAAAAATTAACCGATAAACTGAAACTGAAACAGGGACAAATAGAAGACGATACCTTCACCCCGGTATGGCTCCCCTTTATCACATACACAGCCCAACAAGACAATGACAAGAATCCACCAACAGTACATGAATCAATATGGCTAACCTGATCCAAAAACACCCACCCACTCACACACGAAAACAAAGTTCAACAAAGCCAATCACAAACAAACAACCACACCCTAGGCCAACCACAATTTCTCTCACCACCAAAGGAACACAAGCGAATAGCAAAGAGAACGTGAACAAACGCCGCTGACACAAAAACCCACACATACATTAAGCAAAATAGAAACCTCGCCTCCCGACCCACACCCACCCACCATGGCCCCCTCCACCTCTTCTCCCCTTTTTTCTTCCTAATGTAACCCTAATGTCTCAACAAATGAAACTGACCTATGGAATATGTAACTTGAAAAAAGAGACATTGCACATACCTTTGTAAACCAAGAAAACTTTAATGAAATATTTTTAAGAGGGGGAAAAAGAAATGCAAGAGGCAAAGGCAGAGCAACTGAGCGGGTGTCAACTAAGTTGGGGGTCAACAGCCCCTTGAGGTGGGGGTGCAGGGTCCCTTCCCCTCTGAGGCGCTGATGTGGGGCTTTGCATCTGCAAGCTGTTAGGAAGGTTTTGTGCAATAGGTGGTACCTACAAGAGAGCTCAGTCCGCAGAATTTTGAGGCGGAGTTGTCCATCCAAAGAGCATCTTCCGCCTTCATTTCCAAACCCTGCAGCTATTTATGAAAGTCCTGCATTTCAGGGGATTAAAAGCCCTCGAATTTAGTGTCGTTTGAAAAGAAGAAGCTGTCACCTTTCGTTTGCCTGCAAAGTGTCAAAAGCGTTCTTTCCCCCCAAAAGCAGATTTATCGAAAAGAATTACATTTTCCCCTGGCCCCCCCAAAAGCCACTAAATGGTTTGTGGACTTTAAACCAAATTCTCGATGCCCGGGGTTTCATAAAAGATATTTCTTTACAACACAAACACGCTTTGACTTAAATGGTAACTGACAGACGCTCTTTAATCCCATATTCAGCCTGAGATTTTAATCATCAAAAATGTAGCAGGCGCAAGCAGGAGGCTCCCTCAGAAACCTTAACTCTGCCCTTGTGTGTGAGTGCGTGCCTGACTCATCAAGGCCCTGCGGCTCCTGTGTTCAATCCAAAGTTTATATTACAGGCGAAGGTGTAATTTCAGCATAGAAAGCAAACCCACAGAGGGGGCCTGCAAATGCAATATCATAGAGGCAGGGGGGGAGGGGGACTAATTAGACTTCGACAATAATCAAGTGATTAAATTCAAATGATAAAAAGGGAGGAAAACAGAATCTTGTTTATCTTCCTCTATGTGGATGAATGGGACGCAGGGGGCACTGTGGGTTAAACCACAGAGCCTAGGACTTGCCGATTTGGGGCTGCACTTTTTTCTGGAGGGGCATCCAAAAACACATGTTTTGGAATGCCACACAAGATCACTGCCCCAGAAAAATGCTTTTGGGATCCTCCGTGATGTCACACAGGTCACGTGATTCACGCAGGAGTGTGGACCTGGAAGATGATGTCCTGGATTTGGCCAGTCTCATCACGTTGGAAAGTATGTGATGAGACTGGCGGTTGAATCCTTTTTGAACATCCTCCATCCAGCAACTTGGAAGAAGAAGAAGAAGAAGAAGAAGAAGAAGAAGAAGAAGAAGAAGAAGAAGAAGGGGAGGAGGAGGAAGAAGAAGAGGTGGAGGAGTTTGGATTTGATATCCCGCTTTATCACTACCCTAAGGAGTATCATCAGGAGTCTGTGGTCCGTGCGCTGCTCTGGTTTGCCAGAAGCAGCTTAGTCATGCTGGCCACATGACCAGGAAGCTGTACGCCAGCTTCCTCAACCAATAAAGCAAGAGGAGCGCTGCAACCCCAGAGTCGACCACGACTGGATCTAATGGTCAGGGGTCCCTTTACCTTCTTAAGGAGTCTCAAAGCGGCTAACAATCTCCTTTCCCTTCCTCCCCCACAACAAACACTCTGTGAGGTGAATGAGGCTGAGATACTTCAGAGAAGTGTGACTGGCCCAAAGTCACCCAGCAGCTGCATGTGGAAGAGTGGGGAATCGAACCCGGTTCACCAGATTGCGAGTCCACTGCTCTTAACCACTACACCACACTGGCCTCTATGATCTCTAAACTCATTCCCCATATTTCCAGGTCAAGGATGCCAGAGAGTAGGGCTGGGAAGGTCTCTCTCTGCAACCGCAAAGAGCCTCTGCCCATCGAAGCAAGCAATGTTGAGGTGGCAGCTTGATACGTTTGTGTGCTGGTCCCAGGGGGTTACCGTGCGGCGTGGTCCAGGTCCAGTCCGAGGTCGAGGGTGTGGTATGGAGGCTGTCCGTCAAAGCTGTACCTGGGTCCAAGGCAAGGAGTCAGGTGAGGCTGGGAACTCTGGCAGAAGAGCAGGACAGGGTGCCGGCAGGAACAGGTTACCAACAATGTTGCTCCCGCAACCTGGGACTGGGCTGGCTGGCTTTTATCTGCCCCGAGGCATAGGGCAGCCCCAGTCCACAGGTGACTCACCTCTCCTTGCCTGGAGGCGAGCACTCCTTCTGCAAGAACTTAGTTCCCTCCGCCTCCCTGCCCTGAGCCTCTGCAGCTCAGGAGAGGCTGGAGGGTTACCGGACCCAGAGGCAACCTCACCTTCCTCTGACGGGGCTGAGAGTGGAGCCTCTGCAGGCAATGGGTCCTCCATCACCTCAGGAGCCAGAGTGGACTCAGCTGGTGCCTGCATCTGAGGATCCAGCACAGGTGAGGACCCTTCAGGCTCAAGCCCCAGCCCTGGCTCAGCTGGTTCTGGAGGCGGGGACTCCTGTGCAGGCTGGGATCCCTCAGGTTCAGCCTCCGAGTCCGAATCCCAGGCCATCACAGTTTGATTCATTGGACAACCTGTCCCCTGCATGCGTTCCAAACATCTGGAGGGCACCAGGTTGGAGAAGCCTGGGCGAATGTTTGCCTCACCTTGGCTGTCTCCCTCCAAGGAGCTTTCCTCAGTAATGATCATCTGGATTTCTAAACTGTGCCTGACATCCCCCAGGGGCCTCTGGGTATATATACATAATTAAGAAGGAATTCATGAGCAAGATAGCTTTGAAAATATGTATAAGTTCATTGCCTGCATTTCGGTGGAGTTTGACCTTCTGCGAGGAGCTGGACGTGTCTAGTGTGCAGCCGAACTGCACACCTTTGTACTTCGGTCTTTGATATTATTTTCACTCCATGCAGCATCGGTCAGTTTTTGCTAAAGGCTCCAGGCTGCAATCTTCAGAGTAAGGCTCCTTGAATTCAGCAGGATGTGCTTCCAAGCCAGTGTGCAAAGGATGGAAGCGGCAGAATGGAATGTCTTGCCAGAGTGGTGCATGCTCTAGTTATCTCCTGCTTGGACTACTGCAATGCGCTCTACATGGGGCTGCCTTTGAAGGTGACCCGGAAACTGCAACTAATCCAGAATGCGGCAGCTAGACTGGGGACTGGGAGCGGCCGCCGAGACCACATAACACCAGTCCTGAGAGATCTGCATTGGCTCACAGTACGTTTCTGAGCACAATTCAAAGTGTTGGTGCTGACCTTGAAAGCCCTAAACGGCCTCGGTCCAGTATCCCTGAAGGAGAGTCTCCACCCCCATCGTTCAGCCCAGACACTGAGGTCCAGCGCCGAGGGCCTTCTGGCGGTTCCCTCATTGCGAGAAGCAAAGCTACAGGGAACCAGGCAGAGGGCCTTCTCGGTGGTGGCACCCGCCCTGTGGAATGCTCTCCCTTCAGATGTGAAGGAAATAAGCAGCTATCTTATCTTTAAAAGACATCTGAAGGAAGCCCTGCTTAGGGAAGTTTTTAATATTTAATGCTGTATTGTTTTTAACACTCGATTGGAAGCCGCCCAGAGTGGCTGGGGAGGCTCAGCCAGATGGGCGGGGTATAAATAAGTTGTTGTTGTTGTTGTTGTTGTTGTTGATGGAGATTTTTGGGAGTGCAGCCTGGGCTGCACAGGTGGGAGCATATCCTCCCTTGGTGCTGTCAGCCAGCCGATGGGAATGGTGGGGGTTAGATGCCATCCCCGCCCCCTCCAAACTAGTGATCAACATTTGCCATCTGTCATGGACGCTTTAGCTGAGTTTCCTGCATTGCAGGGGTTGGACTAGATGACCCCGGGTCCCAACTCTGCGATTCTTTGATTCTATGATTTGGAGAGGGGAGAGACTTCATCAGGCAAGGCATTCTTCCACCTGCCTTGCCCCACCCCCTAGTCTCTGCTTCTCAATTTGTATTGTATTGTGGCTTGCCGTTGTTTTATTGAATATAGTTTAGAAATTATTTATTGTAACTGTTAAGAGTGAAGTTCTGTTTAACTTTTATATGCTGCCCGTTCTGCCCAGACGCTGAGGTCCAGCTCCGAGGGCCTTCTGGTGGTTCCCTCACTGCGAGAAGCAAAGCTACAGGGAACCAGGCAGAGGGCCTTCTTGGTAGTGGTGCCCGCCCTGTGGAACACCCTCCCACCAAATGTCAAAGAATAGCATTTAGAGGACATCTGAAGGCAGCCCTGTTCAGGGAAGTTTTTAATGTGTGACATTTTAATGTATTTTTAATCTTTGTTGGAAGCCGCCCAGAGTGGCTGGAGAAACACAGCCAGATGGGTGGGGTACAAATAAATTATTATTATTATTATTATTATTATTATTATTATTATTATTATTATTAAATTGACATTATTCTAATGAATGTTGAATGTTACTTTTTTGATGTAGGCTGCTTATTTTGAAGTTGTGTTTTATTATCACATTTTGTATTGCATTAGATTGTTATAAGATGTACATTTTTTGTTTTTTTCAGCTTGTACACCGCCTTGAGTATTGTAAGATAGAAAGATGGCATACAAATTAAAAGTGATGATGGTGATATGTTGGGGAGATGATCCTGCAAGAAACTGCAGGATCGGAGCTTCTGCGCATGATTTAGCGCTTCTGTGCATGGACAAGCACCGAAACCCAGAAGTAACCTGTTCCGGTACTTCCGGGTTTGGCGCGGTGCGCAACCCGAAATTGCACAACCCGAAGCGTCTGTAACCCGAGGTATGACTGTATTTTCTTCTGGTTGCCAATCGCTTTGGGCATTTTTGTTGTTGGTAGTAAAGGTAAAGGTACCCCTGCCCGAACGGGCCAGTCGTGACCGACTCTGGGGTTGTGCGCCCATCTCGCTTAAGAGGCCGGGAGCCAGCGCTGTCCAAAGACACTTCCGGGTCACGTGGCCAGCGTGACGAAGCTGCTCTGGCGAGCCAGCACCAGCACAGCGCACGGAAACGCCATTTACCTTCCCGCTATAAAGCGGTACCTATTTATTTACTTGCACTTAGGGGTGCTTTCGAACTGCTAGGTGGGCAGGAGCTGGGACCGAACGACGGGAGCTCACCCCGCCGCGGGGATTCGAACCGCCGACCATACGATCGGCAAGTCCTAGGCACTGAGGTTTTACCCACAGCGCCACCCGCGTCCCACGTTGTTGGTAGTAACAACACATAAAACCAGCATTGCTCTAAACTTGCAGCATTACATAAAAGTGTGAAACCAAGTTCAGGCCGCAACTTTTAATGTATTTTTAATCTTTGTTGGAAGCTGAGTAGGACGTCCGTCCTGAAATCAACTGACCAGGGAGTTCCTCTTGACAGCCTAGAAGTCACCTTGTCCTAAATCAACGCAACTGGAACTAATTGTGTCAGCGCTTTCTTGCTTCGAGGTGTCCCTCTGCTAGCTTTCCCTTTTCTCCACCCCCACCCTATTTTTAGCAAAGCCAGTATGCAAAGGTACAAACCGCTCCCTAACCTGTCCTGCAAGACTAAGGTCATCTAAACAAAATAGAGATGTCTCTGAACGAATCCAGTGGTGTCGGCAAACCAAATAAATTCAGCAGAATAATCATGCATGGATGCAGAGAATCATAAAATTGTACTTGGATGGTATCCTCAAGGATCATCTAGTCCAGCCTCCCTGCAGTGTAGAAATCACTTCTGCTCTGCAGAGGAGGTGGGATTGCGGGCGTCATGGCCCCAACACGTGCATTGCGGCTGGAGCCCAGCCCCCGTGCGATTGGGGGAATCCCTGGCCGCATCACCCCCTGACCAGCCAATCAGCTGGCTCTGAGGGCGTGGCCTGCCATATTTAACGCAGGCATAGCCAGGGAACTCCCTCTTTTCCCGCCTGCCAGCTGTTCCTGTTTCCCACCCTTCCGCCCTATAAGGTTTTCGTTCCTTGACCTTGCTATGGACCTTGGTTGGTCGCCATTGAGGGGCCTGGTAGGAATTTTTCCACTTGGCAAATTGGCACCAGCCACTTGGTTTTCGCCCGCCTCGTAGCAAATCGTCACAACTTTCCTGGTATTGGTGGATAGGCATTGGTATTGTTCTGTAGATGGAAGAGGGGAGGAAGCGCCATCACCTGCCCCACATATTGAAGTGTAGTCTGGTAAAGGATTCCGGGAGGCCTAGCCCTGTCCAAAGCCTATGGAGGTGAGGGCCTAAGCCACGTCCCCTAGGGGTGACCCCGGGGGAGTTCCTAGTTGATGTGCATCAGCAGGACTCCCCCTACTGGTGGTTAACCCTTTCTGGACTTCAAACGGACGGGCTGGAGTCGGATATAGGCGGTTAGGACCAATGCCTAAGCCAATACCGCTCATCACCTGTAACCAAGAAAGTTGTGGCCTTATTTAGCCCATTAACCTTAATAATTGTGTCATGTGTCTTTATTTCCACTGGGCGGGGGACTCACCACGCACCTAATGATTCCCTGACAAATGGTCATCCAACCTCTGCTTAAAAACCTCCAATGAAGATCAGTCCACCGCCTTCAGAGGGATGATGAATAGCTCTTGCTGTCAAAATATTCTTCCTTATGTTTAGGTAGAATATCCTTTCCTGTCATTTAAACCCACTGGTTTGGGTCCTACCTGCTGGAGCAGCAGAAAACAAGCTTGCTCCATCTTTCATGTAAGATATTTGATGATGACTATCATATCACCTCTCAGTCTTCCCTTCTCCACGCTAAACATCCCCAACTCCCTCGACTGTTCCTCATCAGGCTTGGTTTCCAGACTCTTTATCATCTCGGTCGCCCTTAATCTTAATCAATGAGTTTGCCAAGTACAACAACATCTCCCTGTAGCTGCAGTTGCATTTGGATCTTAAGCAACATCTCAAGCCATTTCTGCTCATTTGGTAAAGTCTCATTCCAATTCCTTTTAGGCTCTGTTCTTCAGGCTCTCCCTGCTAATGTCATGCGCAGTTCTCTATATTTGTCTTATTGCTTTTATCCAGTGCTTTTTTTCCTAGGGGGACACAGGGGTCTGCATACCCCTAAACATTTTGTGAATCTTTGTACTTTTGTCCATTCACTGTATTTATTTATCCTGACTCGAACCATAAAATGGTGATTTTCTTGAGTCAAAATGCGAGTACCCCTAAACATTTTTAAAGAAAAAAACCCACTGCTTTTATCTTTATTTATATGCTGTGATCTTTTTATGTGAATCAATCTGAGACCACCGGGTATAGGGCAGTATATTAATAATAATAACAAGAACAATAATAATAATAATCCTGATCCGCTGACAAATCCTTTTTGCCATGAAGTTCATTTGCTAAAATGTGGACTTCTTAAAGCCAGGCCCTTGTCAACCAGCCCCTTCTGTTGTGGGAGAAATTCCCTTCGGGGGGCTCAAGTATGGAGGAGCACACTCATTTGGTTCAACTTCATTCAGCAATGCATTACTGGACAGAGTCCAAAGCATCTCTGAGGGCTTCCCATTATGACACACTCCATGTAGGCAACATATATGTCATCTCAGCTGTTTCATCCTCTGGCCAAACACCTTCTGCCACCCCATTGTCGCAACCACAGTCCTTGGAGACCCTTACTCAACTCAGTTTCCTTTTACTGTCTGTGCAGAGCCCTCCTTGTACCTTATCTGAAGATTTTTCTCTTTAGGTAAAGGTAAAGGGACCCCTGACCATTAGGTCCAGTTGCGGATGACTCTGGGGTTGCGGTGCTCATCTCGCTTTACTGGCCGAGGGAGCCGGCGTACAGCTTCCGGGTCGTGTAGCCAGCATGACTAAGCCGCTTCTGGCAAACCAGAGCAGTGCAAAGGAAACGCCGTTTACCTTCCTGCCGGAGCAGTACCTATTTATCTACTTGCACTTTCATGTGCTTTCGAACTGCTAGGTGGGCAGGAGCAGGGACCGAGCAACAGGAGCTCACCCCGTCACAGGGATTTGAACTGCCAACCTTCTGATCGGCAAGTCCTAGGCTCTGTGGTTTAACCCACAGCGCCACCTGCATCCCATTTTTTTTTCTCTTTAACATTCAGCAATTTCATTTCTGCTTAACTGGTTCTTACCACTTTTGTGGTCAAGCCATATTCTTGCAAAAATGGCACTGCTTCACTCATAAGGGGATTTACAGAAGTTCCTCGCCACTCTTCTCTGGAGGCCGGCCTTCACCTGAGCTTCAAAACCTTGAAACACCAAGTTCATTCCCTGATACCTGCCAGTGCTACACTCTTGAACCAAGACGTGTGTCCAGCCTGCTCTGTGGAACATCAAGCAGTGCTGGTCCAAGACTAATGCATTCTTTTAACCATTCTCCTTCAATTAATGAGAAAAGAAACTACAATTGAAAATTAGCAAAACCCTTATGCTTGCAGATTTGGAAGCTGACTTCCAGATGGACCCAAACATCAATTCACAGTGGGGAGAACAGCAGCAGCATCCCTTGAAAGTCTTATCTCTCCCCAGCCTTGTGTTTCTGCACACTCAGAGCAGAAATTTGCTTTCTTTCCCAAAGAGGAAAACAGCACCAACCACAAGCATCAAATAATCGCAGCTGGGAACTTTGTTTTACTCTTGTTTTGTTTTATGAAACAAAACTCTCCAAGGGCCTCAAGTTCCCTTTAAAATGACTGTGCATGTGATATGCAGTTTTGCCTGGGACTTGGGAGACCCGAGTTCAGATCCCGACTCAGTCATAAAAGGCCATGGTCAAAGGCCTGGAAACGATGCCTTATGAGGAACGGCTAAGGGAGCTGGGCATGTTTAGCCTGGAGAAGAGGAGGTTAAGGGGTGATATGATAGCCATGTTCAAATATATAAAAGGATGTCACATAGAGGAGGGAGAAAGGTTGTTTTCTGCTGCTCCAGAGAAGCGGACATGGAGCAATGGATCCAAACTACAAGAAAGAAGATTCCACCTAAACATTAGGAAGAACTTCCTGACAGTAAGAGCTGTTCGACAGTGGAATTTGCTGCCAAGGAGTGTGGTGGAGTCTCCTTCTTTGGAGGTCTTTAAGCAGAGGCTTGACAACCATATGTCAGGAGTGCTCTGATGGTGTTTCCTGCTTGGCAGGGGGTTGGACTCAATGGCCCTTGTGGTCTCTTCCAACTCTATGATTCTATGATTCTATAAAGTTCACTGGGCGACTTCGGACCAGTCATTCAATCCCAGCCTACCCTTCCTCACAAGGTTGTTGTGAGGATTAAATTAGGAGGGAAGAAAACAATGTATACTACTTCCTAGCTCCTTGGAGGAAATGGTAGGATGCAGAATTAATAATAATAATAATAATAATAATAATAATAATAATAATAATAATTTATTATTTGTACCCCGCCCATCTGGCTGGGTTCCCCAGCTACTCTGGGCGGCTTCCAACAAAGATTAAAAATACATTAAAATGTCACACATTAAAAGCTTCCCTGAACAGGGCTGCCTTAAGATGTCTTCTAAATGCCAGGTAGTTGTTTAACACTTTGACATCTGGTGGGAGGGTGTTCCACAGGGCGGGCGCCACCACCGAGATGGCCCTCTGCCTGGTTCCCTGTAGCTTGCTTCTCGCGGTGAAGGAACTGCCAGAAGGCCCTCGGCGCTGGACCTCAGCGTCCGGGCAAAATGATGGGGGTGGAGACACTCCTTCAGGTATACTGGACTGAGGCTGTTTAGGTCTTTAAAGGTCAGCATCAACACTTTGAATTGTGCTTGGAAATGTACTGGGAGCCAATGGACCGGTGTTATGTGGTCCCGGCGGCCACTCCCAGTCACCAGTCTAGCTGCCCCATTCTGGATTAGTTGTAGTTTCCGGGTCACCTTCAAAGGTAGCCCCACATAGAGCGCATTGCAGTAGTCCAAGCGGGAGATAACTTGAGCACGCACCACTCTGGTGAGACAGTCTGCGGGCAGGGAGGGTGTCATCCTGCGTACCAGATGGAGCTGGCAGACAGCTGCCCTGGATACAGAATTGATCTGTTCCTCCATGGACAGCTGTGAGTCCAAAATGACTCCCAGGCTGCGCACCTGGTCCTTCAGGGGCACAGTGACCCTATTCAGGACCAGGGAGTCCTCCACACCAGCCCGCCCCCGATCCCCCAAGAACAGTAATTCTGTCTTGTCAGGATTCATTCTCAATCCATTAGCCGTCATCCATCCTCCAACCGCCTCCAGACACTCACACAGGATCTTCCCTACCTTCATTGGTTCTGATCTGAAAGAGAGGTAGAGCTGGGTATCATCTGCATATTGATGAACACACAGTCCAAACCCCCTGATGATCTCTCCCAGCGGCTGCATGTAGATGTTAAAAAGCATGGGAGAGAGGACGGAACCTTGAGGCACCCCACAAGTGAGACCCCAGGGGTCTGAACACTCACCCCCCACCACCACTTTCTGAACACGGCCAAGGAGAAAGGAGCGGAACCACTGTATAACAGTGCCCCCAGCTCCCAGCCCCTCTAGACAGTCCAGAAGGATGTTGTGGTCGATTGTATCAACGGCTGCTGAGAGATCCAGCAGAACTAGGAAACAGTTCTCACCTTTGTTCCTAGCCCGCCGGAGATCATCAACCAGAGCGACTGTGTTGAATTTAGGGCAGGGTGGGCAGTTCTACTGCACACGGCACTGAGCTGAGGAGGTGCAAAACTATGATGTCCTGCACTTGAGTGCATGCGCAGAACGGAAGGCAAGATCTGGGAGGGCACCAAATTTTGTCCTCTCTCAGGGAGCCATATTACCAAAGTCCTCCCCTGAAACACTGGCTGGAGAACTGCCCTGAAAAATTCAGACAAGTGTGTATTTCAATGGATGGTTCTGTTTTTCAGATCACACACCATTCTGGAAAGTGTGAATCAAAAAGGTTTATCTTTCAATGAAGAAAATCCTCCATCATTCAGCACATAGTTAAACAATGGGACTATTGAATATACGGAGGAAAATTGTGTACACTTGAAAACGTTGGCAGCATTAAGATAAATTCAACAGTGTAAACAAGTTCTGATAGATGTAATAATGGAATACTGAACGGTTTAGTTTATGTGAAATATGCAGGGATTTATGATGTACAAAATGAGCCATGGAAAGAGAAGAAGGGAAGTTGCTGACATTTTAGGGTTGTTTAAATGAACATTCTAAATTGTAAAGCAGAAAAATTAATAAAAATTACACACAGAGAGAGGAACTTGCCAGTGGAGGCAGTGATGGCCACCAACATGAATGGCTTTAAGCAAGAAGAAGAATTACCGATGAAAGAAGGATGGCGGATGAAATTGATGGACTATGCAGAACTGGATAAATTAACAGGAAGGATTCAAAACCTGCGGCGCCAGAGATTATTAGAAGACTGGAGTAAATATACAAACTATTTGAAAAGTAATAGTAATGAATAGATTACGCTAGTAGGACTGCAAGAAATTTTGTAAGGAGGACTATTTGAAATATTGCAAGAAAGACTATGAGGAGAATTATTAGTTAATGATAATTAAGAGTAATAGAGAAATTAAGAAATACAGAATGAGTGATAAAGAACTGAAAATCATCAGAGGTGTTGACGGAAGTCTAAAATATTGTATAAGATAAGAAGTTATGTTATATGATTGTTGGAAATAATATGTTTAAAAAACTAATAAAAATATGTGTGTGTGTGTGTGTGTGTGTGTGTGTGTGTGTGTGTAACATGAATGGCTTTAAAACAGGATTAGACAAATTCATGGAGGAGGAGAGGGCTATCGATGGCTATGCTCTGAAGCTGGAGGCAGCAATGCTTCTGAATGCCAGTTTCTGGAAACAACAGGAAGGCGGAGGACTCTTGTTCTTGGATCCTGCTCGCAGGTTTTCCATGGGCATCTAGTTGGCCACTGTAAGAAAAGGATGCTGGACTAAAAGGGCCATTGGTGTAACCCAGCAGGCTTTTCATTGAAGTGTTTTTTAGCAGAGTTTGGATGGCTGCCTGTCAAGGATGCTTTAGTTGAGATTCCTCCTGGGGTAGGATGAAGAAGAAGAAGAAGAAGAAGAAGAAGAAGAAGAAGAAGAAGAGGAGGAGGAGGAGGAGGAGGAGGAGGAGGAGGAGGAGGAGGAGGAAGAAGAAGAAGAAGAAGAAGAAGAAGAAGAAGAAGAAGAAGAAGAAGAAGAAGAAGAAGAAGAAGAATTATTTTATTTATACCCCTCCCCAGCCAGAGCTGGGCTCAGGGAGGCTAACACCAGTAAAATTACAGTAAAAGCATAATGGGGGGGGGACCAATTTAAAATACAGGTTAAAATGCAATTTAAAATGCAGCCCCATTTTAAAAGCAGCCCATAGATCAAGACCATAAGGGGAGGGAAACACAAGGGTCAGACTGAGTCCAAACCAAAGGCCAAGCAGAACAGCTCTGTCTTGCAGGCGCTGTGGAAAGATGTCGAGTCCCGCAGGGCCCTGGTCTCTTGTGACAGAGCGTTCCACCAAGTCGGGGCCAGTACTGAAAAGGCCCTGGCCCTAGTTGAGACAAATCTAACCACCTTAAGACTTGGAACCTCCAAAATGTTGTCATTTGTGGACCTTAAGGTCCTCCGCAGGACATACCAGGAGAGACGGTCCTGTAGGTACGATGGTCCTAGGCCATATAGGGCTTTAAAGGTCAAAACCAGCACCTTAAACCTGACCCTGTACTCCACCGGGAGTAGATGCCCCCCAGACCCCTTCCAATACTACAACACTAGAATTCTGTAAATTCCAGTGTTCTTATGACTCAGATTCCTCCTCATCCTTCCAAAGGTTGCTGCAACGGAGATGTCTGAAAAGGCTTTGCCGTTATTGGCACTCTAATTGGCAGTTGGTCTCCTAATAATCCCTGGCATGGAATGTGCCTTTTTCACAGCTGCTGCCGATCAGCTTGACATTTCTCTTGATCTCTTCCTGGTCCTTCCCTGCGTCCTCACCAAACTTTATGCGAACGTAAGAACAGCCTGCTGTATCAGGCCAATGGCCCATCTAGTCCAGCTTCCAGTTCCCACAGCAGCCAAGCAGATGCTCGTGGGAAACATGCTAGCAGGATTCGAACACAAATGTGGTTTCCAGAAACTGGAATTCAGAAGCATTGCTGCCTCCAGCTCTGCAGACAGAACACAGCCATCATGGCTGTTGTTGTTGATTAGTCATTTAGTTGTGTCCGACTCTTCGTGACCCTATGGACCAGAGCACACCAGGCCCTCCTGTCTTCTGCTGCCTCCCTCAGTTTGGTCAAACTCATGCTGGTAGCTTTGAGAACACTGTCCAACCTTCTTGTCCTCTGTCGTCCCCTTCTCCTTGGGCCCTCCATCTTTCCCAACATCAGGGTCTTTTCCAGGGAGTCTTCTCTTCTCATGAGGTGGCCAAAGTGTTGGAGCCTCAGCTTCAGGATCTGTCCCTCTAGTGAGCACTCAGGGCTGATTTCCTTCAGAATGGATCAGTTTGATCTTCTTGAAGCCCATGGGACTCTCCAGAGTCTCCTCCAGCACCAGAATTCAAAAGCATCCATTCTTCGGCCACCAGCCTTCTTTATGGTCCAGCTCTCCCTTCCATACATCACTACTGGGAAAACCATCCCCTTCTGCAGTTTCCAGCAACAGGAATTCAGAAGCATAGTTGCCTCCAGCTCTGCAGACAGAACACAGGCATCATGGCTAGTAGCCATCAATAGCCTTCTCCTCCCTGAAGTTGTCCTATCCTCTCTTAAAACCATGTGAGCTGGTAACTTGGCAGAAGCTCAGCTCTGCCCTCACCAGTCTTGGAAGGATCCTTTTAAAAAGTCCCATATGACCAGAGAATGTGTGCCTGTCCATTGGGGGATATAGGAAGCCCCAAACACATATTTTTTAGATGTCCCTTTTATGATGAGGCACATAGAGAAACCATTGACTCCCTGCTGGTGAGGCTGACCTCCTGGTAAAGCAAAAATTCGATCTTCTCCTGTTAGGCAAAGACCACAAGACAACCCGGATTGCTGCCAGATTCTGTGCACAGATCTGTAGGTGCAGATCCCCTGATTCAATCTAGTTTGTTAAGAAAATTCCCAAACCCGGATCCACGGTCATTTCTCTAAGGTAGTCTGTTTTAAATTTTTTATGTGTTTATATGCCTATCACACTTTAAAACTTAAAATCCATTGTTGTTGTATATTGTTTTAAATGTTTGTTTTGCTATTGGGATTGTAGTTCCATTTGTGTTTCTCAAGCTGGTCTCTGACCGTAATAAATTTCATGTCATGTCATGTAAGCTGGTAACCTCTTCTGCGTCCTGCAGGAGAGGCTTCCACAATTTAACTATGTGCTGTGTGATGATGTACATCCTTTTATCTGCCCTGAATCTTCCCACCTTTATTGAATGTCCATGAGTTCCAGTGTTATGAGAGAGGATGGAAGACATTTCTCTATCCCCTTTCTCCAGAAGCTGGGACTTATTTAATTTGCCTGCATGAGCGCCCCTCCCAACACTGGCAGACTTAGGGATCTCGATTTTCAGCGGCACCCTGTGTGATGCTAAAACTCTCTGCCGCCCACCTCTCGCGCCCCGTTCTGCAGCACTGTTGTGGTGCCCCCTGCAACATGGCGCCCGGTGTGGCTCAATGGTCACCCTACTCTAAAACCTCCTGTGCTCTTAACTATGCTTGTTTTGAATGTTGAGCAACAAATGCCTCTTCACTGGGGTGGGGGCGACACTTCTGAGCAATTGGAAGTCACGAAAACCACTGCATTTCACCACCGCATTATGCCAAATGGATCCACCATTTCCACCGGCTCGAAACTGACCTCGATAGAGAAATGTGCTGCGTAGCAACTGATTTTCCTCCTTTTTATATATATGAAAGGGGCTGGGGGGAAAAGCAGAGTCAGCAAGGAAATTAAAGTGGGGGGGGGTGTGGAAGGAAGGAAGCCTGCAGAGCAAACTGTTGAATGTTGCAGAAATGAAAGCAAGCAAATGGAAGGTATTTCAGCCGTAACATCTGGGAGGGAAAGTGGCGGAGGGAGAAGTCAAAGACTGTTAATATACCTGAACATGGTGGGGAGGGGGGGCGGAGAAGCCCGAGTCTGAAAGGCTGACTAGCAATAAAAAATCCATTAGATATTTGTCCTCCCCCACCCCAGAGAGAGAGAGAGAGAGAGAGAGAGTCCTTAAGTGCTTTCTCTACCTCGGGTGCACACGCAGAGAGCCCCCTCCCTGTCTCCTGCTTCTGTTGGCCATCCCAACATGCTGTTTGGGTGCTGTCCAGAGCATCCTCTTAATGCGCGCCGGCAACACGCCGACTTCATTAAGGGCCTTTCGATTAATGTCTGGGTGGACCCACTCTGCGGGCAGCATCCATCGCCAGGGCGATGGCATATTTAGCGCGAGGCCCTTAGCATAATCAGAAAGGATGAAGCCACCTTGGGGAGAGAAGAGGAGGCTGCTTTTAATAGACCCGTAAGTGCTGGCGGGATGAATATTTATGGCGCACTTCCTTTCCAAAAGGGGGGGCGGGGAGGGTGCACAATGAAATATTCAGCGGGAAGCAGGCCAGGGAAGAAGAAGGCATTCAGAGAACGCACTCTCTCTACTCCAGGGAAGCTATTTCACCTGTCCCTGCATCTATGGAGTTTCTTTTTTGACAACATATGAAGGGCCTGCTGAAAGCAGCCAGTGGCCTGTCTAGTCCAGCAGCCTGTTTTCACAGCGCATTCTCCCTTCCTGTGGTATCCAGCGACTGGTTTTTGGGCACATTGCTGCCTCCAGCCATGAGGTGAGAGCACAGTCATCATGGCTTGTGGCAGTCCTGTCAGTTGTTGTTTAGTCGTTTAGTCGTGTCCGCCTCTTCGTGACCCCCTGGACCAGAGCACGCCAGGCACTCCTGTCTTCCACTGCCTCCCGCAGTTTGGTCAAACTCATGCTGCTAGCTTTGAGAACACTGTCCAACCACCTCGTCCTCTGTCGTCCCCTTTTCCTTGTGCCCTCCATCTTTCCCAACATCAGGGTCTTTTCCAGGGAGTCTTCTCTTCTCAGGAGGTGGCCAAAGTGTTGGAGCCTCAGCTTCAGGATCTGTCCTTCCAGTGAGCACTCAGGGCCGATTTCCTTCAGAATGGAGAGGTTTGATCTTCTTGCAGTCCATGGGACTCTCAAAAGTCTCCTCCAGCACCAGAATTCAAAAGCATCAATTCTTCAGCGATCAGCCTTCTTTATGATCCAGCTCTCACTTCCATACATCACTACTGGGAAAACCAGAGCTTGAACTATACGGACTTTTGTTGGCAAGGTGATGTCTCTGCTTTTTAAGATGTTGTCTAGGTTTGGTCCAATCCTCTTTTAATAATAATAATAATAATTTATTATTTATACGCCGCCCATCTGGCTGGGTTTCCCCAGCCACTCTGGGCGGCTTCCAACAGAACACCAAAATACAATAACCTATTAAACATTAAAAGCTTCCCAGAACAGGGCTGCCTTCAGATGTCTTCTAAAAGTCTGGAAGTTCTTTTTTCTCTTTGACATCTGGTGGGAGGGCATTCCACAGAGCGGGTGCCACTACTGAGAAGGCCCTCTGCCTGGTTCCCTGTAACTTGGCTTCTCGCAGCAAGGGAACAGCCAGAAGGCCCTCAGTTCTGAAGCTCAGTGTCTGGGCAGAACGATGGCCCTAAATAAGGCAAGGCAAGATGGTAGGGACCACACAGACATGCCTCGCAAGCATAGGCTGCAAAGCTGGAGGATCCCAACCTCCACAGATCAGGCCAGGCAACTGGGACTACATGGAGACATCAGTAAGTTCTGCGGATCACGTGGAAAATATGCTTTCAAATGTTTCAGGCAACTCAGGAAAGTGAGCCAAGCTGTACACGGCAAAAGGTGGCTTCGTGGCCTCCAAGGTTCTTTCCAGCTTTGTGGTTTGGCTCGCTCATCACACTAAGCCAGTCTTTGTTTGGTCAAAGTGGTTTGCAAAGCTCTCTGTGGTTAGCAGGAATGCAAACGGAAAGAGTAAAATTATCAGTAAAAAGAGTTTAATGCTGTGCTGGGCCCAGGGGTAACCTGTGAAACACAGTCCAGAATCCGACAGGGCCAAGGCAGGACACGAGGCAGGAAACCAGGCAAGGACAGGTACAGGATCTCAGGCAGGATCTGGCATACAGCAATGTTGCTCCCGCAACCCGGGCTGGGGTCTGACAGCCTTTTATCTGAGACAGGGTAACGGCCGGTCCTGATCCCCCAGCGACTCACCTCCCTGTTTCGCCCAAAGGCGAGCACTCCTCCTGCGAGTACTCAGGTCTCTCCTTCTCTCAGACCTTAGTCTCTGCAGCTCGGGAGACATCGATGGGTTACTAGACCCAGGGGCCGCCTCAGCCTCCCCTGACCCAACCCGTAGTGTAGCAGCTGTAAGCGATGGCCCAGCTGAAGGCAACAAGGTCATCCCTGCATCTGGAGCCAGGGCAGGCTCAGGCCCCTGACTCGGCCCAGCTGGTGCTTGTTGCAGGGGAACCTGTGCAGACTGGGACTCTTCAGGGTCAGGCCCCAGACTAGGTTCAGATGCCGCCTGGGGCAAAGGATCCGGTGCAGACTGAGACTCCTCTGGTTCCGAGTCCAAGCCCGAGTCCCAGGCCATCACAAATGCTTATTGTCGGGAGAAAGAAAAGGAAGTCCTTCAGTCCTGCAAGAGGCAGTGATTGCCACCAACTTGGAAGACGCTGGGGGTCCCATCAAACTCTACGATTCTATAGGTTTTTAAGCAGAGGTTGGGTGGCCATCTGCCATGGATGCTTTAGCTGAGAGTCCTGCATTTCAGGGGATTGGACTAGATGACGCTTGGGTCCCTTCCAACTGTATGATCCTATGATTCTATAAAAAGGTAAAGGGATCCCTGACCATTAGGTCCAGTCATGGCCGACTCTGGGGTTGCGGCGCTCATCTCGCTTTATTGGCCGAGGGAGCCGGCATACAGCTTCCAGGTCATGTGGCCAGCATGACTAAGCTGCTTCTGGAGAACCAGAGCAGTGCATGGAAACGCCATTTACCTTCCTGCCGGAGCGGTACCTATTTATCTACTTGCACTTTGACGTGCTTTCGAACTGCTAGGTTGGCAGGAGCAGGGACCGAGAAATGGGAGCTCACCCCGTCGCGGGGATTCAAACCGCCGACCTTCTGATCAGCAAGCCCTAGGCTCTGTGGTTTAACCCACAGCTTTAAAAGAGGATTTAGGTGAATTCATGGAGGAGCAGAAGGCTCCTAGTCAGGATGGCTATGGTCTGCCTCCATAGTTGAAGGCAGCAATGCTTCTGAATACCAATTACTGAACTCCTGCTTCCAGGATTCCCTTTAGAATCCAACAGGATGCTGGACTAGATGGGCCATTGGCCTGATCCAGCAGCCTCTTCTTATCTTCTTTTGTGAAGATCCCTCCCCAGGTCTGAGCATGCAATTTGGGATTTGGGCGTATTTTCACTTTCAAAAAACACCTTCTCCTACCCGGCTGCAAAGAAAAGAAAAGTGAAATGATAGGCGGAAGTCTAGACTTTTTCTGGGGCTATTGTCAGTATGTGAAGTCCTCCTGCTGTTTGAGCCATTGTCAATACTTCTTTGAAGTGCAAAAGGAGGTTTGTAAAGATTGTTCTCTACCTGCAGCAGCATGGAATATTTGCATTGATAATGAATGCTCAGAAGAGGGCAGGGAGGAAAGACTGCTTTGAAGGGCCTTTCATTCAAGTCATCTTTCTGGCCTGTTTTTGCTTCAAGGACATGCCTCCCAGGGTCCAATACCTGGACTAAGTTTAATGAAGAACTGTCAATCCAATCCCGCCCCCTGCACTCTACACAAACTTGAGAGTTGTAGGGAGTACAAGACTCATCTAGGAATCAGAGCTAAAGACTCCCTAGACAGGTGGTCATTCAACCTCTCTTTAAAAACCTACAGGAAAGGAGAGTCCATCACCTTGCAAGGTCCTGGAATCATAGAATGGTTGAGCTGGAAGGGACCTCAAGGGTCATATATACCTTGGCCTTGGCCCAGTAAACCTAAAGGAGTGTTTCCACCCCCATCGTCCAGCCCAGACACTGAGGTTCAGCTTCAAAAGCCTTCTGGTGGTTCCCTCCCTGCGAGAAGCCAAGTTACAGGAAACCAGGCAGAGGGCCTTCTCGGTGGTGGCACCCGCCCTGTGGAACACCCTCCCACAAGATGTCAAGGGAATAAACAACTATCCGACTTTTAGAAGACATCTGAAAGCAACCCTGTATTGGAAGTCTTTAATGTTTGAAGTTTTACAGTGGTACCTTGGGTTAAGTACTTAATTCGTTCTGGAGGTCTGTTCTTAACCTGAAACTGTTCTTAACCTGAAGCACCACTTTAGCTAATGGGGCCTCCCGCTGCTGCCACGCCGTTGGAGCATGATTTCTGTTCTTATCCTGAAGCAAAGTTCTTAACCTGAGGTACTATTTCTGGGTTAGCGGAGTCTGTAACCTGAAGCATATGTAACCCGAGGTACCACTGTACTATGTTTCTGTGTATGCTGTTAGCCACCCAGAGCGGCTGGGGGAACCCAGCCAGATGGGTTGCTGTTGTTGTTGTTGTTGCTGTTGTTGTTGTGGTTATTGGACAGCCACTCCAAAAGGACAACATGGTCAATGGTATTGATCTTTTCTTGTGTTTTTAATAATCTGTTTTTAATGTTCTGCAGAAAGTCACCCAGAGTGCCTGGAGAGACCAGTGGCTGGGGAGGGAAAGAAGGAAGGAAGGAAGGAATATTATCTATTCCAAATCTTGCAATGCAGGACTCTCATTCATTGGAAGTTATTAAACAGGGTTTGGATGTCTATCTGTCAGGTTTTCTAAAGAAGTGATTCCTGCATTGCAGAGGGTTGGTCTAGATCAGGCACCCCCAACCTTCGGCCCTCCAGATGTTTTGGACTACAATTCCCATCATCCCTGACCACTGGTCCTGTTAGCTAGGGATCATGGGAGTTGTAGGCCAAAACATCTGGAGGGCTGCAGGTTGGGGATGCCTGGTCTAGATGAACATTCCAACTCTGCAATTCTGTGCTTCTTTTTGAACACAAGGACAGCTGTGTTTCCTTCTGGACAGCCTTGACTATCGATAGTACACAGAGCAACCTCTGTCAGCTTGAAGACTTGGCCGACACCTTAATCAACTTTTCCTGCTTGAACTGGCTGCTGTTGCAGGGACTTCTTCAGCACCCCAACCACTAATCCTCATGACCTTTTAATAAGCAGGATGGATGCTCTGACGCCGGTCCCTTTGAAGAAGCCCAGCGAACCCCTGGCTGGATTAGCGTTTTAGTCCATTTCATTTCTGTCTGGCTCTTGCCGCGAAGCTGCGCGTGGATATCTGACTAAAGACGGTAATTTGGAAAGGCAATTTTCCTGAATTGCAGGTACGGCGAGATGTCGGGAGATGTAACTGCTGGCTCAGGCAGTCAGATGGAGAATAAACACCAAAGTGATTTAATGGATTCTTTTCATGCTTCCTTCTCTGTGTTTTTCCCCCCTTTCCCAAAGCCTGGCTGAAAGAAGCAAAATAATTATAAGCACAAAATGTCACCTCATTTGGCATAATCGTTAGTCTCGCCTCACTTCCCATCATGCTTATTTTACTGGTGGAAAATAAACATCATACAAGAGGAGGCTAGCTGAGGTCTTCTGGGTTTAGGGAGACGAGGGACCAACTAAGAATATTGTTAGACGTCACGCCAATTTCCGAGTGGTGAGAGACTTCAGAGGTCTGCTTTCCTTGGAGTGAAGGTCAGTGGGGACTGTGGTGTCTTGAAGACACATTTTTTATTTAGACATCTGTACAATCTGAGAATAAGATGGAAGGGAATGGCAGGATAAATTATTAGATTATGCTGAATTGGCCAGATTAAAAGAGACAATCAGCGGACAGCCTAGACAAGAATTTCAAAAAGAATGGGGAAAATTCAAAGAATACTTTATCAAACCGTGCCCCAAAATATACACCTGGACTTGTTTTGATTAATTTCTACAGGAGACGTTGCTGTTTTTAAAGTCATAATTAGGAAAAATTGTAATCACATATAAAAGAAACAGTATAGAAGAATTAAATAAGGAGGCCATTTACAGGATAAAGGAAGTCTTTTATTTTTTATGTTATGTTTTCTTTGTGTAAGGGGATAGGAGTTTAATTCTGATAATTAAATTGTCAGTGGTGGTGGGTAGGTTTGTATGCATGAGTTGTTGTGGACTATGTTGTAAATAAAGTAAAAATAACAAAAATAAAAAGATGAAGGGGCTCACAGCATTAACACCCTAACAGATCTTGCTTCTCCACCAATCACAGCTTTGGATCCAGCACAGAATCAAGCATGTCTCTGCGTCTCCATCTTCCAGCCTGTTTCTAGCTCACCCACCCACAACTCTCTGGCTTTTGTTCTCATACCTAGCTGTGATGGGATGGTGAGCTGCTTGTGCGTAAAATCCTAGTCCCTCAGAGTTTGGCTAAGTCCACAAACCTCTGTCTCTGACGGAGCTCCTTAAGCATGGCTCCATCAGTCGCTCGTTGAATCGGACAGTGGGCGTTTACGGAACTTCTTCCAGCATAAAAGCTCCTTAACGGAAACGCGTCTTCTGGACTCTCGGCGTGACAGTTTCCGGCGAGGAGTGGGTGTCCCTATAGGAGGTCCTGAAACCTCCCCACTATTTTCGCTTGAAGTGTCTCTGAGCCCTCCCTCCGACTCACTTTCCCTTGGAACTCCACTTCTCCCCCTGCTGGTCCCCTCCTCAGCTGAATGGTCTCTCTCACCCTCCGTGAGCCCTTTCACCTCCTGCGTCTCAGATGGCAGTTCCCTGACATCCACCTCCCCTCCAGGGCCCCCTTCACCCCCTTCCCTCCCCTCCTCTGCGGGAGGCGAGGGAGCAAAACCCCTGAATGAACCTCCCTCCTCTTCCGAAGTTTCGAACACTTCCCTCCACCTCTTGCTGTTACCGGTTTCCAAGTACTCCTCCTCATCGGAGTCTGTTCCTCCTTCCAACTCCGATTCCCTGAATCCTTCCAGTTCCTCCTCATCGTCGGTGGTGCCAAAGTACTCCCTCCGGAACCTCGCTATTGGCTGAGGTTTCCTGGGGAACCTTTGGTGGAACGTTTCGATCAAGATCTCGTCACGGACCTCCTCTGCCGTCACCCAGGTGTTTTCCGACTCCGGTTCCCCTTCCCACGCGACCAAATACTCCACCTGATTACCCTTCCACCTGGAGTCGATGATTTCCGCCACATGGTTGCTGCTTTCCCTTTCTTCTATGGCTGGCCCCCGTGTGGATACCCCTTCACCTTCCCCCCTATATGGTGACAGTAATGACCTGTGGAATACTGGGTGCAGTTTCATGTGGTTCGGTAACCGGAGTCTGAAAGCCACTGGGTTGACCTGTTGGATGACCTCAAATGGTCCCAATCTTTTGGGTCTCAATTTCTTGCAACCCCCCTTGAACGGCAACCCTTGGGTTGATAGCCAGACCTGACTCCCCACCCTAATGGTTTCACCTTCCCTTCTGCTCTTGTCTGCCTGCCTCTTATATTCTTCTTTGGCCCTTTCTAAGTTGAGTTGGAGTTGACGATGGATCGCTTCCATTTCTTCTACAAAATGTTCAGCGGCCGGGACACTCCATCTCTCCCCTCCTCCCCCTGGAAACGCCCTGGGGTGGTACCCAAAATTAGCCAAAAAGGGGCTCATCCCGGTGGACACATTCTCTACATTATTGTAAGCAAATTCCGCTAGCGCCAACTTTTCGACCCAATCGTTCTCTCTGTCATTGACATAACACCTCAGGTATTGTTGGAGGATACCGTTTGCCCTCTCCGCCTGCCCATTGGTCTCAGGGTGCCTGGCAGTCGAAAAGTTGACCTCTACGTGCAACAAGCTCATAAGTTTCCTCCAGAATCTGGACGTGAACTGTTTCCCTCTGTCGGAGACCACCCTCAAGGGGGCGCCATGCAGCCTAAAAATATGTTCTACAAACAATTTCGCTGTCTCTTCCGCCGTGACTGCATGTGAGCAAGCTACAAAGTGACCCATCTTAGTTAACAGGTCTACTACGACTAGTATGGCGGTTTTCCCCTGGGATTTAGGCAGATCCGTCATAAAATCTATCGATACCGCCTCCCACGGTCGTTCTGGTGTGGGTAACGGTTCTAATAACCCCGCTGGTGCCCGCCTTTCTCCTTTGGCTCTCTGGCATTGGTCACACCTTCTCACATACTCCCGTACATCCTCCCTCACCTTGGGCCACCAAAACTCCCTGGTCACCAACCACATGGTCTTGTGTTGCCCAAAATGCCCCGCTGTGGGATTGTCGTGCAGCTGTTTGAGTACTCTCCCCCTCAATTCCCCTTCGGGTATATATAGAGCCCCTTTGTAATACAATGCCCCGTTTCTTTCTTCAAAACCTCCGGGGTCTTCTCCCTCTCTCCTTAAACCTCTGAGCTTATCCTGGGCATATTCATCATTTACCGTTCCCTCTACCAGTTCCCTTTGCCCCACCCAGGCTGCCCCACACACCCAGTGGTCCTCTGGGATAATATGTCTCTCTTCAGGCGCTCCCTCCCCCTCCAAATATTCAGGTTTGCGAGAGAGAGCGTCCGCTCTGATGTTTTCTGGACCTGGCATATAGCAGATTTCAAAATGGAATTTGGAGAACTCCTGGGCCCATCTCACTTGTCGTTGGTTGAGCACTCGTGCCGTTCTCCAATACTCCAAATTCTTGTGGTCCGTACACACTTGCACCTTATGCTGTGCGCCAATTAGTAAGTGTCTCCATCTCCGGAACGCTTCGTGAATGGCGAGTAGTTCTCGGTCATATACGGTGTAGTTCCTCTCGGATTTGTTCAGCTTACGCGAAAAGAAGGCACAAGGTCTCCATTCCGACTTATTGCTCCCTGGCTGAAGCAGCACCGCCCCCACCGCCCGGTCTGAGGCATCAGTTTCCACTCTCATGGGTTTTTGTAAATCCACATGCAGGAGCTGTTCTTCCGAAGCGAATGCCCTTTTCAATTCCTCAAATGCTTGCTCCGCCTCCGCCGTCCAAACAAATTTCTTCTTGCTGCTTAGACAGTCCGTGATGGGAGCCGTTAAGTGGGCAAAGTTCTTGATGAATTTACGGTAAAAGTTCCCAAACCCTAAGAACCTTTGCACATCCTTTTTCGTTTTCGGTGTCTTCCATTCCAGCACCGCCTGGACCTTGCCTGGATCCATGGCTAATCCCTTGTCTGATAAGCGGTACCCCAGGAATTCCACCTCCTTGGTGTGAAACTGACACTTCTCCAATTTCACCCACAGCTGGTTTGCTTGCAGCTGGCTCAGCACTTCCCTGACATCCTTTACATGCTGCTCCTCATTCTCTGAATATATCAGCACGTCATCGAGGAAGGCCACGCAATTCTTGTAGAGCAAAGGTCCCAGGACATGGTTCATGAGCGATTGAAAACAGGCGGAGCCTGATTGTAATCCGAATGGCATAACGAGGTATTCAAAAGCCCCCAAAGGGGTGAACATGGTGGTTTTCCATTCATCCCCTTTCTTTATTCGTATCAGGTTGTATGCCCCTCTCAGGTCCAATTTCGTGAATATCTTTCCCTTCCTCACCCTGGTCAAAATGTCATCAATCCTGGGCATGGGGAAAGTCACTGGTTCTGACACGGCATTTAGCCGCCTGTAATCCACTACAAGCCGGGGTTTATCCGTGTTTTTTTTGTCCACAAAAAACACTGGGCTCCCCCCCACCGCTCTGGACTCTCTGATGAAGCCCCTCTTCAGGTTTTTATCAATAAACTCCCTTAACTCCTGCATTTCCCTGTCTGACATGGCGTACAGCTTGCCCACGGGGAGCTGGGCCCCAGGGACCAGGTTAATTTGGCAGTCAAAGTCTCTATGCGGTGGTAGTTTATCTGCTTCCCTTTCGCTGAAGACCTTGCTCAGATCAGCGTATTGTTTGGGCACCTTCCCTTTGTCTGCCACTTCCGTCCCTGCTAGAAAGGCTTTTGCCCCTTCTGGCACTTTCCCTCTCTGCAATGTTCCAGGCAATGTGCTGACCCAAAGGAGACCACTCTCTGATGCCAGCCCACTAGCGGGTCATGCAACGCTAGCCAGCTCATTCCCAAAATGACGGGAGCCCCTCCCAGGGTGGCCACATTGAACGCTATCCTTTCGGTGTGCCTGGCCACCCTCATAACCATTGGGACGGTCTGTAGACTAACTTCTCCTCCCAACAGCTCCCTCCCATCGATCGTGGTCACCTGCAGGGGGTTGCTTAAAGGGAGTGTCTGTATCTGGTGTTCAGCTGCAAACTCCTTACTCATAAAATTACAGGAGCTGCCTGAGTCCAACAGCGCCTTTGTCTTTAGTGGGTATCCGTTTGCCAGCTCTAGCAACACCTCTATTACTAGGGCTGGTCTTGGAGGTTCCGGAGTGGGCACTTTTACTGCTCCTTGGCCTGGCTGCAGTGCCCCGACGGTGGCAGCCAGGCGTTGGCTTTTACTGGCTCCTGGACTCCCTCCTCCTTCCCCCCAACAGCTCCCGCCATCCCTTGCCATTCCTTTCTTTGCGGGCAGACTCTGGCAAAGTGACCTGGCTGCTGGCAGAGATAACATTTCTTGGCGCTCTTTCCCTCCTTTTTCCTCCCTTCACTGGGATTTGAAACTGCGCGCGCGCGCGCTGTTCCAACTTCCATCGGCTCTCCTGGCGGGAAACTTGGCTCTGGAATCTCTGGAATGCGGAAATCCCTCCAACGCTCTCCTTTCCCCTCCCGCTTCTCCAAGGCTCTTGCCTCCTGGCGCGCTCCAATGGTCAGCGCTGATTTGGTCAGCTGGTCCATAGACTCCGCCCTGGGCGCCCGGGAAAGTTCGTCTTTCACCGCCGAAGAAAGCCCTTCTTCCAAGAGCATTTGAATGGGTTCCGCCGATAGGTCCCATCCCAATTTATGTATCAACATGGTAAACTCAGTCCAGTACTCACGAACCGATCGGCTCCCCTGTTTGCAAGCCATCAATTGTCTGCGCACCAGTCCCTGTTCAATCTCGCTGGAAAACATCAAATCCATGGCGCGAAAAAACTTCCTTGTGTCCTTCAGCATTTCACTATTCCCTGCCATCAGGGGTCTAACCCAGTCTCTCGCCCCTCCTTCGAGATGGCCAATCACAAACGCCACTCGCGATGCCTCGTCGGGAAAGTCGTTAAACTGCAGCTCGAGAGCATACTGCATCTCTGTCCTAAAGGCTTGATAGTTCCTGGGGTCCCCCCCAAACTTCTGCACCAACCCTGGCATCTTTCTTGCTAGTGGGGCGCCTTTTGTCTTATCTGCATCCTGTGCCCTCCTTTCCTCTAGCCTCGCCGTTTGCAGCGCTAGCTGGAGCTCCAACACCCTGTACCTTTCTTCCAGGCTTGGACCCTCTCCAGCTCCTCCTGCTCCCCCGGCTCCGGCTGGGTTGCTCATGATGCCTCTTTGCACAAGCTGCTTTCAGGGACTGTCCGATTGCTGTGATGGGATGGTGAGCTGCTTGTGCGTAAAATCCTAGTCCCTCAGAGTTTGGCTAAGTCCACAAACCTCTGTCTCTGACGGAGCTCCTTAAGCATGGCTCCATCAGTCGCTCGTTGAATCGGACAGTGGGCGTTTATGGAACTTCTTCCAGCATAAAAGCTCCTTAACGGAAACGCGTCTTCTGGACTCTCGGCGTGACAGTTTCCGGCGAGGAGTGGGTGTCCCTACAGGAGGTCCTGAAACCTCCCCACTGTTCTCGCTTGAAGTGTCTCTGAGCCCTCCCTCCGACTCACTTTCCCTTGGAACTCCTCTTCTCCCCCTGCTGGTCCCCTCCTCAGCTGAATGGTCTCTCTCACCCTCTGTGAGCCCTTTCACCTCCTGCGTCTCAGATGGCAGTTCCCTGACACTAGCATTTAGAGAAGGTTGGTTCAGGAAGACTCGCCTGTTCCTTCTACGGCACAGAACAACTTCTTTCGTTATGCTAATTGTGGTGCTTAACTAGTCAGCCAAAGTCATTGGCACGCTTGCTCTCATACAGCCCACCCCCACAGAAACAGGATCCCAAGAACAGGAAGGGACTTATGGTATCGCCCAGATTGACCACAGACTTCTTGCTTTGGTAAAGGGAGAAACTGACTTCTCACTAGAAAAAGTTGGGCCTTGCAATTTCACTGGAAATCTCCTTTCTTGTCCTTTGAATCCATTTGGTTTGGGTCATACCCTCTGGAGCAACAAAAAACAAGCTTGTTCCATCTTCCATGTGACAGCCCTCTTCTCTCATAAGGCTAGAAGTCGAGGACTCTCGTGTCCTCCAATGCAATTGAATGTTAGAAGTTGCAGGACCTGCAAAAGGAAATGCTTTTTAACATGTGAATGGTTAAACTATGGAAATTGCTGCAGCAAGTGATAGCCACCAAGTCAGACAGCTCTAAAGGGAGTTTTGATGAAATCACAGTGGATAAAGCTATCAAGGGCTACTAGTCACTAAAGCTCTATACTGCTTCCAACATCACCCTCTCACTGGATACCAGCCTTGGAGTGATCTAGAATAGGTGAGTGCTACTGGGCTTATGTCCTGCTTGAAAGCATCTGGTTGGCCACTGTGGGAACAGAATAAGGGATAAGATATGCCTCTGGTGTGACCCAGAAGAAATATAATGTTCTTTATGAGCCCAGAGCATCATAGAATTGTAGAGTTGCAAGGGACCCTGGGGTTCATCTAGTCCAACCCCTTGCAATCCAGGAATCTCAACCATGATGGCCATCTAACCTCTGCTTGAAAACCTCCAAGGAAGGAGATCATGAGATGTTTCCAACTCTCTTCTCTTCTAAACTGGCTCTTCAAAGATTCCCTGATCACCACAGCATCCAGAAAAGGGGCCATGTGGAACAATGCATTCATAGATGTGTTCTTCTCTAGCAATGCTTGTGTCTCCCATGCAAGGACGCATGTGAAAAGAACTATAGGCTCAGTTCAAATATTTTGCTTGTGGTGTCTGTTTCTGCCTAGTTCAGGTTCTGCTTGGCTGTGGAGATGTTGACTCTCCATCCCCATACTCATCTGCAGGATTTCGTGGGAGATTACGATTCTAGACCTGCCCTTCTCCATTTTGGCTAGGCAGTGAACCATGGCAGTCAGGGAGAACAAATAGCCTTCATAGGGAGCCATCCAGCAGTGGAAGCAGGAAGGAATAAGGTTTGGATTCCAGGTAGTAACATCAGGGTCAGGTTCTGCAGCACCATGGAGAGCTCCCAGGGAAGGTAGCAATTGATTGAGCATTAGTTTTTCTCATATGTCATCTGAGTGCTGGGAAATGCAAGGGAGGGAAATAAAGGAACATAGGAACACAAGAAGAGGCTGCTGAATCAGACAAATGGCCCATCTAGCCCAGCATCCTGTTCTCACAGTGGCTGAGCAGATGTCTGTGGGAAACTCATAAGCAGGATTCAAGCACAAGAGCATCCTTCACTCCTGCTGTTTCCAGCAATTGGGACCCAGAAGTATCAGTACCTATTACTGCGGAGGCCGTGCGTAGCCATCATGGCTAATAACCTGAATAGCCCTTTCTTCATCCCCTTTAAAAGCCACCCAAGCTGGTGGCCATCACTGCTTCCTGTGGGTGTGAGTTCTGCAGTTTAATTATTATTATTATTAATATTTTAATTACTTATATCCCACCCATCTGGCTGGGTTGCATTGTGTTAAGAAGTACTTTTTAAAACCCTTCCAGTAGCACCTTAGAGACCAACCAAGTTTGTTCTTGGTATGAGCTTTCGTGTGCATGCACACTTCTTCAGATGGAAGAAGTATCTGAAGAAGTGTTCATGCACATGAAAGCTTATACCAATAACAAACTTAGTTGGTCTCTAAGGTGCTACTGGAAGGAATTTTAAAATTTTGTTTCGACTATGGCAGACCAACATGACTACCTACCTGTAACTATTTTTAAAAGCCATCCTGTATCTTCCAACACTCAGCTTCATGGTATATCCATGAGTTCTAGTGTTATGAAAGAAAGAGGAAAGCAAGGGAGAAGGGAAGGGAAGGGAAGGGAAGGGAAGGGAAGGGAAGGGAAGGGAAGGGAGGGAGGGAGGGAGGGAGGGAGGGAGGGAGGGAGGGAGGAAAGAGCCACTGGATTTAAATTATGAGTGTTTCAGCCAGGCCCCCAACCCTGCCTTTATCCAGACCATTGCAAGATGGATTTGTATGATAAAGTCACAGCTCTGCTGTCTCCTTTCATTGCAGAGATGTGCTTTGTCCTGGGAGCCAGCCTCTCTTTTGGTCTTCAGCCATCGGTTTTGCCTCCTCTGATGGGATTTGGCTGTCCTAAAGGGAACCTCATGGGAGGCAGGTTAAAATTCAACACACACATTGCAAGAGTCTCAGGCAGTGGGCCTGTTCTTTCCCTGTGGAGGCTGGCTGAAAATAAGGCCATCAGGAATGGGAAGCTATTTCAACTCCTCGCAGGCTAGTTCAAAGCCCTTTTCTGTCCTGGTGGAAGAATCGCTCTTCTCCCAGGCTCAAGAGGAACGTCTGTGGAACATTCTGAGAGAATATGGTGTAAAATAACATTGATTTTCCTTTCTTTTCTAAAATGTAGCAACTAGGTGGAAGGAGTGGACATGTCATATAAAGAAGCCATCCTACAATCAACGGGTTGTCAGTACTTGCAATGAGTCCTGTGCTGTGCTTTGAAGACCCAGCAATCAGCTGATAGCCCAAACGCTTTGCAGGTGCCACTGATCAGCTGACTGTTAGTGCCTGCAAACGCCCTTTGGGTGTAAGGCGTGTGGGTGTAGTTGACCAAAATGGCTTGGTGACCCAAATGGGGGCCTCCTGGGGAGCCTGGTTTTGACCTGAAGTTCAGAGGCTCCCACCCGTGCTCTGAGCTCTAAATCAGGACTTAAACCCACCCAGCTAAGTCCTGCCCACTCTCAACAGGCTTTTAACAAAGAATCTGTTCCAGTCCCATTACTCCTAGACACCAACAGAAGTCTACTGTCCCTATCAAAGGAAGCAATAATATAGCTCTCTTCTGCTTTGATCAGACCTCACCTGGCATCCTGTGTCCAGTTCTGGGTGCTGCAGTTAAGAAGGATGTTGACAAGCTGGAAGATGTGCAGAGGAGGGCGACCAAGATGATCAAGGGTCTGGAAACCAAGCCTGATGAGGAACGGTTGAAGGAGCTGGATATGTTTAGCCTTGAAAAGAGAAGACTGAGAGGAGATATGATTTGTTGTTGTTGTTGTTTAGTCGTTTAGTCGTGTCCGACTTTTCGTGACCCCATGGACCAGAGCACGCCAGGCATCTCTGTCCTCCACTGCCTCCCCCAGTTTGGTCAAACTCATGCTGGTAACCTCGAAAACACTATCCAACCATCTCGTCCTCTGTCGCCCCCTTCTCCTTGTGCCCTCCATCTTTCCCAGCATCAGTGTCTTCTCCAGGGAGTCTTCTCTTCTCATGAGGTGGCCAAAGTACTGGAGCCTTAGCTTCACGATCTGTCCTTCCAGTGAGCACTCAGGGCTGATTTCCTTAAGAATGGATGTGTTTGATCTTCTTGCAGTCCATGGGACTCTCAATAGTCTTCTCCAGCACCATAATTCAAAAGCATCAATTCTTCGGCGATCAGCCTTCTTTATGGTCCAGCTCTCACTTCCATACATCACTACTGGGAAAACCATAGCTTTTACTATATGGACCTTTGTTGGCAAGGTGACTTCTCTACTTCTCAAGATGCTGTCTAGGCCTGTCATTGCCCTTCTCCCAAGAAGCAGGCATCTTTTAATTTCGTGGCTGCTGTCACCATCTGCAGTGATCATGGAGCCCAAGAAAGTAAAATCTCTCACTGCCTCCATTTCTTCCCCTTCTATTTGCCAGGAGGTGATGGGACCAGTGGCCATGATCTTCGTTTTTTTGATGTTGAGCTTCAGACCATACTTTGCGCTCTCCTCTTTCACCCTCATTAAAAGGTTCTTTAATTCCTCCTCACTTTCTGCCATCAAGGTTGTGTCATCTGCATATCTGAGGTTGTTGATATTTCTTCCGGCAATCTTAATTCCAGCTTGGGATTCATCCAGCCCAGCCTTTCGCATGATGTATTCTGCATACAAATTAAATAAGCAGGGAGACAAAATACAGCCTTGTCGTACTCCTTTCCCAATTTTGAACCAATCAGTTGTTCCATATCCAGTTCTAACTGTAGCTTCTTGTCCCATATAGAGATTTCTCAGGAGACAGATGAGGTGATCAGGCACTCCCATTTCTTTAAGAACTTGCCATAGTTTGCTGTGGTCGACACAGTCAAAGGCTTTTGCATAGTCAATGAAGCAGAAGTAGATGTCTTTCTGGAACTCTCTAGCTTTCTCCATAATCCAGCGCATGTTTGCAATTTGGTCTCTGGTTCCTCTGCCTCTTCTAAATCCAGCTTGCACTTCTGGGAGTTCTCGGTCCACATACTGCTTGAGCCTTCCTTGTAGAATTTTAAGCATAACTTTGCTAGCGTGTGAAATGAGTGCAATTGTGCGGTAGTTGGGGCATTCTTTGGCACTGCCCTTCTTTGGGATTGGGATGTAGACTGATCTTCTCCAATCTTCTGGCCACTGCTGAGTTTTCCAAATTTGCTGGCATATTGAGTGTAGCACCTTAACAGCATCATCTTTTAAAATTTTAAATAGTTCAGCTGGAATACCATCACTTCCACTGGCCTTGTTATTTGCAGTGCTTTCTAAGGCCCATTTGACTTCACTTTCCAGGATGTCCGGCTCAAGGTCAGCAACCACACTACCTGGGGTGTACGAGACATCCATATCTTTCTGGTATAATTCCTCTGTGTATTCTTGCCACCTCTTCTTGATGTCTTCTGCTTCTGTTAGGTCATTACCACTTTTGTCCTTTATTATGGTAATCTTTGTACGAAATGTTCCTTTCATATCTCCAATTTTCTTGAACAGATCTCTGGTTCTTCCCATTCTGTTGTTTTCCTCTATTTGTTTGCATTGCTCGTTTAAGAAGGCCTTCTTGTCTCTCCTTGCTATTCTTTGGAAATCTGCATTCAATTTCCTGTATCTTTCACTATCTCCCTCGCATTTTGCTTGCCTTCTCTCCTCCGCTATTTGTAAGGCCTCGTTGGACAGCCACTTTGCTTTCTTGCATTTCCTTTTCATTGGGATGGTTTTCGTTGCTGCCTCCTGTACAATGTTACGAGCCTCCATCCATAGTTCTTCAGGCACTCTGTCCACCAAATCTAAATCCTTAAACCTGTTCCTCACTTCCACTGTGTATTCATAAGGGATTTGACTTAGATTGTATCTTACCGGCCCAGTGGTTTTTCCTACTTTCTTCAGTTTAAGCTTGAATTTTGCTATAAGAAGCTGATAATCTGAGCCACAGTCAGCTCCAGGTCTTGTTTTTGCTGACTGTATAGAGCTTCTCCATCTTTGGCTGCAGAGAATATAATCAATTTGATTTCGATGCTGCCCATCTGGTGATGTCCATGTGTAGAGTCGTCTCTTGTGTTGTTGGAAAAGCGTGTTTGTGATGACCAGCTTGTTCTCTTGACAGAACTCTATTAGCCTTTGCCCTGCTTCGTTTTGATCTCCAAGGCCAAACTTGCCAGTTGTTCCTTTTATCTCTTGCCTCCCTACTTTAGCATTCCAATCCCCTATAATGAGAAGAACATCCTTCTTTGGTGTCACTTCTATAAGGTCTTGTAAGTCTTCATAGAATTGGTCTATTTCAGTTTCTTCAGCACCAGTAGTTGGTGCATAAACTTGGATTACTGTGATGTTAAAAGGTCTGCCTTGGATTCGTATCGAGATCATTCTATCATTTTTGAGATTGCATCCCGGTACAGCTTTCGCCACTCTTTTGTTGACTATGAGGGCCACTCTATTTCTTTTACGGGTTTCTTGTCCACAGTAGTAGATGTGATGGTCATCTGAACTGAATTCGCCCATTCCCGTCCATTTTAGTTCACTGATGCCCAGGATGTCAATATTTATTCTTGCCATCTCATTTTTGACCACCTCCAACTTACCCAGGTTCATGGTTCTTACATTCCAGGTTCCTATGCAATATTTTTCTTTACAGCATTGGACTTTCCTTTCGCTTCCAGGCATATCCGCAACTGAGCGTCCTTTCGGCTTTGGCCCAGCCGCTTCATCAGCTCTGGATCTACTTGTACTTGCCCTCCGCTCTTCCCCAGTAGCATGTTGGACGCCTTCCGACCTGAGGGGCTCATCTTCCAGCGTCATAACTTTTATATGCCTGTTGTCTTTGTCCATGGAGTTTTCTTGGCAGGATACTGGAGTGGCTTGCCGGTTCCTCCTCCAGGTGGCTCACGTTTGGTCAAAACTCTCCACTATGACTTGTTCATCTTGTGTGCCCTGCTCGGCGTAGTTCATAGCTTCTCTGAGTTCTTCAAGCCCCTTCGCCACGGCAAGGCAGTGATCCATGAAGGGGGGAGATATGATAGCCAACTTCAAATATATTAAGGGCTGCCACATGAAAGTTCACGGGATGAAAGGGCAGCAGGATGCTCAATCAGGAGAGATGGGTTGGGCTGGGGGGCAGCAGCTGAGTAGGGGGGCACTCAGCTCAAAGGGGGCAGCATGCTGCCTGCTGTTCGTGCAAGAGGTCCCTGGTTGAACTTCCAGTTAAAAGGCTGGGAAAGCCCCGAGGCCCTGGAGAGCTGTCCCTGCCACTCAAAGCAGAAAGCATTGGGTTGGATGGATCAATGGCTTCCTTTGGGAGAAGACAGCTTCCTGGGTTCCATGTGGATTGATCCAGTATGGATCCATTTGGGGCTGTGGTCCTAAGCTGGGTGATGCGAGTAAACAGAAGTGTGTTGAGAAGCTGGAGGATGTGCAGAGGAGGGCAACCAAGATAATCAAGGGTCTGGAAACCAGGCCTTATGAGGAACGGTTGAGGGAGTTGGGTATGTTTAGCTTGGATGAGAGGAGACTGAGAGGAGATATGAGAACCGTCTTCAAGTATCTCAAGGGCTGTCACGTGGAAGAGGGGAAAAAGTTTTTTGTTTTTTGTTTTGCTGCCCCTGGAAGATAGGACCCAAAACAAAGGATGCAAATGACAACAAAGATGCTGAATAAACAGATGATGATGATGATGATGATGATGATGATGATGATGATGCTTTTACTCTGGGAGTTGTTTGACAATGGGACTTCCTTGGAAGCTTTCAAACAAAGGTTGGATAGCCATCTGTCAGGGATTCTTTAGCTGTCTTTCAACTCCACGATTCAATGATTTTTGCAGTCAGAAATACCTGGGATTGTAGAGGGGTTATCTGCATGCTAACGCTTTGCTCCCCCACTGAGCTCAGTTCTCTACCCAGCCTGTGGTCTGATATACAAGGCGGAGGAGCTGAATTGAAACCCCTTTCGCTCCAGTGGGACCCTCTGCAGGAGAACGTTGCAGGTGGTTTGTGCTCTCTGCTTCTAACCTTCCCCCTTGTGGCCCCAGCTCCGATCTCATTAAATTGGTTTGCAGCGCACTCCCCTTCCCCCTGATTTCCCTATGCCGCCATTCCTCTTGAAGGAGGCAGACAATCATTTGAATGCATTTTTTATTCCTTGCACAACAAGGCAGGGGTGTCTCAAAATTGCTGCCCTTTCTTTTCGGAGCCCCGGATGAAATGACAGGAAATAATTACGCTCCTATCTGCGCCGAGAGCTGCTGGCTGGTGCGATGCCAGATACAAGTAGTTTGTTACTCTTGTTTTATCACTCTCAGCAGAAGTGGGCCTCAGAGATTATGCACTCAAGTATTGCCTGGGTCTTTATCACTGCATATTTTGGAAAGTAATTTCTGGTAATTATTTTTTTTCTTCCAAAAGAAAAAATATATACATAAATTAACCAGAAGGTTTTGTTTGGTCTCAGTGATGCAATAGATTAATCTCTTTTGCACAAGCTTCATTATAGACTGGAATTGACCAGGGGCCAGGATAGTTGATGGAAGCCAAGCTAAACAAGGGAAGACATTGAGCCCCCCACAACTGGTGGTTTCTTGACAGAAACTGTTTAGAAGTACTGCATAAAAGAGCCCTGCTAGCTCAGAACAAAGGTCTGGGAACACCAGCATCCTCTGAGAAGCAAACAAACAAAGCAGATAACAAAAAGTCTTCCTATATTGTTTACTCATCATAGAATCATAGAGTTGGAAGAGACCACAAGGGCCATCGAGTCCAACCCCCTGCCAAGCAGGAAACACCATCAGAGCACTCCTGACATATGGTTGTCAAGCCTCTGCTTAAAGACCTCCAAAGAAGGAGACTCCACCACACTCCTTGGCAGCAAATTCCACTGTCGAACAGCTCTTACTGTCAGGAAGTTCTTCCTAATGTTTAGGTGGAATCTTCTTTCTTGTAGTTTGGATCCATTGCTCCGTGTCCGCTTCTCTGGAGCAGCAGAAAACAACCTTTCTCCCTCCTCTATGTGACATCCTTTTATATATTTGAACATGGCTATCATATCACCCCTTAACCTCCTCTTCTCCAGGCTAAACATGCCCAGCTCCCTTAGCCATTCCTCATAAGGCATCGTTTCCAGGCCTCATCCCTGGAGCTGGTTTTCAGAGGCACATTGGGCTGGTCCAATTGGCTCTCCCTTTGAGAAGATGAAACTAAATGTGGATTACAGGGACTCAGAGGGTCAGAACAGTTGCAGCAGGTGGAGTCAAGGGACCAAGGAGAATTGCAGGCATTAGTTTGAACTAATGAGCCAAGTCCCTAGAGTCTAGAGCAGCCCTCCTTGACCAGGGGTCCCCAGATGTAGTTAGACTACAACTCCTATCATCCCTTACCTGCTGGCTAGGGATGATGGGAGTTGTAGTCCCGTGAAATCTGGGGACCCGAAGTTGAGAAAGGCTGCTCTAGAGGGTGACAAGTGTCATGTTATCTAGTGCCTAAAATGCATCCGGTAAATGTCTCTAAAACCAGATAAATGTTTTAAAAAGTAGAATGACAGAAATCAGAGGAGATGGGAATTAGTTTAAAAAACCTCAAACTGAAATGCATCCAGTGCGAAGTATTTTAAAATGAATTGCCCTTGTCTAACAGGGTTCCTGGGACGCAGGTGGTGCAGTGGGTTAAATCACAGAGCCTAGGACTTGCCAATCAGAAGGTCGGCGGTTCGAATCCATGTGACGGGGTGAGCTACCGTTGCTTGGTCCCTGCTCCTGCCAACCTAGCAGTTCGAAAGCACATCAAAGTGCAAGTAGATAAATAGGTACCGCTCTGGTGGGAAGGTAAACGGCATTTCCATGCGCTGCTCTGGTTTCGCCAGAAGCGGCTTAGTCCCTTGGCCACATGACCCGGAAGCTGTATGCCGGCTCCCTTGGCCAGTAAAGCGAGATGAGCGCCGCAACCTCTAGAGTCGGCCATGACTGGACCTGATGGTCAGGGGTCCCTTTACCTTTACCTTTAACAGGGTTCCTAGTTAAATAATGATAGAGGACTTTGCAAGAGAGGAGATCCTTTAAGGAGGAGAACGGGGCCACCCTGAGCAGAGCTGTTTCTTGACATGTCCTCGCTTGGCTGCAGGTCAAGCAAGACGCTTTTTGCTGAGAGGGGCTGTCTGGTCAAGCTGTGCTGATTCAATTACGGCAGGTATGAGCATGCCCAAAGAAAGCAGCTGTTTTTCCTCAGCTTTCCAGGCCTTTTAAAATGGGTATTTGCAAGAGTCAGGCATGCTCACGGCTATAATTCCATTTGGGTTTCAGCAAACTCTTACTACAGTAGGCAGGCTGTAAGAACAGCCCAGTTAACACTGTAAAATAATTGAATGCAGAAAGTCGGGGATCCAAATGGGAACCCTCCAGTGGAAGAAAGAAGGAAGAAAAGAGGTTCTAATGAGCATCTTAAAAACTTCACAAACTGAGATCGGTTATAAGAGGGCTTGAGGCTGACTCTCCATTCACGACGCTGGGTGGCTTGTCAACGACATCTAAGCTGGCGGGACCAGGATGCGAAGAGAGTTTCCTTTGGTTTCTGGGTGGCTATCAAATGGGCCAGAGTCAATAGATTGGTGCCAGGTAAAGGTAAAGGGACCCCTGACCATTAGGTCCAGTCGTGGCTGACTCTGGGGTTGTGGTGCTCATCTCGCTTTATTGGCCGAGGAAGCCGACGTACAGCTTCCAGGTCATGTGGCCAGCATGACTAAGTCGCTTCTGGCGAACCACAGCAGCACACGGAAACGCTGTTTACCTTCCCGCCGGAGCGGTACCTTTTTATCTACTTGCACTTTGACGTGCTTTTGAACTGCTAGGTTGGCAGGAGCAGGGACCGAGCAATGGGAGCTCAACCCGTCGCGGGGATTCGAACCACCGACCTTCTGAGCGGCAAGTCCTAGGCTCTGTGGTTTAACCCACAGCGCCACCCGCATCCCCTGGTGCCAGGTACCTTTGAACTTATTTCCCCATGGATAAGTTTGTAGAATTACAAGTTATTTATTTACTTACTTGCATTGTCTCTAACAGAATCATGGAAGATGGAGCAAAATTGTTTTCTGCTGCTCCAGAGGGTAGGTGTCAGGAATGAACCAGCTCCAAGCGAAGGTTTGTAGCCAACTGCAGAAAGCAGCCAGAAACAGAGAGGCTTAGATGTTAGTCAAGCAGGGGAGAGCCAGCAGCTGCAGACTTCGGCTCTTCCTGACCTTGATGGGCAGGCTGATAAGGCAGTAGCTGAGAGCAGGCTAGAACACAGCCAAAGCTCACAGGAAGCAAACAGTCTCAGAGACAGCATCTCAGAATGTAAAGAGGTCGGAGCTGAGCCACTAAATTTGACAAGCCGGCGAATGGGAGGGCTGCTAGATAGGAAGCAAAACAAGAGACGTAAGAGTCATAAGTTCAATATCGTCTGTCAACGCCGGAAGGAGTCTTCAGAAGGGTCATCTTGAGTAGTGATGCCAGACTGGGCTTTGTTAAAGCCGTCCGGAGCTATCTGTTTGCTTTTGCAATAAATCCTCCTTTTTAATTACCTACGCTTTCTGTGTTATCAAGCTGGGAATCCGGACTCCTGACAGTAGGATTCAAGTTACAAGAAAGAAGATGCTGACTAAACATCAGGAAGAACTTTCTGACACCAAGAGCTATTGAAGAGCGGAGTGGACTTCCTAGGGAAATGGTGGACTCCCCTTCCTTGGAGGTTTTTAAGCAGAGATTGGACCGCCTTCTGTCAGGGATTCTTTTGTTGCAACCCCTGCATTGTTGGACAAGGTGACCCCAATGAATTGTCTTGAGCTTTCCAGACATGTTTATTACCAAGAACGAGTTTCAGCCTGCATTTCTATTCATCTGTTTGTTAATTCTCAGTTTTTCAAGTATGTTGTGCATGAAAATAGCGCTGCATCTAATCTCGTTACTATTTTGGGTGCTTTGTTCCCTAGTATGATGCTGAGCCTATTTGTGATCTATTGTTTTATCTCTTGGAATTGGGTTATACCAACACAAGATGCAATCAACGCTCTCAAGAACTAGGTCAGGCCTATATTTGTAGTAAAGGGAAGGTTACGGTACTCCTTACTCAGTTGGCAGTGAACTACTCCTGCAATCTCATTGTATGCCGAGCAAGAAACTCTTTGCAGGATAAGGCAGGGCAAAGCCATCTATTCAGCGCTCTCATCTCCCACAGTTCCGGTTTCCTCATCAAAAATGTTATTGTAGAGCTGGAGAGGGTTCAGAAAAGGGGAACTCCAAGGGAATCAAGGGGGTGGAACTTTTTAGTTTAGAGAAAAGGCAAGTAAGAGGCAACTTGAAAGTAGTATATAAAATTATTCATGGCATGGAGAAAAGTTTCTCACCCTCTCTTATAGCACTGGAACTCATGGACTTCAATGAATCTGACATTTTGGAAGATGTTTTGGACTTGCAGAGGGAGGCCACTAACAATCAAGCTGCAGCAAGATTCAACTCCTCCCCAAGAGAATTAGCTAGCAAAAGTGTGGGTCATGGCGCTGTCAGAACATCTGACATGTAAACAGAGAGTCCTTAACGGTTCATTAAAAACAGATTTTTTAATTTGACATGGTATAAGAGCTCTTCTTTTACTCACATTTATTGCTGCATTTCTCTACAAGTGTCTGTACTTGCGATCTTTGTCACATATTTTTTGTCAATTATTCTTCAACCATAACGAAACCTTCAGATCCTGATCTAAGAATGTCTGATTTGGTCACTTTTATTTGACAAAATGTATATACTTATTTGAGCTGCTAAGCAGTTTCGAAATATATGATCTTAAATATTAATTTAAAATTGCTGATAGAAACATTAAAAGCAAGTCACATAAAACAATATAAAACAAGATCAATAATTATAAAACTATTACTGCAGGTTAAAATGACAAAACTGGGTCATTTGCTTTCAGAAGTGTGCCTGCTTAATTTGCATTTTACAAAACACTTTGGGAACCGAAACTCAGCCCTTCTTGGGAATTCACATTTCTCTGAATTTTGCATTGCAGTTCTCCAGCCACGTGATTTGTAGAAAAATACATATACTAAAGTGTGCATCAAGATATATGCATTAGTGAAAGTAACACCAAAAAGTCATTATGCTGGGGAAATTCGCTTTGCAAAAATGTGTATATGAGACAATATTGCATTAAAAAATGTGCATATTAGAAGGAATTCACACCCAAATGCTGATGAATTTTTGTGAGGACTTTCTTTCAAACTGCAAAATGATGTGGAAATGTGGAGCTCTGAACTTAAGAAAGGAAAAATGAGAACTTTGGAGAAACTGGAAGACAGATTTGCCCTGGCCTCAACCCTTTGTATGGGCATGTGAGTTCTCAAGTGGCTTGGATTAATTCCCAAGGCAAACAGCCTGATTTTTGCAGGCTGCCTTGATATGCACGAACCCTCAACTTCCTTCAAGCCTTGGATGTTTAGCCTTTCCACTGAGACATTCTGTTGATGCAATTTACTATTAATCCTAATCATGCTCTCAACAAACAAGACAATTTATAGAAATATATTGCTCTCTCCTCCCCCATATAAAGTTTCCCCCCCTCTTTTTTTTCTTTTTAAAGAAAGACTGCCGCTTGCAATCTAAAGGAATGCAATTGGATATTTTTTAATTGTAATATTTGTTTTCTTTTAATCTGAGCATTTATCAATGCGTTTCCTTTGGGCATTTTTGAAAGCTAAAAAGTGGGTTAAGGATGGAATTAATGAAGAAGACAAGCAGATATAAATTTTGGTGGAGCAGAGGAGCCCACAGATAAAGAGGAGGGGAGGGAGGGGAGAGGCAAATGAGCAAGACATGGGAGAATGCATTACATTATATATTATATTTCTGCATTACATGGGGTTGGACTAGATGACCCACTGGATCCATTCCAGCTCTAAAATTCCAGTATCCGATATGAAAGTTTAAAAGCATTTCATTTGTTATGCCTAAATTAAAAGTGTTACGTCTAAATAAAAAGCGGTCAAGACATTTTAGAATAAATAAGAATACAGTGGGGGGGGGAGTATTTCATCCTCTGCTAAATTTGCCCGTTTGCCCTCTGACGAAGAAATGACCAGTCCATAACTGTAATGGTAGGTTTATTGTAGCCGTGAGAGACAGAATAACAACAGGAGAAACCCAGAAGACAAAAGTCAGAGATTGATGTGCATTATAATGAGTGAAATAAGCATTTGATCCCTTTGCAAAAGATGACTTAGTACTTGGTGGCAAAACCCTTGTAAGCAATTACAGAGGTCAGACATTTCTTGTAGGTGGCCACCAGGTTTGCACACATCTCAGGAGGTATTTTGTCCCACTCCTCTTTGGAGATCCTCTCCAAGTCAGTAAGATTTCGAGGCTGATGTGTAGCTACTCAAACCTTCAGCTCCCTCCACAGATTTTTGATGGGGTTAAGATCTGGAGACTGGCTAGGCCACTCCGGGACCTTAATGTGCTTCTTCTTGAGCCACTCCTTTGTTGCCTTGGCCGTGTGTTTTGGGTCATAATCATGCTGGAATACCCATCCTCGACCCATTTTCAATGCCGTGGCTGAGGGAAGGAGGTGCTCACCCAAGATTTGACGATACATGGTCCCATCCATCGTCCCTTCGATGCGGTGAAGGTGTCCTGTCCCCTTAGCAGAAAAACACCCCCAAAAGCATAATATGCCCCCCTCCATGTTTGACAGTGTGGATGGTGTTCTTGGGGTCGTCGGCAGCATTTCTCCTCCTCCTGAGTTGATGCCAAAGAGCTCAATTTTGGTCTCATCTGACCACAACACTTTTACCCAGTTCTCCTCTGGGTCATTCAGATGTACATTGGCAAACTGCAGACAGGCCTGTACATGTCCTGTCTAGAGCAATAGTCTTGTAGCCCACTCCAGCCTTGTGCAGGTCTACAGTCTTCTCCCTGACATCCTTGGACAACTCTTTGGTCTTGGTGGCTACTTTGGAATCTGCTGGATTGATTGCTTCTGTCGACAGGTGTCTTTGTACAGGTACTGTAACAAGCTGGGATTACAGGTAGACCTCTCCTTTACAGCAGGTGCTTCTAATCTCAGCTCATTACATACAGTGAAGATACCAGGTAGCCTGACATCTGGCTGGTTGACAGGGTATCAAATACTTATTTCACTCATTATAATGCACATCAATCTCTGACTTTTGTCTTCTGAATTTCTGGGAGTTTTCCTGTTGTTATTCTGTCTCTCACAGCAACAATAAACCTATCACTAAAATTATGGACTGGTCATTTCTTCGTCAGAGGGCAAACAGGCAAATTTAGCAGGGGATCAAATACTTTCCCCCCTCACTGTATATATCTGTTTTAGTGACCCCCCTAAACGCCATGCAGATAATATTGGTTCTGGAGGAAACTGCAGCTCAGCATCCACCCAGGTTGTCCTTTGAGATCTGAACAAGCACACATGAACCAACCAAGCTCCTTAGACCCCCTTGACACCCAAAGGACCTTTTCACACGGCCAACTGTTCTGGTCTAACAGCTCCTGAACTCCCTGCAAAGTCTGAAGTATAGAGGCAAGAGTTCAATCAGAGTCGAAAGTAAATTGGAAGGGAATCAGTGTTCCATGCCAGGATCAGAGGCTCTTGACTTGCTCATCCACTGGGAGATAACTGACTTATCTCTGGTGGGTGGAATGCAAAATTCTTCTGACAGACTCGGAGGTGATCCACATATGAGCTCCCATCCCTCATTGACTGCAGTATCAAGGGCAAACCAGCCATCGTAGGCTAAGCACCAGCGACAGGACTTTCATATTAATGGTGCAAATTCAAACAGAAGACTTTCCAAGCGAGGCAGTTTCACACATTCAGGCAAGCTGTGACCAAGTGATGGGGGGCAGTGAAAGAGGTTTTAAAAGCTTCTCTCTCCAGCTGAATACCCACTTCATCATAACAGCATAGAATTCTGGGCACCACAGTTCAGGAAGGACACTGACAAACTGGAACGTGTCCAGAGGAGGGCAACCAAAATGGTCAAAGGCCTGGAAACGATGCCTTATGAGGAACGGCTAAGGGAGCTGGGCATGTTTAGCCTGGAGAAGAGGAGGTTAAGGGGTGATATGATAGCCATGTTCAAATATATAAAAGGATGTCACGTAGAGGAGGGAGAAAGGTTGTTTTCTGCTGCTCCAGAGAAGCGGACACGGAGCAATGGATCCAAACTACAAGAAAGAAGATTCCACCTAAACATTAGGAAGAACTTCCTGACAGTAAGAGCTGTTCGACAGTGGAATTTGCTGCCAAGGAGTGTGGTGGAGTCTCCTTCTTTGGAGGTCTTTAAGCAGAGGCTTGACAACCATATGTCAGGAGTGCTCTGATGGTGTTTCCTGCTTGGCAGGGGGTTGGACTCGATGGCCCTTGTGGTCTCTTCCAACTCTAGGATTCTATGATTCTATGAATCATAGAATTGGAAGGGACCCCAAGCCTCATCTATAGTCCAACTTCCTGCAATGTAGGAATCTCAACATGTGGTCCCCCATCCAACTGGAAACCATTTTAGACCCTGCTTAGAGCTTTGCAAATGTGCTAGCAGTTTTATCACTGCACCAAAGGGGGCCTGTGGCATCAGGCCAATGACCCATCTATTTTTTATATACATAAATGATTTTTATTGGTTTTACATATAATCACATTACATAACATCGTACCCTCTTATTTTATCTCTTTGGCTTGACTGAGCCTTGTGACTTCCCTCCTGTGCTGGGCCCAGGGGTAAACCGAGTAACGTGGTCCTGGTCGGGTCCAGAATCCGAAGGTCCCGTTAGGAGTCAGTCCAACAGGGCCAAGGCAGGAAACCAGGCAAGGACTGGGGCAGGATCTGGCATACAGCAATGTTGCTCCCGCAACCTGGGGCGGGGTCCGACAGCCTTTTATCTTTTTCGGAGTAACGGCCGGTCCTGATCCCCCAGCGACTCACCTCCCTGTTTCACCTGAAGGCGAGCACTCCTCCTGCGAGTACGCAGGTCTCTCCTTCTCTCAGACCTCAGTCTCTGCAGCTTGGGAGACGTTGGTGGGTGACTAGACCCAGAGGCCGCCTCAGCCTCCCCTGACCCAACCGGTAGTGGAGCAGCTGTAAGTGATGGCCCAGCTGAAGGCAACGAGGTCATCCCTGCATCTGGAGCCAGGGTAGGCTCAGGCCCCTGACCCGGCCCAGCTGGTGCTTGCTGCAGGGGAACCTGTGCAGACTGGGACTCTTCAGGAACAGGCCCCATACTTGGTTCAGATGCCGCCTGAGGCAGAGGATCCGGTGCAGACTGAGACTCCTCTGGTTCCGAGTCAGAGCCCGAGTCGCAGGCCATCACACCTCCCTCCCTTCTGATGGTTTACAAAATTAAACTTTACATCTTTACATTTCGCTTTATTTTCTATCCTTGTTATATCATTGCCTAAAATATTATGCTACTCAACCTGACTAGGTAGCAATTTCACCTTACAGATCTTCAGATAACCCTGCTAATGATGTTAATTGCTTTCAATTATAATATAAATTTGTTCCAGTTCTTTTGGAATGCTTGGTCTCGCTGGTTCCATATTCTTTCCGTCAGTTTCGCCAGTTCTGCAAAGTCTATCATTTTCATCTTTTGTTGGTAATTCCTGTTGTTTCCATCTTTCGGCTAACGAAATTCTTGCCACAGTTGTTGCATATAAGAACAATTTTTTATCTTGTCTCGGTATCTCTCTACCCACCTTACCCAATAAAAAAGCTTCTGGGTTTTTTTTTTTAACAAAGGTGTTTTTAAACATTTTCTTTAACTTGTTATATATCATTTCCCAGAAAGCTTTTACCTCTTTACATGTCCACCACATATGGTAAAAAGTACCTTCCTTTTCCTTACATTTCCAACATTCATTTTTTGTAGTATACATTTTGGCCAGTTTCGCTGGTGTTAATACCTCATGTTACGTTTGCTTCATGTTATGTTTTTCAGGTTGTGTCCCATGGTGACCTGGAAATAATGGAAAGGGTTACTTCCGACTTTCGCTGCTCACACATACACAGAAGCGCTAGATCGCGCTTCATGCTCACGCACAAGCACCAAATCACACTGCGCACCTGCACAGATACGGCACTTCAGGTTGCGGGCTTTTCATGTTGCTAACGGGCCTCCGGAATGGATCCCATTTGCAACCAGAGGTACCACATTTCTGAGCACAATTCGAAGTGTTGGTGCTGACCTTTAAAGCCCTAAATGGCCTCAGCTCAGTATACCTGAAGGAGCATCTCCACCCCCATCGTTCAGCCTGGACACTGAGGTCCAGCGCCGAGGGCCTTCTGGCGGTTCCCTCACTGTGAGAAGCCAAGTTACAGGGAACCAGGCAGAGGGCCTTCTTGGTAGTGGCACCCGCCCTGTGGAACGCCCTCGCACCAGATGTCAAAGAGAACAACAACTACTGGTACCAGACTTTTAGAAGACACCTGAAGGCAGCCCTGTTCAGGCAAGTTTTTAATGTTTGATGCATTACTGTATTTTAATATTTTGTTGGAAGCCGCCCAGAGTGGCTGGGGAAGCCCAGCCAGATGGGCAGGGTATAAAATAATATATTATTATTATTATTATTATTATTATTATTATTATTATTATTATTATGGCCAGCATTCTGACTCCACCCTGGCCAAGCAGATATCTGTGCGGAAACACCAAGGAGGATTCGAGCCCAAGAATACTCTCCCCTCCTGTGGCATTCAGAAGCACTGCTGCCTCGGAGCATAACCATCGATAGCCCTCTCCTCCATGAATTTACCCAGTCCTCTTTTAAAGTTGTCTAGGTTGGTGAAGCTACGTTGGTAAAGCTAGGATGGTGAAGCCAGTGTTAAAGCTATGGTTTTCCCAGTAGTGATGTATGGAAGTGAGAGCTGGACCATAAAGAAGACTGATTGCCAAAGAATGGATGCTTTTGCATTATGGTGCTGGAGGAGACTCTTGAGAGTCCCATGGACTGCAAGAAGATCCAACCTCTCCATTCTGAAGGAAATCAGCCCTGAGTGCTCACTGGAAGGACAGATCCTGAAGCCGAGGCTCCAAGACTTTGGCCATCTCATGAGAAGAGAAGACTCCCTGGAAAAGACTCTGATGTTGAGAAAGATGGAGGGCACAAGGAGAAGGGGATGACAGAGGACAAGATGGTTGGACAGTGTTCTTGAAGCTACCAGCATGAGTTTGACCAAACTGTGGGAGGCAGTGGAAGACAGGAGTGCCTGGTGTGCTCTGGTCCAGGGGGTCACGAAGAGTCGGACACGACTAAGCGACTAAACAACAACAGGTTGGTGAAGCCATAGCATGACTCTGAAGAAGCCCTCCAAGAGAGGACTTCCAACATTCATCTCCAATCGATGTCCACGGGTTCTAGTGTTTAGGGAGAGAAAAACTTTTCTTCATCCACTTTCTCCAGGCCATGTTTAACTTTGATTCTCCTCTCTGGCTGGCTGTCTCCACTGTGCCCTGCGACAAAGGCAATTTATCCAGGTTTCACTTGACAAAAGCCTACGGCCGTTACAATCTGCAGCCACTGCGTCCCCCCGAGAGTCTAAGTCAGCAAGCCTGAACTCCGCACCTCTTGTCCTTCGCAGGAGATTATCTGGAGATCCCTTTGGCCACGTCTTTAGCTTTCAACGCCTCCCCCTTTCTGCTCGAGTAGTTCAGCGCTGTCCATCAAAGCAGCGGAGGGAAGCTGCACCGTTAAGACGGCGTGTCATGGAATAGCAAAACTCGCTGTAGTATTCCGGGCCAATATGTCAGATAGTTCTAAAGGAGAAAATGTCTGACAATGTGGATTCCCTGGTGGGAAGAGAAAGCAGATCTAGGCTGCATGCAGGCAGGGGAAGCTGGGAGCTGTTGCCTCTCAAAGTTGCCTTTAAAAGTGAGAATCAAATCTCTTCTGTGGCCTACAAAGAGCACTCAGGCTTAGTGGAGGGAATATATTTTCGCTCTAGCGGGTTGCATTTCCAGCTCAGATGTGTTCCATTTTGATGGCAGGCCTAAGAATTTAAAGTCCCTTCAGATGCGTTAGGGGGAGGGAACGCCTCCCCGTCAGCCAACTCGTTTTATTATCCTTCTTTGCAAGAGGAAGAATAGAAATGGCCACTGACAAACGGAATGGAGAGCCACTGAAGATCAGAGCAAACCGGGGTCCTGTGTGTACTTGGAAAATCTGGAGTCACGAGCATAAGCTGGAAGCCCTGATCTGAAAAAGGGATGGCAGGGACTTTGAATTACTGGACTGATGTCCACTGGCAAAAAATGGAGTGTGCTAGCTTGTGAGTTCAGATCTTTTGTCAGGCAAAACATGGAGAGAAAGATAAGCAGGTGCAAACATAGTGGAATCGAAATGAAACGAAATGGGTTTGTGTGGGCACACACACACACCATAGAATCGTAGAATTGTAGACTTGGAAGGGACCCCAGTGGTTATCTAGTCCATTGCAGGATGGTGGCTGGCTCCTTAATTTCTGCAACGATTATGGGATCCACTTAAATAACAGATTGGGTAGTTGTTGTTTTTTTTAAAATGAAAATGAAAAATTCAGGATATCCCAGCAGAATGCCCAGCCTTGCTGCCATCAGAACTGATCGACAACATTCAAGGTTTCATTTCACAGCTCAAACACCAACTCATATAAAATGTAAAATGGGAATCCAATCATTTTGCAATTCAACGATGTTTATTTCGGCGTCCAAAAAGGTGATCAAACTGTGGGACAAAAATCGTTTCTGCTCTAGTTAAACTAGTATAAAAGTGAAGCCAAAAGAAGTACAAAATTGTGCACAGAATTGCCTTTCCTGCTGTGTAGCCTCTATTATACTTCTAGCAAAGGAGATCATCAGACAAACAGAATAATTCAAAATGCAAGCTCGCATGTCTGGTGTTACCAACACAATGGGTTGTATTCAACGTAGCACTGAGCAGATAGTTCCACCAACACAAGGGTTTCCCTTTGTGCAACAGAATGATCTCTCTCAGTTAAATTCTGGGGGTTCCTCTAACTCTCCAGAGAATATTGAGGGGGTGGCATGGGGCATACATAATATGGAGGGAGGAGAGGGGGGCAATCCCTTTGTGCTACCACAAAAGTGTAGTTTTGTACCACCAAACATAACTGTTGGCGTCCATCTGTCTTGGGAGACATTGGAAGAGTGTGTTTTCAGGGGTGAAGTCAAACCTTTGGAGAGTTACAGCACTTGCTGTGGCTGTAGAGACCGATAGGGGAGAGACAGGTTTCATTGCAGCTGGGGCAGATGAAGGTTGTGCTGCTGCAGATGCACCAAGGCGTTTCTTCTCCCTCCCAGTGGTCATTCCTCCTCTGGTCATTGCTATGGATATGCAACCTATCTGTCTCCAGGCACTGTTGGCCAGGGTTGGTGTTGCCAGTCTTCATGTCATGTTACCAGACCTCTTTTGTAGTGCAGAGTTGGTCTGCCAATGTGCCTGGTGCTGGAAGTCTGCTCTTCAAAGACCACATCCTTGGAGGTCCTGCCATCTTCCATATTGTCCAGTATACCTGAAGGAGCATCTCCACCCCCATCGTTCTGCCCGGACACTGAGGTCCAGTGCCGAGGGCCTTCTGGCGGTTCCCTCCCTGAGAGAAGCCAAGCTACAGGGAACCAGGCAGAGGGCCTTCTCAGTGGTGGCACCCATCCTGTAGAACGCCCTCCCACCAGATGTCAAAGAGAACAACAACTACCAGACTTTTAGAAGACATCTGAAGGCAGCCCTGTTCAGGGAAGCTTTTAATGTTTGATGCATTACTGTATTTTAATATTTTGTTGGAAGCCGCCCAGAGTGGCTGGGGAAGCCCATCTAGATGGGCGGGGTATAAATAATAAATTATTTTTATTCTTCTATTATTATTGTGGGCATGACCAAGCCAGCTTAGACGTTGCTGAGTCAGGAGTGTCAACATGCTGGGCATGTGAGCTTGGGAGAGCACACCTTTGTTTCTTAAAAGGAAAAAGGAAAGCAACAAGCCCTGAGTCACTTTTTACCAAATTAATGACTCCAACAACAATCACAAAGATTTAAACATGTGCGCTTGAAAGAAATGTAGCCACTTTTCAAAAACTGACGCTACTTGCTGCTGCACCAGGAAATGAAGACTTTGATTCTGTCACAAAGATCATCAGCTTTTCGCATCTGGCTCCTGGTGCACCAGCAGGACTTCTGCAAGGCACGTTCTGCCTAATGAACTTCTTCTTCCTCCAGATAATGTGGACTTACTCTGAATATTCTTCATGGTTTTTTGTGGGGTGGCAGCTGTCATCCCTCCCCATGCCCCATTTCCAACTGCACCATCTCCAACCCCCCCGCAACTCCCAATAAAATGTTGGAGAATCGTCTCTCCCCCCCCCCCCCCGCCTTCATCTGCTGACAAAGAGGCTGGAGAATTTTGCGAGGCCATTTCCACACACTTTAGAGAACGCATTCTGATTTCAGGCCAGCAAGCAAATTGACGTCTTTCACATTCTCTCTGGCTCCGACGATACTGGGATTCTATTCAGTGCGGCACTATATATAGGCTTGCAGATGGAGAAATTGCCGTCCCAAGGAAAAGACAGAGAGCTGCGACTTTCTAAAATGCATTTAGCAATGGGTGCTGTGCATCTGCCCTTGGCCTAAAGAAAGGGAAATCAGTACCAGTTGGTGAGGCTTGGACACCTGCTGACTTGCTGCCACTAGTATCCAACCGCCTTGCTAATTTCTGGCAGGGAAGGGTGCTCTGTTTTGAGTGTTATACTTCTGTTTTGACGGCCACACATCCGTTTGGAGTGTTACTCTGAGATCTGTCAAAAGAAAATGTCCAAAGGCCCAGCAAGCGGAGAAAATGGCCTCATTCCCAAACACCAGGCAGCTTGTGCCAGTGTGAGAGCGGGCGCTTGGCATCAGCCTGCCACGGTGGGCAAACCAGAGAATACAGTGGTACCTTGGTTCTCAAATGCCTTGGTACTCAAACAACTTGGAACCCAAACACTGCAAACCCAGAAGTAAGTGTTCAGATTTGCAAACTTCTTCTGGAAGTCGAACATTATGCTTCCATTTTGAGGACCACAATTCCGTTTTGAGTGTTACTCTGAGGTCTGTCTGTTTTTGCTATTTATTTTGCGTTTTTGTTTTTGCTGCTCTTTTTGTTTTGTTTTTGTGACTGTGTGGAACCCAGTTCAGCTGCTGATGGATTGTGTGACTGCAGTATATTTTTTATTGCTTTCATTTTATGGGTCAATGGTCTCGTTAGATAGTAAAATTCATGTTAACTTCATGCTGTTTTAAGGGTTGTTTTAAAAAGTCTGGCACAGATTAATCCATTTTGCATTACAGTCATACCTCGGGTTACAGACGCTTCAGGTTGCATTTTTTCGGGTTGTGGACCACCGAAACTCAGAAGCACCAGAACGGGTTACTTCCGGGTTTTGGAGGTCACGCATGCACAGAAGTGCTAAATTGAGCTTTGTGCATGCACATAAGCGCCAAATTGCAACCCACACGTGCACAGACACGCCACTGCAGGTTGCGGACGTGCATCTCGCACGGATCTCATTTGCAACCTGAGCGCCCACTGTACTTTCTATGGGAAAATGCGCCTTGGTTTGGGAATGCTTTGCTTTTTGAATGGACTTCTGGAACGGATTAAGTTTGAGAACCAAGGTACCACTGTAATTGTCTTTTGAAACCCTCCAAGTTGGTAGCCATCGCTGCCTCTTCTGGGAGACAGTTCTAGAGTTTAACTATGCACAGCATGAACAACTCCTTTCTTTTATCTGCCCAGCAAAGTCTCCTGGGGCTCCCTCTCTCCCTCCTTCCGATTTATCTCCAAGTTGTGTTGGCTGCCTTTGGAGTGAACTGGCTTCCCAGGCTAAATTTGCAGTGTAGACAGGCATGTCCGGAATAGAAACATGAGAGGGAGTCAGGTTCTGCCCAATTGGCTGTGAGGTGTCTGAGTGGCTCCAGTTTAAGAGGCTGCCAAGGAAGGACAGGGAGGGGGAGAAGATTGCATTAAATCTTATTTGTCTTTAAACAAAGTGTTCTAATTGCTAACAGAGGAATTGCAAGCAAATTGAGGAGAGACGGGGGGGGGGGGAGAGGAAGCAGAGCCGCAGTTTCAAAGCCAAGCAAATTACTGCGGGAGGCTGAATTGTGGGCCAGAGAAAGACTCGTGGGGAACGAGCTGGCAGTCGGAGGGAGGGAAATCATTGCTCCCCTAGTAGGGAGAATTAATACACACAAGACTCAAACGGATTGTAAAATGCAGGGGGGCTTGTTTGAATGTCAAATTGGGAGAGGCGTTTTCGATTACATGGAAATTAGTGGCGGGGGAGAGGGAGGGAGGCAGAAACCCAGAAACGGCGTGGAGCTATGTTTCAGACTTTTAACATTTATATTCCACATGCTTTTTTAAATGTTACTTCTCACTCCAGGCCTTTGGGGATAAGGGGATTAAAAATCTCAATAAACAAAAATAACACTCAGATGCAAATTATATAATTACACACGATGTACTTGGGCTGTTTGTGAGATTTTGTTTAATTTTAAAAAACCTTGGTTTTCATCGGGTGCCATGTTTCCATTGGGGACTGGTTAACGTTCATGCAGCAGTACCCATGGGTGGTTGCTGTCCAAGGGAATATAGGGAGAGGCTGCTGGATCAGGCCAATGGCCCATCTAGTCTAGCATCTGATCCTCACAGTGGCCAACCAGATGCCCCAATGGGAAAGAGCACTTTCTCCTCCTGCGGTTTTTAGCAAGCGATGTTCAGAAGCATTGTGTGATGGCCTGGGATTCAGACTCGGATGCTGAACCTTTGGAATCCCAGCCTGCACAGGATTCCCGGCCTCCAGAACCAGCTGAGCTGGGGCCTGAGCCTGAAGGGTCCTCACCTGTGCTGGGTCCTCAGGCACAGGCATCAGCTGAGTCTGCTCTGGCTCCGCAGGTGATGGAGGACCCATTGCCTGCAGAGGCTCCACTCTCAGCCCCGTCAGAGGAAGCTGAGGTTGCCTCTGGGTCCGGTAACCCTCCAGCCTCTCCTGAGCTGCAGAGGCTCAGGGCAGAGAGGCGGAGGGAACTGAGTTCCCGCAGGAGGACGGCTCGCCTCCAGGCCAGGAGAGGAGAGTCACCGGAGGATCGGGGGCACCCTATGCCTCGGGGCAGATAAAAGCCGGCCAGCCCCAGTCCTAAGTTGCGGGAGCAACATTGTTGGTTGCTAGTTCCTGCCTGAGCTCCTGACCCGCCCTGACTCCTTGCTTGCAAGCCTGTTCCTGACTTCACCCGACTCCCTGCCCTGCACCCAGCTACAGCTACTACGGACTGCCTCCACATTGCACCTTTGACCATGGACCGGACTTGGACCTCACCTCTTGGGTAACCTACGGGACCAGCACACATTGTCTGCCCTCTCCTCCTCCATGAATTTGTCTAGCCTTCTTTTAAAGCTATCTAGGCTTCTGGCCGTCAAAGCCTCCTGTGGCAGGGAGTTCCATGGTTTACACAATACAGAAGGAGCCTGGCCGGACAGAAAGGTGGAATCTGATGAAGAGAAGTGGAAATTGTTTGTGGGCAGACAGGTAGAAGGCAGGGGGAGGTAAGAAAAAGATAGGATAGTCCTTCGTTCATCCTCAGTGCCATGACCCCAATGCTCAGCAGTGATGTAGACCCAGACCCAGAGGTTGAGCGACCAGTGGTGCCAATGAGGAGGAGCCTGATGTACCCAAGTGCTGCTGCTGCTTTGGTGATCCCTCCTAACCGAGTAAGATTGTCTTCCATAAACATGGTTTTAATAATGAGTCCGTAAGTGACTGTGGAGGCCAATTCTGGATCCACGCATCCTTCCACATTGGGGACATTGGTTTCCAAGCGGGAGTTGATCACGGTGTGGATTTGCCAAGCATGCCTTCCTCTTAGCACGTTTATCCCTTGTGCCCTGAGTTTGAGCGTCTTCAAAGCCCATGACACCTTTGGTCAAGGCTGTTCTCCAACTGGAGCGCTCGCAGGCCAGTGTTTCCCAATTGCTGGTGTTTATACTACATTTTTGTTAGATTTGCCTTGAGAGAGTCTTTAAACCTCTTTTGCTGACTACCAGCATTACGCTTTCCATTTTTAAGTTTGGAGTAGAGTAGTTGCTTTGGAAGACGATAATCAGGCATCCGCACAACATGACCAGTCCAAGGAAGTTGATGTTGAAGAATCATTGCTTCATGACTGGCGGTCTTTGCTTCGTCCAAAACAAGCAAACAAAAAAATTCCTTCCAGTAGCACCTTAGAGACCAACTAAGTTTGTTCTTGGTATGAGCTTTCGTGTGCATGCACACTTCTTCAGATACACTGAAACAGAAGTCACCAGACCCTTGTATATAGTGAGAGGGTGGCGAGGAGTATTACTCAGAAGGGTGGTGGGAATGGGTGATTGGCTGATAGGTGTGGTAAACCTGTTGACGCCTGTTAATGACTGCAATTGGTCTTACAGGATAAAGCAATGAGTGGGATGGCTAAAAATAGCTTTATCATGTATAATGAGATAAGAATCCAATGTCTCTACTCAGACCAGATCTCTCCATGGTTTTAAGTTTGGTAATAAGTTGTAATTCAGCAACTTCTCTCTCCAGTCAATTTCTTCCCAAGTGATGTGTAGAATTTTTTGGAGACACCATTGATGGAATCTTCCAACCCAAGTGGAATGTACCACTGATTGAAGACCCCCCCCCAAGCCAAAGGCGGGACAAAATACTTGAGATGCCCCTGCAATCTGTTTTTTTAATTTTTACTTGAAAGAAATCTTGTGGAAATCCCCCCCCATAAAGTAAAAGGAAGGAATTCTCTTAAAAACAAAACCAGTGAACACACTGCTTAGTAACTGGTCTCGCCATCACCCCTTCCTTCACTTAAAACCCAGGGATAGATGCCAGGAGGCAGCTCCTCCCAGGGTTTTTTCTTCTCCTTTTTTATATAAAATATTTTTTATTGAATTTTACATAAACAAATTTCAGTTCAAACATATCAATCACCTTCACATTTAGGATTCTCAGAATCCCTTGCCTTCCCCCCGCCCTTCTCTGGTTTTCATTGTCAAACCCTTTTTCTTCAGCTTATCCTTCTTTTCCCAATTTGTTGTATCTATTATTAGGTTTTCCATTATATTTTGTCTTTTACAAGCATTACTCTAATCATGCCAAAGTTTTTAGATGTTTACAAGGTTCTCTTAAACAGATGATGATGATAATAATAATAATAATAATAATAATAATATATTTACACCCCTCCCATCTGGCTGGGTTTCCCCAGCCACTCTCGGCAGCTTCCAACAAAGATTAAAAATACATTAAAACTATAAAATATTCCCATTCTTTCCTAAACTTCTTCTCGTCCTGGTTTCTGATTCTCCCGGTCAATTTCTCCATTTTGGCATAGTCCATCATCTTCATCTGCCATTCTTCTCTGGTTGGAACTTTGTCTTCTTTCCATCTTTGGGCCAGTAGTATTCTTGCTGCTGTCATCGCATACATGAAAAGTCATTTCTGCTCCTTCGGAATCTCTGTACCTAAAAGGCCTAGCAAAAAAGCCTCCATACTTTTCACAAATGTGATTTTAAACTCATTATATTTTATTTCCCAGAATGCTTTTGTTACCTTACACGTCCATGGGGCTTTTTTCAGACCAGGAAGCTTGCAGAACAACAGAATTGTGAAGTTCGAAGAGGCCCCAAAGGGACATCTAGTCTTACCCCCTAAGATACAGGAATCACAGCGAAAGAATCCCTGACACATCACCATCTAATCTCCGTTTAAAAACGAAGGAGGGTCAACCAGGTAAATGTTTCATGGGACAAAAGAAAGACAAATCACCAGTGGCTACCTTGCAGTGAGAAGTTTAACCTCAAAGTCTGCAAAGAAATTCAAAGCACCCGGAGAAGAAGAAATAAAACCTCTTTGCCGGGGAGGAAAACTTTTTGAGAAACAGGAGAACAGGGTTTCTGCACAGCAGTAATCTGGCCGTTTTGTATAGAATTCACAAATCTTGGTGCAATGAAGATTGCAGGCCCTGTGGACGCTCAGCCTTGCCCTTCATTTCATCTCTTTGAGATGCTGCCCAGCATTTTCCAGTATATCACCATCAGGGCGAGATCCGCCTTTGCAATCTTTTCAATTGCTTATTCTGTTGCCCAAATGGCTTCTGCCAGTTTGTTCAAACCGCAGTTGTATTTACGTGGCAATTTCAGAAGAGTTCAAGAAAACAGCTTTCCCCCACTCCGAACCATAAATAGACTTTGCCTCTCTCCCTCCTCCTGATACGATTAGAGGCGTTTGCAGGAATATTGAGATCCATTCTTCTTTCCTTTATGAATCGCTCTAAATTTGTGCCTTTTATATCCCTAATTTATCTTTCGCCTATTCCCTCTTCTTCTATCCCTCTTGATTACTCGCCTGCTTTGAATATCTGGCATAGAATCTCACTCTTCATTGCAAGGCAGCCATTGAAACACAAATAAATAAATACGCGCATGACATCAATATGCAAGCTAATTGCTATTAGTGGAAGTGCAGAGGCTGGGGAAGGGGCTTCTTTGAAAGCCAAGCACCCTCTAGGCACCTGATCCTGTGGAGCAGCACAATTCACCCTGTGGCTAGGAAGGAATGGAACCAGAATCACAAAACAATAGGTAGAATCATAGAATTGGAGACTTGGAAGGGACCCCAAGGGACATCTAGTCCAACCCCCTGCAATGCACAAATCACAACCAAAGAATCCTTGACAGATACGATATGATAATCTTTATTGTCATTGTCCCATACAGAACAACGAAATTGAAAAATCTACATCAGACATTCAAAAACCAACAATCCTGCTATCCCAGCTGTTCCAGCCTGGTTAGCCCCCTAAAAACTCTGATACCCCATAATTAAATACAATATGCTTCCACAGAGACTCCTTACACTGATTTTAAAACCAAAATCACATTTGGATAGAAACTGTTTCTCAGACAGCTAGTCCTAGTCTTTATAACCCTGTACCTTTCCCAGTCGTGATGTATAGAAGTGAGAGCTGGACAGTAAAGAAGACTGATTGCTAAAGAATTGATGCTTTTGAATTATGGTGTTGGAGGAGACTCTTGAGAGTCCCATGGACTGCAAGAAGATCAAAGCTATCCATTCTGAAGGAAATCAGCCCTGAGTGCTCACTGGAAGGACAGATCCTGAAGCTGAGGCTCCAATACTTTGGCCACCTCATGAGAAGAGAAGACTCCCTGGAAAAGACCCTGATGTTGGGAAAGATGGAGGGCACAAGGAGAAGGGGACGATAGAGGACGAGATGGTTGGATAGTGTTCTCGAAGCTACAAGCATGAGTTTGACCCAACTGTGGGAGGCAGTGGAAGACAGGAGTGCCTGGCGTGCTCTGGTCCAGGGGGTCACGAAGAGGCGGACACGACTAAACAATAACAACAACAACAACAACAACCTTCTTCCAGAAGGCAGAAGTTGAGGGAGATCATTTCCGGGGTGCGCACTATCCTGCGCTATCTCTGCAGCTTTCTTATGGCACCTGGAAGCGTAGATTTGATCCAAGGTGGGAAGAGTGCACCCAATTATTCTCTCTGCAGTCTTTACAACCCTGGACAGCATAGTTTTTCCCCTGACTGTGCAGCTCCCAAACCACACACAGAGACCATAAGTTAATACACTCTCAACAGTACAATGCTAAAATGCCATCAACAGGTCCTTTGAGAGATTGTTTTTCTGGAGGATTCTCAGATGGCCATCCAACCTCTGCTTTGAAACCTCCAAGGAAGGAGAACCCACCACCTTCCGAGGGAGACAGTTCCGCTGTCAAACAGCTCTTAGAAAGTTCTTTCTGATGTTCAATCAGAATCTCCTTTCTCGTCACTTGAAGCCATAGGTTCAGGTCTCACCCTCTGGAGCAGCAGAAAACAAGCTTGCTCCACCTTCCATGTGACAGCTCTTCAGACATTCAAAGATAAAATTCTTATCTTCTCGTATCTACAGGACCACCCCTCCTGGTCTGCCCCGCAGACGACCTTAAGGTCCATGAACAACCACAGTTTAGAGGTACCGGGCCCTAAGGAAGTCAGACTATCCTCCACCAGGGCCAGGGCCTTCTCAGTGATGGCTCCGACCCGGTGGAATGCTCTGTCCCATGAGACCAGGGCCCTGCAGGATTTAACCTCCTTCTGTCAGGCCTATTCCGCCTGGCCTTTAATTTGAATTCAGCCTGATCTTTTATTTCCTTTCTCTTCCCTCCCCCTCCCCTTTTATGAAGATTACCTGCTTTGAGACCCCACAGCTAATTCTCCCCGCTGCCCCAAGTAGGACCAATTCAGCCAGCTAGCCCTGGGGATTATCTAATGCTTATTTCCCCTAAATTGATTTTTGAATTTTATTGTTATTCATGCTTTTATACTGTATTTTATGCTGCTTTTACAATTAAGTGTTTTAAATTTCTTGTTAGCCACCCTGAGCCCAGTTTTTGAACCGGGAAGGGAGGGTATAAATAAAAATTTATTATTATTATTTATTTTCTCTCCTCTCAGTCTCCTCTTTCCCAGGCTAAACACCCCAACTCCTTCAACCGTTCCTCATCAGGCTTGGTTTCCAGACCCTTGATCATCTTGGTTGCCCTCCTCTGCACACCTCCCAGCTTCTGCTTACTCGCATCACCCAGCTTAGGACCTCAACCCCACATGGATCCATACTGGATCAATCCACATGGAACCCAGGAAGCTGTCTTCTCCCAGGTGAAGCCATTGATCCATCCAACCCAATGCTCTCCGCTCTGAGCAGCAGGGGCAGCTCTCCAGGGGCCTTGGCCCGTTCCCAGCCTTTTAGCTGGAAGTTGAACCAGGGAACCTCTTGCACGAACAGCAGGCAGACTGCCCCCCCCCCTTTGAGCTGAGTGCCCCCCTACTCAGCTGCTGCCCCCCAGCCCAACCCATCTCTCCCGATTGAGCGTCCTGCTGCCCTTTCGCCCCGTGAACTTTGCAACATCCCTGGCTATTAGGAGGCTCCTCTGCCCTCCACGCTGTTCGCTCCTGCCCTCTGGAGGTTTCGAGGTATTAGAGCTCTGAGTGGCAAAGTGCTTGGGATTGCTTTCATAACAGGGGCCTCCTTTCTCGGGGAGTTCAAAAGAATGCAGGGGAAACAGAGCATCTGAGCTTGAAAAGGCAGATGAAGGCATCACATATTTGCTTTGGCAGGAGAGTTCATGTGTGATGTATTTTTAATGCCCGCTAAGCACTCAGGAGATGACAAATGCCACGAAATGGCTGGGAGATGAATTAGCTGCAGAAGAGGCAGAGGGAGGCATTGTCACAAATAAAAACACACTTACCTCTTTGGTCCCTTGCAAAAAAAATAAAAATCTCATTATTAAGGTAGGTTTACCAGATGTCCCCAGTTCCTGGGGATAGTCCCTGGATTTGTAAATCTGTCCCCGGACAAATTCTGTCCCCAGAATGTCCCCAGATTTGCAAATCTGTCCCTGGGAAATGTGGCAGCGGCAGCCTCAGCAGCCTGGAGCCAGCTGGTAGTGCAGTTGGCTCTGGCTGGCTTCAGGAGCTGCTCGGCACCTGTTATGTACTGAGTTGAATAGGATCCAAACTGCAGCAGTCTGATTGGTCCTAGAACAATAGGATCCAAAAGGCAGCAGTCTCATTGGTCCTAGAACAATAGGATTCAGAATGCAGCAGTCTGATTGGTCCTAGAACAATGCAGCAGTATGATTGGTTGGCAGGAACTACCCAATCATGCTCCAGATAGAAGTGAATCCACAACCTGATTGGCTTACAGTAGAATTCCGGAATTAGCCAATCATGTGCAGCCCATTGTGTAAATAATGTATATAAAGCAGGTACTTTGAGGGGACTTTCATTCCTCCTCACCATTATGAGCTGAATAAAGAGCATGAAATCACTTTGCAACTCTGAGTATATTTCACCGCCACTGCCATTGCCAAAGGAGAATCGGAGATGTTCAGCGGTGCAGATCTCCTGCCCTCTTCCCCCTTTGTTTTGACAGATCGGGGGTGGCTCAGGTGCCGCAGGCAGGCAGCCATTGCCCAGTTTTTTCAAAAGAAGGGCTTTGCAGCTTTATAAAATATGCATGTGTGCTTGGGCCCAGGGTCTTTTGCCTCACCATCCCCACTACTGACTCCCTGTTGCTACTCAGCTTCAAAAAAAAAAGTCTCCCCAGATTCATTGAAAAAAATCTGGTAACCATATATTAAGGACCCTGATGGGTATCCAGTCCACCCACCTGCCTTGTCTAAAGACAAAAGCCCGCAAAAGCCAGACCACCATGTGCCCCTGGCACTGCACAAAAGGTGCTTGCAGAGAAAATAGTTTCACCAGGCTCACATACCCTCCAATATTTCTCCGGTGAAAATAGGGACGTTTCATTCCAGAAGGATAATTTGACTTTTTATACCCCACGCATCTGACTCGGTTGCCCCAGCCACTCTGAACAGCTTCCAACATATATAAAAACATAATAAAACATTAAAGGTTTTTTTAAAAAACAACAACAACAACAAAACCACTTCCCTATAAAGGATTGCCTTCAGATGGCTCGGGGGTCGGATAACTCAATACCCTCCAACATTTCTCCAGCGATAAAAGGGACATTCTAAGGGAAAGTGGGGCATTCTGGCATCAAATCAGAAACTGGGATGGCTTCTCTAAATCAGGGACATCCCTGGAAAATAGGGATGCTTAGAGGGTCTGGACTCACCCCAGTTTCCTCTCTGTAAAATGGGACTAATAGCAATCTAGCTCACAGGGCCTTTGTGAGGGCAGGTGCAACAAAGGTATAGATATTGTGCTTGGATCTGGCCCTTGCTTACATGGAGTTCAGGGCAGCTGAGAAAGAGGGGGCGGGAGAGAGGGAGGAAGAGAATTGCCCAAGGCTTGAAGCTCAACATCAAAAAAACTAAGATCACGCCACTGGTCCCATCACCTCCTGGCAAATAGAAGGGGAAGAAATGGAGGCAGTGAGAAATGGTGACAGCAGTCACGAAATTAAAAGACGCCTGCTCCTTGGGAGAAAAGCAATGACAAACCTAGACAGCATCTTAAAAAGCAGAGACATCACCTTGCCAACAAAGGTCCGTCTAGTTCAAGCTATGGTTTTCCCAGTAGTGATGTATGGAAGTGAGAGCTGGACCATAAAGAAGGCTGATCGCCTGTTCCATGGGGTCACGAAGAGTGGGACATGACGAAACGACTAAACAACAGCACCCAACCAGAACACTTGATCTGGCCAATGGCCCACCTAGTCCAGCATCCTGTTCTCACCGTGGTCCACCAGATGCAAGTGGGAAACCAGCAAGAAGGATTTGAGCACAAGAGCAACTCTCCCCTCCTGTGTTTTGCAGCAACTGGTTTTGAGAAGCATTGCTGCCCGCAACGGTGGAGGCAGAACACAGCCTTTCTGGCTATTAGCCACTCGTGACCATCTCCTCCCTGAATCTGTTTATCCCTCTTTCAAAACCACTAGTAAGGATTTAAAGCCAGGTCTTCTCAAGTAGAATTCCAGCCCTCAGCTACATTGCATTAAATGCTTTGCTCCAGCCATTGGAAGGAAAAGCACTTTCCAGATTAAAGTTTGACCCGGGCTGTATATATTTAAGTTAGAAGCTGCAAAGTGCAAGCAAAATGCACCTACTATTGTAGGTTTCGACTGCATATCCATCAGCCCTCTCCTGCCTCCCAGGGCCCTTTCAGCAGCCTCACTCTATGCAGAAGCCTTATTGACGAAGAACCTGCCCCACTTGGCTGCGTGATCAATGACGGAGAGGTTTGCAGGAAAATTGCGGCCTCCACAGACCTGAGCGTCTATCTTGCTATTTGGCTGCTCACCATCTATCTATCTCCTGCTCAGATCTTCCCACCCTGCAAATATTTGCCAGCGATTATTGCACGCCCCGCAAGGCGGTGCTTAGGCAGCCCAGAGACATATTTAGCTCTATTCATCGTTTCCCATAAAAGCAAACAGAGGCTGCCTCCTGACAGCAACTCTTTCCTCGCCTGCAGTCCTTAAATGCTGCCTTCGTTCTTCGCTGGAAACCGCTAGCCAATCGCATGTCATTCAAACGATGCATTTGCCCTCGTTTCCATGTTTGCATAAGACGCAGTAAAATCAGCAGGCCTCCTCATGTTCAAATGAAGAGAACCCCATCATCCTTGCGTCTTGACAGGGAGCTACAGAAGAATATAAGTGCCTGCTGGATCAGGCCAGTGTCCCATGTCGTCCACCTTCCCCTTCTCACAGAGGTCAAACAAATGACCCAAATAGAAGCCATGGTCATAAGCAGGATTTATTGGGGGCAGGTCAGGACACACACCTGTCATTATCCTCTTTCTGGCTCTGTCTAGCAAATCCAGAGTGAAATGTTGAACTGATTTTATAATGAAATGATTTTAGAATGCCATATCATTTTACTGTTGTTAGCCACTCTGAGCCCGGCTTCGGCTGGGGAGGGTGGGATATAAATTTATTTATTATTATTATTATTATTATTATTATTATTATTATTATTATTATTATTATTATTCCAGTAGTGATGTATGGAAGTGAGAGATGGACCATAAAAAAAGCTGATCGCCGAAGAATGGATGCTTTTGAATTCTGGTGCTGGAGGAGACTCTTGAGAGTCCCATGGACTGCAAGAAGATCAAACCTCTCCATTCTTAAGGAAATCAGCCCTGAGTGCTCACTGGAAGGACAGATCCTGAAGCTGAGGCTCCAAGACTTTGGCCACCTCAGGAGAAGAGAAGACTCCCTGGAAAAGACCCTGGTGCTGGGAAAGATGGTGGGCACAAGGAGAAGGGGACAACAGAGGACGAGATGGTGGGACAGTGTTCTTGAAGCTACCAGCATGAGTTTGACCAAACTGCGGGAGGCAGTGGAAGACAGGAGTGCCTGGCGTGCTCTGGTCCAGGGGGTCACGAAGAGTCGGACACGACTTAATGACTAAACAACAACATCATTATTATTATCGTTGTTGTTGTTGTTGTTGTTGTTGTTGTTGTTGTTGTTGTTGTTATGTCTCAACAACAGTTGTTTTAAATCCTGTTCTCTGGACCCGAAGTGCTCAGAAAAACCTGTCAAAATCTTTCTACAATTTCCACTCTTAGTTAAGGATTTTTATTTATTTACTTCCCGGTTGGATGGCCAGTGATGTTTTAGTTGAGACTCCTGCATTGCAGCGGGTTGGACTAGATGACCCCAGGGCTCCCTTCCAACTCCTCCAACAATTCTACGACTCTGCCTCGTGGCCTGGGCTTGCTGCAGCAACTTGATTGCCCCTTCTGTAAAAGCCGGTTGTTTTCTAGAGGCTCCTCCAAAGGAATCAGACCTTTCAGATTCCGCTTTGAACTTCCCACAACCTGGAGAAATTGCAGCAGGAGCTGCAGAGCCTCACGCGGAGAGGTGTCTCAGCTGGGAGCCTCCAAAAGGCTCCAAGAGACGCACCTCTGCTCCTGGCTGCCCCCTTGGCGCCTCATCCTTGCGCTCATTGCAGCTGTCAGGGTAACTTACGCCCAGGTGCCAACGAGGCAGCAAGGAGGGGAGAGAGGTAGGAAGAAATGCTTGTTTGGCTCTGATGGGAGCTTGCATGATCATTATGGTTACATTTCAGGTCTGCAAGAGGAAGAAGGCTTAGCAAGCAGCAGGAGCTGGCAAGGAAGTCTCTCCAGGTACCCACAGGTGCTTCCCTCTTGTTCGCGAGTGCCTTAATGATCCAGAAGAAGAGGTGAACAGCTTGTCAATTACCCTCTTTTGATTAACTTGGGAAGATCCCAAAACGAGAGAAGGGGGCCTTGGAGCAGAGCAAAAACACATCCAGAAGTTCAGCAGGAGAGGGGGGTTGGCGGAAAAGCCTCATCAGCATCCTGGAAATAATGGAAGCTCGCCATCTGTTATGGGATAGAAAGACCTGGATGTTTTGCGGGAGGCAAAAGCATCAATCTATAAAAAGGTGAAGGCGGGGGAAGTTCTGTTGCTTAGTGGTAGCACAGCTGCTTTGCATGCAGAAGGTCTCAGGTTCAATCCCCAGTCACATCTCCAGGCAGGTCTCCTGGACAGCTGCTGCCAGTCAGAGTAGACAATACTGATCTAGATGGAGCTGGGGCCTGCCAGATGTTTAGGGCCAACTCTCATGAACCCTAGTCAGCACACTGATCTCCCCCAATAGGGGAGGTCCAAAGAAGGTGGTTGAAATTCTTCCTGAGTTTGGTGCTGATCATGAATATTCAGAGTAGGGAGAACATAATAAGACCCTGTTGGGTCAGACCACCAGGTCCAGCATCCTGTTCTCTCAGTGCACAGCTAGATGTCTGTGGGGAACCCACAAGCAGGATTCGAACACAAGAGCCCTCTCCCTCCTGTGTTTTGCAGCAACTGTTCTTCAGAAGCATTCCTGCTTCCAGTTGTGCAGACAGAGCATAGCCTTCACAGCCATCAGTAGCCCTCTCCTCAATGAAATTGTCCATTCTTGTTTTTGAGCCATCCAGGTTGGTGGCCATCGCTGCCTCCAGTGGCAAGGAGTTCCATAGCTTAACTAGGCACTGCTTGAAAAAGAACCTCCTTTTATCTGAGTCTTCCAACATTCAGCTTCCTTAGGTGTCCACGAGTTCTAATGTTATGAGAGCAGGAGATTTTTTTTCTACCCCCTCTCTCCATTCCATGCCGTGCCCCCCAGGACCAAATCTGCTTGTTGCTGGCACTAGCACTAGCTTTCAAAGAAGCGCTGGTCCCAAATATCTCTTTGGCAGGGGGAGGAGTGTGCACTGAATATTGTGTTTCCCTCAAACAAGATTCATTCAAACATTCAACAGTGGAATAGACTCTCTTGGATGGCACTGGACACTCCTTCACTGGAGGTTTTTAAACAGAGGTGGGATGGCCATCAGGCAGAGGATCCTTGAGCTGTGATTCCTGTGTGGTGTGGGGGTGGACTAGATTATGGGATGTGAAACCCAAGAGCAGTCAAGTACAACATTCCTAGAGTGAACATGTTTACACATAGGGAGGAATGTTTGTCCAGCCAGCAGGTAAACTTCCTGTTTCCTTTTGGGCTGGGACAGACTTCCTCTGCATGTGACTAGAGGTGGGCGTGGCCTCACCTGTGCAGGTAAGGACAAAAGCACAGGGCAGGGCAGCCATCTCTCTCTTTGGCTACATGCATCGAAGAAGCAACATCTGCTTAGCCAAAGATGCTCTCTTGGCCTCCAGCCAAGAGAGGACAAAGGGACTGTCTCCTTATGAGATAGTTCCCAGGTGTATGTTACTTTTTTAAGCTAAGTCTGCCTTCTGGGATCCGACTGTGAACAGAATGTGAGTAAACTCTTTTTATACTTTTATGGAAGACTGTGTCGTGTCTTATCTTTTATGAGGGAATAAGGGGAAAATACCAGAACAGTTATTATAGAGGCTTTAGCGAGCCTGAGCAAATGCATCCGCTGCAAGTTTAAAAAGAGGGATGTTACTCTGCTAAATTGTGAACTTGTTTACCTAAGTTGGAAAGGCTATAATCAGACAATATATCCTCTCCTGCATCCCTGAACATTCCCACATAGATTACCCTCGGGGGTCCCTTCCAACTCTACAATTCTATGAACCCTGCACTGGAAACGTTTCCCAGGGAATGTTTCTTCACCTGAGCTTGAGCAGCGCAATGCCTTCCGCCTCCAAAAATGAGAGCTCCTTTCTTCTTCTGTTTTATTTTTTGGATGTGGATGTGTCACCAGTTAATTTCCTTGTGAGGAGAGGGAAGGGAGACCTGGCTTTCTCCTTGCCCTATTTCCCACCCCTCCACCGGGGGAGCGGGAGCCAAAACGGGCACTGAGGTCACCTTGCGAGGAGGAAGGTGCTTGTCTGTTGCCTAATGGATAATTAGTCGGGCAGGCAGGGCCTGGCCTGGGATGAGCGTGGTGATTGGCACAGAATCTGCTCCCTCTGGGACCGCCGTCCAGTCATGTGGGCCAGGCGCTGACCTTGTCTTTCAAGCGACTTTGGCTCTTCTGCTGATGCCAGCTCTGCTGCCGGGCCTGGGGGGCACGACCCAACCTCTCCTCATTAAGCGATGATTAGTAAGAGCTGTTCTGCTCATCCTAAGGACAGAGGTTTAACACCAGCAGCAGTTTTTATAGCTGGCATTCCTACTTACAGCTTGGCTTCCAGCCACCACTGATTTAAAGCCTAGGACAGCATGGCTATTAATAATAATGTGCTTCTCTTGCCGAAAGGGGGTCCAGGGTGACTCAATTCAAGGGATTTTTGGGAGAGGGGTATTTGCTTGGATTGACCCAATCCGCTGCTCCCAAGTTGGATCAGAACACAATGCCAATTGCACAGCTTTCCAGGCTTCGCAATGGATTTTCGGCACACAAAAGTAGCATTTTGCATAAAAGCTGTGTTCAGAAGTTGCCTTTTGCTGGTGAATGCATCAAAAAGCGCTGAAAAATGTGTCCTCGTTTATGTACAGTGGTACCTCGGGTTACATACGCTTCAGGTTACATATGCTTCAGGTTACAGACTCCGCTAACCCAGAAATAGTACCTCGAATTAAGAACTTTGCTTCAACATGAGAACAGAAATCGTGCGGCGGCAGCAGGAGGCCCCATTAGCTAAAGTGGTGCTTCAGGTTAAGAACAGTTTCAGGTTAAAAACGGACCTCCGGAATGAATTAAGTTCTTAACCCAAGGTACCACTGTATATAGAAACCCCACTGTGATTTGTATAGAAGAATTATCAGCAATAATCTAAGACTTTCAAAACCTGGAAATTACAGCAGACTAAAAACAGATTAAGACCCACACCAGTTTTTTAAACATCTAGGTAGGCTTCTCTAAAGAAGAATGTTTTTAGCAGGCACCAATAAGAGTGGGCAGCTGCCTGGTATCAATTGGCAGGGAGTTCCGAAGTGTAAGTGCCGCCATACTAAAAGATCACCTTCGTATGAATGTGGAAGGGGTATTATGCAGCGCCTGTAGCAGTGCCAGTTCTGCAGATTGAAGGGTCAAGTGGGTAAGGCAGTCTCATGGGCAAACTGCTCCCAAGTAATAGTAGCACCTTCATAAATGCTGAAGATTTTCCAGGAAGACCCTTAGTCCCCAGTTCTCTCTCCTACAAAAGAAGCCAAACAATAATAAGGACTTCAGAAGGTGGCAGATTCATTGGAGACTTTTAAGCAGAGTTTGGATGGCCATTTGCTATGGTTGCTTTATCTGAAATTCCTTCATTGCAGGGGGCTGGACCAGATGACCATTGGGGTCCCTTCCAACTCTACAATTCTATGATCCTATCACTCTTTGGCCTTTCCCCAGAAATTATTGCCGGCTGGGAAAGTGAGGCTCACACAGATTGCTTATTATTGAGAGAGAACTATATGAAAATGATGTACAGATGGTATATATCACCGGTTAAATTGGCAAAAATGTATAAAAATGAAAAGAAAGAGTGTTGGAGGTGTGAAGTGGAAGGTATGTTTTACCATATGTGGTGGGATTGTAAAAAGGTAAACGCTTATTGGGAAATGATATATAATGAATTGAAGAAAATATTGAAAATACCTTTTGTAAAAAAAAACCCAGAAGCCTTTCTACTAGGTATTTTAGGCCAAGATATACTGAAAGAAAAAAGGACTTTATTTATGTATGCCACTACAGCAGCAAGAATGTTGATTGCACAAAATTGGAAGACTGGAGAAATACCAGCTAAAGAACAATGGCAGGAGAAGTTGATGAACTATGCAGCACTGGCAAAAATGACAGACAGATTAAGAGAAAAAGACAACAGTGACTTTGAAAAAGAATGGGAACCCTTTATATTATACCTGCAGAAACAAAGAAAGTCTATAGACTTGATGGCAGGATTTAAATAAACATTCACATCATTAGTATTAGAAAACGTGTAGAAGACAGAGAAATAATATAGTGTAATTGTTATTTTTATGTTATTGTATAAATATGTTATTAGTAGTTTTTTCTTTTAGGAAGAAGCAAAGAGGGTGAAAGGAGAAACAAATCAGAAGCGGAAGTTGGGGGAAGCCTAGGAGGAGAGGGAGGAAGGAATGCATAGTAAATGTTATGAATATGAGATGTATGTAATGAATGAAAAAGGAAAATGAATAAAAAAAAAATTTAAAAGAAGGAAAAGGAAGTGAGGATCACACAGCAATATTTCCTCATGCAACACAGATATAAACTCATTTGTTCGTCTGTGGCCACTAGGAAAATGAAAGATTTTTTTTTTTTTTTTGGCAAACTGTCTGATTAAGGGTTGAATTTAAGAAAGTTGGTTTCCAGGTGGAAAAATCTAAATTGGAAACAGAATTGCTAGAATCCAAAACTAAGACTTTGTCAAAAATGTATAACTTGCTGCTGAAATGGAATACTCAGGATGAGACGGTCAAATCTGTAATGATTAAGTGGGCACAAGACGTTGGACATAATATTATGTTTGTTGACTGGGAACAGTTGTGGACCACCGGGATTAAGTTTACGGCATGCAATGCCTTAAGAGAAAATATTATGAAAATGATATACAGGTGGTACATGACCCCAGTCAAGCTTGCAAAAATATATCATTTGCCCGATAATAAATGTTGGAAATGTAAGGAAAATGAAGGTACATTCTTTCACCTTTGGTGGACGTGCCCCAGGATTAAGGCTTTCTGGGAAATGATATATAATGAATTGAAAAAGGTATTTAAATATACCTTCTTGAAGAAACCAGAGGCCTTTCTCTTGGGCATGGTCGGCCAATTGGTGCCAAAGAAGGACAGAATTTTCTTTATGTATGCTACAACAGCAGCAAGAATACTCATTGCAAAGTATTGGAAGACGCAAGATCTACCCACTCTGGAAGAATGGCAGATGAAACTGATTGACTGTATGGGATTGGCAGAAATGACGAGCAGAATCTGTGACCAGGGAGAAGAGTCGGCAGAAGAAGACTGGAAAAAATTTAAGGACTATTTACAGAAATATTGTAAAATTAAGGAATGTTGAATGGTGTTGGATTGAAATTGAGTGGTTTCTAGCTGTAAGGATATAAAGGAATATAGATGGGAAAAAAGGGTTTGAAAAATAAGGTAATAATATAAGCTGTAATGCTTTAAATGAAGGATTTGCTGAACAAATAATCTTAATTGGAATACGAGGAGGAGAAGTATGGGGAGGTCTGAGAAATTTGTTATGGAAAAGTACGTTTTATGAACTATATGACTTTTTTAATGTTTTTGTTTGTTCTGTTTTTGTTTGTTTGTTTAAAAAATTGGAAAATTTAATAAATATTTAAAAAAAAAAAAAAGATTAAGGGTTGAATTCATGGGTGAATTCTCCTGAGTGATCCCACTGGGACTTAGGCACAAGGGAGTAGATGGATCCCCTTGAAAGATGGCAGACTCTCTGAAATATACTCAGAGTCAAGAGTGGATTTCATGCTCTTTATTCAGCTCATAGTGGTGAGGAGGAATGGAAGTTCCCCCAGAATGTCTGCTTTATATACATTATTTACACAGTGGGCTCCATGTGATTGGCTAATTCCGGGAGTCACCTGTAGGCCAATCAAGTTGCTGATTCCCTTCCATCTGGAGCTGGATTGGGTGGCTCCTGTGGACCAATCAGACAGCTGCATTCTGAATCTTATTGTTCTAGGACCAATCAGACTGCTGCCTTTTGGATCCTATTCAACTCAGTACATAACACTCTCCTTCCTTCCTTGGAGGTTTTTAAGCAGAGGTTGGGTGGCCATCTGTCATGGGTGCTTTAGCTGAGATTCCTTCATTGCAGCGGGTTGGGCTAGATGACCGCTGGGGTCCCTGCCACCTGTATGGTTGGCTTGGCTGCATCTCGGCCCAGTTTGGAGTGGCTCAGAAGGGCTGCCTTTGCCCGCCATCCCATCATTTGCTCTCCCCACCTGGAGCTGGTACTAATGAATCTGCTGAGCGACCCCAGACTCAGCCCTGATCCGAGGCTCACTTCACTATTAACCTTTGCCGTCCTCGTGGGAATCGTCCCTTTCTTCCTCCGCTCCTCCATTCTCAGCGCTTATCTCGCTCGAAATCCGTGGCTTGGCTTTCCCTCTCATCCTGTGGTTAAGCACGTTTCCTTAATAGCCTCCTGCGAGGGGTCCCCCCCCCCCGACCCCATCAAAAGCTTTTGGAAAGCTTAAATAAATTATGGCCACTGGTGTGGAGCTCTTTGCTGTCTTGTTAACCCTCTCGCCAGAGTCTGACCTCATCGCTGCCTAGGCTGGAGCCAGGAGGGGGGCTTTGTAAGAAAAAGGTGGGTGCTGCTGACCTCTGCACCCTTTGGCTATGCAAAACCACCCTTTGGTGCCTTCGCTATAATCCTGCAACAGGTCTCCAAATTCTGCAAATTTGAAGACTCCCCCTCCCACACACACGTCAATATTTCTTTATTTAAAATATTTTAAGTTGCAATTTAGAGCTAAGCTCTCTCCGACCTGCTTCCAGCAAACAGAACACAAAATACAGACCCTCCAAGTATCCCTATTTTCCAGGGACAGTCCCACTTTTACAGAAGTTGTCCCAGTTTCTGATTTGATCCTGGAATGTCCCACTTTTCCTTAAAAAGGTAAAGGGACCCCTGACCATTAGGTCCAGTCATGCCCGACTCTGGGGTTGTGGCGCTCATCTCGCTTTACTGGCCGAGGGAGCCGGCGTACAGCTTCCGGGTCATGTGGCCAGCATGACTAAGCCGCTTCTGGCGAACCAGAGCAGCGCACGGAAACGCCGTTTACTTTCCTGCCGGAGCGGTACCTATTTATCTACTTGCACTTTGACGTGCTTTCGAACTGCTAGGTTGGCAGGAGCAGGGACCGAGCAACGGGACCGAGCAACGGGAGCTCACCCCATCACGGGGATTTGAACCGCCGACCTTCTGATCGGCAAGCCCTAGGCTCTGTGGTTTAGACCACAGCGCCACCTGCGCTTTCCCTTAGGATTTCCCTATTCTCATCAGATAAATGTTGGAGGGTATGAAGGTATGTGATACCCGAGCCAAGGAGATAAGTAGCTATACAACCTTTAGAAAACATCTGAAGGCAGCCTTGTCTAGGGAAGTTTTAAAATGTTTAATGTTTCATTACGTTTTTATATATGTTGGAAGAGTGGCTGGGGAAACTGTCAGATGAGTTGGGTATAAATAATAAAATTATTATTAGGACATCCCTATTTTCATTGGAGAAATGTTGGAGGGTATGAAAATATTTAATCGGCACCAAAATCTAACCACAGACACTACCGTACACCAATAAGTAGCAATAAAACAAGCAATAAATTCAACAATAGCAATAAGATAGGAATTACAGTATTTCAGCCACAGGGCTTATCTCCTTCTCAGCCTGCTTGTAGATTGTGGTCTGATTCAGATGTCAAATTACCAAGTCCTCAGATCAAGCACTTTTAATGATCTTTTATCCCACCAGTTTGGCATGTCCCTTAGAGGTCTCTGTCCAAAGCCATCAGACCACTAGCAAGGTGTTATTCGTGAGCCCACAGCTTAAGCAATAATTCTGGGCTGTGTTTTTACACAGGCTGTTCCTAGAAAATGGAATGAAGGATAGAAGGCTTCCCTGTGGCTCATGGAATCAGAGAGCTGGAAGGGATCTTGAGGATCATCTAGTCCAACCCCCTGCAATGCAGGAATATGCAATTGTCCCTTACGGGGATCGATCTTGCAACCTTGGTGGTGTCAGCACCATGCTCTATCCAACACAGCTATCTAGCTCTGCGCAGCCAGGGCTTTTGAGGCCTTCTGTGATGTCATGGCAGGTTGAGGCAACAGCTGAGGAAGCTAGATCACTTCCAGGTCCTCTGTCATGCCCAAGGAATTCTGCCAATGGCATCCAGCTATTTTTCGATTCATAAAAATATAACAATTCAAGACATTGGAGCAAAGCGTTTTAGCTGTAATTTCTGCATTGCATGGGGTTGGAGTAGATGGTCCCAACTCTATGAAAAGTCTAAGGTGCCCACATTTTGGTTTTAACTGACTGCTCCAAATAGACAGTGCAGCTGTCAAACCAACACCATAGTATCTCATGTGATCCCTCAATTCCCCCCCCCCTTAAATGTCACCAGGTGAGCTAATGGGAGACATAGATAAAGTTCCAAATCATAGTGTCATGGAATCGTAGAGCTGGAAGAGATCTTGAGGGTCACCTAGTCCATTGCTATATCTCCAGTTACTGGCCCTGTAAAGGCTGGATTAAGTGATTACACTGAAGTTGCCACATTGCTTCAAATTTGCCTCCAAATTATTTCCAACATCTCTGCCACAGTCCTTGGGCCCCTCAATGCCTTGGGCCCCTGACTTCCAACACTCTCCCATTCTTTGCATTTTCACCCATGAGTCACCCAGTTTATTGGCACAAAGGACTCGAAACCATTTTTCTTGTTAAGAAAGACCTGTGTGAAGTGATCCACCAGATTCTGATTCAGCAATGAGCCTGAGTGCTGCAAGATCATCCCAAGGCTGCCTGGTGGTCTACTGTGAGGTAGGATTTAAGAATCTAAGAAAAGCCTGCTGATGTCAGGCTTCAAGGAATCTGATTTCTCCCACGGTGGCAGCCAAGAAGCAGATAAACAACAACAAAAAACAACCAGTTCTTACCAAGTAATTCATTCACTATGCCGAGAGAGAGACGAAGGAATGCAGTCCAGCTAGGATACTGGCTTTGCTCTGAGTAAAGACCCCCCCCCCTCCGTCTCCGTCTCTCCTATCACCCTTGTGTCGGCTAATCTCAGCTTTCTGCCTCTGAGCTTTCTGTTCTACTACTCTCAATGCACGCCTGGTACTGGGAGGGGGGGTCAGGAATGCTTTCCAAGGACACTGAGTGTGATGGCCTGGGATTCGGACTCAGAGGCTGAACCTGAGGAATCCCAGCCTGCACAGGAGTCCCTGCCTCCAGGACTGGCTGAACCGGGGCTGGGGCTTGAACCTGAAGGGTCCTCACCTGTGCTGGATCCTCAGGTGCAGGCACCAGCTGAGTCTGCTCTGGCTCCTGGGGTGATGGAGGACCCATTGCCTGCAGGTGCTCCACTCTCAGCCCCGTCAGAGGAAGCTGAGGTTGCCTCTGGGTCCGTTAACCCTCCAGCCTCTCCTGAGCTGCAGAGGCTCAGGGCAGAGAGGCGGAGGGAACTAAGTTCCCGCAGGAGGAGTGCTCGCCTCCAGGCCAGGAGAGGCGAGTCACCTGTGGACCGGGGCCACCCTATGCCACAGAGGAGATAAAAGCCAGCCAGCCCAGTCCCAGGTTGCGGGAGCAACATTGTTGGTAACCTGTTCCTGCCGGCACCCTGTCCTGCTCTTCTGCCAGAGTTCCTGACCCCACCTGTCTCCCCGCCTTGGACCCAGCTACAGCTTTGATGGACAGCCTCCATACTGCACCATTGACCTCGGACTGGACTAGGACCTCGCCTCTCGGTTAGCCCCCGGGACCAGCACACTGAGTTTGTCAGCTGTCCCTCCCTGGTGCTTCTTCTTCCTGCTGTTCCTCTTCCAATATTTCCCAGCTTCTCCCCTCTGCAGCCTCTGAACCATGCCCTTCTGCAAACCACTGTTCTAAATCTATACTGTCCTCCTGTTCTCAGGAAGGTTCAGGAGAAGGAGGGGGCAGTGCTCACCATTCCTCTTCAGTCCAGCCCCTGACACACGACAATGGCCCATCTAGTCCAGCATCCTGTTTCTCACAGTGGTCATTCAGATCCCTTAGTGGGAAACCCACAAGCGGGATCCCAGCACAAGGGCCCGCTCTCCCCTTGCAGCTTCCAGCAACTGGTGTTCAGAAACATTGCTGGCTCCAACTGTGGAGACACAGCACAGCCATCAGGTCTAGTAGCCTTCGATAGCCCTCTCCTCCCTGAAGTTGCCCATTCTTCTTTTAGAGCAGCCTTTCTCCACATGTGGGTCCCCAGATGTTGTTGAACTACAACTCCCAGCACCCCTAGCTAGCAAGGCCAGGGCTCAGGGATGATGGGAGTTGTAGTCCAACAACATTTGGGGACCCACAGGTTGAGAACCGCTGTTTTAGAGCCATCCAGGTTGATGGCTATTACTGCTTCTTGTGGCAGAGAGTTCCATAGTTGAACCCTGCACTGCATAAGGGAGATGACCTTCCTTATACCTGCCCTGAATCTTCCATCATTCGGCTTCAGATGCTTGTGAGCGCTAGTTTTGAACTCGGATCTGAACGCAGATCCCTCCGGCGGTACTTTGTTTTCGCATTCCTCACCTGTTCCTGCCACATCGCATCATTCTTGAGCATCAGAGGACTCTTGACTTAACTGTGTTTGTTTCCTGTGTGGTGCAGACCCCATTGTCTCTCCATCCGTCCGTTCAGCAGTTAGGAACCCAATTTCACATAATTAACCATAAAGGCTTATAATGGCCATGCAATCCTTGCTTTCCGTAATGTAGCTGGAGACGGAATATCTAATGCATTGCTGATTATTATGCACTGGATCCTTCTTTAAAAAAAAAAGAAAAAACCTCTCTAGTTAGCAAGCAGCAAGAATGTTTAATTTTGGGCCATTATCTGCCAGTAATTGCTGGAAGGATTTCATTTCGTGTAGGAGCATTGGAAGCAAATCAATTACCCTTCCTTCCCTCCCCATGTTTAGTGGGGGGGGGGGAGAGGGGAAAGTCCTCCTTTTTGTGTGTGGAAAGGCCTAATTTTCAGGCTGCATTTTGGCGCGCCGACCTGCCGCTGCTTTATCAAATTCGCATTTCGATGCGCGAGTCGGCATGGCAATATGGAAATGGGTAATGAGAATGCGGGAAGTAAATGCAGAGAGAAAGAGATGAAGAGGGGGCCAGATGAGGAGGGACGATAATGAAATAAAATGGACTGTCGCTCTCCAAAGAAAAACACAGAGAGCGGAAGACACAGACTGTCTGACGCAGGCGGTGATTATTGGATCAGGCTCAAGACTGGCGGGGGGGGCGGGGAGAGAGAGAGAGAGAGAAATGTTCTACAAATATGCAGAATCTCACACTTTTGGACTGGCACGCATGCATGGTGGAAGATCTCTTAAGTGCCCTCCCCGATTCTAAGTGGTCAAAGAAAGCCCTTCTTAATGCAACACAACATTGTTATGGAAATTGGGGGGGGGCACATCTTTAAAGTTAAATGTTATCCCTGAATGTATCCTTTCAACTTGACAGCTCAGGGAAGTTAGGTAAAGGTAAAAGTACCCCTGCCTGTACGGGCCAGTCTTGACAGACTCTAGGGTTGTGCGCTCATCTCACTCTAGAGGCCGGGAGCCAGCGCTGTCCGCAGACACTTCCGGGTCATGTGGGTCAGGGAAGTTACCTAGCTTTAAAAATAATATAAAGTCATCTCCTTTGCCAGTTTCCTCCATTCCAAAGTTATTTTCCCCTTGAAAAAGAACTCCAGGAAGTTCCCAGAGGTGACAATTGCTGGGCTCATTGCTAGCCAAAGGAAGCCAAATCTCATCACCTGACTCGCCTCAGGCTCCAGACATGCAAAGGAAGTTCTATTGTACTTTTGGGTGGTGAGTACTTAAGAGGTATTTGTCTATGCTAATCTTATACCCGGGTCTTGCCCTGCCATGTCTGCTTATGCTAATCTTGTACCAAGGACTTGTCTGGACATAACAAAAAAAATTTTTCCTTCCAGTAGCACCTTAAAGACCAACTAAGTTAGTTCTTGGTATGAGCTTTCGTGTGCATGCACACTTCTTCAGATACACTGAAACAGAAGTTATTCTTCAGTGTATCTGAAGAAGTGTGCATGCACACAAAAGCTCATACCAAGAACTAACTTAGTTGGTCTTTAAGGTGCTACTGGAAGGAAAAAAAAAATTTGTTTTGACTATGGCAGACCAACACGGCTACCTATCTGTAACTTGTCTGGACATGTTTGCCAAGGTTGAACTAGTGTAACCCCTGTCTACCCCTCCCCTTTTGTGACATGTCATTGATGTAGCAATGATGCTGTACGAACTGTATTCTGGGATATGGTGGGAAAGTTTTAAAAGTCCTTGTCACCCCATCCTCGGGGTTCAAAATTCCTCTTTGAACCTGTTGCGCAATAAACTTTGGTCTACAGCTATTTGCTCCGGTTGGTGGCTGGACTCCTTCCTTTATTCCGCAGGGACTCGCGGGCTCAGCCAGACCAGCTGGGGGACTGAGCAGCCTCACACCTAGATTTTTCCATAACGACGTTAAACTACGGAAGTCGCTTCTGCAGGAGGCAGTGCTGGTCAGAGGCAGAAATGCTTCCAATTGCCCCTTGCTGGAAAGCCCTGGAGGGCAAGGGATTCCTAAGTTCAAATCCTGCTTCTGGGTTTCCAATTGGGGCATCTGGTTGGCCACTGTGAGAACAGGAGGCCATTGGCCTCATCCAGCAGGCTCTTCTTATGTCCTGTTGACATTCCAGAGGCAGGGCTATATAGAGGACGGTTGAGGGTGCAATTCTGACCCCACATTAGGAAGAACTTTCTGATGGTGGGAGCTGTTTGACAGCAGAACAGACTTCCTCAGAAGGTAGTGGACTTTCATTCATTGGAGGTTTCCAAGGAGAGCTTGAATGGCCATCTGTTGTTGTTTAGTTGTTTAGTCATGTCCAACTCTTCGTGACCCCCTGGACCAGAGCACGCCAGGCACTCCTGTCTTCCACTGCCTCCCGCAGTTTGGTCAAACTCATGTTGGTAGCTTTGAGAACACCGTCCAACCATCTCATCCTCTGCCGCCCCCCTCTCCTTGTGCCCTCCATCTTTCCCAACATCAGGGTCTTTCCCAGGGAGTCTTCTCTTCTCATGAGGTGGCCAAAGTCTTGGAGCCTCAGCTTCAGGATCTGTCCTTCCAGTGAGCGCTCAGGGCTGATTTCCTCCAGAATGGATAGGTTTGATCTTCTTGCAGTCCATGGGACTCTCCAGAGTCTCCTCCAGCACCAGAATTCAAAAGCATCAATTTATCGGTGATCAGCCTTCTTTATGGTCCAGCTCTCACTTCCATACATCTCTACGGGGAAAACCATAGCTTTAACTATACGGACCTTTGTTGGCAAGGTGATGTCTCTGCTTGTTAGAAGAATTTTAAGGTCACATATATATAATAAATGTTCATAAATGTACCAATGTCTGGAGCAGCACAGGAAGACCTTCCTTGAAACCATTTTGACTCCCTGAAACCATTTTGACTCCCAAACTGAACCCTCTCTGCAAGGAGGAAGGGGGTGAGGGAACTTTCCCATTGTCTCAGGAAGTGGGTAATCGTAATCATCATTTCAAAGGAATGGGCAGACTACCAGGAAAGGCAATCAGATAAGGCATTATCAGAAAACCTGCCAGACAGGAAAAACAACAACACTCAAATTTCTGTTGTAGACCGCTTTTTCTGTGATGTATGTATGATTTATGGAGGGGTGGTCTTGAGCTCCAGGGCAGGGAATTTAAAATGTCTAAATAAGGGCAGGCACACCTTTGTTCAGGGTCCTCCTCCTTTCCTGCGTGTGAGGGGAGCACACAGATAAATAAAGATCAGGCTTACTAGCTGCTTTGCTTCTCAATATTCTCTGGTTGGCCTCTGTTATTTTCTCCTACCAAGAGAGAACCCACTTAAGGACTCTATACGGGTTCTTGGATACCCCATAAGGGAAAAGGGCAGATTTTGTTTACAACACATCTGTCAGGGATTATTTAGCTGTGATTCCTGCATTGCAGGTCGTTAGACTAGATGACTTTTGCTTCTCCCTTCCAACCCCAGAATTCTGTAATCCTTTTATTCCATTTCTCCCCACTTGCCCCTCCTCTTAACACATTGAATAAGAGAACAAGAAGAACATACGTTTAAAGAAGATTGGAAAACGTTTATTGAATATATAGGAAAGAATTGTGTACAGCTGAAAACGCTGGCAGAATTAATTCAGCAGTGTAAATAAGTGTTGATGGATGCAATAATGGAATACTGAATGGTATGGTTTTTAAAAAAATATGCAGGGATTTATGTTAAATGAACCATGGAAAGAGAAGAAGGGAAGTCCTTGATATCTTAAGGATGTAAAATGAGTATTTAAAATTTAATAAAAATCTCAACTCTCTCTCTCTCTCTCTCTCTCTCTCTCTCTCACACACACACACACACACACACACACACACACAAATTTGCCCCTCCTCACCTCACCCCACTGCCTCCCCTCCTTTGTGTGCCTCCTCCTCGAGAAGTCCGGAGGGTGGCAACACGAGAACGGGGCCTTCTCTGCAGTGGCTCCCTGTCTATGGAATGCTCTCCCCAGGGAAGTTCGTCGGGCGTCTTTAGGTGCCAGGCAAAAGCGTTCCTCTTTAACCAGGCCTTTGGTTGATCTTATTAACATCCAACACCGTTTTAGAAAGTGGCTTTTGGGGCGGGTATTGCTTTTGGTTTGATTTTATATATTGTGATCTTGTTGTGAACCGCCCTGAGACCTCCAGGAATAGCGTGGTGTATGAGTTGAATAAATAATGAATAATAATAATAACAAAAGACTGAAACACTGCTGTTAACTTGAGCTAGGGGAAGTCATGGGATTGGGGCCTGAATGGCACGCAGTTCCTAACAGGCAACTTTTGTTACAAAGCTTGACCTTTAAACATCCACCCACAGCACTGATCATCATGCTTCTTGCCAGAGGACGCAGTCTATCAGTTTTGACATTGTTGAAATGTCCCATATGAGACAAGCACCATTCCAATATCAATTTCATCAACCATTCCTTGTAGATTATTTAACAATACACTTAACAGATTGGCAGGGTTTTCATATCCCATCAATTGATTAATGTACAGTGGTACCTCAGGTTACAGATGCTTCAGGTAACAGATGCTTCAGGTTACAGACTCCGCTAACCCAGAAATAGTACCTCAGGTTAAGAACTTTGCTTCAGGATGAGAACAGAAATTGTGCAGCGGTGGTGCAGCAGCAGCAGGAAGCCCCATTAGCTAAAGTGGTGCTTCAGGTTAAGAACAGTTCCAGATTAAGAACAGACCTCCAGAACGAATTAAGTTCTTAACCCGAGAGTCCACTGTACACTGGAACCATCCTCCAACATTAACAAAGAGTTAGTGTATAGTTTGTGGAGACGACCACCAGCCCTGATTTGGGATCCTGAAGAGAACTACAAAGACAAGGAAAGAGGTATGAGACTTGGGGTAGGGACTCTGAAACGCTGGATTGCTGTGGTTGGCCTTCTATGACTTGGCTGCAAGCTGAACAAAGGCAGAGGGAATGAATGTTCAACCTAGAAAGGAGCGAGATAAGAGGGAACATGACAACCTATTATAAATAGATGAAAGGATGCCAGAATGAAGAAAGAAAACATTGACTCGTCCTTGTCCTCTGAACACAGGACTGGGAGCAAGTGGCTTAAAACTTAGGGATGTAGACACAACTCAAGCTCTGGCTGTCAAGGGAAGAGACAGACCTTCCCCTCCTTGAAGACATTCCTTGTGATTTGGCAGGCATCAGTGTGGGGTGTGTTAGGCCAGCTTTCCCCCAGATTAATAATAATAATAATAATAATAATAATAATAATAATAATAATAATAATAATAATTATACCCCGCCCTCCCCAGCCAGAGCCAGGCTCAGGGCGGCTAACACCAAACATAAAAACAACTGATTGAAATGCAGCTTAAAAAACAAGATTAAAATACAACATTAATACATTAATAATAAAATATATTATATTGAACAATTTTAGTAAATAAAGTATCAGTCAATATAACCATTTACACTGGCCCCCTTTCCCCCCCTCCCCCGCCCCAAGAACTCCCCTCAGCTCCCCTCTCTGGTTTCTTTGCACATATTATCCTCTGCATATTATAAAATTGTACATATCATTGTCTTATCTATCATATATTCAACTAAAAACTTTGTGGATGTTTATTCAAAACCTGCCAAGGAGTTCGAATCGTTTTGTTGTCTTTTTAGATAATTTGTAAAAAAGGTCCCATTATTCCTTGAAGTCACGATTGTCCTTGTTACGCAGAGTGTATGTCAACTTAGCCAATTCCGAATAATAATAATAATAATAATAATAATAATAATAATAATAATAATTTATTATTTATTTATTTATTATTTATACCCCGCCCATCTGGCTGGGTTTCCCCAGCCACTCTGGGCGGCTTCCAACAGAACACTAAAATACAATAACCTATTAAACATTTACAGAAAGGTAGCCGTGTTGGTCTGCCATAGTCAAAACAAAAAAATTTTTTCCTTCCAGTAGGTTGGTCTTTAAGGTGCTACTGGAAGGAAAAAAAAAATTTTGTTTTGACTATTAAACATTAAAAGCTTCCCTAAACAGGGCTGCCTTCAGATGTCTTCTAAAAGTCTGGTAGTTATTTTTCTCTTTGACATCTCTTCTTTCATTGGGATGTCCTCATTCTCCCATCCTTGTGCTAACAAGACTCTTGCCACTGTTGTAGTGTCCCTATTTTCATCTGAGGAATATCAGAGGGTATGCAGTAGCCTTCTCCTCCATGAATCCGTCTAATCCTCTTCTAAAGTCTGTGGCCATCACTTCTTCCTGCAGAAGTGAGTTCCATAATTTAACTATGCCCAGTCAGGGAGCTGGGTTTCATTTTGAAATGGTGCAGAGGCTGATTCTCCTGGCTTCATCATCCCTTGTCAGAAATCTCTCTTTGTCCAGAGATATGCGGAGGCCAGCAGAGGCCAGGCCCCATCTGGAAGAATTTGAAAATCCTTTCTCTTCCCAACACGAGGGAGGAGTGAGCAGAAGAGAGAAATCTTCAGCCAAGATTGATTCTTACCTCATATCATTAAAAAATAAATTGCAGGAGCACTATAACATAAAGTACAAATCAATCTTATTTTTTAACACCAGAAATAACCTAATGAAATACAAGATTGATTCTGAATACGGGTTTCTTGGTGTGGGCCCAGCGGGAATTGATTACGAAATTGAATGTCTGGGAGCCGATAAGATGAATTCGGAATAAATCTTACTTTTAACTACTCCCTTTTTCTACTCGTAAAAAAAAAAAAAAAGATTGATTCCAATCAAAACTTCCACTAAGGAAAAAAAAGAAGAAGAAGAAGGGAGGGGAAGAAAATGGAGGAAAGGAACTGCGACGGATTCGATTTGTCAAACCCATTTTGAAGGGAAATGGCACTGAACTCCGGAGTCCCTCCCAGGCTGAGCTTTTCCATTCCCCCAGAGGGGGGAAAAATACGAGACACAATATTTCTGATTTACAGCTCAAAATGAGACAGTAATGATCATCATAATCAGGATGAGAAGAGGGAGTGAACCACAAGTGGCTGGCTTCTGCCTTGACTGATTATGCTTCGGGGATGGTGGCACAGAGGCGCTGGGGCATCCAGGGAGCACGATGCCTATCTGAGCAGCTGCAAGGAGAACAGGGACAGACCTCTGCAGATTCTAGCCCAAGGATGTGGAACTGTGTCTGGCTGGAAGGCTGGCTGTTCATGAACACAGACCTTCTTGGGTCGCTGTGGCCCAGTAGACCTGAAGGAGCGTCTCCACCCTCCACTGAGGTCCAGCGCTGAGGGCCTTCTGGCGGTTCCCTCCCTGCAAGAAGCCAAGTTACAGGGAACCAGGCAGAGGGCCTTCTTGGTAGTGGCTCCCACCCTGTGGAACGCCCTCCCACCAGATGTCAAAGAGAAAAACAACTACAGTGGTACCTCGGGTTAAGTACTTAAATTCATTCCGGAGATCCGTTCTTAACCTGAAACTGTTCTTAACCTGAGGTACTACTTTAGCTAATGGGGCCTCCTGCTGCTGCTGCGCCACCGGAGCTCGATTTCTGTTCTTATCCTGAAGCAAAGTTCTTAACCTGAAGCACTATTTCGGGGTTAGCAGAGTGTGTAACCTGAAGCATATGTAACCTGAAGCGTATGTAACCCGAGGTACCACTGTACCTGACATTTAGAAGACATCTGAATGCAGCCCTGTTCAGGGAAGTTTTTAACGTGTGACATTTTAATGTATTTTTAATCTTTCTCCAGAGTGGCTGGAGAAACGCAGCCAGATGAGCGGGGTCCAAATAATAAAATTATTATTATGTGATACACAAGTAGCAGTCAAGTACAACATTCCTAGTTTTCCTAGAGTGGACATGCAAGGGGATGTTTGGTCCAGTCTGTTGAAAACTTCCTGTTTCCTCCTGACTGGGACAAACTTCCTTTAGCTTGTGAGTAGAGGTGGGCGTGGCCTTACCCCTGCAGGTAACAATTCCCTTTCCTTCTCTTCGAATTCTCTGTTGCAGATGCTGCTTTTTAGCTAGAGATGCTGTGTTGGCTTTCAGCCATCAGAGGACAAAGAGATTACCCCCATATGGGATAGTTCCACATGTATATACTTTGTAACTAAGTCTGCCTTCAGGGATCCATCTGTGAACTGAATGTGTGAGTAAACGTCTTTTGTATACTTTACACAAGATTGTGACGCGTCTACTCTCTTTAAGAGGGATATAAGGGAAATTACCAGGAATCTTATATTGAGAAGCTTAAACAAGCTTGCAACAAGCTAACCACTGTGTGTTTAAAAGGGGAATGTAGAATTCTGCTAAGTAAAAGAACTTGCTAGCGCAAGTTAGGAAGGATATCAATAAACAATATATCCTCTCCTGCCTCCCTGAACATTCCCACAAAACTCACTATTGGCAAGGCCAGTGTGACTTCAGACTGACCATAAAACGGGAAGAACCTGATTAGGGAGACCCTAACTGAATGTAGGGAGGCAGGTGGCACTGTGGGTTAAACCACAGAGCCTAGGACTTGCTGATCAGAAGGTTGGCAGTTTGAATCCCCGCGACGGGGTGAGCTCCCATTGCTCGGTCCCTGCTCCTGCCTACCTAGCAGTTTGAAAGCATGTTAAAGTGCAAGTAGATAAATAGGTACTGCTCTGGCAGGAAGGTAAACGGCATTTCCGTGCACTGCTCTGGTTTGCCAGAAGCGGCTTAGTCATGCTGGCCACATGTACTCTGTACACCGGCTCTCTCGGCCAATAAAGCAGTATGAGCGCCGCAACCCCAAAGTCGGCCACGACTGGACCTAATGGTCAGGGGTCCCTTTACCTTTACCTTTAACTGAATGTAAGGGTGAAAAGCAGCTTCGGATAAGGTACAAGGAGGGTTCTGCATGTACAGTAAAAAGAAGAAGAAGAAGAGTTGAATCACAGAACTGTAAAGTTGGAAGGGACCCAAAGGGAATTGCAGGAATCACAGCTAAATCATCCCTGGCAAATGACCATTTGGCCTCTGTTTAAAAACACCCAAGAAAGGAGAACCCTCCTGAGGGGGTCTGTTCGTCTGTCTGTTCCACTGTCAAACGACTCTTACTGTGAAAAAGTCCTTTCTAATGCCTAATCAGAATCTCTTTTCTTGAGCAAAGTTGCATTCCAAGAACTGTGGTTGAATGAAAGATGGTGGGGCAGTAGGATGGCAGGAGCTGAGTCAGGAGAGGATGAAACAGCCAAGCGACATATTTTTTTCCTATAAAGCATGTATTGTAATGGAAAGCTTTCGCAGACACTCTGGACTCTACATTGTAATGCATTGCTGAATAAAGTCTGAGCAACTGGGAACTTGATCTTCTGTATTGAACCCTCAAAGGCAATTTCCCCCTCACACCACCCACCTGTCAATCACCTGACATCACAATAACATCAGGTCACATGTGCACATACAAAATAAAGTTTGAAGTCAAACTGCACATGCAAAACTGTGCACAGGCAGTTATCAAGGGGCAACAATCAGGTGATGTCAGCACTTTGAAGTGGTGCTCCAGGAGCTTTGAAGGCCCGGTCAGTCAGTTGATTGGCAGGGCCTGCAAAGCTCCTCTCAATCAAGTCCTGACTTTACCTGCCCCACATGTGACCTCATGTGTCAGCTAGTTTTCTGATGCTCCAGAGGGAAGACCCAAACCAATGGATTCGAATGACAAAAATGAAATTCTGACTAAACATCAGGAAGAACTTTCTGGTGGTAAGATCTGTTCAACAGTGGAACGGACTCTTTCCGAATGTGGTAGACTTTCCTTCCTCAGAGGTTTTCTTACAGAGGTTGGATGGCTAGAGATTCTTTAGCTGTGATTCCTGCATTACAGAGGGGTCTGCTAGATGGACCTGCAGGCAGGGGCGTAGGAAGGGGGTGTGGGGGTGTGGTCGTCCTGGATGTCACCCTGACAGGGGGTGACAAAATGGTGGGCGGCACCACGGAGCCTGCAGCATGCACAAGCCACGCGTCTCGGCGCCCGCAGTCTCCACGCTATCCGCCCGCTGCCTGCCCCCCAGCTGTAGGGCAGCTGAGGCCCCACTATGCACCCCATCCCTATGGGCTGTCGGAATCTCCCCTGCGACCGAGCTACTCCTCCGGTCGAGCCTTCGGAATCTCCTCCGACGATGATTAACGACCTGAGCCTTTGATAAGGCTCCAGGCATGTTCCCCATTCAGCAGAGTATACAGCAGCAGTGGAGGACAAGAAATATGAGCTACATTGCAAAGAGTTTAACAGTGGTACCTCAGGTTACATACGCTTCAGGTTACATACGCTTCCTGTTACAGACTCCGCTAACCCAGAAATAGTGCTTCAGGTTAAGAACTTTGCTTCAGGATGAGAACAGAAATCATGCTCCGGCGGCGCGGCAGCAGCAGGAGGCCCCATTAGCAAAAGTGGTGCTTCAGGTTAAGAACAGTTTCAGGTTAAGTACGGACCTCCGGAATGAATTAAGTACTTAACCTGAGGTACCACTGTATTTCTAATTATGCAGACAGAAAAGCATACATCCTCTCTCTGTGAAAGCAGAGAGGCAACTGAAACAAAGGAACAGGAAACCAGTAACATCACATCCGTCTCCCGTCTTCCGTGAGACTTCCAACAGCCTGAAATGTCTGGAATGCAAAACAGAGTCTTGTGACTCCAAGCACTGCACAGTGGCAACACACAGAAACCTAACATGGGTGCTGTGCACCCCATCTCATCCCTCTGGGTGCCATGCGCCCCATGGTATGTGGTGCCCATAGGGATAGCATGGGGTGACACAGCACGGGGTGCGCGCCATCCGTAGGGACGGGGCGCGCCATGGCGCCCATAGGGATGGCACGGGATGCCAAGCACCCTGTTCTGTCCCTATGGGCGCTGCACAACCCGTCCCTATGGATGGTTCACCCCACCCCTGGGCACGCCACCCCAGGTGCCTGAGAGGCTTCCTCTGCCGCTACCCGCAGGGACCTCTGCAATTCTTTGATCCTATGTTGCAAAGAGCTTACAATCTAAATTTAGGGTATGGATATGGGCCTTTCTCTGCGAGATACGTGTGGGATTTGAAGCCAGAGCAAACTTTCTCTGATCCTCTCCGTCTTTCCTTATCATTCAGAACAATGAGAACGCCTTCCATTCTTATAAGGCTCGCTTGGAGAATCGTAGAATCACAGAAGAAAGGATAATTCTCGCCAGCCTTGTTAATTGGATTACAGTTAATTTGGTGCTGAAGTACCTTTGACAAGGAAGCAAAGGAAATATAATGAGCATGGATTTTTATACAGGATCTAAGGAAGAAGGAGATGATGATTAAATAACCTTTTATGTGTTTCTCTCTTGTGTGTGTGCATTTGATCGGCCGGCTCTGTGAGGGGGACATTTAATGAGGTTGAATTAAATGTAGTCAAGATGGGCTCAAGTCATGTGCAAGGAAGTTCAGAAGGGAAATGGTGCATTCAGATGTTATTCAGAGATTAGGAACTGAGGAACATGTGCTATTTTGTGGCATTACAGGGACGTGGGTGGAGGGGACTGACCGAGAGCAAGGAATGTGTCCGGAAGCATCCTAACCTGAATTTCTCAGACCACAGGCCATCAAGCTTTACAAACAGGGCTCCCTTTCGACTAGATGACCTTTGGGGAGCCCTTCAAATTCTACAGATCTATGATTCAACCAGCCATCGCCTGATCTGCAGATGTGTCTTTCCAACCGAAGGATGCTCTCCAGTTTTTTGGTCTGCCTTTGCAAAACCTTCTCCCCTAAGTAGCAAGGACGAGCCTTCAGCTTCCACGCTTAGCTCTGCTGACGTAAGGCTTTGGAAATCCGCCAGATTCCCAATGCAATAATAATAAACCTTGCATAGGCAGTGCAGATTTTGATAAAGAGAGAGGGGGGAAACTCATTCCCAAGGATTGCACAATTGTAATTGAATCGAGAGCCTTTTCAGAAGGCTTCCCATGCTTGTTTTTCTGCTGGAAGTCACATTCCCTCCCCACTTCACAATTAGAAATCTTCCTGAGGATTTGCAATCCAGTTCAGCTCTTGTCTGGTACCCTAATGTGAATTGATGTGGACATGTGGATTTTGACACCCCGCCCCCAGTCAATACTCTTGCCAGGTATAGTGTGAATAATAATAATAATAAATAAATAAATAAAAATTTTATTTCTATCCCGCCCTCCCCAGCCGAAGCCAGGCTTAGAGTGGTTAACAACAGTAAAATGATACAACATTCTAAAATCATTTCATTATAAAATCAGTTCAGAGTCAAATTCATGGCAACCATTGGGTTAGAGTTCTATGAGGATTACAGAAGGAGGGGGTCAGGCTGTGCCCTGGCCTGGTGGAACAGCTCTGCCTTGCAGGCCCCATGTAAAGATGTCAAGTCCCACAGGGCCCTGGTCTCTTGTGGCAGAGCATTCCACCAGATCGGAGCCACAGACGAAAAAGCCCTGGCTCTAGTTGAGGCCAGCCTAACCTCTCTGTGGCCCAGGACCTCCGAGATGTTTTTGTTTGAAGACTGTAAGGTCCTCTATGGGACATACCAGGAGAGGCAGTCCCGTAGGTACGAGGGTCCTGGGCCATATAGGGCTTTAAAGGTTAAAACCAGCACCTTGAACCTGATCCACCGGGAGCCAGTGCAGTTGGTAAAGCACTGGATGAATGTGATCCCGCAGTGAGGACCCCGTAAGGAGTCTCACCGCGGCGTTCTGCACCCACTAGAGTTTTTGGGTCAGTCTCAAGGGCAGCCCCACGTAGATTGAGTTACAATAATCCAGTCTGGAGGTGACTGTTGTGTGGATCACAGTGACTAAGTCAGGGCGAGAGAGGTAAGGAGCCAACTGCTTAGCCTGGTGGAGACGAAAAAATGCCACCTTTGTTATAGCTGCAATCTGTGCCTCCATAGAAAGGGAGGTGTCAAAGATTACACCCAAACTCTTAACAGATGGTCTGGCACTAATTGAGCCCCCGCAAGAGATGGGAGTTGCCCCCCCCCAATCCCATATCGTCTCGACCCAGCCAAAGGACCTCTGTCTTCGAAGGATTTAGCTTCAACCGGCTGCCACGTAACCATCCAGCCACAGCTTCCAAACATCTGATCAGTGTGTCTGGGGCCGAGTCAGGATGGCCATCCATCAACAGATAGAGTTGGGTGTCATCAGCATACTGATGGCAACCCGAACCAAAAACCCAGACAAGCTGGGCGAGGGGGCGCATAAAGATGTTGAAAAGCATCAGGGAGAGTATCGTACATTAATGTGCACATGTGGACTTTGACCCCCTGCCCCCAGTCAATGCTGGGTCTGGTGTGAATGAGAGGGCCTGGCAAGAAACAACAGAGCTTTTCTTATTCTCAGGTGTTTTGAAGCTGGTTTTGGCTGTGCAATTCCCTGGGAAGAACTTTGTACATCTTCAAGGCTGCCTTTTTTTGTAGGTCAAAGAGGTAGGTGGGGTCCATGGCAGCCTCTTGGCCGAGGCTGGCAAAAACGCCCTCCCACCAGATGTCAAAGAGAAAAACAACTACAGTGGTACCTCGGGTTAAGTACTTAAATTCATTCCGGAGATCCGTTCTTAACCTGAAACTGTTCTTAACCTGAGGTACTACTTTAGCTAATGGGGCCTCCTGCTGCTGCTGCGCCACCGGAGCTCGATTTCTGTTCTTATCCTGAAGCAAAGTTCTTAACCTGAAGCACTATTTAGGGGTTAGCATTTGTGGACATTGATGTGCCTTTGGGACCTGTGCACAGTATCTGCTCACTACTAAGACTCTGACATGATTCTAGTTCAGGCTTCACCAAGCAGGTGCCCTCCATAAGTTTCGGACTGCAGCTGGCTGGGGCTGGTGGGAGTTGTAGACCAAAAATTACAAGTCAGGACACCATTCTGGCAAAGGGTTCTTTTGTTCATAGAGGACCAGACAAAATCATAAAGGGCAAGGCTATCAATGGCTACTAGACATGGTGTCTAGGTTTCACCTCCACCGTCCAGTTGTTGGGAATCGCAGGTGGGCAGTGTCCTGTTGTGTTCAGGTCTGTTGTTGTTTAGTCATTTAGTCGTGTCCGCCTCTTTGTGACCCCCTGGACCAGAGCACGCCAGGCACTCCTGTCTTCCCGCAGTTTGGTCAAACTCATGCTGGTAGCTTCGAGAACACTGTCCCACCATCTCGTCCTCTGCCATCCCCTTCTCCTTGTGCCCTCCATCTTTCCCAACATCAGGGTCTTTTCCAGGGAGTCTTCTCTTCTCATGAGGTGGCCAAAGTCTTGGAGCCTCAGCTGCCTGGAGCATGCTTTCAACTAGGAAAAGGTGGCATACACATAAAATGATAATGATGATTAGGTGAAAAGCGTAAAACAGTGTCTGTTGCTTCATGGCTAAGAGATAGCTGTGCTCCCACCAGGTGGAGATCATCAAACTGATCAACCTTGCAGGGCTGTCGCAGGGATCACAGCGCAGGGATCACAGCATGCACTTTGCCCTGAATTCTCTCGAGCTATAGAAATAATAATAATAATAATAATAATAATAATAATAATAATAATAATTTTATTTATACCCTGTCTCCCCCACCAGAGCCGGGCTCAGGGTGGCTAACACCAGTAAAATTACAGTAAAAACATAATAGGAAAAAACCCAATTTAAAATACAGGTTAAAATGCAATTTAAAATGCAGCCTCATTTTAAAAGTAGCCCATAGATCAAAACCATAAGGGGAGGGAAACATAAGAGTCAGACTGAGTCCAAACCAAAGGCCAGGCAGAACAGCTCTGTCTTACAGGCCCTGCAGAAAGCCGCTAGTCCCGCAGGGCCCCAGTCTCTTGTGACAGAGCTTTCCTCCAAGTTGGGGCCAGTACTGAAAAGGCCCTGGCCCTAGTTGAGACCAATCTAACCACCTTGCGACCTGGCACCTTCAAAATGTTGTCATTTGTGGACCTTAAGGTCCTCCACGGGGCATACCAGGAGAGGCAGTCCTGTAGGTACGAGGGTCCTAGGCCGCATAGGGCTTTAAAGGTCAAAACCAGCACCTTAAACCTGACCCTGTACTCCACCGGGAGTCAGTGCAGTTGGTAAAGCATTTTTGCATTCGCAAGTTATGCCTTCCCCCAGACCTCTCCTGTTTATCTCCACTTCACAGAAACAAGCTGGAGATCTCTGCAATTTCAGTAATTCGGGCTTTTAGCAAAACGCTGGCATCTCAGCAAAAGCCTGCTGTGTTCGTCTACAATGAAGAGTTTTAATCTGAGGTTCCACTTCAGAGCACGCTTTTATCCCTCCATCGGGTGCGCCGCTCCTTCAACATGTGAGCCCTTCTTTGCCGAAGCAGCTGTCAGAGAAAGCCCTACTGAATTCAAGCTGAACTTACTTCTGAGTAGACATGCGTCTGATTGTACTGCGGGCATCTGGAGTATACAAGGGATGTGCACCGCCTGCAAGATTCAGTCCACATCTGAATCCAGCAGTTCAGAAAACAGCCCGCCTTGGTCCAGTGCTGTGGTCTGTTTATTGTAAGGATCTGTGTGTTTTAAAATTATAGAATTGGAGAGTTGGAAGAGACCCCTTGGGGTCATCTAATCCAGCCCCCTGCAAGGCAGGGATCTCAACTGAAGCATGCCTGATTGATGGCCACCCAACCTCTGCTTAAAAACCTCCAAGGAAGGAGAGTCCACTGCCTTCTGAAGGAGTACCTTCCATTGTTGAACAGCTTCTACTGTCAGAAAGTTCTTCCTGGTGTTTAGTCAGAATCTCATTTCTTGTTACTTGAAGCCATGGGTTCGAGTCCTACCTTTAGAGCAGGAGACAACAAGCCTGTTCCATCTTCCATGTGGCAGCCCTTTATATATTTGAAGATGGCTACCTATCTCATAGAGAAAGGAGAGAGAGAGAGAGAGAGAGAGAGAGAGAGAGAGAGAGAGAGAGAGAGAGTTTTAATTCTAATTAGTGTTTCATTGCTTTTTAATTACCGTACTTTTCTGTGTATAAGACTAGGGTTTTTTTACTTTAAAATTATGTGGAAAACTGTGGGTCGTCTTATACACAAGGCAATCTCCCCCCTATTTTCTTAAATTGGAGTCCCTAAAAATAAGGTAAAGGTAAAGGGACCCCTGACCATTAGGTCCAGTCGTGGCTGACTCCGGGGTTACGGCGCTCATCTCGCTTTACTGGCCAAGGGAGGCGGCGTACAGCTTCCGGGTCATGTGGCCAGCATGACTAAACCACTTCTGGCGAACCAGAGCAGCGCACGGAAATGCCGTTTACCTTCCCGCCGGAGCGGTACCTATTTATCTACTTGCACTTTGATGTGCTTTCAAACTGCTAGGTTGGCAGGAGCAGGGACCGAGCAACGGGAGCTCACTCCGTCGCGGGGATTCGAACCGCCAACCTTCTGATCGGCAAGCCCTAGGCTCTGTGGTTTAACCCACAGCGCCACCCGCATCCCTGTCCCTAAAAATAGGAGGCGTCTTATACATGGGGGCATCTTATACACAGAAAAATACGGTATTGGTCCCCCCCCATGTCTTTAGCTGTTTCTTTAGATTTAAGCCACCTTGAGTCCCTGTCTAGGAAAAAGGTGGGGTATAAATAAATATAATAATAATAAATAATAATAATCATAACAATAAGCAGACACATTTTTCCTGCCTATGCACAGGTGCAGATGTGTGTTTGGGAAGGAGCTGAGCACTGATGTCATCTTAACCTGAGATTCTACATCACCACATTCTGGAAATTTGTACGTGGCAAATCTAGCACATTTGCAGAAACTGAAACACATCATCCTTCTAGTCTAAACTCTGCCTCTCTCTACCTTTTCTGGCTCAAACATCTCTCTTCTCCCCGTGTGCACACCTGAGATTGTCTACCTACCCTCCTTCCCTCCTTTTTTGCTCACAAGTGCGCGCACACACACACACATTCCGACACACCGCAATTTCTCTGCAATCATTTACGGTCGGTGCTTTTCCCCACTATAATTTACATGGCAATTATATTTAACACAAACGGCAATAAAAGCAAGAGTTACTGCCATGTTGCTATCAAGCCGTAATTATCCTTTGAACAATTTGGTGATTACAGTTTGCAGCGGAGGTAGAGAATTGGCAACAGCCCCTTTTCTGTGGGTTTTGCGGTGGGGTGGGGGGAGTTGATGGAGAGGCCTGCGCCCTGGTCCAGAGAGAAAGGCGTGGGAAAGCAGAGGCAGCAGGAACGGGGCAGAGGACCTCTGGAGTCTGGGCCCAGAAAATAAGGGCAGGGAGGTGAGGCAATGCAAGGCTGGCAAAAATGTGGTTCCTCGCAGTTTCTTGTTTTTCCAGTCCTTGGTTTGGCTCCTCAGTTTCCCATCAGTGTGTTCAAGTCCTCATGAAAATTCATGAGCCTCTTATTGTGAATTTCTTCCCTGTAGATCCATTTTTGCAAAACAATTTCCCCCAAGAAAAAAAAAATTTGTATGTGATTTTCACCAATATGTGCATTTTTGCGCAAATTACTTGACCAGCGAACTGCACTGAGAAATTCCAAGAAATGAATGCCTTTAATTCATTTGTGCACATAAAACAGAAAAGGCAAAAATAAAAGAGAAATTCCGAAAAATGTGTATTTCTGTCATTTGGGTCACACACTGTTTCAGAAGGTACGAATTAAGCAGCTTCCCCTTGAAATGTGAAATGAATGTATCCCCCATTCCTCACTGAGGACTAGAATATTCCCCTGTCTGCCTTGTACCGCTTACTCGATCATTTTCACAGTACCGGGTATTTTAACGAAAGCTTATAGCAATGCCAGTTCCATCTCGCTCTCCTGTTCTGTTTTCTTTTTTTTATACCACCAAACCTCCTCCCTATAATGTGCTCACTTGTGAGCTTCATCTGCTTGCTTGCAAAAATGTGACATCATTATAGCATAAAAGCAGCAGCAGAAGAGGAGTTTGGATTTGATATCCCGCTTTATCACTACCCTAAGGAGTCTCAAAGCGGCTAACATTCTCCTTTCCCTTCCTCCCCCACAACAAACACTCTGTGAGGTGAGTGAGGCTGAGAGACTTCAGAGAAGTGTGACTGGCCCAAGGTCACCCAGCAGCTGCATGTGGAGGAGCGGAGATGCGAACCCGGTTCCCCAGATTACGAGTCCACCGCTCTTAACCACTACACCACACAGGAACTTTCCTACATCCTCCGGGGGGAAAGGAGTGAACCCAGGCCAGGCAACAGGAGAAGGGGGACTGCTAAGGAAGCTTATCTGCTAATTCTTTTGAACCTGACACTTTGGATAACCGGGTGGGTAAGACTGTGCAGCTGTTTTGCCAATGTGAATTTTTTTTAATAAAAAAAATCCTAGTAACAATTATTTGGGAGGAAAGAATTCTTCTAGGCAAGACTGTGTGGTTTTGATGGAGAGTCTTTCTTTCTTTCTTTCTTTCTTTCTTTCTTTCTTTCTTTCTTTCTTTCACAATCCCTCGTAGCTGAGTAAGATTGTCTTCCATAAACACGGTTTATGTGTGCCTTCCTCTTAGCACATTTCTCCCTTGCGTCCTGAATTTGAGCGTCTTCGAAGCCCACGACACCTTTGGTCAAGGCTGTTCTCCAGTTGCAGCACTCGCAGGCTTGTATTTCCCAATTGTTGATGTTTATACTACTTTTTTTTAGATTTGCCTTGAGAGAGTCTTTAAACCTCTTTTGTTGACCACCAGCATTACGCTTTCCATTCTTAAGTTCGGAATAGAGTACAGTGGTATCTCGGGTTAAGAACCTAATTCGTTCCGGAGGTCCGTTCTTAACCTGAAACTGTTCTTAACCTGAAGCACCATTTTAGCTAAGGGGGCCTCCTGCTGCCGCCATATGATTTCTGTTCTCATCCTGAAGCAAAGTTCTTAACCCAAGGTACTATTTCTGGGTTAGTGGAGGTTTAAAGACTGTCTCAAGGCAAATCTTAAAAAATGTAGTATAAACACCAGCAATTGGGAAACGCTGGCCTGCGAGCGCTCCGCTGCTGCTTAGTTCCTTTATTTATTTATTTCCTAAAATTCATACACTGTTTGATTTTTTTAAACAAAAAACCTCAGCGGTTTACAAAAGATAAGACAGCAGATTCAAGAAAAAATTACTGTGCTGCTTTAAAACACGGAAAACAGATTAAAATCACTCCAGCCTTCCAACTTGTATCTCCTTGAAGGCTCCCAGTGCATTTGGAGCCCTGATTTCGAATGCCTGAAGTGATTTGTGAGATCACATTCTCAGCCAGCTCTGTTTTCTTAAGCCGTCTTTAACCAGAAGAACAGAAAAGAGCCTTGGCTTTTTAAATCAGCGAAGGACAAGCGATTGCCAAGTAAATGAATGCAGTGGACAGAAATGTCAAACTCCACATGACGTGAGTCACACTTAAAAAAAGCCCACCAGGGAATTATTTTATTTTGGAAGGAAAAGCTCCACGTGGTGCTCCCATTATGCTGCACTTAGTTCAACGGCCAAACTCGCTCCCCCAGCGACGGCCACCAGCTTGGATGGTTTAAAAAGGGAATTGGACAACTTCATGGATGAAGGGAGTGTTGTGATTTTAGCTCCCACAAGCAGAGGATGGTTGAGGGCTCTGAGCCACAGTGTTTCTGCTCTGCCCCCACAGCTGGAGGCAGTACTGCTTATAAATAACACTTTCCGGAAGCTGCAGGGGGCAAGAGGGTTCTCGCACTCAGATCTGGGTTGTGGGGTTTTCCCATGGGTATCTGTTTTGCCACCGTGTGAGAACAGGATATTGGATTCGCTGGGCATGGGCGGAGCAAGCTGGGGCGATGCGCCCCGGGTGTTATCTCCGAGGGGGGTGCCATTCGGCGCACCGCCCGCCCGCGACTCCTGCCTACCCTGATCCGTCTGTGGAAGGGGGGAGTTGCAGTGTTCCTCCCTTTCCCCCTTTGTTTTGACTGTTGGGATACTGTCAGGGAGACAGAGGCATCAGGCAGCCCCCAGTCGTCTCTGGACGATCACCGGTCTCCCGTGGAACAGCATCAGTCAATTAGCGACACGAGCCTCAGAGACATTCCAAGACCCATGCACACCCTTTCAGCAGAGTCTCCACAACGAAAGATGCAGACAGGAGAGCATATTTACAGCTTTATTCAACGTAGTTCAGAGCAAAGGAAAAACATGACTGCTTGCTCCATTGTCCAGGAAAAAAGCCAGAATACAAAAGCTATATACATACGGAAGTTCCCAGCAGACAGTGCTGGGAGTAAACAGGCATGTGATACACAACAATCATGCCTGACCCTTTTAAGGTGGAATGGAACTATATCCTAACATCCTCCCCCTTCCCATGTAACCTGTATCACCTGTGGTTCAACCCAATTGCAACCGCTGTACATAAACCTTAAGTCGTTCTCTGTTAACAACCTTAGACAACAGATCTGCAGGAATTTCATTTCCTGGCATGTAGGACACCTGAATGAGTCCATTCGGAATACACTGTCTTGCACGATGTAGCGGGCTGCAGTAGGAGGCCTGCAGGCATGCAGGGAGAGGATGCGAAGGAGGCAGGCGATCAAACATGCGGAGGGTGGCGGGAGCTTTGGACCCAAACAGGGGCAGAGCTACCTGCCCTGGTACCTGGAGCGGTGCAGGGGCAGGGCTAGCCACCCGCATGGTGAGAATCCTTAGCTGTCCGTCGCCCATGCAGCGAGCATGGGGAGGCACCGCTTGCCACCTGCGCAGCGAGATTCCCTAGCCTCCTGCCACCCGCATGGCGAGCGTCTGGAGGGGTGCCGCTTGTTGGGATACTGTCGGGGAGACGGGTGCATTGGCAGGTCCCCAGCTGGCTCCAGCCACCGGCCGGCAGCCGGGCGATCTCTTGTCCTTGGAACAGCATCAAACAGTGACACAAACTTCAGATACCTTTAGAGACTTGGCATGCTCTAGTCAGGAGAGTGAATAACTTCTCACAATGGAAGTGGTGGACAAAGACACGCATAAGCATTATTTACAGGCGTTTATTCAGCATAGTTCAGGAACAAAGGGAAAAAAAAACATGTCTGCTTCCCTTCGTGTCCAAGCACACAGCAATAAAGCAAAAGCAATATACAAACGGAAGTTCCCAGCAAGCCTGTGCTGGAAGTAAACAGGCATGTGACACACAACAGCCATGCCTGTTCCTTTTAAGGTGGAACGGAACTACCATAGATTCCGGCATATTAGGCGACTGGGCGTATAAGACGACCCCCCAAATTGGCAGTGCCAATTTGGAGTTTCGTCTTATAAGCCCAGTCTTATAAGGAAGCCGCCCAGCGCGGTGTGGAGTGGAGCCCACTGCTACTGCAGCGGCAGCTTTGGCAGCCTCCAAAGCAGCAGCGGGCAGCGGTCTCCGCGCCGGGAGGAAGCCACCCGGTGCCCACTGCTGCCTCGGAGGTAGTACCAGGCGTATAAGACGACCCCCGAATTTTTAACCTCTTTTCCAGGGTTAAAAAATCATCTTATACGCCAGAATCTACGGTATATCCTAACACCGCTAGCCACCCATGTGACGAGCATCAGGGGGTGCTGCAAGCCCTCCACGGCAGCATCATCCCTAGTGGCCTGCCGCCCGCGCGGCAAGCGTCTGGGGGCATCGCCCGGGCAGCGAGAGGGGTGGCGGTGTGGCGATGTCACCTGCCATCGTGGCTGACACCTGGTGCGCACCGCACCCACCTTCCTCCGCCAGTGGACCCAAACCCTGGAACATAGCTGTCAACCGTCCCTTATTTGGCGGGAAAGTCCCTTATCCCAGCGCTGTGTCCCACTACTCTCCCTTATTGATGATGTCCCTTAAATTTCCCGGGTTTCAAAGGAAGCAGCTCCTCTCCCTGCAGGCCAAGGAGGAGGGAGGCTCCAACTGTTGCTTGAATGCGTTGCTCACCCAATAAGAATGACTGGGGGTGGAACTTGCATGCCTTGTGCCGATCAAATGGGCCGTGTTGCCTGGGGACTCGACTTTGCTCAGCGCTTCCCAGCGGAGAGGTGACGGTGGTTTCCCTTGCGACATCCCCTTTGCCGGGTTGCTGCGCTGTGGGAACCACCGCTTGAGGCTTCATTTGGCTGCTGGCTGGGCTTTCTGCCTTTGGCTCGGAGGGGCTCAGAAGTTGAACATACCTGTGCTTGGAAAATCCCTTATTTTGGCTGCTGAGCCCTTATTTTCGAGGCTCCTGGTCCCTTATTTTGAAATCTGTAAGTTGACAGCTACGCCCTGGAATCCCCAAAAAAGCTCAACAACTCCTGGCAATGACAATGGGTAGATCACAGGCAGTCTTTTTACACAGTGAGTAGATCGCAGTCTCTTGGGAGTCCAACTAGATTGCAATGTGGGGGTGGGATGACAATAAATTTTCCGCACCGGGTAACACCTAACCTTGCTACGCCATTGTCAATGGGCCATTGCCCCACAATGGAGTTTACAGCAAATGACACAAATTGGGGCGAATAAGCCAGGCCTAGGGCAAGGGGAGGCGGGTTCTGGCAGCTAGAGCACATTCTGGATCAGACCCCTGGGGAGCCCATATCCCTCCGAAGTCAAACAGTCCATCTTCAGCCCCATTTTTAAAAAGAAAGCACAAACATTGCAACTTGTTTATTCATTTCCTAAAAAATCATATTCCACTTGATTTTTTTTTTAAAGCCCTCAAAGCTTTTTAACAGAACAATAAAGTTATTAGTGGGGAGGGGGAACCAAACACTTAAAACAATAAAACCAGCAATAAACTAAAAATGCATAAGCATTCTAGGTACCTGGGTAAGCCTGACAAAAGAAAAATGCTTTTAGCAGGTGCCAAAAAGAGTGCCGTGATGTTAGATACCGAGTTTATATATATATATATATATATATATATATATATATATATATATATATATAGGCCTGGTAACATGTAGCTTGGCCCTTTAGTATGAGAATGAGGATGTTACAAACATCGCCTGATTTTTATCTGTGAAATGTTGGAGAAAGATGCTTTCTACTGCATCAGATCATTGGTGCATCTACCTCAGTGTTGCCTACTCTGGCTGGCAGCTGCAGTCCACCAGAGTCTCATCCCTACCAAGAGATGCCAGGGACTGGATCTTTGCATGCATAGCTCGTGCTCTGAGGTATCAGGCAAAATCCCAGAGAAGCAGATGAATACCAACAGATGGAGCAGGAAGGTTTCTTTTCCATATTGGGGTGTAGCAGAATGAGACTGCCTGTCTGGCAAGTTCTGCAAAGTCACTGAGCTCTCTTTATGTGCTTCTCTGCCTCGTTGGCATGCAAAGCAAAGAACAGCTGATTGTGAAAACACTTGAGAAGAGTCCTCGAGTTCTCTTGCCTTCTTCTCTGCGTCTGAGAAGTTGTGATCGAGGGACTTGTTTTGACCCGGCAAAATCCCAGCCCTGCAGCAGCTGAGAAGGAGGAAGAGATTTCTGTGTTTTGCATCAGGTGCGCCGTGGGAAATGCAGGCACCCTTTCCCCATCTAACGCGGGAGGAGTCACATGGCCATCAAATCTTTGCACAGTTCAATGTGTTGCTTTAGTTAGGCCACCTGTGATGTAAAGGTTTGGGCTTGCGGTGATTTGCACAGGCACACAAGCAGGAAAACAACCTTCAGAATCTGAATGAGGGAGAGGGAAAACAGCCTCGCGGTTTGTGATCATCGCATTGCGAGCAAGGATTCAATAGGTTAACTATATGCTGCAAAAAGAATGCTCATTTATCTGTCCTAAACATTCAGCTTCATTAGAGAGCCACGGATTCTAGTGATATGAGAAAGAGAAATAAAAATTCCTCTGTCCACTTTCTCTGTGCAATGCATTGCTTTATAAGCTTCTATCATATTTTATCTGTCATAAATCCTGCAACATGGAGAGGCGGGTAAGTCCATGGAGGTTTCATGGAGCCACCATGGCTAGTAACAATCAAAAGATTTACCCTCCATGAATTTGTCTGGCTAACAGATAGGGGTTGAATCCTGACAAGACAGAAGTACTGTTTTTGGGGGACAGGAGGCGGGCAGGTGTGGGGGACTCCCTGGTCCTGAATGGGGTCACTGTGCCCCTGAAGGACCAGGTGTGCAGCCTGGGAGTCATTTTTGACTCACAGCTGTCCATGGAGGTGCAGGTCCATTCTGTGTCCAGGGCAGCTGTTTATCAGCTCCATCTGGTACGCAGGATGAGACCCTACCTGCCCGCAGACTGTCTGGCCAGAGTGGTGCATGCTCTAGTTATCTCCCGCTTGGACTACTGCAATGCGCTCTACGTGGGGCTACTTTTGAAGGTGACTCAGAAACTACAACTACGGTAATCCAGAATGCGGCAGCTAGACTGGGGACTGGGAGCAGCCGCCAAGACCACATAACACTGATCTTGAAAGACCTACCGGTACATTAGCTCCCAGTACGTTTCTGAGCACAATCCAAAGTGTTGGTGTTGACCTTTAAAGTCCTAAACAGCCTCGGCCCAGTATATCTGAAGGAGCATCTCCACCCCCATCGTTCTGCCCAGACACTGAGGTCCAGCGCCGAGGACCTTCTGGTGGTTCCCTCCCTGCGAGAAGCCAAGTTACAGGGAACCAGGCAGAGGGCCTTCTCAGTAGTGGCACCCACCCTGTAGAACACCCTCCCACCAAATGTCAAAGAGAAAAATAACTACCCAACTTTTAGAAGACATCTGAAGGCAGCCCTGTTTAGGGAAGCTTTTAATGGTTAACAGACTATTGTATTTTAATATTCTGTTGGAAGCCGCCCAGAGTGGCTGGGGAAACCCAGCCAGATGGGCGGGGTATAAATAATAAATTATTATTATTATTATTATTATTATTATTATTATTATTATTATTATTATTATCATCATTCCCTTTAAAAGTCACATGAGCTAGTGTTACCACCACACCTTGTGGCAAGGAGTTCCATAAGTCAATTATGTGTTGTGTGAAGCATTCCCCTCATTTATCGGTCTTGAACTTATTCCCCATCATGGATTCCATCCCTCCATTCCTTCCTGCACATTGCCTCTTCCTTTATGCCTATTAAGCCCAAATCTTCCCTTTTTCAGCCTTGAGATGAGACTAATGCATTCTTCCTCCTGTTGCTGCTTCTATTCTCTGATCAGTTTCCCCTTCTGCAACAACATTTCTGGCAATTAAAGGGAGCTTGCCAGAGGTGTATCAACACTTTAAAAAGACAGATCAGCCCTTATTACAGGGCATACCTTTTGCAGAACCTGAGCAGCTGGCTGGAATTAGAACCTCTTTGCAAGTTCATTATAATAAACCAGAACTGCAAGCTGGCTCTGACCTGATGTGTTTTGAGTGGACCTTGGTTCCTCTGCAAGCCAGCTAAGCAGGCTGTGCTGAGAGTAGAGTAATAAATAAACATATAAATAAATAGCATGGTATTAATGAGAGACTTTGAGGTGCATCCTTGAAGCCTGGCAACTGGGAACACCTGAATGGCTTTGTGCTTTGCATACATTTGTAAAGATGATCTGACTGAATGCAAATATCAGCAGAAGGTTTTTGATGATGCCTTTACTTTCATCACAGAAACTTCTGTAAGTTCAGGATGCAGATATCTGGGACTGGCCAATGGGAACAGTTTCCATGGCTGCTGGTCCATTTCAGACCAGTGATGCTTACCTGTAAAACCCTCAATGGCCTCTGCCCAGGTAGATAAAGGACCACTGTCTCCTGCAATATTCTCAAATAGGATATTGCTGAGTTGCAGAAGTTCCAGAAAGGGGCAACCAAAATGAGGGAAGATGAGAATCCCCCAGGAGGAAAGCTTGCATAGCTTGGGACTTTAGTTTAGAGAAACAGTCAGTAAGTGGCAACATGACAGAAGTTTATAAAACTGTGGCATGGAGAAAGTGAATAGGGAAAAGAATTTCTCTATTTCTAGAGCTCACGGGCATTCAGTGAAGCTAAATGTTGGCAGATTCAGGAGAGAGAAAAGAAAGTCATTCTTCACACATAGTTAAACTGTAGAACTCCTTCCTGTTGAGAATTTCCATTCCACCTTAAGGAGCAGACGTGTGGAACCGTTACGTGTCACATGTCTGTTTACATTCCAGCACAGCTTGCTGGGAACTTTCATTGTGTGTATAGCTTTTCCTTTTCCCTGTCTCTCTGAGAAGACGAAGAGAGAGAGAGAGAGAGAGAGAGAGAGAGATGACATGTTTCTTTGTCCTGATTTATGATTAATAAATCCGTAGTTGTAGCATGCTTCCACAAGCCTCACGCCTATTCTGCGCACACACATTGCCCCTAAAGGCCCTTGAATGGGTATCTTGTATTTCACCTTCATGGTTTTATATATACGTATTTTCATAACATCAATGAATTGTGGAGTTGGAAGAGACCCATGGGCCTATTCTGTGTGTGCAGTTCAATCTGCCGATAGTGTGCCCTGGCTTTGAAGCCCGGATCGCTGAGTAAAGTTGGAGCAGAGGCCGATGGGTCTTTGTAGCGGGACGGGTGGAAGGAGACAGCCCAGCTGGCCTCACGGCCCTCTGCATGTCGACACTTCCCACAGGATGCAGTGATGGCCACTCACTTGGGTGGCTTTAGAAGTCGATTAGACAAATTCATGGAGGAGAGAGCTGTCAATGGCGACTAGCCATATGGCTATGCTCTGCCTAAACTGGTGGTGCGCTAGTAACATTCTGCAGGTTTTTCCCTCCCATGCAAAAACATCATTGGTGCATGATGGATCTGAGGACATGGAATTAGCCACATGACCACATGGGAAATGTAGGACTCGTACTTATAAGTCCGAATCAGAAAAATGCTGGAGATGTAACGAGGTTGAGGGCACGTTTTATCATATGTGGTGGACTTGTAAAAGGGTATTGGGAAATGATATATAATGAATTGAAAAAAGTGTTTAAAAGTACCTTTCCAAAACAAACAAACAAACAAAAAACAACCCAGAGTCCTTTTTGATGGGGATAATTCAGAATGAAATTCCCAGGTGTCAAAAAAGACTATTTATGTATTTATGTGTGCCACTACTGCGGCCCATGTTTCATTAGCCCAAAAATGGAAAACAAGTGAGGTCCCAACTAAAGAAGAATGGCAACTTAAACTGATGAAATACACGCAGCTCGCAGATTTAACTTACAGAATAAGAGAACAAGACGAACGTATGTTTAGAGAAGACTGGAAAATGTTTACTGAATATATGTGTGAAAATTGTGTTTATTTAAAAACGCTGGTAGTATTAAGATAAATTCAACAGTGTAAATAAGTTTTGATGGATGTAACAATGGATTACCGAATGGTTTAGTTAATGTCAAATATGCAGGGATGATTGGTATGCAAAATGAACCACGGAAAGAGAAGAAGGGAAGTCATTGATATAAGGTCATTTGAATGAATTCTTTGAAATATAAATTAGAAAACCTAATAAAAATTATTTAAAAAGGAAATGTAGGACTTGGGCCCTTTCTGGACAGCAAACAGGCTATGGTGGGTATAGGAATGAAACAGAATCCTTGAGGGACAGGACCCTGATGATCTCCTTCTGAATTCTTCAAAGTTTTGGCTTCCCTGGACCATTGGCCTGTCTGGCTGGGGCTGGCTGTTCTTCAATAACAGATTTCTGTAGCACCAGTCGCTTTCCACAATTCGCAATATTTAGAGAGCGACTTAGACCCAAGTCCCTGTCTCTAGCCGATTTAGCTGTGTCAGTTCTTCTCCTGCTGCTGGCTAAATCTCTTCTGCATATTTGTTCATTATCCACAGCCAGTCAAGAACTGTTGGCCCCACTTCTCTCTGCAGATCATCCTGGGATCTCAACAAGAGGCTACAAGCTGTGAGCACAAATTAAAGCGGGAGAGGGGAACTGATACTATCAATGGCAGGGGCTGAAGGAGTGTTGCTAACAAGGAATAATAATTAACTCCTCCTTTATACTCGATAGCTCAGTTGGCTAGAGCCTGGCACTCATAATGCCAAGGTTGTAGGTACAATCCCTGTATGGGACAGCTGCATATTCCTGAATTGCAGGGGGTTGAACTATATGTTCCTCAGGGTCTCTTCCAACTCTACAATTCTATTATTCGTTCTTCGGGTGTCCTTCCTCCAGACTGGTGTTTTATTGTGGGCGTATTCTGCTCTTGACACAACAATAGTGCCTTAGTGCATTGGCACACGATTCTGCAATGCTTCCCCAATGCTATCATATTGTCACGATGACTTTCCACTTGCAAGCTGGTCCTAGGTCTACTTTTCAAGATCTTAAGCTACTCAGTGCAGCTCGATGGAGAGCCAGTGTGGTGTAGTGGTTAAGAGCAGTAGACTCGTAATCTGGTGAACTGGGTTCGATTCCCTGCTCCTCCACATGCGGCTGCTGGGTGACCTTGGGCCAGTCACACTTCTCTGAAGTCTCTCAGCCTCACTCACCACACAGAGTGTTTGTTGTGGGCAAGGAAGGGAAAAGGAGATTGTTAGCCGCTTTGAGACTCCTTTAGGTAGTGATAAAGCGGGATATCAAATCCAAACTCTTCTTCTTCTCAATGCCCATGCATTTGAAAATGCTTCCAGGAAGTGAAGCACACAACATCTGTATTGCCAAATTGGCAATGATTCTTTGAGGATTTGGAACACATTTAACATAATAATAATAATAATAATAATAATAATAATAATAACAACAACAACAACAACAACAACAACAACAACAACAACAACAATAATAATTTTTTATTTATATCCCGCCCTCCCTAGCCAAAGCCGGGCTCAGAGTGGCTAACAAGTAAAAATAGCACAGTGTACATAAAATCACACAGTCAATTAATAAAATACATTCTAAAATCAGTTCAGAATCAAATTAATGGCAACCATTGGGCTAGAGTTCTATGAGGATTACAGAAGGAGAGAGGGGATCAGCCTGTGCCTTGGCCAAAGGCCTGGTGGAACAGCTCCATCTTGCAGGCCCTGCAGAAAGATGTCAAGTCCTGCAGGGCCCTAGTCTCTTGTGACAGAGCATTACATCAGATTGGGGCTATGGCCAAAAATGCCCTGGCTCTGGTTGAGGCCAGCTTAACCTTCCTGTGGCCCGGGATCTCCAATATGTTTTTATTTGAAGACTGTACAGTCCTCTGTGGGACATACCAGGAGAGGTAGTCCTGTAGGTACAAGGCTCCTAGGTCATATAGGGCTTTAAAGGTTAAAACCAGCTCCTTAAACTTGACCTTGTACTCCACCGGGAGCCAGTGCAGCTGGCACAGCACCAGGTGAATGTGATCCCATGGTGAGGACTCTGTAAGGAGCCTCGCCGTGGCATTCTGCACCCGCTGGAGTTTTTGGGTCAGTCTCAAGGGCAGCCCCACGTAGAGCGAGTTACAATAACCCAGTCTGGAGGTGACTGTTGCATGGATCACAGTGGCTAGGTCAGGGCGAGAGAGGTAAGGAGCCAACTGCTTAGCTTGGCGGAGATGAAAAAATGCCACCTTTGTTATAGCTGCAATCTGTGCCTCCATAGAAAGGAAGGTGTCGAAGATTACACCCAAACTCTTAACGGACGGTGCTGGCACTAATTGAGCCCCTGCAAGAGATGGGAGTTGCCCCCCCAATCCCATATCGTCTCGACCCAGCCAGAGGACCTCTGTCTTTGAAGGATTTAACTTCAACCGGCTCCCATGTAACCATCCAGCCACAGCTTCCAAACGTCTGATCAGTATTTCTGGGGCCGAGTCAGGATGGCCGTCCATCAACAGATAGAGTTGGGTGTCATCAGCAAAACTCTGGACAAGCTGGGCGAGGGGGCGCTGGCAAAAGATTTTATTAGTTCCCCCCTCCATAAAAAGCTGCAAAGCACTACCATTTTCTCACATCCCTTTAAGTTGCCTGAAAGCCCCTTAATTGACAATGGACGTACCCTCTGAACCTGAATTATTGGTCTAAATGCAGCACCTTGCTGAGAGCGGGCATCGAGTTTCCAACAGACAGAGGTCTTCTCTGGGCTTACATGCCCTTTGCACAAAACACAGCTGATCCATTCCCTCCAAAATGAAAGACCCTTGGGGGTGCACACCTGGTGTTTGGTTTACACATCAGTTTCTCACCCGAGTGAAAGACTAACCAATACTTGGCAGGAAGTCAACAGAGATAGCTTCAAAGGCTAGCACAGGTGTCAGGGTGAGATCCCTCTGGAAGATTATTTAGAAGGTCATGATTCCTACACAACACCATAACTAGCTGTGGAAAACAACAATTTTACGGGATAACCAGAATTAACCGCTTAAAGGTCTCATTAAAGCAACAACACAGCAGTTAAAGCAGGATTATAGCCATATAAAATCTCAAAGGGGGTTGCAATCTAAATGGTATATTGTATTTTTATGTTGTGAACCACCCTGAGATCTATGGGTGAAGGGCGGTATACAAATTTAATTAACAATCATAATAATAAAAGAGAACACTACAAAACAGACTAGAAACCATGCCGTATAACATGGGTAGGCAAGCTAAGGCCTGGGGGCCAGATCCGGCCCAATCACCTTCTAAATCCGGCCACAGACAGTCTGGGAATCAGTGTGTTATTACATTAGTAGAATGTGTGCTTTTATTTAAAATGCATCTCTGGGTTATTTGTGGGGCATAGGAATTTGTTCATATTTTTTCCCCAAAGTATAGTCCAACCCCCCCCCAACAAGGTCTGAGGGACAGTGGACCTGCCCCCTGCTGAAAAAGTTTGCTGACCCCTGCCTTATAAGGAATTGTCTAGGGAGCTGGGTCTGTTTGCCCTAGAGAAGAGAAGACTGGGAGAAGATCTGAGAGCCATCTTCAAATATCTCAAGGGCTGTCACATGGAGAATGGAGCAGGCTTGTTTTCTCCTGCTCTGGAAGGCAGGACTCGAACTGATGGCTTCGAGTTACAAGGCAGGAGATTCTGACTAAACATCAGGAAGAACTTTCTGGCAGTAAGAGCTGTTCAACAGTGGAACAGACTCCCTTGGGAGGTTGTGGTCTTTCTTTCATTGAAGGTTTTCAAGCAGAGGCTGGATGGCCATCTGTCTTGGATTCTTTGGCTGTGATTCCCGCACTGCAGGGGGTTGGACTAGATGACCCTGGGGTCCCTTCCAACTCCACAATTCACTGATGTTATGAAAATACATATATATATATATAAAAAACCATGAAGGTGAAATACAAGATACCCATTTAAGGGCCTCTAGAGGCAATGTGTATGCGCAGAATAGGTGTGAGGCTTGTGAAAGCATATTACAACTACAGATTTATTAATCATAAATCAGGACAAAGAAACATGTTGTCACTCTCTTCATCTTCTCAGAGAGACAGGGAAAAGCAAAAGCTATACACAACGGAAGTTCCCAGCAAGCTGTGCTGGAATGTAAACAGACATGTGACACGCAACAGTTCCACACGTCTGCTCCTTAAGGTGGAATGGAAATCTCAACAGAGGGGACATTGCTTGGTTAGAGACACTGTTTAAACTGACACAGCTTCCCTCTTACAAATGCCTATCCCTAGATCAGCACTATGAGGCAATCAAGGGATTTGGGAATGCCTGGCAATGTGCAGCCTTACTGTTCACTACGTACTTAGTGCCACTTCTTACGAGTTGCTGGATAGTTCTCTGAGCTCCACTGAGTGATGGGGGCAGCACTGGGATCCTGTCTGACCAGTTCCTCTGCCCTACAGTTCCCATTCGTCTTCTGGAGCCGCTCCCTCCCTCAGTTCCCTGTAGAACACATACACACACAATGCGTTGTGGGGCTCTCATTGCCACAGCAACCTGCCGCGATATCAGAAGCAAGGGGATTAAGATTCCAGATGGGGAATAAGCAGCAGGGACCCATGCAAATCTTCAGAAAGAATGCTCTACTTTCCATGCAAATGGCTTTTTGGAAATAAAACTCCAGTGGGGGTGGGGGAAGGGAGGGGAGGAGCCAATCACATCGTGTGATGTCAGAATCCCTGCTTCTTAATAGCTTGTCTTCCTCTCCCAGGAGCCTCCTGCAAGGTGCAGAGTGATTTTTAAAAACCTACCGTTGAACTTCTGTGCTGATGAAAAGGCCTGGAGGGAGAGGTTGCACAGAGCTAGGCCGTTTTTATCAAAATGAAATAATAATAACACTTTCCCCATTTCTCCCTGCTTTATTTTTGCTGTGTCTTTTTTTAATAACAACAACAATTTGCACAGAGTTGCGTGTAAGATAAGGTTGCTGAGATCTATGATGGGGCTCAGGGAGGGTGGGAGAAGCTTCTGAAAAAGTCAAGGCTAGCCAAGAATGTTCCATGCATGGAAGATGGATTGCTGGGGAGAAAACTTTGGTAGGGCTAATTAATCATGGGTCTTTAAGTCGCTCATAAATGGGTAGAGGAGGGCAGCCAAGATCACCGAGGGCCTGGAAACCAAGCCCTAGGTGGGACAATTCACAGAATCGAAGAAACACAGAGCTGGAAGGGACCACGAGGGTCAACAAGTCCAACCCCCAGGAATGCAGGAATCTTTTGCCCAATGTGGGGCTCAAACCCACGACCCTGAGATTAAGAGTCTCATCTCTACCAACTGAGCCATCTCAGTTGAGGGAGTTGGGGATGACGAAGAGAAGACTGAGAGGTGGTGTGATGGCCTGGGAATCGGATTCAGAAGCTAACCTGGGGGATCCCAGCCTGCACAGGAGTCCCCACCTCCAGAACCAGCTGAGCCGGGGCTGGGGCATGAGCCTGAAGGGTCCTCACCTGTGCTGGGTCCTCAGGTGCAGGCACCAGCTGAGTCTGCTCTGGCTCCGCAGGTGATGGAGGACCCATTGCCTGCAGGGGCTCCACTCTCAGCTCCGTCAGGGGAAGGTGAGGTTGCCTCTGGGTCCAGTAACCCTCCAGCCTCTCCTGAGCTGCAAAGGCTCAGGGCAGAGAGGCGGAGGGAACTAAGTTGCCACAGGAGGAGTGCTCGCCTCCAGGCCAGGAGAGGCGAGTCACCAGAGGATTGGGGCCACCCTATGCCACAGGGCAGATAAAAGCCAGCCGGCCCCAGTCCCGAGTTGTGGGAGCAACATTATTGGTTGCTAGTTCCTGCCTGAGCTCCTGACCCGCCCTGACTCCCTGCTTGCAAGCCTGTTCCTGACTTCACTCGACTCCCTGCCCTGCACCCAGCTTCAGCTACTATAGACTACCTCCACATTGCACCTTTGACCATGGACCGGACTTGGACCTCACCTCTCGGGTAACCCACGGGACCAGCACAGGTACCTCAGGTTACATACGCTTCAGGTTACAGACTCCGCTAACCCAGAAATAGTACCTCAGGTTAAGAACTTTGCTTCAGGATGAGAATAGAAACCGCGTGGTAGCATCAGTGGGAGGCCCCATTAGCTAAAGTAGTACCTCAGGTTAAGAACAATTTCAGGTTAAGAACGGACCTCCAGAACAAGTTAAGTTCTTAACCCGAGGTACCACTGTACTTGTGGATTTAGTTCAGCTGGGCCATGGAAAGAAAGTGTATATTTTCCCCCACCCCACCCCTACCAAAGGATACAATGGAACTCGCCAACTTTTCAATTTGCCTTCACAGGCAGGGACTAACAGGTTAAACTTTTCGCAGCATGGGGGTAAGTGTTGATTACCCAGCTGTGCCTCCAAGGAAAAAGCTGCAGCTTACAACACAGCAACGGAGGCCAGCTGAAAAGTTGGCAGCCTTGCCAGGAGTTTTTTTGGGGGGTGGGGAGGTGAGGCAAAGCAGAGCCTGAAGGAGACTGGGGAGAGAAATGGAGGGGGCTTGAAAGGTGTGGGGCTGCCTCTAGCCTCTGGCTGCTTCTTCAAAGAAGGGTGCATTTTTGTGGCTAGCTTGGTTTTTCGCTGCTATTCTTGTGTGTGCGTTTTGCGAAAAAAACTTGTGAATATGATTGATGCAGCATGCAATGAGGGAAACCTCCAGATGTGGCTTCTTAATTTGAAGGATCTGTTGCACCCTCGTTCGAGGCTGTTCTGCAAAACATCCGTGAGCTGCAGAGCTCCATCTTTGCCGCAGAATAACACATGCCCATCCATCTCCGATGGGCACCTGCAACGTCTGCCTCTCATGCCCCGACAAGTGCTAGTGAGCTCCCTCCCTCTGGACTGAAAGCAGTAATTTGATAGGGCACAAAATGTATGTCTAGACCTATGGCACCCCAATAGGAAAATAAAGAGGCAGACACATATGCTGGGGGTGAACCGAGCCACTTTGATTTAGACCAGACTTCCTCAGCCTCAGCCCTCCACAACTCCCATGATCCCTAGCTAGCAGGTGCTTTAAACAAAATCTGTCCCTCTTTTCCATTATGGGGTATCCAAGAGCCCGTATGGAGTCCTTAAGTAGGTTCCTTATTGGTAGGAGAAAATAACAGAGGCCAACCAGAGAATATTGAGAAGCAAAGCAGCTCGTAAGCCTGATCTTTATTGAACTGTTGCAACAGGGTGCTCCCCTCACACGCAGGAAAGGAAGAGGACCCCGAACAAAGGTGTGCCTGCCCTTATATAGACATTTTAAATTGCCCGCCTGGAGTCCAAGACACCCCCAGAAACATCACACCTACATCACAGAAAAGGCGGTCTAGAACAGAAATTTGAATGTTGTTGTTTGTCCTGCCTGCCTGGTTATCTGATAATGCCTTATCTGGCTGCCTTTCCTGGTAGTCTGGTCATTCTTTTGAGATGGTGATCACCCAGTTCCTGAGACAATGGGAAAGTTCCCTCACCCCCTCCCTCCTTGCAAAGAAAACATTTGGTCAGTTTGGGAGTCAAAATGGTTTCAGGGTGGTCCTCCTGTGCTGCTCCAGACATGTGGTCCACATATCTATGTATGTGCTTGGTTGGTAAATTTATTATATATGTAATTATTACACAGGACCAGTGGTCAGCCAATCTTCTTTACTTGGGACAACCTCTTCTTTCCAATGTTGTGCTAATAATGTCCGTGCAGAAATAGAGACCCCCAAACTCTAAGTGGTTTACAAAACCTTGCATGCATTGGGATGAGCACTATGCATTGTTAATAATAATAATAATAATAATAATAATAATAATAATAATAATAATAATATATTTATACCCTGCCCATCTGGATGGGTTTCCCCAGCCATTCTGGGCGGCTTCCAACAAAAGATTAAAAATACATTAAAACCTCATTCAAAACTTCCCTAAACAGGGCTGCCTTCAGATGTCTTCTAAAAGTCAGATAATTGTTGTTTTCCTTGACATTTGATGGGAGAGCGTTCCACAGGGAGGGCACCACTACCAAGAAGGCCCTCCACCTGCTTCCCTGTAACCTCGCTTCCTGCAGTGAGGGAACCGCCAGAAGGCCCTCGGAGCTGGACCTCAGTGGGCTGAACGAATACCCGCAACGATTGCCATGAACTCTGCATTGCTGTACGATGTTCCAACCGTTTTGGCAGCATGCAGTTTGCAACTCTTGCAATCTCCCAGGGATTCCAGACCATCTCCATGTGCAGAAACAGTTGTTTGGGCAGCCTTAAACGTCAAAGCCTGTGATGCATTGTGACTGCGAGTGCAACCCATATGTGCAAAAAGTAACTGGAGTGTTTATACCTAGACTGAAGAACAGATCATACTAAATCAATTATGGTGCAAGTGGAACCTTGCAGAATTAGATTTGGCAGCTGGGTTTTTCACACAAGATTGGAAGTGAGACTGAATTCCTCCAGCAAGCTCCGTGCACGGCCAACTAAAGTCTGCGGCAGAAGCATTTTCCATAGCAATCTGAAGGACCAGGAGCTCTCAAAATAGCCCCTTGATAAGCCCACCCTCTTGGCTGTGCTGTATGCACTGCTGTGAGTAATTGTGTTTGTTCCACAATCTCAGGCTTTTCCCCTTCTATCCATCCACATTACTTTTAAAAATCTGACATAAACAACTACACTGAAAGCCACTTAATCTTCTTTGGATCACCTTAATTCTCTCCCAAGCCTCTGATCTTTGTGAGGGAATGTTTCCTGCATTATTATGAAAAATTGGTAGTTTAGCACAAGTGCTAGCACTTCAGTAAAGAGAGAGGGAAAGAAAAAAAGAACACACACCAATTCATTGCAAAATGGATTTCATTTCCTGGGCGAACAAAGCAGGGTGGCTGGAAGCTGAAAGCACCACTCAGGCGGGGAGAGATGGGGCTTATTCTGAGCCAAGGCTCAGCTGCATCCCAGGATCTCTTGAATGCTTGGGTTCAGCTCTCCAGTGAGCAAAATAGTAATAAAGAAGGCTGCCTCTGAGCACGTGTAGAGTGTTTTCCCCCTTCTGTTGGAAGATCCCTGAAGAAGTCCTGGGTGAAAACCGTTTCCCATGTAATTGGCTTCAGATCTCACCAGAACCTCAGCTGGGCGCTATGCTTGCCCCAATTTGATTGTGCGACCCGTACAGCACATAGACGACAATTATTCACACAATTAATATTCTTGTTCAAAAACAATTTTTCACCATTTATCAGATTTGTGAGAATAAGACAACTGCTTACAAAGTGCCATGAAAACTTATAAGCATAGCTGTCAACTTTTCCCTTTTCTTGAGAGGAACCAGACAGAGGGCCTTCTCGGTGGTGGCACGCACCCTGTGGAACGCCCTCCCACCAGATGTCAAAGAGAAAAATAACTACCAAACTTTTAGAAGACATCTGAAGGCAGCCCTGTTTAGGGAAGCTTTTAATGTTTAATAGGTTATTGTATTTTAGTGTTCTGTTGGAAGCCGCCCAGAGTGGATGGGGAAACCCAGCCAGATGGGCGGGGTATAAATTATTATTATTATTATTATTATTATTATTATTATTATTATTATTATTATCCTATTCGGAATAAGGGAATTTCCCTTTAAAAAAGGGAAACGTTGACCGCTATGCTTATAAGCTATCTAAAATAAAGTGAACTTGCAGTGTCAGATTTTACTAAGTTCTTACAACTTCTTGACTCAATTTTTGCTTTTGCTTTTTTATTTAGGTAAGTTCAAGAAGAAGGTAGGTAAGTTCAACGATGTTCCTGGTAGCTGTGAAGTGCAGGTGGAAGACAGGGTGCCAGCGTTCTAGGCCCATTTCACCCTAGCAGTCCATAAAGTTGAGGAGCTGCTGCTTCGCCCGCAACAGGGTCAATTTATTGGGGTTGGCTGATAGTCACCACTCCCTGGACACAGTTTTCTGGGCTTCCTCAGTAGTCTCAAGCCATTACTGTGACTATTAGTGCTAACTAATAATAATCCAAACAAAATCTCATTAGAATCATCACAATACATTTCTAAATGTTCAATTAAATACAATTAAATACAAAATCAATACAAAGGTTCATAATTATGTACTTACGTGTAGTTATAGAAACAATTTCTTGGCTTAAGCATAAAGAACTGAATAGCTTAGCAAGGTAGCCATGTTTGATTACAGATATATATACTCTCATTGTGGGCTCATGGATGGCAAATGCAGCCATGGAAGGGCTTAATCTAAGTCGATGCTCTTCAGAATTTAGCTCCAGGACCTGTCTTCAATGCCAGGTCTGTGTCTGAACTTAAGAATGGGAAGTGTAATGCTGGTGGTCAACAAAAGAGGTTCAAAGACTGTCTCAAAGCAAATCTTAAAAAATGTAGTATAAACACCAACAATTGGGAAACGCTTGCCTGCAAGCACTCCAGTTGGAGAACAGCCTTTACTAAAAGTGTCATGGGCTTTGAAGACGCTCAAATTTGGGACGCAAGGGAGAAACGTGCTAAGAGGAAGGCATGCTTGGCAAATCCACACTGTGATCAACTCCCACCCAGAAACCTATGTCCCCACTGTGGAAGGACGTGTGGATCCAGAATTGGCCTCCACATTCACTTACGGACTCATTGTTAAAACCGTGTTTATGGAAGACAATCTTACTTGGCTACGAGTGATTGCCAGAGAAGAGGAAGAAGAAGACGACTAAGAGCATGTGTGAGTCTAGTGCCCTTGACAGCTTTCCACCAGGGTAATGTGGCCCTTGATCCCTGCTATCAATGAAGACCAGGCCTTTAAATTATCCACAGAAGTTGCCAGGAAGCCAGCGCAGGTGCCAAGGTGTATTGCTTAGTCCCAGGCTTGTATTATTATTATTATTATTATTATTATTATTATTATTATTATTATTAATGCTGCCCATCTGCCTGGGTTGCCCCAACCACTCTAGGTGGCTTCCAACAAATTAAAACACCAAGCAGAGTAAAACATGAAACATTCAAAAACTTCCCTCTGCATACTCTGTGAACTTTAAATAGCGAATCCACTTGTTCCACAAGATGTTTAGAAACCATGACTCATATTAGGGACATTCTGTTTCCTTGCGTTAAGAGGTTAGTGCCGACAAAAGCAGGCCTGGAAGTTTAGCCTTTCCTACCTTTGGGGTGAGGAGTGGGAAAGTTGTGTAGATTAATTAGCAAATGCTTGCAAAGTGCTTTGGAGATGGAAAGTGCTAAGTGGTATTAATCAGCGTCAGAGCTTACAGAAGGAAATGTTCCTGAAATAATATGAAGGGATAAATCACACAAAGTCGTGATGTGATGTTGTGGGGAGGGGGGGAGGAAAGAGGGGAGATCTAGGTCATGGTGACCCTGGAGAGGCAGGCGCCAGCGAGTAAGAGGAGCACTTGTAAGCTCCAGAAGACTTCTCCAAAAGTTTGTGGAGAAAGTAGAGAACACAAACTTTCTCAGGTGTTGAGACACAAGATCAGACAGCCCTGGGAACAGAGGAATCCATGTAGAGATTCCTACCATGTAGTAAAGGTTGCTCCATCCCTCGCCCCTCCCTCCCCTGTCCTACCCTCCAGCTGGGTCAGGTTTCTGGAATGGAGGCCAGTAGCAATTTACCGTACTTTTCTCTCTATAACACGCAGATTTTTTCTCCTAAAAAGTAAGGGGAAATGTCTGTGCGTGTTATCGAGCGAATGTGGGGGGGGGGTCCCTGGAGCCGACCCTCCCAAGCGCAGAGGAAAAATCAGACAAAAATCCAATCGCGCGCGTCAGGGAGAAGGGAGGAGGGAGCTCCGGGAGAGAGGAAGCTGTTGCTTTCCTGCATTCTGCCTCAGGGTCTTACTGCCCACTCTCTTCTGTTTCGGTTGCTGTTTGCTCAAACGGAACAAAGAGCAGGCAAATCCCCTCCCCTCCAGGCAACCCCTTCCCTCCAGGCAAGCAGAGGGGAAAGGAAAGGATCTCCGTCCTCCGGTGGTGCTGCGTCCAGGGAAGCATTTTAGGGAAAACATGGAGGTGGGAGAGAGGGGGGGCTGGCTTGGGTGTGTGGGGGGGGACTTTTGCCTTCCTTTCCTCCCTCCCGTTATACCCCTCTCCTGCATTCTTAGCCAGCTGCTTCTCTGCACACTGGTGCAAAAACGTGGTTACAAAGCATGGATCCACATGGATCCTCAGGATCTTTGCATTGGGTCACCCCAAATTCACCATCAGATCACATTACATATCCATGGCTGCAGCCTGCACCAAACAAATCACACACCCACTGTTGCCTGGGGCTGCAGTGGTGCAAAAACGTGGTTACAAAGCATGGATCCACATGGATCCTCAGGATCTTTGCATTGGGTCACCCCAAATTCACCATCAGATCACATGTCTGTGGCCACAGCATGAGGCACAAAAATGATACATCCACTGTTTCATTCAGAATTTTTTCCCCTTGTATTCCTCCTCTAAAAACGATGTGCGTGTTATGGTCAGGTGCGTGTTATAGAGCGAAAAATACGGTAGTTTTTGACAAAACAAAGCGCAACAGCTTTGCCACAACTCCCTCGTCTCAGGGCACCCAGAGACACAGTCCAAGGGAGAAGACTATGCTCTGTTATTACCGGCTGCCCCACTCTACAAGCTGTTTCCACAAACTTGCAGGCAGAAATTTGTCAGGTATGGCGTAACCAAGTGGTCAGGCGTTGGACTTAGACTTTCCCTCAGATTGGCACATAAGACGAAAGAAAGTTTCTTTTTTGAAATTTATTTAAAAAAACACAAAGTTAACATGCTTAAAAAGCAGGCACACCTTTTGTATCTTGCAGGCCGATAAAATAAAGACATTGTTTGGTATAGCTAACTAAGATACTTCTACGAACAAAGACAGAGATGGGATAGTTTCAAAGTCCTTCAGTAGATTCGCATTACAAAGTCAGCAGGAATCTCCATTACAAAAAGACACAGGTGGTACACTAACAGCCGGGTGAATCAGCAGGTTGTTGTTGTTGTTGTTGTTGTTGTTATATTTGTACTGAGCCAGACTATATTGATCCATCTAGCTCAGTACTGTCTACTCCGACTGACAGAGGATCTCCAGAGTAGGGTCTCTCTTTTCCTTTCTGGAGAACGTGGGGACTGAACCGGAGACCTCCCACATGCAAAGCAGATGCTCTACCAACTGTGCTATGGCTTTTTCCCTGGGATGGCTTAAGAGAGAGAAAGCAATTGTCATGACTCATCCTTGAGCAAGAGCCAGGACCTGGATGCAGAGCAGGAAGATCTCGTGACTGAAGGACATTGTGGCGTCTGCCCTCCTAGGTGTGTGACATCATACTGGGTTCATAGGGAAAGGGTTAACTAATTGTAAAATGACTACCAATGGGAACCCAGGGGGCAGAGTTAACTGTGCATAAGGTTTAAGCACAGAGGTTTTTTGAGGGAGTTAGAGTTAGAGTTAGACCTTTAGACTTAGACCTTAGTTGGCCAACGGGTGCCAAAGAAAGATAGAACATTTTTTATGTATGCAACAACAGCAGCAAGAATACTTCTTGCCAAGTATTGGAAGACACAAGATCTACCCACCGTGGAGGAATGGCAGACGCAAGTGATTGACTACATGGAGATGGCTGAAATGACTGGCAGAATCCGTGACCAGGGAGAAGAACTGATCGAACAGGACTGGAAAAAGTTTAAGGACTATTTACAAAAATACTGCAAAATGTTTGAGTGTTAATATGATGTGGGAAGTGAAGGTAACAGGGTTTGTGTGATTTGGTTAAATGTGAGTGAAAAGAAGAATGTTAAAAAGGACAAGGGGTTATGAACAGAACATTATTATGTCATAGTATATAAGATGAGGTATGGGCTAAAACAATGAAAAATTGGGACATAATAATTAGAAGAATATAAAATTAAGCATGGTTTAAATAAGGTTTTGAACTTGCTGAATTTGATTGGAATAAAGAGGAACACAAAAAAGGGGGATGCGAGGAGGTCAAGACAGAGGGGTATGGAACTTTATAAATTTAAGAAAGAGGATTTTTCTGTTTTCTTTTTTTTTCTATTTTTCCTTTTTTTGCTATATATTTTTGTTTTTTTGTTGTTTCTGTTTTTTATGTGAACTTCATTTACAGTAATGATATATTTGAAATGATGAATTTTTTGATTTGTAAAACCTTAATAAACATTTATTTTAAAAAAAATAGACTTAGACCTTTAGACTTAGACTTTTAGACTTAGACTTGTTGAGAAGACAATCTGGAGTTAGAAGAGACAGAGATGATAAGTCTGTGGGTTGGGCTAGTCTGGTGTGAGAGAGGGAGAAAATTTGTTAAGAGGAGTCAGTCAAACAGTTGAGATAATCAGTCAGAAGGTATTAGGAAGGTATAGGCCGGTAAAGAAACTAAAGTTAAGGAATATTATCTGAGAAACCATAAACTTGTTATTGTTTGTAAGATAAACCTGGTTTTTTTTGGTTCACTTTTAACAACTGACTGGACTCAGTGTTTTACCAGAGAGTAACTGGTTGGCCTCAGCGGGGAAGCGAGCACAGTGGTGGCACAGGGATCAACAGACCGTTAAACGTCGGGGGACCCTGTGTGATTGCCACAGACATGACCATTGTTCCAGACACAGGACCTGGGACTGACATCTCTGAGTTCGTGGGCCCCAAGCCAGGACCTTCTGAGCCCTGTTCCTCTTAGAAGAGAGCAGTTCCCTCTCCATGGCACATGCCCAACACTGGAGGGAGATTTCCAGGTGAGAAGCCACAAAGAGACTTAGAACCACTCACCTGCAGGCCAGTGGATTGCCCCGTTCAGAAGCCCTACGCCCCTGGCAGGAGGGAGTGGAGTGTGGACTGAGGGAGGGATTGACTTCAGTCAACCTCTGGCTCTTCTGGAAACAGGTTGCTCATTTGGAGCTCTCCAAGGTCCTGAAATCTTCCCTTCCTTGCTGCCCTCTTGCCTGGGAGCTTCTGCCGGATGTCAAGACATGGGGTGGAGTATTGTTTAGGGCTTTTGCTGGGGTCAATATTTAATTTTGTCTGTGATAATTTTGCTGTTACTGATACTCATCTTTCGTATCTTTATTCTTAGGTCTTATGTGAGGATTTTGCTGTGTGCAATTTGATATGTTTTAATGTATCGCTTATGGCTACTTTTGCCGTATCTTTTTAATTATGTAAATCTTTTCATGTCGTAAGCTGCCTTGAGCATTTTAACCATGGAAATGAGGCGTAGAAATAAACGATGGCAGAGTTTTGGCTCTGATTCCAGGGCTTTTCTTTTCCCCTGTTCCCTCCATCGTTTCAGCAGCGGAAGAAAAGAGCACAATCCCACAAGCAAGACTTGCACCCAGGGCTCAGTACTCTCAACATAGCAACAAAGTTAGGTGTCCCCCAAATTTTAGAACTCCCTGCCTCCTGATGTGCACCTAGTTCTAAATTTTGGGTTTTTCAGAAAACATGCAAAGGTAATGTATCTCTTTACCCAGGCTTTTGAGAGAGTGTAATAATTGTTCATTTAATGAAAATGATTTTATTGCTAGACTGTTGTTTTAACTGTTATTTATATATTGCGTTCTATGTTTTTATTATGCTATAACCCACCTTGGGACATTTTGTGAAGGGCAGGCAATAAATGTCCTTAATAAACTCCCCATGCAGCATACTTCTGCTAAAAAGACATTTGTACCAGTTTAAGTGTCACAGCTTTCCTATTTGTGCAGAATCCTTATCGCTCCCAGAATCCCCTAGGGCAGGGGAGATAATGACTCAAAACTAGACACTGATGAATCTGTCCGTTTCAGTTTCTCATTTCTTCACATGCCTGCCTGTTTGTGTTCTTTAACTGTTGTTGTTGTTGTTGTTGTTGTTGTTGTTGTTAATGAAAATTCACCAGCATTTTACTGCAAATTTCTCCCAATAAGGGCATTGCACATGTTATTTTTCACCAATAAATGCACACTTTTCCATTTTTCCGTATGCATGATTTGGCTGGAGAACTGTATCCCTTCCCCCCATCTGGAAGCGTGTGAATTTCAAAGGACAGCTGTATACAGGCTCAAGCACTGTTTCAGAAAGCGTAAATCAGGCAGGTTTTCATTAAAGTCCTACTCGAAATGAATTTCTTCCCCGCCTTTACTCAAAACGTCCAGTTTAAGTCCACTGTGTAAAATGTGATTTCTGTCTACTTCCTTTTGGGCTTAGGCTGATGCCCCAGCCATGACCCTACCTGGACAGGGATAGCCTGGCTTCTATTTTCTGAGCTCTAGCAACCTCCTGCTTGGATATTAAAGGTAAAGGTAAAGGGACCCCTGACCATTAGGTCCAGTCGTGGCCAACTCTGGGGTTGCAGTGCTCATCTCGCTTTACTGGCCAAGGGAGCCAGAGTACAGCATCTGGGTCATGTGGCCAGTATGACTAAGCCGCTTCTGGCGATCCAGAGCAGTGCACGGAAACGCCGTTTACCTTCCTGCCGGCGCGGTACCTATTTATCTACTTGCATTTTGACGTGCTTTCAAGCTGCTAGATTGGCAGGAGCAGAGACCGAGCAACGGGAGTTCGCCCCGTCGTGGGGATTCAAACCGCCGACCTTCTGATTGGCAAGTCCTAGGCTCTGTGGTTTAACCCACAGCGCCACCCATGTCCCTGTTTGGATATTATGACATGTCATATGCAGGGTTGCCTTTGAAAATGCTCCAGAAACTTCAGTTAGCATGGAAAGCAATTGTAAGATTTCTAACTAGGGTCAAGTGTATCATGCCACTGCCTTGTCAACTCAATGGGCTCCCAGCCCATTTCTGAGCCTAGTTCAATGTGCTGGTTTTATGTCTTGGGACCAGGATATCTCCCTATGAGCCAATCTAGATCTTGGCTTTGGGGCTCCAAATGCTTCTCCTAGGTGAACAGTGGCAGAAAGTGCCTTTTCAGTGGTGGCACCCCAGCTGCAGAATGTCCTTCCCAGAGAAGTTTGCCTGGTGTCCTGGTGGTGCACCACAGAAAGCCCTTTTCATTTCCTCAAGCTTTTTAACCTGTTCTTGCTTTATAGTCATTTTAACCTTTTCACAGGTTTTTGCTGAGCATCAAATGAGCAACCTCTGGAAACTAAACCTCCCCTGAGCAGTCAAAACAAAGGGGGAAGGGGGCAGGAGATCTGTACCGCCAGATGTCCCTGGTACAGTGCACAAGACATATCATATAGGGACTTCCAGCAAGTAAAAATGGTGGTCGCCACAGCAGTGAGCAGCTCCTGAAGCCAGCCAGAGCCAACTGCACTACCAGCTGGCTCCGGGCTGCTGAGGCTGCCGCTGCCACGTTTCCCAGGGACAGATTTGCAAATCCAGGGACTGTCCCCGGGAACTGGGGACGTCTGGTAACCCTAAACCAGATACCTCTGGGAAGTTCACAAGCAGGATCTGAGTGTAACACTGTCCTCCTCTCTTAGGATTTGTGGTTGGGTCTGTTTAGCCTGGAGAAGGGAAGACTAATAGGTGATGTGATGGCCGTCTTCAAATACCTGAAGGGTTGCCACGTGGAAGATAGAGAAAGCTTGTTTTCTGCTGTCCCAGAGGGTGGAACCCAAACCAGTGGGTTCAAATGACAAGAAAGGAGATTCCAACTAAACATTAGAACGAATGTCCTGGCAGCTACCGTCTTTCGAAGGCAGAACAGGCTGCCTCAAAAGGTGGAGGACTCCTTTTTCATTGGAGATTTTGAAGCAGAGGTTGGGAGGCCATCTGTCAGGGATTCTTGAGCAGTGGTTCCTGCATTGCAGGGGGCTGAAAGGACGCGGGTGGCACTGTGGTCTAAACCACTGAGCCTCTTGGGCTTGCCAATCAGAAGGTTGGCGGTTTCAATCCCCATGACAGGGTGAGCTCCCGTTGCTCTGTCCCAGCTTCTGCCAACCTAGCAGTTTGAAAGCATACCAGCACAAGTAGATAAATAGGTACCACTGCGGTGGGAAGGTAAATGGTGTTTCCGTGCACTCTGGTTTCCGTCACGATGTTCCAATGCACCAGAAGCGGTTTAGTCATGCTGGCCACATGACCCAGAAAGCTGTCTGTGAACAAACACCGGCTCCCTCAGCCTGAAAAGTGAGATGAACACTGCAGCCCCATAGTCATTTTTTATTGGACTTAACCGTTCAGGGGTCCTTTATTTTTTATCTTTGCAGGATGTTGAATGAATGAATCATAGAACTGTAGGGTTGGAAAGAGCCCTGAGGCTCATATAGTGCAACCCCCCACAATGCAGGAATATACAACTGTCCCATAGGGGATCGAACCTGCGACCTTGGTGTTATCAGCACCATGTTCTAACCGGCTGAGCTATCCAGCTGAATGGCCCTTGGAGTCCCTTCCAACTTCACCACTCTAAGATTCTCTTATTCTAACCTTCCGTTCTTCATTTTAAAAGTAACTTGCTTCAGTTGCTTTCATGACACCCAGTGGCAATGAGTCCCACGGGCTTTTTGTCTTGTGTGAAGGGATAGTTATTGATTTATCTTTCAATGGGAAATTAGCTTTTGCACCTTGTGAGACAGTCTGGGCAGCAAGTTGGGGGGGGGTGAGAGAGCGCAATGGAGAGCTCCCCCCATTCTCCATTTATGTCTGCCTAGATATAAAACTTCAGCTCTCCCCACTCTTGGGGCACCACCATCCCCCCAGTGCAACCCACACACAAAGCCTCTAAATTGAGAGTTAATTGGAATTCAGGTTTATATAATCCAGGCACATCCCTTTGTAACAGACAGGAAATGACTGGAGCATTAACCTCCTAGGAGGGAGGGCAAAGGGAGGGGGAAAGGCTTTTTCTACTTTGTTTTGTTTTCGGTTTAAAGGGAGCAGGGAAGAGCTCCAGTTTCAAGTTGGAAAATCCGGTGGGTTCACGAGCTGCCTGGGAAAGAGGCCTGAGGTCTCGGCTGCTGGCCGCCGGCGTCTTTGGAACTCATGACCCTCTCGTTTGGAAGAGTCACTCTCCCAGCAGGTTCCCAGCCGTTCTTGGCGCACCCTGCTGCGATAATGGACACCCTTTCAAGGACCTCGGAGGGAAGAGAGTGAGGGGGGGGAGCGGTGGCCGGGGGGGCAGCGAAGGTCAAAGGAAAGCTCTCTCTCCTGCGCTCACATTAGACTTGCTGATGGCTTTGCAGGGGGGCAGGATCTGGAGTGATTTTAGCCCTGACGGGGCCTTGGGAGGATGGGGAAGAGCTGTACGATGACAGAGGATTTCCTCTCCCCTGGGTGGAAAGCAACAACTCAAAGAGAACCCCAGCAGTCTGTGAGGGTCTGGAGAAGCTACAATGAGAAAAGGGGGGGGAAGAGGGTTACGATGGGCTTTTTTGTGTGATAGTGCTCACCAGTACCAACAAAATGAATTCCTTCCAGGAGCACCTAAAAGGTAAACGGACCTCTGACCATTAGGTCCAGTTGTGGCCAACTCTGGGATTGCAGCGCTCATCTCGCTTTATTGGCCGAGGGAGCCGGCGTACAGCTTCCGGGTCATGTGGCCAGCATGACTAAGCCGCTTCTAGCGAATCAGAGCAACGCTCGGAAATGCCGTTTACCTTCCCGCCGGAGCGGTACCTATTTATCTACTTGCACTTTGACGTGCTTTCGAACTGCTAGGTTGGCAGAAGCAGGGACTGAGCAACGGGAGCTCACCCCGTCGCGGGGATTCCAACCGCTGACCTTCTGATCGGCACGTCCTAGGCTCTGTGGTTTAACCCACAGCACCACCCGCGTCCCAAGTAGCGCCAATAACAGAACTTCTGTTTCAGTGTATCTGGAAAAGTGTGCATGCACATGAAAACTCATACCAAGAACAAATTAGGTGGTCTCTAAGGTGCTCCTGGAAGGAATTTGTTTTGTTTCGACTATGGCAGACCAACACAGCTACCTACCTGTTTCCAGTACCAGTACAAGTTCTGGTACCTCCTCCTAACCCCCCTTTTGCTGTCATAGAATCATAGAATTGTAGTGTTGTAGAGAAACTGAGGGTCATATATTTCAATCCCCTGCAATGCAGGAATATGGAGCTGTCTCATGCAAGGGTCAAACCAGAAACCTGCAAATCAGCACTACACTAACTAAGCTATCTAGGCTATCCATCGCAGACATTTTGTGCTGGCATTGTTGTTGTTGTTTGTTGTTGTTTAGTCGTTTAGTCGTGACCCCATGGACCAGAGCACGCCAGGCACTTCTGTCTTCCACTGCCTCCCGCAGTTTGATCAAACTCATGCTGGTAGCTTCAAGAACATCATCCAATCATCTCATCCTCTGTTGTCCCCTTCTCCTTGTGCCCTCCATCTTTCCCAACATCAGGGTCTTTTCCAGGGAGTCTTCTCTTCTCATGAGGTGGCCAAAGTATTGGAGCCTCAGCTTCACGATCTGTCCTTCCAGTGAGCACTCAGGGCTGATTTCCTTCAGAATGGAGAGGTTTGATCTTCTTCCAGTCCATGGGACTCTCAAGAGTCTCCTCCAGCACCATAATTCAAAAGCATCAATTCTTCGGTGATCAGCCTTCTTTATGGTCCAGCTCTCACTTCCATACATCACTACTGGGAAAACCATAGCTTTTACTATACGGACCTTTGTTGGGAAGGTGATGTCTCTGCTTTTTAAGATGTTGTCTAGGTTTGCCATCGCCTTTCTCCCAAGGAGCAGGCGTCTTTTAATTTCGTAACTGCTGTCACCATCTGCAGTGATGTTGTTGTTTAGTCTTGTCCAACTCTTTGTGACCCCCTGGACCAGAGCACGCCAGGCACTCCTGTCTTCCACTGCCTCCTGCAGTTTGGTCAAACTCATGCTGGTAGCTTCAAGAACACTGTCCAACCATCTCGTCCTCTGTCGTCCCCTTCTCCTTGCGCCCTCCATCTTTCCCAACATCAGGGTCTTTTCCAGGGAGTCTGTGCTGGCATACACAGAATTATATTATTATTATTATTATTATTATTATTATTATTATTATTATTATTATTATCTGTATACCGCCCTATACCCACAGGTCTCAGGGCAATTACAAGATCCAGTGTGGTGCAGTGGTTAAAAGCGGTGGACTCGTAATCTGGTGAACCGGGTTCGCGTCTCCACTCCTCCACCTGCAGCTGCTGGGTGACCTTGGGCCAGTCACACTTCTCTGAAGTCTCTCAGCCCCACTCACCTCACAGAGTGTTTGTTGTGGGGGAGGAAGGGAAAGGAGAATGTTAACTGCTTTGAGACGCCTTCAGGTAGTGATAAAGCGATATATCCAATCCAAACTCTTTTTCTCTTCTTAACAGTTTCTAACTGAGCTCGCTTGCTCAACTCCAGCCCCCCTAACTAAGTGCTGGTCACAGATGCCCCAAGATGTCCATGCCTAGAAGATAAGAAGAGCCTGCTGCGTCAGGCCAATGGCCCATCTATTCCAGTATTCTGTTCTCACAGTGGCCAACCAGAGGCCCAATATGTTAAGCTCCCCAGTTTAAGGTAAGCTGCTTGCACCCCTGCTTCCAACACCTTGTGAGACGGTCCTCACCTCTTCTCCCCTTCCCTGACCAGCTGGTTGCTTCCAATCCAGTATGAAAAGCAGCCTCCTGATTGCTGCTAATAATGCTTGTTTTTGTGGGGTGTTTTTTTTTTTTTTACTAGTTCTGACATTGTAATGAGGGTGGGTATTTTCTCTGTGGCTGGCGGCAATGTCAGTTTATTCAGATGCTCTAATGGCAAGCTGTCAAATAAAAGCTTCCCCTCCGGATAAGCAGAGCTCAACCTGGTATTTACATGCACCGGAAAAAATGAACACAAAAGGAGGCACAACAGAATTAAAGGGAGGATAAACAGCTTTGCTTCTGAGCCCTGCCATTTGCAAGCTTGTTCCCTGGACAGCTCGTATTTCTCAGGCTCTTCGTCTTTAAAGATCATCCCTTTTCAAATGTCTGCTGGCGAGAGGATGACATTGCGCGGGGTGGATGCAGCTATTCCGCTGAGATTCGAGAGGAGACGACAGCCGATGCTGACGTTTGATACTTGAGGGGCTACAAAAGGTCCGGGTCCAAGCTCACAGCTGCCGTGAAAGTCCCCAATGAACTTCCGCTTGAGTTGTCTTAAACTGAGCCGGTCCGTTGGGCCATGTTGCATGCCATTGTCTGTCCTGGCTGGTGCCAGGTCTCAGAGGTCTCAGGCAGAGAAGCCTTCCAGAAAGGCAAATTCCATGCTGGGAATCTCAGGAGCAGAACTGGAGATAAAACTGCCAGTATCATAATGTCATTATACAGATCTATGGTGCAGCCACATCTGAAGTACTGTGCACAGTTCTGGTGGTCTGACCTCAAAAAATTGTATTGTAGAGTTGGAAAAGGTCAAGAAAAGGGGTTGGGCAACTCTCCTGTGAAGAAAAGCTACAGCGTTTGGGACTTTTTTTAGTTTAGAGAAAAGGCAAGTAAGAACCCACATAGTAGAATTTTATAAAATTATTCATGAAAGCATAAAATCATAGAATTGTAGAGTTGGAAGGGAACTGCAGGGGTATGCAGCTGTCCCTTATGGGGATCGAACCTGCAACTTTGGCGTTATCAGTACCGTGCTCTGACCAATGTATACAGAAGAGTATTTCTCCCTCTCTCATGGGCATGCAATGAAGATGAATGCTGGAAGATTCAGGACAGAAAAGAGAAGTACTGTATTTTTCGCTCCATAAGACACATCTAGTTTTTAGAGGGGGGATGCAAGAAAAAAATATATTTTTAAAGGGAGCGCTGAGCAGAGCCTGTATGCACCCCAGGCTCTGCTCAGCGCTCCCTTTCACGAGCCGCTTGGAGCGTGTGTGCGGTGCTTGCAGGCTTCTCCCTCCTCAGAGAAAGGCCCCCAAGAGCCGCACACACGCTCCATGCAGCTCGTGAAAAGGAGCGCGACTCTTGGGGGCTTTTCCGGGAGGTGGGGAAAAGGACTGAGGGGCTGCCCTCTCTCCCTACTTGGGGAAAAGCCCACAAGAGCCACACGGAGCATGTGTGCAGCTCTTGGGGGCTTTTCCCGCCTGCCTCCCGCCTGCATTCGCTCCATAAGATGCACACACATTTCCCCTTACTTTTTAGGAGGGAAAAAGTGTGTCTTATGGAGCGAAAAATACGGTACTTCCTCATGCAGCACATAGTTAAAATATGGAACTCACTGCCACAGGAAGCAGGAACAGCCAACAATCTACAGGTAGAGGGCTTTAAAAGAGGATTAGGCAAATTCATGGAGGAGGAGAGGGATATCAGTGGCTACCAGCCAAGGTGGTTTGGCTCAGCCTTCACAGTCTGAGGCTGCAATGCTTCTGAATATACCAGCTGCTGCAAACCACAGGAGGGCGAGAGGGGTCTTGGGTTTGAATCCTGCTTGTGGGCTTCTGATTAGGGCAACTGTTCAGCCACTGTGCAAACAGGACGCTGGAATGGATGGGCCATTGGACTGATCCTGCAGGCTCTTCTCAACGTTCTTATGTTCTCAATTGCCACCTAAGTTTTTGGTGGGGCTGGCAAGGTCAAGGTTTCGGTACCAACCTTCAAGGCCCTATAGAGTGTGGGAGCTGGCAACTTAAGAGACGGACTTGCTCCTTACTGCTGCTGATTTGTATCAGGATCCAACCAGGGTCCCTGGATCGTGGCCACATTTCTCGAGAGCATCACCTTCCCTTTGCCTTCATTACCCTCTTCTCCGTTCTGCAGCCGGCATTAGCGTAATGAGTGCTATTGAGAGTCGCTGTTCTCTCTCAGAGAGCTGGGCATCAGCAGGGGGTGAGGGGCACATGGCATCTAAGTGTAATTATTACCCTTTTTGGCCTGTCAGGGAGGGGAATGAATAACGTCCGGCTTCACAGCTGTCAAAGCCCTGATTAATTGGACGCGCTGCCCTGAAACCTCATCTGTTTGTCTTATGCCACTGTGCAAATTAAAAGTACAACGCCATCCATCTTCGCAAGGCCTCGTGCGCACCAGCCGGGATCAGCTGACCTTCTCCCTTTTTAATTCACAATGCCCCGCAACCCCCCCCCCTCTTATTTTCCCCTCTCGGACTGCATTGAGCTGGAAGCAGAACTTGGGATGCAATTTTGAGGGTGGGGGACTCTGTTCTAGCATATTCTCCTGAGCTGAGTGCACTAACCTCCCCAATTTATATTGGCTTTTTTCTCTTATTTTGGTTGACTTCCCCCCCTCCGCCCCCATTTTCCATGGAGCTGTTGTTTCTCCAGTTCTGCTGCACCCTCTCTTCTGCCTACTAAATCATAACCACGGTACTATAATCGAATTGCTTCTGTTGTTCGTAGCTCAGATCCTGCTCGGGAGTTCATCATACTATAATATTTCTTTAAGTAATCTGAAAAAGGCATCCATTTATATTGTTTCCTGCTCACCACCCTCGTGAGCAGCAGGGCGTACCAGGGAAAGCCTTTTTTACGTAGTCATTCTCTTTGCGTGTCGAGTTCCCCCCCCATAGTGGAAATAAAGACACATGACACAATTACTAACGTTAATGGGCTAAAAAAGGCCACAACTTTCTTGGTTACAGGTGATGAGTGGTATTGGCTTAGGCATTGGTCCTAACGGGCTATATCCGACTCCAGCCCGTCTGCTTGAAGTCCAGGAAGGGTTAACCACCAGTCGGAGGAGCCCTGCTGATGCACATCAACTAGGAACCCCCCCCCCCAGGGTCACCGCTAGGGGGCGTGGCTTAGGCCCTCACCTCCCCAGGCTTTGGACAGGGCTAGGCCCCCCGGAATCCTTTACTGGACTACCCTTCAATATGTGGGGCAGGTGATGGCGCTTCCTCCCCTCTTCTATCTACAGAGCAATACCAATGCCTAACTGCCAATACCCAGAAAGTTGTGATGATTTGCTACGAGGTAAGCGAAAACCAAGTGGCTGGTGCCAATTTGCCACGTGGAAAAATTCCTACCAGGCCCCTCAATGGCAACCAACCAAGGTCCATAGCAAGGTCAAGGAACGAAAACCTTATAGGGCAGGAGGGTGGGAAACAGGAACAGCTGGTAGGTGGCAAAAGAGGGAGATTCCCGGCCGCGCCTGCCTTAAATAGGGCAGGCCACGCCCCCAGAGCCAGCCAATTGGCTGTCCAGGGGGTGACACGACTGGGGATTCCTTCAATTGCGCAGGGGCTGGGCTCCAGATGCCCGCAATCCCACCTCCTCTGAAGGGCGGAAATGGCTTTGTTGGACTGATAGGACTATGAACTCTGGCACTCTCTGCCAGTAGCCCACCTACCTACCCCTCAACTTCCCTGCTATGGGTCAAATTCAGCCTGGATTTTTAGAAAAGGCTGCTAGCCAGGATGGCTATGCTCTGCTTCCATGGTCAAAGGCAGCAATGCTCCTGCATACCAGTTGCTGGAATTGTGGGAGGGGAGACGGCTCCTGAGTTCGAGTCCTGCTTAAAGGTTTTCCACAGGCATCTGGTCGGCCGCTGTGAGAACAGAAGGCTGGACTAGGTGGGCCACTGGGCAGATCCAGCAGTGAGGTGGACAAGTTTGCTGATGATAGAAAATTGTTCAGGGTCATTAATAAATAAATAATAATAAAATTTTATTTATATCCTGCCCTCCCCAGCCAAAGCCGGGCTCAGAGCGGCTAACAACAATAAAAGTAACACAGCATTCGAAAACCAATTCATTCTAAAATCAAATTCATGGCAACCATTGGGCTAGAGTTCTGTGAGGATGACCAAAGGAGGGGGTCAGACTGTGCCCTGGCCAAAGGCCTGGTGGAGCAGCTCTGTCTTGCAGGCCCTGCAGAAAGATGCCAAGTCCTGCAGGGCCCCAGTCTCTTGGGACAGAGCGTTCCACCAGATCGGAGCCACAGCCGAAAAAGCCCTGGCTCTGGTTGAGGCCAGCCTAACCTTTCTGTGGCCCGGGACCTCCAAGATGTTTTTGTTTGAAGACCGTAAGGTCCTTCGTGGGACATACCAGGAGAGGCGGTTCCATAGGTACGAGGATCCTAGGCCGTATAGGGCCTTAAAGGTTAAAACCAGCACCTTAAACCTTAAAACAAAAAAAAAAATGGGATTGTGAAGAGCTCTGAAAGGGCCCTTCCAAACTGAGTGAATGGGCGGTAAAATAGCAAAAAAATAAATGAAGTGATGCCAAAATAATAATAATAATTTCACAAATATGCTCCTGAGGGTCTAAAGTGGCATGACTGACGAAGAGCGAGACCTTAGGGTCATGGCTGATAGCTCAATGAAGATGTTGACCCAGAGTGTGGCAGCTATAAAAACAGCAAATTTCATGCCAGAAGTCATTGGGAAATGAATTTTTTAAAACCCCGTGCATTTCACATGTGCATGTAGACATGCACATCTCTATTCAAATCTTTGTGAAATGTACCTATTAGTGAAAACAACATACACAAATGCGTAATTTTAGGGAAATTGCTTGCAAACGTGTATATTAGTCAAGACAGCATAGGGACAGGTTTCAGTTATGAGAAATTCACACCAAAGCGCTGATGAATTTTATGGTAGGTTTGTTGTTTTTAATGCAAACTGGTGCAGAAATGGGAAGAACTCAGTTTACAAACTGAGAAACTGGGGGCAACTGAAATTGAAAAATCTGTCCATCGCTAAATTTAAGCAGGGGTGGGGAGAGGGAACTGAAGAGCATGCAGGAACCCTCCGAGATTGTCAGGGCTATTGTAAAAGCAGCATCTTCCTTCCTAGTCCTTTGCGAATCTCAGGTGCCTACCTCCTTCCCTGGCTATGTTCAAACTGCTAAGCTATTTCTCTACAGAAACCCACCACCACCAAGCCAAACAGGTGTGGTACAGCCAGAAGCTGTCAGCCCCTCAGGAGCTTGTGGCTGGCTCTGCCGCAGAGCGAGGTCAATAAATCTGAATTCTCTAGGCAGATGCTGAAAGGTCAGGAAGGAGACGCCTTTCTGATCTCCTTTCAGGACAACTGCTGTGCTGGATGGGTCCCTCGGCACTCTCAATAACAGGCCTGCAGTGAATAGCGGAGGCTCATCTCCACTCAAGGCAAGCGAAGGGAACCAATCTGTCAATTAAAGAGGTTCAGGGCAAAGGAATCTGCCATGGTTCAGAATGCCACTTTCTGCATTCATTACAGGATAACATATCTATTCCTCCCGCTCAGTAGACTTGGGGTTGTTGTTTGCAACCGACCATTTTTGCTGTCAGTCCATAAACTAAGGAGCATTTTAAACAAAATAAAAAGCACCCACAGATTCATTCAGCCACCCATCCATAAAACGGATATGTACTAGTTAGCAATGCACACTGGCGAATGTTGAGTTGTAGAGTGGGGGGACAAATTGGATTCAGTTCACATTTCAAAGCAAATCTACCCATCCCTCTTTCCAACACTCAAAAAACAGCAGTGCTTTGAAATTTGCAGTTCTCCAAATTTTGCAGTGCGGTTTTCCAGCCAAGGAATTGCAAATATTCATGAAGATAACATACACAAAATGCATTAAATTTGGGAAGAATTGCTTTGGGAATATTGTATGCTAGGCAAAATTGCATCCAAAAATGTGTGTGTTGAGAGAATCTGGCGTGAAAATGCTGATTAAATTTCACAAGGACTTACAATAAATGCAAGCTAAAAACGTGTTGTTGTTGTTGTTGAGTCATTTCGTCGTGTCCGCCCCTTCGTGACCCCCTGGACCAAAGCACGCCAGGCACTCCTGTCTCCCACTGCCTCCTGCAGTTTGGTCAGACTCATGTTTGTGGCTTCGAGAACACTGTCCCACCATCTCGTCCTCTGTCGTCCCCTTCTCCTTGTGCCCTCCATCTTTCCCAACATCAGGGTCTTTTCCAGGGAGTCTTCTCTTCTCAGGAGGTGGCCAAAGTACTGGAGCCTCAGCTTCGGGATCTGTCCTTCCAGTGAGCACTCAGGGCTGATTGCCTTAAGAATGGAGAGGTTTGATCTTAGAGGTTTTAATGTTGGAAAAATGAGAAACTGAAATAATAATAGTAATAATAATAATAATAATAATAATATATTTATACCCTGCCCTCCCCAGCTGAAGCAGGGCTCAGAGCAGCTAACAACAGTAAAAATAAGGAAAAATAAGGAAAAATAAGAAGAAACCCCAATCCCATATTCAATAGGGCTTTTTATTCCTAGGAAAGCGTGCCTAGGGCTATGGCTTTAAATTAGTTAGAGGAAAGGAAGGGTGTGCTCAATTTAGCTATGTTCTGCTGATTTCAAGGGGAAAGTGCATGCATTCTCCCTTTGAAATGTGTGGGTTTTAAAAGTGTTACTTTTGGGCTAGATTATGCCATGTCTCTAGGAACTTCTTAACGTACTTGTCTCTCACACACAAAGACACACACTCAATCGCCTGCCACAAACCCTTTTCCCGAATAGTAAGGTTTTCCATTGCTTCTAGAAATGAAGCATAATTGGTTTGATGTTTAATTGATCACAATGTTTAATGGATTAACCAGTTAGGTTAATCTATTAAAAAGGTCTTGGAAAGGATCTGAAGATCTGAAAGCGTTGAATAGTCCGTAAGTGGCAGGGGAAATATAAAGGAATGTTCTGGTGGGATGAGAAGACCATTTCAATTACACTGGCAGTTAGGTCCAAAGAAGGGATTTGGGGTTGGGAATTCAGTTTAATTTGCAATTTAATGCAAAGCTACCTAATTTGCACCTTGTGAACCGAAACACTGCTCTCCTTCCAAATGCACACTTTTCCAGATTTTGTGGTGCAATTTTCCAACCAAAGGTAATGTTTTCAAAACTCCACCAATTAAATAAAAATGTGCATGAATTAGTAACCAAACAATTACTATACAGTAAGACCACATCTTATGCATATTTAACATGGTTGAAGGCCAGCAGATTGAAATTGCACGAGTTGGAGTGTTCTAACTCCAGGTGGAGTGTTCAAAAGTTCTTTTCGCAATGGGTCCACTTAGAATCATAGAATTCTAGAGTCAGAAAGCATCTCAAGGGTCATCTAGTCCAACCCTTTGCAATGCAGGAATCTCAGATAAAGCAACCATAGCAAATGGTCATCCAAATTCTGCTTAAAAGTCTCCAGTGAAGGAGAATCCACCACCTTCAAAGGGAGTCTGTTCCACTGTCGAATGGCTGTAACCATCAGAAAGTTCTTCCTGATGTTGAGTCAGAATATCCTTTTTTTTGTCATTTGAATTCATTGGTTCAGGTCCAACCTTTCAGAGGACACAACAAGCTTGCTCCCTCTGCCATGGGGCAGCCCTTGAGATGTTTGAAGATGTCTCTCATATCTCCTCTCAGTCTCCTCTTTTCCAGGCTAAACATACCCAGCTCCTTCAACCGCTCCTCATAAGACTTGGTTTCCAGACCCTTGATCATCTTGGCTGCCCTCCTCTGCAGATTGTCAACATCCTTCTTAAACTGTGGTGCCCAATACTGGACACAGGACTCCAGGTGTGGTCTGGCCAAGGCAAAATAGAGTGGTACTATTACTTCCCTTGACCTGGACACTAGACTTCTGCTGATGCAGCCTAGAATAGCATTCACTTTTTTTGCTGGTGCATCACACTGTTGACATGTTAAACTTGTGGTCCACCAAGACCCCTAGATCATTTTCACATGTACTGCTGGTAAGCCAGGAACCCCCCGTCTTGTATTTGTGCAGCTGGTTCTGCCTGCCTAAGTGCAGAACTTTACATTTGTCCCTATTGAAATTCATTTTGCTAGTTTACTGTGCTGGGCCCAGGGGTAACCCGAGTAACGCGGTCCAGGTACAGTCCCGAATCCAAGGGTTCTGCGAGGAGTCAGTCTGACAGGGTCATGGCAGGACACGAGGCAGGAAACCAGGCAAGGACAGGTATAGAATCTCAGGCAGGATCTGGCATACAGCAATGTTGCTCCCGCAACCTGGGACGGGGTCCAGCAGCCTTTTATCTTTGTCAGGGTAACAGCCGGTCCTGATCCCCCGGCGATTCACCTCCCTGTTTCACCCGAAGGCGAGCACTCCTCCTGCAAGTACTCAGGTCTCTCCTTCTCTCAGACCTCAGTCTCTGCAGCTCGGGAGACGTCAGTGGGTTACTAGACCCAGGGGCCGCCTCAGCCTCCCCTGACCCAACCGGTAGTGGAGCAGCTGGAAGTGATGGCCCAGCTGGAGGCAACGAGGTCATCCCCGCATCTGGAGCCAGGGCAGGCTCAGGCCCCTGACTCAGCCCAGCTGGGGTTTGTTGCAGGGGAACCTGTGCAGACTGGGACTCTTTAGGATCAGGTCTTGGTTCAGCTGCAGCCTGAGGCAAAGGATCCAGTGCAGACTGAGACTCCTCTGGCTCCGAGTCCCACTCCGAGTCCCAGGCCATCACATTTGGTTCCAGTTCTCCAATCTGTTCATCTTGAATCCCAATTCTGTGCTCTGCAGCATTAGCTACCCCACCCAATTTGGTGTCATCTGCAAATTTGATGAGCATCCCCTCAATTCCTTTATCCGAGTAATTTATAACTTGGGGTTATGCAGTGTGGAAAGAGCTTTTAGACTCTCCACCTTGCTTTCGGGAGCAAGAGCTGCTCAGCGCACCAGTTCTGAGGTGTCATGCAAGTATCCCTGGCCTTCCAGAGCATATGTGCTAATCAGGTCTTACCCTGCAAGCAAGGCGGAGAGCTTAAAGCTTATTTTCACTCTGGGTCTGCATGGGTCTGCAGCAAGACCTGCTTGGCATGTGGGCTCTAGGGGACTAGACCTCTTCCCCTCCCCCCACCATGGGCAGGTCCAAGAGTTTACGTATATGTGATTTTTGTGGATATGTGGAACCCTCATGTAAGATGTGTGGGAATGTTCAGGGATGCAGGAGAGGATATATTGTCTGATTACAGCCTTTCCAACTTGTGTTAACAAGTTCACAATTTAGCAGAGTAACATTCCCCTTTTTAAACTCAGCGGATGCGTTTGCTCAGGCTCGCTAAAGCTTCTATAATAACTGTTCTGGTATTTTCCCCTTATGCCCTCAAAAAAGATAAGACACAACACAGTCTTCTATAAAAGTATGAAAAGAGTTTACTCACATTCTGTTCACAATCGGATCCCAGAAGGCAGACTTTGCTTAGAAAAGTAACATATACCTGGAAACTATCCCATAAGAAGACAGTCCCTTTGTCCTCTCTGGGCTGGAGGCCAAGAGAGCATCTTTGGCTAAGCAGATGTTGCTTCTTCGATGCATGTAGTCAAAGAGAGAGATGGCTGCCCTGCCCTGTGCTTTTGTCCTTACCTGCACAGGTGAGGCCACACCCACCTCTAGTCACACACAGAGGAAGTCTGTCCCAGCCCAGAAGGACTGCTGGTTGGACAAACATTCCTCCCCATGTGTAAACATGTTCACTCTAGGAATGTTGTACTTGACTGCTCTTGTGTTTCACATAAGATGGAGTTGTGCTATATTTTAAAAAGCTGTATGTGAATGTTATGTTACGGAAACTTGCTTCCAAACTGTGTATGTTGGGAGAAAGTTACAATAAAAGGTTGACGGGTTTGTAAGAGGAGTTTGTCAGGGGCTGATGGGAGCTCCAGACCCAAACAGCTGGATGGCACCAGGTTGAGCAAGACGGCACATTCATTAGAGCACAGCCATCACCTAAGCTCAGCCGCGTGACTCTCAGCTCCTTGTCGTTCCACCGGGTTCCTTTTCTTCTCTCTTTGACAATGAGTGAGGCTGACACTGCAGGAGCTCAGGAGATCTCTCAGCCTTGTCTCGCCGTCTCCCAGATCCACCTTCCCTTTCTTTCCCCTCCACGTGCCTCACAACCTGCACCACCGGCTCCCTCTCCCAATTCCCTCCTACAGGTTGGCCTGTCTCAAAGTCATTAGATACATTTTCTGTAGCTGAATAATTTTAATTTTCTACTCAGTTACCTCGTGGCTTCTCGCTTTCTTGTTTCTTAGGATCTTAATTGCCTTTCTGTCAGCAGTGCCTCCCGTCCTTTCCTGATGCTCCGTCTCCCTTCCCCATCTGTCTCCGCAGCTCTCCCGGGGAAGGGCTTAGCTCAGTGGCAGAGCAACTGCTTGGCATACAGAAGCCCACAGGTCCGATCCTGAACAGCATCCCCAGGAGCTTTTCCCTGGGAAAAGTTTCAGAAAAGGGCAAGCAAATAATCAAGGCGACAGAGCAACTCTTTGAGGAAGGAAGGTTGGGATTTCCTAGCACTGGCAGACTTTGAGCTTTAAAATTTCACCAAAATTCGGCACCAACCGCTTCTCGCCTTCTGTTGTTCGTCCTGTTGTGGTGCCCCCTACAGCACCCTCTTGGCTTGGCGCCCAGTGTGGGTGAACCAATTGTGCTCCCCTAAATCTGCCTGTGTTCTTACAGGTAAAGGTAAAGGCACCCCTGACCATTAGGTCCAGTCGTGGCCGACTCTGGGGTTGCGGCGCTCATCTCGTTTTACTGGCCAAGGGAGCCGGTGTACAGCTTCCAGGTCATGTGGCCAGCATAACTAAGCCACTTCTGGCGAACCAGAGCAGTGCACGCAAACGCCGTTTATCTTCCCGCCGTACCGGTACCTATTTATCTACTTGCACTTTGACGTGCTTTTGAACTGCTAGGTTGGCAGGAGCAGGGACCGAGCAACGGGAGCTCAACCCGTCGCGGGGATTTGAACCACCGACCTTCCAATCAACAAGCCCTAGGCTCTGTGGTTTTACCCACAGTGCCACCCACGTTGCCTGTGTTCTTAGGAAAGACAAATAAGAAGCAGCATGAGAGAAGTTTATAAAATTATGATGGGCAGAGAGAAAGTGGACGGAGGAAAGTATTTCTCCCTCTCTCATAACACCGGAAGTCATCGAAATCCAGTGCAGCTGAAGGTTGGAAGATTCAGGACAGGTAAAAGAAAGTCTTTCTCCACGCAGTGCTTTGTTAAACTATGGAACTCCCTGCCACTGGAGGCAGTGATGGCCACCAACCAGGAAGATTGGAAAAATTCAAAGAGGAGAGGGCTATCAAAGGCTGCTAGTCATAACAGCTATGCTCAGCTTCCATAGCAATGCCTCTGAACCCCATTTTCTGGAAACCACTGGAGGGGAGAAGACTCTTGTGGTCGAATCCTGCTTGCAAGTTCTCCCCAAGCATCTGGTTGGCAACTCTGATGATGATTCTTTTTTTCCCACAGCAGCGCCGAAGAAGCCAGGGATCCATGATCCTGTTGTTCTTTATCCATATGCAAATCCCATATTAAGCCAAATCCTCTTTAATCCACAATGGCAAATTGTGTTTTTCCCCCTCCCAGGGAAGGAGAGAAAAAGAAACCAAATCCTGCTGGCTTATCAGCCAGCCAGCAGCTATCCGTTTTATCTTTCCCTCCCGGTAGGCTCCCAGTTTTGTTGCTGGCATTCGGAGGCAGGCAAGAGTTGAGGAAGATTCCTTCCTTCTGACATGGCGTTGGGGCAATTCTTATTTCAAGCATGAAACCGGCTCGGCAGACAGCGTGGACCTGAGCTTGTGTGCTTGGGGGCTAGAGAGTACTTCTCTTCCCATAGGGCAGAAGATACGACTGCTTCATTTACTGATTTATTATTGCTTGAAGAGAGAGACCCTCACAGGCTTGCGAACCCATATTATGGGGAGAACAACAGATAAGGAGACTGGCAGGGTGGGGTTCGGTGGAGAAAGGAGTTTGTTGCATATGTGGATTTTTAAAGCTTCCGTGGTCAGGGGGCGACATGGTATGATTTTGAGCTCAAGTTCTCTCTCCATCACAGACTAACTGGGTGGCTTTGGGGGGGGGGAATTATTTAGTTATAAATGTATGTCTATAATAATAAATAATAATAATTTTTTATTTATACCCCGCCCTTTGCAGTTCAGAAAACTGGGCTCAGGGCGGCTAACAACAAATTTAAAACACTTAACTGATGCAACAAAAAACAGCATAAAATACAACATAAAATGTGAATAACAATAAATTCAGAATTCAAAAATCAATTTAGAGGGAAAATCCATCCAATAAACATTAGATGATCACCAGGGCTAGCTGGCTAAGTTAGTCCTACTTGGGCCAGCGAGGAGACCAGGGGAGAATTAGCTGTGGGATCCCAGAGCAGATAATCTTCATAAAAAGGGGAGGGGGAGGGAAGGAAGGTGTCAGGAGACTGCCATTGGAACAGGGGAGGGAGGCAGGGGGCCGTTGGGATACAGAGCGCCTCTGAAGCTCCTGGGGAGCAGTTCCTCTTCCAGCGGTGGGAAAAGCCACACCTCCAGTGGAGAAGAGAGGGAAGGGGCCAGCCAAGCGAGGAAAGCGCTCAAGGATGCTGCAGAGAGCCCCAGCGCCTCACCAGGCTGGCCAGGAGGAACGCACGCCACTTCCGTCGCCCAGCGGGGTGAAATGCGAGGGGGGGAGAAGGCTTGGGGTGCCGAAGTTCTTATGTTGGGGGAGAAACTGGAAGGGGCCACTCCTGGATTCTGCAAGTGACTGAGACGGACATGAACTCTGTAGATCTGCACTGTAAATAGTTTGGTAATTGTTTTGTAAACAACTAAAAGTTTGGTAGTTGTCTTTCTCTTTGACATCTGGTGGGAGGGCGTTCTGCAGGGCGGGCACCACCACCGAGAAGACCCTCTGCTGGTTCCCTGTAACTTGGCTTCTCGCAGCAAGGGAACCACCAGAAGGCCCTCAGCGCTGGACCTCAGTGTCCAGGCTGAATGATGGGGGTGGAGACACTCCTTCAGGTCTACTGGGCCGAGGCCGTTTAGGGCTTTAAAGGTCAGCAGCAACACTTTGAATTGTGCTCGGAAACATACTAGGAGTCAGTGTAGGTCTTTCAAGACCGGTGTTATATGGTCTCGGCGGCTGCTCTCAGTCACCAGTCTAGCTGCCGCATTCTAGATTAGTTGCAGTTTCCGGGTCACCTTCAAAGGTAGCCCCACGGAGAGCGCATTGCAGTAGTCCAAGTGAGAGATAACTAGAGCATGCACCACTCTGGCGAGACAGTCTGCAGGCAGATAGGGTCTCAGCCTGCGTACCATTGGCTCATTGAAATGTGAGGGAGGGGAGGTGCAGCCATCACCTGCTCCTCCAGGAACAGGGTATTCTGGTAAAGGAATCTGGGGGTCCTGGATCTTGTCCGAAGTCCGCTTGAGGGGCTAGGGCCATGCCAGGACCACAGGAACCAGTGGGTTGTCAGCACCCGGGGCAAGGCAAGTAATTTGCGCCCCCTAACCCGTGGATTTGCGCCCCTTAACCCGTGGATTTGCGCCCCCTAACCCGTGGATTTGCCCTAACCCTAGATGTTGCGCCCGGTGCGGCCGGCCCCCCTGCACCCCCCACGCTACGCCACTGACAGGAACCCCGGGGTGAGCTTCGGTTGGTCTTCATCGCTGTTGCTCCCTTGTTTGGTTTACCCTTTTCCACTACCAATCAGAAAGGTGGAGTCAGTTATAGTTTGGAGCCAATACCGCTCACATGGTTGTATTAAATAAAGCTGTGGCCAAAATTTGCCCAAAAATTTAAACTAAAGTAAGTGTCAGTGTGAAGTTATTTCAAGGGGGGTGGGATCCTGGGGGCCTCAAAGTGCAAGGAGGGAGCAGCGCCACTTTGGCAGCAGCCTTTCTCCCTTCCCTCTTCCTTTTGAGAGCTCAGGGCACTCCCACTGACCTCCTTCCACCGCCCCTGTCATCTGGGTCCCCTTGTGTTATGTACTGAGATGAATAGGACCCAAAATGCAGCAGTCTGATTGGTCCTAGAACAATAGGATTCAGAATGCAGCAGTCTGTTTTTTTTAAAAAAAAAATTTATTAGCTTTTCACCAATTATAAAAACACAAATCACAACAAAAAACATAAACACACACAAAACACAAAAAACACCACATGTATAATTTCAAACCCTTTTTTCATAAAAGATTTTCCCGACCTCCTCATACCTCCCCTTACTGCATTCCAATCCCTAATTAATTTTGATCAACAAATCCTTCCCTAATTTCTAATAAATAAATTTTAACCTTTCTTTTCATATTACATAATGGTTACAGCATTCAACCTCATATTTTCCAAATCCACAACATCCCAGCATTCCACAATTTTACAATGTTTCTTAAGATAGTCTTTGAATTTCTTCCTGGTTTCTCTTCAGATCGTATAAATCTTTCGCCTTTTACAGAATGCAGCAGTCTGATTGGTCCTAGAACAATAGGGTCCAGAATGCAGCAGTCTGATTGGTCCTAGAACAATAGGATCCAAAATGCAGCAGTCTGATTGGTCCTAGAACAATAGGATCCAAAATGCAGCAGTCTGATTGGTCCTAGAACAATAGGATCCAAAATGCAGCAGTCTGATTGGTCCTAGAACAATAGGATTCAGAGTGCAGCAGTCTGATTGGTTCTAGAACAATAGGGTCCAGAATGCAGCAGCCTGATTGGTCCTAGAACAATAGGATCCAGAATGCAGCAGCCTGATTGGTCCTAAAACAATAGGATCCAAAATGCAGCAGTCTGATTGGTCCTAGAACAATAGGACCCAAAATGCAGCAGTCTGATTGGTCCTAGAACAATAGGATCCAAAATGCAGCAGTCTGATTGGTCCTAGAACAATAGGATTCAGAATGCAGCAGTCTGATTGGTCCTAGAACAATAGGGTCCAAAATGCAGCAGTCTGATTGGTCCTAGAACAATAGGATCCAAAATGCAGCAGTCTGATTGGTCCTAGAACAATAGGATCCAAAATGCAGCAGTCTGATTGGTCCACAGGAGCCACCCAATCTAGCTCCAGGTGGAAGTGAATCCGCAACCTGATCTTAAGGCTTCAGGGAAGTTTTTAATGTGTGACTTTTTAGTGTATTTTTTGTCTCTGTGGAAGCCGCCCAGAATGGCTGGGGAAACCCAGCCAGATGGGTGGGGTACAAATAATAAATTTTTATTATTATTATTATTATTATTATTATTATTATTACTATTACTATTACTATTATTAGCCTACAGGTGAATCCCGGAATTAGCCAATCACGTGGGGCCCATTGTGTAAATAATGTATATAAAGCAGATATTCTGGGGGAACTTCCATTCCTCCTCACCACTGTGAGCTGAATAAAGAGCATGAAATCCACTCTCGACTCCAAGTTTATTTCACCTTGCTTACATTGTACAGGTTCCATCATGTCTATGTCAGGGAACAGACAAATCAGAGACTTAGGCCCACTCCTCTATCGCTAACAGCCAACGTAACAGTGAACTAACCACAGCGTTGGGGATACCGTGTCATGTCCACATTGCTGAAATAATGCATCTGCTCAGGATGTGATCCTCAGCAGATGCTGCTTCTTAGCATTTTGGAGCCTGAGTGAACATGGATAGCTCTTAACACAAAATACTAAACCAAAAGGGGTGTTTTTTATTAATTGGATCGTATTGATGCACACAGCCCTGGAATTCTAAATTGAATGAAGAGCACTTCCAAAAATGCATTAAATGAACTGGTTTTTTCCCTCCTTTGGGTTTGTGCACCTGCCCAGGGATCATGTGCGCGATGTATCAATTAAGATCTTCCAGCTCAGTGGTGTTATTTTGGAGCCAGCACAGCAGGTCCATTTATGCTGCAAAACACATTGCTTCTCGCATGGCTTACACCACGCTTGCGCCTGGAGGAAATCCTGGCCCTTGACGACACGGGAGCTGGCTCTCCCTTTTGAAATGCATCCCAGCGCATTTCGGAACATGTGCATCTTTCCCCAATGGTGAATTCCTGCCCACAACTTCCAGGTAGGCTCATGGCTGGGTATCTTCTCCCGCTTCAGAAAGGAAGGGACAGAGACCCTGTGCTTTTTGGTCTACATGATGCTCTCGCTGAAGCCAGCCAGCTTGTGTGAAGCCAGGCTCATAACGTCTAAAATTAGCCGCTGATGCCCCCGGGCTCTGCTTCGGAAGCCAAGAACATGGGTTGAATCATAAAATTTCCAAGCCTAAATGGGGTTATCTTGTCATGTTCCAGTACAACAGACGCTCCTTCAAAACAAGCTGTTAACTCCCATGTAATGTCCTCATTTCCAAAAGGGAGCTGAAAACCGCAGCTCTCCGCTCCAGACAACAGGCTTAATCCTTGCAGGGAACTCTTCAGACTGTCACCATGTTAAGCACAGTGGGCATCTTCGGAGAGCCGCCGCTTGAGCAATGGGCACCCCGTTGAGCAGTGGATAAGGACGGCTTCATTTGTTCCTCCTCTGCGCCACTTGGCTGGGGCATGAAGTGGAGGTTTAGGAAGGCTCAGTGTGTAATTTCATCTGATAACAAGCAAGCTGCAAGCCCCAGCGAAGGCGCAGGCTGGGAAGCCACGAAAATGCACCTGCAGCAGCAGAAGACACCTGGAATATAGGAGAGGAGGTGGTGTCGGGGATGCGATTGCTGTGCCTTTTGGAAAGCAAAGGGCACTTTGCGAAAGCAGAGGGATGCTGGGTGACTTGTCGTGCATCACCAAAAGAAGACACGGGTCTGCCTAGAAATTTTTATCCAGAAATGTACAGTGGTACCTCTGGTTGCGAACGGGATCTGTTCCGGAGGCCCATTCACAACATGAAAAGAACACAACCCGCAGCGGCATGTCTGCGCATGTGCGGGTTGCGATTCGCTGTTTCTGCGCATGCACATTACGTCATTTTGCACATCTGCGCATGCGAGAGCGGCAAAACCCGGAAGTAACCCTTTCTCGTACTTCCAGGTCGCCCTGGGACGCAACCTGAAAAAACGTAGCATGAAACAAACGTAACATGAGGTATGACTTTACAGTGGAACCTCAGGTTACATATGCTTCAGTTTAGTACTCTTCAGGTTACAGACTCCGCTAACCCAGAAATAGTGCTTCAGGTTAAGAACTTTGCTTCAGGATGAGAACAGAATTCGTGTAGCATCGGTGCGGCAGCAGCAGGAGGCCCCATTAGCTAAAGTGGTGCTTCAGGTTAAGAACAGTTTTAGGTTAAGAACAGACCTCCAGAACGAATTAAGTACTTAACCGGAGGTACCACTGTATATGTATATCTGCAAATCTGGAAAGAATTGCTAGAATTTATGTTGAAATATAATAATCTGTTCCTGCTCGAATCGCTTTTATAAAAGGATTAGACAAATTCGTGGAGGAGAGGTCTATCAATGGTTAGTAGCCACAATGGCTATGGTCTGCCTCCAAGGTCAGAGGCGGCAATGCTTCTGAATATGAGAGCAGATGACTTCCTTGTTGCATGTCAGGGACCGTGCTGAGGAGGCTGCACTGAGGAGGAATGGTGGGAGCCTCCCCTCCCCCTCCCCCTGCTCTGGATCTGGATCCTGAATCTTCCCAGGAGCAGGAGGACAGTATAGATTTGGAACAGTGGTTTGCAGAGGGACATAGTTCAGAAGGCAGAAGCTGGGAAATACTGGGTGGGGAACAGCTAGCAGAAGAGACACTGGAAAAGAGAGGGTTAACAGATTCAGAGTCTCTGGGCAGCATTCCTCTGATCTCCCCCAGGTCGAGAAGAGCTCAGAAAGTGGCAGAACAGAAAGCACACAAAGCACAAGAGGGTACAAGCTCAGATTACGAGACGTAAAAGTGATGTAGGTTCATAGGGTGAAAACCTTAATTGGGAGCACCGCCATTACTAGGAGGTGTGTTCTTTCTTTTCTCTCTCTGTGATTATTAAAGTTTCTAACTGGTAAGAAGACTCATTTTCCTTTGTTCTGCTTATCTACTGCCACGGGGGGGGGGGGGGGAGAAAGCTGATTCCATGAAGCCTGATACTGCAACACTTCCACTGGATGTTGGTATCTTTCTGTTTTGTTTTTCTCCAATTCAATCTTTATTAGATTATAAACAATACACACAGAAAAATTAAAACATAACTCAAAAAAGAGAAAAGAATAAAATACAACACCAAAACACAAAAATATTACAGACTACTTTCTCCACCGACTTCTGACCCCTTCATTGTGGGTCCTTTGTTTCCTTATTAATTGCATCTTTTTTCAATAAACTTAACCTGGATTAAATGTTGTTTGTGCTCTTTTTGCCTTATGTTATTACAAGTGTTGATCAAAGCAAACTAAAGCTTTGATGTGGGGTAAATGTTCTTTTAGTTATAATCTATAAATGTCCCATTCATTGTTAAACTTTTGGGTCGACCAATCCCTGATCTTCTCTGTCATATTCGCTAATTCCATATACTCAAATAATTTAACCTGCCACTCCTCTTTTGTTGGTATTTTGCCTCCTTTTTGCCGGAAAGGTTGCTGGTATCTTTCTGGGCACAATTCAAAGGGCTGGTTGTGAACTATAAATCCCTATACGGCTTATAGGATTTGAGATGCATTGGCTACCCTCACCTAGTTTAGCCAGCTAGTCAAAACTGTTCCTGGGGTGTGGCCACTGTCGGATGCTGACAGCTTCTTGGAGCCACAGTTGTGGACACAAGGTGGACAAACCACGCCAGAAACAGCATGACGTGTGCCCCCAAAAGGAACTCCTCCTCCCCTGACACACACACCATTGTTGTTTAGTCGTTTAGTCGTGTCCGACTCTTCGTGACCCCATGGACCAGAGCACGCCAGGCACTCCTGTCTTCCACTGCCTCCCGCAGTTTGGTCAAACTCATGCTGGTAACTTCGAGAACACTGTCCCACCATCTCGTCCTCTGTCGTCCCCTTCTCCTTGTGCCCTCCATCTTTCCCAACATCAGGGTCTTTTCCAGGGAGTCTTCTCTTCTCATGAGGTGGCCAAAGTCTTGGAGCCTCAGCTTCAGGATCTGTCCTTCCAGTGAGCACTCAGGGCTGATTTCCTTCAGAATGGAGAGATTTGATCTCCTTGCAGTCCATGGGACTCTCAAGAGTCTCCTCCAGCACCAGAATTCAAAAGCATCCATTCTTCAGCGATCAGCCTTCTTTATGGTCCGGCTCTCACTTCCATACATCACTACTGGGAAAACCATAGCTTTAACTATACAAACACACACACACACACACACACTTTTAATGTTTAATTGTTTTATAATGATTCTTTCTTTCCGTTTTTAGCTGATTTTACTTTATCTGTAAGAAATCTTGAGTCCCCATCAAGGAATAATAATAATAACAACAACAACAACAACAACAACAACAACAACAACAACAGTTGCTGGGACCACAGGAGGGGAAGATGCTCTTGTGCCTGAATCCTGCTTCCTGACTTCCCAGATGCTGGACTAGATGGGCCGTTGGTCTGATCCTGCAGGCTCTTCTTATGTTCTTAAGACTGACACTTCTCCCTGCGCAACCACTGAACCAGGCATTGTAGATTCCTTGTCGAATCAATGATGGCTAAGCCTTGGGGTCCAATCCTGGGTTATTTCCCCCCTTTCAATCGTTAGTTCTGTAGAGAAGGTAGGAAGGAGGGGGGGCTATTCCCCCCCGGCTCACCTGGCTTTGCATCCTGATGTGGATTCTGAGCAAGAAAAGGGAGACTTCAAGTTTAAAAGTTTGCAGCATCCTCACCTGGCACACACAAGGGCTATGGAGGAAGACGACTGAGGAAAGAATCTGAGGGACATTTTACACTGACAAGAGGAATAGACACGATTCAGAATAACAGGCAGACCAGCAGGAGGAGAGAAGATGCCGCAGAACCCAAGCGGTGAGGGAACGTGCAAGTCATCTCATCCTATACCCAAAGCAACACCATAAGGAGATGCCTGTCCAAACGTTTCTGTAAAAATCCTGACAAGAAGGAGGGATCCATGGCTGAAATGTTCTTAAATTATATCTCTCCCCCACCAACATTTCATTCAGATCAGCATTCCTGCCAGGAAAGTGATGGCATTCTGGGGTGTCAGAAAAGTCCCACTTGTTGTGCGCAGAATATATATCTGCACACTCATGTCAAAATATTTCATTTCCGAACATATTTATTTCTCTAGATTTCTTTCCTGCCTAAATCCCAGAGGCTTGGGAGTGACAATTCAAGCATTATGAGGGAGTTGAGGGACCGAGTTGGTTATGTTTAGCCTGGAGAAGAGAAGAATGAGAAGTGATAGGGTGGCCATCTTCAGATAGCTGAAGGGTTGTCACGTGGAAGATGGAAAAAGCTTCTTTTCTGCTGCTCCAGAGAACAAGACCCCAACCGATGGATTCAAATAACAAGAAAGGAGATTCTGATTGGACGTTAAGAAGAACTTTCTGGTGGTAAAAGCTGTTCAATGGTGGAACGGACTCCCACGGAAGGTGGTGGACTCTCCTTCCTTGGAGGATTTTAAGCAGAAGTTGGATGGCCATCTGTCAGGGATGCTTTAGTTGAGATTCCTGCACTGAGGAGGGTTGGACTAGATGACCACTGGGGTCCCTTCCAAGTCTAAAATTCTATGATTCTATGAATTGTGGATCATATACTTCTAGAACAACGGTTCTCAACCTGTAGGTCCCCAGATGCTGTTGGACTACAACTTCCATCATCCCTGAGCTCTAGCCTTGCTAGCTAGGGGTTATGGGAGTTGTAGTTCAACAACATCTGGGGACCCACAGGTTGAGAAAGGCTGTTCTAGAAGGACCCCCCAAGGGTCACCTGTTGCAACCTCCTAACAGATGACCCTCCAACCTCTGTGGAGAAGCCTCCAAGGAAGGAGAGTCCATCACCTTCTGAGGGAGTCCACCCCACTGCCAAAGAGCAATTACCACCAGAAAGTTCTTCCTGACGTTTAGTTGGGATCTCATTTCTTGCCCTTTGGATCCACTGCTTTGGGTTCTCCACTCTGGAGCAGCAGAAAATAAGTTTGCTCCATCCTCCACATGACACAGCCCTTCAGATCTTTGAAGGTGCCTATCATATCTCCTCTCAGTCTCTTCTTCTCCAGGGTAAACATACTCAATTCTCTCAACCATTCCTTGTAAGGCTTGTTTTCCAGACCTTTGATCATCCTGCTCACCTTCTGTCGGGTGTGCATGCAGGAGCCAGGCCCTGTGACCAACAGGACTCTGCAGGTCTGGGGCCTTCCTAAGTTTGTTCTGAAGAGGCAAGGCACAGCTTCACAGGTGAGGCCACTTGGTAATTCACTGCACCTGGTGGCAAGAGCCGGGAAGGGATATAAGGTCAGCATTTCTCTTCTGCTCTTTGCCACAGCAACACATTCCTTGCCTTGCTGCATTTGGCTCCTTGATTCCTTGCTTCTTGATCCTCAGACCCCTGACTTTGTGACTCCTTGCTTCTTGATCCTCGGACCCTTGACTTCTTGACTCCTTGCTTCTTGATTCTCGGACCCCTGACTTCATGACTCCTTGCTTCCTGACCCTCAGGCCCTTGGCTTCTTGACTCCAGGCTCTCTGACCCTCGGACTCTTGGGTTCCTGACTCCTGGACTCCCATTCCTGCTCCTACCCAGCCATCTTGCCCCCGGTCCCGACATCCCCAGCCAGGACTTCAATCACCCGTGAACCGGACCATGACACCTTCCAGCTTTTCAATATCCTCCTTCCATCTTCCCACTTTCCTGAACCAGCATGCAGCTGCCATTCAAAATAGTGCCATTGTTAGAGGACACCATTAGCTCAAGACCTGGCTGAGATGTTTCAAATGCCAGGATGTCAGCGGGTGCTATAAATGTACGAGGCTGCCAACTAATCCCATGGCCTGTTCACACAGACTACACAGTTCCAAGTGCTTGATTATGAACATTTTCCTATCTCTTGCTTTGGCCGGGGAAGGCTGTTATCAACCTCTCAATTGGCCTAAAGGTCTCTGTGGTGATCTCTTCATCCCAAGCCTGCTAAGAATAATGACCCCCTCCCTGCCGCCACCATCTCCACCACTCTCTCTATCATCACAATGACTGTCTGAGAAACAGAATCAAAACACAGTCTGAAGAGAAAGTGATGCTGGTGGGAGGAGAAGGCCAGCAGAAAGGGGACAAAGACAGTGTCCAAGGTCGCAAGATTGCAAAATAAGCAGGGGGCATCATGCTCACCTCTGGAAGGCCAATGCTGGGCCAGAGAAACATGAGATGAAACAGGAGATATTGGTAGGAGATATATTCATAAAATGTTGCCTTACATTTGGGGGAGCATTCCCCAACCTGATGGGCTCCAGATGTTTTGGGGGAGAATCCCCATACATCATGCTAGCTGGGGATGATGGGAGTTGTAGTCCAGAACATCTGGAAGGCACTAGTGTTGGTGAGAGCTGATGCAGCCCAGCAAAGCCCACCAGCGTGCATGAACAAAATGTGCCCCTAAAATATGCCAGTGGGATGCAGTGGTTAGAGTATTGGACTTGGACTTGGTACCCAGAAGCAACTCTGCCTCCAACTGTGGAGGAAGTGCATAGTCACTGGGGCTTGTTGTTGTTTTGTTGTTTAGTCGTGTCCGCCTCTTCGTGACCCCCTGGACCAGAGCACGCCAGGCACTCCTGTCTTCCACTGCCTCCCGCAGCTTTGTCAAACTCATGCTGGTAGCTTTGAGAACACTGTCCAACCATCTCGTCCTCTTTCGTCCCCTTCTCCTTGTTCCCTCCATCTTTCCCAACATCAGGGTCTGTTCCAGGGAGTCTTCTCTTCTCATGAGGTGGCCAAAGTCTTGGAGCCTCAGCTTCAGGATCTGTCCTTCCAGTGAGCACTCAGGGCTGATTTCCTTCAGAATGGAGACGTTTGATCTTCTTGCAGTCCATGGGACTCTCAAGAGTCCCCTCCAGCACCATATTCAGCATCAATTCTTTGGCTATCAGCCTTCTTTATGGTCCAGCTCTCATTTCCATACATCACTAATGGGAAAACCAGAGCTTTAACTATACGGCCACTGGGGCTAGCAGCCATCAATAGTCCTCTCCTCCAAGAGTTTGACCAATCCTCTTTTGAAGTCATCCAGCTTGGTGGCCATCACTGCCTCCTGGGAGACAGAGTTCCATAGTTTAACTATAGTTTAACTAATTGGAGCCCCAGGCAGTGTACAAGAGCACCCTCCCCTCCTGAGGTTCCATAGAATCAAAGAACGGTAGAGCTGGAAGATACCCCTTGGGCTGATCTTAGTCCAACCCCCTGCAATGCAGGAATCTCAGCTAAGCCATCAAGGACAGATGACCTTCCAACCTCTGCTGAAAAACCCACAAGGAAGGAGAGTCCACAACCTCCTGAGGATGACTGTTCCACTGTTGAACAGCTCTTCCTGTCAGAACGTTCTTCCTGATGTTGAGTCAGAATTTCCTTTCTTGTAACTTGAATCCATTGGTTCCATTGACGGGTTTTCAGAAGTGTCATTGCCTCTGACCTTGATGCAAGGCTGCTATACCAAGATCTTCATTGGCTCCCAGTACAGTGTTGGTGCTGACCTTTAAAGCCCTAAATGGCCTCGGTCCAGTATACCTGAAGGAGCGTCTCCACCCCCATCGTTCAGCCCAGACACTGAGGTCCAGAGCCGAGGGCCTCCTGGCGGTTCCCTCACTAGGAGAAGTGAGGTTACAGGGAACTAGGCAGAGGGCCTTCTCGGTGGTGGCACCTGCCCTGTGGAACACCCTCTCACCAGATGTCAAAGAGAAAAACAACTACCAGACTTTTAGAAGACATCTGAAGGCAGCCCTGTTTAGGGAAGCTTTTAATGTTTGATGCATTACTGTATTTTAATATTTTGTTGGAAGCCGCCCAGAGTGGCTGGGGGAACCCAGCCAGATGTGCAGGGTATAAATAATAAATAAATTATTATTATTATTATTATTATTATTATTATTATTATTAATCCAGCAGCCCCTTCAGATGCCAAGCAAAACCAATCCTACCCATTGAAGCATCCAAGAAATAGACTGGCTCCATCTTAAACCGGTGCAATTATGCACTCCAGCGCCACTGGCACACGGAAGTCTAGCAGGATTGCGTGTCGGAAAGACCAAGCACAAAGCTGTTGGAGAGAGCTGCGCCAGCCCAGTGCTCTCCTGACTTTCCCCACAAAAGGAATAACAAAAACATTTCTATGTGGACCCAGAGATTCTTGCACTGGGACGAGGAGTTTGGCAGGCGGGCTGGGAGCCTGGTGGCTGATCAGTATGAGGCGTGTGGCTCCTCGCTTTGCTGTAAATACAGCCATTTCCTGCTTTATTGAGTTTCCCTTCTGCAGGGATTGCCTGATGAATCAGAGCATCTGGCTCCGTTGGCAGCGCCAGGCGGCTGATGCGGAGCCCTCTCCTCTGTATAAATGGGGTGGGAGGATCCTCAGGCTGTTGTGAAATGCTTCGGATCATGGTCACAGGCTGGCACTGATCTGGGCAACCGAAACGGAAAGGGAATAAGCAGGGCTCTCCATTGCTGTTCTGCAAAGGCCTTGGCACAGCCCCTTGGCCTCGTGCCCTGGTAAACTGAGCCTAAGTGCAGAGCGGTGGTTCATGCAATTGATATAATCACATATTCTCCTTCTCCTGCCCCCTCCTCTCCCCATTTACTCCCCTTCCTCTGTTGTCCATGATGGTAGGCACCTGCCTTGGCACCCTTTGCAAAGCACCAGGTACGTGGATGGTGCTGTGAGGATGATAAGATGAGGATGAGGATAGGCTTCTTCCAGAAGCATTCTGCTCACGTGAATAAATCTCTCTACCCTCGACTCAATCCGCCTGAAAGTGGTTGGAGGATGGATTATGGCTAATGGATTGAGGTTGAATCCTGACAAGACAGAAGTACTGTTCTTGGGGGACAGGGGGCGGGCTGGTGTGGGTGACTCCCTGATCCTGAATGGGGTAACTGTGTCCCTGAAGGACCAGGTGTGCTGCCTGGGAGTCATTTTGGACTCACAGTTGTCCATGGAGATCAATTTTGTGTCCAGTGCAGCTGTTTACCAGCTCCATCTGGTACGCAGGCTGGGACCCTCCCTGCCCACAGACTGTCTCACGAGAGTGGTGCATGCTCTGGTTATCTCCTGCTTGGACTACTGCAATGCGCTCTATGTGGGGCTACCTTTGAAGGTGACCCAGAAACTACAATTAATCCAGAATGCGGCAGCTAGACTGGTGACTGGGAATGGCAGCCGAGACCATATAACACCAGTCCTGAAAGATCTCCATTGGCTCCCAATACGTTTCCAAGCACAAAGTGTTGGTGCTGACCTTTAAAGTCCTAAACGGCCTTGGTCCAGTATACCTGAAGGAGTGTCTCCACCCCCATCGTTCAGCCTGAGGTCCAGCTCCAAGGGCCTTCTGGCGGTTCCCTCATTGCGAGAAGCAAAGCTACAGGGAACCAGGCAGAGGGCCTTCTCGGTGGTGGCACCCGCCCTGTGGAACGCCCTCCCACCAGATGTCAAGGCAATAAACAACTATTTTACTTTTAAAAGACACCCTGTTTAGGGAAGTTTTTAATGTCTGACGCTGTATTGTTTTTGATATTTGGTTGGAAGCTGCCCAGAGTGACTGGGGAGACCCATTCAGATGGGTGGGGTATAAATAATAAATTATTATTATTAATAATAATTATTATTATTAGAAATAAGAAGCTGTCTTATAGTGAGGACACTCCCAAGCCATGCAGTGGAAACACTTTAAAAGTCATGGCTTCCTCCAAAGTATCCTGGAAGCTTGTTAACGGTGCTGAGAGTTGGTAGGGACCCCCTCGCAAAACTACAATTCATAAGAACATAAGAAGAGTCTTCTGGATCAGGCCAATTGCTCATCTATTCCAGCATCCTGTTCTCACATTGACCAACGAGATGCTTGTGCGATACCAACAAGCAGGATTCAGGCAGAAGAGCCCTCTATCCTCCTACGGTTTCCAGCAACTGGGATTCATAAGCACCACTGCCTACTCTGGAAGGGAGTTCCACAGTTCCACCAGCCACTGCGTGACAAAATGCTTTCTTTTATCTGTCCTGAATCTTCCAACTGTTAGCGTCACTTGATGGCTCAAGGAAAGAGGAAGAATCGCTTACCTACCTATCCCTCTCTGCAGCATGAAGAATTTTACACGCCTCTCCCATGTCCCCACCTGACTCACTTGCCTTTTTTCTGAGCTAAATAAGTCCCAGACATAGTTTTTTTCCACATAGCGGAGTTGCTCTTGATCATGATTAGGGAAGTTTTTAATATTTGATGTTTTATCGTGTTTTTAATATTCTGTTGGGAGCCGCCCAGAGTGGCTGGGGAAACCAAGCCAGATGGGTGGCGTATAAATATAATAATAATAATAATAATAATAATAATAATAATAATAATAATAATAATGGTTGCCCCTTTCTGGACGTTCCCAAGCTCTCCAGTGGAGGTCTGGTTCCCAAAAGGCCAGAGTGACAACTGAAAGGAAAAAGAGCCATCTTCTGTTCACATGCGTTTAGTTCAAGCGCCATCAACCTTTTTCAGCAGGGGGGGGCGGTCCACTGTCCCTCAGACCTTCTGGGGGGCTGGACTATATTTTGAAGGGAAAAAATGAACAAATTCCTATGCCCCCCAAAAACCCAGAGATGCATTTTAAATTAAAGGACACATTCTACTCATGTAAAAACACGCTGATTCCCAGACCGTCCACGGGCCGGATTGAGAAGGCAATTGGGCCGCATCCAGCCCCCGGGCCTTAGGTTGCCTACCCTTGGTTTAGTTAAGAAGAGACTGGTGCTGGTGGTCTCTGTCCCCCCCCCCCGGGCACCGGAGTCATGACTGGAGAGCAGATGCAGAAGCAGCCCATTGCCAGAAGGGACCTTGTACAGACACTTGGTGGTTCTGCAAAGATGAGCAGGGCCAGGACTGTTTACTCCACGTTTTGTGTTCCTAGCCAGTGTAAACAACGCAGGAGATCTGAGTTCTGTCTTCCCCAGAGCGCATCTGCTTGTTTATTTGTGCAAGGCTCAAGCCACCTGCTTTGATGCCGCTTGCATCCACCACTGTCAAAGGGGGCTTCCTTATATAGGCATCATTATCTTGCATTTGGATGTGAAACTCAAAGAGATAAAAGCCGTGGCTGGAGCTCTGCAGGAACATCATTACGGGGTGCCATTGGAAAGGGGGTGTTTGCCCACCGCCACCCACCCCGAACTCCAATAAGCACTGAGAAAAGGTTATGCATAGACTCACCAAATTGTAAAATTGGAATGGTCTCTAAGAGTCATTTAGCAATGCAGGAATCACAAAGAATCTCTGAGGAATGACCATCCAACCTCTGCTTAAAAAGTTCAATCACAATCGGTTTCGATTTGGTCTATGAACCTAGGATGGGGTGGTGGGTAACAATATCATCTGGAGGGCTAGAGGTTCCCACATGGGGAATGAGCGCCTTATGAAATACTAGCAGAAGGAATACTATTTTGAAATCTGTTCTCCTGGCACCAAGCAATGGGTTTCCATACAATATCCAACTGGCATCTTCGTCTGTACTGTCAATCCTTTTCCCTTTATCCGTTGCTCACTTAGAAGCCAGCATGGTTTAATGCTTGAGGGTTTGGGCTCACAGTCACGCTGAACCATTGGGTTTTACTAGGGGGGAAAGTGAGACATTCTCACACAAACATTATCCCTCTGCAAAGACCACATGGAAACATTGGGGAAGTAAGTGTTCAATTGTCGTTGGTGGAAAAGACATTGTAATAATCAGTGTGGATACCGGAGGTGTCTTGGTGCCTAGAATCACAGAACTGTGGGGTTCAAAGAGACCCAAGAGGCATCTAGTCCAACCCTCTGCAATGCAGGAATCACAACTAAATAATCCTCAACAGATGACAATCAAACCTCTGCTTAGAAACCTCCAATGAAGGGCAGTCAACCACCTTCTGAGATTCAACATAAGTTGTGTGCCCAGATCAATGGCAGTAATGGTGCCACTCTATTCTGCCTCTGTCAGACTCCACCTGGAGTCCAGTGTCCAGTTTTGGCACCATAGTTTAAGAAGGATATTGACAGAGTGTGCAAAGGAGGACAACCAGGATGATCAAGAGCCTGGAAACCAAGCCTGATGAGGAATGGTTGAGGGAATTTGATACATTTAGCCTGAAAAAGGGGAGATTGAGAGGAGATAGCCTCTTCAAATAATTGAAGGGCTGCCACATGGAAGATGGAGAAAACTTGTTCTGGAGGGTAGGACATGAACCAGTGAACTCAAACGACAAGGAAGGAGATTCCAATGAAACATTCAGAAGAACTTTCTGAGGGAAAGAACTGCTAGGCAGTGGAAAAGACAATGGACTCTCTTTCCTGGGAGATTTTTAAGCAGAAGTTGGTTGGGCATCTGTCAGGGATGCTTTATCTCTGATTCCTGTGTGGCAAGGGATAGGACAAGATGATCCTTCCCTCTCGGCAGTTCTACGGTTCTGTGACTTGTTTTCTCCTTGAGGGTTCTCTGCATGCTCAGGACGGAGGACCCAACAGAAGCAGAACCCAAAAGCAGAGGGCTGAATTGGTTGCATTGAGAAAACCTCACTGGCTGTAATAGTGGGGTTTATCTTCTGAAGTGAAGAAAGCTCTAACACCGGTCGGAGTTTGTAAGATGGATTGCCTTCCTGCTCCCTTCAAGAGCTGAAGGAAAGGCCCATTCCTCCCCCCGCCCCCACCAGCAGCTTCTGAGCGATGCCTGGTCCAAATAACAATTCCTTCCACTCTTCCAAAGGTCACATCACCCCCTTTTGGCCACAGCCTCCAGCCACGAGCTCACGCCTGCTTGTTTGTTCTCTAAAAATCCATTTCTGAGTTGCGCTTTATGAAGCCGTCTCTCTCGCAAGGGGGGTTGAGTAAGCAGCCGGCCTGCCGCTTGATTGCTCATGAAATGCGCAACGCAGCGGGGCGAGTATAAATCTCCAGTTTCCCTCCAGCGCCACTCCTCATCCAGGCCCGGCTCTGTCGCCTGGCGATGCCTGTCGGACGCTGCCTGCTGAGGTTTTCCATCCCATTTCCCAGTCTCTGTGTTGCTCCTTCGGTGCTCAGGGGCACCACTTTCCTGGCCGAGGTGTTTGCCGGAGCAATTTCCGAGTGGAGACTGACAAGTGAGGCTGCCTGCCATCCCAAGGCACAGCTTGGTAAATTGCAATCAGTTTCTTGTTCCGAGGGAGAAACATCTTTTGAGTAAAAGCTATGCCAATCCATGTTCTGCCACATCCGCCTTGATGCTGCAATCACTTTTACATTTCATTCCTTTTTAATGCGGGATTTTTGTGCCGGGGAGCATATAAGCCGGTAATCCTGAAAGATAATAACACCTTCCGAGTTGGTGACTGGCTTCCTGTTCGGAAGAGGGACTGCGAAGAATAAAGTAGAGCTCATATAGTTGGAAAGGAAATGGAGGTGATGAGCACAGGAGGCTGAGACGCTCCCCCAGAAAACATGGGAAACCTCCCCAGGAGCAGGATGTGCAGGAGATGAGCCTGAGGGTCCTGGAATTCCTCTGCCCAGCCAAGTTGGTGGCTCCAAAAGGAAATGGCAGAGTTGGGAAAGCATTCAGAAAAGCTCAGAGAGGATGACCACAGGGAATGCAGTGACTCCCCTGTGAAGAGAGATTGGGATGTTTGGGACTTCTTAGGTCCATATAGTTAAACCTATGGTTTTCCCAGTAGTGATGTATGGAGGTGAGAGCTGGACCATAAAGAAGGCTGATCGCCGAAGAATGGATGCTTTTGAATTCTGGTGCTGGAGGAGACTCTTGAGAGTCCCATGGACTGCAAGAAGATCAAACCTCTCCATTCTGAAGGAAATCAGCCCTGAGTGCTCACTGGAAGGACAGATCCTGAAGCTGAGGCTGCAATACTTTGGCCACCTCATGAGAAGAGAAGACTCCCTGGAAAAGACCCTGATGTAGGGAAAGATGGAGGGCACAAAAAGAAGGGGACGACAGAGGACGAGATGGTGGGACAGTGTTCTTGAAGCTACCAGCATGAGTTTGACCAAACTGCAGGAGGCAGTGGAAGACAGGAGTGCCTGGTGTGCTCCGGTCCAGGGGGTCATGAAGAGTTGGACACAACTGAACGACTAAACAACAACAACAATTAGGAGAAAAGTTGAGGAAGAGTTGATATACTGGATGCAGGAGAAAATTGGGAGAGAAAAGTTTCCCTCTTTCTCTCATAACCCTGGAACTCGTGGGCATCCGGTGAAACTGAAGGTTAGAAGATCCGGAACACATTCTAAAAGTGTTTGTTTGTTTTAGATTTATATAACACGGGTGGCGCTGAGGTCTATACCACTGAGCCTCTTGGGCTTGCCGATCAGAAGGTCGGACATTCAAATCCTCATAACAGACTGAGCTCCAGTTGCTCTGTCCCAGCTCCTGCCAACCTAGCAGTTCAAAAGCATGCCAGTGCAAGTAGATAAATAGGTACCGCTCTGGCGGGAAGGTAAATGGCATTTCTGTGTGCTCTGGTTTCTGTCACGGTGTCCCGTTATGCCAGAAGTAGTTTAGTCTTGCTTGCCACATGACCCCGAAAGCTGTCTGTGGACAAACGCCGGCTCCCTCGGTCTGAAAGCAAGATGAGCGCTGCAACCCCTCTTATGTTCTTATGCAATGGTTAGACCGAATACGGGGAGCAACAAAGAGGGAGCAGTCAAGGCTTTGGGCCTGTTCAACATGGGTCCTTTAATGCTAGGTGCTGAAGGCAGCTTAATTTCACCGGGAGGTACTAATCTATGACAACAAAACCCAGAGCTGTCTTGTAATAAAGCACCCGAACGGGAGCTCTGCTTGTTGTTTGTACTCCATGTTGTTTCAGACAAGAGCACCACCATTTGTTTCTGGTCAGCTCAGCCTCATTCATCTTGTTGCTTGATGCTGTCAGGGGTGATGCATGATGGTTGTTCATTGAGCATGAGCAAAACCCAATTGGCTGCATGCTTGTGGGCTGGGAGGACTGGCACACCTGATTTGCTGGCACACAGAAACATAAAGCGCAATGGTGCCTGTCAATTGGCTAATGAGAAAATTGTGCAAAACTTGCCTTTCTGCAAAAGGAATGTTCTGGGACAATGAACGTGGCATCTCTGCCAGGCTCGCACTCCTGGAATCAAGGCAGCCCCCTCGTTTCACCAGAGACTCGATAGAGCCCCCCTGCAAATCCCAACTGCATCCTGCCTGAATGTGGGTCATGACCATGTCGCTTTGGATGAAACTCTCCAATCTTCCTTCGAGTGCCACCTAATTCCCACAGACATTGTAAAGCATAAATACACCTATCACTGGACCCGACACATCTTAGATTAGGTGCATCTAGAAATCTGCCTGAGAGCTCTCTTTTTTCACCACCTTCCCAAACTTACTGGAGTGGGGACTTTCTCCAAAATTCTAAATTCATCTACTGCCTCTGTTTCAACAACTGTGGAATTTCCTTTCCAGCAATATGCCAGGAAAACTGAAAGGAGCAAGGCTGCTTCGGTGGTTCATTTCCTTTGTACTTTCTTAAGGTTCTCAGGGATTTGAAAACTGTGTTTGTGTGATTATTATTGGTTTGAAAGCTGTACTTGTAACGTACTAGCTGAATGTATCCTCCCTCACCAATATTTCTTCCATTATTAGCCACCTTTAAAGATTTACTTGGGGTGAAAAGGTAAGATAGAGCGATGATGGATGGATGGATGGATGGATGGATGGACCAATAGATTGATTGATTGATCAATAGATAGCAGTACCCTTCTAAGAGTGATCCCAGTAGCCCTCCAATTTCAACTGTAAGTCCATTTTCACAGAGACACTCTCTGGATCTCCTGGAAATGCAAAACAAATTTTAAAAGTCCACTTTTCATATTGTAAAGGTAAAGGTAAAGGAACCCCTGACCATTAGGTCCAGTCGTGACCGACTCTGAGGTTGCGGTGCTCATCTCGCTTTATTGGCCGAGGGAGCCAGTGTACAGCTTCTGGGTCATGTGGCCAGCATGACTAAACCGCTTCTGGCGAACCAGAGCAGCGCACGGAAACGCCGTTTACCTTCCCACCAGAGCGGTACCTATTTATCTTTCACTTTGATGTGCTTTTGAACTGCTAGGTTGGCAGGAGCAGGGACCGAGCAACAGGAGCTCACCCCGTTGCGGGGATTCGAACCACCGACCTTCTGATTGGCAAGTCCTAGGCTCTGTGGTTTAACCCACAGCGCCACCCGTGTCCCTTTTCATGTTGTAAGTCCCTGTAAATCTACTGTAACTAAGCCTAATTATGAGCAACTGAAATAAATGCATATTCTCCCCCCATTGACCACAACGTCTGTTGAGGCAGGGCCCTGTCTCCTTCCTTCCTTCCTTCCTGCCTGCCTGCCTTCATTCCTGCCTTCCTTCCTTCCTTCCTCCACCTCATCTTTCTCTTTGAAATGATCAAGGCAGTTTACAAGCAGTGAAACAGGAAAAACAACTCAGAAAAATTCTACATCAAGTGTGTGCTGCATAATGCTCCATGCACACTAATGAGGCCTCCCTCATGCTCAGTCAAGGGGGTTGTATATAAATATGTATGTTCTCTGTGCACTTCTGAGTCTGCCAAGTGGACAGCCAGGAAATCGGCACAGGCTTGCAAGGACCGGGAGTGTGGACTCAGCACCACGGAACCCAGAAATTCCTCCTCCAACACTTCCGAAGAACATCTTTCTTCTCCTCTGTTGCCTCTGCTCTGTGTGGCATGAGTCAGCTCCCACCACCAGCTTCCTGCAGTCCGAAAATCAATCTGCCAAGATGTGAAATGGCTCACCTAAGAGGCTCTTGAATCGGCAGTTTCATCAGGCAGAAAGGCAGGAAATGTTTGGCGGTTGCCTTCAGGAGGAGGGAGGACAAGAACGGAGGAGATCAGGGCTGAAAATTTGTTATGTGTCAAATCCCTTTAGGGGAGGAAGAGAGATCCTGGCACAAGAGTCCTCTAGGCTTATGCAAGGCACATTAGGTCTGATGCTCTTCACGCCGGATGGTGACCTTTTGTTTTTTTTGTTTTTGTTTTTCTTTAAAGATGGACAATAATGTTTATTTTTGTATATTTCCACTTTACTTATATTTGAAAATTTTTCTCCTACATTTTCTAATTGCAAAGTCTTATCAGATCCTCAAAAAACCAATCTTCTGTAACAGATCTGCTTCTATACTCAGTAGAGATAAGGCATCCAGCCTGCCTTGTTGCATAGTTGTTCTGTTGGGATTTTTAATATACTTCAGCTGAGAAAATGAATGCTCAGCTGAGCAATTTATGACCATTAATGTTAAAAATCCAGCAATGGTAAATTTCTGTGATGCCCCACTCCCCCATTCCTTTGTGTGTGTTTTTTATAAAATATTTTATTAAGATTTTACAAAAACATAGGTTTACAAAATACAAAAAAGACATATAAAAAGAAAAAGATACATAAAAAAGAAAAAGAAAAATACAAAAAACGAATAGATAAAAAAGAATTAAAAACAAATCCATTTTTGTTACTTTAAACTCATTAGCTTGTTTCCTTGACCTCCTCACACCTCCCCTTTTTGTATTCCCATTTAAATAATCAAATCAGCAAATCCTTACCCTCTTTCGTTTATCTTAACTCTATATCTTAACATATTATAACTCTATATTTTCATCCATTATCAATTCATTTTTGCATATTCTTATTAACTTTGTTACTAATGCCACTTATTTTCAATCCAACATCATTTTAACATTCATTAATTTTACAGTGTTTCTGCAGATAGTCTTTAAATTTCTTCCAATCTTCTTCCACCAACTCTTCTCGCAGGTCTCGGATTCTGCAAGTCATTTCCGCCAATTCCATATAGTCCATCACCTTCATCTGCCACTCTTCCAGGGTGGGTAAATCTTGTGTCTTCCAATACTTTGCAATGAGTATCCTTGCTGCTGTTGTTGCATACATGAAGAAAGTTCTATCCTTCTTTAGCACCAATTGGCCGACTATGCCCAGGAGAAAGGCCTCTGGTTTCTTCAGAAAGGTATATTTGAATACCTTTTTCATTTCATTATAGATCATCTCCCAGAAAGCCTTAATCTTTGGGCACGTCCACCAAAGGTGAAAGAATGTACCTTCATTTTCTTTACATTTCCAACATTTGTTATTGGGCTAATGATATATTTTTGCAAGCTTGACTGGTGTCATGTACCACCTGTATATCATTTTCATGGAGGGCGCAAGGAAAAGGGGACGACAGAGGACGAGATGGTTGGACAGTGTTCTCAAAGCTACCAGCATGAGTTTGACCAAACTGCAGGAGGCAGTGGAAGACAGGAGTGCCTGGCGTGCTCTGGTCCAGGGGGTCATGAAGAGTCGGACACGACTAAACGACTAAACAACAACAAGTGGGTCATGGAGGAGGCTGCATTCACACAGAACCAGCCTTGCATTGGGGTTCATGGAGAAGAATAAAAGAATGTAGTAGGATTCTTCACTCCACCATGGGCAGGGCTATTGCAGCCCAGTCTTCTGTTCCTACAGGGATGGGGAGGGCTTGCTGGTGTTGTTGAAGGTGCTTTGCTGAGAACGTGCTCCTCCTAAATTTTTGTAGCCCCACAAAAGAGTTGAAAGGGACCCCAAGTGTTGTATAGTGCAACCGCCTGCAATGTACAGCCCAACCTGAGACCTCCAGGTACAGGGCGGTATATAAATTCAAAATAATAATCATCATCATCATCATCATCATCATCATCCGACATAGTGCAGGCACAGGTTTTGCTGGTGGCAATGAGAATGGAAATGACCACAAAGTGAAATAATGGTCGGTTTCTGGGTCAATGTCCTTCAAAACAATCAGGAGACTTTGTGGGTCTCTGCAAAGCAGGACAATTCAGCTTGGAGCTCAATGAAATCAAGAGTCTGAGCTCTCAGGACGTAAGTGAATGGTGGAGTGATGGTGTGGACCTCAGGGCTAAAGTCCAGGGCCCCAGATCCCAGCCACCCTCCCAAAAAATATCTGCCCAGTGATTGGCAAATGGTTGCAGCAGTGCCAAACAGGCCTAGAGTCAACTCCTGGGCTGGCCTGGGCGCAACACTCAGACCCTTTAGGATCCATGTCGTGCTTTCTTCTCCTTGAACACTGAGCACATGCAGAAGGTCCTGCTGGGTACAATCTGTGGTGGCTCCGGCGAAAAGGATCTGCTATATGGGGAGAACCCGTTTTCAGGGCTCTGGGCAAGCTGCTGCCAGTCTGAGCAGACAATATAGACCCCAGTAGACAAAAAAATCTGAAACTGCTGCCACCAGGCATCTCCCAGTGTCCTTTGCTGTTTTGAAACAGGTTGCTGGGCTAGACTGACATGTAGATTTTTCACCTGGCAAGGTTACTTGGCCGTTCCTAATGGGACATGGAGGAAAACCCCCTTGTGGGTTCTGCCCCACAGGGGCTCAGCTGCCTTCTACTAATGCCCTGCAGCCCTGCCTTTCTCCGGCTGTCCTTCAGGCCAAGGCAGCTCAGCACGCCTGCTCATTTCCAAGCCAATCTCTTTCCCAGGCAGCCTCCAAAAGGCAGGAGACAAAGCCGAGCGACTCAGCATCTCGCACATCGCGGAGCAGTGTGCAAACCGCTTCCCTCCCGCCCCTGCCTTGGCCAATCGATATGACGCTCCCGCTGGGCTGTTTTCATTTCATAATATTTATTGGCTTGCTTTATTGTCAGAATCATTACAGTTCAATGTACTGCATGGATTTTATGCCAGCTCTGTTTAGTTTGCCTTGTTTTTAACACTCCTCCTGCCCGACAACGCGGCGGCTTGCCTTCTGGCGTCAGATTCCTAAAGGGGATCTGACCCCTTTCCCCGCATCGCCACCTGCGAAAGCGAAAGACGTCGGCTGAGGGCTATTCTTGGCTCTTTCTTTTAAAGATGCTGTTCATCTGAGGTTGTTTTCTTTGTGTGTTTTTTTTTTTAAAGTAAGCATCATCGCTAAGTCAGGAGGCAGGTGATTATCGCATTCTGTTTAAAACAAGGGCAGATATAGACAGCAATCCTAAACACACTTACCAGACAAGAGGGAAACTGTCAGTTTTGGTTTCCTTTTCCAAGTTCAGTTCAGTCGAGGACCCGAACCCGCATAGTAGTGAAATAAGAGACAAGGACAAAAGTATTTTAGGTTAATGGGCTGAAAAAGGCCACAGCTTTTATTGGTTACAACATGTGAGTGGTATTGGCTTAGGCATTGGATCAAACAACCTATATCCGACCCCACCTGCGCAGCCTTTAAAGCCCTAAACGGCCTCAGTCCTGTATACCTGAAGGAGTATCTCCATCCCCATCGTTCTGCCCCGACACTGAGGTCCAGCTCTGAGGGCCTTCTGGCGGTTCCCTCATTGCGAGAAGTGAGGTTACAGGGAACCAGGCAGAGGGCCTTCTCGGTAGTGGCGCCCACCCTGTGGAACACCCTCCCTTCAAATGTGAAGGAAATAAGCAGCTATCCTTTCTTTAAAAGACATCTGAAGGCAGCTCTCTTTAGGGAAGTTTTTAATATTTAATGCTGTATTGTTTTTAACACTCAATTGGGAGCCGCCCAGAGTGGATGGGGAAACTCAGCCAGATGGGCAGGGTATAAAGAATAAATTAATAATAATAATAATTTGAAGGTTAACAACCAGTGGGAGGAGTTTGTTGATGCAAATACAACTGGAAGCTTCCCCTGATGTCACTGGGGTCATGCCATGGCCCTAGCCACCAGCAGGGCATCGGACAGGATCCACGACCACCGGATTCCTTTAACGGAATATCCAAAATGGGGCGGGGTAGGTGATGGCCACACCCCACCCCCCACCCCCCAACACACAACACATATACCAATGCCTAACCGCCAAAACCAGGAAAGTTGTGATGATTTGCCATGAGGTAGGCAGAAAACCAAGAGGCTAGTGCCAATTTAGCCAAATGGATAAAAACTCCTACTAGGCCCCCTGGACAACCAGGGCAACCAACCAAGGTCAAGAGCAAGGTCAAGAGCATAAACCTAGCCTAGAGGGTGGGCAGGTGGGCAATCCGACGTCTTCCAAGGAGCAGAATGAGGCTTGGAGGCTGTCGCAGCCGCTTGAATGCAACCGAACCCCACCTCCAGGCCAACCTTATTGGCTGCCCCCCGGTGGGGGGCGTGGCAGCCAAACATGCCCCCCTGCTGATGCGGGAATGGCTCCTGCTCACCACACCTCCCCTCTGGGAGGAGGAGAGCCTTTCTCCACATTTCCGCATCACTTTGCAATTTGTTATAAGTGCTCGTGAAAATTCACCATTTTCGTGTGAATTTCTCCTCATTTACAAATTTGTGTGTGCAGTTTTGCCTACCACGAACATTTTTTGGAAACTGTTTTCCCCAATATAGTGTGTTTTTGCATTGTCCTGGTTGGCATCCATCTGTCTTGAGAGACAATGGAGTGCTCCTTTTGGGGTGAAGTCAAACCGCTGCGTTTGCAGCACTCAAGTGACCTCCCTGCTGCATGAAGGGGTCCTGGGCTGCTCAGGCGAAAAGACCCCCCTCTCGGCCTCACTGAGGTGGTCCAAAGGAAACCAGAGAATACATTTGGCACCAGCTTGGCTGCAGGAGTTGCTGGAAGGAGGCGCCACCCAACTGTCTTAGGGACTCCATTCCAGCCTTTTCTTCTCCTGAATATTGTTAGGATATTGATGTTCCATTCCACCTTAAAAGGATCAGACATGATTGTTGTATGTCACATGTCTGTTTACTCTCCAGCACAGCTTGCTGGGAACTTCCGTTTGTAACTTGCTTTTGCTGTTGCTGTGTGCTTGGACACATCCCAGCAATAGGGTTATGGGCCCAGATCCACGGCGCTTACATGAGAGTAAGGCTGCTGATGGCAGCTATCCGACCCAGCAGAGACAGAGGTTGGCAGTGGAGATTTAGGATCAGAGTTTTCCTTCTCCTATATGGACTACCTTTCCAGGTGGATGAGCCCCACCTGCCCCTCACTTTTCCCTCTACAGCATGTGCAGAAACCACCTTCTTGACCACTGGACTCACTATTGATCTCATCCACTCAATCCACCAGAGCCTACTGTAATGACCTCAGGCAGGCAAGCAAGCCCCTATAAGAATTAATGAGTCTCTGGCAGTTTTATGGTATGTTTATTTACAATTAGCATCCAGAGAGCAGCTCTGAGCCTACTGCTCTGAGCTCCGAGTTGGTCACTCTGAGTTTCCACCCCTGTCACAGCACGAAGGGCGCCAAAGTCCAGTCCTTCCTCTCTTGTACTGCCGTTGCATTTTAATCCTTTCAGCTCTTCTGGTTCGAGGAGAAGGTGGGTCAACTTCTCCCCCGCTCTCAAACGAAGAGTCCTCTAGATGCTGCCTCTCTCCTGGTTGCATAGCAAACCCCTCAATGTCATCTATCTCCTCCCTCACCCCTCTGCCTGAGAGCTCTTCAAGTCTGCTGCTCTATCTGAGTCTGGGAACTCTTGAGGAAGGGGGACCAAACTAACCCACTCCTGCTCTGTCTGTGGCTGCAACCCCTCATCTCCAGAGTCAGACTCTTCCCAGGTGTTCAATTCAGCCACGTCCCTGACACCTGTCTTCGCATGCAGGGGAAGTCCCTAACTCACTGCGGGTTTGAGACCCATTGGCTCCCCACACCTGGTTTAGCCTGCCAATCAAAGCTATTCCCGGGGGGTGGCTGCTGTCTCATGCTGACAGCTTCTAGGAGCCACAGGTGAGAGCTGTGTGCAGGTGAGGACCAAAGGTGGACAAACTGCCCCAGAAGAAGCATCATGTGTTCTCTACCCTCCCATAACAACCCACATTTATGTATGCTATTTTTGTATTTTATTTTCACTGGTATATGCATTCACCCTAATATATGCATTCTGCACACATTATGTGGCTGGAGGATTGGCTGCAAAGTTCACAGAAGTGCTGGTTTTGACCTCCAAAGCCTTTAACGCAGCCTTTCTCAACCTGTGGGTCCCCATATGTTGTTGGACTACAACTCCCATCACCCCTAGCTAGCAAGGCCAGAACTCAGGGACGATGGGAGTTGTAGTCCAACAACATCTGGGGACCCACAGGTTGAGAACTGCTGCTTTAACGGCTCAGGACTGCAATACCTCAAGGACCACCTCTCCCCATATGAACAGACCCAAATCCTGCAATCATCATCTGAGGCCCTCCCTTTTATACCTCTTCCATGAGGGGTCCGGAGAGTGGCAACATGAGAATGGGACTTCTCTGCAGTGGCCTGGTGCTTTCGCTACATATTTTAATGCTCCAGGCAAAATCATTTCTCTATAAGCAGGTCTTTGGCTGATTACAGAGCATTATATCGCCTTTAAAATACCTTTGGGGCAGAGGAATTAGAAGAAGAAGAAGAAGAAGAGTTTGGATTTGATATCCCGCCTTTCACTCCCTTTAAGGAGTCTCAAAGCAGCTAACATTCTCCTTTCCCTTCCTCCCCCACAACAAACACTCTGTGAGGTGAGTGGGGCTGAGAGACTGCAGAGAAGTGTGACTGGCCCAAGGCCACCCAGCAGCTGCATGTGGAGGAGCGGAGACACAAACCCGGTTCACCAGATTCGGAGTCCACCGCTCTTAACAAGTACACCACACTGGCTCTCTCATCACAATTACTGATGTTGTGTTTTTACGTTGTGTTTTTATGTTGTGTTTTTATGTTGCGAACTACCCTGTGATCTTCAGAAGAAGGGCAGGCTACAAATTTAATAAATAACCTAAAATAGGAACAGCCTCGTTGCACCTGATGAATGGCTCCGATGGGGCCTTGATTGCAGCTCGTCAACTTTGCCATCCCCGACATGAATTCAAAGCAGCCGCCGATCTCAGACAAAGGCAGGCAAGCAAGTGTGAACGAGTCAATTCCTCTGCCGTACTGCTGCCTCCCCATCCCTGACTGCGCGGCGCTTTCACTTCACACGCCGAGGTTGTTAATATGAGGGCAAAACTGAAGGAACTTTCTCACCCCATACATTTTCAATTACCGCCTGCATGCGATGCTTTCCTACCCACCCACCCTCCTGGGTTGAGCCTCACCTGCCTGGCGAGCATGATTTGCTTTTCATGTGTGGTGCACTGATATACTTCCCGAAAAAGAAATGAAAACCTTAAACAAAAGACGCGTTTTTCCATTCCTATTCACATTTATAATTAATTCCTAATCTGATAGCATTTGGGCAGGAACAGCTGAATGGCAGATCCTCAGAGAGGCAGTGCCTTGCATCCTTCTCCGTGTTAAATTTTAACCACTTTGGTGCATGTTCCTCTTGCAAAGCACCCAGTGGCTTTACTGAGGCTGCCTGTGTGTCACCAAGGCTCAGGGGCGCATGGAGGGTGGCGTGGTATTCAAGGCGACAGCAGAGCAAAGGGGAAGACGCATCAAGAAGGATACAGTCATACCTCAGCTTACAGAGCCTTCAGGTTGCGTTTTTTTGGGTTACGGATGCGCCAAAACCCAGAAGTACCAGAACGGGTTACTTCCGGGTTTCGGCAGTCACACACGCGCAGAAGTGCTAAATCACAAACCACGTGTGCGCACACGTGGCACTGCGGGTTGCGAACGCTGCGGGTTTTGAAAGTGCTTCCCGCACGGATCACGTTCGCAACCCGAGAGTCCACTGTATTGGCAAGGTGGAACATGTGCAGAGAATGGTGACCAAGATGATCAAGGTCAAAACAAAAAAAAAATTTCTTTCCAGTAGCACCTTAAAGACCAACTAAGTTAGTTCTTGGTATGAGCTTTCGTGTGCATGCACACTTCTTCAGATACATGGAGAGACCTGGTCTGAACAAAGACATTGGATTCTTATCTCATTATACATGACAAAGCCATTTTTCACCTTCTCACCCCTTGCTTTTTCCTGTAAGACCTATTGCAGTCGTTAACAACAGGCTCATCACAGCTATCTGCCAATCACCCATTCCCACCACCCTTCTGAGTAATACCCCTCCCCACCTTCTCACTATATAGAGGGATCTGGCAACTTCTGTTTCAGTGTATCTGAAGAAGTGTGCATGCACACGAAAGCTCATACCAAGAACTAACTTAGTTGGTCTTTAAGGTGCTACTGGAAGAAAAAAAAATTGGTATCTGAAGAAGTGTACATGCACACGAAAGCTCATACCAAGAACTAACTTAGTTGGTCTTTAAGGTGCTACTGGAAAGAAAAAATTTTTTTTTGTTTTGACTATGGCAGACCAACACGGCTACCTTTCTGTAAGATGATCAAGGGTCTGCAAGCCAAGCCTGAGGAGAAAGGGTTGAGAAAGTTGGGTATGTTTAGCCTGGAGAAGAGGAGACGGAGAGAGGATATGAGAGCCACCTTCAAATATTTGAAGGGCTGCCCTGTGAAAGATGGGGCAAGCTTGTGTTCTTCTGCTCCGGAGGGTAGGACTTGAAATAAAGGATCTGAAGGGCAAGAAAGGAGATTCTTTGGAAGCCGCCCAGAGTGGCTGGGGAAACCCAGCCAGATGGATGGGGCATAAATAATAAATTATTATGATTATTATATTATTATTCCAACTAAACAACAAGAAATAATTTTCTGGCAGCAAGAGCTGCTTGACAGTAGACTTTGGAGCCCTCTCCCCTCCTGAATTTTCCAGGAACTGGTATATTCAGGAGCAGTGCTGCCTCCACTTGTGGAGACAGAGCAGAGCTAGTCAACAGCCCTCTCCTCCATGAATACAGTGGTCCCTCAGTTTCTGAATGTCTCCATTGACAAATGTTTCAGTTTTCAAACGCCGTAAACACAAAAATAAATGCTTCGGTTTTCGAACCCTTCCGCTGAGTGCAAGATCCTGTCACCTGTTGAGTCATGTCGGCTAGGAAACCATACCTCAGTTTTTGAACGCTTCAGAACTCGAATGGATTACATTTGAAAACCGAGGTACCACTGTACAGTCATACCTTGATTGCCAAACACCTTGGAGCTCATACGTTTCACCTCCCAAGTGATTGAAAACCGGAAGTGAGTGTTCCGGTTTTCAAACGAAACCCAAACGTCTGACGGGGCTTCCACAGTGTCCGATTGGCTGGAGCAGCTTCCTGCAGCCAATCAGAAGCCATGCTTTGGTTCCCGAACGGACTTCTAGAATGGATTCTGTTTGACTTCCAAGGTACAACTGTATGTCTAATTCTCTTTTAAAACCATCCAGGTGGTAGCCCTCACTGCCTCTTGTGGCTGTGAGTTCCATAGTTTAACTGTGTGCTGAGTGAAGAAGGACTCTATTTTTCACAGGTAGATCCATTCAGGAGTAGCATCCACAAGTTCACCTTCCCTATGAGTTATCCTCATGCCCCAATCTACCTCCAGTCCACTACTGGGGTCTTCTCTCCTGACATCCATTCCCTATACTCAAGTAGACTAGCCTGGGTCCTACCTGATCTTCTTCCATTCCCTCATTTTGACCTCTTCTCATTCATCATCATGCCAGCTCACCTAGGAATGCTTTTGGACCACCTGCAAAACCTATTTCGCACCAGATTTTAACCTGGCTCTCTGTGTCTCATCTTTTTGGAGATCAGCCCAAACGACGTCTCTGCGCATCCCAGGAGCTTCTTTGAACTTCCTGCTGGACTTCGAACCAAAGGCTTGGCGAAAGGTCCATGCCTTTGATCCCGCTTCACTAACAAAGATCTGAAATAACTTCAGGCATAGTCTCCCAATGCCTGGCTCCCATCACTTCTAACCACACACAATTCCAGCAACACTTTTAGCCAAGCAATAAGAGAAGTAACTTTGGAACTGTCTCGGTCTTAATTGCTAATTCCACCTTTTGGTTTGGAGCCCTCATTGAGTTTGAAGGGTGGTTGTGTTGGAACATTATTTCATTGTTCATGTTTTAAATGTATGCTGCTGCACTTTGTCATTAAGATTACCTTTAATACTTTAAAATAAATTCCTCCCTGTTCTTCTTCTTTATTTTCTTGTTTTAATTCCTCCCTCTTCTATCTAGTTTTCAGGGGATTCAGATGCACACACAGAGAGAGACTGGGATTTGGTTTGATTCTAGCTAAAAGTCCCGTTTGGGTAGCAAGTTTTAGGGTTGACTTGGGAGAATGTTTAACACGCAAGGAATCTGCAAATACATAATAATAATAATAATAATAATAATAATAATAATAATAATAATAATGTTTTATTTATACCCTGCCCTTCCCAGTTCAAAAACTGGGCTCAGGGCGGCTAACAACAAATTTAAAACACTTTAAAACACTTAATTATAAAAGCAGCATAAAATACAGTATAAAAAAATGAATAACAATAAAAATGAAAAAACCACTTAGATAATCCCCAGGGCTAGCTGGCTCAATTGGTCCTACTTGGGCCAGCGAGGAGGCCAGGGGAGAATTAGCTGTGGGGTCTCAGAGCAGGTAATCTTCATAAAAGGGGAGAGGGAGGGAAGAGAAGGGAAATAAAAGATCAGGCTGAATTCAAATTAAAGGGCAGGCGGAATAGCTCTGTCTTACAGGCCTGACGGAAAGAGGTTAAATCCTGCAAGGCCCTGGTCTCCTGGGACAGAGCATTCCACCAGGTCAGAGCCATCACTGAGAAGGCCCTGGCCCTGGTGGAGGATAGTTTGACTTCCTTAGGGCCCGGGACCTCTAAACTATGGTTATTCATGGACTTTAAGGTCCTCTGCAGGGCAGACCAGGAGAGGCGGTCCTGTAGATACGAAGGCCCTACATGTGTATTTAGCCACCATGGCTGGTAGCCACCGATAGCCCTCCTCTATAGGAATATCTAATCCTCTTTTAAAGCCATCCAAGTTGGTGGCTATTTTTGCTCTAGTGGGAAGGAGTTCCACAGTTTAATTATGGGAGTTCAACAGTTTAACTATGCTCTGAATTTTAGCACAAGAAGTCAGGTGACGTAGCAGATGACCGATCAGGAGACACTGACTGATATGAACTGGGTTTTTTTACAATGTTTTTGGAATATTTTGGTTGGTTGGTTTTATCATTGCTGTAGCTGCTGACCTGGGCTCCTTCAGAAGGAAGGGCAAGATATGAAAGCAAATAAATGTGAATATAAAACTCTCAGAATGGATGCCGGGTCATCGCTCTGCACCACCAGCCTACAAGCATCCATCTGAAGTTGGCCTTCACCGTTTTTTGCCCCATGCTCAGAATACTCTGTCTTGTAGTATATATCCCAATTTGGCTAAAACACATTCCAAGGTCCTGACTTAGGTGAACCAATAGGTTCACTCCTCCTCCCTCTTCAATAGATCTGTCTAATTTCACATCCCCCCCACCATAATTGGGGTTCATTTCCAATTTAAAGCATGCTCCAACCATCTTTCTGGCTCCCCCCTCCTTGCATCTTTTAAAACTTCATCTTAGAAGAAGCTTTGAGTCCTTGTTTGCTGCTGTCCCCTGAGAACTCCTGCCTTGCCTCTAAATAGATGCCACTCCGAGTGTAATATGCTGGCGAAGTATCATAATGAGTTTGGATCCTGCACTAATAAAATTATCTTGCCAGGCGCTGGAATGACGCTGTTTACAAACGGGCCAGTAATTCATTCTAACAGGAGCCAACACAGATTGGCACCTACTTAAATGCAGACCGGAGGTATTAAAACACAGGAAGCCACTTACATGGGACGGGCGAATCTATCTGTTTTGCTTTCTCTCCCTTTCCCATTTTCCCAGTCTGAAGTTCAATGCTCCGCATTAGTTTGCTATTCAAAAGAATACCTCATGAAAATGCATTAGCATTTTATGTGCTAATTGATTCCAGTATCCACACGTTCGTATGCCTAATCTTGCCTAATATACACATTTTTGCAAAGCAATTTCCCCTCGAATAAGGCACTCTTGTATGTCAAAGCACAAATGTTAGAGGCACTTGGAGAGAGAGAGAGACTGTAGGCATTTGTTTATAGACTAATGCTAGGAGCCTCCAAGCCAAGATGGATGAACCGGGGTGCCTGGTCTTAAAGGAAGGTGCTGATCTATAAATCTGCCGGAATGGAGAGAGCCAGAGATTATCTCTAGATATTGTCATAGCCCTCTTTCCCATTGGTGTTAGTGGTTCGTTGTGCCAGGGCGCTGGCCTCTCAAGGGCACCCTAGTGAGTGGGGGAGCTGTGCAGCTTTGCTGGCATATAATAAAAATTTATTATTTATACCCTGCCCATCTGGCTGGGTTTCCCCAGCCACTCTGGGCGGCTTCCAACAAAACACTAAAATACAATAACCTATTAAACATTAAAAGCTTCCCTAAACAGGGCTGCCTTTAGATGTCTTCTAAAAGTCTGGTAGTTATTTTTCTCTTTGACATCTGGTGGGAGGGTGTTCCACAGGGCGGGTGCCACCACCGAGAAGGCCCTCTGCCTGGTTCCCTGTAACTTGGCTTCTCGCAGTGAGGGAACCACCAGAAGGCCCTTCGAGCTGGACCTTAGCGTCTGGGCAGAATGTTGGGGGTGGAGACGCTTCTTCAGGTATACTGGACCGAGGCAGGTATACTGGCAGCCTCCCCTTTCCCTGCACACCTGCCAGCTGCGTGCCGCCAACTATATGGCTGGCCGGCGTGCAGCTTCCTTCCCAAGCCTCTGCAGGAGGAGAGCGATCCCTACAGAGGTCTAGGATGGAAGCTTCCTTCCCAAGCCTCTGCATCTGCTAAAGACGGCCCTGCTCCCGGTCATTGTCCTCCTCCTACTTCCTGGCAAAAGGCGGTGCGCAGCCTTCCCGGGCTGCCTTCTCGGGCACCCCGACACCGGAGAGCATGTCCACCAGCACGTTTTCCTGCTTGATTGCCGCCACCACGCCGGGAACCAGCGCAGTGGGGGAGGCAGAGGACATTTTCCACCACCCCCTCCCTTGTTTTGGAGTTGCCGGGGGGGCGCAGAAGGGATCTTTGCACCATGGTGCCGGATATGCTTAAGACAGCCCTGGATATTGTCACAAAAGTTGGGTGCCTCCCCATCTCTCTGCCAAGCGATGGCAAGAGCCCATGGGGTCCCAGGGACTCACCCAGAGTCTGTGGTTCTTTAGAGAATTGAGACATGAAGGAGATGGTCAAAGCTTTAAGAAATATGGTTTATTCACCTTTTTACACCTTTGGTCTGCATGGAGGGAGTCCAGATCTTATGGCATGTTCATTTCAGGAGGGGTTTCTCTTCTACAGCAGTGCAGCCAGCCTTCAGCCATCCTGCCCAAGATGGATCCCACTCTGTCTTCTTCCTCCTTCTTCCTCCCAGAACACCTTGCTAAAAGATTCTCTTTTCCTGTTACCTCACGCCCAGTTAGCCTGGCAACCTTCCAAGCCCCCAGTCCCTGTTCACATCTCAGGGCAAGGAAGGAAGGATGGTTTTCTTGCATTGAATGACCCTCAGTGGCCCTCTCTTGTTTCTTAATGGCCCCAGCTTGGCCAGCTCCTTTTGCATAGGCTAGCCCAGGAATTTCCCGCAGCTGGTATTTTTCTCTTCACACCCCAGATAACTAAAATCCTACCGTGACGGGGTGAGCTCCTGTTGCTTGGTCCCTGCTCCTGCCAACTTAGCAGCTTGAAAGCACATCAAAGTGCAAGTAAATAAATAGGTACCACTCTGGCGGGAAGGTAAACGGCGTTTCCGTGCACTGCTCTGGTTCGCCAGAAGCGGCTTAGTCATGCTGGCCACATGACCCAGAAGCTGTAAGCCGGCTCCCTCGGCCAGTAAAGTGAGATGAGCGCCGCAACCCCAGAGTTGGCCACGACTGGACCTAATGGTCAGAGGTCCCTTTACCTTAAACACAGATTAAAACTCACATCAACTTTCTAAACATCTGGGTAGGCTTAGCTAAAGAAAACTATTTTTAGGAGGCACCGAAAAGAGTATAATAGTGAAGGCAACTGGGTGGTTTCAATAGGCAGGGAGTTCCAAAGTGCTGGTGCAACTAAGATTGAGTTCTTACAGATGCAGAAGGGAGCTAAGAATATTATTTCATATTTCACATTTTGTTTGCTTGCCGCAAAATTTGACCACCATTAGCATATCGTTCCCATCTTCCTTTAGCTTTCTGTCAATCATGATGAAAAACGGGGCTTTGGCCTTGCAGAACGCAGGTGCCCCACCCCACCCCTACCCAGTGCTGGATCTCAGCTGGCACAAGCCCATCTGCCATCCCTGCGATTCTCAGCTGCAACAGCAAAATCAGAGCCCAGAAGCATCTGGGCAGTGCAGGCCAAGCGCAAAGGCATCCTTAAATGTCTGCTTTGGTACATTTGGGGCCTGACCTCTGAAAACACCTCTGCTGCTTAAGAAAAGAGCAGGGATATCATCGCAAGGCCCGAAGGCATGGCCCCAGAGGTCGGAATTAGCTTTGTTGGGATAGCACCAGCGTGTTTGCATTTTTGCAAAATGAGTATGCAAAACCACCGCTGCCTCCAAGGGCAACCTTGCTGAAAACAATTCATGCATAAGCTGATTCCCCCAGGTGCCGACTACGCTTTGTCTTTCCCACTGCACATGCTTAGCCTATAAAGGAAGACTCTGCAGTTCTGCTCCTGGACTGGGCTATCTTCTTACCTGTTCTCTCTCTCTCTCTCTCTCAGTCTCTCTCTCGGCAAACTTGGGCACATTTGGGCCTAGCTCATTGACGAAGGCTGCTGCGTTGGCATGAAATCATAACTCGATCTTATATCAGGACAGATAGTAGGAAGAACTTCTTCCCCTAGTGCCCTGTTAAACTATGAAACTCCAGACCCTCCAAGTATCAGGGACAGTCTCGGATTTACAGAAGCCGTCCCGGTTTCTGGTTTAATCCTGGAATGTCCCGCTTTTCCTTAGGAAGTCCCTATTTTCATTGAGAAATGTTGGAGGGGATGGAGTTATCCGACCCCTGAGCTGTATGAAGGCAATCTTGTAAAAACACCCCCCACCCCACCCCCCACATGTTGCCTTCTATTGCTCTCACATTGGTTATGGAATACATTTTCCCTTCCACCCCACAGAAGCGTGTTTTCCCAGCAACGAGAGTGTCACAATCAGGCTGTCAGTCACCAAAGGTAAATGACAGCTGTCATTCCTGCAGCTGGTTTGCGTTGCCCTGGGAGTTTGACTTTTGCTTGCTGAGAGGCCTCATTCGGGATCCTCTTTCTGAGTCTTTCAATAGGCTCCTTTCAACGCCAGTAACTCTAAAGAAAATGACAGGGAGGTGGAATAAAGGGGATTTTGGGGTTCGAAAGAGGAACATCCCTAGAAAAAGCCCTAATGTGAGATATGATACTGAGCTTGAATTTGAGCTTGGCACTTTTGTGGATACTATGGCTGAGCCCAAAAACTTACTTATTTTATTTTATTTGTGGGCACTTTCCCCCTGGTCCGGGCTTTGGGGAGGCTAATTCAGACCTCATGCAATATCTACGCAAGCCTTTTTGAGCATCAGACCCCAGAAAGTGTGAAATGGAAGTGCATGTAAATGAACATGTAAATATCTGGCGAGGTTTTGATTATTACAATGATGCAATCTAAACAAAACATAAACTATAATCAGAATAAATTCAGGGGGTCGTTTTGTAAAGCACTGGGAGTCCCCAGGTGTTCTAATAGCAAGCAAGATCTTTCTTTCGTTCACCCGCATTTGGGGACCCAAATTTTCACCCTGGTGATTTTTCTTCCATCACCGATTTTGCAGATGTATTTTTCTAGATCACACAAAAAGCCTTTGATCTTTAAACGGGTCGCCTTTTGGGGAGGCAACGCTGGTCTAGCTCTAGATAAATATTCCATGGGATCTTTGAAGAATTTGATCTCTGCAAAATTCTGGTGTGAACTGACTTGCTCTGTACCTCCCAGAGTCAAGTGCAGATCAGAATTAAGGCTGCTATCAGCTGAGTAGATGTGGCCAGGATTGCAACCTTAATTCTGATCATCGCATTCCTTTTTTATTATCAATTTATTTTAAACTTTATTAAACAAGAAAAATATACAAAGCAAACATACAATACGAATATTCTATAAGGAAAAAGAACATAGTTACATTTGGAATAAGAATCAGCAAAAGGAAAGACACTTCCAGCTAAACCCATTGTACTATTTTGCATTCAAAAAATTTTTTGCACAGTTTCTTATTGATATTTTTCTTTATCTTAGTTTTAACTGTTTCTGACAGATCCTTATATCACAACTCATTTGATATCTGCCAGGAGATAATCGCATTCCTAAGGAATTCAGTGGGGCTTACTCCCAGGCAGGTAAATGGGATTTGGATCACAGCCTTAGTTATCCACCAGTTGGGCATTCCCCAAACCTATTGGTGTAATTCTTGGTTCAAAAAATGCAACAAGTTCCGTTTTAAATTTGTTTTGTGTGGAAAAATACATTTTAAGATAGGTATTTAAATGCAAATTTCCACTGGGTTTTCTAACGTGGAAATGGGAAAGAATGAGCTAAAGGGATCAGGAAAGGTCACCGGAAATGATCAAGGAGATGGGGCAGCTCCTCTATGGGAAAGATTACAACATTTCAGGCTTTTTAATTTAGAGGAAAGAGGGGACATGATCGTGGGACATACAATTCTGCAAGGTAAGGAGAAAGTGAATAGGAAGAAGATTTCTCTCTCTCTCTCCTCTCTTAATACTGAAAGTCAGGGGCATGAAACGAAACCAAATGTTGGAAGATTTAGGATGGACAAAAGAAAGCATTTCTTCCCACCGCAGCTATCAAGTCTAACCTCTGGAACTCCCTCCCACAAGAGGCAGCGATCGCCACCAACTTGGAAGGTTTTAGAAGAAAATCCGGCATGTTCACATTGGAAAAGGCTCTATCAATGGCTACAAGCTAAGATGGCAAGGCTGTACCTCCACTGCCAGGGGGAGAGATTATAATTTATAATATTATATATTTATTTATACCCCACTTTTTTCTCCTGAGTGGACTCAAGGGAACTTACATATAAAAATGAGAACCCTAAAAATATAGGGGGGAGATGATTAAAAAGCAATTCAACCCTGAATTAAAATATAAAATCTATTAAAACCAGTGCTTTTTTGATGCAGGGGTACGCATATCCCTAAACATTTTGTGAATCTAAGTTTGGCCTCATTGAGGGGCAGTATTTCAATATGAGTAGGAAAATGAGAGTACCCCTAAACATCTTTTTTTTGGGGGGGGAGCACTGATTAAAAACATACAAATAATCAGTGCTATTTTTGTAGGAAAAGAGATGCCAGAAATCACCATGTTCTCTTATAATGGCAATGGCCACCTGAGAGGTGCCAGAACTGAGTTCCTGCGAGTTTCTGCTAGGGAAAAGCCCTACATATAATTGCGATAGAAGCAGCACAGCACCAGCCCTAAGGCCAGTTGCTAGAAGAGAGTCTCTGTTGAACTTAGGACCGCCTACAAGCTTCCTGCCGGGGCATTTGACCAGCCCCTTGGACAGCAGGACATGGGAGCTGGGCATGTTTAGCCTGGAGAAGAGGAGGTTAAGAGGTGATATGATAGCCATGTTCAAATATATAAAAGGATGTCACATAGAGGAGGGAGAAAGGTTGTTTTCTGCTGCTCCAGAGAAGCGGACACGGAGCAATGGATCCAAACTACAAGAAAGAAGATTCCACCTAAACGTTAGGAAGAACTTCCTGACAGTAAGAGCTGTTTGACAGTGGAATTTGCTGCCAAGGAGTGTGGTGGAGTCTCCTTCTTTGGAGGTCTTTAAGCAGAGGCTTGACAACCATATGTCAGGAGTGCTCTGATGGTGTTTCCTGCTTGGCAGGGGGTTGGACTCGATGGCCCTTGTGGTCTCTTCCAACTCTATGATTCTATGATTCTATGACTAGGTGGGTCTTCCAATGGTCTTACATATTCTGATATGACCTCCAAACTGTTATGTACTGAGTTGAATAGGTTCCAAAATGCAGCAGTCTGATTGGTCCTAGAACAATAGGATCCAAAATGCAGCAGTCTGATTGGTTCTAGAACAATAGGATTCAGAATGCAGCAGTCTGATTGGTCCTAGAACAATGAAGCAGTATGATTGGTCTGCCGGAGCCACCCAATCCAGCTCCAGATGGAAGTGAATCCACAACCTGATTGGCCTACAGGAGAATTCCGGAATTAGCCAATCACGTGCAGCCCATTGTGTAAATAATGTATATAAAGCAGATACTATGAGGGGACTTTCATTCCTTCTTACCACTATGAGCTGAATAAAGAGCATGAAATCCACTCTCGACTCTGAGTATATTTCACAAACCATCCTAAATATCTTCGTAGAAGCTTACAAAAAGCTTGGCCAATTGCTCAACATCCAAAAAACCAAACTGTTGCACCAAAGGGTTGTTGTTGTTCTGACTCTTCGTGACCCCCTGGACCAGAGCACGCCAGGCACTCCTGTCTTCCACTGCCTCCCGCAGTTTGGTCAAACTCATGCTGGTAGCTTCGAGAACACTGTCCCACCATCTCGTCCTCTGTCGTCCCCTTCTTCTTGTGCCCTTAATCTTTCCCAACATCAGGGTCTTTTCCAGGGAGTCTTCTCTTCTCATGAGGGGGCCAAAGTCTTGGAGCCTCAGCTTCAGGATCTGTCCTTCCAGTGAGCACTCAGGGCTGATTTCCTTCAGAATGGATGTGTTTGATCTTCTTGCAGTCCATGGGACTCTCCAGAGTCTCCTCCAGCACCAGAATTCAAAAGCATCAATTCTTCAGCGATCAGCCTTCTTTATGGTCCAGCTCTCACTTCCATACATCACTACTGGGAAAACCATAGCTTTAACTATACAGACCTTTGTTGACAAGGTGATGTCTCTGCTTTATTGAAATACTGCCCCTCAATGAGGCCAAACCTAGATTCACAAAATGTTTAGGGGTATGCGTCCCCCTGCGTCCCCCCAGGAAAAAAGCACTGCTAACAGTAATCCCTGGACTTTGGCCCAGTAGCAAATCAACAAGCTCTCAATGTTGCTGTAGCTCCTCTCTTGAGCATTTTTCAGAACATGTAATGTGGGCAACCAGGGAGGTGCCAAAAATGCTAGAGAAATATAATTGAGGAGAAAAACATGCATAGACCACTCTTGGCTCCACCACAGCAATAACTCAAGTGTAAATCCCCGCACAGGATAACATTCTGAAGAAATTCTTGTGCCCTAAGAGAGAGGCAGAAAAACCGAAGCGTCTTTCATAGAGGGGGGAGAAGACTTCTAGGAACTGGAAGGCAGATTTCAGCAGTGCACGGGTTAAAAGCGCAACTCCAGAGTAACTGGAAGTGGGATTTGGGACCAGGTCTGTCTTCACGATTGATCCACACCTGCCAGAAAAGGTGCCTTGAATGCCATCCGACGGGGCTCAAGATTTGCAGCGCTTTTTTTCCAGAGGAGACAGGCTGCTTTGCGACCGTCCTGCCGGCACACATTGTTAGCCATAACAATGTAATAATAGCCTTTGCATTGATTAAAACCCTTTTTATTTCCTCTGATTGTCTCTGCTGGAGGCGTAATGGCTGCAAGTGGGAGATGGACGGCTCGTTTTGATAGCTTGGTTTAATATTCCGGCTCAGGTCTCGGGTTTCCGCTTCGTTTTTCCTCGCACGTCGAAGCCCCCGTAGCCTTGACTTTGACGCAAATGTGCAGGAGCCCTTTAATATCCAGACTCGCCGTGGTCTTTGTCTCATTTCAATCAGGCATTAAGAAAAGGAGAGAGGCGGCGTGTGGGAAGGGTTCTCCTTGGCCTGGGAAGGTGCCTTCAAAGTGATTAAAAGGACCTTTCCTGTCAAGGCCCAGGTGCAGCGCCTGAGTCTATAGAACATAGGACTCTGGAGTTGGAAGGGACAACCACACCCTCCAACACTTCCCCGATGAAAATAGGGACGTCCCATTCCAGAAGGATAATTTTACTATTTATACCCCATACATATTACTGGGTTGCCCCAACCACTCTGGGCAGCTTCCAACATATATAAAAGCATAATAAAACATTAAACATAAACCCCCCCTTTCCCTATACAGGATTGCCTTCAGATGGCTTGGGGGTCGGATAACTCCATACCCTCCAACATTTCTTTGATGAAAATAGGGACATCCTAAGGAAAAGTGGGAAATTCCAGGAGCAAATCAGAAACCGGGATGTCTTCTCTAAATCAGGGATGTCCCTGGAAAATAGGGATACTTGGAGGGGCTGGACCCCCAAGAGTCATCTAGTCAAGCCCCCTATAAAATAATAATAATAATAATAATTTATTATTTATACCCCGCCATCCACTCTGGGTGGCCTCCAATAAAATATTAAAATCCAGTAATACATCAAACATTTAAAACTTCCCTAAATAGAGCTGCCTTCAGATGTCTTCAAAAGTCTGGTAGTTGTTCCCTTTGACATCTGGTGGGAGAGCGTTCCACAGGGCGGGTGCCACTACCGAGAAGGCCCTCTGCCTGGTTCCCTGTAAGTTGGCTTCTTGCACTGTGGGAACCGCCAGAAGGCCCTCAGTGCTGGACCTCAGTGTCCGGGTAGAACGATGGGGTGGAGACGCTCCTTCAGGTATACTGGAACGAGGCTGTTTAGGGCTTTAAAGGTCAGCACCAACACTTTGAATTGTGCTCGGAAACGTAGTGGGAGCCAATGTAGGTCTTTCAAGGCCGGTGTTATGTGGTCTCTGCGGCTGCCCCCCAGTCACCAGTCTAGCTGCCGCATTCTGGATTAGTTGTAGTTTCTGGGTCACCTTCAAAGGTAGCCCCATGTAGAGCACATGGCAGTAGTCCAAGTGAGAGATAACCAGAGCATGCACCACTCTGGCGAGACAGTCTGCGGGCAGATAGGGCCTCATCCTGCGTACCAGATGGAGCTGGTAAACAGCTGCCCTGGACACAGAATGGACCTGCGCCTCGATGTACAGCTGTGAGTCCATTACAGGAATCACAGCTACGTGGTGGGACTGAACCAGGTCAGATTTCATGTTTGTTTGTGCGGTGCTCAGTTGTTTGAAAGTCCACACAGACACACACTTTACAGTGTTGGTAGTCCTTTATGAGTTTCCTCTCCTCGTAGCACTCTACTTTGCATTCATCTGTTTTTGACAATAAGAACCCCAGCCTCCCCTAGTCGCTGGCACTGCGGCTTGTGATGCTACGCTCACAGGCAGGCAGGTCATAGAATCCTAGAACTGTTGAGTTTGAAGGGATCCCAAGGGTCATCTAGTCCAACCCCAGACAATGCAAGAATTGCAGTTGTTGTTTTTTAATACCCTGCCCTCCCCAGCCAGAGCCAGGCTCAGGGCGGCTAACACCAATAAATTACGTAATGGGGGAGGGGAACCAATTTAAAATACAGGTTAAAATGCATTTAAAATGCAGCCTCGTTTTAAAGGTAGCCCATAGATCAAAACCATAAGGAGAGGGAAACATAAGGGTCAGACTGAGTCCAAACCGTAGGCCAGGCGGAACAGCTCTGTCTTGCAGGCCCTGCGGAAAGATGTCAAGTCCCGCAGGGCCCTGGTCTCTTGTGACAGAGCGTTCCACCAAGTCGGGGCCAGTACTGAAAAGGCCCTGGCCCTGGTTGAGACCAATCTAACCACCTTGCAACCTGGAACCTCCAAAATGTTGTCATTTAGGTCCTCCGTGGGACAGACCAGGAGAGGTGGTCCCGTAGGTACGAGGGTACTAGGCCGCATAGGGCTTTAAAGGTCAAAATCAGCACCTTAAACCTGACCCTGTACTCCACCAGGAGCCAGTGCAGTTGGTAAAGCACTGGATGAATGTGATCCCACGGCATAAGAAGCCTCACCGCGGCATTCTGCACCCACTGGAGTTTCTGGGTCAGCTTCAAGGACAGCCCCATGTAGAGCGAATTACAGTAATCAAGCCTGGAGGTGACCGTCGCATGGATCACTGTGGCCAGGTCGGGGCGGGAAAGGTAAGGGACCAACTGCTTAATACGGCAGAGATGGAAAAATCCCACCTTTGCTGTGGCTGCAACTTGCGCCTCCTTGGAAAGGGAGGCGTCGAAGGTTATACACAAGCTCTTGACAGAAGGAGCTGGCACTAATTGAGCCCCCGCAAGAGATGGGATTGGCCCCCCAACCCCATGTCATCCCGACATGGAATCCCAGCCCAGTGGCCATCCAACCTGTGCTTAAAAACCTCCACATATTACTTGGTGATGTGGCTTCATGACCCATGATGGCCCATGATCAGAATCCATTATATTAGCACATCATGGAGCCCCAGTGTCTCGCATTTGAATGGCACCGAGCCTTGTGAAAAGGGTATTTTTCTTCTTTTTCAAAGTCTGTTTTCAAGGGGGAGGAGGACAATTTCAGCATCCGTCGGCAGCCCGTCTTGGCTAATTGCCAGTGATGTCTCTATTCCCCATAAATTTGTCTAATCCGTTTTTTGAACCCCAGTTACGCTATTATCCTCCTGTCAGCAGAAGCCTTGGAAATGCCAGGTTTAATTAAAACAATCTTTTATGTTCCGATCCGCGTCTCATTTTCTCTACCTGGTGAGAAATGGCTCTCGCCTCAATCAACAATTGAACTTTTAAGAGTGCTGCGTTGAGCAGAATGGGCACCGCTCCCCGTTAATTAAAACTCAGATCTCTGAATCACAGAAAAGAGCTTTTGGCTTAAGAGTCAGAGCGGAGGCCTGCTTCTCAACGGCAGCTTAGCCGAAGGAACAGCACAGCCTAGTAATGAGATTCTGGGCTGCGGACGATGGCCTCGTGTGCAGTGTAACTCTTGCCACCTGGGAGGGGGAATAACAACATCCCTGGGATATTTTGCCAGCTTCTCCCCTCAAATGGGACTTTAGCAGAGTTGGGGGTCCAGCCTCCAAATGGATTTCCAGTGCCAGATCTCAACCCAACAAGAAGAGCCCGCTGGATCTGGCCAGTGGCCCATCTAGTCCAGCATCCTGCTCTCACAGTAGCCAACTGTGCTGGGCCCGGGGGTTAACCCAAGCAACGCGGTCCAGGACCGGTTTAGAATCCAAAGCTTCCACGAAGAGTCAGTCCGACAGGGCCAATGCACAACACAAAGACAGGAAACCAGGCAAGGTCAGGCACAGGATCTCAGGCAGGTTCTGGCATACAGCAATGTTGCTCCCGCAACCTGGGGCGGGGTCCAGCAGCCTTTTATCTTTGTTGGGGTAGCGGCTGGTCCTGATCCCCCGGCGACTCACCTCCCTGTTTCGCCTGAAGGTGAGCACTCCTCCTGTGAGCACTCAGGTCTCTCCTTCTCTCAGACCTTCGTCTCTGCAGCTCGGGAGACATCGGTGGGTTACTAGACCCAGGGGCCGCCTCAGCCTCCCCTGACCCAACCAGTAGTGGAGCAGCTGTAGTGGCCCAGCTGGAGGCCACGAGGTCATCCCCACATCTGGAGCCAGGGCAGGCTCAGCCCCCTGACTCGGCCCAGCTGGTGCTTGTTGCAGGGGAACCTGTACAGACTGGGGCTCTTCAGGATCAGGCCCCAGACTTGGGTCAGATGATGCCTGAGGCAAAGGATCCAGTGCAGACTGAGACTCCTCTGGTTCCGAGTCCGAGTCCCAGGCCATCGCACCAACCAGATGCCCCAATGGGAGACCCCAAAGCAGGATCTGAGCACAAGAGCAACTTTCCCCTTCTGCGGTTTCCAGAAACTGGTATTCAGAAGCATGGCTGCCTCCATCTGTGGACACAGAGCAGAGCCATCATGGCTGGTAGCCATCAGTAACCCATGAACTTGTCTAATCGTCTATTAAAGCCATTTGCTGGCCACCACGGCCTCCTGCAGGAGCACGTTGATCTATTTCATAACCCACAAGTGTCCCGATTTAACCGGGACATCCCAGATTGGCAGATCCCACCCCTGCTTATGATCCTAGTCCTGGATGTCCCAGTTTTGGCTCCCATAGTCTGGCCGTGCCAGAGCTTGGGACCCAAAGACAGACTGTTTTTGGTTCCATGCTGTGGTGTGAGTCAAATGGCTCACACAAGAGCACAGGACCCCAAAAAAGGAAGGAAAATTTACCTTCACCCTGAGTGTCACCACTTCACTTCCTCCTTCCGATGCAGCACTTCCGGAAGGAAGTACATCTGCGGCGCCAGAGGAGGAGGTTGGTCTGGTCCCTGCAGCATCTCCTGATGCTTCGCAGGCTGGGGCGACCTTCCAGCAGTCTGCTCTGAGCTGTGAAGTGCCACTGGATGCTGCAGAGCAGGAGGTGAAGTGTCAGGAATCCAGGTTCCCAGCTTGAAAACACAGTAAGTGTAGGTAATTAAAAAGGAGGATTTATTTCAAAAACAGATAGCTCTGGACAGCTCTAACAAAGCCTCCTACATCATTACTCAGGATGACCCTTCTGAAGACTCCTTCCGGCGTCAACAGAAGAACTTATGACCCTTATGTCCCTTGTTTTGCTTCCTATCTTGCAGCCTTCCCATTCACCAACTCTTTGGACTTAGTGGATCAGCTCCAACCTCTTCCTTTTCTGAGAGGCTGTCTCTGAGTTTGTTTGTGCCTGTTTGTGCTTCCTGCGAGCTTTGGCTGTGTTCTAGCCTGCTCTCAGCTACTCCCTTATCAGCCTGCCCATCAAGGTCAAGAAGAGCCAAAGACTGCAGCTGCCAGCTCTCCCCTGCCTGACTAACATCAAAGCCTCTCTGTTCCTGGCGGCTTTCTGCTGTTGGCTGCAAACCTTTGCTTGAAGCTGGCTCATTCCTGACACGAAGACAGCAAGCAAAGGAAGAGAGGGGAGGGAGAGAAAGGGGAGTGAGCAGGTTGCTTCTGCGAGCAGGTGAGCAAGGAAGGAGTCGGCAGCAGAGAGGGGGCGAGTGACGAAATTGGTGGGATAGTGCCTCAAATTTTCCTAAAAGAATGTTGCAGGATATGCTATGTGCTGCGTGAAGAAGTCCTTTTTACCTGCCCTGAATTTTCCAGTGTAAAGTTGAGAAGTAAGTGTAAAGATGAAGAAAGGTCACAGTATTTAGAGAAAACGTGACTTAAAGGCAAGATAAGTTTAGACAATGATGCGTGGCATGAAGAAAAAGGTAAAAGATAAAGGGACCCCTGACTATTAGGTCCAGTCGTGACAGACTCTGGGGTTGCGATGCTCATCTCGCTTTATTGGCCAAGGGAGCCGGCGTACAGCTTCCGGGTCACGTGGCCAGCATGACTAAGCCGCTTCTGGCGAACCAGAGCAGTGCACGGAAACGCCATTTACCTTCCCGCCGAAGCGGTACCTATTTATCTACTTGCACTTTGTGCTTTCGAACTGCTAGGTTGGCAGGAGCAGGGACCGAGCAACGGGAGCTCACCCCGTCACGGGGATTCAAACCGCCAGCCTTCCGATCGGCAAGTCCTAGGCTCTATGGTTTAACCCACAATGCCACCCGCGTCCCCTGGCAGGAAGAAAGTGGATAGCAATTTTCTCTCCTCCCTCTTTCTTAACACTAGAACTCGTGGACATCTAATGAAGTCAAATGTTTAGAGATTCAGGACAGACACAGGAGCCATTGGCCTCATCCAGCAGCCTCTTCCTTATGTGTCCCCACATCGCACTTCCCATTTTAAAGACTTGCTCTTCAATGATGTCATCAGCTGGCTCCAAGGGACACGCTCCAGGCTCTGACCTCCTCAGAAGCAACTCTCCCACCATTCTTGGCAGTGGAATCCCGGCTGTCTTCTGTACTGGAGAAGCCCAGCAGCTCCCTGAGATCTAAGGCTCCGTGACAGGATGATTTATGACTTCTGGAACCAGAGCCACTCTGAGGATACGGATCTGGTTTCCTGGAATGCTTGCAACATGTGGCATGGTGACATTACGCTCGCTGTGTGTGAGAGGTGTGAGAAGGAAGACGATGCTTCACGCGTCCTGTGGAAGAGCTACCAGCGCCTTCCATCCCATCCCTTGTTCTTTATAACAACGGGAGCAATAAGTGCAGTCAACACCGCTCTGCACCCGAGGATGCTTCTATTTTCTGCTCCTGTTCAAGATCACCTTTGCTTCCACATATATATATATCAGATCATGAAGCTGAGGCTCCAGTACTTTGGCCACCTCATGAGAAGAGAAGACTCCCTGGAAAAGACCCTGATGTTGAGAAAGATGGAGGGCACAAGGAGAAGGGGACGACAGAGGACGAGATGGTTGGATAGTGTCTTCGAAGCTACTAGCATGAGTTTGACCAAACTGCGGGAGGCAGTGGAAGACAGGAGTGCCTGGCGTGCTCTGGTCCAGGGGGTCAGGAAGAGTCGGACACGACTAAATGACTAAACAACAACAACAATAAGAACAAGCACGAAGGAGGTTTCCCAGAAAGTTGGAGGGCACAAGGAGACTTGTGCTGCAATCTGCAGCTGCATGCTGCATGTTGCCATGCAACCAGTCCACGCAGAACGTAGGCACCCTATATATAGAAAGGAGCAAACCAGTGATATTTGAGGGAGCAGGCCAACAGGTGGGGCCCATGACTTATATCATAAGAACCTACACAACACAAAACACTATTGCTGTATGTAGGTTTTATTTCATTTGTTTTTTATCTTATATTTTCAAAATGTATATCCAATTATTTTTTTCCCTTTAACTTTTTTGGGGGCCCCAAGAGAGTGGGGCCCTGAGCTATAGCTTGTTGAGCTTATACGTAAATGCGGTGCTGATGTGACTGCACGCTGGCATGGCACATGTACAAGTGTTTTTTTTAAAAAAATAAAAAGAATGTACCACATATGACCTTGTAGGAGGGGCCAATCTTTCTCACGCAGTTAGTATCCAGCTGGGAGGTATGTTATCAATTTAAGAGGGAAAGATCCTCTGAAACAGACTTGAACCCACCCAGAGACTGGCTCCACGGGTGGCCAAACTCTTTGGGTCCATGAGCACATTTGCAAAGTGGAGGAACTGTCATGAGTACCACATGCAGGCCACAACCACATAAACATGCCCTGCTAGCACATGGATGTGCATTCACTCCTAAGGCTTGGAACAAGTGGGTTGTTGTTGTTTTTTGTCTTTTTCAAACAAGGTGGGGCCGGGGTGCTGCATTATAAACCTATGCATTATGCACACAGACTGCCTTATGGAGTTGCTGTTTTTTTGCACATATCCTATTTGCAGAAGCACCTCCTCTAAGTGAAAAGCTTGCAAAGAGCTACAGTCCCCCACTTGGGCATGTGTGTGACATATCCTAGCACCAGTATTCGACATGCGTAGAATCCTAGTTCCTTGGAACAAGAGCAGATTGATGCTGACGTCAGCTGCTGCCACTGAGATGGGCCTGTCATCACCCCGGGTCTTCCTGTGAGCCATGAGGGCTCTCCCTGCGCACCAGATGTTGGGGCAAGAAGGCACATTGGGAGCAGCTTGCCATCAAGGGAGCTGCTGCGGTTAGGGGATTCACCACCAGCTCTGGTTTTCATCTTCGCGGGAAACAGCAGCTTCTCTAATCTCAACCGTGGGTCCCTTTTCATTCTCATGAGGCCCAGACATTGCCGTGGGAGAGTGACAGCAGGCCATGAGAGCTTCAGAGGATCCTGCTGGGTGAGGCCAATGGCTTATCTCGGTGGATTTCAACCAGGTTAAGGTAAAGGACCCCTGGGTGGTTAAGTCCAGTCAAAGGCGACTATGGGGTTGCAGCGCTCATCTCACTTTCAGGCCGAAAGAGCTGGGGTTTGTCCACAGACAGCTTTCCGGATCATGTGGCCAGCAGGACTAAACTGCTTCTGGTGCAATGGGACACCATGAAGGAAGCCAAGGAAATACTGTTTACTTTCCCACAGCAGCCGTACCTGTCAGGAGTGCATGCAGGAGCCAGGCCCTGTGACCAATAGGGCTTCGCAGGACTGGGGCCTTCCTAAGTTTGTTCTGGAGAGGCAAGGTGCGGCCACACAGGTGAGGCTGCTTGGTAACTCACAGCACCTGGTGGCAAGAGCCGGGAAGGGATATAAGGTCAGCATTTTCCCTTTGGATATTTGCCACAGCAACACGGTTCCTGCCTTGCTGCGTTTGGCTTCTTGCTTCGTGATCCTCAGATCCTTGACTTCTTGACTCCTTGCTTCTTGAGCCTTGAACCCCTGACTTCGTGACTCCTTGCTTCCTGACCCTTGGACCCTTGGCTTCTTGACTCCCAACTCTCTGACCCTCGGACTCTTGGCTCTTGGCTCCTGACTTCTGGCTCCTGGCTTCTGGACCCCCCTTCCTGCTCCCACCCCGCCATTTTGCCCCCGGTCCTGACATCCCCTGCCAGGACTTCGATCGCCCATAGCCCGGACCATGACAGTACCTATTTATCTACTTGTGCTGGCTTACTTTTGAACTGCTAGGTTGGCAGGAACTGGGACAGAGCAACGGGAGCTCATCCCATCGCGGGAATTCGAACCACTGCCCTTCCGATTGGCAACCCGAGAGAAAGAAGGTTCTTTTTATTGTGTGGTGGTCTTGTAGTAAGGCTAAAACTTACTGGGAAATGATTTATAATGACATGAAAAGGAAGTTTAAAATAACCTTTCTCAAAAAAAAGCAGAAGATTTTCTTTGGGGAATTATAGGGACAGAACTACCTAAAATGTATGCAAATACAGCGGAAAGAATGTTACTTCCCCAAATATGGAATGAAGTAGTCCTAGCAAAGGAAGAATGGATACAAACACTTATGGAATATGCAGAAATGGCAAAACTTACTGGAAGAATAAGAAATCAAGATAACTTTTTTAAAAAAATAATGGAAATGGTTTATTAAATATTTACATACAAATTATAAACAGATAAAAATATTGGCAGGATTACTGTAACAATCTGCAGTTTTATAAGAGTATATATTTAAAGAAGATGACTAAATGAGCAAATTAAGTTAGTTTGGATATACAGAAGGTATTAAAAACAAATTTAAGGAACCGCAGAAAGAGGAGGAAGGAAGTCAAGTTTTGAAATGTCAAAATGATGGTAAAACTAGTGAAATGTATAAAAATAGTGAAATGCATAAGTAAGTAAGTAAGTAAACAAGCAAACAAACAAACAAAAGGGGAAAAATAAGTTCTCTCATAACAGGAGAACTTGTGGACATCCATTAAAGCTGAATGTTGAAAGATCCAGGACAGGTAAGAGAAAATCTTCATGTAGTACAGAGTTAAACTACGGATCTTTCTTCCACAGAAGGAAGTGATTGGCACCAAGCTGGGGGACTTTAGAAGAGGATTTGACAAATTCATGGAGAAGGCCATGGCTGGCTACTAGTTGCTTTTTTAAATCAATTTTATTAAAGGTTTTCAACCCAATGTACCATAAAATTCCAACTAAACCAAGGAGAATAATAAAAAAGTGATATATCAAACAGGGAAAAATGAAAAAGAATATAAAACACATTAGTAATCCTCATATGATCCTCATAAGGCACAAAATTATATCTATGTCACACTTGGTCACTGTTTTACCTTAATCTTCACACAGAGAGAGAGTTGAATCTTCCCACCTCCCACCTTCTTCTTCCTCAGTCTCCCACCCTGAGAAGTTCCACTCTGACCTGGCTCTCATGCAGACCCTTTCCCTTTCTCGCTTTCAGTTCACTGTACGTATCTTCATTTATCACAAATATAAATTTTCAGATGTTCAGACATGCATTTAGTTACAGCTACTCGAGAGCCACCAAAACATCAAACGTCATAGAAGAGACCCAGTCCGAAAAGGATGGCTACTAGTTTTGTTTTGTTTTGTTTGTTTTTTTATAAAATATTTATTAAAGTTTTACAAAAAAGCATATGAATACATACATCATAAAAAGAAAAAAGTAAAATAACAAAGTTACACAAAGAATAAACAAAGAATACACAATAAAACAATGAAAAAAAAGATAATGAAAAAACATAAACAAGAAAGAAAAACAACAACAATTTTTAACTCTATATTTGTTTAGCCCTGGTTCTTGACTTCCACACACCTCCCTTTTTTGTGTTCCCATTTATTCAATCAAATTCAGCAAATCCCTATCCTCTTTCAATTCTCATTATTAATTATATAACTTAACATATCTCCAATCTTTCATCCCTTTTTAGTTCATTGTTACATATTCCATAACTTAATCACTAATGCCATATTATTTTTAAATCCAACATCATCTTATACTAGTTTTGATGGCTCAGTTCTGCCTTCCCGTTTGCAGGCAGCAATACCAATTCTGAACACCAGCTCCTGGAAACCTCAGGAAGGGAGATCTCCAGGCATCAGGTTCCGTAGGCATTTGGTCATGAGGTCAGGATGCTGAGCAAGATAGGCCATTGGCCTGATCCAGCATGCTTTTCTTAGGTTCTTATGTGATCCAACCAGCTTTGGGGAAACATTTAGCCTAGCAAGTTTTGGAATCTGGGATGCTCAAACTTCAAACTCTCGCCCTGAATGGCAAGTGGATTTCTGAGGTTCACTATGTTGTTGTTGTTTAGTCGTTTTATCGTCCAACTCTTTGTGACCCCATGGACCAGAGCACGCCAGGCACTTCTGTCTTCCACTGCCTCCCCCAGTTTGGTCAAACTCATGCTGGTAGCTTCGAGAACACTGTCCCACCATCTCGTCCTCTGTCATCCCCTTCTCCTTGTGCCCTCCATCTTTCCCTACATCAGGGTCTTTTCCAGGGAGTCTTCTCTTCTCCTGAGGTGGCCAAAGTCTTGGAGCCTCAGCTTCACGATCTGTCCTTCCAGTGAGCACTCAGGGCTGATTTCCTTCAGAATGGATCTGTTTGATCTTCTTGCAGTCCATGGGACTCTCAAGAGTCTCCTCCAGCACCAGAATTCAAAAGCATCCTCCTGCCTGTTTTAAAAGAAATTGAACTGTTTACCGCTGCTCCTTTACCTGGGGGTCGGACTGCCGGAGAAAAGGAACCGGCTAAGGACTGTCGCTACAAGAAGGCTAAAAAGTAACTGTAATATTGACTTTGGCTACTCTCAACTTGAAACATCTTATTTTGTTGCACAGTAAGTTATCTGCAGGATACTATTGATTTGGATCTTTTACAAAGAAAAAAGAACAACTGAAAGGGACTAGGAGGGCTTTTGTTTTTTGGAAGGTGTGGGATTAAGTTGAAGGTAAAGAACTGACTTTACGCCCTCTAGAGGACTTGTGAATAGTTTCAGCAACAAGTGGAGCTTAAAACCTGAGAACTTCTTTTTCTGACAGCTTAAGAGTGTGGGAATGACCTTGAGGGAAAGACTTTGTTATGGCAGATGGTAAACAGAAAGAGGACTCACAAGAAACAACTTTGAGATCCGGTAGACAATACAAAGTCGATCTTTCTATGCAAAGAAGGGCCTCTGTATCAGGGGCTCCCGGAACTGCAGCTGTCACAAAGGCAAAAGTGAAAATAATGTCTTCAGAAGAAGCATTTGCAAAGGCATTGGGGAAAATAAATGACTCTTTGGAGGAACTAAAGAAGCAAGGCGCTGAAACAAATAAGAAAATTGAAGAAATCTCTGGGGAAATTGATTTAAATACCAAAAGTATAACTGACCTCGGGAACAAAGTGAACTCTAATGCAGAAGCAATTGGGAAATTACTGGAAGATTCATCCACAACACGAAAAATAGCTGAGGAAGCTAAGGAAATTGCAACTGCTGCCGAGGAAAAGTTTCCACCGGTGTACAGGAAATTAGATGAGTATGAGCTGGCACTCTCTATGCAGGATATGCAACGCAAGGAGAAAAACTTAAGGATCAGACTTGTGCCGGAAAAGGAAGGAGACAACTTGGTGGATTATTTGACAAAAGAATTCTCTGACTTTTGGAAGCAGGAGCTGGATAAGGAAGAATTTAAGATAGAGAGTGCATTTAGACTGGGAATAAGGCAGAGGAAGAACAGACCCAGAGATTGCTTGATAACTTTAAGATCAAAGGAGGAGAGAGACAAAATACTGAACCTGCATTATCAAACAACCCTTCGAATTGAGGATTTCCACATTGAGATTTTTAAAGACATTCCCAAAAGTATTTTGGATGCAAGAGGTTCGTATAAGGACTTGGTGACACTGCTGAGAAGGAACTACATACCATTCAGGTGGGAGTTTCCCCAAAGCTTGTCTTTCAAATACAAGGGGAAGAAAAGAAGAATAAGGACAGTGAGTGATAAAGACAAGTTCTTAGGAGAACACGAAGAAGACCTACAGAAAGAGACGTTTCCAGGACAAGGGCATCCTTCAAGTAAGGGACCATTAGACACGGATACGGAACCACCGACAAAAGAGGAACAACAATTGGGAGCTGTAGGAGGAAAGAATAAATAATCCCATCATGGCCTTGCAACTTCTAACCTGGAATTGTAACGGTTTAAATAATCCCAGAAAAAGAAAAAATATATTTCATGCTTTAAAGAAAGACCAATTGGACTTGATTTGTTTACAAGAGACCCATGTGACAAGAGCACATAGAAAATTATTAATAAATAAAAGATTGGGACAAGAATTTATATCTTCAGACAGAGTAAAAAAGAGAGGAGTGGTGATCTATGCAAAGGAAAATTTGCAACCGAAACAAATTTTTAAAGATGACCAAGGAAGATATTTGGCAATTGAAATTCAATTTCAAGGAGAAAAGTTTTTGATAGTGGGAATATATGCACCAAATGAAGGGAAAGCAGAATTCTTTAAGAAGTTGCATGAGACTTTGATGGACTATATGGATTACAATTTAATTATGATGGGTGACATGAATGGAGTAGTTTCAACAAATATGGATAAAGCACAAAGACAGGTAGTTACAAAAGATGGAAGACTACCAAAAACTTTTTTTGAAATGACTGACAATATGGACTTGATTGATATTTGGAGAACAAAACACCCATTAGAAAGAGAGGGAACCTTCTTTTCTGAAGCCAAAATGACATGGACACGGATTGACCAAATTTGGGTGACTAGCAGTATGGCGTCGAATATAAAGAAAGTGGAAATCTGCCCAAAAACCTTCTCCGACCATAACGCAGTAAAGATGGTGATGAAGCAAACAACAACTGGCTCCTTCAGATGGAGAATGAATGACACCCTATTTAGAGACGAGGAGATTTGCAAGAAGGCCCAAAAAACTTTGAAAGATTATTTTGAAATCAACTTAAGGACTAAAGTAGAAAAAAGAATAGTATGGGACGCAAGTAAAGCCGTGATGAGAGGGTTTTTGATACAACAAAACACATTAAAGAAAAGAAAGCAAAATGAGAGGAAAGAGAAAATCTTGGAAAAGATAAAAGAAGGGGAAAGGAAACTAAGATTGAAGCCAAAATCGCAAGAGATTTTAAGAGAAATTAAATTGTATCAAACACAATACATGGAACTGATGAATCAAGAAATAGAATGGAAAATTAAACAAATGAGACAAAAGACCTTTGAATCTGCAGATAAATGTGGCAAGTTATTGGCTTGGCAAATAAAGAAGAGACAAAAACTCAACACGGTAACAAACATAGAAGTGGAGGGAAAGAACATATGTAACCCAGTGGAAATCAGGAACTGTTTTCAGAGCTACTTTAGACAACTGTACACACAAGGGCTGCAGAAAGAAATGGACATACAACAATTCCTCGAGAAAAATGGGCTGAAAAAGATTTCGCAGGAAAGTAACACTATTTTGAACCAGGAGATATCAGCACAGGAAATAGAAGATGCCATTCAAAGCATGACGTTGGGCAAATCACCTGGACCGGATGGACTGACTTCCAAATATTACAAAGTTTTGAAGGAAGGGTTGACACAACCTTTGAAGGAAGTCTGCAACGAGATCATGGAGGGGAGGAAGGCACCCGATACGTGGAGGGAGGCCTACATTACACTTATACCAAAGACAGAGACTGAAAAGACCCAACTTAAGAATTACCGACCCATCTCGTTACTAAATGTGGATTACAAAATCTTTGCTGATATTTTAGCAAAGAGATTGAAAAGAGTTTTGATGGAGGAGATTCATGGGGACCAAGCGGGCTTTCTTCCGAAAAGGCATTTGTCGGATAACGTAAGGAATATAATTGACATTTTGGAGAAGTTGGAAGTGAATATAAACACTAAGGCTGTTTTGATATTTGTGGACGCTGAGAAAGCCTTTGACAATATATCTTGGAGTTTCATGTTGAAGAACCTCCGGGGGATGGGGGTAGGCCAAGGGTTTGAAAATGGTATAGGTGCAATATACTCTGAACAGAAAGCAAAATTAATTGTAAATAATGTGGTTACAGAAGAGTTCAAGATTGAAAAAGGGACACGTCAGGGGTGCCCTATCTCCCCATTACTTTTTACATCGGTCCTGGAGGTTTTGCTTAATATGATTAGGAAGGACCAGTTGGTCAAAGGGGTTCAGGTCGGAGCTAAACAATACAAATTGAGAGCATTTGCAGATGACCTAGTACTTACATTACGAGAGCCAGAAGCTAGTACGAAAAGAGCTTTGGAAATAATTCAAGAGTTTGGTCAAATGGCAGGATTTAAATTAAATAAGTTAAAGACTAAGGTATTGGAGAAAAATTTAACACAGGTTGAAAAAGAAAGGTTTCAGAATGAGACGGGGTTGACTGTGGTTAAAAAAGTGAAATACCTGGGTATAAATATGACAGCTAAGAATGTGAACCTATTTAAAGACAATTATGAAAAAACCTGGACAGAAGTGAAAAAAGATCTGGAGATTTGGTCAAACTTGAAGCTTTCCTTGTTAGGTCGAATTGCAGTTATAAAAATGAATGTATTGCCAAGAATGTTGTTCTTGTTCCAAGCTTTACAAATAATGGATAAAATGGACTGTTTCAAGAAGTGGCAGAAAGACATATCTAAATTTGTCTGGCAGGGCAAGAAGCCCAGAATAAAATTTAAGATATTAACGGATTCAAAGGAAAGAGGGGGGTTTGCCCTGCCAGACTTTAAACTGTACTATGAAGCGGCAGCTTTCTGCTGGCTAAAAGATTGGCTGCTTCTTGAAAACACAGACATTTTGGATTTGGAAGGTTTTAACAATATTTTTGGGTGGCATGCATATTTGTGGTATGACAAGGTTAAAGCACATAAAAGTTTTAAAAACCATATTGTCAGAAAAGCACTATTAAATGTCTGGGTCAGATATAAAGATTTGCTGGAAAACAAAACTCCAAGGTGGCTGTCGCCAATGGAAGCTAAGGCAGTTAAAAAGTTAAATATGGAGTCGAAGTGGCCAAGATATTGGGAAATTCTGGAAAAGGAAGGGGACAAACTAAGATTGCAGAGTTTTGAGAAATTAAAAGGGAAGGTGAGAGATTGGTTGCACTATCACCAAATAAATGAAGTGTTTAAATTCGACAGTAAAATTGGCTTCCAGGTGGAAAAATCAAAATTGGAAACTGAATTGTTAGAATCCAGTACTAAGAATTTGTCAAAAATGTACAATTTGCTGCTGAAATGGAATACACAAGATGAAACGGTTAAATCAACTATGATTAAATGGGCTCAGGACATTGGTCATAATATTTTGTTTGCTGATTGGGAAAAGTTGTGGACCACTGGGATGAAATTCACGGCATGTAATGCCTTAAGAGAAAATATTATGAAAATGATATACAGGTGGTACATAACCCCAGTCAAGCTTGCAAAGATTTACCATTTGCCTGATAATAAATGTTGGAAATGTAAAGAAAAGGAAGGTACATTCTTTCACCTCTGGTGGACGTGCCCGAAGATTAAGGCATTCTGGGAAATGATTTATAATGAACTGAAAAAGGTATTTAAATATACCTTTCCCAAGAAACCAGAGGCCTTTCTCTTGGGTATTGTCGGCCAAGGGGTGTTAAAGACGGATATAACTTTCTTTATGTATGCTACAACAGCAGCTAGAATACTCATTGCAAAGTACTGGAAGACACAAGAGTTACCCACTCTGGAAGAATGGCAGATGAAGGTGATTGACTACATGGGCTTGGCAGAAATGACGAGCAGAATCCGAAACCAGGGAAGAGAAGCAGCGGAAGAAGAATGGAAAAAGTTCAAGGACTATCTAAAGAAATACTACAAAATTAATGACAGTTAGAATGATGTTGGACTGGAAAGTAAATGGTTACTATTAGCAATGGTTAAGACAAGGAGAATAAGGAAGATTAGTTTAAATCTAAAGTAAAATAAGGGAAGATTTGCTGAGTAATTGATTAGAATTTGGAATACAGAAAAGGGAGGCATGAGGAAGTCGAGGAAGAAAGGTTTAAGAAATTAGGATATGAAATGGTACTTGTTTTTTGTTTTGTTTCTGTTATTGTTTGTTTATGTATTTGTCGTTGTTATGTTTTGTTTGTGTGATTATAAAAACTGTTTAATAAAAATATTTTTTTTTTTAAAAAAAGCATCCATTCTTCGGCGATCAGCCTTCTTTATGGTCCAGTGTTGGACAACTGTGACGTCTGCCTGGTTTCATCTTCCACCCTCACCTCCACCTCTTGAGTTTGTGCAGGAGGAGAGCCAAACCAAGGCAGGTCTAGAGCCTCAGGGCCTGGCCTGATTCTTTCACATTGCAGGAGGAAGAGACTGCAAATCCAGCCGTTGCCAAGCAATGCATTTGGACAAATGCCTGCAGGTGGATGGGATAAAGCCTCTAAAAGGAATTAAAAGACACCGTGTGCCAAACAATAATGCACATTTTAACGATTGGAAAAGCTGACAAATAAGCAGATGCCATGACCCCAGCCGAGCAAACAGATTACGGCACAGCAGCTGCCAAACAGCAGCTTTGAGTGGGGAAGGAGGCATCTCCAGCACAAAGTTGCATCAGGACCTACGGAATCAGAGCCGGCTCTGTCATTAGGCAGAGTGGAGCAGCTGCCTCTGACGGATGCCCAAGGACAAGGGGAGGTGCAGTGATGGCAGCCCCTCCCTGTCAGAGGAAGTATGGCTTCCAGTGACAGTCGCTGGGAACCAGAAGTGGTGAGAACGGCTGTTGTAATCAGATTTTGTTTGCAGGCTTATAGAATCAAAGAATCACAGAGTTGGAAGAGTCATCTAGTCCGACCCCTGCAATGCAGCCATCTCAGTTAAAGCGCCCGTGACAGATGTCCATCCACCCTCTGCTCCAATGCAATCTCCTTTACTGGCATAAAAAGAGTGCATTGTACACACGGATCAAAACACAACACTGGCAACGAGTCATCGAAAAGTACTGAATGAATGTATGGTGGATAGGAAGTCGTGTCAACACTCTGCAAGCAAATTTGGATGAATGCTTATTGTCAGAAGTGTATCGGAACAAAAATTCAATAAAGACCAGGCATACTCTAACCGTGCAAGCAAATCAGGATCAGTCCTGGATAAGCAGGCCATTTGGAGAAACTGAGTTATTTAAGAGGCACTAGTGAACGAGAGGGGACTGGCATTGCCCATTCACATGTCCCTGGAGGAGCCTTCAGTGAAACTAGGCTAGCACCGAGGACCGTACTGGTTGGGTGCTTTTGATTTTTAACCCATTCAAGAGTTTTAAGAAGGTGCCTATATCCACGGAGCATAAAATGTTTCATATGTTGTATTTATGCTGTTGTATTTATTTATGTTATATTTTATGCTGTTTTTAAGTCGCATTTTTAATCAATGTTTTATATTTGCTGTTAGCCGTCCTGAGCCCAGTTTTTAAACCGGGAAGGGTGGGGTATAAATAAAAAAAATATATTATTATTATTAATGGTAGGAGATACTTTAAGATAAAACTGTCCAGATGTTGTGAGATATAAAGGTGGCTCTTAGGACCTTTGATGATATAGTAATGCCATTCCTACAGTTATTCAACAGAAAGGACACCCTGGAAGAGTTGGTGCAATGGATCCCTTCCTACAATGAGGAGTCCAAATGCTTATCATATGTTTTTACATAAAATGGGCAATAAAATAAAACATGTTTGGATTTGACTGCAAGGGCAGTATCTTTCAGAACATGCAATTCAATCTCTGCTTCAAATCTCAAAGCTCTCCTTAAAAACTTTTACAATACTTCTGTAAATAAGTTTTAAATTTCCTCCAATCTTCGTCCACCAACTCTTCTCCCTGGTCTCAGATTCTGCCAGTCATCTCAGCCATTTCCATATAGTCGATTGCTTGCATCTGCCATTCTTCCAAGGTGGGTAATTCTTGTGTCTTCCAGTACTTTGCAATGAGTATTCTTGCTGCTGCTGTAGCGTACATAAAAAAAGTTCTATCCTTCATACTACCTCTCAGTCTCCTCTTCTCCAGCTCCTTCAACCACTCCTCATAAGGCCTTGATCAACTTGGTTGCTCTCCTCTGCACACCTTCCAGTTTGTCAACATTCTTCTTAAATTGTGGTGCCCAGAATTGGACACAGTCTTCTAGGTGTGGTCTGCCCAAGGCAGAATAGAGTGATACTATCACTGCCCTGCTTCTTGGGAGAAAAGCAATGACAAACCTAGACAGCATCTTAAAAAGCAGAGACATCACCTTGCCAACAAAGGTCCGTATAGTTAAAGCTATGGTTTTCCCAGTAGTGATGTATGGAAGTGAGAGCTGGACCATAAAGAAGGCTGATCGCCGAAGAATAGATGCTTTTGAATTATGGCGCTGGAGGAGACTCTTGAGAGTCCCATGGACTGCAAGAAGATCCAACCTCTCCATTCTGAAGGAAATTAGCCCTGAGTGCTCACTGGAAGGACAGATCGTGAAGCTGAGGCTCCAAGACTTTGGCCACCTCGTGAGAAGAGAAGACTCCCTGGAAAAGACCCTGATGTTGGGAAAGATGGAGGGCACAAGGAGAAGGGGACGACAGAGGACGAGATGGTTGGACAGTGTTCTCGAAGCGACAAACATGAGTTTGACCAAGCTGCAGGAGGCAGTGGAAGACAGGAGGGCCTGGCGTGCTCTGGTCCAGGGGGTCACAAAGAGGCGGACACAAGTAAACAACTAAACAACAAATCACTGCCCTTGATCTGGCTTCCTACAGGCATCTTCTTGGCCATGGTGAGAATGGGATGCCTGGCTCGACGGACCACTGGCCTGATCCAGCAGGCTTTTCTTATACTCTTATGTTCCAGCTTCTGGGATATTCCTCTCTGGTAGCTCCCAAAGTCAAAATCCACCCCAAGATTTGGGCCTGATCCAGCAGGACTCTTCTGTCCTCCTGAACCCTTTAACTGTTTGACAGTCCTGGGGGGACCTCCATCTGCCCTGCACCCCCTAAGCTACCTCACTGCTCAGCATCCTATGGCTGTCCTGGCTGGGGTTGATGGGAGTTTAGTCCAAAACATCTAGGGGTGCACCAGGTAGTTCTCTTCCTTTGCGGCAAGGTGGCCTATTTGTATTCCAGGCAGCCACAATGCTAAATGTGCTGCTCTGTTTGTATCTTGAACCACTCAGAAGGCTTCCTTCAGGGTCAAGGCTCCCGTCTATAGGGCTCTCTGAGAACGCACTTGGCTTCATTTTTCTACCCTCTCGGGCTGTTCCGTCTCTGCCTGACTCACTGTAGTTCGCTACCCATTGCCACGAGGAGCCGGGGAATGAATGTAAATAAGCTGAAATGAGGAGAGGGGAAATGCAGACAAAATATCCAGAGAAAGCTTTCTGACATGGCAATTTATTCTGCAGCAGTGTCGTCTTCCCAAGAGGAGAGACAAAATGGTTCAAAGTAAAGTACTGCAAGCGCCTATCGTATCCTACTGAAAACAGCGGTTTTAAAATGTGGGTCTGGCGGAGCAGGTGATATTCAGAGAACCATGGGATTGTAGAGTCCATCTAGTCCAACGCCTGCAATGCAGCTGTCACAGCTGAAGAATCCTTGACAAGTGGCCATCCAAGCTCTGCTTTAAAAGATCCAAGGAAGGAGGGTCCACAACTTCCTGAGGGTGTCCATTCCCCTGTCGAACAACTCTTGCCGCCAGAAAGTTCTTCCTGGTGTTGAGTCAGAATCTGCTTTCTTGTAACTTGAATCCATCAGTCTCGGTCCTGGCCTGGCCCCATACTGTGACCATGTCCCACATCACTGTCATGCCATGTCTCAGCCACCAAGAAACATGCCAGGGATGTGATTGGTTAAGAAATGCTGCTTGGTAGTGAGGTGGACAGCATCTTAAAAAGCAGAGACATCACCTTGACAACAAAGGCCCATATAGTCAAAGCGATGGTTTTCCCAGGAGTGATGTATGGAAGTGAGAGCTGGACCATAAAGAAGGCTGATCGCCGAAGAATGGATGCTTTTGAATTCTGGTGCTGGAGGAGACTCTGGAGAGTCCCATGGACTGCAAGAAGATCAAACCTCTCCATTCTGAAGGAAATCAGCCCTGAGTGCTCACTGGAAGGACAGATCCTGAAGCTGAGGCTCCAAGACTTTGGCCACCTCATGAGAAGAGAAGACTCCCTGGAAAAGACCCTGATGCTGGGAAAGATGGAGGGCACAAGGAGAAGGGGACGACAGAGGACGAGATGGTGGGACAGTGTTCTCGAAGCTACCAGCATGAGTTTGACCAAACTGCGGGAGGCAGTGGAAGACAGGAGTGCCTGGCGTGCTCTGGTCCAGGGGGTCACAAAGAGTCGGACACGACTAAACGACTCAACAACAAAGTGAGGTGGAATTGTTGTTTTTAGACTCGTTAGCTGTAGGACCAGTGTCCTGTACACAAGAATGCAACTTGACCACAAGACCAGTAAAAACCAGTTAAAGAGGAACCCAACGGTTAAATGGTAAAGTGGGGGGAACTCCATATAAGGTACAAGGAGGGTTCTGCATGGACAGGGACAGAATGGGTTGAATAAGCTGCATTACGTGGACTATGGTTGGATGAAAGATGGTGAGATGCTGAGGTTGTGTAGAGGATGAGCAGCCTATTTAGTGTCTATCCTAACAGAGTCACTCTTGCAGGCTCCTTAAACTCTGTCCAGGAATGCATTACTGAGTAAAGTCTAGCCAGCTGGGAATTGGGGATGAGCCTTCATACCTGAACCATCAAGGGAAATCCTCTCCTCTCACCCTCCCCCCATGTTTTTGCCAAGATGGAACTTGAAACCCAGGAACTAGCAAATGGTGCAATGGCCATAGTGTGAGGAAGGGTGGGGAGAGGAGAGGCAGAAAAGCTTGTGATCTAACACTGAATAATGGTAATTAAGGAAGGGGGGAGGGGAACTTGAAGAAGGGAGCCCATGTAGAAGGCAGGAGTCTTGGCCCCCAAGGCACTAGGAGGCTCTGTTTATGTATACATTTAAGAAACACAAAACCCATATTATTTCTTTAACTTTCAGAATTACTCCTCGGAGCAAACCCATCTTATTGCAGCCCTGTTAAACGTTATCTAAATGAGCCCATGGCAATTCCCCAGCGAATGCTGCCATCCGATGCGAATTATGCAATTTTGTACAAATTTACTTAATTGGCACCGTTAAGTCTGAATGTTAGAAGTAAGTATCTAGCAAAGCACAAACTAGTTTTGGCAAGGGATTACGGGGTTGTATAAAGCAAGGAGTGCGTGGGAGAGGTTCAGATGGGTGAAGTGGGAATGGGGAGACATAAGGAGTTCTAAAGGATACAGAACATTAGAAGAGTCTGCAGGATCAGGCCCATGGGCCATCTCATCCAGCAGCATCCTCTCCCAGTAGCCAACTAGATGCCTGTATGGAAATCCACAAGCAGGATTCGAACACAAGATCGCTCTCCCCCCCTGCGCTTGCCAGCAACTGGGATTCAGAAGCACAGCTACAATTGCAGTCCTGCCTCCATTTTGTGGGATGTGATACATAAGTAGCAGTCAAGTACAGCATTCCTTGTTTTCCTAGAGAGGACATGCGGGGGAATGTTTGGTCCAGCTAGTTGAAAACTTCCTGTTTCCTCCTGACTGGGACATACTTCCTTTAGCATGTGACTAGAGGTGGGCGTGACCTTACCTGTCCAGGTAACAAAAGGGCAAGGCATCCTGCCACACACTCTCTCTTTGACTTCCTCTGTTGTTGGAGCAGCTTTTTAGCTAGAAATGCTCTGCTGGCTTTCAGCCAACAGGGGACACTGGGATTATCTCCATATGGGATAGATCCACATGCATATACTTCGTAACTAAGTCTGCCTTCAGGGAGCCATCTGTGAACTGATGATGTGAGTAAACTTCTTTTATTGACTTTAAACAAGATTGTGGCGTGTTTATTCTTTTAAGAGGGATATAAGGGAACTTACCAGGAACCTAGTAGTGAGAGGCTTACTCAAGCAGCTACCCACTGTGCACTTAAAAGGGGAATGTGAAACTCTGCTAAGGAAAGGAATTTGCTAGCACACAAACAAGAGGACCCAAGTGTGGCCATGGCCATTGTGACTAGTAGCCATGAATAGTCTTGTTCTCCGCGAATTTCTCTTCTCTCTCTTTGGAGCTGTAATTCGTTCATTTCTTTTATTTCATAAAATTTAGATGCTCAGAAAGCAGCTTACAGGAAAGAGAAAACAAAATTATCGTTACCAATTTGCAACCATGATTTAAAACATACAGAAAGTTAAATTAAAATACACGAAAACAAATTAAAACTCAGGCCAACTTTCTGAGCATATGGGTAGGTTTGCCTAAACAATAGTTGCTGCCTGTCCAGAAAGTTCCAGCAGTTCAGTGAAACTCAACTTGGCACATTAAAATATTCTTCACCCCCCCCCAATATTACCTGCACATTTTCGATTGTTTCTTTGTAGCCTTGGGGCGTGGGGAAACAAGTCAAAAGAAACTAATGTGAGGGAATCATTGTTAAGTAGTCTGAAGCATTACACTCACTTTTGCTCCCTCTCCAGAATGTCTTGAAAAGATGCCCCCTGCTGCCATTTTGCATTAACAGCAACAACAACACAAGACTCTGAATCTGTAATTGTGACCCATCCTCAAGGTTCAGGGTGGATAATGCTAACCTTAAAAACGTCTATAAAAGATCTCATTATCATTCCAGCTTAGAGTCTGCCACCAGACCCTGAGCAACAAGGTTTATCCGGAAACAAGGGCGCTTAGAAACATTAGAGGTATTCTGCATTTGCAATCTCCCGGCTTAATCCTGACTTCCAGACTTCCGGAGGCGGCGCAAAACCGTGATGGCGGACCTCTTCGAGCTCTGAAGAGGGGCACCGCAGAAAAGGGTTGCTCGCGACGGCGCAGCGGCAACCCATCAAGATAAACCACGGGCAGAGTGAGTCCGTGGCCGTGGGACCCGGCGGGCACCTGGAGCGACCCCGAAATCACAAAAGGAACCCCGTAAGGGGCTCCGGAGTGAAGGAGGGGGAGCGGTGCTGTGGGTTCATCGCTCTTTCTGCGGAGGCGAAGCCGCGCGGCTGTCACGGATGAGCGCTGACCTTTCTTCCAAGAAACATCGGGCTGAAACATCAAACCCGTGAGTAAGGACCTAAGATTCTACAAATCAAATCGGAAAATTTGGCTAAAAACGGGAGACGAGAAAGAGGAAGTCCGTCTTCCGACACTGCTTTCAAGATCAAAGCAGACGGTCTAAAGAGCGGAAAGCGCTGTGAACAGGGAAGCTTTGAAGCTTTAAATCGGGACTTTCGTGCACATTTGAATTTTACTTTTAAAGAATAAATACAGCATAAAATTGACCTGGAGCGGACACCCCAAGGGCAAGGGAAGACTCTAACCCCAAATTCCCGGGTGCCCGGGTAAAGTTGTTTAAACTGCGGAACTGTTGCAAGCTTCCAGATACTTTTGTAACTGGATAGTGTAATTTTGAGCTCACCTACCTGAAGTGGATACAATTGCAGGCACCTTGCTGGAACTTTGTTATATGTTTAAAAGGGCTCTGCAGGACCTTTCTTTTAGCGTGCTGGAACTAATTTGCTTTTAAAATTGTTTTTAAAGTTGGAACAAAGAGACTTTAATTGCGGAAAGTTACCTTCTTCTTACTAAAACTTTGGTGGCACTCCCCCTAGAGGACATTGGGAATATAGAGGCCTGGGAAAGTTTCTCTGTTTATCTTCTCTCAATAGACTGTTTTTAATTCTGGACTTGCCTTTCCCATGGGATTACAACACTTGACCTTGAACGTTGACTGATGAGTGGCACAGGAAAGACAAGAGCAGCCAAAGCTAAGGAAGCTAAGGAGAAAGAGAAAGCAAAAAAGCAAGCACAGCTTTTGCAAACAACTTTAACTCAGGGACGTAGATTATCAGTTCCAGCTGTGCTTGCGACACAAAAAGTAGAAACCGAAAAGCCTGAAAAATCTGAAGAGGAAGATATGGCAGCAGGAGGAGCTGAGGCAGTACTGAAACAAGTTTTGGAACAATTGTCAGCAATAAATCAAAAAATTGATAACCAATCAACAAAAATTGACCAAGCAACATCCTCGATCCAGAAATTGACAGATCAGGTTTCCCAACATACCCAAGCAATTGAAAAATTGCAAGGAGCAACAGAAGAGAATCGTAAACTGGCAGGGGAAGCCGTTCAAATTGCAACATCAGCTAAAAAAGAAGTCGAGGAAGTTAAAGCGGAAGTCAAGCCTCTTCATAAACAGATAGGGGACCAACAAACCTATCTCTCGTTGGTGGAATTGAAAAATCGCGAGACCAACCTCAGACTAAGGGCAGTCCCAGAAATTGAACAAGAAGATTTGAAAGGACTTTTGACAACAGAGTTTACAAAGTTCTGGGACTTAAAAGAAGAAATTGATTTCAAAATTGTATCGGCTTTTCGGTTGGGAAGATTAGTAAGAAAAGATAGATCCAGAGACTGCTTAATAGCTTTGAGATCAAGGGAGGAGAGAGACAAAATACTAGGCCTACACTTCAAAAACTCAATTGTGATACAAGAGAAAAGGGTGGAAATTTACCGAGATATTCCTAAACAGTTATTGGACTTGAGAGCCACCTACTCAGATTTGGCTAAGTTGCTGAGACTCAACACAATTCCTTACAGGTGGGAGTTCCCACAAGGGCTATCATTCACTTACAAACAGAAGAAGGTTAAAATAAGATCACCAGAGGACTTACAAAAGTTCCAGCACGATCACGGAGAAGACCTCCAAAAAGAAGCAGCAGCTAATTGGCCTATACCCAACCCAGGTGGAGCAATACCTGCACCTTCGGAACCAGAGGAGAAAGAAGATACACCGCTTTAGGTGTAGCAGAATAGTTCAGGATGTCTCTGCGGCTACTCAGTTGGAATATAAATGGCGGAAATTCCCCGGAGAAAAGAAGGAGGTTATTTCACATATTGAAGAAAGAACAATTGGACATTATTTGCCTACAAGAAACCCATGTGACCAGGCTCCACAGGAAGGTTTTGGTAAATAAAAGATTAGGCCAAGAATTTATTTCGTCTGACAAAGTAAAGAAAAGAGGAGTGGTGATCTACGCTAAGGAGAGCCTGATACCCAAATTTCTATTTAAGGATGAACAAGGAAGAATTTTGGCAGAAATTCAAACCCAAGGAGAAAAAATATTGATATTAGGAATTTATGCCCCAAATGACGGGAAATCAGAATTTTTCAAGAAGCTGCATGAGACGTTGCTGGACTATCTGGATTATGCTAACATCATAATGATGGGAGATATGAATGGAGTGGTGTCTACACATATGGATAAGTCTTACAACCAAAACTTAACATCAGACGGCAGACTGCCCAAAACTTTTTTCGAACTGACTGACAATCTGGATTTGATCGACATATGGAGGACAAAGAACCCCCTAGGTAAAGAAGGAACTTTTTTCTCTGAGGCCCACCTGTCTTGGTCAAGGATCGACCAAATCTGGACCTCCAGGGGGCTGGCACCCAAGACTAAAAAGGTGGAAATCTGCCCAAAAACATGCTCCGACCACAACGCCTTGAAAATAGAACTTAGATTAACTCAACCCGGTTCCTTCAGATGGAGAATGAATGACACACTACTAAGAGATCAAGAGATTGTGAAAAAGGCCCAAAAAACATTAAAGGACTATTTTGAGATAAATCTGAATACTACAGTTGAAAAAAGAACGATCTGGGACGCAAGCAAAGCTCTTATGAGAGGGTTTCTGATACAACAGAATTCAATCAAGAAAAAACTCTGGAACGGAAAGAAGGACAAAATATTGGAGAAAATACACCAAGGAGAAAAAAAACTGAGAACCAAACCAAAGTCCAAGGAGGTGCTGAGAGAAATTAAATTCCACCAAGCAGAATACTCAAAATTGATTAATCAGGAGATTGAATGGAAAATAAAACAGATGAAGCAAAGATCTTTTGAATCAGCAAATAAATGTGGAAAGCTGCTAGCTTGGCAGCTGAAAAAAAGACAAAAGCTAAACACGATAACAAATCTAGAGATTGATGGAAGGATCGTACAGAAACCAGAAGAAATTAGGAGGTGCTTCCACAGATACTTCAAAGAACTGTATGCACAGGGGCCCCAGAAAGAATCAGAGATAGATCAATTTTTAAAGATAAATGGACTATCAAAAATAACTCAAGATAAAAGATCAATCTTGAACTCTACAATAACCTCACAGGAAATTGAAGGTGCCATTCAGAATATGCAACTAGGCAAATCTCCAGGCCCGGATGGACTTACCTCCAAATATTACAAGGTTCTGAAGGACTATTTGATACAACCTTTGTTGGAGGTATGTAACCAGATTATGGATGGGAAGAGGGCACCAGAAACGTGGAAAGAAGCCTTCATCACATTGATACCTAAGTCAGAATCTGAAAAGACTCAGCTTAAAAACTACCGTCCCATCTCACTCCTAAATGTGGATTACAAAATATTTGCAGACATTTTGGCAAATAGACTTAAAAAAGTCTTAAATGAAGTAATTCATAAAGACCAAGCTGGCTTTCTCCCTGGTAGACATTTATATGAGAACACTAGAAACATCATTGACATTTTAGAACTTTTGCAGACTAACAGGAACACAAGGGCGGTGTTAATCTTTATTGATGCGGAGAAAGCATTTGACAACATATCTTGGATGTTTATGAAGAAGAACTTGGAAGGGATGGGAGTGGGACGGGGGTTTGAGAATGGATTACATGCAATCTATTCAGAACAAAAAGCTAAATTAATAGTGAACAATGTGGTGACGGAGGAATTTAAAATTGAAAAAGGGACACGACAAGGGTGCCCTCTATCCCCTCTGTTATTTATTTCAGTCCTGGAGGTGCTATTGAATATGATCAGAGAGGACCGGTTGGTACAAGGGATAGAGGTCGGAGTGAAACAATATAAACTGAAAGCTTTTGCAGATGACCTAGTTTTGACACTGCAGGAGCCAGAATCCAGTACAAAAAGAGTTCTCGAACTTATATCTGAATTTGGTCGGGTGGCGGGATTTAGGTTGAATAAACAAAAAACTAAGGTTCTGACCAAAAATTTAACAATTACAGAAACAGAGGGGTTTCAGAGAGAAACAGAACTGAATGTGGTTAAAAAAGTGAAATACCTTGGGATCTATTTGTCCTCCAAGAATTTGAATTTATTTAAGGATAATTATGAGAAATGTTGGTTGGAAGTTAAAAAGGATTTAGAAATTTGGTCAAGATTGAAACTTTCCTTGTTGGGAAGAATTGCAGCTATAAAAATGAATGTGTTGCCGAAAATGTTATTTTTGTTTCAAACCTTACAGATCGTGGACAGAGTGGATTGCTTTGGAAAATGGCAGAAGGATATATCTAGATTTATCTGGCAGGGCAAAAAGCCCCGAATAAAGTTTAAAATATTAACAGATTCGAAAGGAAGAGGGGGGTTTGCCCTGCCGGACTTGAGGTTGTATTATGAAGCTGCAGCCTTCTGCTGGCTGAAAGATTGGTTTTTGTTGGAAAACACCGATGTCCTAGATCTGGAAGGTTTTAATAATGCTTTTGGATGGCACGCATACCTATGGTACGACAAGGTTAAAGCACATAAATTGTTTAAAAGCCACATTGTCAGAAAAGCAATTTTTGCAGTCTGGATGAAATATAAAGACTTACTAGAGAGTAAAACTCCGAGGTGGCTATCACCAGTGGAGGCCAAGGCCCGAAAAAGACCCAATATGGAGGCCTATTGGCCGAAATATTGGGAATTGACTGAAAAAATTGGAGACAATTGGAAGTTGCAGAGCCAGGACAAACTAAAAAATAAGGTGCGAGATTGGCTACATTATGCTCAAATTCAAGAGGTTTTCAAAATGGACAAAAAAGTTGGTTTCCAGGTGGAAAAGTCGAAACTAGAGACAGAATTGTTAGAACCAAAGACAAAGCTGTTATCTAGAATGTATAACTTGCTGCTTATGTGGAATTTACAGGATGAGACAGTTAAATCTGCTATGATTAAATGGGCACAGGATGTTGGACACAACATTATGTTTGAAGACTGGGAAAGGTTATGGAACACCGGAATGAAATTCACGGCCAGTACGGCCTTGAAGGAAAACATTATGAAAATGATATACCGGTGGTACATGACCCCAGTCAAGTTAGCTAAGATACATCACCTGTCTGACAATAAATGTTGGAAGTGTAAGGAAGCAGAGGGGACTTTCTTTCACCTCTGGTGGACATGCCCAAAGGTTAAGGCTTTCTGGGAAATGATTTACAATGAGTTGAAAAAGGTATTTAGGTATACCTTTCCCAAGAAACCAGAGGCCTTCCTGTTGGGCATGGTAGACCAGAAAGTGTTAAAGAAGGACAGAACTTTGTTTATGTATGCTAGTACAGCAGCAAGAATACTCATCGCAAAGAACTGGAAGACACAAGATTTACCCACGCTGGAGGAATGGCAGATGCAGTTGATGGACTACATGGAGATAGCTGAACTGACCGGCAGAATCCGAGATTTGGATGTAGAAACAATTGAGGTGGACTGGAAAAAGTTTAAAGACTACTTGCAAAAGTATTACAAACTGTATGAATCTTAAGACGGTGCATGATTTGGAGATGATACGCTTTAGCAATTATGATTAAGTAAATAGTAAACTAAGTGATAAAAGAGAAAAGGAGATAATATGAAATTGAACATGTTACGTTTATTTTAAAGGTATAAAAATTGTGACATAATACATTGAATATAGATACATAACATGTAAAAGTTACAATAAGGTATGACATAAGGTAACAAATTGCTGACATTGTTAATATAAAGAACGCAGAATCGGAAGGGGTGGGGAAGTCCAAGTTGGGATTTTTGTTAAAAAAAAAAAAAAATGGTTTCTTGTAAACTCTTTATTTGTTTGTAATGTATAAAATTTGGAAAGAAACGTAATAAAAAATATTATAAAAAAAAAAAAAAAATCCTGACTTCCAAAAGCCAGTCTCTTTAATGGTTTGACAATGCTTTTCATACTGACTCTGATCTTAGTGCTGTGGGACCATAGACTAGAGGAACACTGTCCAGGTGCCTTTTACCATCAAAAAGCAAGCAAGAGGACCATTTTAGGTATTAGCGCTGTGGTCCCACAATGCTGTATCCAGCAGCAGCCCCAGACCCTCCAAGATTTCTGTCCCCAAAATTGGGACATTAGGAGGGGCGCATCTTCTGGTCCAACGCTGTGGCGATCTTCAGCAGGGTCATCCTAGAGCAGCAAACCAGAAAGTGCTTTGGTGTGTCCCAGCTGACAATTGCCAGACAGGCCGGGGCTCTGGTAGTCATCAGCAGGGTTGCACCAAAGCGCCTTCTGGTCTGTCGCTCTGACACTTTTCAGACCAGATATGCTGCTGACTTGTGCCAGAGTTAGCACCGTACCCCAAAAAATGGGACATTCTGGGATTCAAGCAGAAGCTGACATTGGTTTCTGTGATCTGGGATGTCTCACTTAAAATGGGACTCTTGGGGGGTATGCAGCCCTAAACTATGTGCCTGCACCTTCACACACACCCACATACACCCCTCAAGGAGGCCATCTCCCCAAACTCTTGGACCTAAGAACTTGGAACATATGACACCTCCATCTTGCCTTGATTCTGTTTGCCCATATATGCCTGTGCTAGGCCCGGGGGTAACCCGAGAACCTCAGTCCAGGACCGGTCCAGAATCCGAAGGTTCCACTAGGAGTCGATCTGGCAAGGCCAAGGCAGGACACGAGGCAGGAAACCAGGCAAGGACAGGTACAGGATCTCAGGCAGGATCTGGCATACAGCAATGTTGCTCCCGCAATCTGGACCAGGGTCCAACAGCCTTTTATCTTTGTTTGGGTAACGGCCAGTCCTGATCCCCTGGTGACTCACCTCCCTGTTTTGCCCGAAGGCGAGCACTCCTCCTGTGAGTGCTCAGGTCTCTCCTTCTCTCAGACCTGAGTCTCTGCAGCTCGGGAGATGTCAGTGGGTTACTAGACCAAGGGGCCGCCTCAGCCTCCCCTGACCCAAGTAGAGCAGCTGTAAGTGATGGCCCAGCTGAAGGCAACAAAGTCATCCCCACATCTGGTGCCAGGGCAGGCTCAGGCCCCTGACTCGGCCCAGCTGGTGTTTGTTGCAGGGGAACCTGTGCAGACTGGGACTCTTCAGGATCAGGCCCCAGGCTTGGTTCAGATGATACCTGAGGCAAAGGATCCAGTGCAGACTGAGACTCCTCTGGTTCCGAGTCCGAGCCCAAGTCCCAGGCCATCACAATATAACACCTCCATCTTGCCTTGATTCTGTTTGCCCATATGTGCCCATCACTGCCTCCAGGCACCCATCCAGCCCCTGAACCACCTCTCCAGATTCAGGTGATACATAGGGATGGGTGTCGGCAGACACTGGTGACACCTCTCACCCAAACTCCTGATGACATCTCCCATCAGCTTCATATAGATGTTAAATAGCATGGGGGTTGTCAGGAATGTTCCTTCCCAGAGTGAAAGCGAGGAGTCCAAGGACCAAGGAAGTGAGGATGCAGAAAGAGTCGGAGGTTTGCTTTCTTCACAGACAGAGAGTGAAGTGAGCCCCTCCTCCCCTGGAATGCAGGTCGTAAATTCCCAGAGAGACGTAAGTCAGGCAGAACAGCCTCAACTTTCATACATGCTCTCAGGGGAGGAGGGGCAAGTGGGACAGTCAGTTCTGGAATCCCCTTGCTCCCGGAGATTGAGCAGACTTCAGGATTGGAGTCAAGCCCCCAAGAGGAGCAGCCGATGGCGTATTCCCTGTTGGAGAATATTCTGCCCTCCAGTCGGCTCAACTGCCATTTCTAGTTAGGACGACTGAGCCGTGTGCTCTGACTGAGCTCCTGTGTAAATAGAAATAAATCTGAACGTTGTAAAACCTCCAGCCTGTTGCTTCTTGGTGTGAGGGAGACATCGTAAATCCTGACAGGGGTCAAGGTGGATTTCTATAGAAGCCCACAAGCTAATTCCAATGGCTTGAAGTCCCTCTCCCAATGGTACTATCTGGACTCAGTCCCATAGGCGTGACCACAACACAGTGTCCCCAATTCTAATTCTCTGGATCTGATCCTGGGAGACACCATAATATCAAAAGTCAAAGTGCGATCAAGAAGTATATACAATGTTCTACAATATTTGGTATTTCCCCCAATATCGGATTTCAATATTTGACCATTGGTATTTAAGTATATTTGACAGCTGTCATGCAATGGCATTTAGCATTTGCCTAGTGCTGTTGGAAGTCTGAGAGTGTTTGATAAACCGAAAGCCAAAGTCACTTGCTATTTGATACTTGATGTTTGATATATGACAGCACCAGACACATAATTTGGTATTTGACAGCCAGTGTCTATATTTGATATTCTATAAATATCCATCTATCTATTTATCTAAAACATTTCTTTACTTAACTCTTCAGCCAGAAAGGCTCACAGGGATTTGATTCCCCATTTTCACAATTTGATCATTTACATCCAGACATTCTGGGACTTCCCCGCAAAGCCTCTGAGATTCAGTCAGCCTTTATTAGGGACCAAGCCTTTGGTGGGGAAAACCCTGCCCTGTGGAACTCCTTGCATAGCCTGGGACATCATGGAAGAATTACAGAAGCCATCCTGGATTCTGATTGGATCCCGGGATGTCCCGTATTGGCTCCCACAAGAGTGTGGCCCCAAAAGGCACTCGTGCAAGTCACATGACTTGTGCATGAGCATGGCCCCCCAAAATGCACATCCCAGTTTTCCTCTGTGGCATGTTGGAAGGTGTGCTCCCTGCCAGCAGAGGCGCAGCAGAAATTGCTTTCTTTTTGATGTCCTCTAAAAATGGTGTTAGTCAGACAGGCCTTTTCAGATGTGAATTTCACATTTTTTCGAGGTCAAACTACATCCCAAAATTCCAGAAAGTGCATAATCTGGTTGATGATTGTTGTTTAGTCATATAGTCGTGTCCGACTCTTTGTGACCCTGTGGACCAGAACACGCCAGGCACTCCTGTTTTCCATTGCCTCCTGCAGTTTGGTCAAAGTCATGTTGGTAGATTCGAGAACATTGTCTAATCTGGTTGATAAAAGGTAAAGGGACCCCTGACCATTAGGTCCAGTCGTGGACGACTCTGGGGTTGCGGTGCTCATCTCGCTTTATTGGCTGAGGGAGCCGGCGTACAGCTTCTGGGTCATGTGGCCAGCATGACTAAGCCGCTTCTGGTGAACCAGAGCAACGCATGGAAACACTGTTTACCTTCCCGTCGGAGCGGTACCTATTTATCTACTTGCACTTTGACGTGCTTTCGAACTGCTAGGATGGCAGGAGCAGGGACCGAGCAACGGGAGCTCACCCCATCGTGGGGATTCGAACTGCCGACCTTCTGATTGGCAAGCCCTAGGCTCTGTGGTTTAACCCACAGCACCACCCGCATCCCATATATGGTTGATAGCTATGCTCAAATCCATTTATAAGGCCAGGACCGGCAGATTAGGTCAGTTCACTTTCAAATGCGGAGCAAATTCCCCCTATTTAATGGTGGGACTGAGCTCATAAATGCCAGCAAGAAGGATCCTGCACCTCCATACTGCCCACTGAAGCACTTCTAGGAAAGGCCAAAGGAGTTTCCACCCCAAAGAGACGAGTGTCAGCACTTTGAAAAGGTAATGTTGTGAGGCAGGCAGGAGCACTCTTTACAATGCCCATAAAATTTGCAAGACAGAGACAGTGAAGGAGAGAGAGAGAAAGAGAGAGAAGGAAGACATGGCAGGTGAAATATAGAAAGCATGTGGGGAGATTTCAGGGATACAAAAGGCCTTTGCTTTGATCCAAGATGCTTCCGTGATGTCTCTGACAGGAATTCAAAGCTGGCAAAGCATTTTCCAGAAGGGCCCAGCACAGAGCAGTCTTTCCCATAGGGCTTAGTGGTGCGTTGCGCCAGGGTGCCGGCATCTCAGGGGCGCCCCAGCGAGTGGGGGAGCTGCACGGCTTTGACGGCAGCCTCCCCTTTCCCTGAACGCCCGCCAGCTGCGCCCTGCCAACTATATGGCTGGTGGGCATGCAGCTTCCTTCCCAAACCTCTGCGGGGATTGCTCTCCTCACAAGGAGGCTAGGGAGGGAAGCTGCACCCTCCTCCCGTGGGGGCAAAAGTTGCCCCCCTCCATGGCTGGCAGTGTGCAATCCATGAGAATTTGGGGGCACTGGGCGGATATTTGCACCCAGCGCCGCATCTGCGAAAGACGGCCCTGGCCTAGCAGCACAACTTTCGAAGCCCTGGTATCTCTTTCACAAACTCCACACTTTCCCAAATAAGAATCTTAAAGTTTTTCTAGCTCTTGATAGTAAAACAAACTTTCCAATACAGTGGTACCTCTGGATGCAAACGGGATCCATTCCGGAGCCCCATTCACACCCTGAAGCAAATGCAACCCGCGTCTGTGCGTGCGCGGGTCGCGATTTGCCGCTTCCGCACGTGACGTCATTTTCAGCGTCTGCGCATGCGCGAGTGGCGCTACGTTACTTCCGGGTTACCGCAGGGTTTAACCTGATAATGCTCAACCTGAAGCACATTCATCCCGAGGTATGCCTGTATATGAATTTAAAAGTGAGAGGGGGAAACCCAGAAATCAAACTCCAGTCGTTGTCTGAACAGCTGGCTGTAAATCCTGGAAGACCTGCCTTGTAGGGTTTTTTCCCATCTGACCTGGGAGGGCTGGGCCCCGACTGACTCCATCTGCATCAGATGAGGCTGCTGAACAGACTCTTGGGCTGGAGTGTTGTTGTTTTTTTTTGATGTTGTTGGGGTGTGATTGTTGCTGTTGGTTTTTTGTATCTCTATTTTACCTTTTGTTGCGATTCATGCAGTGCTTTTTTTCTGGAGGGGCGCAGGGGAACGCATACCCCTAAACATTTTGTGACTCTTTGTACTTTTGTTCATTTACTGTATTTATTTTTCCTGATTTGAACTATAAGATGGTGGTTTTCTTGAGTCAAAATGAGAGTACCCCTAAACATTATTATTTTTTAAAGCACTGGATTTATGTGGAAATTGTTCGGTTCGGTATTCTTAATGTCTAATGTATTGTTTGTTACTACTTTTGTTATCTTGTAGTTGTGCGTGTGTGTATGTGTGTGTGTGTATACCATATTTTACCGTCTATAAGATGCCCCCATGTATAAGACGACCCCTATTTTTTTAGCCCAAAATTAAGAAATAAATATTTTAAACATTCCGTGTATAAGACGAACCCCAATTTTAAACTTAAAAAATCGGGGGGGGGGGGAATACAGTCTTATACACAGAAAAATATGGTATATTGCAGCAAAACCGAATGCCTCCCTCTGACCCACCTGCAATAAAACATGTCTCTCTCCCCTGTTGGCCTCCACAGCCACAGGAGGAGCTCTTCAACAGTTTGACTTCAAAGGTGTGTTCTTCCTTTGTCTCCTGAGGCAGACAGATGCCAACAACCACAAATCCACCTTGTGCAGGAATTGTGGGAAAGGGGCGTAGAAATAAAATTACGTATGTATGTATATAAGAAAGAAAGAAATCATTTGTCCACCTGCATCAGGCAGTCCTAGTTTCAGGTGCCCTACGGCTGCTGCACGTTAAATGATTCCATCCCGAATGAGAGGAGGCTTGTGGACAAACTAGGGAGGATGCAGAATCAAGATTGATCACGGCAAAGTGTTCACAGAAAAGCTGGAGAAAATCCAACAGAAGTTACTGCATCAGACGGAGCCATTAAGGAAGAGTGGATCCAAAGTAGATCAGGCTGTTTTCAAACACTATAAGGTGGTTCTGGTCAGGGGCGTAGGAAGGGGGGCGGCAGGGACAGGATGCCCCAGGTGCCCTGGCTGAGGGGGGTGGCATTCGGCGGGCCGCCCGCCCACGACTCCCAAGCCAACCTCGAGCCGTTGGGGTACAGGCAGGAGCTACACCACTTTGCCAGCAGGATTCCCCCCTTCCCCCTTTGTTTTGACAGCTTGGGAGAGGTTTGGGAGTCGTGGGTGGGCAGCGCGCCAAATGTCCACCATAGGCAGCTTGCTCTGCCCCTGTGAGCGGCTCGCTCCGGCCCCAGCTGCAGGGTGCGCACACCACTCTGGGCACCCGAGCGGCTATCCCACACCTGGGAGGGCACCATCCGCACCACACCCACATCAGGAGCACACCCGCCCTGGGCAGCTTGGGCATACGGTCCACCACTGGTTCTAGTTCTACTAAAAGGCTGAAACAGCCTTTCATGACTAGGTGTCACCCAGATGTTTTTGGACCGCAATTCCCATCAGCCCTGACAGGGCATCCATACCGGTCTAGAAACGGAAGGGATGGGGTTTCCTAAAAGCAAACAAACTCCCAGACTAAATTGATCGAACTCTTCCAGTTCCTTGGTGCAAGGATAGTGCCACCTGCACCTGATATCTCCCCTGCTTTCCCCCTGTAATGCAGTGGCAAAGAGGCTTCCCTGTTTTCTTCTTATCCTGGAACAAAACCTCAAATAAATTCGAAATTTATGCACCTATGAAATACTCGAGTCCAGGGTTCAGCAAAGCCTCAAAATAATAATAATAATAATAATAATAATAATAATAATAATAATAATTTATTTCTATCCCGCCCTCCCCAGCCGAAGTCGGGCTCAGAGCGGCCAACAACAGCAAAATAATACAGCATTCTAAAATCAATTCATTATAAAATCAGTTCAAATCAAATTGATGGCAACCGTTGGGCTAGAGTTCTGTGAAGAATTACCAAAGGAGGGGGTCAGGCTGTGCCTTGGCCAAAGGCCTGGTGGAACAGCTCTGTCTTGCAGGCCCTGCGGAAAGATGTCAAGAGGACAGGACTCAAATTCTTGAGAACAAAATGAAGTTTTCAGAGTGGGATTCAGCTCACTAGTCCTGATAAGGTGTCTGCTAGCGTAACAGGACTTTCCTCCATCCCCCCCCTCCCCCTGACACCTCAATATCAGCTCCGTGGGGTTGGAAGAACCCCCAGAACAGTAGCATTACTCTCTCAGCATCTGGAATTTCATCTGCACCTTGTCCACGTTTATTTATAAGACTGGAAAGCCTTCACAGCCAGCAAATGGGCTTTGCCACAGAAAATGTAGTGTTGTCCTTGAAATTTCAGAATCCAGAGGCGGCACACGTTGAATTTAATGGCACGGTCTTATGGATCAGAAAGGGATTAATTTCAGCTCAAGCATTTTCTCAAGCAACACAATTTCTCGGTCAACCTGAACCCTTGAAATATTTCCAGAATCTTGATTTCCCCACAGGTCACAAATGCAGGCAGGTTTCTACCTTTTGGACTGTCTTCTCTTCATCACAAATGTACCATACTTTTCCGTGTACAAGATTAGGGGGTTTTTTACTGGAAAATTAAGTTTAAAACAGGGGGTCGTCTTATACGGATAGTGCATCCTTATATGGATAGTGCAAAGGGGGGACGTGGGATTGGCTGATGCCGTGAGCCGGAGTTTGTCAGCAGCGTGTTATTGGTGGCTGTGGCAAAGGGAAGTGTTGATTGGCTGTTGCTGTGGCAATTGGGTGGGCAATTGGTGAGGGGACAGACGTTTAGGACGCTGTTTCGATGCTCGTGTGTGTAGGTCAGACAGGTGAGTGAATTTTGGCAAATCCCCCCCTAAAAAAGCTCAACGACATTGAGCAATCCTCCCAAAAAAAGCTCAATACAGTGGTACCTTGGGTTACATAAGCTTCAGGTTACATACGCTTCAGGTTAGAGACTCCGCTAACCCAGAAATAGTACCTCGGGTTAAGAACTTTGCTTCAGGATGAGAACAGAAATCGCACTGCAGCAGCAGGAAGCCCCATTAGCTAAAGTGGTGCTTCAAGTTAAGAACAGTTTCAGGTTAAGAACGGACCTCTGAAACGAATTAAGTTCTTAACCTGAGGTACCACTGTAACTCTGGGCAATCTTGCCCCATTTTCTTAATTTTTAGTCCCCCAAAATAGGGGGGAGGGACGCGGGTGGCGCTGTGGGTTAAACCACAGAGCCTAGGACTTGCCGATCAGAAGGTCGGTGGTTCAAATCCCCGCGATGAGGTGAGCTCCCGTTGCTCTGTCCCTGCTCCTGCCAACCTAGCAGTTCAAAAGCACAAAGTGCAAGTAGATAAATAGGTATCGCTCTGGCGGGAAGGTAAACGGTGTTTCTGTGCGCTGCTCTGGTTCACCAGAAGTGGCTTAGTCATGCTGGCCACATGACCCGGAAGCTGTACGCCAGCTCCCTCGGCCAATAAAGCGAGATGAGTGCCGCAACCCCAGAGTCGGCCACAACTGGACCTAACCGGTCAGGGGTCCCTTTACCTTTACCTTTAAAATAGGGGGTGTCTTATACAAGAGGGTGTGTTGTACACCGGAAAGTACGGTAGTTGCATGGGATTCTGATGCACACAGGTATCCCCCCCACAAAAACCATCAAGGATGTCCCCAAACACTACAATAAAGGAAGTAGCTCCATGTTTACTAAGAGATGCTCATGCAGAGCAGCCTCTCCCATAGAAGTGAACGAGAAACCTCACTTGTGCAGGAGCTTCAGTGCAAGTTGGAGTACGGTATGTGTGGGGCTCTGAATGGCAGCCCATCACCACACATACCTCTTCCCATTTCTGTAATCAACAATGAGGGACATTCAGGTCATCTTGAGGCCATCCAGAGGTCATGAAACCTGCTAATCGATGCAACGAGCGTAGATTTCCTAGAGGAAGCAATGAAGAAATGAAAGCTTGGCACATGAGCAACACATGTGCACAGTGTTTCTGTCTACATTGCTAGGCCCCTGTCTCCTTACTGTCTTTTCAAGGACAGTCTAGATGGCTTCTGGAAACCTCCCAGCTCCGCAGTCCCCTGAGCATCCCATGTGCGAGAGGGGGTGTTGAAAGGAGCTCAGCGCTGCACTCAGAAAACATGTGGTGCTTGTCAGCATATTTCATCCCTTCCTCTTACTCAACAGGGAGCGAGATGGCAATGCAACCACAATTTTCTTACATCCTTTTGTGTCTGTGTGCGCACAGAAAATTAATAAAACATGTTTTCATTGCGGTGAAGCCGGGCGAGGAATCGAGGGTTGTGGGGAGAGCAAAGAAAGCTCCCAGGATCTTAGCTTTCGCCGCGGAGTTTTGTTTGAAGTCTTCGCGTTCAATCAGGACAGGATATGCCTATTGTCACTCGGGGGGGAGGGGGGGGAGTTGAGCCAATGGAGGTGCCAGGGCAAATTATGCCGGTCGTAACTAATTCAATACGTCAGCACTCTTTCTTGAGGTTTGCTTGGTGTGAAGGAACCAAGAGAGGCCTGCAGGAGAGACAGCCTCAGTGAAATGCACTTTGGGTGAGCCATCTCCCGGAAATTCTCACTGCACATTCCTTTGCGGCCCCCAGTGGCAGCGCTAGGCAATGCCATGTGCTGACCATTCTGCTTCTGGGCCCACCCTCAGCGCATGAATGCAGCGGGAAAGCCTAGTGCCCTGCGAGGCTGCAGCCACCCCACAGAGAATAGAGTGCTATGAGTTGGGGGGGGATAGGCTGCATGCCAAAACCCTTCGAATTCCTGGACCCAGCAAGTGTTCAAAATCTAAGTGTCAGATGCTGTGTGGTGGTTGCTCATGAGTAACCAGGCAGGACTCTGACCTGTCTTTTACAGGTTTTATTGTGCAAACTATTTACAGTGCAGATACACAAAGTTCATGTCTGTCTTAGTCACTTGCAGAATCCGGGAGTGGCCCCTTCCGGTTTCTCCCCCAACATAAGAACTTTGGCACACCCAAGCCGCCTCCTCCTCTCCTTGCGTTTCACCCTCTGTGCAGGCTGGGCGACGGAAACGGCGTGCGTCCCTCCTGGCCAGCCTGGCTAGGTGAGGCGCTGGGGTTCTCAGCATCATAGAATCATAGAGTTGGAAGAGACCACAAGGGCCATCGAGTCCAACCCCCTGCCAAGCAGGAAACACCATCAGAGCACTCCTGACATATGGTTGTCAAGCCTCTGCTTAAAGACCTCCAAAGAAGGAGACTCCACCACACTCCTTGGCAGCAAATTCCACTGTCCAACAGCTCTTACTGTCAGGAAGTTCTTCCTAATGTTTAGGTGGAATCTTCTTTCTTTCATCCTCGAGCCCTTTCCTCGCTTGGCTGGCCCCTTCCTTCTCTTCTCCACTGGAGGTGTGGCTTTTCCCACCGCTGGAAGAGGAACTGCTCCTCAGGAGCTTCGGAGGCTCTCTGTATCCCAACAGCCCTCCTGCCTCCTTCCCCTGTTCCGATGGCAGTCTCCTGACACTAAGCAAGGACTGAAATACAGTGGTACCCCGCAAGACGAACGCCTCGGAAGGCGAAAAACTCGCTAGACGAAGGAGTTTTTCATTTTCTTAGCCGCTTCGCAAGACGAATTTCCCTATGGGCTTGCTTCGCAAAATGAAGCTTGCCCCGCAAGCTCCGGGGATAGCGGGGAAGCGCAGCGCGTCTTCCCCGCTGCCCCCGGACCTCTTTGGAAGCAAGGGGCGGCAGGGAGAAGATCGCTTCTCCCCGTTGCCAGCCCCGCAATCTCCGGGGACAGAGGGGAAGGCGTGCGCCTTCCCCTCTGTCCCCGGACCCCTTTTGAACCAAGGGGCGGCAACGGGGAGAAGCGATCTTCTCCCCTCCGCCCCTTGCTTCAAAAGAGGGGACAGAGGGGAAGGCGCGCGCACCTTCCCCTCTCTCCCCGGACCCCTTTCGAACCAAGGGGCGGCAACGGGGAGAAGCGATTCTCCCCGCTGCCCCTTCCCTTGCTTTAAAACAGGTCCGGGGACAGAGGGGAAGGCGCGTGGCGCTTCCCCTCTGTCCCCGGACGGTCTCCATAGGAACGCATTGATTGATTTTCAATGCATTCCTATGGGAAACCGTGCTTCGCAAGACGAAAAACTCGCAAGAAGAAAAAACTTGCGGAACGAATTAATTTCGTCTTGCGAGGCACCACTGTACAGTGGTACCTCGGGTTAAGTACTTAATTCGTTCCGGAGGTCCGTTCTTAACTTGAAACTGTTCTTAACCTAAAGCACCACTTTAGCTAAAACCACCAGAGCACAATTTCTGTTCTCATCCTGAAGTAAAGTTCTTAACTCGAGGTACTATTTCTGGGTTAGCGGAGTCCGTAACCTGAAGCGTATGTAACCCGAGGTACCACTGCACTTGGAATGGCCAGGCTAGCGTCCTGGTGAGGTAATGGCCTAAGTATGGGCCAAATTAGGGATTGGTGTATTTTGAAGAGCAAAAAAGAGGACACAATTGCTGACTTCTACTTTTAACCATGGATTGTGAAGACAACTCTCATTTTAAATACCCCTACTATAAGCGCAGGTGGCGCTGTGGGTTAAACCACAGAGCCTAGGCTTGCCAATCAGAAGGTCGGAGGTTCAAATCCCCGTGACGGGGTGAGCTCCCGTTGCTCGGTCCCTGCTCCTGCCAACCTAGCAGTTCAAAAGCACAAAGTGCAAGTAGATAAATAGGTACCGTTCCAGCGGGAAGGTAAACGGTGTTTCTGTGCGCTGCTCTGGTTCACCAGAAGCAGCTTAGTCATGCTGGCCACATGACCTGGAAGCTGTACGCCAGCTCCCTCGGCCAATAAAGCGAGATGAGTGCCGCAACCCCAGAGTCGGCCACAACTGGACCTAACCGGTCAGGGGTCCCTTTACCACTCTGCGGGAAGGTAAACGGCGTTTCCGTGTGCTGCTCTGGTTCGCCAGAAGCAGCTTAGTCATGCTGGCCACATGACCAGCAAGCTGTACACCGGCTCCCTTGGCCAATAAAGCGAGATGAGCGCCACAACCCCAGAGTCGGTCACGGCTGGACCTAATGGTCAGGGGTCCCTTTACCTTTACCTTTACTATAAGTAGGCTTTAGGAGCTGTGATGTATTGCAATATTTTTAGTTTTAAAGAGCCTGCCGGAGTAGAGCTGTGGGCGCTGCAACAAATGCTCTGTCAGGGGCCGTGTTCAGGAGGGCTGTGCTGAGGAGGAATGGTGGGAGCCTTCCCTCCCCCTGCTCCGGATCCGGATCCTGAATCTACCCAGGAGCAGGAGGACAGTATAGATTTGGAACAGTAGTTTGCAGAGGGATGTAGTTCAGAAGGCAGAAGCTGGGAAATACTGGGTGGGGAACAGCTAGCAGAAGAGACACTGGAAAAGAGAGGGTTAACACATTCACAGTCTCTGGGCAGCATTCCTCTGCTCTCCCCTAGGTCGAGAAGAGCTCAGAAAGTGGCAGAACAGAAAGCACACAAAGCACAAAAGGGTACAAACTCAGATTACAAGACATAGAAGTGATGTAGATTAATAGGGACTGAAGGGGGTGAAAACCCTAATTGGGAGCACCACCATTTCTAGGAGATGGGTTCTTTGTTCTCTCGCTGTGGTTATTAAAGTTTCTAACTGGTAAGAAGACTCCTTTTCCTTTATTCTGCTTATCTACTGCTACGGGGGGGGGGGGAGGAAGCTGATTCCCTGAAGCCTGGTGTGCTCATGTGACCACAACACTGGCTTACAGCCCCTGCTCCTCATTGACCCTTGGGAAGAGGCCATGTGCTCCTGTTCCATTCATGAAAAATGGCGAGGGGTGGGAGTGCGACACATGGGGCTTTTTGCATTGTTTTTATTTTTTAGAAAATCTTGCATTACTGTAAACAAAACAAACAAAAACAAAAAGCCTGGACATTTTGCCAAAGTTTAAAAATCCGCCCAGACATAAATTTTAATCCTGAACAAGAGGATGTGTCCTGGAAAAAGAGGACATATGGCAGCTGTAGTTGTGCAAGACAACAACTGTGTTACCCCCCCCCCAACTGCCTGGTAGGTAGAAAGGCTGGTAAGACTGAGAAGAGGAGCCATGCCTGATTTCTGCTTAAATCCAAGACTGTGGCTATGGGAGAAGCAGGACCCTCTTAGAGTGTTTTGCTTTGAGCCCCTCCATCAAAGGCTCAGGTTGTTGTTGTTTAGTCGTTTAGTCATGTCCGACTCTTCGTGACCCCATAGACCAGAGCATGCCAGGCACTCCTGTCTTCCACTGCCTCCTGCAGTTTGGTCAGACTCATGTTTCTAGCTTCAAGAACACTGTCCAACCATCTCATCTTCTGTCGTCCCCTTCTCCTTGTGCCCTCCATCTTTCCCAACATCAGGGTCTTTTCCAGGGAGTCTTCTCTTCTCATGAGGTGGCCAAAGTCTTGGAGCCTCAGCTTCAGGATCTGTCCTTCCAGTGAGCACTCAGGGCTGATTTCCTTAAGAATGGATACATTTGGTGTTCTTGCAGTCCATGGGACTCTCAAGAGTCTCCTCCAGCGCCATAATTCAAAAGCCTCCATTTTTCAGCGATCAGCCTTCTTTATGGTCCACCTCTCACTTCCATACATCACTACTGGGAAAACCATCGCTTGAACTATACGGACCTTTGTCGGCAAGGTGATGTCTCTGCTTTTTAAGAAGCTGTCTAGGTTTGTCATTGCTTTCCTCCCAAGAAGCAAGCGTCTTTCAATTTTGTGACTGCTGTCACCATCTGCAGTGATCATGGAGCCCAAGAAAGTAAAGTCTCTCACTGCCTCCATATCAGAATAACACTGCAGTCTCCACTGTGCCTCATTCCAAAGGCTGCCCGTCAGAGAATGTGGCCTCTGGGGAGGAAATTGTTTTCCCCATCCAGTTTACTGTAAAACTCTGGGCAGATTGCTGGCAATGAATTGAGCGCACCCTGGGATTGTGACATATGTACCCAAAGCCAATTTTGCTTAATAAGGAAGGAGTTTTTAGGTGGTTTTTTGTGTGTGGCCAATTTGTTCATTTGCTGATTAGCCATTTCAATAGGCATACTTTATACATCACATTTTGTACTCGGGGAACTAACTCTCAAATACATAATCTCCTCAGCCCTTTCAAAGAAAATGCTTGTGGATGAGTCATGGGCTTTAAGTAGGTGAATCATGGCTTTTTTATTTTGCAAAATACTTGAGGAAGGAGGTCCCAATCTCTTCCCTTTCATCGTTCCCAGGCATCACAAAGACATCTGCAATTTGCACTCATCACCAAGTCTCGAAGAAGACGCAAGGTGTTATCTAATCATTCTGCAGATCATATCTAGCTCTACATCTTTTTACCTTTCCTTATGACATTTCCAGGGGAGTTGAAGGAAGCAGTGGTGCGTCTGCTCTTAAAGAAAACATCTCTAGATCCTTTAGATCTATCCAATTACCACCCGGTTTCGAATCTTCCATACCTGGGTAAGGTAATTGAGTGAGCGTTTGCCGAACAGCTTGGTAGGTTTCTGGATGAAACATCAGCTCTGGGTCCATTTCAGTCTGGCTTTCACCTTGGTTACGGGACCGAGACAGCTTTGGTCTCCCTAACTGATGATCTCCGTAGACAGCTGGATCGAGGTGGGTCGGGACTGCTGATTCTTTCAGATCTGTCAGCAGCCCTTGATATGGTCAATCACGAACTTTTGGACCACCGCCTTGCCCTTATGGTTTTGATTTATGGGCTACTATTAAAATGAGGCTGCATTTTAAATTTTAAATTGTATTTTAACCTGTATTTTAATTAACTGTTTTTTGTTTTTGTTCCCCCCCCAATTATGTTTTATTGTAATTTTATTGGTGTTATCCACCCTGAGCCCGTTTATGGCCAGGGAGGGTGAGGTATAAATAAAAAATTATTATTATTATTATTATTATTATTATTATTATTATTATTATTATTAATATCTTAGTTCATACCACTTTCGGGTTTTCCTTTTTACACAGCTGAAATGGCATTCAAATTTCCTCAATAAATCTTCACCAGACAAGTATTAATAAGACAATGGATATAAATGTATAAGACTCGACTTTTTTGCCCTCTCCACTATTCTCCGGTTTTCTTCCTGACACGCCTTTCTCCTCAAGTGCCAAAACCCCTAAGCCATGGTTAACTGCCAACTGACGGGAACCTCAGGTGCATCAGAGTCTGATGTGACTCAGGCCAAACAGACTGAACTGGCCTGATCCAGGCCCCAGCAAATAAAATGTAAAAGCAATCGTTTCTCCTGCACCATAACCTGCCACCAAGGACTACTGCTATAGAGGCTTCCAGCGTTGCAACAGCATGAGGCCTTGAACATTCACAGCCACAGAATATTTTCTCTTTCAAAGCACAAATATGAACATGTATAAACAGCATTTCTCCCCACGGTGCATCATATTATTATTATTATTATTATTATTATTATTATTATTATTATTATTTCTCCTCAGTGGGAGAGATTCGTCAGCTTTGTTCATCCTTTCCCTGAACTGGGGCAGTTCTTCGTTATCAGAACAAGCTGGTTAGAAACTGTTGTTGGAGATTTTGATTTTCTTCTTCCCTCCCTGTCCCTTCTCCTTCTGTGCCGTGTTTTTGTTTTGTTTTTTTAAGATTGTAAGCCTGCGGAGTAGGGACTATCTTGTTTTGACTGTATCTAAGCTGCTGTGGGAGATTTTCTGGCTGAAGAACAGGGTACAGATGCTCCAAACAAACAAACAAATAAATGAAATACAAAATGAAATGATATTGGTTGAAAAAAACAGTAACGTGCCGGTAAAAACAAGTTAGCGGTTGTTGTTTTTAAAGCCATGTTCCAATGGGCAAGGGTTGTCCCATTGGCAAGGTGTTCCACAGGACAGGGTCTGCCATGCTAAAGTCTCTGTCCCTGATAAAGGCCAACAAAATTTCAGGGGCATGAGGGACTCATCGACACAAGATTTTTGGGACAGAGACTTAATTGTGCACCTTATGCCTTGCTGTTGCTGGGCCCTGGAGGACACTGAATGTGAACTTATATGAAGTTTGGGACTTGATGGGAAAGAAGGTACGAGAAAGAAGGCAACAGAAGAGTCTAGGAAACTTTGCAAAGTGTCCACTTTTATTATGTCATTTGCAACAAAGGAAGAACATGCTTATAAAGACCCACAGGAACCTGTGGAATGACACTTTTTAAATTGGCAGCTATTCAATTGATGTTTTGTTTTATTATTACTAATGCAACTAGACATATTTGGGGTTGTCAAGGGGGACCAGGAGGGACCTGCAATTGAATGTATGTTTGTTTCTATATTCAATATCAATTTAAAAGAAATCTTTTTTAAAAAGGCACCCCATCAGAAGAACTGAGGTGGAGCACTGTCCCAGAAACTGAAATTCTCTCCTAAAGTGCAAATATAGATATACAGTGGTACCTTGGTTCTCAAACTTAATCCATTCTGGAAGTCCGTTCCAAAAACAAAGCGTTCTAAAACAAAGGGGAGCTTTCCCATAGAAAGTAACGCAAAACGGATTAATCCGTTCCAGACTTTTAAGAACAACCCCTAAAACAGCAAGTTAACATGAATGTTACTATCTAATGAGACCATTGATCCATAAAATGAAAGCAATAAACAGTGTACTGCAGTCACAAAATCAATCCATTAGTAGCTGAATTGGGTTCCACAAAAACAAAACAAAAGGAGCCGCAAAAACGCAAAATAAATAGCAAAAACAGACAGATCTCAGAGTAACACTCAAAACAGAAGTGTGGCACTCAAAACAGAAGCATAACACTCAAAATGGAGCACATTCGGCTTCCGAAAAAAGTTTGCAAACCAGAACACTTACTTCTGGGTTTGCAGTGTTTGGGTTCCAAGTTGTTTGAGTACCAAGACGTTTGAGAACCAAGGTTGTTGTTGTTTAGTCGTTTAGTCGTTTAGTCGTTTAGTCGTGTCCGCCTCTTCGTGACCCCCTGGACCAGAGCACGCCAGGCCCTCCTGTCTTCCACTGCCTCCCACAGTTTGGTCAAACTCATGCCGGTAGCTTTGAGAACACTGTCCCACCATCTCGTCCTCTGTCGTCCCCTTCTCCTTGTGCCCTCCATCTTTCCCAACATCAGGGTCTTTTCCAGGGAGTCTTCTCTTCTCATGAGGTGGCCAAAGTCTTGCAGCCTCAGCTTCAGGATCTGTCCTTCCAGTGAGCACTCAGGGCTGATTTCCTTCAGAATGGAGAGAACGAAGGTACCACTGTATCGATCTTTCTCATAGAGAGAGAAGCAGTGCCTGGGCATCAGAGCTGACTTTTCAAGAGCTGTACATGTGCCTGTTGCTCCCTATTCCCCCCTCCCCCCAAAAAAATCAAAACACCCCCCTTCCTTCTTCTCCCCTCCACCATACTGCTCTTGCTCCTCAACCCGGATTAAGTCGCAATACGAGAGAGTCCTCCATATCATTCTCCAGCCAGACGTCCGTGTGTAACTCTACCTGAGAGCTATTAGTCTGTATAAATACCTCCTCAGCTTTGGGGGCTACTGTTGTTTGGTTTTAATTATGCCGAGTTAAAAGTCCTCCTGTAAAATGTGTAGTGTGGGGATCTGTCTATTTGCACTGCGCTCAAGCGAGATGGGCTTCCATTTAAAGCAGTCTCTGTCATATTGAATGAGTTGGAAAGCAAGGGAAGACATGAAACTCAACGCGAGACGGCCAGGGTTGGCCAGAGGCGTCTGGGAGCCTGAGATGGAAAATCCAAAGAAGTTCCCCAAAGATATGTGCCAGTAAGTATGGGCACGACCCACTGCAGCGGTTGGGCTAGCTGACCCATTGGCCGGCAAAAGAATTCAGTACAGTCATACCTTGGGTTACAGACGCTTCAGGTTGCAGACTTCAGGTTGCGGACTGCTAAAACCCGGAAGTACCAGAATGGGTTACTTCCGGGTTTCGGGTGTTGTGCATGCGCAGAAGCACTAAATCACACTTTGTGCATGTGCAGAAGCGTTAAATCATGCTTTTGCGCATGCGCAGAAGCCCCGAATTGCAACCCGCGCATGCGCAGGCGTGGGTTGCAAATGTTACGGGTTTCGAATGTGCATCCTGTTCGCAACCTGAGCATCCATGGTACATGGAAATCGTTTATTGAATATTTACAGACAAATTGTAAACAAATCAAGACACTAGCAGGGTTGCTGTAAAACATGCAGTTTCTAAAACATATATGAAATAGATGAGGGAAAGAATAAATAGAGTGATTTGTGATATGCAGAAGAAGAAGAAAGAGGGTAAATTCACAGAACCTCTGAAAGAGGGGGAGGAAAGTCAAAGTTCCATACGTGAGAATTGTTTCAATTTCTTTGTTGGAATGTTTATTTGTTATAAACGGAAATTATAAATAAACTTATTAAAAAAATTCAGTGCAAACCAAAGCCAGAAAAGGTCTGCACTTAGGCAGGAGGAACCAGATGCACAAATATAGGTTGGGGAACACCTGGCTTGCTAGCAGTACATGGGGAAAGTATCTAGGGGTCTTAGTAGACTACAAACTTAACATGAATCAACAGTGTGATGCAGCAGCAAAAAAAAGCTAATGCAATTCTAGGCTGCATTAACTGAAGTCTTGTGTCCTGGTCAAGGGAAGTCATAGTACTCCTCTGTTCTGCCTTGGTCATACCAAACCAGGAATACTGTGTCCAGTTCTGGGCACCACAATTTAAGAAGGATATTGACAAGCTGGAAGGTGCACAGAGGAGGGTCACCAAGATGTTCAAAGGTCTGGAAACCAAACCTTATGAGGAGCACTTGAAGGAGCTGGGTATGTTTAGCCTAGAAAAGAAGAGACTGAGAGGAGATATCTTCAAATATCTTAAGGGCTGTCACATGGAAGATGGAGAAAGCTTGTTTTCTCCTCCTCTGGAGGGGAGGACTCAAGGCAATGGCTTCAAGTTACAGGAAAAGAGATTCTGACTAAACTTTGGCAAGAACTTTCGGACAGTAAGGTGAAACAGACTCCCTCAGGAGGTTGTGGACGCTCTTTCGATGGAGGCATTCAAGCAGAAGCTGAACACCATTCTGCCATGGGAGCTTTAGCTGAGTTTACTGCGTTGCAGGGGATTAGACTACGTGATCCCTAGCAGCACTGGGGGAGGAAGGCGGCTGCGGAGGGTGTTAGGATTTTTATCCATCCGTGCCGCTCCAGCGGTAGCCCTATGTTTGTGTATATCATGTAAGTGTCTGAGTGAGCGTGAGACAGGAAGTCTCAGTACTATTGGAGTATTGTTGGAAGTTAGTTTCACTTCTGAGAGTGTTGCTGTTCTGTACTGGTGCTGAGAGAGCACAGACATGCGATATACAATATATACAATATACTATATATATGATATACAATATCTGTACTGTCATTGTCCCATACAGAACAATCTACATAAAACATTCAAAACCCCCTAAAAACTCTGAAACCCCATTTTAAAATACCATATACTATAGAGACTCCTTATGCTGCGTTTAGAACCAGAATTCCATTTGGCTAGAAACTGTTTCACAGGCGGCTAGTCCTAGTCTTTATAACCCTGGACCTTCTTCCAGAAGGCAGAAGCTAAAAGAAATTGTTTCCAGGGTGCGCACTATCCTGCGCTATCTCTGCAGCTTTCTTATAGCTCCATGGATGAATCCATGCTGGTGGATTCTCTGTATATAGACTGTAAAATAAAGTAGTTTAGAGCTACTGATCTGTGATGAGACGCCAGAAGACGAGCGTGCTCCTCTCAGGAGGGAGGGGTCGCTTATCACCGGTTTCTCTGGACTGAGGGAGATTCATAGCCAGGGAGGACCACCGCAGAGACACCCTGAAGTCTTTGGAAGTTGGCAGCCTTCCTGGGCGTGTTTCGAACAGGGGGTGCGGTGCGCACTGGGTGTCAGCCATGAGGGCAGGTGACATCACCGCACCAGCCCCAACCCCAACCCCACCCTACACTCGCTGTGTGGGCGGCACCCCGGACGCTCACTGCGCGGGGGGTGGGCCACTAGGGACGATGCTGCCACAGGTCGTTAGTGGCGCCCCCCCCCCACCGCTCGCCGTGCAGGCAGCTAGCCCCGCCCTCACGCCGCTCCAGGTGCCGGGGCAGATAGCTCCGCCCCTGCCTAGCAGTGCTGCCAACTCCACAATTCTATGATTCTATGAAATACGTTTAAATAAATAAATGTTAGGTGTTAGGAGGAAGTGGCTGGCAAAATGGGCAAAACTGCACACACACAAAACGTGTACAGTGGTACCTCGGGTTACGTACTTAATTCGTTCCGGAGGTGCGTTCTTAACCTGAAACTGTTCTTAACCTGAAGCACCACTTTAGTTAATGGGGCCTCCTGCTGCCGCCGCACCGCCAGAGCCCGATTTCTGTTCTTATCCTGAAGCAAAGTTCTTAACCTGAAGCACTATTTCTGGGTTAGCGGAGTCTGTAACCTGAAGCATATGTAACCTGAAACGTATGTAACCTGAAGTACCACTGTATACAGTCATGCCTCATGTTACGTTTGCTTCAGGTTGCATGTTTTCAGGTTGCATCCCGCAGTGACCTGGAAGTACCAGAAAGGGTTACTTCTGGGTTTCACCACTCGCGCAGATGCGCAAAATGATGTCATGCACATGCGCAGAAGTGGCGAATTGCGACCAGCGCAGACGCAGGCAGCGTTCTTTTCAGGTTGCAAACAGGCCTCTGGAATGGATCCCGTTCGCAACTAGAGGTACCACTGTACAAGCAACCACTGATTTGTGTGGGCCTTGTATTCTGGGTAATCGTGTGTGCCCCAGAATACAAGGCCATGTTACACCCCATAACACCCTGTTCCACCCACCCCCATTCCACCCCTTTTTCCTGTCACTTCCGGGTTGCCGTGATGCGTGCACACATCAATTGGACACATGCAAATCAGTCAGTGTCTGTATCACCAGTGAGCCAGTGTGGTGTAGTGGTTAAGAGTGGTAGACTCGTAATCTGGTGAACCGGGTTCGCTTCCCCGCTCCTCCACACGCAGCTTCTGGGTGACCTTGGGCCAGTCACACTTCTCTGAAGTCTCTCAGCCCCACTCACCTCACAGAGTGTTTGTTGTGGGGCAGGAAGGGAAAGGAGAATGTGAGCCGCTTTGAGACTCCTGAAGGGGAGTGATAAAGCGGGATATCAAATCCAAACTCGTCTCTTCATCAGGAGAAACGCGCACAGACCGCTGGTGAAATTTCAGGAGAAGGTTTAAAAAAGGAAAAGAAAGGTGACGAAAAATGCAAACCGGTGCACAAATGAGGCAAACTGAATTTCAGATTGGTAAAAAGGAAGGGAAGCTGGAATTCACCGATTCTCCCGCTGCTGTTTTCCTTGTAGGGGAATCACATGTGGAGCTGACAGGCAGATCCGAGCTCTTCTTAGAGGATGCTGGTAGCCATCCACTTGGCCAACCTTAGCGGCACCCAAAATCTACCGCGTCAGCAAGCAGCCTTGCCTCGCCGCCTGACAGGGCCACTCTTCAGCCGCGCTAAACCCCTCCTTTGTTCCCTTCTTATCCTCATTATTATCATCTCATTACTAACTTCATTATTTTAACTCCATAGGAGTTTTACTAAGTAATGAGCTTTACAGTTCATATCACATTCCCTGACAGAGGCCTTTAATATATGCACAACGGGGAGAAATGCAAAAGAGGGAGATTTGCTCATCGCAGAGTCGCTGAAGAGATGGGAGAAAGCAGCTGGGGTGAGACGTGGAGCCTGCAATGCAACTGCACGTGGGCAAAGGTCTGTTGCCTTCTGCGCAGGCACAGAATATTTCTACCCAGCCCGAAAGGGGCCAGAATAGTTCTGTAGCTGTGATTCCTGCACTGCAAGGGGTTGGACTAGATGCAACGTTGGGTCCATTCTGACTCTAAGACTATGATTTTCACATGCAGAAATGGTCCAACTAGAACGAATTCACTGCCATCAGTGTGTCTGTCACTAGGTCACTATGAGAGGTCTCACTAAACATTCCTTCAAAAATCCACAACTGTGCTGGGCCCAGGGGTTAACCCGAGCAACGCGGTCCAGGTCGGTCCCGAATCCAAGGATTCCATGAGGAGTCAGTCAAACAGGGCCAAGGCAGGAAACCAGGCAAGGACAGGCACAGGGTAACAGGCAGGATCCAGCAAGCAGCAATGTTGCTCCCGCAACCGTGGGCAGGGTCTGACAGCCTTTTATCTCTGACAGGGTAACGGCTGGTCCTGATCCCCCGGTGACTCACTTCCCTGTCTTGCCCAAAGGTGAGCACTCCTCCTGCGAGTACTCAGGTCTCTCCTTCTCTCAGACCTGAGTCTCTGCAGCTCGGGAGACGTCGGTGGGTGACTAGACCCAGGGGCCGCCTCAGCCTCCCCTGACCCAACCGGTAGTGGAGCAACTGTAAGCGATGGCCCAGCTGGAGGTAACGAGGGAATCCCCCCATCTGGAGTCAATTTCAATTGCCATAATGGATGCTTCAGCTGAGATTCCTGTATTGTGGGGGGGGGGGAGTTGGACTAGATGACCCTGGGGGTCCCAACTCTACAATTCTATAACTCCCTGTAATGAAGACTCTTTCACCCAACATGGGGCTCAAACCATGACCCTGTAGTTAAGAGTCTCATGCTCTACCAACTGAGCTATGGATTCAATATATAAAGGGTGATATGATCTTTATGAATTAGGCACTGAAAGACCTCCCCTTCCCATTAACTTGTCTTTGTTGTTCTTGTTGTTTAGTCGTTTAGTCGTGTCCGACTCTTTTTGACCCCCTGGACCAGAGCACGCCAGGCACTCCTGTCCTCCACTGCCTCCCGCAGTTTGGTCAGACTCATGTTTGTAGCTTCGAGAACACTTTCCAACCATCTCAACCTCTGTCGTCCCCTTCTCCTTGTGCCCTCCATCTTTCCCAACATCAGGGTCTTTTACAGGGAGTCTTCTCTTCTCATGAGGTGGCCAAAGTATTGGAGCCTCAGCTTCAGGATCTGTCCTTCCAGGGAGCACTCAGGGCTGATTTCCTTAAGAATGGATGTGTTTGATCTTCTTGCAGTCCATGGGACTCTCAAGAGTCTCCTCCAGCACCAGAGTTCAAAAGCATCAATTCTTCGGCGATCAGCCTTCTTTGTGGTCCAGCTCTCACTTCCATACATCACTACTGGGAAAAACAGAGCTTTAACTGTACGGACCTTTGTCGGCAAGGTGATGTCTCTGCTTTTTAAGATGCTGTCTAGGTTTGTCATTGCTTTCCTCCCAAGAAGCAGGCGTCTCTTAATTTCGTGGCTGCTGTCACCATCTGCAGTGATCATGGAGCCCAAGAAAGTAAAATCTCTCACTGCCTCCATTTCTTCTCCTTCTATTTGCCAGGAGGTGATGGGACCAGTGGCCATGATCTTCGTTTTTTTGATGTTGAGCTTCAGACCATATTTTGCGCTCTCCTCTTTTACCCTCAATAAAAGGTTCTTTAATTCCTCCTCACTTTCTGCCATCAAGGTTGTGTCATCTGCATATCTGAGGTTGTTGATATTTCTTCCAGCAATCTTAATTCCGGCTAGGGATTCATCCAGCCCAGCCTTTCGCATGATGAATTCTGCATATAAGTTAAATAACCAGGGAGACAATATACAGCCTTGTCGTACTCCTTTCCCAATTTTGAACCAATCAGTTGTTCCATATCCAGTTCTAACTGTAGCTTCTTGTCCCACATAGAGATTTCTCAGGAGACAGATGAGGTGATCAGGCACTCCCATTTCTTTAAGAACTTGCCATAGTTTGCTGTGGTCGACACAGTCAAAGGCTTTTGCATAGTCAATGAAGCAGAAGTAGATGTCTTTCTGGAACTCTCTAGCTTTCTCCATAATCCAGCGCATGTTTGCAATTTGGTCTCTGGTTCCTCTGCCTCTTCTAAGTCCAGCTTGCACTTCTGGGAGTTCTTGGTCCACATACTGCTTAATCTCATAAACACCAAATGCCTTCACACTGTAGGGCTGGCTCTCCAAGTTCTGGCCGCTGAACTACATCCAGGCTTTGTCTCCTCATGATACCCATTCTCCAGGCATCCCACGATATATTATATTGGATTTAAATAGGCAGTTTCTTTAGAGAGGAGGTGCAGCCAAAGCTGAGCAGAAGTGGTGCTAAAGTGGGCGTGGTTAAAAGAGGAAGGGGTTGGGCTAAGGGGCCAGCAATACTTGCAACAGTTACAGCACAGAGCTGCATTCTTTTTCTACTCTTTCTTATTATTTGGTCCCATGCTTTCTTATTATAGCATACTCAAAGCAGCTCCCAAGAGGACATGGAAATTGAAAATCAATACATTATTGCAATAGCGATCAAATAAATCATCCCAAGACATGAGTTAACCATTCAGCAGATAGCACAGTTGGGTTATACAACCATTGCAACATTGCATGTTTGCTCCTCATTCCTTTTCATGTATGGAGCTGTGGTGGCTATCTTAGCAGAGCAGGGATCGCCAGACTGTGGGCGCATTTGGAATTCCTTTAAGAATAAATCTTCTTCTTCATTAAACTACAGAAAGGGAAAAGAACTGCATTATAATACAATGATAAACAGAAGAGAGAGAGAGAGGGAAAACAAATACCCAATCTAGGTAAACAAATATCTTCCTAGCCTCTCATTTCCGCACAGTGCTTTCAAGCAGTCCACAAAACAGTCCCTTCTCTCTGCATACATTATATTCCATCTCATGCTTTCTCTTTTCTGGATTGTATTTGTCAGTTTATCCATCACTGCTGGCTCCACATGTTTCATTAGCCTTTCCTGAAGATTTAGTGAATTTTGGTCCATCTAACCAAGGGAGAAAGGTTGTTTTCTGCTGCTCCAGAGAAGCGGACACGGAGCAATGGATCCAAACTACAAGAAAGAAGATTCCACCTAAACATTAGGAAGAACTTCCTGACAGTAAGAGCTGTTGGACAGTGGAATTTGCTGCCAAGGAGTGTGGTGGAGTCTCCTTCTTTGGAGGTCTTTAAGCAGAGGCTTGACAACCATATGTCAGGAGTGCTCTGATGGTGTTTCCAGCTTGGCAGGGGGTTGGACTCGATGGTCCTTGTGGTCTCTTCCAACTCTATGATTCTATGATTCTATTTCCTTGCCCCAACAATCGCTGCAGCCATTATAAAGCTTAAAACAAAGGCATTCGGAGATCTGGAATTTTGAGAAAGTCCTGTGGGTGCCTGACACAAAATCGCTTCCGGGTGGGTGCTAGCCACCTATAATACCTGCATTGCAGGAGGTTGGCATATGACCATTATGGTCCCTTCCAACTCTAAAATTTGATGATTGATGATAAAGCAGCACAAAAAGACACATAATAATGATGATGATGATAATGATAATGATAATGATAATTATTATTATTATTATTATTATTATTATTTATACCCCGCCCTCACAGGAGGAGTGCTCGACTTCAGGCAAGACAGGGAGGTGAGTCGCCTGGGGATCAGGACCGGCCGTTACCCCGACAAAGATAAAAGGCTGTTGGACCCTGCCCTAGGTTGCGGGAGCAACATTGCTGTTTGCCAGATCCTGCCTGAGATCCTGTACCTGTCCTTGCCTGGTTTCCTGCCTCGTGTCCTGCCTTGGCCCTGTCAGACTGACTCCTAGTGAAACCTTCAGATTCTGGACCGGACCTGGACCACGTTTCACGGGTTACCCCCAGGCCCAGCACAGTTTCTGAATATCACTTGCCGGGAACCACAGGAGGGGAGCGTGCTCCTGTGCTCAAATCCTGCTTGCCACTTTCCAGCTGGCATCTGGTTGGCCACTATGAGAACAGAGTGCTAGAATAGAAGGGCCATTGGCCCTATCCATGGAGCTCCTCTGGTGCTCTGATGTTCTGATTGGTATTTATGTTAGAAAACAAGATAGTGGCTATGGGTTCATTAGGAACTGGGCCAGCCTTTGGCTCGGCTCATAAGGGGCTTAGGGAAATGAACCCCTGAGTTTGCATTCTGTTATGTACTGAGTTGAATAGAATCCAAAAGGCAGCAGTCTGATTGGCCCTGGAAAAATAGGATTCAGAATGCAGCAGTCTGATTGGTCCTAGAACAATAGGATTCAGAATGCAGCAGTCTGATTGGTCCTAGAACAATAGGATTCAGAATGCAGCAATCTGATTGGTCCACAGCAGCCACCCAATCCAGCTCCAGGTGGAAGTGAATCCGTGATTGACCTACAGGTGAATCCCAGAATTAACCAATCACGTGGGGCCCCATTGTGTAAATAATGTATATAAAGCAGGCATTCTGGGGGAACTTCCACTCCTCCTCACCACTATGAGCTGAAGGAAGAGCATGAAATCCACTCTCAACTCTGAGCCCCTTCACTTTCCAAAGCCCCAGCACACCCCCTAGCTCAACGCAGCATGGCACAAAAAGATAATGTTTCCTTCCTTCCCTGCTTGCAGCTTCTCCGGCGAGAAAGGCAGAGACAAATCGAACAGCGGGAGCTCAGCCTTGGCAAACTCAGAGCAGATGTCCCTGGAAGGAAATGAGGGCTCAGAAAACGTCTCCTAGAAAGGGCAAGGAGAAGACATTCTTTTTTTCCCGGGATAGAGACAAGGATAAGGAGCTGCAGTTCCCAGCTCTCTCCCTGTGCCCGCAGAGCAACGAGGCCCTCATCTCCCCAGCCGTTGTGGAGAAGTCCCTTTCTCAAAGCCAGACTTTTTCATTCGACATCTGCTGCGAAGGAAGCCAAGTCAAGAAAAAGATGAGTTTGCCTGTTTTACCATCTTGGAATAATTCAGGGTAATCTAGGAGAGGGAGAGAAACGAGTTTAAGAAAGCAAACGGGGTGGAAGAAGAAAGGCTTTCAGAGGAGGAAGGGAATCAAACATTTCTAAACACATCCCTTCTCCCGAGCCAAACCAAACAGGAATGATTCATGGGCTTGTCTTCACCCTTCACTTTTCATCTAACAAGCAACAAAACCGCCGCAATCGGCCGTCAAAGCTGTCTTGCGCCCCCAGAGATCCCACAAGGGGGAATACTGCAAAAACCCCAAAGCTTTTTTTCCAACAGCACTTTCTTATTACGATAAACAGAAGAAAAGAAGAGTCGGGGGCCGGACTGACTATGAAGCCTGCTTTCCGTACAGGGCAGAAAAGCAGAACTTTGCTCCTGGGTGGTTAGCTGAAGCAAGCTTGGTGATATCGCTAGAAGCCGGGGGGGGGGGGTCCAAAACAGTGTCCTTTGTGATCTTGGGGTTCCTAAGAAGCTTTCCGTGGATTCTTCCGCAAGCAAAATCACTGCTTAAAAACAGGCGATTTCTCCTGGGCTCTAACCGGGCTGACTTGGAAAATAAACCAAGCCATTTCCGAACAATTCCGAAATAGCTCTGCTTATTTTCCCAGCCTCTTTGACATGCCTCACGCCAGTACCTGCTTCCAGACAGCACCAGCCCCCTCCTCCCTTCTCTTTAACTTCCACCCGCCACCATCTGGGTTGAGGTGGAAACATCAGTGGTGGCATTTTGGTGATCACGACTGTAGACACAGAGAGAGGCGAGGAATGAGGGGATTTGTTTCCGCTCTTTTCTGGCACCAGGGCACAATGACCCGGGGGTCTTTGGGAACTAGAACTTGCCCCCGGGTGGCCTGCAAAAGTGGAGTGGCAACAGGAGACTGTGCTGGGGGTGTAAACTAGGAATTCTGGAGTGTCTGGAGGCGTTTGGAGGATGGATGGCAGCGAACGGATTGAGGTTGAATCCTGACAAGACAGAAGCACTGTGTTTGGGGGACAGGGGGTGGGCGGGTGTGGAGGACTCCCTGGTCCTGAATAGGGTCACTGTGCCCCTGAAGGACCAAGTGTGCAGCTTGGGAGTCATTTTGGACTCACAGCTGTCCATGTAGGTGCAGGTCAGTTCTGTGTCCAGGGCGGCTGTCTACCAGCTCCATCTGGTACGCAGGCTGAGACTCTACCTGCCCGCAGACTGTCTCACCAGAGTGGTGCAAGCTCTAGTTATCTCCCGCTTGGACTACTGCAATGCTCTCTACGTGGGGCTACCTTTGAAGGTGACTCGGAAACTGCAATTAATCCAGAATGCGGCAGCTAGACTGATAACTGGGAGTGGCTGCCGAGACCACATAGCACTGGTCTTGAAAGACCTACATTGGCTCCCAGTACGTTTCTGAGCAGAATTCAAAGTGTTGGTGCTGACCTTGAAAGCCCTAGATGACCCCAGGGTCCCTTCCAGCTCTAAGATTCTGTGATCCTGAAGACATCACAGTCTTCACTGACCTTGATGCCAAGGAAACCAAACTCTGGGTAAGAGCTTGGAACCCTTGGAGCCTCTCACTGCTCAGAGACATGGAACATGGTGGCATGGAACACTATGTTTCCCAAAACTGCTTGGTGGGACCAGAATGCCATAAGTAAAATGAATACAGTCATACCTCATGTTACGTTCTTTCAGGTTGCGTCCCGCGGTGACCCGGAAGTATAGTGGTACCTCTGGATGTGAACAGGATCTGTTCCGGAGCCCCGTTCACATCCTGAAGCGAACACAACCCACGTCTGCTTGTGCACAGGTCACTATTTGCCGCTTCTGCGCATGTGCGTAATGTCATTTTGAGCGTCTGTGCATGCGCAAGCGGCGAAGCCCAGAAGTAACACATTCCATTACTTCCGGGTCACCGTGGAGCGCAACCCGAAAATGCTCAACCTGAAGCAACTTCAGCCTGAGGCATGACTACCAGAAAGGGTTACTTCCAGGTTTAGTAGCACTAAATCATGCTCCGCGCATGAGCACAAGCGCCAAATCGCACCGCACACCTGCACAGATACAGCGCTTCAGGTTGCAGGCTTTTCACATTGCAAACGGGCCTCCGGAATAGATCCTGTTTGCAACCAGAGGTACCACTGTACATTAAAGGATGGATTTGAAGCTTCACATAAATGAGAGAGAAAGAGAGTTGTAGACTTGCCGCATGCCGAGATGAACCCACGACTGCAAAGCCAGCCGGATATAATTGCGGCCCCTTCTGCATGTTGCAAGTTGCAGTGGGTTTCTTACACCATTCATAACTGCTTAACAAGGCAGCCGCTGGCAAATTAACTAAACATCAATTAGCAGGGAATGTGGTCGTCACATCCATGGCTAATTATCTTGACGTACCTCCCGTGTATTAATTGCAATCTAATTGTTTCCCATATCTTGCTGGCATCGTTGAAGCTTAAGGAGCTGGGGAACAGTATAGCCATCGCACAACTGCCTCCCCCCCCACCAGAGACCCCCTCGGCTTTAGAGGGAGGAGAACCCCCACATTTGTCCAGCCTGGCTTTGAAAGCCAGCCTAAAAACACCGAACCGCCTCCATAAACAGGACAGCCAGGGAATGAAATTTGGCAGGGACAAATGTAAAGGATAGGAAAGGAAAGCATGAGGGACGCTGACTGGGTTGCGATGTTTTCAAGTCTAAGCTGGGCCCACCCTCATCCATGCCTGGTGTCACAGTCTGCTCTACGGGCAATCGAAGTCCAGGCTGAGGACGTCGGGGCCGGGGGCAAGATGGCGGGGTGGGAGCAGGAATGAGAGTCCAGAAGCCAGGGGTCCAAGGGTCAGGAAGCAAGGAGTCACGAAGTCAAGGGTCCGAGGGTGAAGGAGAAAGGAGTCACGAAGTCAAGGGTCCGAGGGTCGGGAAGAAGAGTCACAAAGTCAAGGGTCCGAGGGTCGAGGAGCAAGGAGTCACAAAGCCAAGGGTCCGAGGGTCGAGGAGCAAGGAGTCACAAAGCCAAGGGTCCGAGGGTCGAGGAGCAAGGAGTCACGAAGTCAAGGGTCCAAGGGTCAGGAAGCAAGGAGTCACGAAGTCAAGGGTCCGAGGGTGAAGGAGAAAGGAGTCACGAAGTCAAGGGTCCGAGGGTCGGGAAGAAGAGTCACAAAGTCAAGGGTCCGAGGGTCGAGGAGCAAGGAGTCACGAAGTCAAGGGTCCGAGGGTCGAGGAGCAAGGAGTCACAAAGCCAAGGGTCCGAGGGTCGAGGAGCAAGGAGTCACGAAGTCAAGGGTCCGAGGGTCGAGGAGCAAGGGGTCACAAAGCAAAGGGTCCGAGGGTCGAGGAGCAAGGAGTCACAAAGCCAAGGGTCCGAGGGTCGAGGAGCAAGGAGTCACAAAGCCAAGGGTCCGAGGGTCGAGGAGCAAGGAGTCACAAAGCCAAGGGTCCGAGGGTCGAGGAGCAAGGAGTCACAAAGCCAAGGGTCCGAGGGTCGAGGAGCAAGGAGTCACAAAGCCAAGGGTCCGAGGGTCGAGGAGCAAGGAGTCACAAAGTCAAGGGTCCGAGGGTCGAGGAGCAAATAGACATGAAGCTGAGGTCTGAGGATCAGGAAGCAAGGCAGGAAACGTGTTGCTGTGGCAAAGAGCCGAAGGGAAATGCTGACATTATATCCCTTCCCAGCTCTTGCCACCAGGTGCTGTGAGTTACCAAGTGGCCTCACCTGTGCGGCCACACCTTGCCTTTTCAGAACAATCTTAGGAAGGACCCAGTACTGCAAAGTCCTACTGGTCACAGGGCCTGGCTCCTGCACGCACTCCTGACACCTGGAGCCAGTGAAGCCTCTTCCAGCTCTTTCCCAGAGATGTCCACCCCAACCACCTTTGGTGCTCTTAAAGATGCTGGGGTACCTTCCTTCAATTTTAAAAGTGTGGCACTGACTGTAGTAAATGAGTACCAGCAGCTAGGGCTAGGGCTGGCCCTCAGCAACGACCAAGAAACCCGAATCTCTGCATGATCTACTGTAGGTCTCCTTTCTGCAGCTCAGGGACTCCCTCCTTGCCCTTTCAAGGAGCCTGGGAAACTGAGAACTTGCTTGACCTTGAAGACAGAGAGGAGTCTCCACACAGAGACCATGACACAAGGAAGGGGGTGGAGGGCTTTGAGCACCAGGTGTAATGAAGATGGCCATTTGCCAGGCTCTCCAGATGTTTGATTAATGCGGAGCCACCTCTGTTCATCTGTCAGGAAAAGAGGCTAGCTTGCTTTGTCTGGGGGCAGCAAGAGGACCTGGTCAGACAGGGGGTTGCCCTACAGGGCCCTGATATGGCCTGTTGCAGAAGAAGAAGAAGAAGAAGAAGAAGAAGAAGAAGAAGAGGAGGAGGAGGAGGAGGAGGAGGAGGAGGAAGAGGAAGAGGAAGAGGAAGAGGAGAAGGAGGAAGAGGAGGAGGAGTTTGGATTTGATATCCCGCTTTATCACCACCCAACGGAGTCTCAAAACACAGTATAAAAACATGAATAACAATAAAATTCAAAGTTCAGAAATCAATTTAGGGGAAATAAGCATTAGATAATCCCCAGGGGTAGCTGGCTGAATTGGTCCTACTTGGGCCAGCGAGGAGGCCAGGGGAGAATTAGCTGAGGGGTCTCAGAGCGGGTGATCTTCATAAAAGGGGAGGGGGAGGGAAGAGAAGGGGAATAAAAGATCAGGCTGAATTCAAATTAAAGGCCAGGTGGAATAGCTCCGTCTTACAGGCCCAACAGAAGGAGGTTAAATCCTGCAGGGCCCTGGTCTCATGGGACAGAGCATCGGAGCCATCACTGAGAAGGCCCTGGCCCTGGTGGAGGATAGTCTGACTTCCTTAGGGCCCGAGACCTCTAAACTATGGTTATTCCTGGACCTTAAGGTCCTCTGCGGGGCAGACCAGGAGAGGCGGTCCCATAAATACGAGGGCCCTAAGCCCTGTGGTCAGTTCTGTCCAGCAGCAGCAGCCCTTCCTATTTTCAGAGAGGAGTTCCTCCATCTCTCCATCCTGAGAACCCTTTTAGCTGGAGAAGCCACAGACTCCGGCTGGGCCCCTTCTGCATGCGAGCCGCATGCTCTGCTCCTGCGCCCTGGCCCCTTCCCTCATATCAAGGTAATTACACACTGACACTTTTTTGCGTTCTTTGATAAGCTGAGCAGGCAGTGCTCATTAAGCCTCTTGCTTTGTGACAATTATTCATGTAACCCCTCTCTGCATCGCTGCCAATCTTTATTTCGCGGAGGAAAAAATAAGGTTCTTCTTTTTAACTTGAAATCCCTTTTAAAAGTATCTGGCGTCATCGGTGTTGAAAGGCACTTCAAAGATCGCCTCGTCGGAGTCCGACGCCCCTCGCTCCAACCCGGAACCTTGAATTATGCACCGTTTCCTCGGGCGACTTGCTCTTGCAGTCGGAAAGATTTCTTTCTTTCAACCAGATAAAATCAACAACATAAACGACTGATTGGAATTATGTGCATGAAAGCATACAGATGCCTTCCTGTTGAAATGTTTGCTCCTTGCCTCAATATGATACGATACGATAGCATATATTGCTCGCTCTCTCTCTCTTGCACATTTTTGCTTTTATATGTATCTTTGTTGTTGTCTTTCTCCCTCTCACTTTCCCTTCTTTTTTTGTGTATCACTTTTAACTGAAATCACCTTAATAAAAAAAGGGTGGGGGATAGAATATGTTGCTCCTTGCCTTCCAGTTCCTGCTTTGAATACTGAAGCTTCCAGCTACAGTTTAGCGGGTGGGGTTTGGGGGTGTTTTGATTATGTATTTTGTGTTTTTATCTTGCATTTTATGACTTTTATCTTGTATGTTGTGACCTGCCTGGAGCTCTATGGATGAAGGGTGATATTAATATTAATATTAATAACAATAATATTAGAATTTTTGAATCATTGAGTCAGAAGGGGACCCAATGGTCATCTAGTTCAACCCCGAATGCACAACTAAAGCATCCCTAACAGACGACCATCCAACCTCTGCTTAAAACCTCTGAGGAAGCAAAGTGTCATGGTCCAGTCTACGGGCGATCAAAGTCCCGGCTGAGGATGTTGGGACCGGGGGCAAGATGGCAGGGTGGGAGCAAGAACGGGAGTCCAGAAGCCAGGAGTCAGAAAGCCAAGAGTCCGAGGGTCAGAGAGCCGGGAGTCAAGAAGCCAAGGGTCCAAGGATCAAGAAGCAAGGAGTCACGAAGTGAGGGGTCTGAGGATCAAGAAGCAGGGAGTCACAAAGTCAAGGGTCCGAGGATCAAGAAGCAAGGAGTCAAGGAGTCAAACACAGCAAGGCAGGAAACGTGTTGCTGGGGCAAAGTGCTGAAGGGAAATGCTGACCTTATATCCCTTCCCTGCTCTTGCCACCAGGTGCTGTGAGTCACCAATCGGCCTCACCTGTGCGGCTGCGCTTTGCCTCTCCAGAACAAACTTAGGAAGGCCCCAGTCCTGCAGAGTGCTACTGATCACAGGGCCTGGCTCCTGCATGCACTCCTGACAGAGACTCCACAACCTCCCAAGAGAGTCCATTCCACTTTCAAACAGCTCTTACTGTCAGAAAGTTCTTCCTAATGTTTAGTCGGAATCTCCCTTCTTGCTATTTGAATCCATTGGTTCGGATCCAACCCTCCGGAGCAGGAGAAAATAAGCTTGCTCCATTTTTCATGTGACAGCCCTTCAGATATTTGAAGATTTGAAGACTTGCTCTGTGGTCTCTTCGCTATGATCCATAATTCAGGTTCTGAGCTGCTCTGTATGAAAATAAGCTATGCTCCCCAATTCGCTGTAACGACAAATCTAAAAACAGTGATGATATTTTCCCCTTTTGGTCAAATTAGACATAGGGCCCAGAATGGATTAAGCTTGCCAAATTGCAGATAAATCTTGGATCTTTATATGTGAAAATTAAAAGGGATTCACTTTCTTCCATAATCCCTTGAGTGGGGAGGAGAGAAGTGGGGGTTTTCCCTTTCTTATCTTAAAATAATTAAGAGGCAGCCAAGCTATGTGCATTCTTGCCTGTACATCTTTAAAATCTTTCCAGCTTCACATGAGCTTTTCTTTCTGGGAACCTCTGATGAACCTGGGGCTCTACAGACCTCCAAATAATAGGTTTTTCGGGGTTTCTAAGAGACATTGTGATGTGAGGGTATCTAGGATCCTTCTTGCAGAGTTCCCACAAGAGCACTGGGTTTTTATTTGTTTTTAAAGCAGAAGATTTCATAATTATTATTATTAATCATTTAGCTTCAAATCAAAATCACCTGCTGCTTTGCATGAACCAACCAGCCAACAAAAAATCCAGATCGCTTCAGCGCTCCACAGTCAACATTTTGGACAGTTTCATGTTTTGCAAAGCCCACGGATCTAGAGCAGCGGTTCCCAAACTTCTGGGAGGTCCAGAAATTCATCCCAGGTGCCATTTACCCTATAAAAAGCATCATTCAGAATAGCAATTTGCATGACCCACTACGGAAGACTTTAACGTGATAGAGTTTAAAACATTCATGTCAAATTGCACATTTATTCAAAATTCAACTAAAGCTACAGTGGTACCTCTGGATATGCAGTTCTCTGGTTGCGTATCCTGGTTACGCACGCGGCAAACCTGGAAGTATTTTTCCGGGTTTCGCCAAGCGCACATGCACAGAAGCACTCTACACAAGAGCTCTACTGTGCCATGCGCATGCGCAGAACAGTCCCCTCCGGTTGCGAATTCCTCGGGATCCAACCGGCGCTCTGGAACGGATCCCGTGCACAACCGAAGGTACCACTGTATTAGTTTAATTAATTGGACGAAATGGCTGAGATTTGTGGGATGCAACAGCACGTAAGCAGTCAACTACAACATTTCCTGTTTGCCCAGAGTGGACACCCAGGGGAATGTTGCTCCTGCCAGGAGGACTTCCTGTCACACCTGGTCTGGAGCATCTTCCTCCTGCTTGTGACCAGGTAGATGGGCATGACCCTGGCAGACCCTATGAAGGGGCTAGTCACGCAGCCATCTTCCTCTCACTCTTCTTGACTCTCTTGATGCCTTTTGCTGTCTGCTGGCTCTCAGCCAGCAGCACATGGGCTCATCCCTCACAGAGGATGAAGCCACACTTTTCTCTGCAACTGTAACTACAGGCTAAAGCCTGCCTTCAGGATCATACTGTGAACTGAATGTAAGTAAACCTTATCATTACATTTAATAGAAGACTGTTGTGTCATTATTGTTTTCAAGAGGGAACTAAAGGGGATTTACCAGGAACAATCCAATCTGGACAAGACAGACTGGATTGCTTAACTCAAATGATTTTAACGAATCCATCAATTAGCTTCCAGCAATGTGCAAGGGAATGTGCTCTGCTACTAGCTCACTAGCATGAGTGCGGAAAGATAATATTTAATCAATACATCCTCTCCTACTATCCTCAACATTCCCACTAGATTGATCCAGGGACACCAGTTTTTCAAAGTCTGATAGACATTTATATCTCCAGTGCCCCCTGCAGCCCCATTGCCTCTTAGCGTTCCCCTAGGGGATGTGCGTACAATGGCCTGTATGCAGGAGAACTGCAACATACACCCAGTGGAGCTGTATGCATGCTTAGCAGAGATATGCAGGAAGCGAGGCTGTGTAGGCATGTGGCATCATGAAATTTGTTAATTTACAGCAAATTAAAACAACAAAGGGGATGCGGGTGGCGCTGTGGGTTAAACCACAGAGCCTAGGACTTGCCAATCAGAAGGTCGGCGGTTCGAATCTCCGCGATGGGGTGAGCTCCCATTGCTCGGTCCCTGCTCCTGCCAACCTAGCAGTTCGGAAGCACATCAAAGTGCAAGTAGATAAATAGGTACCACTCCGACAGGAAGGTAAACGGCGTTTCCGTGCGCTGCTCTGGTTCGCCAGAAGCGGCTTAGTCCTGCTGGCCACATGACCCAGAAGCTGTACGCCGGCTCCCTTGACCAATAAAGCGAGATGAGCGCCGCAACCCCAGAGTTGGTCACAACTGGACCTAATGGTCAGGGGTCCCTTTACCTAAAACAACAAAACATGGTTGGTGTGAGCAGTGTCTGACACACATCTTCTCTGTCCGAAAGCAGAGAACAAAGAGCAGAAAAACAAAAGCACAAAGGATGGAAGTTCTCTTATCTGAGTTTCCGTTCCCACACTCCAGCAGTGTGGAATGTAAATAAGGATCACATGATCCAGCAACGAGAGAATGAACTACTGACAGGGGATCCCACCAGAGGCAAATTTAGGGCAATGCGAGCTGTTCTGCCACACTGGGTGTCGAGTCTAGGGGGCGCTGCAGGAGTTATGACATAGTGAATTGAGGAGGAGGATAGAAAGCAAGAGGTAAGGGGTGCTGAATTTTGGCCTTGCACAGGGCACTGCTGAAAACTGAAATATCCACCCCTAATCCCACCATTTTGGGAACCACCACAGATGGGAAATCTGGCACTGAAAAGCACAGAAACAGGGTGGCACGAGAACTCGTGCAGACCCCACTTACGGTGGGAAAATATTGACATCACACTTTGGGGAGAGATGAGACCAAAGAATCACCCTGTTTCCGTCAAAGCATTCTGGGAAATGATATATAATGAACTGGAAAAAACATTTACGATAACTTTTGTCAAAAAACCAGAGGCTTTCTTTGTTAGGAATTATAGGTACGGAACTACCAAAAGAAAAGACTGTTTATGTATTGAACAACAGCAGCACAGAGGCTCTTAGCCCAGAGATGGAAAGAAGAAAAACCAGAGTAGAGTGGCAGAATATGCCGAAATGGCAAGACTGACGGGATAGATCAGAAACCAGGAAGACCAAGTATTTGTGAAAGACTGGAATAACTTCTTAACATATTTGAGAGACCACTGTAAACTGCTGAAATCACTGGCAGGAATACAGTGACATTTGAAAAGTAACACAAACTTTGGACACTATGGATATATTACTGATAGATTGCAGTAAAAGATGCAGGAACAAGATTTAGAAATGGAATCCACTGAGGGATGGAGGAAAGTCAAAAGGCTTGAGAGAACCTTTTTTGCTTTGTTTTTTTTCTTTTCTGTATGTTTTTCTGTATGAAAAACGAATAAAAAATTATTTTTAAAAATGAATCACCCTGTTTCAGCTTCTGCCCCCCCCATATGGTGCACACCCCTCTTAAAAGGCTTTAGCTATACTTCCTTTTCTCGACTACACTGACCTGCCATTTCATTAATTCCCCCCCACACACACTTCAAATTTCCTCTGAATGATATACACTCTTCCAACCACATTTATAATTTTTGAACCTTTGGGACATTGCAAAGGTATTTTGGGAGCCCCTGGGTTCTCCGCACTTTTTACAACGCAGTTGTTGGTGCTGAACAGAATGAAGGTGACAGTGATGATGAAAATACATCTGGGGATTAGATTGATCCTGTTTGCTGCAGTATTACATCATGGGCTCACGGTGCTCAAACGGTGGAGCAGGACACGGAAATATGGAAGGAGTGCATGCAAAAGTCTGGGGAGGGAGATTAGCCGAGGCACAGATAGATTTGAATCGCATCACACTTTCCTCATGATTCCCACCTGATTTGGTGGAGAGCTGATGCTTCGTTCTAGTCTCTGCTTTTAGGAAGGATGAGAGATTCAATTTCCCTGTGTGATGCCACTATAGAAGAAATATTGCCCCCCCAGGCCACGCAGCAGTAGACTGTATGCATCCAGCTGCATGCAAGGAAATTTTGCATGATTGATTGCGGAAAACAGATTTTCAGCGCTGGGGAACAAGCAGGGAGGAATTCATTTCGGTTTCGCGTTTTAATGCTAAGCTGCCTAATCTGCACTTCCCCAAACAATACGCAAACTGAAACGCAGCAATCCTTCAAAATCCCCACTTCTCTGAATTTTGTGATGCAGCTCTCCAAACCCCCAAACCCCAAAATGTCTACAAAAATGGGCATATTACAGGAAAGCGAGCTTATACCAGTCACAATAATATGCAAGGAAATGCATTATACAATTAGGGGAAATGGCTGGGGGGAATGTGCATATTAGAGACAATTACGCACACATTTGTGTGTATTAGAATTGCAGAACTGTAGAGTTGGAAGGGGTCCCAAGGGTCATCTAGTCCAACCCCCTGCAATGCAGGAATGCACAACTAAAGAATCCCTGACAGACGACCATCCAACCTCTGTTGACAAACCTCTGAAGAAGGAGAGTCCACAACCTCTGTGGTTGTCAGTCCCCTATTCAGGAGAAATGTAGAATAAAAGGCTGACAATTTTTCATAAGGACTTTTTCTTTGAAGAATTGCACATCAGTGCACAAAGGTGATTATCTGCACTGAAGATTGTGGGGGGGTGAGGAATGAGAAACTTGGGGGAACCAAAAAATGACAGATTTCATCCCTCGCTGGTGCTGTGTTATGCAGGATGTGGGGGTTTGGGGATGATGGCAGGAACCAAGATAAGTTTAGAAAGGAGGGCAAGTTTAAAAGGTCCGACAAATGTTGGTTTAACCATTTGCAGGATTCATTCCTACCATTTCAGGATTCAGAGATTTCTCTCTCTCTCTCTCTCCCTCTCTCTCTCTCTCTCTCTCTTTGCCATTCAGAGCCCTCCATTCATCAATATCTTGTAATCTGATAAAACCGCGAAGGGGCACACTCTCGCTGCATGCCAAGAGGTGAGGTTGCTTAGCCGAGGCACTGGCAATCATGAAGCCGAGACGTGCCATTCAAACTTGATGCCTCTGAAAGCTTCAACAATGTGACAATGTGTCGGTTACAAAAGACACCCGTGTGGACAGAAGCCCTTTTGTGCCAGGTCACAGGGGAGGCAGGCGGGGCAGAGACCACCCAAAAAATCACATGTCTGCAGGCAGCAAAAAGGCCCGTCTTACCCATAGAGGCTAGTGGCGCGGGACGCCAAGTTCTGGAGGGCGCCAGGTGAGAGTCCTGGTGTGATGGCCTGGGATTCGGACTTGGAGGCTGAACCTGAGGAATCCCAGCCTGCACAGGAGTCTCCACCTCCAGAACCAGCTGAGCCGGGGCTGGGGCATGAGCCTGAAGGGTCCTTACCTGTGCTGGATCCTCAGGTGCAGGCACCAGCTGAGTCTGCTCTGGCTCCTGGGGTGATGGAGGACCCATTGCCTGCAGAGGCTCCACTCTCAGTCCCTTCAGAGGAAGCAGAGGTTGCCTCTGGATCCAGTAACCCTCCAGCCTCTCCAGAGGCTCAGGACAGAGAGGCGGAGGGAGTTCCCGCAGGAGGAGGGCTAGCCTCCAGGCCAGGAGAGGAGAGTCACTTGTGGATCGGGGCCGCCCTATGCCTCGGGGCAGATAAAAGCCGGCCAGCCCCAGTACCAGGTTGCAGGAGCAACATTGTTGGTTGCTAGTTCCTGCCTGCACCCTGTCCTGCTCTTCTGCCAGAGTTCCTGACCTCACCCGACTCCCTGCCTTGGACCCAGCTTCAGCTTTGACGGACAGCATCCATACCTCGACCTCGGACTGGACCCGGACCTTACTGCATGGTTAACCCTCGGGACCAGTACACCTGGGAACACCGAACAAGCGCGCTGAGTGAGCAAGGGTGAGTGCGCCGCTCTCGCCAAGTGTTGGCCCGGTTTTTTCCCTTTTAGCCTGCAGGTGCCGAATTCTGCGGGGTGCCAGAAGGCTAAAGGGGAAAAACCGAGCCAACGCTTGGGAGGAGCAGTGCCCTCACTCGCTTGGCACAGGCCTGCTCAGTGTGCTGCCTGCCATGGCCACCGCGGCATGAAGCGGCCAGCTGAGCCGGGAGGCACCACGTTCAGCATCCGCCTCTTCCTTGCTGGAGGAGCCGCCCTCCAGCCGCTGCCCACCTGCTCCAGCCCTAAAAAAAGTCAACAACTCTGGGAAAGTGGGGGGCGCTGGAGGGATCTTAGCACCACGTCACCGGATTGCTTAAGACGGCCCTGGCAGCAAAGTGCTGAGGCTGCTGTGAATTGAGCGCTCTGGCTGCAGCACCATCTGTGGTCGATAGCGAGACGATTAGAACGAGGCTGACGTATGATTCCCACCAAGCCCATCCAACCTTCCTCGCCGCGTCAGGAGACTCGTTTTTTCCCCCCCACAAAACTACCATGGATGAGTCTCTTATTGATCCGAGAGACGTTCCTCTTTCAATGGGCCAACAGCAACAAGGCAATCATCCTCAGGTTTTATTTGTTCAATCTCAGCATCTCCACCCAGGGGGTGATTCCAAGCCAGGAGCTGTCATCTGAAAAACAACTGCCTCGCCCCCAACCCAATTCGCCCCTCGTAGCTTCGTCTCTCTCCCCACCCCCCAGTGGAAATTAAACACACACACACCCGTTTGTCATTGGTCTGCCTCGGATGAAGAGCCCAAAGGAAGATCAGGGACTTCAGCTTTGTTCTAGAGGGGTTAGCTATGGCCCCTAATAGAGATGATGTGCAATGCAGCACATCCCTCTGGCAGGATCCTGCTCGCCTGGGACCAGGATTCCTAAAAGACAATCTTCTCCCATACAAACCTACATAATTGCCCACTGACTAAGATCTTGTGGAGGGGCTCTCCTTTGTCTCCTGCCGACATCTGAGCAGTGTTTGCTTGGTGTCAGGCTTCGGGGACTCAACTTGCTCCGACCCTTTGGCCGTAGACAAGCAGGACAAAGCGAAAAGAGTCTCTTACCATTTAAATAGTTTTTAATGATGACAGCAAAAGGACAAAGCATCCATTCTCAGAATGAAGGTGCTCCCAATTAAGGTTTTCACCCACTTCCCCCTAGGCACCCTGTCACTTCCGTGCCTTGCAACCTGATCTAGCAACCACCGTGCTTTTCGTGTAGTCACCTTATCTGCTCTACGTGACCTTGGACTGATAGGCTGGACACTTTCCAGTGAGAGAGAGAGTCTGTTAGCTCTCTCTATTCCAGTTCTTCTTCACCTCACTGTTCACCCCCCAAGTTCTTCCCAACTTTTGTCTTCAGAACTATGCCCCTCTGCAAACCACTGTTCTAAATCTATACTGTCCCACCGCTCCTGAGCAGCTTCAGGATCCTGGTCAGGAGCAAGGGGAGGGGGAGACTCCCACCATTCCTCATCAGAGCATCACTCCTCAGCCTGGTCTCTGACACTTGGGAGGCAGGAAAGGACCTTCTCTGTGGCTTCGCTGAGGTTTTAGGGAAGATTGTTTGGACTTCTCTTAGATACCTGCCCCCTGTCCCCCAAAACAGTACTTCCGTCTTGTCAGGATTCAACCCCAATCTGTTAGCCGCCATCCATGTGCCAGCCGCTTCCAGCCACCACTCTAACTCTGACCCACACACCACCCCTGCTGCTGCCTTCCTTCACTGTTGACATTATCAAGACCTTGAAGGCAGCAATGGCATTTGGGCTGTGGGGGGTGGCCATCCTTCTGTTCCCACTGTGTAAAATAGGGGGGCCTGAAATAGGATGAGACCCCACCACCACAACCAGGTTGATCCGTTCTTATGTAACACAACTGTTGGATCCATAAGGGAGCATGTTGTTTACGCCTAAGAGGAGATTGGGAGATTTCCCACAAGGCCTTGACAAGGTGCCCTTGATCCCCAGAGAGAACTGCGATTTGAACAGCTCTGGGAAAGTCTCCTGCCAAGAAAAATAACATCAGGTTGTATTTCCTCTGGAAGGGCTTTGATCCTCAGCGAAAGTGTCTGCATGCCCCCTGCTTGCCGTAAGCTTCTCGCAAAGCCTCCTGCCTCTCATTCCCACTGCCTCTTGCTTCTTCCAAACCCGGCTTGTTAATCCGCAAAGCGGCATGTACTTAAGTGGCAATTTCCTCTGCTGTCTCTCCCCTTCCTGATGGCATTTCCCCACACACACACACTTTCTTTTTGGGCTTAGATTGTGCTTTGCTTGTTTATTTGCTCTGGGGTTTCTAGGACAAGACCACGGGGTCACGGGAGACTAGACAGCTGCAGGGAATTCAAGCACTCTGGGAGATGGCCTGTTCATATCCCTACCCCACCGCAGATCACAGCCTGGAAGTGAAATGGTTCAGAAAAAGGCAATTCAAATGATCCAGGGGGTGGAGCGACTGCCCTATGAGGAATGGTTGCAGCATGTGGGACTTTTTAGCTCCCATAAAAGACAAGTAAGAATCAACAGGGTAGAAGCTTGTAAAATGATGCATGGCATGGAGAGAGTGGATGGAGAAAGGTTTCCCTTCCTCTCTCATAACACTGGAACAGATGAACATCCAGTGAAGCTGCATGTTGGTTGATCCGGGGCACAGTGGTGTAGCGTGGCTTGCCAGTATCCGGGGTGGGAGGGAGGGAAACCGATGGAGTACGCATGCGCATTCAATGGCCCAACAGCGTCCACATCATCCAGGACATTGCAGCCACAGAGAGAAGAACAGAAGAGTTGGAGGTCACTTCCTGGTTCTCATGGAGAAGCTGGTGTTGAGATTTGCATCCCTAACAATTTTGTGCCCGGGGCCACCATCCCTGTGCCCCCCTTGCTACATCACTGCCAAGACAGATAAAAGAAAGGCACACCTCCACGCAACGCATAGTCAAACTATGGAACTCGCTCCCACAGGAGGTGGGGATGGCCATGGACTTGGACGCTTCTTGGGAGAAAAGCGATGACAAACCTAGACAGCATCTTAAAAAGCAGAGACATCACATTGCCGACAAAGACCCGTATAGTTAAAGCTATGGTTTTCCCAGTAGTGAAGTGAGAGCTGGACCATAAAGAAGGCTGATTGCCGAAAAATGGATGTTTTTGAATTCTGGTGCTGGAGGAGACTCTTGAGAGTCCCATGGACTGCAAGAAGATCAAACCTCTCCATTCTGAAGGAAATCAGCCCTGAGTGCTCACTGGAGGGACAGAACCTATACCTGAGGCTCCAATACTTTGGCCACCTCATGAGAAGAGAAGACTCCCTGGAAAAGACCCTGATGTTGGGAAAGATGGAGGGCACAAGGAGACGGGGACAACAGAGGACCAGATGTGGTGGGACAGTGTTCTCGAAGCTACCAGCATGAGTTTGACCAAACTGCGGGAGGCAGTGGAAGACAGGAGTGCCTGGCGTGCTCTGGTCCAGGGGGTCACGAAGAGTCGGACACGACTAAACGACTAAACAACAACAGAATAAGAGAATAAGACAAGTCCATGGAGGAGATGGCTATCGATTGCTGCTAGCCAGGATCCCTGTGCTCTTCATCCACGTTTGGAGGCAGCAATGCTTCTGAATACCAGAAGCTAGAAGCCACAGGAGGAAGGAGAGTTCTGGCGTTCATGTCCTGCTTTTGGGTTTCCCCCTGGGGCATCTGCTTGGCCACTGTGAGGATAGGACGCTGGGTTAGATGCTGATCTTGTGCTCAGCTCCCGCTTCCAGGTTCCCCCCAGGTATCTGGTCAGCCACTGTGAGAAGAGGATGCTGCCTTTGATGGGCCATTGGCCTGATCCTGCAGGCTCTGCTTATTTTCCCACATCCACAGCGACAAACTTTCTGGTGCCACCAGTCAATAGTTACAGTCTGAAGTGTCTTCCCACTCTGAGCTACAACTGAATAAATGTCTTGACAGCTCTTTGTGAGTGAGAACTAAATTTCTACCCAGAAACATATTTAACAACACCGGAGTCGGAGCTGAGTGTATCCATTGACAAATAATCACACTAATTCAGAATACTTTTGATGGTTCCGTCTCTCTCCTTTTATTCTCCACAGTCAACCTTCTGCCTGACCCAGTGCAGATCATTCCCAGAACTGGCTCCTGAGCACCACCCTCTCCTCCCTTCCTCACATGTTGCTCTGTGCAAAGGCCAGAGAGGGCCTCCATCCCACACGCCCCAATCAGGCATTGCTGATTGTGAGCTATACATAGGTACTGGGCTGTGTGTCTCTTCTTCCTCCCGTTAGGATCTGCCATGGGGCTGAGACTCATCAATGTAATGGGCGCATTGACAAGCGCTGCCTTTTCATCATCGCTCCAGCGGTGCACGAGGTCAACGGAGTAACAAGATCGTCATTTGGCTGTTTGTCCAGAATGGCGATACTAGATCTCTAATTATAAAAGTGAGCAATTGAGTTTAACTTGGGGAATGAGAACATGGGTGAAACTGACCTCAATTCATTCACATAAGCCAGTCACTGCTTGATGCTGGAATTGTCGAGGGACAAAATATATATAATATCCACTTGTTTGAGAAGGTGAGGCTCATGCCGCACGTTGAGCAGAGTTCTATCCTTACTTCCTTCTGCCGTGTTTTTGTTTTTAAAGCCAAAATCCTCATCCTGAGTTGGTTTGTAGGATTCATAGCAGAGGAATGCTGAGCAGAGAGAGTCATAAGAATGTTAGAAGAACCTTCTGAATCAGGCCAAAGTATGGTTAACAGATTTTTTTTCAATGAATCTGGGGACACTTCCCCCCCCCCTTTTTTTTTTGAAGCTGAGTAGCAACAGGGAGTCACAAGGGCCGTGGGTGACGCTGTGGGTTAAACCACAGAGCCTAGGGCTTGCCGATCAGAAGGTCGGTGGTTCGAATCCCCGTGACAGGGTGAGCTCCCGTTGCTCGGTCCCTGCTCCTGCCAACCTAGCATTTCGAAAGCACGCCGCAACAGATTGACAGCCTCTGGTGGATTGAGCGGACAAAATTGGTTTCTGCACATTCCGTAGTGAGGCAAGTGAAGGGCTTGTCAAGTTAGGAAGGAAAACTCTGATCCTAAACATTCACTGCTTTGCAGGACATCTTTGGGAGAAGATTAGGCTCAGGAGTAAACCCTACGCAAATCTGGAGTGGAGTTCCTAAGATGGTTGGATGGCACCTTGTACACCTCTTTTTTCACAACTCCTGCAGCCCAGCTAATGCCAAACATCTAGCTCTACTTTCCTTTTGGACCCCATCGGAGAGGCCAAGAGGGGGTCTTGTCGACTGGGCAACCCAGGACCTCCAGACACACTGCCCAGGCTTGCATCCCAAGGAGTTAATTTGGTGCTGCTAACACAGCAGTTTGACCTCAGCCCTGGAGGCAGACTCCATTGTCTCTTGAGACAGATGGATGTCAACAACAACAGATTCATCAAGCGCCTTCTGCAACAACTTTTAAATGCCTACCAAAAACTTTTCTATTCTGCCAGGTCTGTGCAGGTCATTTAGCAGATATCCTTCCCGATGGTTAATTGATGTCTGTTTTTAACTTTTTTTTTTAATGGTTTTTATTGTGTGGTTGATATTCTTATTGCTGTAAACTGCTTGGATCTATTTTTACAATACAGCAATATACTTTTTTTATATACATATAAATAAATAAGTCCCCAGCATCTCCAGATGGGGCTGGGATTGTCCTCTGCCTGAAACCCTGGAGACAATATTGAGCTACATGGACCCGTGAAAATTTCCTGATACAGAGTCCTTAAAGCAGATAGTGGGATCAATTTTTTGGATTGCTAAAGGGGCACGCTTTACAGTTTAGATTACAGAACACACCCAGGCACACAAAACCACTCTTTCCAGGGACAACCCTTCTCCATAGATCCTACCTCTCTAATACTGACTGCTCTTGGAGGTCCAAAAGATGCACACTCCAGTGTCAATAATTTGCAACGCCAGATGAGAGTACTGGCCCATCTGGCTACCCCAAGCAACAGCAACTGCCCAGGGCTCCTTTTATTCCATTTCCAGCTACCCAATACTATTAGCTCACTGTGCAATGCGCAAAAATAAAGAAGAAAGATTAAAAGTCCCAATAAAACACAGATCAATAATGCATCAAATAAAACAACATGAAAAAAATAATCAGAACAACCATTCCAAAGCAGAGATCTTGAGAGAAACAAATTAAAATTAATGTGATATGACTGCTGGCTTCAGGTCTGGCTCCTCTCTTGTGTTAAGTGGACATTTGGAGCAGGGTTAAGTTTACCTCTTCACACGGAGCTCCCCTAGATTCTGGAAACCTGCAGAATGTCTGGGACTTGATGCATGGATGTCAAGAGCAGGACTGGGGAGGCAGGGAGCCATGCACATTGGGGCAGGACCAGAAGCATGGACCCACAGCACCCCTATTCATGTGTTCAAGTCATGTGCAAAGAGGGCTTCCAGCTCTCAGCATCCCATGGCGCTGAGTTAGCCAGGAGTTGTCTAAGATGGTTCCCTGTGGTGTAAACCACTGAGCCTCTTGGTCTTGCCGATCAGAAGGTCCCCGCGACGGGGTGAGCTCCCATTCCTCTGTTGCAGCTCCTGCCAACCTATCAGTTCGAAAGCACACCAGTGCTAATAGATAAATAGGTACCACTGTGGCGGGAAGGTAAATGGCATTTCCATGCGCTCTGGTTTCCATCACAGTGTTCCATTGCGCCAGAATCAGTTTAGTCATGCTGATCACATGACCCGGAAAGCCACCTGTGGACAAATGCTGCCTCCCTCGGCCTGAAAGAGAGATGAGCGCCACAATCCCATAGTCACCTTTGACTGGACTTATCCGTCCGGGGGTCCTTTACCTTTTTTTTTAACCTGTCTAGGATGGTTCCCTGTGGGGGGAAATTCCCTTTGGGGATTCAATCAGGAGGCTCACACTAAATCCCCAATATTTCAGGCTTTATTCCGTAGTGCATTACAGGATAGAGTCCAAAGAGCCTGCGAGAGCTTTTCATAATGATACTTTCCATATAGTGGGGAAATGCATTGTCTTGGCTGTTTCATCCTCTCTCCGACCAGCTTTTGCCACCCTCTTACTCCACTATCTCTCATTCTATCTTGAAAACACTCAACCCGTTTTTTCTTTACTGCACAGGCAGAGTCCTCCTTGCACCTTACCTGGAGCTGTTTTCCACTGCAACAGGCAGCGTTGCGTTTCTCCTAAACTGGTCCTTACCTGTTTGATCCTCAGGCTTCATTCTTGCATAGTTATTTCTTCCACATCCTCCCATTCTGGCCTCTTTAGGGTTTTTCCTGTGCAGATGTTTTGTACCTGTGCCCACCTGAGCATGCCAATTCCTCTCTCTTGGGCATGGGGCTTTCAGCTTTCGTGGCACAAACAAGAGCCCAGGATGATTCAGGTTCTGTTAGCCTACAGTTGCTTTGGAATTTGTTGCTAATCCGAAGGATTTGCAAATCAAAGGGATGTTCCTCTTTTGATATCACAAAGCCTCGGAGGTTTCTCCACAGCGCAACACCCATGTCATTAGCAAAGTTAGCCACGTCCCTCTCTCTTCTCCTGTGGGCATCATTCTCCGAGCGGATGGCTGAGGGATTCCTTCTTCCCACACTTGCATTAATGAGATCAGCAGCAGATGCGTTTGGAGACTGCCAGATGGTCCCAGGGCTTTGGGAATATTCCTGTGGTTTGATGACTTTCTTGTCTTCTGAGAAAATGGAAGATGCTGGAGCTTTGATAACAGGAGGGGGAAAGCTGTTTGCAGTTTTGCAGCGACATCTACAAAGCCCTTTGGATGAAGACTTACAAGGAGTTTGATCACTCACTCACCCAACTCAGTCCTGCTGAAGCCTTAGAAGTAAAAGCAAACAGCACCTCATTTACAGAAAAGTACAGTGGCACCTCTGGATGTGAACGGGATCTGTTCTGGAGCCCCGTTCGCATCCAGAAGCGAACGCAACCCATGTCTGAACGTGCGTGGGTCACGATTCACCACTTCTGCACATGCACGTGCCGTCATTTTGAGCGTCTGCACATGCGCGAGCAGCGAAACCCAGAAGTAGCGCATTCCGTTACTTCCAGGTCACCGCGGAGCATAACCTGAAAACGCTCAACCTGAAGCATATTCAACCCAAGGTATGACTGTATATATTGGTTGCTAATAAGGTTACAAAGTAATGTGGAAAGGCTACAGCCATTGGTGCCCTAAATCCAAATACTGTAGAGTTAGGAAAGGTTCAGAGATGGGCAGTCAAAATGATCATGAGGATAAAACGACTTCTCTAAGAGGAAAAGTTGAAGCGTTTGGGACTGATCAGTTTACAGCGAAGGAGAGCTAGCAGCAATGTGGTAGAAGTCTATACTATTATATATAGCATGGAGAAAATGGAGAGGGGAAAGTTTTTATCCCTCTCATAACTCCTGTGGCACATGGTCAAAGGATGGAACTAGCTCCCATGGGAGACAGAGAGGGCCACCAACTTGGATTGGACAACCTCGTGGAGGAGATGACAATCATCTGGTTGGGCATCTGGTTGGCTACTGTGAGAACAGGATGCTAGACTGGGGGGGGGGGCTTTGGCCTAGGGTTATCAGATGTCCTTGGTTCCAGGGGACAGTCCCCGGATTTGCAAATCTGTCCCCGGGAAATGTGGCAGCAGCAGTTGGCTTGGGCTGGCTTCACGAGCTGCTCCCTGCTGTGGCGCCCGCCATTTTTCCTGCGCCATGGCAGTGAGCAGCAAGCAGCTCCTGAAGCCAGCCTGAGCCAACTGCACTACAGGCTGGCCCCTCCTGGGCAACAGCTGCCCGCCCATGACCCCCAAGCCTCCCCTGATCAGTCAAAACAAAGGGGGAAGGGGGAAGGAGATCGGGGGAGGCTCGGGAGTCATGGGTATGCGGCATGCTGTTGCCCAGTTTTTTAAAAAACTCTGCGCATTTATGTTTCGCAGTTTGCGAAAGAAGGGCTTTGCACCCTTTATACAATATGCATGTGCGCTTGGGCCCAGGGTCTTTTGCCCCCCCCCATCCCCACTACTGACTCCCTGTTGCTAAAGGTAATGGTAAAGGGACCCCGACCATTAGGTCCAGTCGTGGCCGACTCTGGGGTTGCGGTGCTCATCTCACTTTATTGGCCAAGGGAGCCGGCATACAGCTTCCGGGTCATGTGGCCAGCAGAACTAAGCTGCTTCTGGCAAACCAGAGCAGCACACAGAAACACCGTTTACCTTCCCGCCAGAGCGGTACCTATTTATCTAATTGCCCTTTGACGTGTTTTCAATCTGCTAGGTTGGCAGAAGCTGGGACAGAGCAATGGGAGCTCACCCCGTCGCAGGGATTCAAACTGCCAACCTTCTGATCGGCAAGTCCTAGGCTCTGTGGTTTAACCCACAGCACCACCGCGTCAATGTGTAGTGGCAGTGTATTCTACAGGACTGGGAATACACTAAATTAACACTAAATTAACTCAGGAACCTTCTGCAAGCAATGCAGCTGTTCCACCACCAAGCTATAGAACTTTCTCCATCCACTGCCAGGCTTTGCCCAGAGGCTTAGCTTGGCACAGGAACTCTGCACTGTTCGAGAAATTTTCCTAGTGGCGTTCAAGCCTTCCATCCCTCCTGCATGGAGCTGCTTTTGCCCAACGATCTCTCCCCCTTGCGGCTGTTCCTGGGCATGCACAAGGCATGGATGCCAGTTTTTCAGCAAAAGCTCCAGTTCTTAACAGAGGAGGGAAAGAATCCTTTTGACATTCCAGCACTAAAGGCTACTAAGCAGCCTTCATTTCAAGGGGGAGGAAAAAAGAATCATTGCAAGATCCTGTTAAATAATCTGGCAGGTTCACACTATTTGTTCAGTTGTCTTTTTGAAAACCAATTCCAAGGACAACACGGGAAAAGCACAGAGAAATATCAAGGCAGGCTTTGTCAGTCAGGCCCCTCCAGATGTTTGGGGCTGTAACTCAGATGCTGATGTGAGTTGTAGTCCAAAACATCTGGTGGATACAAGGTTGGTGGTGGTTTGCATTTGGGCGTTCCCGGGGTCACCAGGAACAAAACATGCAATAGCTTTGGTTTCTTGTCAGTCTTGCAGTAACAGTGATTTTGGAATCATCCTGTAGACAGTGGGCATGCTCTTCCAGACGTGACAGATGTTTTCCTGATTGGACGGCTAACTCCACCTTGCATCACTGCAGATTTTGGGTTGCCAGCTACCGGTAAATCTGAGGATCAGACAAATTCTGGAGAACTGTGCTATCAATTCATCTGGGGTTTTAAATCAAAAGTTGAAGCACAGAACTAGAGGTTTGGAAAGTACCCCAAGGTTCATCTCATTCAACCCTCTGCAGAGAATCCCTGACAGATGATCACCCAATCTCTCATTATAAACCTTCTGTTATAAGAATTCTAAGGTCTCAAATATAAAATAAATGTTCATAAATGTACAAGGCAAACACATACATAAGTATATAAACCACGTGTCTAAGAGAACAATCCTGACGCCATTTTGACTCTCCCAAATTGATCTCAAATATTTCTCTGCAAAGAGGAAGGAAATGAGAAAGCCTCTCCATTGTCTTTGGGTATGAATAGGGTGAGCCTGTAACCTGGATTCAGGAATTAAAGTATTTACCATCACAAATGGTTGGACAGTGTTCTCAAAGCTACCAGCATGAGTTTGATCAAGCTGCGGGAGGCAGTGGAAGACAGAAGTGCCTGGCGTGCTCTGGTCCATGGGGTCACGAAGACTCGGACACAACAAAACGGCTAAACAACAACAACCATCACAAAAGAATGGCCAGGCTGCCCAGGTAAAGCAATCAGTGATCATTATCAGGTATCCTGGCAGACAGGATTTCTGCTGCAGACCGCCCCCTTCTGTGATGTATGTATGATGTGGGGGGGGGGGTACTTGAGCTATAGGGTAGACAGTTTCAAAAGTCTATATTAGGGCTTGCACACCATGGTTCTGGGTTCTCTCCTCCCTCCTGTGTGTGGGGAGTGGGGACCCTGTTGCAACAGTACTTTTCCATTGCAATAAAGATCAGGCTTGCTAGCCGCTTTGCTTCTCAATATACTCTGGTTGGCCTCTGTCATTTTCTCTTACTGATAGGGAACCCACTTAAGGACTCTATACGGGCTCTTGAATACCCTGTAAGGGAAAAGGAGCAGTTTTTTCTTATAACACTTCATTGGAGAAGAGGCCAGCACCTTGGGTGGCCATGTGACAAGGATTCTTTCACTGTGATCCCTGCATTGCAGAGGGTTGGACTAGAGGACCTTTGGGTGTCCCAACTCTAGAATTGTGTGTTTCTAAAGTTCTGTTGCTGAGCAACCATTTGGGCACCAACCTTGCCTTCACCTGCCCTGCCCCAAAACGGATGGTCTTGCTGTGATACCTGGCAGGACACCTCCTGCCCAGCAAATCCTAAAAGTGTGGGTCCTGGCTGTGCTAGTCAACCACTCTGATGTTGTGCTTATAAACTGGCAGGTTCCCTCCATGGCTGTTCTGGAGAGCGGCTGCTCTCAAAGCAAATTGCTGCCCTGTGAGATAGAGAGAGAGAGAGAGAGAGAGAGAGAGAGAGAGAGAGAGAGAGAGAGCACTTTTGCAATTAACTGACTTTCCTGGGCTATATTTTTCCCTGCGCTTAAAAGCGAAAGCATCCCAAATGCTGCAGCCATTCGTCAAGCCCCTTCTCCCCCCTGCCCTCCCCTACCACCACGCAGAGTCTTTATTTTTATTTTATTTTGTTTTTGCACGAAGCTCCCTACTGAGCCTGCTTGGGATTTAGTATGTGGTCTGAAACAAATAAAGGAGGATGAGAGCAGAGTTAATCTGGAGGCAGAGCAGTTCAGTAAATAAAGAGCAAGCGGGGGTGAGAATGCACTCGTCCCCCCCCCCTCAAGCCAACAAAGCTATCAGCGAAGAACTGTTGGCTTTTTCCAGCTTGCTGTTGCTTGTGCATCTCATTTAACAGCCTCTTTCAAAAGTCACAGCTCTGGGCTCGATCCCTCAGGCTTCGGGGTGGGAGGAGGGTGCGCTTTGACATTGCAAAGAATGTTCGGTCTTTTTACATCCAGAGTTACATTTCCCCGTGGTGCCGTAGCCAGGCAAGAGCGCAGCCTGGAGACCAAGGTGACCTTCCCTTGATGGAAGAGCTCTAACTGCCCCTGTCCGGGGCCAGCAGGGGGCGTCTCCCACCTGGTGCTTTTGGCAAGAGCGCCGAGTTCAAATCACCCGTGAGGGACGATGCGCTCACTGTTGGAGCAAAGTCTTTTGCCGGCCAGATTTGGAGCAAGGCCTGTTTCGCTCCATCCCATCTGGAGGCATTGCCAAAATGACTGCAAGAAATCATTGAATCACAGAACTGTGGAGTGGGAAAGGAAACCAAAGCTCATCTTGTTCATGGCAGGAGTTCAGCCTACACTCGAGTAGGACCCTGGCAGAGACACATGCCTGACTGGCATGTTCTCTCCCTCCTGGTCTATTGTTCGGGAGCTTCATAAGCTTTCTTCTGCCTGAACATCACAGCGACCAATGCCAACCGACACCGACACACTTAGGGATCCACAGACTTTGTGCATCATGTGTGACAGACCTCAGCAACTCAGCATTTTGGATAATCTTGTTGTTGTTTAGTCGTTTAGTCGTGTCCGACTCCTCATGACCTCCTGGACCAGAGCACACCAGGCACTCCTGTCTCCCACTGCCTCCCGCAGTTTGGTCAGACTCATGCTGGTAGCTTCGAGAACACTGTCCCACCATCTCGTCCTCTGTTGTCCCCTTCTCCTTGTGCCCTCCATCTTTCCCAACATCAGGGTCTTTTCCAGGGAGTCTTCTCTTCTCAGGAGGTGGCCAAAGTCTTGGAGCCTCAGCTTCAGGATGTGTCCTTCCAGTGAGCACTCAGGGCTGATTTCCTTAAGAATGGATAGGTTTGATCTTCTTGCTGTCCATGGGACTCTCAAGAGTCTCCTCCAGCACCAGAATTCAAAAGCATCAATTCTTCGGCGATCAGCCTTCTTTATGGTCCAGCTCTCACTAATCTAAATAAAGTAGATTGGCTAATCTACTTTATTTACATATAAACACACACGGAGCACTGCAACATGGCTCCCTCTCTCTCTAACACATAGCTGTCAACTTTTCCCTATTTAAAGGGAAATTCCCTTATTCCAAATAGGATTCCTCGCAAGAAAAGGGAAAAGCATCAGACAGCAAAGAGAGAAAGAACAAAGGACAATAGTCCTACTTCACGGAACACAGTAACACAAACGTCCTGTCTCTGTCACTTCCCACTCTGTGGAGTCAAAACATACACCGTCATGTGAAAGACAACAATCCTATGACTGCGATCATGGAGCAGGAATTCTAACAGCCCAATCCCAGAAGCCCAGTATCCTGTTCCCACTGTGGGAAGCCCAGATGCAAAGCCTGAGCACAGCACTCCTCTTCGCCCTTCTGACTCCCATTCAGAGACATACTGCCTCCAACAGTGACAATAGAAAATAGCCATTGCAGGCCTTTTCTTCCATGAATCCTGTTGCTCCCAGGTTTAAAAAAGGGTACTACCCTGTTACTAATGCTGAAGTGAGATTTAGCTGCCAATCCATTTCAATTTGATATGTGGACTGGAAAGGTCTCAGCTTGTCCATAGCCCCAGACTGCAGACTCCCCAATCTGGTCACACTGATGGGCAAAACGTGTAAGACTTTCAGTATTTCCTTCCCCCTCCACAAGACTACAGCTGCAATGAAACATGCCTCTCCCATATCAGTCTCTGTAACTCTCCAATGGATGGTTTCTCCTCGGAAACTACAACTAATCCAGAATGTGGCAGCTAGACTGGGGACTGGGAGCGGCCGCCAAGACCACCTAACACCGGTCTTGAAAGATCTACATTGGCTCCCAGTACATTTACGAGCACAATTCAAAGTGTTGGTGCTGACCTTGAAAGCCCTAAACGGCCTCGGTCCAGTATACCTGAATGAGCTTCTCCACCCCCATCATTCTGCCCAGACACTGAGGTCCAGCTCCAAGGGCCTTCTGGTGGTTCCCTTGCGGCGAGAAGCCAAGTTACAGGGAACCAGGCAGAGGGCCTTCTCGGTAGTGGCGCCCGCCCTGTGGAATGCCCTCCCACCAGATGTCAAAGAGATAAACAACTACCTGACATTTAGAAGACATCTGAAGGCAGCCCTGTTTAGGGAAGCTTTTTAATGTTTAACAGACCACTGTATTTTAATACTTTGTTGGAAGCCGCCCAGAGTAGCTGGGGAGACCCAGCCAGATGGGCGGGGTATAAATAATAAATTATTATTAGTATTAGTATTATTATTGACTTCACCCCCAAAGACATACGCTTCCATTGTCTCCCAAGACAGACAGATGCCAACCACATCACAAGTCCAACCAACCCTACTCTGAGCTTGCAGCGGTGTATGAGGTTGGTTGGAAAAGTGGTGCAGAACCTGAATTTTGTGTGCCGTGCCAAGCTCTCTCCAAACTGAATTATTATTATTATTATTATTATTATTATTATTATTATTATTATTTATATCCCACCCTCCCCAGCCGAAGCCGGGCTCAGAGCGGCTAACAACAGTAAAATGATACAACATTCTAAAATCATTTCATTATAAAATCAGTTCAAATCAGATTAATGGCAACCATTGTGCTAGAGTTCTGTGAGGATTGCCAAAGGAGGGGGTCAGACTGTGTCCGGATCAAAGGCCTGGTGGAACACCTCTGTCTTGCAGGCCCTGCGGAAAGATGTCAAGTCCCGCAGGGCCCTAGTCTCTTGTGACAGAGCATTCCACCAGATCGGAGCCACAGCCGAAAAAGCCCTGGCTCTGGTTGAGGCCAGCCTAACCTCCCTGTGGCCTGGGACCTCCAAGATGTTTTTGTTTGAAGACCGTAAGGTTCTCCATGGGACACACCAGGAGAGGCGGTCCTGGTATGCACCCGGAAAGAGGTGGAAAGAGCAGGTTTCACTGCTGCTGTTTACTGGAGGCTGCAGTAGTTCACACTGAAGACTTGGGATGGAGGGAGCGTAGAGCCCATGTCGAAAGAATCCACATGGATATACCGTGGCTCTTGAACACTTTCCCTCTTCCAAATGGAGATGGAAGACAAATTTATGCTGCTGTCACTCCTGGGACCTTGGTGGAGAGGCTGGGGGGAGAATCGCAGCTGTTCGCCACAGCGCTAATGGCAGCCAAAATGCCATCGTGTTTCTAGATGGTTGCTTTGGCAACAGGTGTCCCTTTTTATTTTATTTTTTCAAATTCCCTCCCCGTCTCATTCTCCGGTAAATCTAACGTAATGCACACTGTGTCCGCCGGTCACAGATAACTGCTTAGCTTAAATCCTGCTTAAATTCCCTCACCTTATCTCTTAAATGGCATCTGGGTTATAAATAGCATCCCTCTCCTGCCCGCTGGCTTGTTTGGCCAGGAGTTTTACGGGTACTTGACAGAAATTGCCGTGGAGAATCTCCAAAATAAAGAACGGGGAGGAGAGAACCGAAAAGCCACTTCTGTTTGCTCACCTGCCACTGAGTCTGGGTCCGGGTGTTCCAGGAGATAAGGGAAGTTGCTTCGGCGGGGAGGGGAGAAGCTACGGGTGCAAAGCTGCTCCGCCCCTCATCCCCCCCCCCACACACACACAAAGCTTGGCACACTTGAATTCAATCTGCTACTCTTTTTTTGTGAGTCTACTGTTCAATGTGATTAGCTTTTTCTTTTGTTGTTGTCGAGTCATTTAGTTGTGTCCGACTCTTCGTGACCCCCTGGACCAGAGCACGCCAGGCACTCCTGTCTTCCACTGCCTCCTGCAGTTTGGTCAAACTCATGTTAGTAGCTTCGAGAACACTGTCCCACCATCTCGTCCTCTGTCATCCCCTTCTTCTTGTGCCCTCCATCTTTCCCAGCATCAGGGTCTTTTCCAGGGAGTCTTCTCTTCTCATGAGGTGGCCAAAGTATTGGAGCCTCAGCTTCAAGATCTGTCCTTCCAGTGAGCACTCAGGGCTGATTTCCTTAAGAATGGAGAGGTTTGATCTTCTTGCAGTCCATTGGACTCTCCAGAGTCTCCTCCAGCACCAGAATTCAAAAGCATCAGTTCTTCGATGATCAGCCTTCTTTATGGTCCAGCTCTCACTTCCATAACATACATCACTACTGGGAAAACCATAGCTTTAACTATATGGACCTTTCTCAGCAAGGTGATGTCTCTGCTTGGGGTAAAAAGGTAAAGGGACCCCTGACCATTAGGTCGAGTTGTGGCCGACTCTGGGGTTGCGGAGCCCATTTCGCTTTACTGGCCGAGGGAGCCGGCGTACAGCTTCCGGGTCATGTAGCCAGCATGACTAAGCCGCTTCTGGCGAACCAGAGCAGCACACGGAAATGCTGTTTACCTTCCCACCGGAGCAGTACCTATTTAACTATTTGCACTTTTTTGACGTGCTTTCGAACTGCTAGATTGGCACGAGCAGGGACCGAGCAACAGGAGGTCACCCCGTTGCGGGGATTCGAACCGCCAACCTTCTGATCAGCAAGTCCTAGGCTCTGTGGTTTAACCCACAGCGCCACCCGTGTTCCTGCTTGGGGTAGAGGCTGTAAATACACAACCTAGAATTAGTGGGTTCCACCCATCCTTGGCTCTGGCACTGGAGCAATGGTCTGGCTTAGGAAAAGGCAGGTCACAGTGCCAGGTTTATATATAAGCTAAACAAGTGATAGCTTAGGGCCCCACTCTCTTGGAGCCCCCCCAAAAATTAAAGGAAAATAATTGGATGTACATTTCCAAAATGTAAGATTTGTTGTTGTTATTTAGTCGTTTAGTCGTGTCCGCCTCTTCATGACCCCATGAACCAGAGCACACCAGGCACTCCTGTCTTCCACTGCCTCCTGCAGTTTGGTCAAACTCATGCTGGTAGCTTCGAGAACACTGTCCCACCATCTCGTCCTCTGTCGTCCCCTTCTCCTTGTGCCCTCAAGCAAAGTTAGAGGGAACCAGGCAGAGGGCCTTCTCGGAATTGGCGCCCACCCTGTGGAAGACCCTCCCACCAGATATCAAAGAGATAAACAACTATCTGACGTTTAGAAGACATCTGAAGGCAGCCCTGTTTAGGGAAGTTTTGAATGACTGATGTTTTAGTGTATTTTGAATCTTTAGTTGGAAGCTGCCCAGAGTGGCGGGGGAAACCCAGCCAGAGGGGCGAGGTATAAATAAATTATTATTATTATTATTATTATTATTATTATTATTATTATTATCATCATCATCATTATCATCATTATCATTCCTAGCCACAAAGACACTTCCAAGCTAGGGAGGAGGTGGGGTTGAGGGCTTCACGCCCCTCCCCACACTTGTGGGGGCTGGCTCCAGCCCCACGCGATAGCAGGGAATCCTCGGCTGCGTCATACCCTCTACAGAGATGATGGCGTGCATCTTTCTGATGCTGGAAATGACGTTTGGCTGAATGATATCACTCTAGGAATTAGGGACTGGTTACACTCTAGGGATTAGGGATTGGTTACAGGCTTGAGGGTATTGGCGGCAAGCCTGGGCTCAAGTGGCGGTAGGCATTGGTTGGGGTACAGTCTATTGTTATGCAGATGAAGGGGGAGAAGGAGCGCCATCACCTTCTCCCAAATAAAGGGTAGTCCGGTAAAGGATTCCGGGGGCGTGGCCTCGTCCTAAGCCTATGGAGGTGTGGGCCCACGGCACGCCCCCACGGGGTGACCCCGAGGGAGGCCCTAGTTGACGTGCCTCAGCAGGGCTCCTCCCACTGGTGGTTAATCCTCACCGGCCAGGCCAGTTAGTTGTAGGACCAATGCCTAAGCCAATACCGCTCAATTCCTGTAATCAATAAAGTTGTGGCCTAATTTGACCCATTAACCTGAATTCTTGTGTCCTGTGTCTTTATTTCTATGGGGGGGGAGGCGGGAACTCGCCACGCAATGGCTTTGCTCTGCCCCCACAGCTCGAGGCAGCAATGCTTCTGAATAGCAGTTGCTGGAATCCACAGAAAGGAGGAGTGCTTTGGTGCTTTGGTGCTTGCGGGTTCCCCATTTGGGGCCTTTGCTTGGCCACTGTGAGAAGACGATGCTGGACTCGATGGGCCACTGGCCTGATCCAGCACGTTCTTCTTTAGTTTCTACGTCCTCCTGTTTCCTTCTGCAGTTTTAAAAGGCTGGCGCTTCATGCGCCTGGATGTTGGCTCCATCCCCCTTTGATCTGTTTCATGTCACGGGCAGCTCTGTGGTTCTGAGTTTTGCCTCGGTGCATCCCTGCAAGGCCTGGTGTATCGATTCCTGTTGAGCTTCATTTTAACCATCTCGGAGGCTCAGGAGAAAAGCTCAGCAGGTTAGAGGGTCAGGCTTCAAGGAAAGTCTGGCAGCTTGCAGAGAGCTCCTCTTTTTAACTGAAGATATTAGCCTGCCACCCTGGGCTCCTTTGGGACGAAGGGCGGGATATAAATTTAATAATAAATAAGTAAAACAAATTCTGTGCAGGCTTCAGGGGCTCAGGTGCAGAGGGTTGTTGTTCTTTCTTGGTGAAATTATCCAACTACAGGTCAAAACCGATGTATCTCCTGGTTCTCTGGAGAACATCTGCAGCAGACAAGATTATTCCTACATGTTTCCAGTTAGATCAGCGGCAACATCTGTGCTTCCCACAATATTTATTTACCTGCACAGCATCTAGCAACCGAATCTTGAGAAGAGAGCTGTCTTAGTTTCAATTCTCCAGCACATTTCGGAGGTTGGGGGTGGCAGATATTCCATCACCATCACCTGCTCATGTGGTCCACACCTGTGACTTTTTGGCCGCCTGTTCGAAAGTCTGGCAAGCGGAGGAACCTGGCAGTGCATCTTCCTCCTCCGGGAGATTCTCTGCAGTCAGAGAACCTTTGCAAGGGAGTCCAAAATATGTATTTCACTCTCTTTGGTAATAAACTAAAATATCAAGTGGAGAGGTGAAGAGCTTTTTTGGCACTGTGGCTTTCATTCCTGGAGACGGTTCTATTAATCCATCCAAATCCATCCGACAAGAAAGTCTTTCTTTGTGCGGCTCATCGTTAAACTGTAGAACTCCCTGCCACAGGAGGCAGTGATGGCTATCAACCTAGATGGATTGAAAAGAGGATTAGGCAAATTCATGGAGGAGGATGTGGATATTTTCACCCCCTTCCATTGCAAGGATCTCATGATGTTTTCAGAAAGGAAGGGGCGGAATCTGCTCATTGCTTCTTCCGCTCCAGCCTGACTCTGTGGGAGCCTGAGTGTTATCTGTGTAAATAATAATAATAATAATAATAATAATAATAATAATAATAATTTATTATTATTTATACCCCGCCCATCTGGCTGGGCTTCCCCAGCCACTCTGGGCGGCTTCCAACAAAATATTAAAATACCGTAATACATCAAACTTTAAAAGCTTCCCTAAACAGGGCTGCCTTCAGATGTCTTCTAAAAGTCTGGTAGTTGTTCTTCTCTTTGACATCTGGTGGGAGGGCGTTCCACAGGGCAGGTGCCACTACTGAGAAGGCCCTCTGCCTGGTTCCCTGTAACTTGGCTTCTCGCCACAAGGGAACCGCCAGGAGGCCCTCAGCGCTGGACCTCAGCATGCGGGCAGAACGATGTGGGTGGAGACACTTCTTCAGATGTAGAGATAAAATGACTGCATAAGAAACTGTAACACTCATGCAGTCCAGTAGCCTCCTTTAGTTTATAGTTTATTTTCAGTTTGCAGTAGCTGTAAGAGAATAAAGAAGCTATGCTTCAGAGTTTTCGTTTGTGTAATTCATACTTTGACTTTGGTGCTGAGTTTGCTGCTCAAAGTTGTGGGTCCGTTGCACTTAGACCTGCTCTCCCGCAGTGAAAGGTCTCTGGAAGTGCTTCTGAGTTCACCTAGCCCAGTAGGGGCAGAAGAGGTGGAGCCCAGTCGCTGGCACCGGCTTAAAGGCGAAGCTGACAGAGGAGAGGGCTACTGATGGCCATGGTCTGCCATCAAGCAATGCTTCTGGCTTCCAGTTTCTGGAAGCCACAGGAGGGGAGAGTTGCTCTTGCATTTGAATCCTGCTTATGAGTTTCCCACAGACATCTGCTCAGCCACTGTGAGAACAGGATTCTGGAGTAGATGGGCCACTGGCCTGATCCTGCAGGCTCATCTTATGTATTGTTGTTGTTGTTTAGCTGTTTAGTCGTATCCGACTCTTTGTGACGCCATGGGCCAGAGCACGCCAGTCCCTCCTGTCTTCCACTGCCTCCCACAGTTTGGTCAAACTCCATTCTTAAGGAAATCAGCCCTGAGTGCTCACTGGAAGGACAGATCCTGAAGCTGAGGCTCCAAGACTTTGGCCACCTCATGAGAAGAGAAGACTCCTTGGAAAAGACCCTGATGTTGGGAAAGATGGAGGGCACAAGGAGAAGGGGATGACGGAGGACGAGATGGTGGGACAGTGTTCTTGAAGCTACCAGCATGAGTTTGACCAAACTGCAGGAGGCAGTGGAAGACAGGAGTGCCTGGCGTGCTCTGGTCCAGGGGGTCACGAAGAGTCGGACACGACTAAACGACTAAACAACAACCCCCTTCCCCCCTTTCAAGAGGGAGGCCTTTTTCAACCATGTGACACCCAGGTGGTTATGGAACGCCATCCCTTGGGAAGATCACCTGGCTTCTACATTGTTGTTTTTTATTCTCCAGAACCGGGCATTTAAATCGAGAAAAACTTTTTAGATCTGACAGAAAGGTGGCTCTGTTTTAAGCATCATTAATTGAGTCATCCATCTGCCACCTGAATTGATTCTGAAGCTGAACTGAGAAAGCACTTTTGGATTCCGTGTGAGTTTTCTTTTTTCTTTTTCCCTTTTCAGTATTTGCACTTAGGAGGAAATTGTGTTTGATTGCAATTTTTTATTGCCAACCTCCCTAGGTTAGATGCGTGTGAAGGGCAGCAAACAAACTCCTTAAATAGATAAATAACAAACACAGAAATAAACGGGTTTCATGTTGATTTGTATAGGTTTGTTTAAAAGAAATGACACAAAATCAACTTTGATTCTGCAAACAGGTACTGAGATGAATTGTGTTTTAGGAGTTTGGGGGGGGAGAGAATTAGCAGTAAAAACTATTTACTTTGTCATGTTGATGCGAAAGACGTTTCAAATACTCGGAGGCCTGTCACAAGGCAGATGGAGAAAGCTTGCTTTCTGTGGCTCCGCAGGGGACCACCTGAGCCAAAGTATTCAAATTGGAAGAAAGGAGATTCTGTCAAAACATTAGGAAGAACTTTCTGGTGGCAAGACTGCTTCACAGTGAAATGGATGACTGCAGCAGCTGGTGGACTCCCTTGTTTTATCTGACTTGATCTCAAGCAAAGACCTCCTTTTTTAATAATTTTATTTATTTATTAAAGTTCTTATGTTACATCGGTAAACATTATCGTATCACATCACAAGGCTTATTATACTATAATTTTCAACATGTATACAAAGTTTATAGGGACGTGGGTGGCGCTGTGGGTTAAACCACTGAGCCTAGGACTTGCGGATCAGAAGATCGATGGTTTGATTCCCTGCGACGGGGTGAGCTCCTGTTGCTCAGTCCCTGCTCCTGCCAACCTAGCAGTTCGAAAGCACACCAGTGCAAGTAGATAAATAGGTACCGCTCCGGCGGGAAGGTAAACGCTGTTTCCGTGCGCTGCTCTGGTTCACCAGAAGCGGCTGAGTCATGCTGGCCACATGACCCGGAAGCTGTACGCTGGCTCCCTCGGCCAGTAAAGCAAGATGAGTGCCACAACTGGACCTAATGGTCAGGGGTCCCTTTACCTTTACCTTTATACAAAGTTTATATACTAAAAGAAAAAGGGGGGGACAAGGACAAAAAACTATTCCAAAATCATATATGTACCAATGCTTTGAACTTCCTGTCTATCCTGTTGTATATTCCTTTTTTACAAATGAATGTACTCTTATTATTGCATATTTCTTTACATTTAGCAAAGACCACTTCTCCAGGTTGAGTCATGCACAAATAGGATGTGGGGACATAGGTACCATATATAGCGTCTCCACACTATTTCCATCCAAGAAATATTGATCTGGGACTTCCATTTTGCAAAAGCTTGCTTCAGCATCACAACACAACAGCTTCACAATGGAGTGTGAAGACATAATTAAATTGAAGCTATGGACGGACCAATCTCCCCATGCAGCAATCTCCCTGGTGTTAGATTGGGGGGGGGGGGGGATAACACCTAGACACATCCTTACGTTGTCAAGATATTGCATGCTCTTACCAGATTTCATTATTGCAAGTCATGCCTCTGAATAACCTATTTTTGCCCAATCAATTACAACGTAATTCTCACAGTTAGTACTGATCAATACTCTCTAAAGGCCTGTTTATTTGCACCATTATTTATTATTGCCTAACCAATCACCAGGAAGCCGTAGGTTTTTGCTTTTTCGCAACTCCCTTTCACAGCTGAATTTCAAAAATAAAGCAGTATTCCAAATACTGAAGGTCCTGTTTTAATTCTGTCCATTTTTGTCCATAGGTGAAATGTTGAAATAAAGGGGGGGGGAGGCAAGGAATTTACAGTGGCATCCAAAAATACTTTCATAAACCAAATATGGTCGAACCACCTTTGCAGGATGTCTATAACTCTGTGATAGACCATGTGCGGAACATGCAGAAGAACCAAATTCAGTGCCAGCATCTCCAGGTAAGATTGGAAAAAGAAGCCTCAAGGACTCCTTGTCCATCAGTGCAGGCTACACTGAGCTACGCTGTGGCAGATTAGCAGGTAGGAAGTTAGAGAACGAAGGGGAAATCAAGCAGAGGCTAGATACTTGTTACCTATCCTTTGATGGGGTTCCTTCTTCACACCAATGGTAACTGCTTCGCAAGATGGTTTGCATTTCAGCCTTTTGTTAAAGCTCCATGCATTTTACAAGTGCAAGCCATGGGGTCAGAAGTCAGTGCCAACACAGTCAATGGAGTTTACTCCCAGGAAATGTGCTGCTGCTCACTGTGTGCATATCCAATAGAATCATAGAATCATAGAGTTGGAAGAGACCACAAGGGCCATCGAGTCCAACCCCCTGCCAAGCAGGAAACACCATCAGAGCACTCCTGACATATGGTTGTCAAGCCTCTGCTTAAAGACCTCCAAAGAAGGAGACTCCACCACACTCCTTGGTAGCAAATCCCACTGTCAAACAGCTCTTACTGTCAGCAAGTTCTTCCTAATGTTTAGGTGGAATCTTCTTTCTTGTAGTTTGGATCCATTGCTCCGTGTCCGCTTCTCTGGAGCAGCAGAAAACAACCTTTCTCCCTCCTCTATGTGACATCCTTTTATATATTTGAACATGGCTATCATATCACCCCTTAACCTCCTCTTCTCCAGGCTAAACATGCCCAGCTCCCTTAGCCGTTCCTCATAAGGCATCGTTTCCAGGCCTTTGACCATTTTGGTTGCCCTCCTCTGGACACGTTCCAGTTTGTCAGTGTCCTTCTTGAACTGTGGTGCCCAGAACTGGATACAGTACTCCAGGTGAGGTCTGACCAGAGCAGAATACAGTGGCACTATTACTTCCCTTGATCTAGATGCTATACTCCTATTGATGCAGCCCAGAATTGCATTGGCTTTTTTAGCTGCCGCGTCACACTGTTGGCTCATGTCAAGTTTGTGGTCAACCAAGACTCCTAGATCCTTTTCACATGTAGTGCTCTCAAGCCAGGTGTCACCCATCTTGTATTTGTGCCTCTCATTTTTTTTGCCCAAGTGCAATACTTTACATTTCTCCCTGTTAAAATTCATCCAATAAGGGATCTGCAAATTCCATGGAAGCAAGAGTGTTGACTCCCCTTATTCCAGGAGGTTTGCCATTTCTGCTATCTGCTGTACGTTTGGGTTCCTTGTTTGCCTTTCTGGGAAGGTGTTCCTACAGTCGAAAAGAGAAATGCTTAACAAGATTGTGAAACCCACCATCAGGTTTATGACGCTACATAAACAGATATTGCCCTGCAAAGTTAATACGGAGATATCAATTTTATAGCCAAGACAAATAAAAAACAGTTTGGCTCCCATTAGCCTCCGGCCATATTTCCGAAGGCCAGACGGCGCAATGAAATCAGAGGAGAATGTTAATGGGCAAATTACAAATCTGCGGAAGGATATTGGATCTGCTGGAGAATTCGGCGGCGGCAGTCAAACCATTTCATTCTGCGCCGTGGGAGGGGGAGGCTGGCAGTCGGAGGCATTTCTGAGCTATTACATGGTGTCAATTCTTCATCATACCATGTCCCCTTCATGGGGGGGAAATGAATTGCTTCAAAGGAGATAAATCGATTTGAGGACAGAATTAAGCACCTGGTTAAAACAAATTCCGTTCCTCGGGAGGAATGGCCCCCCGCAAGAGAAAAGAAGCAGTTTTTCTCATTCACAGGTCATGGAGAAAGGCAGAAGGGGAAAGTCAACAACTCTGCTTACTTGGCCTACCTTCGGAAAGACCAGCTGCTCAGCACTGATGGGATCTGAAGGCTAGAAATGATGGTGTGCAGAATGTGTGAATTATTGGTAATGGTACTGTAAAGGTAAAGTAGGGAAATCAATGGTCATATAAATCATAGGGTTGTAGAGTTTGAAGGGACCACGAGGATCATCTAGTCCAACCCTCTGCAATGCAGGAATCTTCTGCCCAACATGGGGCTCAAATCCCACTATACCTTTAGCACCAGAGTCGTGGAAGGAAGCTTACATTACACTCATACCGAAAACTGAGTCTGAAAAGACACAACTTAACAACTACCGCCCCATATCCCTGCTTCATGTGGATTACAAAATATTTGCTGACATTTTGGCTAATAGATTAAAAAAAGTACTAGTGGAAGAGATTCATAAGGACCAAGCTGGCTTTCTCCCAGGCAGACACTTGTGTGACAACACGAGGAATATAATTAACATTTTGGAGAAGTTGCAAGTGAACATTAATACCAAAGCAGTTTTAATTTTTATAGACGCGGAGAAAGCCTTTGATAATATTTCTTGGAAGAAAAATCTTCAGGGGATGGGGGTTGGTCAAGGGTTTGAAAATGATATAAGTGCAATTTACTCAGAACAAAAGGCTAAGCTAATAGTCAATAATGTGATGACACAGGAATTTAAGATAGAGAAAGGGACACGACAAGGCTGCCCAATTTCCCCATTGCTTTTTATTTCGGTCCTGGAGGTTTTGCTAAATATGATTAGAAGGGACCGTCTGATTAAAGGTATTCAGGTCGGAGCCAAACAATACAAATTGAAAGCCTTTGCAGATGATCTAGTTTTGACGTTATAGGAGCCAGAATCTAGTACGAAAAGAGTATTAGAACTGATTCAAGAATTTGGTCATGTGGCAGGATTTAAGCTGAGCAAGTCAAAAACTAAAGTTCTTGAGAAAAATTTAACACCGATTGAGAAAGAGAGGTTTCAGAAGGAGACAGGTTTAACATTAGTTAAGAAAGTAAAATATTTGGGGGTTAATGTGACTGCTAAGAACTTAAACTTATTTAAAGATAACTATGAGAAATGTTGGACAGAAGTGAAAAAAGACTTAGAAATATGGTCAAACTTGAAGCTTTCCTTGTTGGGTCGAATTGCAGCTATAAAGATGAACGTATTGCCAAAAATGCTATTTTTGTTTCAATCACTGCAAATTTTGGACAAGATGGACTGTTTCAAGAAGTGGCAGAGAGACATTTCTAGATTTGTCTGGCAGGGTAAGAAGCCCAGAATAAAATTTAAATTATTAACTGATGCAAAGGAAAGAGGCGGATTTGCCCTGCCAGACCTTCAACTATACTATGAATCAGCAGCATTCTGCTGGTTGAAAGACTGGCTGCTTCTTGAGAACACAGAAACCTAGAAGGTTTTAACAATGTTTTTGGGTGGCATGCATATTTGTGGTATGACAAGGTTAAAGCACATAAAGCATTTAAAAACCATATTGTCAGGAAAGCATTGTTTAATGTCTGGATAAGATAGAAAGACTTATTGGAAAATAAAACCCCAAGGTGGTTGTCACCAATGGAAGTGAAGGCTCAGAAAAAGCTCAATATGGAGGCCAAATGGCCGAAATATTGGGAAATATTGGAACAAGAAGGAGACAAATTGAAATTGCAGAGTTTTGAGAAATTAAAAGACAAAGTGCGAGACTGGCTTCATTATTATCAAATAAGAGAGGCCTATAATTTGGACAAAAAAATTGGCTTCCAGGTGGAAAAATCAAAATTGGAAATTGAACTGTTAGATCCCAAAACTAAGATACTTTCAAGAATATATAACTTGCTGTTAAAATGGAATACGCAGGATGAAACGGTTAAATCTGCAATGATTAAATGGGCACAAGATATTGGTCATAACATTATGTTTGCTGACTGGGAACAGTTGTGGACCACCGGTATGAAATTTACGGCATGTAATGCCTTAAGAGAGAATATTATGAAAATGATATATAGGTGGTACATAACACCAGTCAAGCTCGCAAAAATCTATCATTTGCCCGATAATAAATGTTGGAAATGTAAAGAAAATGAAGGTACATTCTTTCACCTTTGGTGGACGTGCCCAAAGATTAAGGCTTTCTGGGAGATGATCTATAATGAAATGAAAAAGGTATTTAAATATACCTTCCTGAAGAAACCAGAGGCCTTACTCCTGGGCATAGTCGGCCAATTGGTGCCAAAGAAGGATAGAACTTTCTTTATGTATGCAACAACAGCAGCAAGAATACTTATTGCAAAGTATTGGAAGACACAAGATTTACCCACCCTGGAAGAGTGGCAGATGAAGGTGATGGACTATATGGAATTGGCGGAAATGACTGGCAGAATCCGAGACCGGGGAGAAGAGTAGGTGGAGGAAGACTGGAAGAAATTTAAAGATTATCTTCAGAAATATTGTAAAATTAATGAATGTTAAAATGATGTTTGGATTGAAAATAAGTGGCATTAGCAACAAAGTTAATAAGAATATGCAAGAATAAATTGATAATGGATGAAAATATAGATTATAATATGTTAAGATACAGAGTCAAGATAAATGAAAGAGGGTAAGGATTTGCTGATTTGATTATTTAAATGGGAATACAAAAAGGGGAGGTGTGAGGAGGCCAAGGAAATAAGTTAATGAGTTTAAAGTCACAAAGAACTGATTTGTTTTTAATTCTCTCTTAGCTATTTGTCTTTTGTATTTGTAATTTGTATTTTTATTCTTCTTTTTTCTTTTTTATGTATTTTTCTATGTTCTTTTTTGTATCTTTTTTTCTTAATATGACCTTTTTTATTTTGTAAACCTATGTCTTTGTAAAACCTCAATAAATATTTTATTAAAAAAAACACCAAATCCCACTATAGCTTTAAAGCACATTTTCTGCACCTCCAAGAATTCTGGGCACCGTAATTTGTTCTGGGAATGGTAACTTTGGGAGGGCTGAACTTGCAGGGATGAACTTCAAAGGAATAGTTTGTATTCAGCCTAGCACTTTTCTTTTCTTTTTTAAAGTATATCTTTATTGATTTAAAATAAATACATTTATGGGAAAACAGGCAAACGAACAATTAAACAAACATACAATCAAACAAACAAATAATGAAGAAGTCAAACAAACAACCACAATATAAGAAACAACAAAATTAGTATAGCTAACATCATTTATACTCCCAATACTGAAATCAGTTATAAAACTTATAAAGAAAGAAATTAAAAATGATTTCCAATTAATCTCACTGTACATTATCTATCAATTACCTCATACCACACAGTTGCATATTTCTTATATAGTCTCTTTTTATCTCCCTACTAACTTATATTTATGCAATACAAGGATCAGTCTAGCTCTGCCAAGATGTTTCCTTTTATACCATAGTTTTTAAAGTATTCTTTAAAGATTCTCCACTCCTTATAGACTTTTTGTTTTGGTTGGCCTCTTATCCTTCCTGTCGCCTTCGCTAGCTGGCACTTTTCAAAGGATGGGCAAGTTAGCCTTCATCTGTCCTGGGAGAGGGAGGGAGGGAGGGAAACACAGGACCTGTTCCTGTGGTGTACAAAATAGAAATCAAATGCAATACTATCTACTATATATTTTTGAAAGTGGTCTGTCTGTCTGTCTGTCCACCAAGAGTGACAGAAGGGTTCCTGAGGTGGGTGCAGCCGTCCTAATCAATGCTTGGACAAACATTATAAATCAAAATGGCAGACTGGAACAGGACTTTGGTGTTCCTTCACCTGTTTTTTTCAGCATAGGTTTGGCCACCTCTTCAGATATTGTCTCCGAACTCGGCACCAGGGTTGCTGAGGTGAGGGTAGGGGTCTGTGTCCATGTTTTGTCTCGCTCTGAGTGGCCATGATCAACTTTATCTCATCAAGAAACATCATTGCCCTTTCGTCAAGTCCTGAGCCACATCAAATATCTGAAGGGCTGCCACATGGAGCAAGTTTGTTTCCCACTGTTCCAGATGGTAGGATCCGAACCCACAAACTCAAATGGCAAGGAAGGAGATTCTGACTAAATATTGGAAGAACTTTCTGATGCTAAGAGCTGTTCAACACTGGAACAGAGTCCGCTGGAAGGTGATGGACTCTCCTTCACTGGAGGTTTTTAAACCAAGGTTGATTGGCCATAGATAGATAGATAAAACTTTATTTGCATTAGCCAACGGCCATGGCAACATAAAACAAGCAATATATACAAATAAAAAAGACAGCAATGGGTAAAAAGGGCAATCAAATGACCAAGATTATCGTTCAGATAGTGGCCCTTGATCTCATTGCACCCTCGATGAACCTAGCAACCTTTGCTGTTGTCTGATCATTTTGATCTGATAAAAGAAAGACCAATGTGGCCTCAGATGGGCGGCCTGGGATGGTGAGTAGGAGTGGGGTGATGATCTCGTTCCTCACATCTTCATAAAGGGGACAGGACAGGAGAACATGAGCCACTGTTTCCAGATTGCCATCTCCACAGGGCCAGAGTCGTTTCTCAGTTGGAATCTTTTGGTATCTGCCCTCAATACGGCAGAGGGCATCACATCCAACCTGGCCAGTGTGAAGAAGGCACGTCTGTATTTTGGGATAGTTAATTTATACAAATATGGTTTCAGGGAATCAAACTGAGAAGGGGGGGGGGAGGCATACCAAGGACAGAATTTCTTTATAATGGCCAGATTGTTCTGTTGCTCTAGGTCCTTCAGACACTGCCCAATTAGCCTTTTGCTTTAATAACGCCCATCATGAGAAGCTGATGTGGCTGGAGTCCCCAGGAGAGGAGTTTTTGGTGCACAATTTTAAGCCACGCACTTTTATGGGGGTCTTGTGTCACTAAGGGCCATATGTGAGGAATTCTTTAGCTATGATTTCCACATTTCAGGGGGTTGGGAGAGATGACGTTGAAGGTCCCTTCCAACTCTACAGATCTATGATTCTATGAAGCAACTCAGGTCAGCCTTCCCCAGCTGCGCTGTTTGAGGTTGACAGGAGTTGGAGTCCAAAATATCAGGAGGCCCCCAAACTGGGTAAGTCTCTTTTAGAAAGAACCAAACCCATTCACGGGAGGCTCATCACAACAGAAGTGAGTTTCACTTTAAATTCAGCCAGATTTGCTTGGGAAATTTCATCTCAGCTACTGTATACCCTTTCTGTGCCTTGCAGGAAGTCATCTGTCTTGGCCAAAAACCCTCAGCGTGGTGGGGAACATCTCTCTCCTGTGCCCCCACCTGCCATCTGTTCCTCAGCCAAGCGCTTCCACCATGGAGAATGCCAGCCTTATTTGCAACAAGATCTGCAAGTCAAACAAGCTGACTGGGTCAAGTGTCAAGGACCATGGAGGACACCAGGCCAGGGATGGAGGCACTGGCCAAGTCACCTCTTCACCTTTTGCCCTGAAAGGCTAAGTGGATTGTGATCATTGGCAATCCCTCTTGCTCAGATGTGAGAGTTCACCATTGCAACATTCTTCCTGAAATGTGGGCTGAGGAGGGAGATTCTCTTAGAAGCATTCATCGCAAGACATGGTGGTTTCTTCCTTCTAAAATCAGAGCATTCCAGTGACATGGGTCAGAATGACTTAGGCCACATTCCCCCAAAGAATTCTGGGAGCTGTAGTTCATTAAGAGTGACGAGAGTTGTTAGGAGACCCCTGTTTTCTCCTCTCGCAGTTACAATTCCCAGAGATCGCCGGGAACAGAGATTGGTGGTTAAACCACTCTGGAAATTGAAGCTCCTACACTGAGTTTGCTACATTCGTGTGATGTTTATATTTAAAGTCTCCGCCAAAATTTCTCAACTTTTAACTCAACATTTTTGTTATATGCATGTGTGCAAGCAATTTACCCTAATACAGTTTGTTTCTGTATGCTATTTTCACTAATATGCTCCTTTTATTGCACACTTTCCCCTGATTTTTCATTTTTGTACATTTTTTTGCTTGGCAAACTGCACTGCAAAGTTTAGAGATATGCAGGTTTTGAAGGAAAGCTGAGTTTCGATTCACATATTATTTCAGGAAGTGCAAATGAGGCAGGTTTGCAACAAAATGCAGACAGAACTCAATTTATCTCCCCATTTCTAGTTCGTGCCAGCTTTATCTGACTGGACTCCCAAACCAAATGTCCCACTTTTCCTCATGTTATCCCTATTTTAATTGGAGAAATGTTGGAGGGTATGGAGTTATCCGACCCCTGTGCCATCTGAAGGCAAGCCAGTATAGGGAAGTTTTCTTACAGTTTTATATATATTGAAAGCAGCGCAGAGTGGCTGGGACAACCCAGTAAGATGTGTGGGGTATAAATAGTAAAATTATCGTTGTGGAATGGGACATCCCTATTGTCATCAGAGAAATGTTGGAGGGTATGGGCTCTCCTTGGGAGACTGGCTACTGCTTACACTTTAGCCTCACATGTCAGCAAGATCTTTTTGAATACCCAAATCTGCATGGACCCTCCTTTATTCACATGCTCCTGCAAGCCAGAGTACAATAATCTGGACGAGTTGACCTTCCCCAACAGAATTAGCCGCTTTGCTAATTAGCTTGCAAATGACATGCCTGTTTTGTTGCATAAAGGCCATAGCGGGGGGGGGGGTGCATTTTGAATCTGAATTTTGCAAACCGTTTGCTTTTAAAACTTGCAAGCTCTGCTGGAGACGTCTTGCAGAACCTGATGTGATCGGTAAAAAGCAAAATCCTTTACAAAGCATCCCGGCTACCTTTGAAAATAGCTTTTGCTACACCTGAACTGCTACATAGCTCAGAAGAAACTACCAATTTGCAAGCAGGCATTGCAGGGAAAGCCTCATTCAGATTCTGTGAAAGGAGAGGATTTAAATCAGATCCACTGCTTACCCTCGCAGTGGCATGTCTATGTATCAAGCATCCAATATGCCATGGAAGACTCTTTTGAGATGTGCATTACCTCGGAGGCGACTTCAATATCATGACAGCCCCAAATAGTCCTCTCGTCTTCAGGATTATCCCAAGATGTGGGATGCCCTGGAATAATACCTGTGATCCTGGCTTCACGCAGCAGCCAACAGACTAGAACTACGGGCTCCTTACTTTGAGAGATTCATTGCATTGCCTTGTGGTGATGCATATCCTGTCTTTTGCCAAGAAAAGGTCAAGACATTTGGCAATATAAAACAGAAACAAACAGAAAACACGGGAGGCAGCGGTTTGCCTCCAACCAAGTCTCCCCCTTAACACAAGGACTTCTTCTTGTGCAGCAGAACTTCTCCTCCCGACAGATTTTTGCAGGAGCACAGCTGTAAAGTAAAGGGAGTGAAGAGGCGTCCCGCTGCCCAAGCAAAAGTCTTTGGACTTGCGCGGCTTCCGAAGAGGATTAAGATGACTCTGTTTATTTAGAAAAATATTTGTATACTGCTGTGTCACGGAAAATACATCAAAGCCGTTTACAGCAGTAAAAACACAGAACCGTATAATAAAAACCATGCAAAAAGTTAAAAGCAGAACAGCAGTTAACCATTGTGAAAGGAAGTTGCATGGGCTTGCTTATGCCTAGGGCAGGAGTAGGCAAAATAAGGCCCAGAGGCAGGATGCGGCCCAATCACCTTCTCAATCCGGCCTGCGGACAGTCCGGGAATCAGCGTGTTTTTACATGAGTAGAATGTGTCCTTTTATTTAAAATGCATCTCTGGGTTATTTGTGGGACATAGGAATTCGTTCATTTATTTTTTTCCAAAATATAGTCCAGCCTACCACATGGTCTGAGGGATGGTGGACCAGCCCCCGGCTGAAAAAGGTTGCTGACCCCTGGCCTAGGGGAATAGAAAAGTTTTCGGCAGGCATTTAAGAGCTGGCACAGAAGGTGGTGGCTGAATCTCCATTAGCAGAGAGTTCTACAGGACTGGGCTGATGACACAAAAAACTTGGTTTCCTGTTGTTATCAAATAAGCCTCGCCAACTTGGGGGATGACCAATGAGGCTCTTGCAGATGATCAAGCTGGGATATAGCTGGCAATGCCTGAGGTGTCCTCAACCTTAGGTGTTCAGGGCTTTGTGAATTAACACAATGGCTGTGAACCTGGCTCTGAAGCAGGCTGGCAGCCAGTGCAGCCAAGTCCTTTTTAATGTGGTGCATAGTTAAACTACGGAACTGTTCATGTTCAGCTCCCTGGTTTCCCACAGACATCTGTTTGGCCACTGTGGATGCTGGACTGGATGGGCCACTGCCCTGATGCAGCACAGGCTCTTCTGATATTCTTATGTCCATCTGCTATGCCACAAAGAACGAAGCACCCATCATCCTGTGTCATAGGTTAAGACCTAGCTGCCTCTCTATTGGTTTCCTCCCGAGAAATTTTCTCATTATCTGACGCCGCAGGTGGGGAACATCAGAACTGACAGGTGTGAACCTACCCATCAAGAACCTAACAGTGTGCCTGACGCGAGGGTAATATTGCAGATTTCTGAACAATGTTGCATTCTGGAGGAAAAACCTTCATTAGGCATGTGACGAGCAAGAAATGTGGGACCTTCAGCTATTGATTCAGCCACAGGTGGTCAAAGCAGAACCAGCGAAGGAGACAAGAGAGACGAGCGTTGGGATAGATTCGGAGAGGGGGAAGCAAAGTTTTTGTGGTGGTGTTGCTGCTTCTGTTGTTAAATTTGTACACCGCCATCTGAAGATCATAGGGTGGTTTGCAACAGAAAGATACAAACTGAGAACACGAAATACTTAATAATAGCAAGAAGAAATACAAAAGCAAACCAATACCCTCCCAACACATATAAAGGGCTATAGAATATTAATCAGCCAAATATTAATCATCCCTTGTTGAAGGGAAATGTTTTTGCCTGATGAGTAATGATGTATAATGAAGGTGACAGATGAACCTCCCTCTACAAACAGGGAGCCACTGCAGAAAAGGCCCTTTCTTGTGTTGCCACCCTCTGTCACAGTCCAGTCTACGGGCGGTCGAAACCCCGGCTGAGGACGTTGGGACCGGGGGCAAGATGGTGTGTAGGGGGAAGGAACGAGAGTCCAGGAGCCAGGGGTCCGAGGGTCAGGAAGCAAGAAGTCACAAAGTCAAGGGTCCAAGAATCAAGAAGCAGAGAGTCAGGAAGCCAAGGTCCGAGGAGCAGGAAGCAAGAAGCCAAACACAGAAAGGCAGGAAACGTGTTGCTGTGGCAAAGAGCTGAAGGGAAATGCTGACCTTATAACCCTTCCCAGTTCTTGCCACCAGGTGCAGCGAGTTACCAAGCGGCCTCACCTGTGCGACCACACCTTGCCTCTCCAGAACAAACTTAGGAAGGCCCTAGTCCTACAAAGTCCTGCTGGTCACAGGGCCTGGATCCTGCACGCACTCCTGATACTCTGGAAAGTGTGGAAGGTACACAGAGAAGGTGCTGAACCAGAGAAGTTTCTGAACCATCTGCAGAGGTAGCCCTACGCAACGTGTTGCGGTGATCTAACCTAGAAGTTACCAGAGCATAGGCAACAGAATCCCTGTCCAGCCAAAGGTGATGGAAGGCTCCTCATGTCACCAAGGCCACCTGAGCCTCAAGCAGCAGCAATGGATACAGAAGTACCCCCAAGCTACATACCTGCTCCTTCAGAAGGCGTGTATCTCCATCATGAGCAAGCAAGCTCCCACCCATCTGGTCTAGTGAACCACCCATTAACAGTGTCTCAGCCTTATCTGGATTGAGCTTCAGTTTACTGGCTCTCATCCAGTCCATTACTGAGGGAAGACAAAGGTGCAGCACTACCACTGCCTCACCTGCAGATGGAAAGGAGAAGCAGAGCTGTGCGTCATCAGCATATTGCTGACAGTGTACTCCAAAACACTGGATAACCCCATTCAGTCGTTTCATGTAGATGTTAAACAGTATGGGGGACAAAACTGAACCCTGGCGAACCCCACATTGAAGGTTCCATGGGCTGAAGAGCACTCCCCACGAATTACCCTCCGGTAACAACCTGAGTGCTCACTGGAAGGACAGATCCTGAAGCTGAGGCTCCAAGACTTTGGCCACCTCATGAGAAGAGAAGACTCCCTGGAAAAGACCCTGATGTTGGGAAAGATGGAGGACAAGGAGAAGGGGACGACAGAGGACGAGATGGTTGGACAGTGTTCTGGAAGCTACCAGCATGAGTTTGACCAAATTGTGGGAGGCAGTGGAAGACAGGAGTGCCTGGCGTGCTCTGGTCCAGGGGGTCACAAAGAGTCGGACACGACTAAACGACAACAACCACCATCCAAGTATAACCAGAAGCTACCTCCAACTCAGTAGCTCCAGAAGGACACCATGGTTGATGGTGGCAAAAGCCACTAAGAGGTCAAGGAGAATTAACAGGGACTCACTTCCCCTGTCTCTTTCCTGACAGAGGTCATCATACAGGGTGACCAAAGCAGTTTCCATGCCAAAACCAGGCGTAAACCCCAATTGAAATTGACCTAGAAAATCAGTTTCCACCAAGAACGCCTGAATCTGCTCCATGACCACGCACTCATGAACCTTGCCCAAGAAGAGGGAATTAGCAACTGGCCGGTAGCTGCTTAGATTTTCAAGTTCATGGAGAGTTTCTTGAGGAGCAGTTTTACAGTTACCTCTTTCAGGCAGCCAGGGCCACGCACTCTCGCGATGAGGCATTGATCACCTCCCTGGCCCAGCCAAAATCCTCCTGGGGGGTTTCTCCTTGGGGGGTATCTGCTTGGCCGCAGTGAGACCAGGACACAGGTCTAGATGGACCACTGGCCTGATCCTGCAGGGCTCCAAAGAGAGCTAACTTTGCAAATAATAAGGGTGATTTCCCTGCCCTCGCCACACACAGCACCCCATTGTTTCCCATCCCCCCCAAAAAAATCCTAAAAGCCCTCAGCTGTAAATGTTTAGGCATTACGCAGGCTGCAGGAAGGAAGGAGGGAGAAATGGGCTGAGCATGCCAACAATCAGGGAATTGAGTTCAATATTTAAAGAATCAGGCTTTGAAAAGAGAAATGTGTTCCTGCTCTTTTCTTCTCCTTTGCCAAGAAAATGGGATGCGGGGTTCCGGGGGCTGCAGGGGGGGGAGAAAGAGAGAGCAGTGGAAAAAATGTGCTGGCTGGGCCTGGATTCCCTTTTATCTTGCCCTCCTTGTGCAGGGGCTGGGGATTCCCCCCGCTGAGCCCGTTGTCAGATCAAACGAAAGTGCAAAGAGAAGAAAAAGATTGTTCGTGGAGAGTCAGGATCCCCATCGCTCGGGACCCCCGCGGGCTGCAGGTTGCAGGAAACGGCATGCGCAAAGGCTCAGAGCCGCAGGTCAGCAAAAGGTTGGGTGCCTGTCCTTCGGTGGCGCTGGGGTGGCGTAACCAAGCTACACCTTCCAAACACCCCTCTTTCCTAGGAGATTTCATGCTCTGCAAGCATCTGGTTGGCCGCTGTGAGAACAGGACGCTGGACAAAATGGGCCATGGGTCCGATCCAGCAGGCTCTTCTTATGCACTTATGGGTCAGTGCTTCTGGCTTTTAACCAGAAGGTGGGGGGTTTCAACCCACCCTGGGCAGCTGTGGGCAGGATTCCTGCATCGGATTGGGTCAGTGGCATAGCGTGGGTTGTCAGCACCCGGGGCAAGGCAAGTAATTTGCGACCCCTAACCCATGGATTTTAGCACTCAAGTGCGAGCGCGCCCCCCCAGATGTTGCGCCCGGTGCGGCCGGCCCCCCCTGCACCCCCCACGCTACACCACTGGATTGGGTTGCTCTTTCTTGGGAGAAAACCCAGACAGCATCTTAAAATGCAGAGACATCACCTTGCCGACCAAGGTCCGTACTGTTAAAGCCATGGTTTTCCCAGTAGTGATGTACGGAAGTGAGAGCTGAACCATAAAGAAGGCTGATCGCAGAAGAATGGATGCTTTTGAATTATGATGCTCTTGAGAGTCCCATGGACTGCAAGAAGATCAAACCTCTCCATTCTGAAGGAAATCAGCCCTGAGTGCTCACTGGAAGGACAGATCTTGAAGCTGAGGCTCCAAGACTTTGGCCACCTCATGAGAAGATAAGACTCCCTGGAAAAGACCCTGATGTTGGGGAAGATGGAGGGCGCAACGAGAAGGGGACGACAGAGGACAAGATGGTTGGACAACAACAACAAGAGATGACCCTTGGGTCCCTTCCAACTCAACCTTAATATCATTCTATAATTCTATGAACTTTGCATATAGAAATGTGTTTTTAAAAGGCTTTTTAAAATGTGATTCATGATTTTCTATTCTTTTAGTTTCTAGTATGTCCAGTGAGCCACTTTGAAGATCCTGGAGGTAGCTAGATATAGACAGACAGACACATTTACTTATTTGTTTGCCGTATTCATATCCCACTTTTTCCTGCAAGGAGCTCCAGGTAGCGTACATGGTTCTCTCCTTCCTCATTTAACTCTTGGGACGCAGGTGGTGCTGTGGTCTAAACCACTGAGCCTCTTGGGCTTGTGAATCAGAAGGTCGGTGGTTTTAATCCCCGCAATAGGATGAGTTCCCATTGCTTTGTCCCAGCTCCTGCCAACCTAGCAGTTCAAAAGCACACCAGTGAGAGCAGATAAATAGGTACCACTGCAGCAGGAAGGTAAATGGCATTTCCGTGCGCTCTGGTTTTCATCATGGTGTCCTGTTGCGCCAGAAGCGGTTTAGTCCTGCTAGCCACATGACCTGGAAAGCTGTCTGTGGACAAACACCGTCTCCCTCGGCCTGAAAGCGAGATGAGCACTGCACCCCTTTGACTGGACTTAACCACCCAGGGGTCCTTTACCTTTTACCATTTAACCCCCACAACAACCCCATGAGGGAGGTTAGGCTGAGAGGTCATGACTAGCCCCCAAGGCTTCCTTGTGGCCAAATGGGGATTTGAACCCATATCTCTCCTAGGTCCTAATGCAATACTCTAAGCAGTGTACCACATTGGCTTTCAGGGATTGCCATACTTGGGGGCCAGTGGGCACCTGTGGAATCCTAAGGAAGTGTTGTGGGTGCCAGTCACAAAACAGCTGTGGAGGAAGCATGGCAGAACACAAAATGGCCCTTGGCATGGCATAATGCAGAAACGGCTGCCACATCCGAAAAGAGACAGGACCACAAAATGATGTGCACTTCCACCCCCCTGAATAGGGAAAAGAACGTACGTTTTTGTTTCTTTATTTATTACATAAAATTTATATGCTGCTTTATTGTTTTATAAAAAACAAACAAACCTTCAAAGCATTTACAAAACGGTAAAGCCATAAAATCAAGAAAATTTTAATTTTTAAAATGCTTTTTTAAAAAAATTAAATGCTTTAAAACATACACCAAGTTAAAATACTAAAACCAGATGAAAATTCACACCAGCTTTGTAAGCATCTCAGCAGGCTCAATTGCCATGCCTAATTGTATAAACGTCAATCATGCAGCAACTTTTCTGCAACCTATAAGTTGCAGTCCCAACTTTGAATCATTCAGCCCTTTCCTGAATCATTCCCCCTACACTACAATATTCTTTTGGATGCAAGTTTGATGAAGAGACTCAGCATTCCCTGGCCTCTCTCGTCCACTCCCAGACCCACCACCAGCCACACCGATTGCAAGGCCTCCTGGGGATCTGGAGTGGCGCATGAACCAATTCGAGTCCGCATTGCGGCCCTGCCTTCCTAGAAACTGGCTGCCCTGTTTGGCCAATGTCAGCGAACGATGCGCATTGTTGGCAGGAGATGGCAGAGCACCAAAGAGCAGCTGGTCAGCTGGGCCCCCGATAGAACATCTGGTGCTCCTTGGTTCCTCCACACCTGTTGAGCCCCACATCCCTCTTCAAACAGACCCCTATCGCTGCACAATCCTACGGAAAGTTAGCAAGGTTAATGTTATGTACTGAGTTGAATAGGATCCAAAATGCAGCAGTCTGATTGGCCCTAGAACAATAGGGTTCAGAATGCAGCAGTCTGATCCACAGGAGCCACCCAATCCAGCTCCAGGTGGAAGTGAATCCGCAACCTGATTGGCCTACAGCAGAATCCTGGAATTAGCCAATCACGTGGGGCCCATTGTGTAAATAATGTATATAAAGCAGACATTCTGGGGGAACTTCCATTCCTCCTCACCACTATGAGCTGAATAAAGAGCATGAAATCCACTCTCAACTCCGAGTATATTTCAGTTAAAAACTTCAGTGCCAATGGAAGCAGGTCCGAAAGGTCCTAACACGATGTTTGCATCATGGATAATCATGAGAAGGACCAAGACGCCACGTCAAGATGGCAATTCCTCTCCCCTGGCATTTTTCCACCATGGCAGAACTTCAGTTGGAGACTGAATTTGGCTTGTGAGTCCAGGCCTCCCACACCAGCTGCCTCCTGGCCCTCTGACCTTGGCAGGAGGTTACTCAAGAGCACAGCCCCGTCCTGGGAGCTTCCCGTTCAAGATCCTGCAGATCAAGCCACAGCTTGAAGCCACCATTGCGGGAAGCATGGAGGTCTCCTCCTGCCCCTGCAGCTAGTTAATATTTATTCTCTCTTCCCTCCTGCGCCTCAGATTTTTTTACAATGATGGATCTCTTGGCTGCTGCTTCTTCTTTTCAGACAACGGGAGCGGAGTGGTAATTAAAATCTGCCAAGAGAGAAGTAAATCAAAGGAGTTTTTAAGGAAGAAAAGGGATGAGGACATCTGGGGAACCACAATGGTCCGAAACATGCAGAGCTGGTTTCCAGCGGCTTGTAAAAGAAAAGTCACCTGCTTCTCCACAGACAGCAGATCAGGGCGAGGGAAGGTTTTTAAAAACTGCATTTCAATGTGCCTTTTAGAACTACCTTGAGCATCAACGGTGCAATCGCTAAATTCGTTCCATTTGCAGCTGTTGGATAAAACGTGTCGAAGGACCATCCTGTGGTTGTTGTTGTTGTTTAGTCCCGTCTGCCTCTTCATGACCCCATGGACCAGAGCACACCAGGCACTCCTGTCTTCCACTGCCTCCCGCAGTTTGGTCAAACTCATACTGGTAGCTTCGAGAACACTGTCCCACCATCTCGTCCTCTGTCGTCCCCTTCTCCTTGCACCCTCCATCTTTCCCAACATCAGGGTCTTTTTTTTAACTTTTATTTTGCTTTAAACAGGTACATATAAACAGGTACATATAAATACAGACAACCAAAATTACAAAGGAAAATTCCTTAATAGTAATGGAAAAAGAAACTAAAAAAACTACAAAAAATATTGAAGTACATGACACAGAACATAAGCAACTATGGGAAAGATAAAAGAAAAGAAAAAAGAAAAAAGAAAGATTTGCCAAAGCAGGAAAGCTCATCTATTGTACACTTCCATCAAGCTCACAACAGATCATTATTCTTCCCAACATCAGGGTCTTTTCCAGGGAATCTTCTCTTCTCATGAGGTGGCCAAAGTATTGGAGACTCAGCTTCACGATCTGTCCTTCTGGTGAGCACTCAGTCAAAATCTATAAAAAATATAAAAAATTGTCCAGTAGGACCTCAGAGATCAACTAAGTTTGTTCTGGGTATAAGCTTTTGTGTGCATGCACACTTCTTCAGATGGGATGGGTGTGTTTTGAGTGTCTCCTCCTTCTCTTTCCTTCCATGCAGATTTGCATTCTTATTTCAATATAAAATCCGAGGCAGAAATTTACATTTGTTAATTAAATAACCTGGCAATTGTCACAGGCGCACACATCGTTTGAGTGCCACGACACCACCTGAGCAAGGGAAAGAGGTGGCGCTTCAAAAAAGTGCACTCATTAAATAATTTTTATTTTAAAAAAAACAAGAAAAAGAAAAAGAGAATTACCTTGCCGAATTAATCAGCCCATGCTGTAATGCTCATCCGTGGATTTTATTTCCTGTAATAAGTCCATTAATACGGATGTCTGCAGGAGGGGGCTTTCAGCAGCGAATGCCATTAGCCTAATGGGGAAGCTCTAATAGACTTTTATTGCAATTTTTACTCCGACATCACAGCCTTCTTTAAAACAGCTGTCTCAACAGGCGTCATTATTCTGATTAACATTTAGACAGCCCAAATTACAGCAACGCCCCAGGTGTCTCGTGAGCCTCAACTTCATCATTTGCTTTCCATACTTGAGCTGCTCCCCTGGGGGGTTTTCTTTGGGTGGCAATAGGTCACCATGAGAGGAGGGTGGGGAGGATCTCTCCCAAGGAAAGATTGCAGCCGGTTTTGGAAGGGCGATGATAATCATGTGGACCAGGGGCCAAGGTGTTCTGCATCAGAAGGTGCCTGTTAACAGACAGGTGGCTTTTCCAACACACGGCAATTCATTCTCCAGATAATTGCAAGGTGGTGTTGCAGGAATTTATGTATAGGTTAGGGATGCGGGTGGCGCTGTGGGTTAAACCACTGAGCCTAGGACTTGCAGATCAGAAGGTTGGTGGTTTGAATCCCCGCGACGGGGTGAGCTCCCGTTGCTCGGTCCCTGCTCCTGCCAACCTAGCAGTTCGAAAGCACGTCAAAGGGCAAGTAGATAAATAGGTACCACTCCAGCGGGAAGGTAAACGGCATTTCTGTGCGCTGCTCTGGTTCGCCAGAAGTGGCTTAGTCATGCTGGCCACATGACCCGGAAGCTGTACGCCGGTTCCCTCGGCCAATAAAGCAAGATGAGGATCCATCCTCCTAGCTCAGTAGCTCCCTGTCCTTTGACCTTGTTTTTTCTAGCTCCGCTCAGCAAAGATCTGTCTCCTGCCTTCTTGAAAGAGTCGGCCCTTCTTCCCCCCAACCAATTCCTTTTCAGGGAGCTCCCTCCCTCTTCGAATCCTTCCTCTAAACCCAGAACACTTTTGGCACGACTCATCAGTCTTCATCCCCAATTGAAACAAAGCTCAAGGACATTTAGCTGCATCTAGTCAAACTCAATTCTTCTTACCCTAAGAATAAAAAATAACCAGAGAAGAGGCCTGCTAGGTCTCTCAACCAGCATCTTATATCTCCCACAGTCCCCAACCAGAGGCCAATGGGAATTCCCAAAACAGGACAATTGCCCCCTCCATAAAGTCCTGGACCCATGTGGTTCAGGGCCTTGCGAACTAATGCAAGGATCATGAACCTCTTCCTGTAATTTATGAGCAGATAATGCAAGCTTTTGAGCACTCGAGTTATGTGCCAGCCGTGATCTGTCCCCATCAACAATCCAGTCTCAGCAATTTGCACCAGTTGGAGCTTCCAGGCCAGGGTAGCCCCACATACAGGAATATTGTGGTAATCAAGTTTTGAGATTAACAATGCATGACTCACCTAAATAAGATAGACTGCCAAGAAAACAATAATTACCCTCCTGGATAAAGCTGAAGGTTAATCTAATCCAGTATTCTGTGTCCTACAGGGGTCAACCAGATCCTAAGCAGCATCCATTGGTGTGGTTTGCCACCAGCAAATCACAGATATGCTGCCTCAGAACATGGAAGTTCCATTGAGACTTCTGACCAATCAAATTCCCCCCAGCTATTTAAATTCAGGCAAACCAGCGAATGACATTCCATATTGCAGCAATGGTTTTTCTGTAAGTGAATTAACCAATGCGCTATAAGGCTGACTTTGTTTCCAGGCTTTGCTTGTGAAAGGAAGTGAAGGCGCCAATGACAGCTGCCCCCACAGTACCCCCAAAGTAGGAAAGTGTGGGGTGGAAGCAGCTTTTGAGGCAGGGGAAAATAATTTGGGGCAGGGAAATGAGAGCTGGCGAAAGGGTTGATCATCTCCCCCCTCCAAAATGCAGGGGCTGTGGTAAGCATTTATGCAGAGCGAAGGGGGCTCTAGTCCTCCCAAGACTTAGGGCCGGTGCAACTATTGGGCAGAAGGAGGCAACTGCCTCGGATGGCAGTTGCAGTGGTTCTGTGCTGGGCCCGGGGGTAACCCGTGAAATGCGGTCCAGGTCCAGTCCAGAATGCAAAGGTCCTGCTAGGAGTCAGTCCGAGAGGGCCAAGGCAGAACACGAGGCAGGAAACCAGGCAAGGTCAGGCACAGGATCTCAGGCAGGTTCTGGCAAACAGCAATATTGCTCCCGCAATCTGGGGTGGGGACCGACAGCCTTTTATCTTTGTCGGGGTAGTGTCCGGTCCTGATCCCCCGGCAACTCACCTTCCTGTTTTGCCCGAAGGCAAGCACTCCTCCTGCGAGTACTCAGGTCTCTCCTTCTCTCAGACCTCAGTCTCTGCAGCTTGGGAGACGTCGGTGGGTGACTAGACCCAGGGGCCGCCTCAGCCTCCCCTGACCCAACCGGTAGTGGAGCAGCTGTAAGTGATGGCCCAGCTGGAGGCAACGAGGTCAACCCCACATCTGGAGCCAGGGCAGGCTCAGGCCCCTGACTCAGCCCAGCTGGGGTTTGCTGCAGGGGAACCTGTGCAGACTGGGACTCTTCAGGATCAGGCCCCAGACTTGGTTCAGATGATGCCTGAGGCAAAGGATCTGGTGCAGACTGAGTCTCCTCTGGTTCCAAGTCCGAGCCAGAGTCCCAGGCCATCACAGGTACCTTGTTTTGAGTCTGGCATCCATTCCAGAGCTCCGGACACTCAACGAAAGGGATGCTCAAATAAGTGCTGCTCTGCGCATGTGCGTGAGCATTTTTGCGCTTCTGTGCATGTGTGAAGTGCAATTTAGTGCTTCTGCTCGTGCGTGAGCGGCAAACCCGGAAGTAACCCATTCTGGTACTTCCAGGTTTGCCGCAGACGTTCCACGAAATGGACGCTAAACGGGGCGGACTCACAACGAGGTACTGCTGTGTTGGCCATTTCCCTCTGTTGGAGGGGAGAAGCAGAGGGCAGAGGTGGGCAGGGTCGCTCACCCCCTAAAATAGCTTGCAGACCTCAGGTGTGCTGGGGGATGCTGCTTCCCTATCATGGAGTTGGAAGGGACCCCAGAGGCATCTAGTCCAACCCCCTGCCTGTGATGAAGGAACCTCAGCTAAAGCATCCATGACAGGTGGCCACCTAACCTCTGCTTAAAAACCTCCAAGGAAGGAGAATCCACAACCTCCTGTGGGAGTCCATTCCAGAATTGGGATTTGGGTAAGTTCTCAGCCTCGTTCATGGAGGAAAGGGCTATCGATGGATATGAGCCAGGATGGCTCTGCTCTGCCCTCCACAGTTGGGAGGCAACACTGACTCCCAGTTGCTGCTGGAAACTACAGATGGAGAGAGACCTCTTCTGCTCGAATCCTGCTTCTGGGACTCCCAAAGGCATCTGTTTGGCCACTGTGAGAACAGGATGCTGGATTGGATGGGCCAATGGCCTGATCCAGATGGCTCCTCTACATTCTAACATATGGTTACCAGATTTTTTTCAATGAATCCGGGGACACTTTTTTTTTGAAGCTGAGCAGCAACAGGGAGTCAGTAGTGCAGATGGTGAGGCAAGAGACCCTGGGCCCAAGCACACATGCATATTGTATAAAGGTGCAAAGCCCTTCTTTCGCACCCTGTGAAACATAAATGTGCAGAGTTTTTAAAAAACTGGTCAACAGCCGGCCAGCCGCAACTCCTGAGCCTCCCCCGATCTGTCAAAACAAAGGGGGAAATGGGCAGGAGATTGCACAAGACACATCCTATGCGCACAAGACACATCATATGGGGAATTCTGGCGAGGAAAAATGGCAGGCGCCACGGCAGCGAGCAGCTCCTGAAGCCAGCCAGAGCCAACTGTGCTACGAAGCTGGCTCCAGGCTGCTGAGGCTGCCGCTGCCACGTTTCCCGGGGACAGATTTGCAAATCTGGGGACATTCCAGGGACGGAATTTGTCCAGGGACAGATTTGCAAATCCGGGGACTGTCCTGGGAACCGGGACGTCTGGTAACCCAATTCTAACACGGAATCGGGGAGCCCATCTCGCCCTCTGCCTCAGGCAGCAAAACGTCTTGGGCCAGCTCTGCCGAAACTCGTCCTAATCCCAAACGGGCTCCTGCTTTTGATGGATTTGATCTCCTGCGGATAACAATAGCAGTCATAACATGACAACACTCAGACACCTTGATACATCCTTTGTCTGGTGTCTGATTTCCTTATCGCTCCTCTCAGCCTCCGCTCCAGCCCTCCCTTACATCCGCCTGACAAAGCTCTGAGTGGCCTTCATTGTCTCTTTCCAGCAGGACTCCTCATTCCGCCTTGATTGATGCTCTCTCTCCCCCGCTCTCTCCATCGTCTCGCTTATCATCAGGGTCTCCACTAGGCTCCCGTTTCCCTCTGCTATTCATAAATATGGATTATTTTACTCCCTAATGTCTACATTTTCACCAAAATCCCCTCATCCCATTAGTCCCGGGTCCTCAGGATCATTATCTCCCAAGTGACGTCAGTTATGTGTTTGTCTGTGACCTGTGGCTGCAGATTCAGCTCCTTTCTTCTACTTCCCAGGTCCATAAAGGTAAAGGTACCCCTGCCCGTACGGGCCAGTCTTGACAGACTCTGGGGTTGTGCGCTCATCTCACTCAAGAGGCCGGGGGCCAGCGCTGTCCGGAGACACTTCCGGGTCACGTGGCCAGCGTGACATCGCTGCTCTGGCGAGCCAGAGCCGCACACGGAAACGCCGTTTACCTTCCCGCTGGTAAGCGGTCCCTATTTATCTACTTGCACCCGGGGGTGCTTTCGAACTGCTAGGTTGGCAGGCGCTGGGACCGAACAACAGGAGCGCACCCCGCCACGGGGATTCGAACCGCCGACCTTTCGATCGGCAAGCCCTAGGTGCTGAGGCTTTTACCCACAGCGCCACCCACGTCCCTTCCCAGGTCCATACAAATCATCAAATTGATTCTGGGAAGTCTATTATGTGTGTGATGCCATAAGCCTTTTTTCTGAGCCACCACTGCCCCCCCCTTTACCTGCTCTGTTTACCTGCTTGTGTGACACCCTCTTTCTCCCCTCCAGTTCCAGTCTCAGAATAATCCAGGGTGCTATTGTATTATTATTATTATTATTATTATTATTATTATTATTCCCCACGCATCTGGGTGGCTTCCAAAACATATAAAAACATAATAAAACACCAAACATTATAAACCTCCCTATTACAGAGATGTCTTCTAAAAGTTGTATACAGTCGTACCTTGGTTGCCGAACGCCTTGGAACTTGTACATTTCGGCTCCCAGACGATTGAAAACCGGAAGTGAGTGTTCCGGTTTTTGAATGATTTTCGGAAGCCGAACATCTGGCACAGCTTCCGCGGCTTGGTTTGCAAACAGTTCCAGGAGTCGAACGAACTCCCAGAACGCATTCTGTTCGAGAGCCAAGGTACGATTGTAGTTATTTATCTCATTGATATCTGATGGGAGGGCGTTCCACAGGGAGGGTGCCACCACCGAGAAGGCCCTCTGCATGGTTCCCTGTAACCTCACTTCTCGCAGGGAGGGAAGCGCCAGAAGGCCCCCGGAAGTGGACCTCAGTGTCTGGGCTGAACGATGGGGGTGGAGATGCTCCTTCAGGTACACTGGGCCAAGGTCGTTTAGGGCTTTGAAGGTCAGCACCAACACTTTAAATTGTGGTTGGAAACGTAATGGGAACCAATGTAGGTATTTCAGGACCGGTGTTATATGGTCTCAGTGGCCGCTCCCGGTCTCCTGTCTACCTGCCGCATTCTGGATTAGTTGCAGTTCCCAGGTCACCTTCAAAGGGAGCCCCACGTAGAGGAACCTATATTCACATTCTGGGGTTACTATTCTTAATCATCACAATGGACATCCGTGCAAATGGTGCTTTGCAGAGTTACATGAGCAAAATACACGGTTTCTGCCTGCAAAGAGTTTACAATCTAAGCCTTGACAGAGGGAGACAGGAAGGGGATGGAGAGGAACAGGGTAGCAAGGGATGAATACGTACAAGTGTAATTAAGTTTAATTAGGCTTTGTGGCATGCACACAAGTTAACATTAATTGCTTAATTAATCTGTTAGTTAATAGGCAAGTGATTAACCAATTTTAAATTCTTGAAGCTGTGGGCAGCCACAAGGAAAAGGAGGCGGATTGCTCCTCCTTGCATCATATCCCAGCAGATACTCCCAGGTGTTGCTGCAGCCAAGGAAAGGCCTTGCTTTGCATCCTGAGTGAAACAGGAATGATAGAATCCTGGAATTGGAGAGTTAGAGAAGATCCCAAGGGGTATTATTATTATTATTATTATTATTAATTGAGTTTATATACCGCCTTATATCCAGAGGTTTCAGGGCGGTTCACAGAAAAGATCACAACATATATAATCAGAATTAAAAACAACAACCCACTCACACACACCCCGCAAAAAAGAGCCACATTTTAAAAGGGAACAGGGTGTCATCTAGACAATACAGGAATCACAGCTTAAGAATACCAGACAGATCCCCAGTCAACTGCTGTTTGGACACATCCAAGGAAGGAGAGTTGCTGAATGAGTCCGCTCTGCTTTCGAACAGCTCCTACCATCAGAAAGTTCTTCCTAATTTTTAGTTGGAATCTCCATTCTTGCAATTTGAATCAATTGCTTTGGGTTCTCCACTCGGGAACAATAAGCTTGCTCCATCCTCTTTGTGACAGCCCTTCAGATCTTTGAAGGGGGCTGTCATGTCTTCTCCCAGAGAGTGTGAGAGGTAAGCAAGTGTGTGGGTATATGTGGCTGTCAGGGAACTGACATCAGAGATTAGCGGAGAGGGAAGCCGCTCCAATGATGCAGGGGAGGGAACTAGCAAGGAGAGAGAGAGAGCTTCCGCTGGGGAAGGAAACCAAGGTGACACCAGGAAGAAAGGGGAGGCTGAGAGTACTTCGGAGGGAAGGCTCTGAGACTCTTCCAGTGAGACCAGTGGGGAGAGCGCAGGACCTCCGCTTGGCACGCCTACTCTGCGCAGAAGGATTCCGCGCAGAGAAGCTAGGCGGAGACTGGCTGTCAAGGAGTTTTTATGTTGGAAGAAGTTCAGGAAACGCCCACTGACGGATTCTGCCAGTGATTAAGACAGTCGCGTTGCAAGGCGCTGTCAAACCAGGGAAAGTTTGAGCTATATAACCTGCTTGGAGCAGTTTGGAGTTTTACGCATGAGCAACACCATTTCCCATTACAGTGGCCAACACCTTCCCTAAACACGGCAGATAGGGGATGCTTACTTTATCCATTTATTTATTTCATTAAAATAATAATAATAATAATAATAATAATAATAATAATAATAATAAATATTATTTATACCCCGCCCATCTGGCTAGGTTTCCCCAGCCACTCTGGGCAGCTTCCAACAGAATAGTAAAATACAATAACCTATTAAACATTAAAAGCTTCCCTAAACAGGGCTGCCTTCAGATGTCTTCTAAAAGTCTGGTAGTTGTTCTTCTCTTTGACATCTGGTGGGAAGGCGTTCCATAGGGTGGGTGCCACCACCGAGAAGGCTCTCTGCCTGGTTCCCTGTAACTTGGCTTCTCACAACGAGGGAACCGCCAGAAGGCCCTCGGCGCTGGACCTCAGCATCTGGGCTGAACAATGGGGATGTGGACGCTCCTTCGGGTATACTGGGCCTTTGAGGCCGTTTAGGGCTTTAAAGGTCAGCACCAACACTTTGAATTGTGCCTGGAAACGTACTGGGAGCCAATGTAAGTCTTTCAAGACCAGTGTTATGTGGTCTCGACGGCTGCTCCCAGTCCCCAGTCTAGCTGCTGCATTCCGGATTAGTTGTAGTTTCTGGGTCACCTTCAAAGGTCAGGTTCTGCTTCATTGGGAAAAGAAGCAAGAACACCCCAACACAACCTCAAAGCAGTTCAGAACGATGCCAGGGTTGGTGAAGTGGATTCTTATCTCCCCCACCACCTAGGACTAAGCTGGACAGGTGAGCAGGGCTACCTACATGTCAATCAGATTACATCACCACGGTGTCAGGCGACCCATTTTTTTAATAGTGCCTTGCAAGCCCAGATGATCAGCTGATTGTCAGGGCTTCCATGCACACAGCCAAGCTGTCACAACCAAGACCGATGGAACAAGGCAGTTTCATGTTTTCGTGATTTTGTTTCTTCACAAGCCACAGAGTCTGAGGCAGCTGGAAAGCCCAAAGAAAAATCTGAATGAAGCTGAACGCTGGAAGATTCAGGGCAGATGAAATAAAAGGACTTATTCTCACAGCACATAGTAAAAGTGTGGAGGCTGCCAACCTAGACTAGAGAAATGACTAGAGAAATTCATGGAGGAGAGGGCTATTGATGGTTACTAGCCAGGATGTCTCTGCAGCCTAGGACCCACGTACCTACGGGACCGCCTCTCCTGGTATGCCCCGCGGAGGACCATAAGGTCCACAAATGACAACACTTTGGAGGTCCCAAGTCGCAAGGGGGTTAGATTGGTCTCAACTAGGGCCAGGGCCTTTTCAGTACTGGCCCCGACTTGGTGGAACGCTCTGTCATGAGAGACCAGGGCCCTGCGGGACTTGACATCTTTCCGCAGGGCCTGCAAGACGGAGCTGTTCCGCCTGGCCTTTGGTTTGGATTCAGTCTAACCCTTATGTTTCCCTCCCCTTATGGTCTTAATCCATGGGCTACTTTTAAAATGAGGCTGCATTTTAAATTGCATTTTAACCTGTATTTTAATTCCCCCCCCCATTACGTTTTTACTGTAATTTTACTGGTGTTAGCCGCCCTGAGCCGGGCTCTGGCCAGGGAGGGTGAGTATAAATAAAAATTATTATTATTATTATTATTATTATTATTATTCTGCCACCACAGTTGGAGGCAGCAATACTTCTGAATCCCAGCTGCAGGAAGCCACAGGAGGAAAGAGTGATTTTGTGCTTGAATCCTGCTTACTGGTTTCTGAATGTGCCATCTGCTCAACCACTATGAGAACAGGATACTGGACTAGATTGGCCACTGGCCTGATCCAGTAGGCTCTACTTATGTTCTTAAGGCCTGGACAATTCCCCAAAATACCTGCCCCAATGATCTTTGAAAGGACGGAGTCCCACACCAGCAATTAACTGAGCAGTTACTGCTGATTTGTTCTCGTAGCCAGGGCTGTTTTCCTGACCCAGTTCTAAACCTGCCTTAATCCCCTTTCCTCCCAGAATGTGCAGACACCTGGAAGAAGTCCCCATCGGGTCAATCCATCTACATGTAGGTGGTTCACACGTTGGTGCACCCATGAACTCATCCTACGGCGAGGCACAAGAATAGCTCTCCGGTCCAAAAGCAGCTTCGCAGTAAGAGCCGCCTCAGCCATTTCGTTCTCCACCCAACGAGTGCTCCTCGTTGCCAATCTGAATTCATTTGGAGATTGCTATTTTGACAAGATTTTAATAAAAGCCCAGCAATGTGACAGGAGTCGCATTCTCTTCTGGCTCATAATTCCTTCCAGCAAGGCAATCAGATCTGTTGGGCAGCCTCCAGTCTATCTTACCTTGGCCCTCCTCAACGGAGGACTTTGGGCTTTCAGATTTCAGCAGCACCTGGCGCAATGCCAAAATTCAGCCTGTCCCCACCTCTCATCTACTGTTCTGAGTCATCATTGTGGCGCCCTCTCAGATCGGCACCCAGCGCAGGAGAACCGGTCACACTTCTCTACATCCGCCTCTGCCTTTCTCTCTGCCTCCCAGCAGCCCAGAAAACCTCAAGAGGCTGGCAAGGATGAAACGGATCCAGCAGATCCACGCTTTCTGCACAGATCATGGCTAAGGGGCTGCATTCCTTTCCTGGCAAGCTTCCAGAGGCTGCCTGCCATTGGTGGGCGGGGCCAGAGGCAGAAGTGGGCGGGTTCAAATCCAAAGTGGTTTTCATTCACATGCAGAAATTCCTCCATGGTGTCTTATTATCCCTCATTTTGAATTTGATTTTAGTTATTATACTGTTTGTATTTTAAGAAGAAGAAGAAGAGTTTGGATTTGATATCCCGCTTTATCACTACCCAAAGGAGTCTCAAAGCGGCTAACATTCTCCTCTCCCTTCCTCCCCCACAACAAGCACTCTGTGAGGTGAGTGGGGCTGAGAGACTTCAGAGAAGTGTGACTGGCCCAAGGTCACCCAGCAGCTGCAGGTGGAGGAGTGGAGATGCGAACCCGGTTCACCAGATTACGAGTCTACCGCTCTTAACCACTACACCACACTGGCTCAAGCAGAAGTTGAACGGCATTCTGCCATGGGAGCTTTAGCTGAGTTTTCTACATTGCAGGGGGTTGGACTAGATGATCCCTAGCAGCACTGGCAGAGGCAGGTGCGGGGGGGGGTGCGGTGTGCACCGGCCCATAAGTCCTTTGCAAAGTGGTTGCTCTCCTTCCAAAACTTCCCTTTGTCTCATCCCAGCACATCGTCCACACAGTGGCGGAGGAAGCCTCTCTGGCACCCGGGGTGGGGAGAACCACCCAGTGGCACACTCACAGTGCCCATATGGACTGCGCATGAGTGTCAGCCCGTACCCTCGGCCAATCTACAGCTGGGGGAGAAGAAGAGGAGTTTGGATTTGATATCCCGCTTTATCACTAAGCAAAGGAGCCTCAATGCAGCTAACATTCTCCTTTCCCTTCCTCCCCCACAACAAACACTCTGTGAGGTGAGTGTGGCTGAGAGACTTCAAAGAAGTGTGACTGGCCCAGGGTCACCCAGCAGCTGCATGTGGAGGAGCGGAGACACGAACCCAGTTCACCAGATTACGAGTCCACCGCTCTTAACCACTACACCACACTGGCTCTCAAGGGAGGCAGCGGGCCATCTTGTCACCCCCCACCCAGGGTGGCACCCCTGCCCCCCTTCATACGCCCCTGCTTCCACAGATGTTCCTAAGAGACCTGTGTCCTTTGGGGGCATTTGCTTTAAACCCACAAGTTCCCCTTTGGTGAAACCTTCCCTTTCTCCTCCGTTCCAGCTGCCCGCTGGACTAAGGCTATTTGGGAAGCAAGCAATTTTGCACTTAGGTCTCTCTCTCTCTCTCTCTCTCTCTCTCTCTCTCTCTCTCTCTGTGTGTGTGTGTGTGTGTGTGTGTGTTTATGTGCAAAAAGCTTCCCTGGTGGCAGAGCGCCAGGGAGAAATGACGGCTGGCACCAGGACTTGCGAGGTTTTCTCTGCAAACTCAGGAGGGGGGCTGGAGGGGGGCACTAATGCATCAACAATGAAAATGGAAAGCGCTGCCTGGCCCCCAACCCTGGTTTCGATTGTCAGTGAGTGAAGGGATAACAGCAATCCCAAGATCCCAGGGAAAACAGAGGACACCACCAGGCTCCTAATCAGCCGCATCCCCATTAGCTTGGATTCAATTAGCGGCTGCCTGTAATGAGATTTGCTCAAGGAGACGATAGGGGGATGAGAGGCTGCGCTGGCTCCATTCCACTTTGAACAAATGGGCAGTTCTGGGCCCCTGAGGATCCCAGGATAAGCAAGGGAGTAAGGTGCAGATTTGGGGCAGGTGTGGTGTGCACAACCCTTCCTTCAAACCAGATTGTGGGGCATGATCTCCCAGTGGCTTCTCCTGCAAGAGCAGGGGCGTTGCTTTGTCCAGATTGTATCAGGATTGTGCAGAAGAGTCTTGGGAGATCACACGTTGCGCAGGTCCAGTCTAGGGATGTTCAGAATCATAGAATGGTAGAGTTGGAAGGGATCCTGAGGCCCATCTCATCCAACCCCCTACACTGCAGCAATCTCAGCTGAATAAACCCTGATTGGTGGCCATCCAAGCTCTGCTTAAAAACCTCCGAAGAAGGAGAGTCCACCACCTTCCAAGGAAGTCCATTCCACTGTTGAACAGCTCTGACCATCAGGAGCTGTCCGTGCCATTCATCATTTCATAAACTTCTGTCATGGCACCTCTTACTCACCGTTTCTCAGAGGAGAGCTCCAAACTCTGTGACCAATATCCATCACGTAAACTCCCAGGGCTGGGGCTTCTGGAGGGGGTGAGATTATGTTGCCAAGGCCCAAACCTAGGTGTTTGATGGCCCAGGAAGTCGCTCAGGCTAGATCAGGGGTCAGGAAACTACGGGCTGGGGGCTGGATGCAGCCCACCGGGCTCATAAACCAGCCGGATTTATGTGCCCGGTGGGCTGCTTTCAGATGTCTTCCAAAAGTCTGGTAGTTGTTGTTCTCCTTGACATCTGGTGGGAGGGCGTTCCACAGGGCAGGTGCCACCACCAAGAAGGCCCTCTGCCTGGTTCCCTGTAACTTGGCTTCTCGCAGGAAGGGAACTGCCAGAAGGCCCTTGGCGCTGGACCTCAGTCTCCGGGCTGAACGATGGGGGTGGAGATGCTCCTTCAGATATACTGGACCAAGGCCATTTAGGGCTTAAAAGGTCAGCACCGACACTTTGAATTGTGCTTGGAAACATACTGGGAGCCAGTGTAGATCTTTCAAGACCGGTGTTATGTGGTCTCAGCGAAATCTGGGATTGGGATCAGAAGCCAGGGAGACTTCCGTCAATCCAGGATGTGCCACTCAAAACAGGACAGTTGGGCAGTATCTCCTTGATGGCTTTCTTGGCCTCCTCGGTCAGAGACAGCAATGGCTATCAGTTGCTGCAATGCACAGGAAAGGAGAGATGCTCTCCTGCTCAAATCCTGCTTCTGTGTTTCCTGGCCAGTATGAGAACAGGAGGCTGCACTAGATGAGACCCCCTTGGCCTGATCCAGCAGCCTCTCCTTATGTTCCTCTTCATTGTGGCACTGTTATATATATATATATATATATATATATATATATATATATATATATATATAATGCTAGTGTGCCCCTCCATAAGGCAATCATGGAGTCACACGGGGGGAACATCACAGGACAACTAATAAAAAGGAATAATATGTGGACAGTCGAGTACAAGCACGCTGCTAAGCCATTGCTATTGCATCCATGCAACTCTACAGAATACACCTGCAAAAAAACCCACAATAACACATCAGTCTGAAGGGGCTCCTGAGACAACGGCCAGGCTTTGTCTTCCAAAGAGGATTTCAAAAGCTCCTAATTATCTGCCACAGGCGCTTTGTTCTCTCTTTCATTTTTCTAGCCTCTGATTAAGCCCTCCGTGTGTAAACAAATTGGACTGGGCTTCCTGGAGCAGAGAGAAAGCCATCGTGGGCAGCAATCTGTCTCCTGACAGAAGGGAACCAGATGCCCCCGAGAGCCTCCAAACTAGGGTTGCCCATTATTGTATCTCCACAGCAACCAGCACTTACCTCTTTACAGGCAGCCTGTATTTAGTCATCATGGAATTGTAGAGTTGGAAGGGACTCTGAGGGTCATCTAGTCCAACCCTCTGTGTTGCAGGAATCTCAGATAAAGAATCCATGACAAATGGCCGTCCAACCTCGGCTTTAAAACCTGCAAGGAAGGAGGGTCCACAACCTTCTGAGGGAGACCGTTCCACTGTTGAACAGCTCTTACCACCAGAAAGTTCTTCCTGATGTTGAGTCAGAATCTCCTTGAATCCAGTGGTTCAGGTCCTACCCTGTGGGATGTGAAACACAAGAGCAGTCAAGTACAACATTCCTAGAGTGAACATGTTTACACATGGGGAGGAATGTTTGTCCAGCCAGCAGGTCAACTTCCTGTTTCCTTCTGGGCTGGGACAGATTTCCTCTGCATGTGACTAGAGGTGGGCGTGGCCTCACCTGTGCAGGTAACGACAAAAGCACAGGGCAGGACAGCCATCTCTCTTTTTTTGACTACATGCATCGAAGAAGGAACATCTGCTTAGCCAAAGATGCTCTCTTGGCAAAAGAGGACAAAGGGACAGTCTCCTTATGAGATAGTTTCCAGGTGTATGTAACTTTTCTAAGCTAAGAGGCTAAGGGGTGATATGATAGCCATGTTCAAATATATAAAAGGATGTCACATAGAGGAGGGAGAAAGGTTGTTTTCTGCTGCTCCAGAGAAGCGGACACGGAGCAATGGATCCAAACTACAAGAAAGAAGATTCCACCTAAACATTAGGAAGAACTTCCTGACAGTAAGAGCTGTTCGACAGTGGAATTTGCTGCCAAGGAGTGTGGTGGAGTCTCCTTCTTTGGAGGTCTTTAAGCAGAGGCTTGACAACCATATGTCAGGAGTGCTCTGATGGTGTTTCCTGCTTGGCAGGGGGTTGGACTCGATGGCCCTTGGGGTCTCTTCCAACTCTATGATTCTATGATTCTATGATTCTATGATTCTATGATTCTAAGTCTGCCTTCAGGGATCCGATTGTGAACAGAATGTGAGTAAACTCTTTTTATACTTTTATGGAAGACTGTGTCGTGTCTTATCTTTTATAAGGGAATAAGGGGGAAATACCAGAACAGTTATTATAGAGGCTTTAGGGAGCCTGAGCAAATGCATCCGCTGCGAGTTTAAAAAGGGGAATGTTACTCTGCTAAAATTGTGAACTTGTTTACACAAATTGGAAAGGCTATAATCAAACAATATATCCTCTCTTGCATCCCTGAACATTCACACAAGGAGAAAACAATTTTGCTCCATCTTCCATGTGGCAACATGGCAGCCCTTCATGGCAGTATCCTATCACCTCTCAGTTTCCTCTTATCCAGGCTAAAAGTACCCAACTCCCTCAACCATTTGAGGTCATTTCTACCCTTCGTGAACTTGCTTAATCCCATAAGAAGATGTGCTTCTCCAAATTTCTCCCGCATAAAGTCTAGGCCAGCCTCCTGTTAACACTCCAAATATTTTGGGCTGCGGTTCCCCTCAGCCTCAGCTATCCCTGGGCCACTGGGTTCCTCATCTGTGGTCAAGATGAGCCCTGCACTCTCAAGAGCAGAACACACAGTTTTTGACCCTAGCATCTTTTTTTAAGTCCTCTGCATTTGATAACCATCCTGACAAGCAAGCAATGGACAGTTCCCTGCCTCCTTGCAAATTCAGGATGACCTGGTCATGGAAGCAATTGCTTAATCGCTTCTCACACAGTGCCTTTCAGTCATGGATGCAAACACTAGTAATTCGTTGCTGTTTCGACATTTCAGGAAATGTTCAGTGAAAGAGTTCTCTCCTTCAGCGACAGGAGTGACTTCAAGAGCCAGAGATTTTTTTCTCTATTAGACATAAGAGCCAACTCCATGGGGCCATGGGTGCTTGGGTACCAGCAATAATAGAATTGTGGGGGTCGGGCATCCACAAAGTCAATGAAAAAAGGTGCCAGGTGGCGCTGCCTCCAAGAGAGGAGGAGAAGAAGAAGTAGAAGTAGAAGAAGAAGAAAGAGAAGGAGAAGAAGGAGGAGAAGAAGAAGAAAGAGAAGGAGAAGAGAAGAAGAAGAAGTAGAAGAAGAAGAAGAAGAAAGAGAAGGAGAAGGAGAAGAAGAAGTAGAAGAAGAAGAAAGAGAAGGAGAAGAGAAGAAGTAGAAGTAGAAGAAAGAGAAGGAGAAGAAAGAGAAGAAGAAAAAGTAGAAGTAGAAGAAGAAGAAAGAGAAGGAGAAGAAGGAGGAGGAGAAGAAGTAGAAGAAGAAGAAAGAGAAGGAGAAGGAGAAGAAGGAGGAGAAGAAGAAGTAGAAGAAGAAGAAAGAGAAGAAGGAGAAGAAGGAGGAGAAGAAGAAGTAGAAGAAGAAGAAAGAGAAGGAGAAGAAAGAGAAGAAGAAGAAGTAGAAGAAGAAGAAGAAGAAAGAGAAGGAGAAGGAGAAGAAGGAGGATGAGAAGAAGAATTTTTATTTATACTCCGGCAGGAGCCAGGCTCAGGGCGGCTAACAACAGTAAAAATTACATAATGGGGGGGGACCAATTTTAAATACAGGTTGAAATGCAATTTAAACTGCAGTCTCATTTTAAAAGTAGCCCATAGATCAAAACCATAAGGGGAGGGCAACATAAGGGTCAGACTGAGTCCAAACCAAAGGCCAGGCAGAACAACTCTATCTTGCAGGCCCTGCGGAAAGATGTCAAGTTCCGCAGGGCCCTAGTCCCTTGTGACAGAGCGTTCCACCACGTCGGGGCCAGTACTGAAAAGGCCCTGGCCCTAGTTGAGACCAATCTAACGTCCTTGAGGCTTGGGACCTCCAAAGTGTTGTCATTTGTGGACCTTAAGGTCCTCCGTGGGGCATACCAGGAGAGGCGGTCCCGTAGGTACGAGGGTCCTAGGCCACATTTCAGCACTGCCCTCTGCAGCCAGCGAGTGAGGCACCCTTTTCCTTTTCCAGGGAGTTTCTCTGCCTCCAAGCCCAAGACCCTCCCCACGGAAAAAGACCCTGCCTGCGGATAGGAGGAGAAAGACGATTTGCCACCGCTGGCCGCCACAGTGCAGACATGCAACGTCACATGCACATGTGTGTGTTACGTTGCACGTCTGTATTGTGATGGTGGGCACCCACAATCCTGATAACCAGAAGGTACCCCTGGTCGGAAAGGAGCAGAGCCAGAGTCCCTTCAAACCAGAGCGACTTTTTCTTGAATTTGGTGCAAATTAATCCGCCAAGCTCACATTTTAATCAGGGCCCCAAACATCAGCTTCAATTACTGTCGTTTCATTAGTTCGGCCTAAAATGAACTGGTTGAACTAATTGGCAGTGAAGTCTGGCTTTAATGAAATTGTGAACAAAGCAAATGAATCAGAGCCGAGCTTCTCGCCCAAGTTTCCGAGAGAAGGGGAAGAAAACTTGACAAGGAGCCATTTCTAACATCAGAACGTAAGGAGAGCCAGGGCCTCATCTAGTGCAGCATTCTGTACTCAAATGGGCCGACCTGATGTTCATTATGGGAAACACACAAACAGGATCCGAGCACAAGAGCCCTCTTTCCCTTCCATGGTTTCCAGCAGCTGGTATTCACAAACATTGCTGCCTCCATCTGCGAAGGCAGAGCAGAGCCATCTTGGCTAGTAGACTTCAATAGCCCTCTCCTCCTCCATGAATTTCCCCAAACCTCTTTTATTTTTATTTATTTATTTTTATTTTTAAATAATCTTTATTAATTTAAATTACACACATATACAAAGAATTTGGGACACGGGTGGCGCTTGAGGGTTAAACCACAGAACCTAGGGCTTGCCGATCACAAGGTCGGCGGTTCGAATCCCCGCTATGGGGTGAGCTCCCGTTGCTCAGTCCCTGCTCCTGCAAACCTAGCAATTCAAAGGCACATCAAAGTGCAAGTAGATCAATAGGTACCGCTCTGGCAGGAAGGTAAACGCCATTTCCGTGCGCTGCTCTGGTTCGTCAGAAGCGGCTTAGTCATGCTGGCCACATGACCCGGATGCTGTACGCCGGCTCCCTCGGCCAGTAAAGCGAGATGAGCGCCGCAACCCCAGAGTCGTACGCAACTGGACCTAATGGTCAGGGGTCCCCTTTACCTTACAAAAAATTTACAATCTCATACTACAAAAAGAAAATTAAAGAAGAAACTATTAAGAAAAAATAAAAAAGAAAATACAGGGGGGGAAAGAAAGAAGAAAAAGCAGATTTACGTGCATAAAAAAACCTTAATCTTCCTAATTAATACTTAAAGGAACACTTAAATAAAAAAGACTTCTGACAAAACAAGTTGTCAGGGAACTGCCATCGGAGAAGCAGGAGGTGAAAGGGCTCACAGAGGCTGAGAGAGACTATTCAGCTGAGGAGGGAACCAGCAGGGGGAGAGGAGGAGGAGTTCCAAGGGAAAGTGAGTCGGAGGGAGGGCTCAGAGACATTTCCAGCGAAAATAGTGGGGAGGTTTCAGGACCTCCCATAGGGACACCCACTCCTCGCCGGAAACTGTCACGCCGAGAGTCCAGAAGACGCGTTTCCGTTAAGGAACTTTTATGCTGGAAGAAGTTCCGTAAACGCCCACTGTCCGATTCTACGAGCGACTGATGGAGCCATGCCTAAGGAGCTCCGTCACAGACAGAGGTTTGTGGACTTAGCCAAACTCTGAGGGACTAGGACTTTACGCACAAGCAGCTCACCATCCCATCACACAAGTCTTCCAGTCATTCTCATTGTACTGTTTATACTGTTGTTGTATTTTTCACACAGTTTTATATTCTTTAATATTGTTCCCATCTACTCCACAAACGGTATTTGTTGTGTTTACAAGTATCACTCAAATTCTGCTAATATGGTGTGGTTGGTACAATACGATCTTATTGTACCAGTAAGTACCCAAACCTCTTTTAAAGTCAACTAGGTTGGCTTGCCTCCTTTACACAGTTAAAACCATTCTCAAGGTAGCTTACAACATGAAAAGATTCACACAATTACCAAAACAGTAGTAATAAGGAACAAATAAAAACTAATAATAATAATAATAATAATAATAATAATAATAATAATATTTATACCCCGCCATCTGGCTGGGTTTCCCCAGCCACTCTGGGCAGCTCCCAACAGAATTAAAAGCACAATAAAACATCAAACATTAAAAAGCTTCCCTAAACAGGGCTGCCTTCAGATGTCTTCTAAAAGTCAGATAGTTGTTTATTTCCTTTGACAACTGATGGGAGGGTGTTTCACAGGGTGGGCATCACCACCAAGAAGGCCCTCTGCCTGGTTCCCTGTAACTTCACTTCTCGCAATGAGGGAACTGCCAGAAGGCCCTCAGCGCTGGACCTCAGTGTCCGGGCAGAATGATGAGGGTGGAGACGCTCCTTCAGATATACTGGACCAAGGCCATTTGGGGCTTTCAAGGTCAGCACCAACACTTTGTTGTTGTTTTTTTTAAATGATATTTATTGGAATTTTCAAAGTGTTACAGAATAAAATAGAGGCAAAGAAAAAAAGAAAATAAAAATAATTAACAGAGTAAAAAGGAAAAAAGACAAACCCCTCCCACCATATAAATACAGATTCAAACAAAAAAGAAAAGAAAAAAAATGCAAAAATACATCACAAACAATTAAAAACATTTAAAAACAAATTCATTATTTCCAAATCCTCAACTGTCATTACCTTCTTTCTTAGACCTCCTCCTCCTCCCTTTCTTTGTATCCTTGTTATTAATTATCCCAGCAAATCCTTTCCATATTTCATAATATTCTGTCATTACATTACCCTAACTGTTTTAGTCTTATCTTTCTATAATAAGATAAATCTTAAAGCTTAAAACTTAAATCTTGTCCTTACCAGCTTCTCATAACCATAACATTCTTTCATAATTCTTTAAACATTTTTGCTAAAGCCAAGTAATTTCATTCCAACATTTTTCTAACGTTCATCAATTTTATAAAGCAATTCTAATGGTAAAGAAAAGAGATACAAACAAATCCAATCTTCATCCAACGTCCCTTCCTCCTGGTTCCGGGTTTTGTCAGTCCTTATTATCACGTCGATCTAGCCCATTAACCTGGCAACCTTGTATCCGAGGCCCTCAAGTCTCTTCCATGTCCCTTCTGCAGCTCTTCTTCATATTTGTAACTGTATTTTCCCTTGTCTCCTGCTCGTGATAACTCCAGCTTAGCAATATTTTTAGCCCTTCTCGACAGATCAGCCCCTTTTCCATATTCAACACTAAGTTCCATATGGTATTTGAAAGCATGTTCCAAAAACCATCCAAGATTAAGAGCCCCCACAATCCCAACCATCTCCCGGCCCATTGGCATATTTGAAAAGTCCAAACATCTCAGCATAGGGGGGTCAATCCAGCCCCCCATTTCCAAACCAAACCAAACTTTTTCTTTCCAAATCTGGCTTTTTCCAAGTTCATCTGTCAAATCCAAAAGCTCATATTCCTGTTGGGCCTGTTCTGTCAAGGCACACTCCTGATTAAATTCCTGAGTGGGCTCCACATATTTTCCCACTGCCTGTTCAAAGTTTCCCACTGCCTGTTCCAAATTTCTAGTCGAAGTCGCCATCCAGTTCACCTTTTCATGTAATTGTTCCAGTAGGGCATTTGTTTTATAAAAAGCACACAACAAGGCTTCTGAATACATTGTCCTGCAAGGTCAGGTGCCTATTCCCACGGTTGTAATCTGTAACAGCTGCCGGCTCCCTGGAGTTGGTTACAGTTTCACAGTCTCCCTCTAGGGGGAAAACTTCTATTTGTTCTTGCAACAGAGTTTCCCTTTTTGAGATACTTTGTCAATATTTATTCCTTTCAAATGCGAAAAGGAATAATGGAATCACTATGTTTCTCTTCTTTTAGCTATCTGTCAAAAACACTTATTTCTGGTCAATGAACTTCAAACGTCAGTCCTGACACCCCCGCTCCAGTATCAGGACGGAGGAAAGTTACTTCAGTTTAAACTCACTTTAAACAGTCTAAAAATAATCCTCCCCCTTCTCCTGCTGTCAAAGGGGGGGTTCCACAATTATAAATGATGAAATCCAGTCCTTTAAAGCCGATTTTCTTAGCTCTAGCTTACGTTGTCTTTGCTTTATTCTGTTTACAAAAGAACGGAAGGCTGACTTCCTGTTTAGACCTTCCCGTTCCGTACCAAATTAAAGTAGGTATTTAAGGTCCAATTCTTTTCTGCTCGCTAGTCCTTATTTGATGTCCAATTGTTCAAAATCTAAGTACTCATGGGTGCTTATTTTAAAGTCCAAATTGTCCCAGGAAAAAGGCAGCGCTCTCCGGCAACGGCTATGCGGCTTCACTCCACGGAAATAGCCGTTGACTCTCAGCACCGCGCCACTTCCCCCTCTTCACTTCGGAGCCTGTTTGTGGGTTCCTTAGCGAGTTGGGGGGCGCTAAAGGTGCCCGCCGAGTCCCATGGTCACAGGCTTCATCCACCTGTGATTTTTGAAAGGGTCCCCGCTTTGCCGTAGCGGAGAAGACCCGTTTCCCGCGGAGCTATTCCCTCCAGTTCAGAGGGAGTCCGCCATTGCCGGTGGCGCCACCCCGGAAGTCTCCAGCACCAACACTTTGAATTGTGCCCGGAAATGTACTGGGAGCCAATGTAGGTCTTTCAAGACCGGTGTTACATGGTCTTGGTGGCCAATCCCAGTCACCAGTCTAGCTGCCGCATTTTGCATTAGTTGCAGTTTCCAGGTCACCTTCACAGGTAGCCTCACGTAGAGCGCATAGCACACAGCAAAATTAAGCTATCCCCATGTAAGTCATAATAAGATCTTAAAAATAATATACAAAAAATTAATACCAATAGCACCAAAATCAACATCTCCAAACTGTCTCCCAAAGATCCCAGGCTCAACCCCCAATGCCATTTCCAAGTAGAAAAATCTTAAAATTGTAGAGTCGGAAGGGACCATGAGACTCTTTTTGCCCAACGTGGGGCTCCAACCCGCGACCCTGAGTTTAAGAGTCACATGCTCTCCCCACTAAGCTATCCCAAAGGCTCCTCTGCCTGAAACCCTGGAGGAGCCTCTGCCGGTTGACCTAGACCAGGGGTCCCAAACTAAGGCCGGAGCGACTCATTTATCCAGCCTACTGTGACCCCAACCGCCCGCTACTGCCACCCACTCTTACCGGCGCTGCGCTGCACGGCTGCCCACTTCCAGGTCGGAGGAGCACTGGAAATAGCTTGTGCGCATGCGCAAGCGTTATTTCCTATGCACATCCGGGTCGGAGGAGGCCCATGCACATGCACACAAGCTCTTTCCGGTGCTCCTCCGACCCGGAAGTGCGCCAGAAATAGTGTGTGCGCACACGTATGGGCACGCGCTCCCCCGCCCTCTGGCCTGCTGCGTGATCGGCGCTGGAGACACCGGCCCGAGGCGCAGTAAGTTTGTCGGAGGCTCCGTACTACTGAGCTGTAATGGCTACTCCTCCGGCCGTATCTTCGGAACCCCATCCAGGCTCTCCTCTGACGGTGATTAACGACCTAAGCCTTTGAATAAGACTTCAGGCACACTCTCCATTGCGCAGAATACTCAGACAGCAGCAGAAGGAGCCAGAAATATGTGCTGCATTGCTACTTTATTTCTAACTATGCAAGACAGAAAGAATATGCGTCTGCTCTCTGTGAGAGACAGAAAAAAAACAGAAACAGGAAACCAGTAACTTCAACATCCGTCTCCCGTGAGACTTCCAACAATCTGGAATGTCAACAGAGTCTTGTGACTCCAAGAACTGCACAGTGGCATAACAGAAACCTAACACATAACAGAAACCTAACATCCGGGTTGGAGGAGGCCCATGCACATGCACACAAGCTCTTTCTGGTGCTCCTCCGACCAGTAAGTGCGCCAGAAATAGTGTGTGTGCACGCATATGGGCTCTCGCTCCCCTGCCCTCTGGCCTGCCGCACGATCGGCACTGGAGACACCGGCCTGAGGTGCGGTAAGTTTGCTGACCCCTGGTCTAGACCGTATTGCGTTAGATGGGGAAAAGGTCTTACTCAGATGAAGGCAACTTCCTACATTCCTATATCAAGGCAAGCCCTGGCAGACAATAGCCAGGCTGGCCTTGCTCCCATTCTGCCTTCCCTGCAAACCAGATGTTCAGGTACAGCCTTGGCTGACTTCAGGGGGGTGGTAAACTGGAGCAGATTTCTGCAGCCTGCAGGAGGTCGCAGGAGGAGCTTGGAGGTCAAACAAAGACACCACATTTTTTCTACAGCCGGTGGGAACACTGGAGCCCTCGCGCCTTGCTGAAAAGATCCCTGGGGCAATCTGGCTGGCCATCGTGGGAAGCAGGATGCCGGATTACGTGGACCACTTGGCCCCGATCCAGCAGGAATTAACCATCTTGTTGCATTTATCAGAAGGATGGGGAAAATGTGTTGTGGTCGTTATCCTTCTGCACACTTTCAATACATGCCTGTTGTACATTCTAGTATCTGTTAGCAGCTCTGATTAGACCAGTGCTGCTGTCATCCTCCGTTCATGCAGAAGAGATATATTGTCTTGCAGTGCAGTTGACACAGAAGTAAATGCCATGAAGCTCAGTGCGGCTCCCTCCAAGTTTAGTGGCCACAAAAGTGCAGTCTAGGGGTTGCATGCAGCTAAAGAATTGTGTGTGCAGAACGACTTTGGACAGAAAAATGGAGATTTCCCTCCCTCCACCACCCCCAACCTGCTGTTATAGATTGGGGGGACCCCTGAACCCTATAAATTAAAAAATGGTAGGGTTTTTGATTATTTGGGATTTGAAGGAAAAAATGCAAGTTGCAGAGGAATTCTTGAGCTAGCGTATGCAAAAAACGACCTGCCCAAGCTAGGGCCATTAAGAAACAATAGGGTGCCATTGAAGGCCATTGGCAATGCAAGAGAACTGTCCTAATCTCCTTGCCCTGAGGTGTGAACAGAGACAGGGGGCTTGGAAGGTTGCCAGGCTAACTGGGTGTGAGGTGACTGGAAAAGAAAGTTTTTAACAGAGTGTTCTGGGAAGAAGGAAGAAGAAACTGGGATCCATCTTGGGCAGGCTGGCTGAAGGCTGGCTGGCTGGGAGAGATGCCGGACTCCATGGCTACACTACTGTGGGGTCCAAACCCCTCTTGAAATGACCATGCTGAAGATTTGGACTCCCTCCGTGCAGATTGAAGTTGTAAATAGGTGAAAAAAACCATATTTCATAAAGCTACGACAGTCTCCGCCGTATCTCAATTCTACAAAGGAACCCAGACCCAGGGTGAGTGCCTGGATCCCCTTGGGCTCTTGCCACCACTCAGCAGAGGGAAGGAGGCATCCACCTTTTGTAACACTACTTTGGGAGGAACCCGAGTTGATTTTGTGGGCATGCATGAGGAGGGAAGGAAGAAAGCTTCCATTGTGCTCACAGAAATCACACACACACAATTAGTTCTGTGTCCAGGGCAGCTGTTTATCAGCTCCATCTGGTATGCAGGCTGAGACCCTCCCTGCCCGCAGACTGTCTCACCAGAGTCGTGCATGCTCTGGTTATCTCCCACTTGGACTACTGCAATGCGCTCTATATGGGGCTACCTTTGAAGGTGACTCGGAAACTACAACTAATCCAGAATGTGGCAGCTAGACTGGCGACTGGGAGCGGCCGCCGAGACCATATAACACTGGTCTTGAAAGAACTACACTGGCTCCCAGTACGTTTCCGAGCACAATTCAAAGTGTTGGTGCTGACCTTTTAACCCCTAAATGGCCTCAAAGGCCCAGTATACCTGAAGGAGCGTCTCCACCTCAATCGTTCTGAGGTCCAGCCCTGAGGGCCTTCTGGCTGTTCCCTCGCTGCGAGAAACCAAGTTACAGGGAACCAGGCAGAGGGCCTTCTCGGTAGTGGCCCCCGCCCTGTGGAATGCCCTCCCACCAGATGTCAAAGAGAAAAATAACTACCAAACTTTTAGAAGACATCTGAAGGCAGCCCTGTTTAGGGAAGCTTTTAATGTTTAATAGGTTATTGTATGTTAGTGTTTTATTGGAAGCCGCCCAGAGTGGCTGGGGAAACCCAACCAGATGGGCGGAGTATAAATAATAAATTATTATTATTATTATTATTATTATTATTATTATTATTATTATTATAGTTAGTTGGATACAACCCCCAATATGCAGGTTTTCTGTGGGTGCGATGTGTCCTTGGTTCACCTTTCATCATTACCGTTTACAGCCGAGTTCTTCAAACCAGCCCAGTGGTTCACTTTCTGCTTTAGAGCAAATAGCAGCATCGAGCCCTTGAGTGGCAGCTCTTTCCGGCAGAGTTTCCGGAGGTGAGAAAACAACTTAATCCACGGCTGGCTCAAGTCCAGCTTCTCAAGGACTGAAGGGACTGTTCATCTATAGATTAGCTTTCTGCAAAGGTGATTGTGTTCGTCCAGGACGAGATGCGACTGCATTTAGCAAACAATGCTGGCCGGATGCCTCTCTGGCTTCAAGCCACAGACCCGAGTTGGGTCTTTAAGATAAAGAGCAATAAGAGTGTACAGCAAATTGCCATCCGGCTACATGACACAAGGCCAGAGAGGAGGAGCCAACCAGCAGAGCCTGGCAGATGAGTCCATCAGTCCATGTGGAGTACAGGGTCAGATTTATGGTGCTGGTTTTGACGTGTAAAGCCCTTCACGGCCTAGGACTCTCGTACCTACGGGAACGCCTCTCCCAGTATGCCCCACGGAGAGCATCAAGGTCCATAAATAGCAACACCCTAGAGGTCCCGGGCCCTAAGGAAGTCAGATTAACCTCAACCAGAGCCAGGGCCTTTTCAACACTGGCCCCGACCTGGTGGAACGCTCTGTCTCAGGAGACCAGGGCCCTGCAGGATCAGATTTCTTTCTGCAGGGCCTGTAAGACAGAGTTGTTCTGCCTGGCCTTTGGCTTGGAATCAACTTGATCCTCTTCCCCTCTTTCCTCTTTCCTTTCTCCTTCTGTGATGGAACTCCTATTTGGGGACTTCCCTGGCTTTTTTCTGGCCCACGTAGGACCGGTCTGGATAGTTGGCCTTGGTGAAGATGTGATGTTTTCATCCCCAAAAAGTTTTTGATTTGAGTTTCTACTGAAATGAGGTTGCATCTTAATGTTGTATTTTAATCTTGTTTTTAAGTTGTGTTTTAATTAATTGTTTTTATATCTGGTGTTAGCCGCCCTGAGCCCAGTCTTGGCTGGGGAGGGCGGGGTATAAATAAAATTATCTATTTATTTATTTAGCCATGCACAGAGCCCAGGAAATGAAATGGTAGACTCGTTGAGTTGGAAGGCACCCCAAGTCATCAAGAATCACAGCTGAAGAATCTCCGACAGATGGCCATCCAAACTCTGCTTAGAAACCTCCAAGGAAGGAGAGTCCATCACCTTCCAAGGGAGACTGTTCCACTGTCAAACAGCTCTTGCCATCTGAAAGTTCTTCCTAAAGCTGAGTCGGAATCTCCTTTCTTGTCTTTTGAATCCACTGGCTTAGGTGCTCCCCTCAGGAGCAGCAGAATACAAGCTTGCTCCATTCCTCCATGGGGCAGATATTTGAATATGGCTCTCATATGTAGAAAAGGTTATTGTTGCTGGTGAGCACATTTGTGGATTCTTGGGTGTGGCGATCCGGTGAAACTTACCTCCCACCCCATAAAGGTAAAGGTAAAGGGACCCCTGACCATTAGGTCCAGTCATGGACGACTCTGGGGTTGCAGCGCTCATCTCACTTTACTGGCCGAGGGAGCTGGCGTACAGCTTCCGGGTCATGTGGCCAGAATGACTAAGCCACTTCTGGCGAACCAGAGCAGCACATGGAAACGGCGTTTACCTTCCCACCAGAGTGGTACCTATTTATCTACTTGCACTTTGACGTGCTTTCAAACTGCGAGGTTGGCAGGAGCAGGGACTGAGCACCGGGAGCTCACCCCGTCGCAGGGATTCGAACCACCGACCTTCTGATCAGCAAGTCCTAGGCTCTGTGGTTTAACCCACAGCGCTCCCCGCATCCCAGTCTCCTACTCCATACCCCAAAGTTAATCTGGGCTTTACTTGGGGTGTGGTTGGGCAAAGAAACCCCACTCCCCTAGACCTTCACACACAGGGAGGGTATCAGACTTCTCTGCCTGTGAGACCAAGCAGAAACCTTTTCTCTCTGCGCCTTTTCCCGTCTGTGGGGAGTCTGTCTGACTGCATTGTTGGGAACTGGGAAAAGGTACATTTGCGAAGTCTGTTTGTTTCATCTGGAGGGTTTCAAAAGCTCGTCAGGCAACGAGCCCCATTCATCACAGGCCTGACAGGAAGATATATATTCATTAGTGGAATCTGTAATGAACATATGGCATTAGGATTTCGATCTTCCCTTCCGCAGATAATTACTGATTTGGAAGGCGGGTGCTGGGGGGCAGGGAAAGAAGGGAACCGGTGCACATATGGAGTTTTCCTGGGCTCGGTGCCGATATGTAGGATAAATATCTCCAAATTAGCCCTGGAATGCTTTGCTAACATGGCAATTGGGAAGGGATGTGCAAGGAAATGCATTGCGTGGATTTGTGTCCCCCCGCCTTCCTCCCAAGCTTTGATCACCCTGGGTATTCTTAATGCTTTCAGATGCAGAACTTTAAATGACTTCGCACACTTCCGAAGACTGTGAGAGACTTTCTCATGCATCGCTTTTGGGGCCTCACTCAGCGCTATTTATTTATGTGGGATGTCTGATTATGGTCGGTGCCAAGAGGAAATGGGAGAAAGGCATTTGTCGTGCAAGTTAGCACGTTGGGCAATCACTAGGTGGAGGGGGGAAGCCACTTTGCATTCAGATCCTGCTTCCCGGCTTCCCGAAAACATCTCCTGGCAACTCTGAGAACAGGATGCTGATGTGCCTTTGCCCTGGTCCAGCAGAGCTCTTTTATGAGGAAGTCAGAAGCATGAAGTGGGATGCGGGTGGTGCTGTGGGTTAAACCACAGAGCCTAGGACTTGCCAATCAGAAGGCTGGCGGTTCGAATCCCCGCAGCGGGGTGAGCTCCCGTTGCTTGGTCCCAGCTCCTGCCAACCTAGCAGTTCGAAAGCACGTCAAAGTGCAAGTAGATAAATAGGTACCGCTCTGGTGGAAAGGTAAACAGCGTTTCCATGTGCTGCTCTGGTTCTCCAGAAGCGGCTTAGTCATGCTGGCCACATGACCCAGAAGCTGTACGCCGGCTCCCTCGGCCAGTAAAGCAAGATGAGCGCCGCAATCCCAGAGTCGGTCACGACTGGACCTAATAGTCAGGGGTCCCTTTACCCTTGGAATATGTGGAAGAAGACATGACAAAACATTGTTCCAGAACAAACTTGTTGATATGCATTGACCGAAGTTCGGAAAGTTAAGGTTAAAAGATGAGAAGGGATTAATGGGGCATGTAAATAACTTTCTTTAACACAATATAAAAGGAATGAAAAACAATGGAAGCTGAGCACAAGTGGAGGGAAGTCACAATGGCACAAATATGGAAAATAGATATAGATAGATAGATGATAGATAGATAGATGACAGATGATAGATGATAGATTAGATAGATAGATATAGATAGATAGATAGATATAGATAGATAGATGATAGATAGATAGATAGATAGATATAGATAGATAGATAGATGATGATAGATAGATAGATGATAGATAGATAGATAGATAGATAGATAGATAGATAGATAGATGATAGATAGATAGATAGGATAGATAGAAATAGATAGATATGTATAGTATGTATTGCAAAGAATGATTAAAAATGTAATTGAATACTGGAGAATAAAACCCCAAGGTGGCTGTCACCAATGGAAGCAAAGGCATTGAAAAAGTCCAATATGGAGGCCAAATGGCCGAAATATTGGGAAATATTGGAACAAGAAGGAGATAAACTGAAATTGCAGAGTTTTGAGAAATTAAAAGATAAGGTGCGAGATTGGCTGCACTATTTTCAAATAAGAGAAGTCTATAACTTGGATAAAAAAATAGGCTTCCAGGTGGAAAAATCTAAATTGGAAACTGAGTTGTTAGAATCCAATACTAAAACACTCTCAAGAATGTATAACTTGCTGCTAAAATGGAATACGCAGGATGAAACAGTTAAATCTGCTATGATTAAATGGGCACAAGATGTTGGTCATAATATCATGTTTGCTGACTGGGAATGGTTGTGGACCACAGGTATGAAATTTACGGCATGTAATGCCCTAAGAGAGAATATTATGAAAATGATATACAGGTGGTACATGACACCAGTCAAGCTTGCAAAAATCTACCACTTGCCTGACAATAAATGTTGGAAGTGTAAAGAAAGTGAAGGAACATTCTTTCACCTTTGGTGGACATGCCCAAAGATTAAGGCTTTCTGGGAGATGATATATAATGAAATGAAAAAAATATTTAAATATACATTCCTTAAGAAGCCAGAGGCCTTTCTCTTGGGCATGGTGGGCCAATTGGTGCCAAAGAAAGACAGAAATTTCTTTATGTACGCAACAACAGCGGCAAGAATTCTCATCGCAAAGTATTGGAAGACACAAGAGCTACCCACCCTGGAAGAGTGGCAGATGAAGTTGATAGAGTATATGGAACTGGCGGAAATGACTGGCAGAATCCGAGACCTGGGAGAAGAGTTGGTGGAAGAAGACTGGAAGAAATTTAAAGACTATCTTCAGAAATATTATAAAATTAATGAATGCTAAAACTGTGCTTGGATTGGCAATAAGTGGTAATTAGTGATAAAAGTTAATAAGATTATGCAAAAAAATAGGTATTGATATGCTTGAAAATATGGATATAGTATAAGTTATGGTATAAAGTTTAACATTTGAAAAAGGGTAAGAATTTGCTGAACTAAATATTTGAATGGGAATACAAAAGGGGGGAGGCGTGAGGAGGTCAAGAACATAAGCATATGAAATTGAGGTTATTTGAAAAATGGATTGGTTTTAACTTTTTTATGTTTAAATTTAATTTTTCTTAATTAGTTGTGCTTTCTTTTTGTATTTTTGGTGTTTCTTTCTTTTTCTTTTGTAATCTACGGTTTTTTATTCTGTGAATTTTTATCTTTCTTTTCTGTAAAACTCCAATAAAAATCTTTAAAAAAAATAAAAAATAAAAATGTAATTGAATGTAATATTACAAAATAAAATGGAAGAAAGAAAGAAAGAAAGAAAGAAAGAAAGAGGGAGAAATAGAAAGAAAGAAAGAAAGAAAGAAAGAAAGAAAGAAAGAAAGAAAGAAAGAAAGAAAGATGAAGTGGGAAATTATCAAAGTGTCAGCCACCAACCAAAATAAACTTTTAATATATATTTTTTAAACTCACCCAATATGAACTTGACTACCTCTCCTTTTACACTGTCCTCATTTTTATCCAAGTTCAAATATTATAAGCCATCGAAAGCACAATAATTACTTTCTACAGATGCATTTCTTCTGCCTTTGGAGTCTGCCAACGGTAGTATAAACAATGGAGGAGCTCCAGGAACCAAGATTCATAGATTTTGAAGAAGGGAAAGGATCACTGGTTTCAACCCATTTAACTCCAGCCAATTTAATTTCCTCTAGGAACTATTCGATCAAACCCATGAAATTGCATTTGGCCCCCTGGACGAAAGGACTGGGAGTCTTGCTTGGAGGCAAGATGCGTAGGACCTGGAATTCAAGCGACTTTGGAAAGATCGTGTGCTAAGGCAGCATCCAAACAGAGCAGAAAAGCTGCAATCCTATTCCCCGCTTACTTCTGAGTAAGCCCAATGGCACACAGGGGAAGAGATGTCAAAGTCGACACGCCTGGGATCACTTCTTACAATTCCCAGTGTAGCAGGAACCGCCCCCCCCCCCAATCATTCAGTTTGTACAAACTTCACACACACTCACACACTACATACGCTACGCTTCTTTATAAATTCATAGAAAATCAACCATACATCGGATTTGCACTGTTCCACTTTTATTTTACTCCATGAAGGAAGGACTACAAAATGGGGAAGGTTTGATACAGGGCAGCCATAATCCTTGAGCATACCAGTACATACACAGGAGCCCTGCCTATTTGCTATGCCAACCCTGATGGTCCCAGATAGAAGACCATCAACAACACAACGGACTGCATACACGAGTGGATTCAACACGGACTATAACAAAAGAACAGTGATTGTATTCCCCCTCAGGGGGCAGGAAACTGCGACTACCTTTTGTCTTCTGAAAATGACTCATGGGAAGGGGGAGAAGGGAACCAGCCAGGTGACAGGACACTCAGGTTACCACCACCACCCCTCCCTCAACCCCTCCTTTCTGTGATGTACTGTATTTTTCGCTCTATAACACGCACCCAACCATAACACGCATGTAGTTTTTAGAGGAGGAAAATCCGTAGGCATGCCACCCGTAGGCATTCCCTCCATAACACGCACAGACATTTCTCCTTACTTTTTAGGAGGAAAAAAGTGAGTGTTATGGTGCAAAAAATACGGTATGTATGATGTTTCTGGGGGTGGGCTTGATCTACAGGATGGGAATTTCAAAAGTTTTTATAAGGCTTTGCACACCATTTTTCTGTGTCTTTCCTCTCTCCTGCAAGTGAGGGGAACACCCTGTTGCAACAGTTCAATAAAGGCCAAGCCTACAGGCTGCTGTTTTGCTCCAAGTTATCCTGGTTGGTGTCTTTGTTTTTGTCCAAGGAAGCCCTCGGATTTTTCCGTTAACACCAGCAAAGCTTTTTTAAAGGACAACTTTGCATAGCACACGTTGCAGAAATAAATACAGGGTCGACCTGAACTCCTCGTTAGTCGGTGCCTTCATGCACAGGTTGAATTTCTAGACATAAAACTCTCTGCTTCTGCTGGGAAAAGTTCAAAAACTCCATGTGAGCCGGCATTTTTCAGTGTTATCAATTATCATTTGCAGTCGCTTTTGTAAAGCTGTAGAGAAAACCAGATGCTGCCAAGTGGTGGGTTGGAAGTGCGGGATTATTGCAAGAAACGCATGGTGCGTTGCCACAAAGGAGCCTGGTTTGGATGTCAGGTGGAGCTTCAAAGTGTTGCAGGAATTTATGTATAGGTTGGGGGGGTTGCCCCTCCAGTAGATATCATGCACATGCAGCCTACTATCAAAATCAGCACAATTGTTTTTTGTGACTTTTGTGATTTCTCCCCACAAAACACTTCATCACAGTTTCTTCCTATCTATTCAAAGGGCCTTTGCTGCACGATACCAAATGTAAGAATTCACTGATAAACGTTATCTATGTACTGCCTCACTGAGAAAACTTCAGAAATTCATCTAGACATGTGAGCTCAGCTACTCAGCAGCCCCTCTGCCTGAGTGATAATCCCTGGCCTCCTGATACCTGAGGGCCAGACAGGTAGCCATTCCAGAAATAACAAACCCAGATGAAGACAAAAGGGTGTGATTCACTCGCTGGGAAACAGGGAAATGTAAATATCTCTTTTGTTACACTTGATGGGTGTTTGGTGGAGGGCAAGGGGAACCATGGGGCAGGGTCCAGGATGCTCAGATTCCTGCCACCAGACCTCCCCTTTCGTGATGTATGAGTGATGTAGTTGGGGGAGGGCGTAACACGGGGATTAGCAGCTAATAAAAGTTTGGGGGCTCTTTTGTTCAGGGCTTCCATCCTGTTCCACCTTGTGGCAGGTGGAAGTCCTGTCGCGACAGTCTTCAATCAAGACCAAGCCTACTGGCTGCTGTTTTGCTCTGGTATTCCTGGCTGGTGTCCTTGTTTTTTTGTCCAAGGGAACCCTCAGATTTCTCCGTTAACAAAAGTCTGCTTCACCATAGGTCTGGTACTAAGTTCACCAGCACATGGCTGCCTGGGGTCCTGGAACCTCCTGCACAGAACCCGTTCCACCCCAAGCACAGGGGCACTGGCAGTTGTGGTGTCAGGAAAAGGGAGTCAGACTTGGACAGGTCTCTGTCTTTGGGTGTGAAGATGGAACATACCCTCCAACTGTCCGGGTTTTCCAGGGACAGTCCCAGAATTACAGAAGCCATTCCAATTTCTGAGTTCCCCAAATGACCCAGTTTTCCTTTTTTCCTCCCCCCCCCCCCCCACATCCTGGAGAACAATTTAAAGTGGTGTGCGTGTGTATGTGCAAAAACAGAGTCATGTTGACACTGGAACTAAACTACCTGTGCCAAACGAAGGAAATGTTGAAGTGGGCGTATGAACCCCTTTCTATAATTTCAAAGGTCAATGTCACCAATCCACTTTAAATTCTTTTATTGCAATGCTTCAGCAGCCAGCCATTTTTTAGGAAACACGTGGAGTGTTTGTTCCTTTATTGTAAATTGAGCCTTACACTGTCTACTCAGAAGTAAGTCCCACTGTATTCAATGCAGCTTACTCCCTGGTAAGTGAATAGTTATCTGGGCAGCCTTAACTGCAATCCTAAACATTTTACTCAGACGTAAGTACCATTGAGTTCAATAGGATTTCCTCTCTGGTATGTTCCTGATCATTCTCACAGTTCCTATTATTATTATTATTATTATTATTATTATTATTATTATTATTATTACTACCTGCCTTTTTTCCCTGACAGTGACTCAAAGCAACTTGCAGCTAAAAAATTATTTCATTCCTTCTTCTTCTTTGGCGATCCCTCGTAGCTGAGTAAGATTGTCTTCATTTTAACAATGAGCCCGTAAGTGACTGTGGAGGCCAATTCTGGATCCACATGACAAAGTCCGTATATTCCATGTTCCAAAGTTCAATTTTCTTTTACGACCGCTAGGGCATGGTAATCCAGTCAGGAGAAAAAGGGAGGCAGACTATGTTAAGGGCACCTTTTCTAGCCCCCCCCACCTTTTCAGGGTGAACAGAGTGGATCCTAAAAAGGGCTGCTCAGTCATGGATACATCTGCTGATCTGCTCAACTGCCTCGTTCCTTGAGCCAGAACAACTGAATCTGTATCCACCGCCCATGTGCCGGTTCATGACTAGGGGCTTCCAGATTTCACGATCCTGCCCCCCTTACCATTTGCCGATCACCATGGGAATTTTGGGGTTTGGGTTGGGTTTTCGGAAGATGGCTGTGTGTGAATTTGTTTTATGTGTGTAGATCAGTACATGCTGACCAACGCACAGCCTTCGCAGTCGGGCTCTGTCACGACAAACCCATAGATTCCTATCTGCTGCAGCCTTCATCTGCCTTCACAGCCGTTGTAACGTACTGCTTGTTATCAGCCGCCTGTTCTGCCATTGAGGACTTCTTGGATCATTCTTTGTCTAGTTCCTTCCCTTTGACCTTGTCGAATTCAAGCCAGCAGAGCCAGCGAAGCTCCAAGGAATTTGGCCACCCTCCAGGTGCCCGGCTTGAATTCTTGTTGACCTCCCCTGCCAGCGACTCCCGGCAGGATCAAGGGAGGTCTGCAATCGGCGATTCTTCTCAACGTGAAGAAGAACACACCATTCCTCCCCCTCCCATCTCCAGGGGGGGGGAATGAGACAGACAGAAATATATCTACATACTTTTATTCCTGTCTTTCCAGCAGTACAGAGAAAACATGTCTGTACCCTCACATCCCCAGCTGCAGAGAGAGAAGAACTCCACCCATGTACTTCCAGTACAGGGTCATGTGCCACTCTGAGCTAACATCCGGCTCTCAGTGCACTGAATAGACTGTCCCTGGTTCTCACAGCATAGTCCCATAACATCCACATCCTGTTTACCATTCCAGCCACCTGGAGCTCGCTTCTGCATTGCTCCTTTTTCGTAACAGACCTTACTGCCTTGGGTGACCCTGCTGGGAGAAGGAGATTCCCGACAGATTCGCTCACAAGGGTCATAGGAACATGCAAGCCCACTCACCACAACAAGGTGATGATCCAGCGAGTGGGATTTCATTCCAACTATCTGTCAAAGGTGTTGTACACAATTCCTGGGACATTTTCTTTACAACAATCTTGCGAGGTGGGTCCGGTGGAGAGGTTATAATTGGCTCAAGGTGACAGATGTAGATGTGCATAAGACGTTTATGCGTGCAAGAGATCAATGGAGAAATGTTGGAGGGTATGGATGGAAGAGCAGACGGAGTTCTTCAGATCTGCATCTACAGTGGTACCTTGGTTCTCAAACTCCTTGATACTCAAACAACTTGCAACCCTAACGCTGCAAACCCAGAAGTAAGTGTTCCAGTTTGCAAACCTTTATCGGAAGCCGAACGTGCTCCGTTTTGAGTGTTCTGTTTCTGATTTGAGTGCCACACTTCCGTTTTGAGTGTTACGCTGCAGTCTGTCTGTTTTTGCTATTTATTTTGCATTTTTGTTTTTGGGGCTGTGTGTGTGTGTGACTGTGTGGAACCCTGTTCAGCTACTGATTGATTGATTGATTGATTGATTGATTGATTGATTGTGTGACTGCAGTACATTGTTTATTGCTTTCATTTTATGGATCAATGGTCTCATTAGATAGTAATAGTCATTAAATTGCTGTTTTGGGGTTTGTTTTTAAAAGTCTGGAACGGAAACTAAACAAAACTTTAGTTTATGGTTGCCATCAATTCTGATTTTAATTAATTTTTATAATGTTTTTATTTTGTTGCACTATTTTAGTGTTGTTAGCCGCCCTGAGCCCGGCTTCGGCTGGGGAGGGCGGGATATAAATAAAATTTATTATTATTTATTATTAATCCGTTTTGCATTACTTTCTATGGGAAAGCGCACTTTAGGTTTTGGAACGCTTTGGTTTTGGAACAGACTTCCGGAACAGATTAAGTTTGAGAACCAAGGTACCACTGTATAAGAATTGATCTGTTGCTGTCCTACATACTTGAAGAAGGCATTTGCCAACTTTTGCCAGTCACAGAGCCCAGGCTGTGATTGGCTGAAGTCATTGCTAGAAGGGGAGGGTTGTGAGCCACCCTAAAAAGCTGGGATCTCGTTTGGACTTCTGATTGGCGTGCGTCGCAGGCACCAGAGTGAGCTATAATAGGAGACTCTTTGCTGCCAGTTGCTGGTTGGAGTACAAATCTGCTAGGTCAAATGGTTGACTGAAGCACCGCACCCAAATTTGCTGCTGCCACCTGGTGGAGAGTTTGTGCTGCAACACTCTCAAAGGGTTTGCGTTTTTGTGGAACACACAAGGGACCTTATCTCAGAGGCTCATCTTTGAATCAGTTATGAATAAAGCCCACATAGCATAAGAAGAGCAGAATAGAAGCCAAAGACCCATCTAGCACAGCATCGTGTTCTCACCGTGCTGAGAGGCTTCTGGGAAGTTCACAAATTATAGTGTTACAAGAGATGGAGAGAGAGAGAAAAACTCTCTATCCACTTTCTCTACCCCCACGCATAAATTTACACACCTCTTTCATGTCTCCTCTTACTTCTCTTTTCTCTAAACGAATTATAGCTCAGCTGGTTAGAGCCTGGTGCTGATAGCACCAAGGTTGCAAATGTGATCCCCGTATGGAAGAGCTGCAGTGCCGGATTAATGTATATAAGCTAAACAAGCTCTAACTTAGGGCCCCACTCTCTTGGGGGCCCCAAAAAAATTTAAAGGGGAAAAAACCTGGATGTACATTTCCAAAATAAAATAAAATAAAACCTACATACAGCAACAGTGTTTTGTGTTGTGTAGGCTCCTATGATGTAAGCAATGGGCTCCGCCTGCTAGCCTACTCCCTAAAATATCTCTGGTTTGCTCATTTATATATCAATTACTTTGATAAAATACATATTTTGTTGTGTGCAAATGGCTTGAGATACCTATTAGGTCCATAAATTACCATAGAACATATATTCAACACACACACAAAAAACAGCGACCATTTGTTGTTGACAAAGGACAGCTGGACATAGAAAGGGCCCCATTACCTTCAGTAGCTGAGGGCCTCATCCAGCCTAAATCCGGCCCTGAGCAGCTGCATATTCCTGCATTGCAAGGGGTTGGACTAGATGATCCTTAGGGTACCTTCAAACTCTGAGATTATTATTATTATTATTGTAAACTTTCCTCTTTGGGGAACTGCCCCAGCCCCTTGATCAGTTTGGTTGCCCTTTTCCAGTGGAAAGGCAAGGAAAGGCAGACTTCCACTAGCACATTTTGGCCTTCTATGGCACTTGGTTGAAATTAGAGACAACTTTGTGATTTTGTCTGCTACGACTGCCCTGTTAATGCTACTCTTGTTTGTTAACATGGATAAATGCAGCTGTTCAGCCGGATCTCAGGTGTGCCGTGAGGGATGGGAAGAGTGCTACCTCGAACTCCAAATTGGGGTCCTAAAGGGTTTATTTCCTTTCAGTTGCGGGAAGTTAGAGCCGAATACAAAAGGAAAATAATCCATAGATTGCTGAGCCTGGCCCTGAGTGCTGACCCGAAGGTTACACTTTGCCGAGGCAAAAATAAAAACAGTGTCAAATAAAATCAATCAAAAATAATACACTTGAAATAGTTTAAAATAACCCTGCCAGGGAGGCTTCAATTGGGCTGCAGAAAGCCGCGGCATAATCGAAACCTCAGCAGTCATAATAATAAATCAGTCAATAGCGAGGGGAAGTTTTTCACTGCAGAAATGCTTTTGCCTGCTGGGGAACATTTGAGAGAGAGGATGCCAGGCAGGCTAGCCTGAGAAAGGAGTTCTAGAGGAGAGTCGCAGGGGGAGAAGTTTCCTTTCATGGAAGCTGCACTTCTGTGTGGTCTTTGAGCATAATGCACATAGTAGACGTTGGGGGGTGCCAGCCAATTTGGGCCTGTGGGTGCATAGCATGTTTCTGAGAGACACTTGTTGGCACAATCGCCTCTCGTCACTCTCCCCTACCCCTGAAAGACGGAAAGAGAAGCTTGGCTTCTCCGAGAGTTGTATACATAAGGACATAAGAGTAGCCTGCTAAGTCAGGCCAAAGGGTGCTCATCTAGTCCAGATGCCCATTTTGGGAACCCGCAAGCAGGATCTAAACACAAGAGCGACTCTCCCCTCCTGTGCTTTTGACTAAGCCACTTCCGCCCTACGGAGGAGGTGGGGTTGCGGACTTCACGGCTCCTCTGCGCAATTGGGGGGATTTCCGGTCACGTCACCCCCTGGTTGGCCAATCGGCTGCTTCAGGGGCGTGGCCTGCCCTATTTAAGGCAGCACACGGCCGGGGATCTCCCTCTTTTCCTCCTGCCAGCTGTTCCTGCTTTTCCCACCCTCCCGCCCTTTAAGGTTTTCGTTCCTTGACCTTGCTATGGACCTTGGTTGGTCGCCATTGAGGGGCCTGGTCGGAATTTTTCCACTTGGCAAATTGGCATCAGCCACTTGGTTTTCGCCTGCCTCGTAGCAAATCGTCACAACTTTCTGGGTATTGGCGGTTAGGCATTGGTATTGCTCTGTAGATGGAAGAGGGGAGGTAGCGCCATCACCTGCCCCACATATTGAAGGGTAGTCCGTTAAAAGATTCTGGGGGGTCGTGGCCCTGTCCGAAGCCTAGGGGGCGAGGGCCTAAGGCACGCCCCCTAGCGGTGACCCTGGGGGGTTCCTAGTTGATGTGCATCAGCAGGACTCCCCCTACTGGTGGTTAACCCTTCCCGGACTTCAAGCGGGCAGGATGAAGTCAGATATAGTTGGTTAGGACCAATGCCTAAGCCAATACTGCTCATCACCTGTAACCAAGAAAGTGGTGGCCTTTTTTAGTCCATTAACCTTAATAATCGTGTCATGTGTCATTATTTCCACTGGGGGGGGGACTCGCCATGCAAACTGATACTCAGAAGCATTTTTGCCTCCTACAATGGAACCAGAACATTGTCATTCTGGTTAGTAGCCATTGATAGCTGTCTCCTCCTCCATGAATTTATCTGATCCTCTTTTAAAGACATCTGCATTAGTGACCACTGCTGACTCCAGTGGGAGGCAGTTCCATAGATGACCCTCGGGTCCCTTCCAACTCTGACTGTATGAAAATGGGAAACACCTCTGTTTTTATCTCAAGCAATGCAGAAAGAGCGGAATGAATGAGGGAGAATGGAGGGAAGGATAGACCAGAGGAGCCTAGGAAGATCGAGTCTCCCTAGAACAGCCTCTTCCTGTGGGGTGTAAACACAGGAGCAGTCAATGACAACATTCCTAGAGTGTACATGTTAGAACATGGGGAGGGATGTCAGTCCAGCAAGCAGGTAAACTTCCTGGGGACGGACTTCCTCCGCATGTGACCAGAGGTGGGTGTGGCCTCACCTGTGCAGGTAATGACAAAAGCACAGGGCAGGCAGCCACTCTCTCTCTCTGCCATTTTCCTTCGATGAGGAAACATCTAAGGATGCTCTCTTGGCTCCCAGCCAAGAGAGGACAAAGGGACTATCTTGCTATAAGATAGATTCTAAATGTATGTAACCTTTTTAAGCTGTCTGCCTTCTGGGATCACATTGTGAACAGAACGTGAGTAAACTCTTTTATATTTTTATGAAGACTGTGTCGTGTCTTGTATTTTAAGAGGGGACAAAGGGGAAATTACCAGAGTAATTATTATAGAGGTTCTAGCGAACCTGTGCAGACGTTACCGTTGCGAACTTAAAGGGGAATGTCTATAAACTCTGCTGATATTTTGGGAACTTGTTAGCACAAGTTGGATTAGGATATAATCTTACAATATATCCTCTCCTGCACCCCTGAACATTCCCACACTTCCAACCTGCTACCCTCTAGAAGTTATTTATTTGGAGTCTTCTCTTCAGCCAAAAAAGGCTCCCAGAGCAGCTTATGTACTATCAAAATAAGACAGTCTCCATCCACAGGCTTGCAATCATTTAAAGCATGGCACACAAGGAAAGAGGAGCAGGAAGGAAAGAGAAAAAATCAAAGCTCAGACACTCGTTTCTAAACTTTTGTTCCTGTAATGAACAGCTGGTCCAGTTCGGAGGCAAGGAGGTGCCTGGTGGATCTGGGCCTTCAGTAAAGCTGATGAAATGAGTGCTGCTTCCACCAGCTAACAAACAATGGCAAGAGAAGTTGATGAACTATGCAGAACTGGCAAAAATGACAGAAAGACTAAGAGAAAAAGACAACAGAGACTTTGAAAAGGATTGGGATCCATTCATATTAGATTTGCAGAAACAAAGAAAGGCAATAGACTTGATGGCAGGATTTAAATGAGCATTCACATTATTAGTATCAGAAAATAATAATAATAATAATAATAATAATAATAATAATAATAATTTATTATTTGTACCCCGCCCATCTGGCTGGGTTTCCCCAGCCACTCTGGGCGGCTTCCATAGAAACCAAAAAACACTAAAATATCACACATTAAAAACTTCCCTGAAGTTTTCTAAAATGTTTAGAAGATAGTGAAATAAGATGATGTAGTTAATTTTATTTTTATGTTTATAGGTTTGATGTTATGTTATCAATAACCTTTTCTGTTGAGAGATAGCAAGGTGGATGAAAATAGAAAAAAACCAGAAATGCAAGTTGGGGGAAGCCTTGGATGAGAGGAAGGAAGGAAGGAATATATAGCAAATGCTAAGAATTTGAGATGTATATAATGAATGAAAATGAAAAATGAATTTTAATTTTTTTAAAAAAAGAGAGAAACGAGTGCTGCTTCCTGTCTCTTCGGCTGAGGCAGTTGGATGCAATGGCTGCCTCTAGTGACAGCTGAGGGGAGAGGAGTGGAACTACAACTCCCATCAGCCCCAGCCAGTGTAGCCCTGACCATAAGAGGCCTGCTGGAGTTCTGAAGTCACTTGGAGCCCACAAGGAGGTGAGGCAGGGACCCTCAGGGTCATCCTGCCATCCGTGGGGACCAAACTCACTCTCTTTTTTTTCCTTTTTTTTAATAAAGATATTTATTAAAGTTTCCCATTTTTTATACAAACAAAAAACAAACAAAAAGATTAAAAAAAAACATATAGTTCAAAAAACATACTTTTCAGTAACAAATTTCTCTGACCTCCTCATACCTCCCCTTCTTGTATTCCATTTCAGGTTATTTGTTCAGCAAATCCTTAACTTAAAGCATTACAGCTTATATCACCTTATTTTCTGTCCAAACCCTTTTTTTCATCCATGTTCCTTTATATCATTACAGCTAGAAACCACTCAATTTCAATCCAACATCATTCAGCATTCCTTAATTTTACAATATTTCTGTAAATAGTCCTTAATTTTTTTCCAGTCTTCTTCTGCCGACTCTTCTCCCTGGTCACGGATTCTGCTCGTCATTTCTGCCAATCCCATACAGTCAATCAGTTTCATCTGCCATTCTTCCAGAGTGGGTAGATCTTGCGTCTTCCAATACTTTGCGATGAGTATTCTTGCTGCTGTTGTAGCATACATAAAAAAAGTTCTGTCCTTCTTTGGCACCACTTGGCCGGCCGGGACCAAACTCACTCTCCGCCGTGTTGCACAGAGGCCTCTCGCCATCGACTGTTTTCCTGCTGGTTTCTCCCTCTTTTTAGTTCCCAGCTCCCTCTTGTAATAACAAATCTCTGGCAATTTCAATGTTGCTGCGGTTGGATGAAGAGGAAAGAACGATTCGGGATCTGCTTCTAATTGCAAGTGGCTTTTGTGGTTAAAGTGGGGGAAGCGATGTTGTGATAGCCTTCAGAGACAGACTGGGGGGAAGGAACAAGGAACACACTTAAAGTGTGTGTTGGGGGAGGACATATTGTATACACATGTTCTCACAATCCTACATATTAAACTCCCATGTCACATGCTAAACCAGGAGTGGGAAGAAAGTAGGCTGGGATCTACTGGGTAGATTCCCAAGCGATTCTGCAGCAGATTTGCAAAGAGTTTCTGACTCCCATTAGTTTCACTGCCGCTCCAGATGAACCGTTTATTTAGCATTCGGCCCGACTGGCTTGCAAAAAGCTTATGCAGTTGTTAGACTTTTCCTAGACCTTCTTGAGCATTTGTTTGCAAGGTGGTTATGCAGACAAATTCCATACAAGGGATCATTAGGGAACGAATTGAAAATAAAAGTGCCAATATCATGATGCCATTGCAGTGGTGCCTCGCAAGACGAAATTAATTCGTTCCGCAAGTTTTTTCTTCTTGCGAGTTTTTCGTCTTGCGAAGCACGGTTTCCCATAGGAATGCATTGAAAATCAATCAATGCGTTCCTATGGAAACCGCCTTCAGACCAGGTCCGGGGACAGTCTGTCCCCCGACCTCTTGACAAGGGCTTTTCTTCCCACCGCCAGCCTTCAGAAGCAAGCCCATAGGGAAATTCGTCTTGCGAGTTTTTCGTTTTGCGAGGCGTTCGTCTTGCGAGGCACCACTGTATACAAATCTATGGTGCGACCGCATTTGGAGTGCTGTGTACAGTTCCGGTCGCCTCGCCTGAAAAAGGATATCATAGCAATGGAGAAAGTTCTGAAAAAAGCCACCAGACTGATCAAAAGGGATGGAGCGACTCCTCCAGGAAGAAAGCATGCAGTATTTGGAATGTTTTAGTTTAGAGAAAAGACAAGCAAGAGGCAGCATGACAGAAGTTTATAAAATTATACATGGCATGGAGAAACATTCACACAATGTAATCCAGTGCATCATGCACTTTGTCATAAAATACGACTGAATGATACGTTGTTTCCAGCTTCACACCGATTGGAGTCCTGAAGTTCTGAAGATGTGTGCATGCACATGAAAGCTTATACCAAGAACAAACTTAGAGCCTAGGACTAGACGATCAGAAGGTTGGCGGTTCAAATCCCTGTGATGGGATGAGCTCCCGTTGCTCAGTCCCTGCTCCTGCAAACCTAGCAGTTCGAAAGCACGTCAAAGTGCAAGTAGATAAATAGGTACCGCTCCGGCGGGAAGGTAAACAGCGTTTCCGTGCGCTGCTCTGGTTTGCCAGAAGCGGCTTAGTCATGCTGGCCACATGACCCAGAACCTGTACGCCGGCTCCCTCAGCCAATAAAGCGAGATGAGCGCCGCAACCCCAGAGTCAGCCACGACTGAACCGAACGGTCAGGGGTCCCTTTACCTTTACCTTTAAGGTGCTACTGGACAATTTTATATATATTTTAATATATTTCGACTGCGTCAGACCAACACGGCTACCTACCTGAATCTGGAGTCCTTAAGCCATTCCTAATTCCTCTCTAGCCAAGGTGTAACATGTTTGCATAGGGTAAAGACACACTGTCTGGTCTGTGTACAAACAGAAATGAATCCGACACTCATGAAGCCATGCTGATGTGAACGGCTGGTGGGAAAGAGGTGGGAAGTGCATGGGGCAACTTCACTGCGCTGCAAGGTGGTCATGTGAATGCACCCTTAAGCCGCGTAAAAGAAAGCTGCATCAGGAGTGGACTTTGGTGTGCAAGGACTGTGCACCCCACTGGGTTTTGGTGCTGAAAGGAAATCCCAAAGCTCAGCACATGCTCAGAGGCACCCTGGTCTCTGGTTCTAACAGCATGCCTTTTGCACCCAGTCCTGGTTGGTAGATCTTGGGGTTCTAGCAAAAGCGCAAAGTAGATCTGACAAGCGTGACGTCTGCCCACCCCTTGCATTAAAAGAGCCATCTTCAGAGCACTAGAGTTGCATCTAAAAGCCTTGTCACCCTGGATGGTAGAAAGAAGAACAAAATGATTGCTTCTCCAAACTGTTTAGTCCAAGGAAATGCATTTTGATTCTCTTTAAACCGCCCCTGATCTGCACAGTACTTTTATTGGGAACTCTTAAAAAACCTGACCCTGTTAGGAGGGAGGCTGTGATAATTTTATTATTCATTCCTCACCCAAAAAATTACCTCGGGGCATCATAACTTATTGCTTGCTTAAAAGAGAACTCTGGAAAATGAGCAGCTGGGTTTTGTTTCCAAATGTGCTCCCAGAACACCGATTGATGGTCCTGAATCAAAGCTCCACGGAGCCCATTCGTGTCCTTGCACTCCTTCCTTTGACATCCCTGCTATAAAAAGGCCACATGCATTTTTCTTTCAAACTCTCAGCTTCCGGTGTTATAATCAAACTCTGCCATTTCTCCCTTCTCCGTGATATTTTTGGCCCCAGCGCAGAGGTTGCTGTGGGGTGCAGTGGGTCAGTGTCAGTCCCAATGGGCACCAGCTAGGGAATCTGCAAAGTGATGTCTGCCTTTAACCTGAAAACACACACTGATGTATTGTCCTGCTTCTTGAATTACCCAGAACAATTCAAGCGTACAAGCTACAATTGGGCCATCTATGCTGTCTGTACCCCTTCAGCAAATTTAGGGTCAATCTAATGGATCCATGGTGGGGACGCGGGTGGCGCTGTGGGTAAAACCTCAGCGCCTAGGACTTGCTGATCACATGGTCGGCGGTTCGAATCCCCGCGGCGGTGTGCGCTCCCATTGTTCGGTCCCAGCGCCTGCCAACCTAGCAGTTCGAAAGCACCCCCGGGTGCAAATAGATAAATAGGGACCGCTTACCAGTGAGAAGGTAAATGGCGTTCCGTGTGCTGCACTGGCTCACCAGATGCAGCTTTGTCACGCTGGCCACGTGACCCGGAAGTGTCTGCGGACAGCGCTGGCTCCCGGCCTATAGAGTGAGATGAGCGCACAACACTAGAGTCTGGCAAGACTGGCCCATACGGGCAGGGGTACCTTTACCTTTACTTAGTGGATCCATGGAGTTGAGAGAGGCATGAGTAACAAAGGCATGCTTTTTCCAGGTGCATAAAGGTGATTGACAAAACTCTAAGGACACCTGTGTTGGGATACTGCCAGGGAGACATGGGTCCATCTGAGCCCCCAAGCCAGCTGCCGGACACACAGTATCAGCAATTAGCGACACGAAGCCTCAGAAACAGTATTCCACATTCTTAGGCTGGTGCACACTCTGTCAGCAGAATTCACACAGCGAGAGATGCACAGCAGGAGAGCATATTTACAGTTTATTTAGCGTTGGTCAGAACAAAGAAAAACATGACCGCCTGCATCGGTATGCTCAGGCAACAAGAAAAAAGAAACGAAAACAACTGAAAACATAAACATCCTGTGAACAGGAAATACGCAGACTCTGTGACTCACAAAGCCTGCTCCCTTTTAAGGTGGAACGGAAATATCCTAACATCCTGTACCTGTTGAAGTCCACTGGATGACAAGCCCATGCTAATGAGGCAAGAATGAATGTTAACATGAATTTGGAACAGTAAAAAAACCTGTATCCTGATAGCTGAGATACTAAATATGACGCTTCTTCTTCTTTGGCGATCACTTGTAGCCGAGTAAGATTGTCTTCCATAAACATGGTTTGAACAATGAGTCCGTAAGTGACTGTGGAGGCCAATTCTGGATCCAAACGTCCTTCCACAGTGGGGACATTGGTTTCCAGGCAGGAGCTGATCACGGTGTGGATTTGCCAAGTGTGCCTTCCTCTCAGCACGTTTCTCTCTTGTGTCCTGAGTTCGAGTGTCTTCAAAGCCCATGACGCCTTTGGTAAAGGCTGTTCTTCAATTAGAGCGCTTGCAGGCCAGTGTTTTCCAATTATTGGTGTTTATACTACATTTTTAAAATATTTGCCTTGAGAGAGTCTTTAAACCTCTTTTGGTGACCACCAGCATTACACTTTCCATTTTTAAGTTCAGAATAGAGTAGTTGCTTTGGAAGACGATAATCAGGCATCTGCACAACATGACCAGTCCAACAAAGTTGATGTTGAAGAATCATTGCTTCAACACTGGTGAATTTTGCTTCTTCCAGGACACTGGTATTAGTTCACCTAAATATGATTCAATACAATAACTAAACCAAACAGTCACTGGGCAGTGGGTTATCATCAGGACGACCTTTCCCTATAGACTTGCCTGCTGAGCATCTCTCGCATGACTGTACATTGCAAAAGATCCTGGAACAGAACTTCTCTTTCTACCCTAAAGCAACCAGCACTCCCTTGTGGCTGCACATTGGCTCTGTACACATAATACCTTCGAATCACATTTTTCACCTCAAAGAATTCTGGGCACAGTTGCCTGTTAAGATCTGCTGGGAATTTTATATCTGTAAACTACAGGGCCCAGAATTCTTTGAGGGAAAGTAACTACAGAGCCTAGGACTTGCCGATCAGAAGGTCGGCGGTTCAAATCCCCGTGACAGAGTGAGCTCCCGTTGCTCGGTCCCTTCTCCTGCCAACCTAGCTGTTCGAAAGAGTACAAACTGCAAGTAGATAAATAGGTACCACTCCAGCGGGAACGTAAACGGTGTTTCCGTGCACTGCTCTGGTTTGCCAGAAGCAGCTTAGTCCTGCTGGCCACATGACCAGGAAGCTGTACGCCGGCTCCCTTGGCCAATCAAGCGAGATGAGTGCCGCAACCTCAGAGTCGGCTACGACTGGACCTAATGTTCAGGGGTCCCTTTACCTTCACCTTTATGTGCTTAAAATGTGCTTTAAAGGTATTGTGTGTACACAGCCCCTGTAAAAGGAAATGATTGGCAATGGGACAGGAGGCTCTCAGGCAACTAGTCCACCATTAGTCCCTTCAGGGATAAACCCCTCCTTCTGCTTCCAAGGCAGTTGAGAGTCCTAGGAACTCAATTTGAAAAACTCCTCCCTAGAGTTACACAGCGCATCAAGGCACCTATTGCTTTCTGTAGCACAAGAATCACCAGTGATCCTTGCAGGGGCTGGGGAGGGAGAACGAGGAGGTTGCATTTATACTTATTTAACTAAGACATTTAATGTTTGTTCTTCTCTGGTGCAGAAGCACCAATCGGGGCAGCTAAATCAGCTAACAAATTTCAGTTCTACACCTCCTTGTTCTCCTTTGGGACTTTTTCTTTTTTTAAAGCTTCCCTCATGTCAGGGAAAGATTGTCCAAGAAGATTAAGATGTTCTCTGTGACCATCTCCTTGTTCCCTGTGTTTTTCTTTTTAAAAAATATATAAATATTTTGATACAAAATTGTGCACACACAAAACATAGCAAGAAATGTCTCGCCCAGTTATGCTTGGCAGAGGTGTGTGTGTGTTAAGCCTTACCTCAGGGGTAGGGGACCTGTTGTCCTTCAGATGTCCTGGACAACATCAGCCATCCCCTTGACCTGGCTGGCTGGTGGTGATAGGTGATGTAGTCCAGAACATCTGGAGGTCACCAGATTACACCCTCCTGCAAGATCCTTAGAACCCCCCCCCCTTCCTGACTACCCCAATGGATTGCTTAGAAGCAGGTAAGGTAAAAGGTAAAGGACCCCTGGACGGTTAAGTCCAGGGGTCCTTTACCTTTACCTAATGGGGTTGTGGCGCTCATCTCGCTTTCAGGCCGAGGGAGCCAGTGTTTGTCCACAGACAGCTTTACGGCTCATGTGGCCAGCAGGACTAAACCACTTCTGGTGCAGCAGAACACTGTGATGTAAACATTTCCGCCACAGCAGTACCTATTTATCTACTTGCACTGGCGTGCTTTCGAACTGCTAGGTTGGCAGGAGCTGGGACACAGCAATGGGAGCTCATCCCGTCGCCCAAGAGGCTCAGTGGTTTAGACCACAGCACCACCTGTTGAAGGAGGAGAGAAGTTGGCTAACCCTTCAGGTGCTGATCTTCATGGGTGTTCCATGCTACCCTCCACATACAAAAATTCACTCTCTTGCATGGCGGGTCTCCTACTTACTTGACGCAGGGTGATGGAAGTGGGAGACGACATCTATATTGCATTGGAGATCATGCATGTGAACAAGCCCTTGACCGCAGAGCTGGTTTTCTTGAGCTTTTCAATCGTCTTTTCAGAGCATTCACGACGGACGGCGTTCTGAGCCTCAGAAAAGAAGCAAATGCGGGATTTAACCAAGAAGCCCAGTGCCTACCAGCACTCCTCCTTATCTGTACAGTGGTACCTTGGGTTACAGACGCTTCAGGTTACAGACACTTCAGGTTACAGACTCCGCTAACCCAGAAATAGTACCTCGGGTTAAGAACTTTGCTTCAGGATGAGAACAGAAATCGCACGGCAGCAGCGGGAGGCCCCATTAGCTAAAGTGGTACTTCAAGTTAAGAACAGTTTCAGGTTAAGAACGGACCTCCGGAACGAATTAAGTTCTTAACCCGAGGTACCACTGTATATCATCTTGGGAATATCACCTTCTAGCTGAGATGCAGCCGGCCTATCCTGGGACTAGGAAGGACAGAGATAGATTTCAGCACCATGGAAAGCAACCACGTCTGATGCCTATAAGTCCTGGGCAGAACAGCTGGGTGGGGATGTGTCACTGCAAACTTTACACAAAGGCTCAGACAGATTATTCTAAGACCAGGAAAACACCTGCTGGTGTACTTTAGGGACAGACTAGGTGTAAGTACGCTGCTTTCAAAATGCCAAGCAGTACTTACCTTGTGTTGCGACATCATAGAGGGCACCAATTTAAAGAAGAATCAGAGAACTGCATGATGTTAACTCATCACAGCGTAATATGTTACTTGGTTCTGCTGGACCAGAGATCTCACATTTGGTGGCCTTCAGAGGTTTGGGACTACAGCTCCCATCAACCCCAGCTAGAATGGCTGTGCTGCCTGAGGCTTATAGGAGTTTAATCCAAACCATCTGGGCATAAGAACATAAGAGGAGCCTGCTGGATCAGGCCAATGGCCCATCTAGCGCAACATCCTGTTCTCACAGTGACCAACTAGATGCCCGTCAGAAATTGGCAAGCAGAAATCTCATCTCTCGCCACCTGTGGCTTCCAGGAACAGGTATTCAGAAGCATTGCTGCTCCCATCTGGGGTGGCAGAGCACAGTCATTGCGGCTAGTAGCCACTGATAATAATAATAATAATAATAATAATAATAATAATAATAATAATTTTTTCAGGTTCATGCCTGTATATGTTTTATGAAATAAAATAAACTAAGCCCACCCAATTTGCACTTCCCAGACCAAAGAGCAACCCAAGGGCCCATCTAGCATCCTGTTCTCAGACTGGCCTCCCAGAAGCCCCAATGGGAAGCCAGGATGCAGGACACGAGCCCAACATCACAGCACACCTTTGGAACAGAGCTTTCCATCTCAGGAACCAATATACAGAGGCATTCCAAGCCGGTTTCCGTGGGCACAGAAAAGCCGAAAGCAACAGTATCATTATATCTTGATTTTATTAGGGCCGACAGAGGAGCCACGAAGCAGCGATGAAGCTTTTGAGTTCACCAGAAATAAAACAGGGGAAATGGAGATTTGGGGGAAAGAAAGGATGTCGGGCATTTGTAGCACAATGCTCTTTTGATTGCACTGGAACATAAGGAAGGAGATGCCGCCTGCAGTTGTACGCTCTGCAGGATCAAAGGATGCAGCTGGTGGGGCTGATGAAACTCTAGGGTAGTTCATATAAATAAAAGGCGGACAAAAAGGCTGTTTCCCAACCGAAATTGCTACATTGTTGTGTCGCAAGAGAGCGGTTGTTCGGGGATGGATAAAACGCTGGATTGATGTGGGCTGTTGTCAGCGGCACTCTTACTCGTAAAAGCCTTTATGGGTCACTCTAAGCACCTGCCTTTGGTATATATGACTGAAGAGGCAGGCTGTAATGGCACAGAGGAGATAAAAGGGTTCCGAAAGGCCAGCCCTTAATCACTTCTTGTTTTGCTGCTGCTGTTCTGGACTACAAATCCCATCAGCCTCAGTCAGCATCACTGGGCTGGCTGACAGTCGCCATTGTCTCAAACATCTGGAGGACTCCAAGCTGGCAAAGGCTGCAGTGGCAGCAGTAACCAGCTCGCAGGACTCGACTGATTAAACTGTATCCTTTTAAATTTAATTAATCCATTCATTCTCTGTTCTGGAGCTCCAGCGCTCCCTTTCTTTTAGAGGTCAAACGCCAAGCCTGAATACATTTTGGAACTGCTGCAAAAGAAAGAAAAACCCTTTTATCTCAGCAAGCATTTATTTAGCAAGCGAAATTGAGCAGAGGTCTGTTTTGTTCACGGTGATTTAGAAATGGCTCTTTTCCACAATGCTGCCTGTGACCACAATGGATTTCTTTTTTTCCCTTTTTATTTATTTTAATTTTAATTTTATTAACATATAAAACACATACATATACATTTACACATTACACATACACAACACACTACCTAGTTTTCATAACCTAAAACATACCTACATTACTCTATATAATACCTACCTATACTATACATATCAACATACCTACACACCTACCCCATACAGACACCCACCAAGTGACTTGACTTCCAGCCGTTCTTGTTACGCTACTTTGCTTTTCCAGCTAGCTTAAACTCATTTCATTATTTCTTTAATCTCTTCTTCTATCTTGACTTTACTCTCCTTTCACTCTTGTCATTTTCTGGATTCACTCAGTATCTGTCAGAAATTCTAATTTTTCCACATAAATTTTGATGTATTCCTTAAAGATAGCCCTCTCCTTATTCACTTTTTGTACCATATCCCCTCTTATCCGCCCTGTTAGTTCGGCAATATGGAAGCATTCCATCATTTTAGATAACCAACCTGTTTTAGTTGGGACGGTGACCACAATGGATTTCAACTGGCCATAGGCCCCCAATGTGTCTTGAATTGACCTTGTGGAGTCATAAAATCATAGGATTGTATAGGTGGGATGGGTTCCCAAGGGTCAACTAGTCCAGCCTCCTCTGGATTTCATCTTTTTCCTCCACCCAGCCATGGAGAGGTCCCAGCAAGGAGCATTTTTGTGGGTCAGGCAGGAAGACGGCCAGATGCACATGGAAGATGAAGCAATAATATAATAATAATAATAATTTATTTATTATTTATACCCCACCCACTCCGGGCAGCTTCCAACAGAATATTAAAATACAATAATCTATTAAACATTAAAAGCTTCCCTAAACAGGGCTGCCTTCAGATGTCTCCTAAAAGTCTGGTAGTTGTTTTTCTCTTTGACATCTGGTTGAGGGTGTTCCACAGGGCGGGTGCCACTACCGAGAAGACTCTCTGCCTGGTTCCCTGTAACCTCGCTTCTCGCAGTGAGGGAACCACCAGAAGGCCCTCAAAGCTGGACCTCAGTGTCTGGGTAGAATGATGGGGGTAGAGACGCTCCTTCAGGTATACTGGACCGAGGCCGTTTAGGGCTTTAAAGGTCAGCACCAACACTTTGAATTGTGCTCGGAAACGTACTGGGAGCCAATGTAGGTCTTTCAGGACTGATGTTATATGGTCTCGGCGGCCGCTCCCAGTCCCCAGTCTAGTTGCCGCATTCTGGATTAGTTGTAGTTTCCAGGTCACCTTCAAAGGTAGCCCCACGTAGAGCGCATTGCAGTAGTCCAAGCAAGAGATAACTAGAGCATGCACCACTCTGGCCAGACAGTCTGCAGGCAGATAGGGTCTCAGCCTACGTACCAGATGGAGCTGGTAGACAGCTGCTCTGGATACAGAATTGACCTGTGCCTCCATGGACAGCTGTGAGTCCAGAATGACTCCCAGGCTACGCACCTGGTTTTTCTGCAGCTCCAGAAGGTAGGACCCAAACCAATGGATTCAAATGACAAGGAAGGAGATTCTGACTAAACACCAGGAAGAACTTTCTGATGGAAGGTGCCGTTCGACAGTGGACTCCCACAAGAGGTGGTGGGTTCTCCTTCCTTGGAGGTTTTTAAGCAGAGGTTGGATGGCCATCTGTCATGGATGCTTTAGCTGAGATTCCTGCATTGCAGCAGGTTGGACTAGATGATCCTCAGAGTTCCTTCCACCTCTGCAATTCTATTACTGCATTATCTACCTGCAAAGAGGCAGAGCTCAGCTGGAGTACGTATTCAGGTTCCTGCCCTGGCCCTGTGTAGTGATAAGCCTTACTCCCACACAATTATTCATTCATTCATTTCATTTCATAAAATTTACATGCCTCTTGTTGGTTGTTGTTGTTGTTTTTATTTAAAATAGCAGTTTCCAAAAATGGCAAAACTTTAAAAATATCAATAAGAAAAATTACTAACCATGATTTAAGAGTTTTGAAAAAAATTAAACAGCAATAGATTTGTTTTTTAAAAACCAGATTATAGCTAGCATCAACTTTTGAACTATCTGGGCAGGCTCGTCTAAGCAAAATGTTTTTTTAGCAGCTGCCAAAAAGAGTGCAGTGATATCAATTGGCAGGGAGTTCCAAAGTGTAGGTGCTGCTGCATTAAAATATAAGGCTTCTTGTAAATGTGGAATGAGTATTACGTGGCATCTGCAACGGGGACAGTTCCACCGGTTGAAGAAGTTGAGTTGGGTAAGACAATTTAATTGATTACCACCTCTAAAAAATAAATAGACTGAGCCACTCTGTGTGTTCACTGGGCAACCAAGAACCAGGGGAATGTTCTGGAGAGAGGCAGGAAAGCGATGGCTTCCTAGTGCTCAAAGATGAAGGCTGCACCCCAGCTGTCAGCACCATAGCTGTCAACTTTTCCCTTTTCCTGCGAAGAATCCTATTCGGAATAAGGGAATTTCCCTTAAAAGGGGGGGAAAGTTGACAGCTATGGTCAGCAACTGCACCCAGGGCTACATGAATGATGCATTAGCAAAGGTCGTTTCAACCTCGCCACCTTTGGAGCACCTGAGTGGTAAACCTGATACATCCATCAAATCCGCAACCTCATGTCTTCGGGGCCCTTGATAGCAGCCGCTGTGAGGAAGGGGGCTTCTCATCCAAGCCCAAAGGTCCACTGATCTATCAGTCACAGTGGGCCCTGTCTGCCTTTGATCCCAATCCGATGCACTCAGCAGGCTTCTTGCCATTTGATGGATCGTGACCAAGCGTGGAAAGGTTAACCCCCTGCAATCGGCAGGCAGCAGCTGCTGCCCTCGCTGCTTCTTGCTCTACAAATCACGAAGCGCAGAGTCTGGGAAAGGTTATGCTGCGTGGAGCCTCAGAACACAGCTCTTTTTTGCATCCCATGTATATTTCATGACTGCTCAGAGCAGGAGCCTGCCTTGACATGCCCTGCATCGACAATGGGCAGCCCTCAGAGTTCAGGTAGCCGCAGGCAGTCACTTCTCTCTCTCTCCAAACAACAACAACAAAAAGAGAGTTAATGCTATTCTGGGCTGCATCAACAGAAGTCTAGTGTCCAAATCAAGGGAAGTCATAGTCCCACTGTCTTCTGCCTTGGTCAGACCACACCTGGAATAACGTGTCCAATTCTGGGCGCCGCAATTTAAGGAGGATGTTGACAAGCTGGAAGGTGTGCAGAGGAGGGCAACCAAGATGATCAAGGGCCTGGAGATGAATGGTGGAAGAAGCTGGGTCTGTTTAGCCTGGAAAAGAGGAGACTGAGAGGAGATATGAAGTTGTTGTTGAGATGTTTAGTCGTGTCCGCCTCTTCTTGCCCCCATGGACCAGAGCATGTCAGGCACTCCTGTCTTCCACTGCCTCCTGCAGTTTGGTCAAACTCATGCTGGTAGCTTCGAGAACACTGTCCCACCATCTTGTCCTCTGTCGTCCCCTTCTCCTTGTGCCCTCCATCAGGGTCTTTTCCAGGGAGTCTTCTCTTCTCATGAGGTGGCCAAAGTCTTGGAGCCTCAGCTTCAATATAATAGCCATCTTCAAATATCTCAAAAGCTTTCCCATGAAAGAGGGAACAAGCTTGTTTTCTCCTGCTCTGGAGGATAGGACTCGAACCAGTGGATTCAAGTGAAAAGAAAGGAGATTCTGATTAAACATTAGGAAGACCTTTCTGATGGTAAGAACTATTTGAGACTGGAACAGACTCCCTTGGTGGTGGACTCTCCTTCACGGGTGGTTTTTAAGCAGGGATTGGATGTCCATTTGCCAGAGATTCTTTAGTTGCAAATCCTGTGTTGCAAGGCATTGAACTAGAAATCAGGCATGTCCAATCAGTAGATCGCGATCTACCAGTAGATCCCCAGCTGATCCTGGTAGATCGCGGGACCCTTATCGATCGTGGGATTAAATAAAGTTTACCGAAAGTTAGCAAATAAAAGCTGAAGGACTCTGGGCAATCCTACCCCAAAAAAGCTCAACAGCTCTGAGCTCAACAACTCTGGGCAATCCACCCTCAAATGACAATGGGTAGATCACTGCCAGTTTTTTTTATCCTGGGAGTAGATCACCATCTCTTGGGAGCGGGATGTGCCTGGATTAGATGACCCTGAGGGTACCTTCCAAGTCTACAGTTCGAGGATTCAATAACCCTCCATCCATGCTGACTTGATAGGCAGCAAGGAGACACAGACATATGCACCAATTCTGAGTTGCTGTTGTTGACTCTACACTAGTCCTTGGTAGCATCCTAGGGGGGTTGGGATTTCCTTGGGGGGCACTAAGAGCTAAGGGGGCAGCAGGGGGCGCGGGAGCTGTCAGTGGCTTTTTGTAAACAGGTTTGAGGCTTTGTTGCAATCAAGTGGTATACAAATTTTATGAAATAAAACAAATAAAGACTATTGGGCTTTGGACAGCTGGTATTGCTAGATCAAGTTCATCCGTTTTCTTGAATTAATAAAGCTAACTTGTTTTGATTGGATTGTGAAAAAAATGCATCATTAATTGTTACTGTTTTGAATTTTTCTGTGATATTATCTTCCTTGTGCAAACTGCTATTCTGAATTGTGCCTTCATATATATATATATATAAATTTATTAAATTTTCTGTTTTACAATTTAAAATACTCATTTTACCTACTTAAGATATCAATGACTTACCTTCTTCTCTTTCCATGGTTTATTCTATATATCATAAATCCCTGCATATTTTACAAAAACTATACCATTCAGTATTCCATTTTGCATCCATCCAAAACTTGTTTACAATTGGTCTTAATGCTACCAACCTTTTTCAGCTGTACACAATTATTTCCCATAGATTCATTAAATGTTTCCAGTCTTCATTAGTTGTGCTTTCTATTGGGTAGGGAATGTGGTATAGTCAAACCTTGGCTGTCGAACGTAATCCGTTCCGGAGGACCGTTCAACTTCCAGGGATCAAAGGGCAGTCGGCAGAGTGAATGGAGAAAAAAGAAATAAACTCCCCAGAAAATTGTTCGAAAACCGGAGCAGTTACTTCTGGGTTTTCAGCGTTTGGGAGCCGAAACGGAGGCGTTCAGGACATAGCTGTCAACTTACAGATTTGAAAATAAGGGACCAGCAGCCTCAAAAATAAGGGATCAGCAGCCAAATTAAGGGATTTTCCAAGCACAGGTATGTTCAACTTCTGAGCCCCTCCGAGCCAAAGGCAGAAAACCCAGCCAGCAGCCAAACGAAGCCTCAAGCAGTGGTTCCCACAGCGCAGCAACCCGGCAAATGGGATGCAGCAAGGAAAACCACCGTCACCTCTCCGCTGGGAAGCGCTGAGCAAAGGAGAGTCCCCAGGCAATGCAGCCGATTTGATCAGCACAAGGCATGCAAGCTCCACCCCCCAGTCGTTCTTAGACTCCTTATTGGGTCAGCAAAGCAGCCAAGCAACACAGTTGGAGCCTCCCTCCTCCCTGGCCGGCAGGGAGGGAGGGAGAGGAGCTGCTTCCTTTGAAACCCGGGAAATTTAAGGGACAACATCAATAAGGGACAGCAGCAGGACACACCGCTGGGATAAGGGACTTTCCCGCCAAATAAGGGACGGTTGACAGCTATGGTTCAGGAGCCGAGGTTGGACTGTACTGGGGATGAGTTGATGGAATCACATAGGGGGTGGCCAGAAAAAGAAATTGAGAGTTCCTGTCCTAGGAAAGCACCTTTCAAAGGAATATGAAGAAGCAACTAAACACCAGGAAGAACTTTTTGACTGTAAGAGCTCTTCGACAGTGTAATGGGCTCCCTCGCAAGGTGGTGGGCTCTTCTTCACTGGGGGGCTTTTAAACAGAGGTTGGATGGGCACATGTCAGGGATCCTTCAGCTGCAAATCCTGCATTGCTGTGGGTTGGACTAGATGAGCTTTGGGGGTCCCTTTGAACTCTACCATTCTTTTATTCTGACTCTCCCGTTCTTTGTCTCTTTGTTCCCCCTGCTCAAGTAACCCAGCCTCGCGCCCCACGCCTACGTTTCCTGATTTGTAATTCAGAGCTAATGATATTTATACGGACGGCGAAGCAAAACCAAACACTTCCGAGCAACCTCGGCTAAGTGTCTCCCCCACGGGTTAGCAGCTGTCTGATATTCAAGCGCTGGGTAATTAGCGACTGCCAAATTGCTCTCGGAAGCAAACAGGGAGGCCTTGCTTTTGGAAGAGGGAGGCCATGACATGCTACGCTGGTCCTTCTTCCCTCGGTTTACCGCACCAAGCAATGGGCAACCCCCGGAGTCAGTCGGATAGGTGCCTTGCCTGCCCACCTTAACTCTTTCCTCCAGTCGTTTCCCTCGCCTGGCCTGTGTTTCTGCCCAGCGAGGGAACTAATTGTACCAATTACACCACATCCACACACCGCCTTTGTTGGAGAAGGCTTGTTGCCGTTCCTGCCTTGCAATTTGGGCCTCAGCGAGACAGGTAGCATTTATCTAGGCCAGCTGTCGTGACGAGCACCCTGACAGCTCCCACAAAGGAGAGGCGTCTGACAGCCACACTCACCATGGCAACCAGGAAAGCTTGCCAACCCATCGGACGCCGTGCGAATCCTCGGAGAGGCAGCTGTGGACACCAACTTCCCAAATATTTCCGCAGCAGCGCCTCTGCCCCAAAGGAAGGGGGCTATTTATGTGGCAGTGGCAGCCGGCGCCCATTGAGACTGGTAAGGCAGGAAGCAGGGAGCCTGACAGTAGGGGGAGCTAGAGAGCCAACGATAGGTGCATCCAGTACCTTCCAGTTTCACTCTCTGTCTCCTCTCTGAGTTCAGCAATGGCAACACAGAGGCTAAGGTGGTGCAGGAGAGAGTGACAGGCAGTGATGGCCACCAATCTGGATAGCCCAGCGTCCTGTTCTCACAGTGGCTAGCCAGATGCCTGTAGAAAGTCTGCAAGCAGGATCTAAGCAGAGTTATAATAATATAATAATTTATTATTTGTACCCCGCCCATCTGGCTGGGTCTCCCCAGTCACTCTGGGCAGCTTCCAACAAAGATTAAAAATACATTAAAATGTCACACATTAAAAACTTCCCTGAACAGCCTTCAGGTGTCTTCTAAAAGTCAGAGGGTTTTTAATCTCTTTGACATCTGATGGGAGGGCGTTCCACAGGGCGGGCGCCACTACCAAAAAGGCCCTCTGCTTGGTTCTCTGTAACCTCACTTCTTGCAGTGAGGGAACCGCCAGAAGGCCCTCAGCGCTGGACCTCAGCGTCTGGGCAGAACGATAGGGGTGGAGATGCTCCTTCAGATATACAGGACAGAGGCCATTTAGGCCATTCAAGGTCAGCACCAACACTTTGAATTGTGCTCGGAATCATACTGGGAGCCAATGTAGGCCTTTCAAGACCAGTGTTATGTGGTCTCGGCGGCCACTCCCAGTCCCCAGTCTAGCTGCCGCATTCTGGATTAGTTGTAGTTTCCGGGTCACCTTCAAAGGTAGCCCCACATAGAGCGCATGGCAGTAGTCCAAGCGGGAGATAACCAGAGCATGCACCACTCTGGCTTCTCCCCTCCTGTGCTTTCCAGCAACTGGAATTCCGAAGCATTGCTACCTCCAAATGTGGCTGCAGAGCAGAACCGCCATCGTTCTGCCCAGACACTGAGGTCCAGCGCCGAGGTCCAACGTCCTCCACCTTGTGCTGTCCAGATGTTTGAACAACCCCCAACAGCCCTGCCATGGTTTAAGAGTTGTAGTTCATGGTTGGGGCTGCTGGGAGTCACAGTGCAAAAATCTAGAGGGCATCAGATTGGGGAAGCCTGGTTTAATGCAACAATCGGGAAACCAGTGTGGCTTCTAAGAAGCTCACAAGCAGAGAATGAAGGCAGTAGCCTTCAATGATGGACGCTTTAGTTGAGACTCCTGCATTGCATTGGGGTTGGACTGGATGACCCTCAGGACCCCTTCCGACTCTATGAACCAAGAACACACTTTTTTATTTGTTTTTTTGTTTAACTGGTATGCCACTTTAAACATCAAGAAATCTCAAAACAGTTCGCAGTGAAAAAACAGTATTCTATGGAAAATACAAATTTCATCCAGCTGCTAACGATGTACAATAATTGTACATTTTAAATACGGTGTATGAAATACAAAATTCATCAGAATACAGCAACAGAACACAGCATAATTACAATATTTGTACATATCTTTAAAAAAATCACATGCACATTACAAAAAAGCATCTTCACAAGGAATGACACAGCTCAGGAATTCAATCACCGTGCTGTCATTGCCACTCACTGAACAATCAAAATCTCCTTGCTCCTGTCGCATGGCTCCATTCACTCAATTCTCACTTCGGCAAAACACTCAAACATTCAGCAGCCAATAATCGTGGAGAATCCCAACAGGTGAGAACCCAAAAAGTCAATCATTTCTTCCCTGTCTCTCACCTGGGGCGATACAGGCACCCGCTTCCCGTCTCTCACCAAGGGAAGTTAAGTCCTTCGCCTTCCACAATCACAGCAAAGAAGCTTGGCAATCAAAATCTCACAGGGAGCACTGTGACAGATCAAGCCTTGGCTGCCCAGCATCTGGTATTCAGCAGCATAGTGCTTTTGAACGTGCAGGCTCTGTGGAGTCAGCCACTCTCAGAGCACGGCTGGAATGTGGAATCCTGAATCTTCCAATCTTCTGCATCATTGGAGGTCCACAAGTTCTACCGTTAAGAGAGAGGAAGGAATCCTTTCTCTATCCATTTTCTTCATACCATGAATAACTGTATGAACTTGCATTATGTCACCTCTTCCTCGCCTTCTCTCTAAGCAAAAAAGGCCCAAACTCTGCAACTTTTCCTCACTGGGGAATCACTTCAACCCCCTGGTGGTCCTTTCCTGAACCTCTTCCAACTCTACTATATCCTTTTTGAAGTGAGGCGTCCAGAACCCTAAACCAGGACTCTAAATGTAGTCACACCACAGATTGGTAAAATGGCATTTCTGTAAATAGACCAGTCAGAAGGGGGTTCTGCAAAGACTTTTCAGGAGAAGGAAGCAAATGACATTATTTCATGGTCTTTCATGAGGTTTCCAAGGATGCAGAGATGATGGTGACTGTTCTGAATCTGCCACGGTTCCCAGTTATGAAGAAGAAGAAGAGGAAGAGTTTGGATTTGATATCCCACCTTTCACTCCCCTTCAGGAGTCTCAAAGCGGCTAACATTCTCCTTTCCCTTCCTCCCCCACAACAAACAGTCTGTGAGGTGAGTGGGGCTGAGAGACTTCAGAGAAGGTTGACTGGCCCAAGGTTAACCAGCAGCTGCATGTGGAGGAGCGGAGACGCGAACCTGGTTCACCAGATTACGAGACTACAGCTCTTAACCACTACACCACACTGGCTCTCAATCTGCCTGCCTTACCTCAGAGAAAGTCAGAGTCCCTTTCACTCCACACAGCGTCACACCGCAGATTGGTAAGATGGCATTTCTGTAAGTAGGCCAGTCAGAAGGGGGTTCTGCAAAGATTTTCAGAAGAAAGAATATTGGCAGTTTTATTTCCAATTCCTTTCCTAGCGCTCCCCTGCATGGAATTTGGCTTTTTCACAGCCACCGCACACTGGGTCAGCTTTTCACGGTCCCCAGCCCCACCTGCAGATGTCATTGGGGATTGAACATAAGACCCTCTGGTTGCAAAGAAGATGTTCTCTTCACTGAGCTATGGCCTTTCCCCCAGCACATCTGTGTTGCTTATTCTGTGCATTCAGATTCCCTTCATACACATAATCTCTGTGATTTTAAAACAGAGGTTGGGTGGCCGTCTGTCACGGATGCTTGAGCTGAGATTCCTGCCCACGAGGTCCCTTCCAGCTCTAAGATTCTATAATTCCAAGCAAACAACTTTGACTCTGCATTCTTCCGCCATCTCTCCCCCTTCCTTTCTTTGAGCACGGCTCAACTGCCCAGCAGATCAATGCCTTTGCATGGAACCCCATCACGCTTGTTGGAAGGGCAAGAGAGAAAGTCTGGCTTCTGGTTGCTCCAGGTCTCCAGGAAAAACCAAAAGACACACTGCAGGTGACCGGCTGTTTGCAACAGACCACAGCAGCAATGCCACGCTGAAGCGGCGCAAACTCTCGCCAATCGCTTCGACAGCTGCTAGGCACAAATTATTTATCTCCTCTGCGCCGCTATGAGTCCCCCAGGTGAAAATCAGATGATCAGAAGAGCAGGGTGAATATTGATGCAAGGTTAAAATCAAAACCAGCTTCTGCCAGGTGTTGCAAAGGCCAGCGCAAGAGAGGCAGGCAGGGCTCGGGGCATCATGCACATGACCTTTTGTGGGGAGGAAACACACAATCATAGGTACATCGGCTAAAGAAATTTGCAGAAATAGAAGTGAGATCAGCATTCTGGAAAAAAACGAAATCCTAAAATTCCAGGTGACCAGATCTACGTTTTATCCCATTCCCGTCCAGTCTTCTGCACATTTATCCTGGGGGTGAATAGGAAATCCACAAGCATGTTTCAAAGTTTAAAATATGCCTTCTCTCTCATGAAGTCCCTCGTGATATTGCCATGGGTTCACTGTCAGCGAAAAAACGTCTTGCAAGGGCAGGGGTGGGGTTATAGGCTGGGATTGGGGTGGTCTCTGAGCATGCACAGAGTGCATCCCAGCCCCTGCTGCCTTTGCACTGCCCAAAGGTGGGCTGCCTTTGAGCATGCAGAAAGAATACTCCTTACACAATCATCATCTCTCAGGGGAAATGTATTTTGCAAGGCAGGAGCTGTAGGAGTTGGCTTGAAGACCAGGCTGGTGGTAGTGTTAGCGTTCTCTGGGCGTGCACAGAGTGCCCTCCCTACCGCATCCTAGGCAGCATGTTGCAAAACAGGCGACACCTTTCTTGCCTTTTTTAAAAGAAGAAGTTGGCCCCTTTTTGACTCCCCAAGTTCAAGCCCCAATGAAAAGATAAACAAACAAATAATAGATACAGGACATGTGACTTCTGTACTGTTTGACCCACTCCAATAATCCTAGAAGTTTATTTTATGTATTTATTTATTTACATTTATATCCCACTTTTTCCTCCTATAAATTCCAGGTGGCATATATGGTTCTCTGCTCTCTTCATTTAGTCCCCACAACAACCCCATGAGGTAGGCAGTGATTGCCCCCCCCCCAAGTGAGCATCACAGCTGAGTGGGGGTTTGAACCCTGGTCTCCCACGTCTTAAGTCTGAAGCTCTACACCGCACTGGAATCATAGAGATCAATGGCTGCAACTGGTATATTATAATAATAATGTATGGAATAATTGATGTGTGGAAGTGAGAGCTGGACCATGAAGAAGGCTGATCGCCAAAGAATTGATGCTTTTGAATTCTGGTGCTGGAGGAGACTCTTGAGAGTCCCATGGACTGCAAGAAGATAAACCTCTCCATTCTGAAGGAAATTAGTCCTGAGTGCTCACTGGAAGGACAGATCGTGAAGCTGAGTCTCCAATACTTTGGCCACCTCATGAGAAGAGAAGACTCCCTGGAAAAGACCCTGATGTTGGGAAAGATGGAGGGCACAAGGAGAAGGGGACGACAGAGGACGAGATGGCTGGACAGTGTTCTCAAAGCTACCAGCATGAGTCTGACCAAACTGCGGGTGGCAGTGGAAGACAGGAGTGCCTGGCGTGCTCTGGTCCAGGGGGTCACGAAGAGTCGGACATGACTAAACAACTAAACAACAACAATAATAACAATTTATTATTTATACCCCGCGAGTGTTAAAACAAGACAGCATTGAATATTAAAAACTTCCCTGAACAGGGCTGCCTTCAGATGTCTTTTAAATGTCAGGTAGTTTTTTATCTCTTTGACATCTGATGAGAGGGTGTTCCACAGGGCGGGTGCCACCACGGAGAAGGCCCTCTGCCTGGTTCCCTGTAGCTTTGCTTCTCACAGTGAGGGAACCGCCAGAAGGCCCTCGGCGCTGGACCTCAGTGTCCGGGCTGAACGATGGGGGTGGAGACGCTCCTTCAGGTATACTGGACCGAGGCTGTTTAGGGCACCAACACTTTGAATTGTGCTCGGAAACGTGCTGGGAGCCAGTGTAGGTCTTTCAAGACTGTTGTTATGTGGTCCCAGTGGCCGCTCCCAGTCACCAGTCTAGCTGCCGCATTCTGGATTAATTGCAGTTTCCGGGTCACCTTCAAAGGTAGCCCAATATGCAGCGTATTGCAGTAGTCCAAGCGGGAGATAACCAGAGCATGCACCACTCTGGCCAGACAGTATGCAGGCAGGTAGGTAAAGGAAATTTTGACTTTTCTTATGCTCTTGCAAAGAGTCTTTAAGCACAACCATGCGCGCCAGTGTTATCCTTTGACATCGTCCCACCTGTCCGAAGGCTCGGGATGAGCAAAGACATTTCATATAAAGAGAGTCGTTAAGATGCTCAGAAATGTCAGGATCTGCCAGAATGCACCAATCTGCATGTCCACTGGTGATCACCTTGGTTCATGTGGCCATGGGCTTCTCCTGCACAACCATCGTAACTCAGGAAGAGGCCTCGAGAGAAATAACTTCCTGTCCGCGGCAGCTGCTGCTCCGCAAAGGACCAACTTTGATCTGGATAAGTCAGCACTTTTGGGCCCTGAAAGTCCTGCTAAATCAAAGGCAAGGCAAGGAGAGAGAGAGAGAGCCAAGCAGGGAAATGGCACAATAAACTTCTCGCTGTGAGCAATACTAAAACCACAGCTTGGCAGGGGCTGGCGGAGGCCAGGCTGATTCCTTTCTCCTTTATTAAAGCACTCCGGATACAGGTTAACCATCCTTGTTCTGGATTTATTGTTCTCTTTTGGCCCCACGAGTTCTGAGATGTGCCGAACAGGTTACTGGCATCCTCTGCTCTCGAATCCTTTCTTTAAAAAACTCGTAGCAATAACGGATGTTATTGTCATTGCGGCGATTCTTTTTATCTGTGCTCTAACCGGCAACTCCCTCCCACCACATTCAGGGCGCAATGTGGTGCTTTATTGCCAGGCACTGTTTCGATCCCTGTAGCTATTTTGGCTTCCCAAAATATCTATGTACAGCTCGCTTTCCCTGTACGCAGCTCAGAGTGGGAGCCTTGTACAGCAATAGAATGTAAGAACGTAGGTTTCTGTTGTTGGCACCCGTCCGTCTCGGAGAACACCGGAGGAGTGTGCTTTCAGGGGTTAAGTCAAACTGTCGGAAGGTCGCAGCTCCTGCCGTGGCTGTAGATATCAGTGTGGGAGAGACATGTTTTGTTGCAGCTGGGGCAGATGAAGGCACCCGGTTGTTGTGCTGCAGATGCACCAGGACGTTCCTTCTCTATGCACTGCTCCCAGTGGTTATTCCACCTCTGGTCACTGCTATGGATGCATGACCTGTCTCCAGGCACTGTGGTCCTCTGCAAGTGATTGTTGGAATTCCTGATCATGATTGGAGTCATGGGATTTTTGTCTATTACATGACGGTATATGTTTTGACTCCACAGAGTGGGAGACGGAGACAGGATGTTTGTGTTACTGTGTTCCGTGAAGTGGGACTACAGTGGTACCTCAGGTTACATACGCTTCAGGTTACATATGCTTCAGGTTACACACTCCGCTAACCCAGAAATAGTACTCCAGGTTAAGAACTTTGCTTCAGGACGAGAACAGAAATCGCGTGGCAGCAGCAGGAGGCCCCATTAGCTAAAGTGGTGCTTCAGGTTAAGAACAGTTTTAGGTTAAGAACGGACCTCCGGAACGAATTAAGTACTTAACCTGAGGTACCATTGTATTGTCCTTTGTTCTTTTTCTCTTTGCTGTCTTATGCTAGAGAAAGAGGGAGCCATCTACTTCTGCTTCATTGACTATGCAAAAGCCTTTGACTGTGTCGACCACAGCAAACTATGGCAAGTTCTTAAAGAAATGGGAGTGCCTGATCACCTCATCTGTCTCCTGAGAAATCTCTATGTGGGACAAGAAGCTACAGTTAGAACTGGATATGGAACAACTGATTGGTTCAAAATTGGGAAAGGCGTACGACAAGGCTGTATTTTGTCTCCCTGCTTATTTAATTTATACGCAGAATACATCATGCGAAAGGCTGGGCTGGATGAATCCCAAGCTGGAATTAAGATTGCCGGAAGAAATATCAACAACCTCAGATATGCAGATGACACAACCTTGATGGCAGAAAGTGAGGAGGAATTAAAGAACCTTTTAATGAGGGTGAAAGAGGAGAGCGCAAAATATGGTCTGAGGCTCAACATCAAAAAAAGAAGATCATGGCCACTGGTCCCATCACCTCCTGGCAAATAGAAGGGGAAGAAATGGAGGCAGTGAGAGATTTTACTTTCTTGGGCTCCATGATCACTGCAGATGGTGACAGCAGCCACGAAATTAAAAGACGCCTGCTTCTTGGGAGAAGGGCAATGACAGGCCTAGACAGCATCTTGAGAAGTAGAGACGTCACCTTGCCAACAAAGGTCCGTATAGTTAAAGCCATGGTTTTCCCAGTAGTGATGTATGGAAGTGAGAGCTGGACCATAAAGAAGGCTGATCGCCGAAGAATTGATGCTTTTGAATTATGGTGCTGGAGAAGACTCTTGAGAGTCCCATGGACTGCAAGAAGATCAAACGCATCCATTCTTAATGAAATCAGCCCTGAGTGCTCACTGGAAGGACAGATCGTGAAGCTGAGGCTCCAGTACTTTGGCCACCTCATGAGAAGAGAAGACTCCCTGGAGAAGACACTGATGCTGGGAAAGATGGAGGGCACAAGGAGAAGGGGGCGACAGAGGATGAGATGGTTGGATAGTGTTCTCGAAGCCACAAACATGAGTCTGACCAAACTGCGGGAGGTAGTGGAGGACAGAGGTGCCTGGCGTGCTCTGGTCCATGGGGTCACGAAGAGTTGGACACGACTAAACGACTAAACAACAACAAAAGTAGATTAGCCAAAATGATGAGCTGCTGAGGTCTGTTATGCAACTGCGCAAACTCTGTGGATCCCTAAGTGTGCCAATGTCTGTTGGCATCGGTCGCTGTGATGTTCAGGCTGAAGAAAGCTTTTGAGGCTCCCAAACAAAAGACTAGGAGGGAGGTAACATGCCAGTTGGGCATGTGTCTCTGTCAGGGTCCTACTCGAGTGTAGGCTGAACTCCTGACACTGATTACCCCACAGCAGGGTTGATGTTGTCAGTGTTCATGTCACGTTTGCATACATCTTTTTTCCTTTTTTAAAAAGCATCTTCATTGAAAATTCAAAAAGCATATAATTTCATGCGCACTAAACATAGTGAGATGTAAATAAATGAGAGAGAAACAGAACCGTATAGAAGGGAAAATATAGGGGGAGGGGGAGACCCCCAAACTGTATACTTTACAAGGTTGTGGTTGTACTTCACCAGACCTTAACCCCGTCGTTCTGCCTGGACACTGAGGTCCAGCACCAAGGGCCTTCTGGCGGTTCCCTCCCTGCGAGAAGTGAGGTTACAGGGAACCAGGCAGAGGGCCTTCTCGGTGGTGGCGCCCGCCCTGTGGAACGCCCTCCCACCAGATATCAAGGAAATAAACAACTATCTGATGTTTAGAAGACATCTGAAGGCAGCCCTGTTCAGGGAAGTTTTTAATGACTGATGTTTTAATGTATTTTTAATCTTTTGTTGGGAGCTGCCCAGAGTGACTGGGGAAACCCAGCCAGATGGGCGGGGTATAAATAATATATTACTACTACTACTACTACTACTACTACTACTACTACTACTACTACTACGGGATGTAGGTGGCACTGTGGGTTAAACCACAGAGCCTAGGACTTGCCGATCAGAAGGTCAGCAGTTCGAATCTCTGCAACAGGGTGAGCTCCTGTTGCTCGGTCCCTGCTCCTGCCAACCTAGCAGTTCGAAAGCACGTCAAAGTGCAAGTAGATAAATAGGTACCGCTCCGGTGGGAAGGTAAACGACGTTTCCATGCGCTGCTCTGGTTTGCCAGAAGCGGCTTAGTCATGCTGGCCACATGACCTGGAAGCTTTACGCCGGCTTCCTCGGCCAATAAAGCGATATGAGCACCACAACCCCAGAGACGTCCATGACTGGACCTAACAGTCAGGGGTCCCTTTACCTTTACCTTTTACTACTACTACAGTATTTGTAAGAATGCATTCCAAATATCATTGAATCTGCAGACATATTTGTAATGGCAGGGTTGGTCTGCCAAAGGACCTGGTGCCTGAAGCCAGATTATACTGAGTGTGACCACGTAGCTCAGAACTGTCCATGCAGAAAGTCCTTCTTTAGGCAGCACATGGTAAAACTATGGCACTTGCTCCCCTAGGAGGTAATAATAATAATAATAATAATAATAATAATAATAATAATAATTTGTTATTTGTACCCTGCCCATCTGGCTGAGTTTCCCCAGCCACTCTGAGTGACTCCCAATCGAGTGTAATGGCAATGACAGCCACCAACCCAGATGGCTTCAAAATTAGACAAATGTGTGAAGGAGAAGACTATTGATGGCTTACTAGCCAGGATGGCTGTGCTCTGCATTCACAGATGGAGGCAGCAATGCTTATGAATACCAGTTGCTGGAAACTACAGGAGGAGACAGAGCTCTAGCGATCGAATCCTGCTTGCGTGTTTCCCATAACGGGCATCTGGCGGGCCACTGTAAGGACAAGTTGCTGGACCAGTTGGGCCATTGGCCTGATCCAGTAGGCTTGCCTTATGACATAGGGCTCTCCAAGGTTTCAGGCTGAGAAGCCCACATGAGAATGCAAGGGGGTTGATCCTGGAAACTTCTGCATGCAAACCAGAGTTGTAGCCTTTCCCCAGCTGGTCTCCCAACCAGACAAAGTAGATGGCGAGCAAACAGTTTGTTATTGGCAGCACCTTGCTGTGATTTCTTCGTGGGGTACTCTCAGAGAGAGTTGACGGCTGTTAGCCACAATTGTCGTGTTCCACATTTACTGTTGGTGGCTGGTTTTCTCTGAATACCATTTGCTAGCACAGTCAAACCTTGGCTCCCAAACGGCTCCATTTTTTAACGATTCGGCTCCCAAACACCATAAACCCGGAAGTAAATACTCCGGTTTTCTAACTTTTTTGGAAGCTGGTCGTCCAATGCAGCTTCCGCTGAATGGAAAAAGCTTTTGCAACCAATTGGAAGCCGCGATTTGGTCGTCGAACATTTCGGAAGCCAAAGGGGCTTCCGATACAGATTACATTCGACAACCGAGGTTTAACTGTAGGGAAATCGGGCTGTTGAGCTCAGGTCTGTTTTGCAGCTTCCCGTTGGAGCATTGGGTTGTCCACAGTGAGAATCAGATGCTGGACTAGATTGGCCTTGGGCCTGATCCAGAACGGCTCCTCTTATGTCCTTAAAATTCCAATTTTCTGCACCAAAAAGCCTCTCTCGGTTTGTAACGTCAGTGCACATGTGTCCTTGCATACGCATGCTTTATGTACATAAAGCATGTTTGTCTGTTTATGGGATTTGTACTCTGCCTTCAACTGGCTGCCAGAGTGGCTGACAAAGAATTAAAATTAGAGCAAGAAATGAAAACAGCTGCCCCTGCATGTAAACTGCATCTCCATTTCAAAGAATGTGCTACGGTAATCTGTGAATGTTTCACCTAGATCAGGCATGTCCTCCCGGTCAATCGTGATCTACCGGTCGATCGCGGGTCATCCATGGTCAATCCTGGTTGATTGTGTGATCCTGAGTGATCACCCAAAAAGGTCTCCCCCCCAAAAAAATCACTCAGCCCTGAGTGTTCACTGGGAGGACAGATCCTGAAAACAGGCATTCCCGTCTTCTACTGCCTCCCGCAGTTTGGTCAAACTCAAGCTGGTCGCTTCGAGAACACTGTCCAACCATCTCATCCTCTGTCGTCCCCTTCTCCTTGTGCCCTCCATCTTTCCCAACATCAGGGTCTTTTCCAGGGAGTCTTCTCTTCTCATGAGGTGGCCAAAGTCTTGGAGCCTCAGCTTCAGGATCTGTCCTTCCAGTGAGCACTCAGGGCTGATTTCCTTAAGAATGGAGAGGTTTGATCTTCTTGCAGCCCATGGGACTCTCCAGAGTCTCCTCCAGCACCATAATTTAAAAGCATCCATTCTTCAGCGACCAGCCTCCTTTTTGGTCCAGCTCTCACTTCCATACATCACTACTAGCAAAACCACAGCTTTAACTATACGGTCCTTTGTCGGCAAGGTGATGTCTCTGCTTTTTAAGATGCTGTCTAGGTTTGTCATTGCTTTTCTCCCAAGAAGCAGGCGTCTTTTAATTTCGTGGCTGCTGTCACCATCTGCAGTGATCATGGAGCCCAAGAAAGTAAAATCTCTCACTGCCTCCATTTCTTCCCCTTCTATTTCCCAGGAGGTGATGGGACCAGTGGCCATGATCTTCGTGTGTTTTTTTATGTTGAGCTTCAGACCATATTTTGTGTTCTCCTCTCTTCTATGTTGCGCTCTCCTCCATGCACAGCTTACCACCAAGTCAAACCCCAGTCTGGGCCTAAATCCTGCCAAATGTTCTGGCAAGAGGGGAGAGTGCGCATTCCAGAACTCTCAAATCCCCATTGCGCCAACACACCCACCTACCCCACTGGTGCCTCACTTGCCGTTCAGATTTCCCCCCCCCCTTCACAACCAATCGCAAACAAACCTATAACAAGACCAAATTTGGCCTGTGCTCAAAGAGTATTTTGTTTTAACGTGATAGCAGGCTAACACAATAAAGAAAGCCAGGGCAGCTGATCACCACCAAATGTGGGCTCCGGTTTTGTCTTAAAAGCTGCCGAAATCAGCGAGATGAGAGGAAACCCCCAAATGCCTAACATGTGCGAGCTATAAAGGTTCCGAACCCCGAAAGATGACAGTAATGGGGTTTGGCAGGCAGCTCCATTAAGGAGTCAAAGTTTCCAGTCTCGCCCATCTTCTCTGTGACTGTGGCATAATTCAGTTCTGGATGCAAGGAGACGCAGACACGGAGTCGCACCACGGGCCCATCGAGTCCAATAATATCTGAAAGTGGAATTCTGAAATCTGTGCCAGACATCTCCTGCACCCCTGAGAGGTGGGATCCTTTAAGTGGCGTTTGTTGCCAGCAGCTGAATCTGCAAACTATGGAGAACGTGGTACAGCATCTGCCTTGCTTGCAAAAAGTCCCAGTTTCAATCTCTTGAAGAGTCTCCAGATAGGAAATCGCACCTCTCTGAAACCCCAGAAAGCCCATTGACAGCCAGGGCAGACCAGGTAATTTCCCCAGCCAGGTGCCTGCCTCCTGTGGCAGTGAGTTCCATAGGGGTTCTTTTTTTGGAGGGGGTTGCTATGAATAAGTTTTTATTTCTTTAATAAATGAAATAAACCAAAGACAAAGGGCATAAAGAAATACTGTTACAGCAGGTTTGGAAGCAAGGTAAGGCTGGACCTCATCACTGAATTTGTTGTTCCAAAACATTACAAAAAAACCCCCACCAATTTTCTCCGTAGCTTTATCATAGTCACTGTGGACCAAATTTTCTCAATCCATTTAGATATAGTAGGAGATACAGTTTTTTCCAGTGCTTTTTTCTGGGGGGGGGACGCATACCCCTAAACATTTTGTGAATCTTTGTACTTTTGTCCATTTCTGTATTTATTTTCCCCATTTGAACTATAAAATGGTGAGAGTACCCTTAAACATTTTTTTAAAACTGTTTTTTTTTCTTTCAATTTTTAGCTATTAAAAAAGCATTTGACTGTTCAGATGGATTGCTGCCTCCAGTTGTGAAGAGCGTTGCCAGTCTGACTAGCAGCCCTCTCCTCCTCCATGAAATTCCCCAATCCTCTTTTAAAACCATCCGGGTTGGTGGCTATCACTGCTTCCTGTGTCAGGGAGTTCCACAGTTTCACCATGTGCTGTGTGAAGATCCCACGACAAACCAGTGAGGACACCTGTGCCGGTCTCAATTTACCCTCCGGGAGCGGACCCAAGCGACACCTCCTGGCTCAGTTGGTCCCGTCCTCCTCCTGGGGAGGAGCTGCGCTTAAGCCTGTCTGCTATTGGCCAAGTTGCAGACAGACTACTGCAGGAATGATCGCTGGGTTGTGGAGCACACTTCCACCCACGGGCAGCCTCAGCTGTCTGCGTGCGTGACCTTGGGGTGCGGAGCACACTCCCCCCCCAAAGATAAAGCCACAGCTGTCTGAACATCATGCCCTCTATCTAACCTTTTCTCTCTTAGTGGTCTTCCGTGCCCTGTCTGTGACCTTTGTCTCCTTCGTCACACTTTGCACAAGGGGAGAATGATGCGGTGGAAACAAGTGCCAAAATAACTTTGTACCACCCCACAATCTCAGGATTGGAAGATGTGTAAAGGTCACAGCCCAAAATGTATCTGACTGGTTTTGCATATTGTGCTAATAAAAGGAGTCTCTGCAGAGCTAGCCGGCAGCTTGCCTGTGCACAGCTCACCTGCATTACAACTCCTGCCTCATGTTCTTCACTTCAACTACGATCCCTAGCCCAGAGCAGAGCAGAGCCAAAAGGTTGCCCTTGCTGGCCAGAGACTTCCCACCACGATGTGACATTGGATTGTGATGTGGACGTAAAAAGTTAGCGGAGTTATCTGTCCTGAATCTTCCAGCACTCAACTTCAATTTCTCTATGATTGTTTTTGCTGTTGTTGTTGTTGTTAAATTTAATTTACAGTGGTACCTCTGGTTACGTACTTAATTCGTTCTAGAGGTCCGTTGTTAACCTGAAACTGTTCTTAACCTTAAGCACCACTTTAGCTAATGGGGCCTCTTGCTGCCGCCGCGCCGCCAGAGCACAATTTCTTTTCTCATCCTGAAGCAAAGTTCTTAACCCAAGGTACTATTTCTGGGTTAGTGGAGTCTGTAACCTGAAGCGTATGTAACCTGAAGCGCATGTAACCCGAGGTACCACTGTATATTCCTCCCCTCAGCTGATTATCTCAGAGCAGAGATTCATGCCACGCACACTTTTATAAGCTTCTATCACATTGCCTCTGACTTGCCTTTTCTCTAAACCAGCGGTTCCCAAACTTTTTTTGGCCATGCCCCACCTAAACACAGCGGGTGGCGCTGTGGTCTAAACCACTGAGCCTCTTGGACTTGCAGATCAGAAGGTCAGTGGTTCGAATCCCCACGGCGGGGTGAGCTCCCATTGCTCAGTCCCTGCTCCTGCCAACCTAGCAGTTTGAAAGCATGCCAGTGCAAGTACATAAATAGGTACTACTGTGGCAGGAAGGTAAATGGTGTTTCCGTGCGCTCTGGCTTCCGTCACAGTGTCCCGTTGCACCAGAAGCAGTTTAGTCCTGCTGGCCACATGACCTGGAAAGCTGTGGACAAGCGGCGGCTCCCTCGGCCTGAAAGCGAGATGAGCGCCATAACCCCATAGTCGCCTTTGACTGGACTTGACTGTCCAGGGATCCTTTACCTTTTACCTTACATAAAAATTTCTAAAATCCTGGTCCCCCACCCCCGACATATAATTCTTATTATTCAAAAAGTGGATTCCTTTACACGTGGAGGAAGCATTAACTTAATCTAAAGAAGCTTCCAAACAACATGGCATCCATTAAAAAGAAAAGAGCGAAAGGTTGAAGTACTGTCCGTTGTCACCAGCTGACGGTGTGTACATTCTGATTTTAATTTTAAAAACATGCATGTCACAATATATATTTATGTACTGTATGTGAGGCCCCTAGAACCATAAGAAATGCAAAAAAAAAATCACTGTTAATAACTCATTCCCAAATTGCCCCCCTTAAAAATCATATTCCCCCCCTGTGGGAACCACGGCTCTAAACTGAGACGTTCCAAATGTGGCAACATTTCCTCATCAGGGAGTAGGTTCTCCTCGATCATTCTGGGTGCCGTATCCTGAACATTTTCCAACTCTTTGTGGTGTGGAGACCAGAACTGCCCCCTTCGCCCTCTCCTGGCGCATAGAGGATATGCATGGTTTGTCTCTTCTCTTCCAGCACTGGAGCTCCTCGCTGTAACCACTGCATCACACTGCCTCCCTCCTCCTGCCCATTGCAATCTACATTTTTATAAGCCACACAGCATGGATTCCAGGCTACTGCAATCTGCAGCAAGCCACTAAAACCTGCCCATAAACCATCTCCAAACTTCCTTGTTATAACTAACCCTACATTAAGAAGGAGGCTGGGCTTTTTACAGCGCTCTTTGATTCCGAAATCTACAATGAAATGGATATAAGATACAGCAATGAATCTCGGCTAGGAGACATTTAAACAGAACCGGCATAAACTTTAAAGCCTCTCGCTTTTTTATTTCCCCCTCCCTCCTCTGCACTCTCTATCTCTCTTTAAAAAGTTATTGCTCTTCATCCCCCCTCCTTTCCTTTAAAAAGGGACGACTACCCCCCGCCTGACAATGTCTGCTCTATAAATCCAGGGGAACAAAGCGACGTTCAGATCGGCAAGGCGACGGGCAGAGAACAAAGGCGGATTCTGACAGGAGCGCTTGGGCTTTCATCCCCCCAGGAAAAATTATTAGTAGAGCGCGGAGAATGACATCACTGCTTTCCAGATGTGAATTTCATATTTGGATCGCATAATCGGCAGGCGTTGGAAGGGAGGCGACAGGAGACGAGCGCCAAGCTCACGCCGAGGGAAGGTAACGCACACACACACCGGCGTCCTCTGCTGTGGTGGTGCAGACCTGGATCCGACAGGTGGGCTGGATCCTGCCTTCCTTCACCCCACACGGGGCAAGTCTGGCAGGTGATTAGAGCTGCGTACCTGTCAGTCAACTGACATCACAATGACATCAGCTGACCTGTTTTTCCAGAGCTTTGCAAGCCCCGGGAAGCAGCTGCTCACTGGGCTTTCAAAGCTTTGGCAACCCAGGGCTTTTCACAGGGCTTGGCAGGTGCTGTCAGTCAACTGGTTGGCATTGCTTGCAGCACAACCCTCCCACCCCCCACTTTGGCCCATACACACATACCACAGAAAAACAAGGGCACATTATAGGATTTTCTCCAAAAATCTCTGAAAATTGCCTGAAGGTCAGCAGTCGCAAACCCCAGGAGCCCTTGCAAGATACAGCCATACCTCGAGTTGAAAATGCTTCAGGTTGAGCATGTTCGAGTTGCGCTCCGCGGCAACCCGGAAGTAACGGAGCGCGTTACTTCCAGGTTTTGCTGCTCGCGCATGCGCAGACGCTCAAAATGACGTCATGTGCATGCACAGAAGCGGCAAAACACGACCTGCAGACGCAGCGTTGTGTCTTGCGTTGGGTTCGGGATGCGAATGGGGCTCCGGAACGGATCCCGTTCACATCCCGAGGTACCACTGTACATGCTTTTCCACCCCACTCCACCCACCCATCGTAAAGATAGCTGTCAACCTTCCCTTTTTTTGCAGGAAATTCCCTTATTCCAGTGTCGTTTCCCGCTGCTTCCCACTGCTATCCCGGATTGTTAGATATCCCTTAGACTGCCCCCGGGACAGGTGAGGCTGCTGATCCCTTATTTTCGAGGCTGCTGATGCCTTATTTTCAAATCTGAAATTTGACAGCTATGGTCGTAAAGACTACTCGTCCTTTGCTAGTGGGCAAGAAAACCGACAGCCTCACACACAAGTCCTGAAAGCTCTGGAACAAGATGGCCGCCTTCTCGACAAATTAGAACTGTTTAGTTGTTTTTTACCAGCGAAAGAGATAATTTTGCTCTAACGGTGGTTTTAAACTCTTCCATTTACTTAGCGGCGCAGAGAAAAGAGATGAAAATGAGAGCGAATGCTGGGGCCTGCCCCCTCTTCTCCCTAAATGTCTTTTCATCTCCTTCGCCTCCCGGTGTGTTAATAGCTTTCTGCTTTCATGGTGCAGAGAGCTGCGTTTGCTGACCCAGCAACCCAATCTCCTGCTGAAACACCACAGCCCTCGCTGAGGAGGGTTATTAGCACGCCGTGGCAAAAGCAAACAGGCTGATGGGATTTTAATGGGCTCCTAATGGGTCAGCACCACGACTGGCAGCCGCCATGAGGAATAGCTGCACCCAGACCCAAGTCTGCCTCTCCACCTCCTTCCATTCCTCGTCTGCAACCTGAGTGCTCATCACATCCCCGATGCAAAAAGAGGGAGCCCAACCAGTCTCCATAAGCCACAGAGGACATCACTCCTGGGAGGGTGTCATTATTTACATAGAAATGTTTGATGCTGTGGTGGAAGGAAGGATCGATGCTGCATGGTGGCCCTTGTTTTCATGGGCCCCTTTCCTTGACCTGAAACACAAGGGAAATGTTCCTGGCTGGGGCATACTTCCTTTGCATGTGACTAGAGGTAGGCGTGGCCTTACCTGCCCAGGTAACAAAAGGGCAAGGCACACAGCACCCTCTCTCTTTGACTTCCTCTTTCCCATCTTCCTTTTGTCATGTGAACTGCAGTGACTGCCAGTGTGCAGTCACTGGAATTAACCCCCATATGGGGTAGATCCACATGTATACACTTTGGAACTAAGTCTGCCCTCAGGGATCCAGCTGTGAACTGATGATGTGAGTAAACTTCTTTTATATATACCAGAGGTAGGCAAACTAAGGCCTGGGGGCCAGATGCGGCCCAATCGCCTTCTCAATCCAGCTTGCAGATGGTCGAGGAATCAGTGTGTTTTTACATGAGTAGAAAATGTCCTTTTATTTAAAATGTGTCTCTGGGTTATTTGTAGGGCATAGGAATTCATTCTTCTTCTTCTTTTTTTCAAAATATAATCCGGCCCACCACATGGTCTGAGGGACAGTGGACTGGCCTATGGCTGAAAAAGTTTGCTGAACCCTGATATATACTTTACACAAGATTGTGGTGTGTTTATTCTTTTAAGAGGCGTTAAAAGGGAACTTACCAGGAACCTAGGGACGCGGGTAGCGCTATGGGTTAAACCACAGAGCCTAGGACTTGCCGATCAGAAGGTCAGCGGTTCTAATCCCGGCAGTGGGGTGAGCTCCCATTGCTCGGTCCCTGCTCCTGCCAACCTAGCAGTTCGAAAGCACATCAAAGTGCAAGTAGATAAATAGGTACTGCTCTGGCGGGAAGGTAAACGGCGTTTCCGTGCGCTGCTCTGGTTCGCCAGAAGCGGCTTAGCCCTGCTGGCCACATGACCCGGAAGCTGTACGCCGGCTCCCTCGGCCAATAAAGCGAGATGAGCACCGCAACCCCAGAGTCGGTCACAACTGCACCTAATGGTCAGGGGTCCCTTTACCTTTACCTTTTACCAGGAACCTAATATTGAGAGGCTTAAACGAGCCTGCAACCAGCTATCTGCTGTGCATTTAAAAGGGGAATGTTTTTAAAGAAGTAAAACTCTGCTAAGTTATAGAACGTGCTAGAGCAAGTTAGGACGGATATGAATAAACAATATATCCTCTCCTGCCTCCCTGAGTGCTGTGGCCCTAGCCCGGTCCAGCCAGAAGCCTCTCCCACTTCTGAGCCCACCCTGGGAGTGACCTGTCCCTTCGTCCCGCTCACAATTGGCCAACTGAGCGATCGGGCAGGATCCGCTTCCCGGGCAGCAAGCTCAGTCCAGGGACCTCCTTTGCTGCCCAGAAAGCAGCCCAAGGGGCCTCGTCTGTCGGATCGTGGAGGGCAGATGGAAAGGTGACCTGCAAACAGTGCCCACCAAGAAGGGTTGAGGGGACTTCTCAGGAGCAAGAGCAGTTAGAAAAAGGGCAACCTCAAAGCTGCTGTTGCTTGCTTGGCAGGGAGGGAATTCAACTTCTGTCACAAACGGTTGGCAGAGTAGGACTGAAGAGGCTCTGATAAATGCAATCCTATCATTGCATCTACAAGTCTCATTTATATGGAAGGCTGACCAGCTGGAAAAGGGCCTTGTATGTTCTGTTCCTGCCATCCCCTGTGAAAGCAATATGAGTTCTTGAGCCTGATTTAGAAGCAGCCCCATTTTTTTTCATGTTTGAATGAAATGCCTGGAGGTTCTGATATCCTAATTAATGATTCCCCAGGGCTGACTCCTGGGCAAGCGTCACTGGATTGCCGCCTAAAGCTACAATCCCATCTGGCCCTGTTTAGGAGCAAATAGCTTTGAACTCCGAGGAGTTTTCTTTGGAGCAGCGTGTGAAAGGTTGGGTTGCATGCGAGGAGAAAATATCAGCCACTTTGCAGCCTTCTCTTATTCTGAAATGGACAGTTTGTGGCAGGTATGGGGAACCAGGTTGATGAAACACAACTCCCAACCGCAAGGATGGCCAGTGGCAAGGGATGATGGGAGTCGTAGTTCAGGAAATATCTGGAGGGCCAGAGGTTCCCCACACCTGGCTTATGGGATGTTTAATGGAAAGATCCTGCTTCTAGTGGACAATGCAACCCCCAGAAAAGCATCCTGAATGGATTTGGGTTGTTGTTTTTTACCATGAGTAATTTTATGGGAAGTATATATACAAATTTCATGTTGTTTTCTTACATAAAGCAATCCAACTTCTTAAATTATTATTATTATTACTATTATACCAGTGTGGTATCCCTCCTTTGCCACTCACAAGGCAACTTTGTTTTTAATGAATTTGCTAAATAGTTTAAGATTCCAGTCCAATTAATGTTAACTCAGAAGTGAAGCCCAATGAAGCTCAATTGGCCTTACTCCCCGGTAAGTATAAATCTGTAGCCTAAATCTTATTAAGACTGTATTTCAGAAACATGTGTGGTAATGTTTAAATTAAAAGAAGTAAATAGAATAAGAAAAAAGCATACTTTTTAAAATGTAAACATTCACAGGTAAGAATAGAAGAATTGTCCTCCCTGTCCACAAATTCTGAAATGGACAGAAGAGGGAGGAGATAATGAAGAAGAAGAAGAAGAAGAAGAAGAAGAAGAAGAAGAAGAAGAAGAAGAAGAAGAAGAAGAAGAAGAAGAATGATGCTGTGGTGAGAATGAAGATGGTGATGAAAACAGAGGAGAAGGAGATGTTAACTTTCTGAATTACTCCTTTCCTTATAATTTAGCTCTTGGTTTCCCCTCATTTCCATGTCTGCTAATTACATCTGCTATACTGGAACAAGATGTCCTTCATTTATGGTGTTCCTGCAGCCCTGTGTACCCAGTCTGTACTTCAAGGGTAGGTCTGGTCACAGAACTGTCAGCAGGGGGATCCCGCTCCTATAGATCTCAAACAAACACACACACACACCACTGAGTAAGTCTATCTGAGAAGATACCCTTGTCCTTACAAGGCTCTGGGCCACGATTCAGGCTCTTCCTCTCCTCCCCTGCCGCCAGAGCCCCAGCCCTTCCATCTGGTGGGGTGCCTATTCAGCACTTACTCGAAATTGCTTTTCCCAATTGCGCTGAGCTGTACCTGCTGCAATATTAAAAGGTTATGGAGGTTTTATGGAGGCCTGCCACTGACAGTGCCTATGAATTTCAATGCCATTTGCATCGCAGGCGAGAGAGCCAGCGTTATCTCCCAAATCTCTTGCGTCCGCAGGCTCCTGGCACTTTCTTTAAAGCTTCCATGAATCCCCACGAAAAGCAGCTCCCAGTCACGCTTCCACCTGGGAGAAAAGACACTGTGATCTCAAGATCAAGAAATGTCTTGCGGGATCATTAGCAGCCCATTTAGTCCAGTATTGCTGAGCAACAGGAAGCAGCTCTATACCAAGGTAAAAAGGTAAAGGGACCCCTGACCATCAGGTCCAGTCGTGGCCGACTCTGGGGTTGCGGCATCTTGCTCTATAGGCCAAGGGAGCCGGCGTTTGTCCGCAGACAGCTTCCGGGTCATGTGGCCAGCATGACTAAGTCGCTTCTGGCGAACCAGAGCAGCGCAGGGAAACGATGTTTACCTTCCTGCCTGAGCGGTACCTATTTATCTCCTTGCATTTTGCCGTGCTTTCAAACTGCTAGGTTGGCAGGAGCAGGGACCGAGCAATGGGACCTCACCCCATCGCAGAGATTTGAACTGCCGACCTTCTGATCGGCAAGCCCAAGAGGCTCTGTGGTTTAACCCCCAGTGACACCTGCATCCCTGTACCAAGGTAAAAAGGTAAAGGTAAAGGGACGCCTGACCATTAGGTCCAGTCATGGCCAACTCTGGGGTTGCGGTGCTCATCTCGCTTTACTGGCCGAGGGAGCCGGTGTACAGCTTCTGAGTCATGTGGCCAGCATGACTAAGCCACTTCTGGCGAACCAGAGCAGTGCACGGAAACGCCGTTTACCTTCCCGCTGGAGGGGTACCTATTTATCTACTTGTACTTCGTGCTTTCGAACTGCTAGGTTGGCAGGAGCAGGGACTGAGCAACAGGAGCTCACCCCATCACGGGGATTCGAACTGCCGACCTTCTGATCGGCAAGTCCTAGGCGCTGTGGTTTAACCCACAGTGCCACCTGTGTCCCAATATACCAAGTAGGCAGCTTGAAATCATTGAGCCCAAGTTTGGGAAACACTGATGTGCTTCAATGCCCTGCAATGCAGAAATCGCCACTAAAGAATCCCTGACAGGTGGCCATTTAGCCTCTGCTTTAAAAACCCCCAATACCAAGATGAAGGTCTACCAGGCTTGTGTCTTGAGCTCGCTGCTTGATGGAAGTGAGTCGTGGGCAACTTACAACCTCCAGGAGCAACACATCCAAGCCTTCCATATGTGCTGTGTCAGGAAGACTTTGAGCACCACAGGGCAGGACAGAGTCTCAAACAAAGATGTGGTCTCCCAAACCCACATTCCCAGCATGTTCACACTCCTGTCTCAGCGTCATCTAGGCTGGCTAGGCCGGAATTTTAGTAGCAAGGAATTGGAAAAATACAACAATACCCAACACGGAAGATTGGCAAATCCTAATGGTAGAATATCTGCAGCTAGCGAAAGCGACAGGAAGAGTAAGAGGTCAACCAAAACAAAAAGTCTAGAAGGATTGGAGAATCTTTAAAGAATATTTAGAAAACCATGGAATAAAAGGAAACATCTTGGCAGAATTAGACTGATCCCTGTATTGTATAAATATAAGTTTGTAGGGAGGTAAAAAGAATATAAGAAATATGTAACTGTGCGGTATAAAGCAATGGGTAGACAAAGTACAGTGAGATTAATTGGAAGTCAGTTTTAAATTTCTTTTCTATAAATTTTATGATTGTGTTCAAAACCAGGAATATATATGATGATAATTATATTAATCTTCTTATATCTTATAGTGTGGTGGTTTGTTTGATTTTTCTCTTATTTCTTTGTTTGATTAATTGTTTGTTTGATTGTATGTTTGTTTACTTGTATGTACGTCTGTCTTTCATAAATGTATTTATTTTAAATTAGTAAAGATATATTTAAAAAAAAGAATACGTCATGAGGACTGATCCTTAGCCCACGTCTTGTGTTTGTATTGTTGTGATTAGTTCTTATTGCAACAAAGGGGTTTGTTTCTGAGTCATGTGACCAGAGGAGGAATAATGACTGGGAGGAGCACAGAGAGAAGAAATGCCCCGGTGCATCTGAAACAGCAAAACCGGACTCCTTCCTCTGCCCCAGCTGCAACGAAACATATCTCTCCCTTATCAGCCTCTACAGCCACTGCAGGTGCTGTAACTCTCCAACAGTTTGATATCACCCCCAAAGGTGCACTCCTCCATTGTCTCCCGAGACAGACAGATGCCAAAAATAAAAATAAAAAAATCAGTCCTCATTTATCTCATTGCACTCTCATATGCATTTCAGCAAATTATGCCTTTTCCTGACGGGAAGAGAGCATTCGGATTCCTGCTGGCATTTTGAATTGTACCTTTATTAATCATTGTTGTGTGGTTTTGATGTTTGCTCTGCAAGCCTCTTTATACCAGAGGAAGAGAAAGTGGGACACAGATCGATAGAATAAATAAAACAAACTTGTTGGCTTCAAAGAACTTTGTACCTCTTAAAAAAAACAGTTTGAAAAGGAGATACTGCTCTTGGTTGGGAAACTAGATAACTCGTTCCTTCCATTTGGGAGATTAGTGTTTGCTTTTAGAAGACGAAAACTAGGTTGGGCATGTTGCGACGAGGAGATGTTCCGTTCAGTTTGCATTTTAATGCCAACCTCCCTCATTTGCACTTCCTGAAACAATCCATGAACTGAAACACAGTTCTCCTCCGAAATTCACACTTCTCAAGATTTGACAATATCTGGTTCTCCAACCAAAACATGTGATCCCAAATGTGTCTGTCAGGGCAAAAGCGTGAATCAAAATGCACATACGTCTGAGAAAATAACATGCAAGAATGCAGTACATATATTAAGGGGGAAATTGCACACACAAAATGTCTATTGTTGCAAGCTAGGAGGCTCAGTTTGGCTGGTGCCCTGAGTGCCTTCCGAATCTTGGGATCCTGCATCTGTGGGGGCAGATGGTATGGAATGCCAATGGCCAATGGTCTCTAGGAGATGGCTTTGGCTGACTAGTTAAGCACTAAAAAAGCTGCAAAGTGCAATAGAACAAAGGTGGTGGCTTCCTTCCACTCCATTAGCTGCTAGGTAAGATCACGCGGGTGGCACTGTGGGTTAAACCACAGAGCCTAGGACTTGCCGATCAGAAGGTCGGCGGTTCGAAACCCAGCGACGGGGTGAGCTCCCGTTGCTCGGTCTCTGCTCCTGCCAACCTACCAGTTCGAAAGCATGTCAAAGTGCAAGTAGATAAATAGGTACCGCTCCGGCGGGAAGGTAAACGCCGTTTCCGTGCGCTGCTCTGGTTCACCAGCCAGCATGACTAAGCCACTTCTGGTGAACCAGAGTGTTCTTGAGGCTATGAACATGAGTTTGACCAAACTGCGGGAGGCAGGTCCAGGGGGTCACGAAGAGTCGGACACGACTAAATGACTAAACAACAACAATTACTTCCTTGACCTGGACACTCGACTTCTGTTGACGCAGCCTAGAATAGCATTAGGGTGTTGTTGTTTTTTGCTACTGCATCACACTGTTGACACATGTTAAGCTTGTGGTCTGCTAAGACCCCTAAATCCTTTTCATGTGGACTGCTGTACTTTTCACATTGCTGGCTGCCTGCAGTGATGAAATACCTTCCATATGGGAAACATCTTGCAAAAGGGCTTGTTGCTTTGTTTTTCTGTAGGAGCAGCTGCGAGGCAAAGATACTTTGATATCATTCTGCTTCCAGCTTCGATAAGCCACTTCTCTGCAGAGCGTCCAAAGTGGTGTCCAGTGCAGTAGCAGAAAACCCACCATCAAACATGAAAGGGTGAAAACCAAAGAGCTTCACAGGACAAAGTTGTCATTCTAGTGCGGATTGCAAAGAAGCCTTTACTGCGCAATTGAGTTAAGCAGTAAGTTGTTTTTCCTGAACCACTCCCCCAACTGCTCAACTTCCTTCCTATGGGCCGCCTCCCCGTCTCCAGCCGTGATTAAACCAACCACCGTTGTATCATCTGCAAACTTAATGATCTTATTACTGGGGGATTTGGGGGCACAGTCAGGAGAAGACAATGAAATTATCAGTAAGAGTCAAAAAACATCCATTTAAAACACTCAAAGGAAAATGTAAAGTCAGCGATAAACTGAAAACAGATTAAAAGACACACATCAACATTCTGCATATCTGGGTATAAATCTCTGTATGACTTTCATATCCTGCCTTTCACTCAGATTTCTAAACTTGCTGGCAAGTTGCAACCACCAGCGGAGGCCAGACTTGCCCATCTGTCTTGGTTTTGCTCTCCAAAGAGCTGGAGGGGTGATTTTTTGTTTGTTTGTTTGCTGCCTGCCGCTCTTGGCATCTCTCTGCCAGTGGAGCAGCTTTGGAGAGACAGGAGAGCATTCACAGCCCATCAGCCAAGGCGGCCATGGCCCGTCAGCCCCTGGCGGTGAAGACCAAAATGTGGTCTGCTGCAAAGGAAGGAGCTGAGATTGCAGAATGAGATGGAGGCAGCACCACCCAGGAGGGGTCAGGATGGAGGGCAGCAAGACCCCAAACATCCATGCTGAGGCAACAGAGCCGTGGCCTAAAATTTGTTACTTTTTAAAAGATTGCCGCCTTTCCCTTCAGTCGCAAGGCAACTTACACACCTCCAAGAGGAAGCAGCAATATAAGAAAATGATTAAAAATGCCGCAGCAATATATAAAACAGCAAGTTAAGTGCACAGACTAAAGCAGCTGCGCTAGAAGTTAGAAATCAAGAGCCTGAGGAAATCGGAAAGGATTTGCCTAGCACTGCGAAGGCAGCAGGGTTGACACTGGCTTTGAATCCAGCACAGAGCAAGCAGGTCTCTGTGTATCCAGCTTCCAGCTCAGCTCTCACACGTTATTCTGGCTATCGTTCTCCTTTGTTTAGTTGTTTAGTCGTGTGTGACTCTTCATGACCCCCTGGACCAGAGCACGCCAGGCACTCCTGTCTTCCACTGCCTCCCGCAGTTTGGTCACACTCATGCTGGTAGCTTCGAGAACACTGTCCAACCATCTCGTCCTCTGTCGTCCCCTTCTCCTTGTGCCCTCCATCTTTCCCAACATCAGGGTCTTTTCCAGGGAGTCTTCTCTTCTCATGAGGTGGCCGAAGTCTTGGAGCCTCAGCTTCAGGATCTGTCCTTCCAGTGAGCACTCAGGGCTGATTTCCTTAAGAATGGATGTGTTTGGTCTTCTTGCAGTCCATGGGACTCTCAAGAGTCTCCTTCAGCACCAGAATTCAAAAGCATCAATTCTTTGGCGATCAGCCTTCTTTATGGTCCTTTATGCTCTCACTTCCGTACATCGCTACTGGGAAAACCAGAGCTTTAACTATACGGACCACTCTATTCTGTCTTGGTCAAACCACACCTGGAATACTGTGTCCAGTTCTGGGCATCATAATTTAAGAAAGATGTTGACAAGCTGGAACATGTGCAGATGAGGGCAACCAAGATGTTCAAGGGTCTGGAAGCCAAGCCTGATGAGGAACGGTTGAGGGAGTTAGGGATGCTTAGTCTGGAGAAGAGGAGGTTGAGAAGAGATATAAGTGCCACCTTCAAATACCTGAAGGGTTGGCCCATGGAAGAGGGAGCAATCTTGTTTTCTGCTGCTCTGGAGGGTAGGACCCAAACCAGTGGATCCAAGTGACAAGGAAGGAGATTCTGACTAAACATCAGGAAGAACTTTCTGAGAGTAAGAGCTGCTTGACAGTGGAACAGACTCCCTTGGCAACTGGACTCTGATTCACGAGAAGTTGGATTCTTTCACTGTGATTCTTGCATTGTAGGGGGCTGGACTAGATGACCCTTAAGGTCCCTTGTAACCCTACAGTTCTACGATTCAATTGTTCTAATGCCTCTCTATAGCAACCTTCTCCAACCCGGTGCTCTCCAGACCACAAGTCCCATCATGTAGTCGAAAACATTTGGAGGGTACCCGGTTGACAAAGGCTTCCATATACCTCCGCTATCTGCATTCTCCCTCTTGAAATATTGGTGTGTGTGTGTGTGTGTGTGTGTGTGTGTGTGTGTGTTGATTAACACTCCAGTTCTTGGGGAAAAACAAGGGTGAACTCTCAGCATCTCTTTCTGAAAAATGGGTCCCCAGTGGGAAATGCCTCTGACTCATTTTGGGTATAGTTGTAATCTTTTCTTGCAAATGTTAATTAAATGATTGATTCACTGAGAGCTTTAACTAACTCTGATAAGCTCACACAATTTTCTGGCCAGTAATTGCATTTTCCTCCAGGGGTTAGCTAAGAAAGTGATGTTGAGGGGCAGAGGGAGGCTTATTCCGCACTAGAAGTTCAGTGAGAGGTTTTTGCCTTTGGGCCTCGAAGAACGCGAGATATGAAGCAAGTTGGACTGTTTTCTAGCACGGCCTTATCTCTATTCTTTCCTCCTCCTTTCATTTTCTCAAACATTAGAAATGGACCGGAAAATGCTTGCAGCAAAAAGAGCAGCCATCTCAATGAGCGGTGGGATTTTGTTTTGTTTTGTTTTTCAAGTCTCTGGCGAGGCATGCCGCCATACCTCATGAAGACTCTTTGGTTCACTTCAAACAAATGCACATATCTCCATCAGGGAAATGCTGTTAGTGGCTATAGGAAGAAAACATGGGTTTGCGAGTTTGTCTTTTGATTCCTGAGCCTTTCTGCCCCAGTGTTATTTGTGGAGCAGATTGGATAGGTAGTGAAAACCAGTGGGCAAGGTCCCTATCCATCTCCCATCACCAAATTTGTCAATCTTAGGAGCCCCTGTTCCTACATGCATTGAAGTTAAGCATGAAAAGAGAGGCTGTTTTTTTTTTTTTTATAATATTTTTTATTACGTTTCTTTCCAAATTTTATACATTACAAACAAATAAGGAGTTTACAAGAAACCATTTTTTTTTTTTTTTTAACAAAGATCCCAACTTGGACTTCCCCACCCCTTCCGATTCTGCGTTCTTTATATTAACAATGTCAGCAATTTGTTACCTTATGTCATACCTTATTGTAACTTTTACATGTTATGTATCTATATTCAATGTATTATGTCACAATTTTTATACCTTTAAAATAAACGTAACATGTTCAATTTCATATTATCTCCTTTTCTCTTTTATCACTTAGTTTACTATTTACTTAATCATAATTGCTAAAGCGTATCATTTCCAAATCATGCACCGTCTTAAGATTCATACAGTTTGTAATACTTTTGCAAGTAGTCTTTAAACTTTTTCCAGTCCACCTCAATTGTTTCTACATCCAGATCTCGGATTCTGCCGGTCAGTTCAGCTATCTCCATGTAGTCCATCAACTGCATCTGCCATTCCTCCAGCGTGGGTAAATCTTGTGTCTTCCAGTTCTTTGCGATGAGTATTCTTGCTGCTGTACTAGCATACATAAACAAAGTTCTGTCCTTCTTTAACACTTTCTGGTCTACCATGCCCAACAGGAAGGCCTCTGGTTTCTTGGGAAAGGTATACCTAAATACCTTTTTCAACTCATTGTAAATCATTTCCCAGAAAGCCTTAACCTTTGGGCATGTCCACCAGAGGTGAAAGAAAGTCCCCTCTGCTTCCTTACACTTCCAACATTTATTGTCAGACAGGTGATGTATCTTAGCTAACTTGACTGGGGTCATGTACCACCGGTATATCATTTTCATAATGTTTTCCTTCAAGGCCGTACTGGCCGTGAATTTCATTCCGGTGTTCCATAACCTTTCCCAGTCTTCAAACATAATGTTGTGTCCAACATCCTGTGCCCATTTAATCATAGCAGATTTAACTGTCTCATCCTGTAAATTCCACATAAGCAGCAAGTTATACATTCTAGATAACAGCTTTGTCTTTGGTTCTAACAATTCTGTCTCTAGTTTCGACTTTTCCACCTGGAAACCAACTTTTTTGTCCATTTTGAAAACCTCTTGAATTTGAGCATAATGTAGCCAATCTCGCACCTTATTTTTTAGTTTGTCCTGGCTCTGCAACTTCCAATTGTCTCCAATTTTTTCAGTCAATTCCCAATATTTCGGCCAATAGGCCTCCATATTGGGTCTTTTTCGGGCCTTGGCCTCCACTGGTGATAGCCACCTCGGAGTTTTACTCTCTAGTAAGTCTTTATATTTCATCCAGACTGCAAAAATTGCTTTTCTGACAATGTGGCTTTTAAACAATTTATGTGCTTTAACCTTGTCGTACCATAGGTATGCGTGCCATCCAAAAGCATTATTAAAACCTTCCAGATCTAGGACATCGGTGTTTTCCAACAAAAACCAATCTTTCAGCCAGCAGAAGGCTGCAGCTTCATAATACAACCTCAAGTCCGGCAGGGCAAACCCCCCTCTTTCTTTCGAGTCTGTTAATATTTTAAACTTTATTCGGGGCTTTTTGCCCTGCCAGATAAATCTAGATATATCCTTCTGCCATTTTCCAAAGCAATCCACTCTGTCCACGATCTGTAAGGTTTGAAACAAAAATAACATTTTCGGCAACACATTCATTTTTATAGCTGCAATTCTTCCCAACAAGGAAAGTTTCAATCTTGACCAAATTTCTAAATCCTTTTTAACTTCCAACCAACATTTCTCATAATTATCCTTAAATAAATTCAAATTCTTGGAGGACAAATAGATCCCAAGGTATTTCACTTTTTTAACCACATTCAGTTCTGTTTCTCTCTGAAACCCCTCTGTTTCTGTAATTGTTAAATTTTTGGTCAGAACCTTAGTTTTTTGTTTATTCAACCTAAATCCCGCCACCCGACCAAATTCAGATATAAGTTCGAGAACTCTTTTTGTACTGGATTCTGGCTCCTGCAGTGTCAAAACTAGGTCATCTGCAAAAGCTTTCAGTTTATATTGTTTCACTCCGACCTCTATCCCTTGTACCAACCGGTCCTCTCTGATCATATTCAATAGCACCTCCAGGACTGAAATAAATAACAGAGGGGATAGAGGGCACCCTTGTCGTGTCCCTTTTTCAATTTTAAATTCCTCCGTCACCACATTGTTCACTATTAATTTAGCTTTTTGTTCTGAATAGATTGCATGTAATCCATTCTCAAACCCCCGTCCCACTCCCATCCCTTCCAAGTTCTTCTTCATAAACATCCAAGATATGTTGTCAAATGCTTTCTCCGCATCAATAAAGATTAACACCGCCCTTGTGTTCCTGTTAGTCTGCAAAAGTTCTAAAATGTCAATGATGTTTCTAGTGTTCTCATATAAATGTCTACCAGGGAGAAAGCCAGCTTGGTCTTTATGAATTACTTCATTTAAGACTTTTTTAAGTCTATTTGCCAAAATGTCTGCAAATATTTTGTAATCCACATTTAGGAGTGAGATGGGACGGTAGTTTTTAAGCTGAGTCTTTTCAGATTCTGACTTAGGTATCAATGTGATGAAGGCTTCTTTCCACGTTTCTGGTGCCCTCTTCCCATCCATAATCTGGTTACATACCTCCAACAAAGGTTGTATCAAATAGTCCTTCAGAACCTTGTAATATTTGGAGGTAAGTCCATCCGGGCCTGGAGATTTGCCTAGTTGCATATTCTGAATGGCACCTTCAATTTCCTGTGAGGTTATTGTAGAGTTCAAGATTGATCTTTTATCTTGAGTTATTTTTGATAGTCCATTTATCTTTAAAAATTGATCTATCTCTGATTCTTTCTGGGGCCCCTGTGCATACAGTTCTTTGAAGTATCTGTGGAAGCACCTCCTAATTTCTTCTGGTTTCTGTACGATCCTTCCATCAATCTCTAGATTTGTTATCGTGTTTAGCTTTTGTCTTTTTTTCAGCTGCCAAGCTAGCAGCTTTCCACATTTATTTGCTGATTCAAAAGATCTTTGCTTCATCTGTTTTATTTTCCATTCAATCTCCTGATTAATCAATTTTGAGTATTCTGCTTGGTGGAATTTAATTTCTCTCAGCACCTCCTTGGACTTTGGTTTGGTTCTCAGTTTTTTTTCTCCTTGGTGTATTTTCTCCAATATTTTGTCCTTCTTTCCGTTCCAGAGTTTTTTCTTGATTGAATTCTGTTGTATCAGAAACCCTCTCATAAAAGCTTTGCTTGCGTCCCAGATCGTTCTTTTTTCAACTGTAGTATTCAAATTTATCTCAAAATAGTCCTTTAATGTTTTTTGGGCCTTTTTCACAATCTCTTGATCTCTTAGTAGTGTGTCATTCATTCTCCATCTGAAGGAACCGGGTTGAGTTAATCTAAGTTCTATTTTCAAGGCGTTGTGGTCGGAGCATGTTTTTGGGCAGATTTCCACCTTTTTAGTCTTGGGTGCCAGCCCCCTGGAGGTCCAGATTTGGTCGATCCTTGACCAAGACAGGTGGGCCTCAGAGAAAAAAGTTCCTTCTTTACCTAGGGGGTTCTTTGTCCTCCATATGTCGATCAAATCCAGATTGTCAGTCAGTTCGAAAAAAGTTTTGGGCAGTCTGCCGTCTGATGTTAAGTTTTGGTTGTAAGACTTATCCATATGTGTAGACACCACTCCATTCATATCTCCCATCATTATGATGTTAGCATAATCCAGATAGTCCAGCAACGTCTCATGCAGCTTCTTGAAAAATTCTGATTTCCCGTCATTTGGGGCATAAATTCCTAATATCAATATTTTTTCTCCTTGGGTTTGAATTTCAATTGCCAAAATTCTTCCTTGTTCATCCTTAAATAGAAATTTGGGTATCAGGCTCTCCTTAGCGTAGATCACCACTCCTCTTTTCTTTACTTTGTCAGACGAAATAAATTCTTGGCCTAATCTTTTATTTACCAAAACCTTCCTGTGGAGCCTGGTCACATGGGTTTCTTGTAGGCAAATAATGTCCAATTGTTCTTTCTTCAATATGTGAAATAACCTCCTTCTTTTCTCCGGGGAATTTCCGCCATTTATATTCCAACTGAGTAGCCGCAGAGACATCCTGAACTATTCTGCTACACCTAGAGCGGTGTATCTTCTTTCTCCTCTGGTTCCGAAGGTGCAGGTATTGCTCCACCTGGGTTGGGTATAGGCCAATTAGCTGCTGCTTCTTTTTGGAGGTCTTCTCCGTAATCGTGCTGGAACTTTTGTAAGTCCTCTGGTGATCTTATTTTAACCTTCTTCTGTTTGTAAGTGAATGATAGCCCTTGTGGGAACTCCCACCTGTAAGGAATTGTGTTGAGTCTCAGCAACTTAGCCAAATCTGAGTAGGTGGCTCTCAAGTCCAATAACTGTTTAGGAATATCTCGGTAAATTTCCACCCTTTTCTCTTGTATCACAATTGAGTTTTTGAAGTGTAGGCCTAGTATTTTGTCTCTCTCCTCCCTTGATCTCAAAGCTATTAAGCAGTCTCTGGATCTATCTTTTCTTACTAATCTTCCCAACCGAAAAGCCGATACAATTTTGAAATCAATTTCTTCTTTTAAGTCCCAGAACTTTGTAAACTCTGTTGTCAAAAGTCCTTTCAAATCTTCTTGTTCAATTTCTGGGACTGCCCTTAGTCTGAGGTTGGTCTCGCGATTTTTCAATTCCACCAACGAGAGATAGGTTTGTTGGTCCCCTATCTGTTTATGAAGAGGCTTGACTTCCGCTTTAACTTCCTCGACTTCTTTTTTAGCTGATGTTGCAATTTGAACGGCTTCCCCTGCCAGTTTACGATTCTCTTCTGTTGCTCCTTGCAATTTTTCAATTGCTTGGGTATGTTGGGAAACCTGATCTGTCAATTTCTGGATCGAGGATGTTGCTTGGTCAATTTTTGTTGATTGGTTATCAATTTTTTGATTTATTGCTGACAATTGTTCCAAAACTTGTTTCAGTACTGCCTCAGCTCCTCCTGCTGCCATATCTTCCTCTTCAGATTTTTCAGGCTTTTCGGTTTCTACTTTTTGTGTCGCAAGCACAGCTGGAACTGATAATCTACGTCCCTGAGTTAAAGTTGTTTGCAAAAGCTGTGCTTGCTTTTTTGCTTTCTCTTTCTCCTTAGCTTCCTTAGCTTTGGCTGCTCTTGTCTTTCCTGTGCCACTCATCAGTCAACGTTCAAGGTCAAGTGTTGTAATCCCATGGGAAAGGCAAGTCCAGAATTAAAAACAGTCTATTGAGAGAAGGTAAACAGAGAAACTTTCCCAGGCCTCTATATTCCCAATGTCCTCTAGGGGGAGTGCCACCAAAGTTTTAGTAAGAAGAAGGTAACTTTCCGCAATTAAAGTCTCTTTGTTCCAACTTTAAAAACAATTTTAAAAGCAAATTAGTTCCAGCACGCTAAAAGAAAGGTCCTGCAGAGCCCTTTTAAACATATAACAAAGTTCCAGCAAGGTGCCTGCAATTGTATCCACTTCAGCTAGGTGAGCTCAAAATTACACTATCCAGTTACAAAAGTATCTGGAAGCTTGCAACAGTTCCGCAGTTTAAACAACTTTACCCGGGCACCCGGGAATTTGGGGTTAGAGTCTTCCCTTGCCCTTGGGGTGTCCGCTCCAGGTCAATTTTATGCTGTATTTATTCTTTAAAAGTAAAATTCAAATGTGCACGAAAGTCCCGATTTAAAGCTTCAAAGCTTCCCTGTTCACAGCGCTTTCCGCTCTTTAGACCGTCTGCTTTGATCTTGAAAGCAGTGTCGGAAGACGGACTTCCTCTTTCTCGTCTCCCGTTTTTAGCCAAATTTTCCGATTTGATTTGTAGAATCTTAGGTCCTTACTCACGGGTTTGATGTTTCAGCCCGATGTTTCTTGGAAGAAAGGTCAGCGCTCATCCGTGACAGCCGCGCGGCTTCGCCTCCGCAGAAAGAGCGATGAACCCACAGCACCGCTCCCCCTCCTTCACTCCGGAGCCCCTTACGGGGTTCCTTTTGTGATTTCGGGGTCGCTCCAGGTGCCCGCCGGGTCCCACGGCCACGGACTCACTCTGCCCGTGGTTTATCTTGATGGGTTGCCGCTGCGCCGTCGCGAGCAACCCTTTTCTGCGGTGCCCCTCTTCAGAGCTCGAAGAGGTCCGCCATCACGGTTTTGCGCCGCCTCCGGAAGTGAAAAGAGAGGCTGTTTGACCTTTAAAATATGTCCTTGTGAGTTCCTCCCAAAGTTCCCCTCTTCTTCTAGCATAGAAAAAGACCACACATTTGGTAAGTTTAAAATGGTTTACTTACATAGTCTGCAAAGGTCAGATTCATGTGCTTTTCCATACAGCATTCAGAAAGTGTTGCACAGGCAGTAAAACGTGACTTAGTTACAGTGGTGAAAGAACTCTTTGCATGCTGAGCTTCTCAAGTAGCTTGAGGGGAAGAAAGGACTTCATTACCTAGTCCCTCTCAAGGTGAACTAAACCTGGCAGGACACCTTACTCTATGGTCTTAACCCCTTCATGCATTAATTAGACTTATGCACGTTGGTGATATGAGGCTGGTTACTGTACACCTACACCCTTGACAGAAGCTTAATACAGCAGGAAGTGATGACCACCAACCTCAACAGCTTTAAAATAGAATTAGACAAATTCATGGAGAAAAGGACTATCAATGGCTACTAGCCAGAATGGGTGAGCTTTGTCTTCATTGGTCAGAGGCAGCAGTGCTTCTGAACACCAGCTGCTGGAAAACACAGGTGGGGAAGTACTTTTATGCCCAGATCCTGCTTGTGGGTTTGCCACTGTAGGATGTAACATCAATGAAGCAGTCAAATACAACATTTCCTGTTTGCCCAGAGTGGACACCCAGGGGAATGTTGCTCCAGCCAGGAGGACTTCCTGTCACACCTGGTCTGGAGCACCTTCCTCCTGCTTGTGACCAGGTAGATGGGCGTGACCCTGGCAGACCCTATAAAGGGGCTAGTCACACAGCCATCTTCCTCTCACTCTTCTTGACTCTCTTGATGCCTTTTGCTGTCTGCCGGCTCTCAGCCAGCAGCACATGGGCTCATGCCTCACAGAGGATGAAGCCACACTTTTCTCTGCAACTGTAACTACAAGCTAAAGCCTGCCTTCAGGATCATACTGTGAACTGAATGTAAACCTTATCATTACTTTTAAAAGACACTGTTGTGTCATTATTGTTTTTAAGAGAGAACTAAAGGGGATTTTGGGATGCGGGTGGCACTGTGGGTTAAACCACAGAGCCTAGGACTTGCCGGCGGCGGTTTGAATCCCCATGACGGGGTGAGCTCCCGTTGCTCGGTCCCTGCTCCTGCTAACCTAGCAGTTCGAAAGCACATCAAAGTGCAAGTAGATAAATAGGTACCACTCCGGCGGGAAGGTAAACGGCATTTCCGTGCGCTGCTCTGGTTCGCCAGAAGCGGCTTAGTCATGCTGGCCACATGACCCGGAAGCTGTACGCCGGCTCCCTCGGCCAGTAAAGCGAGATGAGCACCGCAACCCCAGAGTCGGCCATGACTGGACCTAACAGTCGGGGGTCCCTTTACCTTTACCTTTAAAGGGGATTTGCCAGGAACAATCCAATCTGCACAAGCCAGACTGGATCACTCAACTTACATGGTTCTAACAAATCCATCAACTAGCTTCCAGCAATGTGAAAGGGAATGTGCTCTGCTACAATCTCACTATCCTCTCCTAATATCCTCAGCGTTCCCACAGCTACAAGAGGCATCTGGTTGGCTATTGCAAGAAGAGGATGCTGGTGGACCATTGACCTGATTCAGCTGTCTCTGCTTATATCAGGGGTCAGCAAGCTTTTTCAGCCATGGGCCGGTCCACCATCCCTCAGAGCATGTGGGGGGCCGGACTATATTTGGGGGGGAGGAGAGAACAAATTCCTATGCCCCACAAATAACCCAGAGATGCATTTTAAATAAAAGCACACATTCTACTCATGCAAAAACACCAGGCAGGCCCCACAAATAACCCAGAGATGCATTTTAAATCAAAGGACTCATTCTACTCATGTAAAAACACGCTGATTCCCAGATCATCCGCAGGCCGGATTGAGAAGGCGATTGGGCCAAACAACAGCAGCAAGAGTATTGTTAGCCCAGAAATGGAATCAAGAAGGAATCCCAACGAAAGAAGAATGGCAGACAAAATTAATGGACTACGCAGAATTGGATAAAATGACAGGAAGGTTTAGAAACCTGCGGGACCAGAGATTCACAGAAGATTGGAGGAAATATACGAACTATTTGAAGAGCAACTGTAATCAACAAATTACACTAGTAGGACTACAAGAAGTTTTGTAAGGAGGAATATATGAAAAATTGCAAAGTAGAGAAAGAATAGAGATATTAGTTATGAGATTTAAATGTAATAGTGAAAGTAAGAAAAATTGAGTAAATAGATTGGAAAATTTTCAGATGTGATTGATGGAAGTAAAAAAAATTGTATAAGATATAAAAGTATGTTTAATTATTGTTGAAAATGATATGTTAAAAAAAACTAATAAAATTTATTTTTTTAAAAAAAGAGAGAGAAGGCGATTGGGCTGCATCCGGCCGCAGGGCCTTAGGTTACCTACCCCTGGCTTATATTCTTACGGCTGTGGAGAAGGTGGGGGGGGGCTCTCCTTCCTTAGAGGATTTTAAACAGAGGTTGGGGGACCATCTGTGAGGGATTCTTTCCTGCATTGCAAGCATTTGGACCCCAATGACCCTTGGGATCCCTTGCATCTCTGCAGTTCCATGATTCTTAACATACCAACATTAATAGGTGTTGCTTCAAAGCTGTCCATGGGGACTTCTGCTGTGAAAGACACGGCAACAAACAGGGTTCTGTTCAGCTGGCAATCGGAGTCCTAGCCAAAGGAAATCAGCTGGAAAGGGGGCAAGTTGGGGGTGAAGGCAATGGGTGACATTGAAGCCTTGGTGTCACTGCAGCCAAGGGCTTAGTTCTAAAGTAAAACAGCCCTGGATAAGACAGCTGGAGAATGTGGAACAGCAGATATATAGATAGATATATATTGTCATTGATTCGTAGGATACATGACCCCTGACTTGGCTGTCTCAAGTCTGACCTAATGCCAGAAGTTTCTAGTTTAGCCTGTCAGAAGAGCTTACAGGAGATGATGGAAGCCGGAGTTTGTGTCAATACAAGAGGGCCTTTTGTCTGCTGCAATAAAAATTGCTTTAAATTGGAGACACGGTTTGCTAAAAGAGATTATTGTAGGGGTTCCAGGAACGCTGGTGTCCTGGCAGCAGAGCAGTGAAAACCGTAGAGGGGGAAACTGGGGGTGTTCCTGGAAAACCCTGAGCTGCGAGGGGGCAGGTGCAGGAGAGGAGAGGCAGGGAGATCACCTGCTGGTGACAATGGGAAATGGCAGAGAGGCTGCACAAAGGGGAAACAGCACTTTCGGACCTGCAGTTTTTAAAAAAGAGGTCGCCTTTTGTGAAGCCCAAAGCCAGTTCTCAACAGCAGGGGCGGCAGGAGGCGGGGGCTAGCAATCTGCCTTGATGCAATTTCATTGCAGAGTTTTAAGAGAAAATCTACAGCAGAATTTAGTGGCTCACGGACACGGTGATCTGAGCCAGAGCTCAGCCTTGGATCACTAAAAGGGAGGTATTAAAATTCATTTGAATTAAAGTGTGTGTGAGAGGCAGGGGGGGGAGAGGGGGGGGGGAGAGAGAGAGACTTTGCTAGAACTGTTTCAGGACATTATGAATTATATTTTGCAAGGATAAAGAAGAGTGCAGAGCTGGTGGATTAAATTGCAGAATTCGCCAATCCATTCCGTTCTGCACATGTGTGGCATTGTAAGGCAGCAGGGCAGCTGAGATTGTAGGGCAGCCATGAACACAGGAGCAGTTATTTATTTTGTATTTCATAACAGTTATACACCCTTGGATTGGTGGGGAGGGGTACCCAGCCCTCAAAGTGGGTTAAGGCAATGAATTGATCAACAAGAAAAAATAGCATCAATGATTTAAAGCTTTCAGAAAGTTAAAACAACCACAAACTAAAGCTCATGTCTACCTTCTAAACATCTGGGTAAGGTAAAGGTAAAGGGACCCCTGACCATTAGGTCCAGTCATGCCCGACTCTGGGGTTGCGGCGCTCATCTCGCTTTACTGGTCGAGGGAGCCGGCGTACAGCTTCTGGGTCATGTGGCCAGCATGACTAAGCCGCTTTTGGCGAACCAGAGCAGCGCACGGAAACGCCGTTAACCTTCCCGCCGGAGTGGTACCTATTTATCTACTTGCACTTTGACGTGCTTTCGAACTGCTAGGTTGGCAGGAGCAGAGACCGAGCAACGGGAGCTCACCCCGTTGCTGGGATTCGAACCGCCGACCTTCTGATCAGCAAGTCCTAGGCTCTGTGGTTTAACCCACAGCGCCACCCGCGTCCCTAAACATCTGGGTAGGCTTGTCTAAACAAAACTGTTTTTAGCAAATGCTGGAAAAGAGTACAGGGAAGGTGTCTGGTATCAATACGCAGGGAGTTCCAAAGTGCCACACTAAAAGATCGAGTTCTCACAAACACAGAATTCCCTGTTAGGTCGCTGCCAGTTGGTGGCTGAGTGTGCATTTATTGGGTAAGGTGTTGCAAAACACAGAAATAGTCTCCAGGGGCTTCTAGTGAGTGTATGCTTCTGGTTCTTTTTCCTCTACTCTGCTCGTTTTTTCAGATTTTCTATATTCTAATAAACTCCTGTTCCTCCCATTATATTTTACAGCTCTCTCAAAAAGACTATTACACTACAGCAAAATGTTGCATATCAGTGAGGAATCCGCTTCACTGATAATATATCAACAGGCAGAATGCACAGAGAGACAGCCTCAACCAAACGACTTGCACATTAATGATTTCTAAAACGCACAAGTCAAAAAATGTGAAATAAACTCATAACATCAGAGACAGGCGGCAGCTGCAATCCTAACCCTGCTTCCCTGCAAATGAGCCCCATCAAATTCTACTTGCTTCTGAGTAGACATGGTTAGGATTGCGGGCTCAGTCGGGCTTGAGGTATAAACTGCTGAAATCAAGGAGTCTACTTTGAGCATGAGTACACCTGGCTCTAATCCATAGTGGATAAATAAAACTCCTCTTTGGAAATAGCCTGGCTCTAACTCTGTGATAGAATCATTTTGTTGTTGTTGAGTCGTTTAGTCATGTCCGACTCTTCGTGACCCCCTGGACCAGAGCACGCCAGGCACTCCTGTCTTCCATTGCCTCCCGCAGTTTGGTCAAACTCATGCTGGTAGCTTCAAGAACACTGTCCCACCATCTCGTCCTCTGTCGTCCCCTTCTCCTTGTGCCCTCCATCTTTCCCAACATCAGGGTCTTTTGCAGGGAGTCTTCTCTTCTCATGAAGTGGCCAAAGTCTTGGAGCCTCAGCTTCACGATCTGTCCTTCCAGTGAGCACTCAGGGCTGATTTCCTTCAGAATGGAGAGGTTTGATCTTCTTGCAGTCCATGGGACTCTCAAGAGTCTCCTCCAGCACCAGAATTCAAAAGCATCAATTCTTTGGTGATCAGCCTTCTTTATGGTCCAGCTCTCACTTCCATACATCACTACTGGGAAAACCATAGCTTGAACTATACGGACCTTTGTTGGCAAGGTAGAATCATAGTGTCATAGAATTGTAGAATCAGAAGGGGCCTTGAGGGTCATCTAGTCCAACCCTCTGCAATGCAGGAATCTCAACTAAAGCATCCGTGACAGATGGCCATCCAACCTCTGCTTAAAAACCTCCAACAAAGGAGTCCATAACCTCCCAAGGGAGACCATTCCATTGTCAATAGGCTCTTACTGTCAGAAATTTCTTCCTGAAGTTTAGTTGTAATCTCCTTTCCCTGTAACTTGAATCTATTGGTTTGGGTCTGACCCTCCAGAGCAGGAAAAGACAAGCTTGTTTCCTCTTCCATGTGAGAGCCCTTGAGAGAGCTAAGCTGTCCTGAGTCCCTTCCAATTCTTCGGCTCCTGGGATTATTTTTTTACGAAAATGGCTTTTAATAGCGCTATGCGGTTTTTACTATCTGCATTTGAATAGATTTGTATTTTATGTAGTTTTAATTCTATTGGAGTTTAATCATTTTTAACCATTATCCTTTCTATGCTTTTTGTATTTTTCTTGGTGTTGTTTCAATTTGTGTAAGCCGCCTTGAGTCTGGGGGGGGATAGCAGGTTTAAAATAAAAATAAAATAATAATAATAATCCCTGAAGAGTGCAGAACAGCTAACAAAGGGGAATAGCGTGTGGACGGCCCAGCATAAATCCCCAGCTAGTGTTCTCCTGTTGCATCTACTGTTGTTCTACTAAGTCATTGCAGAATACAAATTGGAAAGAAAGGGAGAAACCTGCAGCAGTCTGGAGGATCCTCATCTTGCTTAGCAGCTGAACAAAAAGGAAATCAAGTCTCGGGCGCACGTAACCCAGAAGTGGCATATTAATTCAAATTGCATCAAATTTATGGGTTGTGACGGACCTCCAGCTGAGATAATGATTGCATTGTAAATAAATAAACCAAAGGATGCGCAATTCAGGAGCCTTTTGCTCCAATTGCTCTTTACTTAACAGCCGTTGATTGCCATCTGGAACACGCACAAATCTTCTCCTGCTTCAGGTGCTCAAGGGAACAGGTGAGGGTCCAAGCTGAGTGCATCAGCCCCGCCCACAACATACCTGTACCTGCTGGCCCCACCCCCAGCGCTTATGTGTTCAGCATGAAGGCCCGCAGTGCGATCCACCACATTCAACTGAATGAGGTTTGAATCCACCTTGGGTCAGGGATTCTGACTGCGGGAAGGAGTCTAACCACAGTGGCTTGTCTGCAAGAATCTCCATTCTAATAACAATAATAATAATAATAATAATTTATTATTTGTACACCGTCCATCTGGCTGGGTTTCCCCAGCCACTCTGGGCGGCTTCCAACAGAACACTAAAATACAATAACCTATTAAACATTAAAAGCTTCCCTAAGCTTGTTTTTCTGTTTGACATCTGGTGGGAGGGTGTTCCACAGGGCGGGTGCCACCACCGAGAAGGCTCTTTGCTTGGTTCCCTGTAGGTTTGCTTCTCGCAGGGAGGGAACCGCCAGAAGGCCCTCTGCACTAGACCTCAGCATCCTGGCAGAACGATGGGGGCAGAGACACTCCTTCAGGTATACTGGGCCGAGGCCGTTTAGGGCTTTAAAGTTCAGCACCAACACTTTGAATTGTGCTCGGAAACGTACAGGGAGCCAATGTAGGTCTTTCAAGACTGGTGTTATATGGTCTCAGCTGCCGCTCCCAGTCACCAGTCTAGCTGCCGCATTCTGGATTAGTTGTAGTTTCCGGGTCACCTTCAAAGGTAGCCCCACGTAGAATGCATTGCAGTAGTCCAAGGAGATTCAATATGAATTCAATAAAGGAGCCGGGGGGGTGTTGCATGTGCAAACACTGCCTTGCTTTAAACGCCAGTGCATTCTTCCGAAAGCCTGAGGGAGCTCTAGAAGCCCCTGCTTTCGACACTTTCCAATGTGGTCACAAATATCTTTATTTCCTTTCCATATAAACTGCTCTGCAGAGACCTAATGGGGCAAGGAGGGTGATAGGCGTATCCAGTGATGCTCTGTATGCTTGATCTTTCCATGGCTCTACATCCTCCAGATGTTGCTGGACTACAAATCCCATCACCATTGGCCCTGCTGCCTGAAAAGGCTGATGGGAGTTGGAGTCCAGCCGCCAGCTGAGATGCCCAAACACCACCCAAACCATTGCCGTTTTAATTGGTGAAAAAGTAAGCAGATTCTCTTGTGCAGCTGTCACTTGATATTGCAATTATCAGGAGAATCAGGCCTTGCAGATAGGCCTCACTAGGATACACAACTGGTAGAAGTTAACTCAAAGAGGAACTCTAGGATCAGAATTCTGAGTCGGTAGCGCCAGATTCAGCAAATTTGAATTCCAATGTTGTTCTGATTCATCTATTCCGTCTCCATCGCTGCTCTGCCAGTTTTTGCTCCTCCATTGAGTTAGTCACAGACTCAAGACCTCTTTGTCAGCTCCGCGTTCAGCCACCTTCCTCCTGAATTCTCCAACAGCCGCCATCTGCATAATCCTTGTCCTAAATCACAGCCCAACAACCACAGTGCTCGTTAGCTGCTGTTTAATTAAGCAATATGGATCCTGCCTTGATATTTACAATTCCACTCGCTCTGATTGATTGGTGAAAATGTCTCATTTTTAAATACGGCAGCCATAAAGTTTAATACCGCTTGACTTATTGCAAGTTTCATTTACCGCTCCAGATGCCAATCCGGCCCAACCCAAAGCTAGGAGCCGCTGGCCTATTAAATCAATGCTAACTGTGCGTGCAGAAATAGATGATGAGCTTCATTACAACCGGTTTGCTGGGCAATTATTGAGATCTGGATTTACACACTCGTGCAAATCCAACACTTCTTCTCCTGGTCTCCGTTAAAGAGGCGAGAGAGGAACACGTGAAGAAAACATTTCATGCAGACCACTGCAAAGTTCTCACGCTCCGCTTCTGAAATCGTGGACAGCTCTTTTTCAAAAAGCTCGAGATATAATTACCAAGACAAGGTGCCCATCCTAGAAACAAGGTTATTTGTGGTTCTGGGAAAGCTGAAGATCTTCAACAGCCAGGAATGAAAGGGAGTTGGAGGGCTGGAACATCTGCAAGGCCAAAGGTTCCCCAGTGGTAGAGCTTTTCGTGAGAGATGGTGCCATGGAGGCAGTGATGGCCAATGTGGAAGGCTTTCAAAGATTAGACAAATTCATGGAGATGGCTATTGATAGCTACTAGTCAGGATGGTTTGGCTCTGCCTCTGTAGCTTCTGAATCCAAGTTACTGGAAACCACAGGAGGGTTGTTGTTGTTTAGTCGTTTAGTCATGTCTGACTCTTCGTGACCCCCTGGACCAGAGCACACCAGGCACTCCTGTCTTCCACTGCCTCCCGCAGTTTGGTCAGACTCATGCTGGTAGCTTCGAGAACACTGTCCCACCATCTCATCCTCTGTCGTCCCCTTCTCCTTGCCCTCCATCTTTACCAACATCAGGGTCTTTTCCAGGGAGTCTTCTCTTCTCATGAGGTGGCCAAAGTATTGGAGCCTCAGCTTTACGATCTGTCCTTCCAGTGAGCACTCAGGGCTGGTTTCCTTCAGAATGAAGAGTTTTGATCTTCTTGCAGTCCATGGGACTCTCAAGAGTCTTCTCCAGCACCAGAATTCAAAAGCATCAATTCTTCGGCAATCAGCCTTCTTTGTGGTCCAGCTCTCACTTCCATACATCACTACTGGGAAAACCATAGCTTGAACTATACGGACCTTTGTCGGCAAGGTGATAGCTCTTGAACTCAAATCCTGCTTGCATGGCATCCGGTTGGCCACTGTGAGAACAGGCTGCTGGACTAGATGGGCCATTGGCCTGATCCAACCTCGGGGCTGTTCTCATGTTCTGCTTTGCATGCAGAAGGTCCCAGGCTAATTCTCCAACACCTCTAGGTGGGGCTGGGAGGGACCCCATCTGAAACCCTAGAAAGCAGCTGCCAGTCAGTGTGGACAGTGCTGAGCTAGATTATGGTTACCAGATGTCCCCGTTTCCCGGGGGAAATCCCTTATTTACCAATCCGTCCCCAGAATGTCCCCGGATCTCATTTAATGTCCCCGGATTTATATTTTAAGTGTTGTAGATTTATTAGTAGGGAATGAATGTTGCGTGGTTGGTTCAAGGGCACAAGACACATCATGTGAGGACTTCCGGCGAGGCAAAATGGTGGGCACCATGGCAGCGAGCAGCTCTTGAAGCCAGCCAGAACCAACTGCACTACCAGGCTGGCTCCGAGCTGCTGAGACTGCCACTGCCACTGCCAAGGGGGAACCAGGGATGCCCGGCATGTCAACTGGGGGAACTGCTGACCCCCCAACCCAAATTGAACCAGGAGCAAGAGTGCCTGGCCACCCAGCCAACTGCCCGGCAGCACTCCAGGGCCAGGAAAACCCTGATGCAGGGATAAGAAGGAGAGGAGCAGGAGAAGGAGAGGAGACCACAGAAGAGAAGACATTACTTCTTAATTTTTTTAAGAGCTTGGATTTGAAGAAGAGTTTGGATTCGATATCCTGCTTTATCACTACCCGAAAGAGCCTCAAAGCGGCTAAAATTCTCCTTTTCCTTCCTCCCCACAACAAGCACTCTGTGAGGTGAGTGAGGCTGAGAGACGTCAGAGAAGTGTGACTGGCCCAAGGTCACCCAGCAGCTGCATGTGGAGGAGCGGAGACGCGAACCCGGTTCACCAAATTACAAGTCTACCGCTCTTAACCACTACACCACACTGGCTTTCCAGTGTTTTAAAAAATACTCTCCAGTATTTAAAAAATATATTTTTTAATAACTTTTTTTTCTCTTTTCAAAAAAAAAAGTGTCCCCAGATTCTTTGAAAAAAAATATGGTAACCTTAAGCTAGATGGACCTGTTGTGTGCTGACTCAGCATGACACGGGTCTGGGAAAGGTCAGTCTACCGAGAGTCTTCACCACAGGGCCGCAGGTTCAAACCCCACGTTGGGCAAAAGATTCCTGCATTGAAGGGGGTTGGACTAGATGGCACTCAAGGTCCCTTCCAACTCTACAGGTCTTTGACACTATATTTTTGTGAGTGCCCTGCTCCACATGTATTACCGAATGTATGAAGAGGGGCAATTGAAAAGTCTTCCCAAGAGAGAAAACGTTAAGCAGGGGAAGTCAACAGAAAATGCTACTAGCCGGAGAAGAGGTAACTGAGGTTGCAAAGGAAAGGCGGCTTGGTGTTAGGGAGTTTTAAAAGGCTCTTTGGATTAAAGAGAGCTGGCGTAAGTGGACCACTCTATTAGAGAGGAAGAGATATTTGCATCTACCACATAAAAGCCTTCGTATTATGAACGCCAATGTTAATCTGCTGCTTAATAATATAAGTTCAGCCATAATATATTCAGTCTTTTTTCAATCTTCTAAAGCCTAATTAAAACGAGCTGCCACACCAGGAGATGAACTCAATTACTGTCCAGTGGTATGTAAGCTTCAGAGACTTATTTCCAAAGCTCTCTGATGACCGTGTAATTTGTTAACAAGAAAACAAGGCAGAGCGCTTCAGGATGATGCCGGGAAGTCTCATGGCACAGGTGCCTGCGAAGGTTGGATTATTTCTTGGCCCTGGGGACATCTGGAAGGGGCAGAACTTGCAAGCCCAGGGCTGAAAAAGCCACAGTGCAAAAACTCACATGCAAACCCAGACTGGGCAAGGGACTGATGAAGGAAGACTTGTTCCCTGATCAGTGACACAATCTGACTTTGTTTGGCAACACAAAAGATCGTGCTCACTTGGTCTCAACACAATGCACAAGCCTAATGATGTAAGTAGAGCCTAGTGGATCAGGCCCATGGCGCATCTAGTCCAACATCCTGTTCTTACAGTGGCCAATTGGGGAAACTCACAATAGGATCTGAGCAACTGGTATTCAGAAGCACTGCTGCTGAACTGTGGAGGACAAGCAGAGCTATCCTGGCTAGCAACCTTCGATAGCCCTCTCCTCCTCCAGGAACTTGTCCAATCCTCTTTTAAAGTGGGAGCAAGTTCCATACTTTGACTATGTGAGGCATGGCGGAGCTTTATTTTATCTATTCCAAATATTCCAACATTCAGATTCACTGAATAATAATAATAATAATTTATTATTTGTACCCCGCCAATCTGGCTGGGTTTCCCCAGCCACTCTGGGCAGCTTCCAACAAGGATTAAAAATACAATAAAATCTCACACTCTTAAAACTTCCCTGAACAGGGCTGCCTTCAGATGTCTTCTAAATGTCAGGTAGTTGTTTATCTCTTTGACATCTGATGGGAGGGCGTTCCACAGGGCAGGTGCCACTACCAAGAAGGCCCTCTGCCTGGTTCCCTGTAGCTTCACTTCTCACAGGGAGGGAACCACCAGAAGGCCCTCGGTGCTGGATCTCAGTGTCTGGGATGGACAATGGGGGTGGAGACGCTCCTTCAGGTATACTGGACTGAGGCCATTTAGGGCTTTCAAGGTCAGCACCAACACTTTGAATTGTGCTCGGAAACATACTGGGAGCCAATGTAGGTCTTTCAAGACTGGTGTTATGTGGTCCCGGTGGCCGTCCCCAGTCACCAGTCTAGCTGCCGCATTCTGGATTAGTTGTAGTTTCCGGGTCACCTTCAAAGGTAGCCCCACGTAGAGCGCATTGCAATAGTCCAAGCAGGAGATAATCAGAGCATGCACCACTCTGGCAAGACAGTCTGCGGGCAGGGAGGGTCTCAGCCTGCGTACCAGATGGAGCTGGTAGAATGTTCATGGGTCCTATCACTCCAGAGGCCAAGGCTAGAATGAACAAGCAGAAGTGAGATGGTTGAAGGTCTGGAAACCAAGCCTGATGAGGAACAGTTGAGGGAGTTGGGTATCTTTAGCCTGGAAAAGCAGAGACTGAGAAGAGATGTGATAGGCGTCTTCAGATATCCGAAGGGCTGTCACATGGAAGATGGAGCCAGCTTGTTTTCTCCTGCTCTGGAGGGGAGGACCCAAATCAAAGGCTTCAAGTTACAAGAAAGAAGATTCCAACTAAACATCAGGAAGAACTTTCTGACGGTAAGACCTGTTGACAGCGGAACAGACTCTCTCCCAAGGTGGTAGGCTCTCAGTCAGTGGAGGTTTGTAAGCAGAGGCTGGATGGCCATCTGTCATGGATGCTGGCGGAGCCAGTGTGGTGTAGTGGTTAAGAGCAGTAGATTCATAATCTGGGGAACCGGGTTCGTGTCTCCGCTCCTCCACATGCAGCTGCTGGGTGACCTTGGGCCAGTCACACTTCTCTGAAGTCTCTCAGCCCCACTCACCTCACAGAGTGTTTGTTGTGGGGGAGGAAGGGAAAGGAGAATGTTAGCCGCTTTGAGACTCCTGAAGGGGAGTGAAAGGCGGGATATCAAATCCAAACTCCTCCTCTTCTTTAGCTGAGACTCCCGAGTTGCAGGTGGCTGGACTACATGATCCTTGGGAACCCTTACAACTCTGCAGTTCTGAGATTTTATTACTTAAAATGGCAAGAAAACAGACTTCAGGTGAACACCAGTAGGGACTGGACAACCTTTAAAGTCCCTTCCAAATCTACGCTTCTAAAGGCGGTTTGCAGCTAGGGTAAATCAATATGGGACAACTCCAAAAGAAAAGCCATTGCTTCTAAGTAGGGATGGGGAGACATTCGATTCAGTTTGCATTTAATGACAAACCTACCTAATTTACCCTTTTCCGAAACGACACAAAACCCAGCCCTCCTTTGAAATTTGCATTTCTCAGAATTTCACAATGCTGTTCTCCGGCCAAGTAATGTGCATATGCCAATAAATGCAAATATTAGTGAAAACAGCTTACAGAAATTGCTTATCGTTTGGGGAAATTGATTTGCAAAAAACTGTATACATTAGGCAAACTTGTGTATTAGGAGAAATTCGCTGATGGGTTTGCATAAGCGTCTGGGTTTCTACTTTTTGGAAAAATTGCAAGCTGATGAGCAAAAGTGAACTGAACTTGGAGGAATGAGAAACAGGCAAATTTTGTGGTAGTCCCTGCCAGCCTTCATCTAGGAGAATTTGGTCTCCCTTCCACCTGAAGAGCAAAAAAAGGAAGCTGCCACCCCAGCCACTTCTCTGAGGTCAGCCCTGGCGCAGCAAAATTTGGAAGAGTGAGCGACTGGTGCAAACCATCTCCGTGGGGCGAAGAGGAAGCAGGTGGTGGGCCAGGCCAGTGTGGTGTAGTGGTTAAGAGCGGTAGTCTCATAATCTGGTGAACTGGGTTCGCTTCTCCGATCCTCCACATGCAGCTCCTGGGTGACCTTGGGCCAGTCACACTTCTCTGAAGTCCCTCAGCCTCACTCACATCACAGAGTGTTTGTTGTGGGGGAGGAAGGGAAAGGAGAATGTGAGCCGCTTTGAGACTCCTGAAGGGGAGTGATAAAGCGGGATATCAAATGCAAACTCTTCTTCTCTTCATCTGCCAGGGAGAGCTGGTGGCTGGGGAGGGGAGGATCCTTGCTCCAGTGCCAGCTGGGCTGTGCTTGCCTCCTCCACACAGGGGACGCGTACTTGGACGCAGCAGCAGGAAGCATGCCTGGACTGCCTAGAGGCCATTCCCAGCGCAGCACAGGAGAAACGGAGGATTTCCAAGCCTCAATTTTTGCTCACTTGCCTGAGCCACAGGAGAGGGAGAAAGTAGTAGCAGCAGCAGCAGCCCCCATCACTGACATTCAGCCGCCTCCCCAAACTGGCAAGCGGTGCCGCTGTGAATGTACATCCAGAACTCACTTTGCCATGGAGAATATTGCTTGGCATTTTCCTTCCTCGTCTATTGCCAAAGTGGGAATTTGTAGCCGTGGAGTTGGCAGTATTTAGCTACCGGGGCTGTGAAGTGCTGCCCCCGCTCCAAAATTCGATCTGATCCTGGGTCCAATTCAGCAGTTCGGAAGACTCCCAAAATGACCTGGGCCTCTCTTGCTGCAGGGGGTACGAGGGAAGGAGATTCCGACTAAGAAGAAGAAGAAGAAGAGTTTGGATTTGATATCCCGCTTTATCACTACCCGAAGGAGTCTCAAAGGGGCTAACATTCTCCTTTCCCTTCCTCCCCCACAACAAACACTGTGAGGTGAGTGGGGCTGAGAGACTTCAGAGAAATGTGACTGGCCCAAGGTCACCCAGCAGCTGCATGTGGAGGAGCGGAGATGCGAACCCGGTTCACCAGAATATGAGTCTACCGCTCTTAACCACTACACCACACTGGCTCACACTGGCACTAAACACCAGGAATAACTTTCTGACAGTAAAGAGCTGTTCGACAGCAAAACGGGCTCCTTGGGTAGGAGGCGGGCTCTTCTTCCTTGGAGGTTTTTAAGCAGAGGCTGGATGGCCATCTGTCATGGGTGCTTTAGCTGAGATTTCTGCATTGCAGGGGGTCAGACTAGATGACCCAAGGGTCCCTCCCAGCTCTACAATTCTATCACTCCAAGGCCAACCTAGAACTGGATCAGGTAAGGAACGTGTGGCCTAGGGAGAGTCCCAGGGGGCAGATAGAGAGGGCCAGAGGGCTGCATTCAAAATAAACAGGAAAACACCAGAAGTTAAGGAAAGAGAAGACTCGGTCTTCCTCACCAAGGACCTTCAAATGTTAAAAGCAAACAGAAACCCTGTTCCGTTAAACAAAGAGCACGCTTCTGCGTGCCCTTTGAAAAGCTAACAGTGAGAGGACTCTGAGGGGGTCCTTTCAAAGGTTGGGTGCTGCAATGGAAGAAGCCCCCTTGACCAATCCGTTCATTTCAAGCAGTCCAATCTCCACCTGTGGTTGTGGAGAGATGCAGACAGGGAAAGGAACTATTTGCACTCATCGTTTCCAGTCGGGAGCAAATTGCATTGCATGAAGACGCCATTTAGGGATGCAGGTGGCGCTGTGGTCTAAGCCACAGAGCCTAGGGCTTGCCGATCAGAAGGTTGGCGGTTCGAATCCCCGTGACGGGGTGAGCTCCCGTTGCTCGGTCCCTGCTTCTGCCAACCTAGCAGTTTGGAAGCACGAAATGAAAGTAGATAAATAGGTACCGCTCCGGCGGGAAGGTAAACGGCGTTTCCGTGCGCTGCTCTGGTTCGTCAGAAGCGGCTTAGTCCTGCTGGCCACATGACCCAGAAGCTGTACGCCGGCTCCCATGGCCAGTAAAGGGAGATGAGCGCCACAACCCCAGAGTTGGTCACGACTGGACCTAATGGTCAGGGGTCCCTTTACCCTTTAAGACGCCATTTGCTTCCTTCCTCCAAGGATATTCCCTGCCTCCAGGACACAAACTAAACACAATAATGCTATCCTCGTTGTGGGATTGGTGGAATTTTCACTGCTCGCAGCTAGAGAACAGAGAGGGTTTGTTTTTTAAAAAGCACCCTTTCCTCCCTTCTGGACACTTTGGCAAGCCTCCTGCATCCCACTTCCATTGCTATCTGGTGACGGCAGCGAGAACAGAAAGACCTTAAGAGCAGACTCTGTTACGAAAAAGGAGCAATGCAGAAGCAAGCACCAGGTGGCTGGAATGGTAAACAGGAAACTGATGTTATTGGATTGTACCGTGGGAAACTGGGACTGTCTGTAAAGTGCTCTGAGAGCCGGATGTTACCTCAGAGCAGCACATGACCCTGTACTGGAAGTACATGGGTGGAGTTTATTCTCTCTCTGCAGGAGGGAATCAGAGTGTACAGACATGTTTTCTCTGTACTGCTGAAAGACAGAAATAAAGACATGTAGATATATTTCTGTCTGTCTCTTTCCCCCTCCCTGGGGGAGGAGTGGTGTGTTCTTTTCACGTTTGAAAAGGATCGCCGAAGAGACCTCCTTTGATCTTGCCGGCAGACGCTGGCAGGGGAGGTCAAGGATTCAAGCCGGGCACCTGGAGGGTGGCCAAATTCCTAAGAGCTGGAGGCTCTGCTCGCTTGAATCCCGACAACTGGTAGCAGCACGATGGTTATCAGATCTATGTGAATCTGCATGAGAGGTGAGAGGTCGATGAATCGTTGCCATCCTCTGCACCTAAGAAGATAAAGAAATGCGTCTGCCTGCAGCCAGAAGCTGAACAGAACAGACAGCTGGACACCGAGAGGAGTGTGTTTCAAGGCAACGGAGCCCCAAGAAAAGGTATGCTGCATTTTGGGGGAGAGAGAATGAACGCAGAAAGGCTTAATTCTCTGGTTCACAAGAAAGAGCTGCATTTTAAGAAAAACAGCTCTGAAAGGGCAAGCTTGCATACCAGGAATTCCTGTGGTGAGATAAGGAGTTCAGTCCTGAGCAGGTTGCTAGGCAACGTCTGCCAGTTAAAGAATGGCCTAAAAAGAGCCTGGGAAATCGAAAGTGTATCTGCGCAGCTGTGCAAGGGTTTTGAAAAAACAGCCCAAAGGTTTGCCTGCCAGTGAAGCAGTAAACAAAGACTTTTGGAGTTTTACTGGCTTGAAAAGTGAAAGCTGGCTTGAGATTGACTGTAAAGCTGATCCTTGGATTCAGCATGGATGCCAAGAAGGGGGGAGTGCCCCTGAGTGCCGTGGTTCTAGATGAACACAGCCGGCATGCTGCACTGGAAGAAAAGGACAGGGGGAGGGAGGAACGGAGTTCTAATTCCCCCACCGATGAGGCTACTGGAAAGGATGCTGTAGCTTTGAATGCTGTGCAGTGTTACACTTGTGGACAGGCTGGGCATCTTCAGCGGAGCTGCAAGAAGCCACGTCAGCCTAAAGGAGCGAAGGGCCGCTCAGCAAAGCCTGAGGCGTCAGGCAAAGGTCGTACCAAGCCTATGGTGGAACCTGCAAAGGCTTTGATGGCGAAAGGAACCACGCCAGATGTTGGGAACGCGTTTATTATCGACACTGCAGCGACGGTTCATATGTCCCCACACAGAGGACTCTTTTCAATGTTTAAGAAGCAAAGCTTCACTGTGACACAGGCCAACGGTCAGGAGCTGGAAGCGGCCGGCGTGGGGAGTGTCTATCTTAAGAGTCTGGACTTGACAATAAACAATGTTTACTTGGTTCCTGAATTGAAGTTCAATCTGCTGAGTGTTTCGCAGATTGCACAGAAAGGACTGAAACTGTCCTACGATGCTGAGAGCTGCAAGATCTACAAAGATGGAGAGTTATTTCTTTCAGCCAGGGAGAAGGATGGACTTTATTTGTTGACTTTTGCACAAAGTGATTACATGGAATGTAATTCATCTGTGTCTAACCTAGTTTCTCTTGCAGGTGTGAGCAAGAAGGTGACCGGAGTCAACAGAGCATTTCAGCGGGTGTATGCTGATGTGATTGGTCCTCTAGAACCATCTAGAGGCAATGCAAGATATTATCTTGTGTGTGTGGATCATTTCTCAAACTATGTCTGGGTTTATGTGCTGAGAAAGCCAAAGGAAGCCTTGGAGAGGTTTCAGGAGTTTTGTGACAAAGTTAAGAGTATGCATGATGCTAACATTGATTGTCTATTCACAGATGAGAAGCAGATTTTTCTTTTACAGGATTCCCAAAGGTTCCTGCAGAAGAAGGGGATCAGACACAAGGTTTCTGTTTCAGCGGAAGCGTGGAACAGGGGTGTCTGTGTACGGGTGAACAGAGAATTGCAAAAGGGGATGGAAGCGCAATTGCTTAGTTCACATCTGCCACATGAGTACTGGGCCGAGTCTCTAATGTCGTTCTGTTATACGAAAATGAGAAAGGTTTCAAAAGAGTTGGGATGTTCTCCTTTTGAGAAACTGTTCCACAGAAAACCTTCTGTTGCCCATTTCAAGGTTTTTGGGTCTCATGTGAGAACAGAAGCTCCAGGTGGAGTAAAGAATGCCAGAGGCATTTTTGTGGGGTATGAAAAGGGTCTCTACAGAGTAATTTTGTCTGAATCTGGTCAGGTGATTCTCACAAAATTTCTAGAGAGTGTTCCTGAACAGGAGAGAGTGATAGTACACACATTTCCCACTGAGGACGATTCAGATGATGATGATTTTACTGATTACAGCGATTACAGCTGTACTGAAAGTGATGACGATGATAGCTCGGAGAGCTCAGTTGTCACAGTCATTGAGAGGAAGTCTCACACAATGGATAGGCCTTCACAACTGAAGGATGAACCACTGTTTACCATCGGAACTAGTTCTCCAAAGAGTCCTGAGACTGGACCAGTGAGCAGAGAGGATCAGCACCTCATACGTAGGTCTGAGAGAGTTACAAAGGGTCAACCACCCAAGAGGTACTCAAAAGAGTTTGCTAACTTAGCTGTTGCATGTGTTGCTGTTGTAAACAACCGAGGACAGGTTGGAGCTGTGTCTAAGTCAGAGACAAAGACACAACAGAGAGTTGCTAGCCAAGGTAATGCAGATGCACTCATTCCTTGGAAACCAGACAACCAGAGAGGTACACTGGGGAAACCAGTGGCGGGGAGTTCCAAGGGTGGAACTGAAACAACAGGGGAGTGTTATGTGTATAACAACTGTTTGTTTTCTTCTCTGGATCATGCTTTGCTTGCTGCAACACGCATTGATTCTTTTGGGGGAGGATGTTACGAAAAAGGAGCAATGCAGAAGCAAGCACCAGGTGGCTGGAATGGTAAACAGGAAACTGATGTTATTGGATTGTACCGTGGGAAACTGGGACTGTCTGTAAAGTGCTCTGAGAACCGGATGTTACCTCAGAGCAGCACATGACCCTGTACTGGAAGTACATGGGTGGAGTTTATTCTCTCTCTGCAGGAGGGAATCAGAGTGTACAGACATGTTTTCTCTGTACTGCTGAAAGACAGAAATAAAGACATGTAGATATATTTCTGTCTGTCTCTTTCCCCCTCCCTGGGGGAGGAGTGGTGTGTTCTTTTCACGTTTGAAAAGGATCGCCGAAGAGACCTCCTTTGATCTTGCCGGCAGACGCTGGCAGGGGAGGTCAAGGATTCAAGCCGGGCACCTGGAGGGTGGCCAAATTCCTAAGAGCTGGAGGCTCTGCTCGCTTGAATCCCGACAGACTCTGCCTAACAGCCTTTCTTCAGAGAAGGCCAATGAAGATCATGTAGTGATCTGCTCACCTCGTGCAATTAGGAATCCTATTGGGAGCAGGGTAGAAACCTTTCTCAGCGCAAGGGCCGCATTTACTTACAGGCAACCTCTGAGGGGCCACATCCCACAGGTGGGCAGGGTGTGGGTTTTCTCCTCCCTTCTGGAGCTTTTGGCAAATGATGCATTGTTGTGGCAGGTGGCCATTGCAAGACACCAGTTGCTGGAAACCGGTGGAGGGAAGGATGACTCTGGTGCTCAAATACTGCTTGCGGATTGGGCAATGTGAGAACAGGACACTGGACTAGACGGGCCATTGGCCTGATCCAGCAGGTGATATTCTGATGTTCTTAGCAGCTTATCAAATCAAAAGCAGTTTGATTCACATCTGGCAGAGCTCTTCTTCGGCTTGCACCCAGCAGTTCTGAGGACATCTCCAAGGTCAAGTAAGGAATTGGTGGCTGAGCCAAGACCCACAGCCTTACACACACACACACACACACACACACTCACACTCACCCTTTAGTGTTTCAAGCCACAAAATGCCTCTCTGCACCCTGGGGCTGTTTTCGCACCAGGCATCTGTTTCCGCTTGGAAGCAGTAGGTCGGAGGCGGGTGCAGAATCTCAATTCCTCCAGGCGGCGTAAAGATTAATTACAAATGGGCCTTTAAAAATAAATTTGACAATTTAGATGCAGGAGGAGAGAGGGAAATAAAGCTGTGACTCCCATTAGGAACAAGATGACTCCTAAATACACTGTGTTAACAGCGTTCAGAAGCAGCCGAAATGTCGGCCTCCAGCCAGCTGCCTCGGGCGCGTGAGCAGGAGGAGGCCGGAGGCGGCGGCTGGAGTTGTGCGGAGGGCAGACGAGTGTGAAAATTAATTAGGCACCAGGGCTTTTGCCGGCGAGGCGGGAGGGAAAACAGGGCAAGCCTCCCTGGACTGGCATCTGAGCCAAATGCCCGGAGCCGTCTCAAACGGCATGTCCAGGCCTAGAACAAGGGAAGGTGTGCAATGGCTGTGCAGCTGATCCTGCAGACACCATTTGCACATTCTGCTGCCTCTCAGCTGCCCCGTCCAACTTCGCGCAGTCAGAGGCCTAAGGAAATACCTGCCGCAACAGGTTTGAACAAGCCGGCCGGAGCAGACCCTGTGTGATGGCCTGGGACTCTGGCTTGGACTCAGAACCAGAGGAGTCTCGGTCCGCACCGGATCCATTGCCTCAGCCATCACCTGAACCTAGTCGGGGGCCTGATTCTGAAGAGTCCCAGTCTGCACAGGTTCCCCTGCAACAAGCACCAGCTGGGCTGAGTCAGGGGCCTGAGCCTGCCCTGGCTCCAGATGCAGGGATGACCTTGTTGCCTCCAGCTGGGCCATCACTTACAGCTGCTCCACTACCGGTTGGGTCAGGGGAGGCTGAGGCGGCCCCTGGGTCTAGTCACCCACCAACGTCTCCTGAGCTGCAGAGACTGAGGTCTGAGAGAAGGAGAGACCTGAGTACTCACAGGAGGAATGCTCGCCTTTGGGCAAAACAGGGAGGTGAGTCGCCGGGGGATCAGGACCGGCTGCTACCACGACAAAGATAAAAGGCTGTTGGACCCTGCCCCAGGTTGTGGGAGCAACGTTGCTGTGTGCTAGAACCTGCCTGAGATCCTGTACCTGACCTAGCCTTGTTTCCTGCCTTGGCCCTGTTGGACTGACTCCACGTGGAATCCTTGGATTCGGGACCAGACCTGGACCGTGTTGCTCGGGTTAACCCCCGGGTCCAGCAGTCCAGGACCATACGAAGGCAAGAAGAGTCTGGCCAGCCGCCCCTCCAGTCCCATCACTTCAAGGCCCCTCCCCAGGAAGTGTGTTCTCTGCTCACATCTCTGCTCAGCTTCCCAGGAAACGGCGAAAAGCTAGAAATTGACTTCAAAATGAAACCCGCTCGAAGACCACCCACATTAAGGGACCCTGCCTGGCTTTGCCGTCTAAAGGGTCTCTGAGCAGCCTGCAAAGAAATCAGGCCTCTGGAGGAGGCTCACTGCAGTCAGAACATGTCAGGCTAAGCTCATATACATCCCACCCTTGCTAGCATATCTGAGATACGCAATGACAGACTACAAATTCTCCGGTTAGAACAGTGGATGAAAACTGAAAGAACAGGCTGTTTAGTAGAACAGATTTTCCTTTACGTTTTTATTTGAAAGGATTTGGATTTTGTTAAAAAAGAGGGGTTGAGAATGGAGCCAAAATTCATCCCCGCCTCTCGCCAAGTGCTTCTTCTTAACCCTGTCCTGTTCAGGCTCCGGGAGACGATGGAGAAAGGAAGTCAACCGAGTGGCTTCCATGCGGAACTTCCTCCTGCTAATCCCTTTCTCCTTCATTGAGATTTATCTGTTGCCTATTCACTGAGCTGATTCAGCACCACACAAAGACTGGAAGTGGCAGGGGAGAGGGGGAACCGAAGGCGTTCAGAGGCATTTAAGAACCATCTCCTTGGCCGCAAAGAGGAGCAGGAAGCAGATGCCTCTGCCAAGCCGAGCTTTTAGCTGCTCTCTCTGACTAGGACATTTCAGTGCCCTCTAGCCGTGGCACTGACCAATTTCCCATTTTCAGGTAGGGCTGCAGCTATGGGGCTGACATCTAGCAGAGCTCATGGGAGCAGTCTCCCATTTGCACTTGGTCTCTTCACCACAACCCAGACCAGCCATCTTCAGCCATTTCCTGGCCACTCCTCTAAATTGGACATTCTTTTTCTTTCTTTGGCGATCCCTCGTAGCCGAGTAAGATTGTCTTCCATGAACATGGTCTTAACAGTGGTAAAGGCAAAGGCAAAGGTATCCCTGCCCATACGGGCCAGTCTTGACAGACTCTAGGGTTGTGCGCCCATCTCACTTAAGAGGCCGGGGGCCAGCGCTGTCCGCAGACACTTCCGGGTCACGTGGCCAGTGTGACAAGCTGCATCTGGCGAGCCAGCGCAGCACACGGAACGCCGTTTACCTTCCCGCTAGTAAGCGGTCCCTATTTATCTATTTGCACCCGGGGGTGCTTTCGAACTGCTAGGTTGGCAGGCGCTGGGACCGAGCAACGGGAGCGCACCCCGCCGCGGGGATTCGAACCGCCGACCTTTCAATCAGCAAGCCCTAGGCGCTGAGGCTTTTACCCACAGCGCCACCCGCGTCCCTTAACAGTGAGTCCATAGTAAAATGAAGATCAGATAGGTGAGACTTGGGGAAGCCCACTTAACAATGTTTAGAAAAATAAGGATATGACAAGAATTTGTTTGTATTGTTTGTTTTTCTGTTTGTGTTCTTTATTTGCGTTATAAAATGAATAAAAAATTGGGGGGGGGGGAATTAACAGTGAGTCCGTTAGTGACTGTGGAGGCCAATTCTGGATCCACAGGTCCTTCCGCAGTGGGGACATAGGTTTCCAGGCAGGAGTTGATCACGGTGTGGATTTGCCAAGCGTGCCTTCCTCTTAGCGCATTTCTCCCTTGCGACCTGAGTTTGAGTGTCTTCAAAGCCCACGACACCTTTGGTAAAGACTGTTCTCCAACTGGAACGCTCGCAGGCCAGTGTTTCCCAGTTGTTGGTGTTTATGCTACAATTTTTTTAGATCGGACGCATGGGGGTCTTTGCTCAAGCAGGACAGATGTGTGGCAAATGTTCCTTGTGTTCAAGATCTCAGTGAAAACAATTGAAGGCTATGACAACCAGGGCGGGGGAGAGGCACGGAGAGGAAGGTGAGGATCACCAGTTACCATATATCCACTACAGCTTGTAAATAAGGTCCATCTTAATACCTGTAGCTCCCTGCAATAGGGAGTTGAACAGAATGATCCACCAGTGGAAGCATTGAAAGTTGGGTGTTGGGAGAGTTTGTTTCCAATGCCCATTTCTTAGTAATAATAATAATAATAATTTATTATTTATACCCCACCCATCTGGCTGAGTTTCCCCAGCCACTCTGGGCAGCTCACAATCGAATGTTAAAAACAACACAGCATTAGAGCAGCTTGGGTCATAGAATCATAGAACTCTGGAGCTGGAAAGGACCCAGGGTTCACCGAGACGTCCAACCCCTGTAGTGCAGGAACCACAGATCATGTAGCCTTTGCAGGAATAGTGGACCCAGAAGGTTTTGCAGAGCTTTTCTCCAAGAGGAGAGGGTGCTTCTCCCAGAAAGCTTGATGGGCCTCAAAAGACCTCGGTTTAGCAGGGCAGAAAGACAATTCCAGCTCGGCCCCAGCTACCAAAGCTATACACAGCCCATGCCACGTGCCCTGCACAGCTCAAGCTTCCCCCACAGAAATGATTCACGCTGATCCCCTTTATCCAAAATCACAGTGATCAACCAAGTGTCCCAAACCCAAAAGGTCCCTGTTGTGCTTTTGCGTTATCAAGTTTCTCTTTGTTTCAGCTGATAATGCTCTTCAGGCAGGTTTCTCAAGCGCTCGGCAGCCTGTGGGGAAAAAGGGAATTGATGTGTGCACTGTTAGAATTCCTGGTCTATGATTGCAGTCACGGGATTCTTGTCTATCACATGACGGTGTGTGTTTTGACTCCACAAAGTGGGAAGTGACGGAGACAGGATGTTTGTGCTACTGTGAAGTGGGACTATTGTCCTTTGTTCTTTTTCTCTTTGCTGTCTGATGCTAGAGAGAGAGGGAGCCATGTTGCTGTGCTCCGTGTGTGTTTAGATGTAAATAAAGTAGAATAGCCAAAATGCTGAGTTGCTGAGGTCTGTCATGCAAGTTGCGCAAACCGTGCGGATCCCTAAGTGTGCCGATGTCTGTTGGCATCGGTTGCTGTGATATTCGGGCTGAAGAAAGCTTTTGAAGCTCCCAAACGATCGACCGGGAGGAAGAGAACACGCCAGTCGGGCATGTGTCTCTGCCAGGGTCCTACTCTAGTGTAGACTGAACTCCTGACAGTCAAAGAGAAGGCCCAGGAAAAGGAGAGCCTCTCTGCCCCAATCCAACCAGGCCTCAAACTTGCCAAAGAAGAAAGAACTTAGAATAACTCTATTCCAGCAATATTCACCACTGCCCCTCCTGCCGCCTTCATTCTCATTTCCACAAATCTCTGCCATAAATTGCCTTCTTAACCCATTCACAATGTGTATCTAAGAATGTAAGAAGAGCCTGCTGGATCAGGCCAAAGGCCCATCTGGTCCAGCATCACAGTGGACAACCAGATGTTGTGGGAAATCCAGAAGCAGGATTCAAGCACAACAGCAGGACTCTTCTCTCCTGGGTTTCCAACACCTGCTATTTGGTAGCACTGCTGCATAGACTGAGCAGAGCCATCGTGGCCAATAGCCATCGAAAGCCCTCTCCTCCAAGAGGTCCAATCCTCTTGTAAAGCCATCAAGGATCGGCGGCCATCACTGCCATCTTGTGGCAGGGAGTTCCACAGTTTAACTATGCGCTTTCCTCTGCCCTGAATCTCCCAATGTTCAGCTTCACTGGATGTCCACGAGGTCCAGTGTTATGAGCGAGGGAATAAAACTTACCTCTTCCCCAGCCAAGCCCCGTTTTACAAACTCTTATCCTGTCCCCTCTTCACTTGCCAAGTTCTACTCACCTGCTCGGGCGTCAAATCCCTCTGAGCCTGAGCCAGCATTTCGTAGCCAACCATGAACTTGCGGACGGTGGCCGAACGCAGCAAAGGTGGGTAGTAATGGGCATGAAGCTGCCAGTGGCTGCAGTCAGCGTCAAGGTAGGGTCCTGTTGGGGCTCCTATTAGAAGAGGAGAGAAAAGGGAGTGAGGCTGGGGCACCGCAAGGCAGAGAGTCAGGTGCCGGCTAGTGCAGGGGATGGAGATGCGTAGGCTGGATGAGGGCCAAATGGGTGAATCTGACCCTCACCGTCAGGAGGGGAAGACTGGGAAGGAATTCTGCCCTGCAGAGGACCTTAAGGTCCTTGGATAACCATAGTTTAGAGGTCCCGGGCCCTAAGGAAGTCAGACTATCCTCCACCAGGGCCAGGGCCTTCTCAGTGATGGCTCCGATCTGGTGGAATGCTCTGTCCCAGGAGACCAGGGCCCTTCAAGATTTAACCTCCTTCTATCAGGCCTGTAAGACAGAGCTATTCCGCCTGGCCTTTAATTTGATCTTTTATTTCCCTTCTCTTCCTTCCCCCTCCCCTTTTATGAAGATCACCTGCTCTGAGACCCCAAAGCTAATTCTTTCCTGGCCTCCTCGTTATACATGTTTTTATACTGTATTTTATGCTGCTTTTACAATTAAGTGTTTTAAATTTGTTGTTAGCTGTCCTGAGCCCGGTTTTTGAACCGGGAAGGGCGAGGTATAAATAAAAATTTATTATTATTTATTTATTATTAAGAGTTGGTCAAGGAGAGAGGACAGGACAGGGCAAACAAAGACTCCTGTCCTCCTAACAGAATGGGAAGGTTGAGCAAGGTAGCCCTTGCTGCCAGGCAACCTTTTATCACAGGGGGTTGGACTAGATTGGGGCTCAAGTGGGGTTCAAGAGAACTTTGACACAGAATCAAAATCATTGGGCACCTGAAATTTCTCTGCCCTGTGCTTACCATGCCACCCCATGGAGTAAGGGAAGGAGATCTGGAAGAGGTTGTCATACTTGGTGAGAAGCCTCTTCATGATGGAAGCCAGGCCTGAAAGACAGGAGACCCAGAGACATCAGCCCGCTTGCCTTGTGTGCGCGAAATCTTGCTCAGAAAGCTTCCGTGAATTAAGATGCTTCATATAAAGCTCACAGCCCAAGCCAGCAGCAGGAATCCCACCTGAGGCATCTTTCCCAGGAAACAATTGCCCTGATTCTGCTGCGGCCGCCTCCAGTCTCAACCTGGCTCCTGAGACACAACGCCAATAGCATGCGCAGGGCAACAGTGACAGAGCTGCTCTTAAGCACCAACACAAAGTTTGGTGGACCAGGAAGAGGCCCTTCATGGCTTGAATGCGGCCCCATAGGTCAAATCATCTATCCTTGATCTTAAAAGACCCCTCCAGGTGCTCTGGCCCACCTGCTCTCAAAGACCTTCAGCAGGTGACCTTTCCGCACAACGTATTTGTTTATTTAATTGCACTTACAGTCTACCCTTTTCCTACAGGGAAATTGAGGCGGCGTATGTGGTTCACCCCACGGCTTTTTGTTTTCAAGAAAAATAGGTGCCAGAACTCACCATGAACTACTGCAACGCGCTCTACGTGGGGCTACCTTTCAAGGTGACCCGGAAACTACAACTAATCCAGAATGCGGCAACTAGACTGGTGACTGGGAGCGGCCGCCAAAACCACATAACACCGGTCTTGAAAGACCCACATTGGCTCCCAGTACGTTTCCGAGCACAATTCAAAGTGTTGGTGCTGACCTTTAAAGCCCTAAATGGCCTCGGTCCAGTATACCTGAAAGAGCGTCTCCACCCCCATTACTCCGAGGGCTTTCTGGCAGTTCCCTCGCTGCAAGAAACCAAGTTACAGGGAACCAGGCAGAGGGCCTTCTCGGTAGTGGAATGCCCTGTGGAACGCCCTGCCACCAGATGTCAAAGAGAAAAACAACTACCAGACTTTTAGAAGACATCTGAAGGCAGCCCTGTTTAGGGAAGCTTTTAATGTTTAACAGACCACTGTATTTTAATACTTTGTTGGAAGCCGCCCAGAGTGGCTGGGGAAACCCAGCCAGATGGGCGGGGTATAAATAATAAATTCTATTCTATTCTATTCTATCTAGAGGTCTTAGCAGACCGCAAACTTCACCTGAGTCAATGGTGTGATGCAGCAGGAAGAAAAAAAGATTCTATGATTCCTGTATTGGGCGGGGCATAAATAATACATTATATTTGTTTGTTTGTTTGTTTATACCCCGCCCATCTGTCTGGGCTTCCCCAGCCACTCTGGGTGGCTTCCAAAAAAATATTAAAATACTGTAATACATCAAAGATTAAAAGCTTCCCTAAACAGGGCTGCCTTCAGATGTCTGGTAGTTGTTGTTCTCTTTGACATCTGAAGGGAGGGAGTTCCACAGGGAGGGCGCCACTACCGAGAAGGCCCTCTGCCTGGTTCCCTGTAACTTGCCTTCTTGCAGTGAGAATTTATTATTATTATTATTATTATTATTATTATTATTTTGTTACAATAAGTTGTTGGGCAACTCAGGGCAACCCTGAACAGTTGCCAGCTTGACAACATCTGTGCCTCCACCTTCCCTTGCACACACAGACCTCACACCTAAGTTCTTCCTAGCGACGCAGGTTCTCCACTCATACAATGCCAACGGCAGTCTGTTCGTCTGGGAATGCCCCCTCTATTCCTTCTTCTTGGTTTGTCCCTGCTTCCCTTCTCCCCACATTTCAGGGAGGCAGCAGCGCCCGTTCCATGACCCCGCCCTCTTCTGCCAGGGCACTCACTGTCTCTTTCCCCATCCTGGAGGTCCTGAAGGCGACGGACGTGTCGTCGTCGAGGAAGCAGGAGAGTCTGAAAAGGCCACACCGCCCAGTAGGGCACCACCACCACCCAGTCAGAGTTCTCCACCACAATCCGCTCCTGCCAGGGATCACAAAGAGGGGCTCAGCCACAGGTCCAAGCGCCACTGCCACCCTCCCCATGCCCCAGGGGTCCCCGACCTTCCTCTGGGCTTCCAGCTGGGCATATTCAAGCAGCATGGGGATGCCACGCTCGCAAAGGTGCTTCTGCTGCGTCCGGTCCTCCAGGGAGGCTTCATTGGGCAGGAAATTGCTGGCCCAGACCTAGAGAGGGGACGAGAAGGGATGCATCAGTGCAGCCGGGCAATTCAGAAACCTCCACGCTCAAGTCTAACCAACTGAGGCATAGCGGCAGAACATCTGCTTTCAATGCACAAGGTTCCAGGTTCAGTCCCTACCAACATCTCCAGGAAGGGCTGGGAAAGCGCCCTGCCTGGAACCCTGGAGTCACTTGCTAGTCCGTGTACATCTGACTCAGGGGAAGGCAGCTTCCAATGCAACTTTCCCTGGATAAAACAGTGCCTCAACGCACAGGCACAGTTTATAGTAGGCTACTTGCAGGCTTACATTGCCACCATGTGGCCAACATTTTAAGAGCAAGTAAGATAAAGGTAAGGGACACGGTTGGTGTTGTGGGTTAAACCACAGAGCCTAGGACTTGCCGATCAGAAGGTCGGCGGTTCAAATCCCTGTGACGGGGTGAACTCCTGTTGCTCGGTCCCTGCTCCTGCCAACCTAGCAGTTCGAAAGCACATCAAAGTGCAAGTAGATAAATAGGTACCGCTCTGGTGGGAAGGTAAACGGCGTTTCCGTGCGCTGCTCTGGTTTGCCAGAAGTGGCTTAGTCATGATGGCCACATGACCCGGCAGCTGGACGCCGGCTCCCTCGGCCAATAAAGTGAGATGAGCGCAGCAACCCCAGAGTCAGCCACGACTGGACCGAATGGTCAGGGGTCCCTTTACCTTTACTTTTAAGATAAAGGTAAAAGTTAAAGGACTCCTGGATGGTTAAGTCCAGTCAAAGGCGACTATGGGGTTGTGGCGCTCATCTCACTTTCAGGCTGAGGGAACTGGCGTTTTCCACAGACAGCTTTCCGGGTCATGTGCCCAGCAGGACTAAACCGCTTCTGGTGCAACAGAACACTGACAGAAACCAGAGTGCATGGAAACACCGTTTACCCTCCCGCCGGAGCAGTACCTACTTATCTACTTGCAATGGCATGCTTTCAAACTGCTAGGTTGGCAGGATCTGGGAAAGAGCAACGGGAGCTCACTTCGTTGTGGGGATTTGAACCGCCGACCTTTTGATCGGGAAACCCAAGAGGCTCAGTGGTTTGGACCACAGCACCACCCGTGTCCCCTGAACAAGGAAGACGTTCCACATGTCGAATCATAGAATTAGAAGGGATCCCCAAGAGTCATCTACTTCAACCCCCCCGCAGTGCAGGAATCTCAACTAAAGAATCCCTGACTTTTGGCCATCCAACCTTGGCTTGAAAAACTCCAAGGAAGGAGAGTCTACCACCTTCCAAGGGAGTCCGTCCCACTGTCCAACAGCTCTTCGCCTTCCGTGCCATTTGAACTCCCTGGTTTGGGTCCCACCCCCTGAAGAGCCACTTCCAGTCAGTGGAGGCAGCACTGAGCTAACTGGCTCAGTATAATGCAGCTTGCTAGAAAGCCTCCTTACCTGGCAGTGAGGGTGAGGGTTGGAACAGCCCATCATGGCTCCTTTGTTCTCAAAGATCTGCAAGGAGGAAAAGGAGCGATCTTATGCAAGTTCATGACCGGTACCTCTCAACCCCCCTTTGAACTGACCAGTGGTCAAAGTTCCAAGGCAGGGAAACTGGTCCCCTATTCTGGATTCTTAGTGAAATTGTGCTTTTGTACAGTAAGCCGATTTCTACACACCCACAAGTCCCTCTCTAGCCTACACCCAGGCAAACAAGAAGCAGGGACAGAGCTGAAAGATGCATTGCAGCCAGGCAAAAACGACGAGGATGCCAAGGCAGATCAGCTCAGGAGAGTGTCTGGCCTTGGGAGAACCCCAAGAGCCAGCTAAGAGGCACCAAGGGTTCCCCATTCCTGCTCCAGATCGCTCACCATTTTTGCCTTCTAAAAGGGAAACTATTGCTTCTCTCCAGGAAGAACGGGCAGCCCAAGAAGGGATGGAGCAGGAGATAATGTAAGAACGTAAGAGCCTGCTGGATCAGGCCCAAGGCCCACCTAGTCCAGCATCCTGTTCTCACAGGGGCTAAGCAGCTGCCATTATGGGAGACCCGCAGAGCAGGATCCGAGCACAAGAGCCCTCTCGCCTCTCCTGTGGTTTCCAGTAACTGCTATTCAGAAGCATTGCTGCCTCCAACCATGGGGGCAGAGCGTAGCCATCGTGGCTAGGAGCCATCATGGCTTTCTGTAGCAGCATGTTCTGTAGTTTAACTATGCTCTTGGACATTAATTGAACTAGCTCCGCTGTACATCGGGGAGGGCTGTGTGGAGAGAGTCTCTTCCTTTAAATTCCTAGGAGTTTATCTCAGTGAAGACCTTACTTGGAAAATCAATACAACCCAGGTGGTTAAGAAAGCCCAACAGAGACTCCATCTCCTCAGAATATTGCGAAAGAACAATGTCAATCAACATTTGATGACCTCCTTCTACCGGTCAACAATAGAAAGTGTCCTTTCCTACTGCATCACGGTCTGGGACGCTGGTTTGACATCATCTGATAGGAAGTGCCTGCAGAGGGTGGTGACTACAGCATAAGATATTATGGGCTGTCCCATGAATCCGCTGGATGAAATAGCGGAAGAACGTTGCCTCTGGAGAGTGAGGAAAATTCTCAGGGATGATCCACACCCTGGCCGGCACTTTCTTGATCTCCTGCCCTCGGGCAGAAGATATAGAAGCAGGATTAGTCGCACCAACAGGGTAAAGAACAGCTTCTATTCGTGGGCTGTTCGGCTGCTGAATGAAAAGATAACAACAGCGCAACTGACTTTCGGGTTTGGTGGGTGTGCGTCAGCAGACGAGGGGAATTAAGACTAAGAGAGCTGAGTGGGGGGTGCTCGTGTAATCTCAATTGTACAAGTGACAATAAAGTATTTCAATTTCAATAATGTGAGGGTTAGTAAAAATGAAGTCTTGGGGCAGGAGGGGTTGTGGTGGTTGGCCAAGGTAGGTCCTTTCAGCAACTGACCTGCACCCAGGAGTAAGAGGCACCCAGCTCCACAGCTATCTCCAACCACTTGTCAATCACGCTGCGGATCTCAGCAAGTGACATGAGGGGCAGAGTCATGTCAGACCAGGGGTGGAAGCACATCACTTTGCTGGGGGGAAAGGGAAAAGGAGAAGGAGCAAAGATCCTAGAATCAATTGGCTGGAAGGACCCAGGTCACCCTATCCAGCCCAAACTCTGCCCATGGGTAACAAACATAATCAGGACTAGTCTGCATCCCAAGTACAGGACAGGTCTGAATGAGGTATGCCACTCTTAAGTGGCTGCAGAGCAAACAACTCCACATTTTAATTCATAGAAAGTATACTACTTAATTACAGTCATACATTGGGTTATAGATGCTTCAGGTTGCGTTTTTTTCAGGTCATGGACCGCCGAAACCCAGAAATACTGGATGGGTTACTTCCGGAGTTCAGCGGTCACGCATGCACAGAAGCGCTAAATCAAGCTTTGCGCATGCACAGAAGCACTGAATTCCAACCTGCGCATACGCACCGCTGTGGGTTGTGAACGCTGTGGGTTGTGAACGTGCATCCTGCACGTATCACGTTCGCAACCCAAGAGTCCACTGTATATATATATTTTTAAACACAAAGCGGTTTACAAAAAGGGTAAAATAGCAGAGGTGGCCTTGAGATCTCTGGAACTAGAAATCATGCATTTTCTAGAAGTCATGCATATGGAAGTGGAAAGCCAGACTGTTGGGGAAATCATGATACGATGGAGGCAAGGCAAGACAAGCCGAGGAATTCCTACTCTGCAAAAACTGTTTGCAGTTCCTGGAAAAGGCAGGGAGAAGGACTGGGCCAAGAAGGGAAAAGTGCAAAAAGCAGCAACACAAGGGAACCCTAAGCCAGCCATTCGGCTCAGCAGGAGGGAAGGGCTGGGGAACACAAGGAGCCAGATTTACCACACGCCTCGAGCGGACGCTGCACGGAACAAGGGGTGGTCGCCAGCATCTGCGGAAGGAGAGGAAATCCAGTGAGAAAGGCAGGGAGGCGGGCAACGGGTGCAATCCAAGAAAAGGCCAGCGCACCAGGAGGTTGCACAGCTGTGATGTCAGCCTCCCTCAGACCCCACAATTCATCTTCTAGCCCAGCCAGGGACTTGTCATCAGTGCTACTGCACGACTGCAATCCCACCCGCCATCTCCTGCAGTGAACTCTGCTGCCCCCAACTCAGGAGGGACTTTCAGGCCCAATGTATATGGTGCACACTGTGAAGGGCAAGTGAGAGGTTTGTATAAACTGTCATGGTGGTTCAGCATCCCTTCAGTGTACTGTAAATCAACACGGGAAAACTGTGCCTAATCCTGGACTACACAGAGATGTCATACTGCACGGATGCCTGCTGACAGCTCAGGAATTGCCAGTGGATCTCCATGGACAGAGGGGTATCTTTAAGTGCAGCAAACAGGACAAAGAAGATCCCATTATTCTGCAGACTTCAACCATGGCTCTCCACAGTGCAGCATCCGGCATGAGGTGGTCCCAGGCCCTTGCCTGTTTTGCACAGAAGCAGTAAGCCAACTGGGGCACTCCCCAAGAGCACCCAGCCGACCCCTGGAATGGAATGCTGGACTGGTTGGGCCCTTGGCCTCATCCAGCAAGGCTCTTCTCGTGCCAATACCTTACACTTAATCTTTGTATTGTATTGGTTGTGTCTAGAATAGATTTATGAAAGATTTAGAAAACTTATTGATTAGAATATTTGAGATTGTAGGGGGAAAATATGGAATAACAGATACAATTTTGCTTAAAATGTATATAGGAAGTGCAGTGTAAGTGATGGAAGTCAATCAATGAAATAAGCCAATCAATGAAATTTTATTATTGAGATATTTGTAGAATAAATCTGGAAGAAATTCTTCCATGTTTTCTTATTCCTCTTTTTCTCCTTATTTTTTCTTTTTCCTTTTCTTCCTTTTTTCTTTTTTGTTCTTTTTTTACATATGCGTGCTTATCTGAAATATATATGTATGTATGTATTTGCAGTATTTTGTTTGTATTTTGTAATAATTATGTTAAATAAAAATTTTTTAAAAAGGCTCTTCTCATGTTACATTGCCTGTCAGAAGGGCAAGAGCCCTCCTCAGAGTACTTTAGCAACTTTTGTCACATCAGGATGAGCCTTTGAAACAAGTCGAACCAAGCTGAGCTCCTTTCTCTCCATCCACAGTCCCCTGGGACATCCATGGGCAGCTAACATTTTCCAGCTAAGTCATAGAATCATAGAGTTGGAAGAGACCACAAGGGCCATCGAGTCCAACCCCCTGCCAAGCAGGAAACACCATCAGAGCACTCCTGACATATGGTTGTCAAGCCTTTGCTTAAAGACCTCCAAAGAAGGAGACTCCACCACACTCCTTGGCAGCAAATTCCACTGTCCAACAGCTCTTACCGTCAGGAAGTTCTTCCTAATGTTTAGGTGGAATCTTCTTTCTTGTAGTTTGGATCCATTGCTCCGTGTCCGCTTCTCTGGAGCAGCAGAAAACAACCTTTCTCCCTCCTCTATGTGACATCCTTTTATATATTTGAACATGGCTATCATATCACCCCTTAACTTCCTCTTCTCCAGGCTAAACATGCCCAGCTCCCTTAGCTGTTCCTCATAAGTCACAGACCCTCAACTTTGAAAAAATGCTACAACCTGCAGCAGAACTGCCACGTGTCTCTCTTTTTTTTCTGACAAGGCCCTTCTGCTTTTAACTGCTGGAATCCTTATGGCTGAACAGGTAGCCCTGCCAGAAACAAGAACACACAGCGACCCTAACTGGAAGCTATTCACTATATTAACAAAGGATCCTGGCTCATTCCCTGTGGAGGAGAAATCGTTAAACGGGTTCTCATTGAGCCTCATCTTCCTTGGTAAATGGTTAAGTGCTAATAAGAAAAACTAGGTGGATTCTTACCAGGCTCCGGGGCATCTGGCTGCAGCGCAGGGAAGTCGTTGTCAAAGACAAATGTGTCCTCGTAGTGGGGATTCACCTGCATGAGGACAAACACAGCAAAACACAGGTTGCAGTCAGGCTGCTGAGCTGCAAGACCGTAGGACCGCAACTTTAGTTTCAACTCTCTACCAAATATTTCCAAGATTTCAGTCTTTAGGGCCAGGGGGGGAATTTCCCCAGAATTGAGAGGATAGAGAAGAGAGAGTCAGTCATACCTGCAACCATAAAATCCAATGAAAACCAAAATTCTGCTTTATTGGGACTCCAATATTTCAATTTGGACAGGATGTGCTCTTTTCCAGAGGAACTTGTTAGAAAACGGTTCTCAAGGGGTGATGGTGGAGAGTAGAATGATTTCGGAGAGCTATGCTGGACAGTAAAAAAAATTAACCCACCCCACTACTGCCTGATGTTTCTGTGTAAAGCTTCTTATTGGCTTTTGACTGTCCTGCAGACACTGCTGGAGAGTATTTAATTTTTTAAAAAAAACAACCCGCAGGCACAAGATAACAGGCTCTTTCTGCTTCACAACGATTAGCCAGTGTGGTGTAGTGGTTAGAGTGTTGGACTAGGACCTCGGAAACCAAGGTTAAAATCCCCTTGCATCCATGAGCTTACCTGGGTGAATTTATGCCAGTCACTGTCTCTCAGCCGAGCCTAATTCATAGAAGTTACTATGAGGTTAAAACTGGGGAGGAATAGAGGCAGACATTCCTCTTTAAGTATTTGGAGAAAAGGTGGGATGTAAAAGTGATAAATAAACACAACAGATGGTTATGAACTGATTTATGGCACTGTGGGTTAAACCACAGAGCCTAGGACTTGCCGATCAGAATGTCGGAGGTTCAAATCCCTGCGACGGGGTGAGCTCCCGTTGCTCGGTCCCTGCTCCAGTTCAAAAAAACGTCGAAGTGCAAGTAGATAAATAGGTACCACTCCGGCGGGAAGGTAAACGGCGTTTCTGTGCACTGCTCTTGTTCGCCAGAAGCGGCTTAGTCATGCTGGACACATGACCCGGAAGCTGTACGCCGGCTCCCTTGGTCAATAAAGCGAGATGAGCGCCACAACCCCAGAGTCGGCCACGACCGGACCTAATGGTCAGGGGTCCCTTTACCTTTTATGGCCTCCATTGAGGATTGAGGGGTCTGTATCGCCCTCCCTGCCCCTGGCAACACAGTACCTGGCCATTGGCTCTCTTGGCTCCGGGGCACAAAGGGTTGCCCGGATCACAGCGCGGGATGTCCTCCTGGGGTGGCTTCTCCACCTGCCCCTGCCACGGGCGCCGCATGCGGTGGGCTGAGACCAGCACCCAGTCATCACGCAAGGGGTTGTAGCGCAGGTGCTGGTGCTCTGGAGAGGGAGGGAGGGAGGGAGGGAGGAAGCAGAGTTAGGGACGCAGGAACACAAGGTGGGGGACAGGTGGCTAGGGCACCACCACCACCATGACCCCTAGGAAACCCTTCCCCTTTAGCCCTGCCTGTCTCCCTGGCCACAGACCCCTCCATGTCATGACAGAAGCCCCGCCCCTCCAAGGCAAGCCCCACCCACCACACCTAGCAGCAGACCCCTCCCATTTATAGACAAGCCCCGCCCCTCCAAGGCAAGCCACACCCACCACTCCTAGCAGCAGACCCCTCCCATTTAAGGCAAGCTCCACCCACACCTAGCAACAAGCCCCTCCCCTCCAAGGCAAGCCCCACCCACCACACCTAGGAGCAGGCCCCTCCCATTTACGGGATGCTCCACCCACACCTAGCAACAAGCCCCTCCCCTCCAAGGCAAGCCCCACCCACCACTCCTAGCAGCAGGCCCCTCCCATTTAAGGCAAGCTCCACCCACACCTAGCAACAAGCCCCACCCCTCCAAGGCAAGCCCCACCCACCACTCCTAACAGCAGACCCCTCCCATTTAAGGCAAGCTCCACCCACACCTAGCAACAAGCCCCACCCCTCCAAGGCAAGCCACACCCACCACTCCTAGCAGCAGACCCCTCCCATTTAAGGCAAGCTCCACCCACACCTAGCAACAAGCCCCACCCCTCCAAGGCAAGCCCCACCCACCACTCCTAGCAGCAGACCCCTCCCATTTAAGGGATGCTCCACCCACACCTAGCAACAAGCCCCGCCCCTCCAAGGCAAGCCACACCCACCACTCCTAGCAGCAGACCCCTCCCATTTAAGGCAAGCTCCACCCACACCTAGCAACAAGCCCCACCCCTCCAAGGCAAGCCCCACCCACCACTCCTAGCAGCAGGCCCCTCCCATTTAAGGGATGCTCCACCCACACCTAGCAACAAGCCCCTCCCCTCCAAGGCAAGCCCCACCCACCACTCCTAGCAGCAGGCCCCTCCCATTTACGGGATGCTCCACCCACACCTAGCAACAAGCCCCTCCCCTCCAAGGCAAGCCCCACCCACCACTCCTAGCAGCAGGCCCCTCCCATTTAAGGCAAGCTCCACCCACATCTAGCAACAAGCCCCTCCCCTCCAAGGCAAGCCCCGCCCTTCTGCATATCAACCTTCGTCTCCTTGGCAACAGCGCCCTCCCACCCCGTGACAGGAATGGGGCGGGGCTAAGATAGGCCCCTCGACTCCCAAGCCCCGCCCACACACACTCCACCGCGCTCTCCCTGCAGGAGGTACCGCTGGGCTGGAACTTCTCCGCCATCCTCCGCCGCTTCCTTCTCTCCGGCCCCGCCCGCCCATCACGTGACCTTCAGCGCACCGTCACGTGAACTTGCCCCGAAGGGCGCGCGGGTCAGCCCGAGGCGCCGGACGCACGCGGTTGGCCGAGGCGCCTCACGTGACAGAACGCGCGGTGGGCGGTGCCCGGGGTGGGACGGGGTTGGCGAGGGAGGAGCCAGGAGACGCGCGCCCGAAGCGGCCTTCGAAGAGCGTCGCCCCGGGTCGCCATTGGCGGGGACGCTCGAGCGTCTTCTGCCGCCATTGGCGGGCGGGCGCAGCGCGGGGCGTGATTGGCCGGCCGTCCTGAGGCGGCGAGGCTTGCCATTGGCTCTGCCCGGGGTTGTCCGGCTGCCCGTGGCGCAGGCGCGGTAGCCCCGCTGCTTCGTCTCCGTCTCCTTCTCCTTCTCCTCCTCCTGCGTCTCGGCGATGCGGTGGCTGCCGGCGCCGCGCTGGGCCGGGCGCTTTGCGCGGGTGGCGGTGGCCGTGACGGCGGCGGCGGCGCTGCTGGTGGGGGCGCTGCGCTGCTGGGTCGCCCTCTCGGCCTCGTCGCGCCGCTTCGAGTTCGACCCCGAGGAGATCGCGCGCCTCGCCAAGCACCACGCAGGCGCGTCACGGGGGGGGGGAAGGGGGCTGGTCGGGGTCTCTGGCTCGGGGGGGGGGGCTTCGGGGTCTTAGGCTGAGAGATCCGTCAGGCAGAAATGGAGTAAACAGAATAATAATAATAATAATGGGGGTCTTTCAGCTGCCCTTGCTTTTAATTCGGAAGGCGCCATGAGTCCCTGTCAGGGGAAAAGGCAGGGTGTAAATATTTACAGTGGTACCTCGGGTTACAGACGCTTCAGGTTACAGACTCCACTAACCCAGAAATAGTACCTCGGGTTAAGAACGTTGCTTCAGGATGAGGACAGAAATCGTGCTCCGGCAGTGCGGCAGCAGCAGGAGGCCCCATTAGCTAAAGTGGTGCTTCAGGTTAAGAACAGTTTTAGGTTAAGTACGGACCTCCGGAACGAATTAAGTACTTAACCCGAGGTACCACTGTATATGCTGTGAACTGCCCTGAGATATATACAAATTTAATAAATTTAAATATGTGATAATAAGGAGACACCTCACTTCTTGGTCGTTGAAAATACGTGGTGTGGTTTACCTTAAAAACAAACAAACCCTAACCAATAAAATTACCAATAAGGTAAAAAATCATTAGTGATGGTTTGAGGCTTTCGAAAATTTAAAACAGCCATAGGTCAAAATTTGGGGTGACTTTTTAAACACTGGTGTCCAGCCCTGCTTCAACCCAGAGGTCGGGCAGCCGTCAGCCATGGCTGCTTTAGTTGTGGCTCCTGCATTGCAGAGGGTGGGCCTTTGAGGTGCCCTTCCAACTGTACATTTCTTTGACTCCCGGTGGGCTTTTGAGGGGGAACAGCCGTTTGTTTTAACTTCAACTCGTTTCTTTTTTAAAGGAAAGGTGTGGTGTGAAAGGTTTTGGATGAATTTAAATGCATAAATGTTTTCAGATCTATGGAGGAGGCGGCGTTTGCTTGGCCTTTTCCAGTCTACCTCAGGCAGCACCTAACCTTCCATCTCTGTTCTTCCCTTTGAGAAGCTGAAGTCGCCTTGCCATCATCCAGACTCCTGGCTGCCCCAGAACATGCAAAATATCTCAGCCTGCTTGATGTTAATGGAAAAATCAACAGGGAGCAGCTGTCTGAAGCCCAGCTTGCTGGCCCTTGCTTGGCCACTGTCAGGGATTGTGTTTAGAGAGATAGGTCTTGCCAAGCGAAACAGTTTCGGGACTAAATAATTAGTTTTTAAGACTTGATACTGATCTCTTACACGCTCAGACCATGTAAAGTCAAATGCTGATGGTGTAGATGGACTCCCAGCTTATTATAAGAGGGAGTCATCCGATCTGTTCTACCCAACAAGGGATAGAAGCTTCATTTCCACTTTCACAAGAAAGGGAGGCTGTTCTCACTAGGACTCAGTGTTGCTTTCCACCCCTGCTTCCTACAGGCCTGGACCACGAGTTGGCTTTTTCCAAGATCATTGTGGAACTGCGCAAGAAGCACCCAGGACACATCCTGCCAGATGAGGACTTGCAGTGGGTTTTTGTCAATGCCGGTGGCTGGATGGGTTCCATGTGCCTGCTCCATGCTTCCTTCTCTGAGTACGTTCTGCTCTTTGGCACAGCTGTCGACGCTGGGGGACACTCAGGTAAGCTAGATTGAACCGCACAGGATGCTGATATGGAGGGTCAGAGAAAAAGGTTTCTCTCTTCGAGCATCAGGAGAATAGAATTGGCTCCTAAGTTTAGAGGAGGTTTTAAGTTTGACCTACAATTTCATTGGGACGCGGGTGGCGCTGTGGGTAAAACCTCAGCGCCTAGGACTTGCCAATCGCATGGTCGGCAGTTTGAATCCCCACGGCGGGGTGAGCTCCCATCTTTCTGTTCCAGCTCCTGCCCACCTAGCAGTTCGAAAGCACCCTTAAAGTGCAAGTAGATAAATAGGTACCACTTTATAGCGGGAAGGTAAACGGCGTTCCGTGTGCTGCATTGGTGCAGGCTCACCAGAGCAGCGATATCACACTGGCCATGTGACCCGGAAGTGTCTGCGGACAGCGGCGGCTCCCGGCCTCTAGAGTGAGATGAGCGCACAACCCTAGAGTCTGTCAAGACTGACCCGTACGGGCAGGGGTACCTTTACTTTTACCTTACAATTTCATTGGTGGCGTTGGTGCAGATTATGCAGTCCATTTGGCTTTGGGCACAAGGAACATTTCTTCATATGCATGATCTGCATCCATATGCATTTTTAGCTAGAAGTAGATCCTCTTACAAATGGTAGAGCTTGCTCCCGAGTTAGTGCTTATTTGAGCATTAGCCATAAAGGGTGGATGTCGGCAAGCTGCTGTGTCTCAGTGCACATCCTGTAGAATTGGGAGTGATATGTTTGCAGCTGGCTCACTGCTTAAACAGGCTGCCACATTTTGCACTAACTGCAGCTTTTGGATCATCTTCAAGGGTGGCCTCAAGTAGAGAGCTTTACATTTATTGAAACAGGAGGTTGGGTAAAGGTAAAGGGACCCCTGACCATTAGGTCCAGTCGTGACCGACTCTGGGCGCTCATCTCGCTTTATTGGCCAAGGGAGCTGGGGTACCACTTCCGGGTCATGTGTCCAGCAAGCATGACTAAGCCTCTTCTGGCGAACCAGAGCAGCGCACGGAAACGCTGTTTACCTTCCCGCTGGAGCGGTACCTATTTATCTACTTGCACTTTGACGTGCTTTCGAACTGCTAGGTGGGCAGGAGCTGGGACCGAACAACGGGAGCTCACCCCGTCGTGGGGATTCGAACCATCAACCTTCTGATCGGCAAGCCCTAGACTCTGTGGTTTAACCCACAGCGCCACCCGCATCGAAACAGGAGGTTACTAGCTGGCAAATCAACCAGAGCTGGTAATAGGCACTCTGCCCTACTGACACCACTTGGTCTTCCGCTCCATCAAGACCTGATTGGCTATTCAATTCTTGAAGGCAGGAGCCACCTTTCCACACTCCTTCCTTTGGTGTAACCCACCCTGCCACCGGTCTCTCTGTCCCCCACTTCCTCATCAAAGGATAAGACTTCTACAGCTGGCGGAGGATGAGATTTTGGCATTGCTTTCTCCATCTCCCTCCAAACTAGCAGTTACAGTAAGAGCAGTCAATTCTCGCCTACTGAGTTGCGTTGCCCCTTAGTTCTTAACTGCTACTGGATGCTGTTTCTTCCCTTGCAGGTCGATACTGGGCCGATATCTACGATACCATCATCTCGGGGACCTTCCGGCAGTGGAAAGAAGGAACAACCAAAAGCGAGATCTACTACCCAGGTGAGTTGCGTGTTCCTTGTAAGGTGAGGCTTCTGTGGGGGGAGGAGCAGCACGAAACTCTTTAAGTGTTGTTGCCTTTTTCTGCAGGAGATACCATCATCCACCGGTCTGGAGAGGCCACGTCAGTGCAGTGGAGTGCCGGCACATGGATGGTGGAGTACGGCCGCGGTTTCATCCCTTCGACGCTCCCCTTTGCCCTTGCTGACACAATCTTCAGCACTCAGGACTTCCTCACCCTCTTCTACACTGTGCGTGTTTACGTCAAGGGGCTGCTCCTGGAGCTCAATGCCTACTTCAGCGACTCGGGCTAGTGAGCGCTCGCTGCTCCTAGGCTCCAAGTCAGTCATCATCCCCCTTGAAATGGAAGGCTCTCCTCCCTCATTGCCTCCCCTTGGCTGTGCTGTGTACTAGAGAGCAGTGGTGTACCTCGTGTGTTGAGAAATACCCACACAATACTGGGAGCATCATATGTGTTTCAGCAGGCATAAGAGAGGATCTACCAGCAGTAAGAGGGAATCCTATCTTCCTATCTTTCAATACCTGAATGCTTCCTTCATGTATTTCTGTAAGTCTGCTGTGCTCTGCAATGTGATTTAATGGGCGCTTTAATGGAAATGTGGACGGCCAAGATTCAGGGTTTCTTTGGCCATGCATAGACGAGAGAGAGGCTGTTGCATTACATTCTGGGTGTGATTGAGCCACCTTAGGATGCAACCTACTGAGCTCATGTCAGTGCATGGCTTTTGCTTTTGCTTTTCTTTTTGGGGGGGATGGGGGTGCTTGAAACATATATACACATACCACCCTCTCTAGAAATGAATGGTGTTGGAGCAGCAGCAGTACAATGAGAGTCTCTGAGCTCCCCCAGTATATTTGCACTACTGTTTAACACAGACAAAAAAATTAAATACTTCCTGCTAAATTTTGATCCTCTCCTACCCACCCCCCTTGATTTGACGTGGGCATTTTCCTGTTCCTCTGTCGGTAGGTGTGGTTGGTTCTTTGGGGCCTGCTGTGTGGGGCACTTGGCTCTTGGTCTGTGTTTGTAACATGACTTATCCTGTATGTCTTAATCCCCACGGGGCCAATGTCTGGGAGGGAGCTGCCTTCCACCCTTCCATCCTCAAAATGGGTTGCACGTTCTCAAGAGGACCTCATCCAGTTTTATCCTGTAATACTAATACGGAGAGCCGCTGTCCATCGCCTTAACTTAGAGCCTTACTCCGGTGGCCTCTTCAGCTATGCACGCATGTGTAGATATATAGATATATATATTTGTATACCTCTTAGTGTTGATGTCTGTGGCAGGATGCCATACGGCCACTGTTCCCAGGGATGGTTTTGATTCAACCCTGGGGTGAGAATCTTGGTTGGAGTCTGCTTGGACCAGACACTGCTCTTATTTCTTTTTTTCTTCCACAGTTCCTAATTGGGCTTGAGCCCAAAGGTGGAATTTTTAGGCTCAAAATTCAACTGGGGTTGGGGGGGCGGGGAGGTGTAGGGCCGAACCCAGGGATGATTTCATGGGGGTGGCAAAATGGGTGAAAAGTTTGCTTGGGCTTCCTGTTGGGTGGCCATAGTGGTGGCATTTGTTCTTCTCTCTTTTCCTTTCCACTGTTTCTTTAGCAAAGACAGAACTCTTCTTTACCAAATGTCAGTTGCAACCCCCCACCCTGGTATAGTAAAGTTCCAGGATATTTGGATGGCTGGGGAGACAACTGGAAGCCCCAAGAGGAGGAGGGTTTTTAAGGACCCCTCGCATGTATTGTGCAAACTGCCTGCCTTTAAGTTGCCTGCAGATGGGACTATGAAATGGGGCGTGGTTGCCCTAGCCGAAGTTCCAAAGGTTTTGATAGATCATGTATCTCTGCCCTAGCCACTTCCTCTTAGCACCTAATAACCATGTTCTTCAGATAACTGACCGTAGAAGAAACCTTCCTTTCCCCTGCAAATGGAATCTTACTTGGTGGCAGGGCCACCCCAGAAAGTTAAGGATTGCAGAAGCTGTGCTTGCCAGCCCTGAGACTTTGTTCCCACCTCATAGTTTCTTCTTTCCAGTCTTTTCACTTGAAACGCTGTTGTAACTGGGCAGGACGTTTGTCTTCCACCCCCCTATCTATCATTTACCCCCAGTTCCTTCGCTTTTCTTCCTGGGGATTCCATATAGTTCCCACAAGTGCAAATAGAGACTGTTCTTTTGACTCGGGTCGTGTTTGCAGCAGTTCCTGTTCAAGAGGGGGAGAGAGAGAGCTCAGCTGGAGTGCTGGCGTTCCCCACAGTTGCTGACAACCTTCCTGGGCTTTCTCCCCACCCATGACAGCGCTTGCATGGGGAGGCTGCAGTGCAGACTGCATGGTCCAAGGCGGTCTTGCAATTTATTCCTTTTGGCTGTTTTGGTGGCAGGTGACAAGTGCAGCTAAAATGCCCAAACCCCTCCTGCAGCCCCGTAGGTGTGCCTTTAGAAAGGTCACCCCAGGTGCTCAAATATGTGTACTTGGTATGCTTTTGTCTAAAAACCCTGGAGCCAGGTGCTAGCTTACCTAATGGTCCCAGCTGATTAGCAAGCCTTAGAACCTGAAAGGGCAGCTAGTTCCCCTTCTTTAATCCACCCACCCCAACTTCCCCTGGGGCTGAACACTTCTTTGTTTGAATCAGGATGCAGTGATGGTTGCAGGCAGCCGACCTGTTTGCAGGCTTCCTCTGTCCCAGCTTCTGCTAGCTCCTGTCAGAGGAGTCCCACGAGGCTAGCGTTAGCAGCGGCTGAGAATCGGATGCATTTCCAGTACAGTATCCTTGTCACCGTCAGCCAAACATGTAGCATGTGTCTGGTTACTGTCTCAGTTACTGCAACTGTGCCTCCGTGCGCAGCCGACCTGGGTGTTTTGTTTGCCGACCAGTGTTTGAGAATAAATTGGTGTGTATGATTGTTATACTTTGACAAAAAGATAATATAATGAACCATGATTAAACTCACCGTTGTGTGTCTGCTTTTGTTATTGATTGTTGAAAACGGTGGCAAAATGAATTATTTGCTTCATTTTGGTCTTTGTAGGGCAACTGTGAGCTGGAAAGTGGATCTGCGTGACTTTCTTTCCAGATCCTTGGTAGGTGTTCAGGCTCATTTGTCACACCTCGTGCTGCAAGGCCCCCATGCATTTCCAAGACATGAGTCTTTTGCACTGGAAGAAACAAAAAATGATGCATTAGTTGGCTTAACATTGATTGGGGGGGGGGGCTCGTGCAGAATTAACACTTTCCCAGCAAGGATTAAAGATGAGAGAAAGAAATACGAGAGAGTGAAGGGTAAACAGTCTGCAGGATTATGGTGATCCCTGGAGTAGAGGAGTACTCCTTGGAATTTTGATTAATAAAAACTGTAAAACGTGTCCCTCAGCAGGAGCCAGATTTACCTGTCTCCAGACACTGAACTTACAGGTGCCATTGTTCAAAAGCACAGGTGTCACTGAAAGTTTTGAAAGGGTCATCCTTTGAGTATATAATGTTTTGAGCATATCACGGCAATCCTCTGGGCCCAATTCAAAGTGCTGGTTTTGAGCTAGATTCAGGTAGGTAGCCGTGTTGGTCTGATGCAGTCGAAATAAATAAATTGTCCAGTAGCACCTTAGAGGCCAACTAAGTGTGTTCTGGGTATAAGCTTTCATGTGCATACACATCTTCAGATACGTATCTGAAGATGGTGCTACTGGACTATTTGTTTATTTTACTTTGGTTTTGACCTATAAAACTGTCAATTGCTCAGGACCACAATGTCTTAAGGACCACGTCTTTCCATATGAACCAACTCAGACCCTGTGATCATCATCTGAGGCCCTTTATGTGCCGCCTCTGCACGAGAACGGGCTATTTCTGTGGTGGTTTCCCACTTGTGGAAGGCTTGCCTGGCACCTTCATTACATATCATTAGATGCCCGGCAAGAACATTTTTCTTCTCCCTGGCCTGTGACTAATTAAAATATCAACGGCCTTTTAAACTGGGTGCGGGAGTGATATTTATTTTAAGATATGTATTTTTGTGGTTTTATAATGTAAACCGCCCTGTGATCCTCAGATGAAAGATGGTATAGAAATTTTACAAATCATCATGGAATTGTAGGCTTGGAAGGGACCACAAGGGCCATCTAATCCAACCCCCTGCAATTCATGAATCTTTTTGTCCAACGTGGGGTCAAATCCATGACCCTGAGATAAGAATCTCCTGCTCTAACAACTGAGCTACCCCATAGGTCAAAGCAACCCCTCATGGGGTTTTATAATCGAAGTTCAATATTGATCCTTTGCCCTAGAGGGTCAAGAGCATGCTACTTGATTCTGTGCACTGTCTACCTAATTGCTGTTATGCCCTCCTGCATCCATTTGGCCTTTCTATAGTGGAATACAGTGCCCAAAGTCGAGGAAATCCCTAGCTTGCAGAGTTACTAGATAACATCTTCCTGAACAGAGCTGATTGGATCATGAGGACACTACACCCACCCACCCACCGCCCAATTCGTTGTTCGAATGCAACAGACTCGTCTGATGCTCAGTAAATTTCTTATTTTGCCCTTTTCTGCGTTTAGTCATTTTTTAAAGAAAGGCACTGCATTAATATGTTTAGTAACCAGTGACCAAGGTTCTTCTTACCTTGTTTCCTGCAGTCGAGCGACACCAGAACATCCACCATCTAAATCTAGCCTCTCGACCACTTCTGACTCCTAATGCAACAAACCTTTCTTCCCTGTGAAGGCTCATGCTGCAGAATACCAGCCTGTTCCTCACAGCCCCGCATTCTGCCTCTTGGCTGTCAACAGGCTTGTAGTGTTTTCTCTTTTCCCCATTCCCTAAATGGAGGCAGGAAAAGGCTGGTGCCTATCTCAAAAGAAAAACCCCATGCTTTCTTTTTACTATTTGGAGTTTACAGGAGAAACGAGATAGCTGTTGCTGGGGCTTTATTCACTGGGTGCTTTTCCAGTTGTGAAACTACAACTAATCCAGAAAGCAGCAGCTAGACTGGTGACTGGGAGCGGCCACCAAGACCACATAACACCCGTCTTGAAAGACCTACATTGGCCCCCGACACGTTTCTGAGCACAATTCAAAGTGTTGGTGTTGACCTTTAAAGCCCTAAACAGCCTCGGCCCAGTATACCTGAAGGAGCGTCTCCACCCCCATCGTTCTGCCCGGACACTGAGGTCCAGCGCCGAGGGCCTTCTGGCGGTTCCCTCATTGTGAGAAGCAAAGCTACAGGGAACCAGGCAGAGGGCCTTCTCGGTAGTGGCGCCCTCCCACCAGATGTCAAAGAGATAAACAACTACCTGGCATTTAGAAGACATCTGAAGGCAGCCCTGTTCAGGGAAGTTTTTAATGTGACATTTTAGTGTATTTTTGGTCTTTGTTGGAAGCCGCCCAAAGTGATTATTATTCCCAAAACACACATTACTTTGGAGGGCCAGGTGTGCATCTGCCTGAACCCCAGCTCACCCACAAAACCATTCTGTGCAGAAACCTCTCCAGATTAGGGGACAATACAGCATGGACCTTCAACTGAGAGTTCCCTTGACTTTTTTCCTGCACCAAAAGAGGCAATGCATCCGATATGTGCTTCGTCTACTCCCTATGCCTCGTGAGACATGGTCTGCGACCACCATTTGGTGACAGTGGTAAGGAGGGTCACTTTGGGGAGGGTGACAACCCACCCACTGGAAGCGGTTCTGTGGGTCACTTTTGCCTCATTGTCACCTGCTGCTGGCAAAAGTGCATTTGAATTTAGATTGGCATTTGCCAACCTGGTCTCTGGTGGACTGCATGTTTATCAGCCCCCAGCTTGCTGAGTGGGCCTTGTGGGACTTCTAGTCTAAAAGATGGTTGGTTTAGATGGTGTTGCTTCAATATCCAATCACTGGACCTGTCGCCAACCTTCCCCAGATAGAACTTGCATGCCTTGCTATATGGGGCTCCCTACTATTGCTTGCTAAAACTTACGAAACGCACCAGACTTCACGGGAGTGATATCTACTGCTTCACTGCCTGTAAAGGTAAAGGGACCCCTGACCATTAGGTCCAGTCGTGACCGACTCTGGGGTTGCGGAGCTCATCTCACTTTACTGGCCGAGGGAGCCGGCGTACAGCTTCCGGGTCATGTGGCCAGCATAACTAAGCCGATTCTGGTGAACCAGAGCATCGCACGGAAACACCGTTTACCTTCCCGCTGGAGCGGTACCTATTTATTTACTTGCACTTTGACGTGCTTTCGAACTGGGACACCGTGACCGAAACCAGAGCGCACCTTCCTGCCGCAGTGGTACCTATTTATCTACTTGCACTGGTGTTCTTTCAAACTGCTAGGTTGGCAGGAGCAGGGACCGAGCAACGGGAGCTCACCCCGTCACAGGGATTTGAACCGCCAACCTTCTGATTGGCAAGCCAAAGGGGCTATTAGTATATGGCAAGTCCTAGGCTCTGTGGTTTAACCCACAGCATCACCTGCGCCCCTTCACTGCCTGTACTGACCCTTGATTTGAATCAAACCACCAATGTGCTCAATGTTTCTGAGCTCCAGCAGGTGGCTCTATTGCCCAGTTTAATGCCGGTCTTGCTGCCTGCGAGGACTCCTTGAATTTTATCCATGGAGATCAATTGCTGAAATTCCCCCACTTAAACAAGGAAATAAGCCCAAAACATTGTTTATCAAAAATTAGGTGCCACCTGATCCTGTAGTTTAAAAAATATATAAAATAAACCACTGAAATCCTTGATAAATAAAACAGGGAGTTAAAAATATTCAAAGGATGGTTAAAATCAGCAGTAAAAAGAAAATGCATGCAATTTCTACATGTCTGCTTTGGCTTGCCTTAAAAACATTTTAAGTAGGTGCCAAAAAGAATACAACAAAAGTGCCTGCCTCATGTCAATAGGCAAGGAGTTCCAAAGTGTAGGTGACCCTACACTGAAACATAAAGTGTGGAATAATTTTCTGTGGTACATGTAACAGGGCCAGTTTTGCAGATTAAAGCAGCTGATTGGGCATATATTAGGGTTTTGAGCTATTTTTAAGGGGGAAAGTGCGAAAAGCACTGCTGGCTATGTCCACGAAATTCCAGACGTATGGCAACCCTAGTATGGGCTAAAGCAATCTTGCATGGAAAGCAGCCCCAATCCGTTAAGGTTGCCATATACTAATAGCCTCTTTAGCTTGCCAATCAGAAGGTTGGTGGTTCGAATCCCCGCGACAGGGTGAGCTCCCGTTGCTCGGTCCCAGCTCCTGCCAACCTAGCAGTTTGAAAGCACACCAGTGCAAGTAGATAAATAGGTACTACTGCGGCAGGAAGGTAAACAGTGTTTCCGTGCGCTCTGGTTTCCGTCACGGTTTCCCGTTGTGCCAGAAGTGGTTTAGTCCTGCTGGCCACATGACCCGCAAAGCTTTCAGTGGACAAACGCTGGCTCCCTTGGCCTGAAAGCAAGATGAGCGCCACAACCCCATAGTCACCTTTGACTGGACTTAACCGTCCAGGGGTCCTTTACCGTACCTTTTTACCATTAGGGTAATAGAAGGCTGTGTGTTAAAGATGATTAAAAAGCAAAAAATAAAAAAAAATAAAAAATAGAACCAGGCACTGTTCCAGGGCCAACATGACCCCTTCTGATCTAGATGTTATGGGTAAACATAACATCTGGACAAACATATGCCGTACTGTCGAGATGTTGAATAGCATTGGGAATAGCATAGTTCCCTGGGGCTCCACACAGCATCACTGCCAGGGACCCCAATGCAGTGCTACTCTCTGGACTGGGTTCCATTGGTAGGAGTGGAAGCACTGGGGCACAGGGCCCCCCAAATCCCACTCTACCATTGCTATTCAGTTGCCCCAGGTGGAAGCCTTGCTGGAAACTACAGGAAGGGAGAGGGCTCTCGCGCTCCGGTTCTGCTTTTGGGTTTCCCACAGACATCTAGTTGGCCACTGTGAGAATAGGATGCTGGACTAGATGGGCTATTGGCCTGATCCAGTAGACTTCTCTGATGGGAGCTGGTTGCTGTTCATGTTTACTGCTTGCGAGATGCAATGTTCTGGCAAACTGGTGAGTGGAGTTGAGCCAATGAGGGCAAGCAATAATAATAATAATAATAATAATAATAATAATAATAATAATAATATAATAATAATAATAATAATAATAATAATAATAATAATAATAATAAAATAATAATAATAATTTTATTTATACCCCATCCTCCCCAGCCAAGACCGGGCTCAGGGCAGCTAACACCAGGTATAAAAACAATTGATTAAAATACAACTTATAAACAAGATTAAAATACAACAGTAAAATGCAGCCTCATTTCAGTAGAAACTCAAATGAAAAACTTCTTGGGGATGAAAATGTCAAATCTTCACCAAGGCCAACTATCCAGACTGGTCCTACGTGAGCCAGAAAAAAGCCAGGGAAGTCCCCAAATAGGAGTTCCATCACAGAAGGAAAAAGGAAAGAGGGGGATGGGAGGGAATCAAATTAATTCCAAGCCAAAGGCCAGGCAGAACAACTCTGTCTTACAGGCCCTGCGGAAAGAAATCAGATCCTGCAGGGCCCTGGTCTCATGAGACAGAGCATTCCACCAAGTTGGGGCCAGTACTGAAAAGGCCCTGCCTCTGGTTGAGGCTAATCTGACTTCCTTAGGGCCCGGGACCTCTAGGGTGTTGCTATTTATGGACCTTAAAGTCCTCCGTGGGGCAGACTGGGAGAGGCGGTCCCATAGCTACTTTGATGGGTGGGGGTTACTCTCTGCCAATGCATTTCGGCAATTTCAGGCATCCATTCAGCTGTGTGTGGCTTCCCAGGTCTGTGAAGTCCCCTCTCACCCCTTAAAGTCTGTTGACCTTTCAAGGGTGCTTGGTTTTGAAGGACAAGAGGCAACCTCTGACTTGGGTTTCAGCAAACTCCAGCTCTTGCCGGCCTCGCTTCAGAAGCTTCCTAATGAAGATGTTGAGGCAACATGCAAAGAGCGACAGCACTGAGTCCTGACTTTCTTTTCCTCCTCCTCCTTTTCCCCTTTCCCAGTGCGAGATGTGAAGCCCATCTCAAAGCGAAATACTAAAAAGTTAAAGCAAATCAATGTTGATTTGCATTCCTGTGCTGAGGTTTTCGCACTGCCCGATAGATCGATAGGTTCTTCATTCCTTCAGCAAAGAGTTGCTCAAACATAGTTTAAAACAAAATAGATATAGCGATTGCAAGTAACTGGAAGCTGGCGGCTTTTGAAATCTCATCACCGAGCCTGCTGGGAACTCTTCCCAAGGCCCCCACACGAGCCCCGATCTATCCTATTGATTGTAATAGGTGACACTAATTAATAAACAGAGAAGCTAATGAATGTGACAGCTGCCCTGCCATCCGTTGGCGCTTCCAACTGGTATCTCATAATTACAAAGTTTTCTTGGTGAAGGAATCCGGTTAGATTAATTAAAAACACTTCCAGGACGGCTCCCAGGACTTTGAGGCCTCCGGCGATCCGTTTAGGGCTGGACTGAAAAGTGGTTGGGTTCATAGTTCAAACAAAGACGGGGAGTTTCTGGAGAGACAGCAAGGAGCGTGGTAGAATTCGTAACATCTTCTTTGAAATTGGTCAGTTGATTTGATTTGCTTCTTTTCTTTTTGGGCATCAGCAGCTGAGATCTTGTCACCCCCTGAAATTCAATTCACACTATTTTCTATTAGTATTTTTAGTATTATTATTTACATTTCTATATCACCCTTCATCTGAGGATCACAGGGATGTTTACAATGTTGTTGTTGTTGTTTAGTCGTTTAGTCATGTCCGACTCTTCGTGACCCCCTGGACCAGAGCACGCCAGGCACTCCTGTCTTCCACTGCCTCCCGCAGTTTGGTCAAACTCATGCTAGTAGCTTCGAGAACACTGTCCCACCATCTCGTCCTCTGTCGTCCCCTTCTCCTTGTGCCCTCCATCTTCCCCAATATCAGGGTCTTTTCCAGGGAGTCTTCTCTTCTCATGAGGTGGCCAAAGTATTGGAGCCTCAGCTTCAGGATCTGTCCTTCCAGTGAGCATTCAGGGCTGATTTCCTTCAGAATGGAGAGGTTTGATCTTCTTGCAGTCCATGGGACTCTTGAGAGTCTCCTCCAGCACCATAATTCAAAAGCATCAATTCTTCGGCCATCAGCCTTCTTTATGGTCCAGCTCTCACTTCCATACATCACTACTGGGAAAACCATAGCTTTTACTATACGGACCTTTGTTGGCAAGGTGATGTCTCTGCTTTTTAAGATGCTGTCTAGGTTTGTCATTGCTTTTCTCCCAAGAAGCAGGTGTCAAGCACAGAAATACATGCCACAATAACAAACAAAAGCCATACCCGCTACACACACAGTTTAAAATGCCATAAATTGCCTTTTTGCTTGGTACATAAATATATGCAACGAAGGCACCTGGCGAGTCTCTCTGGGAAGAGTGAGGAGCCACTGCAGAAAAGGCCCCATTCTTGTGTTGCCACCCTCCGGACCTCTCAAGGAGGAGGCACATGAAGAAGGGCCTCAGAAGGTGATCTCAGGGTCCAGGTTGGTTCATATGGAGAGAGATGGTCCTTGAGGTACTGCAATCCTGAGCCTTGTAAGGCTTTACAGGTCAAAACCAGCACTCTGAATAAGAGCCAGCCCCCTGCTTGTATCACAGGGGAAGGTGGGCTAATAGGATCCCCTGATGTTCCCCCTCCACAGGTGGAGCAGTGCACAGCAGAAAACTGGATCATGTCCAGTCTCACATTAGCACTCGGCCTGAGGTGAAGTGACTCTGATAAAATGCTAAAGTTAGCCTGAAACCCCATGCACACACACCCGGAAGCAAGCTTCATAGAATCATGGACTCGCAGAGTTGGGTCATCTAAGTCCTACCCACTGCAGGAATCACATAGGCAGGTGCAGAGAAGTGGGCTGTGGAGCTTCTCAGAATGTACAGGTCTCCCAGTAGGTCGCAGAGCAGCCTGCGAAAAATCAACAAAGCCACCAAGTTGGGTTAAAAGGATCAGACAAATTCAGGGAGGAGGAGGCGATCAATGGCTACTAGCCATGAGATCTGTGCTCTGTGTCTACATTTGGAGGTTGAAATACTTTTGAATAACCGTTGCTGCAAACCACAGGTGGGGAGATTTGCTCTTGTGCTCGAATCCCCTTTACAGGCTTCCCATAATGGGTATCTGGTGGGTCACTGTGAGAAGAGGACGAGATGAGCCATTGGCGTGATCCAACAGTTCTCTTCTTATGTTCTTAGTCTAACTCAGCCCAATAAAATCCCTAATTTCTTGACCTGATGACTTTGCTTTGGCCGAGGAATAATCAGGGCTACCACCTTTCATTGACTAGTGTGCTAGATCAATTGATTAAAGCACCTTTTAATCAACTAGAAAGGCATCCCTCTGCAGACGCAAGGGACCTATTAGCAGGATTCCGTTTGACTTGGCAGGCTCTCTTGTCGAAACCCTGCTGGAGTTTGAAAATCTGGGTTCTCCAGGCTCTGTCACTTCGGAGGCCCTGAGCCTCAAGGAGGTTAGATTGGTTTCAACTAGGGCCAGGGCCTTTTCAGCACTGGCCCCAATGTGGTGGAACGCTCTGTCACAAGAGATCATGGCCCTGCGGGACGAGATCTTTCCGCAGGGCCTGCAAGACAGAGCTGTTCCACCTGGCCTTTGGTTTGGACTCAGTCTGACCCTTATGTTTCCCTCCCCTTATGGTCTTGATTTATCGGCTATTTTAAAATGAGGCTGCATTTTAAATTGCATTTTAACCTGCATTTTAAATTTGTTTGTCCCCCCCCTCTTTTCCCCCTATTATGTTTTTACTATGATTTTATTGGTGTTAGCCACCCTGAGCCCGGCTCTGGCCGGGGAGGGCGGGGTATAAATAAAATTTATTATTATTATTCTGACCTCCAGATGTTTTCAGACCACAACTCCCAGCAGCTCCAGCGTGCCATGGCAGAGGGCACCATCTTGGAGGAGAATGGTCTACAGCAGTAGTTTCCAGCTGGTGGTGTGTGGACCCCAGAGGATCTGTGGCACCATTCACATAAGAAAAGCTACTGTTGGGTGTCTGTGGCTTGGCTTTTGAAAAACAGAGGATCTACAGTACTTAGCCCATTGGGAAACACTGGTCTACAGCCAAGTTGTCCTCTTGTCTTTGAGGGAGGTGATGGGGTTGAAGCCACTAGAATGACAGAGCATAAGTAGCAGAAGATGCAGAGGAATCCCACTGACTACAAGAGAGCCAGTTTTGAATATCTTCCATGATGGGCTGGTGGTGAAGTGGAATAATAGAATTATCAAATTGGAAGGGGGCCCAAGAGTCATCTAGTTGAGTCCCCGGAATGCAAGAATCACAGCTTAAAGAATCTCAGACAAATGGCCACCCAACCTCTGCTTAAAAACCTCCAATGAATACAGGCTGGATGGCTATTTGCAGTCTTGCTCTTCTGCCATTATTGCATCTGCAACATGCCATCCTGCTGAAGTAGTCCAGGTAGTTCGGAGGCTGGTGGAACCTCCTGGGAATGATCCCTGTCCTCCCCTCCTGTGCTTTCCAGCAACTGATATTCAGAAGTGCTGCTGCCTCCAGTTGTGGAGGGAGAACATGGTCATTGTAGCTAGTCACCATCCATATTAAGTTTGCAGATGACACCACCATAATGGGTTTAATAACAGGTGGAGACGAATCAGCATATAGAGGGAAGATCCAAAAAATATCTACATGGTGCCTAGGGAACAACTTGCACCTTAATATCATCAAGACAAAGGAGATGGTGTTGGACTTTTGGAGGAATAGAGGAGAACTAGCTCCACTGTACATCGTGGAGGGCTGTGTGGAGAGAGTCTCTTCCTTTAAATTCCTAGGAGTTTATCTCAGTGAAGACCTTACTTGGAAAATCAATACAACCCAGGTGCTTAAGAAAACCCAAAAGAGACTCCATTTCCTCAGAGTATAGCGGAAGAACGATGTCAATCAACATTTGATGATCTCCTTCTACTGGTCCACAATAGAAAGTGTCCTTTCCTACTGCATCACGGTGTGGGATGCTGGTTTGACATCATCTGATAGGAAGTGCCTACAGAGGGTGGTGAATACAACACAAGATATTATGGGCTGTCCCATGAATCCGCTGGATGACATTGCAGAAGAACATCGCCTCAGGAGAGTGAGGAAAATTCTCAGGGATGATTCACACCCTGGCCGGCACTTTCTTGATCTCCTGCCCTCGGGCAGAAGATATAGAAGCATGGTTAGTCACACCAACAGGGTAAAGAACAGCTTCTGTCCTGGGCTGTTAGGCTGCTGAATGAAAAGATAACAACAGGGCAACTGACTTTCGGGTTTGGTGGGTGTGCGTCAGTAAACGAGGGGAATTAAGGCTAAGAGAGCTGAGTACGGGGTGCTGGTGTAATCTCACTGTATACAAGTTGTACAAGTGACAATAAAGTATTTCAATTTTCAATTCAATTTCGATTTCAACAGCCCTCTCCTCCATGAATTCGTCTAATCCCCCTTTAAAGCTGTCTAAGTTGGTGGTCATCACTGCCTCCTGTGGGCTTGAGTTCCACAGTTTAACTATGTGCTGCGTTACAAAGGACTATCTTTCATCTCCTCCTGAATCTTCTAGCCATCAGCTTCAGGGGATGCCCATGAGTTCTGGTGTTACTAGAGAGGGAGGAAAACTTTCTTCTCTCTACTTTCCTCCATGTTTTGCAGGAAATGAGCAAGGAAAGAAGATGCTTCCGAAGTACCCTAAAGTTTGGAGCGCTGGACGAACTCTCCTCCCAAAACTCCCAACTGTAATTAGTGGAGAAGAAGTTCTATTCTGGTTGGGGGGGGCGTGGAGAGGCGAGGAAGTATCAGATGGGGAGGGAGATAAAGGAGCATAGAGTCTGTGCCGCCTTTGTTCTGTTGAGTCGATAGTTTTATTGAAAGAGACGCCACTACAAAAAAGAAAGGAAGGATAAATAAAAGCTTTGTTCAACAAAGAGTGACAATTAAAAATGGCAAGGCTTGCAAAAGGAGCTGTGATATAAGGGGGGAATAACCTTGGGAGGATCAATTGTCACAGTTTCTATGCGCCATAAAATGCAGCACTGGCAACCCATAGCATAGGCGAGGCAGGCGCCTGGTGTAATATTTGGGGGGTTGGTGGGTTAGGGGATTCTTAAGACAGGAACATCCCCCATCGAAATGGTCTGAAACTGGGAGAGGTTTCCAGGGGACACCATCCATGTCCTTCAACTCTGAGGACAACCATCCAGTAAATTGGATTGGGCAACAAAGTCTGACACAACAGATTCTCCCAGTCTATGCCTGCAAGTTGCTTGGCCTTTGTAGCTCTATCTATTCAAGAAGATTCAGGAGAGATAAAAGGCAGGAGGCACTGATGGCCACCAGATTGAAAGTAAGCCTGATTTAAAGTTCTGGTCATGGAACCATAGACTTGTAGAGTTCAAATGTCATCTAGTCCAACCCCCTGCATAAATCCCTCAGGCAGGTGCTGTGATGGCCTGGGACTCGGGCTCAGACTCGGAACCAGAGGAGTCTCAGTCTGCACCAGATCCTTTGCCTCAGGCATCACCTGAACCAAGTCTGGGGCCTGATCCTGAAGAGTCCCAGTCTGCACAGGTTCCCCTGCAACAAACGCCAGCTGGGCTGAGTCAGGGGCCTGAGCCTGCCCTGGCTCCAGTTGCGGGGATGACCTCCTTGCCTTCAGCTGGGCCATCACTTACAGCTGCTCCACTACCGGTTGGGTCAAGGGAGGCTGAGGCAGCCTCTGGGTCTAGTAACCCACCGACGTCTCCGTCTCCCGAGCTGCAGAGATGAAGGTCTGAGAGAAGGAGAGACCTGAGTACTCGCAGGAGGAGTGCTCACCTTTGGGCAAGACAGGGAAGTGAGTCACCGGGGGATCAGGACCGGCCGCTACCCCGGCAAAGATAAAAGGCTGTCGGACCCTGGCCCAGGTTGTGGGAGCAACATTGCTGTATGCCAGATCCTGCCTGAGATCTTGTCCCTGTCCTTGTCTGGTTTCCTGCCTCATGTCCTGCCTTGGCCCTGTCAGACTGACTCCTAGCGGTACCTTTGGATTCTGGGCCGGACCTGGACTGCGTTTCACGAGTTACCCCTGGGCCCAGCACAGTCCACCACATTCCAAGGGAGTCTGTTCCACTGTTAAACACTTCTTACTGACAGAAAGTTCTTCCTGATGTTTAGTCGGAATCTCCTTTCTTGCAATTTGAATCTGTTGGTTCCATTTTCCCTCCTCCTCTGGAGCGGCATAAAGCAAGCTAGCTCCATCTTCCATGTGACAACCTTCAGATATCTGAAGGTGGCTATGAAATCTCAGTCTCCTCTTCTCCAAGCTAAACATCCCCCTTCCCCTAAACCTTTCCTCATAAGTCTTGGTTTCCAGATCCTTGATCGTCTTGGCTGCTCTCCTCTGCACACCTTGCCAATCTCCTCCTTATCCAGAAGCTGAGCTGGTGACAACATCCAGGCCAGGAGAACAGGGCTGCTCCTGGCAAACAGCTCTGGACTTCAGCTAAGCATTTGCCCTCTCCATAATTGGCAAAACCAACGCAGTCTCTTGAAAAGGGGAACATTTAAATGATGGGTATTCTTGCCGTTTCCTTCCCTAAATCATAAGGACGTAAGAAGAGCCCGCTGGATGAGGCCAATGGCCCATCTTGTCCAGCATCCTGTTCTCTCAGTGGCCAACCAGATGCCTTTACTGGGAAACCCGCAAGCAGGACGTCAGCACAGGAGGCCTCTCCATTCCTCTAAAAAGATAAAGGTAAAGGGACCCCTGACCATTAGGTCCAGTCGTGGCCAACTCTGGGGTTGTGGCGCTCATCTCGCTTTATTGGCCGAGGGAGCCGGCGTACAGCTTCCAGGTCATGTGGCCAGCAGGATTAAGCCACTTCTGGCAAACCAGAGCAGCACACGAAAACGCCGTTTACCTTCCCGTCAGAGCAGTACCTATTTATCTACTTGCACTTTGACGTGCTTTCAAACTGCTAGGTTGGCAGGAGCAGGGACCGAGCAACGGGAGCTCACCCCGTTGTGGGGATTCGAACCACCGACCTGATCAGCAAGTCCTGGGCTCTGTGGTTTAACCCACAGCGCCACCATGTCCCTCCAGTTAAATATCAGTAAATAATAAAACAGAACAATGTGGTGAATCTTAGGAGTCCAGAAATGCAGTTAAATATCAGTAAATAATAAAACAGAACAATGTGGTGAATCTTAGGAGTCTGGAAATGCATGCCTAAATAGATAGGTCTTCAATTCATAGAATCAATGAATTTGAAGGGACCAAGAGGGTCATCTTGTCCAACCCTCTGCAATGCAGTAATCACGGAAACACTGTTTACCTTCCCGCCAGAGCAGTACCTATTTATCTACTTGCACTTCATAGTTTCGAACTGCTAGGTTGGCAGGAGCAGGGACCGAGCAACGGGAGCTCACCCCGTCGCGGGGATTCGAACGCCGACCTTCTGATCGGCAAGCCCTAGGCTCTGTTTTAGACCACAGCACCACCCGCGTCCCTATCTCCACTCCTATACTTTCGTGCAACTGGTATTGAGAAGCATCACTGCGTTCAACTATGGAGGGCAGAGTGTAGCCAGCATGCCTGGTGTCCATCAATAGCCCTCTTTTTCTCAAATTGCCTCCCTTGGGCACTGGGGAAGCCGCCTGCCCCTGGCAGGCTGTGCCAGTTTGACCCCCGCCCTGCCCAGGCCTCTTCCCCTGTGTTTGGCGAATTATACTGCTGGAAGCAGCAAAAAGAGAAAACTGACATTGTCAGCGGAGTTATCGACGCGGAGGAGAAGAAAAGAGCCAGGCCTTAGGGGATTAGCCGGTGCCTGGGGCCAGGGACCTCCAAAGCCTCGAGCGGAAGATTTAATGAGCAACGGAAATCAATGGCGCTTAATCTGTGTCTAATCAGAGAGGACTGCGGCTGCTGTGGGTTCGAGAGGGTCGGGAGATGGGAGGTTGTGTCGGAGAGGCTGAGGCAGCCTGCACATCAAGATGTTTAGGACTACAACTCCCATCAGTCCCAGGCACAAAGGGTCCCGATCCACGTTAAGGCAAGGTGTGGATGGGCCCTCATCCTAGACCAGCAGTCTCCCTCTTTATCCGTTGTTCTGCGGTGCTTCCCCAATGTTACCGCACTATTCTTGCATTATTGTTGCAATTAATTTATTTATCGCCTTTCAAGCCACTGTCTCAAAGCAATTTACAAGATAGTTAAAAGCAGTTAAAAGCAGAAGAAGAACAAATACCGTTTAAAACAGGAATAAAAGCTGAACAAGTGGCTGGTTGTGGCAAGTCCCATTTATACAGCTGGAAAAGTAATAGGAAGCGGGGGGGAACAGTTAATTAAAATATGGGTTAAAATAAGGGTTAAAATACAATTTAAAATGCAGCCTCATTTTAGTAGTACAGTGGTACCTCGGGTTAAGTACTTAATCCATTCCAGAGGTCCGTACTTAACCTGAAACTGTTCTTAACCTGAAGCACCACTTTAGTTAATGGGGCCTCCCGCTGCTGCATCTCCCCTTCTCCTGGGTGCTCCACTGAGCACCCAGGTGGGCATAGCTGGGTGAGACCAGCTCCACCCTCCTCACCCACCCAGGTTTGTAGACCAGATTGGCCTTCACAATCAGATCATGAATGAGGGAGGATGTACTCTGAACTGAGCCGACATTCACAACAGCATCCACTGGCTGACGGGACAACCGCCATTCCCCAGGTTGAAAGAGGGGCTGGCACAGGGCACAGTCACTAACTGCTTGTGCCGTGCATGTCAGGAGTGCTTGCAGGAGCCAGGCCCTGTGACCAATAGGACTTTGCAGGACTGGGGCCTTCCTAAGTTTGTTCTGAAGAGGCAAGGCACGGCCACACAGGTGAGGCTGATTGGTAACTCACAGCACCTGGTGGCAAGAGCCGGGAAGGGATATAAGGTCAGCATTTCCCTTCGGATCTTTGCCACAGCAACACGTTTCCTGCCTTGCTGCGTTTGACTCCTTGCTTCTTTATCCTCGGACCCCTGACTTTGTGACTCCTTGCTTCCTGACCCTTGGACCCCTGACTTTGTGACTCCTTGCTTCTTTATCCTCGGACCCCTGACTTCGTGACTCTTTGCTTCTTTATCCTCGGACCCCTGACTTTGTGACTCCTTGCTTCTTTATCCTCGGACCCCTGACTTCATGACTCCCGGCTCTCTGACCCTTGGACCCCTGACTTCGTGACTCCTTGCTTCCTGACCCTCAGACCCTTGACTTCTTGACTCCCAGCTCTCTGACCCTCGGACTCTTGGCTTTCTGACTCCTGGCTTCTGGACCCCCCTTCCTGCTCCCACCCTGCCATCTTGCCCCCGGTCCTGACATCCCCAGCCGGGACTTTGATTGCCCGTGAACCGGACCATGACAGTGTGCCCTTACCTCCCCCTACCCTGAACCACTGCGACTGGCCCTTGTTGCTCTCCCCAGCTTCTCTCTTCCAGGCACATCCCCCATAAACCCCAAACTGAAAAACATACAAGTTATAAAGCAGTTTAAAACAATTTAAACAACAACAGAAACACACCCACGCCTAAACAATACCCCAGCCCAAGAGTCTGTCCAGCAGCCACAGCTTTTGTAGCTGGAGTCAGTCCAGGCCAGATGGAAAAGGCAGGGAGCAGGTCTTCCAGAAATCACAACAAGATGATCCATTTGGGGGTAAAATCCCACTTTGCTTTCTCCGGCTCCTGGGGGGGGGGGGAGGAATACTGCACTGCCAAGGCCTTTCCCTGGAGCAGCTGCAGATTCTGCCCCCTCTCCTCCTGAACCGGACTCCATCCTTCCCCCGCCCCTGCCTGCCACACCAGCGCTGTGGACAATTACGTTCTCTGCTGGAGCCCCATAGATTGCCATTGATTAATGCTCGGGAGATGGCGGGTGCCCCTTCCCATCCAGCCTGGCTCGCCAGGGGGTCCTGCTGCCCCCAGCCCGCTAATGAATGCTCCAGAGGCTAAGTCTCACTTGCACCCATGTGATGCTTGCCAGTCCAGCCAGCGACCCTCGGCACACTGGTCCCCCCTGCTGGGAGTTGATTGGCGGCAAGAGGCCAAGGTGAGACCCCCAATTATCCCCCTGGATCAATGGCTGCCTCCTTGGACCCCCTGCGGGCAAGAGGGCTGCCCATCTCAGACGCTCCGGCTTGTTATCCTAGTTTAGCTCCCCAGATTCTCTCTGGGAAGGGAGGAATCTGAAGGCACAGAACCCCAAGAAGCAGAGGCCAGGTCTTCTGTGCGAGGCGGCAATGGCTTATTACGGGGTTATTGATCCATGTGTCACACCGAGGGAAGGCTCACGTACCACTAAAGGAGGGAGAGAGTTCTGGTTCTTTTTAAGGAAGGCGGGGAAGGTTCCTCCAGGCATTTGTTCCATCCATCAGATATAAGCTAATTCTAACTAATAATAATAATAATTTTTATTTATCCCCGCCCTCCCCAGCCAAGACCAGGCTCAGGGCGGCTAACACCAGATATAAAACAATTGATTGAAATGCAACTTAAAAAACAAGATTAAAATGCAGCCTCGTTTCAGCAGAAACTCAAAAACGTTTTGGGGGATGAAAACGTCAAGTCTTCACCAAGGCTAACTTTTCAGACTGGTCCTACACGGGCCAGAAAAAAGCCAGGGAAGTCCCCAAATAGGAGTTCCATCACAGAAGCAGAAGGGGAAAAGGAAAGAGGGGGAGGGATCAAGTTGATTCCAAGCCAAAGGCCAGGTGGAACAACTCTGTCTTACAGGCCCTGCAGAAAGAAATCAGATCCTGCAGGGCCCTGGTCTCATGAGACAGAGCGTTCCACCAGGCCGGGGCCAGTGTTGAAAAGGCCCTGGCTCTGGTTGAAGCTAATCTAACTTCGTTAGGGCCCGGGACCTCTAGGGTATTGCTATTTATGGACCTTAAGGTCCTCCATGGGGCATACCTGGAGAGGCGGTCTCGTAGGTACGAGGGTCCTAGGCCGTGAAGGGCTTTAAAGGTCAAAAACAGCACTTTAAATCTGACCCTGTACTCCACCAGGAGCCAGTGCAGCTGGAAAAGCACTAGGTGAATATGCTCACATGGCAGGGACCCCGTGAGGAGCCTCGCTGCAGCATTCTGCACCTGCTGGAGTTTCTGAGACAGCTTCAAGGGCAGCCCCGCATATATCGAATTACAGATTTATTTTATTTTATTATTAAATCTATGCAACACCGCTGTTCGACAGTGGAATTTGCTGCCAAGGAGTGTGGTAGAGTCTCCTTCTTTGGAGGTCTTTAAGCAGAGGCTTGACAACCATATGTCAGGAGTGCTCTGATGGTGTTTCCTGCTTGGCAGGGGGTTGGACTCGATGGCCCTTGTGGTCTCTTCCAACTCTATGATTCTATGATTCTATGATCACAGGGCGCTGTACAGTATAGAAAACACTAAAATACCTAACATAATAACAAAGAAAGCAATAAGCACCTTGCGCACAAATCCAGCTCTCTGCCTGCAAGAAACACAAAAAACACAGCGCCAACCAAAAGTAGTTTCAGTGACTTTGGAAAATACTCAAATTTTGAGAAAAATCCAACCTAATAGGGCCAAGGGTATTCCAGATGTTTTCTTGCACCTGGGAATATGCACCTGAAATTGGAGCACCCACAAAGCCTCATTGAGAGCCTGGGCTGTTCCAAAAATTGAAAAGAGGGGTGAAGCGTTCAGGAGATCTGTTGAATTAAGGGAGGGGGGTCACTTGCTGTTTTCTGGTGTCAGGGACTGGACAGAAGAGGAATGGTGGAGACTGCCGCCCCAGCCTGACCTTTCCAGAGAAGAAGACGTCAGAATTACAACAGGGGTTTCAGGGAGGTCACAGCTCAGAGGAAGATGAGGCGGAAAGTTGGGAAATAATGGGAGAGGAAGAGGGAGAACCATGAAGGCAACAGCTGATGGACTCTGTGTCTTCAGAAAGCATTCCAGACTGACCGCCCCCCCCCCCCGAACCTGGCGAGCCTTGAAAGCAGTGGAGCAAAAGGCTCAGAAGCAAAAGGACCTCAGCATCACCTGTAGGGAAGAAGGTGATGAATGAGGAAGTGGGAGAAAACGAGGGTGGAGAGTCATTCGGGACAACGCCATTATTCCAAGAGGCTGCATTCCAAGCCTCTCTCTGTAAATATAAAATAAAAAGCAGATGGTAAGGGCTTTTCCTTGTCTTATCCATTCATGGCAACCTGCCGTAGGGTTGGTTCCACTGCCACCTGATATCTGGAAAGCTGGTAGACCTGGGTGACATTTGAGCTCCGCTGAGAGCCTCAGTGCAGAGAGGAGAGAGGCATGACCTCTGAATAAGCGGGCATGGGATAGTCCTTAAAAACTTTGGAAGAGGAGCATCCTATTCTCACAGTGGCCAACCAGAAGCACCGCTGCCTCCAACTTTGTATGCAGAGCAGAGCCATGATCGCTTCTAGCCACTGATAGTCTTTTCCTCTTCCATGAATTTGTCTAGTCCTCTTTTAAAGCCATCTAGGTTGGTGTCTGTGCTGGGCCTGGGGGTAACCCATGAAACCCATTCCAGGACCTGTCCAGAATCCGAAGGTTCTGCTGGGAGTCAGTCTGACAGGGCCGAGGCAGGAAACCAGGCAAGGACAGGTACAGGATCTCAGGCAGGATCTGGCATACAGCAATGTTGCTCCCACAACCTGGGGTGGGACAGCCTTTTATCTCTGACAGGGTAACGGCCGGTCCTGATCCCCCAGCGACTCACCTCCCTGTTTCTCCCAGAGGCAAGCACTCCTCCTGCGAGTACTCAGGTCTCTCCTTCTCTCATACCTTTGTCTCTGCAGCTCGGGAGACGTCGGTGGGTGACTAGACCCAGGGGCCGCCTCAGCCTCCCCTGACCCAACCGGTAGTGGAGCAGCTGTAAGTGATGGCCCAGCTGGAGGCAATGAGGTCATCCCCACATCTGGAGCCAGGGCAGGCTCAGGCCCCTGACACAGCCCAGCTGGCGTTTGTTGCAGGGGAACCTGTGCAGACTGGGGCTCTTCAGGATCAGGCCCCAGACTTGGTTCAGATGATGCCTGAGGCAAAGGATCTGGTGCAGACTGAGTCTCCTCTGGTTCTGAGTCCGAGCCCAAGTCCCAGACCATCACAGTGACCATCTCTTCCAACCGTGGGAAAATGTCTATAAACTGGAAGAGGGGCTCGTGAACTAGTGCAAAGATTCAGGAAACCAAAATGGTCTGTATTGATTCAGACTCTCAGGGACTCAGCTTCACAGCCAAAGCAATTATTCCCGTAGGGTGTGCTTTGATATTGAGTATGTAGGGCATTGTCTCCCGAGCCACAATGATGAATTCGTTTTTCCTATCACGCTTTTGATTTAGGGAGCGCACTGCCAATTCTTATGATAAATTCCCCTTGCTATTTGTTCAGTTCTAACAGCGAAGCCTTCTTATAAATGGGGAACTGAAGTCGAGTCAAAATGATGGTGACTAAGTGGTACTTGAACATTTTGCCCACCGATCCAAACTGCCTCATCGGGTGGGTTTACTAGCTGTTTGTGTGTGAACTCCAGACCAGTGCAATTCCCCCATCTGTTTTGCTTATTAACAAGCTAAAACATGGTCAATGCTATGAACTCTGGGTTCAGAACTCAAAGGCACAGAACTCAAAGGCAGTCATACGAGTCAGACAACTCCAGGAGCAACCGGTGCAGGGATCATTTCCTTGTGAGATGAGCCTAGAGACCTCCAGCCTTTGGCGCTGCTTCTTTGTAAAGAAGCACGACAAAAAATGAGAGCAAGTGTTGCACGCATATAGTGTGAGTCTGAAAAGCATCTTCAAACCCTCTGGAGCCACTTGGATAGCTCAAAAACACAAACTTATGTGGTTATCTCCCAACAGGACCTCCAGTTGCTGATTGAATAAGGGGTGAGTTGTATGGATCGAACCAAATGCAGACTGAAACTATTTCTTGAAATGCACTGACTTCCAACTAAGTCATATTCAGAGCAGAGCCATTAATTTCAGTGGGTCGAGAAATGTAAGCAGAGCCTACTGGATCAGGCCAATGGTCCATCTAGTCCAGTGTCCTGTTCTCACAGTGGTCCACCAGATGCCCAAAGGGAAGTCCACTAGCAAGGCATCAGGGCAACAATGTTCCCTCCATTTGGCAACTTCCTCCAGAACATAGCCATTGTGGCTAGTAGCCACTGATAGCCGGATCCTCCATGATTTTCTCTAATTGTGTTTTAGAGCCATCCAAGTCATTGGCCACCTTGTGGGAGCAATTGTCTACATCGTTTTCCTTGAAGTAGTTTTGGAGAGTTTTTGTGAGACTCACTCTAATTTGTTTGTTTGTAGTTAGGATGGGACTGAAGGACCATGATGGGGTGGTTTGTGTTCCTTCTCCTATTTTAACGGTGACTTCTATTGGGGTGTGATCTGTGATTATAATGTTACCTATGTTCGTTGATTCCGCTGAGGGGATCAGACCCTGTGTGAGCAGAATGCTGTCCAGTCTGGACACTGTACCATGGCGTCCAGATTGGAATGTATGGCTGGTGTCTCCCGGGTTTTGCTCACCCCAAATGTCGTAGAGACCCCTGGTTTTTTAGCATTTTTAGTAACTTGTAAGAGTTCCTAGTTGGACGCAATGAAAGCGGTCCCCAGAGGAGCTTGCATAAAAGAGAAAGCATTCCTTAAAAAACAAACCTCCTAAAAATTAGCAAAATAGAACAAGACATCACAGCCCTCTCATCTCACTACAAACAAACAGGATCTAAATAACAGTGCTTGATCTATAACACTCCAGTTCTTCTACAGACAGCTTGAGGTTTAACAGGTGAGCATTGGCACATTTTTTTTTGCTTTTGCTAAGTTAAGTCACTTTTCCCTCTTCCGCAAGCATCAGGACGTGATCCCACCACAATCTGTAGCAAAGATGCTGACTCCCTATAGCAACCACAAGCGATATGATACTTTTTATTGTCATTGTCCCATACAATACAACGAAATTGGGGGGGGATCTACATCAGACATTCAAAACCCAACAAATCTGCTATTCCAGCCTGGTTAGCCCCCTAAAAACTCTGATACCCCATAATTAAATACAATATACTCCCATAGAGACTACCTTAAAGGTAAAGGGACCCCTGACCATTAGGTCCAGTCGTGACCGACTCTGGGGTTGCGACACTCATCTCGCTTTATTGGCCAAGGGAGCCGGCGTACAGCTTCCGGGTCATGTGGCCAGCATGACTAAGCTGCTTCTGGTGAACCAGAGCAGTGCACGGAAACACTGTTTACTTTCCGCCAGAGTGGTACCTATTTATCTACTTGCACTTTGATGTGCTTTCGAACTGTTAGGTTGGCAGGAGCAGGGACCGAGCAACGGGAGCTCACCCCATCGCAGGGATTCTAACCGCCAACCTTCTGAGCTGCAAGTCCTAGGCTCTGTGGTTTAACCCACAGTGCCACCCACATCCCACAGAGACTACCTTACGCTGCGTTTAAAACCAAAATTGCATTTGGATAGAAACTGTTTCTCAGGCGGCTAGTCCCAGTCTTTATAACCCTGTACCTTCTTCCAGAAGGCAGAAGCTGAAAGAGATCATTTCCGGGGTGCGCGCTATCCTGCGCTATCTCTGCAGCTTTCTTATGGCACCTGGCAGCATAGATTTGATCTAAGGTGGGAAGAGGGAACCCAATTATTCTCTTCGCAGTCTTTACAACCCTGGACAGCATTGTTTTTTCCCTGACCGCGCAGCTCCCAAACCACACACACAGACCATAAGTTAATACACTCTCAACAGTACAATGGTAAAATGCCATCAACAGGTCTTTTGAGAGATTATTTTTCCAGGGAATTCTCAGAAAATATAACCTCCTGTGCTCTCTTCATGAGGTCTTTGCTGTTTTCTCCCCAGGTTTGGTCAACTGTCTGTCCAAAAAAAACTGAACTGTAACGGAGCAAAAGCGTCATTTGCCCTCTTGCACGCTTCAGTTTCCGAGTACGTTTTTGGAGTCAGCCCAGAAAAGTTAGGAAGTGTCTGTTGTTCCGCTCCAACTTCAGCACTCTGGACAGCTCCCCACATGGGAAGGAAGAATGGAAGAAGCGGCCGGGTGCCTTTCTTTCACGGGAAAGGATGAAATGTCTAAAAATAATGGCTCACTCAAAATTCCCTTTGTTCCACAATTTCTTCCATTTCTCTCATGATTATTAGACCTAGGCAGAGAGAGAGGTGTTATGTCTGAATCAGGCCAGCGTGTTTTCCATGCAGTCCTTTCCAGTTTGATATCTTCTATCCAGGGGATTAACTTAGGTTGGCTCTGGGCGGGTTTCAAATGAGTTTTTGCATTCATGGAACAAGAGTCTCTCCTCCCATTGTGTGTTGCCACAACCCCTAAATCTGCTCTGGAGCACTGGGAGAATTTCCAGCACAGGTTTATGGGGTACACTGTGAGAAAAGAGGGAGGGAAAGCTCTATTTGGGGGGATTTTATTGGGTTGTTTTTGTTTTTATTATGAATTTTATGTTTTTATATTTTGATTTTATGTTGTAACCACCCTGAGACCCTGCAGGTATAGGACACTATACAAATTTAATAAATAATATTAAAGTCCAATCTATGCTGGAAATGTGATAAAGTTGAAGGGATAATGATCCATGTTTGGCGGGGCTGCAAAAAGATCAAGAAATTCTGGGATATCATACACCAGAAATAAAAAAAGATGCTTAAAATCCCTATAGAAAAGAGACCAGAGGCATATTTATTAGATATATTAGGGAAGGATATCCCACAGGAAAAGAAAATCATCTTTCTATATGCTACAGCAGCCGCCAGAATAGTCCTCGCCACTAAATGGAAAGGTGATATAGTACCTGCAAAAGAAGACTGGATATGTAAATTAAGTGAATTTATAGAATTGGCAAAGTTAACAGCTGCCATAAGGCTTCAGACAAATCAAAAATTAAGCTTAGAATGGCAATGCTTCGAGGACTGTATGGAAAAACACTGTTCTAAAGAGAATATGTTGATATGCATGGATTAAGTATGTAAAGTATAAATGAAAATAATAATAACTAGAAATGGTGAGAGATGTACTATCCAAAGAATGCAATGATAATATTTATTTTATAACAAGGAAGTTGAGTTGTGGTGGAGGGAAGTCATGAGCATGGGGGTATAGAGTTTGTGCTTCTATTGTAGGGTATATATGTATTTTTTGTTTAAATTTGTGATAGTGTTTGTCTTTTTTTGTATTTTTTAAAGTTTTAAAAATATAATTTAATAAATAATAATAATAATAATAAAGGTAAAGGTAAAGGTACCCCTGCCCGTACGGGCCAGTCTTGACAGACTCTAGGGTTGTGCTCCCATCTCACTCAAGAGGCCGGGGGCCAGCGCTGTCCGCAGACACTTCCGGGTCACGTGGCCAGCGTGACATCGCTGCTCTGGCGAGCCAGAGCCGCACACGGAAACGCCGTTTACCTTCCCACCAGTAAGCGGTCCCTATTCATCTACTTGCACCCGGGGGTGCTTTCGAACTGCTAGGTTGGCAGGCGCTGGGACCGAGCAACGGGAGTGCACCCCGCCGCGGGGATTCGAACCGCCGACCTTTCGATCGGCAAGCCCTAGGCGCTGAGGCTTTTACCCACAGCGCCACCCGTGTCTTATTATAATAACAATAATAATAATAAGCAATTAGACACGGGTTTGACATTTGTTCTGATTCAGCAGTCAACCGTGGGTTTTCCCAGGGAAAACAGCGGGGCAAGATTTAAAAAACCTCTCAGATTTGTGCCTAGAAGTCACATGACAAGTGGAAGTGTGGGTGAAGTTGCTGAAGTGTGAAGGGGAGACTTTGGGGGAAATCCTGCAGTGGGGTGGATGTGGACCCCAAAAGCACTGCTGGCTAGGATGGCCTTACCGGGTCTCTCATGACATCAGTCTTTGCTAGTGCCCATCTGCATGCAAGAACTGAACAGACTTTGCACCATGCTCATTCCTTTATTGAGTTGCATGCTTTACAGAATCAAAGAAGAAATCGTTACAAAATTAGCAAACACGATCACATCATCCTCTTCAACGGCATCCCAACCCAACACTGACAGGAGTGCGACCCTGCCAGCATGGAACACTCAGAGACCTGCACTGCTTGCCCATTTTCTACCAGGCCAAGTTCAAGGATAATAATAATAATAATAATAATAATAATAATTATTATTATTATTATTATTATTATTATTATTATTATTATTTATACCCCGCCCTCCTCGGCCACAGCCGGGCTTAGGGCAGCTAACACCAATAAAATTACAATAAAAACCTAATAGGAAAAATAAAATAAAGCAATTTAAAATGCAGCCTCATTTTAAAAGCAGCCCATAGGTCAAAACCATAAGGGGAGGGAAACATAAGGGTCAGACTGAGTCCAAACCAGAGGCCAGGCAGAACGGATATAAAGCCTTTATCACTTGAGACCAGTTTACCTCCAGGATTGCCTTACCCCACAAACACCCATTGGGCAGCATCGATCTGCAGAACTGGTTCTGTTACAGCTGCCACGCCATGCCTGCTTCATGTGTAAGGAATCAAACTTTTAGTGTGGCAGCCCCTGCACTTTGGAACTCCTTGCCTCTTGAAATCATGGAAGCACCTTCACTGCATTCTTTCAAGCAGCTGCTAAAAACATTTTTCCTTAGGCAAGCCTACGCAGACATGTAGAATATTGGCATGTGTTTCAATCTGTTATCAGTGTATCATTGATTTTAATTATTTTTGAATGTATTTTTTACTGATACTTTTTTTGCTATTTGCCATGTGCCTCTTTCTTTCTTTCTTTCTTTCTTTCTTTCTTTCTTTCTTTGTCATCAGATTCCTATTACATGTTAGTTACCATAAGGTTCCAACATTATACATAGTACATGATGTATTTAATTACAAATTCCCCACACCTAGCCCTATACCCAAATACCCATTTGACTTCCTTCAGCCACATGTATGATATCAGACTCATTTCTTGAAATTCTAATATTGCATTCGTTTTTCTTCATCCCAATAATCATTCACCTATTAAAAATATCTGTTCTTACCTTAATGGGTTCAGTCAGTATTGGCATGTGTTTTAATCTGTTATCAGCGTATCATTGATTTTAATTATTTTTGAATGTTTTACATAACTATTTTTTACTGATACTTTTATATTCCTTTTGAGGGTTTTGTTTTGTTTTTACAATCAAGCAGAATATAAATCTTACGAAACGGTTAAAATAAATAAACACAGAGCCCAACCAGTTGTGATCCTATTTGTAAAGGAGCTTGTGAGGATGGCGGGCGGGCGGGGGGGGGTGTGCTGATAATTGTGTTCGCTTTTTGACAGCGCATGTGGGGAACTGTGCCATCAAAATCCCCTTTCTGACGATTATGGAAGAGTTCTGCAGAAAGTCCCTCCATCAAAGCTAGAGGCCAAAGCTGTTGGCATTCATTTGTCGAGACTCTGTTTCCTGAAATTTAGCAATGGTCAGCCTTACTGCATTGAAAATAAAAGTGAATGATTGTGTACAATGTAAAAAGAAACCTTCCCCATCAAAACTGGCAAATAATGCTTTGGTGTATTGTTTGGTGTAATCTTTTGGGCCGTAATTTGACTGGCTTCTGCAAAAGATTTCACCTAGAAATTATTCTTCTCTTCCCTTCCCCTTCCCCTTCCCCTTCCTGTGGAAGGAAGGAAGGAAAGAAGGAAGTGGGGAAGGTGAAAATGGAAAGGAAAGGGGAAAGGAAAGAAAGGGGAAGGGTGGCGCTGTGGTCTAAACCACTGAGCCTCTCAGGTTTGCCAATCAGGAGGTCAGCAGTTCGAATCCCTATGACAGAGTGAGCTCCCGTTCTCGGTCCCAGCTCCTGCGAACCTAGCAGTTCGAAAGCATGTCAGTGCAGGCAGATAGATAGGTACTACTTCAGCGGGAAGGTAAACAGCATTTCTGTGCACTCTGGTTTCTGTCATGGTGTCCCGTTGTGCTAGAGCGGTTTAGTCCTGCTGCCCACATGACCTGGAAAGCTGTACACCGGCTCCCTCAGCCTGAAGCGAGATGAGCGCCACATCCCATAGTGCCCTTTGACTGGGCATAACCATCCAGTGGTCCTTTACCTTTAAAAAGGTAAAGCGACCCCTGACCATTAGGTCCAGTCATGGCCGACTCTGGGGTTGTGGCGCTCATCTCACTTTACTGTGAGCTTCCGGGTCACGTGGCCAGCATGACTAAGCCGCTTCTGGCGAACCAGAGCAGTGCACAGAAACGCCATTTACCTTTCCGCCAGAGTGGTACCTATTATCTACTTGCACTTTGAGGTGCTTTCGAACTGCTAGGTTGGCAGGAGAAAGGACCAAGCAACAGGAGTTCACCCCGTCGCGGGGATTCGAACCGCCGACTTTCTGATCGGCAAGTCCTAGGCTCTGTGGTTTAATCCACAGCGCCACCCTTCACTTTCCCTTTCCCTTTCTTTCCTTTTCCATTTTCCTCTTCCCCCTTCCTTCCTTCCTTCCTTCCTTCCTTCCACAGTCCTTGAGTTGCCAGCCTCGTTGATCCTGCCCCGCACCATCCCCCTCCCCCCGGCTCCCACAAACTGGGGCACTGAGGTGTAAAATTAACACTGCAGCGAAAAAGGGGGTCTGTTCCTGCCCCCTCCCTGGCCCACATCGCAGGCTTATCCATCAGAACCTGACAGGGCAAAATGGTGGGTTGGTGGGTTTTTTCGCCAATTCGTTTGTGTTTATTCTTGGTGTTAATGAGTCCTCTCCTGCAACCCAATAATAAGTCCATTAGCTGCAAATTGTGGCAAGAAAACACCCTCGTGCATTTATCGCCAAGGCTACAAATCTCTGTTAGTCCTAATTAAAACAACTGCTCAGCCTTTAATTAAGTCATCTTTTTTCCTTCCTCCTCCTCTCAAACAAAATCATTGCGCATCAGGCACAAACAGCAGAACTTAAGCGGAGCTGGAGGGGGTGTCACCCAGCAGAGCCCCCCCCCAGCATGTTTCTGAGCCAAGTGCAGAGTGCTTTTCTCACCAGTTAATAGCACGTCCTCCAATCATTCTGCACTGATGGGCAAGACATCACCATCACCATGATCGTCAGTAACATTTATATACCGCTTAATATTCAAAATCCCTAAGCAGTATAAGTAAAACGCAGTAAGATAATTAGGAAAAGGAAAAAGAAATGTATATGCAGCATTTAAACCAAAAACACATCAGTAAAAACAGAGAAGCTATCAGTTTTATGCAGTTAAATATCAGTAAATAATAAAACAGAACAATGTGGAGAATCTTATGAGGCCGGAAATGCATGCTTAAATAGATAGGTCTTCGATTCATAGAATCTATGGATTTGAAGAGACCACAAGGGTCATCTTGTCCAACCCTCTGCAATGCAGGAATCTTTTCCCCACAAATGGGGCTCAAACCCACAACCTTGAGATCAAGAGTCTCGTGTTCTTACCAACTTTAATTTTTTTAAATATTTTTTATTAGAAATTTCAACATAACAATTCATCAAAAACACACCATCCTCATTTTTCCTCCCCATTTTCCCCTCCCCCCTCCCCAAGAAAGAAAAACCCACCCTCCCGCCCCACCCCCGAACCCCAGACTTCCCTCAGCTCCTCTCTCTGGTTTTTCCGCACATGTTATTCTCTGCATATTATAAAATTGTAAAGATCCTTAATTTATCTATCTATATGTTACCAATAAAAAGTTTCTGAGTATTTATTCAAAACCTGCCAAGGAGTCCAATTCATTTTGTTGTTTCTTTAAGTACTTTGCGAAAGGTTCCCATTTTTCTTTAAAGTCACAGTTGTCCTTATCACGTAGTTTTATGTGTCAGTTTCGCCAATTCCGCATAGTCCATCAGTTTCTCTTGCCACAGTTCTTTGGTCGAGATTTCTTCGTTCTTCCATCCTTGTGCTATTAAGACTCTTGCCGCCTTTGTCGCGTACATAAAGATGTTTTTCAATTTCCTTGGCAGTGTTCTTACCAACTTTAAAGCTTGCAACTGTTTCTGCCTCGCGTTTGGCCGTTGGCCGTGTTGACTGGGGCAGGTGAGACCCCAAAAGCACCTGGAGGGTCCCCATCTCTGGTTTAAAAGATCAACCCAGTACTTGTAAAAGGGAGATATTTTTCCCAGGCAGATGTGAGCGCCTGTCTCACTCACACATGGAGAAGTGCAGATCACGGGATACATTATCATAGAATCATAGAATCATAGAAGAGTTGGAAGAGACCACAAGGGCCATCGAGTCCAACCCCCTGCCAAGCAGGAAACACCATCAGAGCACTCCTGACATATGGTTGTCAAGCCTCTGCTTAAAGACCTCCAAAGAAGGAGACTCCACCACACTCCTTGGCAGCAAATTCCACTGTCCGACAGCTCTTACTGTCAGGAAGTTCTTCCTAATGTTTAGGTGGAATCTTCTTTCTTGTAGTTTGGAACCATTGCTCTGTGTCCGCTTCTCTGGAGCAGCAGAAAACAACCTTTCTCCCTCCTCTATGTACATCCTTTTATATATTTGAACATGGCTATCATATCGCCCCTATCATATGGCTATCATATGCATTTGTGCATAAAAATGCCCCTCGCTCCCCTTCCTTTTTTTCTGTTTTGCCTAAGCCCGGAGGTTCCCCAAACATTTGGGGGTCTGCTGTATTGATTTGCTTCCCTTCGGACCCATCAGTGAGACCAGGATGGAGGGTCTTGACATCTGAGCAGCCCAGGAGCTCCATACACACTGCCCAGCCTTGCACCCCAGATGATGATGATGATGATGATGCGAAAGAAGAATGGCAGATAAAATTAATGGACTATGCAGAATTGGACAAAATGACAGGATGGATTTGAAACCTGCGGGACCAGAGATTTACAGAAGATTACTGGTTAGTAAATGCTTCCTCTGTGAACTCCTCACTCCTGGCTCAGGAGATAGCCAGATTCACCAAATCTTTCCTTCCCTCCTTTCTCCAATCCCTCATCTTCCAATATTACAATCTACTAGCCCAAGCAGCTCTTATTGACTGAGAGTTGACTCACTCAATAAATCAGGACATGGACAAGACCCCGTGAACCAGCAGCCAGGAAAGGCTATGCAAACTGAGCTGCTGGTCACTTTCCGCTTTTCGGCCGCATCCTGTCAAGTGGGCTATTATTAGCCAGGACCAGGTTAGCCTGGGTTTCTTGGACCTCCGCCAGGTTAGCTATGAACCAGGCCCTGAGACACGGGGACAAACAGAAGAAGACGCCTTCACCCCGGTATGGCTCCCCTTTATCACATACACAACCCAACAGGACAATGATAATAATCCACCGACAGCATACAAATCAATATGGCTAACCGTATCCAAAACACACACCCACCTCACTCACACACGAAAACAAAGATCACCACAGCCAATCACAAGCAAACAATCACACCCTAGGCCAACCCCAACCTCTCTCACCACCAAAGGAACACAAGTGAACAACACAAGCAACGCTAACACCAAACTCTACATACATTAAACATAATAGAAACACCGCCACCCGACCCCACCCCCATCCATCTTCCCTCTCTCCACCCCCCTTTCTTTTTTCTTTCTTTTTTCTTCTCCCCCTAATGCCTCAACAAATGAAATGGATTTGTAAAAATGTTACATGGAAGAAGAAGAAAAAATACGAGGCACTACACTTCTGTAAAACAAGAAAATCCTTAATAAAAAATATTTTTTTAAAAAAAGCTATGAACCAGGCAAATGCACAGACGTTGCACTTCTATCCTTGCTCACAGCTCCCCAATTGATTGCTTCGAATTGACTTGACCTGCTGCACCCTCCTGACACAGCCACCTTGCAGGCCTCAATGCTGCTGATCATGAAACATTGGAGCATGGCCTGATAATAATAATAATAATAATAATAATAATAATAATAATAATAATAATAATAATTTGTTATTTATACCCCGCCCATCTGGCTGGGTCTCTCCTTGCCACTCTGGGCGGCTTCCAACAGAATATTAAAATACAATAATCTATTAAACATTAAAAGCTTCCCTAAACAGGGCTGCCTTCAGATGTCTTCTAAAAGTCTGGTAGTTGTTTTTCTCTTTGACATCTGGTGGGAGGGCATTCCACAGGGCGGGCGCCACTACCGAGAAGGCCTGCTGCCTGATTCCCTGTAACTTGGCTTCTCGTAGCGAGGGAACGAGCAGAAGGCCCTCGGTGATGGACCTCGGTGTCCGGGTAGAACAATGGGGGTGGAGACGCTCCTTCAGATACTGGACCAAGGCCATTTAGGGCTTTAAAGGTCAGCACCAACACTTTGAATTGTGCTCGGAAACGTACTGGGAGCCAATGTAGGTCTTTCAAGACCGGTGTTATGTGGTCTCGGCGGTCGCTCCCAGTCACCAGTCTAGCTGCCGCATTCTGGATTAGTTGTAGTTTCTGGGTCACCTTCAAAGGGAGCCCCACGTAGAGCGCGTTGCAGTACTCCAAGCGGGACATAACTAGAGCATGCACCACTCTGGCCAGACAGTCCGTGGGCAGATAGGGTCTCATCCTGTGTACCAGATGGAGCTGGTAGACAGCTGCTCTGGACACAGAATTGACCTGCGCCTCCATGGACAGCTGTGAGTCCAGAATGACTCCCTGGCTGCGCACCTGGTCCTTCAGGGGCACAGTTACCCCATTCAGGACCAGGGAGTCGTCCCCCCACCCGCCTACCGCCTGTCCCCTAAAAACAGTACTTCTGTCTTGTCAGGATTCAACCTCAATCTGTTAGCCGCCATCCATCCTTCCTACAGAGGTTTGGCAAACCTCTCTCTCCTTCTGGTCCCTGACCCTGCTTCCTCCCCTCACTTCTCTGCGTGTAAGACAGGTGGGAAGCTTTCAGGTAGAAATTCTGCAAAACTTATTATCAGTAAGGCCAGCACCATGTACGTAAGAGGGCTGCCTGACCACACAAAAAATGGGTAAGAAGCCATTATGGGGGAACCTAACTGACCGCTGATCGCCAAAGAATTGATGCTTTTGAATTCTGGTGCTGGAGGAGACTCTTGAGAGTCCCATGGACTGCAAGAAGATCAAACCTCTCCATTCTGAAGGAAATCAGCCCTGAGTGCTCACTGGAAGGACAGATCCTGAAGCTGAGGCTCCAAGACTTTGGCCACCTCAGGAGAAGAGAAGACTCCCTGGGAAAGACCCTGATGTTGGGAAAGATGGAGGGCACAAGGAGAAGGGGACGACAGAGGACCAGATGGTGGGACAGTGTCATAGAAGCTACCAGCATGAGTTTAACCAAACTGCGGGAGGCAGTGGAAGACAGGAGTGCCTGGTGTGCTCTGGTCCATGGGGTCACGAAGAGGCGGACACGACTAAACAACTAAACAACAACAACAACTGACCGCTAGAGTGAAAAAAGAGCTCCAGGTGAGATGCATGGAGGGCTCTACACATACGGTAAAAATATTGCGTTGAGTGAGTGTTTTCAAGGACTGTGGCTGGATAGGAAAGCCTTTTTAATGTTTGATATTTTATTTTGTTCTTATATACACTGCAAGCCACCCAGAGTGGCTGGGGCAACCAAGGACTCAGCTGTACAGCTGCAAATATAACGTGGCTGCCAAGACCATATAACACCGGTCCTGAAAGACCTACATTGGCTCCCAGTATGTTTCCGAGCACAATTCAAAGTGTTGGTGCTGACCTTGAAAGCCCGAAATGGTCTCGGTCCAGTATACCTGAAGGAGCTTCTCCACCCCCATCGTTCAGCCCAGACATGGAGGTCCAGCTCCGAGGGCCTTCTTGCGGTTCCCTCCCTGCAAGAAGTGAGGTTATAGGGAACCAGGCAGAGGGCCTTCTCAGTAGTGGCGCCTGCCCTGTGGAACGCCCTCCCGTCAGATGTCAAGGAAATAAACAACTATCTAGCTTTTAGAAGACACCTGAAGGCAGCCCTTATTCGGGAAGTTTTTAATGTTTGATCTTTTATCGTGTTTTTAATACTCTGTTGGGAGAATATTGTCATAATTATAATATGATTGTTATGTTTTAAGTCATTATACAAATGTGACACTAGAGGGCGATAGTGAGCTTATGGCAAATTCAATATATATTTTTAAAAACTTTTTTTAAAAAGCAATTTCATTGCATTTTTTAAAAAAAATAATAATACGTGTCTAGATTCCACCCCAGTCAGATGGGTGGGATATAAATAGTAAAATCATAATTAATTAATTAATTAAAATTAATAAAATTAATTAATAAAAGGTGGACTAATGGTCCGGCTGTCTCTAAGGCTGCACCCTTTGTTCCCAGCAGTGCTGCCAGGGACATGATGGAAGGTGATGAAGCGAGATGAGCGGACCACAAAGCGATAGGCAAGATCTGCTGTCAGCAGGCTGCCTGTCTCGGAGGACGGGGGTGGCTCGAGAGGAAACTTGGGGGGTTGCTGCTGACACTGACACTCCTCAGCTCCTGGCCCCCTTTCGATAACACCACGGCTGGCCCTAAATGGGGCAATCTGCCTCTGCTGCCCTTTCATCGTATGGTACGGCTTCAATGCACCGACTCCCCACTTTCAGAGCTTTCCCACTTGAGAAATGGAGGCCTGGGCTTCTGCACTTCTGCCCCCACCCCTAAAAAGTGAGCAGGACTCTTCTTTTGGCCCAGCACAGAGAAACGCAGCTGGAACAAGGTGAGGGGCAGACCAGAGAGGAGGCAGGTAACTCAATTTGAACTTCGCCTGATCTTTTATTCCCCTTCCTTTCCTCCCTCTCCCCTTTTTATGAAGATTACCCGCTCTGGGATCCCACAGCTAATTCTCCCCTGGTCTCCTCGCTGGCCCAAATAGGACTAATTTAGCCAGCTAGCCCTGGTGATCATCTAATGTTTATTGGATGGATTTCCCCCCGAATTGATTTCTGATTTCTGCATTTATTGTTATTCACGTTTTATACTGTATTTTATGCTGGTTTCTGTTGCATCAGTTAAGTGTTTTAAATTTGTTGTTAGCTGCCTTGAGCCCGGTTTTCTGAACCGGGAAGGGTGGGGTACAAATAAAAATTTATTATTATCTCCTGGTTTATTTTAAAAGCAAACACTTGCTCATCTCTGATTGCCTGTGCTTAGCAATGCTCCCAGCTGCAAGGCAGTACAGTAAGCAGCAGTCAGTACAGTAAGCAGCAGTCCCAGGGTTGTTGTTTTTTTTAAAAAAAAAAGTTTGATGTTTTATTATGCCCATCTATTTTTGTTGCAAGCCACCCAGAATGGCTGGGGCAACCCAGTCAGATGGGTGGGGTACGAATAATAAAATTTGTATTATTAGACACAGCTCAGTTTCAGAGCAGCATCTTAAAAAGCAGAGACATCACCTTGTCGACAAAGGTCCGTATAGTTAAAGCTATGGTTTTCCCAGTAGTGATGTATGGAAGTGAGAGCTGGACCATCAAGAAGGCTGATTGCCAAAGAATGGATGCTTTTGAACTATGGTGCTGGAGGAGACTCTTGAGAGTCCCATGGACTGCAAGAAGACCAAACCTATCCATTCTGAAGGAAATCAGCCCTGAGTGCTCACTGGAAGGACAGGTCCTGAAGCTGAGGCTCCAAGACTTTGGCCACCTCATGAGAGGAGAAGACTCCCTGGAAAAGACCCTGATGTTGGGAAAGATGGAGGGCACAAGGAGAAGGGGACGACAGAGGACGAGATGGTTGGACAGTGTTCTCGAAGCTACCAGCATGAGTTTGACGAAACTGTGAGAGGCAGTGGAAGACAGGAGGGCCTGGCGTGCTCTGTTCCAGGGGGTCACGAAGAGTCGGACACGACTAAATGACTACAAACAGTTTCAGAGTCCCAAGTTCAAATCCCACTTGCATCTCCAAGTACGGTTGCGGGGGGGAGAACTCTTTCTGAAACCCTGGAGCAGGGGTCAGCAAACTTTTTCAGCAGGGGGCCGGTCCACTGTCCCTCAGACCTTGTGGGGGGCCAGACTATATTTTGAAAGGAAAAAATGAACGAATTCCTATGCCCCACAAATAACCCAGAGATGCATTTTTAATAAAAGGACATATTCTACTCATGTCCCGTATTTTTCACTCTATAGGATGCACCAGACCATAGGATGCACCTTGTTTTAGAGGGGGAGAACAGGAAAAGAAAATTCTCCCCCTCTCTGCTCAGCGCCCCTTCAGCAAAGCGGCAGGAGAAACGGAGCCCCTTCCATTTCTCCTCCCGCTTCGCTGAAGGGGCGCTGCGAAGAGAGGGAAAACTGTGCAGCGCCTCTCCAGCGAAGCGAAGCCAGGAGAGCAAGAGGGATTGGTGTGCACTGACCCCTCTCACTCTCCAGGCTTCAGGCGGCTATCTGTAAGCCTTCGGAGCGCAGCGGGAACTCCTGCTGCGCTCCGAAGGCTTGCGGATAGCTGCCTGAAGCCCCCAGAGCGCAGCGGGAGTTCCCTGAGCTTCGGGGGCTTCAGCGAAAGCAACGCGAAGCCTCCGGAGCGTGGGGGGAGCGCTCCCTCTGCACTTCGGAGGCTTTGCGTTGCTATCGCTGAAGCCAAGGAGCCTGCATTCGCTCCATAAGATGCATACACATTTCCCCTTAATTTTTGAAGGGGAAAAAGTGTGTCTTATAGAGCGAAAAATACGGTAAAAACATGCTGATTCCTGGACTGTCCACAGGACGTATTTAGAAGGCGAATGGGCCGCATCCGGCCCCCGGGCCTTAGGTTGCCTACCCTTGCCCTGGAGAGTCAGTGTCAACAATACTGAGCTTGGTGAAACAATGGGCTGCCCCCCCCCATAAGGCAGCTTTCCCCTTCTTCCCAAGATGCAGAATGTATGAGAGTCGGTATATAGAGCAGTAAGTGTGGTCACCCATCTGTGATTCTAGAGCAGCGTCACACCAAGAGAGCCAAATCTTGTATGATTTCTCAGAATATATACACAAAGTTTCAAATGTGGTGACAATAATAATAATACAACACCACCAGAAACTGGCTTATAAGTATAAAACCAAATTTACTAGAATAATAGCTAGAATAGAGATAGACTAGTAACCATTCAAACCACAAACATACTAAGGTGCCACGTGCAAAACCAAGCCTGGAGATACTGTAAGTATGGAGTGGATAAATGTACAACTCTATCTTAGCAAGTTACATGTGCAATAGACGTTATACAGACTGGGTAAATGAACCGTTCAACAAGTAGCTTAAGTCCAATCACGGAACGGCAACCCTGTGCCGCCACAACGGCAAGGGTAGCACACTGGAGAATATGAAAAAGTTTTCCAAAGCTGTTTTTCAAAGCTTGAACTGGAGGAGATGTTCTTCAATGGGTCTTGAGTTGGAAACACAAAGCCGTATACAGTGGTACCTCAGGTTAAGAACTTAATTCGTTCTGGAGGTCTGTTCTTAACCTGAAACAGTTCTTAACCTGGAGCACCACTTTAGCTAATGGGGCCTCCTGCTGTTGCTGTGCTGCGCGATTTCTGTTCTCATCCTGAAGCAAAGTTCTTAACCCGAGGTACTATTTCTGGGTTAGCGGAGTCTGTAACCTGAAGCGTCTGTAACCTGAAGCGTCTGTAACCCGAGGTACCACTGTACATGGATCAATCACGGGATTTGCCTTAGTATGTTTGTTGTTTGAATACTTATAGGCCAGGTGTGGTGTTGTTGTTGAGTTCTCAGAATGTCTAGTTTGACCCTGATCAGAGGAACCTTCCAGCAATAGCTCAGTTGATAACGCCAAGGTTGCAGGTTCGATCCTCGCAAGGGACAGCTGCATATTCCTGCCTTTCCGGGGGGGGGGTGGACTAGATGCTCCTCAGCGTCCCTTCCAACTCTACAATTCTGTGATTCCAAGCTGCCAATGTGAACAGACCCTAAATCTGTGGGGAAAGGCAGCAAGACAAACAGAAGAGACCAGCGTTTTATTGCAAGTGTATTGTGCAAGATGTCATCCATGCAACCGTTGTGTATTTGTGGTGGGTTTACACTGAGCCATCCACACACCAGTCTGTTTTCATTGTGGTTCTCCCCCAATTTGTTGCATTATTGCTGCCCAGAGAAACGCTTTTGCACTTGGCAATGAGTTTTCCCCCCACTCTGAAATTTTGCAGGGGCAAACAGAATGGAAGGGGGGATTGTGTAGAACAGCCCTGATACCATCACGAGCACAAATAATCAGGAACGCACAATATAAAAAGGAGAGGGGCCCTTTTTCTGGATTGCCCCCCGCCCTGGAATTGAATTGCGGCCAAAGTCTCATGGTGATCTTAATGCCACCACCTCCGAAACACAGAGAAATAGTATTCTTTCTGTTTACTTGCCGTGGAAGGGGTAATGGTATTGCTGTAAATCACCTCTGATGCTAAAGACAAGACGGGGAAACCCATAAATGAAAATGACATCCCAGGACAATGGTGTGGAAGTATCATTGTGTTTCTCTTTGCATTCATTTAATTGTGATAGTCTAGCAGGCACTAAGAAAGGGGGCAAATCCATTGTGGCCAGTAGCCTTGGCTGCCTCCACGAATTTGTCTCAAGCCCTTTTTTAAAACCACATGTAAAGTCCACCTTTCCTCCAAGCTCAAGATGGCACAAGCAGTTCTCCTCTTCCTCCTCTAATCTCCACAACAACAACCCTGTGAGGTAGGCTTGGCTGAGAGACTGTGGCTGGCCTAGTGAGCTCCATATTCGAATCCTGGTCTCCCAGTTCCTAGTCTGACACTCTGTTACACCACAGACTCTTTCAAAGTCACCCAAGCGCATGTCTTTGTGGGGGCCAATTCCATAGTGTGTGTGATAGCCAATGTGCAGAAAGACTCGTTTTTCTAGCATGGGCTGGATCCTGCAGTTCCACTGCTGTTTATATCTCCCCTTTTTATTTCCAAGTGCTCTCCTGTTCCATCCCATCATTAAGGTTCGGTGGCTACCTGACTCTGAGCTGCCTCAAGGTGCCCAGGCATGAAATGTTGGGACACATTCTATCAATAAACGGTATTATAAGCATTTATGTTTTTATTGATTGAACATGGGCTGGGCAGTAGAGAACCTCCTTTGCTGGTCAAAGGTTACAGGTTCTCGGTTCTTGATCACCCAACAGTTTAAGGGATCAGGCCGAGAGGGGGCGACCCTCAGAGCAACCGGGGAGTAGGGCGCGGTTGTTGCTGTGAAACATCACTCGTCTCCGATGCATCTTTTAAAAGTATTTCTGCTTTTATTTCCATCTCATCAGTACTTGCATTCATTCCCCTGAGCGCCAGGACCCAGCTCCCGACTCAGTGCGCTGGATCGACTCCAAAAACAGACAAGGAAGGGGGAAAGGGAGAGCGGGGGAAGCAGGAGGGAGCGGTAGCAGCAGGAAGGGTCGGGAAAGCACCACCTAGACACAAAGAGCAAAGGGGTTGTCTGGAGCTGCCAGGAAAAGGAGGACAGAAAACGAGAGACAAGAGAGCTCGCAGGCCACCTCCATTCCCACGGCGGAAGAACCAAGTGCCCAAATGCATCCCATCTTTGGTAGAAGAGCTTAAAAACAGTCACGCCACCCGCAGTCCCGTCCTCTGCCGATGTCCGCATTTCCCAGAGAGTCCTGAAATGTCCTTTTCCGGAGGCAGCGTCCGCCTGGGAAGATGAAATCTCGTGCAGCAAGTGGCTCAGCAGGGAAGAGGAGAGTTTCTTTGGTCAAAAGCACAGGATTGTTTCAAAACAAACCAAAAGCCAAGCTCCCGTCGGCTGCAGAATCAGCGGCAGCGGAAGCAGGCTGAGTCACCAGCTTGTCTGGCCTGCCTCTCCCCAACCCCCCCCCCACTTCCCCCCCGTTGGCACATTTTTGCAAAAGAACATGAGGTAGATGAACTTGATCCCTTCTTTGGTACGTCTCTATAAACCTTGCATGGTCGCAAAAAGAGATTCCCCGACACCCCACCCGGACCCCCCACCCCTCCAGTGATTCCAAAGGATTGCCCCCCCAACCCGACCCACCCCTGCTCCCCACCCCCGATGGCAGCCTAACCAGGGGGAGAGGCAAACCCAGCCTGTCCCCAACCGGCTCCCCAAGGGTGGCAACGAGGAAAGTGCGCCAAGGTCAGCTATCTGTCACCCGTGTGCGCTTGCTCCCCGACGGAGGGCGTGTTGCACCAGGGGAAAGGAGAGGCACCCGTGTTGGGTTGGCGAAGCAAGGAGGGGAAGGGATGGAAGTGACCAGCGGGCATCGCCAAGGCACCTTGCAAAGGGTACAGCGTTTGGGGAGGCGTTGGGTACCACAGCGGCTGGGTGCGAGAAAAAGCAATTTCTACAATCAAGTGCAACTCATCTACAGCCCCAACCCTGGAAGCTGCTGTCTTATTCCTGAAATGCTCCATTTCCATCACCCGCCTCGCCTGCCCGTTCTTTGATTCCATGCCACCTTCTCCTGCCACCTCGGCCTCCATCCCTTTGGCTTCCTCTCCCACATCCACCCCCTTCCCTTCTTGCTATCGCTAAACTCAACGCCAGGCTTGGGGTTCTGCGCACCTCACATCTCCCCCAAGTGCTTTCGATGCCCCACAGTTGTGGTTTGGAAAGGGCAAGAGACCCCGTCAACGGAAGGGAGAGGAGGGCCACTGTGTGTGAGAGAGAGAATGTCCGGGGTGAGGGGGCCAAATCCACCCTTTCGGGCCTCTCTCCCTGGCCCCTGAGACTCTCTCCTTGCCAGTTTTGCTCCATGCCCTCCTTGAGTGCCTGGCGATGCCTCTTTGCTCGCCCGCACGTGGGCGCAGAGACCTCTGGCACCTGTGTGCCTGGAATGACACCTGCCAGTGCTGAGGCCCCACCCACCTCTGCCCCTGGCATCGCCCAGCCTGGCATGGGGCAGGCGAGAGCGAGGCCTCAGTCTCACAAGGGCTGCCCAGCCCTGAGCGATGTCCTGTCGAAGATGTGAGGTGTTGTGTGTGCGAACAGCATGCTTGTGCTGGGTATACAACTGTGCGTGTTTGACAGGGGAGGGGAGCGGATGCAGGAAGCACCCGTACCCGCCGCTGAGTCTTCTCCAGAGTCCAGAGTCCGGCCTCGAGGTCTCCCCAACCTCCTCCTCCTTCTCCAAGTCCCCTCAAGTCCTCTCCAAAGCTCTCTGCTCAAGCGTCTCGTTCCATCCTGCCCAGAAATCCCACCCCCCAGGTAAGGAGGGGGCTGCAGCACCCAGCCCCACTCAGCCGCAACCCTGGCTGCCCTCTGCTGGGCCCTGGCACAGGGCAACTGTGGCGTTGTCTCTGCCGCCCAAGGTCGCCAGGTCGAGGGGTGGAGGCAGGAGGCTCTCGGGACGTCTCCCCTCACGGCGAAGTGCTGGCCGGAGTGTGGCCCCGTGGCGCCGTGGACAGCAGCTGGCTCTGCGAGGTCACGGGGCTGCTGTGGCTGTGGGCACTCGGGGTGCTGCCGGCGACGCCAGACCTCCGGGCAAACAGCACACCTGTCGGGAGAAGAGAGGCCAAGGTTACAGCGGTTCCCATCTGCCGCAGAGGAGGTCCTTACACAAAACAAAATCCCTGAAACGAGAAATAATCGACTACAGAATTGAATTAAATAACAAAAATAAAAAAAATTAAGGAAAGATTAACCTAGAATTCAAAAAAGACTTAACGAGATGCCAGCTACAAAACTCGTTTCAGTGAACTAATCCGTTTCCTCAGAAGGAAATAAAGAAATTATAAACCTTAAATGATTTTAAGTGATATCAAACTAACTCAAGAGCAGGGCTAAAATGTTTGGAGTTTGCTGGAAATCATTTAAAATCATTTAAGGTTTATAATGTTCTCTTAAATAGGGCTATGTTTAAAACTTGTCATTGAGGTTTTCATACCTTTTTTGTAAACTCAAGGTAGCGTTTCAGCCCTGCTCTTGAGTTTGTTTGATATCACTTAAAATCATTTATCTGCCTGAATCTGCCGACATTAGGCTTCTACCTAAGAGATCACAGCTGAAAAGCAGACAGGTAAATAGCAAATCTAGGACACATTGGTGCCCAGTCACTGCCCAGAAGGCTCCTGCACTGCCCTCGTCCTCAGCTCAGTCTCTGCAAGCCATAAGGGCTAGAAACTTGACTTTTCGTATTATTTACAAAACGGAGAAAGGCAGGTTTCTGCCGGAGAGGCCAGACAAGCAGGCGAGTGCAGGAGGACCCCAAGTGAGCGTAACATGCCAGGGCACCCGAATCTGAGGGACATTCAGGTACAACCTGTCCAAAATTGCCAGCCGGGTGCCTGGCATTCCTCGCATGCATTCTTGCCCCTACCTGGGCAAAGGACAGTCTCTTGCACACCGCAGGCCCCACGATTTCACGATGATGGATTTTATCGTAGCAAAGACATCAGGGTCGGAGGGAAAGGTCGTCAGCCGGGCCGCAGCTATAACTTATTGGATTTCCCAGCTGCAATTACACGGGTGAAGCAGCCCCCCCTTTCTATTTACCTGTGTAGACAACTCCATTTATTTCTATTGACATGTTGATACTGCTAATGCCATTGCTGGACAGGTTCAATGCAGCCTCCTGTCTGTCATCTGGAAGGGGAGAAGAAAATGCCGATAGAGGGATTTCGGGAGGGAGAGGCGGGGAAGATGGAGCCCAGAGCCAGCCCTGCACAACTTTGCACAACCCAAGCCCGTTGTTTGATTGGCGGCTGCTCATCAAAGTGAGACGGGCCGGCAGCTCACAGCTCAAGTCCCTGCAGCAAAGCGGCTCAAAGACTCTTCTGCAAACCAGGAAGCCTTGGGTTCAAATCTCACCTCTGCCACTAAGTCAGCCTTACTCACCCATCTCAGAAGTTTTTCCCCCTTATTTTTTTAATTAACATATAAAACATATACATTTACACAATACACATACATAACACACTACCTTATTTTCATGACATAAAACATACCTAGGTAAAGGTAAAGGGGCCCCTGACCATTAGGTCCAGTCGCTGACAACTCTGAGGTTGCGGCGCTCATCTCGCTTTATTCGCGAGGGAGCCAGCATACAGCTTCCAGGTCATGTGGCCAGCAGCGCAGGGAAATGCCGTTTACCTTCCCACCGGAGCGGTACCTATTTATCTCCTTGCACTTTGACGTGCTTTCGAACTGCTAGGTTGGCAGGAGCAGGGACCGAGCAACAGGAGCTCACCCCGTCGCGGGAATTCGAACCGCCGACCTTCTGATCAGCAAGTCCTAGGCTCTGTGGTTTAACCCACAGTGCCACCCACATCCATAAAAACATACCTACATTACTCTATATAATACCTACCTATACTGTACATATCAACATACCTACACACCTACCCCACACCAAGTGACTTGACTTCCAGCCGTTCTTGTTATGCTACTTTATTTTTCCAACTAGCTTAAACACATTTCATTATTTCTTTAATTTCTTCTTCTATCTTGACTTTACTCTCCTTTCACTCTCGTCATTTTCTGGATTCAATATCTGTCAGAAATTCTACTTTTTCCACATAAATTTTGATGTATTCTTTAAAGATAGCCCACTCCCTATTCACGTTTTGTACCATATCTCCTCTTATCCTCCCTGTTAGTTCAGCAGTATGGAAGCATTCCATCATTTTAGATAACCAGTCTGTTTTAGTTGGGACGCTGCTGCTTTTCCAATTTTTGGCTGTCAATAACCTTGCCGCCGTAGTTGCATACATAAATATTGCTCTGACCATTCTTTTTATTTCCTCTGACATAATTCCTAGGAGAAAGGATTCTGGTTTTTCCCCCAAATGAAAATCGAAACATCTTTTTCAGTTCGTTATAGATATTTTCCCAGAATCCCACTATCTCTTTGCACTCCCACCACATACGTAGAATGGTTCCTGCCTCATCTCAGAAGTTTTAAATCGTTGTTGTTCATTTTTCTCTGCGATAATTGTATAGTTTTGTCTTTTGAGAGTCAGTGTGGTGTAGTGGTTAAGAGCGGTAGTCTCGTAATCTGGGGAACCGGGTTCGCATCTCTGCTCCTGCACATGCACCTGCTGGGTGACCTTGGGCCAGTCACACTTCTCTGAAGTCTCTCAGCCTCACTCACCTCACAGAGTGTTTGTTGTGGGGCAGGAAGGGAAAAGGAGGATGTTAGCCGCTTTGAGACTCCTTAAGGTAGTGATAAAGCGGGATATCAAATGCAAACTCTTCAAATCCAAACTCTTCTTTTTGGTACAGTGGTACCTCGGGTTAAGTACTTATTCGTTCCGGAGGTCTGTTCTTAACCTGAAGCACCACTTTAGCTAATGAGGCCTCCTGCTGCTGCCGCGCCGCTGGAGCATGATTTCTGTTCTCATCCGGAAGCAAAGTTCTTAACCTGAAGCACTAGTTCTGGGTTAGTGGAGTGTGTAACCTGAAGCGTATGTAACCTGAAGCGTATGTAACCCAAGGTAAACCACTTTGGTGTAAACCACTTTGGGCAGGAGGTTTCCATAAGCAAGCGGTGGGTAAATTTTGTGATATAGGTAAATAAGGAAGTAATCTTGCTTCATCTACCATATGGGGGTAATACTGATCTACCTTGCACAATAATGGCTATGAAGCGCTTTGAAGAGGCCTGAAGTGTGATGCAAAAGGTAACTTAACAACGGGAGCTGAGAATCCTCGAGAAACACTTGGAATCATTTTTGCAAAGTTGATTCTAGCGTGTGTGCTCTGTTTTTCAGATCCTTGCTGAAAGGAGTCTGTTTCTTGGATGAACGGACCCCCAGAATAACCTCCCCAGCACTGTCAGCGATGGCCCTGCTCTCCGGAAGCACAGTTCACTTCCACGCTATCAAAATCACTGGCAAAATAAAGTGTGCAAGTTCCCTTCCTGCACAATTTCACCTGCTTTCTTAACTTACTAATTTCTCCACACCCGTTCCTACCCAGACACATTCACTGGGGTGCAAAAGTGTTTCTCCAAAGTCAAAGAATCCTAGAATTGCAGAGTTGCGAGGGACCCCCAAAGGCCATCTAGTCCAACCCGCTGCAATAGAGGAATCTCAGCTCAAGAACTAGGTGTCCAGGGGTCCCTTCAAACTCTACAACTCTATGATACTGCAAGATCAGAACAAAAGAAGCCTTTCTTGGTAGTTCTGCCGAAGTATTTTTTATTTTTTTGCTTGCAGAAGGGCCTTCTCTGTCACAGCCCCTAAGCTGTGGTATTGTAGAACACCAGAGGTGTGTGTTTCTGTACAGTTTTCCACAAATGCTGAAGACACACCCCCTCTGCCTTGCCCCTTGACCCCCAAGAGGTGTGGAAAACTGTACAGGCCTAGGACCCTCGTACCTATGGGACCGCCTCTCCCGGTCTGCCCCACGGAGGACCTTAAGGTCCATAAATAGCAACACCCTAGAGGTCCCGGGCCCTAAGGAAGTCAGATTAGCCTCAACCAGAGCCAGGGCCTTTTCAACACTGGCCCTGGCCTGGTGAAATGCTCTGTCTCATGAGACCAGGGCCCTGCAGGATCTGATTTCTTTCCGCAGCGCCTGTAAGACAGAGCTGTTCCGCCTGGCCTTTGGCTTGGAATCAACTTGATCCCTTCCCCCTCTTTCCTTTTTCCTTTCTCCTTCTGTGATGGAACTCCTATTTGGGGACTTCCCTGGCTTTTTCTGGCCCACGTAGGACCAGTCTGGATAGTTGGCCTTGGTGAAGATTTGACGTTTTCATCCCCAAAAAAGTTTTTGATTTGAGTTCCTACTGAAATGAAGGTGCATTTTAATGCTGTATCTTAATCTTGTTTTTAAGTTGTATTTCAATCAGTTGTTTTATACCTGGTGTCAGCCACCCTGAGCCTGGTCTTGGCTGGGGAGGGCGGAGTATAAATAAAATTATTTATTATTATTATTATTATTATTATTATTATTATTATTATTATTATTATTATTTTCAGGGCCTGCTCTGGCGACAGCAATCTGCTTTTCAAATCCTTGCAACCATCCCTGGAACGTGCTGCTGGAGAGCAGGTAATACAATGGATGATGACGACAGCTACAGATCCCAGTCACCCCTGGACCATAGCTGTCAACCGTCCCTTTTTTTGCGGGAAATTCCCTTATTCCAGCGCCGTTTCCCGCTGCTTTCCCGGATTGTTAGATATCCCGTAGACTGTCCCTGGGACAGGTGAGGCTGCTGATCCCTTATTTTCAAATCTGAAAGTTGACAGCTATGCTCTGGACACTGCCCTGTCTGGCTGCGCTGCCCCCAGAGAATCCTGGGAACTGTAGTTTGGGGAGAGATCCCAAGACACGTCATCCTCCTGGCACAAAACTACACTTCCCAGAATTCCCTGTGGAGGGAAGGGGTTTGCAGACACCCTTTGCGACCCAAACACGCAAGGAAAGGCTCTCACCTCCACGGTTGTTGATCTTGATGTTGACCGGGAACTGCGACGCCATGGCGAGGAGGTTTTGCTGGAGGGCGTGCTGGACCAGGCGCTGCTGCTCCTCGGCCACCAGGGCCATCTTCTTCTCGGGGGGCTCGCCCCCCTCCAGCTTCTCCCGCAGCTGCTCCAGGGCGGCCGCCTGAGACGCAGCCGCTTGCGCAGCCACCAAATGGTGCCCGGCCAAGCTGACGGGGATGGCCAGGCGGCCTGGGACTGCGGAGGAAAGGATGCTCTCCTCTGGAGGGGAGAAAAGAGAGGGGGGAGGAATTGCAGAGCGGAAGAATTGCGAGGGACCCCCAAAGGGCATTGAGTCGAACCCCCTGCAATACAAGGATTACCTAACCTGGGGAGAAAACAGCAAAGACCTGATGAAGAGAGCACAGCAGAGGTTATATTTTCTGAGAATCCTGCGGAAAAACAATCTCTCAAAGGACCTGTTGATGGCATTTTACCATTGTACTGTTGAGAGTGTATTAACTTATGGTCTGTGTGTGTGGTTTGGGAGCTGCACAGTCAGGGGAAAAACAATGCTGTCCAGGGTTGTAAAGACTGCAGAGAGAATAATTGGGTGCACTCTTCCCACCTTGGATCAAATCTATGCTTCCAGGTGCCCTAAGAAAGCTGCAGAGATAGCGCAGGATAGCGCGCACCCCGGAAATGATCTCTTTCAGCTTCTGCCTTCTGGAAGAAGGTACAGGGTTATAAAGACAAGGGCTAGCCGCCTGAGAAACAGTTTCTATCCAAATGCGATTTTGGTTTTAAACGCAGTGTAAGGTAGTCTCTATGGAAATATATTGTATTTAATTATGGGGTACCAGAGTGGTTCCGCTCCTTCCTCCTGGGCTATGTTCAGAAAGTGGTGGTGGGGGATGAGTGTTCAGACCCCTGGGCTCTCACTTGTGGGGTGCCTTAGCGCTCTGTCCTCTCCCCCATGCTTTTCAACATCTACATGCAGCCACTGGGAGAGATCATCAGGGGGTTTGGGCTGGGTGTTCATCAGTATGCGGATGATACCCAGCTCTACCTCTCTTTCAAATCAGAACCAGTGATGGCGGTGAACGTCCTGTGTGAGTGTCTGGAGACGGTTGGAGGATGGATGGCGGCTAACAGATTGAGGTTGAATCCTGACAAGAGAGAAGTACAGGAGGTGGGAAGATGTGGAGGACTCCGTGGTCTTGAATGGGATAACTGTGCCCCTGAAGGACCAGGTGCGCAGCCAGGGAGCCATTCTGGACTCACAGCTGTCCATGGAGGTGCAGGTCAATTCTATGTCCAGGGCAGCTGTCTACCAGCTCCATCTGGTACGCAGGATGAGACCCTCCCTGCCCGCAGACTGTCTCGCCAGAGTGCTGCATGCTCTAGTAATCTCCTGCTTGGACTACTGCCATGCGCTCTACGTGGGGCTGCCTTTGAAGGTGACCCAGAAAGTGCAACTAATCCAGAATGCGGCAGCTAGACTGGTGACTGGGAGTGGCCGCTGAGACCACATAACACCGGTCTTGAAAGACCTACACTGGCTCCCAGCACATTTCCGAGCACAATTCAAAGTGTTGGTGCTGACCTTTAAAGCCCTAAACGGCCTTGGCCCAGTATCCCTGATGGAGCATCTCCATCCCCATCATTCTGACCAGACACTGAGGTCCACCTCCGAGGGCCTTCTGGTGGTTCCCTCACTGCGAGAAGCCAAGTTACAGGGAACCAGGCTGAGGGCCTTCTCGGTAGTGGCACCCGCCCTGTGGAACGCCCTCCTACCAGATGTCAAAGAGAAAAACAACTACCAGACTTTTAGAAGACATCTGAAGGCAGCCCTGTTTAGGGAAGATTTTAATGTTTAATAGATTATTGTATTTTAGTGTTCTGTTGGAAGCCGCCCAGAGTGGATGGGGAAACCCAGCCAGATGGGTGGGGTATAAATAATAAATTATTATTATTATTATTATTATTATTATTATTATTATTATTATTATTAAATCACCTTTTTCGACACCTGGGAATTTCAGTCTGAGTTATCCCCAACTGCCTCACCTTTCTTGATGGTGTGCACCTGGTTGATCTGGCTGCAGTTGTGCGCAGAGATGGTGAGGGAGGGCAGCGGTATCTTGGGCGAGGCCAGGACCCCCGGCGTCCCCACCGGAGAGTAGTTGAAGAGCGTGGTCCCAAAGGCTTGCCGTCTCCCTTCCCTCCGGTTGCTGTCAATGGCGGCCTGCAGTTCGCCGGGGGAACTGAGCGCCCGCTTCTCGCATTCGTAGGGATAGAGGTATTTCATGTACCTGACATGTGGAGGGAGGCAGAGAGGAAGTGCGGGTTAGTGGTTAGAGTGCCAGGGTAGCAGTTCCCAAACTTCCTTCAGGCAACCCCCCCCCCTCGGTTTCATAAACTCACCCCCAACTCACCCACTGCCCACTAAGGAAGTCAGATTATCCTCCACAAGGGACAGGGCCTTCTCAGTGGTGGCTCCAACCTGGTGGAATGCTCTGTCCCAGGAGACCAGGGCCCTGCAGGATTTAAGCTCCTTCCGCAAGGCCTTTAAGACAGAGCTATTTTGCCTGGCCTTTAATTTGAATTCAGCCTGATCTTTTATTCTCTTTCCTTCCCTCTGTCTCCCCTCTTTATGAATATTACCCGCTCTGGGATCCCACAGCTAACTCCCCACTGGTCTCCTCGCTGGCCCAAATAGGACTAATTCAGCCAGCTAGCCCTGGGGATCATCTAATGTTTATTGGATGGAGTTTCCCCCTAAATTGATTTCTGAATTCTGAATTTATTTTTATTCACGTTTTATACCGTATTTTATGCTGGTTTTTTTGTAGCATCAATTAAGTGTTTTAAATTTGTTGTTAGCCGCCCTGAGCCCAGTTTTCTGAACCAGGAAGGGCGGGGTATAAATAAAAAATTATTATTATTATTATTATTATTATTATTATTACCCTATTCAGAATTCTTCAGAACAGCGATTTTCATGACACGCTAAATAACACCATAGAATGCAAAGCAGACGTTCAAGATCCAATTAAAGCTGTTCCGTTTAATTAATTCAAGGAAACGGACGGATTTTGATTTAGCGATACTAGCTTTTCAGAGTCATTTGCACCTCCAGAGCCCCCTCGCCTCTTTGCGGGACAGCAAGCCACTCACTGCGTGCGGAGGGTGAAAGCAGCGCTGGTGATGGAGGTGGGCAGGTTGAGGCCTTTGGTGATCTCGCGCCAGATCTTCTTGTTGATGACTTCCACCAGGCCCCCTTTCTCGGTCACCAGCCGGTACAGGGTGTAGAGGTCCAGAACCTGCTTGGCCATGATGGGGATGCGGTTCACGGGAGTCCCTGGGGGGAGAGGAAATTCAAGGTTGCCAAATGTCAATAGTGGAATTGTAAAACAGTTAAAAATTACTGGGAAATGATATATAATGAAATGGAAAAAACAATGTTTAAGCCTTTTGGTTAGGAATTTTAGGTCTCAAGATCTGCCAAAGGGAAAACAAAAACTTTTTATGTATGCTACATCCACGCATAGCTGTCAACTTTTCCCTTTTCTTGCAAGGAATCCTATTTGGAATAAGGGCATTTCCCTTTAAAAAAGGGAAACTTTGACAGCTATGCATCCACGGCAAGGATGCTATTGGCACAAAGATGGAAAAGCGATAAAATACCAACCGAGTAAGAATGGCAAGAAAAGCTTATGGAATACGCCGAAATGGCAAAACTAACTGAAAAACTTTGACATAAGGACAAAAAAATCCTTCAAGGAAGATTGGGAACCATTTACGGCTTACCTAGAGAAATGAAATATACTCGGAGTCGAGTGCGGATTTCATGCTCTTTATTCAGCTCATAGTAGTGAGGAATGGAAGTTCCCCCAAAATATCTGCTTTATATACATTATTTACACAATGGGCCCCACGTGATTGGCTAGTTACGGGATTCTCCTGTAGGCCAATCAGGTTGCAGATTCACTTCCACCTGGAGCTGGATTGGGTGGCTCCTGCAGACCAATCATACTACTGCATTGTTCTAGGACCAATCAGACTGCTGCATTCTGAATCCTATTGTTCTAGGACCGATCAGGCTGCTGCTTTTTGGATCCTATTCAACTCAGTACATAACAAGAAACAATGCAAAGAAATAGACTCATTTGCAGGTTTTGAGTAATCACTTACAATTAAGGGCCCCATTAACTTCAGGAGCTGAGGGCCTCATCATACCTAAATCCGGCCCTCAGTGGGACAGACTCCCCCAAAAGGGGTTTTACTCTCCTTCATTGGAGATTTTTTAAACAGAGGCCGGATGGCTCAGCTGTGAGTTTGGCATTAAAGGTGTGGGACTAGATCACAATCAGGGTTGCTTCTAACTCTACAATTCTATGGTTTTATGAAGATATCAGTGGTTTGGACTGGGTCTTCAGTGCTCAACACAACCCTTTCCCCATTTGGCTAATCAGAATAAATTGTGCAGGATTATATCTATGAATGATGGAAGGAATCAAGGTTTCGGCTCATGCAAACATGTCTTTCTTTTCCATGATCAGTGCAGGCTGAAGAACGTAATATTTCTTACTAAATAATTTTGGCTATCGCGGTATATGCCCAAGTTTATGTAAAACCCCTAGATAAAGGTCACGCTATAAATTAAGAACTTAGAAAAAGCTGTTTTGTTATTGATCCCTCTTGGTTCTGTGGCAAAGAAATATTTTGTGACGTAGGATTGATTCTCTCCAGCAGAGGGCGACAAAACCAGAGGGAAAAGGCTATAAAAATTTTAAAACATCAGAGTTCGGGTTAGAAATGCAGGATTTAGAAAAACGCAGATTAACCTTTGAGATAAACTGCCTAGCACAGAGGTCAGCTGGTCAGGAATGAGGGCACTTCCAAAGGAAAACTGAAGATAAAACACAGATTGATGAGGCTGAAATAGCAAAAACCTGGAGTGGAGACCTATTCCTGCTTCAACGTCCATTACTTGACTCTGGACTTCGCGGATCCTTCCCAGAGCGCAAGAATTAAAACGGAGTAACCATTTCCGTGCAGCCAGTTGTGATGGATATAATAGAGAGTCTTGTGTGAACTGCATTAAAACAAAAAAAAAATTTCCTTCCAGTAGCACCTTAAAGACCAACTAAGTTAGTTCTTGGTATGAGCTTTCGTGTGCATGCACACTTCTTCAGATGCATGCACACGAAAGCTCATACCAAGAACTAACTTAGTTGGTCTTTAAGGTGCTACTGGAAGGAAAAAAAAATTTTGTTTTGACTATGGCAGACCAACACGGCTACCTATCTGTAACTGCATTAAAACAGACAGCTCATCTCACCCCCCAAATTTACCTGCATGTGGTTCCACTCTTTAGCTGCATTCAGGAAAACATGTAAAAAAATATTCTTATGGATCTAGACAGCTTTTACGGCTGTCTGCAACAGGTACAGCAGCAATTCTTTAGCTGTGATTCCTGCATTGCAAGGGGGTTGAGCTAGATGACCTTTGGTGACCCTCCAACGCCACAATTATAGGATTCTTCAAAAAAATTGTTCCCACGCATTCTGTGGCAAGAAAAGCTGGATTCTGTGCCCTGACAATTTCTGTTGACACGCCTAACTTCGCTCCTTTTTAAAATCGTTTTGCATGCTTTATTTATCAGTGCGGCATCCTTGTGCTCATTCATTCATTAATGTTTTTGATACAGTAGGGCATGAATTTAAGGATTCAAGGAGAAGGTGGCCCGAAAAACCACTGATCTAGCCCCATATCGTCCACAGTGATGACAGGACTTGAACTCAGGACCTCTCACCCACAAGGCACATGCTCTGCCACTGAGCCACGGAAAGTATCTTCACATAATAATAATAATAATAAAGTTTATTTATACCCTGCCCTCCCCAGCCAGAGCCAGGCTCAGGGCGGCTAACACCAGTAAAATTACAGTAAAAACATAATAGGGGGGGAGGAAACAATTTAAAATACAGGTTAAAATGCAATTTAAAATGCAGCCTCATTTCAAAAATAGCCCATAGATCAAAACCATAAGGGTAGGGAAACATAAGAGTCAGACTGAGTCCAAACCAAAGGCCAGGCAGAACAGCTCTGTCTTGCAGGCCTGCGGAAAGATGTCAAGTCCCTTGTCTGGTCTCTTGTGCCAGAGCGTTCCAGCAAGTCGGGGCCAGTACTAAAAAGGCCCTGGCCCTAGTTGAGACCAATCTAACCACCTTGTGACATGGGACCTCCAAAATGTTGTCATTTGTGGACCTTAAGGTCCTCCGCGGGGCATACCAGGAGAGGCAGTCCCGTAGGTATGAGGGTCCTGGGCCGTATAGGGCTTTAAAGGTCAAAACCAGCACCTTAAACCTGATCCTGTACTCCACCGGGAGCCAGTGCAGTTGGTAAAGCACTGGATGAATGTGATCCTGCGGCAAGGACCCCGTAAGGAGTCTCACCGCAGCATTCTGCACCCGCTGGAGTTTCTGGGTCAGCTTCAAGGGCAGCCCCGCATGGAGCGAATTACAATAATCAAGCCTATAGGTGACTGTAGCATGGATCACTGTGGCCAGATCAGGACGAGAAAGGTAAGGAACCAACTGCTTAATACGGCAGATTTGGGAAAATGTCCCCCATTCCCAGAAAATGACTTCTGCAAGAGTGCCCACGTTCCAGTGCGGGTGTGCATTGATTAGATTAGGTGGCTGCCTGCTATCTTGGCAGGACAGTGTTTTGTGGCAGGATTTGAATGCAGAGCTAGACCTAGACCAAGCAGAGATGAGGGGTACGTGCCCAAACAAATGTCCCAGGGCCTACTTCACCAGTTTTCCTCCACAAAGAGGCACTTGCTCTCTTGCTCTGGCATGAAGGATGCTTCTTTCGTCTCCTCCTCCTCCTCCTCTTCCTGGTCTACTTTGCTAATTACTCACCTGCCCTCTGCGGCCCAAGCTACATGCTGCATTATCAGCTTATAAAATTGTCAGCTTGTCAGAAAGCTTGTTAATCTCGTTCCGGCTCCCTCTGGAAATGTTTTACGATAATCGCTTCCGTTCTTGACAGAGCGGTTTCTATTAAGGGGCACCGGCGGCAAGACGCGGCCAGCGTCCCAGAGGAAAAGGGGGCACCACGGACGGAGAAAGGGGCTTCTGGACAGGAGGGTCTTTGCACTCCAAGCTGACCAGTGCCCAAGCCCATGGATTTTGAGCCGGTCGCTGGACCGCACCGTTTAGCTAAAAGCCCAAATTACAGGGATTCTCCAGACTGGTGGTTTTCACATGCGTTTTTCACAACATGTCACTGGTGCAGCGATCGTGCACCTGCGGTGAATTTATACTGGACTGTCTGCGCATCAGCTGTCTTTATTAGTCGTTCTGTGTTGCTTGCCCTGTGCGCATCATTGCCATCTGGAGGGGTGCTCCTGCACTACACTGCAGCAAAAGCAGGATCAGCAACAAAAACCCAGAACATCTGTGGTATAGTTACAGGATTTCACCAGCTCCTGCCAACCTAGCAGTTCGAAAGCACACCAGTGCAAGTAGATAAATAGGTACCACTGTGGCGGGAAGGTAAACAGCATTTCCGTGTGTTCTGGTTTCCATCAGTGTTCCGTTGTGCCAGAAGCAGTTTAGTTCTGCTGGCCACACAACCCGGAAAGCTGTCTGTGGACAAATGCTGGCTCCCTCGCTCCTTTACCTTTTAACCTTATTAAAGGTAAAGGGACCTGACCATTAGGTCCAGTCATGGCCGACTCTGGGGTTGCGGCACTCATCTCGCTTTATTGGCCAAGGGATCCGGTGTACAGCTTCCGGGTCATGTGGCCAGCATGACTAAGACGCTTCTGGCAAACCAGAGCAGCACACGGAAACGCATTTTACCTTTCCACTGGAGCGGTACCTATTTATCTACTTGCACTTTGACGTGCTTTCGAACTGCTAGGTTGGCAGGAGCAGGGACCGAGCAACAGGAGCTCACCCCGTCACAGGGATTCGAACCGCCGACCTTCTGACCGGCAAGTGCTAGGCTCTGTGGTTTAACCCACAGCACCACCCGCATCCCTTGATCTTATCTTATTATGCATTGCTTATTATAATGAACCACATTTATAGGACTGCTTTAGCTTCTTGCATTGGATGGGCATTACATTTTGCATGGGCACTCGGTTGTTCATGATCCTGCACCATAAACCGGCCTTTAAACGAAGGGTATGGCAAACATGTCAAACAGAAACTATATGAACAAGCCTCTGTGACAACAGGGTGGTGGGCAAATTGGGCTCCCTTCTTGTGCTCTTATTGGGCTTCAAGTTCCCGAACGAGGGGCTGGGGCCAAGATGGACTTCTCAGGTTGGCAGCTGAGTCGAAGGTGGTCTTTGCCCTTTGCCAAGTGGGGAGTCAGGGATTGAACTGGGCTCCTTCCTTCCATCCTATGGTAGAGCTCTGCCACTGAGCTGGGGGTCGTCACCAAGGTCTCATCATCACCCAAGAGAAAACGGAGGAGGAGCCCAGGCTCCCCAAACCTTCCCAGGGTCCTGAAAGCAGGACTGTAAGCAGCTCCTGCCGGAGAGCCCCGCGCGAGTTTCCCAGCATGCTTCCTGCCCGCAGGCCTGGCTCACCATCTAAACTGAAATCAATTCCAATAACCCTGAGGCATCGACAGCCCTTCACAGCACGTCCAGGTCTAATTAACAGCCTTTTGGGTCACCCGGACCAGAGGGCGCGGCGGCACAGCGTCCCTTCCAGCACCTGATGCCCACAAAGTGGGAAGGGTGGGTTGAGAGGGGGGCATTCCGCAGGGCCTTGCAGACGAGGCAGTCCCGCCGTGACTGCTTCCCATTGCCCCCCACAAAAGAGCAGGGGAGTCCCCAACCCCATGGTCAGGAGGGTCTCCTCCATTGCTGACCGATGGGCCGCAATCTCTCGTCCCCGTGACCTTCCCTCGCTGACCTCTGTGGCTTTGCACAGCTGATGTGGTTTGCAGAGGGAGCCCAGCGCCGAAATGAGCATCTGGGGGCTCTTCAGGATCCGAGTGGGCGAGAGGCTGGGAGGGTTGAGTGCAATGCAACCCGACCCCTCTCACTGGGGGGGCGGTGTTATATATGGGGCTGTGCCCAGTGTGGCTCTGTATTAGAGGAAGAACGCACAGCAAGGTATCCCTGCTGCAAAGAAACGCAGGGTCCTGCAGATTTAGCAAACGCATCTCAGAAAGGACAGTGGCAGAGCTGAACATGGTCAGAAAAAGGGGAAGGGACCTGAGGCCTAAGGAAATGCTTTCTGGGGGGGAAACAGCCCGTCCCATGTTTTATTGTATTTTTAATATTTTGTTGGAAGCCGCTCAGAGCGGCTGGGGAAACCCAGCCAGATGGGTGGGGTATAACTTCAATGGTACCTCTGGTTGCGAACGGGATCCGTTCCAGAGTCCCGTCCACAACATGAGCAGAACGCAACCTGCGTCTGCGCAGGTAGTGATTTGCCACGTCTGCGCATGCGTGTGATGTCATTTTGCGCGTCTGCGCATGCTCAAGCGGTGAAACCCAGAAGTAACCCTTTCCGGTACTTCCAGGTCGCCGTGGGACACAACCAGAAAAAACGTATCATGAAGCAAACGCAACACGAGGTATGACTGTACTTTTCCATGTATAAGACTGGGAGGTTTTTACTTTAAATTATGGTTAAAAATCTGGGGGCGTCTTATACACAGATAGTGCATATGCCCATTTTCTAAATGTGGGGTCCCCAAAAGTAGGGGGCGCCTTATACATGGAAAAATATGGTAATAAATTATTATTATTATTATTATTATCATCATCATCATCATCATCATCATCATCACCATCATCATTATTACAGTGCCCAGCATCTGAAGGATCTTTTGCATTGCAACTTCTGCACTAAAACTCTACAATCCTATGGTTCTACATCATGTTCCAAAGGATGGTGGGCCATAGTAAGAACCAAGAGCTTCTAACAGGCTGCAGAGGAGAAGAAACTGAGGCAAAGCTCCGTTGCACCAGGATGGGTGGAAACTCTCGTCCCATCTATCTGCCCACTCTGTTCGCCATGGCCAGCCAGGACACTGTGGCTGAGTCAGTCAAATTCAGAGCAGGAGCAGATGGAGAGTGGAAACAGCTGTGGCCAACTGACCCGCCTCACAGCCCACAGACCAGGTGCCAGCTGGGCAATTGCAGGTGGGCAACTCCAAAGGAAAAGCAGCAAGTGCCCTTTGGTGTCTCCCCTTTAGGGGCACAGTAAGTGTGGATTGGCAGCCAAACCTAACAAATGAATGTTCTTGCAAATCAGTACGAGAAGGCGCTAAGTCTGCAGAGCTGTGTTGTTGACACCCGGACCATAGAAACACAATTGGCAGAGAGGGCTTTGTGTGATGTCATTTCCCCTCCTCTCCTGGAGAGGAAGGAGCATAGACGACTTCCTGTTCCTCTTTTTCTCTTCTTGTGGCCAGCCATGAAAGGACATATGCCTTGGGTTGCTCCTGGCACATAGCGAAAGCTGTTGCTACCATAAATGTAAGTATTTTGCCTGCCTAGTTTTTACTGTTGCCACTGCTGCGAACCAATGTAAGTAAGCAAATCTAATTTTTGAACTTACTTCTTTGTTAAGAGGCGTAAGGAAGAGGAAGTCAGCTTAATTCATTAGCTGGACTTGCTCAAAATAAGTCTTTGCAGTCCAATGCCTTTGGATTAGAACAAGGGGGGGAGGAACAATATGAAGCCTTCCTCCCACCTGGAAATTTTGGAGCACGTGAGGGTCTATGGGGGGAGAGTCTATCCACTCTCAGAAATGTGGGGCAGCCTTAGTGGGGGTGAGGGAGGGCAATGCGCATAGGAGGGGGTGTCACATAGCCCCCAGGCTGTTAGCAGGAAGAGAGGCTCAAGTAGGCAGCAGAACAAAGGAAAACAGGAGGGGTGGAGGAGGCACTTTGAATAACAACCCCATCTGGCCAGTGGGACTCATTGCCACAGGATTTCTCCTGCATTGCAGGGGTTGGACTAGATGGCCTTTGGGATCCCTCCCAACCATACAGTTCTGAGATTCTGTTGTTGTTGGTGCTTAGTCGTTTAGTCGTGTCCGACTCTTCGTGACCCCCTGGACCAGAGCACGAAAGGCCCTCCTGTCTTCCACTGCCTCCCGCAGTTTGGTCAAACTCATGCTGGTAGCTTTGAGAACACTGTCCAACCATCTCGTCCTCTGTCGTCCCCTTCTCCTTGCGCCCTCCATCTTTCCCAACATCAGGGTCTTTTCCAGGGAGTCTTCTCTTCTCATGAGGTGGCCAAAGTATTGGAGCTTCAGGATCTGTCCTTGCAGTGAGCACTCAGGGCTGATTTCCTTCAGAATGGATGCGTTTGATCTTCTTGCAGTCCATGGGACTCTCAAGAGTCTCCTCCAGCACCAGAATTCAAAAGCATCCATTCTTTGGCGATCAGCCTTCTTTGTGGTCCAGCTCTCACTTCCATACATCACTACTGGGAAAACCACAGCTTTAACTATAGGATGTTCCAAAAGCAGAGGCAAAAATAACTTCAGAAAAGCATTCGATGGGGCATACTTTGCTTATCAGTTACCTTTTCCTGATGGCACTTGAGGCAAGATGGAGGGGGGCGGAGTGAGACTGGTGTGGCTCCTCTGCCCCCAGCATCAGTCCCCCCCCCATAAGCCCAACAAGCAGAGATCCATCTGGCATTCCCTGCACAGGCAGTGGGGTCCTGTTGGGCAGAGCACCATGGAAGCAGCTGCCAGCCCCTGACACACGGGCAGAGAAAAGCTCCTTATTTATGCCCTTCCTTTCTTCTGGGTGGCCGTGAATGGGAGCTATCGAAAAGCCATCCATTTGCAGCCGAGAGGCCGCCAGGGCATCGCCGCTCAACTCAAACGCGTCCGTCACTCAGCGCTGCTTTCTCGCCCCCTTAATTTATGACCCTGATATTGGCTGGGCTGCTGCTCCTCATAAGCCTGAAAAGCCTGGCGCCTTCATTCTTTTCAAACAGCTCATTTCACTTGTTTCGTCTTTCCTTGGTCAGGAGGGGAGGGAGTGTGTGTGTGTGTGTGTGTGTGTTCTGGGCCCGTGCAATTCTCCCTTCCGCCTTCCGTCCTTCCGCAAGGCAAGTTATCTCCCTGTGCAATAATCCGACTCCCGGAACATTCTGAAAACCCAGAAGCATCTCAAACTCAGGAGAGTTTCTGCAAGTCAGGGTAGACAATGCTGAGCTAAATGGACAAACTGGTCTCCATTTTTTGATTCTATAAATAGGGTGTCAGAGGCTCAGGAGCAGAAGAGCAGGGGAGAGAGCAAATAGAGAGCGGAGGAGAGGAATCAGAGGGGAGCGTAGGGGAGTATGACAGTGACCCGAGAGATTCCATGAGCTTCTCCAGCGAATCAGAAGATTCCCAGAAGGGGGCGCCTATGGTAAGGGCAAGGGGGGTCCCAGGGGGGACGCACCAGAAGCAAGGGGCCAGCGGGGACTCCCAAGGGAGCAGCGGAGGATCAGGACCAGTTCCCCCACCAGAGCACAGTGGGGGGGAAGGGTCACATGAGTCAGGACCAGCCTCTCCTCCAGCAGGGAGAGAAGATGAGTCAGGGATAACCACGCCCCCATCGGGAAGTGGGGAAACGGAGGGGAGGTCAGGTCCAGCTAGCCTCCCCGAAGGAGGGAGCAGTGACACAAGTGTAACGGTCAGAAGGAAAGTGGGAGACTGCGCGCGCGCGCCAAGTTCAAATGTGCAGGAGCGCGGGACAGCAGAAAACCCGGATTGGGAGCCAGGTCCTAAAGCCCGAAGGAGGGAGGGGGAAGAGTCAGGGGACTCAGCGTCAGAAGAGTCTAGGAAGGGTGAGACCCCGACTAGCAGGCGGACCCAGAGGAGGAAGGAACAGAGGAAGAGGTGGAGTAAGGCTAGAGTCTTAAACTGGTGTCAGGGGGGAGGAGATTCAGACGGAGCTTCGGCGGTCTAAGGTTAGAGACGTAGCGTTGCACGCTGCGCGTGTGGAAGTGAAACTGAACTTCAATAAAGACTTTTATACTAAAGAACGAAGCAGCGTTGGTCTTCTGTGAGCTGGGACCTCGGGCAGCGCTGACATAGGGAGAGTCTTATATTTAAGCATTCCTCCCATGACTCACTTCTCCTTCTAGTTGGGCTATACAGGGGTACCTTGGGTTACATACGCTTCAGGTTACAGACTCTGCTAACCCAGAAATAGTGCTTCAGGTTAAGAACTTTGCTTCAGGATGAGAACAGAAATCGTGCTCCAGCGGTACAGTGGCAGCAGGAGGCCCCATTAGGTAAAGTGGTGCTTCAGGTTAAGAACAGTTTCAGGTTAAGAACGGACCTCCAGAACGAATTAAGTACTTAACCTGAGGTACCACTGTACCAGGGTTCAGCAAACTTTTTCAGCAGGGGGCCGGTCCACTGTCCCTCAGACCTTGTCGGGGGCCGGACTATATTTTGAAAAATAATAATGAACGAATTCCTATGCCCCACAATTAACCCAGAGATGCATTTTAAATAAAAGCACACATTCTACTCATGTAAAAGCACGCTGATTCCCGGACCATCCGTGGGCCAGATTTAGAAGGCGATTGGGCTGGATCCAGGCCCTGGGCCTTAGTTTGCCTACCCATGGGCTATACGGACGCCGCTTAAAATCCTGGCTATATGCTACAGCATCTCTGTAATTTGTTTTCTTATACTGAATATGCACAGAGCCTGGTTCGGTTATTGTTTGCATGGTTGTTTGTTAGTTTGGACATATGTTTATGAAAACAATTATTACAAGGAAAGGGAGGGAAAGACAATGATGAATAGGGCAAGCTTCCAATGGTGCTGACCTTTAAAGCCCTAAACGGCCTTAGTCCTGTATACCTGAAGGAGCGTCTCCACCCCCATCATTCAGCTCGGACACTGAGGTCCAGCTCCGAGGGCCTTCTGGCGGCTCCCTTGCTGAGAGAAGTGAGGTTACAGGGAACCAGGCAGAGGGCCTTCTCGGTGGTGGCGCCCGCCCTGTGGAACACCCTCCCATCAGATATCAAGGGAATAAACAGCTATCTGACTTTTAGAAGACATCTGAAAGCAGCCCTGTTTAGGGAAGTTTTTCATGATTGATGTTTTATCGTGTTTTTAATATTCTGTTGGGAGCTGCCCAGAGTGGCTTGGGAGGCCCAGCCAGATGTGCAGGGTATAAGTAATAAATTATTATTATTATTATTATTATTATTATTATTATTATTGCTGCTGCTGCTGCTGCTGCTGCTGCTGCTGCTGCTGCTGCTACTATCTTTTCACTTCCCTCCTGAATCCAGAAGAATCAGATGCGGAAGAGGCAAGTGTATCTGAACACACAAATCACAGACCAACTTTACAAGGCCCTGCCGGATCAGCCCCCAAAGGCCCCATCCTGCTTCGTTTCCCATCGTTCTAAGTCCTGTCGTTTCCTGCTGAAGTCTTGAAACTTTTCACTCTACAAGCACTCAGTGGGGTTTCCCCCCATTTTTGCTGTGCTTTGGCAGGGCTGACCACGTGCTTGAGATCACAGACAATTTTGTCTACCTGGGTACCACCCTAACCGGCAACCTCTCCATCGACCCTGAGCTGGACAAGCGTGTTGGCAAGGCAGCTACGGCAATGCCTTTCCTCTCCAAAAGGGTTGGGAGAAGGTGATGCTAACGGCCAATACCAAGATAGAGGTCTACCAGGCTTGTGTGTTGAGCTCGCTGATTTATGGAACTGAGTCATGGGCAACCACAGGGAGCGACGCCTCAATGCGCTTTCTGTGTCTAGAAAACACGAGGCAAAATGTGGATGAGCCCTGAGCTGCAGAAGAAGATCCTGCTGGATCAGGCCAGTGGTCCCATCTGGCGCAGCATCCTGTTCTCACAGTGGCTGAACAGTTGCCCCAAAGGGAAACCAGCAAGCGGGTGATCTGAGCACAAGAGCCCTTCTCTTGTGGTTTCCAGCAACTGGTATTCAGAAGCATCACTGCCTCCAGCATAGGAGAGCCATCCTGGTTGGTAGGCACTGATAGCCTTGAATTTGTCTAATTCTCTTTTAGAACCATCCATTGCAGGTGGTCACCCAAACTCTGCTTTAAAATCTCCAAGGAAGGAGAGTCCACCACTGTTGAACGAGCTCTTCTTGCCAGGAAGTTCTTCCTGATGTTGAGTCAGAATCTCCTTGCTTCTGACTCGAAGCCATGGGTTCGAGTCCTACCCTCCAGAGCAGGAGAAAACAAGCTTGTTCCCTCTTTCATGAGGCCCCCCTTGAGATATTTGAAGATGGTTCTCCTTTCTCCTCTCAGTCTCCTCTTGTCCAGTCCATGCCACTGTCCCAGCTCTGAAGTTCTTCCTGACGTTTAGCCAGCATCTCCTTGCACAGAGCAGGGTTTAGTCAACACACTGCTCTCTGGATCTTGAGACTCCAGCTCCCATCAGCCCTCCGCGCTCTCCATGCTGCCTGGGGCTGATGGGAGTTGGAGTCCAACGACATCTTGAAGGCATCATGTGGACACTGCCCTCAAAGAAGAAGCCAAAATAGACATACAGTGGTACCTTGGGTTAAGAACTTAATTCATTCTGGAGGTCCGTTCTTAACCTGAAACTGTTCTTAACCTGAGGTACCACTTTAGCTAATGGGGCCTCCCGCTGACGCTGCACGATTTCTGTTCTCATCCTGAAGCAAAGTTCTTAACCCGAGGTACTATTTCTGGGTTAGCCAAGTCTGTAACCTGAAGCGTCTGTAACCTGAAGCGTCTGTAACCCGAGGTACCACTGTACAGTCATACCTCAGGTTACAGATGCTTCGGGTTGTGCGATTTCGGGTTGTGCACTGCACCGCACTCTGGAAGTACCAGAATGGGTTACTTCCAGTTTTTGGCGGTTGCACATGCGCAGAAGTGCGAAATCGCACTTTGCGCAGAAGCGCTGAATCACGACCCGTGCGTGCACAGACGCAGCGCTGCGGATGCTGTGGGTTGTGAACGTGCTTCCCGCACAGATCACATTTGCAACCTGAGCATCCACTGTAAGGTAAAGGAAAAGGGACCCCTGACCATTAAGTCCAGTCATGGCTGACTCTGGAGTTGTGGCGCTCATCTTGCTTTATTGGCCGAGGGAGCCGGCGTACAGCTTCCGGGTCATGTGGCCAGCAGGACTAAGCCGCTTCTGGCAAACCAGAGCAGCACACGGAAACGCCGTTTACCTTCCCGCCGGAGCGGTACCTATTTATCTACTTGCACTGGCGTGCTTTCAAACTGCTAGGTGGGCAGGAGCAGGGACCGAGCAACGGGAGCTCACCCCATCACGGGGATTCGAACCGCCAACCTTCTGATCGGCAAATCCTAGGCTCTGTCCACTGTACTTAATCCCAAATTCAACTGCAAGTCTTCCTCCTTTGGCAGGCGCAACCGGTGGCTCAGTGGTCCTCATCACTCCTGCCTCTGTCCCCTTTTGCGAGGCCCTAATGGAGACGCAGATCGCTCGGGGAGATTAGCCCCCTCGTCCAAGGGACCGGCCGGCAGATTAATGCCAACCAGGAAGCCACAAGACGCGCGTTATTTATGCCCCACACCCCCGGGATCGATGCTGTGTGGGCAGAGCGGGGGGAGCTCAGACTCCTGGGCTCTTATCTCCCCACTGTGGATTTATGGGCATCGACCGCCCCGCCCTAGAGAAGCCGCCACCCTCCGCGGGATTCGATTCCGCAGCCCCGATGGCAGGAGCCTCACAAAGGACCCTGATACAGATGTACAGCCAGGGGAGAATGGCTGTTAATTAGCACCCTTATCTCAGCCAGGAGAGAGCCAGTTAATTAGCTGGGAGAGAATAATGAGGCCGGCGCTCAGCAGAGGCGCCATGAATCTCGTGTCAGATGGAAGGGGGGGGTCCGGGGCGTAGGGGCTTTGTCACTATCACGGGGGGGGGGGCTGGGAGCACCTCCATTCCTAGCTGGCGGGAGGACCACGTTAATTCTTCAAAAGAGACAGCAGGTGGGTCTCGCTTAGGGTCTAACCAATCCAGTTTAAGGCCTGGAAAAAGTCCCGTCCACCCCCAAGTCAAGAAACATCTAGGATTTTCATTTGCTTCCTGTTTTCGTTGTGTGTTTTTTAAATGGGAGGAAGTTGCAGCGTCTTTTCCTCGCAGCGCGCAACATGGCTCGCTTCTTTGAGCCACCTGTAGGAAATTTTGTGTGCTCAGCATTAAAGGCTGGCAGCTGCGTGAGATTTCAGGAAGGCAGGGATGAGGGACGCTCTTGAGACAGGGGCACAGAGGCAGTCAGGTTGGATTTTCTGCAGCCTCCAAAAGGGAATTGAAAGAGTCGTGGCCGCTGTGATAATGTTGGAGCTGGAGCCATGCAAATAGGGGTGAGTCCAGCTCTGGCTTGCTGCCGTTGCCTTGAACGAAAGGAGTGGAGAGAACAGGTTGCAATATGGAGGCAAAACTGGAGGCAAAACTGCCTTATGACAGCGCTGAGTGAGATGGATCAATGCTCTGACTCAGGTGAAGGCAGCATCCTATGCACAGGAGAACATCTAGGTATGTGCTGCCCTGTATTCATGTAATTGTAGAACTGGAAGGGACCCTAGGGTCATCTAGTCTGACCCCCTGCAATGCAGGAATCTCAGCTAAAGCATCCATGACAGAGGGCCATCCAACCTCTGCTTGAAAACCTTCTGGGAAGGAGATTCAACCACCTTCCATCACACAGTTAAACAGCTCTTACTACCAGAAAGTTCTTCCTGATGTTTAGTCGGAATCGCCTGCCTTGGAACTGGAAGCCAAGTCCTACCTTCCAGAGTGTGATGGGACTCGGGCTCAGACTCGGAACCAGAGGAGACTCAGTCCGCACTGGATCCTTTGCCTCAGGCATCATCTGAACCAAGTCTGGGGCCTGATCCTGAAGAGTCCCAGTCTGCACAGGTTCCCCTGCAACAAACACCAGCTGGGCTGAGTCAGGGGCCTGAGCCTGCCCTGGCTCCAGATGCAGGGATTCCCTCGTTGCCTCCAGCTGGGCCATCACTTACAGCTGCTCCACTACCGGTTGGGTCAGGGGAGGCTGAGGCGGCCCCTGGGTCTAGTCACCCACCGACGTCTCCCGAGCTGCAGAGACTAAGGTCTGAGAGAAGGAGAGACCTGAGTACTCGCAGAAGGAGTGCTCGCCTTTGGGTGAGACAGGGAGGTGAGTCACCGGGGGATCAGGACCGGCTGTTACCCCGACAAAAATAAAAGGCTGTCAGACCCCACCCCAGGTTGGGGGATCAACATTGCTGTTTGCCAGATCCTGCCTGAGATCCTGTGCCTGACCTTGCCTGGTTTCCTGCCTCGTGTCCTGCCTTGGCCCTGTCGGACTGACTCCTAGCAGAACCTTCAGATTCTGGACAGGCCCTGGACCGCGTTAGTCGGGTTACCCCCGGGCCCAGCACACAAAGCAGGAGAAAACAAAGTTTATTCCCTCTTCCATAGGACAGCCCTTCAGATATTTGAAAACAGCTTTCAAATCTTGTCTCAGTCTCCTCTTCTCCAGGCTAAACAGAACCAGCTCCTTCAACCGTTCCTCATCAGGCTTGCTTTCCAAGCCCTCTGCCCATAGAATTATGGAATTGCAAAGTTGGAAGAGACCTAGGAGTCATCTTAGCTGAAGATGCTGGAATCTTCAACTAAGCCATTTATGGCAGGGATAGAATTTTCTGAGCATCGCAATGTCCAGCTTATCTGTCTGCCCAAGTTTTTCATCTTTCCATCTTGCTCCTTGATCTTTTGTTGTTGTTGTTGTTTAGTCGTTTAGTCGTGTCCGACTCTTCGTGGCCCCCTGGACCAGAGCACGCCAGGCACCTCTGTCTTCCACTGCTTCCCGCAGTTTGGTCAAACTCATGCTGGTAGCTTCGAGAACACCACCCAACCATCTCATCCTCTGTCGCCCCCTTCTCCTTGTGCCCTCCATCTTTCCCAGCATCAGTGTCTTCTCCAGGGAGTCTTCTCTTCTCATGAGGTGGCCAAAGTACTTGATCTTAACGACGAGCAAGTTATTTATGCTCAGGAACACTCTTGCTTTTAATGGCGATTCCCAATTTTCAGGGCAGGACCCTGGAAGCAGAAGAGGGCGCAACACAGGGCTGCCTTCAGACCACGGCGTTTCCCCCAGCCGTGGAGCCGAGCACGCGGTTCTGGCGGCGCTTGACAGACAGCGGCTCCTGCATTGGAAATCGGTGCCGGGTTTTGTTATGGGGGTCAGGCGGGATAAATAGGAAGCTCCAGCAATTGAGGAGATTCGATAAATGCTTTAACCTCTGACCCCGTCCTCCCAATCCCCCATCGAGCCACGGAGCCATTTTCAAAAGGCTCCCCGGCCGCAGCCCACGCCGTCCGGAGGCTGCCATCAATTAGAGCCCTTTGCCAGAATCTGGATTAATGAACATGCCGCTCGATAGGAAATAAAACCCCAGGCAGAGGTTAATGTTGCGCTAATTAACTGGGAGGGGGAGGCTGGGAAGGGGGGGGGAGAGAGGAATAAACGGACACGCACACAAGGCAGGAATTGTTTAAAGAAAGAAGATTTTGGAGAAAGATGCTTTGCAGGCTTGCCTTGGCATCCCAGAGAGAATCACGGGATGGAGGCGCAAGATGGATTTATCTCCCAGTCACCAAATGAGTCTAGGCCAGAATGGAGATTTGACCCTGTGGCTGTCCGGACTTCATTCTGCCTCTCTATGCGCTCTTTGTGGGGCTCCCTCGGGAGACAAGCCAGAAGCTTCCGTCGCTTCAAAATGTAGTTGCCAGAGTCTCCGCCGCAGGTGTTGGATTATTATTACAGTGGTACCTCTGGATACGAGCGGGATCCGTTCCGGAACCCTGTTCACATCCTGAAGTAAACATAAGACACGACTCCACGCAGGTCGCTGCTTCTGCGCGTGACGTCATTTTGAGCGCATGCGGTGAAACCCGGAAGTAACACGCTCTGTTACTTCCGGGTTGCCGCAGAGCACAACCCGAAAATACTTAACTTGAAGCTACTTCAACCCGAGGTATGAATGTATTTTATAAATTTGTATACCGCCCATCCGAAGACCACAGGGCAGTTCACAACATTGATCAGGTCATATTGCATTGATCTTATTTATACTGGTGACTCAACGCTATTGCAGGTCACATTCATACATGAAAGTGAACCTTTATATGATACAGTGGTACCTTGGTTCTCAAACTTAATCCGTTCCATTCAACTCCCGAAACCGGTCGGAAACCAAGGCACGGCTTCCAAAGCTTCCTGCACACAATCGGAAGCCGCGTCAGACGTTCGGCTTCCCCAAAACGTTCGCAAACCAGAACACTTCCTTTCGGGGTTACAGCATTCGGGAGCCGATTTGTTCGAGTACCAAGGCGTTTGAGAACCAAGGTACTACTGTACCTTTGGCAAAGTAGGAAGCAAAAAGACTGGGTGGGAAAGACTGCGGAAATATAAGCTTCAATCTCAGCTTGGAATTTGGAAGCACTAAATATAAAAGGATGTCACATAGAGGAGGGAGAAAGGTTGTTTTCTGCTGCTCCAGAGAAGCGGACACGGAGCAATGGATCCAAACTACAAGAAAGAAGATTCCACCTAAACATTAGGAAGAACTTCCTGACAGTAAGAGCTGTTCGACAGTGGAATTGGCTGCCAAGGAGTGTGGTGGAGTCTCCTTCTTTGGAGGTCTTTAAGCAGAGGCTTGACAACCATATGTCAGGAGTGCTCTGATGGTGTTTCCTGCTTGGCAGAGGGTTGGACTCGATGGCCCTTGTGGTCTCTTCCAACTCTATGATTCTATGAAATTGGGGCTAAGCAGGAGAACTCTCTACCACACTGAGGGGGAAATTCCCAAAAAAGGAAGGAGAGCCTGGAATAGTTTTGGAAGTAATATCAGTGCCTACTGAAGACCAGGGGATTTAAGCAATACTACCTGCCAAGAGGGACGTGGGTGGCACTGTGGGTTAAACCTATAAAGCCTAGGGCTTGCCGATCAGAAGGTCGGCTGTTCGAATCCCTGCGACAGGGTGAGCTCCCGTTGCTCGGTCCCTGCTCCTGCCCACCTAGCAGTTTGAAAGCACGTCAAAGTGCAAGTAGATAAATAGGTACCGTTCCAGCAGGAAGGTAAATGGCATTTCTGTGCGCTGCTCTGGTTCGCCAGAAGTGGCTTAGTCATGCTGGCCACATGACCCGGAAGCTGTACCCCGGTTCCCTCGGCCAATAAAGCGAGATGAGTGCCGCAACCCCAGAGTCGTTCGCGACTGGACCTAATGGTCAGGGGTCCCTTTACCTTCCAAGAAGGATCTGAATACTCCAGCATATTTGAGACTTATGATATCAGGCCAAAAAGTTGAAAAAAAATTGGATTACAAAATACTAAAGAACAGTTTATATGAATCTTTATTTCTTCAGGTGTGTGTGTGTGTTATTCCCATTGTAAAGTGGCAGGATAAAAAATGCACCTAAATTAATAATAGAATCGTAGAGTTGAAAGGGACCAACAAAGGTCATCTATTCCAACCCCCTGCAATGCAGGAATCTCAGCTACAGCATCAATGACAGATGGCCACCCAACCTCTGCTTAGAAACCTCCAAGGAAGGAGAACCCACCACCGCCTGAGGGCGTCCACAGAATGAGGCGGTAGCTATTCCGCTTCACATTGGGGCACAAGGGGTGTTAGGATATTGAATTTCCGTTCCACCTTTAGAACAGGCATGGGGAGTTGTTGTATGTCACATGTCTGTTTACTTCCAGCTCAGCCTGCTGGGAACTTCCACTGTATATAGCTTTTGCTTATGCTTTATACTTGGGCACAAAGGGAAGCAGACATGTTTTTCCTTTGTCCTGATGCTGAATAAACGCCTGTAAATATGCTTACATATGCCTCTGTCCGCCACTTCTGTTGCAAAGAGTTCTTATCTCTGCTGGCTTGCATGCTCGGTCTCTAAAGGTCTCTGAGGCTTGAGCCGCAGTTTTGAAGCTGTTCCGAGAACAGGAGTTTGCCCGGCTGGTGGGCTGGGGCCAGCTGGGGGCCTGCTAATTGCCCCTGTCTCCCTGGACGCATCCCAACAAGGGGAACAGTACAATAACAAAATACAAATCTGCAGAAACCAGACAGAAAACCCCTGCAAGATTTTTACGTGAGACAACCGTCTCAGGTCTCATCTTGCAAAGCAATCTCGCTCAGCTGGTGTCGTTTGCTGCTGCTGTTTCCACCCCGGGCCTGAAGTGATTGCAGAGTAGCCATCCAGCGATTTGGGAGGAGTGGGGTTCATGGGGTGCACTGTCCGCCCGGTGCCCAGGCTGGAGCTGGGCAGGGCGAGAAGGAGACAGACAAAATCAATGCCTTCTTTGCCTCAGTCTTCTCCGATAAAGAAAACAATGCCCGACCTGAAGAATTTGGAGCAAATGATTCAGCAGAGGAAACACAGCCCAGAATAACTAAGGAGATAGTACAAGAATACTTGGCTAGTCTAGATGTATTCAAGTCTCCAGGGCCAGATGAACTGCATCCAAGAGTATTAAAAGAACTGGCAGATGTGATTTCAGAACCACTGGCAGTCATCTTTGAGAATTCCTGGAGAACAGGCGAAGTCCCGGCAGACTGGAGGAGGGCAAATGTTGTCCCTATTTTCAAAAAGGGGAAAAGAGAGGACCCAAATAATTACCGCCCAGTCAGTCTGACATCAATACCAGGGAAGATTCTGGAGCAGATCATTAAGCAAACAGTCTGTGAGCACCTGGAAAGGAATGCTGTGATCACCAATAGTCAGCATGGATTTCTGAAAAATAAGTCATGTCAGACTAACCTGATCTCGTTTTTTGACAGAATTACAAGCCTGGTAGATGAAGGGAACGCAGTGGATGTAGCCTACCTTGATTTCAGCAAGGCATTTGACAAGGTGCCCCATGATATTCTTGTAAAGAAGCTGGTAAAATGCGGTCTTGACTATGCTACCACTCAGTGGATTTGTAACTGGCTGACTGACCGAACCCAAAGGGTGCTCATCAATGGTTCCTCTTCATCCTGGAGAAGAGTGACTAGTGGGGTGCCACAGGGTTCTGTCTTGGGCCCGGTCTTATTCAACATCTTTATCAACGACTTGGATGATGGACTCAAGGGCATCCTGATCAAATTTGCAGATGACACCAAACTGGGAGGGGTGGCTAACACCCCAGAGGACAGGAACACACTTCAAAACGACCTTGACAGATTAGAGAACTGGGCCAAAACAAACAAGATGAATTTTAACAGGGAGAAATGTAAAGTATTGCACTTGGGCAAAAAAAATGAGAGGCACAAATACAAGATGGGTGACACCTGGCTTGAGAGCACTACATGTGAAAAGGATCTAGGAGTCTTGGTTGACCACAAACTTGACATGAGCCAACAGTGTGACGCGGCAGCTAAAAAAGCCAATGCAATTCTGGGCTGCATCAATAGGAGTATAGCATCTAGATCAAGGGAAGTAATAGTGCCACTGTATTCTGCTCTGGTCAGACCTCACCTGGAGTACTGTGTCCAGTTCTGGGCACCACAGTTCAAGAAGGACATTGACAAACTGGAACGTGTCCAGAGGAGGGCAACCAAAATGGTCAAAGGCCTGGAAACGATGCCTTATGAGGAACGGCTAAGGGAGCTGGGCATGTTTAGCCTGGAGAAGAGGAGGTTAAGGGGTGATATGATAGCCATGTTCAAATATATAAAAGGATGTCACATAGAGGAGGGAGAAAGGTTGTTTTCTGCTGCTCCAGAGAAGCGGACACGGAGCAATGGATCCAAACTACAAGAAAGAAGATTCCACCTAAACATTAGGAAGAACTTCCTGACAGTAAGAGCTGTTCGACAGTGGAATTTGCTGCCAAGGAGTGTGGTGGAGTCTCCTTCTTTGGAGGTCTTTAAGCAGAGGCTTGACAACCATATGTCAGGAGTGCTCTGATGGTGTTTCCTGCTTGGCAGGGGGTTGGACTCGATGGCCCTTGTGGTCTCTTCCAACTCTATGATTCTATGATTCTATGATTCTATGATTCTATGAAAATTTCCTCTCCCCATTTCCCTGCTCTGAAAGCAAAGAGAAGGGGGAGCCACTTGGTTCCCATCAGCTGGGATGGGCTGAAAGTTCCCCTTTCAGTTGGGGAGGAAGCATGATAATAGAATCACAGAATTGCCAGAGTTGGGACCCCCAAAGGCCATGTAGTCCAACCCAGGAATCTCAGCTAAAGCTGGCTATCCAACCTCTCATTTAAAAACTGCAACAACAGCAACATTATTATGTTGATGCAATGACGGTGCATTGGGGCAGCTGTGAAATTCCAGCTCCTCCCTGCTACAGAACCCCTGAGAACGTCCGACTCACCTCTCTTCTGCATGAAGCCAAACAAATCGTCCAAGAACTCCTTGCGTTTGGGGTCGGTGTCCAGTTCGTAGAGCTGCAAATGTGGGGGAAAGGAAGGCAAGAGATTAGGGCAGGGCAGGAAAGGGTTTGGGCCCCCTTCCCTAGAGGCCAGACCCCCCGCAAGGGTCAACAACAACAACAATTATTATTATTTATTATTTCTACCTCGCCCATCTGGCTGGGTTTCCCCAGCCACTCTGGGTGGCTTCCAACAAAAGATTAAAAATACATTAAAATATCAGTCCTTAAAAACTTCCCTAAACAGGGCTGCCTACAGATGTCTTCTAAAGATAAGATAGTTGTTTATTTCCTTGACATCTGATGGGAGGGCGTTCCACAGGGCGGGCGCCACCACCGAGAAGGCCCTCTGCCTGGCTCCCTGTAACCTCACTTTTCACAGGGAGGGAACCGCCAGAAGGCCCTCGGCGCTGGATCTCAGCGTCCGGGCTGAACGTTGAACAAGAACAAGGACAATAACAGCAGGTCTTCAGGGAGTAGATGTGGGGAGGGGAAGAGATTTGCACTACCTTGAACCCCATTAGGTCTCCCCCAAAATGTACTGCGGACTCCAGGACTTCATGATGGACTCAAGGGCATCCTGATCAAATTTGCAGATGACACCAAACTGGGAGGGGTGGCTAACACCCCAGAGGACAGGATCACACTTCAAAACGACCTTGACAGATTGGAGAACTGGGCCAAAACAAACAAGATGAATTTTAACAGGGAGAAATGTAAAGTATTGCACTTGGGCAAAAAAAATGAGAGGCACAAATACAAGATGGGTGACACCTGGCTTGAGAGCACTACATGTGAAAAGGATCTAGGAGTCTTGGTTGACCACAAACTTGACATGAGCCAACAGTGTGACGCGGCAGCTAAAAAAGCCAATGCAATTCTGGGCTGCATCAATAGGAGTATAGCATCTAGATCAAGGGAAGTAATAGTGCCACTGTATTCTGCTCTGGTCAGACCTCACCTGGAGTACTGTGTCCAGTTCTGGGCACCACAGTTCAAGAAGGACACTGACAAACTGGAACGTGTCCAGAGGAGGGCAACCAAAATGGTCAAAGGCCTGGAAACGATGCCTTATGAGGAACGGCTAAGGGAGCTGGGCATGTTTAGCCTGGAGAAGAGGAGGTTAAGGGGTGATATGATAGCCATGTTCAAATATATAAAAGGATGTCACATAGAGGAGGGAGAAAGGTTGTTTTCTGCTGCTCCAGAGAAGCGGACACGGAGCAATGGATCCAAACTGCAGGAAAGAAGATTCCACCTAAACATTAGGAAGAACTTCCTGACAGTAAGAGCTGTTGGACAGTTGAATTTGCTGCCAAGGAGTGTGGTGGAGTCTCCTTCTTTGGAGGTCTTTAAGCAGAGGCTTGACAACCATATGTCAGGAGTGCTCTGATGGTGTTTCCTGCTTGGCAGGGGGTTGGACTCGATGGCCCTTGTGGTCTCTTCCAACTCTATCATTCTATGATTTCTTTATTTCCCACCTTTTCCTCCAAGGAGGGGCTGTGCATGGTTTTGCTCTTCCTCTTCCTTGAACCCCCACAACAACCCTGTGAGGTAGGTCAGATTGAAACGTAGTGACTGGCCCCCAAAGTCACACGCAGTGAGGTTCAGGGCTGAGGGGTGATTCGAACCCTGGCCTCCCAGGTCCTCCTCTTGCACTCTAACCATTATGCCGCAGCAGCTCTCTTACGATGAAGCTCCGGCCCCCTCTGCCCATTGTGCAAATTATTGCCTCTGTTCCCCACCACATCCTTCAAGGAACTCGGGGCAACCTGCAACTCTGTAAGACAGAGTTGTTCCGCCTGGCCTCTGGCTTGGAATCAACTTGATCCCCTTCCCCTCTTTCCTTTTTTCTTTCTCCTTCTGTGATGGAACTCCTATTTGGGGACTTCCCTGGCTTTTTTCTGGCCCACGTAGGACCAGTCTGGATAGTTGGCCTTGGTGAAGATTTGATGTTTTCATCCCCAAAAAGTTTTTGATTGAGTTTCCAGTGAAATGAGGTTGCAGTTTAATTTTTTCATGTTGTATTTTAATCTTGTTTTTAAGCTGCATTTCAATTGTTTTTATATTTGGTTGTTAGCTGCCCTGAGCCCTGAGGTCTTGGCTGGGGAGGGCGGGGTATAAATAAAATTTATTATTATTATTATTATTATTATTATTATTATTATTATTATTATGGTTCTGCCCTACAATCACCACAACCACCACCCTGTAAGGGAGGCCAGACCGAAAGACAGGGACTGCCCCCCCAAAGTTACACCCAGCAAGTTTCACGGCCGAGTGGGGATTTGAACCCAGGTCTCCCAGGTGTGACACTCTAACCACTACACAACGCTGCCTTACTTTGTGGGTGACCCAGGAGAAGATGCTGCAAGTCCTACTCTTCCCATTTGCAGGACCTCCCCTTCCTCCGAGAGCGGGGGGGGGGGGATGAATCTGGTCCTCACATAAGCTGATGGGGGGGGCAGCTTGTGCTTCTGCCACCAAATGGGTACCTAATTCCTCCCATCCACACCAGAAAGTGGCGAGAGCCAAAAGCGGCCCTTTCCCTCTTTGCAACCAGATAAGAGGCCAAGAGCTGAGAGCCATCCGTGGCTCCCCCAAGAGAGCCATTGCCACCCCTCCTGGTCCTCCGCAGCAGCGACCTTTGACCTTTGCGCGGGTGGAAGAAATAAATATTTGATGGTGCTCGGGCGATCGCTGTTGAGCCTTCCTTGACACCTGTAGGGACTGCCTCCATCTCCCTGGCCACCTCCTCCCTTACATCAGGGCAATTAGCAGGATGGGGGCAGCCCCCTACTGACCTCTGACCTCTATTATCCGGGCTCCAGCAGAGTGAAATTGATGGGAAGGGAAGGGGGGGCCGCTGCGCTGAGTACCTGTGCCTTCTTCCCGCAATGAAATCCGGGAACCTTCTGATTCCAGACTAGAGACTCGGTAGCTTTTTAAAAAGGTTGACTTTTTTTTTTTGCAAATATTCCAGAAACAATCATTCTTTTGGTCACGCGTGCAAACACAGGCATCAAAATTGACCACAGCCACGATAAGGCTTTAAAAAGAATTGTTTTCTGCATGTACGGTTTAGTGGTTTTGTAGCCACAAACTGAAGTGGCTGCGATGTGATGTGGCAATGATCACACACCCTCTGAAACTGCACCAGGTGAGCCCAGATGTTTAGCAGCTGGAGAAGCCCACATTTCGTTTTTAAACCAAAGCCAAGTTTCTAGTCCTTAAGACTGCAAATGGAGCCTAGGAAATGTGTGGGCTGTGCCCGAGGATCCGGGGAGAGAAAGCGAAGTAAATTACGGAAAGGAAATAAGGATTTTCTGGATCTACATAACGTCCACATTAAAAACCAGATTAAGGCTTTGGGGGCACAGAATTTGAGCAGACGCAGAACAGGAGCTTTCTCCCCCCCCCTTTTCAAATGAGAAACAGGGTTCCGGTTTTGTTGGAAGCCACCCAGAGTGAATGGGGAAACCCAGCCAGATGGGCGGGGTATAAATAATAAATTATTAGTATTATTATTATTACCTCTGGCTAGTTTTTGAATTATGGTGCTGGAGGAGACTCTGGAGAGTCCCATGGACTGCAAGAAGATCAAACCTCTCCATTCTTAAGGAAATCAGCCCTGAGTGCTCACTGGAAGGACAGATCCTGGAGCTGAGGCTCCAATACTTTGGTCACCTCATGAGAAGAGAAGACTCCCTGGAAAAGCCCCTGATGTTGGGAAAGATGGAGGGCACAAGGAGAAGGGGACAACGGAGGACGAGATGGTGGGACAGGGTTCTCGAAGCTACGAACATGAGTTTGACCGAACTGCGGGAGGCAGTGGAAGACAGAAGTGCCTGGCGTGCTCTGGTCCAGGGGGTCACGAAGAGTCGGACACGACTAAACAACAGTAGACCACAAGCTTAACATGAGTCAACTGTGATACAGCAGGGGGTTGGGCTGGATGACCCTTGGGTGCCCTTCCAACTCTCCAGTTCTGTGATTCTATGAAATCGGACCAGAAGCTTAGACACGACTAAACGACTAAACAACAACACTGGCTAGTTGCCACAGCACCTCTTTGTGCACCTGTGCACCCCACCTGCTTCTCCAAGGCCACTTTGCCCAGTCCCAGTCATAACCCCCAGCCCTTTCCCCATCAATTCTGCTCCACATGTCCTCTGGCCAGAAGTTATAGTGTGACCTACGTACACCATTCGCACATGGGCCTGAATCCAGGAGGTGGTTCTGATGTTCCTAAACAGCAAAGTAAGACGCAGTGTGGAGGGAGACCTTAGGACTCTTCCCCAAAGCGAAGGGGAAACCCCTTTGCTCAGCCAGGAGTGTCCTGCTGGGCGATGGGCGCTCATCGCACGTCCAGGCTGGCACGACTCCTCTCCTGGCTCAGACCTTTGAAACTGCCACATTCCCCAGCTCCAAGGAAAACAGCCAAGAGTGGCAGCCGCTCTTTTAACTGAGCACATCGCATTAGATCAGAATCTGCGGCGAGGAGGCTGTCACACGGTGGCTTGGCACGCCTCATGGCGAACGGACACCATGCCAGCTGGAGAAGGGCCATCTGCACAGATTGCTGCTTCATGATTAACCCTCGGGCCACCCGGCTGTCTGGAGGCTTAGACCTTTGCACGGTCCAGTACAGTGGTACCTCGGGTTACATACGCTTCAGGTTACATACACTTCAGATTACAGACTCCGCTAACCCAGAAATAGTGCTTCAGGTTAAGAACTTTGCTTCAAGATGAGAACAGAAATTGTGCTCCGGCGGCGCGGCAGCAGCAGGAGGCCCCATTAGCTAAAGTGGTACTTCAGGTTAAGAACAGTTTCAGGTTAAGAACAGGCCTCCGGAACGAATTAAGTACTTAACCTGAGGTACCACTGTATACCTAAAGGAGCGTCTCCACCCCCATCGTGCCTGCACACTGAGGTCCAGCGCCGAGGGCCTTCTGGCGGTTCCCTCACTGCAAGAAGCCAAGTTACAGGGAACCAGGCAGAGGGCCTTCTTGGTAGTGGCGCCCACCCTATGGAACACCCTCCCACCAGATGTCAAAGAGAACAACAACTACCAGCCTTTTAGAAGACATCTGAAGGCAGCCCTGTTTAGGGAAGCTTTTAATGTCTGGTGTATTACGGTATTTTAATATTTTGTTGGAAGTTGCCCAGAGTGGCTGGGGAAGCCCAGCCAGATGGGCGGGGTATAAATAATAAATTAATATTATATTATTATTATTATTGCACTGCAAACCGCCTCCCCCAAGAACCGAGAACAGCTCCCATGGCTCTCCATAATGCTACATATGGTATCAGCTCCCCTCTCCATTTCCGTGGCCTTCTCTGGCTTGAGCCTGCTGCTCTGGGTTTTGAGAGGGCATACAGGAGCCAGCCACCCTCTTCTGCCAGCCTAGCTGTTCACACTGGGAGGCAGCCGCAAACTCTCCTGCCCTCCCATTCTTGGGTTCCTCCCAAGGCCAGCCCCCTCTGTCCTCCTGGACAATGCAGATTGTGACACCGTCAATCCATGGCCCCTGTTCAGATAAGCGCACTTTCTGCTTCTGCCTTCTGGAAGAAGGTACAGGGTTATAAGGACTAGGACTAGCCGCCTGAGAAACAGTTTCTATCCAAATGTGATTTTGGTTTTAAACGCAGTGTAAGGTAGTCTCTATGGGAGTATATGGGAGTATATTGTATTTAATTATGGGGTATCAGAGTTTTTAGGGGGCTAACCAGACTGGGAAAGCCGGGATAGCAGGCTTGTTGGTTTTTGAATGTCTTATGTAGATTTTTTCAATTTCGTTGTTCGGTATGGGACAAGGACAATAAAGATTATCGTATCATAAGCATTGAGCTAGGGATGCGAGTGGCGCTGTGGGTTAAACCACAGAGCCTAGGACTTGCCGATCAGAAGGTCGGCGGTTTGAATCCCTGAGCTCCCGTTGCTCGGCACTGCAT